>NC_055698.1:11603246-14493246 GCF_017639745.1 Melanotaenia boesemani | reverse complement strand
ACAAATACTACCAAGATTTGACATTGCACACACATAAAGGACCAACTGCCTCAATGTTCATACACAAACCAAGCAGACAAGATTTTACAGTGAGCAGAAATATGTGGCGCTTGATCTCAGAGACATTTACCAAACATTCACATGAGAATGTTTCTTATCAGTCAGTCAACAGCTTCTTTGATGCTTTCAAACCAGACTGACCTGATCCATTTGTTACATTATTTACAGAAAGTAGGTGGTTGCTTTGCAACAGTCTTATTTTGCTTCATGATTAGACTTCACCTGTGAAAAACTGACAACCCGTCCAGGGTGAACCCTGCCTCTGGTCTGCTAGTTGCTGGGATAGGCTGCAGCATCCCCTTAACCCTGTATTGGACTAACCGGTATAGAAAATGGAAGGATGGATGGATTAGGCTTAATTTCATGCTCGGTAGACTAGCTTTATCTCAGTTTCTTTTTCTAAAGTAATAAAGCTTAAGAGCCTGGAAATTAATTTGTGATTATTTCATTATGTAAGTTTTGTCAGTTCAAAATCAAATATAATGAAAGAGCTAAATATATGTGCATTTACTATATCAATGTTCATGTCAATAAAGTTTTAAACACATCCCTAAAATACTTGATGAATTTGTTTCCATTCCATGACATCAGGCAGTGTCTGGCATCGCCATTCCCATATAAAGTCATTTTTATCCAGATTGTTCACATTTCTGCTCCAACAGTGGTGGGATGAGCAGTCAGAGCAGGGGATGTCATGTCTTTTTGAAAGACTGATTTCTGCCGAGAACCCCTTATCACCTTAGAGTTAGCCCCTAGTGTGTAAACCAGGGTTTCTTCCGATGTCCCTCATGTATTGTTTGAATAAGAGCATTAGGTAAATGACTAGGTTTCATATTGTGCAAATGATTCTCTGATGTGTAGATGGTATAATTTTGGCCCTGTCTGTGTAATTGGTAGTGCATCTATTTGTTTGTTTTGACATTATCCAGATCCAGGAATACAGTAATCTCTGGAAGGAGATCTTTACACTGTCTGATGTAATCGGCATTTTCTGTTTGTCCTTAACTAAAAGGCTTCATATAACGTAACCTGGCAAATTTATGTTCCCCAAAAATAATAACAGTACATTCACAAACAGCTAAAAAATAAACAGAAACAAAGGTCAGTTTAGTATAAAAAACTTTAATGAGTCAAGCTAAGATTTTTCAAATCTTGACATGAGATCACAAATAATTCACAGAGAAAATTCAAACTGAGCTGTTGACCAAATAAACATTAACCGTGTTTATATGTTTGTGAAGTTTTCAGTCTAAAACGTGGTTGCTAAAACGTGACAGGCTTCAGTTTTAAGTAGTTGTTTCTGAACAAATTCAGCAGGGCTTTTGTCCTGGCTGAAAGCAGGCTGCTTTTTTTTTTATCTTGTTTCCTGGTCTGTTCAGCTGTGACTGGAAGATGCAGGACCGGTTTGAGCTGGTACTATCCCATCAGGCTGTGAGGATGGATCTGAAGAGGGACAGTCACAAACTCAAGTCAGTACACGTACAGACTCAAACCAACATACTAACAGTGAATTAAATCTGTGGTAATGGTTAAAGATACTCACACATGCCATTGGGAGCTCCAGGGTGCCGAGCGGCCATGGTTTGGGTGTTTCCTCCACCAGGCATCATCCTGTTAGGCATGGACTGGCCTGAAGAAGACATGACTAACATGTAATATCAGAGCTACACATGCAGAGGATCAAACAATGATATTTAAACTAAGAGCTGGGTAAAAAGGGAATACACTGCACTGTGAGGTTATGTGTCAAATAAATCAAATAATTAACTGACTGTGGTTGACCTCTCAGGGTACGTTAATATTTGTGTGTGCAGACCTGAATGCTGCATTGTGTAACCAGGCTGCCCCTGCTGCTCCCTCTGCTGGCGGACCTTCATCTCCACCTGCTTCAGCTGCTCAGAGTGGAAAGTCTGTCTTTCTGATAAGAGCTGTTGTCGCTGCTGTTCCAACTGAAAGATGTACACATTCACTTAGGAATAAGTATCATTACTAACAGCTACAGCTGTGAGTGTTGCTTTAAAAAAACTCTGCAAAAGTCCCTAAAAGAAGCAGGAATTTCAGGTCACATTAAATGAGCAATAAGGAAAGCAGCTGGATTACAACATGTTCACTCACAGCCTCCTTTTCTCGATCCATGATGGTCTCCAGCTCTTCAAAGTGTCGGAGCTTGATTTCCAACTTTTTCATCTGCGTCTCTACCAGCAGAGCCACCAGGGACTTGATCTTCCTCTCTTCCACTGCTGCTAAGTGCTACAAGAGGTTTTGAGAAAAAAAAAAAGACATTCCGTGAAGATAAAAAAGGAAAACACTCGGGAAGAAAGAGACCCCATTTAACTTTAGTGCAGCTCAAAAATTTACTTTTAATAATGGGCCATGGTGAAAGATGAACTTCCCGTGTGTCCCTTAAACTTCCAACTCCTGCTTCTGGTTGGAAGCCTTGTCAATCACTGCCATAATATTCAATATTTATACAAGTCTCTAATCATAAAGATTTTTCTCTATTCTGCCTATTTTATGTAAAAATACAGAGCCCACGTAATCTCCACGCTTGTGCTTGTCTGTTTTGGTTGCTAGGTGATCTGAAGCATAACACAAATTATTATTTACTGAAACTAACAAACATTTCTTGCCTCATGTGATTGGACATTTTTATGTATAAGTGTGAGGGTGAGTCTTACTTTGGCTTTTGTAGCAGCTGAAGCCAGAGCAGCTGCTGCTGCCGTGGCAACGCCGCCTTCTACCAGTTCCTGCTCCATCCCTCTCCCCCCGTCATCTCCATCCCCCTCCCTTCGGCCTATGCTCTCATCATCATCTCCCCTTCCTAGAACACACAAATCATATAATCAGTTGTGCTCACATGCAGTGCATTTATACAAGACTATGCAAACACACACTCACCATCTCTTTCCTCAGCAAGTATATTGTCTGAATGTTCTCTTTTGACTCGATCTTCTTCATTTGAAATGCCAGGTTCCATCTTAACCCCATCCACCCTCACTGGGACCTGAAACACATCCACATAAACACATAAAAAATACTCAGTGTAAATCACAAAATTTCAACACAAACTCATTTCTAAATGGTACGCTACCTGATGGGGGTTGAAGTCTAATTTTTCTGTGTCCAACACATCTGTAAGACAGGAAGAAATTAATGAAACAAGCAACAAAAGGCTGAGTTTTACTTAGTTTCGTGTATATTTATTCATTCTTGCCTGTTTTTTCTGACTGGCTGGATGAGTCGGAGACTTTATCTACCGATTCTTCCTGCACTTTGGAGAATTCCTCTAAAGACAAAGACAAACAGTGAGCTGTATGTGTGAGATGTTGCATCACAGCTATCTCTTCATCTAGACAACATAAAAATTAAACTTCCATCCTCTGGACTCTCACCCAGTGCGGCCTTAGCGGCAGCCGATGCCACACGTGGATCCACCACAGATGCCAGGAAGGCCACAGTGCTCATAACCGGGTTCTCTGATTGGCTGAAAGGCACAGGCTGATACGCTAGTGGGCCCAGAGAGGCCGATGAGTCCTCCAGGTAAGGGTCCTCTATTGGCAGACGAAGGAAGTGAAGGATACATTCATCCTGTGTTCTGGAGCCCACATGCTCTGATACTTTGTTCCAGTCATCTCTGTAGACCTCTAAGGCCTGAGAGAGATAAAGAGAGGAATAAGCAGGATTAAGAACAGGCTACAAATTTTAAGGGATTGTGTAAAAGAGCTCTTATTATCTATAAAGTGATGGTTTTACCTCCAATAATAAGAGTGTTTCTTGCTCTGTCCATTCTCTTCCAGCATTTGCTCCTTTAGTCTGAGAAAGGTGTCATCAAAACAGTTCAAGTTTTACATTAATAAAAGTTGTCACAATTTACTAAATACAAAAAAATATGAACATGTTCATAGTAAATATGAAATATAAACACATACAGTTAGTTTTGTAAGTATTTGGACATTGTCTCAGATAACAGTGATAAAATCATTGTGGCCATTCAAGCTGGAGGAAGGGTTGAAAAATTACAGCTCTTTAATAAGATTAGTCTTTTAGAAGTGCTACTCCCTCAATATGTCTTCATCTATTGAGCAGACAAAAGGTTACATGTTCCAGTGGTTTCATCTGAAGCTGTTGCTGTGAAACTGTAATAAAATTAACATATCAGGCAGACAGAAATGTTCCCCTTTTTTTTTCTGTTGACCTCCCTGTTATAAGTCTAAATAGAGACAGTAGGTCAAAAGGAGTAAAAGGTGTTTTGTCTAGGGTAAGTTGCTGCTCAGGGCCAACATTTTACTATCAAGGATTTTCACATCTGGAAGTCCCTAGTGAGGCACAAGAGCTCTGAGGAAGGCTGAGATGCAACATAGCAACAGACCTTAAATATGGTGGAGAAATTAAAGCTGAATCCATTCTGTCATTTTCCTGTTTATGCTGAATGTAATGAATCCTAAATCTGCTGAAAGCTGAAATCTGGGTCTACGTTCTTCTCTGATAGTCAACATCTCTCATAGAATTTGGCAGAACAAGTTAATCTTTGCAATTAAAAAGCCATAACATGTGATTAAAAGAGCTCTCAGTGAAACAGCTGCATGAAGTCAATCATTGTTTAGAAATATTCCATAATAATTTAATAATCAAAATATGGTTTATTTGTTCAGTTACTGTAGAGCACCTGATAAAAACAACTACATAATAAAAACTATGATTCCCAAATCTTAATGATCATTGTAATAAAGAGCCTCAAAAGCCCAAACATCACATTTTAAAACAAAGTAAACATTTATATTAACCATAATTGTGAAAAACAAATGTTATCTTCATTATTTTTGCCCTGTTATCAGGTGAGACCTTTGGATGTTTCCTTGTGTAGATGTCACTGCGCAGCCCAAAGTTCTGGCAGTCTGAAGGTTTCTCTCTGCTCCGCTCCGGAAAATATAACATGTGTTGTGAGGCCGACACCTGCAAGAGAAAACAGCAACAGCAGGATTTATCAGATAATGCACACACGTTTCTTTTTTCTAAGTTAGACTAGTCTGTGAGCTTTGCGTGACAACACAAACCTGAAGGGGTTTGTGCTGTAGGGGGGCCAGCCCAGATGGTGTGTCAGCCAGTACATTGAAATGAGGGGTGGGAGGAGGTCCCATAGGGAGGGGTCTGCTCTCTGCATCCACTTGGTAGTTGATCAAACCCCATTGCTCCAAAAATGCATGGACCCTGGACACAGAAGACAACATTTCCCCATATGAACTCCACTCAGACAAGGCATGGCAGACACTTGCACACCAAACTGTACCTAATGAGAGCGCAGACGTCTCCGGTGAGGTTGCGTCTACAGGACGTTGAGCTCAGGTATTCCTGGGGGTTAAGCCGATACGTGTCGATCATGAAGTTACGATATGCCAGGTAGCTGCAACAGAAAGGGAGGATCACACTGATGCACTCTTCACCATATAAGAACACAGCAATGAGCATGAGGAGTACTCACATTTCAGGAGATTTTGATTTGTTTTTTCCATTGAAGAATTCAGGCAGTGCACGTTTCTCTATCGAGTGAATGCTGGGTAAAATTTGAATTGAGTGGATATCTTAGCTTAAATTATGATGAATAAACTACATAAGTTCACACTGGAATAAAAATGTTTACCTGTTGTAATTAAACCAAGACGTGTAGCTTGGTATAATTATATGATGGGTTTGTTCTGTGATGCTGTCCTCTCCCTCTGATAGGCGTGGCATCTCTCCTCTTCCCTCCTCATCTTCCTGGACACACATATACACAATAACATTAGTAAGTAGTAGAAAACATAGAAACTGAAAAAAGTAGCATCATATTTACCCTTCCTGGAAAATCATCTTCCTGTTCATCTGAAAGAGAAGCAAGAATGTAAAGTCAAGATGTGTACTGTGAAACAAATAAACCTCTGCTTGTTAAATAGAGTTTAAAACTGATCTTTAAACATTTACCACAGGATATGAAAGCTTACCTAGGTCAGCCATGATCCCTCCTTTAACTGGAGTATTCTCACTGTCTTTCTTCAGGTTCACTGTAAAGATAAGGTGAATAGTAAAAAATACTTTTGTGGAAAAATGTACATATAAGTAAACATTTTCAGTCGGGTATGGATGCTGTCTTTGTGTTCTACCATTTTTGGGTAGTACGACCTCCTCCATGTTAGGAACAGGTGTAGGGTCCTCCATATCTTTGGTCAGGTCCTCTTCTGGCTCTTCTTCTTGTTGCCCACGCCTTCTTCTGTTTGAACACACATGTATATTAACTGTGATGCCACACCAAAAGTAAAATCCCGATTGGTGGTAAAAGTTTTGCGTTACCCCTTTTTTCCTTTCTTCCTGCTTTCAGAAGTAGGAGACGGCGAGTGTCTTCTTTTTTTGTATGGAGTAGACTTTGATTCCTATAACAAAGAGTTGACATTAATGGAGGAAAAGCTCAAAAAGAAGTTAATGTTTTGACAAAAAGAACATGTGCAACTTTGCATCTAAAAACAGAAAACTCTGTATAACACTGAAAAAAGCAACTTAAAAAAGAAAATAATTAAATTAACTTATTGCTTTTTTAATAATGCAGAATCTTTTTTGCTTTCATACGCACTACAGGCAACAGCTTTTCACAAACCTGGTCCTCTTGGAGGTGAATACGCTGACGGAGGATGACTGGTAAGTTCCTCTCATTTACACAATAGTCCTCCTCATTCATCCATTCATTGAAGACATCTGTATCTAAAACCCAACCAGCATGAACCTGCAGCACACATAGATATACACACACAAAGACACGAAGTTAATATTTACGAGTTTCTCACAATGGTGGAAATCAGTCACTGTCAAAAAATAAAAAGAATACACACCACATCACCAAATGCAGAAAGACTACTGTAGGCTTGCATATGCCATCTAGATGTTTTTCTGGCACTTAACATAAAAAAATCCTCCATTATCTATAAATTCTGTGGTCTGGTTCTGTTCTTAAACTTTGTCTGTGCTCGCTACTCTGAGCAAGTAACTAAGATTAGAACATAGTAAATGTGCTATTAAAAGTAATATTTAGGGTATGATGAAGAGGAAATGCGATGAGATCTTTTTTTCCTTTTAGTGTGCTGCCATACTAACCCTCCATGGCCTTTCTGTGTGTGGCAGCTCTTCAACTTCTCCCTCAACATCACTTGAGGACACCCAACTGTCATAACTGTTAAAGAGAGAAAAGAGAAGTCGTGGTCAAGTACTTCAAGTTCCACATGCCACATTTCATCCAGCCACCCTGCACCAGTTTCACACTTCACTAAGGAAAGATGTTTATTTTCATAGGTTTGGTGCAGGCCCTCTCATCACAGCAATGCAATAAGAACTTCTTCTCACATCCAAGTGGCATTTGGGTTTTGCTGCAAACCAAAATTGGCTGAACAACTGCAGTTTTTTGCTGGTTGAAAATGTGTGTTTGTTCTTTACCTGTCAGGGTGCATACCCCAATGTACCAAGACTTGTTTGTCTTTTCGCATGACGGGACGCATCCACTCATCTGAGAATAGACGTATACAAAAACAATTTATTATTGTGTAACAGAATCAGCAAATACAAACATAAAAAGACTTTAACGGACCCTCTTCTGTGGAAACATGGGATCCGTAGATATGATGACTGGAGATTGTCCTGTCCTCTGTGACAGATCCCTATGAAGGCACAAACTTTTACTGAGTAGCTGTGATATTGGATGACACTTTGCTGAGATATCTTTACTGTATATTCTCAAAACTGGAAACATAAGTTCTTTAATTAATATGACAAAATGTCCATCCCCTCATTTCTGTCTTTCGCAGCATTTTACCTGGTGTTTGATGATGATACCAGTCAGTCTTCTGGCCAGCTCCTGGTCCACAGTAGGGTCCAGATATATTACAGGCAGAGACAGGCAGTTGTTCTGTTGATGCAAAATAATTCAAGAAAAAAAACAATCCAATGAGTTCTTGATTTGGCAATGTTTGTCTGTTTTTATCTTTATCTTTAATACCTGAATTAGAGCCTTTTCAATCACACCAAACATCTCCACATTCCTTTCAGTTCTTGACTGATTCTGAAAGTCAAACCTCCGCCTGTGTGAGGGTTTAAAGGGGAACAAAGAGATGCTTATTCAAACAAATGAAGCACAGGCTTGTGGGGGATATTAAATAGCAGAGGCATAGGATACTTGTTACCCACCAGCCCTGTTCAACCTTGAACTTGTAAGCAGTGCCGAGAATGTGGCATAGTCCTCCTCCTGGTCGCAAATCCAAGAAGCAATGGGCCTGTAGAGAAATGCGGAAATCAACACTGCAGTTTCTTTCATTGAGCATGATTTCACTATCTAATAAAACAATAAAGTCATCTTAACCTCTTTAAAAGAAACAAAAAACTAGGAACCATCTCAACCAACTTAAACCGTGAGCTTGCAGTGACCAAAGAACAAAGTAATTCTACCACGTTTTTTTTTTTTTAATTAACTGTTAGAACAATAAAGACGAAATCAAACAGTAAAAGACTGACTTACGGGCAGTTTTGTGTGTGCAGGGTTGGTAGCTTGTCTACCAAAGGCATCCTCTTGGAACTGGAGAAGCTGCTGGGTGAGGGCAGCAAGAGCCTGACAAGATGGAGCATCCACCAGCACATGCTGACAAGGCAAATTTTGAAAGGAATATGAGAACTTTTACCCATAGATGTTTGTTACAATGTAAAGCGTTACTTGTTACATGCAACTTAAGCCACTAGCAGCTGTATTTATTAAATTATATTTTGAGTTACACTAGCACACAATTTTGTCGTTTTTCTGTACATTAACTCGACACAGCTCTCAATTTTTACCACACAAATCTAAGTAGTCAGTGTAGCTTTATCCAGCGTGAGAGATTTGTTTACAGTGTGAGCCAACGGACTTGCTAACGGGGGGGGCGGCTAGCGGTTCATCTAGCTTCCTCTGTTACCTACCTTTTTGTAGTGCTTCCCGATCCACTGTCGGACCACCTCCAGCTGTGCTAAAGTATCCGGACTCTCCCAGAACATAGCAGACGGGCTGCTGTCCTTTTTCCTATGCGCAAATATCCCGGAGCTAGCTTGGCTTGTCCCGGGAATCCCGAGGTTTGTTCCTCCGGACATTGTGGCCATTATAAACCTGCCTAATTTCAAACAGAGAAAACAAAACTGGCTAGCGCGGTCGCTAGCGCTTGCGTTCTCGCTTTGTATCGCGAGATGCAACGTGACTGCCGCGATTCAACATAAGAGTTTGCTGTTATTTAGTGTCCAGCTGTCGTTCACTGCCAAAGACTTATATTATTTGATTGATGTGTGTGTTTTGTTAACGTTTGCATGATTAAAATAAAACAATTATCCTGATATTTACAATAGAATATGCATATTAGTGCACATCCAGAGCCTTGATTTTGAAAATGAATATTGTGATACGGAAATAATTGCACACTACAAAACAAATATGCAGTGACATTGGTCAGTTTATATATTTTTACGCACTTTTAAAATTATCTGAATTATTTTTATACTTTTTAGTATACTTATCAACTAATATTAATCGTTTAATAGCTGTAATTCTAACTGCAACATCATTTGCTGAAAAATATTCAAAGAGAAAGATCAACAAACTCCCGTGTGACCGATCACCCAAGTTGATAACATTACATTAAGTGTCGGTCGCTCTTTGATTGGCTATCATACACACCCACCCACGCGCGCAAATTGCCTGACATGGTTGAGCACCACTGTGGGTGGAAACTTCATTGATTTTTTTTTTTAACTCCATGTCTTGCAGCGCCTGACAGGTCATGGGTGTGCATGGTCTGACAACATATGTGGAGGGGAACAGAAACTTCCTCCAAGATGTAAAGTTCAGGGACAGTCGCCTGGTTATTGATGGTTGCAGTCTGTACTTCCGCCTTTACTTCAACCACGGGTTGGACCAGCAACATGGAGGAGACTACGATGCTTTTTCTTGCCTTCTCAGCCAGTTCCTCTCTGCTTTGGCAGCCTGTAACATCCAGCCGTATGTGGTGCTGGATGGAGGTAAGGTGGCTTAATGACCCTTACTTTCAATATATGTTTATCGCCAATTATGTGTTTAATGGCCCATACACAGTTCAATTTAAATTAATTAACAACTGCTCAACCACAGTCACATATTTGTTTTGGCTGGCTTAGTTTTGCAGTTTTCATCACATGTTCAAGATTTTTTAAGACTTTATTGTCGCCACGCATCGAGAATACACAAGCTGAAACGAAATATTTCTCCCCAGCTTCAGTCAGTGTTGCCATTTAAAAGAAAAAGAGAGAGAGAAAACTACCTACTACAACATAAAAAGTATTTTTTCATAAAAGTGATAGAATAATTATAAAAATGAGAATATGTCCTAAAGGTCTGTTACTGTGATATTTTTGTTATTTAATTGAAAAACATGGATTTATCACTCTTTGAATAAACGTCACTTATATATGGTCTTATACTGTATATGGATAGAACTTTACATTCTTTTCATGCCAATGTTTCATTTTAAACTGTGCAAGACTAAAACTGAGTCCCTTCCTCAAAATAGTATGTTTTGTTTAACTATTTATTCCCCCTTTTCAACATTTGAACAGTATATAGTAGGATGTTTTGCTCAATGTATACGGCTCTTTCATGATTTAATTACATAAAGTAAAACTAGATTACATAGAATTAATGTACAAAGTGTTATTTAATAGGTCTTTGCAGTTGTAATGCCAACACACATTAAATTTCTTCTTTATTTTGATAATTAAAAGGGATGGACCCCAGTGACAAGAAGTTTCCCACACTGCGGCAGCGTCTGCAGTCCAAGATAAGGGACGCAGACAATATATCTCATGGCCGTAATGGCTCTGTCCTCCCAATCCTCGCAAGAGATGTCTTCATTCAGGTCCTCATGCAGAGAGGAATCCCACTGGTTCAGTGTCCAGCTGAGGCTGACTGGGAAATTGCATGTTTGGCATACCAGTGGAAATGCCCAGTGCTGACCAATGACAGTGATTTTTACATCTTTGACCTTCCAGGTGTGGGTAGTAAAATTTCTATTTTCTTTATACTGAATTCAGGATTCAAATAGTTATATGCAATGACTGTAAAATATAGTGTTTTTACTTTGGAGTTGTTTAACATCTTGTTTTTTTTTCTCATTTTAGGTGGTTATTTGCCACTTCGTTTTTTTCAGTGGAACAATCTTAACGGAAAAGCCTCTCACCGCTACATCTCAGCTCGGCTCTACACCACTAATAATTTGTGTCGCTGGTTTGGGGGCATGAACCGTGACTTGCTACCGTTGTGTGCTGTCCTAGCTGGTAATGACTACGGTGCTCCAAGAGAGTCTGAAACCCTCCTTGCTCTGATAGATGTGTCTGCATCAGGAAGAGGTGGTGGTAGAGGCAGAGCACCCACTTCCCGTATTGAGAGCCTCCTAATTTGGCTGTCCTCGTTTCCAAGTGTGGCGGAGGCCCTGGATGAAGTGAGCAGGCTCATGGGTGACGAGCGTGGGAGGGGCAGGAAAGGACAGAAGACTGGGCTCAGCTCACAGCTGTGGGCAGCTATGCAGGAGTACCACATCAACGCACAAAGCTCTCTGGCTCGCTGGTTCTCTGGAGGTAGCGGAGCTCTAGGCGGAAAGACATCTTGCCTGGCTCAGCTGCCAGAGTACCTGTCAATGGCTGCAGCACAGGGACAGTTGGCTCCCTTAGTTGTTGATGCTTTGGTGATGAAGAGGGTTATTCTCATCCCACAAGTGGAGAACAGTAAGCTAGCCAGCAGCCATTGCAGTTCCAGAGCCATACGCCAGGCTGTATATGGCATATTACTGCAGAAAGTTCAAGATGCATCTCAAGGCAGAGATGGAGGCACACGAGGACCAGAAATTAGAGGTGGGAGAGGGCGAGGAGGAAGGGGGAATGGGGGCAGAGGTCACAATATGACTGCAGCAGCTGGTGTAGCTTCAGTGCATGCGCAGGGCTTTAACACTTCAGTTTTTGTTGAGGAGTATGACCGTTTGGACCTGAATTTAAAGAAAAACCAAGTGGAGGCACATTCCCTTAGGAACCATATACATCTGGATGGGCTCAGTCAAGTAAACATTATTTTTTCTCAATAGTATGTTTTTGTATATAGTTTTTAAGAAATTGTCCAATTGGTTCATTTTGTTTTCTACTGTAAATGTAATTCAGGCTCCTGTGGCAGCTCGACTTGGTGTCTTGTTAGAGGTCTTGGGGGTGAGGGAGTCCACTCTGCACTCCACTCCTTACCACCTGCATCTGGCTGTAGCAGTGACACAATTCTGGTTGCGAGAAGCCGTACCTACACCCTCACAGCCCCTTCTGCAGGCTTTGGTGCTTGGCATGGTTTATGGGGAACTGTCCTTGAACAACCAACCTGGAGCTACCCAACGCCAACATCCTGGTTAGTGGAGATGGCTCACCTAAGTTTACATACATGAAAAAAAAACACATCAAACATTGATTCACTCCTAACAAAAATCCCTTTCTAGCACCACTGCCGAACTGGGCTGCAGAGCGAAATGTGTGTGCAGCACTGGATCGAAAGAGAGTGAGACCAGGGGAGAGAAAAGGACTGGACATCGGGGTGGCTCACAGTATTAGCCAGTGGCAGTCTTGCCTCTGGAGTGCACTGTGTCTCAATCAGCTGTTGCTGATGCCACTGCCTCAGCCCAATCTCTCATGGTAAGACATAGTGGAAATTAAGTAAACAGTCATTTTTATGCAGTCCTGAATGCTTGAATACAAGACAGATGGACTTCTTTTCTTAGCTCTTGAGGACAACCTCTCATCCAAAAGGCTTTTTCAGTTTTTACTTGCTAGTGGGAAGTTTCATTCTTATAAGCTGTAGCTATTCAAACTTTTAGGATTACCATAACTAGGATGACAGCCAATATATTGAGCTTTTTGTATTTTTCACTCATATCTTGAAGATAGAGGAACTAAAACCTGGAACTGACAGATTTTTCCTTAATAATTGTAGAATCCCTTAAAGAGCAACTGACCTAAAATATATGTAACTTCATGGACTGCACAAGTCCACAAGTCACTTTCCATTTGGGAAAGCAACATAATAAACACTGAAGACGAGAAGCAGATGAACATGAGGCACAATAAAGTGATATTATGGAGGAATCAGTGTTTCCAAACCACTACAATCAACAATGTAATTTATACCAGTTACATGCTCATGTGTGGGAATTATCAGCACAACTGACCCAAAACGCTGGTATGTATGGGACTGTCCTTGTCTTCAGATGAGTTTGTGCAAGTAGACACTAAAAGCATGAATTCCCTTCAGGGAGTAACCAGGATATTGTTTGCATTGGACTAGATTGCTCTAAAAAATATTTTTTTAACATAATTGTTATTCTTTTTGTTAAATTAGGTGATTTTTATTATTTTTTTTAACTTCTTTTTCCATCTCAGGTTGTTCAGTGGTACCTTGGTACACGGCCTCCTCAGGCTCCTTAAAGGAGGCCAGGCTGCTGAGTCCCTGCTACCTTGGGGATCCTTATCTGCACAACTCTACTCCTGTCTCCTGGATGCTGTGAAGGACTGCAGCTTCAAAGGAAATCCTTCCTCGGGGAAGAAGAAGAGAGGCAGAGGGCGAGGAAGGAAAGGAAGAGGTGGAGGTGGAAGAGGAGCTCAGGGTGGAGTTAGAGATACAGAGGAGATGAACAACAAGTTTGCTCTCCTGATGAGTGACGAAGAGTATGATGATTAATAGCGAGGCAGAGGAAAAATGAGCAAACATAAAACAGTTGCAAGGGTCCAAAACTCTGGGATGCTCAGGGAATGCTGTAATTTAGTGGGGAATAATGCTTTTTTTTTTAAAGTTCACTGCTGATTATTGCACTAATTTAACTTTCCGCTGAGTTTATATCCAAATTATGCTGCCATCTTTTCTCACATGAAGACTCACTAGAACATTTTAGCAGGTTTCTAAGCATTTCTATAAAATAAATACACTTATCAGTCTTTTAAAAGTCATATATGCCAAAACACTGAATGTAGTCACGCTCGTCATATTTTACACGAATTTTATGAACTCATAATTTTATTGCCTTATTGAAATTATTGGTAATCCTAAATGGAAAATGTAAATCAAATGTATTTTCAAATAATTACATTCAAAACTTTTTTTTAAACTTGTAATAACATATAGTTGAAAATAAACTGTTTACACATCCTTCAAAGGCATACCACTCACACATACAGTATTATGCCTTATTTGCATTAATGTGATGGTAAAACAACTGTACACAAACATCACAACAAAAAATGTAGCAAATATCTAAATATGCTGAATCTGCCTCCTTTCCTATGAGGATGATGAGGAGGTTGAGGCAGATGGAGAAGCGGTGGGTGCAGTGTGTTGATGGAAGTCTATGAGTTCCATGTCTTCGTCTTCGTTGACCCCGCATGTGTCAACCACGCAGATCAGGCAGCTGGAGACAGGAAATGCTCGTACTTTGCTGCACGTCACCCACCTGACAGCAAAAGAAAACGTGATGAGGAGCAGGTTCAGCATTTAAAACAAGCTGCTCTCAGTGACAGAGTTCAACATCATTTGAATTGCAACACAAATTATTTGAAGGTATGTGACTGTTTTAACATTTAATTGCTGATATTCTACTAGAAGACCAAAAAAATGTAAGCAAAAAAAAAAAAAAAATGTTTTTAAATAAAAATAAGCCAGAGCTACAAAATCAGAGTGATTTTTATTGACTAAACAAAACCAATGTGTGCCAAGTTTTCATGATTTCATGGCTATACATCAGTGATGAGACTTCAGTAGTTGTTTTATGTCGGTAACTGCTAGTTAATACCCCAACCTGTCAGTTTCAGTGTGGTACTCCAGGACATGCCCGAGCCGCCCAACCCCTTGGAACCCTGCCAGCACATAGATAACATCACCGACAGCAGCACACTTTACTGTCACTCCCCTCCATGGCATTGGGGAAGCAGCACGCCACTCATTACTGGCAATGTCGTAATATTCCACTGAATCAAGTCCACCTAGAAAAAGCACAAATCATGCTTTTAACTGCTTTCTTTTTATGCTGTGACTGCTAAGCTCATTAAACTTTGACTCATTCTTGATCACTGATAAGTTTTATTACCTAGTGGCCCCTGTCCTCCAACAGCATAGATCCGGTTGTTAACAACCACCAGCCCATGGTTCTTCCTGGCCTCCTTCATCCCACACAGCTCCCTCCATCTGAAAGAGAGACTAAGGATGTTACAGAAATAGATACTGATTAAAGCTAACTATTGGGTACTTCCTGGTGGAAATACCTATACCTATAATAGGAAAACATCTAAAACAGGACAGTGGCCCTCAAGAACTGGAATTTAACATCTCTAACACTCTAAGATACATTAAGCTGTCTTTAAATGTAGATTGATCCAAAAACAAAAAGTCTTGTGAAGCTTGCAGCGGAGGCAAACACAAACGTTTCTGTGGTAGTTTTACATGTTTAAATTGACACAACTCAGTAAGGAAGGGGCCGCCGCTCCGTTAAAAGCCAGACTAAATTTTGATTTCAGGTGGAAGGACACCTGAAATGTTTGAGCCAAGTAATATAATTCAAAAGGCAATGCTACCAAGTACAAAGTGTGTAAACTTCTGATCCCACACAGCATGCAATAACTAGGATTACCTGTAAAAAAAAAAAACTAAGCGTTTAAATGTATTCAACACACTTTCTGAACATCTGAACATGATTATGTGACCTACTGTTGTGTGTTGGGGTCAAAGACCTCGCAGTTGTTGAGGATCCTTCCAGAAATATTGTTGCCCACTGTTCCTCCACAAACGTAAATGAGCCCATTGGCCTCCACTGAGCCATGACTGCAGCGGGCCATCAGCATGCTGGTTTTGACCAGCCATGACTCGGTCCTCGTGTCGTAACATTCAAATAGGTCCAAGGCCGAGCTGCCTGTACATACACAGTTCTTGGTGAGAAATTGCAGTAAGATGTCGGTGGCAATTATTCCTTTAAAGAATCAACATCCAATGCTGGAACTTTACTCCCTGCAACCTTTTCAGTAAACACACATAAACAACCCCACACTTTGAGTTTCTTTTCTCCCACTTCCCCTTGCTCACCTACTTCTGACCCTCCAGATGTGTAGATCTTCCCCTGAGACGCGCAGGCAGCCAGGCTGTCGCGAGGTGTGGGTGGACCCAGCTTGGAGTACCAGCTGTCCTTCAGCACATTATAGCAGTCCATGCGCTTGATGGGGAAGAGCTGTGAGCCCCCCAAGATGTAGACCACATTATCCCAGAAGACGGCAGTAGCATCCCGCCGCTTCTCAAAGGGACAACGAATGTCCGCCCAGGTGGAGTCCTGCAGGGAAAATACTAACCGGTTAATTAAAACGATAACAGAGTTTACTGGACAGAACTTCGCTCCAATGTTTGTCTAACATCTTGATTTGTCAGCATGTGCAGCCTGGTACCTTTGGGTTGAAGTAGCGGCAGGACTGAGGCTGAGAACCTCCAAACAAAGCGATGCGGTAGTCGTGCTTCTTGCGTCGTGGCCGGCTGCTCTCTCCCAGGTCTTCTCGGTCCTCCAGCGACAGCAGGTGGTAACGCATCCCACCTTAGACAAAACCAGTTGTTTTTATTTGGATTGTTTATATCAACACAGCTAATTATTATAAGGTAAACACCCAAAACAAAATATAGTCTTGGACTAATTTAGTGTAATTTAACCTTCTTACTACAGTAATAGTGCATTGAAACTGTTGAATATTTCTTATACTATAATTGTCATTCTTTGTCTCTTCATATGATCAAGAAACATTTTTGTACATTTATTATAATAATTAATGAATTAGAATTTGACTTCAAGAACCACTGTACTACAATATATGAATACCAAGAATATGGCACGAGTTTTTAAATATTTGGGGTTTTCTTAGAAAGGCTGCAGATGGTAGATTCTTGCTGCCAACATTAAATAATTTATTTGATAGCTACCTTGGATTGACCAACAAGTAGTAATAAACTATGAACAAGTACAGTGGTGGTAGTATTATGCTCTGGGTTTCCACCATGTGCTACACTTTTTTATCTGGACTTGCACCAAGTCCTCAACCCACATTGAAAATATGTGGACTGTGGTTACAAATTAGATCTTTGCAACAAAACTAACACACACACCAAAAAGTGGTCAAATATAACCTGATTCATGACACAAGCTTTTTGATAGCAACCAAAAATGTTTGGTCAAAGTAAAATTTACTAAATGGCATCAATCAATATTTGCACCATGTATTTTTGAGGCTGCACATGAAAGATGTTTATAACTAACATGACATTATTGTCCATGTTGAATACTTTTAAACCAGGTACTTTTCTTTGCTTTTACTCACTGATGACCATTTTGAGGCACTGTGGATTGTCCTGGATGAGGGGCTCAGCTTGTACAGTCTTGGAGAGGAAAGTTTTAGACACCAGAGGAAAGCGAACACACCCCAGCACTTCCACCATGTACTGGTTTCTGTTACACACATCGTACTTCAGCCAGCGTACTGCGGCATCATAAATCTGAGCAGAAATGCAACAATTACACATGTAAATAATAGACAGGGACAACATTTTATTAGCTAAAAGTATCACTCAGTTTTGTCCTGACATGAAAACCATTTTTAATTTAAATTTTTAAAAGAAGTACATGCAAATAATGTAAGTGGCATCCTCAGAACTACTGTCTATTTCATTTTTCTTTTAAAATAACAGAACAAACAAAAGCAGCTACAATCAAAGGAAGTGTACCTGAGCCTCAGCACGAACAGTGAGTTTGTCCTGGTGCAGCAGGTATGTGAGTTGTGCAACATCCAGTTGTAGGAATTCATCCAGTTTGTAGACTTCTGTGAAATGAAGCTGGAAAAAGTCCTCAGCTGCTGCCTTCAGCTCTGGACAGTCCATACAGTCTGCAAGGGTTGAGATACCTACAGGAGGACAGAATATGGGTCAGTGATGATGCAAAATTACATAATTATTACAACTTGGATTTACATTTCTACTGTTACCCAAACAGTTTGTTGCATCAATCTGTCCTTTAAGGAATTCCACACACATCTTCTTCACTGGCTCTATCTGGTATTGGTTGGCTGCATCCAGCAGTGATTGAACATTACTACTGTTCACAGAGATTCTGGCATGCAAACACACAGAGTACACACAGTGAAATGAGAATAAAAAACATGCCCCATGCTCAGCAGAAAGCCAGTTATATATATGAATCTTAAAATCTGTCAGAATATTATTACCGTGCAGTGTAAATAAATTCAATCAACAATTCAATAATTTCAGGCTCAGCACTCCTGAGCTCCACCTCGTGGGACATAGACTCCATCATTCTGGCTGGAAATAAGAGAAAAAAAGAAGATGACAAAAGAAAACAGATGTACTAGAATAGAAACAGTTAACATTTTCATATAACAGAATCTTTTGCTGTGTCTAGGGTAGAACTGTACATTTAAATATGTACAACCACATATTTGTGGTATATTTATTAGGCTATAATAAAATTATTTTAATGCAAAACAAGTGCAGCATCTTTGTCAGTGAATTCAAATAATTAAACATCAGGTCATTTATCCGTTTCTTGTATATGTGTAGAATCAACTTTTTTATCATTAAATAGAACAGATTTCCAACAATATAAGTTCCAACTTTATTCCATACATCTGGAACATCCAGAATGATGAATTAATCAGCCATTAGTGGCAAAGAAACTAGGAAATGGGAACAAAACCAACTGTAAGGGGACAAAACTAGTTCCAAGGAATGGTGTTCTCACTTCACTCATATTCATGTCCATAGTTAATTACATCTTTGGAAAAAGTGAATGCATTATGTTTGAGTTTAAAAGTGACTCATCACCAGAATATGTGCAAAACCTGATCATTTGTGACCTGCTTTTTGGTCATATTATCATCGACAGAATAAAACCCACTGTTTTGGTCCAGGTAATGGTCCATGATAATGGTTAGGTGGGTAAATTTTGAAGAGATTTCCATGAACTCCTTCATCCAACATTT
Organism: Melanotaenia boesemani; assembly: GCF_017639745.1. Classification (NCBI taxonomy): domain Eukaryota; kingdom Metazoa; phylum Chordata; class Actinopteri; order Atheriniformes; family Melanotaeniidae; genus Melanotaenia; species Melanotaenia boesemani. Next base: position 14,474,085 of record NC_055698.1, on the reverse strand, counting down.
CAAAGCTGAACATTGCATTGTAACATGACAAGTGTTATTCACTTAACCTGTCAGCAACAGTCCTATCCTTAAAATTGATATTTTAATTCAGATGTTGGACCCCAAGGTCTCATTATATAAACTCAACTCCATTTTGAGTTTTTCTGTGTTTGTGCGTGACATGTGGCACTTACTGGTGAACATCAGGCTGAAGACGTGGCTGGCCGCAGCCAACACTATTCTGTGGGCAGGTAAGTGTTTCCCCTGAACCACAAGGGTCACATCACAGAGTGTACCCTGAAGAAAAGTGAGGTATCTAAGCATAGCATTTGTATGGTACACACTTAAGTCTTTACCATATAAGGTTCTCTGTCCCACAGACTGGATTGACACAAGAACATGCATTCCATGCAAATGAGCATCCTATAGGCAAACTCTATGATTGGAGGACACAGGACTGAGGAATTTTCTTTGTTTAAACCCTATATAAGACAGAAGGACACATCAAGTCTTTAGGTCTTCGTTCTGGTTTTGGGACCTCCAGATTTTGCTGCAGAAATCTGTTTTGATGTCTGAACTTTTGTAATAAACTTCTTTTTATTATTCAAGTCAGCGTCCAGAGACATTTTTGCCTGAAAGCCAATTTTTCCACATCTCCTGATCAAGATACATCAAAAGCACACACACCATTAGGTCTGAGGACAGCGGCACAAACCCATGCCTAATGCCAAACCAGATACCGTCATGCAATTATCTTGTTTCGTATTCTGTCTCAAACAAATAAACACACCTGTTTTCTCAGGTTGTTCATGACTCCCATGATGCTGGACAGCTGCCTGTACTCCTCTTTTGTGGCACATTTTCTTTCGCTTTTCTTCTTGGAGCTTGTAGCTTTCTCTGATGAGGCCATTCCCGTCATATCAAGCTGATTTTACTGTCTGCTTAATTAAATAAAACAATACTTTTAGCACCACTGCCAGCAGTGTGCGCCTCTGGTCTCTTTGTTGTTTAGCTACTATCAGTTGCCCTGCCAGCAATAAGCAACTTCTTGTGATTTTAGGAATTAAAATGTAAACAACTTGATGGCAATGTCTCTTTGAAGCTTGCAGAGAAATCCCAGCTTGTAATAAGTTTTAGAAATAACATATGAATTAGCTGAGGGTATGGTGTAAGCTATAGTTCAATTGATCACAGTCCATTCTTCTTCTTCTACAGTTCCAGACGCGCTCGCCTTCTTCTTCGGTCTGGCAGATATGTTGCAGCTATTGCACATTGCTGCCCCCTTGTGTGAACACGGCGCCACCAGTTAAAACCAAAATGCTGGAACATAACAGTTGTGTGAGGACTTTTTTTTCCCGTATAAACTCTAGACTAAAAATACTTGACACATGAAAGACGATTTCCCCATCTCCACTAAAGCTTTCTATAAGCTCTCCCCCTGCGTAAAGCGAAGTGCGCACTTTTTCTATTCGATAAAATTCAAGAAATAAACAGGGTTTCTTTGTTTGGTTTGTATTAAATAAACCTTTATTTCAATTTTAACCGTATCATTGTATGCATTTTTAACGAGACCAGCCATTTGATCCACATTTCACCTGTAGGTACACCTGCTTCTTCACACCTGTAATTACATAACAGGAAGATTTTTTTTCCTAAAGTCGCATGACGCTGACGTCACGAGGAATGCGGACCTGTTTTGTCAGGAATAATTGACCTGAAAACCAACAAAAAGATAACAATGCTGCGTTTTCTCTGCTGTTGCTGCTTCTCGGGCGATTCCTCTGGGAACGAGGTATGATTTGCCAAGTTTCCTCTCAATATTAGTGGCCTCTTACGAGTTACGGCTTCGTTTTAGTACGTTTTCTTGAATTTTCTTGTTTCTTTTTAATTATTTCTACAAGCTTAAGTTGATTTTAAAAATGGCAAGGTCAACTTGATCCCTGTTGGTTTAGAAATAGCGTAATGATTTCTTTTTATTGATGGTACAACAAAACTAAATTTGGTGCTTTGTATCTATTAATTGCCAACAAAAAGAATGATTTAAATTTTTTTTTGTTTTTGTTTCAGAGGCAGCCTCTCTTGCACCCCACAGCACCATCTCAGGTAAATGGAGCTGAATCAGCTAGGAAAGCTCGACCAGCACACAGTGGTAAGCCAGTCTCTGTATTTCACACCTGTACTGAAGTGTGTGATAAGTTTTGGCCTCATATTTTTTTATTTGTCTGTATTTTCCTTTTGCATGATGCTCAGATGCAAATACTGTGAAACGGATAGGAAGGCTGGCAATGAGAAGAGTGAATGTGCCTGAGTTGGATCGTAGGTTTATTGACATGGCAGAGACCTTTAATGAGCAACAAGAACGCTATGAAGCCATGTTCCGACACATCAGAAACCTGCAACAGAGCTTTGACAGTACCAGCATTGATAACCTGGCTTTTGCTGCATGTGTGAGGAAGATCAGAGAAGAGCAGAGTGAGTCACAAACTTTTCAACACAAACATAGTGACAGTACATGCTGTCTTTTTTTATTTATGTCTGCTATGGTTTGTCTCCCTCTCTGTGCCTTCAGAAGCCACATACAGGGTTTCTCTCAAGATGAAGGGCTACGACTTCTCCCTCAGTTTTGTTCCTGTAGATTTAGAGGGTGAGAAGGAGGAGAAACCACTGCCTCCAAATCTGCGGCTGGCTGAGAATGAAGTTAAAGGCATTTCTGAAAGCGCTAAGGCCACCATCTCAAAGGGTGCCACACTTCAAGAACTTATTGGCTGGCTGCTCCGTAGCCAGGATCAAATGGTTGAGCAAGTAAAAGAGGCAGCAGAAACTTACCAAGAACAAGGGAGACTGAATGAGAACCTGCAGGAGAATATAAGGGAAGTAAAGAGAGCCAAGGAGTTATCACAGGGATACAGGCAACAGGCTGGGAAAATTCTCACAGAGGCTGCAGAGATAGCAGGGGCTCATCTGTAGTCCATATGCCTTTTTAATGGTGTATATATATATATAAATCATCATTCATTCATTTTCTGAACCGCTTAGTCCAGGCATGTCAAACTGGTCCAGCAAAGGGCCGTGTGGCTGCAGGTTTTTGTTCCAGCCAGCCAAGAGCACACAGTTTGACCAATCAGCTGTCTGAAGACTGAGATCAGTTGATTGAATCAGTCAAATCTGGTGTGCTGCTGCTTGGTTGGAACAAAAACCTGCAGCCACACGGCCCTTTGCTGGACCAGTTTGACATATGTGGCTTAGTCCATTAAGGGTCGTGGGTAAGCTGGAGCCTATCCCAGCATTAACAGGTGAGAGGCAGGGTACATCCTGGGCAGTTCACCAGTCCATTGCAGGGCCAACACATAGGGGGCAAACAACCATTCACACACACACACTCACTCCTAAGGAGAATTTAGGGACATCAATTAAACTAACATGCATGTCTGTGGACGGTGGGAGGAAGCCGGAGTACCCAGAGAGAACCCACGCATACATGGGGTTCTCTCTCTCTCTCTCTCTCTCTCTCTCTCTCTCTCTCTCTCTCTCTCTCTCTCTCTCTCTCTCTCTCTCTCTCTCTCTCTCTCTCTCTCTCTATCTATCTATGCTGCCTCTGCAAGCCTGTGTCGTGTTTTCTTTATCACAAGATAACAAATGCTTGCAGTTATATCAGTTATCTCCTATTTAAATGTAAATGTATCACTTATTTAGTTCCATTTTAATCCTGCCCAGGTTCTACAAAGTATTTACATGTGTTTCTGATTAATTTATACAGCACCTCTTATAAGCACCCCTTCTTATGTACTCTACATACAGTATGCAGCATTTTCTCCTCTACATTCACACTCTGATAAGCATTTTTACTTCAATGTGGGGCTTAGTGTCTTGCCTTAGGACACATAGATACACAGAAACACTGGGCATTGAACTGCTGACCTTCCAGTTGGAAGACAACCACTTTACAAGCTGAACCCCAGCCCCTTTATAAAACATTTTTATAAACAAAACAGTGATTCACTCCCTGTGTATTCATTTTTTGTTGATTAATCTTAGCACCCAGATTACTAGAGATATGAAACAACAAACAATGCCATGGTGGTCTGTTTCTGTATAAAGTCACTTTGTAGCTATTTTGCATCTTGAGATCATCTTGTGTCCTTAACTGTGTGTCTCTCTTTGTTCATTTGACTTCTCTTTATGTTAGATATTTTTTATTAATTTTTTTTTGTTTCACTATTTTGTATCAGAACACTTAATAATGTAGTTTCAGCCATTTTATCTCTTTGTGGTCATTTACCGGCATGTTTTTGTGTGTGTGTGTGTGTGTGTATTGGGGGGGGGGTGTTGCTATTTTGAATCTAATCTGTGATATGGATCTTGATTTGCATCTCGATAGTAATTTTGTCACATCTTTTCATGAGTTTTACCTGTCAATTTGATCATTTTTAAAATAATTTCTCAATGATGTTTTTGTTTGTTGCAATTTTGATCCTATTATAGTATTTTTGCTTCATTAACATCTCTTAAGGAGTTTTGTATGTTCTCCTTTTTAAAATTTTTTTTTTTTTTTTTTGCACTTCTGTTCTAGTTGGACATTTTTTTGTCTTGCTTCTTTTCCAATTCTTTTGTAACCATTACTTCCTTATGTGATCATTTAGGTAATCAACATATGGTTGCTTTGTGTCTGATTCTGTGATGATATTTTTGTGATATATTCAAGGGCCACCCGGATTATATATTAAAAGAAAAAAAGAAAAAAGAAATTCCAACAGCTAACGGAAGGTGGCACTGCAGAATAACTTTACCTTTTGAAAAGTTATTCCTCCTGTCATATTTTTTAGAGCTGCCCTCTCTTTAAAAAGTATATCAGAAGTTGCACTGGATCAACACACACACATACATTTTATTTCAAATTTTTATATATATATATATATATATATATATATATATATATAAATGTAATTTGCTATAAAATGTATTTATATTTTGAAAACCTCGCTAGAAGAGTCCATTGTTTTTTGACTTGGTAAGCAAAATGCAGAAGTGGTTGATGGAGTAAAATGCATCACACATTAATTTAAATTTATTGGATGGAGCTGGATACAGTTGACTACAGCAAGGGGTTTAAAACTAGATTGGGGATTTGGTGTGGTTGTGTATGTGTGATAAGTGAAAAGTCAAAAAGAGGAGATTTTCAGCTCATCCACAGCAGCCCTGTTGTATTTATTCATTAAAAACTGCAGCTTTTATAAACACAGGGTTGTGTGTCATGTATTCAATTTATTTATGAAAATCCACTGTTCTAAAGGTCGTTGTCAAGTGTTCGTGTATTATTCAACAAAGAAAAACGTTTTTAGAGGAGTGCTTACAACTTGAGTTGTACAGATTAATTTGACTTGAATTATTTTAGTAGAATGCAACAGCAGCTCTACATTAAAAGTTAAATTTGACATTAATACAATCTGAAATTGTGATAACAGTTTCTGAATATTTAATTCAAAGAGCTTGTATTGATTTGTGTGATGGTGGTGAACCAAAATTATTTAAATTTGTACATGGTTATTTTTCACATTTAGTCCAGAATCATATATACTCATGATTGAAAATAATTCTCTCTCTCTCTCTCTCTCTCTCTATATATATATATATATATATATATATATATATATATATATATAATTGTTTCCACATTCTTACAGTATTCATTTAGAATACATGAGATCACTTGTCAAAGAGCAGCGGCTGACAGCGACAACCTACAGTGCTTGTGGAAATTGTTGTAGTGCTGTCAAAAAGTCTAGCTTGATTGGACGGTAATGTAAGGGGCGTGGCTACTATTGATCTGCTACTGTGTCATTGGCCTTCAATCCTGTCATTCAGTGGAGACCGATTGCTGCTGTTTGGTGGTAGTCTGAGTGGAGAAAGTAATGATGATGGAAGGAGCTGATTGTGTTGAATTATTGGGGAGGTTTATGGAGTAGCCAGGTAATAGTCGTTTACTCGTCTCGTTGGAACGATAGAGGACGGTGATACCAGGATATTGACAGATAGCATGCCGGTAAGTAAACAATTTCTTTCTTAGTTCACTTGGAATCTCGCATTAGCCGAGCTAGCTAACTAGCTAATCTCAATGCAGTCGCGGTGACAGCTCTAAAGTCATTCTGCAAGCCGTGACAGAGAGCGCGTGACAGCGGAGGGTTGATTTACACTCTTTAGCTGATGTTGGCACTGAATTGAATTATCAAGAATGCTCATGTTTTCCACTTAGCTTCATTCTTTTTTAACATGAAACAGACTGTGTGTTATCAGTGACAAACTCAGTTTGGCGGTGGTCTTCATGTATTGGGGTATTTGTAATGGGGACAGAAGCTATAAAAGACTTTTCAACATGTTTGAGTAACGTTCTGTTATTTATTTATTTTTACATTATTATTTCTTGAATCCAGCTGTAATAAAAAAAGTTATATCTGTCTAAAAAGACAGACTTTGTACCTAACTGAACGGGAACAGCTATGTGGGTGTGTTCTTGTTTAGATTCTTCAGGTGATTCCTCTGTCAGGTAAAGCAAGACAACTACAGACTACTATGTAAGATAATGCGTTGTTTGGATTTTTCTAACTGTTCTAATAAATGGCTCTAATTTATATCCCTCGGCCCTTTCAAGGGTTTCGTGTATTAGGGGACTATTGTGAAGTTATCCTTAAGCTCTATAGCTTAAGCGTCAGAGGTGGAAAACGGGTTGTTATTGTCCTTAGTGTCTTAACATAAAAGCTTCTAGATGTGTCTAAATGAGACTATTTTAAGCTTATTTCACAGTTTGTCATTCCCTTCCCATTCATGTTTGTCTTTGTCTTTGACATTAGGCAGAGGCGTTGCCTTTAGCTGTAGACTGGTTTGTTGAGTGAGTGTTTGTGCACTGTTTAAGTGGTGTCATTGGGGCGTGGATGCAATGAAAGTAAGCATAGGCTTGTTAACGTGGGCATCCATGGCTGCCAGTGTCTTAGGCCTTTTAATGCTTTTTGACAATGAAGCACAGAAGGTCACAGAGCAGGAAGATCGTGCAGGCTGTTCCGTCATCTGGCCTCACAGATAGACACCCATGCCACAGGGCTTTATGAAATATCCTGGCAAACTGAGCATGTCTATTTATGACAAGTAAACTTAGACAAATGAAAAAGGGGGAAAAGTGGAGAAGTGAGTGTTATAATTGTTACTCATGGTCTCCTCAGGCACAGTTGCTGCAGGAAGATAGGGAATTGAAGGGACAAAGATGCATCATTGGCTTACAGGCAACCGAGAAGGGAGCATGGGCTGTTATAAGAGGATTCTTCCCTGTCAGATCGCTCTGTTTGTCTCCCTCAGCACCTAAACCACACACACACAAGTCAGAGTCTGTTATGTTAACTTAGCTACAGGCTGCTTTCATTCTTACGTATATATGTGTGCATGGAAGAGAAAGAAAACTGAAGCATAACACACCCCCTCCCCCTATCCCTCCCAGACATAAACAACCTGCTATTGTAAAATACCTTTGGGGAGAGCAAGGAGGAAGGGGATGATGCAACAGGGTTAACCACAGGCTAAGATAGTCCAAATAAAGAAGATGGCAGTAGACAACATGCAAAAGAAGTGAAATAGCTGTTGAGAGAGGTCAAAACAAAATGCTTAAGTTTTTGTCAGGTGGTGTAAACAGCTCTTAGCAAGGTGTGAATGGTGAGCAGATGAGGTCAGGGCATGTTAACGGTTCTTTCCTTTTTCACTACAATTCCAGGACTTTGCCTACAACTTTATTTAGACACCCAACAATTTCTGCTCACCAGCCTTTTTATCCATTTAGGTAAAACAGTCTTGCAGTCATGGGCTGACACCTGCTGACACTGTTTTGACTTTAAAGGTGGAGGCAAATGGCTGTAGCAGCTGGTACAGAAATTATTTTAAAATTTGTTGAAAATCTGTTAGTAGTTAAATCTATTTTCTTACCCTCATTTCATTGTAACATTAATTGCCAAGAGATAGACTTGTTGGTGTCACTGTGATTATGTCACGCTTACTAGTAGCTTGGTGCAGCTTCATCCTGTACCACAGGAAAAAGCAGCTGGGGCAGCTTGGCTGCGAATAAAACCACCCACTTCACCCTTTACTCTGTTTTTCTTTCTTCCCCCTGATTAAATCTTCATTCCTATTGGTTTATTCATTTCCCCATCAAAAGAAGGTTCCTAAATGTGTGTGTAATGGGAAGTGAGGTAATCAGCAGGGAGGGGATATGAATCAGTGTGGATGTCCCCCTAATTCATTCTCACTTGTACTTGCTTTGGTTTTCTGCCAGTGTTCAGATACAGGGACGTTGGTACTTCATTACTGAGCACCGGAGGACTTTTTCTAATCATCCATTCGAAGGATCTGGTGGGGTATTCTATGTCTACTTTTGGTGTGTTTCTGTCAGGACGTGCGAGCACACAACAAGGATTACAGTAGGAATGTAAACTCAAAGACTTATTTGTGTTGGAAGAAGGAGGAGTCAAAAATAAGCTCATTTAGATGGGCTGCCCAGTGTGTGTTGCTGTGTTTGAGTTTATAAGATGGTGTCGAAGGTGTAAGTTCAGAGGGAATGAGCTGTCAACTTTAGCTAGTTCACAGGAACAGGTTTGGCAACTAGGCATTGAAGAAACACACTTGCAACATTCATTTGTGCAATACATGACGTGTTCTCTGTCACTCTTTGGCAAAAAGCTGGTTTCAGCAGAGCTTTGCGCCAGTAAAAACTTCAGTGAGTCACATTTAGGCTGCTTAACATGTCAGTTATTCTGGGAGTTTGTCTTGGTCTCAGGGAGGTGGGCATGTATCATTGCTTACCTTGTGTGTTTCTTGGAGGCTGGGAGGTTGCCAACTGGCCAGCACAGATCGAAACCTAATGAACTCTCGTCTTTTATTCACCGTACATCCTCACTTCTATTGAATTACCCACCCCATGGGTTGTTAAACACTCACCGGTCTTCTTTCTGGCCAAACACCTGCTAAATGAAGTGTAATAACTTAGCCATGACATCTACTTATGTCTTGACTTTTTTTTTTGGTTTAGTTGATATTGTTTAAAATAGGATTTATTCTACAGTATCTTTATTATTTAACTTTTAGTTGATGCTGGTTTGTTTAGTTAATTATCCCTAATATTTAGTCTACCCCATTAACAAAAGCAATTGAAGAAGTAAGCTTCACAAAAATACAACTGTGAGCAGAGCTTTTACTTTTGATTACTTTGGATTTTACAGGTATTTTTTACTACCTAGGGGCTGCATGGTGGTGTGGTGGTTAGCACCGTGGCCTTGCAAGATGGTCGCTAGTTCGAGCCTTGGCTGTGGGAGGTTTGAACAGTGATTTTTATGTGTGGAGTTTGCATGTTCTCCCCATGTATGTGTAGGTTTTCTCCAGGAACTCTGGCTTCCTTCCACTGTTCAAAGACATGCATGTTAGGTTAAGTGATCACTCTGAATTCTTCCTAGGAGTGAGCTTGAATAGTTGTTTGTCTCTCGTTGTTGGCCCTGCAATAGACTGGCGTCATTAGTTTTCTATGGACTAGCGACCTGTCCAGGGTGTACCCTGCCTCTTGCCTGTTAAGTGCTGGGATAGGCTCCAGCTTCCATGCAACTCCTAATTGGACAAAGTGGTACAAAAAATGAAATGAAATGAATGATTGTTTACTACCTATTAAAGAGGGTAGTTGGTGTAAATTTCTACCATCTCCTATTTCTTTACATACATTTTTTACCTTCTGTTTAGTAATTTTTTTATAGTTTCTATGTCCTCTAGACATCATTCTGCACAGTTCATCTGCACAACTTACATCTGTCAGGGATCACTTGCGTTGTTGCTTCAGCTTGTCAAGCCTGCTCAGGTACTTGTTTCTAAAACCAGTTTATTCATGTGCACTTGTTATTCAGTGTGGTTCAGCAGAACTGAAAAAGCTCAACGGCTGCTGCATAATTGCACAATTTTACTTCCTCTCTATTGATTTCTGTCATAAAGGTCCATAATGGATATCTAATGGGGCTGACCAAGATGGAAGACAAACATGTGCCTAATAATATAATTACACAATTTAGTGTACTTCCAGAGTCATTAGTTTTCTATTTTCCTCCAGCAGATATTTGCAGTGCAGGAGTATAGAGCTCAGACGTTCAAGTATTATGGGCTGTTTGTGTTGTTTTTGCATGTAGTGTAACTAATTTTAAATATCCATAAATCTATCTAAGTAGCCCCAGTGATGGATTTTTACTGTCCATTTTCTCCAAAGTTGTTGTCTAAGAAATTGCATTATTGGTAGAGCATGAGTTTTGTATGTCATGTACAATACTGATATTGATTTGGAAATCTAACCACGAAAAGCACAGGTGAAATGATTGATATTAACATTGAATAAATCCCTTCTAGTTCCTCTACAGACTTTGACAGTGTACCATGATGAATAACAGCAGGACCTTCCCCCAAATGCATCCATCATTAATACACTTTTGCATATCCTGTTTTGATATTTCAAAATTGAAAAAGGCTAGTTTTCTTACAATTTTATTACCAAACAATCTGTTGCTCACATCAGTTTCTTCCTGCTGCTTTGGCTGGAAACAAAAATATCACATAGGTAGGCGGCATGACAAGCAACGCTGATTTTAAGTGTTGCTTGCATCTGATTGACTGGCTACAGGTGATTCAGATTACATGCCCCAGACACCACCATGGACAAAGTTGACAGGTTAGGAGTCACTCTGTAGGAGGAAGATCCTTCCTCTTACAAGACTGACTCATCCACACTCTAATCATGTGGTGCTGAACATATGTTCATGTTCAGCGCTTTGTTCAGTGGCCGCTGTCTTAAAGTACGTTATAAATAAAGTTGGCTTGACTTGGCTAATCACACCATTTAGTTTGTCAGCCAACTTTATTATAAGGCATGGTGCCTTTGGAAAGCAATGTTCTTACTGTCTTCTTCATCAGTGTAAAAGAACAGAACAAGAAGCTGTCACAAAGAACTAATTTCTCTAAATGGAGGCTATTCTGCTTTATAATCCTCCCCTATTTCATGAGTCACTGGCTCCCCTCCCCCTTTGTCATTCCTGTCATTGGTACAGTCCATAAATAGACACCTGACTGCTCTTGAAGGGACCATGCAGCAGAGTGAAACAAAATGAAGCATGTGGCTCCATTAAAAGATGAATCCAGAGGCAGAAGAGTGGTAAAAAGAGAAATGAAGGTAAAAAGAGAAATGAAGTGCTGGAGGATAAGCAGAGGGACGGGTGTGTGTGTATGGGTGGGGGAAAAATCAACCATAAGCAATTTATTTTAATGAACAAGCATGTATATGATGTATCCATGCTTGTGCTTATGATTATTTCTGCACTGTCATGTACAAATCTGTATTCTCATACACTGGTCTGGAGCCCCTTCCTCACTAATAAAATGCTTTTCTTTTGCAGTCAGCCTGGTTCGTGAGTTGAATGGTTAATAATCTTTAAGAAGAAGAGTCACTGCTTGTGCACACAAGCTTATCGTCAATGAATTCAGTGAAAGTCTTAAAAGATGGAATTATGCCATCTTTAGTCCAAAACTGAGTACATTTCTGCATGACAAGCGTTGACATAGAAGGAAAATTTTGTCCCACTTTCTGTTTCTCCGCCTGCATCACCAGACATACCAAACATGGATTTGTTTCAGCATTCAGCTGCTAATTTAGCATTTGCAGTTATGAGGTGCAGACACGACACAGGCCCAGTGCACTTTCCAAAACAGATAATCCATCAGAGACAGAGAGATGGTGTCCTTCTGCTCAGCAGAAAATACAGGTCTTGGGTCAGCCATTATCAATGTTGACATTGTAAAGGTGGTGATGGGGCCTTACTTTGCTTCTATCTAATGAAGGACAGTTCTATCTTCAGTGGGTACTGCGTTATGTTATGACAGAACCTTACAGATGGCTCAGACATGTTTTATGATTTGTTTGTGTCTATGTGATACAAAATTCACATACAAATACAGAATTTTTAATATAAGAGGGAAGGATATCCACTTTGTGATATGATAAAAAAAAAGCTGGATATTGTTGCATCTGAGAAATGTATTTGACAATACTAGTTATTTGAGTGGCTCTAAGGATGATATTGGCTCTGTTGGTCAACATACTATTTTTGATCTGATCTGAAATGCATCGCCCTCTGTAAGAATTGTTATGACGTTTGTGGTCCTGGTGGATGAATTCCAACAACTTTGCTATGCTCGAAACCCTGTCCCCTAGCTTATCCATGATGTTGAATATTTTCATATGGGCAGATTTTCGTGATATGTAGTACATATGGGCTCGGTTCAGGATGGTTTTCAGTAACTTTGTTGATTTTCTGACTTGTTATTTTTCTACCATCAGGTCAAAATTTTAAATTAGTACTTGGTTTATGAATAAGTATTTTCAGAAAAAAATTACATTGCTATCACTCTCAACTGTATGTTGTGTGTACTGCTAATTAGCAAATGCAAGCAGAATTTCACACATTAAAATGAAAAAATAAGATGTGTTGACTTTTGGCTTAAAGCACTACTGTGTCTCATAGTGCTTCTAGTATGGCTGTAGTCTCTTGTCTTGCACTGTAAACAACGTGAACGGTAATGTAACCTAAAAAATAGTGAATGTTTTGCTAGTTCTTTTGGTGACAAATTATTTTACCTATAGGATTAACTAATCCATCAGTGAAGTCCAGATTTAACACAAGGTCTGTAGAATTGTCTTTTTTTCTTAAAGCAGCAAACGTGGGAAGACATAGAGCAAATACTGTTATTTGTCTTCCTACCCCAATATCGTCAAAAATGTTTCTATTTTTTTGCTCTTTGTCTTTCTCAGGCAGAAACAATGTGATGCTTTATTACAATCTAGTAAAAATTAGAAGCTACCATGGACAGTCTTGAGAATAAACAAGGAAAGAGAAGGTAGTAATGTTTAACAGAGGAAATGAAGAAGTTAATATACTGTTAAAGTGTTTTGATAAATAGCAAAAATAAAGAGAATATCAAACATAGATGGAGCAGAGTTTAATTCATGATGAAAATGTAAACTGAAAATGTGAGGATTTGCATCGGTCTCATTTTATAGGCATACAAATGGTACTGTCATGTATATTTCTCATCAGGGCTTCAACAGTGAACCCAGCCAAGGTGCTTTGTGTGGGTGATGTTGAGAAAGTGCTTGCTGCAGAGGTGTGTGTCTGAAGAGGGATGAGAGGCAAATGGGAGAAAAACGAGGGGGAGTGATAGACTTTTGAAGTATTGAAGCCCGGAGCGTGTACATTTACAGTGTGTACACCATGACCATGAGGCTGTTTGCTGCTTTTAAATAAAATTTTTATTTTTTTTTATCTTATCAGAAGAATCTCTAATAATAGAAGGCCCCATAAAGCTTCCTTCAAGCTCTGATTGATTGTGTATTTGTGCACCAATGACTAAAGTATGTATTTATGCTGCATTTCTTTCTCTCATAGGTAGATGTGACTCCACTGCAGATGAGGGAACATGTTGGCTATGGACCAAGGAGTGGTGGAAGAATGGCTGTCAGAATTTAAGGTACTGCTTTATTTAGTGTGCATCCGTGTGCCTGTGTATGCAGTTTGAAAAAACACTCAATCATGATCTGTATGCAGTGCATTTTCCACTGCTCCTTCTTATTGACAGAATTTATTTCACTCACATAAACAAACACGCTCTCTGAAGTGCTTTGTTCCCAGAAAATCGCATGCTCCCACTCAAACATGAGCACCCACCCGTACATGACTGGTACCAAAGCCGTGGCTTGGAGAGGAATACTAATAAAGGAGCAGATGAGATTTTTCTGTGTAAATGTATGACAACCAGTCTGTTGCCCATTTGAGCATGTTCCTGACTTTTTTTTTTTTTTTTTAAATCATCCATTTTCTATTCCGCTTATACCGCTGAGAGAGGCAGGGTCCACCCTGGACAGGTCACCAGTCCGTTGCAGGCCCAACACAGAAAGACAAACAACTCATGGTCATATTCACCCCTAGAGAGAATTTAGAGTAACCAATTAACCTAACAGAATATTTTCTCAAAATTAATATTGATTAAATTGGCAGATGTCTTTATTCATCATGAGTTGTTTTTTTGGGGGGGATGTAGTAATTCTCAGATGTTTGTGTGTTTCAGACCCTGCCTGACAGTGCTGTCTCCACCTATGCTAAGTCATTAAAAGACAAAGGTGCCCTGGTCCCCGCGCTCTACAAGGTCATCCGAGAGAACTACAGCGATGTATGTACACATATAAATCTCTTTATTCATTTCACCCCTTGTCACTCTAGTAATTTAGCTTTAACAAAATGCTTATATAATTTATTAACAAATTAAATTAAGAGCTTTTCTTGAACCATTTGGGGCAAATGTGTAATTTGAGTCCCATTTGAGTGGTAATGTTTTACATTTTTCAGACCATCAAAATAATTTCAAGTTTCAATTCACTGAAATTATATTTTCATTTACAGTATCTCACAAAAGTGAGTGCACCCCTAAGTGTAAATTTCCATATTGGGCCCAATTAGCCACTCTCCCTCCCCAGGGTCATGTGACTCATTAGTGTTACAAGTTCTCAGGTGTGAATGGGAGCAGGTGTGTTAAATTTGGTGTTATCGCTGTTAGACTCTCACATACGAATCACTGGAAGTTCAACATGGCAACTCATGGTAAAGAACTCTGAAGATCTGATCAAAAGAATTGTTGCCTTACATAAAGATGGACTGGGCTATAAGAAGATTGCCAACACCCCAAAAGTGAGCTGCAGCACAGTGGCCAAGACCAATCAGCAGTTTATCAGGATAGGCTCCACTCGGAACAGGCCTCACCATGGTTGACCAAAGAAACTGAGTGCATGTGCTCAGCGTCATATCCATAGATTGTTTTTGGAAAATAACCAGCTTAGCAAACTCTTTAGCAAACCTTGTTATTTTGAGGGGACAGTAAATTTACACCATTATACAAGCTGTACATTGACTGCTTGTATCAAAGTATCATTTCTTCAGTTATTAGTTATTGCATTGCTAGCAAAACATGGACAAATTTGTACAACTACCAATGGGCAAACTATAATGAATCAACAACAGAGATTTCAGCTGTTATAAAAAAAAAAGACAACAAAATTTGATGAGGCATGTCTTGCCCTCGGCTTGACCAGGTAATGTTCAAGTAATGGTAAATGGTGAGGGATGGAGAGAGACTGCAGTGTGTTATATGTCTTACAATATTAGCATCTGACAGTATGAAGCCAAATAACCTACAGTTCTACTTGGGATACTGTTGATTACTTTAGAAACAAGCTATCCAACTGCCATACATAACAGACTGGTTTTAATAAAGCAGCATCCATCTCACCGAAAGCTCAACTTCCTTGAAGTAGATTGTTCCCTGGTTTAAAGCGTCTCACACTATGCAGAGGAACTGATCATTTCTTCTGCTAATAAACTAAAGACTATTTTGTGGCACATTTCTTCGAACATTTCTTTGTAAGCATCAGGGTGCATACAGTAGTGGGATCATGGGAGCTTGACATTATTGCTGTCGATGAAAAGAGGGCCCTGCAGAAAAACTATAGGGGCCACTTACTTAGGGGTGACATTTTATTAACAATATTATTGAGTAATTAAGTTTGTACACAGAAGGAAAGAGGGAGTCCCTTCTTTCGACACAGACTCCTTGGACGTTATAGCTAGTAATCAAGACTTGGAAGGATGCTGACTCATTTTAAACACATTTGTATTTTAGTTGTTTACTTCAAGCTACACTTTAACAGTAAACAATGTATTTGACTCAACTGCTGTTAAATTCTAAATTATACCGTAGTAGTTTATGGGAATTTGTTGATATATTTTTGCTGTCTTGGAACATCTGGACTTTTAGCATTGCAGCAAGACTAGTGTTTGGTTGGATGATGTTGATCAGTGCATGGTTGTGGTGCCTCATTGGCAACTTTAAGTGTTTTTTATTTCCTGAAGGGCTTTGCATAATCAAATTGGAATTAAAAAAAAAAAAATAAAACAAATGTTTTTCATTGGTATGTTGCATATGGAAAAAAATGTTTAACTGAAGATGCAAAATGCCTGACCTTAAAACCCCACACTTCAATGATTATTTTTCATGTTATGTTTTTAATATTACTATTTTAATCATCTCTAGTATGATTTCACACATTTCTGATCATCTCTAAGTGTGTATCTGGCATGCTGATGATCTCTTCCCCCACACCCTGCATTGCCTTAATAATGTTTTCATTTTAATTTGACATCACTGATGAACAATATATACTAAATTCATTATGTCTGAGCTACTGCTGGTTTTGCAGCTTAATGATGTTTGAATTTCTTTCTTTCACAGTTGCTGGAGCCAGTGTGTCACCAGTTGTTTGAATTTTACCGGAGTGGTCTGCCGCAGCTGCAGCGTTTCACGCTACAGTTCCTGCCAGAGCTCCTGTGGAGCCTCCTGTCAGTCAGTGCTGCCAGAGACCCCCACACCTCCGGCTGCATTGAAGCCCTGCTGCTGGGCATTTACAACCTGGTAAGAGAAAAGCTGAAGGCAGTGATTGGAGTTTGCCCACAAATGATTGTCATTAGGTTATCTCTAGAGGAGAGCTGTTCCTTTTATAAAAGCAAAACACTTCCCGTTTGATAAGTTTAAAGCAAAGAAACTTAAAAGGAAAAACCTTGATCCTTTGCAGTTGGGTATTAAAGTACAGTTCCAAAGTTGGGTGGCGTAACTGCTAAGATACTTTTGGAATTTGCATCATGGGATTTGGAAAACTCCTTTTTGTCATTTGACTTGCTAGAAAGTTTTCAGAGTAACAGGAAGCAAGGGTTAGAAATAGGGGAACTGAAACCTAATGACTTTGCACTTTGCAGTGCCTATAATCTTCTCACAGAGATATACCACCACTATTAATTATTAAAGTGTATGTAGTTCCATTTTCATCCACTTTGGGTCTAAATTCTCTATCAGCAAAGTGCAGTGTCTCCCAGCTTCCTTTCTGAGTACCAGAAAAGGTCAGCTGTCACTCATCATACTGACTGGCTTCTAATAATCTGTTTGGCATTAACGTGCACACAGGGGACACAAAAACCCTGAGAGTTTTTGTGTGTGTGTGTGTTCACACAATATCCACACAGATAAGTAAACACACCAACTGATTAGGTGGGGAAACGAGCCCCCGAGGTCTTTGCACAAACACCCACACATAACGGATGAGTGTGCTTGAAGAGATCAGAGGACACGCTTTAAAGGTTTAAGGCACTGAAAGGGAGGGGAGAAAAAAGGCTTGTTTTTCTCACCAAAAGAAACATTTTTTTTCCTTTTCCTCTCGTTCTCTTTGACAGGAAATAGTTGATAAAGATGGACAAAGTAAAGTGTTATCTTTCACTGTCCCCTCCTTATCCAAACCTTCAGTGTACCATGAGGTGAGCATGTCCACATGCAAACTTGCACAAATACTTAACTTGTGTTTGCTGGCAAAGAGTCACTTAAACTTCATTTTGCCTCTTTAGCCTTCAGCTATTGGCTCCATGGCACTTACGGAAGGAGCTCTAGCCAATCACGGGTTGAGCAGGGTGGTGTACAGCGGGCCACACCTCCAGAGAGAAACCTTTACAGCACAGAACAGGTAAGAAGCTTTTTTTCCTTTTTTAATTTTTTTAATGCACTGGGCAGTGACATGGATTGTAATGGTTTTAAATAGAGCTTTCCTGGTAACAGGATGCAATCTCTGTCATAAGGTAGTGAACATCGGCCATTAACTCTGAATAGGAAAGCACACCAAAGAGGATGATCAGCTTGACAGAAACCCTTTTATTATTGTTATCATTTATAAATCAGAGCATGATTTAGCTTTGAACGTTGCAACATTTGGTCCAGAGACTGGCTGTCAACTATAATATTAGACGGCTTAAAATAGATCCATAAAGACACGACTGTTGGTGTCTTTAGCTGCTGCCACAGCCCATTATTTTATGTATGATGCACTTGCCTCAGTGAAAGCCTTTGGCAGTTCTCTTCTGCTTTCTTGTTTTTTGTAGCTGAAATGTGGCTTTGAGGTTTTCTTGAATTAATCTATCTCTAAAGGAATGCTGGAGGTCATGATGACTAGAATGTTCCCAGCTTTTCTTAGTACTGATTTCACAGATTGGCTGGAGAGTAGGTCTTTTAATCTGTTTTGAAGTGTATTTACATGGCAAAGTAAGTTTGGTTTCTTTCTAAGATCACTCAGATATTTTATTCTTAATCTCTTAAATGTATCAGTCGCTGTTGGCCTTGTTTTCTTATTAGTGTTTCATTTTCTCTTTTTTTTTTTTGTGGTTGTATTAGTGTTACTGAAACAAATGCAAATTCTGCAATGTGTTTCTTGAGTTAGGCTTGGCATTTTGTGATGCATTTGAACAGAACCTGCTGTTTTAGTGCTTTTTTCTGTGTGTTACTGAGATTCGAGGTGCTGACCTTCCTGCTGCTGTGCTACAATGCTGCTCTCAGCTACATGACCTCCACCTCCCTACAGTCCCTCTGCCAACTAAGCTCCAGGTAAAAGAGATGCACGCTCACATAAGGATTCCTTAATGCGATGTAGCATTTGTGGGTCACTTCACTTGATAACTTAATACAATCAAATGCACATGTGATTTAGGCATTTTCTGTGTTTTCATAATTAATTTATTTATTAAGACTGCTTTCTCACATTGGTTTGCAAGCACTTGCTTATCTGATCCTCTTATACACTTTACTGCCAGTGAGAGCCAAGATACTGCTATTTGGCGTAGAGCTGTGATGTACACACATCCTGGCTCTGTGATTTTGGTTATCTGCCAAGTGCAGCTGAGCATTGGTTTGACAAATGCACGCAGTTTGCGATGTGACAGCTGTGTATAGTATCTGCCAGTTTCAAATGGGCAAGTTTTTCCCATCTTAGTTTATTCTTGAACATGTAGGATAGCTCTTTAATAAATATCAGCCATGAGGAAAATGTAGACCTGTTTGTGTGATTGTGTGAACACCCCAATTTTTCCAGTTATTTATTGAAAATTATGCAGTTTAATGTCTCATTGCAATCTGAAGTGAAAATAGTAAAAATAGTTATAAAAAAAATCATGGAATCAGTTTATAGACTAAAATGTTTTCTAAACTTTTGACTCATCAAAATAGCCACCTGTGGCAGATATAACAGCTGAACAGATTTGTGACATTCTTTCTACAATAGAAATCTAATATTCTTCAGAAGTTCTTCCCATTTCTGTTGCAGAAGTTCCCACAAATGTTTGGAACTTGTAGGTTGCTTTGCTTTCCCTCTTCTGTCCAGTTCATCCCAAACCAGCTTTATGCAGCTCATCCCAAACCACTCCATCTTGTTCTTTTTTTCCGTGTTAGTTCTGGAACAGCTTGGACTTGTGTTTTGGGTCATTATCTTGCTGTAGGATGAACCCCTGACCAACTTGGTGCATACCAGAGGGTACTGCATGACGCTGCAGAATGCTGTGGTAGCCATTTTGGTTCAGGATGCCTCTCACTCTGTACAAGTCACCAACCCTGGATGCAACAAAACAGCCCCAGACCATCACACTTCCTCCTCGATGTTTGACAGTTGATGCCACACACTGGAACCATCTTTTTGTCTACTTGATGCCATACAAAGATCCTGCGTGATGAACTCAAGATTTCAAATGTTGATTCATCAGTCCATAATACCGTCTTCCAGTCTCCAGTAGTACAATGGCTGTGTTTTCTGGCCCAGGCAAGCCTCTTTGTCTTATATTGATCTCTTAGCAATGGCTTTCACGCTGCAAGTCGTCCTGTTAAACCTGCAGCTCAAAGTCTTTTCTTTGCAGTTGAAACTGAGACTTGTTTACTACGACCACTATTAAGCTGTTATCTTGTGAGCTGTCTATCATGCAAGCTGTTAACGCTCAGAAACCTCTAATTCAGTTGTGGCTTTGGGTCTGCCAGACCTCTTCCTGTCAGTCTGCCCCAGTTTCTGACTACCTTTTGATGGTAAAGGAAACTGCACTCACTGACACTTTGACTTTCTTTGCTATTTCTCTGTAGGAAAGACATTTATTTTAAAGTGTTATGATGATCTGTTTCTCCTCCATTGTTAATTCTCGTCATTTTTTTAGCAACACAGTACTTTCTGCAGTACAATACTGTTCAGCTGATGCTCATGAGGGTACTGTACCACAGTATGTTCAAACACAGAGGAGGTTGTAAGTAATCCAGCAAAGTTGGAACACCTCTAGGAATTAGTAGCACCAGTTTTCAAGGCTTGATCACCCTCCATTGCTGCAGGGCAGTTTTTAAATTGCTAACCCATTTTGTGTTCCCTGAAAGAGGCCTTTTTGTATAATTCTGAAATGTACATAATTTTTCAGTTTTGAGTAATCTTTTTTTTTTTTTTTTTAAAAACCTCTGGCAGTTCACCACTTACGTTTGTACCATTTCAGGCTTTTCATCGAACTTGAATGACTTGAATTGCAATAAATAACTGGAACAATTGGGGTGTTCTTTCAGCAATGTTTTAGTTTCTTATTAGTGCAACACAGGGAAATTATCAGCTATAATAAACCAAATGGCCCAGTGATGTGGTTTCTCTGTTTCCTTGTTTCACTGACGGCCCTCTAATCTGTTCCCCTTCCTAGAGTTTGTATATGCGGTTACCCACGGCAACAGATGCGGCGCTACAAAGGCATTAGTACACGGCTGACGGTCACATCAGAATTTCTGGTTCAGCTCATCACAGGGATCCACTATGCTCTGTGAGTGTTGCCAAATGACCACACACACACACACACACACACACACACACACACACACACACACAACCTGAAAAACTAAACACTGCTACAGTTAGTCTTTTCAGGTAAACTTCTAAGCATGTACACCGATCATCCACCTGCAGAGTTTTACAGAGATTCTTTTTGTGTAAAATGAGTTGCTACTCAGTTTTGTCCGCAGTTTAAAAATGTGGCTGATCAGTGTATCTGTTTCATTACCAGGTTTTTCTTGACATTGATCCTTGTACTCTGAAGAAACTCTAGCTAGTTGTTGCACTAAAATAATTTTGTTTTAATGCTTTAATGGTGTACCAAATAACATTTACTGCCTCATATTTTAAAAGATTTTACATCATTATCAACATAGTACTAGATTATATGGCCTAAGCAATTGGAGTAGTTTCTAAAAACAATATTTAATTTGTGCTGGGTGATAGGTACTTTCCACATAGCTCTTTTTATAACTCATTTTTTTAAGAATCGACCAGTTAATTATGACAGGAACATCCGTGATCTCTGCCTTGTTTTGCTAATGCTTAGCTTTATTCCCAATCAAGAATTTACCTAATATCTAGATTGTTGAAAATTTTGAACTGCTACAGTTAATTTCAGAGGGACTGTGTTGTGTACTGGAAAGTTGAAAAAATAAGTGGGTAGACTGGCTAAAAAAACTAGCAGACTATGTAAGTGCAAAACTTTCTTTTTATTTAATTTATTAAGTTAAAAGCATGTTTAGGTATAACTGGTAGTAATTTTAATCTAGTTAGTGTAGTTATTTAGTATGTCAGGTGTCTCAAACTTTCAAAATTCTGCAAGACCAGATGGAGAACAGCTGATAAAAACAACTTTTTATGTCTGTAAAGGAATACATGTCTTGCATTGAAGAGCAGTCTGCATTTTACATACACCAAACCAAAACGAGGCACCACAGTCTCTCGATCTAATCTCAAAATCAACCTTTTACATACAGCTCCACGCTGCATACTGTTTCAGTACCTGTGTGTGTGTGTGTTTCTGCCTTTATGTAGGTGTAATGGTGAAGTTGAACTGGGATCCAAAGCACTGGATGACGTTCTGTATCGAGCCCAGCTAGAGTTGTTCCCTGAAGCTCTATTGGTGGGTGCAATGTTTTTATTTTGTTTTTTTTTTTTTCCTCTATCAGATCTACTATACTGTTTGTATGTGTGTGAAAGAGGGCATGTGATTGAGTCGCACATGCTGACCTTTGGTCTTGGATTCATGCTCAGCACACTATGCTGTATTGTGTCGCTCTCTGTGTGTCAGCAACTGCAAGCAGATCGTAATCCCTCTAGATTATTTACATGCTTTCCCCTCTGCTCGGTTTAGCTGTAATCCTTGAGGCCCAGGGAGTAGAGGATTGAACCTAGTAAGCTCACAGTATTACTACACAAGTCAAGGTGTGCCCCACCAACACAATCAAAACACAGCATTTCAATTAATATTAGTGACAATGTTGTTGACATTTATGTTTTTGGAATAAAGGAAGATCTTAGTGGGCACCTGCCACATTGGCACATATGACATTGAAAAAAAAAAAAAATCATTTTCAGTTTTGTTCAGTGTGTTTTATTGTGTCTGCTTGTGCAAGTGGAATACACCAGCTGACTCATAGCTTAGCATAACTTGATGACGTGTCCTTCATGAGACCAGTGTGCTGTAACATTACAGACAAAAGATATGTTGTGTTGCAAACATAATGCCGTCCAACTCATGATACGCACTCGTCTGAATATTTAGTAAGAGCAGAATTTTATTATGTAAAGAGATGTGAAACACAAAGGCCTTTTAAAAAAAATCATACACCACTTTGCACAGATTTATTGATGTAATGATTCAGTTGCACAAAAAGAAAACTGCACTTAAATCCTTTTGGTGTGATCTCTGTGTCTGATTTAGGCTTAAGTGATTGGATGGAGAATCTATTAGTGCAGCTGTACTAAATCTACTGACTGATGCTAATACCCTGTCAACATAAATCAAAAGTAAAATATCTATACCTCGTCTTTATGGTGGAAATTCTATCTATGTTTGTGAAAGTTGTAAACTACAATGTATTCACAACAAATTTTAGTTGGTAGTAAATGTTTGTACCCTGATTGGGCAAAAGATTAGACAAGTGATATATAAGGATTATCAACAGGGAACAGATGCAGGGCTTGTTTAAAACCTTCTACAGGGCTAGTGAAATTCCTGGGTACCTGGCAATCCTATCAACCTCTGGCATCCTCTCAAGCAGTAAATGTGTACTTCATCTCTCCAGGTGGGTAATGCCATCAAGTCATCACTACATGGTGCAGCACTAAAGAGTAATAACAAGGAGGGTGCACGGAGTATCCAGGTGGAGATCACACCCACCTCCTCCAGGATATCCCGAAACGCCGTCACCTCCCTCTCTATACGTGGACACCGATGGAAGAGACACGGTGAGATGCATACACTGAGAAAAAGGCAAACTGAGTGGGAGGCACAAACATTACAGGAACTCACTGAAATGGGATTTTTCACACCTTTATATATTTACTTAAACAATTTCTATTCCTGATTTTTATTTTTTTTTTTAAAGAAAACAAAACTTTTTTGTTTTACTCAAAAGGAGAGGTAGCAAGATAGTACATCTTTTCATTATTCATTTACTCATCTCAGAAACTTTATCAACTGTTCATCATTCAATCCCTAAAAGTTTTTTTTCCCTCATGTTTGTGCCAGGCACATCATCCCATTTTGATAGATCACTAGATGTAGAACAAAGGCAGTGTTTTAGGGTTTGTGGGAGAATATTTTAAGATTTTATTTTTTACGTAGTTTCATCTCTATGCCAAAAACTTTTTTTTCTCATTTTTACATATTGTATAGATTAACAGCTTTTAGCTGTTATTGAATCTTGAGTTCATTTTGGAGTAAATGGTTGTGGTTGAAAATTACAGGAGATTAGCTCTCTGTTCTCTCAGTACAGATAAGTCGGGTAAATTGCAGCCTTCAGCAAGTTTAATAAGCAGGTTTCATTTTGAGCCAACACCCATGCTTCCTGCTGTGTTGAGCAGACCCCATATGAGCAGCTTTCCTGTGCTTAGTGTTCTAGTTAAAAGAAATCAAATATGAATTAATGAGTAGGGACGAGTTGTGATCTATCATAAACTGCTACTCCGCTCAGTTACTGTGCTCATATTCATCACCACCCTGCATTTATTTTGTGTTGTGTTCTGATCACTCTAATTTTTTGTTTATATTTTTATGTCATTATATTTATTTTCTTTTGTCTTGTGTTTTTGTGGTCATGTGTGCCTGTGCACATGACCATCTTTTTGTCTTCCATGTCTGTGTGCATGAAATGTCTGTCCATTTTTGTGTGTGCGTGTATGTATCTGTATTGGTCCACAATTCCCCCCCTTGGTCCTCCTCACCAGAGTCCCAGGAGGTGAGTGTAGACAATGAAGCTGCGCTGGGGGGCGTGGCCATTCCCGAGATCAGTGTGACTGGCGTAAGCGGCGAGCGAATGGCCAACGGAGACTCCCTGCGGCCACGCCTCGACGGCCGCAACCAGCTTGACGGCGACACGTTGGGTGCCTCCCCCGAGGTCAACCTGGACCACCGAAGTCATGACTCCACCACTCGGAGTCAGGAGGTCAGGAGGCAGAAGTCTGTGAGGCGAATGGTGGAGAATGAGGGTTCTGGGTCGGCCTCCACAGGGAGGAGCCAGTACTAAAGTCCTGCCCCTACTTCCCCCTGCCCCACTCCCGGGGTACCCTAGGTAACCGTGTGTGGGGGGACATGATCTGAAAAAGCTGCATGATGACTTCCCCTTTTACCTTTCACACTGGGCTCCACTACCTTCTCGCCTAATTGCACTTATTCCTGTCATCTGTCTGTCCATGGTCATTCATTAATTTACTCTCTCCTTTGTGACTAAAGCTTCCTCATTAAAATCACCTGCTGAAATCCCTTAAGGTCAAATTAAATATTAAATATTTTGATGAATAACGGATCAATAACTTCATAAAAAATGCATTAAGTGTGTGGCTGAATCATACAATTAAATTGGTACGTTTTAAGTAAAATTAAGCTTATCCTGTCAGAGGAGAAAAAGCAGATTTCTGAACAAAGAATATTGCGCACACTCTTTTCGACCTGTATCTATTTAGGTCAATGTTAAGGCTTCTGGTTACAAACAGCAAAGTCCTGATGACCTCACATGAAGAAGCTCACATAATCTGTGACACCCTGACATTGTTAAAGATTTCTGGGTGTTGTTACAGAGGGATCAGTACACATGTGTGAAACACCTCAACTCATTACTCTTGGGTTGCACCTGCAAATTGAATACTCCCGTCTGACTGGTAGCTAAGAGCTGAGGAAAGATATACAGGTCTTGAATTTAACTCCTGACCTTTTTAAGCAGATGAAATCTGACTGTGAAGGCCTAAAACATAACCTTCCTATCTGTTTTATCAGAGATGTACTGATAATCTGTTCGTGATAGCAGCAGATGAAACGTGTTTGTGAATATGCAGGTGGCCTCTCACATGGGTGTGGATGCATGCCTTTTGAGAAAGCGGGACACATGCTTCTGTGTGTGTCTATGATTAGAGATAATGAAGAGAAACAAGCTATTATAATCCACAGATCTGTGCTTTGTTTGCCTTCCTCTTCTTTCCCTTTTTGGGCTTTCCAAGGCTGTTGCTCTTAGACAGTGTTTCCTCTATCCTTTGGGACAAAACATGCACTCCTCTGCCTGTAAATTACTGGCTGTTCTCTCACAGTGCTGCTCGTTATTCTAACATGTGCTGGACTGGAACTTGCAGTGCTTTGTCAGTTGGTGAGATGTTCCTGTTAGGCAAACTTATAGTGTGAAGGTGCCACCTGCTGGTTAGTAACAGATCTCCTCTGTCATCCAGCCATAAATAGCTTCTTCTTCTTCTTTTTGAACTATTAGTTTTGATTTAAGAAAAAAATCTTTAGTGAATTAAATATACTGGATGACAGATGAGGCAGTTTTTTTTTTTTGTTTTTTTTTTATTTTCCTCATGTCGATTACACACGTGTTTTTATTTATTTTTTTTTCTCCATCTGTCTGCCTCACAGACGCAGTGGATTTGGGTTCCCCGGATGAGCTGATGGATATCTCAGAAGTGGATGAAGGGGTTTGGCCTAGTGGGTCGGGTCCTGAAATGACCCCACCTTCCATAACGATTAGCAACAGCATCACAACCTTGAACCTGGGGGCCAAGGCAATGAAGAAGTGTCGGCTTGGTGGGCGCAGCAGCAAGGACAAGGAGGCGGGGCCTTTAACAACGGGCCGGGCCGCCAGCGAGAGCGCAGAGCTGTCCGTCAAGCGACTAACGCTCACTTCTAGCCAGTCGGTGCCCAGAGCGGGCGCGCTCACCAGCCTGACGCGTACTGCTAGCGCCGTCTTCTCTCGCTCCTTTGAGCAGGTGGGCTGTGGCAGCGCCCCTCCTGCCAGCAACCACACAGCCTCTGAAGCAGGGCGCTATTCCTGCAGCCTGCAGGAGGAGGGGATGGGATACCTGAGTACTGCTCCAAACCACACGCAGCGCTCTCCCAGCATTAGTGTACATCTCGGCTCTGACCTTTAAACCTTTATAACTCACTGTATGGACCCTCATCTCTGATCCTGTGATCCCGTGACCCTGTACCTGTGATCTGGAACTCCAAGCCATGCCAACTGCAATGGACAATGCGAACAAACACTCCCATTGTTTTTTCATCACTCCATTTTTAATGTCTTTTGATTCTTTGTGCTAAAAAGTGGCCTGCTCCCCTGGTTTGTTCAAGCATCCAAAGCAGCTCAGCTCCCTCTGCTCCTCTCCCCCTGCAGAGTATCCTCTCAGTCTGTTGGAGGCAGGATGTCAGAGATACAACTTCCAGCATCACTGATTTTAGAAACTATGGCAGGACAGAACTGTGTAACCCTGTGGATCAGCCTGCCACAAAAGGATGCACTTCAAATGATCACTAAAAATAAACTTTGGAAAATACATCTCGATAATTTAACTGGCATTTGTTGCCCTGCATGGCTTTTCCATAAATCCATCCTTACTTCGCCCTGGTGTCTAAGGGCAGGTGGACTGTACGTGTGAGCATGTCTGGGGGTCTGTGTGTGTGTGTGTGTGTGTGTGTGTGTGTGTGAGAGAGAGAGAGAGAGAGAGTGTGAGTGAGTGTGACCAAATGGTTTTTAGACAAAAGGCTGCTGATTGATACAGTGAACAAGGTGATTTGCATCGTTGGATCAAGTGTTTCTATGACTTTTTTAAATAATAGTAAATCCCTTCCCATAGCAATACGAAACTATCTAATTCAGTATTTTCTCATTTTTTGGGTTGATCGCCCAAACCACTGTCTACAATTAGAAGCACACTTCTTAAAAGTAAGTTCTTATTCTTCCTAGAAAAGAAATCACTGAATAATCAACCAGTGTAAAAAGAATCTGGTCTGTATGTTTACAATCGCACAGTATTCTCATCATGACAGAGAAGCAATACTTTCAACACGCTCCTCGAGCGTCTTCCGTATTTGTCTTATATTTGATGGCAGAATTTAAATTCCAGCTACCTAAAAATAGCAAGGATGATTTACATATTTTGAGAAAGGTGGTTGTGTATGATTAGTTAAGTATTGAATTTTGCACACGGAAAAGCAAACGAGTTGTTTTTAAATGGTATTTTGTTATAACAAATTTGACTCATTGTATTTTTTGAGAGAATTGTGCTGTGTTGCTCCATGAAGATTCTTGCTTGGCTTTTATATGTTGCCACCTCAGCAACTGTCTAAAGCCACATACCTTTAATAAACTTGCACCAGTTTATTAAAATAATTTTAAAAGCTTTCAGTGTCGCCTCAGCTAGACCCAAACTGTAACTAAATCATTTGTTGTGCAGCAGTGGGAGCACGTCTGGGGCAACAAGGCATCTCCCATTTTCTAATCAACCCACCATTCCAGATGTTTGTGGTACTTCTGTGATGTGTTTTCTGCCTCCCTTCTTGCCGTTGATTACATCATCATGCTGCAAGACATGATCTGATACCAAGAAAGTAATAAAACTCTAACCATCTGCAACATCTGATGTCCTTAATCAAGCATTCATGCTGGTCCACCCCTGAAACAAATTTTTATTCTGTTGTCTGTGTACTTTAGCTGAGTGTTTGTAGCTTGGTGGGACAAAACCAATCATGTTTCTTTGTATGTGGGTTTATAGTAAATGGCTAAGCTGTTGTTGTACATCATACTCTGTTATACTAAAGTTGGTTATATTGGCCTTCCTTTGTCTGAAAATAACTCACTGCTACAATGTCTGGGAATAAAGTGTTTCTATATTTCATTTGTGTGCTCAGAAGTGTTTTTCTCTTTCTGCTGTGGAGGGGGTTGAACATTAAACACTGTTTCTTTTACACTACAAAAATGTTAGAAATGTAAAGATTAAAAAAATATAAAAAGATAGGCAACTTCTCACAGTATGTAGTTTAAAAAATTTCATTAGAGACTTTACTGGATAAATAGGTTTAATAATTGACTAATGAATTGTCTAATGAGAGATTTTTAAAGGTCCAAAAAGAATAGTTTCCAACTTAAAGGAGAAATTATACACATTAGTTTGGATAAAGATGGTAAATTCTTTCCATAACTTTCTAGAAAAGACACAATTTCACAACAGGTGAGTGACAGTTTCAAGATGAGAACTGCAAAATATACAGTTTGTGTGCTTGTCTTTAACAAATTGGGTTAGGTATTGATTAATGAGGTAAAATCAGCGTAATATTTAAAACACTTCTTTACTTGGTTGTTTAGCAGAAATTTTGGTAAAAGACATTTTTCCCCCAATTAATATTAGGGACAAATTGACTCGATAAGAGTGACTATAAGAGAGAGATACTGTATCTTGTTGAAACAGAGTACAAATTCTTATTTTTCTTACTGTCAATAGTAAAATGGATTTTACCCACTGGAGTGTTACATTCAATAGAAGAGGAACCTCAAAGTCTTTCACACAACTCTGAAAAAGAGTACAGATCTGCACTGAAACAGCATCAAAGGCAGTAGAAAATTCTTTTGGAGAGACTGCAAGATTGAACTTTGTGTTAATCTCGTTGTATCTTAATAGAAGTCCATCATTGTTGAAGAGCTGACCTCCTAACAGGATGTGCTTATCAAACTAGTTTTAGAAGAACAGGGATTTGTTTGTATAGAGTGTGCTGATTGTTTCAGATATAAAATCTGTGAAGAGAAAATTTGTGTTTATATATCAGTGACCAGGAAAGTAATAATAAAAGTTTTATTGGGATTTTGTCAACATTATAATTACAAAAGAGTAAAAAGTTTAGGACTGTACATTTTGAAATAATATAGTGAGGAAATATATTCTAAATAGAGGTAATATATTTTTTAGGAAGGATTTTAGCCAATTTGTTTTTAATGTTGGACGTTCTCAGATCAAGTTTTCTGAACTGTAACATACACGTGTGTCCGCAAAGTGGCGCCCTAGCAAAAGAGGAAAACGTCAGTTAGCTCTCTCCTACGTCACTTCCTTTTTCCTGTCCTTGGCGCATCAAGAGCCTCGCTCTGCAGGATAAACACATGGCTAAACTAAGTAAAGAGACCAAACAGCGACTGCAGCAGCTGTTCCAGTGCGGCCAGTTTGTCATCCGATGGGGTTTTATCCCAACCGTACTGTATCTTGGTTAGTATTAAAGCAGAATCTACAGGAGCAGAGGAAACGTGTCCAGCTAATGTTAGCGTGTTAGCACAGCTTGTTAACCTTTGGCTAAGCTAACTAATGATATTTTCTAGTTTTACTGAAACGGTTGGGGGTGGTTTACCACTAAAACTACGTGGTCTTTGGCTTGCTATGTCCAACCCAAACCGATTAAAATATTTTAGCAGGGTACAAACATTGCCAATGAGCCAATTTTTGTAACATAAATTTGAGAACTGTATATGATTCCCTTCAGTTCTATAATGAAGGAAATTGCTGACTTTGATGAGGTTATGCATGTGTCGCTGGTTGTTTACGGTGTGTTAATCTTTGAGACATATCTAATAGACCAAAATACTTCCCTGTGGTTTTAAACAGAGTTGGGGAAGTTGAGATCTTTGCATGGCTGTGGCATGTAGATGGGGAAGTTGAAACTTTTTGCATAATGTAACTTAAAGCAAGTGGACTTCAGCATATTGGAAACACCGATGCTGATGTCATACTTTCTGTTTTAAAGCACCGATTTCTCTGTTGCGGCTCGTAAAGTGAAATGAGCCAGTCATTTAAGAAATGTAGAATGTGACTACAATAGTCCTGAAACAAGTGATCAGTTAAATACCGATCCCCAGAAGGTTTTAGATTTTTATCCTTTATGATGCAGTTTTCTTTCTTTTTTCCCAAATTAATTTGTTTTCATAATCTCTTGGTTTAAAGTCTGAAAGCAGAAGTGGTTTGCATTAGTATCCGTTTATATTATCATTTAGTATTTAGGGACTTATACAACTCAAGTGAAGGTTACAAGTTCTTTTCCTACAATAAGTGTTTAGTTTACTAAGATGAAGTTATGTTTTAACTGGAACATTTGTCTCTTTATATAGAATCTATGGCAACTATCTTATTGGTGATTGTGACCAATGCTTGAGAGAAAAAATTAGAATAAATTGATGTGCTGGTTACTGTCTTTCAGATGTAATTACCAGGACCCTTTGCCGATTTGTGTCTTGCTGCAATATTGCATAAAACCTGGATGTTTAGCAGGGACTACATATAATCTGCTGACACATTTTATTGACACATAGCCAGAGCACTTCTCTTCAAAAGGAGAAGTGGTCCAAGAGTTCCTCTGTCTGTTAAGCTACACAAGCATTTCACAAATGGATTTTTCACATGTATTTCCACTGTCATGTCTACAGAATACTTATAATGCCATGTAAATTGTAATAAAAGCTAAAATGAATTAGAATTTATTTAAAAACAACACAAAGGTGGCAGTTAGTTTAATGTTTTCTTGAAACAAATGCTCAAGTTAAAAGTGATGCCACCAAACAGCTCAGAAAAGTTGGGACAAGAGCTAGAGAAGTTGTTTGACTTAAAGCAAAAATAAATAAAATAAAAATAAATGGTTGAGTATTGTAAACCGTCCACAAATCTGTGACATGACTAGGCTTAAAACGTATCCATATAGACAATGTGTGGCCAACCAGTTTAACAAAAATTAGAAATAGTGTGTGAACATAAAATTTCAAGGAATTGTGTCTATATGATCTGTCTTATGATGTTAAAAGATTGAATGAACCTGATCAAATCTTTAACCCTTTAAATACCATAGTATGAATGGCAACTGGTATTTTGCGTCGCCAGTGAGGCAGTAGTGCTTTAAGAGTTAAACAGGAGGAATTTAAATGACATGTGTTTGTCAAAAATCTGTTATGGTGCTTCTTCTGGGGAAAAAAATGTAGAGAAAAAAACCTAATATAAGCACATAAATCATAAATTGCATCAATGTGGTTCTGTAGTAGTTAAAAAAAAAAAAAAAAAAAAAAAGAACCTGATGCCCATTTGTCCTGTCTCCAGTCCAGACTTGTCACTTGTTCTTGACGGAGGAGGTGCCAGACTGTTGAAATTCTGTGCCAAGCAACAATAAGAAAATCTTAACTTTCAGCATTACTATTGATCTCTTTATTTCTCAAACAAAGAGAATTCTTAAAAGAAGTTGTTATGCAACGTGATGCTCAGCAGTCCCCTGTCTCAAGGTTGCAAGTTCAAAATTTATTCAAAATACATTAAAACAAAAGCAATAAAACTTTTTGCAAAGCTGACTTTTGTTTTAAAATTAGAATATGGTTTGATTTACAGATCCTTAAAAATTGTTTGTTTCTTACATTTACACAGTTTGGAATCAGGGTGATATTGTGTTTGTTGCTTGTTTCCTGTAACAGTTCACTAAACGGTTAAAGTTTAGCTTTGATTCATCATCCGTTTCTGGATTCTCGGATAAATGTCGGTGTCCCTTCATCCTTCATGGTTTTCATTTCCAGGGTTCAAACGCGGAGCTGATCCAGGAATGCCTGAACCGACAGTCTTGAGGTAATTATGTGATGTTTCTGGTCATATTTGTTAAAGAAAGGAAGCCAGTAGAAATCATCAAATTTGTGTTGTTTCAAAATGTTTGAGTTAAAGGTTTGAAGTAATTCTGTTAATGATGCTGATGATGGTTTTGTTGTGGCATAACCATGTTAAGCAGGTGGAACGTTGGTGTGTAAGGTTGACAGCTACAAGAATAAGCAGGAGCATCTTGTGTATGTGAAGGCGCTTATATCAGAGAAATGAGATCCCTCCTGCCAGTTTGTCATTACACTCAATGTGGTGTTATAACATAACGCAACATTCCAGCCAAGAAGAAGAAAAAGACTTACTTGCCCAAAAAATAATAGGGGCTGTCTGAGTTATAAGAAATAGAAAGAGGTTATACAGCAGCCATACACGTAGACTAGTTTTCAAGGAGGACGTTCATAGTTTCAATAATTCTCCATCAGTAGAAGTGTCCAAACATTTCATGTTTCTGACTGAATTTCTTTGTGTAATGATCTATTCATGTAGTTTTAAATGTTGTCATTTTTATATTATAAAAAGGGCAGTTTAGGTTGAGGTTAGTATGTGATTTCATTTTAATATACATCTATATAAATTCAGGAAGCAGATTAGCAGCACTGAGAAAACAAACAAGCTAACCTTCTGAGATCCTGCCTTCTTCCTTGTGCAGACGTCTGTTTTACTCTTGCCATTATTTAATAACGACCTGAATCAGCAAATTTCAAGTCATTCAAGTGGCAGCGACTAGAGCCACTTTCGGATCTTGGCACTGCTGCTGCCAACAGCCCTATTTCTCACTAACTGCCTTAACTATTTAAGTAACATGAAATGAAAAGCAGAGATTTATCAGTTAAGTTGAATATCTTCTGTTTGGGCCCTGTAGAGCAAAGCTGTATGTTTTTGTTGGGGATAAGCGGGTCATGCTAACAGAACAGTGCAATTCATCAAACAAGAAAAGCATGATGGATCATTCGAAAAAGAGAATGATAAAAGGCAGATTCATATCATAATTACACATAAAACCCCTTCAAAGGTTTTTTTTTTTGTGATTTTCTGATTGGCTTTTATGTTCTGTTATAGTTTGCTATGGGGCTGAGGAACATCTTCACACAGCCTATCCCCTCACTTCACTGAGACCATGTGATCTGTCATCGGACGACCAGGAGCTGGACTTCATTTCTCACTTTCTTACATAAGTCATACTGCCCAGTGTTGGAAAAATAATGAATGAATATGTGACGGGAAGCATTCATCTGCAGAGCATGGCTCCCATCTGGCTAAAATGTTTTGTTTTTCTTTGTGGATGTGTAAGGTTTGGTTAGAGTATGTGGTTCACGTTTTCTTTTTATTTGTAACTTAAATGTCTGATAATAAATCCTCAAAGGAATGGCATTTTTTTGTCTTGTTTGATTTAAGAATTCAAGTTGCCTGATGTGAGACCATTTATAGCTTCCCACACTGTGTCCACTTGGACAAGATTTGTCTGGATTTTAAAGTTTAAATATCTTCACAGAAGTTTCCACAATATAAGCTGATTTAAATTCATTTAGCAATAGCTGTGATGACTATAAGTTTACACAGTCATATTTTGCAGACTCCACTGAACACACATGCTGGGAAGACTGGTCAGAATCTGTTAGTTTTAACAAGTTTCAGTTACAGATCTCAGTGGTGAATAAAGAAACTTTAGTTTTATTTATGCACAGTATTTTTTATTTTCACGTGTATTGAAAATTGATCTTGAAGTGACATGATTTAAGGATATTTGCACCATGAAATACACAAGAGAAAATAAAATTAGTACAAAAAAAAAAAAAAAAAAAAACAGGAGTAAAACAGTAAATCCTTTAAAGTACCGAACTTTTTTGTCCAGTGTTCCTGGCAAAGCTTTTCAAGGTAATTGGAACGATGCAGGAATTACAAGAAAATCTCTGTTTGCAAAAGGCCTACTCATAAGTAAATTTGGCCCATAATTATGGGTTGTTTGTTTATTAATAAATAACATATTTCATCAAGTATAAATAGGATAAATAAGATTAGAGCCTACAATATTTGAAATCATTGCTCTTATTCATCACTCAACATGAGTGTTAGAAGAGTAACGGTATCATCAGCACCTAATCCCTCTTAAGCTTTCTTCATCACTTGAATCAACATTTTATAAACTTTGGCAGCCAAAATATGCCCCATTTGTGCCAGTCTTGCGTCTTCTTTGCATCTCCCACTTACAAAGTGACCTTTTGCCATCAATGAGGAAGATGCGGAGGTAGTGCAGGATGCTGTGGGCTGTCATCTTTCGACGGAAATCATCCATGTTGTCAAGCTCCTTGAGGAGCTGCTCCTCCTGGCTGCTGGTCAGCACCGTGACCCTTTTACTGTTTTTCATCTGTAAATCAAACATGACAGGGATTAGAGGGACCAAGCAGTTCTGGGTCCCGATGGGAAAAGATCCAAGAGGAAACGTTAAGTTAGATAAAAAAAAACTTAAGATTTAGTCCTTTTCAGTGAGGTATTGTTTCTTATTTACCAGTTACTTTTAGTTACATGGTTAGCGTACACGTGGGAATTTGAGCGTAATTTTTTTCTTATGGAAAATTTCTGTATTACCATTTTTGATAGTGTTATAATGAGCATGAACATAAATCATGAGATATGCTATCACATTTTGATCAACAGTTGCATAATTTTAAGTAATGTTAACGTAATTCTAATATGCTTTTATAATTTTATAACACCCACCCTTTCTTTAATCAGTGTCATCAGCTGCTGAAGTCTTGAAACCTCAGGCAGGGTCAGACTGTTAGGGTACTCCTTCTTCACAAGCTTCAGGAGAACTGTGTAGGCCTGTAGACCCTGGACCAGTCTCAGCAGGCAGGCCTCCTGGACAAGACACAAGTGACTCAGTCAGCATCCAAATTAAAACCAAGACTGATGTTTCTTTGATTGGTCAGATGACATGGAACATACCCTGGTGAAGTTGGACTCTGGGCATTTAACTGGGAACGAGGGGCGTTTGTAGTTGTTCAGAAAGAGATAATCCACATTACCCTGGAATTCCTCCTCAAACTTGAAAGAGAAGAAATGATGTTTATTTTAGTAAAACTGACGAGACTTCAGAGATGTCTTTCAGTAAACTCATAAAATAAAAAAACTCACCTCCTTCTGATGCCCCTTCATTGGTTCAATAATTGTTTCCCACATACTGAAAATATTGGAAGTTTTCGGTAAGGGAGAGGTCTCAACCCTTTCCCCCTCCTCACCCGAGGACTCATCTACCGTACTGTTAGTGGATGCATCCTCAAACGGAGCTCCGGATGCTGGCAACAGCTGAACTGCTGCCAGCATCACTGCAGAGAGCAGGTGGAGGTCTGCAGGGAGAGGAAGAGCATGAATGAATGAATGAAAAGAGGAAGATGGCTACAGGAAACCCTGCCACCACAGGCTGCAAATCACTTACTGAATTTAGAGGGCATGATGCGCTGCTGGGAATCACTGGCTGTGTTTTTTCTGATGCTGAGGGCTGCCACTGCCTGAAGGAGTTGGCTTGTCTTTGCGATGGTCTCCCATTTTATATTCTTCAGACTGAAAGGGATTTCCCAAACAGGGCTTCCTCCCTGCAAGAGGCACCCCCATGAAGAGTACGTCAAGCCTCCGGTCCGTGCATCACCCACTGGTGCGTCTTGGTGATTTTAATAAAGGTTGTGTTTCTCCAACCAGCAAGAGCAAAAACATAAAAACATACAAGCTGCTTTTACAGTTTATTATAGTCTCATTTCTTAGATCTGGTTGAAAAATTATGTTATTTAAGTAGTTATAATTGAGAAACTACTGTTTCAAACATATAGACACAAAAACACACAGAATTAACATAACTGAGAAAATCCCTTAGATATTTTCAGCCCAATCATTTAAATAGAAAAATCCATTTAAACCCAAATATTTGCATTTATCCAAAAGTAACTCACTGTACCCATTGAACTACATATCTTTCAAAAAGATTCTAATTGTACATTTTACATGTTTTTTTGATTCTTAAACTAGTGGTATAATAGTCCAATCAGAATTCAAATAACAGCATGTGTCAGTCAATCACTTATTTTCACCCCAATGCTATACATACATTACTGTTAGCAATGGTGGGTGTCCCTCTATCGTGGTGCCAACTTGACCAAACAAACAGCACTGAACATTTTAACAGCACTGGCTAATGTAACCGTTACCCAGACAGCAAAGTACATTTCTCTGATTCATAGGTTAGCAATCATAAAGGTTAAGTTCTTGCTGAATATGTGTTTCTCATGAGTGTTTGCAGTCTGCACTGTTGGGACGGCGGACCTGTAAATCTGAAGAAATGTGAATGTGAACAGGATACTGAATCCAATGTCAAACTTGATTGTAGAACTTTAAGAGTAGAAAAGTAATCTCAGATGACTAACTGCCCTCCAAAAAGAGAATTTTGGCTTTATTTATGTAAAGCACTTTTTACACTTCATTTTATTTGCTGATAACAACATAATCAACTTGAAATCCCTCACATCTAAAACCTAAAATAACATGCTAAAATAAACAAAATACTTCCTCTTCAACCTATGTTAAATAAGTATAATGTAAATATTAAGTTATGTGGATTAAATAAATAATTAGGAAATATTAAATCTTTTAAGTTTATATGAAATTGAGTCTGATTTGATTCAGATTCTTTATTTGAAAGAAACTAAATAATTTGTGTAACTCTGACTTATTGAATTAACTGGGATAAACTTAGTTCAGTAACTTCTAATAAATCGAAGCAATTAATTTAGGATGGGTCTAAAATTCTCCTGATTTCAAGGTAATTGAATTAATAAAAGTGCTTTTCAATCAACTACTCATGTTATGAGAGTGTGTTTTATATCCTAACAATGCCTCTCATGTTCCTTTTCGTATCGGTCTTAGTGATAAATTTTGCAAAGGTTTGAACATCTAGCTGTTTTGGAGGTTTGTAGAAATTTCATTATTTATGTGGGTTATTCAAATTTTATGTTTTTTGCTCTTCCAGGTATGCTAGTTCACATTAATTTTAAAAGCTCGATGATAACATCATTGCCTAGAACGTAAGTCTTAGAGGAAGGACAAGGAGACTTTGCTTTACATGTTATGTCACGCTGTGCTTCCACCACATCTAAAAGAGGAATATTGGACTTTTTACTCCACAAACACTAACTCACATAATAATTATGATGATAGATCACAGCAGGGTTTCCCTTTTATTTGGCTTCTACAACAGAGCAGTGTGTAGTTGTGGCCACACATATTTCAGAGCTCATTAAAGCCCCTTCAGTTTTACCCAAGGGAAAAAATACCCCACTAAAATTCTCCTGGGGTTTCATTTACATGACAGTCCCTGAGGAAGAATTATTACCAAACTTACACAAAATCCATCAAACAAAAATTAACATATGAACTTGATTAGTTTAAGTTCAAACCAACCAAATCAAGCGGCAAAATCGGCCTGTTTCAACAGTCATATCAGAAACCAATAGTTACCAAAAACTCTCATTACATCAATGATAATCTAACAGTCATACAAAGTAATATGCACCGAGTCACAACCAACGATGTAATAGAAGAAATAATTTCATACGTTTCACAACAGTTTGCTTAAATTTGTCAGCTGGAATGTTCACAAGTAAATCCACAATCAATAACATAATACAACCTCAATTCCAAAAATGTTGAGACGCTGTGTAAAATGTAAATAAAAACAGAATGCAGTGTTTTGAGAATCTCATAAACCCACATTTTATTTCCAATAGAACATAAACAACATAAAAGTACAATCACTGATGGGTTTTTAATGCACAAATGATCCACAACTTTGGTACATCGGCTTCTTGTCCAGATATTGGTTCTTATGCACACACACAACAATCTGGTCATTAACCACAGAGGAAATAAAAGTTGAACTCTTCCTGAAATCAACCACCAGCTCTTTGATTTTGAATGCATTAATATTTAAATAGCCACAAACAGGGTCATCACTGCTGCGAAAGGGCACAGTTTTATGCTAAATAAATATTTCCTAAAATATAGATTCTCTTTTTTCATGTACTAATTTATGTGCCACCTTTTAGTCTCTGCAAACCGCCCCTGTACAGGCTGTAGGTCGGTGCTCAGTAAGACCAAAAGGGGGACATTAGCTCTGAAAGGCAACAATGTCATATCGAGCCAACTAGACCAAACTCTGTCCAAACTTTGTCTCACAGAGTCTATAGAAGTCATTAACCAAATCTGTGACATGGGGCAATATGATTGTGTTGGCACCCACCTGAACATTTTCTGACTTATTGCTGCTGTGGTTTATTAAGCTCTTGCTCTGGTTGTACAGGGACTAAATGGCTCTTTAGCAGCAGGATAAAGGGACACCGTTACTTGTCTTTTTCAAGCCAAAGAAGCACAAATACACTTGGCCGTCCAGCTCCCACACATTTTCGAGTATTTATGCAGTGTTTATCACCATCTCCATCCTTTCAAGTTGCAGAGATTGAATTAGTCATCCTGAATTGCTTGCCTTTTGACATCTGTGACCCCTGTGAAGGTTCTCTTTTTTTCACACATTGTTTTTTTTTAACAAAAAAAGAACAGTTGTAGGAAGTTACACTGTTTAATTTAGTTTAGTTTAATTTACAGCACATGTATGTTAAGTTATTTGGTCACTCTAAATTCATTGACAAATAGTTGTTTGTCTCTATGTTGGCCCTGCAATAGACTGGCAACCTGACCAGGGTGTACTCTGCCTCTGACCTGCTAATTGTTAAAATAGACTCTAGCTTCTCCGTGACCCTGAACTAGAATAAGTGGAATAGAAAATGAATGTAAGAATATTCAATGATATTCAACACTGTAAAACTTTGTTCTTGAATGTTAATTAGTAACTGGTTGTATTTCTTTAAAAGCCCTAAAACACTAAAAGCTCATTTGTTTTTATTGTCACAAAATGTTATTCTTTCTAACGTCCCTATGCAACAATTTTTTATATGAATCTTCCCCCTCATGGTGAATTAGACATCTGGACTGAGTCCAACAAAATAAAAATAAAATTAAAAAAGACAATACTGGCTAATGGTGGGTGTCCTCCAATCAATATGTTGTAAGAGCGGGTTTGTGTTTTAATCAAGGACTGTTTCGGTACTTCCAGTGGACAGTTTGAAGCTTGAGAATATCTTAGTGGTTGAGGGGGCAGAGTAACTGAAGCTATGGGGAAGTGCAGATCTTTGACATTCCCCCCCTGCTGACACAGTAACTACAAAGTCTTACTACCCTCTTTTATGCAGATTATACAGTTCACATAATTACTTTGCTTGGTTTTCTGGAGAAGAAAGAAAGTGTACTGAGGTGGAACTGGTTGATTTCAGGTTTTGGGGTTTTGTTTCCAGATTAATTTATCGTCTGCTACTGAAGTCCAAAATGAGACTTTTGTGTTTGTTCTAAAATGTGAAATTTATCCTTTATCTAAAAATGTATTAAACACTCATAAAGTAACTTTGTATTCAACTTTGGCTTGCAAGTGCACAATGATTTTCTAATGATATGCTGGTGCAAGTGCGGGCACGAATGAAGTTTTTGCTTTTCCTCTTCTTTGCATTTTAAAGAAGCCTAAACTTTCCCAACTTAAAACTCTGCGTTCTGGACTCGTTTGATGGTACAGTGACATACGCACGTAATTTAGTTCGTTTTCAAGGAGCGTTGCTAGCCGTCGCTTGACGCAGAACATGGCAGTGCCGAGCAGAAAAGCTGACATGTGACCAGGAAAAGAAACAAACCAGAGAAGGAGAAGAGGAACACGAAGGAAACAAAACGCGGAAGAAGAATGAAGACGAGCACAACAACTGTAGAAATTGCACAAGCTTTTGAAGAAAAACTATATGAGAATGTTTAAGGCGTGTTGGGCAGTGATGCACTACCACCACCAAACGGTGTCTGAAACTGATGTTGGCTCACAGAAGTAAACTCTGAACTTAGCACTGCCCACTAGTGGAAGATTTGACTTAACAACCATGGCGACGCCTCAGGTGTGTTGGTGCAGGGATACATGGAAAACCTGCTGGATTGCGGCCCTCGTAGGACCGACCTGAGTAGCTCTGCCCTACATCATGTTGTGGTAATGTGGCCTGTGCCTGTGCTTTGCTCGTTAAACTTAGAATTACTTATCCTGCCTCCTAGTGTGTCTCCAGCGATCTCCTTTGTTATTTTACTTGTCCTGGATTATGATACTTCATATTCCATTTATTGTTCAATGAACCTTGTCTTTACTCAACGTCTGTTGTTGCAGAGTCTGCTCTTGGGTCCTTTTGTCAGTCGGCTAGGCACTAGCCATAACAACCTACTCTTCAGTCCATTTTGTATTATGGCTGCTCAGGAACTTTGATGTTTTTTAACCTCACATTTACGAACCTAATGTCAGAAGTTGGGATTTTGTGTAAAATGTAAATAAAAATATAGTGATATGCTTTCAAAATATCAAACTTTGTGAAATATTGAAAATGAGGTCATATTGAAACCAGTGGCAGCAAAACAATACAAAGTTGGTGTAAGGGAATAAAACGGCTGGGAAAGTAAGTAGTATGGAAGAAACAGATAAAGGAACATATGGGTTGACTAGCCACAAGTCAGTAACATGATTAGATGTAAAAAGAGCACTATGTAGAGGCAGACTTTCATAGGCAAGAGATGATGAGCCATCTGTAAAGAAGAAAAAAAGTAAATTATGAAGGGATTTTCTGGATAATGTTCCTCAGTAAACAATTGTGAGGGCTTTAAATATTTTATCATACAGTACATAAAATGATCAAAATCAGCAACCAAAAATAAATATTGGATGTCCACAGTCAGACAATACTCCAAAACAAGCATAATTCTGTCATGGAAATCACTTCATGGACTCAGGAACACTTTCAAAAACCTCTGAACAGAGTTTTTTTTTTGTACAATCTACAAATGCAGGTTACAGCTCCATCACACAGAGAATCCATATGTAAACATGAGGTGAAGCTTGTATAAAATGTACTGAGGCAATGAAGGAAAATATTCGGTTTGACTCAGCAAAATTTGAAATTCTTTGTTAGAAATCCTAAATACTACATCCCAACAACTTCTCAACTGAGGGCCATCCAGCATCCTGCTTCTCTGATGGTGTGGGCTTCTGTTAATGCCCATAGGGCTGGTAATTAGTACATATAGAAGGTCATCATCAATGCAGAAAGATATACAGGTTAGCGCAACACATTCTCCGATCCAGATCACATCTGTTTTTCACAAAAGACCTTGCATGTTTTAGCACGACAATGTTAAATCACATATTTCATCTACAGATGAAAAATAACTGAATGTATATGTCATGTCATGAAAGAGAATAAGAAAAAGAAACTGGACTGTTGAGCAACTGGAATCCTGTATAAGGCATAAATGGGAAAATGCTCATGTTAAAAGCACACAATACATTAAGATGTCTCATATTTGTTTTACCTGTGTTAATAAAGTTTTTTTTTTCAGATTTTGTGATCTACCATAAGACCAAACTTTTATGTTTCACATGAAAAGGGGGAATTGCTTTTTAAGAAGTGTTTAAATAAGAGAGTCCTTAGGTCCAACATGGATAGCAGCTTCTTTAACAGGTCTGAGAAATTTGGGGGAAAACAAAATATTTTTCTGCACTTAAAAATCCTGTAAAATTTTGAGAGAAACCCTTCAGGCCACTCACAGGAACTTCCCAAATCTGTATGGTTTGTTTTGGCATCTGGGCAAACATATTGTAATATTTGTACTTTTGTAGCCCCAAGTTTGATAGATTTTAAGTATTTGTTCTGATTTGTTATTTAAAAGTTGATCTTATAATCAAAAAGAAGACAAAATAATGTTAAGGACACAACTTAAAAGAAAATTAGATTAATGATCAACAAAGAGATGCAAAATGTCGGTGAAGTAAACAGTGAAGACACAAAATAAAGACATAGAACAGTCAGACAAAGCCAAGTAAGAGAAGACACAATGAAAAATATCCACAAAACAATTCCAACAAGTTGTAAACTGGCAGCTAAAGGGTAAAAGGCCTGTGACAAATGGACACAAGGAAACAGAAAGACATAAAAAAAGGACAAAACTGACTGAAAGGAATTGCACAGTCAGCATAATAAAGCTGCCAACAAATACATACAAAACAGCCTTAAATAAACAGAACCATGCCATGCAGGAGGGACTATAAGTACATGAAAAGATGCAAAAAGGACTAGCAAGAGTTAGATGTCTACATTATGACATTTAGTTTTGTATAATTTGAGATCCTGTTCATTTGGCCACAAATGCTTATGAGTACGGAAGGAATAGTGGAGGGCAATACGTAGGGAACTTCCATGCAAGATACCACAAGTGCATCACTCTTCCAGCATGTTTTTACAGACCTTTCACTTTTTTTACTTCCCTCATACTTGCAAATTTTTGGGGTTAGGGCTTAAAAATGCTTGTTTAACATAAGAAAAATCTACATACACCCCAATTCATGGGTTGGGATTCCCATCATGCCATATATGTGCTGCATTACACATTTTAGAAGCGTAATCCCATGTTGCTCTTATTGCAACAGTGACGTGTACAGCTATTACACATAATATGTGCACACAAAAATCTTGTTTTGTTTTTTCTAAGTGGATGTCTTCCCCACCTCCTGACCACTGTAAATTACACAAAGTGCATTGGACAAACCAGTGAGGCTGGATTGAATTTGTGATCTCTGTCAAGGCAAGGCCATTTTATTTGTACAGCACAATTCTTCAACTACATGGTGGCAAAGTGCTCAAGCTAGTTGTGTCTTCCATTTGAACTTGGATATTTGAGTTACCAGAAGCAACTTAAACTGGAATATCCCCCCAAATTATTTTCATTATGTAAAATAAACAATTATACCAACAACAACCTTAAAATCCATGCTGTGGTCTATAAAACAATGTGATAGTTCAAGTGTTAAAAGCATTTCCAACTGCTTGTGTCTTCTTGAATCAGTCTCTCACTTTTTCCCCTCTATCAGTGCAGCTGTTGTCACAGTGTTTGTATACAAAAATATTGCATATTGTATTGTTATTTACTGGTATCACTAATAATAGCTGGCCTGGTCAGAGGACACAACGAGACTAGCTAGATTTTCTGCCTTTTCCCTTTTATAAAGGTTTATCGTGATTCTCTTTTTATTTTAATGATATTATGACTATAGATGATGAAATCCCCAAATTCTTTGCAAATTCATGCTCGCAAACATGATTTTTTTACTGGCTGAACTTTTTGTCCATGCAAGTCTCTCCTACCTCTGAAGGACACGCTTGAAACTATTTTTACATCTAATCACATGATTGACCTGCTGTCGTTTAATCTTATTAGTTAAGAGATTTTCCACCAGGTGTGCCTTTTCCTGGAATTGCACAACTTTTCTGGGATGATTCAAGAGGACAGGAGAAAGGTACCATTAATTCTGCATAGGTCAGCAGTTAATATAATCATATATTTAACTGTGCATATCAAATTAAATATTAACCTCAAATGATCTAAGTCATCTTGTTTTTATTATACTCACTGGCCATGTACACTGGCCAGAATAAAAAGACGCCACCAAAGAAAAGGTCACACACTCTAATATTTAGTTGGACCGCCTTTAGCTTTGATTACGGCAGCATTCGCAGTGGCGTTGTGTCAGTAAGTTTCTGCAATGTCACAAGATTTATTTCTATCCACTAAATTTTCACCAATGTTTTGTATTGATGATGGGAAGTCCAACCACTCCCCAAAG
Organism: Melanotaenia boesemani; assembly: GCF_017639745.1. Taxonomy (NCBI): domain Eukaryota; kingdom Metazoa; phylum Chordata; class Actinopteri; order Atheriniformes; family Melanotaeniidae; genus Melanotaenia; species Melanotaenia boesemani. The sequence goes on along the minus strand of NC_055698.1, from coordinate 14,430,379 downwards.
CCTTCTCCAGCACATCCAAAGATCTTGATGGGGTTCAGGTCTGGATTTTGTGGTGGGCAAACCATGTGTGAAAATGATGTCTCATGTTCCCTGAACCACTCTTTCACAATTTGAGCCCGATGGATTGTCATGTTGGAATATGCCCGTGCCATCAGGGAAGAAAAAAATCCATTGATGGATGGTCATTCAGTATATTCAGGTATCAGCTGACCTTATTCTTTGGATACATAATATTACTAAACATAGACCTGACTGCAGCAACCCCAGATCATAGACTGCCCCCACAGGCTTGTACAGGAGGCTATAGGCATCACTTCATCTGCCTCTCTTCTTACCCTGATGAGCTCATCACTCTGGAACAGGGTAAATCTGGACTTATCAGACCATATGACCTTCTTCCATTGCTCCAGAATCCAACCTTTATGCTCGCTAGCAAATTGACCCTTTTTCTCCAATTAGCCTCACTATTGAGTGGTTTTCTGTTTTCTTCTGGCTACACAGCTGTTCAGTCCCAATCCCTTGAGTTCCCTTCACATTGTGCATGTGGAAATGCTCTTACTTTTACTATAAACACTATTAAATTAAATTAAAAGCTACTCAATAAATCAGTTGGGGATAAATAACTTGTTGCCAGCAGAAAGATAATCACCCAATGCAGTAATTATGCAATACAAAGCTCGTACCTATTTGCTTAGTTAAATCCAGATCCAACTTTTTTTGACCAGGAAGTGTACTTAGGTACCCCTGTACAATCGCTTGTTAACACAAATGACTAATCAACCAGTAACATGGTGGCAGCTCAGAGAATTTAGACATATAGACAAGACAACTTGCTAAAGTTCAAACTGAGCATCAGAATGGCAAAGAAAATTGATTTGAGCAACTTTGAACGTGGCATCGTTGTTGGTGTCTGAGGGGCTGGTTAGCAGGCTGGCAGGCTGGCAGCAACTGCTGATCTACTTGGATCTCTAGGTTTACAGAAAAAGGTCTGAAAAAGAGAAAATATCCAGTGAGTGACAGTCATCTGGAACAAAATGCTTTCTGATGTCAAAGATCACAGAATAATTGGCAAACTGGTTGGAAAGAAAGCCAAAAGAAACTCAAATAACCACTCATTATAACCAAGGCAAACAGAATACCATGTCTGAATGCACAACATGTAAAACCTTGAAGCAGATGGGTTACAGCATACAGCAGCAGAAGTCCACACCTATCAGTTTAGACCAGAAAACTGGGGCTACAATTAACACAGGCTCGGATTTGGACAATAAAAGATTGGAAAAACATTGCTTGGTCTGATGAGTTTTGATTTCAGCTGCAACATTCAGATGGTAGAATCAGAGTTTGGTATAAAAAAAGGTAAATGGTCTGTATTTATATGGCGCTTTACTGTATCTGGAATGATACCCAAAGCACCTTACATTATACATCACATTCACACACTGATGGATGGCGTAAGCTGCCATGCAAGGTGCTCAACCAGGACCCATAAGAAGCAGTTTGAGGTTTGATGTCTTGCTCAGGGACACCTCGACATGAGCTTGACAGGCTGAGGATCGAGCTGGTAACCCTCAGGCTACAAGACGACCACTCTACCCACTGAGCTATGTCGCCCCGTTTTTTTCATTTAAAAAAAACATGAAAGCATGAATCTATCCTGCCTTGTATGAATGGTTTTGGCTGCTGTTGGTGGTGTAATAGTGTGGGAGATATTTTCTTGTCAAACTAAATACCCTAAATACCAACAGAGCATTGTTTAAAGACCACAACTTAAGTATGTGCTGACCATATCCAACAATTTATGACCACAGAGTACCCATCTGGTTACATGTGGCTACTTCCAAGAAAGATAATGCACCATGTCACAAAACTCAAATCATATTTAATTGTTTTGTTGAGCACAAGAATGAGTTCACTGTACTCCAATAGCCTCTACAATTACCCAGTCTCCATCCAAGAGAACTCCTTTGGGATGTGGAATGGGTCATTTCATGGACGTGTGATGCTAACATGTCAGCATAGACCAAAATTAGAAACTAGAAAAGTCTGTAAATCCAGACTTGTCTGCACTGAACTGCTGCAATACTATTTCAGCTGGACACCCATGTAATTCCCTAAACATCTTTCAATTACTCTGAAACACTGCTGCCAAAGGTACAGCCAAAAGAGAAATTGCATCTCTCCTGTTTTGGCCTCTCTACACTGGCTCCCTGAAGAGTTTAGAATACGATTTACAATATTCTAATGACATACAAAAAGCCCTTAATGATCACCTTTCAGCTGTTGTTAAAGATCTTATTGTTCCCTATCGTTACACCAGAACACTTCACTCTCAGCGTGCAGGTCTGCTTGTTTTTTGAATTTTCGGAACTAAGGTGGAAGTTTTTTAGGCTCCTCACTTACAGATTACAGTATATTTGATTTATTGACCTGCCTGGGAGATACTTGTTTTATTAAACACTTTATGTTGGACTTTTTTTCAGACAAGCCATGACAAGTTGTAATTATAACCCTGGAAAACCAAAGCTAGATTCTAAATTAGTAAATTCCTCTTTTTTTTTGTCTTTGTTTTACAAGTGAAACTCAGGGAAATTTGGTTTCCTATTGCATTAGTTCATGCATGAAGAGGGTGAGAAAGTCTTATTTACATGCCCCTCTAAGCAGAAGGAAACGTCTGCTTTTAACTAATGTAATTACCCCGACCAAATCTGAATCGATGTTGACGTACTTGTACTGTGCTGTAGCAAAAATCCCGAAACACCAAAAATAACCTCAAAGCTGTTGTACTCATTTCAGTCTACTCGGAATATTGCTGCATTGTCTAAACCTGTACAAAATAAACGGTTTAAAATAATAAAAAACTAAACAATAGATATTTTTTGTAAAGCCTACTCTATAGTGACCACCTCCTGCTTTAATGTCAATGACCGTGGCCACTTCAAGACACGTTAATTTGAACATAGAGGCCTGTAAACCTGATCAACTATAGAGTTGTATGGTAGAGCTGGATTAAGCTATTGGGATTCCTGTGGCAGGACTGTGCTGTGTGGTCCTATGTTTTTGACCCCACACCGCTGTATAAACCTGATACCTTCTATTCCTGTGATACTATGCTTAAACCTATTTTCTATGAATGTGTAAATCAAATTAGACCTACAGTCACACTCTCAAAACTACAGTAGATTTGGCCACAGTCTCCAAGGACAAAAGCTATTTATACTTGAGGTCTGGAGTATTAATGTGGAGCAGAAAACATATGTAGCATGGTGAATGTTCAGTGGCTAATAAATGACAAAATAATGACATTTTGAACAACATGTTGGTCTTTTCATTCATTAAAATTTCACTTTTATTATTCATTTTAGAACATTTTGAAATTCTCCTTTGCTTTCTTACTGATAACACATTAATATGATTAGCTGCTTTTTTTTTTTTTAAAAAAAAAAAACTTTTTCTTTTACTAGAGGCAGCCTGGTCATTAAGAAACAAACTAGGGTTGAACCACTTTATTTATTAAAGACCGTTGAAGATTTTTCTCATTCAGATTGTCCTTGATAGACACCTTTTAGATAAAAGAATCTGACTGCATTTCTGTTTCCACCTGCCCCAGGTGTTCTTTTGAGCATCACAGTGTCTGACTATAATGGTCCTCACTTGTTTGGTGCATGTGTGCCTTTAGTTGCAGGCCTTTTAGATCATTTTAGTATCCAAGGATGGTACAAAACAATATAATTGTGAAGAAAATGCCTCTGACACTGAGAAGTCCTCAGTCTGCAGTTCCGTGGAGCTGCTGCTAGATGGCAACCCTGCTGTTGTACTGATCTCAGTCCTCTCTGAGAGGGTCACATGTTTGAGGGAAAGTATTGGTCGAGGTGTCTAAGTTTCATTATGCAACACACGCAAACTGCAGGACTAGATGGCTTTCACAAGAAAAACTTGAGGGACTTAGTGGGAACAGAAGTATTTGTTTGAATGTAAATTTGATTTATTTTGTTCTCATAAATGATTCATATTAGTTTGTTCACAGCTAATAACATAAGGCATATAAAGTATCGCTGACAGCTTTTTTGCTAAAAATACCCACTTAATCTTTTATTTATTGAAAGGTTCTAAAACATGCCTACACCATTTTTGATTTCATACAGTCATGTTACTGTTTTGAAAGCAAAAGCTAAGTGTTGGGTGAACAGGGAGCCACAATCAGCAAGTATCAAACTGTATAGACTCAGATAATGTATCATTTTCTTGTAACATCTAAACCTAACAATGTACATGATCTCTAACCTTAAACATGTGCTTATAACAACTAATATAACCATCAGTGGGTGGGAGTGAAGTAATTACAGAAGTACACTGGATGTTGGAAAACCAGCTATCTGTGAGGGCGAGGAATTTAATGCCACCCACCAAACCCTTCTTCCCCCTCACAACAAATGTCTACGCAAGTAAAGAGTAGCAGCTTCAGACTTTATGTTGGCAGTATCAACACTGTCACTTTGAAACAAGAATGGAAATGTCATAAATTATGAGGCAGGTGCTTTATATCAGTAGGTAACTGAGAAATAAAAATGTAGATTATATATATTTTTTAATTCTTTCTTGTGAAACTGCTATGTTTTTAATTTGGACCAATATGATCTGCCACGAGATTGTGTGACTTAAGTGCATGTCTTTAGTCTTTTCAAGTCTGAGACAAATTGCAGTGTTGGCCTGAATGTGATGCAAAATAACATTTGCACCAAGTTCCAGTGATATCTGTCCAGCCTAACCTGACCACAGATGTCTGCTTGCTTCTAAAACACAAGCCAGAGTCTGAAGTTTAATCTGTGTGGGACTGGAAACTATGTGAGCAAACTTTTATGGTAAGGATTGTTGAGAAGGATTGAGTTTGGACAAAGTCATGGACAGAAGAGTTGGATAACATGGTTAAAAATATTCTGGTCATGCAGGAAAGCTTTACATTTATCCTGGACAACCAAACAGACCAGTATCACCTGTTTCATGATCACGTATTTGACATTCAGTGTGATATTTTGCTCAGATTTAGTCTCCACATGGCAGTCAATGCTTTACTTTTCCTTCTCCCTGATCCTGCTTCATCTCCTTGTCTACTCTCTTCTTCCCTATTGCCTATTTATTATTGCTCTGTTAGTTCTTTTCTCGTTTTCCATCCCACATCTCATTTTTCACTCTATCCAGTCGTCTCCATCCTCCTCTGCTGACGGCACTGTTTTCTCAGGTCACTGTGTTATCCCACCCTGCCTTCTTCTTCCCTGGACGAAAAGCTCTTTTAAGTGACGGGAGGAACCATATCTCTACTCAGTCCGCCACGGGCTGTCTTCAATATTTAATCAAGAGTGCATTTGTTTGAAGAGAGCTCTGAATATGTGTGTGACTGAGAGATAAGGAGAAGTATCTGACCATTGTGTGTGTGAATTTGTGGTTCCTGTATTTGTATGCAGTGAACGTACCAAATAGATAGTAGAGTGTATATTTGTGTGCGGTGACAGCTGATGAAAGACTGTCCCAGTATGGTAATTGGCTTACTATCTCTCCTGTTTTATTTTCCAACCCCCTCTTTTACTCTACTCCCCCACCCCTATATGTAATCTATTCTTCTCCCTCTGCTTCATCATGTTATCATCATGCACCATATAGGAGTGTATATACAGGACTATGTGGGCTTTTCAGAAGCTCTGCTTCTGCCTGAATTATTTGCTTTTGCTGTGTGTGCATATGTGACTATGTGTTCATGTATCATAGGCCAGCCTTAGTGTGGTCCCCAAGGACAACAGAGCAGCATATTTTAACATCCTCCAGACTCGGCACAAGAACCCAAAGTCCCCTTCTCTTTCTTTTGCTTTTTCAGCAATTTGCCGTGTTAGACACTGGTTTCCTTATTGCTCCTTTTTCACTTTCAGGTGGATGCTGGTCTTTTGAGCTGAAATTTACAACTCTCTTCAGATTTAATGAAGAGCTGTTGAAGTTATGTGCTCGACATACAGCCCTCAAAGTCCTTTGAAAAGTAGCTTCTGTACTTCCAGAAAGCAAGCTGGTTAGCATACCTTTCCTTAATGCTGTGCCGTGGTGGCCTTTTGCACGAGGACACATGCTAACATCACAACTTCAAATTACTCACTTCCACTCCTTATTTATGTGCAAGTACTTTTAAAAATTAAATCGTTTTTCCAGAAGCAGTTGTATTAGTAGCTAAATGCAGTGCAGTAAAAAGTACAACATTCCCTCTAAAAGATAATACAATCCAAACAGTAGTGTGTCATTTTGCAGGAAAATAGTGTTGAACAGCCTGTGTCGTGATTATTCACTCATTAAATTATTTTGGGTGGTGAACTAGATGAGGTTTATGCTTTACTGGATAAAAAAAAAAAGTTTGCTTTTTATTTTAACCTTTATGTTCCTCTGTTTTATGTCCTGTCTCTTTAAGGCTCTCTACATAAAAAGTCCCCATCTGCTGATTGATCAGCTAATGATGTGTGAGGCAACTTCTCGTTTGTTGGTTCTATTCCAATTCTGTCTTTCTCAGATGGAAACACGAACTTCTAATCATCACTTAAGAGCAGTAATTCAAAACACTGTTAAGAATGTGTTAAAAGTGTGTTGTGTTTTAAACACAGACAAAGCCAAGCCATTATAATAGTTTTCTTTCATTGATTGTGGGCATTAATTTTGAGTTAGAAGGCGTAATGGCAAAATTATCCCCATATTCCACTTGGAAAGGATCCAAATATAGCAAGATTTGCAATATCTGCATCAGCAACACTAATCAATAATCACTGATAGCATTATCATGACTATCATCACTATTAAAAACTCATGAGACTTCTGACAAGAAATACTACATAACAATTGTGTTATAATATTAAAAAAGCATAAATATTTTCTTTTTTTAATAAATACTTTTATGTGCTCCTAGCTGATTTGAAAAGTCACACAATTTGGCAGCAATGCTTTGGAAGAAAGTGAGATGTCGGCTGCAGGTGAATATTAAGATCCTGCTGAGCTAGCCACTAGACAGGTTTTAAACAAATGTGTAACACATAAATGTAGAAAAGTAAAGAAATAAAAAACTGGGCTCCAAAGAATTTCCTTTTGTCATAAACTTGAATTAGTTTAATCACTGGCTATCTTAAAGAAGCTGCAAACCACCCGCCCCCACCCAAACCACAGGATTTCTTTAAAAAGTTTTTTCAATAGTCATATCTTCATCTCACCGTATTTCAAAACATCTGCTTCAGTATTGTCCACTAAATCTGAGAGCAGCTACTGTATGAGCCATGATTTACAGTAAGTCTGCACATGTGCGGATTTTTCTCATAATTTCCAATGAAAATTAATTTTACTGCCTAATGTCGAAGCTGCTTTGCATTATTGGCTTGTTTCTTTATCCACAAACACAAGGCTGTCCACAGGGGCATCGCTGAGCGGCCATTGAGCCTGTAAATAAATTTAATATAAATACTCCAGTGAAACTAGTTTAGTTTAATGTATACTTTTATTGAACTTTTTATTTTTATGCTACATTTCTTCAATGCACTGAAAACCATTTCAGCACATGACTGATGAAGACCTACAGGAAAATATGATTTTCTGTCTATATTTTTTTGTGTCGGAGTTTTCTGAAACTACAGTTTTATTGGATTCAGATTGTTACATTAAAATAAGGTGATAACAGGTGAAGTGACAAAGGACTATGATGGGCATAAATTTATAATTTCATCAGAATGGTAAGAGATAAAAACGTTGAATGATGTTTTAACATTTAAAATATTAAACTTGAGCATGATAGTAGAATAAGTTATTGTATTATTATCTTATCAAAACAGAAATTTAATTTCTTTCTCATTTATTCTGCTGCCAAACCTTCCCACACATACTGGACTTCTACCTCTTTCAGTGATGGTGTTGGTATAATCTGTGTCCCTGAAAGGGGCCAATTATCCCAGATTACAAGCTCTATTGAAAAGTTACACAACTCAACCCGCTACACTCAGGTTGAACTCTGCTTGACTTGATGTCATGTGGAGTAGCAGGCTCAGATCCTCGCACATTCTCTGGATTCAAATTAATTCTCTTTCATATCATATTTTATTCAGTCAAGTTCTTAATAAAAAATATTCAGCATTCACCAACTTCAAAATCAGGCTGTGTCTTTTCCAAGCCGTATAGAAAATGTATTCTTTAGCCTCAACATGGTCCTGATAAAAAAGAAGAAAAAAATGGTTTTGATTAGCACTGATTACAGTGTAACAAAATCCTGAAGCAACTGAACAGTAGTCTTATTTTAATTCAAGATAACTGCAAGCAATAGTTTTCTGTTAAATTGAACACTTTCATGTTTTAGCATCCCAACCATTTTACCATTTACCATTTTACTTTCAGGCCAGGCAGCAAAGGTAAGACATGCTTTCTGACCTTTACAAACGTAAAGCATAAATCGGGTCTTCTTCTGCTTCTAGTTCGGTGAATCTTGATCATAGCGAGATTAAACTTCCAGCTGTGGAATGTGTGAGATGTGAGCTTTCAGTAGAGGAATCGTTTGTTCGTGTTCATGGGGAGACATCATCTGTGTTTACATGTTTTTCGGACTTTGTGTACCTGGTCTTTTAATTACTGTTATCTAAACTGTGTTTATTGGTATAAGAAATGGTTTTAATGAGCTGTTAGCTGAGATTCTGGACTTTATGTGGATACCACACATGTTCATAGTTGCATTTACAGACCTGATGCCACACCTGTAAAACCAGATGTTAACCCCTTCATGTGCAGCTGCAGGTGCAGTCAAGCTAAAAATGAAAGATTAGAGAATTTATAGGCCAGACATCTGGATAACAAACCACTAAAGGTGCATGGATGGAAGTTATTGTGCATATTGTGAATATTTTTTTTATATAGCTGTAGGCCCTCTTTTAAAGGAAAGAGACATTTTGCGCATAACAATGAGATTAATCGCGATTAAAAATTGTAATCATTGCCCAGCACTAATATATATATATATATATATATATATATATATATATATATTCATGAAATTAAATGAAAATTAGATTAAATTAAATTAGCCCAATTTTAAGTATGTTGGGATGCTACCTTAAATGTATAAAAGAGTAAGCCAAAAACAAATTAAAGTGATGCAACAAATCTCATAAACCAATATTTTATCAATGATAAAACACACAAAACATTAAATGTTGACAGTGAGACCTTTTTCTTTTTAATGGAAAATATTAGATCTTCTTAAAAATGATGGATGCAATATGTCCCAAAAAAGTTTGGACAGGGACAACAAAAAGACTGGAAAATGATCAGTAAGATGATTGGTAATAAAGAGAGCACCTTAAGCCCTTTTTCAACCAAACTAGTTCCAGTGCTGATTTGGAGCTAGATCCGGCCTAAGCACTGGTTCTTTGACTTTCCACCACCCAACTACTGGCTCCTGGCTCTCAAAACGGGTTCTAAGCAGCCACCGACTCTTTGCTGTGCCAGAACTGAGAACCGCTTTAATAAAAGGGACCAATATAAGAACAGCAAACTGCAAACTGCCCTGCAGGGTTTTACATGATTATCTGCTACAATACACCTGAGTCAAATTATTGAGTCATTAAGAGTAGGGCTGCAACTAATGACTATTTTCATAGTCGATTAGTAATCGACTATTAAAACGACTAGTCGACCATTCGTAGCTCATGTTATATAGCTCATAATTATTAAATGGCTCTTATTTCACTTTCAGCTTTGAAACCTTGCATAAGATTGTTATGTAAGTCCAACATGCCTCCTCTTTAAGTGTTCGAGCATTGCAGACGTACTTCCGTGGTATGCAAGGTCTGCTTTACAAATCTCACATATATTTAATTTATTTTATAAGTTTAAGGTGAAGTTATCCCATACCTTTGACGTCCTCTGCCGCTGTTTTGTTCCCTGGTCGGTCGCCATATTTTTCCCTTGGTGAACTTTATTGCGTATGTGCAACTCTCAGAGATTGGGAAGAAGACATGTCTCACTCTGTAGGTTGTTTTTTTTTTAACCCACAATAGTCGAGGGTAAATTTGTTCTTGATTATTTTTATTGTCGACGTTGACTAATCATTGCAGCCCTAATTAAGAGGCTTCTGCAGAACTTAACAAGCTGTCATTTGAATCAGCTGTGTTGCAGCAGGGAAATATCTAAAACCTGGACAGCTGGTGATCCCTATGCTAAGATGTGGCATATTGGCCCCTTTGTTCTACATTCAGGATAAAAATGCTATGAACTGCAGCATTAGTATTTAACATTTCTCTGTAGGGTTTTTGTACACATTAAAAACTTTTGGAAAAGTTAAGAGCATACTAATCTTAATAAATTTCTATGTTCATTTACAGGTTTTCTCAATTCAGTAAAGCAAAGAAATTGTCCAGAGGGACTTGGCATTTGCCAGTTTAGGCTAAGTGAGTGCTGTTACAAAATACTGGTTGATAAAGGGTTAGTAAGGCTTTTAAATTCCTTGGATATTATGATGCATCTTCTAAGCAGACCAGACAGCAGGTGTTGCATGGTAGATTACTTTTTACAACCGGCATAAAATGACTTGCAACTTGACTTGGACTTGAGCCATAAGACTTGTCACAACCTGGTTCATAGGTTATGACAAAAAATGGGAACAGACACCAAAACTAACTACATTTATTTTATTAAAGCAAAACTGATATGAAAAGCAATAAATAAATAAATAAAATCCAAAGTGCAAAGAACAGGGGCAGCCACCTGGAATCCTGGAGCTAGTTAGTAAAGTTTATTTATTAAGTGCTTTTCACAGATAAAAATCAGAATGCTGTAAATAAAACATAATTTAATAAAGTAAATAACAAAAATGTTTCCTGAATGAAACAGTTTTCAGTTGCTTTCTAAAAGAGTCTATCACATAGAGGGACAGTGGTCGACACACACACACAGTGCGGGCTGTGAGGCCTCACAGGCCAGGTGCTCCAAATCAGGGTGTACGACCAATCAGCAGCCCTGCAACAACTCAAAATAAAAGATATCAATATAACAGGCACACGCCGTCACAGACTTCACATTTGACTTGCTCAAAGAATTATAATTTGAGTTGGATTATAGGTCAAATACTTGAGACTTGACTTGCAAAAAAATATTGCATGATGAAAAATCCACAGCATTTATTAACCACATAAGAAATGCAACGTTTAACCTTCAGCAACCCAACAGGTTTAAGACTCCTCAAGTTTCTCACCTTTCTTCTCCCTCAGGTTAAACTGGAACTGTCTGCTGGCTCTGCAACATTATCTCACGATCATGACCAAATTCAGCTTAAAACTAAAAACGAATGGACAACTAGACACTCTGTGGTTGCTCTTTGTTTGCCTATAGAAATTTGAGCCAGGTAATGTGGTGACGCAACCCCACTTTGTGCTGTGTGCTTATCTTTCTTTTCTTCCCCCTCCCGTTCCACAAACATTGTTATTCTTTGTGCTGTTTTACAACTCATAGCCTGACACTAATACACTGCCAAACCAAAGAAGTTGACAGAAAATGATGGTTATCAGCTATCTAGAGCTTTTCTGTCGCGCCTTAGCCATTAGTAAATGAAGGTGGAAGTGATGCAATGTTTCTATGCACCTGTAGTCGCCCTCCCCTCCTCCCCTCCCCGGACAACAAACGCATCCGCACATCAACCTGGTTTAGTAGGCTGCTGCCGAGGACTAGAACTCGCGAGCCGTAGGGTGGAGAAGAGTCGTGTGCTGCGGAATACATTCGCCAAACCGAGTTGCGCGCGGTTTGGCTGCAGATGCGGGTCGGTGAGTGTGAACGCGAGGCGGGGGGAAATGGCGAACGGGCGCAGGCGGCGGTGCGCCTTGTGAGGATACTCTAGAAAGACACCAGGAGCACAGGCAACCAGCTCGAGGAGACACAGGAGGAAGGAGAGGGGTCGAACCATGGAGGACTCAGAGCCCGCAGAGGACGGCTTGCTCGCGGGCTTGCGATGGAACAGGAGCGCACGAGACCAAGCACAGCTTAAACATAAAATCCGGGATCTGCCGGGGCTACTCAAGCACGGGCTACACCTGCGGAAGAAGAGCGTGAGTATCTCAAAGCGACCGCTGACTGTCCGTTCTTCCGTGTTTGGTGTTTTATGAATGTTGGCAGCGGTTTTATCTTTTAACCGCCAGGTTTCCTGACACCGCTCTGCACTCCTGAGGTCGTTTTGTAACCTCGTCACGACTCAGGTGTTCTTATTTTGCCACGAGCATCGCTGTCGCAGAGGCAGCCTTGTACATATGATCGCGCGCGAGTGGTTCTGTATGATACATCCATAATAACCAGAATAGCTGTAGGACACCATGCCTTCACACTCCTGTAGTCAAGGCAACACCACCTCACCACCATCAAATCCTCACGCACCTGCTCTAAGAAGTGGGACGTTCAGCTGTATGTTTGTACACAAAGTTCTGTCATTTTTATGAGTCATTTTTCTTTGGGATAAAAAAAACATAGTATTGGGAAAGGCGTACATTATCATTTGACGTTGTAAGAGTCCAGTGACATGTGATCAGATGTCTAGTTTGAGACATAACATGGTGTTGACATTTTCATTATACCTGGTTCTTGTCTGTTCTGTAGTAAACAAAAAAAGTTAAACATGCTTATTCCTTATTGAGCAAATTTGAGGTCATTTTAAGACCTCTTGGTTCTTTTTCTACAAAGATGGGTCAACTAAGCTTGAAATGTCTGTGACTCTGTGTCTTTATGTGGAAAAAAATGCACCTGACTAGCCAAATGGCTTGTCTAAGTGTCAGCTCTGCTCATCTTCCTCATCAGTGGCTGCCACTTAAAAAATGCATCCCTGATCCCCTCAGTGGGAATCAGAGGCAGTGTGCCAGGATTTTCAGTCCCTCTGGAGCCAGATGTGCCAAAAATATGCAACATTTGTAGTGTACCAGCCGCACAGAACCACTAAAAAGAACAGTTTATGTTGCATCTGATTTTTTTTTAAGCGACGCTTAAATGAACTGCACATTCACACACTGTGTCCTGTAAACGATTAATATGATTAATATGAGCCCACATAAAATATTTAATTAAACTTGGAAAATAGCTCAATTATGGAAGATATTGTGTGGCAAGTATTTCAATCCTATTATTTTTGTTTGCATTTGCATTTGAGACTGTGAAAGCATAAAAAGAAGGGAAGATTGAGGGGATGAATATGTTTCTTTTCTCATCTCTTGTGTGTGTTTTCCTGTGTGGGTGAATGCAATGAGCCGTGTGTAAGTAGTGTAAAGGTATGGCTGTTCTGTGCAGACGGGCCCTCTCTAGATACTGGCAGTTGCCTATGCTTCACCTGGCACACACATTCACAAACACAACTCTAAAAAGAAGTAGAAAGATGTTAGAGAGGTTGATACCAGCAGAAGACAGCTTCCTAAAGATTGATATAGAAATATTTAATTCCTTCAGAGGGGGACGCCTTATCTGACAGTTTCTCATTACCTTATATTAGATGCTTGCATACAGCATATGAAGTGAACTGAAACTGTTGTGGTGAATGGGCCCATCTTTTACTTTTGGTTCCAACCTCCAGCAGCCTCATCTCAGCGAATACTGTCTTGGATTTATTTTATTTTTCAATTTTTACCACACTTGCCGGCGTGCATGGGATCCCTGTCAAGGTCGAAGGTTTGCAAAAGAAACACTTGATTCATATTATTTAATTTTTCTATCAGAATTCTGACATGTCAATTTTTAAAGTTCTTCTAAAACTTTGTAAATTTTATATGTTAGAAATAAAACATAAACGTGTGTTTGCCCGTGGTGTGGCTGAGCCATAATCCAAAATAGAGGATGAACCAGCATAAACATATCATGGTACATGAAGCTCTAGCCATTGTGAATAGTGTTGTAGTTATCTTGAATTCTACTGGTTAACAGGTAATGTTACCATGTAGTATTTGTTGTTATTATCCCAAAAGCACTGGACACAGACACAATGGCGTCTGGCAGCGGGATGGTGTCTTTACTTCTTGGAAGACGATCTGATACAGTAAAAGTCGGGGGTGATAGATTTTATACAGAATGATTCTGCTTTATTTCCCATTCTAAATGATGGCAAGCTATTTCTTTCCCTATGGCATTAGTTTGCTACCTCCAAATACATATCTGTGTTTATCTGTAGCAAAGCCATAACAAAGCAACTTCAAACTCTAGAACTGGACCAGTGACCAGTTTATGGCACTTTTTTATTCAATTATGTCTTGAATGTTAAAATGTGGGTCTGATTTGTGTTGTTATCTTTATATCCTTTTGCCTTTTGGCTTTTTGTCATATTGAGTTGCCTTGTTCTGCTAAAGAAGACTGCTGCTTGGGGTGGAGGGGGGTGTTTTTTAATTTTACAATATTCTGGTGGGCAATAAGAGTTGAAGCAATATGCAGGATTGGGAGAACTCAAGTGCTCTTAGAAGATTTTTTCAATGTCATATAATAATCAATGTTAATCACTTCACCCATTGGCAGTTTTGATATTGTAGTGGGTCTGTATATAGTTTGCATTTGTAATTCAAGCAAACTGAATGTATGCTGATGGCAGAGAATATATGCGCTGTAGAATATTTTAGTCATGCCATATTTTGGCTTTCCTCTAATGAGTTTATGGCAAATGACACCCAGGATGTTATAGTGTCTTCTCCAGATGGTGCCCCATTTTTCCACATCAGAATAACTCCTTGTTTCATGAAAATATAAACCCTGTGACCACTATTTAAGTAATGCCTTCTCGCGGATTCAAACTTTTAAACAAGCCTAGACATCCTACATTTAGACCTGCAAACTCGGTATATAATAACAAATTTACACTGGACTACTTTATGTTGTGTTCTAATTATATTTATGAGGTTATAAAACCAAACACACTTATAGTGAAAGTTATCTGACTCCATAATAATGTCATGGATAGAAGAATATAATCTTCCTCTGAAGATGATCTAATTTCTGCAATAAAGATGCAGCTAAACAATGGCTTGGGATGCTTTTTTTTGTGTCTTCCAGCAATATTTCTTATAACTGCATTATAGATTAAAATCCAAAAGATGAAAGTATGAGTGAGGGGTGGGGAGCAACTTGCATGCAACAATATTAAGTATATGAATGCCATCCGCAGTGATTGTTTACATGAAGTACATGTTATGCTGGAAGGGCAGTTACTCAGTGAGAAAGTTGAAAAGTTCATTTGTAATGGCTGACCACAAGAAGAAAACGATTACAATTATAACCCCTACCATTAAAGACAACTAGAATGTCTAACAAGCCAGACTACCAACGGTATCGTCAGAGATATAAAATTGCAAAATCAGTCATGAGGCAGACAAAGAAGGGATTGGGCCACGCTGCGTTGACATAAACATTGGAGGCTGTTTATCCAAAAATAAGGAATATGTTCATTAAACCAGGCACTTCTTAAAAGACAGCCGTGTTTAAGATCTAAATTTACGATCGTCAGCTGTCAGCTTGTGCTTTTTAAAAATGTCCTGTTTGTTAAGGATAAGTAGCAGCAGTGGGTCAATTTCTGTAAGATGTGAGAAGTCAGCAATTCAGTTAACTGTTGAGAAAACAGGAAGTTTATTTTTCTGTTCATGGATAACTCCTATGATTAGTTTTTGAGCAAATACCATAAGTGTTGGTTCCAAAGTCATGAGCTGGCGGATTTTTTTTTTTACAGTGCACTGTGTGTGTATGTTTTGTTTGTTTTATGCATCTGTTGAGCTGTAGATGCTTTGATGTCTCCATTTTGGCTTCACTGTATGATGAGTGCGTCGAGGAGTCGACAGAAGCTTAGCTCGGATGTGTGTTTGAGTGTGCGAGAGGGGGCTTGCCAAGCATACCGTGCTACAGCTCTTCACTGTGCTCAGCAATCTAATCTGAGAGTAATCCATTTCTTGAAGATAATGACCTTGCCTCTCCTGTACTCTCTCACTCCCTGTATATGCACTTTGAAGTCACTGCACAGATAAGCGTGTCAGCATGCACACTGTCTCCATCTCTTCTCTTCCTCTTCTCTTCTCTTCTCTTCTCTTCGGCAAATGTGTTTCTGCGAAGGAAACAAACAAACAAATATCAAGACTCACAGCAGCAGAAATCTTTCTTGATGTGCGATACTGTGTAAATGCAACACGTGTGGTGCTGGAGTGTGTACCAAGTGTGTTTGTGAGAGGAGATGATGGTGGAGAAACAAAGACCTCTTGGGATCTCTGCTAACCAGACAAGGAGACAAAGAGATGAGGAGACGAGATAAAGAGACCGAAACAATGACGAGAAAGAAAGAGGAAGATAGTGAGAGTCAGAAATGATTTATTTAGTCTATACGCTTGGCTGGCTGGTGTGCTCTGCTTAACCCCCTGGTCCAAACACTGCATATCATCACTGAAATGGCATTTTTCGCAGCAGGAAACTGATCCCTTTTTGTTTTTTGTTTTTTTTTTGGGAGAAATTCTCTAAGAGCTGATATATCTAAATCTCAAGCCTTATGCTTTATTGTTATTCAGAGGAACTGTATGGTTTTAGAGTAATCTCACATTACTTGTTATGTGTGATGGTTCGTACACACTAGCTAATCAGAAACTTCCAGTTTCATCTGTAAATATTTGGCCAGATTTTATAGTTTTGGCTCTGTGTGGCAAACACCTCAGATTTTACAATTAAAATGTAACAAAGCTGCAAATTTTCAGTTCAATGTGAAAAAACACAGCTCTTGTTAGAGATGTACTACTTACTTTGAACCTTTTGGGAGAGGGCCATGTCTGTTTGATCAAGTATTCCCATTGTTTTATAACTTTATATCATTGCCTTTCCTTCTCATTTATCCTATGTTTAATATCCACCACAATGTGCAAAATCTGTTAAAATTTTACTGCAGGAACTTATTATTCTTTCCAAATTGGATTTTCATCTCTGGCTTCGGTCTGCTGGGGAGATGTAGCATTCAGTGCACACTGTGGTAGTGGAGCAAGCTTGAGACTAAATAAGAATCCAAACAAAATCTCTTGATCTTTGCAGCTAGGTTCTGAGGCAAGAAAACAAACAAAATAAATATATATATATATATATATATATAAAACACCCACAACCTAGAACAATGTCTTAACATTGAGTTTGAATGTATGTAGCCGAAGCTGACTTCTTGGTTAAACTGCTATTGTTTTCTGCCGACCAGCGCAGCAGCTCCACCACACCAGCGAGAAGAGACGTTCACTTATCAACTGACTTCATTTGCCTAATCTACCCTGTACCTTAGACCTCAGTGGAAATGGCAAAGACACAGAGCTGAAATAATCTTTAGCTCCTTGAAAGAGAGCCTGAGCTGTTAAGATAGGGTTGCTTTTTCACATTGCACAAAAAAAGCCAGGTGTTGGCAACTTCTGTTTTTAACCTTACATTTAAGGTGGAGCGGTATCGGTGCACTCTTAACTTCCAAAAAGAAAGCAAAAAAGAATATAATATATCCCCATATAGTGAGACCTTGAAAACTATGAACTGTGAGTATTTTTCCTTTTTTGTGTGCATTTGTGTTGTCTGTATTGTCATCGGCTTATGTGTGAGTGTGTGTGAGCATGTTAAATCCTAGATGGTATCATTGCTGTAATCGGGATCACCCACACTGATCTACATCTATTTTGTTTTCTTGGAACTCAAAGCCCCAGCTGAGGATTTCTCTTCCTCTCTGTCTTTGTTCTGCTCATTCTTCTTCTCTTTCATGTTTATAACTGAAATGGTCTCGATGCTTATTGCCACCTCATCTTTTCTCTCCATCTGTCATATTCATTGTCATGTATTCATAGACTATTTTGAACTGTTCAGCCTTCCTCCGTTCTGTCTTTCTCGCATCTCATCTCATTTTTTCTTCATCTGCAGTTTTCATTCACGGTCGCTACAGTGCTTTTTATTTGATCATTTGAGCCCACTGAATCTTTGTCTGTCATAATCTGGTGGTGTGTTATAGCCAGAAGGTGAGAGTTGAAGGGCAACAACAATTTTTTATCACAGGCTCAGCTTTCTGTGATGGTTTTCCAGAGGGAATCAAACCCACAACTCTTTCAGTGATCCTATTTCACTGACTGAGCTTACAAACCAGTTGCACTCCTATTGCAGGAGCTTCTCATCCGTCTCTTTTTAATGAACACTGGCAATGCGATTGTCTTCGTAACAAGTCTTTACTTTATGTGAAGAGGTATTAACTCAGTGTTTCTAAAGAAGATACCAGTATCTGATTATGTCTAACACTATAGCAACTACAAGTGATGTTGTCTTGTGTATTTTGATTATCTATCATTTTGGTTGGATAGCTTTCTGTTCTTCTAACTAATAGAGTTAAGGGTAAATTATAGATCATGAATCTAGTTATCCTCTTGATTTGACTCTTGTGCAACCAAAAAACTGCGTTGAAAGGTGCTATACTGGTAACTTAATCTTTCCGACCTTGATGGAAAATTTAATTTTAATTTTTTTTTTTTTTACATTCTCCTTATTCAAACAAAATATTAAGTCAGAAAGCTCAATTTTATTAATCAGCTAGAACATTTTACCTTTGCAGTAGGATAAATCAGAGAGCTCATGTTTCATTGTTAGAATGCATCTGGCTTCAATCATGTTAAAACATGTTTACCTGTAGCCTTTCCAGCCGAGCCAATCAAAGTTGTCAGGCTGGTTTGGTGCAATGACTGTACAAGCTGCCAGTATGTGGAATGGTCTGTTGACCATAGTGTTAGTAAACCAGAGCATTTAGTTTCTTTAAAAAAAATCTAAATATGCTCTTTTTTATTGTTATGTTCTTTTTCAGTCATAACTTTCCTATATTTCTCATTTGCATATTGATGACTCTACTACATTTTAGTCTCTATTTCTTGCCTTTACCATTTCTTCCACCTTGCCATCGATGATACATATTGAAATGAATTTTTGACTTCTGCATGTAGCCTCAGTGTTGGAATGGCTGCCAAGGAAGATGTCTAATTTCCTGTGTATAGGTTAAGCAGTCCTTTATAAGAAACTGACAAGCCAGCTACTTGACTTGGCAGTTGGGAGCATATTTAATCTTTTATCAGCACTTCATGATGCCAGTAATGATAAAGGTGTGTCAGTGAAAAAAAGGCTGATATGAAAACTGGTTTACATCAGTTCTGTTAGAGATTTTACCCTATGACATCCATCTTTTTTTCTTTTAGTCACCTTTTACAACACCTTTTAATGTTGTGTGAAGAAGTGTCATAAGCTTAAAAAAATCTTCAGGAGGTGATCAGTTCCGTAAGAAATATAAAGGTTTTTCTTTGTGAGTCAGAAAAATAATTTATGGAATAATTATATTTATTTTCTTAAATCACTGTTAAGTTATTAGTGGACCTTTTTTTTTTTATTGTCATTCTTGCATTCTGTTTGGGATTTATAAACCACATTATTAAAGGCTTCAAATATGTTCATAAATTTATGTTTTGTTTTGTTATTTTAAGGAAGAATGCCAAACATATAAAAGTTTTTTTTAAGCAGGAGAGCAAATAAGAGCAGAGTGGATTCATTTAGTGACACGGTCAGCTTAGCAGGCATTCGACAGATTGGCATAGTTTGTGTTTACTCTTCTCAAAGGCTCCACATTTACTTGACCAGCGACATGTTGCTTGATAACTGGACATATTTAGGACTCATTTTGACTGTTTCAAAAGAAATGCAGGCCTGGAAATGACCGCATATTTATGTATATGCTATTTTATGATATGTAAGTATAGTAAATGTATTGCACTATGAAATATAGTAATTGGTGCAACATTACAAAACTTAACTCATATTAAAGCCACGTTTAATGTCAGTATACAAACAAAGTAAACCTGGTTTGATCCAATAGGTGGCATTTTGACCTTTTTTTAATGGAAAAGTAGGTTTACATTATAGGTGGTTTTCATAACAATAAAGCTACATAATGTTGCTTACAGCTCAAAAAAGCATATTTTAGTATTTAAACTAAGCCTTACCATAATTTTAGATCTATTTTATTTTTAGAGATTCAACATAGCGGCATCTTGCTGAACAATAACAGTCTATAAAGATTAACAGCTTATTTCCTAAAGTAGAAATGGGGTTGAGTCTGATGAAGAAATATTTTGCTGTTTAATGCAATGATTGTACTTTAGAGTTGAATTGTATTATTGAGGAATAAGTAGATAAATGTTTTATTCCTGCTGTCATGATTAGTGTTTAAATGATTATGAAACCATGCAGACCAGAGAATCATATAACAATAAATAGTTTTTTAAATTCAGTGAAAGTCTGACACAGTAACAGGTGTACACACTTGTTGAAGAACTAATGTGAGTATTAGCAGAGGTGAGGTCAAACAGAAACAGAGTGATGGTTTTGAAAGGATAAAGCTGGTCTTTCTCATCTCAGTCATGTTTGTTCAGCGTGTTTACTCGGTGTGTCAGTGTGTATGAGTTGGTTCTGATGGCTTGTGTTTTGTTTTAACAGCAATCACCTGACACGATCCCTGGACCAAGCACCGGACCTACAGTACACAAGGTAAGGAGGTGCATACATGCACACACACATGCTTATCTGTGATGTCATCCCTTTAGTTTTGCTGCAAAACAAAAAAAAAAACAAAACATAAAGATAAATGTTTGTTTATCCTCAATACAGATGACCTCAGCGGTGATATTACCATGGGCCTTTTACAAGCTAGTCTCACCACCTACACACACACACACACGCAAGCACACACGGGCTTATTTTGTCATACATCACTATAATGTGGTTTGGGAAATATTTTAGGACTGCACTCTGCAGAAAGCCTAAGGGATTAAAAATCTCATATAATTTACTTTCTTTCAGCACTAAAAACTTGAGCTGAAGAAATAAAACCTAAAAATAAAAAAATCAATATATGGGAGCTGCTTATTTTACAACCACATGTGCCAAATAATTCAGAAACATGTCCATGAGCAGCCGCATAGTGGGATGTTTGGAAATAGAAGCACTAAACTTCATCTTTATTCAGGTGTGAAGATTTAAACTAGCCTTTTAAAATTATTATTACAGTAAATTCCCCAGGAAAATATTTACTATAAACATTTTACTACATTAATTCTGATTAACATTAATACCAGTCAGTTAAACCATGCAGGTTATTTGGGCTTCTAGGGGTGAAATCAAGTTTGAGGGCTGGTTTTGCAAGTTGGGCCAAACTTTGGCTCTTTTGTTTGAAAGGCACTCACGACATCATTTAGTTGCTTCCCTGTCGCAGTCATGTGACGGCATCATATTTCCACAGACGTGGAAGTCAGTGGACACAACAAACACTTATATTCAAACAAAATCTGCAGGTTTTCAATGTTTTCCTGCTCTAGCATATCTGATTTAAATGAATGAGTCATTGTGCAGACATTCATAGACTGTTGGATCCTTTTACACCCTCACGTACCTGCGCAACATATACAGAACTTACAGTATGTTTTACTAATATTTGCATAGTGGTTCCAGAGTCGGGCTTTCTGCTGCTACAGTTCTGTTTAAGGCACATCAACTAATATTTACAATGCAGTGAAAAGTTTTGAGACACTGATCTGTTCATTCAGAACTGAGACTAATTCAGATTTTATTAAAAACGCTCTTCTTTGCTGTTTCTTCTTATATCTGTATAGTTGTGATGAATCCATGTTCTTCTATGCAACTGAGTGTCAGCAATGGTTCATAGCTAAGATTGGGGGTGGAAAACAGGTTTGTTCACTAATTTAGTTTCTTACTGGCAAAAATGTATTAGAGTTCCTTATTTAACACCCTCATCACCTTAAAAAAAACCTACATGGTACCCCTCATAAAAATGTCATAAAAATCTGAAATATGAATATTTTTATTTGACTTTTTTACATCAGACCTTATGAACAATTTCAGACCTAAGCATATGTATAGTAATTAACCTCTGGTGCACCTGGTGGTTTTGGGAGGTAATTCCACCTAAAACCTGTTCTCCCTGTTGAAGGTACAGGCTTATATTTATTAGGTATTTTTGAGAAAAACATTATCATTTGTCAGGATAACAGTTTATTCAAAATATGTGGTTTTAATGGGAGTCAGTGGGACCAAATTGGTCCTGAATGCGAAGAGTGTCTGTCCTGTACATATATCCTGTTCTATACATCTTACAAAAACAAAATATTGTGCAATTATGAACATAATAAAAGAAAAATCCCAGCCAAGTTTCATACAGTTAGCCTTTAAACTGAACAAGATATTGAACTGATGAAACAGAAAGTACATGTTTGGTCCCTAAAGGTGCCCTGAGGGTTAAGTACACAATTTCAAATCTAGCAAAAAATGAATGACATTATAAACAGCTTTATGCATGTAGAAGAAGAGATCATGATGAGGCCAAATAAAATGGTCAGTGGGAATGGATAGGGGTGTTGCCCTAAATATTGCACTGTTCTGTTGACTGTTAACCAACTAGTACCTTAGCATGCATTCATTTCCTCATTGCCAACGTCATTTTATATTGCAGGAAATAAAGCAAAAAATAGGAGGAGTTCCTGGTTACATATTTTGTGGTACCATTTTCTGAAGATTAAAGTTTGGTCTTAGAAACAGTTTTAGAACTTATAATTTTACTGCTTTTTAGGAAACTTGATCCATATGTTTGAACAGAGCTTTATTGTACAGAAAACATCACAAAGACAACATGCAGAATATACAGAAATTCAGGAGTTAATAGTTTCACGTAAATGCATGGAATTGGTAAGCTAACATGTGCTCAACCTATTGACTGTCCTTCATGAAATCCTGCATACAGCTACCACAGAGCTGTTTTACAGAAGAAAAGAGCAGTTTATGGTTGGGTTTAATAGCAACTATTTGATGTGATTGTTTATATGTTGTAGCTTCATTGATGATGCAGCAGACTCTGCTCTGTAGCATGTACAGTAACAAACAGCGAAGAACAGACAACAATGAAAACAATCTAATTGAAATACAGTGACATTTAAGATTGGCATCTCTAGAAGGACTACTGCAGAGTGCGAAGACTCAGTCAATGTTTTGTTTCTCAGGGGAAAAGAAATCGAGCCGTCCTTGTGAGCTGGTCAATGACAGCTGCATGTAACCACATTAGCCCTATACAATCTCACATGTGTGAACCAATACTGAGATAAGAATTATGCTATTTTAAAATATAAATTTGGAATAATTGTGCTTGCTCATTTTTCTGTATATGTGTGTCAGTCTTGCTCCCAGAGTTTTCCATGTGCTGGTCGGGCTGTGAGGAATGCCTTCCTCTCTCATGGGCCATACCCAGCTAAAGACAAGATCCACCTGGCCAGAATCATACGGTACACTTCTTTCTGTCCGTTTGTGTCTGTGTGCAAGGCTGAATCGATAAGTCCAGTGAAGCATGCACACTGACTCCCCAGTCACCCTTGAGCCCTTTTTTAATTGGAAAGTCAGGTTGTTTATGTACCAAGTTCAACACAGGGGGGATGTAGATTGTGTATAGTGGAGCATAGAGTGATCCGGGGATACATGCACTTTAATGCAGACATCTGTTCGTACAGCGCATTCAGATACATGAAAAAAAGCATCCTAAGACAAATATATAGTTTCATTGTGCACAAACCTACACCAGTGCATACCACACGCACACACACACACGCACGCACACACAAGGAGTTTATCTTAGGGGGAAGGCAGACGGAAAGCATTTGGTGTTTGGAGGAAAAGGCTTACAGAGAACTAATGAATAATCAATAGGTATTGATCTAGAAAAGAAAAAAAGAAAGACAAGCTTTATGCCAGAGAATGTGCATGTGGATCATGGCATTGCGTGGTCATACTTGTGTGCTGAAATTGTCCGTATTTTTAACAGACGAAGCTATGTGGGAGTGGAGCTGGTGCAGTGGCTGTGTGAGCAATGTGTGTACGTGCGCTGTCGGACTGCTGCTGTGCGCGTCTGGCAGGTGCTGCTGGAGCTGGGAGTCCTGCTGTCTGGTAAAAAAAACACACACTAACACACCACTACTTCCAAATTTATAGTCGCCTTAAAGCGACATCAGCACCTATCTACACATCTCTAAAGACACAAACGGTGGACTCATCCATTAGAACAGAGAGGTTCATTTACTGCCTCAATCAGCTGCTCAGCACATGAACCTGATTTCAGCTTAGATCCGTCACACCGAAACTGGGAATCAGGGCGCTGTTTATCAGAGCTCCACCTCCTACTAATCTCATTATTCTGCTTAAAACGTCCTCCTTCATTATTTATCTGTAACCATGTTAACAGCAATTCACTACACACTGAACCAACTGAGATCCTGTTTATCTAACGTCAGTGAGCTGACAGGGCCTGCATATGACTGCTGCAGCACGAGATAGCACAGAAACACTGTTCATACATTATTTATCTTTGTAAAGACAGTTTTAAAAGGAAGTAGATGTTTATATAATGGATGAAGAGTTCAACTCAGGTGTAGCTCGTTGGTCTGGTGAGGTTTTACTGTTGACGTCAGGTTTCTGCTGTTCTCTAAAATGAATCTTGAGCTTTTAGGAAGTTTATTTCTGCTTCTGCATTATTTATTAGAATTTTCCAATTATCTGACTCAAATCTACCTAGATTTCAATTCACATATTACAAAAAAATGTATAACCCAATTAAGTATCTAAGAGAAAGAAGTAGTTGTTTAAATGGCTGTAAAATGTGGAGGTAGATTGAATGTTGCCAGAAAAAAATCAGTCTTATTTGACATTTTTCTAGCATATTTCTAATTAATCGTCTACCACATCGCTGTCTGAGAGTCAGGGCTGGTAAAAATGAAATGTCTTTGTTTTACAATGAAAAAAATGACACTTAGTAAATAATCATTTTTGGGTGTTTATTTAATACTATGGTGGCCGACTGGTGAAAACGCTGCAAATTCACTGACACAATGGAAGTGCTCCGGGTTTCTAAGGCCCGAGGTGCATTTTCACCCGAGAGACAGACAACGAAGTTTGAGCAGAGCGCAGGGAGAGAAACTACATTACCAAAAGTTTCTACTATGCTTACGTCAGTAACTTAAAACTGCTGATCTTTTTCTAATATATTGTACAAGATTGAGGCCAAATGTAATCAATAAATAGAAAAAATACGTACCTTGATGTAGGTCAAAGGGAAATTTAATGACAAATTTTACAACAGGCAAAGGAAACATGTAGAAATGAACATATATAGAAAATAAGCCAAAATCAACAGCAGGAAAATCAGTGCATCATCTGTTTAAAATGAGCACGATGTTTCACTCATCTATGTTCAGATAAAGGAGGAAACAAAAGGCTGAACATTTAACATCTCTGTATTTATTATTTCATCCCTGATCCTTAGTAAGCTATAGAAAGCTAAATATAGTTCAGAATATACAAATAAAACTAGTTGTAAACAGTGTTTACAGCGAAGCAATACACAGAACAAAAGTTGTAAATATTCATGGTAAGTTTGTCTCACCTCTCGTCACCTCATCATCCTCAGCACCTGATGATGATGATGAAACAGGTTCAACCTCTGCGTCTTCCTCTCCATGAGACAACTCAAAGTCTTGACGGACATTCATTAAACACCTCATATTATCCTCTACTCCGTCTTCTTCTGCATTTTTCTCTTCCCAAACACTTTCTTCCTTATAGTAAAAAAACTCCAGCGGTTAACTTCTGGTTAGGCGATTTTGCCGCCTCACCTCGATCCTTTTAGACCCTTCTGGCATATTCGTCACATAGATCAGGATCCACTGATTCCACCACTTTTTCCCGTTTGTAAAATGACCAAAAATGATGGAAATATCGAAAGAAATGCAACACCCACACCCCACGTTAACACCAGGATAAATACTTTTGTAGTCACATTCAATGATGAGTTTCAAATCTGCGCTTTCAGTGAAGCTAATGGCAGCATTTTAGGTGACCTAGTTTGTTTGTTAAAGCAGTTTGAAAACATCTGATCATGCTGGTGCAATCACAGATCTCTAAGGGTTCGGAAACTTCATACCCTTCAAGTTGGATGCTGCTCCATAATGCAGTGCCTAACCTCTATGGCCTCAATAGCTGCAGTAATTATGGACAGTTTCATGGGTTTCAACTACTACCTCCATTAAACTCAAACCAATAGCAATGAGTCCTATACTGGCCACAATCTGTAACCTCAATTATTTACTTTAACATAGTTTTAATGTCTTATTCACATTCTTTTTTTCTTTATTTTTTTTTTTAAACATCAGATTTGCTCTGCCACTGAATGGAAACCCAGCTGGTGCTTATACCTGTACTGCCAACAGGACTCCAGCTTGTTGATCTTAATACTTGTGAATGTGAACAAGGCAAACACCTCTTGATAAACTTAATTAATTTGAAATTATAACTGTACAAAACATGTTATCTCTCTCTGCGTCAAAGCATCTACAACAAACCAGTGAAATTTTTTTTAATATCTTTTTCCCCCCCGTCTAGTGGACCAGCGGGTGGTGTTTTCTGACTCCAACTCTTACTACCAGTTCAGCTTTGAGGAGTGTAACTCTGCCTCCTGCGAATTTCGCTCCAATGAAGGGGATTGGCCAGAAGCTGTTAAGCTCCTCCTACAACTTGCCCCATATGTCCAGTTTCGCTCTGGTGGTGGGGCCAACAGCCCGTAAGTAGTAGATAGATAGATAGATAGATAGATAGATAGATAGATAGATAGATACTTTATTGATCCCGAGGGAAATTCAAGCATCCAGTAGCATATACATACATTAAAGGTTAGTACTTGACATTAGGGGTTAGTACTTAAGCATACCTAGACTAATTTAAAATTAAATAGAGGCAACGGTAGATAAAGAAGACCATTATTATGGTCTATGTACATATATACTGTACAGGTGATCAAGTATGTACATATGTTGACGGTGGTAGCCAAACAAGGTGCATAAGTGAAAAAGTGCAGGATGTGCAAAAACTGCTGAGACAGTGTTAACAGAATGGGATAAGAGCAAATGTGCTTCCAAATGAGAAAAAGGCACATGTCCATAAAAACTATTCAGACTATGGTTGTGGTTGTGACCCCTGCGCCCTCAGCGAGATGTTGTACAGCCGGATGGCCCGGGGTACGAAAGAGTTTTTGAGTCTGTTGGTGGAGCAGGTCAGGGACAGTAGTCTGGGGCTGAACACACTCCTCTGCCTGCTCAGAGTTCTATGCAGAGGGTGAGAGGAGGAGTCCAGGATGGTCAGGATCTTGTCCAAGGTCCTTTTTTCTGCCACTGAGACCAAAGAGTCCAGCTCTGTGCCCACCACAGATCCTGCCCTTCGGATCACTCTATCCAGCCGTGCTGCGTCCCTTTTCTTTATGCTGCCTCCCCAACACACCACAGCATAGAAAAGGACACTGGCCACCACAGTCTGGTAGAACATCAGCAGCAGTTTCTTGCAGATGTTGAAGGACCTCAGCCTCCTTAGAAAGTACAGACGGCTCTGTCCTTTCTTGTGGATGGCGTTGATGGTCTCTGACCAGTCCAGTCTGTCATCAAGCTGCAGTCCCAGGTACTTATATGAACTGACCGACTCCACCTCCACACCCTCTATGGAGACGGGCCTCAGGTCTGATCTGTTCCTCCTGAAGTCCACCACCAGCTCCTTGGTTTTGGAAGTGTTCAGCTTCAGGTGGTTCGCCCTGCACCAGCCAACAAAGTCTTCCACCAAACTCCTGTACTCCTCCTCCTGTCCATCCTTAATACATCCAACTATGGCAGTGTCGTCTGAGTACTTCTGCATGTGGCAGAGCTCAGACTCATACTGGAAGTCTGATGTGTAGATTGTGAACAGGACAGGGGAGAGCACAGTGCCCTGTGGTGCTCCGGTGCTGCTGACCACAGTGTCAGATGTGCAGCCACCCAGCCTAACGTACTGTGGTCTCTCTGAGAGGTAGTCCACAATCCAGGAGACCAGATGTGAGTCCGCTCCCATGTTATGCAGCTTGTCTCTCAGAAGAGTGGGCTGGATGGTGTTGAAGGCGCTGGAGAAGTCGAAGAACATGACCCTCACAGCGCCGCTGCCACTGTCCAAGTGAGTGTGTGCCCGGTGAAGGAGGTACAGGATGGCGTCATCCACCCCCACCTTTGCCTGGTAGGCAAACTGCAGGGGGTCCTGGGCGTGTTGAACCTGGGGTCTGAGGTGGTGGAGCATCAGCCGTTCCAGGGTCTTCATCACATGTGATGTTAGAGCCACCGGCCTGAAGTCTTCTGGTTGACTCGCGTGTGGCTTCTTGGGGACTGGGACGAGACAGGATGTCTTCCACAGGGTTGGAACTTTCCCCAGACTGATGCTCATGTTGAAGACCCGCTGGAGGGGATCCCCCAGCTCAGCAGCACAGGCCTTGAGTAATCTCGGGCACACCTTGTCTGGACCTGCTGCCTTACCAGCTGAACCAGCTGTACCAGATGAACATGTACATAGCTGTGAGTAGTTGTGGTTATATTTCTTAAAGACAAGTTGTTTCCATTGTTATATATTTGTTATCCATTAATGTTAATAAGTATTAATGCTTATTGATGGTAGGTGGTTGTGAGTGTGACTCAGTTGTGAAGCACTAGATGGTCTCTATTGACCTGAACTGGAATCTAATCATTCCTGTAAATAAAGCTGAAGTGGCAAGCTTCCACTTTGAAATTCAAGACAGCTCCTCTGTCTGTATGATCATTTGTAGCTGTACATGATTTGGTGTGAGTGTTACACTTATGCAAATGTCTGTTCTATACTTGCAAAATAAAAAAAATGCACATTACAGTAGATCCTCCTAAAGTCCTAGTGAGAAACCTAATATCTGTTCAGTGTTTTATATCCACGGTCTGTTTGGAAACGTGTGCGGGCTTATTTTCAGGCATACACGTTTCCATATCTATAGAAATACACTCATATTCAATAAGTGAGACATAGTGTGATCCCTCACATACATGAGATTGTCTGCAAGGCAAACTTGTACATGCATGCTGAGGGGTGTCAGCCAGAGTTCCCTGCCTTACTGCTCCTGTGTGAGGGGTTCCTGCTGAGGCTGCTACTGAACTCAATCTGTCACTTAGAGGTATAGAAAGAGTGAGATCTCTGTGTGAGTGTGTGAGGAGGGTTGGGGGAATGAAAAACGGAGTGTATATGGAGACTGAAGGAACAGAGCCTCACAATGACATATTCTACTGCGTGTCAACTTCAAAGGGTGCATTTACAGACGCAAGGGAGAGAAACCGACAGTGATGGGAATTTGAATGTTATATTTACTAATGTAGATCTTATGTAACATAATGTACATCCTTCTGCCTTTTTCATCAGTGCTTTTGTATATATTTTAATGTTTGACATGTGCACTCAGAATTATTCCACTCCAGTGCTTTCACATTGCCAGCTGATCTTATTAACTTGTTCTGCTCTGACAGCAGTGAACTGAACCTTAATTTACAAGGCAATCAGTGCTGCATTTATTTACCCCTTTTTTCACTGATACATAGAAATGTAAAATTGCCTTTAAGTGCTGTACATGCGTTGATATTTGTGCTTGAAAATGCACTTGAACTGTAGAGCGGCTTCATATTTTTATGGTAGCCATAAAAGTGAATTTGCATGCAGCACCCACTCTTTCGCTTTGACTCTCCTGCTCTCTGTGTCTCTCTTTGACTATCGCACCATTTCTCTGCAGGTGTCTGTCTCACACCCGCCCTCCCGATTTATCTTTCTGTGGGAAGGTGAACATTTGAAGCTGTGTGGAAAATATCCAAAATGACTCTATCACTGGCTTTAGAAACTTGATGAACTGATTAATATATTCATCTATTTGGTTGATTATTTTTCCTCTTTAATTATACCAGTTGGTATTAACATTGCTGTAAAGCCTGATTAATTACTTTTAGAACACAGTATAACTTGTAAAGCTCAAGCTTGTGTGGATTGTGTGGGGGGTGCCTCCTGCAATATTCTCTTGTTGGTATTCATTCTGGTTTTTAGTTGCTTGGTGGATTGGATGATTGCACTCCTTCACAGTAATAATGAAAACATTATTTTACACTTTACTTAGCTTTTACTGACAGGGACCTTAGTAATGTCTGGAAGATCCGTATGATTAAAATAAATTGAAAAAATACATTATTTTTTCCAGAGGGCCATTGCTGTTTGCAATATTCAGCTACGATAGTTTGGCACCTCCTCCTCATTGTGGTCACCAGCCTGGCCATAGTTTTTATGTGGGATTTACTCCCATTCCTTAAACAGGAGTTTAAAAGGTCAACCAGTGTGGTTGTATTGGTCACTCTGGCACATACAGCACGTCCAAGCTCATCCCTCAAATGTTGAATTGAGTTTAGGTCTGGACTTACGTCAGGTGATTCCACTTCCAATTTCGTGGCTCTGTGTGACTGACCAGGCTTTCCAATGATGCATAATACAACACCAACTGGTACTATTAAAGCAGAAAAATAATTTACCAAACACAAGTTTATATATATTTTTTATGAAGCGTTCCATCTTCATCTAAATTCTGCACAGCTTTAATGTATTTGACTGCTATAAAAATCTTATTCTCCCTTTTCCAGGTTGCTTTATATTATGATAAGAACAAAAACTTGCATATAAAAAGCATTTTAGAGAAACTGTAATAGAAGAAAAAAGGCATTAGTGTTTAAATGTTAAAAGATGTCCTGCATTTGTTCATTTATGTTTTAGGTCCTGTCAAGCTGATTTTTGTCATTAAGTCTCTGTTTATTTATAGCAACTTTATTAGATGGGGGGGGGCCAAGATGGCGTCACCGTGGCAAGACATGTGAGCCCGACCTGCTGACGGTTTCTCAAGGGATGTGGTAATACGACCTATATTTGAAACATAATTCCCACAAAACACGGTGTTTGGTGCACTCAAGTAAAGACAAGTCAAGCATATGGGGAGAAAACTGAAGAGAAAAGAGAGGGAAAAGCTAACGGAAAAAATGCAACGTGATAGCCACAATCCAACGGCTAGCACCACTTCTAGTGCTGCTCATTCGCCTGTTGACTCGGGTGAAGAAGACGGCAGAATGTGGTTTGACTCCAGTCCATCTCTAGATAGCAAAGCAATGTTGAGTACCGAACCTGACACTCCAGTTAAACCCGCTAGCAAGAAAACTAGACATGAAGAGTCCGACGTGCATGCTAATGAAGGTACCGTGGACATCCTGACAGCCATTCGGGAACTCTCTGCCAAACACGATGTAACGTTCCAAAAAATTTCCACGATTGAAAAAATTACCCAAGCAACTTCCAAAGAAATCGAGAGCCTCTCCGTCACGGTGAAACAGCTAGTCATTGATGTGAGTGAAAACAAGAAAGAGCTGCAGCAATTGCATGGCGAGATCCAATCTTTGAAAGGGGAAAACAACCACCTCAAAGCAGCTCTGCTTGAATCCCGACGATACAGCTGGAAATGGTTTTTGAAACTACACGGCCTGAAAGAATCCGAGGGAGAAAACGCGAGGAAACGAGTCGTAGACGTATTACAGAAGCTAGCACCTGACATTCATGAGGAGCTACATGCAGGAATCGACGTTGTTCACCGGCTGGGTCCTAAACAAGAGGGGAAGACCAGATCCATCATCATTCTCTTCGCAATGCGGCGAATTCGAGATACAGTTTGGCAGGCTGCCAGAAAATCCAGGTTTCTCCAGACCAACAAAATGACCATCACAGAGCCTCTGCCTCCAGAAGACAGAGCTGCAAGGGAGAAACTCTGGCCACTAATTAAAAAAGCACGCGAAGAGGGTAAGAAAGCATCCTTCAAAAATTCATTTGCCCTCATCGATGGAAAGAAGTATGACTTCTCAAGTGTTAAATGAGTAAAGCTGCACAACAGCTTCCTTGCTGCAGAGCCATATTATGCTTGCTCTCAGCTTTACCTTTTTGTTTCCTATAAATGACACGACTTATTGTTCTCTGACACTGGCTACTTTTAAAGACTAAATAAGTCTGCCCCATCTGGAAGACTGCACCGCTTGGGGGATCTATCTCTCCCTCATCTGCTATGTTATTAAGGTAATATCTCGTGAAGTTTTATCTTTGTCAAGACCTGAAACGTTTCTCAGATCAGTTCTTCTTTTGAATTCGAGCACCTTCGCACCTTGTTACAAAATGTAAGGTTCAAACCACCCCTCCTAGGTAGGTAAGGTCTGTAAGTTTGTTAAGTTCTGGTTGAACCTTTTTGTAGTGGTTATGGATTATCTGTTTAAGTCTTTGTCTATTCTGTCTTTAAATGTGAGAGGAATACGTGATTCTGTGAAAAGGAAAGCTTTGTTTTTATTTTGTAAAAGAAGTGAGGCAGACATTATATTTTTACAAGAGACCCACTCAACTGAGTTAGATGTTAAATTTTGGAGATCACAATGGGGGTACTCTATATATCATAGTCATGGGAGCAATAATTCAGCAGGGGTGGCAATACTACTACATAGATTTAAAGGGGATATATTAGAAACAATTAAATCTTCTGAAGGAAGATGGGTTATAATTGTCATAAAACAAGAAAACAGTACTTTTATTGTATGCAATGTATATGGGTATAACTCGCATGCATCTAACAAAATTCTATTTGCCCAACTGGTGAAAACTATAAAACCTTTACTTGATAAATATGTTGATTGTTATACTGTCTTGGGGGGTGACCTTAATGAATGCAGTGATTCCAAAATCGATCGTTTCCCACCTAAATTGAGTCAAAATTCCCTGACGAATAATTTGATTATCTCCTTATGTTCTGATCTCTCCTTAGTTGATGCCTGGCGCTTTTTTAATCCCGACTTGGTTGACTTTACCTGGTCCAACAAAAACTCAACACTTAAATCAAGAATTGATCTCTTTTTAATCTCCCATTCAGCTCTTAACTTAGTTAAAGACATTTCACATTTATTTGCTCCTTTGTCTGATCATAAATCAATAACAATTAATCTGAGTGGCCAAACTGATACTCCGCGTCTAAGGGGCTATTGGAAGATGAATAATAATTTGTTAAAGGATGAGCAATTCAACAATAGCATTAAAGAACTAATAGGGGAAACTTTTTCTGACTTAAACCAGGGATGTAAACAGAGATGGGAGTTTTTCAAGTATAAAATAAGATATTTTGCTATCAAAAGATGCAAAGCCATTAAAGCCTCAAAAAATTATGTGGAGGAAAAACTACTTAAAAGATTAAATGAGCTGCTTACAGAAGATACTTCTGAGGAAGGAAATTTGGAAATAAAAAACATTGGTCTACAACTGGATGAAATGTATTTAAACCTGGCTAAAGGGGCTTTTATAAGATCTAGGGCCAAGTGGCTGGAGGAGGGAGAGAAAAACTCGTCTTACTTTTTTGCTTTGGAAAAAAGAAACGGCCAAAGGAAAGCCTTGACTTCTCTTAATATAAATGGCACCAAATCTAATAACCCAGTTTCAATCTCCAAGTTTGTGACAACCTTTTACAAGGATCTTTATACCTCCAAATTTGAACCTAGTTGTTGCAACTCATTCACAGAAAAAATTAAAAATTCTATCTCTGCTATTAAAAATTCATATAAAGAGATCTGTGATGCTAAAATAACAGCTGATGAAGTTAAAAAAGCCCTTCACTCCATGAAAAAAGGCAAAGCCCCCGGTATTGACGGGTTGTCAGCAGAATTTTATGTACACTTTTGGGACTACATTCAGAACCCCCTGCTCGCCATGTATAATGAGTGTTTGATGCAGAAGGAGATGACTAGCACAATGAAACAAGGAATTATTACTCTTATCCCAAAATCGGACAAAGACCCACAATATATTGACAATTGGCGCCCAATATCATTATTAACAATTGACTATAAAATACTTGCCTTAGTCTATGCCAATAGACTAAAATCTGGCCTTAGTGACATTATTTCAGAGACACAATCTGGCTTTATGAAAAACCGCCATATTTCAAACAATGTTAGACTGGTCCTTGATTTGCTTGACTATTCTGATGCAGTTCATTCTGAAGCTCTTGTTCTTTTTTTAGACTTCTACAAGGCTTTTGACACCATTGAACACCCATTTCTTTTGCAAACCCTACAATTATTTAATTTCGGCAGCTCTTTTATTAATGTGTTTGAAATGCTTTATAAAGACATAAATAGCTCTATAATAATTAACCAACATACAACAGATAGATTTGAAATTAAGCGTGGAATTAGGCAGGGCTGCCCAGTCTCCCCCTTCTTATTTTTGTTAGTCACAGAGCTACTCGCTGTTAATGTAATCCAGGATCATGTATTAAAGGGGGTGAAGATCTTTGACAGAGAAATTAAAATCGCACAACTGGCAGATGACACCATCTTGTTTCTGCATGACAAAGAACAAATGCATGGGGCCCTTGATCTGGTCGAAGAGTTCTCCCGAGCTTCAGGTCTCCGGCTCAACATTTCAAAATGTGAAATTTTACCTTTACATAAATGCGATGATAGCTTCATAAACGACATCCCAGTTAAAAATTCAATTAAATATCTAGGAATTCACATCACCAAAAATATGACAGAAAGACAACAGTTAAATTATACATCAAAGTTGGCCAAAACAAAATTCATTATGAATTCGTGGTTACAAAGGGACTTGAGTATGTTCGGTAGGACCCTCTTATCCAAGGCAGATGGTCTCTCTCATTTTGTATACCCCGCCCTCTCAGTGTTTATCAATGACAGAACGATAAATAATATTAACAAAATCTTTCTAGATTTCATATGGAAAAATAAACCCTACAAACTTAAAAAGGAGGTTCTTTCTGATTGTAAAGCTCAAGGAGGCTTGGATTTCTTAAATTTCTCCGATACTATTAATTCATTCAGAGTTGGTTGGATCAGGTCATGCCTCGCTAATTCTAAATCTATTTGGTTCTTTATCCCCAACCATATATTCAATCAGATTGGTGGTTTATCCTTTGTTTTAAAATGTAACTATACCCCTACCAAATTACCAATCGCATTATCTAAATTTCATCAACAATGTCTTCTTGCTTGGAAACTATGCTTTACCCACAACTTCTCTCCCCATAAAACCCTCCTATGGAACAACATGGATATCACCGTCAAAAATAAATCCCTTTTTTTCTCTAGATGGTTTAATAGTGGTATTTGTAACATTTTGTCTTTGTTTGATGGATCTGGCGCAATGCTTTCGTATGAAAAATTCTTGGCACATCACGGTATCCCAGTCCCACTTAAAGAATTCAACTCAATTACCAAAGCTATCCCTGCGGGACTAACTCATCTAATTAAAAGCCATCTCTCTTTTGGCTCAAACGTTATCATACATCACAATCTACTTTTAAATGGGATTAATGTGATGGACAGAAAATGCAACAATAAGCATATCCGTCAGATCTTTCAAATTAAAAAGAGAATTACACCAAGAGGAAAATTCTATTGGAACTCCTTAATCCAAAACATTAAGTGGCAGAAAGCGTGGCTCTTACCTAGTAAATACTGCATTTCAAATAAGGTAAAAGAGGTGCACTTTAAAATTCTTCATAATATATATCCTGTGAATGCCATTGTATGTAAATATAAAGACATTAATCCTGTATGTTCCTTTTGCGATGACGAGGTTGAAACGCTGTTACATCTCTTCTTTGATTGTGTGAAGACAAAAACATTTATTGATGATCTAAACAGTCATTTGTTTGGCTCCGCCTACTGTCTTACTGTAAAAGATTTCCTGATGTACTATGAAAGCCATATGAACAACTCTTTAGAATTTTTAGTGAACTTTTTTATTTTACAAGCTAAATTTTTCCTTCATAAACAAAAATGGAAAAAGTAACCCCCTCTTTCTTTACCTTTTAATATAGAAATTAACTCTTTGCTCACCTCCTTACAACTAGTTAAAAATAATCAAAAGAATAACAGGCTCATGTCTGCTCTCCCCTTACTGTCACATAAATAAGTTTATCATTTTTCTTTACTCCTATTGCTGTAACCTGTTTTTTATATAGTACTCACTTGCATTTGCATATCTCCCCACAACTGTATTCCTCTCTTATAGCTGTATGTCCTTATCCTCTGTCATTTTGTTGTATGTATGTACATGAATCCCACTGTTTTTACACTTTTGATCCGTGTATTCGTGAATTGTTTTGTATGTTTCAATAAGTCTCAATAAAGTTGAAAAAAAAAAAAAAAAAAAAAAAAAAAACTTTATTAGATGCAGTAAAGTGCATTAATGCAATTTCCTTTCATCTGGTTATATGAGAAAGAGTCACAGACATTATTGATTATAGTAAAATTCTTCAGTGTAACTGAACTCAGAACAAGATTTAAACAAACATTGTTCTTTGTCTGAATTAAAATTTATTAAAAAAATGCTTTTCATGTCATTTCTTGTGTGTTATGCTGTATGAGCAGCCCACTATTCTGATATATTTGATATTCTAAGATGATATTGTTTGCTGTAGGAGGAGTTTGTGTCAGTCTATAAGAACAAGTTGTCAGTTTTCTTTTCTTTGAAATACTGTTCTATGCATTGTGCAGGGAAACAAAATTGCCAGGAGCTAAAATATGACACCTTTGCTTGGGAAGAGGAAATGTACTTGCTTGCTTTGCATAGTGCTCCGGTCCTAGACAATTCATTGCCCTTTCTACTTTAAATGAGAAGGGGCAAAAAGTCAGACTCTGCAGAATACTGCAGAAACATTATAGCTGCAGGGAAGGGCACCCAGTCAGTCACCAGTTTTTACAGAGAATGCATCCTTTTTCTTCACATTATCACAAGCCTTTTTAGCTCTTCGTTAGACTGGAAACATTCAAAGCAAAACTGTTCATGTGTGATTGAATGAGTACAAATCTGCATCAGGGATCAAGATAGTCAACTCTTTGCAGCAAGAGGACGCTAATGTGATCTGAGTGGGAAGGTGGTGCAGGCACAGATCATGTTAATCCTCAATACTGCTATATGCTGCTTAATGATTGGTGACACACCTCCTATTGTGCCTCTCCTCCAGCTCTGGTACATTTACACTCATTGTGAGTCACCAAATTACCAACTGTTCTCTAGCTGGAAGTAAAAGTTAATGACCCAGATGAGAGTAAATTCATTCTGGTGTCTCACAATAGACTTTTTCTTTCATGATCTGCAAATGGACTTTTACATTTGTTGGGCTACAACCACGACTCTACCAGATTTGTCAAATAGAGGCACATCAGTGGGACTTGATACTGAAAGGCAGGTGAAAAAACAGCATTTATTACTACAGTATGAGGCTGACACTAAACTTATGGTATTTTAACACTCCTTCCAGGCATCCGATGGTCCACCTGCCTTTTGTCTTTCTCTGTTCCAGAGCTGATAGCTGATGTGTCAGGCTGAGGGCTATTGTGTTATCACTATCTCCCTAGCTTCTACATCTATCATCCCCTTATCAGATTACAGTACACACACAGTCACACAGGACTTCATCGTCTTTCCTCTACAACTATTACAAGTGCTACTAGGATCTTTGGATAAAATCCAAATTGTATGCAAATGGGTTTAAGGGTGTTTGTGCACGCATGCTTTAAGGGAGAGACTGTGTGCATGTGCATGCTCTGTATCAGGGTGAGGCAGTGCCTTGGAAAGTGATCCAAACTGTAGTTTTAGAAGAGATCATATTGGATAAGGGGCATCCGAATGCCGTCTGTTACTGTTGAAGCCTTGTATTTTTGCTGTGGGAATAATACAGTTTTCCCCATAATAAACTCCTGTTTATACAGCACACATACAAATGGAGCCAGGCACAAAATATATTCACAGATGCACATGTGGCTAAAAAAAAAAAAAAAAAAAAAAATCCATACACATCCTGAGCACATGCTCTTGTAGCTACCTCACTGCCACACACACACTGTGCTTCAGTCACATCAATGGAAGGGTGTGCCTGGGAGCTATTTTACATGAAACCACATGAAGAGAGACGGAAAAGGGGTTGCAGAGAGACGCTCGATGAAAAGAGATCAAAACTACAAAGACAGATGGAGCAGATACAACTTTCCAGACTGTATATTATTCTTACATTAACCTGTTATATGTTTAGGCTGTGTGTGTTTGATGAGATTCATTTGTAGAAAGTTTTTTTTTTCATGTAAACAGTTAATGGAATTAAACAAATAAGAACTTAAGGTATTTTTTTTACTACTTAGGTGGTTTAATGCAGGTTTTAATAAAATGATCATTTTCTGCATTTAACCATCCATGTGTTTGAATATCCAGTGGAAATCCGTGTGTTGTAGACTGTAGTGCTCATCTTATGATGCCAGGGGGCAATGTAGAGAGGACTACGACTGCAAGGAACTTTTATGGCTGTGGGATGTTTAGAATATTGAACACTTTGCAGTTGCAAATAAAGCTATGTTTCTTTCTCCAAGGTCAGAGGAAGACTCTGAAGGCAACAGGGACATGTGCAGTGAGTTTCTTCAGATGAAAGCTCTCGAGAGGCTCACTTCTACGGTCAGTGTGTGCATGTGAATCTGACAAAGAGAACAAAAAGCATGATGTGATTTTATAAATCAAAAGTAAAGTTGAAAAAGTAGTGAGTTTTATTAAATCCTTTTTAGTGTTGTGTTTTTTATACCAAGTTTATGTTTTTTCTTTTCCCAACAGGTGCAAAGTGAGTTGGCAGCTGCTTTAGCGCGAAAGACTCGCAAAGCTTGTGAGTAAACATGCAGTTGGAGTTTCCTTGTGCATTTTTTTTTAGACTTTTTGGGAGCTTGCCACTGTGAGAGGATGCAACAAAAACATCTTGTTTAAGGTTGTAACAAGTTATTCATCTATTTATTAATATTTGGTTGCAGTGTCAGAGCAGGACTCTGAGACAACAGAGACGGGGGACCAGGGGTCTTGCACGCCCAGCGAGGAGAGCAGCCCGGTAATACACATAAAACAAAACAAAAAAAAGGAAGACCCTCATGATAGGATTTTCCATCTTAACATCTTTATGCCAATGCAACTCATACTTGTTTTACAAAAAGATGTACAGTCAGTTCAGTTAATAATAATAAAAAAAAAAAAAATTTATTAACACTGAACACTTCAGCACTGAGAAAATAATCCCTTAAAGCAGAGGTGCCCAAATCCAGTTGTTTCCAGTTCTCCAACACACCTTCATTACCATTCCTCTGCAAAGCTGAGTGACATGTGGATGAGGGAATTCAGCCATTTGAATCAGGTGTGTGAGGAAGGATGCATCTAAAAGTTGCAGGATATATCATGAGGGCTGGACTTGGGCACCCCTGTCTGACCCAGTCAATATTTTATTATTGCTGTTGTACACAGAATAAAATGAACAAAAGGCCAGAAGGAGATCAGGCTAAATAAAACCACCACTGGCCAACTACATTATGACCAGATCAGTTTAAATACAGATTGTTTGCAAGCTGCAACATCCAAAGATGACTGGCTCTTTCTCTCTGTTAAAGGTCACTGAGTGCAAGTTTTCTGTATGTGGAGGTA
Source organism: Melanotaenia boesemani (assembly GCF_017639745.1). Classification (NCBI taxonomy): domain Eukaryota; kingdom Metazoa; phylum Chordata; class Actinopteri; order Atheriniformes; family Melanotaeniidae; genus Melanotaenia; species Melanotaenia boesemani. The sequence goes on along the minus strand of NC_055698.1, from coordinate 14,390,869 downwards.
CACACATGGATGAACATAGAAAACAGGGTTGGAACAGAGTGCAGAGTGAGGCCTGTTTGCTCGTCCACCCCATGTCTTTACAGTCAAAACCTCTTTCTCTCAATCAATTATTCATTCTCTCATCACAGCAGAGAGAGTAGGGGAAAGGAAGAGAAAAAAATTAAAATTAAACAAAATTACACTCAAGAGCTATATATATTAAAGATGTGAATCTCCACCACAGGCTGATTCGATTCACATCTTGATGCGCTGCCAGCGATATGATACATTAATGATACAGTGAAGTCTCCTGCCGATACGATTCACCCCTGCTCACAATGTGATTCATTAATGATTAGATGATTTGACTTCATACATTTCAGTTTGGTTTGATATGATTTATGATGCGATTCAAAACTATTCAACACAATACAAAGAATTGACAAGCTGACATCTAAATAAGATCACAATTATTTTGTCCTCTCTTTCCCTGTGAAGGATGTATTTGATACTTGATTGTTTTCTATAAAGCAAACCAATAAATCCAACTTAAACAGAAAATGCAATTCAACATGGTAAAGACAGAGAATTGTTTTATTCATAAGAAACACTAAATCATAAACAAAAATGTTTTTTTTTTTTTTTTCATTACATTTGTTTTTAATAAATTATAGATTATAGAACGTTATATAATATATTATATTATAGAACGGATACCGGACACTACGTGGCTTCACCTTAAAATCAGACAGAAATCCATTTTTCTTTTCTTTTTTTTTCTTTTTTTTTATTTTAAAACTTTCCCAGACAGATGAAGATGGAAACCCACATGTTAAACCCTCCATGTCTATCATGGAGACAGGTAAAAGAGCTGAATCTACCATCATAGTAGTATTTTTTTTGTCATATTATGGCTTAAAATGGATCTAATAGTCTTTGTAGATTTTATTAACATCTCATTATATCTGAGAATATTTAGAACAACTCCATTCAGTAACATGATTTTTATTTACCTCATCAGGACATTTTAGAAGCTGGACTGTTTTCTTTTTTTTAGTTTCAGTCATTATTGGAAAGTTAGTCCACAATGAGGATTGAAGAGGTAACAGCTGACTGTAGCTGTCACCTGATGTTTAATATAAACATGTAGCCTACCCCGTCTTCACCTCGTCTTATTAAGCTGTTGAACACTCCCACTGAGAAAAGTTTGATACGAGAAAATGAGGAGGGAGAGTAACACCCAGTTATTCTATCCTCTCGAGGCCTCGGCTGCCTGCTGTCCTCCCCCCTCTCACTAGCTATGAGAAAGTGGATAAAAATAGTGTGGGGAATGAAACGCAACACAAATCTGACTTAAACTTAGAGCAGAATCACGGCCGGACACATTTTTTTTAAACTCTCAAAAAGAAGACCCTGCTGTAGCACAAGAAAGAAGGCAGGAAATACGCCTGAATTGAGTGGATTTGCAAAACCGTGGATGCTGCAGGTTTAAAACTTGGATCATGTAAATTAATCGCGCTCTTTGCAATTTGATTTTTTAAATTGTTTTAAATTGCGATTTTTGATTTAAAAACTTTGAATTATTCAGCCCTCATTGTCTGCAACTTCATGTGCGAATCACTGTTATTGAGTAACTTTTTTTGCAGATAATATTTAAAGAGAAAAGGAAAAGACATGTTTTTCCCTCTTGTTCCTCCTTAAATCTGGATTCTCTTTTTACAAGTCACAGATCAAACTTTCACTATTCTGCTTGATGAGCTGGGTTTGGTGATGGTTTAATTTTAATATAAAATCAGTGATAAGTAATTAAAACAAGATAAAAACCAAATGGTTTATTTTGGGGGCGGAAGCTCTCCAAATTCTAAATAAGACAGAAAACAGAAAAGGAATGACACCAAACAAAGCAACATCCCTGAGAACAAAAAGATCAACAGTCTTATACTATTTCTCAACTTTTCTAGAAGGAATCACAGTTTTATTCTACATGGTCTCATGTTGCAGTACACACTGTCCACATAAGTCAAACTCAAGGGAAAAGAATTCTTTTAAGATATAAATTCTATGTCAACTCCCAGTGATCAAATGCATTTAAGTACATTTACAAATGAACAATGGCTATTCCAGCCAGTAGATTTCTGCACCAGCTATACAATACACTACTACAACCAGTGGGTCTGCATAACCACTGCTGGTTGTAGTGGTTGCAGAAGAATTACCTAAGTCTACCTAATATATTGACATATGTAAAAAGGACAATAAAAAACATGCAACCATAAAATGCCAAGTACACCGCAATGAACTCAAAAGTCTGGTGTTTTATGATTCTAGATGGTTAAGAAAATAAATCAGGTATTCCAAATTTACATCAAAGATGCTGAAATGAGCTAGAGTTTGATTTAGTTTCTGTTATCCATCAGCCCGCTGACAGCTTTGGTTTTAAAGAAAAATTAAGGACTCCTTGGTGGGGAAAATGACAGCTACACAATACAAACACACACAGACCACAGACGGGTTATCTGTGTGTTCTGTGTCTAGGACAGGAAGTCCACAACAGGTTTACAGGAAACAGCCAGGGACACAGGATTGTGGTTGTGATATAATGTCTGTGTGTGTACGTGGCTACTCTACAAGATAAGACTTGTCATTGGATGGTATTTTCCTTGTAAACAAAATGAAAGATGATTTGCAAGTGTGTGTATGTGTGTTACCCTCTGCTGGAGCATAGTACCGTGGGATAGTTTAGCCCACAGGAAGGGTTGCCCAAGTATCAGCCAAATGAAACAACCCTCTCTGTCGCTCTTCCAAGGAAAATAAACAGATCAGGCTGCCCGCCATTGGTGATAACCATCACAGTAGCAGCACCCTTGTGAGTACATGTACACTATCTGAGGATAAAGCCATTAGTTTTTCCACTTTTTTCCAGCTCGTTGAGATATATTCCTGCTTCTTTCTCTTTATCTTCCTTTATTAAGACATCACTGTTGGATATTTCTATTCATTGATTTTTTTAATCTACCTCAGTGGGCTAAATCCCAACTGTTGGAGGGAGGAGAAAAGACATACACCACGCACATACCCTAACATACTTGCTTCTCACACAGATGCCCTCTCCCGCCCACTTATACTCCTAATCACATACACTCCCTCTTACTCTGCCAGATCCTCTGACACAGAGCAGTCAGACTGACACAGACACAGAAGTGCAACAGATAAAAGGGAATTACTTACTCTAATAGATGGAAAGAATTAGAGACAAGCAGGAATAACAGAGAGAACAAGATAACAGGATTTCATTTTCTTCTAATTCTCTTCTCATGGGTAGAAAGGGGCAACTGCAAACTTGTCATTGCATCTTTTTTTGGATTCCACCCAAACTATTTTCATCCTCTTTTGGACATTCACATTGATCTGCTTTGACTTCTGATCCTCAAGCATCCTTGACCGTTTGTAGTATGTCTTGGGACTGTGGGTTGAGATATGTCTTCATGCCCCCTGTGTTGCAGCTCGGTGGGGTGTGTGCATTGCGGGACAGTGGTGGCAGTGGCGGCAGCAGTGGGATGGGGAGCGTGTGCGGTCGCGAGGATCTTACCAGCCGGCTGGGACTGGAGGCCGTCCAGCGGCTCGCCAAAGATGGCTGTCGCCTGTTGCAGAACCACAACTACCGTCTATCTGACAGGAACCAAGCGGTTAGTAGACAATGTGATTGTTGCGACTGTATTTTATGAAATGCCATTAATACTATAGCTTACAGTACACCTTCAAGACTGATGATGATGATCTGGAAACGCCAACATGTAATCTGCAGAGTGAGCTGTGGCTATATGGTTAGCATTTGTGGGGAGTAACGGACGTCATGTGGTAAAGGTTGTCATTACTGTCGTCAGTTCTAGGCACACACACACACGCACACACCCTTCAGGTCTGAGTTACTCATGGATTTGGGTCAGACACCGTGTAAGTAAATCTCATCAGCACCATCATGATTGGTGTTTATGTCAGTCTACAGGATAAACAAGCACACGTGTGCACACTTCCAGCATTACTGCTTTTTCAGATATTGCACAGGAGGACACATCTGTGCACCGACCTGCACACACCAGCTGAAACTCACTACAGATGCACAGAGCTTGGCTTCATCAGATTACTCTGGATTAAACAACCACCACTTCTCTACTGCAGCTTGCATAATGTGGGTGTTAATGATGGCTCATTGCAATGGAATCTCATGCTCTTTTTTTTTTTTTTTTTACAAACTGTCAAAACTTGGTGTGTCTGCGTGTTCACTTGTTTGTATCACTTTGCTAGAGCTTATTATCATTTATGGAAGGTTGCATGTGCATGTTCATGCACTGCTGACGCTGTGGCAGGTTGAGTCAATGTGTGCTTATAATGAGCGGGGTGTTAGTGAAGCATTGTACTGTATAATCCTGCTCTACAGTACACCTGAGGGGAGGAAGCAAAGCAAATTTTAGTCTGATTTCACCCTGCATCTCGATGTGCGTGTTTGTGAGCTCTCCTGTGCAGCTTATCAGCTTGGTTTAGTTAGTCTGAAGCCCAGCCATGGGGATTTTCTAAAGTGTGCATAATTTCACTTTCATTCCTTTCAAATATGCAACATAGAAGGCATGAAGTATATGAAAACTGCATAAATACATAAATGTAATTTACAGTATGTACAGATTAATTAAAGCAGGAGTGTGACCTGTGAGATTTCAGCTTCACGTCTACCTACACGTTAAACATTGGACTTAGAAACCACCTTTTAGACTGGCTTTAATCTTGAAAGAAAATACATTTCCTAAGCCATCAAATTATCTGTTGTTTAACTGGTATAGATACTAATTAAGCATCAGAATTTAAATTTTTGTAGTATGTCCTCTTAAATTTCATTTATACACCTAGCAAATCAGAGACATACAGAGCCACTTCTGTGATGAATATTGAAACTCTTCAGCTGCTAAACTAGTCTATATCACTTTCCTATCGCTCCATTTCCCTACTCTAACAGCAAATAAATCTTAATTACTAATCTCAGATCAATTTCAGCATCCATCCGGAATTTAGCAGAAATCAAAACCAAGCAGCCAGCTCTGTTCAAAGCAGAGACTATTATTTTTACTGGGTTGTCATGGGGATTTTTTTCTGTGTATCTTTTTTTGCATGATGGATAAGCTCAGACAAACTGATGTGAGCTGTTTCCATAGTGATATAACCCGCATGTTAGTAGATTGTGAGTGCCTCTCTCCCTTCCAGTTGCTTCTGACTTGCACTTGCGTTTCTCCTCATTTTATTCTGCCATCAGTTTGCCAGAATTTATCCTGCACAAAGGATTATACAACGTTACAGCATGCATGACACATTTATACACACAGGTGTGCTTTCTGCTGAGCCTGTGCTACTTCCTAGTGGTGGTGGGAATTACAGTGCAGTGTGTGTGTTCGTGTGTGCTGTTGACCTAAAAGGATTGTGTTTTAATATTCTTATCCATTATTTCCTGGAAACAAGCCCAGTTCTGTCACAACATAGATATGGCTCAGTTTTGGCTCAGACACCAACACACAAACACATACATACACACACACACACACACACACATGCTGGTAGGAACGGGATAGGAAGGAAAGGAACAAAGAGGACTTCCTTTAGGCTTTCCATGAGGCCCACCTTTCCTTTCACAAAATATTGTGTCATATTATTTGTGCATGTGTGACTGCACTGAGTACATATATCAAGGAGTGTAAGAGCCTTTCTGCCACACACATTCCCTGGTTTCTGTGTAGTTACCACTTCAAACTGCATCAATTTATTTCTCATTCCTCATACACAAACTGTTGCAATTTGACCCATTCAAGAGAGCAGCAGTCTTTATTTGGCCTTTTTTTCTGTTCTGAAATCTCAAACGGTTGAGCATGAGCTCTGAAACAGAACGAGGGGAAACAGAAAAAGTTTGTGAAAGGAAGAGGGCTGGAGGTGTAGACAAGTGAATTGAAGGAAGGGCCGACAGAAACGGGAGGAAACGGATTGATTCACCTGCTAGCTAAGAACAAGTGACTGTCCAAACAATGTTGGAAGTCACAGAAGTTTTTCCTTTCTTTCTCTTGTATGGTTTTTGCTACATACTACAAAGTTCTGCTTCTTTAAATGTCCAGAAATATCACGGCCAGTTTCTGCTTGTCATACTTCTCTGATCATTATGTGGATTTTGTCAGTTCACATATTGTTTTCGTCTTTATATTCAGAAACACAGATGTGTTTAGATACAGTGTACTGATACAGATGCATCAGTCACAACCTCTTTCCTTCACACTCCTCTGAACTTTAAGTTTCCATCCAAGTCTCCTTCCTTTATTTTAGCTTTCTTTTCTAGTTGCATAACTTTCTGGCCCCTCCTCTGCAAAATATTCAAATACTTTTGTTTTTGACAGTTTTTTTTACAACTATTTCTCTGACCAAAAATTTAATTTGATTGAATGCTCTGTGCCTACATAACAGTTATCCCTGAGGCAGGTGTTACTTATCTGGAAACTTCTTGATCTTGAGTGTGTATTATGTTTGTATTAACACTACCTTCCTCAATTCTTAACTCAGAGTTGTTTTTCTTGGCATGCATTCAGAGTGAGTGTTGGTGTAGAAATCTATTGCATGTTACTCTATCAGGAACACAAACCCATTTTTACAGTGTTTGTTCTTGGTTACATAATGTCTGCCTTTTTTTTTTTATTTTTCCCTGCATGTTTGTACTGCTTTTCCGTTATTAAATATCAGATCGTGTAAAGAGACAGGAAAGGTCAGTGCTGATAAAGGAGGGAGACTTGAGATAAAGCTGGTTGGTATTTGAACTGTAGATGATGTGGTCTAATTGCATGTCTCTTTTAGACCACTTAGCAAAATGTATTATCTGAACATCACATTAGTCCTGCTGGGTGTGGTCTTGGTTCCAGACCAAAATGTAATTAATTAACCAAGTGTCACAAATCCTTAAATTGGCTTACGCTGCTATTCAGTGTTTTATCTTCTGGTTTAAACGTGTTGATAACCTTGAGGATGTTTAGTTTCAGCTACATTAAAGTTATATTATTTAATGTTACACATTCTACACAAAGAGATTTCTTTTTTTTAATGCAGTCTTCTACTGGGGCTGTAAAGCCTGTGAGAGGAACAGGGATAGACTGAATAAACTGAACAGCCAGCTTAGTCCTCGACTGTCTTGTGGACTTCAGAGAGGAAGTGGGGAAAAAGTGGATTTCAACAAAGATTATGTGACACTGTGGTGGCCTTAAGTAGCTCTTCTAGTAGCAGACTATTGCACTCTCAGCATAAGAAGGAACCCTACCTAAAGTCCTTCATCCTAGCTGCTGTCAAACTTTTAAACGTCAGTATGGCATGAAGTCGCCTTTTTGTACATGAAACTCTATATTAACCTTGTACTAAAATCTACCGTCATATCTGCAGTGGCTTGATTTTTATTTTTCCCTGTTTTGCATGTCAATATGTATTTGTTTTACACACCATGTATGTATGCTTTTCTTTTTACAAACTTATTATTGTTGAAACTAGACCTTCTTATAGAAGGAGTATTTTAATATACAATATGTCATAGCTGTTACATAGCCAGTGTGTACTTGTCTTGGTATTTTTTTCAATTTTAAGATATTTAAAATTTCCCTTAATGCTTGATTAAGAATACAAATAACCAATTAGAATAATAATAAAAAGGCTAAAATCCAGCCTATTGGAGTCTACAGTTGAAACCTTGTCTGTTTTGATGTATAGGTTTTAATAAAGCATCTCAGCTTGATTTGGTTTTTGTGATGGTCTTAATTTCAACAGCAATGTTTTATTTTTATTTCAGTAACAATCAAATGTTTGGACACATCTTCAAGTAGGTGTGTCCAAACCTTTGACTGGTTTTGTAAATTTGGAAATACTGACTGTCACAATATATCTGTTTCCTTGATTACTAATAATTTGTACTAGCCCCAAAAAAGTTGATCAATCATCCCCTAATTTAAATAGGAGTATTTATCCGTCCATCCATCCGTCCATCCATCTATTTTCTTGCCGCTTATCTGGGGTCGGGTTGCAGGGCAGCTTCTTAAGCAGGGAAGCCCAGACTTCACTCTCCCCGGCCACATTTATTATTGATATTTGACCAAACTCAGCAGAAACACATAGCTCTGTTATAGCTGTGGTTGCTGCTCAGTCACTCTGGCTGCGACGCAGACTGCAGCGAGCAGCTGGTGGAGAGGCGTGCTGCTTTATCTCTGTTCCTTCTCCTCTGTCTTTGATCTGCCTCTCCTTCTTCTTTTGTCTCTCTTCTCCTCAGGCTGTTTCTTATTGTGCTACTTTATTCATCCAGAACTCTGCAACTGCACTGGACTGTCACAGCAAATGTGTCTGTGTGTCAGACTCATTCATCAAGTTGGTTCTCTTTTTTGTGAGGAAATCAGTTCAAAAGTTGACCCACATTCCTAGTTGTGTTCATTGTAATTTGTTACACAGCACCATTTCTTTTAAAGACAGGAAATGCATTTCTTGTGCCAAAGCCGGCTGTGTCTGCATGTGTGGATTTAGTGTCTGAGTATCCGATTTTGAGATTTTTTTCCACATCTCAGCATTATGTAAAAGCAGTTTTAATTGTGACTCCTTAAACACAGAGAAATAACTGATAAAGACCATATATCCCAGCAGTCACGTGGTGCATGAGACAGTTCACAGATGCATAGTGATGTACATTTTTCTTTGTGGTTTTCTGTCTGAGATTATAACGAAATGGAACAAATGGGAGAAGCAGACATGACGTGAGCAACACTTTGTAAACAAATAGTGCACAAATATAATGCAGACATAGAAAAAGGAAGCACTGTATTTAAGATGGTCACGTGGTATAAATCATGCTCATTGTCTTCTCTATTGGGACTAAAATAAAACATGTTTTCTTATGTAATGCCCTCCTTCCTGTTTGTCCTTGCTTTTCTTTATGACAGGTCGCTCTATTTTTTTTCTTCTTTCTCCTTTTCCCATTTTCAGGAGGCGGTGGGGAGGGTTTGTCTGAAGGAGAGAGGACGGGATGTACTGGTGTTGCAGAGGGTAACGTCGTCAGTTACGTCGCCCTCGGAGCGGCCCTCACCTACATCGTCAGGGGGCGTGTCCAGAGAGGAGGAGTGCAACAAGAGGTCAGCCTTTTTACATAATAACCCTTCAAATGAACAGTAGCCAAAACATAATCATAGTACTCTAACCTCTCTTTTTGTCTGCAACTACTGTGGGATCTGCGATTACAACCACGCTCTTGCATGCACGTTCAAAATATCAGTATTGTGTGTGGCTAAGATAATGTATGCTCTAGCTTCTGACAGGGAGCAGAAGGAGAGAATAGCTTTTTGTTTTCAGCTGAAAGGGGGGAAAAAGATAACACCAAGACTCTTTCAACACATACGCCTCTGTGTTTAGGACCATCTACTGTAAATATACAGAGTTGTCTTTGTGTACTTTTGTCAGTGTCTGCTTAGACCTGAGGCATTAAACAGGGAGTGTCAGTGACAGGCAGGTTAAAGTGGGTGTGTGCGTATATACAGTTTACACTATCTTCCGTAGCAATCAGTTCCCTCGCAGTGCTACTGTAGGAGCTGTCGGCGAGAGAGTTTTAATCTGTGGAGCTGGTAGCTGACAAGGACAGACAGCAAGGAAGTGTACCCCACTAAGAAACAACCCTTCCTGTGTATGCAAAGCTTAGCAGGGAGCTCAATGTTTGCAGGTGTTGAGATATGAAGATGACCTCTGAGCTAGCTACACTTGCAGAGGCAGAAGAGGATATAGATGATAATGATGAAGATGATGACGAAGAAAGCTGTGAAGATGAAGATGGTAGGATTTCGGACACCACCACATTTGATGTTCCCCATTTTCGATACATCGATGATGACGATGCAGCGGAAGAGGAGGAGAAAGGATGGAAGGATAGAGGTGGCTGCTCATGGTACTCTCGTTCTAGTGAGGAAAACTTTTGGAACTCTTCATCTTACAGATACGTGGTGGTGTCGGGAACGCCGCTCAAGATCTTGGAGCATCTGCTGAGTGACCTGCGACTGGATGACCAAAGAGGGGCACCGGAGAGCAGGGAGAGCGGTAAGGTTGGAAACGCACACATGAGCACACGTGTTTTGTTGGCACTGAGCTCAGAGACACATCTGTGTGAGAGTATCTGTACGTACAACATGGCTGTGTTTCCATAAAAAACACGGAGAAAAAAATATTAAGTATTGGAATAAAACAAAAATTTCTCAAAAGTGATTCCTATTTTTACTTAAACATGAAAAGAGTTATCATTTAGGTAAATCAGCTGAAGTGCAGATTAAAAAAAAAAAAATGCACCCGTCACATACCTCCATTTATGCAAAGCATGGCACCTCCTTCCAAGAAATTGAATTTTTACACCTGCACAAGTTACAACACAGCCCTGCTTTTTTTTAGTTTCCCAGAAGTGAGCTCAAACTCAGGAGGTATGTGCCTCCCTTCAATGATAACATCTGCTTTCAGACATGCGTGTGTGTGTGAGACTGTGTGTCATGCCCTCGCACCACATCAGGTTCATTCAGCCATGTCATTGCCTGTAAATATGAAGAACATTCAGGAGGTTAAATGCTCTGATGAGCTTGTGAAATGACTGCCTTGGGGTGCTCTTAAGTATTTCTGCTGCAATCAATTTCCACAGACTTTTAACAGAGTTGTATCATTTTTTACAGTCCTCATTCATACGTTGTATTTTTCTGGTATCTTGATAGCACACACTTTCATTTCTCAAACATTTGGCAACCAGTTTTACTAGTGTATTTTAGGGATATGATGTCATAGTGCTGACTATAATATGTGTGCTATTTCTAAGGACAACTCTGCACAGATCAATAGAAAAATACATGTTTGTAAAATACTGATTAATTTCTTGTTAACAGTTATGATAACAGTAGCATCACAGAGCTTAAGTCCACTTAAATAGGGCTTTTAATTAAGGATGCAGCTTGGATTTGGTAAAACTCTGCCCTTGCCTGTTAGCATCATTTCAAGACAAGGCCCCTTTATGCATCAACTCTGGCCTCAGCACCACCAGCTCCCAGCAGTCCACAGGGAGCCATCTCACTGAATTGCAGGAAGCAAAAGGAGAAAGAGGAAAAAGATAAATGTGAGAGAGAACTGAGATGGTCTTTGTTGAGGAAGTCTGCCTGATATTTATTCACTAAAGGCAGTAAAACGGCAGTAGGAGAGGAGAAGTGTGAGTGCAGAGTCTGTGTGCATGTTTGGTTGTCCCTGTCTTGGCTTCTGATTGTGTTCCTGCTTTTTTCTTTGGTCTATGTACCCTGAGGAAGCATGTACAGATATGGTGTGACATGCACGTGTCTGCATTTGCCTCTGGGAGTGATACCGAGCATCATTGCGCCGTTTTAGCAGGTTTAGCTGTGCAGCATGTTGAACAGGCTCAAACATGCTTCCATGCAGAGAGGGAATGATTAGCCAAACACCCCCCCCTCTACGTACACATAAAACATACACACACACAAAAAAGCCAAGCCACAGATTAGCACGATTAGTTCAGCACACACACATTTTCTCCCTTTTTTTCTTTCTCTCTCACAAGAGATAAAGTCCCCAAGGTCAGAACTGAATGAGTTATTCATCAGCATGCTGTGTGTGTGTCTGGATGTGTGTGCTGTGGCGTCTATGAGTGTATGTGTTTGACTTTGTGTGTGCCAGCGGGCAAACGCAGGGGACATATGTTGAAGATGAAAATGGATATTTATCATCACAGAGTTGAGAGGGAGCGAGCATCGGATGAGAGAAGTAGAGGAGGGGGAATGTAATCGCCAAAAAGGAGAAAATGAAAAACAGGGATGAAGGGGGGGGGGGGGGGGGGGGGGGGGGTAAATGTGGCCAGTTAGGATGGAGAGAGGAAGAAAACCAAATAAAAGCAGGGAATAGCCTGAGATTTGATCAAGAAAGAGCTACATATTAACTTGAGGAACGACTCAGAAAAGAGAATGTGACAGTAAAGTGAGTCAACAGCTTAGGCACAGTTTGACCAACCAAAAAAAAAAAGTTGTGTTTATTTATAAAGTGAAGACAGTTGATCAAATATTAATGGCAAGGCCTGTGCTCAGTATTCTATAATTGATTTCTTTGCTCTCTGCCTTACGGAGCCATATTTGGGTCACACATTTCCCAGGGAAAGAGTTTGACACCACACACACAAGCACACACAGAACTTCCTCACGCTGCCAACAATGGCTCATTACCCACCTGCCACAAGCGCTGTTTATATTTGATTCTTACCCAATGATCACCTGCTGAGTCTCGCACACACACACTCTTGCTATCTCTTTTGCATATTAGCTTGCTCTGCTCCATACTTGCTGTGATGAAAACATTTAGGAGCCATATTATGTTTATATAACTGTCAATCATTTAATTGTGTCTGCTACTATTAGCAGCATATTTTAATGCTGATTTTTAATGACTTTTATTGCTCCATTATTTCTTGTGCCTCCCCTTTACTTTGAAATGCTGACATTTAGTGTCTCTTTAAAGATTTTTTTTTTTTTTTTTAAAAAACTAAGGCTTTGGTTTTGTAAAATACTTATGAGTTGTCATACATCCAGTAGAGAGCAGCCAGAGTGCTCACACACAGTATGGTAAATCAGGTAGTTCCTGCTGGGTAAGCTAAGCTAAAAGCTACTCAGAAGGGGGCAAAGGGAAAAGCAAATTTCCAACTTCTTAAATAACTCAAACTTTTGCAACGCCACAGTGGTTTGAGTGAGTACTTACATCGTAGAGTTTTACAGAGCATCACTTTTGCACAAGACGGTTTATTGTTGGTGTTATAGTAAATGTGGGAATGATGGAGGTGATGATGGTCAGGCTACAGAATCTTAACTTTGTGGTGTAGGGGAAAAGCCTTGTCATTACTGTCTTAGACAGATCAAAGACTAGGATACTTTTATGGTGATCCTGCAAAGCGGATTCAGTTGTTTTAGTGGAAGAGGTCTTGGCCCATGTGATATTGAAACTGGTAAATAAGATCAATGTATGTCTTTTCACCTGCATTTTTGCAAGATCGAAATGTTGATCTAAACCAGCCATTTTCAATGTGCAGGCTGCAGTTTGGAGGTTTCTGTAACAAAGCCGACTTGGAATTCAGTAACATGCATCAAATGGGTAGAAGACTGTCACAGCCACTTGTTTTGTAAAGATTCTAGTCTAATTTATTTCTTTTAGAGTTTATTTTTGCTCTTCACCACCTCTTATCCGACCTATCTGGATGACCTCTTTGTTTCCCACCTAGTCCCCGGGTTTGATCCTGGGCAGAAACTATGTAGCTGAGTTCTGCAGCCATTTACACTTAAAGTTGCTGCATGTGCCAAAAATAAGGAATCAAAACTGCAAATTTGTCATTTAAGAGGAAAACAAATGAACAGCAAAAAAAACAAAACATGTTGGGTAACAGACCTCAAATTGTTCTGCTGTGCTGCCATTGAGCTGAGTTGGGTGATAACTGAATCTAGGTTTATCTCCATTTATAGCACCTTTACACATGATTTCCACTGCTTTTGAGCTACAAAAAACTAATAAAACAGGAACATTTGAAACTAACCTGTAGCAGGAAGGTCTATTCTTTTTACGTGTAGTCATTGTTAAATTCTTTGTCTTTAAGAAGTTAAAATCAAAGATTTTACTTTCAAATATATTTATAACTTTTTCTTCAAACTCATGAAATAAATGAGATTAATTTTTTTTTGTTTCAACGTTTTGACTAAAGAAATCAGAGACAAAGGGAGAAAATGTGTTATTGATTAGAATAACATCTCTTTGACCATTTTGGATATAATTTATGATTTGTTCTGTGTTTCAGAAATGCTGCTTGATGACTTCCTGCTGACCTACCTTGTGTTCATGTCCACTCATGACCTTTGTCAGGCTCTGCTGGGACAATATCCTTTCAACATGCATGCAAACCAACACATCATCATACACATCTTTTTAGCCCCCCAATGTCCTTTGTTGTTTCCTTGACCACTATCACCTATAGCAGCGTCCGCTGCAGGGGCCAGGAGGAGGGCAAAGATGCCCTCTTCAGGAAGCGCAAAGTGCTGCAGCTGGTTTCCCACTGGAGCAGGCTTTATAAGGACTTCCTTAAGGAAGAGGAGCACGTCAGGAGCTTTATGAAGGTAATGGTCTTTCGCACATTACTGATTTGTGTCTCATGGGCTTGATCTTCAGGTGTCCTTCCACACAAATCAGGAGAGTATCAAAGGATTCATTCGTCTTCATTTGTCTCTCTGTCGTGTTATTAAATGTGGTTATCCTCCCGTAAGTTCTGCCTGACTGGATATCAAGAGTTTGCAGAAATAGAGAGCTAAAAGGTGTGTGCGCGTTCATAGTGTGTTATGTGAGGAGTGATAGGGCATAGGGCAAGTAGTTCTTGTATGATATTATGTGAGTATAATATATAAATAATCATGACTCCTTGTGTATTTGCTTTAAGTAATAAGTACCAAGTAAAATTAGCAAATATTAATACTCTTCCACTTACTGTATGTAAGAAAATAGCATCTATGTAGGAGATGAGGGTAGTTAAAATAAACTATAGAGTGTCACATTTCTGACTACAGGTCTTGCTAGTATCCATTGTATTCCTCCTGTTTTCACATGTGAGGCAGAATAAGATATTCAGAATGAGTCACCAACAATGAAAGAAGTGCAGACACACAAACAAGCGCACACGAAAACATCCACGTATTCAAAACTGAGCACAGTCACCAATCACTCGTCCCTCCATAACCTGACAGCCCTGTTGCTCAGTGGCATGTTGCCATGGAAACCAAAGTGGTAGGGTTGGCAAGGGTATAATCTCATATGGAGTGCGTAACCCAGGTGATAGTTGCCTAGTAACAGAGGGATGAGAGGGGAATTGGGATAGAAGGCTACAGTGGGTCAATGACAGCGATAAGGAGGTGTGTGTGGGGGCTGTATGTGCGCGCTTGTGTGTATTTGCAAGTTCTTACTGTTGCAGACTTCTGCTGATTCTTCCTGCTGGTTTCTAATTCTTCTCCACACACACACAGTAGTGTTATACATCTTTTCTTTCTGCCTTTCTTTTCATTTTTCTCTCACAAATGCAACGACGTTAACAGAAAGTAGCAACACTTGCAGTTAGTTGATTATTCAAATAATTCACTGGTTTTAAAAATACTTTATAAATGAAAATTAACCTGTTTTGTTATTGGAAGTCGATCAAATAAAGAAAACCAATAAAATACAAATTAATGCTTTAATTCATAGTGGATTTTTTTCATGTATTAATGACACAAATATAAATATTAACAGTAAAAACAAAATTTGTTTGCTTATTTTCTTAAAATGTCTGTTTAAACTTACAAAGCTTAAATATGTGTGTTCCTTCACAACGTTAATAGCCAAAATAGTTGGCATGTAATTTTGATCTGCATTAGCCACTGATGGTGTTTGTCTTATAGTTGTACCATAACTATGTCACATAGTGCGTGTCAGAACAAAAGAGAAACTTATGAGATGTCATTTAAAATCATATAGAGGGACCCCAGCGACCCATAATGCAGTGCTGTAAAAATTAAATACTAGTTATACCGAGACATAAGCATGTATATTATGTATGTTATGCTTTGTTCTTTCAGGATCTCGGTGTTCTCTTGAGTCAGGCATATTAATAGCTATACTCCCTCTTCCTACAGATTAGCGCTTTAGTGTCAAAATAACCACACAACCTATCAGTTGTTGTTCCAATCCAGCAGGGAGCTTCCTGCAGCTCAGAATGACAGCTGTTTCAGACTGCTAACATGTTTTTTAGCTTTAACGTTAGCATCATAAGAACATCTTTCCTGTAAACCTGTACATAAAATCTGTTTGAAGGGTCAAATGAATATTTACTATTAACAAAGAAGTAATATTATCTTTGATGTCATGAATCCTCCTCTTTGTCTCTGTCAGACCCTTTACAGGTATGTTTTAGAAGATCTGTATGAGTTCCCCACTCTAGAGAAAGACCTGAAAGAGTTTCAGAAACTTCTGCGTCGCCGGCAGTAAGTGCTTTTGACTCTGTTAAATCTGATTAGCACAGGTTTTTGTCTGTGTTTTTGATATGTTGCGTAACTATCACACTGCTGTGTGTTGCTTCTTCTAGCACAGTGGATGACTGCCCTCCCACTCAAAAGGTGTGATGAAGAAGCAGTTTCATTTTGTAAAAAGAAAAGCAAACGTACTGATATACCAGAACACAGATTAAATAAAGAACTTCAAATCTTTATGTTTCTTGTGTTTTCTCTGTCAGAGCAAACAAATGTATCAGCAGTTGAGTTTGAAGGAAAACTGCTTGCAGCTCCGCAGTCCACAGACGGAGACTAGAGAGGGTGAGTAACAGACAAATGCGCACACACACACAGACACACAAACTTGTCCAAAGCTGCACACAATTAAGTATAATGGAAGTGAGTTCATTTTAATTTCAGTGTGCAAATAGAATTTTTTTAAGTAGGATGTTCTCAGTATTTTTGTCTGCTTGAATACTTGATTTACTCAAGTCTCCCTCATTAGTTTTTTTTTTTTCTTCAGTCCAATTTTACAGCACTTCATTATTTGTATTTTTACAATGACAATATTCCATTTATTTTTCAGTGATATGCTGCGTATATGTGAGTGCTGATTCCTACCTAAGTGTCCACACACACCCCGCACTGGAGGCCCACGAGCTGTTGCGGATTGTTGGCATGAAGATGGACAGAGCAGAGGAGGACATGGTGCTTGCTGTGGTGTCGCACACTGGAGGTATGCAAACACAAATGAATGCTCACCGAGTTCAATACCTAAAAGTTTATTCATGCATATAGAGACTTCTCAAAGGCACAACCTAGAGAACAAGTAGCTTTGGTTAAAAATCTGCTCTTGGCTCTTATTTATCCTCATCATCATATCTGTTGTTTCTCTCCTTCGTCTTTGCAGAGCGAAGGGTCTTGCAGCCCAGTGACTGTGTGTATTCAGAGTCTCTGACCCCACAGGGGAAGCTTGTGGCTTGTCGCAGGGATATCACAGAGATCCTGGTATGTAAATACCTCCTTCTATCTTTTTCTTCCGTCAGTTTGTAACATTAAATCATGTTCCTTTTAAAACCTAAGACAGATCTTGCATGTCCAATGTGAGCCCAGTTTTAGGCGACTAAAATTCCAATATTTTGGTGGTACCCCATGTGCTGTATTGTTGAATCAGACGAAAAGGTTCTCCAGCAGACATATTTTCACAGTATTAATAGAGTTATGCATTATGAACAAACTGTATAAACTAAGGCAGGTGAATAAGAGAGGAAGCATGTGAGCCAGTGACGTAGCTGCCCTGATGACAGAATACAAAGGTGTTTTGTAGAGAAATGTGTTGTGTGCTGGCATAGCTTTCACTGTGCAACTCCAGCTGTAGTTCCCTAAAATAACTTTGCAAAGGTGGACATTTTAAATTACAGGACTGCAGAAGTTTAGATTTCATATAAACACCAGTTTGAAAAAATCTGTTGTAGTTGTAGGTGAGCTGTTATTTTCAGGCCTGTTTGGGTTGAACTGAACAATTTTTTTAAATACCATTTTTTTTTAATTAGCCTTATTGTACCATGGTTTATACAGAAAGTGAAAGAGATCGCTCAGTTCTCATACACACAGTGATCTGTTTACATTTGCTGTATTTATTTCTTTGTCTGCATTGTCTTTATGTGCACATGTTAACTTAGTTTTGTGTGTTTTCATGTGCAGCCTCCTTTAACAGACAGTGCTGAGTTAAGCAGGAGGCCAGTTCGACTCTTAGGGATCAACACTTGGGACGTGGCAGCAGCGCTCACACACCTGGACTGGAGCCTCTTCAAATCCGTCCACGAGGTACACACTCACATGCAAATATATGTGGTGTGCGTCTCTACTTTATAATAAATTCATATTCTTGACAGAGATTGTGGGAATGAAAGTATTAAAGATGCAAATGCCTACAAGACCTGCACAGCTGAGCTTGCAGCTGAAAAGCTTTGAGAGCTGAATCTTTTCTGGGTAAATGGTTAAGCATAGCTCAAATAAAGAGACACGGGCTGCTTCTTATAGTGTTACTTTATGAATATTCTTTTTTTTCAGGAAGTGTAGAAATTTTGTCATTTTGATAAAGGAGCTTTATTATTTTTTTATATTTTTTTTATTATTGCAAATTGATTTTCTTAGGGTTTTTGTCAAACTTCACTATCAAAATAAGCACTGCTGAAAGTCACCAAAAAAGGAGAAGATTAAGTTATTGGTCAAAAAACTACAAGATGAGAAATAATTTAAAAAATGGAAATGATAGGTAATGTTAGATGTTAAGAAATGTCCACAGTTTCCATCATAAGTCTACATACAGTCATGAATATGTATTCTGTGGCAGCATTGATCTCAGTTAAACCTTTGAACTCTTCATTCTCTTTGATGGAAAACTACAAGATCAATTATTAATAGGAAAAAAAAAGACATTTAGTAAGATTTGTTGTGTTTATATGAACACAAGTTCCATTTCAATTAGCTGGTGATTTTCAGAGCATGCTCTTGGGTTAAATTCTTAATGTTTTTCCACAAAATATACAACTGATCAACTAATAAACTTTTTTTTTTGACCATCTCTTTTCAGGGAATCTCTTGAAAGCCCAAAATGACTAATAGTTGTGTTTGTAACGAGACTTTAGACAAGAACTCTATACAGTGATAAATGTATTTTCAAATGGATTTCACATGCGCCCTTCCCTCCTTCCACATGCAGCAGGAGCTGGTGTACTACACCCTGAGCCGTTCTCCCGGCTCTGGCTACACGGCGGCGCTCTCCGTCCTTCTCCAGCGCTGTAACGAAGTCCAGCAGTGGGTCATGTCTGAGGTGCTCATGTGTGTATCACTCAACAAGCGAGTGCAGCTGCTCAAGAAGTTCATCAAGATTGCAGCTCAGTAAGAACATGCACATGTAATGACATCAGCTGAATAGAAGTGTAGTTGACTTATTTATTTTTTTACTAATATCATCACATTTTTTTATGTCAAATGTAGCTGTAAAGCCCAAAGAAATCTCAACTCTGCTTTTGCCATCATCATGGGTCTCAACACGGCTGCTGTCAGTCGGCTCAACCAAACATGGGAGGTAAGACTGTGAGTTAATGTGCATTATTTATATTTAGATTTTGAATTCTTTTCTGAGTATCTTTCTTTTCTTTTTTTCTCAGAAATGTCCAGGGAAGTTCAAGAAGCTTTTCTCAGAGTTGGAACTCATCACGGTAAGAACAGAGATAGGGACACGTATAGAGCCTGAAATTGGTTTGTCTAATGATGTGACGTCTAAATCCTTCATTCACCACACCTTCTCCAAGTCCTCTCTATCACTAAGAGTTTTCTCTCTTTTCCTCCTCCCCCTCTTTCCAGGATCCATCTCTGAACCACAAAGCCTACAGAGAGGCCTTTAAAAGGATGAAACCTCCAAAGATCCCTTTCATGCCTCTTCTCCTAAAAGGTATCCTCATAACCCTCCACATAAGCACACACAAACATTAACCCATTAAAACAACACTAAAATTAAATCCTAATATCTTTCTCTCCTGCTTTTAGATATCACTTTCATTCATGAGGGAAATAAGACTTTCCACGACAACCTGGTCAACTTTGAAAAGCTGGTGAGTCGAGTTACTTCTGTGATCTTTCAGTGCTTGAATTTAAACCAGTTAAGTGTGATGTTTCTTTTTTGATGACTTTTTTCCAACACGATCGACCTTCATTGACAGCAAACATTATTAGGCAAAACAGTGATCTTGACAATGTAGACTGATGCAGCATGTCTTCCTCTCAAACCAACAGCACATGATTGCAGACACTGTGAGAATGATTCGCCACTGCCAAAGTGACCAACCAGGTGAGTCTTGCATTTCTGAGTCAGTTTGTTTGGTGCAAATGACAACAAAGGCTCAGGTAGGGGCTCCTAAAGTTTGACCATTATTCTCTATTACTGTGGATCATTATCAGCCAACAGATGGGAAGAAAAAGCAGGGCTGTCGGGTGTAAATAGGGAAGCTTAACAGATGAAAAAGTAGAAGAGAATATCTTTTCAGTCTTGGGGTTGCAAATGCAGGAGCTAAATGTTGGGAGGGCAACTGTGTTTCTACTAATAATCTCTTGCAATTGACCACAGATAACAACATGCAACCTCATACTGTTGAAATGGAAATGTTCCATACAGAAAAAAGCCCCATGCACCCACATGCATTTTTAAATTTTGTATTAAAGGCATAATCATGGACAGAGTACGGTTATAATGAAATGGTGTCCATCTTGTATGTAGACAATGAGATGATGACCTGTAATTCTGATTGCACTGACGTGCTCAGTGAAGTAAATATTCTAAATTAAGGACACTGTTCAAATCACCTGCTTTTGTAAACCTTAGCCGTGCTAAATACAGAAAATCTCCAGACTAATATCTTCACTGTTTTGCAAAATGTAAGAATGATTTGACAGATGCATCAAAATGTTTTGGAAAAAACCTGCGTTGTTGGACCAATTCATTGTCAGGAATCTTAACGCCATCTGCAGCTGAGTTAGGGTACTGCCCCTGCACCAGAGTCAGCTGACTCCTCTTACTGTTTCTAAGCAACCATTTCCACAGAGGTTATTTTTTCTGTGGCTGTACAGTTTTTGCAGTGCATTTGTATTGAATGTGTGTATTATTAATCTATCCTGGAAAAAAAAAACCAAAAAAATCTTCTTGACTTGTGTATTTTGTATCGATGTCCTAGGCAACGAGGTGGTTGGGGTGGACAGTGTGGAGGTGAGAGCGAGCGTTCACTGCCTACACATCATCGACAATCAGCAGACGCTTTTTGAACTGTCACACAAGCTGGAGCCACGTGCTTAAATGCACACATTCACGTGCCCTCACAAACACACTGGACATAGCGCAGAGGAAATGCTAACATGTGTGACACGGAGGACGCGTGTACGGCAAAAATGTCACAAACTCACATATACACGGCAACAAGATCACACAACCAGCAGTGGTGTCGGATGGACATTAAGCTCTGCTCTGACCAAACCCATGAAGACACAGCTGCACTCTGCCTGTTGTTTCACTGAACATGCGCTTGTAAGGGATTTATAAACTCGACACACACCGAGTGAACTTCTAGGAGCAGTGTCTCTGCAGAAAGATGGAGATTTGCCACACTGAGACGGAGAGTTGAGAAGGCTGTAATTAGTTTGTACAGTATCCATTAGACTGAGTTTGCTTTTGTTTTGTATTTGTGAGTCTTTGGTTATTTATGAGGCTGTTACTACATCAGGTTACTTTATTTTGGCCAGTCTTGCTACACCTCCTTGGAACGTCAACAAGGACTTGATAACCTCATAGTAATTTTAAACACAGAAAACATTTCAAGAGTTTGATTTGTTTGAAATGTTTTGGACAAAATCTGCACAACGGGTGGTCTAATATGATTTCGTCTGCAAAGCACACGCAGGTATTCACCTGCATCACACACCAAGATACACCTATAGTATCTAGGTGTGCAGAGCTTTTTTGTTTATTGTGCAAGCAGAACCAACGCTGATGAATATTAGACAATTGTTGGATTCCTTTCACATGGTCAAGTCCTGGTTGACCTTTAGCCAAACACTCCTCATGCACTCTTCTCTATGATGTCTTAGTGTGAATAGATACTGATCATTTCACATTGTACATACTATGGACCTAAACACTTCTCAGTGCCAAATGTCATGTTGAGTTGCAGCACAGCTGTACCTGTAAGCTCCTGCTGCGCATCAGAATCACAGCATTTGACTTTCTGGAAGGAGCCCTGCTATGATGTCTCATCTCCGATCATGTAAAGCTGATCTGATTTCTCGCAGAGATGCTTTTCTGACATTATGATTGACTGAGTTCAGGGTGTGCGATTGTATCACGTCAGGTTGCCATGGAAACACAGCCTCAGTGTAGAGCATTTTTTCCCCTTTTTTTTCTATAAGTCTTTCATTTTTATTATGTCAACTCGTTTCATTCAAAGCAACACACATCAGAATAGCTCTGCTCCACTATAGAGTTTTCAAAAGGACATTGATTATTCTGACTGACTGAAAAGATCATATCATGCAGAAGTGGTCTCGTGGAAACTAACAGAGTGCAGACAGGAGGATGGAAGCACAAGGAAATTACATGCTCCTGTTTGCACAGCCGCAAGATGTGAAAGACATTTATTTGTTCGTCAAATTACCTGTCTGACGAGTTAATGTTGGCCCGCTCTGGGATAGAAATATAGCATTTGGAATAAGAGAACCATTAAGGAATTCTAATGCTAATCACAATATGTGTAATTTAAGTTAAGAAACCATGTTTGACAGAACTTATCAGTGTTTTTTGTTTTTAATGTTTTGCCTTGTGTCTGTTTAGTTCTCACCAGTCATACCACTGGTACATTTCTACTGTAATAGTCTTAAATGTTACATAGTGATGCACGTGCCACATCTTTTTTTTTTTTTTAAATCATAAGATAAAGTTGGGGGAAAAAGTGCAATACAGTCGAGATGGTGCTGCAAGTGTTCATCAACATTTCAACATGAAGCCTTTTAGAATAAAAAGCGTTTTGCTTTGACAATAATTACTCAAATTTAAGACAAATAATTACAATTTATAAAATTATTTAAGTTACCAATGCAAGTTTGGTTCACAGTAAGAAAAAAGATCTGTATTTTGTGTTATGCGCCTCTTCTTGCATTAAAATGATCTAAAACAATTTGAAAAAGAAATTGATCCTGTCATTGCCACCAAAACACTGATATACTTGGCATGCTCTCATCCAAAGATATTAATACAAGCTGGAAAGATATCAAAGCCATTTAATATATTTGATATTAAGTCAATCACAAAAAAGCAAATCAAAACAATCTAAAGATGTTTCCAGTGTTTGATATCTAAGACGTATTGCTTAAGAAAGCAATTACAACACTAACTTTGACTGACTGGCAGCCAGTGGCCTCTAGAATAATTTTCATCTTCATGTTGGCTTTTGGTTAATAGTCTGTTACTAGAACAGCAGCTGAAATGACACTAGAGTTATTAAGTATTTCGATTTACTTCAAGTTTGCTGATGTTAGCCACGGTTTGCTACTCATACTAAATGACAGTGGAAGGAATGAACCAACAATGTGTTTGCAAAGCCTATCTTATTATGTCATTGCCATTTTAAAGACGCTTTTGGTAAAAAAAAGTCAGTGATCCTTTGACCGCTAGAGCTGATTAGCCACAGCCATAATCTCCTCATGTTCAGTGTGATGCAAAAGCGTTGTGGTCATTTTTACTATTAGGCTATACATGATGTGCATACACACACACACACATATACCTCTGCTTATCATGTTCAAAGAGCAGAATAATTGTTATGTTGGTTATTTATTGAAATATATTAATTATGGTGGCAAAATGTTTTGGTTTTTGTGCCATGTTCAGAGCTTCAATAGTGTGAATGTGCACACAAGAAAAGGAGATTTAAAAGCACTTTTTCATGTGTTTTGTGGCCACTTGGTGTCAGCAGAAGAGCTTGTGAGTGTAACGATGCTCCTCACTGTTTTCTGCTGTCAAACGCTAAACCGAGCCAACCAGCGGGAGGCTGCATTTAGTGTTTTACCAGCCATTGTCATAATTGTGTAGTTAAGTTTTTCTAAACTCAATGTTGTTCAAAACCTGTTTGCATGATAAAATAAATAAAAAAAACAAACCACAAAGTTCACAATGCAAGAGAGGACACATTGAAAGCTTTGTACTATTGTAATATTGTTAATGTGTAAATATATGCCGATGTTTGGTATGTTGTTATTATTTATCTGTTATAAATGCAAATAATGTCGGTCACAAAGCAATATGTCTCCCATTGCTCCCCTCAACCTTTACACAGCTGAAGTCACGTCTTTTCTAAAGCTGCGTTTTACTATGTCAAAGTTTTACTGAAAATGAATAAATGAGGTTTTATGTGACATCTACAAATGAGGTAATTGTCTTTTCTTGATATTAACATACTTTGAAATTGTGAGTGGTTTAAAGTGGTACACTCAGTGCAGATAGCAGGTTTCCAGCAGTCTGTTTTTTGCTTTCAGGAGACCTGGATTAAGTCTCTCACCATAACATGATTTACCATGTTCTGGTACAGCTTCGATGGGCGCTGCTACAAGTTTGTTGCTACAGACATGATGCGGACTGATGCTGAACTCCACTGACTGTGAGAAGGATCAAAGCCGGTGTCCATTCACAGAATGGATCAATACAATTTTCTCCAATCTCTGGACCATGTTCTGGGACACATGCCAGACTCTTTTTTTTTTTTTTTTTTTTTGGTGAATTTGTCTTCTGCTTTTAATTCCACCCGACCAACTATTTTAACTTGGAGACTGCTTAATGATTTAAAATTGATATTAACTTGACATAGTGGATTATAGATGTTTTGATAGAAAGGCCCTTAGAGGATTAGAGTGAATGGCACAATGTCAGAACGACAGTTCTCCACTGGCTCTCCTCAGGATGTGTCACCTCTGCTTTACATCCTGTACGCCAACAACTTTAAAGGGTCGGCATGTGAACAGGCACATCCTGAAATTCACAGTTGACACAGTTGTGGTTCTGCTGCATGATGATGAGGACAACCATGGCCAGTGGCGGAGGACTTTGCCAAATGGTGCAATGAAGTCCACCTACAGACTGACAAAACCAAAGATATGGTTAGTGATTTTAGGAAGTCCTCTCACTCTTCATCACAAACCATAATAAATGACGTAGACATTGAGCAGGTGGAAAAGTACAAATATCTGTGTTTGGTTTTAGACAACAAGTTGAAGTTTGATGTGATTGTGGAAGCAGTGACAAAAAGAGCCATCAACTCCTGTACATCCTCAGTAAGTTACAGGTTTTAAATGTGGAGAGACAAACTTTCTTTCTTTTCTTTCTGCTTTTTATTTCGAACATGTGCAAGTAACACAAAAGAGTAAACTGAAAAGAAACAAAAACAAAACATGGATAAATACATAACAAAATGAAAACATTACAACTAACTAATAATATATAAACCCTATATGTCCAAAATGGAGTAGGTTGAACATGAAGCTTATTTACACCTACCCCAGTCTCCTGAAACACACGTTTACATAATGGTATTTACAACAGTTTACAATTACAATTAGAAAATAAATAATTTAAGCAAAGAAATTATATATATATATATATATATATATATATGACTTATTCATTGGAACATTGTCTGTTAAAGCCCTTCTTCTTCCCTGTACCGTGTAAGAACCATGCGTTTGTACCGCCTTTTAAACTCGATCAACTTTGGCTTTGTACATGATTTGAGCTGTTTGAAAATGAACCAGATCTGTAAATGTACGTGTTTTATAAGCGACTTCCAGTTTAATTCTCTCTACTGTATTGCAGTTAAATTTAGTCTTTTATTGAATTGGTTTTAGCATTTTCTTTTATTTTCTGGTTTGGAAGTGTGACAACAAAATATTCTACCAAGTTAAGCAGGGTGGTGAAGGTGGCCAGCAAAATAATAGGCCTCCTTCAGGCCTTACTACCTGCTGCATATGAGCAGCAGGTAGTAAGGCAGTCAGTAAGCAAGAGGCATTGTGGGAAACCAGACCACCTTCTAGCACTTTGAACTGCTCCCTCAGATCGGAGATTAAGAACTCCAAGATTAAAAGCAAAGAAACTAAAAAACTCCATTGTTCCATTTGCAATAGCATTTTTTTAACAGCTGCAGATATTTTTTATTCTTTTTATTTTTCTTTTTCCATTAGGGACAATGAAATTACTTGAACTTGAACAAGAACTTTGAAAATGCTCAGGGCTGAACTTAGATTCGACTCAGTGACGTCCACAAATAGGACAGCTGGATGTGGTCTTATGGTACTAAACTGGACCAGGACCGGATAATACTAAAGGACTGGAGCAGTGTGCACACATAAGTTAATTAGGGCAAAGATGGAATGAAGTCCCATATTTTTTAAATTACCCCTCTATTTGTGCATCCCATATACTGTAACATCAACAACTGGAATACTTCTATCTGTATGATTCATTCTGCTCTCCTGACCTGGTTCTGTGATAACATACGTGACACCTCCACAATGAAGCTATTAATTTACACTTGTATATCGGTGTACAATCTCATGACACTAATGTGTTTTGAATAATAAAACAAAAACCCAATCTGCATTAAAGAAAGATTTACAGAAGCTTTTAAATAATTGGGTTGACTCATTCTCAATAATCTCAGTATAAGCTCAGTAATATCTACACTTTTATAATGCAGTAAAATTATAACTGCATAGCAGAAAAAAGGAGCAGCTCTATTGTAAAAGGAAAGCTTTTACAGGAATCCAACAAGGAAGTTAAAGCTGAAAGATAAAAGCTATAAGTTAATGTTTATCATTTATTGCTTCTTTGAATTTCTTTGTTATTATTTTGGAGAACCTCCTCGAATTTTAGTCAAGAACTGTTAATACATACTTGTTCCAGTAAATTTAACACATTTTATTGTATTTGTCATATTCTCAATAAGTTTAATTCATGTTTTAAATTCATTTTAATTTTTGGACACCACTCAAAAAAAGACTCAACAAAGAAATAAAAAAAAGCTGTTTGAGGAATGAAGGCATAATAAGAGAAGATCAAGAAACTATCTGTTAAAATTATATAGCTAAAAATTGCTTAGTGACACAATGCAGATGTACAAGTAGCACATGTATCATCTTTAGAAATGAGTTTTATGTACTGAACCCAGCTGTTTGTAGGGCCAGAATGAGCTGGAGGTTGTCAGATTCCTGATCAAGAACTTTGAGACTGCTAAGAGGTTCACATGGATGAGACTCTGTGATATCGGCACTTTTATGATACTTTAAAACTATAATTGCATAAAAAACAAGAGATAAAGCAGTACAGTAGAGGAAACAAGGAAATTACCGGGAAAATAAGTGCTTAATGTTTAAACAGTTACTGTATCTGTCATATCAGTAACTTATTGCTAAATGCCCTGAACAATAATATCACACCAACAGTGGAAACACCTTCTGTACGATATTAAAGAAAGATGCTTCTCATCTGGCTCTGCAGGACTTTTAGTAGCACACACCAGTGCAGATAAACACCATCAAGATGTCTTAACCTCATCATAAGGACTTAAAACTCCATCATGTTGTTCTTCTTCTTGTTTGATCTGGCTGAGTGCTGGGTCTCCTTCATATGAGCTGGGCATTAAGCTACTGTGTGGCTGCCATTTAATATTCTGGTACAGCTTCAATGGCTGCTGTAAAACATACGTCACCATCTGATGACCTGGACTGATGTGGAGCTCCACATTCTGAGAAAACACAATTTAATCAAAACTGATCAAGAATTTTGGCCACACTCAGAGAGAAACCTGGATCTGAGTGACATCCACAAAGAGGACAGATGGATGTGGAGAGACTCAGTAATATTTACACTTTTATGATGCTTTAAAATACAACTACATAGAAAAAAAGATAACGCTCTCTAGTAAAGGAAACATGGAAATGAACAGGGAAAAAACTGCTTAGTATCTACTGTTCAAAGTTAATATGTCTCTATTATTACCAATATAATGCAAACTGCCTTGACCAATGATATCACACCAAGAGTAGAAACACCCCTTGTGTGATATAAAAGAAAGATGCCTCTCATCTGGATCTGCAGGATATTTGTTAACACACATCAGAGCAAATAAACTTCAACAAGACATCAACATCACATCAGAAGTACCTTCCTCTACTTAAATCTCCATCATGTTGCTGTTCTTCTTTCTCTTTGGGTTGGCTCTGGGTATTGAGTCTCCTCCAGATGAGCTGGAAGTGAAGCTGCAACGTGGCGGTTGTCCCATGTTCTGGTACAGCTTCAATAGCCGCTGCTACAAGTATTTTGCGTCACGGATGACCTGGGCTGATGCTGAAATTCACTGTATGTCACAAGGAGCCAACCTGGTGTCCATTCACAGTATGGATGAATACCATTTTGTCCAATCTCTGATCAAGAACTTTGACCATGCTCAGGGTCATACTTGGATCGGACTCAGTGACACCCATAAAGAGGGCACATGGATGTGGTCTGATGGTACTAAGGTGGACTTTACCATTTGGAGTGAAAGGCAACCAGATAACTTTAAAGGACGTGAACACTGTGTACATACAAATTTTTTTGGACCAAGATGGAATGACATACGGTGTTCTTATACTTACACTTCTGTTTGTGCAACCCGCATACCATGTCCATAACATCTGGGATACTAAACATCTGTGTGATCCAGCCTGCTCTGCTGAACTGATTCTGTGATAATATTCATGAGACTTCCACAATAAAGCTATAAATGTACACTTTTATGTCTCTGTACAAATTTCACACAACCACCCTACTGTGTTTTTTTTTTTACTGTGATATAAAATCTTTTCTCCTTTTTTTTTCTTTACTTGTCTCCAATTCTTAAGTTTTTAATTGAGTTCAACTTTAAATACAAATAAAAACAAATATTTTAGTCATTCTAAAAATATCAGTTCAAGAAATGTTCAGGGTTTAATGGCAAACGGTGCCATAAATGGTCATTTTTACTGAAAGCTTTTTAAAATCCGTTTAAATAATTAAACAAAAATATAAAGTAGGCCTGCATATTGTAAAGAGAGAGAAAATGAAGATTTTTGATCAATAAATGAGTATTGATGTGCAAAAGTATTGCTTTCTGTTTCTGTTTTATCAAATTCTTACCAATAAAAGACCAGTTATTGGTGACATGCTGCATTTGCACATGCACTGCTCTGTTCTGGCTCATTTTCTTGTGTGCAATTGAAAATGTTACTTAAGACATCAGTAAAAATCAGACTCCTGCACATTTCATGAAAAATGTGATCAATACAACTGGATCATACTGTATATGGCCTCATGTATCTGAAATAAATAAACAAACATGTTTCTGTTGCTTTAAAATATAAGTCATTAACCTACAGTACAGGTCAGTATTATTAATCCATTTCTGAAGTTTGTGACAAAAGAGAACAACTTTTACAGGAAGTAAAAGTTGGGAAATCACAGCTTAAAATGAATAGTTTATGCTTTTAGATTGTCTTCATTGTCCTTGTTTTTATTTATTTATTTTTTGTTTACTTTTGGAGAGTTTCTTAAATTTTTGTCAAAAACCTTTAATACATCTGGCTGTTGTGTTTTGTTCTAGTAGGAAGAACTTTTTTCCTTTTACCGTATTTTCCGGACTATAAGTCGCAGTTTTTTTCATAGTTTGGCCGGGGGTGCGACTTATACTCTGGAGCGATTTATGTGTGAAATTATTAACACGACGTAGAAGAAGAAGCGCCACATCTTCTACCTCCGGAGTTAGAGGAGTTGTTTAAAAGTGACACCGAGGATGAAGATTTCATCGGATTTTAGTTATTGAGAGTGACACGGATGGTTTGCAAAACTTCTTAGCATGTTATTTATGCTAAAGTTATCTGAATAACTCTTAATATGTTATGTTAACATGCCAGGCACGTTCTCAGTTGTTTCATGTAACGTAAGCATACCATACAATTATTCAGCCTGTTGTTGCCTCTATTCTATTTTTATTTTAAATTGCCTTTCAAGATGACATGTCTGTTCTTGTGTTGGAAATAAATTTCCCCCAAAATGCGACTTATACTCCAGTGCGACTTATATATGTTTTTTCCTTCTTTATTAAGCATTTTATGGCTGGTGCGACTTGTACTCCGGAGCGACTTATAGTCCGGAAAATACGGTATTTGTCATTTTGTCATTATCATATTATCATTATCGCACTAACAGCAGAAACACTGTATGACATAAAAGAAACATGCCTCTCATTTGTCTTGGCAGGATTTATGGTTGCACACATCAGTGCAGATAAACTCCAACAAAAACACTGTGGACACACTAACATGTACAACAACTTAATGTGGAATGATCATGTGTGATCTGTTGCACGAACTTTTGTTTGTTTGTCCTTAGCTGCAGAAAAACTTCCACCACCTGACTTTACTTATGCTGACCTTGTGAGTTTAAGCTACCGTGTGGTGGTGTACAGAAAATATTTCAAGAGTATTTCTAAAAAGAAAATTCTAAATCATTTAAAAAAGTTTTTCTGCCTCCATGATCCACTTACAAAGCAAAATGATGCTTCTGTAATTGAAGATCTTTCAAGTCATAAAACTTGAATTATTTAGAAAATATCCATGTCTTCTCAAATGCTTTTGATCAGTGATATCACACCAACAGTGGAGATGCTGTTTCTGAATTAGATAAAAGAAAGAAACTTGTCATTTGGCTCTACTTTAAGATTATTTTGTGTCAATTTATTCCAACAAGACTAAAACACCTCTCATAATGTGGAAGAAATTTTACTTAATATGCTCTATATATATTATTCTAATCACACCTACAATTACTTCCTTTACTATATTCATTTATAAACTGTATTTACACTGATTGTTACTATTTTACACTTTTTCCATTGTACATTTTTACTCATCATGCTTTAATTCACTTTTAAGGTTTATTCTCTTCATATACATGCACTGTTAAAAGTTCACTACAAGGGTAAGATGACCTTTTATCTGGTCCTGCCTCAGACCCTTAGTCAGACTGGTTCTGGTGGAGACACAACTATGTGAGGTTTTTTTGATGCCAGTTCTTGGAGTTGTGTGTACACCCAAGGTCTTCAGGAAGGAGGATTCTTTCTACAGAAATGTAGAAATGAAAACTATTGTTTTTCCTCTTGCCTCCCCAGAGTCTCTCTCGACTTCACGCGAGTCAGGAAGTAATTCTGTATTCAATATTTCTCCAGTAAATAAACTTTATATACTTTTACTCATTCCAGACTCTTGGTAATTTTTCTACAACAATAATTAGAGACTCAAAAACTCAAACATCCTGTTGCTGTTCTCCCTGTTTGATCTGACTCTGGGTGGTGAGTCTTCTTCAGATGAGCTGGACATTAAGCTCCTGTGTGGCTGCTATTTTATTCTGGTACAGCTTGAATGGCTGCTGTAAAAAGTACGTCACCACCTGATGAACTGGACTGACTTTGAGCTCTACAGTCTGAACAAACACAATTTTATCAAATTTATAAAACTGATCAAGAATTTTGACCACGCTCAGAGAGAAACCTGGATCTGAGTGACATCCACAAACAGGCCAGATGGATGTGGTCTAATGGTATTAAAAAGAACTTTACTAGTTGGTGTAGATGAAAACCAGATAACAAAAATGGGGACTCAAATCTGGGACTTGCACTCAAATTATATGCATGTACTATGATTTCAGACTCTTAAACATGCGCTCAGCAAATTTAGTTTGTTCTTTGTGATCTGCTCTCTGTCTCAATATCATGACTAGAATTAATTTATGACACAATAGAAATGTAAGACATGGAACATCTCCAGACTTGTTAACAGAGTTTTATACATCTAAACTCTGCTCTCCAGAGTAAACAAGAGCAAAAGGTTGTCAAAGTCCTATTTAAGAACTTCGAGACTGTTGAGAGTTTCACGTGCATGAGACTCTGTGATATCTGCACTTTTATGATACTTTGAAACTATAGTTTCATAAAAAAACAAGAGATAAAGCTGTACAGTAGAGCAAACAAGGAAATTACTGGGAAAATAACTGCTCAGTGTTTAAAACTCCATCATGTTGTTCTTCTTGTTTGGTTTGGCTCTGGGTGCTGAGTCTCCTTCATATGAGCTGGAGCTACAACGTGGCAAGTGTCCCATGTTCTGGTAAAGCTGTAACCACTGCTACAAGTATCAAATTAATCTCTATTTATATAGCACTTTCACATACCAAGAGGTACCCAAAGTGCTGCACAGGTAAAACAATAAATATCAAATAAAACATCAAACAGCAATCACACAATAAAAGACGAAAGAGAAAAGAGCCTGGCCTAATGATCGTGCTCTCTGGAGTTAAAAACCAATGCAGAAAGATGAGTTTTTAATGAGATTTAAAGTCACCCAAGGTTCTGGCAAAAATTACAGAAAGAGGGAGATCATTCCAGAGTTTGGGGGCTGCTGAGGAAAAATCTCCCCGAGTCTCCCTCGAGTCACAAGTCAAGTTCTGGGAACAACTAACTGCATTTGTTCTTCAGATCTCAGAGCTCTACAAGGACGATGATGGTCAGACAGATAGGGAGGAGCCAGACCATTAAAATATTTAAAAGTCAAAAGTAAAATTTTAAAAGAAATTCTTAAAGAGAGGCAGCCAGTGAAAGGAGCGCAGAACTGGAGTAATGTGCTCCCACCGTCTGGTCCCTGTTAATAGACGGGCAGCAGAGTTTTGGATCAGCTGTAGGTGGCAGAGGAGAGACTGGTCAATCCCAGAATAAAGAGAGTTGCAGTAGTCCAGTCTAGAAAAGATAAAAGCATGAATGGGCCTTTCTAAGGCATCATGAGGAAAATAAGGCTTGACTTTACTAATAAGCCTCAAATGATAAAAAACTAGACTGGACTACTGCACTGACCTGCATGTCACATTTGAAGTTAAAATCAAAAACACAAATGTTGCCACAGACATGACCTGGGCTCACGCTGAGTTACACCATGTGTCAGAAGGAGACAACCTGGTTCGCATTACAGCTTCTGTGTACTCTGCCCAGGTCCAACTCAGAGTATTTCCTATAGCTGACACACAAACAATCTTCCTGTTTTTGTAACAGATGTAGAGCTCAACAACAGACAACATCTGGAACATTTCTCATAACTAAGTGCATCACTTACATAACAACATGAAGTGTTTGTGTTATATATTATAAATTTCTTTAAAAACAAAATTCTGACATATACAGATATCTATCACTCTGTGGTGACTTATAGTTTCAAAACAAGTTTGTGGTGTGTTTATGATGCAATAAAATCACAATAATAGATAAACCAGACGCTTACAGCTGAATGAATAACACGTCCTTATTACTTCTTGTTAATCTGCTTGTTTTTCAGTTAGAGGTTGATTTTTAACTAAACACACCTAAAGTTTTCTTTCTGTTTAACAAAATATATAATTATCATGTTTATTTTAATGTAGATGAAATATCATGGACAAAGTTTTGAACTCTTGTATTTAAAAAAAGAAACTGCAGTTCAAAGTAAGTTTGAAGCTTACTTTAAAAAGCCACTTTAAAAATCCACCTTCCAGACTTGTTTGATGGCACAGTGGCATCTATTATGTGGGTTTCTGGAGTTGATTGGGTTGATTTTTAACCTATTCTTTTTATCTGTTTGACTAAATGTAAAATTATATCTTTATATTATTATTAGCATAGAAGTGTAAACTACTGTTCAAAATAAGTTGGAAGAGTAAAGTCATGAAACTTGAATGATTTAGAATATACAGTATCCATATCTCATCAAGTGCAATGAAATGACTTTATCAGTGGTGACGCCTCCTCTGAATGATATAAAAGACAACAGTCTTGCCTGTACTTCTTAGATTAATTTGTGTGGATTTACTCAAACAGAACTTCAACACCTTCAGTGATTACAGACTTAAAACTCTGTCATGTTGTTGTTGTTCTTCCTGTTTGGTCTGGCTCTGGGTGCTGAGTCTCCACCTGCTGATCAGGAGGTGAAGCTTCTGCGTGGCGGCTGTCCCGTGTTCTGGTACAGCTTCAACGGCCGCTGCTACAAATATGTTGCCACCTTGATGACCTGGGCTGATGCAGAGCTCCACTGTGTGTCACAAGGAGCCAATCTGGTGTCCATCCACAGTCAGAAGGAAGAGGATTTTGTCAAATTGCTGATCAAAAACTTTGATCCTGCTCAGGGAGTTAACTGGATTGGACTCACTGATGCTCAGCAGGAAGGAGCATGGTTCTGGTCTGATGGGTCCAAAGTCAACTTCAAGTTTTGGAACAAGGGACAGCCAAACAACTATGGTGGACACGAGAAGTGTGGACACACCAACTGGGACACATCTAAGGGATGGAACGATGCAAAATGTTCAGATAGATCCTCTTTTGTTTGTGCATCTCGTACAGCTTGTGCATAACTGCAGAGAAAGTTATTCTGACTCCACTCTGACTTTCTATGTGCTGATTTGAACCTGTGAAATAATATGTAAAAACGTGCAACTTTATGTTATGTGCAGAAATCTTTTATAAATATTACCCTGTTAATAAAAATGTAAACTATCTCTGAATTTTTTTTGCCCGGCTCAAAGACAAAAACTTGGCTGTCATTGTAAACTGTAAAAATATGTTTTGAACAGGTGGTCTCTGATATGTAAATAAAGACGTCTCATCACAGTAATCCTATGCGTTTCCAGGATGATCAGAATACAAGTCGGAAATAGCACAAAATTCTGGGTCTTATGTATAAACCATCTTGGAGGGCCGCCCATGCTAACTTGATCATACATTTGTTTTAAATATATATATTAAAAACAGGTTTGATGTGCCCCTTTTTTTCCTTTGCACCTGCCCTTTAGAGGTCGCTGCATGTGTCTGTAAAAGATATAAATATTATAAAGGTTAAATAATTAATACATCAATACACACACTATTCACATGCACACACATCTCTCACACATTAGCAAAATATCAGAGATATGAATTTATTTCACATTTTTTTCAAAAAGTGCCATTGTGTGTGTTTTATGTAACATTTATGATTAATTTATCTATTGACTTAACTGAATTACCTCTCATTACTTCTACAAGGGAATTAACACAGTTCAATAACTGCTTAGTATCTTGTGTAAACAGTTACTGCATCTCTTCTTAGTAACTTATTGCTAACTGCCCTGACCAATGACATCTAGCCAACAGTGGAGACACCCTCTTTTTTCATATAAAAGAAAGTGGAATCTCATCTGCCTCTGTAGGATTTTTAGTGGAACACATCAGAGCAGATAAACTCCAACAAGACATCTGCATCTTGTCATAACGGCCTACTAAAGACGCCATCATGTTGTTGTTCCTCTTCATCTTTGGTCTGGCTCTTGGTGCAGCGGCTCCATCAGATGAGTTGGAAATGAAGCTACAGCGTGGCGGTTGTCCCATGTTCTGGTACAACTTCAATGGCCGCTGCTACAAGTATGTTGCCTCACACATGACCTGGGGAGAAGCAGAGCTCCACTGTGTGTCAGAAGGAGCCAACCTGGTGTCCATTCACAGTCAGGAAGAACACGATTTTGTCAATTTTCTGACCAAGAACTTTGACCCAACACGGAAATTCACCTGGATCGGACTCACTGATGTTCATAAGGAAGGAGGATGGATCTGGTCTGATGGGTCTAAAGTCAGTTTCACCCTTTGGAGTCAAAGGGAGCCAAATAATTCAAATGGACAAGAACACTGTGGACACACCAATGAGGGCAACAACTTTATGTGGAATGATCGTGTGTGCTCAAATGCATTCGCTTTTGTTTGTGCATCACGCGCAGTTTGTCCTTAGAGACCAAAAAATTTACACCTACAGACTTTACTGATGTTGACCTTAAGCTACAGTCAGCGGGTATTCAGAAAATATTTGATCCTAAATAGAACGTTCTAAATAATTACTTTTTTCTTTTCTTTTCTTTTCTTTGTTTTTCTTTTCTTTTCTTACTTTTCCTTTTTTTTTTTTTTGTACAGCGTGATCCATTGAAAAGTAAAGTGATGTTTCTGTTAAATACATGTGTAGAAAGAAAAGATACTTTCTCAGACTTGTTTGTTTGTTTTATTTGTGGTAAATCAGAAAAACCTCATTTCTACCATATTGTACTATCAAAGTTAAGCTCAGTTGAAATCCACTTCATTTATAAACACATTTTCATTGCAAATGGGAAAGTGTGTTTTTGCAGATGCCTGAATAAAGAGCGTTGCAGTAGTGCAGACGAGCAGAAATAAAAGCATGCACAACCTTTTCAAAAAGATAAAAAGATTTAACAGATTCCACTTTTGATAAAAGATGAAGGTGATAAAAACTCGATTTTAAAACAGCATTGACCTGTTTGTCAAGTTTAAAATCGTCATCCATGTTGGCCACAAGGATGGTGACTTTGGGAAGCAAATAATTTTGGAGGAGTCCCAAGTTAAAGAGGACGTTTCCAAACAGCATGATTTCAGTTTTTCCTTCATATAGCTTTTTTTTTTTTTTTAACTTGGCCTGTCTAGCATGGCAGCAGGCAGAATGATGGTCTGGCTGCTGCCAAACAGATTTGCTTTGCCAAGGGGAGCTTTATGGGTATAAGGCTACTCATGATAATCTGATTAATAATTAATTTTTTTATATATATTGTTTTATATTCTTTGTCTGTTTGACTGGGATTAGTTGTTATTATGAATCTGTTGATGCAGAAGGTTCAAAATGTAGGGGTTACTGGGTTGGCTCTTTGGCCTTTGGGGGATTTTCTCAGGGGAGTAATCCTGTGGTCTGGCAGAGGTCTGTGCTTTCTAAATGCTTCTAGTTATTATTTTTATCATAATCATCATCATCATCACCATCATCATCATCACCATTCTTCTTCGTCTTCTTCTTCTTCTTCTCATTATTATTATTATTATTATTATTATTATTATTATTATTATTATTATTATTAGTGAGCAGTGAAGGACAGTCAGACACAGTTTTAAAATTCAGCAAAGAGGTTTTTATTTTAACCCAAAAAATGTAATACAAAACAATTTACTACAGAAATGAGTAATCAGGCCCATAAAAGAGGTCAACATAACAGAACTCTACTTAAACAGTTTGTGGCAGAATAACTCAAACAAGCAAATGAAACAAACTGACCTACCAAATGAGACACAAGGGTAAACTTGTGCTGGTGTGTGGTCTGGTCCAATTAGTTGGCTCCACCCTGTGGCTACCTTCTGGTTCCCAAGCCAAGGGAGTGGAGCCACTGAAACAACTCAAGAAAACAAATTGTAACACCACAATATAAACCAAAATGCGATGTAATGATTGAACTAAACTGATGTCAAACAAAATAATATATTATTCTGTAAATTAAATCCAATATGAAAACAATATAAACATATAAGAAACATATAAGTGTGTGTGTAGTACTGTCCATTGCAGGTTACCTCTAATGTGTGACTGTAAATGCAGCCATTACATTATTAGGGTCAGAGCCATACCCAAATTTCCCTGAAGGCTCTCCAAAGGGATTAATAAAGTATTTCTATTCTATACGAAGTATGGAACCGGCCCTATTGTTGTTGAAATGTTTATTATGGTCTGAGCAAACGTCTACTTTGACGTATAAAGATGAAATTCGGCACACATGTGTAACACCCCAAAACAAGCAAAAAATGTCAATCAAACACGTGTTGCCAAGGCAACTGGGTGCCCGCTATCTTGGAAATTACACCCATTTTTTCCCAACAAAGCATGTCACCATGGCAACCGACAGAAAAAAAAGCATTCTCGCCATGAAACATGGTTTGCTCATATCTGTATAGAAATGCATGGGAGCTTTAATTATTATTATTATTATTATTTAATTATTATTATTATTATTATTATTATTATTATTATTATTATTATTATTATTATTGTAGTAGTTGTTGTTGTTATTGGTGACATGTGGGCTGTGGCCAGTCATGGCTTAGGATGGAGAGCAGGAGGAGGGTTGATGTGGCACATGGTGTATTGGTATATTTATGGTATATACATATGGTATATATTTTTTAGTTTAATTCTATTATCTCCCAGAGTGTTGTTTAGTCAACACCTCCTTTGAAGCTGCAGGGAAATATAAAACATCTTGCTGTAATATTTTATGTCCAGCAGAGGACAGCAGAGGAAAGTGTCTGTATGATGGTTCTTGTCTCTGACCTTCACTGCAACATGCAGTATTGAAAGAGCACCAGCAGGAGGCTGATTTATTGTTCTATAGAAGCTGTGTTCAGGATTTAGTAACGTCTCACAGATCAGTTGAAGACCGCTACCTAAATCTCTGACTTTACCTTTAACTGGACCTGAGCTGTACTGACTATAAACTGCTTCTTTTTTCTAGTAGTGGAGCCATGTTACTGCATCTGTTTAGATGAGACCTTAAGGCCCTCTGCTGTCCATGTTCCAAAAGAATTAAACAGATAAATTATCGGTCTGATGCAAGAAAACAAATATAACCAGTAAAATAAACACTTAAGTTTACTGGAACTTGGGTATGTTTAAGTTTTAAACAAGTAGTAACCTATTAATTTTGCTTCTTTATTTGTAGTTTTATAAGTGATTTTTTTTTTATTATTATTTTAAAGTTGTAGCAATATTTTTACCAAACACTGTCTGTAGACACTTTTTGACAAAAGGAAATAAAAATTAATGGTCTTTGTCAAAACAAAGAGCTTATGATTATTTTTTTATATGAACAGCTGTTTGATTAGGATGATCCTGCATTGTGTGGCTTTAATCACTGCAGCACAAACACTTATAGGTTGTTAATGACCAGAAAAACTTGCTTTGAGCTGGATCACAAGTTTCCTTTATGTTGCTTCAGCAAACATGACTGATTAGCTTTGCACAGTCAACACACCTGCTGGTTTTATGACTTTTACATCCTCTTCACAAAATCTTAATCCAGAAACAGCCTGATAGACAAATATTATCATATATAAGCAGTTGGTGAGACGATACTGTATGTTTGCTGCAATAAGATCATGAACCAGGCAGTGTTGCTGTACACTCACATTTCAGCGGTTGACTGTGGGTGCTTTGAAATTTATGGTAAGTTTGAAAGCTTTGTACTACTGGAATTTACTGATTATTAATTCCCTTAAAAGTGGATTTATACAATGATAACACATATCACTGCAAACACCCTTTCTGAAGCATATATTAGAAAGCAGCCTGTCATCTGCCTCAGAAGGATTCTTGGTAACATCCACCTGTGCATGTAAAACTACTATAAGACATCAGTACCTCACCATACAGACATGGAAAGCTCCAAAGTTCAGTTCCTCTTCTTGCTTGGTCTAGCTCTGGAGCAGGAACTGACCCACATCGTGATGTCCAGAGTTCTGTACAGCTTTGGCAACCGCTGCTACAAGCATGTCCTGGGCTGATGCAGAGCTCCACTATCTGTCCCAAGGAGTACCATTTTGTTCAAAACCTGATCAAGAACTTTGATATTCCTCAACAACATACCTGGATTGGCCTTTCTGATACTCACAAAGAAGACAAGTGGATGTGGTCTGATGGGTCTGTGGCTGATTTTCTTCTTGTGGAGTGCTGGACAGTGCTGGACCAACTATGGAGGAAATGAAAATTGTGTGCAAATCAACTTTGGCCGTGATAAGAAATGTAATGATTTTGCATGTACGGACTCTTTTTTTCCCTCTGATTGTGCAACCTGCAAAGCACGATCTGAACAACAGACATGATTATATATGTTACGTTCAATGTGGTCAATGTCACTCTGATGTTGACATGCATGAGACCTTGTTTGACAATAAATGTATGAATATAAATTAAGTCTGTAAAATAATTTCATCAACCTTCATTCTAATGAATATTAGATAGAAGTTTACTTCATTTTCACTGTATACATTAAAAGTTGAAAGGAAAATAAGTTTTTATTGCTTCTTATTAATCTGCTTGCTTTTTTAGTTGGACTCCAAGTTCATTTTAAACCAAATGCTTCTAAAGTTCTTCTTTTTTTTCACTAAATGTAGAACTATGTGTTTATTTGATTTTCAAAAAAATGTTACAAAGTTTTAAATTCTAGCAGTACTACTGTTCAAAATAAGCTAGATTACAGTTATGAAACTTGAATGGTGTAGAAAATATCTGTCTTCTCAAGTGCTTTTAACCAGTGATACATTAACAGTGGAGACACCTTCCCTGAAGGATATAAAAGACAACAGTTTGTCATTTACCTCTATTTAGATTCATCTGTGTGGATTTACTCAAACAAAACTTCAACCTTTCATAATTACAGACTTAAAACTTCGTCATATTGTTCTTCCTGCTTGGTCTGGTTCTGCCTGCTGAGTCTCCATCCCATGTTCTGGTAGTCAGAATGAGGAGATTAATGAATGGTTGGTTAAAGAAAATATTACCTTTTTAACATTTCTGTCTTTCTGTTATGGTTGTGATTGAGTTGGTGACATCCTTTATGGGACTGTTAACCACAGGTGGGGCTCAGTCATAATGTTAAATACCTTTAGAATATTTATACAAGAAAACAATCTGGTTATCTTTGAAGCATGGTTGACACATGAATGTAAAACTCTTGAACAAACCAAACAAGGAAAAAAAGTTTGTCAGTCAGTGATATATTTACTATCCCTCTGTGGAAACACTAAACATTTCTTAGCCTTGTTTTTCTGCTGAGGTTTGGTTTGACTCAGTTTCAGAGAGAATGTTCCGGTTGTTCAGGAAACACCAACAGGTGGAGATAAACTGGAAATGCTGCAGTGTGTTTGTTTATCACTTTTTTTTCCTGTTTGACAGTAAATTACTGAGGCATCCTTGGAGACTTTCCAAGACATTATCACTCAGGTGAAATAAGACTAAAGCAACTTTGTAATGCAAAAAGATGGCGTCGTGAGTGGTCCGCGAGTCCTTCGCTCCGTGATTGTTTTACACGTTTCATCCGTACTGCTTCTTTTTCACTAATAAGCCCATCACTACAGTAAACCTTTCGCTTTGTGCCAAAATACGGACAGGGATTCTCGGACAAACATCGACCATGACGAAGCACAAACTCCGTAAAACCGAGCCGAACCTGTGCCCGGAGGCTACTGCTAGCACTGCTAGCATAGATGGCCACGGTGGCATGGAAGACGGCGCGAGTGGCGTGAGCAATGAAGCTACATCACAACCTTCCGATATCGCAAAGCTACTGAATGAGATCCGCTCCGAAGTTCGTACATCGCGGGCCGAGATATTATCTGAGCTTAAAACACTCAAGTCAACATTACATGCACATGAGGTAAAGCTACAAGAAGTCAGCGGCTCACTTACTGACGTGGACTCCAGAGTGGCTACTCTGGAGAAGCTATGCTCCGAGCTGGCGCAGGACAACATAAAGCTGAAATCGAAGGTGGAAGACCTTGAGAACCGCTCCAGACGGAATAACATCAGAGTTATTGGAATCCCCGAGCGTGCGGAGGGGCCTCGGCCTACTACGTTTCTGGAATCCTTTTTGCTTGAGGTTTTCGGGGATGGAAGCTTTCCTTCAGCAGAAGATACCGCATCATGTGGACGACTGAGGATGCTTCACCGGAGCTGCGTCATCGCTTTCACATTCTGGTACGGTGAATCCCCTGGTTACTAAGTTGTGGGTAGCACTAACAGGTTAATGCGTTCGAGCTAATGAGACTATTGTTTGCTTTCGGCTCGGGGCGGCCACTCCGTGGTTTTCCCTCGCTCGCCTCTACCATTTGAATTTTTTCTGTTGGACTATAATTTTTTTTTTTTTTTTTTTTTTTTTTTTTTTTTTACAGTAGGATATAGAGGTCGTTGTTGTTTACACCGAATCTGGTGATATTTTCAATATCAGGCTTGCCCTGATGGGTATGGCGACGCGGACTGGGACAATTTCAGCAGGGCTATCTGTTCAGTGCCACGATTACGATTGTTAATATTGATACCTTTACCAGTATAATTATTGCTATCATTGTTATTATCACATGCACTGTCACGGTTCACTATTATCACCATTACTTAGTTTGTGATTATTATTATTGTTATCCTATTTATTTATCCTTTTTTGTATGCATGTATGTGTATATGCCCTTATTGGTGAATATGTATATATATTTTAATTAGTTAATTGACTAAGTTTTGTTTATTTAATCATTTATTTATTTATTTATTTATTTATTTATTTATTTTATTTTTTTTTGTATGCATGTATGTGTATATGCCCTTGTTGGTGAATATGTATATATATTTTAATTAGTTAATTGACTAAGTTTTGTTTAATTAATCATTTATTTATTTATTTAATTTTTTTTTTTTTTTTTTTTTTTCACTCTTACCGGATTTAGCAGATATGACTCATCCTCGCTTTAGTCTCTGCACCGTTCATTCCGTGCTCGGCTTTCTTTCTTGTTCTGGCTTTTTCTTTGTTTTTTCGCTCTATGATTAATGTAATTGGAGCCGAAGTTAGGTCACGTTTTACTGTGACAGTATAGTTATAGGTAGACCAAGTGACGAAGGTTCTAGGGTAAGGTTAGACGTCTCAATGGGGAGATGTTGTGGGTGGGCTTGGGCGGGGGTAAGTTCACGACGTACTGTGTACTTTAACTTATTTAACTCATTTCTATTACTCTTTAATGTGTTTGGGTTATTTCCCTTCTATCTTTATTCCTTCTTTGCCCCCCCCTTTTTTTTTTTTTTTTTTCACCCCCCCCCCCCCCCCCCCACCACCACCACCACCACCACTTTATCTCTTTTGTCAATTTCTCAGTCCTGTGTCCAGATTTGCCTCCCAAACCCAATCTTACTATGCTCTGCTTTTATCATCCTTGTCTAAATGAGTGACACATCCACCGGAAGAACAGTCAAAGTCGTCTCTTGGAACGTCAGGGGGTTACATCGCCCGGTCAAGCGGAACAA
The DNA here is from genome assembly GCF_017639745.1 of Melanotaenia boesemani. Taxonomy (NCBI): domain Eukaryota; kingdom Metazoa; phylum Chordata; class Actinopteri; order Atheriniformes; family Melanotaeniidae; genus Melanotaenia; species Melanotaenia boesemani. The sequence continues at coordinate 14,348,240 of NC_055698.1, read as the reverse complement.
AGTCCTATCACATCTCTCTCTCCTGAACACCGGGATCGCCTTCCTTCAGGAGACCCACCTTTGCAACTCCGATGTCCCCAAGGTTCGGCGCAGCTGGGTTGGTCAGACATTCCATTCACAATTTAACACCAAAAGTCGAGGTTGTGCCATTCTGATACACAAAAATATCCCGTTTGTTGTCAAGAAGGTTGATTCAGATAGCAGAGGCCGCTTTGTCATTGTGTCAGGTGATCTTTACACCAAACCGACAACCTTGGTAAACCTCTACGCACCTAACTGGGACGACAACCGGTTTTTCATGAATCTGTTTTCTACCATCCCAAACATAGATAACCATGCATTAATAATAGGCGGAGACTTCAATTGCATTTTTGATCAGGTCTTGGACAGGTCATCGTCTAAAACAATACCCTTATCCAAGTCAGTAGCGACTATTCGCTCACTATGTAACCAATATGGCCTCTCTGACCCCTGGAGATTTTTATTCCCCTCTGCCAAAGCATTTTCCTTTTTCTCCCCGGTGCACCATTCTTTTAGCCGCATTGACTATTTTTTACTAGATAACCATCTCCTATCCTTAGTTAAAGCCTGCTCCTACGAGAGCATTGTCATATCAGATCATGCTCCAGTTTCACTAGAATTGCTTATCCCTCACCAACCCCCTTCATTTTCTCCCTGGAGACTTAACCCGCTCTCACTTGCAGACGATGATTTCTGCAAATTTCTGTCCTCTGAGATTAAGACTTTCTTGGAGTTTAATGATTCCCCCGAAATCTCTAGATCGACTTTATGGGAGACCCTCAAAGCATATATTAGAGGCCAGATTATTTCTTATTTATCCAATAACAGAAAACGGGAGGCAAGTAAGCTTAATAAGTTAACGCAAGCTATTCTTAATCTTGACAAACAGTATTCCCAGTCCCCCGACCCAGATTTGTATAAGGAAAGGTTGCGACTTCAGGCAGAATTTGACCTGATCTCCTCCTCAAAGGAGGAACGGTTACTATTGAAAGACCGCCACAAATTCTATGAACATGGTGAGAAGGCCGGCAGGCTCCTGGCCTCGCAAGCTCGTCAATTCGTAGCTTCCAGATTGATACCCCAAATTAAATCTCCCTCCGGTGCCACCCTGACGAACCCTATAGATATCAACAATTGCTTCTCAACTTTTTATAAAGCCCTGTATTCGTCGGACTGTCCTAACAGTACAACTTTACTTGATTCTTTTTTTGACGGTTTGAACCTGTCTACTGTCGATCAACAAGCTAACTCCAAGCTCAGTAACCTCATAACTTTGTCTGAAATTACCGGGGCTATTGCGGCCATACAAAGCGGGAAATCCCCCGGCCCAGATGGATTCTGTATCGAATTTTATAAAAAGTTCTCAGCATTATTATCCCCATTACTTCTTGCCATGTTCACGGAATCTTTTAACCAGGGCCTTCTCCCAACGTCATTAACTCAAGCCTCGATCTCTCTACTTGCCAAAAAAGATAAAGACCCAACTCTTTGCGAGTCCTACAGGCCTATCTCTCTCCTTAATGTAGACTTCAAGATTCTTGCCAAAGCTCTTGCCCATCGATTAGAAACTGTGCTTCCATCTATAATCTCACCCGACCAATCCGGCTTTATCCAGAAACGTAACTCCTATCATAATATACGACGCCTATTAGATGTTATGTACACGTCGCCCCGGTCGGATGCTCAGGAGGCGATAGTTTCCCTGGACGCTGAGAAGGCGTTCGATCGGGTCGAATGGCCCTATCTTTTCGCAACAATGCAGCGATTCGGTTTTTCCCCTAGCTTTCTGTCCTGGGTGAGATTGCTCTACTCCTCTCCTACGGCCTCCATTTCCACCAACAACGTTCACTCTCCTTACTTTCAGTTGCATAGGGGCACGCGACAGGGCTGCCCACTCTCACCCCTTCTATTTGTGATCGCTATAGAGCCACTGGCCATGGCTCTACGTCAATCTCCACAATTCACCGGCATTTCCCGTAATAACATCGAACATAAAGTCTCTTTGTATGCCGATGATTTGCTTCTCTATATCTCCAACCCTTCGGCATCCGTTCCGCCTATCCTGTCTATTTTAAAGGCCTTTGGTGAAATCTCCGGATACAAACTCAACTTCTCTAAGAGTGAATATTTTACTATAGGGTCACATGCTAATCCCCCAACTCCTGCAATTCCATTTAAAGAAGCACAAACTGAGTTTAGATATTTAGGTATAACGGTCACACGTTCCTTTAATGCGCTCTTCAAGCACAATTTTGGCCGCCTGATGGAGCGCTGTAGGGAGGAGCTGACTAAGTGGTCAGCCTTGCCCCTGTCTTTGGCGGGCAGGATTAACCTGGTTAAAATGAGCATCTTACCCCGTTTTCTCTATCTATTTCTTAATATTCCCATCTTTATCAAGAAATCCTTTTTCAATAACCTGGACAAGATAATCCTTTCTTTTATCTGGGGCAACAAGACCCATCGGATTAGGAAGGCCTTTCTACAAAGGCCGAAAAAATTAGGAGGAAGGCCCTTCCAAACTTCCTTTTTTATTACTGGGCGAGTAATATCCAGAAACTACTTTTCTGGACTGGCCTCCCCGCAGAGGCCAGTTCCCCAGTCTGGGTGCAGGATGAGGAATCCTGCAGCCCATACTCCCTCATCTCTATCGCCTCCTCATCCCTTCCGCTGCCTGCTAAGGCAGTCGGCTCCAACCCTGTCGTCTTTCATTCAATAAAAATTTGGTCTCAGTTTAGGAAGCACTTCGGTCTGCAGGAGGCATCACTCGTAGCCCCCGTCGTGTCTAACGTATCCTTCCTTCCCTCTAATACTGATGCAGCTTTTCGGTTGTGGCATAGGAATGGAATACGACATCTGAGAGATTTATTCTCTAATAATACTTTCCTCTCTTTTGAACAACTCAGCCAAAGGTTTAATCTCCCTAAAACCCACCTCTTCCGATACCTACAAGTTCGACATTTTATACAGAATAAGATCTGTTCATTCCCAAATCCGCCCCCATTATCACCAGTCGACAGGCTTCTCGATTTGGACCCCACTGCTAAAGGCCTGATATCTGTTATTTATTCGATGATTAGTTCTATAAATCCCCAGATGCTGGACCACCTGAGAAGAGCTTGGGAGCAGGATCTAAACTTATGCATCTCAGAGACTGAATGGACTAAGATGATTGATCGGATTCACTCCTCGTCGCCTTGCGCTAGACACGGGCTGATTCAGTTTAAAGCCCTACACCGGCTTCATATTACGAATTCTAGTCTGGCCAGGATATTTCCAAATCTAGACCCGGCCTGTAATAGATGTAGCCTCTCCCCATGCACTCTTGCTCACATGTTCTGGACTTGCCCAGCTTTAGAAACATTTTGGAAAGAAATTTTTAAGTCATTTAGCGAGATTTTCGATTTCTCCATAGACCCAAACCCACTCACTGCCATATTCGGGGTTCAACCAGACGGTTCCACCTTTAACCACAGCATGCAGGATTTTATGGCATTCACGACTCTGCTTGCGAGAAGATTGATTCTTCTCAAGTGGAAACAATCATCCCCACCCTCACATAGCAGATGGATTGAGGACATATTATTGTATATCAAATTGGAGAAGATTAGGTTTACACTGGCGGGCTCCCTGAGGAAGTTTCACAGAATATGGACCCCCTTCCTGGCGTACTATGACAGATTAAGGATATTGAATTGCGATGAGAACTAATTTGGATCTGACTTAGCAGTTACTCACACAGGACTGAGTGCACAAATATTAAACCCTCCCCCCCCCTTTTTTTTTTTTTTTTTTTTTTTGTACATTTGTACGAGGGTGGGTGGGCGCGGGTGTTGTTGTTGGGTTTCATAATGATCTTCAATTTCTGTTTTACGTGCATAAATCTGTAAGTCTGTATATATTTGTTTATCCAGTTACTTATCCCGTCTTCTCTCTCTACTTGTCTAATGGGGCTGACACAAGTACTCCTCCTGTATTATGTCAGATTTATGCCCTATCCTCTATACCCCAAAATGTTAATAAAAAGATTTATAAAAAAAAAAACAACAACTTTGTAATGCAAATATGCAGTTAAGCCCCGCATCAGTCCAGGTCATCAAGGTGGCAACATACTTGTAGCAGCAGCTGCCAAAGCTGTGATAGAACTCCATCACTTTGTAGGTTCAATTCCTGCTGAAGTATTAGGAGACGCAGCACCACGAGCTGGACCAGGAAACAAGCAGAACATAATTTTGAAACTTACCATTTTTGTGTTGCAGTGTTGCTGGACTTTTTGATGCACAGACTGTAGAGGTGGGATTTATGGCTCTTTGCAGGGAGCTGGATCTTGAGGAGCCATTCCTTTCAAAGAGCCATTCAAAAGACTGGCTCGTTCTCACAGTATCTTACAAAATTTCACAATATATAAGAATGATAAACAATCAAGATATGTACATATATAAAATCTACTATCCAAGAATAACAAATAAAGTTAGATTTGATTTGATTTGATGAAGGCAGTGTCAAAAATTTGTATATAAAAAGAAAGGCTCACAAATGAATGGCTCACAGCTGTGAATCGGTTCCCATTGTTTATTTAAAAGAGTCGTTCAAAAGAATCGATTCATTCATGAACGTCACATCTCTAGTAGACTGCAAGACAAGAATAATTGAAATAATAGTTTCCGGAGACGAGGAAGAAAGATTAAAAATCAGCACTCATCTTTAAACAGCTAAGTTAAAAGCTAACAACAACGTCAGAAATCTGAATGTAGTCAAGGACTCAGATCTAAATTTTAACAGTTGTGAAGTTGGTCACTTATCAACTAAAGAACAAATCAGGGATTAAAGGACTCTAAAGGACGTCTTATCAGGATTCAGAAAAACTTGTCCATGCATTTGTCTTTAGTAGACTGGACTACTGTAATGTTGTCCTCACAGTTCTCCCTAAAAAGTCCATCTGACAGGTGCAGTTGGTCCAGAACGCTGCTGCTCAAGTCTTCACTAAGACCAAGAAAGTAGATCATATAATTCCATTCCTCATATCTTTATACTGACTTCCTGTCTGTCAAAGAATTAACTTCAAAATCCTGATGTAGAACAGAAAACTGCAGCTGTGCGAAACTGTCAGCAGTTTTATATAAAGGTTAAAAACTTTACTATTTGCTGACTTTCTTCAAAGCAACTGCTAATTCCTCACAGTGGAACTTTTATTTCTTGTATCGTGTCTATTTTATTTCAGCTTTTTCTTTTATTTAATTCCTTTTGTTTCCTTTTAAAGTTTGTTTTTAATGTACATTTTAATGTTTCGTGCACCCTGCTGTCAGGCTTTTAATGTTTTATGTAAAGCACCTTGAATTGTCTTGTACATGTAATGGACTTCACAAATAAAGGTTTGTAAACTCATCTCTACAGAAGCGGTGTTTCTCATTCTTGAGGCTGCAGATGTAGTGGTCTAAGTCAATACGCAAGATTTAACCTGTTGCCAGGTTATGTCTGCAATGCAAATATTTCTACCTCATTAATATTTCTGACTGTTTGCTAGTTTACTCAAACTGTGCAAAAATTTATAGAGCATCATACAGTCTGATGTTTGATTTGAGATCTACCATCTGTAATCTATTTTGCTCTAAAATACATAGATCAGCTGCTTGGACCAGTAAATATGTGCATGTACTAGTTGTAGATAGTTTTAGGGCGACAACTCTTTCCTGTAGTCTTATTAAATGCAAATGACTTGTCCACCCAGCAGTGAATGTGTAATAGCTGAGTGAAACAAACTTTGCCCTCTAAAAATTGGGATTAATGTTTTGTTATATACTAAAACTGATTTGTATCTCACATTACTGCCAAAAACAAAAAGACATCTCTCCAAATTTTCTTAGTTTTCAATCACTTTTTTGAGTCCTAAAAAAATGAATCCATGACTTCCTCACAATCTATAAACCCTCTGTCAAGTAAACTTATCAGAGGAGACACAGACAGCTTCATCTTATGTCTAATGCATGTTTTTGATAATGTCTCATAATTTCCTTTCTTTGATTTATTTAGTTGTACTTTGCAGAGAACCTTTAAAACAAATGAAAGAAAATTAATTTCTTCTTTAATTCTAACCTTTCCTTTTTTTATTTCATAAGTTCCAGTTAGCTTCACTTGTTTTTTCATTGGGTAAATTAGTTGCCTCGCATCAGACTATTAAAGAAATGTTTGTTTTGGCACACAGACAGTGGAAAACCTAAAGGTCTCGGTTAGACAGCGACAGCAACATGTCACTATGGCCAGAGAACAGAAGAAGTTTATGCTCAGAGGAGCTCAGGTCTAAGTTAAAGGTAATGTCACAGATATGTTTAACGGCCTACATCTTACTGCAAGATGTTACAAAATCCTAAACATTCTTTCTTCAGAGCAATAAAAGAGCCCCCTGTTGGTACTTTTTCATTACTGTGTGTGGTAGTGAAGGTCAAGAATCATCATACAGACACATTGTTCTGCTGCCCTCTGCTGGACACAAAATATAACAGACAGTTCTTGGATAAACTTTATGGTGCCCCTGGACACATCATCAGTGATGTAACCTGGGATCACAGGGGGTTTCAGGTCTTTCAACAATCAGACCCCCTCCTCCAGGTGACGCAGCCAGGGTTGATCAGCCCCCAGCTTGTGTCTAGGTAGCGCTACCCTACTTGCCACGCCTCTCCCGTCTTGATCCACAACCACCTTGACGCCACTTTGTCGGTGGCCAACTTAACAGCCCTTCGCTGACTGGCTCCTGTGATGCCCAGCATCTTGTAGGCCCTGCAAAGGGATTGGCCAAAAATCCTCAGCATCAGTGTACTTTGCCCTCTTTCTCTCATGGGCCTCCTCCATCCGGTCCTCCCACGGCACAGTGAGCTCCAAGAGAATTACCTGCTTGGTTGCTGCTGAGGTGAGGACAATGTCTGGCCTTGATGTTGTCTTGGCAACCACTTCTGGGAACTTTAGCTGCTTCCCCAGGTCAACTTTATGCTCCCAATCACGCGCCATTGCCAACAGGCCAGGGGAGGTATTTCGTGAAGCCTCTGCAGGCTTCTCCCCAGCTGTGGCAAAAGTGATGGTGTTCCTAACTGGGCAAAGGCTCTTGTTGTGGTTGATTCCACTGCAGGGAGCATCTGCTACGGCTTTCAGGACTTGGTCATGTCTCTAGAGGTAGCACCCTTCACCCAGGGCTCTCAGACAGCAGCTGGGGATGTGCTCCAGGGTTCCTCTTTTCTGGCAGACAGGGCAAGCTGGTGTCTCCACCATCCCCCAGGTAAAGAAGTTAAATGGACTACCCAACACCCAAAACTTTTCATAAGATAATCAGAGTAGGGAAAAAAAAGGCTGTTACAGTTGGGCCACCCCTTTAAATTCACAGTCCCTCCCTTCTAGGTGCCACTCCAAGTACAGACTGTCAAATTCTGGAAAATATTTAGTGTAAAGTGACATTTACCTTGGTAAATATCAAATGCCCAAGTGCAAATGAATGCAGCATGTCATTTATTTATGTATCGTTCTATATGATGTTCTGCATTGACACTACCACATTAGTTGATCATAACGTCCACAAGGGTGATGTTAGTCTGTCTAAACGTTTTACATTTTATAAATAGGGTGTAAAAGTCATAAAAATGCCAGATGAAACAACTTTATTAAAGTTAAATGACCATAAATGCTTTACAAAAACACTCAAGAGACTTTCGCTCAGTATTGTTGTTTTTCCTGTTATCAAAGAAGTAGAAGAAGAAGTAAAAGTCTGTCTGCAACAGAGGTTCTTTTTAATGGTGTATAGAGTGTTTCATAAAAAACAAAGAAGATCAAAACAGAAGGCCTCAATATTTTCCTTTTAAAATAATTCAGTTATGGTAATGATGTTTTTTTTAGTGTGATATACATTTCTTTATGTTTACTATTATTATTATGTTTACTATTATTATTATTATTATTATTATTATTAATAATATTATTATTTGCTATAGTAATTAGCACTGCAGCCCCACAGCAAGAAGGTCACTGTTTTGAAGCTCAGCTAGTTTGAAAAGTGGCCTTTCTGTGTGAGTTTTCATGTTCTCCCTGAGTATGCATAGGTTTGCTCCGGGTACTCCGACCTCCTCCCACTGTCCAAAGACATACATGTTATGTCAATCTAATTGGTCTCTCTAAATTCTCTCTAGGAGTGAGTGTGAGTGCTTGTTTGTCTGTCTGTGATGGCCCTGTGATGGACTGGCGACCTGACCCGTGTATCCTCTGCCTCTCGCCTGCTATTTCCTGGGTTAGGCTCCAACTTCCCTGCAACACTTTTTCTTTTTTTATATATATATTTCTCATAGCTTATTGGAATCACTCACTGACAGCTAAGATTATTATTATTATTATTATTATTGTTGTTGTTGTTGGTGACATGTGGGCTGTGGCCAGTCATGTCTTAGGATGGAGCACAGAGATGAAGGAGTGTTGATGTGGCACATGGTGTTAATGTATATGTAAAGGTGCTAAGCCTATTGCTTAAAGCGCCTGAGGTATTGCTAATCGGAACTTTCCTGACGCGTCGTCGTTGCTGTCATACTCGTGCACAAAATCCAAGTCCAAGCCATCTTTTGTTTTGTTCTTTTATTACTAAAAGTGCTCAATAAGTCCACAAATTGCGGGGCTCACCGCTCTTTCCCAATGCACGATTGTGGCTTATCCATACAGCAACGTCTTTCATTTTCTGTCCAACATTAGGTGTAAGAATTGAGTGAACAATCAATGAACAGTGAACGGTCAAAAACTGTGTTCACCTTCCCACCAGCAACACCTGTCACCTGCAGAAAGGTTCCCACTTAAATAAGCAACGCCATAGATCACCCAATGCTGCCACCTAGTGCCCAAACAAATACAAGTGCTTAAAATGGCTCCTACACACCGGCCCCTAATTGTTAATGGCATATAGACATGACAATTCAAAATGAAAAAATAAGGAGCCACATAATTATTAACATGAATACGAGTGATAACCACAATGTCCAAATATCTAGACCACAAACGATTTACTGATTATCAAACTCGTGTAATAAACAGAGCTTAGTGACAGGTCTCTCAACAATGCTTGTCTTTGTTTGTAGACGCACTGAGCGTACCAGCCCGTCTTTGTCAGCATGCGCCTTGATCACTCTTCCAAGGGGCCATGATCCCCGTGGGGCAGATGGATCCATTATAGTCACAATGTCTCCAGGTTTTAGATTGGTTTTCCTATGACTCCATTTCTGCCTTTCTTGCAGCAAGGGCAGATACTCACGAATCCAACGTTTCCAGAAGAGATCGGAAATATACTGAACTTGCCTCCATCTTTTTCTGATGTATAAGTCGCTTTCCTCAAACAGCCCGTCCTGTACACTTGGGTCCAGCTTCAAGAGCGTACTCTGCCTGCTTACACAGCCTTTTGCAGAAGACAAGTCAACAATTTCCCTTTAAATCTTTTCTGCTGACAGTACCGTACAATGGCATGTTCAGAATCTCTTAAGTCCTCCACTGATAGGGCTCGTCCTCCTGGTATAACAATATCCTGTTTGGTTCTAACGGGAGTTTTGTAGGCTTTTTTCTGACAAGCCATTCTCGAAAGTAGGCTCTTAATCTTAAGAAACCATGCCACAGCTACGTTTAGCTTCCTCCAGTCGGAAAAGTAGGGGATACGATGATCTGTGGCATTAGAAGAACTTTCTGTGGTGACCACATTCACCACAACTTCTCTTTTCACCTCCAAGTCATCGGCTTCCAATGGAGCGTCAGCTATATTGGCTGGCCAGTTCTCCTCTGACTTATGCAGGAACCTTGGACCCTTTATCCACCTGCAGTCGTTATGGAAGCCTGTGGCTCCCATGCCTCTTGATGCATCGTCAGCAAGGTTATCCTTAGAGTTGACACATCGCCACTGATGAATACTGGTTGCTTCTCTTACAGCTGCTATCCTGTTTGCTACGAACGTGTGGAAACGTTTATCCTCATTCTTGTTGTACTTGGTTACTGTTGTGCTGTCAGTCCAAAAGACAGACTCCTTTAGTGCGATCCTCAACTCCCTTTTTAGCATCAGATCGACACGTACTGCTTGGACTGCTGCAGTTAATTCCAGTCGGGGTATGGTCACAGGCTTTAATGGTGTTACTCTGGCCTTTCCCACCAAGAATGCGACAGGGATGTCTCCTTTCTTGTTTTTTAATCTGAGATATGTAGCTGTCCCATATCCCAGCTGGCTAGCGTCTGAGAAGTGTGCGTGCAGAATGTTTCCAAATCCTTGTGGTTTAACATGCCTCTCAACCTTAAATTTGGATAAGGCGCTCAGTTCCCTTAACCGTTTGATCCATTGTTGACCTAGTAGGCTTTGCTTCGCTATGGAAAAGTTATTAGGCTGTGACACATTGTCCTCCTTAAGAGGTAATCTCAGGCTGTAATGATGATCCTTTAGTATCACAGAACCTCCAATAGATTCCAGAAACCTTTCATCCTCCTGTGACAGCCCCTTTTCTTCGGTCGCCCTTTCTGCGAAGTCATGGTTGTACTGCTCGCTTAGCATCCTCTCCAATCTGCATACAGAAATTTTGTTAACTGTAGCTGTGATGCGCTCTTCCTTCAAGATGCATCTGTCACTCTGTAACGGACCATTAACGACCCATCCAAGCGTCGTCCTAATAGCATATGGTCCTTTTCCATGGCTGTTAATAATCTCCCAGGGTTCCATCAGCTTATGTGCATTGCTCCCAATTAGCAAGTCCACTGAAGCTTTAATAGTGGGATTTTTGACCTTTGACAGATATGGTCACTTGTCCAAATCCTTTTTTGTCACAATGTTATCATGATTTACTGGCATCTTCTTTTGGGTGAGTGTTTCTGGAAGTTCATAGAAAGTGTTATGATTTATTGCAGATACTTCCAATCCTGAAACTGTAAATGTGGGTACCACACTTTCCTGTCCCATGGTGTGCAAAAGAAATTGGGTTTTCCTTCCAGCCAGGTTAAGCTTTCTCATGAGGTATTCTGTGCAAAATGTAGCTGAGCTGCCAGGATCTAGGAATGCATATGTATGAATTACCTCGTCTCCTTTAGATGCCTTAACCTTGACGGGCAGAATTGGCAGTAAGCAGCGGTAGTTTCCGGCCCCTGTATGACCACAAGTTGCAGGAGTTGCAGTTAGCTGCGCTGCTCTAGATTCTTTACCACGCTCTTTGTCTTGATTTGCAGATGCTTTCTGATCAGCGTGAAGTGCAGTTGGATGACTTTTACCACAGATCCTGCAGATCAAGAGCTTCTCACATTTCCGACTAATATGTCCGGTATACAAACAGCCGAAGCAAAGGTTCTTGTTCTTCAGAAAATCCATCTTATCTCTGTGTTTCTGTTCTGTGAACTGTTGACACTGTTCCAATAAATGATTCTGTGTGCAGAATAAACAAGCTGTTGATTGTGGAGTAGATCTTGAGCTGCTGATGCTTTCTATTGTTTCCACAGGTGCAATAGTTGTAGCAAAGCTTTTTCCTCCTTTTCCAGGTCCTGAATATGGTTTTGGTTTGGAAGTATTCTTTAGGCTATTTATTCCAGATTAGACGTGTTGAATGTCTCCATATATCGGGTCTGATAAGATTCTGACGTGTCTTTCGATAAACTTCACCAAGTCTTTGAACGAAGCTCTGTTTTGTGTTCGTTCCATGATGTCATATGCTGTAGTTCTCCATTGTTCCCTAAGTTTGTATGGTAATTTAGCCATAATACTCCTTATATTACTTGGCATGTCTAGTTCTTGCATATACTCCAAATCTTCCATAACATTACAGCAGCTGCGTAAGAAGAGTGCATAAGCTTGTAAATTGTGAACATCTTCAGTTTTTATTTCAGTCCAAAGTAAGGCTTTCTCCATATATGCCACAGCAATCCTGTATTTGTTGCCAAAGTTCCTCTGAAGAAGTTGCTTTGCCTTGTCATAGTGAATTCAGGTGTCATGTGCATACAACTACGCACAAGCTCTCTTGGCTGACCTCGGGTAAATTGTTCCAAATAGTACAGGCAGTCCTGTTTACTGGTTTTCTCCTCCACTCCCTGTTCAAATGCTTTTAAGAAGGTTAAGTATTGCAGAGGGTCTCCATCGAAGAAAGGAATTTCTCTTGCCGGTAATGATGCCAATTGATTTTGTTTTACTAGTGTAGATGTTATTTCATTTTGAGTTTGCATCACTTTGATGATATCCCTATGTTGCTGTTGATCCATCTGGGTCCAAGAAGATTTCATGGCCGCCACTGAAGTCTCCCATTTCTTCTCTTTTAGTTTAGTTGCATTCTGCTGACCATCCTGTGTAGGTGCGCCACATAAGGGTAAGCTATTGGCAGGTAGAGAGAATTGTCTTTGTGTCTTACTCCGACATGCAGAGTCTGGCTCCTTTGCAGTTGAATCCTTCCTCATTCCAGGTGTTTGTTGTAGTATTCCCTTTTCCAGGTACGAATTCATAGCGTTAGATGTTTTAGATGTCCTGGAGAGGCTTTTTGTGTCGAAGGTTTGCAAGACAGCAAGTTTAGCTGCAGACTCCGCTATCAGAGCCTCCACTTCTAGTTGCTCCTTTCTCCTTTTTAATTGTAGTTCCTGCTCCTCCAAGGCGTGTTTCTCCTTTAATGACGCCATGCGAGCAAGAAGTGCAGCCCTATCTGCTTCTGCTACAATTCTGGCAGAAGAAGCAGTACTAACTTTGCTTCCAGTCCTGCTTGTGCACTTGGCAGCAGCGTTTGAAACACTGTCATCTGGGTTAATACCATCACATATTGTAATGTATTGCTGAATATAAGTGTGCCACACTTATCGCTTATGTCCCAAAGTGCTATCCGTACTTGTACCTGTTTTCCGGTTGATCATTAAAAGCACGAGTCTTAAGCTAGCTCCCGCCTCATTCTTGCCGCAGCATAACTTATACACAATATAAGTATATTACATGGTGTCAGAGAAAGTTCAAGAACGATTACCCCGCAGCCATGACCACTCAGTTTGAACACCCGAAGATCGACTGGGACGCCGCGGATTTGTATCAGGAGTTTCAGAGGTTTAGCTTCGTGTTCGAGGGGCCACTCGCCGAGCTGGAGTCCAAACAGAAGGCGGGCTGGCTGGGTACGTGGATCGGCGAGCAAGGGCGAGAGATTTACAAGACGCTTGTGTGGGCGGACGGCGAAAAGGACGACCCCGTGAAAATGATGGAAAAATTCGCCGGGTACATCAGACCGAGAAAAAATAAACGGATCGCCAGACACCGCTTCAAGCAAAGGAAACAAGGTGCGACGGAGAGTTTTGACCACTTTGTAAAGGACCTGAAGCTGCTTTTAATGGACTGTGAGTATGCGGACCCCGACGACATGTTGATTGATGCTATAATAGCGGGAGTCCGAGAGAAACGTGTCCAGGAGAGGCTTCTGGACAAAGGTGAAGACCTGACACTAGCTAAAGCAGTTGAGATTCCCCAGCAATTCGAAATGTCACAAATTCAGATGCGAATTGTTAGGGAGGATGACGCACAGGTGTCACAAGTGTCAACCAGACCAAAGTACATTAACCAAAACAAAAAGACATACAGTCACAAGCAGCAAAACCCCTCACATCGAAGACCAGCTATGCTAAGTAAAACAAAAAACTGTCCAAAATGTGGGAAAGACCCAAAACACAAGTGGAATCAGGGGAAATGTCCAGCAAAAGGCTCTATATGTTCATGTTTTCAAAAACTAAATCACTGGGCATCAGTTTGTCACAGCCGCTCAGTAAGTGCAGTCAATGTTGAGTCAACCTTCCCACAGGTTGAAGAGGACATTCTGGACATAAACCTGACAACAGAGGATATTCCTATAGCAACACTGGCAGAAGATAAGTGGTTAGTAGACATTGATATCCTGTCTCACAAAGTGCAGTTTAGAATAGATACAGGTGCAAAATGCAATACACTGACTCTGAACTGTTATCAGTCACTTAACCACACGGGGGAGCTAAAGAGCTCCAAAAGACTGCTCAGGACCTACTCAAACCACAAGATAAAGCCAATTGCTGCAGTCGACCTTTCACTAAAGTACAAAGAACGTAAAGGTACAGCAGAGTTTGAAATAGTGGACATCGCACAAGAGAATGTGCTCGGTGGTGCAGCAGCTGAGGCCTTAGGCCTAATTGCTAGACTGGACTCTCTACAGGACAGCAGTGTGGTGAGTCCAGTCTAGCAACTCCCAAAAACCAGAGCCCACCTGCTGGTCTTGAAAACTTCCCGGAACTGACACGCACTACAGGGACGCTGCCAGGCAAATATACGATAAAGATTGACCCAGATGCAAAACCGGTGGTACATCCAGTACGCCGACAACCAATAGCACTCAGAGCAAAGATTGTCGAAAAGCTCAACGAGATGGTTATGGATGGCCACATTACTAAAGTCGACCAACCAACCGAGTGGGTGAGCTCAATGGTCGTGGTCACAAATAAGGACAAACTCCGAATATGCATAGATCCAAGTGACTTGAACAATGCTATTAAACGAGAGCATTACCCAATGCGGACAATCGAAGAGGTCGTATCCACCATGCCTAACGCAAAAGTGTTCTCCGTACTAGATGCTAAGTCAGGTTTCCTGCAGATTGAGTTAGATGAAGACTCATCTTTCCTGACAACATTCAACACCCCTATTGGGCGATTCAGATGGCTGAGACTACCCTTCGGCATAAAGTGTGCACCGGAGATATTTCAGCGCATCATGGACCAGATGCTAGAGGGCATCAGCGGCGCGACTGGCATCATGGATGACATTCTCATCGCAGCACAAACGGTGAAAGAGCATGACAAAATACTCAGAAAAGTTGTCGAGAGAGCTACAAGCTACAATCTGAGGCTTAACTTCAACAAGTGCCACATCCGCCAGTCAGCAGTGCCATATGTGGGGCATTTAATAACAGTGGATGGACTAAAACCAGATCCTGCTAAAACAAAAGCTGTGCGATGCATGCCACCACCAACGGACAAAGAAGGTGTTCGCCGCTTTTTGGGATTTGTGACATATTTGTCGAAGTTCATTCCAAACCTGAGTGAGATAGATGCTCTGCTACGGCAACTTACAAAAAGTGACGTTGAGTTCTCATGGGATTTAGCTCAGCAGCAGGCGTTTGACAGACTTAAGAGCTTGTGTACGCACCATCCAGTGCTTAAGTTCTATGATGTGACAAAACCTGTGGAAATATATTGTGATGCAAGCAGCACTGGACTGGGAGCTGTTTTGATGCAGGACGATCAACCTGTGGCCTTCTCATCAAGATCAATGACTGATGCTGAGACACGCTATGCGCAGATCGAGAAGGAGATGCTCTCCATCGTCCATGCCTGCAACAAGTTTCACCATTACATATTTGGTAAACATGTCACAATATTCAATGACCACAAGCCGCTGGAGGACATTTACAAGAAACCATTACTGTCAACCCCAATGCGCATACAGCGGATGCGCTTAAGACTACAGTGGTATGACATCACAGTTAAATACAGAAGAGGAAAAGACATGGAGCTTCCAGACACGCTGTCCAGAGCACAACTGTCAGACAAGACACCAGAGGCAGGCAGTCTAGAGTGCGTCTCGATGCTCAACTTTCTGTCTGTGAGTGATGACAAGTACGCCGAGCTTCAAAAATGCACAAAAGTAGAACTGAGTCTTCTCCAGCAAATCATTCAGCAAGGTTGGCCAGACAACAGAAAGGAACTACCCATCCCTGTTCAGCCGTACTGGGACTCAAGAAGTCAACTAGCTGTAACCGACAGGGTAGTGTACAAAGGCATGCGCATCGTTGTTCCTCCCAGCATGCGGAAACACATGCTGGAACTTGTACATCAGTCCCACCTTGGAATGGTGAAGAGCAAACAACGGGCACGTGAAGTGTTATACTGGCCAGGTATGAGTGCTGAAATCGAAAACATGATCAGAAGCTGTTGTAAGTGTGCTGAGATTCAAAACAGACTTCCCAAACAGCCACTCATGCCAACTGAAACACCAGAGCTACCATTTGAAGTAGTGGCCTCAGACCTGTTCGAGTTTGAGGACAGGCACTACATAGTACTAGTGGACTATTATTCAAAATACATTGAAGTTGAACTGTTAAAGGACCAGCGCAGCCGCACTACCATCGAGGCCCTTAAATCTCAGTTCAGCAGACATGGTATCCCTGCCATTTTACGGACAGATAATGGCCCACAGTACGCATGTGAAGAATTCAAAGAGTTCTGTCAAAGCTATGGCATTCTGCACAAAACATCTTCACCTCACACGCCACACTCCAATGGTGAAGCAGAGCGGGCAGTACAAACAGTTAAGAGACTTTGGGGCAAAGCAACTGACAAACACCTTGCTCTATTGGACTACAGGACAACACCCCTTGAGTCAGTCGGCATGTCCCCTGCTCAGCTGCTTATGGGCAGGAGACCCCGCAACAAACTGCCCACCGCTCGTGCACTACTTAGACCTATGACCTATGACCCCCTCAAAGTCAAGTACTTACTAGACAAAACTAAATGCACCCAAAAGTTCTACTACGACAAAAGAGCAACTCGTCCCCGCCCAGACCTTCAACCTGGAGACGAGGTCAGGGTGGCACCTTATCCTGGCAACCACGGATGGAGCCCTGGAGTCATCGCTCAACCACACAGCTCACCACGGTCTTACATCGTCGATAGTAAGGGCAAGCTGTTTCGCCGCAACATGCAACATCTCCGCAACACCACCAAAGCTGCCAACCAGTCCCGGCATGTTTTGTGTGAAGATGAGCCTTGGCAGGAACCACCAGCTGAGGAGCAGCAGACAACAGCAGCACCTCCAGAGTCCCCACCATCACCCCGGGAGGTACCCCAGCGCCCCCAAACCCAAACAGGCGAACTCTATCGCACCAGACGTGGCAGAGCAGTAAGACCACCTGAGAAGCTGAACTTATGAACGGTTTTAGTCAGGGACAGGCATGGACAGATGCCTGATGGAAGTGATGTGCTAGTAACCTCTCCTTCCTAGTTTAGTTTACTTATTGTTCATTTAACAAGCTGAAATATTCACTCTGTGTTGAGCTAAAAGGAAAGTTACTGCTATAGTGTTGTAAACTGAAGAATAATTCAAGTTGGGAATATTTTCAGAAATATTCAGTTTATTATATATATTTTGTTATATTTTATTACAGAGAAAGGGGGATGTAATGTATTGCTGAATATAAGTGTGCCACACTTATCTCTTATGTCCCAAAGTGCTATCCGTACTTGTACCTGTTTTCCGGTTGATCATTAAAAGCACGAGTCTTAAGCTAGCTCCCGCCTCATTCTTGCCGCAGCATAACTTATACACAATATAAGTATATTACACATATATTGTCTTCAACCTCTGTTGCCACATTTTGTTCAACACATGAAACCCATTTTTGTACCTCTGAGATGAACTCATTATGAAACATCGTTTTTGCCTTAAACCATAGATCATGTTTTTCCTGTTCATCAGTTGGCAACATTTCCATCACAGAATCATGAATAAATTTTACCTCAGTACATATTCGCACAAAGTCATTAAGAGCTCAAACAACCATTGTTTTATTTTGTTTGTCCGCCATAAGCTCTTGAATATGTTTTTTTCAAATTACCCGCCTTTTGTAATTTGAATTTTCTGTCACCCTGTAAGCGTTCAACTCTTTCAGCAAATGCTTTAGCAGTTAGCTTAACCACGCACTTCTGCCGCACGTTGACATCATCCACGAGATCAGCTGACGGGCCACCGCCATCAGTGGACCTGTCAACAGTTTCGTGTATCTCCATTTTTCAGTCAAAAGTTTATTATAGATGTTGAAGTACTTCCAAAAGTCTATCCTGCATCAGTTACCATGCAGTGGAGTTTTTGCGTATGTACTTCCAAATCATTATGAAGTCTTTTTAGTGTGTAGTGTAGCGCCACACATACCTGATAAGTGCCTTACGTGTGTACGGCTTTGCTTGCAATCCTTTAGAAATCCACAGCTATGCCAAGCTGATGTCGCGCAGATTTCTTAATCCAACCACCACGTCTCCTGTAATCGACGGACGTCGTCTTTTTATGCTCCTGGAATCCGGACCTCCAATGTAGCATGATCCACCCTCCTAATTCCAAAATGTAATCCAGCTGATGTCGGATCCATGCCGTAGCTCCTTGTTGGCGGATAATCCATCCCGCGACGTGGCGTTCCTTCCTCGCAGACGCTGTTGCGGGTAATCCAACTCTCGGCGTCCTCGATATCAACAGTTTTTTGACTTAGTGTAAAGGTGCTAAGCCTATTGCTTAAAGCGCCTGAGGTATTGCTAATCGGAACTTTCCTGACGTGTCGTCGTCGCTGTCATACTCGTGCACAAAATCCAAGTCCAAGCCATCTTTTGTTTGTTTTGTTCTTTTATTACTAAAAGTGCTCAATAAGTCCACAAATTGCGGGGCTCACCGCTCTTTCCCAATGCACGATTGTGGCTTATCCATACAGCAACGTCTTTCATTTTCTGTCCAACATTAGGTGTAAGAATTGAGTGAACAATTAATGAACAGTGAACCATGGATGTATTATGGAACTGGATAACGGACTGAAAATGGCGGCCCATTCATTTCTATGGAAGTTGCTCACCCAGCGCATACGCCGAAAAAGTTCTCAGGCTTCCGGGTTACTTCCGCATATTGGGCCCATAGAGCATGCGCAGTAGTGTCACCTCCCATCATGCTTCATTCGGCATGATGGGAGGTGACACTACTGCGCATGCTTCGGCAGTGCATGTGCACAGCCGTGACGTCCCCGGAGAAATAGAGACTTTTCTGTGGCTTTTATGGCCTTTTGAAAAATAATTGACGGATTAAATGTCCATGAATTAAAAATATTGAATAGAAAGATTAGTAATTAGCTGTGTTTAAAGCTGAAGACGTCCTGTCAACAGTTTTACAGCCGTGTCTTTTACCATTGTGGCCTATGGGAAAAATGCTTTTTGGGCCCCATGGGATTTTTTGTTGCAGTACCACGAGTGGCCACTGGGAAAAATCGGCGTGCCGCCATTTTTCAGTCCGTTATCCAGTTCCATAATACATCCATGCAGTGAACGGTCAAAAACTGTGTTCACCTTCCCACCAGCAACACCTGTCACCTGCAGAAAGGTTCCCACTTAAATAAGCAACGCCATAGATCACCCAATGCTGCCACCTAGTGCCCAAACAAATACAAGTGCTTAAAATGGCTCCTACAGTATATATTTTTTTTGTTTAATTCTATTATCTCCCAGAGTGTTGTCAACACCTGCTTTGAAGCTGCAGGGAAATATAAAACTTCCTGCTGTAATATTTTATGTCCAGCAGAGGACAGCAGAAGAAAGTGTCTGTATGATGGTTCTTGTCTCTGACGTTCACTGCAACATGCAGTATTGAAAGAGTACCAGCAGGAGGCTGATTTATTGCTCTATAGAAGCTGTGTTTAGGATTTAGTAACGTCTCACAGATCAGTTGAAGACTGCTACCTAAATCTCTGACTTTACCTTTAACTGGACCTGAGCTGCACTGACTATAAACTGCTTCTTTTTTCTAGTAGTGGAGCCATGTTACTGCATCTGTTTAGATGAGACCTTAAGGCCCTCTGCTGTCCATGTTCCAAAAGAATTAAACAGATAAATTATCTGTCTGATGCAAAAAAACAAATATAACCAGTTAAATAAACACTTAAGCTTACTGGAATTTGCGTATGTTCAAAGACTTACATAAGTAGTGACCTAATACATGTTTTTCCTTTTTTAAACGTCTTAATATAATTATAATTTCTATCATTTTAAATGCTGTGGCATTATTTTTACCAAACACTGGTCTGTAGACATTTTTAGACAAAAGGAAAAATAAATTAAACGTCTGATGGAATAATAATAACAATAAAAAAATAAAATAAAATAAAATAAAAACTTTTGGGAACCTGAGATGATAAAGAAATCTTGATGGGGTGTTGAACAGGCAGGGCCACAGGCTGAGTAAGTTTGACACATGTAAATAAGACATTTAGTTAAAATTAAAAAAAAAAGAAAATAGGCTCCAGCTTCCCCGCAACCCTGAATTAAACTAAGCAATATAGAAAATAGATGGATTTATTTACCTTTTTCTCTCGTTTTTGGAATATTTGTCATAGCTTTTTGGAATCTTTCACTGACACCCATGATTATATATTTTTGTTTGTACAAATTATTATTATTATTTTTATAATTATTAATTTCATTATTATTATTATTTTTATTATTGTTGTGACATCTACAAATATTATTCTATTATGGATGCAGATATTAAAATGTCTGTTATTCTTGTTTACCATTTATTACTTAATCTTGTATTTCCTTCTGGTACTTTTCACAGACTGAGTAGCGTTTCATTTGCATAATCACAACATACACACATCACTATGCTGTGTGTGTTCCGTCTTATTAATTTATCCTTTTTTCTGTTTTTGGTACACTTTCTGTTAATGGAATTAATTTTTTCTTAAATTATTTATTTATTTATTTATTTTTATTTATTCAGTCCTGTCAGTGGTTTCTCTGGAACTCCATTGCTCTCAGCCTGAGATCTGCAGACTCTGTGATCTTTTAAAAAGCAGCTAAAAATGCATCTTTTTAAATTCGCTTTTACTTAGTTTTATTTGTTTTTATGTTCTCTGTATTATTGTGTTATTTTGTGGTTCATGTTTCGTTGTTAAGCACCTTGTGATTTTTATTTTGAAAGGTGCTATATAAATAAACATTTACTTTACTTACTTTACTCCTTTGTCTTATCTTGTTTTGTCTCATCCTGTCCTACCAAACATAATTTCTGTCCTGTGTCTTCTGTTTCACCTTTATGCACACACACACCTACTAAACAGAATTCAATTAACTCATTATTATTATTATTATTATTATTATTATTATTATTATTATTATTATTATTATTAATAATATTATTATTGTTGTTGTAGTTGTTGTTATTGGTGACATGTGGGCTGTGGCCAGTCATGGATTAGGATGGATCGCAGGAAGAGTGTTGATGTGGCACATGGTGTTAATGTATATATTTTTTTTGTTTAATTCTATTATCTCCCAGAGTGTTGTCAACACCTACTTTGAAGCTGCAGGGAAATATAAAACTTCCTGCTGTAATATTTTATGTCCAGCAGAGCGCAGCAGAAGAAAGTGTCTGTATGATGGTTCTTGTCTCTGATCCTTCACTGCAACATGCAGTATTGAAAGAGTACCAGCAGGAGGCTTATTTATTGCTCTATAGAAGCTGTGTTTAGGATTTAGAAACATCTCACAGATCAGTTGAAGACTGCTACCTAAATCTCTGACTTTACCTTTAACTGGACCTGAGCTGCACTGACTATAAACTGCTTCTTTTTTCTAGTAGTGGAGCCATGTTACTGCATCTGTTTAGATGAGACCTTCAGGCCCTCTGCTGTCCATGTTCCAAAAGAATTAAACAGATAAATTATCTGTCTGATGCAAGAAAACAAATATAACCAGTTAAATAAACACTTAAGCTTACTGGAACTTGCGTATGTTCAAAAACTTACATAAGTAGTGACCTATTACATGTTTTATCCTTTTGTAAATGTCTTATTATAATTATAATTTCTATCATTTTAAACGCTGTGGAAATATTTTTGCCAAACACTGGTCTGTAGATATTTTTTGACAAAAGGAAAAATAAATTAAATGTCTGATGAAATAATAATAATAATAAAAATTAAAATAAAATTAAATAAAAAAATAAATAAAAACTTTTGGGAACCTGAGATGATAAAGACAAAATCTGGATGGGGTGTTGAACAGGCAGTAAGTTTGACAATAAGACATTTAGTTAAAATTAGAGGAAAAAAAAAAAAAAAAAAAAAAAAAAAAATAGGCTCCAGCTTCCCCGCAACCCTGAATTAAACTAAGCGATATAGAAAATAGATGGATTTATTTACCTTTTTCTCTCATTTTTGGAACATTTGTCATAGATTTTTGGAATCTTTCACTGACACCCACGATTATATATTTTTGTTTGTACATATTATTTTTAGTTTTTATTATCATTATTATTATTATTATTATTATTGTTGTGACATCTACAAATATTATTCTATTATGGATGCAGATATTAAAATGTCTGTTATTCTTGTTTACCATTTATTACTTAATCTTGTATTTCCTTCTGGTACTTTTCACAGACTGAGTAGCGTTTCATTTGCATAATCACAACATACACACATCACTATGCTGTGTGTGTTCCGTCTTATTAATTTATCCTTTTTTCTGTTTTTGGTACACTTTCTGTTAATGGAATTAATTTTTTCTTAAATTATTTATTTATTTATTTATTTATTTTTATTTATTCAGTCCTGTCAGTGGTTCCTCTGGAACTCCATTGCTCTCAGCCTGAGATCTGCAGACTCTGTGATCTTTTAAAAAGCAGCTAAAAATGCATCTTTTTAAATTCGCTTTTACTTAGTTTTATTTGTTTTTATGGTCTCTGTATTATTGTTATTTTGTGTTTCATGTTTCGTTGTTAAGCACCTTGTGATTTTTATTTTGAAAGGTGCTATATAAATAAACATTTACTTTACTTACTTTACTCCTTTGTCTTATCTTGTTTTGTCTCATCCTGTCCTACCAAACATAATTTCTGTCCTGTGTCTTCTGTTTCACCTTTATGCACACACACCTACTAAACAGAATTCAATTAACTCATTATTATTATTATTATTATTATTATTATTATTATTATTAATATTATTATTGTTGTTGTAGTTGTTGTTATTGGTGACATGTGGGCTGTGGCCAGTCATGGATTAGGATGGATCGCAGGAAGAGTGTTGATGTGGCACATGGTGTTAATGTATATATTTTTTTTGTTTAATTCTATTATCTCCCAGAGTGTTGTCAACACCTACTTTGAAGCTGCAGGGAAATATCAAACTTCCTGCTGTAATATTTTATGTCCAGCAGAGCGCAGCAGAAGAAAGTGTCTGTATGATGGTTCTTGTCTCTGACCTTCACTGCAACATGCAGTATTGAAAGAGCACCAGCAGGAGGCTGATTTATTGCTCTATAGAAGCTGTGTTTAGGATTTAGTAACATCTCACAGATCAGTTGAAGACCGCTACCTAAATCTCTGACTTTACCTTTAACTGGACCTGAGCTGCACTGACTATAAACTGCTTCTTTTTTCTAGTAGTGGAGCCATGTTACTGCATCTGTTTAGATGAGACCTTCAGGCCCTCTGCTGTCCATGTTCCAAAAGAATTAAACAGATAAATTATCTGTCTGATGCAAGAAAACAAATATAACCTGTTAAATAAACACTTAAGCTTACTGGAACTTGTGTATGTTCAAAAACTTACATAAGTAGTGACCTATTACATGTTTATCCTTTTGTAAATGTCTTATTATAATTATAATTTCTATCATTTTAAACGCTGTGGAAATATTTTTGCCAAACACTGGTCTGTAGACATTTTTTGACAAAAGGAAAAATAAATTAAATGTCTGATGAAATAATAATAATAATAAAAATTAAAATAAAATTAAATAAAAAAAAAATTAAAAACTTTTGGGAACCTGAGATGATAAAGACAAAATCTGGATGGGGTGTTGAACAGGCAGTAAGTTTGACAATAAGACATTTAGTTAAAATTAGAGGAAAAAAAAAAAAAAAAAAAAAAAAAAATAGGCTCCAGCTTCCCCGCAACCCTGAATTAAACTAAGCGATATAGAAAATAGATGGATTTATTTACCTTTTTCTCTCATTTTTGGAACATTTGTCATAGATTTTTGGAATCTTTCACTGACACCCACGATTATATATTTTTGTTTGTACATATTATTTTTAGTTTTTATTATCATTATTATTATTATTATTATTATTGTTGTGACATCTACAAATATTATTCTATTATGGATGCAGATATTAAAATGTCTGTTATTCTTGTTTACCATTTATTACTTAATCTTGTATTTCCTTCTGGTACTTTTCACAGACTGAGTAGCGTTTCATTTGCATAATCACAACATACACACATCACTATGCTGTGTGTGTTCCGTCTTATTAATTTATCCTTTTTTCTGTTTTTGGTACACTTTCTGTTAATGGAATTAATTTTTTCTTAAATTATTTATTTATTTATTTATTTATTTTTATTTATTCAGTCCTGTCAGTGGTTCCTCTGGAACTCCATTGCTCTCAGCCTGAGATCTGCAGACTCTGTGATCTTTTAAAAAGCAGCTAAAAATGCATCTTTTTAAATTCGCTTTTACTTAGTTTTATTTGTTTTTATGGTCTCTGTATTATTGTTATTTTGTGTTTCATGTTTCGTTGTTAAGCACCTTGTGATTTTTATTTTGAAAGGTGCTATATAAATAAACATTTACTTTACTTACTTTACTCCTTTGTCTTATCTTGTTTTGTCTCATCCTGTCCTACCAAACATAATTTCTGTCCTGTGTCTTCTGTTTCACCTTTATGCACACACACCTACTAAACAGAATTCAATTAACTCATTATTATTATTATTATTATTATTATTATTATTATTAATATTATTATTATTAATATTATTATTGTTGTTGTTGTAGTTGTTGTTATTGGTGACATGTGGGCTGTGGCCAGTCATGGATTAGGATGGATCGCAGGAAGAGTGTTGATGTGGCACATGGTGTTAATGTATATATTTTTTTTGTTTAATTCTATTATCTCCCAGAGTGTTGTCAACACCTACTTTGAAGCTGCAGGGAAATATAAAACTTCCTGCTGTAATATTTTATGTCCAGCAGAGCGCAGCAGAAGAAAGTGTCTGTATGATGGTTCTTA
The DNA here is from genome assembly GCF_017639745.1 of Melanotaenia boesemani. NCBI lineage: Eukaryota > Metazoa > Chordata > Actinopteri > Atheriniformes > Melanotaeniidae > Melanotaenia > Melanotaenia boesemani. Next base: position 14,323,375 of record NC_055698.1, on the reverse strand, counting down.
TCTCTGACCTTCACTGCAACATGCAGTATTGAAAGAGTACCAGCAGGAGGCTTATTTATTGCTCTATAGAAGCTGTGTTTAGGATTTAGTAACGTCTCACAGATCAGTTGAAGACCGCTACCTAAATCTCTGACTTTACCTTTAACTGGACCTGAGCTGCACTGACTATAAACTGCTTCTTTTTTCTAGTAGTGGAGCCATGTTACTGCATCTGTTTAGATGAGACCTTCAGGCCCTCTGCTGTCCATGTTCCAAAAGAATTAAACAGATAAATTATCTGTCTGATGCAAGAAAACAAATATAACCTGTTAAATAAACACTTAAGCTTACTGGAACTTGCGTATGTTCAAAAACTTACATAAGTAGTGACCTATTACATGTTTTTCCTTTTGTAAATGTCTTATTATAATTATAATTTCTATCATTTTAAACGCTGTGGAAATATTTTTACCAAACACTGGTCTGTAGATATTTTTTGACAAAAGGAAAAATAAATTAAATGTCTGATGAAATAATAATAAAAATTAAAATAAAATTAAATAAAAAAAATAAAAACTTTTGGGAACCTGAGATGATAAAGACAAAATCTGGATGGGGTGTTGAACAGGCAGTAAGTTTGACAATAAGACATTTAGTTAAAATTAGAGGAAAAAAAAAAAAAAAAAAAAAAAAAAAAAAAATAGGCTCCAGCTTCCCCGCAACCCTGAATTAAACTAAGCGATATAGAAAATAGATGGATTTATTTACCTTTTTCTCTCATTTTTGGAACATTTGTCATAGATTTTTGGAATCTTTCACTGACACCCATGATTATATATTTTTGTTTGTACATATTATTTTTAGTTTTTATTATCATTATTATTATTATTATTATTATTGTTGTGACATCTACAAATATTATTCTATTATGGATGCAGATATTAAAATGTCTGTTATTCTTGTTTACCATTTATTACTTAATCTTGTATTTCCTTCTGGTACTTTTCACAGACTGAGTAGCGTTTCATTTGCATAATCACAACATACACACATCACTATGCTGTGTGTGTTCCGTCTTATTAATTTATCCTTTTTTCTGTTTTTGGTACACTTTCTGTTAATGGAATTAATTTTTTCTTAAATTATTTATTTATTTATTTATTTTTATTTATTCAGTCCTGTCAGTGGTTTCTCTGGAACTCCATTGCTCTCAGCCTGAGATCTGCAGACTCTGTGATCTTTTAAAAAGCAGCTAAAAATGCATCTTTTTAAATTCGCTTTTACTTAGTTTTATTTGTTTTTATGTTCTCTGTATTATTGTGTTATTTTGTGGTTCATGTTTCGTTGTTAAGCACCTTGTGATTTTTATTTTGAAAGGTGCTATATAAATAAACATTTACTTTACTTACTTTACTCCTTTGTCTTATCTTGTTTTGTCTCATCCTGTCCTACCAAACATAATTTCTGTCCTGTGTCTTCTGTTTCACCTTTATGCACACACACACCTACTAAACAGAATTCAATTAACTCATTATTATTATTATTATTATTATTATTATTATTATTATTATTATTATTATTAATATTATTATTGTTGTTGTAGTTGTTGTTATTGGTGACATGTGGGCTGTGGCCAGTCATGGATTAGGATGGATCGCAGGAAGAGTGTTGATGTGGCACATGGTGTTAATGTATATATTTTTTTTGTTTAATTCTATTATCTCCCAGAGTGTTGTCAACACCTACTTTGAAGCTGCAGGGAAATATAAAACTTCCTGCTGTAATATTTTATGTCCAGCAGAGCGCAGCAGAAGAAAGTGTCTGTATGATGGTTCTTGTCTCTGATCTTCACTGCAACATGCAGTATTGAAAGAGTACCAGCAGGAGGCTTATTTATTGCTCTATAGAAGCTGTGTTTAGGATTTAGTAACATCTCACAGATCAGTTGAAGACTGCTACCTAAATCTCTGACTTTACCTTTAACTGGACCTGAGCTGCACTGACTATAAACTGCTTCTTTTTTCTAGTAGTGGAGCCATGTTACTGCATCTGTTTAGATGAGACCTTAAGGCCCTCTGCTGTCCATGTTCCAAAAGAATTAAACAGATAAATTATCTGTCTGATGCAAGAAAACAAATATAACCAGTTAAATAAACACTTAAGCTTACTGGAACTTGCGTATGTTCAAAAACTTACATAAGTAGTGACCTATTACATGTTTTTCCTTTTGTAAATGTCTTATTATAATTATAATTTCTATCATTTTAAACGCTGTGGAAATATTTTTGCCAAACACTGGTCTGTAGATATTTTTTGACAAAAGGAAAAATAAATTAAATGTCTGATGAAATAATAATAATAATAAAAATTAAAATAAAATTAAATAAAAAAATAAATAAAAACTTTTGGGAACCTGAGATGATAAAGACAAAATCTGGATGGGGTGTTGAACAGGCAGTAAGTTTGACAATAAGACATTTAGTTAAAATTAGAGGAAAAAAAAAAAAAAAAAAAAAAAAAAATAGGCTCCAGCTTCCCCGCAACCCTGAATTAAACTAAGCGATATAGAAAATAGATGGATTTATTTACCTTTTTCTCTCATTTTTGGAACATTTGTCATAGATTTTTGGAATCTTTCACTGACACCCACGATTATATATTTTTGTTTGTACATATTATTTTTAGTTTTTATTATCATTATTATTATTATTATTATTATTGTTGTGACATCTACAAATATTATTCTATTATGGATGCAGATATTAAAATGTCTGTTATTCTTGTTTACCATTTATTACTTAATCTTGTATTTCCTTCTGGTACTTTTCACAGACTGAGTAGCGTTTCATTTGCATAATCACAACATACACACATCACTATGCTGTGTGTGTTCCGTCTTATTAATTTATCCTTTTTTCTGTTTTTGGTACACTTTCTGTTAATGGAATTAATTTTTTCTTAAATTATTTATTTATTTATTTTTATTTATTCAGTCCTGTCAGTGGTTCCTCTGGAACTCCATTGCTCTCAGCCTGAGATCTGCAGACTCTGTGATCTTTTAAAAAGCAGCTAAAAATGCATCTTTTTAAATTCGCTTTTACTTAGTTTTATTTGTTTTTATGTTCTCTGTATTATTGTGTTATTTTGTGGTTCATGTTTCGTTGTTAAGCACCTTGTGATTTTTATTTTGAAAGGTGCTATATAAATAAACATTTACTTTACTTACTTTACTCCTTTGTCTTATCTTGTTTTGTCTCATCCTGTCCTACCAAACATAATTTCTGTCCTGTGTCTTCTGTTTCACCTTTATGCACACACACCTACTAAACAGAATTCAATTAACTCATTATTATTATTATTATTATTATTATTATTATTATTAATATTATTATTGTTGTTGTAGTTGTTGTTATTGGTGACATGTGGGCTGTGGCCAGTCATGGATTAGGATGGATCGCAGGAAGAGTGTTGATGTGGCACATGGTGTTAATGTATATATTTTTTTTGTTTAATTCTATTATCTCCCAGAGTGTTGTCAACACCTACTTTGAAGCTGCAGGGAAATATAAAACTTCCTGCTGTAATATTTTATGTCCAGCAGAGCGCAGCAGAAGAAAGTGTCTGTATGATGGTTCTTGTCTCTGACCTTCACTGCAACATGCAGTATTGAAAGAGCACCAGCAGGAGGCTTATTTATTGCTCTATAGAAGCTGTGTTTAGGATTTAGTAACATCTCACAGATCAGTTGAAGACCGCTACCTAAATCTCTGACTTTACCTTTAACTGGACCTGAGCTGCACTGACTATAAACTGCTTCTTTTTTCTAGTAGTGGAGCCATGTTACTGCATCTGTTTAGATGAGACCTTCAGGCCCTCTGCTGTCCATGTTCCAAAAGAATAAAACAGATAAATTATCTGTCTGATGCAAGAAAACAAATATAACCAGTTAAATAAACACTTAAGCTTACTGGAACTTGCGTATGTTCAAAAACTTACATAAGTAGTGACCTATTACATGTTTTTCCTTTTGTAAATGTCTTATTATAATTATAATTTCTATCATTTTAAACGCTGTGGAAATATTTTTGCCAAACACTGGTCTGTAGATATTTTTTGACAAAAGGAAAAATAAATTAAATGTCTGATGAAATAATAATAATAATAAAAATTAAAATAAAATTAAATAAAAAAAAAATAAAAACTTTTGGGAACCTGAGATGATAAAGACAAAATCTGGATGGGGTGTTGAACAGGCAGTAAGTTTGACAATAAGACATTTAGTTAAAATTAGAGGAAAAAAAAAAAAAAAAAAAAAAAAAAAAAAATAGGCTCCAGCTTCCCCGCAACCCTGAATTAAACTAAGCGATATAGAAAATAGATGGATTTATTTACCTTTTTCTCTCATTTTTGGAACATTTGTCATAGATTTTTGGAATCTTTCACTGACACCCATGATTATATATTTTTGTTTGTACATATTATTTTTAGTTTTTATTATCATTATTATTATTATTATTATTATTGTTGTGACATCTACAAATATTATTCTATTATGGATGCAGATATTAAAATGTCTGTTATTCTTGTTTACCATTTATTACTTAATCTTGTATTTCCTTCTGGTACTTTTCACAGACTGAGTAGCGTTTCATTTGCATAATCACAACATACACACATCACTATGCTGTGTGTGTTCCGTCTTATTAATTTATCCTTTTTTCTGTTTTTGGTACACTTTCTGTTAATGGAATTAATTTTTTCTTAAATTATTTATTTATTTATTTATTTATTTTTATTTATTCAGTCCTGTCAGTGGTTTCTCTGGAACTCCATTGCTCTCAGCCTGAGATCTGCAGACTCTGTGATCTTTTAAAAAGCAGCTAAAAATGCATCTTTTTAAATTCGCTTTTACTTAGTTTTATTTGTTTTTATGTTCTCTGTATTATTGTGTTATTTTGTGGTTCATGTTTCGTTGTTAAGCACCTTGTGATTTTTATTTTGAAAGGTGCTATATAAATAAACATTTACTTTACTTACTTTACTCCTTTGTCTTATCTTGTTTTGTCTCATCCTGTCCTACCAAACATAATTTCTGTCCTGTGTCTTCTGTTTCACCTTTATGCACACACACCTACTAAACAGAATTCAAGTAACTCATTATTATTATTATTATTATTATTATTGTTATTGTTATTGTTATTGTTATTATTAATATTAATATTATTATTATTATTATTATTATTATTATTATGGTCTCTGACCTTCACTGCAACATGCAGTATTGAAAGAGCACCAGCAGGAGGCTGATATATTGCTCTAAAGAAGCTGTGTTTAGGATTTAGTAACATCTCACAGATCAGTTGAAGACCGATACCTAAATCTCTGACTTTACCTTTAACTGGACCTGAGCTGCATTGACTATAAACTGCTTCTTTTTTCTAGTAGTGGAGCCATGTTACTGCATCTGTTTAGATGAGACCTTCAGGCCCTCTGCTGTCCATGTTCCAAAAGAATTAAACAGATAAATTATCTGTCTGATGCAAGAAAACAAATATAACCAGTTAAATAAACACTCAAGCTTACTGGAACTTGCGTATGTTCAAAAACTTACATAAGTAGTGACCTATTACATGTTTTTCCTTTTGTAAATGTCTTATTATAATTATAATTTCTATCATTTTAAACGCTGTGGAAATATTTTTGCCAAACACTGGTCTGTAGACATTTTTTGACAAAAGGAAAAATAAATTAAATGTCTGATGAAATAATAATAATAATAAAAATTAAAATAAAATTAAATAAAAAAATAAATAAAAACTTTTGGGAACCTGAGATGATAAAGACAAAATCTGGATGGGGTGTTGAACAGGCAGTAAGTTTGACAATAAGACATTTAGTTAAAATTAGAGGAAAAAAAAAAAAAAAAAAAAAAAAAGAAAATAGGCTCCAGCTTCCCCGCAACCCTGAATTAAACTAAGCGATATAGAAAATAGATGGATTTATTTACCTTTTTCTCTCATTTTTGGAACATTTGTCATAGATTTTTGGAATCTTTCACTGACACCCATGATTATATATTTTTGTTTGTACATATTATTTTTAGTTTTTATTATTATTATTATTATTATTATTATTATTATTATTATTATTATTATTATTGTGACATCTACAAATATTATTCTATTATGGATGCAGATATTAAAATGTCTGTTATTCTTGTTTACCATTTATTACTTAATCTTGTATTTCCTTCTGGTACTTTTCACAGACTGAGTAGCGTTTCATTTGCATAATCACAACATACACACATCACTATGCTGTGTGTGTTCCGTCTTATTAATTTATCCTTTTTTCTGTTTTTGGTACACTTTCTGTTAATGGAATTAATTTTTTCTTAAATTATTTATTTATTTATTTATTTATTTTTATTTATTCAGTCCTGTCAGTGGTTCCTCTGGAACTCCATTGCTCTCAGCCTGAGATCTGCAAACTCTGTGATCTTTTAAAAAGCAGCTAAAAATGCATCTTTTTAAATGTGCTTTTACTTAGTTTTATTTGTTTTTATGTTCTCTGTATTATTGTGTTATTTTGTGGTTCATGTTTCGTTGTTAAGCACCTTGTGATTTTTATTTTGAAAGGTGCTATATAAATAAACATTTACTTTACTTACTTTACTCCTTTGTCTTATCTTGTTTTGTCTCATCCTGTCCTACCAAACATAATTTCTGTCCTGTGTCTTCTGTTTCACCTTTATGCACACACACCTACTAAACAGAATTCAATTAACTCATTATTATTATTATTATTATTATTATTATGGTCTCTGACCTTCACTGCAACATGCAGTATTGAAAGAGCACCAGCAGGAGGCTGATTTATTGCTCTAAAGAAGCTGTGTTTAGGATTTAGTAACATCTCACAGATCAGTTGAAGACCACTACCTAAATCTCTGGCTTTACCTTTAACTGGTCCTGAGCTGCACTGACTATAAACTGCTTCTTTTTTCTAGTAGTGGAGCCATGTTACTGCATCTGTTTAGATGAGACCTTCAGGCCCTCTGCTGTCCATGTTCCAAAAGAATTAAACAGATAAATTATCTGTCTGATGCAAGAAAACAAATATAACCTGTTAAATAAACACTTAAGCTTACTGGAACTTGCGCATGTTCAACGACTTACATAAGTAGTGACCTATTACATGTTTTTCCTTTTTTAAATGTCTTATTGTAATTATAATTTCTATCATTTGAATGCTGTGGCATTATTTTTGCAAAACACTCTTTGTAGACATTTTTTGACAAAAGGAAAAATAAATTAAATGTCTGATGAAATAATAATAATGATAAAAAATAAAATAAAGTAAAAAAAAAAAAAAAAAAAATAAAAACTTTTGGGAACCTGAGATGATAAAGACAAAATCTGGATGGGGTGTTGAACAGGCAGTAAGTTTGACAACAAGACATTTAGTTAAAATTAAAAAAAAAAAAAAAGAGAAAAGAAAAGAAAATAGGCTCCAGCTTCCCCGCAACCCTGAATTACACTAAGCGATATAGAAAATAGATGGATTTATTTACCTTTTTCTCTCATTTTTGGAATATTTGTCATAGCTTTTTGGAATCTTTCACTGACACCCATGATTATATATTTTTGTTTGTAGATATTATTATTATTATTATTATTATTATTATTATTATTGTTGTTGTGACATCTACAAATATTATTCTATTATGGATGCAGATATTAAAATGTCTGTTATTCTTGTTTACCATTTATTACTTAATCTTGTATTTCCTTCTGGTACTTTTCACAGACTGAGTAGCGTTTCATTTGCATAATCACAACATACACACATCACTATGCTGTGTGTGTCCCGTCTTATTAATTTATCTTTTTTACTATTTTCGGTACACTTTCTGTAAATGGAATTGTTTTTTTTTTTTACTAAAATGTTTTCTATTTTAATCATTTATTTATTTATTTTCATTTTCTGTTTTCATTTATAGATTTCCTTGTCCCTTGATTTTGTCGGTCCTGTCAGTGGTTCCTCTGGAACTCCCTTCCTCTCAGCCTGAGATCTGCAGACTCTGTGATCTTTTTAAAAAGCAGCTAAAAACGGAAAAATGTTTTTATTTTCTATCATTTCCACCTGCAGCCGTTGCAACAAAAAGTTCCGCCTTTTTCCAGGTAAAATATATAAAAATCATAAAGGTTAAATAATTAATACATCAGTACACACACTATTCACATGCACACACACGCACACACACACACACACATACCTAGCACATTAGCAAAATATCAAAGATATCAATTTTTCTCACATTTTATTCAACAAGTTCTTGTGTGTGTGTTTTATGTAACATTTATGATTAATGTATCTATTGAATTTTCTGTTAGGACTTCTACAAATGAATTAACACAGTTAAATAACTGCTTAGTATCTTATGTAAACAGTTACTGCATCTCTTAATAGTAATGTTTTGCTAACTGCCCTGACCAATGACATCCAACCAACAGTGGAGACACCCTCTTTTTTCATATAAAAGAAAGTGGAATCTCATCTTCCTCTGCAGGGTTTATAGTGGAACACATCAGTGCAGATAAACTCCAACAAGACATCTCCTTCTTGTCATAACTAAAGACTCCATCATGTTGTTATTCCTCTTCGTCTTTGGTTTGGCTCTTGGTGCAGTGGCTCCATCAGATGAGCTGGAAGGGGAGCTGCAACGTGGCGGTTGTCCCATGTTCTGGTACAACTTCAATGGCCGCTGCTACAAGTATGCTGCCTCACGCATGACCTGGGCTGATGCTGAGCTCAACTGTGTGTCAGAAGGAGCCAACCTGGTGTCCATTCACAGCCAGGAAGAACACGATTTTGTCCAATCTCTGATCAAGAACTTTGACCATGCTCAGAGTCCTACTTGGATCGGACTCAGTGACGTCCATAAAGAGGGCACATGGATGTGGTCTGATGGTACTAAGGTGGATTTTACCATTTGGTATGAAGGGCAACCAGATAACTATGATGGAATTCAACACTGTGTTCATGTAAAGTTTTTTGGACAAAGATGGAATGACATCCCATGTTCTTATACTTACACTTCTGTTTGTGCAACCCGCATACCGCGTCCATAACATCTGGGATACTAAACATCTGTGTGATCCAGCCTGCTCTGCTGAACTGATTCTGTGATAATATTCATGAGACTTCCACAATAAAGCTATAAATCTACACTTTTATGTCTCTGTACAAATTTCACACCACCACCCTACTGTGTTTTTATTTTTTTACTGTGATATAAAATCTTTTCTCCTTTTATTTTCTTTATTTGTCTCCAATTCTTAAGTTTTTCATTGAGTTCAACTTTAAATACAAATAAAAACAAATATTTTAGTCATTCCAAAAAATATCAGAGTTCAAGAAATGTTCAGGGTTTAATGGCAAACGGTGCCATAAATGGTCATTTTTAGTGAAAGCTGTTTAAAATCTGTTTAAATAATGAAACAAAAATATAAAGTAGGCCTGCATATTGTAAAGAGAGAAAAATTGAAGATTTTTGATCAATAAACGAGTATTGATGTGGAAAATGTTACTTAAGACATCAGTAAAAATCAGACTCCTGCACATTTCATGAAAAATGTGATCAATACAGTTGGATTATATATGGCCTCATGTATCTGAAATAAATAAAAATGTTTCTGTTGCTTTAAAATATAAGTCATTAACCTACAGTACAGGTCAGTATTATTAATCCATTTCTGAAGTTTGTGACAAAAGAGAACAACTTTTACAGAAAGTAAAAGTTGGGAAATCACAGCTTAAAATTAATAGTTTATGCTTTTTGATTGTCCTCATTGTCCTTGTTTTTATATTTTTTTTGTTTACTTTTGGAGAGTGTTGTGGACAACCAGCTTTTACAACCTGAAAGTATCCTTGTGTGTATTAAGTATTCTGGAGTAGACCAAAACATTTCCTCAGACTGATCAGATCATTTTTCATTATCTGGATCTTTTCCATGCGTAAATTTAGCATCTCCTTCTAATTTAGTTTTTACTGTTAAAAGTACCCATTTTATTTCTTCACGAGATTTCTCACATCCTACTTAAACTGTTAGACAGAGCTTCGTTATTACCAGCAACGTGTCATCTCTCTCCGTTGCTTCGGAATGTGAGAGAATCTCCAGCCACACACACTCACACACTCTCTGCTTTGACCTTTTTTTGCTATCTTCTTTTTTGGTTTCATTATTCTTTCCTTTTATGCTTCAGTAATTCACTTATTTTATTTATTATATATTTATTTCTTCTTTTTTTTATTTTATACGGTGCACCTATTTGACTTATTTATGTATTTATTTTATTACTTATATTTATGCCCTTAAATATTATTCTGTTTGGCCCGTTTTCTTTCTTTCTTTTTTTTTCCTTTGTTACATATTGGGGAGTCCCATTCACCCTTCTTCTCTTTACCAGCTGTGTTTCCCATTTTGCAACTAGGACGTCTCCTGTTGGTTTTTTCTCACTTCGAGTAGTCCAACATTCAGACACAAAAATGACTAAAAAGCCTCTTATTTCCACCAAAGTTTTTACCACTGAAGCAAAAACCTCGGTGCCGGACTAACCTACCCTACCGCAGTAGAATAGTGACCTATCCTGCTTTCGCAGAATAGTGAAAACCTATCTTGTCTTCACAAGATAGTGGGATTCCTACCCTATTTTAATAAGATAGTGAGAGAAGGAGTGGTAAATGAGACTCCGATATGAAAACTTCTCACCGTGTGTGATCTGGGTTCTGCTCCACACGCAGACTTCGTTCTGGTTATCAGTGGTGCCTGAACGGAGTCCCTCTGCCGTCCCCTGACGGTTAAGGCTGACCCAGGGGCTGAAGTATCCTTCAGGATGAGCAATCACGGGTTCTGGTCCTCCGGTCAGTCACTCAAGACATCCTGCCCGACAACGCCAGATTGTTGTGGAATTTTTATTATCAAAGATCACGCACTAAGTGAGAATCAAACAAAGTATTTTTATTAAGAGCTGATCATGCAGTGGGAGTCACACAGTCAAACAGCTTTGGCTGAGCGAGTCCGCAAAGATACAAATGGGCTTGGTTAATATAGACTCGCATGACATGATATCATCAAGGTCATTGAAGCAAATCCTCAGTACACTGTCTTCAGACCCTGCTCAACCTGGTACAAAGTTTCTAAAGAATGTTAACAGCGATGTGATAAGAAAGAAGAGCTCATTACTAAATATTTTCTGGGTACAGGTTGTTCAGCTCAGTGAAACAAGTGAAACGTAAATCATGGTTTTAATAATACAAATTGTAGATTGCAGAATATAAGGGGTATGTGTATAAAATTTTCCATTACAAGAGTTTCTTAAATTTTTGTCAAAAACCTTTAATGCATCTGGCTGTTGTGTTTTGTTCTAGTAGGAAGAACTTTTTTCCTTTTATTTGTCATTTTGTCATTATCATATTATCATTATCACACTAACAGCAGAAACACTGTATGACATAAAAGAAACATGCCTCTCATTTGTCTTGGTAGGGTTAATGCTTGCACACATCAGTGCAGATAAACTCCAACAAGAACACTGTGGACACACCAACATGTACAACAACTTAATGTGGAATGATCATGTGTGATCTGTTGCAAGAACTTTTGCTTGTTTGTCCTTAGCTGCAGAAAAACTTCCACCACCTGACTTTACTTATGCTGACCTTGTGAGTTTAAGCTACCGTGTGGTGGTGTACAGAAAATATTTCAAGAGTATTTCTAAAAAGAAACTTCTAAATCATTTAAAAAAGTTTTTCTGCCTCCATGATCCACTTCCAAAGCAAAATGATGCTTCTGTAAATTACATGTGAACAAAATAACATACTCTCATACTGTCTCATAAGTCTTATTTAGAACCAGAATTACATAATTTCTACTGCCTTATCTTCTTAAAACTAAGTTTATAAAATTCAGAATCTTTATAGTCTTTTTGGTTTCCATTGAATGAAAGATAAATAAAAGATAAAGACCAAGCAGCATAACTGTTTTGTTCATGTAATCTATTGTCAAACACGTTCATTTTAAACTACAGTTGTTAAGGTCCAGATGTGTCTGACTGTCATTTTAAGTCAAGCATTGGCTTGAAAAAAACATTCAACAGCATTCATGCAAGTATCAATAAAACTGCAATATGATATAGATATCCATCACTCTGTGGTGATTTATAGTTTCAAAGTGTTCCAAGTGTTATATTGCTATGCTAATGAAGACTGCTCGTCAAATTGCTGTCAGAGGTTTTATAATTGAATTATATTGAATTTCCCTTTGGGATTAATAAAGTATTTTTCATTCATTCATTCATTCATAAATATGTGTTTTATTGCAGTAATTGAGATTACAAAACACAGCGAATGAGGTTACAAAGGTGTATTCAATTTAATCTGTGACGAAGACAATGTAGAATATATAGGTCCAACTCCCCTTCACCTGTTCCCTCTTCATAATGGCTTTCCCTTTTTTGGAGGATGTGCTGGACGAGGAAGCCCGCATCCTCAGAAGATCATTCAGACGTGAACGAGTCTTCAGGAACAGGTCAGATCCCCTGGCCTTTGGAGATGACTATGTCATTGAAAGATACAGATTTTCGGGTGATGGACTAAGATATTTATGTAGGCTGCAGAGTCCAAAAATACAGCACCAGACAGCGCGAAGCCATGCCCTCACTGTACCACAGATGATCTGTGTCACATTGAGGTGGCTTGCTAGTGGGAGCTTCCTTTATTCTGTTGGGGATGCAGAGAACCTCAATAAAGGAACCATTTGCCGGACAATCAGATGCGTTTGTCTGGCACTGAAATCATTCAGCAATATATTCATCACCTTCCCTGGCCACAGAAGACCCCTCTACATCAAGGAGGAGTTTTACAAGATTGCAGGTAACCTCAATTTTAATGTGCACCCATTAGTTTCTAAGTATATCTGTCACAGTTGGATACTCACTATTTTTTGTTACAGCTTTCCCTAACATCATTGGGGCAGTGGATTGCACACACATAAGAATCAGACGCCCCTCAGGTGAACATGAGGGAGATTACATTAACAGGAAATCCTTCCACAGCATCAATGTTCAGGTAAGAGTGATTTGTGGTTATGACCTACATGAATCTGTTCTGTGCATTTAATGACCTTAATAGGCTACAACTAAATATTTCAGATGATCTGTGATGCTGACTGCCTTGTGAGCAATTTAGAGGCAAAGTGGCCTGGCTCAGTGCATGACTCTAGAGTCTTTCGGGCTAGTCCAATTTATGAGAGACTTTCACAAGGTAGCCTACACATTTGTACTGTAAGCACCTTGGACATTGTGTGTGTAACTCTGTTTTCTAAATTATATTTTGTATTATCAGGTTAATTCTCTGGTGTGCTGCTGGGAGATAAAGGATACGCCTGTGAGTCATTCCTCTTGACTCCCCTTGCAGATCCCCAAACCCCACCACAGCAGGCCTACAACCATGCACACACCAAGACAAGGGCTCGAATCGAGATGACCTTCGGCCTTCTGAAATCTCGGTTTCAGTGCCTGTACCACCTGAGGATTTCCCCGGACAGAGCCTGTGATGTTATTGCTGCATGCGTAGTACTTCATAACATTGCAGGCCTAAGAAAGGCCCCCCCCCGAGTGGCTGTTGATGTTGACTGGGAAAATGCTCCCATCTTCCCGGACAACATTAATGGCAGACTTGTCAGGGAGCAATATATTGCAAGTTTCTTCACTTAATTTTGGATTTAGCCCCTTTATTTAATAAAAGAGCTTTTCCTGTGTGAGCATTTTGTTTAGCACTGGTGGTTCTTTGAAATTCTTTTACATTCATGAAAAGAGGACGGACACCAATGTTCTAGGTTTTTTTTTTTTTTTTTTTTTATTAAGCAGTCATTTGTCTTGGTTGCTTGGATCCTACGACAGCAAAAGTAACAAGGATTAAAACACTGTATTGCAGATATGGTTACTGTGTGCATTGAAACACTCACTTCTCTTTCTAGTTTCTGGATTTCCAGGTCCAGTTTTCTGAGTGTCTGGCGTTTAATCTCTAGATCCAGCTCTATTTCTTGGAGCTTTCTCTTTTTGAGTCTGATTTTAACATCTGCCAGCTCTATCTGTCTCTCCAGGTGCTTTGCATAAAGTGTTCTGACAGTTTGTGAAGTCTGTAAAAGAAATGTCAATTAGCACAGCAGGATTTGTGCATAATGTAGATGTACTTTAGAATATACAGTATCCATATCTCAAGTGCAGTGAAATTTATCAGTAGTGATTCCTTCTCTAAAGGATATAACAGACAACAGTCTTGCCTGTACTTCTTAGATTAATTTGTGTGGATTTACTCAAACAGAACTTCAACACCTTCAGTGATTACAGACTTAAAACTCTGTCATGTTTTTGTTGTTCTTCCTGTTTGGTCTGGCTCTGGGTGCTGAGTCTCCACCTGCTGATCAGGAGGTGAAGCTTCTACGTGGCAGCTGTCCCGTGTTCTGGTACAGCTTCAACGGCCGCTGCTACAAATATGTTGCCACCTTGATGACCTGGGCTGATGCAGAGCTCCACTGTGTGTCACAAGGAGCCAACCTGGTGTCCATCCACAGTCAGAAGGAAGAGGATTTTGTCAAATTACTGATCAAAAACTTTGATCCTGCTCAGGGAGTTAACTGGATTGGACTCACTGATGCTCAGCAGGAAGGAGCATGGTTCTGGTCTGATGGGTCCAAAGTCAGTTTCACTCTTTGGGATCCAGGACAACCAGATAATGCTAATGGACAAGAACACTGTGTACACACCAATGCGGGCAACAACTTTATGTTGAATGATCATGTGTGCTCAAATGCATACGCTTTTGTTTGTGCATCACGCGCAGTTTGTCCTTAGAGACCTAAAGATTTAGACCTACAGACTTTACTGATGTTGACCTTAAGCTACAGTGGGTGGGTATTCAGAAAATATTTGATCCTAAATAGAACGTTGTAAATAATTACTTTCTTTTTTTTCTTTTCTTTTCTTTTCCTTCTTTGTTTTTTAACATTTTGATCCACTGAAAAGTAAAGTGATGTTTCTGTTAAATACATGTGTAGAAAAAAAGATACTTTCTCAGACTTGTTTGTTTGTTTTATTTGTGGTAAATCAGAAAAACCTCATTTCTACCATATTGTACTATCAAAGTTAAGTTCAGTTGTAATGCACTTCATTTATAAAACACATTTTAATTGCAAACAGGAAAGTGTGTTATTGCAGATGCCTGAATAAAGAGCGTTGCAGTAGTGCAGACGAGAAGAAATGAAAGCATGCACAACCTTTTAAAAAATGGTTTAAAAGATTTAAAAGATTCCACTTTTGATAAAAGATGAAGGTGATAAAAACTTGATTTTAAAACAGCATTGACCTGCTTGTCAAGTTTAAAATCGTCATCCATGTTGGCCCCAAGGCTGGTGACTTTGGGAAGCAAATCATTTTGTAGGAGTCCCTATGGAAAGCCGTTTTATTCAAAATTAAATAAATAGAAAAATAACTAAATTATTGAATATATATATATATATATATATATATATATATATATATATATATATATATATATATATATATATATAAATAAATATATAAATATATATATATATATATATATATATATATATATATATATATATATATATATATATATATATATATATATAAATATATATATATATATATATATATATATATATATATATATATATGTATAAATATACACACATATATATATATATATATATATATATATATATATATATATATATATATATATATATATATATATATGCATTAATTTATTTAGTTGGAATCATGAGGACACTTTTATTTTGGAGTAATTTTTGGGAGCAACATATAGTGCAGCACCACATTGTGCTGCGCCTATTTCGTGCTTCTGTTTTATTTCGGATCCTTATATTCAAATTAAGGGGCGGGGCTTCTAGACGTGGGCTGAATGTAGTAGGGGCAGAGCAGAGTGCCTGTAGACAGAGAGTGGCGCCATCTCCGTTCACTGCAATGGTTCAGTTTTTTCACAGCAATGGCGGCGTATGGAGCCCCTCAAAAGTTCCCGGTAGTTAGCAAAAGCTAAGCAACGGTCAATGTATTTCAATGGAGCAGATTGTCGGAGCTACACTTCTTCAAGGTAAGATGTTTTAATAGTCATATTTCCATATCAGTTGTGCATCGAAATCAACTTGACAGGAGTAATTAAATATGTCGACGGATTGTCCCCGTCTAGATTAATATATTTAGAGATTATAAACCGATAAAAGTTTATGCTAGCACACTGATAGCAACAGATGCCACAGGCTGATGAATGTAAATTCTGTTCGTCAATATAAATTGATCCAACGCCGTTGATAGCGAGGTTAATGTGTAGGGAGAGCGATTGTAGTTACATTTTTATTTAATTTTAATGTATTTATAAGGCTGTGGAATTATGGACAAAGATATGAAGATGAATACACAGTATTAGATAGCACAATACTCTTAGTATATATGTTTACAATCTTTGCAACTATAAAGCCTAACCTGTTAAATGTAACAAACATGTTAACCTTAAGAACTTAACAAAATATACATACACAAAATAAGTGGCTGATTGTACTTGAATGCATTTGCTGCACTAGACAGCACTCAGTGTGCAGGATGAGAGCAGAGAAGCAGAGAGATGCTTAAGGGAAGTATATCACTCTTCCCTCGTGCAGCATTGTCCTGAAGAACTTTCAGCAGTTCTGGGGTTGCCTGACGTTAACTGGGATACTGTTCTTCTTCACCTTCCTGGTTTGGCCACTTTTAAGTGTTGTTTCCTGTCCTTTTTTTCTACATTCTGCAACCTCAACCATATAAATCTCCCTGTGATGTGTTCTCTGTGTTTAATTTAAAAATATTAAACTTCCCAATGATATGGTCTTTGAAAATGTGTAAATGCATTGTTTTAATATGATTACCGCACATATTTTTTTGTTTTCACAGTCCCTGATGGTGGTCAAATGTATCCTGCTGACTTTGGCCATCCATATTTTCCTTCTGTCCCTGTCTTTGGGGAAGCCATACATACGCACGCCTTTCTCTGAGCGATTGGAGCATCCCCATGCAGCACAGCATACCATGGTGAAGACTGTATTCAAGGATAGCAGAGAAAAGAAATGGCTAGACATGCTGATCTAGTCGAGTTTTATGCTATTGTAAAGGAATTCTTTTAGGTATTAAATGCATTTGGAAAACAAAGGGTGTTTGTCTGATTTATTATGTATATGTAGGGAGTAAGTCTTGGGATAGTTAACAAATAGTGATAGAAAGCCATGTATTTTCCATGAATTGAAATCAAATTTTTATTTATTTGCCATGGATTTTCTGTAATAACACATTATATTGTGAGTCCAGACTTGTGTAGTTATCAGTCTGCCTCAGTCAAAATAAGTCTTAAGACTTAAAAGCAATTCACACAAGTAGATAGTAATAAGTAAGAATAGATAACCCATTTATTTGAAATGAATTGGGATCTAAATTTTATTTATTGGATATAGATTTCCTGTAAGAACAGTTATCATTATGCTGTGAGCCTAGATTTATTGTGTAGTCACTTGGTAAATCATTGTCATCACCTGTTGGTATGCCTCAGTCTGAAAGATAAAGTTAAAAAAACAGAAAATATTACGATTTACATTGCTGTTGATGTCAAACAGGTTTAGTTAACATGATTCATATCAATGAACACAACTATAAAAATATTGCAAAGCAAAGCCTTCGTTGATCATTATTTACCGATTATCGTAGTTTTCTTATTATTTTGTATTGGCCGCCAAGCACTTCCTGGAACTTTTGGAGGCTACATGGACCACGTGATCGGCAAGCGTTTTGAGCTTCCGGTGGCGCCACTCTCTCTCTAGAGTCACTCTGCTCTGCCCCTACTACATTCAGCCCACGTCTAGAAGCCCCGCCCCTTAATTTGAATATAAGGATCCGAAATAAAACAGAAGCACGAAATAGGCGCAGCACAATGTGGTGCTGCACTATATGTTGCTCCCAAAAATTACTCCAAAATAAAAGTGTCCTCATGATCCCAATTAAATAAATTAATGCATATATATATATATATATATATATATATATATATATATATATATATATTTATTTATATATACATTTACTTATATATATATATATATATATTTATTTATTTAAATATACATTTACTTATTTATATATATATATTTACTTATTTATATACATATATATATATATTCAATAATTTAGTTATTTTTCTATTTATTTAATTTTGAATAAAACGGCTTTCCATAAGTCCCAAGTTAAAGAGAGCGTTTCCAAACAGCATGATTTCAGTTTTTCCTTCATATAGTTTTTTTTTTTTTTTTTAACTTGTCCTGTCCAACACGGTAGCAGGCAGAATGATAGTCTGGCTGCTGCGTTGTGCCAAACAGATTTGCTTTGCCAAGGGGAGCTTTATGGCTACTCTTCAAATTCTGATTAATTAATTATTCATCCATTCATTCTCTTGACCGCTTATTCCATATGGGTCGCGGGTGAGCTGGAGCCTTTCCCAGCATTTCAACAGGTGAGAGGCAGGGTACACCCTGGACAGGTCACCAGTCTGTCACAGGGCCAACACAGATAGACAAACAACCATTCACACACACACTCCTAGGGAGAATTTAGAATAACCAATTAACCTATCATGCATGTCTTTGGACGGTGGGATGAAGCCGGAGAACCCAAAGAGAACCCACGGGGGAGAACATGCAAACTCCACACAGAAAGGCCACCACCCTCATGGTTCGAACCTCCCCCCAGCTGAGATTCGAACCGGCGACTTTCTTGCTGTGAGGCTGTGGTGCTTACCACCACACCACCGTGCAGCCCATTAGGGGTACTTGGTCATGTCTCTAGTGCCCTTCACCCAGGGCTCTCAGACAGCAGCTGGGGATGTGCTCCAGGGTTCCTCTTTTCTGGCAGACGGGGCAAGCTGGTGTCTCTACCATCCCCCAGGTAAAGAAGTTTAATGGACTACCCAACACCCAAAACTTTTCATAAGATAATCAGAGTAGGGAAAAAAAAGGGTGTTACAGTTGGGCCACCTCTTCAAATTTACAGCCCCTCCCTTCTAGGTGCCACTCCAAGTACAGACTGTCAAATTCTGGAAAATATTTAGTGTTAAGGTAACTTTTTTTGGCACATGAAGTAGAAAAAATGACTAGCAGGCAAAAAGGTCTCTGGACACCAACTCTATGAATAATAAAAGGTTTATCACAAAAAGTCTGGCATCAAAAAGAGATGTGCGGATTATGTACGGTCTCTAAGCCAATGTTGAGGATCCCACTGACCATGAATACCAGTGGTCTTATATAGGTTTACAAACAAAGAACATTCCTTACTTTACTTCTGACGCCACCCCTGAAAATGCCATACTGGAAACATCTGGTGTCATTTCCTGTGGTGTTATTTGATTTACAGGGTTCATGTGATCAGATTACCATACCTAAGTACATCTAAATGTAATTATACTACCTACATGATGCTAATCATTAAACACTTTAGTGTAAAGTGACATTTACCTTGGTAAACATCAAATGCCCAAGTGCAAGTGAATGCAGCTTGTCATTTATCTATGTATCGCTCTATACTATGTTCTGCATCAACACTACCACGTTCTTGATCATAGTTTCCATGTGGGGGATAATATTAGTCTGTCTATATATCGTACAAATGGACAAATGGGTGAGGTGCAGAATATATTAAATTATTCCATTTATGTTCATAATAATTGGTTCTGGTACAATGTTTATATTCTCTGTCCTTGTCTGTCTGTCCTTTTCTACAAATGCCCCCCCAGTCAGTTTAACCATCAAATTACACATTGCATAATCCAATCCAAGCATATCCCTGAGCAGGATCAAAGTTCTTGATCATAAACTTAAAAAACTGTTTTCATCCGGAGTGTGAGGCTTTTTTAAGTTTCAGCTTTTTGCTTCTCTGTGTAATCACATCCTTTTGGACTCAGTGGATCATAGGACTCAAAGAAAGTCCTGATCCAGTATTTGTTTCTGTACACTTTGATTCTGGATTCTAGTTTAGTTCAGGTTTTTCTTTAGAAAAAGGGCCAAATTATACGCAAGCTTAAGGATTTAATGAATTACCAATTGTTTGCAGGATGTGACTTCCTCTTCTTGTAAAGCAGTGGTTTTCAAAAGTTTTCTTAAGGGGCCCCCTTCTCATTTACAACAATGCCAAGGCCCACCTCCTCCCCTCCCTTCCCCCACATCCCACCACCACTACCACATGTACCCCAGCCCTTACAATGATAAGGAAATGCATCGCAAAATAATATTGTTTAGGAGAGAAACAGTGTGGTATTTTTAATTTATTGACTGCTAATTGCTACTGTTTTAGTAAAACTTTAGTAAAACAACTCTGCTATTTATGACAGTTTATTTCTGAGGTAATCAACAGGCTTTTCTTTGTGTTTAGGATCAGAAGTCCAAATGTGGAGTTTTAACTCTTTTGGTTTCATAGTGTCAGATGCTCATATTTTCAGACGTATGGTCTCTCTTCATTACCCACCATAGACCATTACCATTACTTGACCATTATGAGGTCATGACTGGGGCAAGATATGTCTTGTCATACTTTCTCATCTCTTTTCTGTTGTTGTTAAAATGTTAGTTGTTGATTCATCATTTGCCCATAGATACTTTCACAAATTTGTCTGTGTTTTGCTTGCAGTACTTCACTTCAATTTCTTCTTATTATATGTTAACTTCACAATAAAAACAGATAAAAAAAAAAAGAAAAGCACTGCCTGTTCAAGTCTCTACACAAATTCCATTAAATTTAAGTGTTGATTTTACTGGGTATATCTGTTTTCTTGCATCAGACAGATACGTTATCTGTTTAACAAATAATCACCTCATCAATAATTATCCCAGGTTTCCGAAGGCTTTGGTGTTTGTTTCACTGAGTAAATTAGATTTGCTTGATTGCAAAAGACCGATCAAAGTACAGAGAGTGTTTTGTAAAACTTTTGCCCCAACTTAAAATGATTGAAAATATAATTATAAAAGACAAGTAAAAAAAGAAAAGACATGTAATAGGTCACTGCTTATTTAAGTTGTTAAACATAAGTTCCAGTAAGCGCGAGTGTTTATTTTACTGAGGAAATTTGTTTTCTTGCATCAGACAGAATGTTTATCTGTTTAACAGCTAATTCTTTTGGAACATGGACAGCAGAGGGCCTGAAGGTCTCATCTAAACAGATGCAGTAACATGGCTCCACTACTAGAAAAAAGAAGCAGTTTATAGTCAGTGCAGCTTAGGACCAGTTAACGAGATTTTAGAGAGATGTCACTAAAGGCTAAACATAGCTACTCTAGAACAATAAAACAGCCTCCTGTTGGTTCTCTTTCAATACTGCGGGTCCAGGTCAGAGACAAGAACCATCATACAGACTCTTTCTTCTGCTGCCCTCTGCTGGACTCAAAATATTACAGCAAGAAGTTTTTTTTTTCCCTGTGGCTTCACAGCAGGTCTTGACTAGACACAACTCTGGGAGATAATAGAATTAAACTAAAAAGTAAATATATTAACACCATTTATAAAATTTCAACATTTAGAAAATAGTATAGACTGTTATGGCAATTTTCTAAACAGTGACGGAGTGACAAGCAAAAATAGGTTATGGTTTTTAGTTACTTTTTTTTTTTTTTTTTTTTAACTTGTCCTGTCCAGCATCATAGCAAGCAAAATGATAATCTGGTTGCTGTATCGTGCTGAACAAATTTGCTCTGCCAAGGGGAGGCCTATGGGTAAGGCTCCTCTTGATAATGTGATTAATTTATTTATTTATTTACTTTGAATCACAGAATCTATGTAATCTTGCTGGACCTGACCGGAGGGGACAGAAAAAGATGGAAAATAGCAAAAAGAGCAAAAGGGAAAGAAGAAAGGAGACAAAAAGATCACAGACAGAAGGAAACGACCCTTCAATCCACACCATCACCAGACAACAAACTGTTACACCTGTACATGAACACACCAGAAAATTTCCTACAACTTTTGCAAAAGCAGAAACACACACACAGAAAAAAAAAACAGGGCTGCCAGTCATAAAGAGTTTTTAAATAATAACCAAATCAAAAAGACATAACAGCGACCAGATACTAACTCACAGGAAAAATACAAAAAAAAACAAATTTAATAATTATCGCTTAGTATTAAAAACCCACTAGACAACTCAGTGACTGTGTCAGCATGCAGAGCATGAGAAACAAGGAGTGATCAGTGATGAAGAGTGGTGAGTGAGATCATGCAAGTGCGACCTCGCCTCCACGGAGGCCAGAGGCAGACCAGGGCCTGGGCCGGGCCCTCAGCAGCAGACCCGGAGCACCAACCCAAGCCACCCCACCACAAAGACGACTCTAGCCCCACCCGAAGGGCGGCAGAGGAGAGCCCCAGCAAGAGTCCTCCACAGTCCCGGGGCACAGGCCCCAGTGGGCCAAGATCAGCAGCCGCCAGCCCCGCCAGGGACCGGCCACCCAGGGCAGCCCCAGCGAAGTGCCCAGGGCCCCAGGAGCCCAGAGGTGGCCGCCCCACCCCCCAAAGGCAGAGGGCCAGCAACATGCCTAGGAGGACCAGGCCCCCCCAGACAGCCACCCGGCGTTCCAGCCGCACACCCCAGGAACCAGGGTGCTATCGGCCCCCTCCCCCCACTCCCCACCTACTTCAATCTGCACCCCATATAACCCCACACTCACACCCTCCCCTGTGCCGCACCCACAATCACTCACCACCACACAGTCACGCCACACACAACCCACCCACCATGCCCCGTGGGGGACACCCCAGGCGGACCAGCGGACAGTGAGCCCCAAGCACCCCCCTTTGACCCAACCCCCACAGAGCCACCATACCCTGGGTCCCAGGGTGTCAACCAGACACCAGGGCATGCACCAACCCACACCACGGCAGCACATCCGGGCAGGCCCAGACCCCAGGCACATACGGAGCCCACCACCCTGGAGGGAGGAGGACCATCCCCGGGCACCAGAGCACAGAACCCCCGCCCAGCCCGCCCCAGAATAGCCCGGCCACCCGGCTCAGGACCGACGCCCACCAACCCAGGCACCACCAGTGGCCTCACCCCCCGCCACGAGGCAACTCCAACTGCTGGCCCCCACAGCCTCCGACGGGGCCAGACCCAGAGCCACCCCCACCTCAGAGCAGCCGGTCCCGCACCACGGGCAACCACAAAGAACCCGCAACCACCTGTCACTCCCGGCCATTTCTCAAACCCCCATAGCAACGAGGTCACAGTCCTCCACCTACACTAAGTGATGGAACTAAGCACAGGGGACCAGAAGGAATGAGATTCAGCCAAATAGTTCTTTGAGGAGGCAGACATTGTCTCACTACTGATGTGGTCAACTAAGAGATTCCTAAACTTGCTGAATACACAGATTATTTTTGTTTTTCCAGTTCACAAGGATAGTTTTCTTTGTGATGCATAATGCTGTGCGTATCATGTGTGCAGAGTTAATTGCCATATTAATGTCACCCAAGTCACCTAGTAGACATAGTGCGGGGATTGTAGGAATATTACATTTAAACCATGTTGACATGTCCACACATACCTGAAGCCAGAACCTGCGGACAGGTGTGCAGGACCACAAGGCATGGAGGTAGTTGTCTGGTGTGTTTTCATTGCAGTGTGTGCAGATGTTTGATTGTGACAGACCCATCCTGAACATCCTTTGTCCCGTATAATGAGTTCTATGCAGAATTTTGAATTGTATTAGTTGCATATTTGAATTTTTAGTCATTTTAAAGGTGTTTAAACATATTTGTGACCATTTATCTTTATTAAAGTTACTGGATAAGTCACCCTCCCATTTTGAAGTTGGAAGACAGATTGAGTCTTCTAGTTTAGATTATAGTCTATATGTTTTTGATAATAGCTTTGGGGCATTGAGATTCATGAATTCTGCCACCCTAATAGGTAGCTGTAAGTTTAATTGATTAATGGTATATTTTTTACATATAATAGATTTAAGCTGGTGATATTCTAAAAATGTTTTGCTACTGATTCCATATTGTGAAGTGAGAATATTAAATGATAAGAAGTTTCCATTTTCTATTATATGTTCTAACTGTTTTATTCCTTTATTTTTCCATTGAGTAAAATTGATAAGCTTTTTGTTTTGCAGGATGTCAGGGTTGTTCCAGAGGGGTGTAAACTTACATGGAAAAAGTGAGGATTTGGTTATTTTTAGAAAATCCCACCAAGCCACTAAGGAGGAAAGGATATTGATGCTTTTAAAACACTTATGTGTTTTGATGGTTGAGCTAATGAATGGCAGGTCAGAGATAAACACATCCTCACACAATGCTTGCTCTACATCTAACCATGTTTCATCCAGACTGCTAGGTTTAAGCCATTTGGAGATACACTGCAGCTTGTTAGCTAAGAAAACATGATTAAAGTTGGGTAGCTCCAATCCGCCTCTATCTTTAGTCTGTTGTAAAGTTTTTAGACTGATACGTGATGGCTTATTTTTCCATAAAAATTTAGATATATGTGAGTCCAGTGACTTAAACCAACTGGAGGATGGTTTAGTGGGTATCACTGAAAACAGGTAGTTTACTTTAGATAGAACCATCATTTTAACTGTGGCAACCCTCCCCATGAGTGATATGGGTAAGCGCCTCCACCGTGAGAGATCATCCTCTATTGCTTTAAGTAGCTGGACATAATTTAGCTTTGTTAGTTCTGATAACCTGGGGGAAATGTTTATGCCTAGATATCTAATGTTTCCAGACTGTATTGTAGTATTGGGTATGTTTTGTAGGTCACAGTTGATGGGCATAATAATAGTCTTAGACCAGTTAATAGAGTAGTCAGATATTGATGAGAATGTGTTAATAAGTGTGATTGTCTGGGGGAGAGACGTTGGTGAGTTCTGGAGAAAAAATAATACGTCATCAGCATAAAGACTTATCTTGTGTTCTATATTTTTGGCATGGATTCCTTTAATCTCTTTATTTTGTCTTATGGCAGCAGCTAGGGGTTCAATAAAAATAGCAAAGAGTGATGGAGAAAGCGGGCAGCCCTGCCTGGTGCCTCTCTGCAAACAGAAGCTTGGAGAGGTTTGATCATTGGTCTTCACACATGCATTTGGGTTGTTATATAATATCTTTATCCAATCTATGAAAGATGACCCAAACCCAAATTTGTTTAACGTTGCAAATAAAAATTTTCAGTTTACTCGGTCAAACGCTTTTTCTGCGTCTAAAGAAATTACTGTGGATTCCAGATTATGTAGTGTAGAAACATCTATGATGTTAATTAATCTACGCATGTTAGTAGAGGAATGTCTACCTTTAATAAAGCCTGTTTGGTCAGGATGTATTATTAGAGGGGTTATTTTTTCTATTCTTCTGGCCAAAGCTTTGCTAATTATTTTGAGATCTACAATTATTAATGAAATTGGACGGTAACTGGATGGAAGTGTCGGGTCTTTACCTGGTTTTAATAGTAGAGTAACATTGGCTAGGTTCATATTTGAAGGTATTTTTTGTTTTTCCTTTATTTCTAATATCATATTGTAGAAAGTGGGTGCCAGCATTGTCCAGAATTCTTTGTAGAATTCTGCTGGGTAACCATCTGGACGTGGAGCTTTATTGTTGGGCATATGCTGGAGAGCTTCTTAGAGTTCGCCGACTGAAAGGGGGGAATCCAAGACCATTTTATCTTCATGTTTTAATTGTGGAAGATTGATGTTACTAAGAAATTTATCAATATTGTCATCTGTTGTAGTTAGTTGTGATGTATATAATGTTTTATAGAATTCTTTGAAAGTGTTATTTATCTTGTCAGGGTCGTGGCTGATGTTTCCTTCTGGATCTCTGACAGAGGAGATGGTTGTTTTCTCCTTATTTGTTTTAAACTGATTAGCCAGGAACCTTTCTGGTTTGTTGCCATGCTCAAAATTCTCCAAGCGAAGTCTTTGCACCAAGAACTGCGTCTTTTTATCTATTATTTCATTAAATTCAAGTTTAGCTTTCCTTATAGCATTTAGTGTGTGTTCTTCTGGGGAGACATGGTAAGCGTCCTCTAAGGATTTAATTCTGAGTTCTAACTCTGAAATTCTCACAGTTTCCTTCTTTTCTTATTAGAAGAAAAGGAAATTATTTTCCCTCTCATTACTGCTTTTCCTGCTTCCCAAAGAACACTTGCTGAAGTTTCTGGCAAGTCGTTATTTTCTAGATATAAGGACCATTCTCTTTTAAAGTAGCTGATAAACTCAGGATCTTTAAGTAGTGACGTATTAAATCTCCAGTTTCTAGTTGCTGGTTTATTGCTCTTACTTCTCAGAGTGAATGATACTGGTGCGTGATCACTAATGCTAATAGGATGGATTTTGATTTCTGACATGTCATTCATCAGCGAGCTGCTAGTTAAGAAATAATCTAATCTAGAATAGGAATGGTTAACTGAAGAGAAGGTGGTGTATTCTCTTAGTGTGGGATGGTGAGAGCGCCAAACATCACAGAGACCAAAATCCTTCATGTACTGTTTCACAGTTTGAGGATTTCCAGACTCGATGAGCTCCTGTGGTACTTTTTTTCTCCAGTATAATGTTAAAATCACCTCCTATAATTAGTGTGTTATCTGAGTGACCATAGAGTGAGGCGAAGAGGGAGTGAAAGAAGGAGGGATCATCTACATTTGGACCAAATATATTTGCAATACATAACTTAACATTTTTAATAGATAATGTAACTATTATAAATCTGCCTTCTGGATCTATGATTGTATTATCTGTAATGGTGTCTCCCTGAGGACCCGGAAATTCAGCCACACACACAGTGATAGATTCCAAGAAAGTAATTTATTCAGTCTGGGTAATGGAGGAGATGAGCAGGGTTTGGTCCAGTAGGAAGCGGTGGCGCCTTCCTCAGGTAAAGCAGGGAATAATATCCTGAAAGGGCTCCAGAAACAGTCAGTATGATCCACAATCCAAACGAGCAGAGATTTAAGAAGCCAAGAGTCATAAACAGGGGTAGCAGGCAGACTACTTAGCTGGGGCAGGCGAATATCTGTGGTCGTTCCAAAACAGGTCAAAATCCAGGAGATCACAAGGCAGGAGCAGTCCGACAGGGGATGAGGCAAGAGAAGTCCAAGGGCCGTAACTTGGTCAAACACAGGAATCAGAAAACAAGAGTAAACGCTGGACATCAACAAGGGAAAACAATGCTGACCATCTGGCAGGGAAGCAAGGACTGGAGTGAGCTTAAGTAGGGAGGGGAGCAGGTGAAGAGCGTGAGCAATCAGGATTGCCACAGGTGGAGCAGATGAGCATGATGAGGGACTGGAGGCCCAGCAGAGCAGCAACCATGACATTATCTATATCAAAATTTAACCTTCTATTAATAAGAGTTGCTACTCCTCTCTGCCTAGAATTATAACAAGCTGAATACACGTGTGGAAACTGGGTTGTTGAGAGAAGATCTATTGTTGAGTTTGATAAATGAGTCTCTTGGAGTAATATTATATCTGCTTTCATTTCTTGCAAACGATTAAAAATTTTTAACCTCTTTTCCCTTGTGCCAGCTCCACGCACATTCCAAGTGACAAATGTGAGTTCATTCATGAACAAACCACAGAAATGAGGGCTATATGCATATTACTGAAGCGTGTGTGCGTGCATCCCACTGCTTCTCTGCGTGCATGTGTATGTGCCCGCTGGTTGTGACAGAGATGTCTGTGCGCTTGTGCTGTTCTGTGTGTGTTCCTGTGAATCATGAAAAGTGATGATGTGTATATAATATAATGACAAGTGTTACAGTTAACCGTTAAAGGGTCGGAGAGAAGAAGTGTAAAGAGTGAAAAGAGCGACAGTGCCAAATGAAAAAAGTGATTTAGAAAACGCATCTGTGCTGAGAGCAG
This sequence comes from Melanotaenia boesemani, assembly GCF_017639745.1. Classification (NCBI taxonomy): domain Eukaryota; kingdom Metazoa; phylum Chordata; class Actinopteri; order Atheriniformes; family Melanotaeniidae; genus Melanotaenia; species Melanotaenia boesemani. The sequence goes on along the minus strand of NC_055698.1, from coordinate 14,295,376 downwards.
TGTTGTGGAGACCGGCAGTGGATTTACTGTTAACTAAATTATCTTTTATGGCAGTTTTAAGGACATAACATGATCTACTGAGAAAACAGGAAAATTAAAGCACATACCAAGTCAGTAGAGCCACAGAGTGATGTCTGGGTCTGTCAAGGATGTGGTGTATGGATCCAAGGAGTAAGCTTTTGGAGAATGACAAAGAACAGTTTATTGAAAGGTGCAGATGAGGTTGGCAGGGTTCACTGAACGGACGGGCTGGAGCGGGCAGACAGGGTTTTCCAAGATGCAGGCGAGGCACGGACTGGTTCTTTGGAAGAGAGACGTCAACAGGTTAGTCACAGGAAGACACAACAGAATCTGATAACGTGTACGACTGGTTACCACGATGAGTAGTATAATCCAGCGATGACTGGAGGTCCGGGTGAGGTTTATATGGAGATGATAATGATGCCTTGATGTCCTCCAGCTGCGCTGTCCTGATAGCAGTGATTGGTGATCCAAATATGGTCAGCAGGAAGCAGGGAATGGAAGTGAGCGTGAGCCATGACAGGGTCGCGGTACAGCTGTCCATTAATAAATAATTTATCCACCGCGATGACAGCGTGAGCACCTTCCGTGATGGATTTCCTCCTGATGGGAAACAGGACTCTCCGTCGGTCCAGAATCTCTCTGGGATATTGGTCGTTTACTCCAAAGTTCGTTCCCTTCAGTTCGCGGCCCTGGTTCTTCACCTGCTCCTTCTGTTTGAAGCTGACAAACTTCGCTACAATGGGTCTTGGTCTGCTGGACCCGGGTTTCCTCCCGCCGAGCCAGTGGGCTCTGTGAAAGGAGATGTTTTTCACCGTTTCCTCCGGGAGCTTCAGGTGGGTTTTGATGAAGTTTTTCACCGTGGTCACGGGGTCCTCCTCCGTCTGCTCTGGAATCCCTGCAAATACCAGGTTCTCTCTCATGCTCCGCGCCTGCAGATCGATCACCGTTTCCTTCATCTTCTTATTTTCCTCCGAGACACGGGTCAAGCCCTCGGTGAGGGATTTTACTGACTCTCTGAGACCGGCATTTTCTACAGCCAGAGTTTCCACCTGCTTCTAATGATTCACGTAGCGCCTGGAACTCCTTGTGGAGAATTTCTACCAGGCTCAAACGCGCATCAAAACTACTGAGTTTCTTATCTATAGAGATCAGAACATCTGTTGAGTCATTCCCCGGTGGTGAAATAGCTCCAGGTGAATCCTCATTTCGCTGTCTCTTGGACTTAGATGAGGTGGAGGGGGTGGACGTGTTGTTTGGTTTCCACATGACGATTCTGTCGTAACAACGATCTATAAAATCTGTCAGGCTGGCCAAACCCTCCCCGCTGTGCTCCAGAGTTTACCTTTTAAAGACACTGTTTTCCTACTTTAAAGAATATTTTGATTAGGCTGGCACAAAATACAATTGAATGAAAGTATAAATGTCTGGGCGCACCTAGTTTGAATTTGCCGTCTCCCCGGAACTACGTCACCTACAGCATTAGCGTCACTTACCTGCCACCAGCGTGACCTACCTGTCACCTGCTGCCTAGTTTTAGTTTCTTTCTGCCTCTGCTGATCCCTAAACTACCAGATTTTTCTCTCTGAAAATAGAGCCAAACCACATCTCACCAGAACAACAAGGCTGGAGGGGATATCTTAATGTTTCCACAAATGTATATACAATTTATCAATAACTTTTTGAATAAATGGCCAAAAACTGCATTTCCTTGTGGAGTTTCACATTTACTTTGTCAACAATGCTTCAAAGATGACCAAATATGTATTTGTTATAAATGTTTAAGTTATTCAGCCAGATTTTAAATTGCACCGGGGTGGGGGGTTTACAGTAGGGAAATTGTGTCAAGCAAAGAGATTTTACCTTCTGACAGCTATACTTAACATCAGTGAGACTTGGCACAGAACCTTATAGCTGGATCATTGTATTAGCACAGCAGGTGCACATTCCTCACTAGTGTATGAGCATTTTATATGGGGGTGCAATAACCGATCATATACCAGTTATTATTTCTACAAATGTTGGTTTTATACCTTTGCAGTTCAGAAATGAAAGGTATGTAGATTCCAAAGCGGAATGGTCAGCTCTTACAAAGGGCGACATTTCAGCCTATTATGCTTACAGACAAATCCCTACGCAACATTTGTATACCTAAGAAAGCTATTATGTGTAGTGGTGTCAACTGTGAAGATGCAATGCATAGGAGGGAGCTTTATTTGGTGTATGAGGATATTGTCAGTGCTTTGTATGAAGGTGGTAAGCCCCATTTTAATTGTACGTATAAAGTACAAAGTGTCAAGCCAGGTTGGAATAAGTATGTAGCTGAACATCATGCTGAAGCTTGTTCAGCTGCAAGGCCACGGGGAATAGCAGGTAGACCCAGACAGGAGCCTGTGTTTGAATATAAGAAGCTCACTGATGCAAAGTATAAATATGCTGTTCATTTTATCTGCAAACATGAGAACACTATGAGGGTAGACGCCATGGCTGAGAAGTTGTTGTGTAATAATGCATCTTATTTTTGTAAAGAGGTAAGGGGCGGTTAATAAAGGTGAAATGTCTCTGCTTTGCACTGTAAATGGAATTACTGGATTAGATAATATAGTTGGATTTTTGAGACAGCACTATAACAGTTTATTTAATCATGTTAAAATGAATGTGTATAAACCATTTTGCACACTTTTAGAGGGGTGATAGAGCCCTCAAAGTCCAGCCCTGCTTCCACGCCTCTGCATGGGAGAAAGCAGGGCTGGACAACCGAGAGTGGGAAGGTTGACAACTAACCTCTTAAACACTTGAATTTGAAACTTCCATTGTTGGAGGTCCAAGGATTTTTATCAGATGACCATCCACCTTTGAGGGCCCTCTCACTGCTTACTATAATCCAAAATTTGTTCTCTCTGGGCCTTGAATCAGACAAACTGACTTTGATTATCATATTAATTAATAACATATTTTAAATGAAACACAAAAGAAAATTAAGCCCCTTAGTCCGACACCACTATATATATATATATATAAAACTTGAGCTTAAATGCTAATATTTACAAATATGTAGCTTATTAAGATGTAATAAAAAAAGAGGTGTATCCGAGCCAGCAAGTTTAGAACTATGATGTTGGACTGATTTTGGATCAATAGGTCAGATGACCAAGAAGCTATTGAGCTAAAATGATCATATTTACCTCAATAACCTAATTATAACTATTTGAAGTTTTGAAATGTAATTTAAAGAGGGGTGTATCTAAGCCAGCCAGTTTATTTTGGGAAATAACTGAATTCTACAACTAAAGTGGTCATCTCATATAAAATGTAAGGAATCAGAATAGCCTTTATTTTAATTGTGCATGGGAGAAGTAAAATATGGGTGCTTTGCATAAAAACAGTGTATAGACCAAAGATCACATTTTTCAGACTGGTGAAAGTTCCACTAAATAATCAATATCACAAGTTTACCTAACAAACACTGCCCCATTTGGAAAAATCCTAACTACTGCATAAACAGAAAATCCCTAAACTTTTCTACATAGACCTGTAAGGTGTGCCCCTGATGTGCCTCCTTTTTAAATATATGTATAAAAAGTTATATTTATATATTTTTCTTTTCTTGCATGATTTCTATTCATCTTTCTGCTATTTCTAACAAGAAACTGTTGCATTGATCAGGACTGATTAATTTGTAAATGCATTGTTCTTTTAGAGGATTTTAGAGGGTCAGCGAGGGTGTCAGTGTATGTATATGTATATTATAATCAGGTTTGATGTGCCCCCTTTTTGACTTTGAGCTCCTGACCCTTTCGAGGTCCGTTGCATGGGTCTGTAAAAGACATAATAATTCAAAGATTAAATAATTAAAACATCAATATACACACACCTCTCATTAACAAAATATTAAATGTGTCAATTGTGTGTGTTTTATGTAACATTTATGATTAATGTATCAATTGAATTATGTGTCAGAACTTCAATAAGGGAATTAACATGGTTCAATAACTGCTTAGTATCTTGTGTAAACAGTTATTGCATCTCTTCTTAGTAACTTATTGCTAACTGCCCTGACCAATGACATCCAGCCAACAGTGGAGACACCCTCCTTTTTATATAAAAGAAAGTGGGATCTCATCTTCCTCTGTAGGATTTTTAGTGGAACACATAAAAATAGATAAACTCCAACAAGACATCTGCATCTTGTCATAACGGCCTACTAAAGACTCCATCATGTTGTTGTTCCTCTTCATCTTTGGTCTGGCTCTTGGGGCAGTGACTCCATCAGATGAGCTGGAAATGAAGCTGCTGCGTGGCAGTTGTCCCATGTTCTGGTACAACTTCAATGGCCGCTGCTACAAGTATGTTGCCTCACACATGACCTGGGCTGACGCTGAGCTCCACTGTGTGTCAGAAGGAGCCAACCTGGTGTCCATTCACAGTCAGGAAGAACACGATTTTGTCAATTCTCTGATCAAGAGCTCTGACCCAACAAGGAAATTCACCTGGATCGGACTCACTGATGTTCATAAGGAAGGAGGATGGATCTGGTCTGATGGGTCTAAAGTCAGTTTCACCATTTGGAGTCCAGGACAACCAGATCATACTTATGGACTAGAACACTGTGTACACACCAACTGGTTGAACAACTTCATGTGGAATGAAGTTATGTGCTCAAATGCATTTGCTTTTGTTTGTGCATCACGCACAGTTTGACCAAAAAATTTCCACCGACACACTTTACTGATGTTGACTTTAAGCTACAGTGGGCGAATACTCAGAAAATATTTGATTCTGAATAGTAACTTCCACAGCTTGTTAGATTTTTTTAAAGGATCAAAAGTACTAAATGGATGAATAACTCTTGTTTGGCCAGTGAAATTGTTAAAGTGTCTTTGTCCTGCATTGATTTCTCTGACTCAAAATCAGCTTCAAGATGTGTAAACTCACCTCTACAGAAGTGGTGTTTATCATTCTTGAGGCTGCAGATGTACTGGTTTATGTCAATATGCAAAATTAATGAAGTGTCACCAGCTTTCATCTGCAATGCAAATATTTCTACCTCATTAATATTTCCAACTGTTTGCTAGTTTACTCAAACTGTGTAAAAGTTTAGAGGGCATCATACAGTCTGATGTTTGATTTGACACCGCACATCTGTAATCTATTTTGCTCTAAAATACATAAACCAGCTGCTTGGGCCGGTAAATAATAAGTACATACATTAGTTGTAGATAGTTTTAGGGCGACAACTCTTTCCTGTAGTTTTATTACATGGAAATGATTTGTCAACCCAGAAATGACTATGTAACAGCTGAGTGATACAAACTTTGCCTTCTAAAAATTAGGATTGTATTGGTTTATTATTATATACTAAAATTTATTTGTATCTCACATTACAGCCAAAAACAAAACAAAAAATAAAAAAAAAATCCATCCAATTTTTTTTAGTTTTCAATCACTTTTTTGAGTCCCATTAAAATGAATCCATGACTTCCTCACAATCTATAAACCCCCTTGATAAATAAACTTACCAGATAAGACACAGATGGCTTCATCTTAATTTAATACATGTTTTGATAATGTCTCATAACTTTCTTTCTTTGATTTATTCAGCTGTACTTTGCTAAGAACCCTAAAAGCAAATGAAAGAAAATTCATTTCTTCACATAGCTTAATGCTGACTTTTAATTCTGAACTTTCCTTTTTTATTTTATAAGTTCCAGTTAGCTTTACTTGTTTGGGTAAATAAGTTGTCTTGACTATTAAAGAAATATGTATTTTGGCACACAGACAGTGGAAAACTTAAAGGTCTGTACAGACAGTCAAATTCTAGAAAACATTCAGTGTTAAAGTAACTTTTTTGGCACATGATGTAGAAAAAATGACTTGCAGGCAAAAAGGTCTCTGGACACCAACTCTATGAATAATAAAAGGTTTATTACAAAAAGTCCGGCATCAAAAACAGATCTGCGGATTATGTACAGTCTCTAAGCCAATGTCGAGGATCCCACTGACCATGAATACCAGTGGTCTTATATAGGTTTACAAACAAAGAACATTCCTTACTTTACTTCTGACGCCACCCCTGAAAATACCATATTGGAAACATCTGTTGTCATTTCCTGTGACGTTAATTGATTTACAGGGTTCATGTGATCAGATTATCATACCCGAGTACATCTAAATGTAATTATACTACCTACATGATGCTAATCATTAAACACTTCATTGTAAAGTGACATTTGCCTTAGTAAACATCAAATGCCCAAGTGAAAGTGAATGCAGCTTGTCATTTATCTATGTATCGCTCTACACTATGTTCTGCATCGACACTACCACGATCTTGATCATAGTTTCCATGTGGGTGATAATATTAGTCTGTCTATACATCGTACAAATGGACAAATGGGTGAGGTGCAGAACATATTAAATTATTCCATTTTTGTTCATAATAATTGGTTCTGGCACAATGTTTATATTCTCTGTCCTTGTCTGTCTGTCCTTTTCTAAAAATGACCCCCCAGTCAGTTTAACCATCAAATTGCACATTGTATAATCCAATCCAAGCACATCCCTGAGCAGGATCAAAGTTCTTGATCATAAACTTAAAAAACTGTTTTCATCCGGACTGTGAGGCTTTTTTATGTTTCAGCTTTTTGCTTCTCTGTGTAATCACATCCTTTTGGACTCAGTGGATCGAAGGATTCTAAGAAAGTCCTGATCCAGTATTTGTTTCTGTACACTTTGATTCTGGATTCTAGTTTAGTTCAGGTTTTTCTTTAGAAAAAGAGCCAAATTATATGCAAGCTTAAGGATTTAATGAATTACCAATTGTTTGCGCATTTTCATTTTCAGATTTCAATTTAGAGCAAAGCAGGATCCAAACAAAAAAACAAACTAATAAAAGTGGAATTTGCACAGATCTCAGTTTTCAATAACCAACCAAGACATTACATCACGTCTCATTCAGACACAGTTAATGAAAATATTTCTTTCTCAAAAAATTAAAATCACAAATATGATCTTCCTCTCATTACTTCACAACTCTTTCATTGTGTGTTCAGAGTTACATAGTTATAAGCTAATTTTAATAAACAAAGTGATGGAGTAAATGTGTCAATAGAGCCATTAATTTTCACATTTAAAGTGTACTTCATGAGTACCAGATGGTATTAGTGGAATATTCTGATAATCTTGGAAACATGTAAGTTTACTGTCATAAAATAATTTGTTTGAACATCTACATATGACAGACCACCATTTCTAAACACATTTTGCACATAGAAAGAGATTCAGGTTTTTCCTTTCTTTGTTCACAAAAGATAGTATTCTGGGATTTTTCATATTTTTTTGGAACTGGGAAGATTTCTGTATACAAACTTATACATTTTTACATCATTATTTCACAAGTTCAAATCAGCACATACAAAGTCAGATAATGAGGTCAGAATTACTTTTATGTGCAGCTACACACAAGCTTACGAGATGCACAAACAAAAGTGTATTTATTGTGGCAGTCTTTGTCATTCCATTTCTTCTCTATGCTCCAGTTGGTGTGGACATACTTTTCATCTCCCCCATCGTTGTTTGGCTCTCCATCCTTCCAATATGTAAAGCTGAGTTTGGATCCATCAGACCACAACCACGTTCCTTCCTTCTGAGCGTCACTGAGTCCGATCCAGTTGATTCCCTCAGTAGGATCAAAGTTTCTGATCAGTGCTTTGACAAAATTCTCTTCTTCCTGACTGTGGATGGACACCAGGTTGGCTCCATGTGACAGACAGTGGAGCTCTGCATCCGTCCAGGTCATCAAGGTGGGGACATACTTGTAACAACGATTGTCGAAACCGTCCCAGAACTATGGACAACCATCACTTTCTAGGTTCAGTACATCCTGAAGTGTAGCGTACACAGCACCCAGAGTTAAACCAAGAAAGAAGAGGAACTTAATCTTGGCACTTTCCATCTCTGTATGATGAGGTGTTGATGTCTTGCTGGACTTTTTAGTTGTACTGGTGGATGTTGCCAACGATCCTGCTGAAGCAGATGACAGACTGCTTTCCTTTAATATCCTTTGGGTGTCTACATTGTTGTGCGTTATCACTGGCTAAATCCACTTGGCATAAATGTTATTTTTTACGCAATGCTGCAGTATCTGAACAAAGGTCAATAACCATGTTACTTTTGACCTGTTCTTGCTTCATTTTTTTATTTCCTATTTAGAACAGATACATGACCAACAGCAGAAATAACTGACAATGAGTAACACATCAGTCATATCACAATACTAAGGCAAGGCAAGTTTATTTGTATAGCACAGTTCTACGAAAGGGTGATTCAAAGTGCTTTACAGAAAGCAAACAGCATAATTTAATATTAAAACAAAAGAACAAGAAAAAAGAACATTGGATAAAAACAATATTAGAACACAATCAAGTTTAAAAATTCAAGCTTAAAATAAACAGATGCAGATTTGGACTGTTTTAAATAAAAACTATTGAAATGCAGCAGAGACCAGGTTAATTCTTTAACTTGGATTTAAATAAACTGAGTGTTTCAGCTGATCTGAGTTTGTTGCAGACATGTGGACCATAGAAGCTGAATGCAGCATCTCCATGTCTGGTTCTGACTCTAGGAGACTGGATCCAGATGGCCTGAGGGTTCTGGTAGGTTCTTACTGGGCCAAGAGATCACTGATATATTTTGGTCCTAAACCATTCAGATCTTTATAAACCAGCAGCAGAACTTTAAAGTCTATCCTCTGATGAACAGGCAGCCAGTGTAAAGACCTCAGAGCTGGACTGATGTGGTCCACTCTCTTGGTCTTAGTGAGGACTCGAGCAGCAGAGTTCTGAATAAGTTGCAGGTGTCTAATTGAATTTTTAGGTAGAACCTGTAAAAACACTGTTACAATAATTAAGCCGACTAAAGATGAAAGCATGGACTAGTTTTTCCAGGTCATGTTGAGACATCAGATCTTTCACCCTTGATGTATTCTTAAGGTGATAGTAGGCTAAATTTGTAATTCCCTTAATGTGTTTCTCAAAGTTAAGGTCTGAGTCCATCAATACACCCAGATTTTCGGCCTGGTTGGTGGTTTTTAGGAGTACAGACTGAAGCTCTGTGGTGACCTTTAATAATCTCTCTTTGGCTCCAAAGACAATCACCTCAGTTTTGTTTTTGTTTGACTGAAGTTAGGTTGATCTCTGCCAGTGGGAGCATAGATGTTAAACAGAAGAGACCCCAGGATGGAACCTTGGGGAATTCCACATGTCATTCTTGTCTGCTCAGATGAAGTTACCTATTGACACAAAGTACTTTCTATTCTCTAAATGCATTTTAAACCAGTGTATTAGAGGCCAGAAAGGCCCAGCCAGTCTTTCGAGTAATATATTGGGGTCAACTGTATCAAATGCACCACTGAGGTCCAGTACGACTAAGACTGACATTTTTCTATTGTCTATACTCAAACATACGTCAGAGCAGTCTCAGTGCTGCCGTGCTGTCTAAAACTTGACTGGGAAACACCACAGCAGTTGTTTTGTGTTAAAAAGTAAATTAGCTGATGAAAAACGCCCTTTGTGAACAGAAGATTTTAGATTGGCCTGTAGTTGCTCAAGGTTATCTAAACAAGCATGTAAATTGTTTTGACAAAGATTTCAATATGTCACTTCATGTAGTGTACATTTTAAACATTACTGTTGCAAACACTCAGAAATAAAGAAATATTTTCTGCAACTCCATTTAATTAAAAGTATTTCTTCACCTAATGACGAATGTGTAATACTGGGTAATATGTATTCTACCTAAGACAGATTTGGGATTTATGGATTTATGGGGTATATTGTTAAATAAATAGATAAACAAATAAGAAAATAAAAACCTTTGAGTGTATCATACAATTTCAACCTTGATATCCTGACAATCTTGTCTAAACAAGCGTCTCCATTGTTTTAACAAAGACTCCCAGTTTCCTCATCTGTGCTTCACCCATTTATACATGTTGCTCAGGACCTTACACAAAATTAAATAAAATGCATTTCTTTATATAGATTATCTATGTGATTATCCAGGTATTTGGTAAATTGCTAAAGCAGCCTGAGGGTTCTGGTAGATTCTTACTGGGCCAAGAGATCACTGATGTATTTTGGTCCTAAACCATTCAGATCTTTATAAACCAGCAGCAGAACTTTAAAGTCTATCCTCTGACGAACAGGCAGCCAGTGTAAAGACCTCCTGTTGAGACATCAGATCTTTCATCCTTGATATATTCTTAAGGTGATAGTAGGCTGACTTTGCAATTCCCTTAATGTGTTTCTCAAAGTTAAGGTCTGAGTCCATCAATACACCCAGATTTCTGGCCTGGTTGGTGGTTTTTAGGAGTACAGACTGAAGCTCTGTGGTGACCTTTAATAATCTCTCTTTGGCTCCAAATACAATCACCTCAGTTTTGTTTCTGTTTAACTGAAGAAAGTTTTGATCTTGTCTTGCTGTCTTGATGTCTTGCCAACTGAGTTTTCTGAGAATGTTTCAGGGTGCATGGCCTTAGATATCTTACAGATTCTTAACACATCTCTGCTTTCAGGTGTCTTCCCTCAGACCCTAAAAACAGCAGCAAGCAAATTATCAAGCCACTACTGAAAAAGACAAACCTGGACCCCTCACTCATGAGCAGCTACATGCCGATATAAAACCTCCCCTATTTTATTTTAAGATTATAGAAAAAGCTATATTCCAACAGCTACACAACTTCCTGACACTAAATAACTGTAAATAACATGCAGTATTGAAAGAGTACCAGCAGGAGGCTGATTTATTGCTCTATAGAAGCTGTGTTTAGGATTTAGTAACGTCTCACAGATCAGTTGAAGACTGCTACCTAAATCTCTGACTTTACCTTTAACTGGACCTGAGCCGCACTGACTATAAACTGCTTCTTTTTTCTAGTAGTGGAGCCATGTTACTGCATCTGTTTAGATGAGACCTTTCAGGCCCTCTGCTGTCCATGTTCCAAAAGAATTAAACAGATAAATTATCTGTCTGATGCAAGAAAACAAGTATAACCAGTAAAATAAAAACTTAAGTTTACTGGAACTTCCGTATATTCAAAGACTTACACAAGTAGTGACCTATAACATGTCTTTTTTATGTCTTATATATATATATATATATATATATATGACATAATATTTACAAATATGTAGCTTATTAAGATGTAATAAAAAAAGAGGTGTATCCAAGAAGCTATTGAGCTAAAATGATCGTATTTACCTCAAAAACCTAATTATAACTATTTGAAGTATTGAAATGTAATTTAAAGAGGGGTGTATCTAAGCCAGCCAGTTTATTTTGGGAAATAACTGAATTCTACAACTAAAGTGGTCATCTCATATAAAATGTAAAGAATCAGAATAGCCTTTATTTTAATTGTGCATGGCACAAGAAAAGTATGGGTGCTCTGCATAAAAACAGTATATAGACCAAAGATCACATTTTTCAGACTGGTGAAAGTTCCACTAAATAATCAATATCACAAGTTTACCTAACAAACACTGCCCCATTTGGAAAAATCCTAACTACTGCATTAACAGAAAATCCCTAAACTTTTCTATATAGATCTGTAAGGTGTGCCCCTGATGTGCCTCCTTTTTAAATATATGTATAAAACGTTATTTTTCTTTTCTTACATGATTTGTATTCATCTATCTGCTATTTCTAACAAGAAACTGCTGCATTGATCAGGTCTGATTCGTTTGTAAACACATTGTCTTTTAGAGGATTTTAGAGGGTCAGAGAGGGTGTCAGTGTATGTATATGTATATTATAATCAGGTTTGATGTGCCCCCTTTTTGACTTTGAGCTCCTGACCCTTTTGAGGTCCGTTGCATGGGTCTGTAAAAGACATAATAATTCAAAGATTAAATAATTAAAACATCAATATACACACTATTCACATGCACACACCTCTCATTAACAAAATATTAAATGTGTCAATTGTGTGTGTTTTATGTAACTTTTATGATTAATGTATCAATTGAATTATGTGTCAGGACTTCAATAAGGGAATTAACATGGTTAAATAACCGCTTAGTATCTTGTGTAAACAGTTACTGCATCTCTTCTTAGTAACTTATTGCTAACTGCCCTGATCAATGACATCCAGCCAACAGTGGAGACAACCTCTCTTTTATATAAAAGAAAGTGGGATCTCATCTTCCTCTGTAGGATTTTTAGTGGAACACATAAAAATAGATAAACTTCAACAAGACATCTGCATCTTGTCATAACGGCCTACTAAAGACTCCATCATGTTGTTGTTCCTCTTCATCTTTGGTCTGGCTCTTGGGGCAGTGACTCCATCAGATGAGCTGGAAATGAAGCTGCTGCGTGGCGGTTGTCCCATGTTCTGGTACAACTTCAATGGCCGCTGCTACAAGTATGTTGCCTCACACATGACCTGGGCTGACGCTGAGCTCCACTGTGTGTCAGAAGGAGCCAACCTGGTGTCCATTCACAGTCAGGAAGAACACGATTTTGTCAATTCTCTGATCAAGAGCTCTGACCCAACAAGGAAATTCACCTGGATTGGACTCACTGATGTTCATAAGGAAGGAGGATGGATCTGGTCTGATGGGTCTAAAGTCGGTTTCACCATTTGGAGTCCAGGACAACCAGATCATACTTATGGACAAGAACACTGTGTACACACCAACTGGTTGAACAACTTCCTGTGGAATGATCATGTGTGCTCATATGCGTTTGCTTTTGTTTGTGCATCACGCACAGTTTGTCCTTAGAGACCAAAAAATTTCCACCGACACACTTTATTGATGTTGGCTTTAAGCTACAGTGGGTGGGTACTCAGAAAATATTTGATTCTAAATAGTAATTTCCACAGCTTGTTAGATTTTTTTAAAGCATCAAAAGTAATAAATGGATGAATAACTCTTGTTTGGCCAGTGAAATTGTTAAAGTGTCTTTGTCCTGCATTGATTTCTCTGACTCAAAATCAGCTTCAAGGTGTGTAAACTCATCTCTACAGAAGTGGTGTTTCTCATTCTTGAGGCTGCAGATGTACTGGTTTATGTCAATATGCAAAATTAATGAAGTGTCTCCAGCTTTCATCTGCAATGCAAATATTTCTACCTCATTAATATTTCCAACTGTTTGCTAGTTTACTCAAACTGTGTAAAAGTTTAGAGGGCATCATACAGTCTGATGTTTGATTTGACACCGCACATCTGTAATCTATTTTGCTCTAAAATACATAAACCAGCTGCTTGGGCCGGTAAATAATAAGTACATACACTAGTTGTAGATAGTTTTAGGGCGACAACTCTTTCCTGTAGTTCTGTTACATGGAAATGATTCGTCCATCCAGAAATGACTATGTAACAGCTGAGTGATACAAACTTTGCCTTCTAAAAATTAGGATTGTATTGGTTTATTATTATATACTAAAATTTATTTGTATCTCACATTACTGCCAACAACAAAAAAAAAATAACAAAAAAAAAATCCATCCAAATTTTTTAAGTTTTCAATCACTTTTTTGAGTCCCATAAAAATGAATCCATGACTTCCTCACAATCTATAAACCCCCTTGATAAATAAACTTACCAGATAAGACACAGATGGCTTCATCTTAAATTAATATATGTTTTGATAATGTCTCATAATTTCCTTTCTTTGATTTATTCAGCTGTACTTTGCTAAGAACCCTAAAAACAAATGAAAGAAAATTCATTTCTTCACATAGCTTAATGCTGACTTTTAATTCTGAACTTTCCTTTTTTATTTGATAAGTTCCAGTTAGCTTTACTTGTTTTTTCATTGGGTAAATAAGTTGTCTTGACTATTAAAGAAATATTTGTTTTGGCACACAGACAGTGGAAAACCCAAAGGTCTGTGCAGACATGATACAGAAAAAATGACTAGCAGGCAAAAAGGTCTCTGGACACCAACTCTATGAATAATAAAAGGTTTATCAAAAAAAGTCCAGCATCAAAAACAGATCTGCGGATTATGTACAGTCTCTAAGCCAATGTTGAGGATCCCACTGACCATGAATACCAGTGGTCTTATATACTGTAGGTTTACAAACAAAGAACATTCCTTACTTTACTTCTGACGCCACCCCTGAAAATACCATACTGGAAACATCTGGTGTCATTTCCTGTGGCGTTAATTGATTTACAGGGTTCATGTGATCAGATTACCATACCTAAGTACATCTAAATGTAATTATACTACCTACATGATGCTAATCATTAAACACTTCATTGTAAAGTGACATTTACCTTGGTAAACATCAAATGCCCAAGTGAAAGTGAATGCAGCTTGTCATTTATCTATGTATCGCTCTACACTATGTTCTGCATCGACACTACCACGTTCTTGTTCATAGTTTCCAAGTGGGTGATAATATTAGTCTGTCTATACATCGTACAAATGGACAAATGGATGAGGTGCAGAATATATTAAATTATTCCATTTTTGTTCATAATAATTGGTTCTGGCACAATGTTTATATTCTCAGTTTAACCATCAAACTGCACATTGCATAATCCAATCCAAGCATATCTCTGAGCAGGATCAAAGTTCTTGATCATAAACTTAAAAAACTGTTTTCATCCAGACTGTGAGGCTTTTTTTAAGTTTCAGCTTTTTGCTTCTCTGTGTAATCACATCCTTTTGGACTCAGTGGATCGAAGGATTCTAAGAAAGTCCTGATCCAGTATTTGTTTCTGTAAACTTTGATTCTGGATTCTAGTTTAGTTCAGGTTTTTCTTTAGAAAAAGGGCCAAATTATATGCAAGCTTAAGGATTTAATGAATTACCAATTGTTTGCGCATTTTTATTTTCAGATTTCAATTTAGAGCAAAGCAGGATCCAAACAAAAAAACAAACTAATAAAAGTGGAATTTGCACAGATCTCAGTTACAATAACCAACCAAGACATTACATCACGTCTCATTCAGACACTTAATGAAAATATTTCTTTCTCAAAAAATTAAAATCACAAATATGATCTTCCTCTCATTACTTCACAACTCTTTCATTGTGTGTTCAGAGTTACATAGTTATAAGCTAATTTTAATAAACAAGGTGATGGAGTAAATGTGTCAATAGAGCCATTAATTTTCACATTTAAAGTGTACTTCATGAGTACCAGATGGTATTAGTGGAATATTCTGATAATCTGGGAAACATGTAAGTTTACTGTCATAAAATAATTTGTTTGTACATCTACATATGACAGACCACCATTTCTAAACACATTTTGCACATAGAAAGAGATTCAGGTTTTTCCTTTCTTTGTTCACAAAAAATAGTATTCTGGGATTTTTCATATTTTTTTGGAACTGGGAAGATTTCTGTATACAAACTTGTACATTTTTACATCATTATTTCACAAGTTCAAATCAGCACATACAAAGTCAGTTCATGAGGTCAGAATTACTTTTATGTGCAGCTACACACAAGCTTACGAGATGCACAAACAAAAGGGTATTTATCGTAGCAGCCTATGTCATTCCATTTCTTCTGTACGCTCCAGTTGGTGTGGACACAGTGTTCAAGTCCCCATAAGTTGTTTGGCTCTCCAGCCTTCCAATATGTAAAGCTGAGTTTGGATCCATCAGACCACAACCACTTTCCTTCTACCTGAGCGTCACTGAGTCCGATCCAGTTGATTCCCTCAGCACGGTCAAAGTTTCTGATCAGTGCTTTGACAAAATTCTCTTCTTCCTGACTGTGGATGGACACCAGGTTGGCTCCATGTGACAGACAGTGGAGCTCTGCATCCGTCCAGGTCATCAAGGTGGGGACATACTTGTAACAACGATTGTTGAAACTGTTCCAGGACTGTGGACAACCATTACATTTTAGGTTCAGTTCATCCTGAAGTGTAGCGTACACAGCACCCAGAGTTAAACCAAGAAAGAAGAGGAACTTAATCTTGGCACTTTCCATCTCTGTATGATGAGGTGTTGATGTCTTGCTGGACTTTTTAGTTGTACTGGTGGATGTTGCCAACGATCCTGCTGAAGCAGATGACAGACTGCTTTCCTTTAATATCCTTTGGGTGTCTACATTGTTGTGCGTTATCACTGGCTAAATCCACTTGGCACAAATGTTATTTTTTACGCAATGCTGCAGTATCTGAACAAAGGTCAATAACCATGTTACTTTTGACCTGTTCTTGCTTCATTTTTTTATTTCTTATTTAGAACAGATACATGACCAACAGCAGAAATAACTGACAATGAGTAACACATCAGTCATATCACAATAGTAAGGCAAGGCAAGTTTATTTGTATAGCACAGTTCTACGAAAGGGTGATTCAAAGTGCTTTACAGCACGCAAAAAGCATAATTTAATATTAAAACAAAAGAACATTGGATAAAAACAATATTAGAACACAATCAAGTTTAAAAATTCAAGCTTAAAATAAACAGATGCAGATTTGGACTGTTTGAAATAAAAACTATTGAAATGCAGCAGAGACCAGGTTAATTCTTTAACTTGGATTTAAATAAACTGAGTGTTTCAGCTGATCTGAGTTTGTTGCAGACATGTGGAGCATAGAAGCTGAATGCAGCGTCTCCATGTCTGGTTCTGACTCTAGGAGACTGGATCCAGATGGCCTGAGGGTTCTGGTAGGTTCTTACTGGGCCAAGAGAGATCACTGATGTATTTTGGTCTGAAACCATTCAGATCTTTATAAACCAGCAGCAGAACTTTAAAGTCTATCCTCTGACAAACAGGCAGCCAGTGTAAAGACCTCAGAGCTGGACTGATGTGGTCCACTCTCTTGGTCTTAGTGAGGACTCGAGCAGCAGAGTTCTGAATAAGTTGCAGGTGTCTAATTGATTTTTTAGGTAGAACCAGTAAAAACACTGTTACAATAATTAAGCTGACCAAAGATGAAAGCATGGACTAGTTTTTCCAGGTCATGTTGAGACATCAGATCTTTCACCCTTGATGTATTCTTAAGGTGATAGTAGGCTAAATTTGTAATTCCCTTAATGTGTTTCTCAAAGTTAAGGTCTGAGTCCATCAATACACCCAGATTTTCGGCCTGGTTGGTGGTTTTTAGGAGTACAGACTGAAGCTCTGTGGTGACCTTTAATAATCTCTCTTTGGCTCCAAAGACAATCACCTCAGTTTTGTTTTTGTTTGACTGAAATTAGGTTGATCTCTGCCAGTGGGAGCATAGATGTTAAACAGAAGAGACCCCAGGATGGAACCTTGGGGAATTCCACATGTCATTCTTGTCTGCTCAGATGAAGTTACCTATTGACACAAAGTACTTTCTATTCTCTAAATGCATTTTAAACCAGTGTATTAGAGGCCAGAAAGGCCCACCCAGTCTTTTGAGTAATATATTGTGGTCAACTGTATCAAATGCACCACTGAGGTCCAGTACGACTAAGAATGACATTTTTCTATTGTCTATACTCAAACATACGTCAGAGCAGTCTCAGTGCTGCGGTGCTGTCTAAAACTTGACTGGGAAACATCACAGCAGTTGTTTTGTGTTAAAAAGTAAATTAGCTGATGAAAAACGCCCTTTGTGAACAGAAGATTTTAGATTGGCCTGTAGTTGCTCAAGGTTATCTAAACAAGCATGTAAATTGTTTTGACAAAGATTTCAATATGTCACTTCATGTAGTGTACATTTTAAACATTACTGTTGCAAACACTCTGAAATAAAGAAATATTTTCTGCAACTCCATTTAATTAAAAATATTTCTTCACCTAATGACGAATGTGTAATACTGGGTAATATGTATTCTACCTAAGACAGATTTGGGATTTGTGGATTTATGGGGTATGTTGTTAAATAAATAGATAAACAAATAAGAAAATAAAAGCCTTTCAGTGTTTCATACAATTTCAACCTTGATATCCTCACAATCTTGTCTAAACAAGTGTGTCCATTGTTTTAACAAAGACTCCCAGTTTCCTCATCTGTGCTTCACCCATTTATACATGTTGCTCAGGACCTTACACAAAATTAAATAAAATGCATTTCTTTATATAGATTATCTATGTGATTATCCAGGTATTTGGTAAATTGCTAAAGCAGCATTAAAGACAAATTAAGATATTATCACTCAGGTAGAGATGAAAATGTCCTTTTAATGGAAATACAAACTAAAACTGGAAACATCTTGTCTCGTTTTGAGTAGATGTCTGTTTTTTTTTACTTTTTTTTTAAATCAGAGATAAGACTTAAGATGAAGAACTGTGCATAATGAACAGAACAGTAAAAAAAGTCTCTAAAGGAAATATATACAGATAATATATGCAGACAAATAAAAATAAAATAAGGTATAGACAGTTTTATGACCTAGAGACTGTGCAGATGAGTGTTTGATTGGTTATTTTTGAACTCACTAAAGAGTCAGATGTCTGTGTAAATGAAGGAGTGGTGGAAGCATCATGGGTGTATGACAAGTGGCTGCTCGTTGCTCCCACAGCACCCAGTGATGGTGTCCTGCATACTCATATTCCAAGGGAAGAGAGCCTCCTGAGTAAGCAGAGACGACTCTGGCCCTTTTTGTAAAAGACATCTGTGTTGTGTAAGCAGTCCAGTTTATCATTTAAGAGAAAACCCGGGTACTTTTAGTCCCCCACCATCTCGATGTCCAGTCTCTGGATGTTCACCAGAGCAGGATGTGACTTCCTCTTCTTCTAAAGCAGTGGTTCCCAAACTTTTTCTCAAGGGGCCCCCTTCTCATTGACAACAATGCCAAGGCCCACCTCCTCCCCTCCCTTCCCCCACATCCCACCACCACTACCACATGTACCCCAGCTCTTACAATGATAAGGAAATGCATCGCAAAATAATATTGTTTAGGAGAGAAACAGTGTGGTATTTTTAATTTATTGACTGCTAATTGCTACTGTTTTAGTAAAACTTTAGTAAAACAACTCTGCTATTTATGACAGTTTATTTCTGAGGTAATCAACAGGCTTTTCTTTGTGTTTAGGATCAGAAGTCCAAATGTGGCTTTTTAACTGTTTTGGTTTCATAGTGTCGGATGCTCATATTTTCAGACGTATGGTCTCTCGTCATTACCCACCATAGACCATTACCATTACTTGACCATTATGAGGTCATGACTGGGGCAAGATATGTCTTGTCATACGTTCTCGTCCCTTTTTTGTTGTTGTTAAAATGTTAGTTGTTGATTCATCATTTACCCATAGATACTTTCACAAATTTGTCCGTGTTTTGCTCGCAGTACTTTATAATTACAGACCTCACTTCAATTTCTTCTTATTATATGTTAACTTCACAATAAAAACAGATAAAAAAAAGAAAAGCACTGCCTGTTCAAGTCTCTACACAAGTTCCAGTAAATTTAAGTGTTGATTTTACTGGGTATATCTGTTTTCTTGCATCAGACAGATACGTTATCTGTTTAACAAATAATCACCTCATCAATAATTATCCCAGGTTTCCGAAGGCTTTGGTGTTTGTTTCACTGAGTAAATTAGATTTGCTTGATTGCAAAAGACCGATCAAAGTGCAGAGAGTGTTTTGCAAAACTTTTGCCCCAACTTAAAATGATTGAAAATATAATTATAAAAGACAAGTAAAAAAAGAAAAGACATGTAATAGGTCACTGCTTGTTTAAGTTGTTAAACATAAGTTCCAGTAAGCTCGAGTGTTTATTTTACTGAGGAAATTTGTTTTCTTGCATCAGACAGATAGTTTATCTGTTTAACAGCTAATTCTTTTGGAACATGGACAGCAGAGGGCCTGAAGGTCTCACCTAAACAGATGCAGTAACATGGCTCCACTACCAGAAAAAAGAAGCAGTTTATAGTCAGTGCAGCTCAGGTCCAGTTAAAGCTAATGTCAGAGATATAGGAAGCAGTCTTGTTCTGATTTGTGAGATGTCACTAAATGCTAAACATAGCTACTCTAGAACAATAAAACAGCCTCCTGTTGGTTCTTTTTTAATACTGCGGGTCCAGGTCAGAGACAAGGACCATCATAAAGACGCTTTCTTCTGCTGCCCCTCTGCTGGACTTAAAAATATTACAGCAAGAAGTTTTATATTTCCCTGTGGCTTCACAGCAGGTCTTGACTAGACACAACTCTGGGAGATAATAGAATTAAACTAAAAAGTAAATATATTAACACCGTTTATAAAATTTCAACATTTAGAAAATAGTATAGACTGTTATGGCAATTTTCTAAACAGTGACAGAGTGACAAGCAAAAATAGGTTATAGTTTTTAGTTTCTTTCTGCCTGCGCTGATCCCTAAACTACCAGATTTTTCTCTCTGAAAATAGAGCCAAACCAAATCTCACCAGAACAACAAGGCTGGAGGGGATATTTTAATGTTTCCACAAATGTATATACAATTTATCAATAACTTTTTGAATAAATGGCCAAAAACTGCATTTCCTTGTGGAGTTTCACATTTACTTTGTCAGCAATGCTTCAAAGATGACCAAATATGTATTTGTTCTAAATGTTTAAGGTATTCAGCCAGATTTTAAATTGCACCGGGGTGGGGGGTTTACAGTAGGGAAATTGTGTCAAGCAAAGAGGTTTTACCTTCTGACAGCTATACTTAACATCAGTGAGACTTGGCACAGAACCTTATAGCTGGATCATTGTATTAGCACAGCAGGTGCACATTCCTCACTAGTGTATGAGCATTTTATATGGGGGTGCAATAACCGATCATATACCAGTTATTAATTCTATAAATGTTGGTTATATACCTTTGCAGTTCAGAAATGAAAGGTATGTAGATTCCAAAGCGGAATGGTCAGCTCTTACAAAGGACGACATTTCAGCCTATTATGCTTTTTATTATATTTTAGGTATTATACCTAAGAAAGCTATTATGTGTAGTGGTGTCAACTGTGAAGATGCAATGCATAGGAGGGAGCTTTATTTGGTATATGAGGATATTGTCAGTGCTTTGTATGAAGGTGGTAAGCCCCATTTTAATTGTACGTATAAAGTACAAAGTGTCAAGCCAGGTTGGAATAAGTATGTTGCTGAACATCATGCTGAAGCTTGTTCAGCTGCAAGGCCACGGGGAATAGCAGGTAGACCCAGACAGGAGCCTGTGTTTGAATATAAGAAGCTCACTGATGCAAAGTATAAATATGCTGTTCATTTTATCTGCAAACATGAGAACACTATGAGGGCAGACGCCATGGCTGAGAAGTTGTTGTGTAATAATGCATCTTATTTTTGTAAAGAGGTAAGGGGCGGTTAATAAATGTGAAATGTCTCTGCTTTGCACTGTAGATGGAATTACTGGATTAGATAATATAGTTGGATTTTTGAGACAGCACTATAACAGTTTATTTAATCATGGTAAAATGAATGTGTATAAACCATTTTGCACACTTTTAGAGGGGTGATAGAGCCCTCAAAGTCCAGCCCTGCTTCCACGCCTCTGCATGGGAGAAAGCAGGGCTGGACAACCGAGAGTGGGAAGGTTGACAACTAACTTCTTAAACACTTGAATTTGAAACTTCCATTGTTGGAGGTCCAAGGATTTTTATCAGATGACCATCCACCTTTGAGGGCCCTCTCACCGCTTACTATAATCCAAAATTTGTTCTCTCTGGGCCTTGAATCAGACAAACTGACTTTGATTATCATATTAATTAATAACATATTTTAAATGAAACACAAAAGAAAATTAAACCCCTTAGTCCGACACCATATATATATATATATATATATATATATATATATATATATATATATATATATATATATAAAACTTGAGCTTAAATGCTAATATTTACAAATATGTAGCTTATTAAGATGTAATGAAAAAAAGAGGTGTATCCGAGCCAGCAAGTTTAGAACTATGATGTTGGACTGATTTTGGATCAATAGGTCAGATGACCAAGAAGCTATTGAGCTAAAATGATAATATTTACCTCAATAACCTAATTATAACTATTTGAAGTTTTGAAATGTAATTTAAAGAGGGGTGTATCTAAGCCAGCCAGTTTATTTTGGGAAATAACTGAATTCTACAACTAAAGTGGTCATCTCATATAAAATGTAAGGAATCAGAATAGCCTTTATTTTAATTGTGCATGGGAGAAGTAAAATATGGGTGCTTTGCATAAAAACAGTATATAGACCAAAGATCACATTTTTCAGACTGGTGAAAGTTCCACTAAATCATCAATATCACAAGTTTACCTAACAAACACTGCCCCATTTGGAAAAATCCTAACTACTGCATTAACAGAAAATCCCTAAACTTTTCTATATAGATCTGTAAGGTGTGCCCCTGATGTGCCTCCTTTTTAAATATATGTATAAAACGTTATTTTTCTTTTCCTTCATGATTTGTATTCATCTATCTGCTATTTCTAACAAGAAACTGTTGCATTGATCAGGACTGATTAATTTGTAAATGCATTGTTCTTTTAGAGGATTTTAGAGGGTGTCAGTGTATGTATATGTATATTATAATCAGGTTTGATGTGCCCCCTTTTTGACTTTGAGCTCCTGACCCTTTTGAGGTCCGTTGCATGGGTCTGTAAAAGACATAATAATTCAAAGATTAAATAATTAAAACATCAATATACACACTATTCACATGCACACACCTCTCATTAACAAAATATTAAATGTGTCAATTGTGTGTGTTTTATGTAACTTTTATGAATAATGTATCGATTGAATTATGTGTCAGAACTTCAATAAGGGAATTAACATGGTTCAATAACTGCTTAGTATCTTGTGTAAACAGTTACTGCATCTCTTCTTAGTAACTTATTGCTAACTGCCCTGATCAATGACATCCAGCCAACAGTGGAGACACCCTCTTTTTTATATAAAAGAAAGTGGGATCTCATCTTCCTCTGTAGGATTTTTAGTGGAACACATAAAAATAGATAAACTCCAACAAGACATCTGCATCTTGTCATAACGGCCTACTAAAGACTCCATCATGTTGTTGTTCCTCTTCATCTTTGGTCTGGCTCTTGGTGCAGTGACTCCATCAGATGAGCTGGAAATGAAGCTGCTGCGTGGCGGTTGTCCCATGTTCTGGTACAACTTCAATGGCCGCTGCTACAAGTATGTTGCCTCACACATGACCTGGGCTGACGCTGAGCTCCACTGTGTGTCAGAAGGAGCCAACCTGGTGTCCATTCACAGTCAGGAAGAACACGATTTTGTCAATTCTCTTATCAAGAGCTCTGACCCAACAAGGAAATTCACCTGGATCGGACTCACTGATGTTCATAAGGAAGGAGGATGGATCTGGTCTGATGGGTCTAAAGTCAGTTTCACCATTTGGAGTCCAGGACAACCAGATCATACTTATGGACAAGAACACTGTGTACACACCAACTGGTTGAACAACTTCATGTGGAATGATCATGTGTGCTCAAATGCGTTTGCTTTTGTTTGTGCATCACGCACAATTTGTCCTTAGAGACCAAAAAATTTCCACCTACAGACTTTACTGATGTTGACTTTAAGCTACAGTGGGTGGGTTTAGAAAATATTTGATTCTAAATAGTAACTTCCACAGCTTGTTAGATTTTTTTAAAGGATCAAAAGTACTAAATGGATGAATAACTCTTGTTTGGCCAGTGAAATTGTTAAAGTGTCTTTGTCCTGCATTGATTTCTCTGACTCAAAATCAGCTTCAAGATGTGTAAACTCATCTCTACAGAAGTGGTGTTTCTCATTCTTGAGGCTGCAGATGTACTGGTTTATGTCAATATGCAAAATTAATGAACAGTGTCTCCAGCTTTCATCTGCAATGCAAATATTTCTACCTCATTAATATTTCCAACTGTTTGCTAGTTTACTCAAACTGTGTAAAAGTTTAGAGGGCATCATACAGTCTGATGTTTGATTTGACACCGCACATCTGTAATCTATTTTGCTCTAAAATACATAAACCAGCTGCTTGGGCCGGTAAATAATAAGTACATACACTAGTTGTAGATAGTTTTAGGGCGACAACTCTTTCCTGTAGTTTTATTACATGGAAATGATTCGTCCATCCAGAAATGACTATGTAACAGCTGAGTGATACAAACTTTGCCTTCTAAAAATTAGGATTGTATTGGTTTATTATTATATACTTAAATTTATTTGTATCTCACATTACTGCCAAAAAAATAAAAAAAAATCCATCCAATTTTTTTTAGTTTTCAATCACTTTTTTGAGTCCCATTAAAATGAATCCATGACTTCCTCACAATCTATAAACCCCCTTGATAAATAAACTTATCGAAGAAGACACAGATGGCTTCATCTTAATTTAATACATGTTTTGATAATGTCTCATAATTTCCTTTCTTTGATTTATTCAGCTGTACTTTGCTAAGAACCCTAAAAGCAAATGAAAGAAAATTCATTTCTTTACATAGCTTAATGCTGACTTTTAATTCTGAACTTTCCTTTTTTATTTTATAAGTTCCAGTTAGCTTTACTTGTTTGGGTAAATAAGTTGTCTTGACTATTAAAGAAATATGTATTTTGGCACACAGACAGTGGAAAACTTAAAGGTCTGTACAGACAGTCAAATTCTAGAAAACATTCAGTGTTAAAGTAACTTTTTTGGCACATGATGTAGAAAAAATGACTTGCAGGCAAGAAGGTCTCTGGACACCATCTCTATGAATAATAAAAGGTTTATTACAAAAAGTCCGGCATCAAAAACAGATCTGCGGATTATGTACGGTCTCTAAGCCAATGTCGAGGATCCCACTGACCATGAATACCAGTGGTCTTATATAGGTTTACAAACAAAGAACATTCCTTACTTTACTTCTGACGCCACCCCTGAAAATACCATATTGGAAACATCTGGTGTCATTTCCTGTGGCGTTAATTGATTTACAGGGTTCATGTGATCAGATTACCATACCTAAGTACATCTAAATGTAATTAAACTACCTACATGATGCTAATCATTAAACACTTCAGTATAAAGTGACATTTACCTTAGTAAACATCAAATGCCCAAGTTATCTATGTATCGCTCTACACTATGTTCTGCATCAACACTACCACGTTCTTGATCATAGTTTCCATGTGGGTGATAATATTAGTCTGTCTATACATCGTACAAATGGACAAATGGGTGAGGTGCAGAACATATTAAATTATTCCATTTTTGTTCATAATAATTGGTTCTGGCACAATGTTTATATTCTCTGTCCTTGTCTGTCTGTCCTTTTCTAAAAATGACCCCCCAGTCAGTTTAACCATCAAATTGCACATTGTATAATCCAATCCAAGCACATCCCTGAGCAGGATCAAAGTTCTTGATCATAAACTTAAAAAACTGTTTTCATCCGGACTGTGAGGCTTTTTTATGTTTCAGCTTTTTGCTTCTCTGTGTAATCACATCCTTTTGGACTCAGTGGATCGAAGGATTCTAAGAAAGTCCTGATCCAGTATTTGTTTCTGTAAACTTTGATTCTGGATTCTAGTTTAGTTCAGGTTTTTCTTTAGAAAAAGAGCCAAATTATATGCAAGCTTAAGGATTTAATGAATTACCAATTGTTTGCGCATTTTTATTTTCAGATTTCAATTTAGAGCAAAGCAGGATCCAAACAAAAAAACAAACTAATAAAAGTGGAATTTGCACAGATCTCAGTTACAATAACCAACCAAGACATTACATCACGTCTCATTCAGACACTTAATGAAAATATTTCTTTCTCAAAATATTAAAATCACAAATATGATCTTCCTCTCATTACTTCACAACTCTTTCATTGTGTGTTCAGAGTTACATAGTTGTAAGCTAATTTTAATAAACAAAGTGATGGAGTAAATGTGTCAATAGAGCCATTAATTTTCACATTTAAAGTGTACTTCATGAGTACCAGATGGTATTAGTGGAATATTCTGATAATCTTGGAAACATGTAAGTTTACTGTCATAAAATAATTTGTTTGAACATCTACATATGACAGACCACCATTTCTAAACACATTTTGCACATAGAAAGAGATTCAGGTTTTTCCTTTCTTTGTTCACAAAAGATAGTATTCTGGGATTTTTCATATTTTTTTGGAACTGGGAAGATTTCTGTATACAAACTTGTACATTTTTACATCATTATTTCACAAGTTCAAATCAGCACATACAAAGTCAGATAATGAGGTCAGAATTACTTTTATGTGCAGCTACACACAAGCTTACGAGATGCACAAACAAAAGTGTATTTATTGTGGCAGTCTTTGTCATTCCATTTCTTCTCTATGCTCCAGTTGGTGTGGACACACTTTTCATCTCCCCCATCGTTGTTTGGCTCTCCATCCTTCCAATATGTAAAGCTGAGTTTGGATCCATCAGACCACAACCACGTTCCTTCCTTCTGAGCGTCACTGAGTCCGATCCAGTTGATTCCCTCAGTAGGATCAAAGTTTCTGATCAGTGCTTTGACAAAATTCTCTTCTTCCTGACTGTGGATGGACACCAGGTTGGCTCCATGTGACAGACAGTGGAGCTCTGCATCCGTCCAGGTCATCAAGGTGGGGACATACTTGTAACAACGATTGTCGAAACCGTCCCAGAACTATGGACAACCATCACTTTCTAGGTTCAGTACATCCTGAAGTGTAGCGTACACAGCACCCAGAGTTAAACCAAGAAAGAAGAGGAACTTAATCTTGGCACTTTCCATCTCTGTATGATGAGGTGTTGATGTCTTGCTGGACTTTTTAGTTGTACTGGTGGATGTTGCCAACGATCCTGCTGAAGCAGATGACAGACTGCTTTCCTTTAATATCCTTTGGGTGTCTACATTGTTGTGCGTTATCACTGGCTAAATCCACTTGGCATAAATGTTATTTTTTACGCAATGCTGCAGTATCTGAACAAAGGTCAATAACCATGTTACTTTTGACCTGTTCTTGCTTCATTTTTTTATTTCCTATTTAGAACAGATACATGACCAACAGCAGAAATAACTGACAATGAGTAACACATCAGTCATATCACAATACTAAGGCAAGGCAAGTTTATTTGTATAGCACAGTTCTACGAAAGGGTGATTCAAAGTGCTTTACAGAAAGCAAACAGCATAATTTAATATTAAAACAAAAGAACAAGAAAAAAGAACATTGGATAAAAACAATATTAGAACACAATCAAGTTTAAAAATTCAAGCTTAAAATAAACAGATGCAGATTTGGACTGTTTTAAATAAAAACTATTGAAATGCAGCAGAGACCAGGTTAATTCTTTAACTTGGATTTAAATAAACTGAGTGTTTCAGCTGATCTGAGTTTGTTGCAGACATGTGGAGCATAGAAGCTGAATGCAGCATCTCCATGTCTGGTTCTGACTCTAGGAGACTGGATCCAGATGGCCTGAGGGTTCTGGTAGGTTCTTACTGGGCCAAGAGATCACTGATATATTTTGGTCCTAAACCATTCAGATCTTTATAAACCAGCAGCAGAACTTTAAAGTCTATCCTCTGACGAACAGGCAGCCAGTGTAAAGACCTCCTGTTGAGACATCAGATCTTTCACCCTTGATGTATTCTTAAGGTGATAGTAGGCTGACTTTGTAATTCCCTTAATGTGTTTCTCAAAGTTAAGGTCTGAGTCCATTGATACACCCAGATTTCTGGCCCGGTTGGTTTTGCTCGCAGTACTTTATAATTACAGACCTCACTTCAATTTCTTCTTATTATATGTTAACTTCACAATAAAAACAGATTAAAAAAAAAGAAAAGCACTGCCTGTTCAAGTCTTTAAACATACACAAGTTCCAATAAGTTTATGTGTTGTTTATGTGTTTACTGGGTATATCTGTTTTTTTTTTTTTTTTTTTGCATCAGACAGATACGTTATCTGTTTAACAAATAATCACCTCATCAATAATTATCCCAGGTTTCCGAAGGCTTTGGTGTTTGTTTCACTGAGTAAATTAGATTTGCTTGATTGCAAAAGACCGATCAAAGTGCAGAGAGTGTTTTGTAAAACCTTTGCCCCAACTTAAAATGATTGAAAATATAATTATAAAAGACAAGTAAAAAAAAGAAAAGACATGTAATATGCTTGTTTAAGTTGTTAAACATAAGTTCCAGTAAGCTCGAGTATTTATTTTACTGAGGAAATTTGTTTTCTTGCATCAGACAAAATGTTTATCTGTTTTTTTTTTTTTTTTAACTTGTCCTGTCCAGCATCATAGCAAGCAAAATGATAATCTGGTTGCTATGTCGTGCTGAACAAATTTGCTCTGCCAAGGGGAGGCCTATGGGTAAGGCTCCTCTTGATAATGTGATTAATTTATTTATTTATTTACTTTGAATCACAGAATCTATGTAATCTTGCTGGACCTGACCGGAGGGGACAGAAAAAGATGGAAAATAGCAAAAAAGAGCAAAAGGGAAAGAAGAAAGGAGACAAAAAGATCACAGACAGAAGGAAAACGGCCCTTCAATCCACACCATCACCAGACAACAAACTGTTACACCTGTACATGAACACATCAGAAAGTTTCCTACAACTTTTACAAAAGCAGAAACACACACACACACACACAAAAAAAACAAACAACAAAACAAAAAAAAAAAACAAAAAAAAAAAAAAACAGGGCTGCCAGTCATTAAGAGTTTTTAAAATAATAACCAAATCAAATCAAAAAGACATAACAGCGACCAGATACTAACTCACAGGAAAAATGCAAATTTTTTTTTTTTTTTTTTTTTTTTATAATTATCGCTTAATATTAAAAACCCACTAGACAACTCAGTGACTGTGTCGGCATGCAGAGCATGAGAAACAAGGCGTGATCAGTAATGAAGAGTGGTGAGTGAGATCATGCAAATGCGACCTCGCCTCCACGGAGGCCAGAGGCAGACCAGGGCCTGGGCCGGGCCCTCAGCAGCAGACCCGGAGCACCAACCCATGCCACCCCACCACAAAGACGACTCCAGCCCCACCCGAAGGGCAGCAGAGGAGAGCCCCAGCAAGAGCCCCCCACGGTCCCGGGGCACAGGCCCCAGTGGGCCAAGATCAGCAGCCGCCGGCCCCGCCAGGGACCGGCCCACCCAGGGCAGCCCAAGCGAAGGGCCCAGGGCCCCAGGAGCCCAGAGGCGGCCGCCCCACCCCCCAAAGGCAGAGGGCCCGCAACATGCCTAGGAGGACCAGGCCCCCCCAGACAGCCACCCGGCGTAGGCCAGCACACACCCCGATGTTCCAGCCGCACACCCCGGGAACCAGGGTGCTATTGGCCCCCTCCCCCCACTCCCCATCTACTTCAACCTGCACCCCATATAACCCCACACTCACACCCTCCCCCGTGCCGCACCCACAATCACTCACCACCACACAATCACGCCACACACAACCCTCCCACCATGCCCCGTGGGGGACACCCCAGGCGGACCAGCGGACAGCTAGCCCCAACCCCCATAGAGCCAGCAGCCCACCAGCGCAGCCACCCCAGGACCCGGCCCCTGGGCAACCACCCCCCCCCTGCCCGCCCCCAGCCACACACAGAAGGAGCAGGGGTGTAAAAGGTCCCCAATACCCTCTCCCTCCCCGCTCCTGACTGTTTATGTAGTGTGTGTTGTGTGCAATTAAAATTGAGGGGCAGTGACTGCAATGAGCCGCAAGCCGGGCCACCTAAATGGCCCCGCCCGCCATGCACCGCATGCCATGCCCCCCAGGTGTTTGTTTGTGTGTTGTGTTTCTTGTGTTTTGGTGTCTCGGTGCAATTAAAACTGAGAGGCGAGCAGCCACGGGGTGCATCCAAGGAGACCACTGAATGGTCTCCTCCGTTCCACCCCGCATGGCTCCACGCCTCCCAACTCCCTACGTGTGTGTGTGTGTGAGACAGAGAGAGCGGGAAGTAAGAGGCATCCGGGGATGTACGTCCAGAGGGAAGCAAACTTCCCTCTGGATGATGAGCCTTTAGTGGCATTAGGCACCCCTGCTCCCCAGGAGGCCCCCCAGGGCAAGACAGGCCAGGAGAGGCCGCCCCCCACGGCCGGGCCATTCAGGGACCGCAGCCAGTGAGCCGCCACCCACCCCAGAAAGTTCCCACCCTCCCAAACCCCTAAAGGGGAATGAGAGGATGGGGACAGCGGCAATGTTTATCTGTTTAACAGCTTATTCTTTTGGAACATGGACAGCAGAGGGCCTGAAGGTCTCATCTAAACAGATGCAGTAACATGGCTCCACTACTAGAAAAAAGAAGCAGTTTATAGTCAGTGCAGCTCAGGTCCAGTTAAAGAGATTTTAGTGAGATGTCACTAAATGCTAAACATAGCTACTCTAGAACAATAAAACAGCCTCCTGTTGGTTCTTTTTTAATACTGCGGGTCCAGGTCAGAGACAAGGACCATTATAAAGACACTTTCTTCTGCTGCCCTCTGCTGGACTCAAAAATATTACAGCAAGACCTTTTATATTTCCCTGTGGCTTCACAGCAGGTCTTGACTAGACACAACTCTGGGAGATAATAGAATTAAACTAAAAAGTAAATATAATAACACTGTTTATTAAATTTCAACATTTAGAAAATAGTATAGACTGTTATGGCAATTTTCCAAACAGTGACAGAGTGACAAGCAAAAATAGGTTATAGGTTTTAGTTTCTTTCTGCCTGCGCTGATCCCTAAACTACCAGATTTTTCTCTCTGAAAATAGAGCCAAACCACGTCTCACCAGAACAAGGCTGGAGGGGATATTTTAATGTTTCCACAAATGTATATACAATTTATCAATAACTTTTTGAATAAATGGCCAAAAACTGCATTTCCTTGTGGTGTTTCTCCCAGAGTTTCACATTTACTTTGTCAACAATGCTTCAAAGATGACCAAATATGTATTTGTTCTAAATGTTTAAGGTATTCAGCCAGATTTTAAATTGCACCGGGGTGGGGGGTTTACAGTAGGGAAATTGTGTCAAGCAAAGAGTTTTTACCTTCTGACAGCTATACTTATCATCAGTGAGACTTGGCACAGAACTTTATAGCTGGATCATTGTATTAGCACAGCAGGTGCACATTCCTCACTAGTGTATGAGCATTTTATATGGGGGTGCAATAACCAATCATATACCAGTTATTAATTCTATAAATGTTGGTTGTATACTTTTGCAGTTCAGAAATGAAAGGTATGTAGATTCCAAAGCGGAATGGTCAGCTCTTACAAAGGACGACATTTCAGCCTATTATGCTTACAGACAAATCCCTACGCAACATTTGTATACCTAAGAAAGCTATTATGTGTAGTGGTGTCAACTGTGAAGATGCAATGCATAGGAGGGAGCTTTATTTGGTGTATGAGGATATTGTCAGTGCTTTGTATGAAGGTGGTAAACCCCATTTTAATTGTACTTATAAAGTACAAAGTGTCAAGCCAGGTTGGAATAAGTATGTAGCTGAACACCATGCTCAAGCTTGTTCAGCTGCAAGGCCACGGGGAATAGCAGGTAGACCCAGACAGGAGCCTGTGTTTGAATATAAGAAGCTCACTGATGCAAAGTATAAATATGCTGTTCATTTTATCTGCAAACATGAGAACACTATGAGGGCAGACGCCATGGCTGAGAAGTTGTTGTGTAATAATGCATCTTATTTTTGTAAAGAGGTAAGGGGCAGTTAATAAATGTGAAATGTCTCTGCTTTGCACTGTAGATGGAATTACTGGATTAGATAATATAGTTGAATTTTTGAGACAGCACTATAACAGTTTATTTAATCATGTTAAAATGAATGTGTATAAACCATTTTGCACACTTTTAGAGGGGTGATAGAGCCCTCAAAGTCAAGCCCTGCTTCCACGCCTCTGCATGGGAGAAAGCAGGGCTGGACAACCGAGAGTGGGAAGGTTGACAACTAACCTCTTAAACACTTGAATTTGAAACTTCCATTGTTGGAGGTCCAAGGATTTTTATCAGATGACCATTCACCTTTGAGGGCCCTCTCACTGCTAAGTGTTTGTGCGGCAGTGATTAAAGCCACACAATGCAGGATCATCCTAATCAAACAGCTGTTGATATAAAAAAAAAATCATTAACCCTTTGTTTTAACAAACTTTACTTGTTTTTATTGGAAGACTGCTTTAGCTGTAATAACTGGCTCATTATCTGGACTGTTTTTTTTTCTTATATTTGTCACCCTTTACCCAGTCTGTGCACCTGCTTGTCCAGCACCCCATCAACAATTATCTTATTACTTTTCAAATCTTATCATCCCTGGACCCATAAGCTTTGGTGTGTGTTTTATTGGGTAAATTTTATTTGTTTGATTGCATCAGACTGTTACATTTTTTCCCTTTGGTCAAAAGTGTCTACAGAGAGTGTTTTTTTCTATTATTAAAGAGTTTATTATAATAACATGATCAAACTACAGAAGCAGAAAGGGAAAACAGGAAATAAACATAGCAAGTGTAAAAATACAGGACAAGGGACCTAATACAACATCTGTGAGGAGAAGAAAGGGAGAGAACAACAAGACAACAAACAAACCAAACCATAAAAGGAGCAAGTACATGATTGGATAGGAATTATGTCAATAAATAAATATACAATTTTTGTGATGGGGCAAGTAGATAGGAAGAAGAAAGAGAAAATATGTACAATATGCAATACAATGCAATAAACAATTTCTATCTATCTATCTATCTATCTATCTATCTATCTATCTATCTATCTATCTATCTATCTATCTATCTATCTATCTATCTATCTATCTATCTATCTATCTATCTATCTATCTATCTATCCATCCATCCATCCATCCATCCATCCATCCATCCACCCATCCATCTAATACTTCTACACAAATTTAAAGGTGAAGTATTAAAAACGTTAAAATCTTCTGGAGGAAGATGGGCGATAATTTTCAAAAAAACAAGAAAATTGTATTTTCATTCTGTGTAATATTTATGATTATAACTGACATTTTTCAAACAAAAACCTATTTGCCCAAATATCTGAATGTGCCAAATTACTTCTAGTCAGATATGTTGACTTTTATATAGTTTTTGGGGGGGTGACTTTAATGAATGTGTTGATTCTACTAGTGATCAGTTTCCCCCAAATCAAGTCAGGGTCCTTTGATGAAAAATCTGGTTCTATCTTTATGATCTGATCTTTTTTGGTTGATACCTCGCGCATGTTTTTTTCAGTCCTCATTGAATGGATTTCATCTGGTCTAACAAAAACTCAGCACTTAAAGCAAGAATTGATCTTTTCCTAATTTCCCACTTGGCCATAAATTTTGCCAAATATATCTTACACTTTGCACCTTTGTCTGATAATAAGTCGATAACTATTAATTTGGGCAGGCAAAATAAAAATCCACTGCCCCGGGGCAACTGGAAGTTGAATAACAACTTATTAGAAAAGAACTTTAACAAAAGCATTAAAAACCCAATAAATTAAATCTTTTCTGACTTAAGTGAGGGCAGAAAACAAAAATGGGATTTCTTTAAGCACAAAACAAGATGCTGTAAAATTATGTAAAGCCACTAAAAATCTGTTATAGACAAAGTACTTAAAAGAATAAACAAGTTGTGTAAAGAGAATAATCCTGAAGAAGAAAAAAATTAAATAAAAAACATTACTTTACAATTAGACTAGCTGTATTTAGACTAGGCCTAGAAGGGGCCTTTATGAGTTCCAGGACCAAATGGATGGAGGAGGGAAAGAAGAAGCCCTGATGTCTCTTAATATAAATGGTACTTAATCTAATAACCCTGACTCAATTTCAAAACTTTGTTTCAGCTTTTCATAAACGTCTACTCTTTCACATTAAGCAGAGTATTCGGTTAATGCGCACTGAAAACCTTGATGAGGCAAAAATAAGTAGCAGCAGATGGGCAGGAAGAGGAGTTTGTGCCAAATATCTGACCACGCCTACAAGTAGTTTACGCGCGAAAAGATGGACTGTACCATTAGAGATACAGGGGTGGAAAACAAAGATACAACTTTTATACCTTGAGTAAACCCCACTTAATCTAAACTTATAATTGACTAATTATGTGTATAATATAATGTCACGTGTTCAAAATACGACTGTTGAACTCGATGAGATAGTTATATTTGTTAGCTTCAACGATCACCCCTACTGTTACGTTCGTTGGATATCTCGAGGGGTTTGTTTTTTAAATCTACCTCCTGTATCGATTTGATTTTACGAGCTGAAACTCTCCGTTGCTGGTAAACGTGTTACAAAACGGATAAAAATGACTCTCACGTCAAAGGTAAGAACCTGGACAATGCGTATAAACTAATTTGCTCTTCCCTGATGGTTTTATGGTAATTTTTAACTGATAGGAATTGTCTGAATGAACACACGACTTTTCCACCTTGAAGCTGTAAAACGCACTCTTTCCCGAATGAGGTCATTTTGGCTACATGAAAGCTTGTGGTATTATCTTCTCAGTATTATTTGTTTTAAATTGATTTAATCAGCAATCTAACGATCAGAGTCCTTGTTTATTTTAGATTAAGTAAACTGGCGTTTTCTTGATAGGTAAGAGGTCATTGCGTCATTTACCGCATCTTGGCTTTTGTAAATCATCAGAAATGGCTTATTTGATATAGTTGTCAAGTTTGGGAACGGCACAGAATTCAGGTTTTGTCCCTATAAAATACTTTCAAACAAAAAATGACTTGGTAAATAGTATGGTTAAAAAATTGATTTAACAGAGGTTTATCACTGATCAAGTCACAATTCCATGCTCCTTATCTTTAAGATTAACTTTAGATTATCTTTAAGATTAAGGACCAGTTATTGGTCTTATTAACTGCTGTTATATCTGCACCAGACTTATGAGAGAGGTGCCACTTAACTTGGATGGGAAAGAAAGCGGGATAGGACTTGGATGAACTATTAGTTATTCATAAGAATGAGCTTGGGGGTCTGTGGGAACCCTACAGGAGGAAGTAAAGCTAGTGAATACAAAATCTAGACATAGGGTCGTTTCCTTTTCCACTTCATCTTGTCATTGCTCTCAACTGTCTAACCATGCCTTGGCACAGGAGGCCTGTAGTGATAAGGTTGTTGTCAGGGTTAGGCTGGTCTCTGCCAGCACAAACTCAAGTTCACCTTGAGTCACTGTCTTATCTGTTGTTCCTTCACAGTCTTGTGAAACAACATATAAATACTGTTACATACAGGAAGTGCATTAACATCTAAGTGATTACATGTTGATGAAATGTGGAACAAGATGTTAAATGTGTCATTTATGTCTGCAAACAAGCTAAACTGTTTGATGCATCTGCCAACAGGCTCCATGTTTCAAATCCAAGTTTATAACTGCTGAGCTGGTGCGTCTGTTCAGCCAATCCGACAGTGAGGAGGAGTTTGAAGGTTTTAGTGAGGAGGAAGATGACCGAGGATGTCATAACACCAAGGTATGAAAGGTTTAATGATGTTTTGATGATGAAAATGCTTGTGACCGATCACTGCTGCCAAATCACCAGCCTGTATCCTTCTTTTTTCCACTTTAGGTGGTGGATTCAGAAGAGGGTAGCGATGTGGACACAGGGTTTTACTCTGATGGTGAGGAGCCCCCCCAAAAAAGGAGGAGTCTTTTAGTCGCGCTTAGGTGTGTGAAAGTTATTATACAAGCAGAAAATGAATTAAGGAGTTAAATTGTTTTGGTGTTTTTGACTGTCAGGTCTCTGGATTTCTGTGTCTGACATTTAATGAGGCAGAAATAAGAAGTTTCTCCATTTCTGATGTCATTTAAATTATGTCCCAGGTTTCCAATCAAAAGACAGTCTTCCCCCAAAAAAGAATCAAAAGAGAAAAAAGCCAAAAAGCCGGTCAAAGAAAGTCCTCCGTCACAGAGAGCGAGAGGCAGATGGACCATGAAGAAGAAGCAGCAGCAGGAAAGTGCAGATGATGACGATGAAGATGAAGAGGAGAAGGAAGTTCTGTCTTCGAGCCTAACGAAACGAAACAAAAACATCCAGGAAAACAAAGCAATGGTAATAAACTCACTGTGTGTGTGTTTCTCTATGTGCTGGTGAAGTGAGAAATTTGTATATTTAATCTATTCCAACCCTTTTCCTGTAGATATTATTGACTCTGCTTCTCTCTGTGGGTTTCAGCTGGCAAAACTGTTTGCTGATCTGAGCTCCATGGCTGACCTGACTCTGCCCACAACCCCACAGGTGAGCATATACATTTCCTACTATCATTAAACTGCAAAGATGAGCAATTCAGGAAGATAATTGGTAACAAAGCATTTGGTTATTTTCTCTGATTTGGCAGTTTTGTTCTAATGACTTAGATTAACCCAGAACCCCTTCTGGCATTGTTTATGTTTTGCGATACAGATAATTCAAGAAAGTTTAATAACCTGAAAAACTTAATTTAAAAAGACTGGATCTTTCTGGAATGATGAAGGTGATTTATAGGAGAGTGCATTGACAAAGAATACAATAATGAGCAATTTTTTACTTAGAAGACTCTTTGGATGCAAACCAATTTTTTCCAAACTTGAATGCAACAGGAAACAATGAAAAGGCTAATTTACGTTGCCTTGAACAACCTCTTATCGTCCACAAGGGGCAGGATGAAAATGGCAGATTGTTTATGACCTTCATTCTTGTCTTTGTTCAGCAGAAGTTTGTGCAGCTATTAGACAAGGCAAGTTTATTTGTATGTCACATTTTAGGTACAAGACAATTCTGAGTCAGTGCTTTACATAAAACATTAAAGCTTTACAGCAAGGTGCACAAGAAGCATTAAAAATGACATAAAATAATATAAAGAGAAACATTAACATTATATTAATATTAGACTATGCAAAAATCTTAATAAAATCATGTAAAATAATTCAATTTAAACTATTAAAAGTAAGCAATAGTTCGATCAGTATAAAGATATGATGCAGATTTACGATGCAGGCACATGAGAAAACAAATGTTTGTAACCTGGATTTAAAACTGTCTACATTTGGTGAAAGTTTAATCTCCACTGGCAGTTTGTTCCACTTGTTTGCAGCATAACAGCTAAATGCTGCTTCTCCATGTTTAGGCTGGACTCTGGTCTGGACTAGTTGACCAGAGTCTTTGGATCTAAGAGCTCTGCTAGGTTTATATTCTTTGAACAAATCACAGATTTATTCTCAGCCTAAACCATTCTGGGATTTGTAAATGATCAGAAGAGTTTTAAAATCTATTCTGTGACTGACTGGAAGCCAGTGTGGAGATTTTATAATCTGATAATATCTGATGCTGTGGTTGAACAGGTTGCTGAATATAATTCTGGATTTTGCTAAAAACGAGCAACCCTAGAGGTGTTTCCCACAGCTGGCAGTGTGTGTGACATAGCTACTGTTTTTAGATAGACAGAAACAGGAACCAACAGCAAATCACTTGAGAGAAATTTTTATTTCCAGTTGTGAACTGAAGTATTTGTTGTCACCTTGTTATTGGATCAAGTAAGACAGATGTTATTTGATTTCAATGTTCCAAACACTAGAGAAGAAGCTCTAGTGGTGAGGTGATGAATAAACATATCACTTTTTGAATGAGTGCATGCTGGTGAGTTTATTCTTTCTGCTGACATGTATGCTACTTTCAGCTTTCTCCTTGTGACTGGATATGTACAGATAAATGCAGTCCATAGGAGCCTCATCTGCTATACCGGACAAGTTGTAAAGGAATCAAGTGATTTCCACAGCCAAATTTGTGCATCACACACTGCGTCTTCATGCTGCACACAGCATTTCCTCTAGAGGGCAGTCTGTGAACAGCAGCTGCGGGAAAAAGACCAGAGCAAACTGACAGACTTTCACCTGAAAATGTCTGGTTTTCTTGTGTAAAAGTGGTTCAAATAACAACAGATATGCAGATGCTTCACATATTGATTTGAGCTAAAGAGTAGGGAGAGTGGGATGCTGGAAGAGGATGGGTCTGACCAACCTTGCCCTCAGAAGACGGGGCTTCAAGGAAGCAACATGTCTTGGTATTTGGTTGCCTGTAGTCAAAATAATTAAAACCCAGTGACCCCAACATGGAACGAATACATCAGCTCTCTTTTCCAGTACATTTCTTCTTCCTTTTTTAAACATTTCTCTCTTTTGCTTTATTGTTGCGCACACAGTATGTTGTACTACCCTTTTCTTTCATGACGCTGACATTTAAACACCATCTTTACTGTCCTCTACAGAAAAAGAAACGAGCGTCACAGAGGGCAACGCCACAGAAACGCAAGTTTGAATCAGCTGTTGGGTCAGAAAGGAGGAACCCGTCCCGTAAAGCTCGTCCTCCTGAGAACTTTGCTGTGGAGGAAAAGAGTGAGCCGGTTAATCACAGAACCCCCAGGACTGTGGACATCAAAAGGCTGGTGGAGGTACAATGTGCAATGCACACTTCGGTTTCTACTGAGGTATACACATGTGCAACTCTAATAGAGGAGAGTTAACAAGTAAAAGCTGCATGAATGAAAAGGGAGGCATTTCAGGTCTTTATTACATTTCTCAAAAGTACAGAATGATGAAGTGGGTTGATCTTGCATCAAATTTCAAACCATATGTAGAAACTTTTGAGTGATCATCAGTAACATTAGGAGCATATAAGTGACACTATTACAGCTGTGAGTTAGTTATCTTTGATCTCAGTCTTCTCTCTAGAAATCTCAACAAATTCTTTCTAGAAAAAAGTGAAATAGAAGCTTCATTTATAAACGTACTATGTTGCCCACGTGGTTTAATGTAATCTCCTGTTTGTGAGCTCTCAGTGTTATCTGTAATCTGTCGGCTGTAACCAAGCAGGTGGACGAGGAGCGAGTTGGCGAGAAGCAGAAAAGAAGGACTTGCAGGAAGAGTCGGTACGTGGTAAGGTCTGTTGACGACATCACCAAAGAGGACCTGGACAACATAGCGTACCGCAGCAAAGACAAGATCTGGGACAAAGAGAACGTGAGTCACGTCAGGCCTTTTGTCATGTTGTTCTGTTTGCGTTGTGATATTGTCGAATTTCCTGTGTTTGTGTGTTTCTTAGACTTTAATGATGCATTCTTCTTCTTCTTCTTCTTCTTCTTCCAGGGCAGCTCGTGTCACCAGTGCAGACAGAAGACTCTTGACACAAAGACAGTGTGTCGCAGTGGTTTCTGTGTGGGGGTCAAAGGTCAGTTCTGTGGGCCTTGCCTGAAGAACCGCTACGGAGAGGATGTGCGCACTGTTCTGCTTGACCCGGTCAGTATATACACAACATGTATGTAGTAAACTGGAAGTGATCATACGGTCTTTGAATATGGAGATACAGTATCTCACAGAAGTGAGTACACCCCTCACATTTTTCCAAATATTTTAGTATATCTTTTCATGGGACAACACTATAGAAAAGAAACTTTGACATACAGAATATCCAAGTTTAGTTTCCATAGTTTGATATTCTGTATAACAAAGTTTTATTTATATAGTGTTATCTCATGAAAATATTTACTAACATATTTGCAAAGATGTGGGATACTTCATGTGCACTGCTGGGAAGATTTACATGAGGAACTTCATCCTGTCATGCAGGATGTTTGCAAAGTGTCAGAATCAAAATCTTTCGTCTTTTTAAGAAAAACAGAATAATGTTTGTGGCTGATTGACTGATTTTGGATAAATCATTGTGGACATATGAACGGTAAGCGTGAAACGGCCAGGATCCGAGAATCTGGGTGATCTGGTCAGAGATGCTGAGTCAGGATGCCGTGGATGCAGCAGAGATGTAGAATGAATGGATTAAGTAGTGTTCTGGAGATATGCCAGATGTTTGAAGAAATTTTCGGAAATGTTTGTGGAACCGTGATCTAGTGGCTAGTCTACCATTTTCTTTACGCATCAAAGGTCCTGAGTGAGGCATTTGCTGCCAGTCTAAAACAGACGTCGATAGAACGAGACAAACAAAGCTGAGGAAGTGAACCGAGTATAAGAAGATTCACCAGCTGATTAAAGGTCTGATGAGACGTTAAAGGTCTGACTGCTCCCGAACCTAATTAACCCAGTTACTACATTTCATTTACACTGTAGAAAATCATCTAGCAGGGTTTCATAATTGAGCCAGTTCTTTATATTACAAAACATGTTTTGTTTACGCATACATTGTGCTTATAATAGGTTTTTTATAAAAGCTTTAAGTCTTATTGAATTGTGTCGTTTTACAGTGGCTTATTTTTCCTGTGTGTATTTGCTACTTTTTTTCTGCGCTGTACTCTGTTCAGAATATTTGTACATTTAAACTTTGTTTATGATAGAAAGGACTGTGGAGAGAAGTAGCATGATTGTTGTCTATTTGGTTTCATAAATAGAATAGCTCACACACGACACGTTTTCTGAGACCGTTGGGAGTAATGAGGTGGAAGTACAACTGCGAAAGATGATTATTCAAAGCTTGTGTCCAAATTCAGAGCATAAAAAAATAAAATAAAAACACACAAGCAGCAGTTTTCAATAATTTGGGCTTTGTTCTTTGTTAGATGTGGTCGTGTCCGATCTGCCGGGGAATGTGTAACTGCAGTCTGTGTCGTAAGAAGGAGGGCCGCTGTGCCACCGGTATCCTGGTGGGCTTGGCCCGCTACAGTGGCCACGACAATGTCCACGAGTATTTGGAGAGGTAAGTCCCTCCACTCTCATTATATAGTTTAATCTTGCAGGGATCAAACTGTTACGATGGGAACAGGTTGGGTCTTTTAGAGACACGTGTGCAGCTGATTTGTATAAATCAGTATCAGTGTTGGTAAACTCAGCCTGCAGTCAGTATTTACCATGATTAATCCATGAGGAACATAGCAGGTGACTATTAATGTATTCATGTCTCCAGTAACTGTAGCTTTACTTAAAAAAAAAAAAAAAAGCCTTGTAGTGTTTTTACATATGAAATCTTATTGTATGAAAGCATGTATTAAAATTACTTGTCATTAAAAAGATTAAATGAATAATATTAAGTTAATACTGAGTTTGAATGAATAAAACTCTTTTCAGGTCATTTAAATGTAAATATATTTGGGTTTGGAGCAGCATGTTGGACAAAAAGCTGTTTTTATCTTTTTTTTTTTTTTAGCACTAAAGAATAACAGTGTAGTTATACTGGTGTTAAAAGTTACTGTCAATAAAGACCAGAACCGCCAGTTGCAGATCATAACAAACTCCTTGGACAGCTGCTGGAACTTTTTTTTTTTTTTTCTGTTGCAGTATTAAGAAGGAGCTGAAGTGAAATCCAGATACCTGAACAGCTGATACCTGGAAGAGTTCTGGTGCTGCACAGTACTGTAGAAAACATTTTAATATACTTCTTTTAGGTTAGATCATCTGTTTTATTTTCCTTTTAAGTAACCTTAAGGTAAGGCACATTTACTGTATACTATGTTTTATATATCCTGATTTGAGGCTGCATAAAATGCATGTTTTTGGGGTTATTGTTTTCTTTTTTTTTTTTTAAGCTAATGCTCAGTTTTGAGTTAGACATTTTATTTGGTAAATTTCTAATATCAATGTTGGGTAAATGTAATGTCTTCCTCTGTGTAATGTATGCAAACTGGAAAATGCTTTTCTACTTTTCTAAAATTGAAAGACTTTGCACTGTTCTTGTCAGTCTACTGTAATTTTAATTAAAAAATGGCATAATCAAAGCAATGTACTAAGTTTCTTTTGCCCTTTTTTTTTTTTTGTTGTGGAGTCCAGATGTTTTTAGCAGCTGATAACAATGATGTCCAAATTTGGTGGGTTGCAAAAGGACAAAAGTATTCTCCCTCTTTGTAGTTTTTCCTCTGATTCTCGTAACTGTAACGAGTCCATGATAACAAACAAAACATTTTAATTTCAGGTTAAGTGACATTAAAAATATGTTTTAAAACTTAAATCATTGTGTGCATATGTATTTATCCCCATGAAGCCTTCTAAGATCTGGTGCTACCAGTTACCTTAAGAAGTTGCATTATTTCTTAAATAAAGCCCACCTGTGTACAAGAACATCAGAATAAATTCACCTGTTATAAAAGACCCCTCAGTCTGTATGGTGACTGAGGAGTTCTCCAAACAGGTTGGTGAAAAGTGGTGGAAAAACACAAATCAGAGTTATTGTCAGTTATTATTAATGTCCACAATATATGACATATTTCTGTGTGTGTGCGCGTGTGAATGTACCAAACTAAACTTTAAACTTTAAGCTTTGGGTTATTTTGAAAAATAAACATCTGAAACTTTGAGCAACATTAAATCCGCCATAACAAAATGGAATGAAAACGGCACAACAACCTACATGTGGAAATCCATGTGCAGACAAACCAGCTTGGTGCTGCCCCCTGCTGGTCACCAGCATGGTCGCATTTTGCTATGGGATGGCTTCCCATTCCTGTATAGGAGTTATTGAAGGTCAAGCACTCGTGTTGTGTTGGTCACTGTTGTACACCTAAGGTGACCCTACAAATGTTTAATCCTGTTGAGTTCTGGACTCATGGCATCTGTCATGATCGTGGCTCTGTAGGTAGGTAGGTAGGTAGGTAGGGGAGAGCATCGTGACCCTGCAGGGTAGAGTTAGGTCCCAGACTCTGGAGCTATAGGATCACCACTGACTCCAGAATCTCATTCTGATCTGGTCTGTCTACCAGTTAAGAGTCAGTCATATATCTGTGACTGACACCCACCGGGCTGCACTAGCATCTTAAAAGTAAAGAACAGGAGAATATTGCAGGGGATATTGGGGGGCACTACCCACATGTTTAGCTGTGTTCACTCTACAGATGCA
This sequence comes from Melanotaenia boesemani, assembly GCF_017639745.1. NCBI lineage: Eukaryota > Metazoa > Chordata > Actinopteri > Atheriniformes > Melanotaeniidae > Melanotaenia > Melanotaenia boesemani. The sequence continues at coordinate 14,252,655 of NC_055698.1, read as the reverse complement.
CAATCCTTACAAGCATTATAAGGAGGACAAATCAGGCTTTTAAACAATGTTTAATAAAATACCTATTGGTATTATTAAAGGAGAGAAATAATGAAACTTCTACTTTTTATACTTGCAGGAAATTTTCAAAACTGCCATGGTCCACCTAGCAATCCTCACTTGGGCCCCAGCTGAGCAGAGTTGCACAAATAATTTTTTCAAGTAAGTTTGCACATGTATTCATCCAAAGAAAAGTAGGCATATGGCTTACAGTGGTAACAAACTGTGCTGTGACTCAGTGGTCTAAAGTTGTTATATCTTTGCAATCAATTTAAGGTCTTTCAGATTAAATTAGAGAATTAATTGTTCCTAAAGGAGTTGAAGATACTCCAGCAGTTACAACAAGGCTGAGAGAATACTCTAATAAAGAGGGAGAAGTAGTAGACAGGTGTCTTATTATTTCTCCATCTGCTACTTATTTATTTGGTTTTCTCTCTCCATCTTATTGATGCACAAAAATAGAGCATAGAGAGAGTTTAACACTCACTTTATTGTCAAGTGTTATGCAGGCAAAGCATATTTCTTTTTTGAAGTTGTCCTTTTTTTATTTATTGACATAACACATTTGTACAAACCAGTTTTAAAAATATCAATAAACTGGAGCCTTTGAGGCTAACCTGGCAAAAACCCATTATCAAATGTCATGGAGACGAACAAACATCTTTAGAAAAAGATTTACAAATGAGATGTCACTACAAAATATCAAAGAAAAAAAAAAGCTGGTTGTCACACAAAAAAATTTACCAAAAAACATCTAAATTTTGTTTGGTATCAACTTTAAACAATAGTAATTTTTTCTTTCTTTTTTTTTTCTTTATGCTTTTCTTCTATTTATTTTTCTCCAAAAACACATTATGGCGCAAAGAGAAAAAGAAGAAATGAAGAGCAAGGGTCAGACGTAGAAAAAAAAAACCAAAGCACAAAGATTAAAGGAGAGAGAGAAGCAGCACTACGGCAAAAAACTGAAACATGCTGTACACAACCTTAGAATCAACGCACACAAATACAAGTCCAGCAAAAGGCAAATATTACAAATCAAGGATAAATAATAAATTAGCCATACACAGTGGGGGTCCTGTGTACCAACACACTTGGAGAGGGGGTTAAAACTGATAAATTCTATAAAATAAACATCTTTTAAGTAAAACTGAATGTACGCACTAAGCTAACAAAGAGCAACATCACCAGAAAACATTTTATATCCACATAGCTAAAGAGCCCGACCCACCCGCAGTTCTCCTTACTCTGCCTTACTCCACCTGCCTGTGCTCTGGTCTCCCCTCCTTTCTCCACCCATCTTCCTCTGAAGTGCCCTCTGTACAACAGCTTGTGTTAAGGCAATTATGGTACATCGGTCATGTGACGGGATTAGAGGTGGCGAGGGGTCTTCACCAGAGCACAGGAAGCTTTAGGTAGCATCAGTGACAGTGCTGCCACCTGACAAAACGCAGGGTCACGTTTAACCTGGTGTCAAAATGACAAGTACGCACTCGCTGGGCTCTGCAGATCTGTTGTCGAAGCCGCCCTTTGGTAAATGCAAAGCAGCCAGGTTTCTTCAGACGACGGCACTACTTTCCGATGTCTTCCCGGATCTTATAGCAAACTGGCTTGTTTTTATTAAAGAAAACTTCCCCTGACAATGTAAACATGGTTTCACTAGGATTGTCATTATAGTATTGCTTTCACTACACAAACAAAGTTGTAGAAAGCTAGATTGTTTTTCTCTATAGAACCTTTTTTTTTTTCTTATGGCCACTGCGCCTCAATAGGAATGCATTATTCATAAATCTTTTTATATGTGCTTTTTTTCTACTCTTCCTTTCTTTTAAAATTACTCCCTATCTGTCCTCTTCAAGAACAATTTTATTTGTTGACTAATCAAAGGAATCAACACCTGAATCTGATCTGAGGACTGAACCTGAACCTTAAATTAAGCTCATGTTAGGTAGATCCTCTGCAGGGACAGTGTGAGAATACAAATACACACACATTCAAGCACGCCACATTTATCCATTTAGACACACAATGGATAGCCGCCCTGTACCATGATTGATCCTCAGCACTGTGTGACAGGTACGAAACAGAAACACAACTTTGTGCATAGAGTTTGATTCTGTTAGGAAAATGCCTCTGTGTCAGATGGTTTTAGATTCATCAGGTCCCCCTGTCTTGTGCTAAACTACTTACAATCCTTTTCCACACAGCTCACAAAGTTGTTATATATTAATTTTTATAAATGCCAAACTAATCTTTCATAACTCAGTCTAAATTTTTTTATAATATGTTAGTTTTTTTTTAGATTGTGATGTCTATAGTTTTCAGTCTATCTTCATTTTCATGATCTTGTCTCTTTTGAGTCCCTTTTCATGAGTGAACATTTTTAAAAGTATGTAAAATAAAGAAAATTAAACAAAACAGACAAAAAAAAAAAAAAAAAGAAGCCTCACGGTCCCTGCAAAGACCTCCAAAAAAACAGGAAGTCTGCCATCAGCCAAGAAACAGGAGTCAGTCACCTATTCAAACTCTTCCTCTACCTCCTCCTCCTCCAGGTGGTTGGAGGTGGTGGGTGTAGCAGGGTCCGAGTCACGCGTGAGGGTTCCTACGGAGACGATCTGAGGGGAGTCACCCAGCCCTTCAGGGGCATCTTCCTCCACGTCGTCAGTGGTGATGATTGCCACAGCGGCTCCGCCTTTCTTGTTCTGGTGGGTTTTGATGTGCTTAGAGAGGTGGTCACTGCGCATGAAGCGCTTGGAGCATTCAGGGCACTCAAAGCGCTTTTCTCCTAAAGAAAGTAACCAAAACATTTGTAAAAAAATTTTAAAAAAAGAAAAGAAAAAGAGTTGCAAGGACTCTGAAACTGAAATCAAGGAGGGACTCCCAGTTTCTTTTGTTTTTCTGTTCTGGACTAAACATTTATTTGTGGACTGATGATATCAACATTAATTTCAGCTTTAGTTTACAACTGGTAATTCATTATTTATTTATTTTTTTATCTCATATATCGGCTCTACTAAGACAAGGCTGACCTGCCTCATTGGTCTGGGTGTGTTTTTCCCACCTGTGTGCGTTCTTCGGTGTCTCTGCAGCTCGTCGCTCCGGGTGAACCTCTTGCCACAGAATATCCAGTTACAGACAAACGGCCTCTCACCAGTGTGCCAGCGCAGGTGGGCTCTTAGGTGGGATGTCTTTCCATACACCTTCCCGCAGCCCTCCATGTGGCAGATGTGCTGCTTTTTCTTTGTAGGATCTCCACTGTTCCTATAACACAAACATGAGCTTGGACTATGCTGAAGGATGTATGTGTTGTAGAAGAAAGAGGAAATAAAGCAATTTTTTTTTCTTTGTCTTTTTAAGAATTACAGTTTAGTTATAATCTTCAGCCAAAACATAGAGAATTTATATATAGCTCACCTATAGCAGCTGATTTAATGTTTGGTACAGCTAATTTTTCAGTAACTATAATCCATTTTATTAAAAATGTGTTTAAATAAACCCACCTAAGCCATCCCGATCACGTGTTTTGGGTATATAATCCCAAAAGTAAGTGTTTGTTATCTCTTTAGTATTTCAATTTTGACCATTTTGCTATTTTTACTATATTATTAACTGTCATCTCAACCATTTTTTAAAAAACACAGATTCTTATTTCAAATAAACATTTTTCTATTCTTTTTTGCTAAATGTTTACTTTAAAGGACTGGAGTTGCACGTTTTGGCTGCCAGCTTCAACGTCACCATCTGAAGTGACCAGCTGGATCTTTCACTTACGGATGCAAACTACGCTCTGGTCTGTTTATCTGTCAATAATCTGTTTAACTTCTGACTTTGGAATATTTGTAAAAATTAACACTTGAATTTTTAAATTATGAACATGTAGTTGTAGATTTATGAAAGACCAAGACTCTAATAATTAAACAGGGAAAGACATTGTTGAATTTCTGCTAATTTCATATATTAAAGCATTATCTATGCAATGGTTTTCCCTTCCTTCATATCGAGATAAAATCACTACCCCTGATTGATTACATGTTAAACTCCAGTCTACACCCAAGTATCATATTCCTTGTCACAGATCTGTCCGTACCTTCCCTCTCCGTCCCTGCAGTTTGGACAAGAGCAGGCAACACGTCTTAGCCTCTTGCTGGGCAGCCCCTCCTGGTCAGAAGAGCTCTGAACGGAGCCCAGCTGGTCTGGACTCAAAGATGAACCTGAGGCCACGTTGCCAACAGTAACAGTCACAGGAGGTGACTGAACTTTGACCCCATCTTGACACTGTGGTTGACCTAAACAGTGATAGAAAATTATTCAGTGTTAACTTATTCATATAAAATACTCATCAGAAATCTTTACAGCAGAGAAAACTAGAAAAAGATCCACCATGGCTTTGAGTACAATTGATGTTATTTGACTGAGTGGGAGGAGAGTATGACATGCTCATGACATTCAGCTTTGGATGGTGAATATATGTGCCGAAGCACTCATCAACGCCTAAATCACATAATGTGGAGTTGAAGAAATAAGAATGCATTAACATTCACAAAGGTACTTTCATTGTGTACTTACCCTGTAGACCAGTAATGGTGAGGGGTACACCCTGCACCTGAACCCCAGCTGTGCCCAGTCCTGCAATGCTGACTGTCTGCACCCCTGAGCCTGGGTTTATCTGGGCTGCACTCAGTGTCAAAGGAGCTCCACTCAAGGACACAAGCCCTCCACTTCCTACTGTCGTCCCACCAGCCACCGGAGCCAGGGTGAGCTGTTGTGGCACAGCTGTACCCAGTCCACCCTGCAGAGAGACTCCCCCAGGCAGTTGCAGTGTCTGCCAGGTGATCTGCCCAGAGGGTGACAGGGTTGGCGTACGAATGAGAACCTGGGCTGGGTTCTGGAAGGCCTGAATGGGCTGTAAGGTCTGTCCTGGGGCCAGCTGGAGGGTCTGAATATGCTGAGGTTGCTGCTGGCCCTGTGTCTGACCCTGACTTTGAGCCTGGGGTTGTAGCTGGATCTGCTGCACCAACTGGTGTCCCACCTGTCCCACGATCACCTGCTGGATGGTTCCTGCCGTATCTGTCTGGTTCTGCAGCCCATTGGCCTGGCTCTGAGAGTCTGCCTCATTGCTCTGCAATTGGGTGTCAACTGACCCAACCTCCGATCCAACAGCAGCTACTTGAGCCCCATCGGGAATGCTGTCACCTTCTGCTACTGCCAAGGTTGATCCAGCTGCTCCTGGAGCTGCTCCAGACACTGTTGTTGTCACCAATTGGTTACCATTAGCAATTGAGAATGTGCCATCTGCTGATTGGATAAGCTGCACTGCCCCGCCCCCTCCAACATTATTAATCACAGGCAAAGCCAAGGTCATGCCACCTAGGTTTATGGGTACTGTGGTCATAAGAGGAGTCTGCGAGCTTTGCAGAGTTTGCAGTTGAAGTGGAAATGACTGTGCAGGACGGATTTGCAGTGGGACCGTCTGATTGGCTGTGCTTGGTAGGATAGCCTGCTGGTTGGCTTGCTGGAGAATAGCCTGGGTCTGGCCTGAGGTTGGGGTTTGAATAAGCTGAACCTGTTCAGGTAAAGCGCCGATGGAAGCCGGCTGGGGACTGATGTGGATCTGCTGTCCATCTGCAGTTTGCAGGTGAGGGATAACCTGATACTGGACACCACCTCCAGCATTGGGAAGGTTCTGAACCTGGATGATCTGAAACTGCTGCGGCTGTTGATTGGTTGGGACGCTGTTGGTCCCACTTGTTGCCTTTATCTGCCAAACAGAAAATGTATATGTTAGTCAAAAGAAGGAAAGTCAAAAATTGCCCAAAACTATTGTCTCCAAAAACTCCTTTACCTTGCGTCCACCAGGTGAACTGTCATTGGCCAAAGTGGTGGCCACTGTCACAGCAACAGGTTGACTGGTGTTCTCCTTGGTCATAGTAGGTGCTGCTGTGATGATCTGCCAGCCGTTCCCTGTGAACTGAGCTGGGACCAGTTCCAGCTGCTGGGGCACAAGAGCTTGACCCCCAGCTGCATCCACCACTATCTGACCCTGAAGCTGACCTGCCTGCAGCTGAATTTGACCAGCCTGGACTTGGATCTGCTGGGTACCCGCCTGGGCCTGGGCCCCCTCTGCTACCCCCTGCCCTCCGATCTTACTGCAGGTGGCTGCTAGCAGAGCCAACGGAGAGGGCTGAGATGAATCCTGAGGGGCAGTGAAAGAGGAAGGAGAGTTGGAGAGGAGGGTCAGAAAGAGAAATGGTTACGACACAAGTGACAAGAGACAAACAGAGCTGAAATGCTTGCACAAAAAAGTACATAGTTTGAATAAGAAAAAAAAACAAAACAAAGGACGAGCAGGTATTAATACACACCCTTATACAATGAAATTTTTTAAATGAGAGAGGAAATAGAATACGAGAACAAGGGGTGGGGAAAACACTGCAGAAAAGATACAAAAAGCTAAGAGACAGAGAGCTGTCAGTGGAAGTGGGCGGTATTACAGGAAGCGAGTGGGTGGGTGTGTAAGAACCACATTTCTCTTTTCTCAGAACACTGGAAGAAAATGCTGCCTTCTCTCTCCTCCCTCTCAGAAGAACTAGGTCGCAGGCAAATTTTTAATGCTGCACACCTCTCAACACTGCATCAAAAACAGCCTTGAATTTTTACAAATTGCAAAAGCATGGTAAATAACGTAGCAGCAAGGCCTGTCATACCCATTCAACAGCAAAAGATGTGCACAGGAATAATGGCTTGGCTGAAAATAATCTCTAACATGAATATAGAACCTTTACAACTTGCTTAAAATAGAAGTTCCACAGTTGTATAGCCACATACCAAAACTGCAGGTCTTTAATAAACATCCATTTGTGGAATTGAATAATTTTGACTATAATTCAAACAGACAATTCAAAAGTACAGAGGCTGAAGTGTGACAGCCGTATAAGCCTATTCATGAGGCTTTGGGTTGGTTCTCAGCAGGGCTGCACAGAAGCAGGAAGTGGAATTCACAAGAGAAACGCCCCCAGAGGTGTCTGGCTGCCTGACTGAGAGGGAGGGAGAACATATTTGGCCTACAGGCAAGGCAAAACTAATGAACTATAATAAACTCTTTTCTTTTACCTGCAATCCAGAACTTTTCCCCCTTTTAGATGCTTTCCCTCCTTCAGTTCCAGATGATTCCTTCTTCGAGTCTGTGAAAGGAGGGAAACATGTCAAAATATCTCTGCATTTAACGTTACCACATGAGTTTTCCTGGATAATACAAAGTCCTAAGATAAGCAAGGGCTATGAAGCTGCTCTGTACTGTAAATACAATGTGAACATAAAACAAATATAGAAAAACAAAGGTGATCAATAAAGACAGAAGAGAAACCAGTAACCTCATCATCAATATCAAAGGGGCTTGAAGCCTCCTATCTGAAACACGGACAGAGAGAAGGAGAGAGGGGTGGAGACGAAGAGGGGGAGGGTACCTACCACTCATAACGCATTAATATACCGAGGGGGAGAGGGTGTAGTTCACGGTAGAAGGCCGGCCGGGTACAGAGACGGAGGACGGCCTATATGTTCGACTCTGGGCCGTGGCGGATCTGCCCGTTTGACGAAACCACCCACCGGCCAGGAAGGGCGGTGCCAAGCGCAGGCACAATCAAGCGGCTCCAAATAACGGACACAACCAAGAGCGTAGTAACCGTCCCCGGTCCTTTCGACTGCTCGCAGTCCTATCCTATGTCTTTCCTATTTGGATAGACAGTCCATAAACGAGCAAATTAACGCTTGTCAGAGAGATATCCACAGAGAAGTTGGCAGTGTGTGACTATAGAGGCCCACCCACTTCCATTTAAGCATCAGGACAACACCCTCCTCGCTGTTCCTGCCTGTCACCGCCGTTCCTTTCGCCACACGACGCGGGGACGCCTCGTCGCCGTCCGTCGTGCATCGAAAACCAGCCGTCACCAATATTTGTAATTTAAGCGTATTCCCTTTTTTTCGTGCACAATTGATTTTTTTAAGGGGGAGATACGGGGAGATAGCTGTGGCTTTTGTGGGCGGACGTGCTCCTCCCACATATTCAGATTGGACGACGAGGCTCGGCGTGCGAGGGTCGAGATGGGAGTTGTATTTTGATGAGGCCTCGCCTTCTCGAACAGACCAAGGCAAACTGAACTACAACTCCCATGATGCATTGGAGCGTTGAACGTGTTGAAGCGGCGGTACTGGTAGTCATGTTGGTGTGAGAGCGACAGAGAAGGGTGGTGACTTATGTTTTATGGGGGGTTGGGCGAACGAGAAAGGGAGGTGTGTGTGAGTATGTGTTGGTTTCACTATGACCGTATTAATTTGAAATGAAGAAGACGAAGCGTTGAAACTTTCTGTGGAACAGGGGTGTAGTTTACATTTGACGAGCTTAATTAGCTGATATCTGTGTTTATAAACCTCTATATCAAATGTTTTTGGCAAACTTTAAAGCTTTTAAAAGTTCTGTTTTGTTTTAACAGAAGTCTTGCAAAATTTACAGTATCACAAAGCTGAAGCAGATTAATCTAACTAGTCAACAGGAGATGAATATCTAACTCTTCTGGTAACAGATTAATTGTTTTGAAGTCCTTCATCAAGCTCAAATGTCAAACATTTGCTTGGGGAATGAGGCTGGATATTTGATTTTTGGAAGCTGGTTCAACTTGGAAATCTGATCTGTTTGATAATGTTTATCAAGTGCTTAATGGAAAAGTAATCTTCAACAGTTGTTCAAAGCCTTATTAATGATAATGATATTAATGATAATAAAGTATGGAAAAAAGAAAAGGAAAATAATATAATGCCTATGTTTTTTTTGTTTTTTTTTCCCCCCTATTCCATATGCACTTATGCACACTGATAGTCACAAATGATCAGTTTTCTCTATTTGGACATTTCACATGTTCTATATTCATGACACTACATGATTTCATTTTTGCATATCATTGCATTTTGTTTGCTCCACGGTGATGTGGTGATTACACCGTTGCCTCACAGCAAGAAGGTCCCTGGTTCAAACACGTGTTAGGACCTCTTATGTGGAGTATGCATGTTCTCCCCTTGCAAGTGTGGGTCCAGCCTTTTTAGTTAATGGACAAGTGACCCTGCCTCTCATCTGATAGCTGCTGGTATAGGTTCCAGCCCTCCTGTGACCATGTACTGGAATAAGCATGTATAGTTGATGAAGCGATGAATGCACTAAAACTCTAAGGTCTTGCAATCAGTGACAAAACTTCTTTTAAATGTCATGGGGAAAGTTAGTTTCAGCAAACAATGCTACATATTGTGACATGTGACCATGCTGCTGTTGTAGGACTGTATGACCTTTGGCAAGGGGTTCTCCAGCCTACTAACTGCAGCTAAGCAGAGTCACAGTCCCAGTTCACCAAGCAGAGAACACCATCAGTGGGAAGCCAATTGTCACACAATGGAAATATTTTGCCTTGTAGTCGGTTGAATGAGGCACTGAAGGCCATATATATATATATATATATATATATATATATATATATATATATATATATATATAATATATATATATTGTCCTGAATCATTAACATTCAGACAGGAGATGATCAAAAGCTTTTCATCAGAGATATTTTATGTTTTGCATGTATGCATTGTATGTATGTGTTTCTTACCATGCTTTATTTCTAAAACACTTTAAAACAACATAGCAGCTGATGAAAGTGCTGTACAACAAATTTAAAAGAGAGCATAAAACAGCATAAGAACTGCACAAATAAAGACATCATAACACATAACTTCATATAACTGGGGTCAAAAATCATTATATCATTTTGAAGGTCTTTTAACTTATGTGGATTTTTATGTGTTGATTTTATAAATATGACCTTATTTAGGAATTGTTGTCAACTCTGCTTCTTTTTCTCTTATTTATTTATTTATTTTTTAAATTTATTAGTTTATAATAAATAGATTTTTACACCATGCTGTCCAGTTGTGGCCAATACACTTGAGTTTTCTTTCTTTGTGCATATGTGTGTGTTTGTGGGTCCACTGTCTAAGGATGCTTTCACAGTGAAACGACACACACACAGACACACAAATATACACACACACACCTAGTGTGGCCCAGAAACATACACACATGCACTGTAATTACTGCGGAAGCTGGTGCCTAGTTCCCGCCTCCTGGGCCACTTGGCAGGGCGTTGCTATGCAACGAGAGCTGGTCTGAAGAAGGGGTGTTAACAGTGTTTGAATGTATGGTGTTGGTGATGGAAGGAGGTGTGGTAGAAATAAACCTCTGGTCTGTTATATACATGAGTAAAATACATAAGAAAACTCAACTCCAGTATTTTCTGTAAAAGCACGGTATGTTAAGGAGGAGGAAATTAATCCTCAGTTTTAAAGGTCGTTTAAGTTATATTTTATCTTTAGTGTTCATAACGAGAAAAAAAGTATATGAGACACCCTTTAGATTTAGCTTTTCTTTTAGGTCTGGTGGAGATGAAAAAAACAAACAAACAAAAAACCATGGACATCAACTGGATGAATATTCTACAAAAATGAGCGTGTATTTACTGTTTTCCAATTTCTGCCACTAGATGGCGCCATATACCAGTAATTACTACAACTTGTACTTCTATTTGCACCAGGTTCCTTCTGTTGAGGAAGTATTCAGTATTTACACGTGTAAAAGTTAAAATACTACATATAAGTTTAATGTTAAAAGTTAAAGATTTTCATCTTAAATATGAGCATCAGCTGGTGCCATACAGTTGGAATCATCTTCGTCCTCAACTACTTCTGCTTCTAATACACTTCCTTCACCTTCTTCTCTCTCTCTACTTCTTCTTCACTATCACATTATCATCCACAGTAAGTTAACTTGTAAATGGTTGGTAGATCTACAAGAAAGGTGATTACCTTATATTATTACCTTATTTCTCTAATTGCTAATTTGTTCATTTGTAAAGTATGCCACTGCTAATACTTGCTGAAATATAATCAAGTGTAAAGTATTATTAAATAAAAATGTTGAAGTACCTTAAGGTTGTTCTAAAGCTTGGAGAAAGTATCTCTGAAGACAAGTCAGGAGGCATAACTGGAGGTAGCAGAGGAAAAACATGTTGAGTTTCTCTATGAGAGTGACAAGGATGGATACAATCAGGAATGTGTACATCAGAGGGTCAGCATGTTTGATGCTTTAGAGTCAGATAGACCAGACTTTGATGGTTTGGGCATGAGCTGAGAAGGGATAAGTTTATAAGGAGAAAGATGGTGAGGTTGAAGCTACCAGGAGGCCAAGAAGAAGACCAAATGGTTGTAGTGAAAGAGGAAGAGTGTTGGTGTAACAGAAGAGGATGCAGATGATAATGTCAGATGGAGACATAGATAGCTGGCTTTGGCAGTCCCTTAAAGGAACAAGAAGACTAATTTACCATAAGGATGTACATAATTAGTTAAATGTAAGCTTATCTGACTGACCTCTTTTTAAAACCTCATTCACTCTATTGTCATATCACATTAGTTGCTTTTAAGTTATTACATTTTATTTTTACTTGCTGTTTTCTGCTCAGGGATATTGTGCATTTATGCTTACGTATAGACACTGATTAGATATAAGAAATGTCTTCTTTACAACATGCAGGCTATGTACTTTTTGTACTTTCAAAATTATATTTGAATGAACATCCCACCATGTAAAATATTTCCTTCCTTCATTCAGTCATATTTGTGAATATTATATGATTTTTAAGTAGTTCAAGAGCACAAAAACATCAGTTGGAAAGTCACAACCCATTGTCCTAAGTTTAGAGCCTTTTAGGGTTTAGGGTTGTTGTTTTTGCCCCTCTGAATAAGGCTGTACCCAGGCATCAACCTTGCACCCAGTGCTGCCCCTTTAAATGACAGCATGGTGTCTGGCAGCTCTGATGGATTTGATTTGGAGTTGGAGGTGATTGCATTGCCCGTCTGAGTTTCAAATCATTCACAAATACAAATCATAAAGGTGTGTGAGTGCAGAGGAATGTACGGTTGACATGACACTTGAATGCATTTGCACGTTAGCAGGTGTGAGTCCGTCCATGCTTGCATGCAACTGTATTTCTCGCGTGTTATCCACAAGCTTTCTGTGCACACATTTACGTAAGTATGTATTTGTCACATACAGCCCTGGCGTCAGGGTGTCTCCCTTTTCTGAAAGTTAGGTTGTAAACATCCAGAAATTTATGACTTCCATCATGAGTTAATGTTTTGGCATTTGCTGCTGTTTTTCATAGCACTTGTCTGTCTGTATGTGTGTGTATGTGTGTATAGACCTGAAGAACTATTGACAAGTGAAGACATATTTTCCACATAACTCTTTGATAATGAGAGACAAGCCATGTTATAGATAGACAGATATATGGACAGAGAGAATAGATGATCATTCTTGACTCACCGTTTTGTGTCAGTAAAAATGATCGAACACAGGTGGTGTCACTGCTTAGATGTGACTCATCATCCTCAACAACTTCCTCTATGTTTCATTACAACATACACAGACTTTAGTTTAACTTACATTTTCTGTCAGTTACTTATGAAACTGGGTGGATGTATCCTAGCATGAAGGAGTAAAAAAAAAGAAAAACATAAAAAAACACCATTACTCTTTAACCCAAAGCGCATAAGACGTAGATTTGCAGGAAGAGTCTCGCTTTAATGCTCGTTAAAAGACGGATGTTTCCAGCTGTTTGGATCAGTCAGGGTGGCTCAGTCGGCATGGTGCCAGACCAGGGTGTGGATGGTGTGTGATCTTCAAGGAGAAAAACCTTTAGCTATGTGGAAGGTTTGCTACCTAAAGATTTGGCTGAAGTTTTCCTTTATCTTCTCTCATTCTGCAGTACCTCAACCAAACATTCACCATAGTCCCAAAGAAGTTGAACTTCATTGCTTAACAGCAAAAATCAGCAGTTAGAAAAGATCTAAAAAATGATTAGGTAAAACTCACCATTGTGTGACCACCTCTTGTTACACTTTGAAATCTCAGGCATTCCAATCATTAAGCATTAATGCAATGTAAGAACTCTCCCTCACTTTTCCACGAACTATGTTTTCTATGAAAGAATTCACATTTTCATTTGTGTGATAACTTCTCCCAAGAAGGTCTTTCTTGTTTTATAACTAATGTATTGAACTTTTTGGGTGTTCATTAATCTCTGTACTGATAATTATACATTATTGCTTGGATTTGTTCTTATGAGTGACTTTAGGAAAAGTAAACATGTCTGTTTGTCCCCTACAATATAATGTGCTTTAAAGCATCCACTGATTTTACCCCCATTTTTTTTAAGGTGATGAACTATTGTGTGTATATTATCAATGAGATGCTGAGAAATAGATTCTCTAATTTACCTCTGTGTAAGTAAGTTAACTATTAGCCATGTGCTAATTACAGTCAAAGCTACTGTCCTAGCAGACTTATAACTGAGATTGGGATGTAAGGTGCACTTTTAGTGACTCGGATACCAACAATTCAGAAATTGCCTGACAGTGAGCCTGAACCAATATCAAGTATCATGTCAGGAAATCCCGAGTGAATGCAGAGATATGCAGCAGTATGGATAGAAGTGGTTAAAATTCTTGCAAAGTAAAGGATGATCCTTTTTTATGAATTAAAAGAAATTCCAGTGAAACATAAAAAAAGTGTAGAACATCCTCAGAATTATTCTAAATGTTCCATCTTTTACAGCTGCAGCTGCATGTTCCTAGTGTTGCTGGCAGCAGCACAAGTCCATAGAATGATCAGTCCACACCTATTGGAAAGGTCTTCTTTTCATGACCTTCTGCACCCTTTTCTCTTCAAAGATACACTTGCAGCCAAAACACTTCAGGCTACTATAACAGCAACCTTTTTCAAGCATCACCCGGCATGTTCAGATGTTCTTCTGTAAATTTCTGATGCTGAATCGTATGATAAAGACAGCGGTGAGGTTTTATTGTGATGACTTGTCTATATGATGGTCATAAGTTCCAGGTGTGGTGTAAGTTTAGGCTGTTGTGCAAAAGAAACTAGCAATTTAAGCAGGTGAACTTGAGTTTGAGAATTTTTTTCTGTATTTTCACATTGCTGAATATAATAATTAGTCGTAGCTCTTTGATCCATATTTGAGTCAAACATGTTTCAACATTAGAATTAACATTTAGGTTATGATTTACAGTGAAACACTGATCAGGAGCAGATAATGTCTTAGGATTACTCTTTACTATGTGCATGAATCAGTGAAATATGCATTTACTGTTCTGTTCAAAGCTCTTTGTTCCAGCATCAAATGTTTGACCAGAACTGTCTGTAATTATAAGTCCTGCTTCTCAGAATACACCTTCAAAGCCTGAGTTGAATAACCAGAATGTACAGAATGTGTCTGCTGGCGACAACTGCATGTCTTTATGCTTTCAGACGACTCATGCCTCCATTCATCTGTGGTGCATACAGTAGCTCAGTGTTTCGGGTCAGAAGCCCTCCTACTCACCGTCTCTGCACACATTCACACAGGTGACACTAGAGGCATTACAGATGCATTAAGGGAAGGTAAGAGTCAATCTGCAGTCATCCTGCAGAGTCACATGATCCCTGGAGTTCACAGGTCAAGACAAAGAGCTGCTGGGGATGGAAGATAAGATGATCTGAGATGTAACATGGTTTTAAGAATGGCAGGAGCAACACCTTGAACTGAGGGTGAACTGAGTGACTCTATTTACCATCTTAGCTCTAGTTTTATATGAAGCTGATACAACATGATGGTGGATCTGGATATTATTTACACTGAGTTTCAAATCCAAAGTAACTAAAAGCACAACAGGCAGTTTCCAGTGAGACTTACAAGATGTGCTATCTATGCTGTAATTTCAGTGTTATAAATGAAAAGCCAAAACATAGCTGAACTCAAGGATGCAGAATTAAACTAAGCTGAAAGACTATTAAAGAGGACGGGATCCCTGCTGGGCTGCTTTCAGACAGCGAACAAGTATGTGTTTAAACAGTCTCTTTGAAGCTAAATGTGAAATGATTAAGTCCACTTAAAAGTCTGCATGGATCTTCAGTGTGTGTTGGTGTGTGCATAGGCTTCTTTGAAGATGGTACTCTCATATGAGTTGAGGAAGACCTTTACAGCAGCGCTAAGTGGAGGGTGCAGCAAACTATAAAGATCATAGATAAGTGTGTGAATGTGTGTGTATGTATGTGTAGCGCAGGCAGGGCTTGACATGACTTGCATCCCCAGTAGAGCTGACGCCAAACGCTTGTTCCTGACTGTCTGAGTTTGTCCTGAATGACAGCCCAGAGGCAGTGCATATGTGTGTGGTTAGGTGGGAAAAGAAATGTTTCATGTTTGACGGGAACCATTACAAAAAAAAAAAGAAAAAAAGAAAAGAAAAGAAAAAAACTGCAACCACAAAATCAACTGAAAATCACCTGAACCTGCTCTAAAAAAGTGCGGGAGGATTTGTGTGAGAGGAAGAGCATCAAAGAGAAGAGAAGATGTGCGTTGAACTGTAACTTTTGGTCTTTCTGAATGTATTTCATACCTTCATACCTGCCCTGATGGATGATAATTCAAAGTTGGATTTGTGTGTTTGTCTGTGCAAACATTAGACTGTCACGTGCACAGATTATTTGTCCCATTTAAGCTTTGCTTTTAAAACTGCAACCATTCTCAGCCAAATCTTGGGGGTGTTTTGCTTTTTTTGGTGGAATAAATTAACAATTTGTTGCATGCAATTAGCATGAAAAAGCAAGCAGCTCCTTTCCAGTCAATTTAACATCAAACCATCTCTCTGTGCTTTTCTTAACCCCTTTCCGCCTCTGCTCCCCCAACCCCCTTAATTGTAGGACAGGCATTGTGGAGAGAGGGGTGAAGCGCAATGAGTGGGAGGAGCACTAGTTAACCAGGAATGATGTGTGTGTGTGTGTGTGTGTATGTGTGTGTATGTGTGTATATGCCTGGCTTTCAAAACCCACTCTAAAATGATGGAGAAGCTATTTAACCAGAAGTGAGACAATGTCTCAGCAATGCTTTAAACTTCCAAAAAACAATTGATTCAACAGTAATTCACAACTAGGGCTCCAAAAACACTTAATGGCCAATTAATGTTTGTCTGGTCAGGTGTCGGCTTACTTCATCACCCTAATCCATGCTGCAACTCTTTGATTTTTATCAAGCCAGAAAGCTTTTTAAACTTTTTTTTTTTTTTTTTTTTCCACAATCTTACCCAGACTTTCCCAAACTTTCTCAAGCTAAAACTGACTAGCATTTGTTCTTTAGATCAAACTGCATTTTCTAAACTATCAGAATTGGATATTAAGCTCTAGGCAGTCAGCAGGTTCATATCAGCTGCTTGCAACTGTATTTTCCAAAAGCTATTGATGTTCGATAATAACCTTTCAACGGGTAACTGCAGCAAAATAAGTTGTGAGAAATATTTATTCTTCTTTTAAGAGATTTTGATTATCAGTTTTAATTAATTTATTTCAATTTTGTTTAGTTAATAGTGTTTGTTTTGATGACAAATGCTTAGGATGACTTGCAGGTCTGTTGGTTTGAATCAGGAAGCTTGAACTACAACTGCCTGACTTATTTCATGCAATTTGGTGGGGAGGTACAGCTTGTAGATAAAGAAAGAACCCATTAAAGTTTTGTAAAGATCTGGTTCATTTTTTTTTACAGCTGCTACAAAAGACATTGGCTTTGGCAGAGAATGCACTCTCCATTAACCTTTCTAGTCTAGTTTTGGAAACCTTTGTAAGGTTCAGATAATCACTCTGAACGTTTTACAAGCCTTTACAACAGAGAAGATAAATAAAGTTAACCAAGACCTAAAAAAAAAAAAAAAAAAACCCAAAACTTTAAAATATAGACAAAAAGAAGAAGGAAAAAATAACACTAACAAACATGTTAGAATAAAAAAAAAAATCTGGACAGACAAAAAACCACAACACGGTTAACTGCTAAGGCTGGTTGCCTTCCAGGTACAGATAGGAGGGATAGACCTCCCAAATAGCCTCTCTGGTGGGGATTGAAGGGGGGATGTCTACTCAATCACTGCTAGCCTCAGACAAACAGATGGACTGCTGGCCAGGAAGACACACAGGCACACAAACACACACATATTCAGGATGACCTAGACCCCCCAACACTGAAGTAGCAGTGATCAGATGCACCAAGTCCATCCATCAATACTGAAAGAGAAAAATGACATCTGGAAGTGTATGATTATGCTCCTGGGCT
This sequence comes from Melanotaenia boesemani, assembly GCF_017639745.1. NCBI lineage: Eukaryota > Metazoa > Chordata > Actinopteri > Atheriniformes > Melanotaeniidae > Melanotaenia > Melanotaenia boesemani. The sequence goes on along the minus strand of NC_055698.1, from coordinate 14,235,376 downwards.
TCTAAGCATCAATCAACGGACACACATACATTAAACACGGAGAAGAGGCAAAAAACTTGAAAAATGAACACGGGTGAATTAATCTCCTTGTCTGAGAGCTGTGTGTGTCTGTGTGTGTGCTGGTGAAGAGGGATGAAAAGTGTTATTGGTGAAGAGAACAGAGATCACGGTCAGAGCAGGATTTAATCAAGGAGAGAGACGTGGGGAAGTTTGTGTAAGTGAGTGTAGCTGCAGTGAGGTTCACATGTGGGTTCAAGCTTCAGTTGAGCAGAAAAAGTAGAGCTGCAACTTTAAAAGTCCAGAGAAACTGATTCATATGAAGCATGTGGCATCATGGTGAGCCTAAATCTCATTCCCTTTCTCTTTTTCTTCCCTCTCGCTTGCCTCCCTCCCTCTTGATGTAACTCACAGCACCACGGGCGTGCATGAGGAAATTAGAAATGGTGATGTGAGTGAACACAATGTTAGCTGAATGTATTATTGTTCTTTTGACATAAAAGTTTTGATTTATTGTAGGTTTTGTAACATTAACATAGTTTCAAAACAATATATGCATGTTTTTACAAATAAACACATCAATGTCGATCATGATGGACTCTGCTATATGATTATAGTTTTTTGCCAAGATCTAGAAGAAGTCTCACACTGTTGGACTCATCTGAGAGAAGACTGGTTCAGGACTAGTAACCGTCTTATCAACACAAGACATATTTTACCGTTATCATGAGGCTTGTCATATTTTTTCACCCTGTGTTATTTCACAAGGTTTTAGCTTGTTAAACAACAAGTGGATTGGATTAAGTTATTGAGTACAAATTAAAACAAAACTGAGATCAATTAAACCAAAATAGTGTTAATATCTGAATAGGCTCCTGACCACTTTGTACTGGAAAAATTGGGCCCCAGCGTAACAAAAAAGGTTAAGAACCTCTGCCCTAGACAAAGTGATTAGTCCTAGAGAGAACCTGAATGTGAACCATTTAAAATAAATGATAATGCAATATTTTTTATTATGAAGATGATAAGAAATTATCAAATTTTAAAGATTTATTGATTTTGTTGTGTTTGTTGATGTCAGTAGCATTATAATCCAGTAAAATATTATCGTATCATCATAAAGCTTTACTTTAAATAATAGTCATTTGTATGATAAAATTGAACCATGTTTAATATTTTAAATGTACTTTTAAAGTAAATGTCATGCAAAAAAAAGAGTGTGCATTTTCACTTTTTTTTGGGGGGGGGGGGGGGGGGGGGGGTTGCCCAGGGCTCCACATTACCTTGGACCGGCACTGCCCTTCAAGTTTTATCAACCACATGTTCGGACCATATGGACAAAGAAAAATCCTTCTGCAGGACATTTTATGTTGAGATGAGACAAAGATTGAGCTGTTTTGTCACAATGACCAAAGGATTTGAGGAGTACAGGTGCAACATTCAACCCCAAGAATATTCTGTCAGTTATGGTGGCTGTAAATGGGACTGGTAGACTGGATTAAATAATGTAGAGTAGCACCTGTGGAGAATTCTACAAAACATAACATCAGCTAAACCTGAAACTTGTTCCAACCAAAAACTGATCTTAAGTGTATTTCAAAGCAAGATAACATTAAGGTTTTTGGAATGATCTTCCCAGAGTCTCATCATCAGTCCTGTGAAGTGTGAAAAGTTCAGGGACAACAAATGTAACTGAACACAGGACGAATGGTCAAATATCCATCCAGATTTCTGACAGAAGCTTGACATTCATCTCCATGTTGTGTGAACTTAAGCTTTTAACCAGCACTGTATCCATGAGCAAACTTTAATTTCTTTTTAAATAAAATTACATATATATATATATATATATATATATATATATATATATATATATATATATATATATATATATATATATATATATATATGATAAATAGATTAAATTTATTTAGTTATGTATTAGATATTTTTAACAAAGACTTTATTCAGTTATCAAAAGGGACAGAAGTGCAATAAATCAATCAAATATTGATTGATAATTATGAAACCAGCAATGTCCGGCAGTGTGGGTGAGTGTATCACAGTGAGAGTGCTTGATTTTGACAAACTCAGATTGATGAACATGAAGGATCTAAAATAATTTTGTGCCCTGTTTATCATCTGGAACCAAAAAAGATGTCAAAAAGTAATGGAATTTATCTCAAGCAATTTGTACCAAACAGCTAGTAAAAGCCTTGCAGGTTCGAGTGTTCGGATCATGCCTGTAATAAAGTCCTTAGTTTGACCTCAGCCTATATAAAACTCATACATTATTCATTTTACAATGACACCTCATGAACATCAACAGCTTTTCCAGAAATCAATGAAGTCTCCTTAGATGTTTCTCATTAATATTGTGGCACATAGAGTTGCTCCTTGGCTACTTAGAGTTACTTTATTGTCAGCAGTTAAGAGAGACAAAATAAAATTGATGGAGGAGAAGAAAACTCAGAGCTCAAGCAGCTTTGGTGAAATACCCTTTGAAAACTATTGCTTTGCAGTGCAATGTGTGTTGTGAAAGAGAGAGAGAGCGAGAGAGTGAATCAGACCTTTTCATGCATTCTTACTAATCACAGCCTTATTCTCTCTCTCACCCTGCATAATTTCCCTCCTTGGCTTTATAAATCTCTCTCCACACTCCACCTTTTCCTCTCTTGCTGAAGGCAGAGACAGCAGATGTGTTGGTAGGTCAAATGACCTCTGATGCTTGACTTTACAAACCCAGAGCATCAATCAACACCAACCCAAAGTTGTGTGTGTCTTTGTGTGTATTGAACAAAGAGCTACTACTCATAAAGTGTAACTTCAATTCACATTCAGTCCCACATTGTAAGAGGTCTCAACACTTTTTTCTTATTTCATGTATGGGTGTGTCTGCTGGTGCATATGCAGATATGTTGTATACATGAATGTAAATGAAGCAGATGAACAGTGTAATTGTATTGGCCTGGATTCCCTCACTCTTCCTAGTAGACTGATTAGAGATGTTCTCTCTGACCCCTGAATGTATGTCTGAGAGAGAGAGATACATGAAAAGAGAGATTGTGGATAATCTCCCTTAGCTGCTACAACCAACGAGCAAATCCATGAGTCACTGCTTTGCCCCTTGTTTCCATACAACTGAAGCTCATTTGGCAAATTTGGCATCACAATGAAAAGTAAATGAGATCCTGAACAATTAAAAACCCACAAATATAAAATGTTTTCACATAGACTAATTGGTTGTTTATTGGAAGTTTAAATGACTGGGAAACTTAAGATGTCATCAGAGAAACCTGAACAAATTCTCCCAACTTCGCTACCACGGTAGTCCATCAGCCTGGTGCTGACAGATAGCGGACGTGCCCTCTCAGAGCAGTAATTACAGGAAGCAAAGGAGGAGCTGCTCCAGGCATATCCTGGCACAAGTCCCACCTGGATGACTTCCCTCAACTGTAAAACAGGTTTTAGGAGTGAAAAGACTGATTGTCAATATAAGAAGAAACTTTGAAATTAGTCTTCACACCTAACAGTTACATGTGGCTATCACAAATGTTCCCTTGACACAAACTGATGGCGAACCCCCTGGTTACAATTATTTTTTTGTGTCATGTTTAGCAGCTTGTCTTTTGACTCTGTGATTCTCTCGCTAATTGTCTCAGCAGGGCAGCTGATCAAGATGGCTGCCAGGGCAACCCAGGGAGGACAGAGAGGAGGAAGGAGAAATAAAATACTTCACCCACCCCTCTCCCTGAGAAGTGCCAGATCTTTATTTCACTCTTTTCTCTCTCCTTTTTCTGTCTCAATGCCCACAAAGTGACTGGAAAGCACACGACAATCTTTTTTGTTGATATTCAATGGTGCGTGATAATGTGGTCATTATCATCGCCAAAGGAACAGGTTGAGGCTCAGACAGGGTTTCATTGGGTGGGGGGGCTTAAAGCTCTCACATACACAAGCATACAGATACACACACACTTTTGGTGTGGGAAAGAATGCCCCTGAAAGAGAAGGACAGCTGTTTGGGTGTCTTGTGAGGATGGAGATCAGGTTAAAGGGAGGATGGCCTACTGTAAACTCCACCTGTGCACATGGCCATGCCTCGGGCTTCGGAGGGAAGCAGATGCCAGCGTGGGAGCCTATCATTTTGTCCAGTTCACCAAAAGGTGTGCATAGGTGGGTCTTCTAAATTAATGTCTTTAAAATCCTTTTTAAAATTACAGTGTGACCCACAGTGGCTGGTTTTTAATTTTGCTGGAGGATAATGGGACTTGTTTTTACATTATTGCACCACTGCTTTATTATTAAACTGTTTTGGTTATGATCAAAATTTAGTTAAATATTGGTTTATTGGATTATTAGATTGTACTTTGGTACCTCTAGTCCCTCTAGCCACTTGGGGGTGAACTTTTTATATGTGCATAACATCAAAAAAAAAAAAAAAAATTATGCATCCAATCAGTCAGATGATCCAAGCGGTGCATTGGTGTTTGTATGAGCTGCAAGGTGTGATCAACCTATTCGTCTTATGTGTCCATCTAAGTTGACTCAAGCTGAGAACAAGTGAGATAAAGAGTGTGCAGAGAAGCAGTTAATACCAAACAAAATAATGAAATAGATTAAATGCTGCTTTTTTTTTAAATTAAATTTAAAATTCTAATTAAATTTGTGCTTTCTGTATATATTAAGAGGTGGGAGGTCATTCTAGGTTATTCCCAGGGTGTGTGGCATCTTATTGGTTAACCATGACTAATTTAAGAATGGGATTACCAAGTAATCCATTCATATTCAAGTGAAAAAAGATTAACTCCTCACAATGAGCTTGACTTTGAATTTAAATGATTTTAAGAAATGGAGAAAAGCAAAGTAAGGGTTCATTTTTTTCAAGTAATTTGTTTGGTGTTAAAAGAGATTAAATTGAGGAGGTAGTGGTGGTGCACTCCCTTCCCACCCCCAGGGCTGACTGGAAACGCCCCTGAGACCGCCTCTCATCCATCAACCCCTGCATGGGCTCGGAATATCTGTAAAAACATCAGTTTGTGGCTCAGACACTTGATTATTATTTTAGTGAAGATTTTTCCACACATATTGTATTTTTTTAGTTTAGTTGAGGGAAATTATCTTGGTTATCTTGCAAGATGCCCCCTCTCCTTGGCTCAGGGTAAAGCCCTGTGAGTAATCTAACTGGGGATAAAAATGCTAGCAGCGAGTAAAAAGTTACATTTCTGAGGAGGAATTATGATTAACACATGCTTAATTGTGATAGAGGTTCAGCCAGCTTATAAGTATTTTTCCGAAGAGTGCCTTCTCTCAACCTCTTGTCTTAAACGTCATGTTATTATCTCTGCTTGTTGCTACTTTAAAGCAAAACCCAACGTTTGAAATTTATGACGACCTCGAGCGCAGATGTTTTGGAGACACTCTGAGCTGCTCTCTGATTGGTCAGAGGATCCTCAGCGGCACTTCAAAGCCAAGAAGAAGCTACAACTACTAAAGCAGTTGGAGACGCAACACAGTGATTACATCAAACCATCGAGAAAACACAGGCACACCAACACACCCTGTCAACGGAATCACACAGTCAATGGCTGCTCTGCTTGGGGTAAGTTTATTTTGCCGTCTCATTTAACAGTAAACTCATTTTTATTTTTTTATTTAGAATTTTTCTGGAGATTTACATAATAAGTGCTCCCCCACAGGAGGAACCACGGCTGGGCAGCACCCCGCTGGCCATGCTGGCTGCCACCTGCAGTAGAATTGGCGAGCCCACCCCCTCCTGTTCACCCGCTCTTTCCGACGGAGCCCCTGGACTCATTAAGGGGTTTCATCCTTGGAAAAGGAATGGCCAGGGCAACAACAGTCTGAATACCTGCCTCACCTCGCTCGGAGTTTCCTCTGGGACTTCCAGGAGTAACGGGACCGGACTGACGGAGGCCTCTAGTGCCTTCTCAGTGACAGCCGCCAACTCTTGTTTGGGAAATGACTTTTCCTTGTACCAGACTGCTGTGCCGCCATCGGACAACAGTGTTTCTGATTCCGCTTACGCTCAGCGGCAGGTGTTTCTGACCAAGTTTCCCTCATCTGTGGAAAGCATAGGTGGGCTATATCCCAGGATGCATCCCTATGATTCATGGTTCAAACCCGTTGGGGAGGTCGGTAACGGGTCTCCAGCTTGGTGGGACGTGGGCACCAGCTGGGTGGACTCACAGAACCCAGCCGGTTTACCATCCTCTCTGAGCAGCTACAGCAATGAGTACAGCTCCGCCTTTGGTGCTTCTCAACACCTGCTTCCGGCCACACAACACTTGTTTGACGGCTTCAGGTCACCCATCCCACCTCCCTACTCAGAGCCTACGACCACGGGGACACCTGTTCTGTCAGGAAGCCCAGCCGTTTCTCTGCCCGCATCTTCTCGCGCCTCCTCCCGGCGCAATTCAGGTAGAGCCACTTGCGACTGCCCGAACTGCCAGGAGGCGGAGAGTCTTGGCCAAGGGGGTTCTAGTCCACGACGGAGGGGACTTCACAGCTGTCACATCCCGGGCTGTGGTAAGGTTTACGGCAAAACCTCTCACCTGAAGGCGCACCTGCGCTGGCACACCGGAGAGCGGCCGTTTGTCTGCAACTGGTTGTTCTGCGGGAAACGCTTCACGCGCTCAGATGAACTCCAGCGTCACTTGCGCACGCACACCGGAGAGAAGCGATTCGAGTGCTCGATTTGCCACAAACGATTCATGCGCTCCGACCACCTCAGCAAGCACGTGAGGACGCACAGCGCGGAAGGAGCAGAGGATGGCGGGGAATCGGGACTCGCCAAAGGAAGCAGCGACACGGACAACAGCGTCGCCGGCAGCCCGAGTCAGTCTCCCGGAGTGCACATGCGCCAGGATGTGCAGAGCACCGAGGGTCAGAGAGTGATGGAATAAGTTACAAAGCTTAACGTAAACAGCTTAACACGACAGCATCTAACTACTGTACCATAAAGTTATTTGTTTTGTTTTTGTCTGTCTAAGCTGAAATGGCACTTTACGTCGAGCTTCAGTTGTGTAGCCTGTGGACAGTCTTCTTACCTCATCTGATATGTGCAGCCTTAAGAAAAACAATACTACAGCTTTGTTTTGTGAGTATTTTAATTTATTCTAAGCCTTATTTTATACACGATTCTCTATTTCTTTTTTATCATCAATTAAATGCGTTTATTTAAGATTATGTTATTTGAAAATACATTCATTTGGGAAACTACATTTATAATTTATCGTGGTTGTAAGTCATGAAAATAACTACTATCAATAAAAACAAGATGATTTGAGATTCTTTAAATGTTTTTCTTACAGTTATATCGTCTTTTATATTAGTCTAAATCGTGTCTTTTTAGAGCAAGTTTCAGTATTTTGCTGAAAATTTTATTTTGCTTATACCAATCAGTTCTTAGGTCGCCTTTGATCCGGTGTTTACGGACCATTCTAATCCATAAAAATGATTAAAAAAAACAAAACAAAACATTAGAATAATAGCCCCTGTTCAGTTATTGATTGTGTTTATTAAAATATGAATTTCAGGGCTTGATATTTGTGTATACATTATCAGGGCAATTGTGATACTAAAGATAACCATCATGAGTTATCTGGGTCTTTCCAGTCAGATTAGTTATAAGCCTGCAGCAGACCTGAGAAAATGACCAAAGCTTTTGAATGATTTCAGTTGCATCCATATGCAGCATCACATCATGGGTCATTTATTTTATTTGTATATGTTTTGAAACATCAGCATCCTAATATCTTTGAGTCCTAACAGTAAGAAGAACTTGTTAGCTGCTTCATTTTGCATCTCCACTTTCATGAGATTGCATTTAAACAGTTTACTTTTTGTGAATTTATTTGCACAAATTGACTGATAAATAAACCGATAAATATGTAAATAGGTACAGCTCTGCTTGCATAACACATTGTGACTGACTACTTTTTAAACATTATCATGCATACTTTTTAAACTTGAATGCAATTTATTTTTTTTAAAGAACTATTGACTTAAGCAGCTATTACAAAATCTTGCACAATTTTATTGTGATGATGACAGTAATAAACAATAGACATATAAATGTACATCAAAACTACCTAAAAAAGTGCTGTTTTAACTTATACTCAGTACCAGGTTAGATGAGATGATTCATAATGTATTTTATTGCTGAACAATAGTCATAGTTAACATTTCTAACTTTTGTAGCTGGCTCATAAAATATCACTATTACCCATAAACAAAAACAATCTACAACAATCAAAATAAATAATCATTAGTGTTTCTAATTTTACAGTGAAATGGAGCAGCTAATGCTGTAAACACTGTTAAATAAAAATCCAAATGAGGAGCAGGATTGAGCAAGCCAAAGTCTCATTATATGCCATGCAGTTGGCAATCAGGATTGAGATAGAATCTTCTAGTGCATGGGGTGGCTGTAGATGGAAGTCCCACCTCTGATCTCAGTTCCTTCAAAGCTGATTTGTACTTTAAAGTCTCTTAAAGCCTCAAGTTGTCTGGATAGTTTAGAAAATAGATGTTCATCAGGAGCATGCAGACACAGCTCTATGCAGAGGTCAAATCTTGTGGTGTTTGATGGCACATTTGGCATTAACTATGAGTATGTGCATATTTCAAACTTGAATCTCAGTTTTTGTCATTCCAGTGTTCAGATGGATGTGTTAACATAAACTTCAAATGCACATTGACACATTTGTATGTATTATTTCAAACCCACTGTTAAATCTCTTCTGTCCCAGAGACACCATAGCTTTCAGTAGTATAATGCAACTTTTCTAGTGCAAGTCTAACCAGATTGTTAAAACAGGTGATCTAATAAGAGAAAATGCCACAAAAATCAAGCATTGGGTTGTAATACAATTGATTTGTAAGAAAAAAACAAAAGGCAAAAGAAAAAAACTTGAAAACACTAAAAGACAGAGAATATAACTTAAAAAACTAAAAAGGCATGTGGAGTCATTGGTGTACTCAAGGCAATACAGCTGAGGTCAGTAATGTGCATTATTTGAGATGTCATAAATTACGTTGACCACATGGGGGCAGACTAAGACAGGGAGACAGTACCGTGAGAGTGTTGACCTAACCAACATCAACTTCCAAGATGTAGTGTTTCAAAATAAATCATAAATATATATAAGCATTTACCACTCATTTACATGCATCCACACACACATACACACACACACATAAATTAGAGCAGTAATTGCTGCATTGCTAAAAAGCAAGGAATGGTCACGTTTTACCCTGTTGAAAACGTAGCCTCCCTGTTGCTACAGAGGAAGAAGAGGTGGGGGACTTGTGCTCTTTGTTTCAACTCCATTTCCAGGATACTGGCCATAATTGTCAAAAAGTTTTGTTAGTTCATATCGCAAATATAGTGGAGGTTTCATGATTAAGTTAACCATCATAAAAATCCTCCACATGCAGTTCACTGACTTTTTATAGAAGTTGACAGGCAGATAAGTTTTTACATCCAGCTCTCCTGTGTGTCAATGCTGCTTTCCTTCAGATGTTCATCCAATGATTAGCATTGCCAGGGGTCACCGAGGGGCATCTTGGGAACCTGGATGTGCATCTCCACAGGGCGGTCAGGTGGACGGTCCCTCCTGTAGGTTACTGTTTTCTCATTGGTTGTAGGAATGTATGACAGGTCCTGAAGGACAACAGAAATGTCAAGTCAGCAACAGCAGACACAAACACACATAGAGGATATATGTCTGTGTTTATGTACAGAGACACTGAGAACCTTAAACAGTTTTCACTGATATAAAGCTGGGGAAGACTCCTGGGTGGCCTAAAGTGATATTCCATCAGCCCAAAAAGAAAAAAAAAGATCTCAACACTTCTGTTATGTAACAGAGTTTGTTTTGATAATGCTATGTTTATAATATGCGGGATACATAAGAAAATATTTAGTTGTTTTAGATTTGTGAGTGGTTACATTACTAGACAAGTCAAAACAAATACTTTCAGGGCTCACTGAATTAAGGAAATGTTAAATTAGAGAGCACAACTGTTTTCAAAAGAAGGTTTTACATAGCAACTTATTTAGTCTCAAAAGCCTTGCATGTTAAAGCCAGGTGAGAAAGCACTACTGTTGTGTATGAGTATTTATATGACCGGCAACCGTTCTGTAGAAAAGTTATGTTCTTCTCTACAGAAATTCTGTCAAACAGCATAATTTGGCTGTCATAGCCGCTTTCTTAAGTGTTTAGGGGATCTGACTGATTACATTAATAACAATACCGTTAGCATGCCGATTTGAACAACATCAAACAAGTAATGCCACAGTCAAGGTGGCAACATTTAAGTGCTTTGAGTGCTGTAAAGTGTATTTAAAGAACAGCTAAACTAAGCACAAAAAGTAAGGAATTTTGTGTGGTGGTGGTGAGCCCATATCTCCAGAGTCTGGGACCTAAATCCACCCTCCAGGATGACAATGCTCTCAGCAGCCAGGAGCATCACAGATATCTCCAGAAGCTGGGAGTGGAGGGGATGGAAAGACCGGCTGTGAGTTCAGACATTTAAGTGATCAGTTTGGTCATGCTGTATGTGCAAGAATGACTAACACAACCATGCTGCCTGACCGTCAACAATTCCTGGATGAGGAATAGGATGCCATCCCACAGCAAAATGTGACCAGGCTGGTGAGCAGTATATGGAGGAGGTACCAAGCTGTTGTTGCTGCTTGGGGATCTTCTCAGGGTTCTGACAGTGTAAGATAAATTAAGAGTAAAAATATTTGTAGTTTTTTTTTCTTATTACTCTGGGAGAGTGCAATCATCCTGTCCACCAAGTAATTCAAAACAAGAGTATATACAAACAGGAAGATATTACAGAGGATTTTGGCACATTTTTGGGGAAGTGGGAATACCCACATCATTCAAGTTTATTTCTATTTACTAAGTATAGGTGTTTTATTGTGAGTTGTTAACTGACTCTGTGGAATACTTCTTTAGCAGTGGTTGTTTCTTTTAGGTGGATTTAACCTAACCCTAAGTATTCATGCTAAGTAGAGAATATTGATTTGGTATGAAATCACATAGGAAGCGAGTACAGATCAACAACACAGTGTTAATTCTGTGTGTTAAATCTCCTCTGAACGTATGTTACAAATGAATTATCAGCAAAGATTTGTGACACATATGCCAAACTGTGGCATAAACTTTTGCAGTCTTTTTTAAAGTTTTATAAAGATGATTCACAACTGTGCCATAAAAGACAATAAGACAATAAATTATAGCATTCTGATGTGTTCAACTCATGCAGAGCAATTGAGACACACACATCCCAAAAAACATTCCCTTACTGCATGAACAAATTTCCATCTACTTCTCAAAGGTGCTGCATGTCATAGTAAGGTCAGAAATCTGGAAACTTTGGATGGTGTGCTGGGAGTTCAGAGGAAATGTAAAAAACATCTGTACCTCTAGGAGCAGAATCATATTTCTCAATTCTGGTTTCAGTGGCGATTACTCATTAACATGAATATGCTTAAAAATAAAGGAATCTCTAATCCCTCTGAGGGTCCAATGGAAACCAATCCTCCCCTCAATTAAAACTGTGCTGTGCTGATGAGATGACATTTAAAAGCTAACCTTTCCAGTGCAATGATAGCCTCCATCCTCAACGGCACCCCCTGATGACCTGCCCCTCTTCTGCAGCAACAGCCGGGATACAGCCACCACTACCAACCCGCACAGCAACGTCAGGGCGCACACACTCAGGAATGTTCCAACCAGCCGCCTGCTGCTCACACGCTCTGTGGATGCACACACACACACACACACACACACACACACACATGGTTTCGTTACGTAAAGCTGAAGCTAATCTTCTGTGTAAAGTAAATGGTCTGCACTGATACATCACAGTTAGCACAAAAAGAAAGGAAAAGAAAAATAACAGCTACAGTTAAATGTTCAGAAATTCCCCAAGATCACACAGATAGCAAACTGTAGTTGTAGAAGCTTTCACTGCAAGGCTACAATGCTGACACCAGGAATCTCCTGGTTTTTATGCTTAGAGATCATTAACTTAATTAATGTGATACTTTTTGCATTTATCTTATTTTCCTTACGTTACAGCTTTCGCACAAGTAAAAGATTAGTAAAATTATAAAGTCCAAATCTAAAAACGAAGGTAGTTATTATCTCCTACAGAAAATTGCCTTTAACACCATATTTAAAGTCCTTTACTTAATGACATCACCATGAAACATATTTACAAAATTGATGCCATTTTGAGAGCTGAGTGGACAAACCAGGGAATAAAACCCATTCAGTAAACTACTGAACCTCTTCACTAGCATAATATATGGAGATGAACTAATCAAAAGTGCTTGTCTCAATATCAATCCGAGTCATTTCATATATCTGCTGACACTGCATTTCAATCCAGTACTTGAATGCAGTTACAAACTATACACCTTAAGTACATTAAAGTTATCAAAATCAATGTTGTGTATGTTTTATACTGCAGCAGCTCAGTAGTGACATGTACAGATATTTTCATGTTGATCTGGACATCGTCCAGACATTTACAGACTTGTGGTGAATGCTTGAAATGACCATCTTTTTTCTTGTGTTAATTTCTATGTCTGTGATGCTGTGCTGGGACGCTGGCATGTCTTCTTTACATCTAGCAAGGGTCTGATAAGGGCATGTGTGTTCTTACAAAATATTAATAAGTGAAAAACTGATGCATTTAAGTTGATGTAAAAGTAGCAATTGCAAAACTTCCTCCTAAATGTAATGGGTTAGAAATCAAAGTAGCTTGAAAGGAAAACCTCTTAAGAAAAGCTTCCAAAATTGAACTACAAATCGGTACTTAAGTAAATGTAATAATGTTATTTTCTATGCACACAATTAGCTCAGTCAGTGGCAGCTGTGCCAGTGGTGCCGACTGAAAACCTAGCTGGCTGTGTATTTGCCAGGAAGCATGTGTGGATGACGAGCTGATGGCTAACACAAAGAGCCCAAAGAGTCCTATGACATTTTGTAACAGGGTTACCATGGAGACCTGGCTCCTGATGCACCCGGTAAGAGTGGGTGTGAGCAGGAAGAGAGTATCCCGTTGGGTGGAGGGGGGCATGAGGGGAGATGTGGAGGGAGGGAGGTGTGACGGTGATGAATAATGAGTAGTACTGTTCCAAAAAATTTGTAAGGCGGGGGATGAACACTTGGATGTGCTTTGCTGTGTGTGTTTAACCCAGGGCAATTGTGTGCTGGTAGACTGTATGTGTTTATTTGTGTATGGCTGAAAACCCACACCAAAAATAAGCTGGGAAGTGTGTGTGTGTGTGTGTGTGTGGGGGGGGGGGGGGGGGGGGGGGGGGGGGGGGGGGTAATACAGTTGTAGCATTGACTGCAGGCTTGCTGACTCAAATTCACCAGGGTGTAGTAGTGCAGCTATGGTAGCAACTGATGTGACCCTCTCAAAAGAGCATGCATGTGGTGTGTGTGTATTTTAAGGATCCCTGGCCTTGTGCTTATGTGAAGCTGAGTCTGACTGAAACCAGGGTGCACAAAGAACCTGAACTCATTTGAAACTGATAGTGACAGATGTCATTACTTACCAAATCTACATGTGAGACATGTTAAAGACCCAGACAAAGCCCCAGACTGAGGAAACAGAAAAGTCTAGGGGCTAATAGTCTAACTATTCAGTCTAAAGAAATACAAGGGAGCAGGGTTGGGGGTGGAGAAAGTTAGTGAAATAGCAGCTCTTTCAGTTAAAGTTACATAAACAGTTATTGTTAAAACACTAATACATTGTGAAAAATATTGCAAATCAGATGATGGTATTGCTTAGCTAAACCTTTCCTCTACGTTCTCTGGGGCCTTTTAGCTGACTGCCTTTTCTAGTAAGTCCTTATCCATTTACAACTCATCGTTTTTAAGCTAAAAAATACTAAAATCATTTAAGTGAGTCTTATGTGACCACACACTGACAGTATGCAGACAAATGTTCTGACTGCAAATAAAAATGTCTTTTATTTGTTAGCAAAGAATTCTGGATGGTTTCAAATTTGCAAATAAATATCTAGCTCCACTATCTCAGCACTAGAACCAACCCATTACCAACAATTATTCAAGTTAAAAGCAAATCTGACATATACTAACTGGGTACAGCCATTCCCTCATACTGTATGCTTGTTTTACACATTACATTATGTACGTGTGGCCTAAGATAATCCTGTACACACAAAAGAATGTAACTCTATGCTGCTTTGACAACCTTAGCAGTTGAAAGTGTAGTTCAAGCTGCACTTTGAGTTGTCTGCTTGGGATCGGATCAGCCAAAACATATAACACAAAGAGTTAATGCATTGTTTTCAAGCTCTGCATTGCAACAGGGTTAGATATCTATACTACGTAACATACTGTTTTCACTTTGCTCAGCTCAAATTAAAGGTGCAGCATGAAACAAAATCAAAGGTCAGTGACAGAAACTTTTATATTTATGATTAAAACTGTAAAAACTATTGGTGTCTAATCATTTTGCTAAAATAACAGCCATACTTTTAAACTGTTAGAATGAATTATTCATATCTACTTTCTATGTGTCCACACACATGACAGCTGCCATATTTGTGTCACTATTTTTACTATGGTGTCTCAGAATGGACAAACAACTTTGTGTGTGATATGAACTCTCTGAGCTTTGAAGCTGCAGTACTTTGATAGGAGGTAGAGCACCGTTAGGGATAAGTAATGCCTTAAAAGGCATATAGAAGACAGTAGACATGTACACAATTTTAAGTAGTTGCCTGTAGTGCTGTCAATGCTGCACCTGAGGCCACTGGATCCACTCACAGATGAAAGCATGGCCACTCACGGCTACTGTCCAATGACAACTGTGCTTGGCATTTGAAGTCAATTCTATGACTATCTTTACTACTAGATGTCAGTAATTTTTACACACTGCAAAAAAAGGTATATGGGAGTGACAATGCATCTGTCAACTTTGAATTTGGTCATTGATCTCAAGTGATTGGTTGCAGAAAGCATTGCCCTTTCTCCGTGGAAATCAAGTTCATACTTCTTTCTGTTAACAAGCAAGTTTCTGTGGGTTACCTGATACATCATTCAGGTTATCGATCAAAGGTGCACAAGTCTTGCAGTGCTCGGCTTCTTTTTGTGAAAGACCATGAGAACGGTTGCAGTTTACACTCTTGCTGAGGGAGAAAGAGAAAGACAGACACACAGACACTACAGATTACAAAGCTTTAGTTCAAATATATGTCTAGTCTCGTTTTCAATCATTTGTTGGGTTAGTGAATAGAAACAGTCCAAGTACCAGGTGGATTTCTGGGTGCTTTGGCAAGTAGGACATCTCTCACAGAAGTTTCCAGACAGCTTGGGGTCATCACACACACACTTGCCACACACACACCTGCCCCGCCCACTGCAAAGTAAGCCATTTGATGATTGGCAGCTTGCTGTGGAGGTGGGACAGCCACAGCTAACACCAGTCCACCCGTCCACGCACACACACTCTCCTGACGAACAAACACCTCGGCCTGAAAGGAATGGACAGACAAAAGGGAAAAAAACATACAGAACTTTTGTATCAGATGTCTTACAGATGTTTTGCATCAGACACACTACTTCTTATGATATCAACAAATTAATGTATATACTAAAATAAGTCTGTCCCCTTACCTCCACACAGTACTTCCCCTTCATACAGGCAAGAGAAGTCATCCATTTCACAGTATTTCCCGAATACTACCCCAAGTTTGCTTTGCTCGCACACACACCTGCCACATTCACACACTCCCCGGCCACTGCAGTCCAAATTCGACCCATCTGCTCTACAATTCCTGCTTGGATCTGAGTCTTTCATTGTATCTGGCCTCGGCTCCTGACTAATGCCATGTTGGGCCCCTCTGCAGGGGGCCTGGTCATCATCATGGCAGCGTCCCATTGTCCCACAATTGCAGCGACATTTAGAATGGATCCTAACAACAGTGGACTCATTGTAACCCACGGGGCGGACCATCACCGTCACATCTTCATCTTTACCATCATCATCACAGGAATGTTGACCAATGGTGATATTGAAGTAGACCTTCATGGCAAAAAAAATAGGGGTTATTAGAAAAGCTGATCCGTCCGCTAAACATCATAGTTAGTGAAAGTGTGCATAGGAGAAAACCTGCACAGCTCCTCAGAAATAAAGTCTTTATTGAAATGATCTTTTTCCTTGAAACTCAGAGGAATTATAAATAAAATATTAACCTCTCTGCTCGATTATGAAAATCTCTAACAAGTACTAAAGAGCTGGATGAGGAACTGAATGCTGAATAAGACTTGGCTTGAATAATTATCCTGTTGACGTGGAAAATTGTGCATACTAAAGCTTTGAAATTACAATCTTGATTTTTATCACTATTCTGGTAAGTTCCAGTACTTTCCATAATTCACTTTAATCCACCCATGGATTAAAGGACTGGGCATTAGTCTGTTTGCACAATGAAGTGACTAAGAAGTATGATTTAGCACATCAGTGTTCGACAAAGACCATCAAAAAGGTACATGCGAGGGAAATCTCATACAAAGTTAAGGGAGTGAACAGAGAAATAAAATTTTCTCTGCTCACAAATGTACAGAAAATGTTAGGTTATATTTACTATTATAATAATTGCAGCTAGAAACACAGCATTGAAAAGAGCATTGGAAAGAGCTTTCTGCAGGGCTGAAGACTATTTCAGGTTTTCTTGACCAGCAAGGCACATCCAATGGCCTATTTCCATTTATAAATGTCCTATTTGTTTGTATAAAGATCTTTATATGAAATAAAGTGAGGGTTTTAGGACAAAAGGTCATGAAATCACATGGAAATGTTTTACTGTTAAATACAGGCTATAATCCGATCAGCTTGGATTATTTAACAAATCTTGTCTATCATGTTAAGCTTCAAGTAATGTGTTTGTGTGGATGTGTTTGTGCATGTTAAAGTGATCCAATACAACCAATATTTATTCTCTGGTATGGCTGTAGGCCTAATTTGAACATTTCTTTTAAAAACATGAGTAATATTTGGTTAAACATTGTAATAAACATGCCTGTGCTTTAGTACTTACTGTCTGGTCTGGCTGCACCCCTGAGCAGCGTTGGTCTTTAGCAGTGGAGCCATCAGGACAGAGCGGAGACACAGACACCCAGAACCTGCTGACTGCCTTGTCTTCCACTGACACTGACACCGCCACCTCTGACAGCAACGTCTAAGCAGAGCAAGGGCAAAAATCAAAGGAACAAAAAACATGAATTTTAGAAACCATCTTTTTGGGCTGGTTGTAAGATATAAAGGAGAGAGAGAAGTAGCAGAATTTAATAGTTTTATTTAATACAGATTATGATTGCAATAGGTACTACATCAAAATGGAGAAAAAAGAGACAGAGATGATGAACTCTGATTATGAAAGTTACAAAATGTCCCCAAAAAGCACTTGTTGTTGTCCTTTATGTCTTTCATTCTGAAACATGGGGGGGAGGATGAGGAGAAGGAGGTGGGGCCCAAAAATAGCATCTTTGTGTTCATCCATTATTAGGACACATGGTTTCTGTGGGGATCTGATAGCTATTATAATGGCAGCTTCTGTTCAGGCTCTGTTGCTTCTGTGTGTGTGTGCGTGTTTTTTTGTGTGTGAGCCTGCACGTATGCATAGCTACACACCCAGATCTGTGGATTCGGCAGATTCTCGAAACCAAACAATGGAGCGCTGTGCCGGAGGCAAGATTATAGTGTGGGCTGTGGCCAACTGAACTAACCCCTAGTCTCACACAAACACACACAGACTTACAAGGTCTACTGCTCCTTAAATGTCTGTTCTCATCTGTGATTTTTCAGTTGTATTAGGCCAATAGCAACTTTAAACTACAGAAAACAATAAGTTTTGTTTCAAGAGTTTTCATTATAAGCAGGACACATTTTCAGAGCTAAAGCAACGTTGATTCCAAAGCCTTGTCGACAACTTGGCCCACAGGATGAACCAAGTCAAAGATACTTCAACTGATCAGCCGACAAACAATTCACCACCTCAGAGGAAGGAATGTGTCCAGCTTTTGCTGTGCGGCTATACTTCCCTTGTCCCCATCTTGCTTAAAATAAAGAAATTGACAGAGAAAGCATGGGTGAGTGGTTGTACCTTGTATGCATCTGCCACCAACTCGATAAGGTTTGGTGCATGAAACAGACCTAACTTTCCCAGGTAAGAGCCAGGTATAAGGTCCACCAACTCCTACAAAAGGAAGAGAAAGGTTAAACACAGAGAATGGGTGGTTCTTAGATAATAGCTTCTGCCTGAAAAACTGTACGATGTAAATGCACATATCACAGATTACCTCATACCACTGGTACTGCTGCTTCTCCACAGCAAAGATGGGGTAAATGTGGTTCTCAAGAAGCTTGTCAGACAACTGACCCAAACTGGGATGGTCCTGAAAAGGAGACAAGTATGAAAATGTGACTTCACCTAAGATCTTGATGAGCTGCTCTGTAAGTGAAAAACAGCATGGTTAGATTCAGAATCTACAAACCCACTTAATTTTCTCACCATCTTGGTGCTTCCTGTGTAGATGTTATTCTCCAGATGACACAGGCCATCGTGCGGCACCACGATCCCCGCCAGCCGGCTGTCCAGGGCGAGATGAGACGGCTGGTCGGTCATCAGGAGTAACAGACGCTTTGCCTCAGGCCGCCATCCAACTGCACCCTGAAAGAGATGCAGAAAGAAAATGATCATTTTGCATTCAGCAATATATTTCAAATTCAGATTTTTATTGTTTAAACCCCATGATGATTAGTTATATTCAAGCTCTCAGACAGCACATTAATAAAATAAATGACACAGTTTTGTAGTGGCAATAATTCCATGGGTTGTAAAAAGAATTGTTACTGCATTCAAATTTCTAACATGTTATATAATAATAATAAAAAAAAAGCTATTTGATAAAATTTGTAAACACTTCTACTGGATGGAAGGGAGTCCCCTGTACTATGATCTGATTAATCAAAATCTGAAATCTTTTTTGGAAATTAAGAACACTGTATTCTGGCCTATAGAGGAGAAAGGACATCCTACTTGTAATCAGCTCACAGTTCATACCCCAGCATCCATCTTTGCATTAGTAAATTGCACCATGTACTCTAAATGACATATGTGAGGTGTTGGAACAACAAAACTGTTTTACTCTCAGAACTATGGCAAGTGTTTAAAAAAATATGAGCTAATGCAACACAGTGGTAAACATGCCCCTGTGCCAACTTTTTTTTGGCAACTTCTCACTATTATCACACTCGGCATCCCAACATATTTTGGAAGCAGTGTTGTATTAAACCAAATATCACCACAGAGCCTTTGGAGAGCAGCTTCACAAATTCCCCATTGTTATAGTCTTAAATCACTACTTATCAGCATCCAAACCAACTGATGTGGCAAATCACGAATGCTTCATATTTTAAAGATTTACAAGTGTGGTAAAAGAAAAATGCATACTCAAACATTTGAGACATCTGAACTAGATTAGTTTCCATTATAATAAGTTTTTTTTTTATATTGCCAAATTAAAGCCAAAGCAGCAGAAATTCCACTATCAGTCAGAGAGTCTCCTTCATGTCTGTGACTCATTGTAGACAGTGTGAGAAAATGGGACCATGCATACGTGTGTATATTTAGAGAAACTTAGTGAGCTTAGAAGCGGGTGTGACGTAATGGAGAGTCTATTTCTGGACGAGACCACCACCAAGGTGATTCCCTGAAAACTGGTTATTCTTGTCCCCCTTGGATGGGTGTGACTCACAGGTCTCCTGCAGCCATATGTAGGCAACTGTGACGCTGTACGTCATACTACAGCAGTAAAGTTTGCTGAATAGGATTCCAATGACAACATGTATTGCTGAGTCAGAGTGCTTCCATTGTCATAGAACAAATGACTCTTTCACTTCACTCTACTGCATATGCATCCCTCAATGTCACATTCACCTGGCAGACAGCTGCTTGCAGCATGGCATCTAGTCCTCCTTCAGGTGTGTCCATGTTCCCAGAGATGCGCTGGCGTTTGATCACACGTGTGAACTCAGTCATATTTCCAGTCATACTAAGCACATGGTGGAAACCATGGGCTGGACGACAGCGGATCTCATAGTCGCTGGTGAGAAACACAAAACAGACAAATGTTTTTAATTGCAACATTCAGGAATGTAGAGCTGCTGTTTTGGTGACCAAGCACAGCTAATCAACAGCTGATGAGTCTCTACCTTGGTTACATAAGATTGATAACAAGTAGTGACAGCCTCCTAGGAGATTTTCTTAAATAAACACTGGAATCCCCAACACCACAGTACTCATCTCATCAAAATATTAAACATCATCTGAGGGATGTAACAGATGGTGCAAAAGATGCTACAGTTTTGTTCTATTCATAGCAAGAAAATTAACTAAAAGAGTTATATTACAGTAAGAAGATTATTGTTATTGTTTTCAAACAAGATGATCCAGCCAACAAATTCTGTGTCTTACCTGCAGGGGTTGTTGATCTTGGAGGGGTGAACATTGATGTAAGGTGAGACAGGTTTGTCCACAAACGAACCAAAACCCATCCAAAGGTCTGAGGTGTACTCTGTCATACGGAGGGACAGAGCTACACCCACCGTTTTAAGCTACAACACAGATGGAACAACAGAGGATACACAAAAAGAGAGGGGAAAAAAGATAGCAAAATATCCTCAAGCAAAATCCGAAAATGATCAGAAGCTTGGTAACAATTCAACCATTTCCACAAGAAGCATGGGTGAAATGCATCTCACTTGGAAGCATCTTTGTGTTTTAACACCTACATGATCAAGATTTTCCTGCATAGAAGCTGAAACATCCACCAGGTAGTATAGATCCACAGGGTAATGCTCCAACTGCTTCACAGCCACAATGAAACTGGCCTCTGAACCTGGAAGCAAACAAAAACATAAAAAAATAAAAGTTACATTTGGATTATGCTCTGTGTAAATGAAAAATCCTGTCAAATTTACACACACACCCACACACACACACACATATATATATATATATATATATATATATATATATATATATATATATATATATATATATATATATATATATATATATATATATATATATATATAACTTGCACAGATGCCAAGTTGCAGGTCATCCACCTGGTCTGAGGGTGATGCTGATGTCTCGTGGGGAGACTTGTGTACTGCTGAGGGTAGCGTTGACCTCCACCTTTGTCTCCAACTGCTCCATAAACTCCGGATCACAGCCTCTTCTACGCAGGTTCTCCGACAGGTCACAACGATGGCTTTGCTCAGCCCCGCGTAGGAAGTCCTGGAGATCAAGGCAGGTTAAAACAGTCAGTTTAGACCATCTTTTATAATCTTTATTCAGTGTTACAGAGTGTAACACCCACACACGCACACACACACACACAAACAGAACAACAGTTTCTGAATAGACAAACAAGATATAATGTTATCTCAAAGCAACTGTCAACATGTCGTCCCACAGGTATACAATCTACTGGATTTGTTCTGTGTGTTTGGGTTTTTACTGCTGCAGTCATTTGTGCTTTAGTCAAAACACCTTGAGCCCCTCCAAAGCAGGGAGGGTAGTAGAAGGTCTCGAGGTAAGATGGAAAAGTTTTCGTTTCTTGGTAACCCTTTCCACTGTTTCACACTACGCCCATTCACAAAGGCAGTGGTACATAAATCCACGTTTACAGGTTATGATTCATTTAATTATTAACCCACTACTTTTTTTTTATCTTTGGTCTTTTTAAAGTACAGTGATAAACCAGTTAGGAAGTCCCTGGTTTAACACAGAGACACATTGAATCCTGTTTCACTTTTGCACACTTTAGTTTCATTTTCCATTTCATTGCTTTTCATCATGTTTAACTGGTTTATTATTAAGTCACACTAACATGGGTAGCATGATTTCTTTTTCACTTGATGCTGAAGTGACTAATATTCAAGAAGGAATATCTATTAATGTTTCACCATCAATGTCTAGTTTCCATGTTTCCCAACACAGAAAAGAGGAAAATAAAATGTAACTTGTCTTTTTCTTACTTAGGATAAAAACCTGACCAACATTTAGTCATATTAGGGATTTATATGTTGCTGTAACAGTATCACGCCTCATAGCTTCAGAGTGGATTAGTGACCTTTGGTACTTCAGCTTGAGAGGAAAACACACAGAAATACTGTTCAGAGGCACCAGAGGGATAAAACCTGACCATTAAATGCGTGCATTTTCTCTGAATCATTAACCTCTCACAGGTCTGATTTAAAGAATGTGGCAAGATCAACAAAAATCATGCAGACAGGTAATAAAATAGCAAAATCATTTGGGATTTCTGCTACTTTTCAGGCAGAAAAGCTGCCAGAGCGAAGCAACAGAGCATCTACAATGAGACCTGAGACTGTAACTGAATACGTGACCATGGCCTGAACTTGACGCTAGACTGCTTTTTGTTTATTTTCAGGCATCCCTGTAGCAATAATTTGCTTAGTAATAGCTCTCAATGCCAGAAGCCTAACTTCCGGGGACTTTCCTTACCAATTTTGCCCCCTTGGCAAATGTTAAGAGCACCATGTGAACATGCATATTCATCAGCAGGTTGCAGCTATGTTTTTACTACTTGCTCAAGCATGGCTAAATGAGGTTGTACGTGTAGGAGGTTCCGGAGGTGATGTTTAAAAGCAACCACACAGTCGAGCCAGCCCCACAAGATGATGTCAGAGAAGACTGAGGGTGGGAAAGCACCTGAAGTCTGTAACACACACTAGTCTAACTAGTGTGATATGTGGTGACTGGTGTGGTACAGGGAGGCTTTGCAGCTTCCCAAGACTGTTCCGGGGGTGGGCTCTTCATAAGATCAACAGGTAGAGACAAACACACAGCCAGATGCTGTGATTCATGTGTGTGGAGACTAAACACATGGATAGAGAGTGGTTCTATCTCTGAGAAAACATGTATGGAAACCTTCACACACTGACTGACGCACTCAAACAAGTCATAATGCAGACCACTAAGCTCAAACATACACATTATATTCTCATTTGTGGATGCCACGTAAGCTTTGGTGCGTGTTATCTGAGGAATGCTGCTGAATATCTGCCATGTTCCCATTGTTTGCTTTCTCCTCTTTTTGTCTGTCACACACAAACACACTGGTGAGTACATTCATACCTCCTTAAAACACCAGGCACATTGTGGTCCACGTCGGAGGCATTCTGCACAAGAGGTGATGCTGGGCGACCAACACACACTGGTACCTGGCAGAAGAGAAGAGAAGAGAAGAGAAGAGAAGAGAAGAGAAGAGAAGAGAAGAGAATAGAATAATATGTAATTAGCATATGAAAGAATGTGTGTGTCAACACTCATTAGCCATGCAGCAGAGCCCCTGTGGATATTTAGATCTCATCCACACTTCTGATAATGAAAGCACCACTTAGCATCTCATATGAGGCTGCTTGCCACATATTAGCAAGCGTACAGCAGTGTGGGAACAGGTGCCTGAGTTTTTGGATTTACCACACTCTCACACACATAAAGAACTTTTCATTCCTGCTTAGTCAATTAATGCTGCCCAGATATGTATCAGTGGAGCAATGCTGCCAGTTACACAGGATTCCTTTAAGCTATTTTCTCAGGCGAAAAAAATACAACATGAACCCAGAGTGACTAAAGGTGCAACATCCACCTCAGGCTTCTTGCACTGAATAATGATTTATTGAACTACTTTATCTGATTAAATTCAATTACCCAGAGTCATTTCGGTAAATGTAGGACAGAGAAAGGCTGCAGGTCTAAGCATCAGTTACAGACCAATTATCAAGCCACTGTGACCCAATTAGGACTCTGAACTCTGTTAAACCCCTGAATAGGTGGCACATTTTCAAAATGATCAATCATGCTGTAACAAGAGGTTAATGTGGTATTTACTGCCACAGTAGTTTCCTGGTTGGGAGTCTAGTTATTGCCACTGAGAAATGATTAGCAGCATCCCAGGTGGTAAGTTGAACAGGTCATTTGCGTCTGAGGGCTGGCACATTCAGAGATATAACAGTATGGAACCTCGGTTTGGGCAAAACACTGATGTTGTTCAGTTTCACCATTCAAACTCATGCAATTGTACTCTGTTAAACCATTTTACCTGGGCTATTACGTTCCCTTCTTTAATATCCGTTTCATGTCCCAACCTATCAACCCCACCGCTTGTTCTCATTAAATTCACATTTTCTAATTCTGTAGGGGATTTCTTTGTTGCTGCGTA
Organism: Melanotaenia boesemani; assembly: GCF_017639745.1. Classification (NCBI taxonomy): domain Eukaryota; kingdom Metazoa; phylum Chordata; class Actinopteri; order Atheriniformes; family Melanotaeniidae; genus Melanotaenia; species Melanotaenia boesemani. The sequence goes on along the minus strand of NC_055698.1, from coordinate 14,211,038 downwards.
CTGATTACCTGACAAGACGCGACAAATTGCTGGGATATTATGCAGGTAATTAGCCCTAATGACTCTTCACTCACCGCCACTGGAAGCTTCTGCGCAGACAGCAAGTACCACGCAGCCGAGCAGGACACACAGAGGGACGCTGCTGCCGTGTGCGAGGAGCCAGGAAGTCATCCTATCCACACCGGGAGAGATGCAGCGAGGAGACACAGCAGAAGAGCTGAACAGCTATTGGAGATGAACCTGGGCAGACTGCGCAATGGGCGTCCGCTGACGAACGAACAATAGCCGGGAGTACCGGACCGAGCCGCGGGACATTGTCGTTCACTCAATAACCCTCTAATCCCGGAGGTAGGCTGTTCACATTCACGAGTCAAATAATTTTACAAGCGCGCTCCCCGGCGGACCAGGAGAGAAGGTAAAGCAATTGGTGGACTGCTGCGACAGAGGCTTTGTGCGACTTGAGTTCCTCCATCCATTTCCAGGTGTTCCCCGCGTGCTCCCATCAAATTGATCCCTATCACAGTTTACCGCAAAGTCTCATCCCGCGAGGAGAAGACCGCACGCGGGTAACAGTCAGCGCTACACTGAGCCGGCGAGCTGCAGCATGATGACTGAACACATCACACACTAAAACCACGAGAATGACCGCTGCTGTTGGCTACTGACTCAGGCAGCCGGATGCCATGGCAACGACGCGCTGTCCTCGCCGTACCAGAGTTAAAGAGGGAGGGAAGATAGACAAATAAGGAGAGAGAGAGAGAGAGAGAGAGAGCGAGCTTACTACAAGGAGTTGTGATGTGGTACATTCCAGCTAAACCATGGCCTTGAACTGAACGCTGGTGTATATATAATGCTTCTTAAGGGAGCCATTTAGCAGCACTGAGGGCTCCTGTTTGGGGGGACCTAAAGCTTGCTGCGTGGATAGATGATGGGGGGTGGTAGGGGCTTACCATAACCAGAGCTCTTGCAGCGAGGTTCACAAGCTGCGCTACAGGCAGAGGTGGGGGTTTGTCCATTGTGCACAGATTCCAGTGACATGGAGTAACCTCTCCTCGCCGGCTGCTCCGCTGAGCTGCAGCCAGATACTCACTGAACAACACAACATTTGAATCCAGAGGGAAACACACAAGAAGACAATACCTTTTTCATCTGTGGCATAATCCTGCCTGTCTCTTTTCTGCCAGATAAAACAGACGTGTTTTGTTTGCCCCGTAGCCTAAATGGTGATTAAGAGTGTGCCAACAGTAAGAGCCGGTGTACAGCATAAGCTCACCCCTTTATCTGCCCTGTTTGACCCCATCTGTCCCTCAGGAGCATGGCGCTGAGCCAGCTACGTCTTTCTCCTCATTCATTTGTTGGTCAAATGAGGATTTTTGGATGGGAGGATAGCCTAACAAATCCCCATCCATGCCTCTTGCAGTCACTCCCAATTATGATAATGATGAAAACACAGAGCACACTGTTTTCTAAGTGTGTGAAATCCATAGACCCTTTCGATTCAGGCCAACTTTTTCCTCTTTAGAGTAGGGAGGGGTTTACAGGGGTCAAAATATGGATGTATTCTCTGCTGAGCAAACTTGATAATGGACTCTAGTGTAAACACATTATTGGCCTTGTCAATGCTGGTCTACATCATTACCTTAAAGACAGCTGTCATTGTTGTAAACCTGACACAAACCACTCCTTCACTTTATCATTTCTCCCCCCACCTTTCCGACCTCCACACCCTCTCCTCCTCTTGTCTCCCCCCGGTATGTTTGTGTTAGCAGTCGGCTGGGCTTTCCATCACGCTGGTCTGGTCTCATCACTCTCCTAAAAACACACACACTAATACACCACACTAGTTCATGTCTACTTTTTTAACCACCTAACCACCACTCCCCCTTAAACACCTGCCTAATACCCCCACCCCCCACCCAGTCCCTGCTCTAAGCTCTCTGATTTTCTCTCCAAATAGAAAATCACTTTCTCCTTTCAGTTGTCCATTCTTTACAGGGGTCAAATGTGAGGTGGGAGCAAAATGGGGATTCCCACGCACTGATTCAAACAAAGCACTTCAAGTGCACAGTGACTGACATTTTGATAGATTTGGTATGGGAAAATTGCTTCTTTGTGTCTTAAATATCAGCCTTTGCATCACTCAATTTAGATGGAAACCTAAAAATGAATCACAAAATATCAAGCAATTCCCCCCCTAAAAAGTGCATTTCATCATGATTTAACTAAAACACAGCATTGTTTTGCTTTATATGTTAAGATGTGACATTAAGTAACCTGAATTCCCCTTTCAAAATCAGATTATCATCAGCCTCCTACTCTAACCACACTGAATGGTATGCTTATATCCAGACATTAAGGGGACCTGAAATCTTTCAGATCCCCTTAATGTCACATTCTAAAAAGGGGATGTGTCAAAGAGATTCAAATTTGACTACAACTATTACTCATACTAACCACAAACATGTGAAATGAACATCCAAAAATAGGACAGATGCTGTAATGTTCCTGTTTTGGTTGCAGTAGACATATATATCTATATTGTTTACCATTGTTGTCTTACAACGTAGTCAAAGTCTCTTCCGTGGAAATTCAATACAGAACTGAAATTCTAGTCACACAGGTCGCAGCAGTCATGCTTCTATTAAAGCCACTTCTTATTTTTTCATAACAGCTGTTAGGTTAGGTGAAGTTCTGACCATGCAAGGATAACAGTATCTGTACAGGGTGCTGGTCTGTTTTTGTTACTTGGAGATCCAAATCTAGCTAGTAATGAATTGTCCCTCCTGATGTTTAGGTTGGCCTTATCTCTTCCTCTCACTGACCTCATTTAGGGTTCAGAACTGCCTTGATTCTTCTTGGCAACAATTTAACAAGGTGTTAGAAACATTCTTCATATGTTTTGGTTCATTCTGACATAATGGCATCACAGTTGCTGCAGATTTGTTGGCTACACATCCATGATGTAAATCTCCTATTCCACCACATCCCAAAGGTTTGGATTGTGATCTGGGAGCTGTAGAAGTCATTGGAGTGCAACAAACTCATTGTTTTATTAAAAAAAAATAGTTTGAAATAATTTGGGTTTTGTGAAATGGTGCATCATCCTGATTGGCTAGTAGTCACAAGTAGCCAAATAGGTACACTGTGGCCATAAAGGGATGGACATGTACAACAAATACTCAGGTAAACTGCAGCATTTATACAATGCTCAGTTGGTACTAAGGGGACCAAAGTGTATAGTGTCTATTGTCTCTATTCAGTAGAAACTGATTTCTCCCTTACATGCCGCAGGCGTATGAAAACTTTACATTTTGGGTGATGAATATGCATCTTTTAAAGAATAATTTATTTGCCCTCCTTTAGAGCAGTTGACTATTTAGCACAAATAAATTATGAAAGCAGCTGTCTATTCACAATCAAGGACCACACTAAAAAGATGTGAGTTTAGTGATTTAATGAAGGTTTAAGGTAGGATAGTTAATGAAGTTTATCATCTGTTCATGATGTCAGTGACCCTGGCATTTTAGGAGCTTCCCAAGATACCCGAAAAAGAAAGGAGATACAAATGGAGACAAATGAATTAATGACACAGGGGAATAAAAGAGGTTAGAAAGGCTATAAGGGAGAAAGAGGGAGGATAATGGGCAACAGGTCAGACAGACAGAGGGAGGTGGGTTGAAGAGATAAAGGAGAGAAAAGTGGGTGAGCGATGGGGAAGGATGGATGAATGGTTCTTCAACTGCATCTTTTATCTTTCTGCTACCATGAAGACAAATTCCATACAATCTATACAAGATTAAGACAAGCTTAACCTGTTTATATCATAAAATAGAATAGAATCAAAGCTACATTATGTCAGCGCTACTAAGTTTCTTTCAGTCAAATCAGCTGCAGATGATTGATGCTAAACTGAAGAACTTCACTGCCTAAAAGAGCTCACCTTGTCTCACATCCTGTGATCATCTGGACATGATGATGGACCTGATGCTAAAGCTGTGTCTGAAAATGAAGGCCATGTGGATTACGATTTAATCTTTGCGAATACTGATATATTACAATGTTACAGTGGCATTGATCAATGCTATGCAATAAACCATTTGCTTACCTACAGCAACAAGTACACGAGTCATGTTTAGTATTGTACCTCCACTGGGAACTTTCTACAATGTTGGTATGATGTCTGACTGGACACCTTTTTGATTCATAACACTTCATTCTTTCTAGTTAATACAATGAATGAAGTAATTCAGTCATAATTATTAGACAGCCAAGGTCAAGCTATTTTTATTAGGTACTAAATCAGACTCAAATGAGGGGGAGTTATATTTATGAGACTATTTCTTATTAATCTTTCATTATATTCCTAAAGTTGGAGAATTCCTCTGTTTCATTTGATTAATTTAAAAATGATGACAGATCAAGTGCAAATACTTACGTTTGAATACTTGCTGATACTGAGTACCGACATGAGCACTAATAAATCCCATTACAGTTCACTGGTAAGGAGTGTGGACCAGTATGTCAAATGGGATGAGTGGTGATTGCGTGGTCCTCTAAACATAAGGCTTGAAAACTCTCAGAATCTTCATAAAAAAAGAGGTCCGGGAAAGTCAAATGATTTGCAGGTCTTTGGGGTGCACCTTTCTGATTGCAGCAATAGCATATCATAGAAGTCAATATTCTGACTTCTTTGGTACAAAGCAAAAGATCATTTTTAATTTATGTCAGCTGAAGTGGGAGCTACAATGGAACCACAATGAAAATCCCCCACAAGCAGTCTTTTAATTTCTTATTCAGCCTTTAACATAAAAATGCATAATAACTTAGCTTCTGATGAAATCGTTAAAAAAATCCCCTTCTTAACCCAATGGAATTGTTAGCATGAGAAATTGTTAAACCATGAACCACAGTACCCATAGACTAAGCTAAAATGGTCATGTAGGCTAAGCAACCTACTTCCTCCTCCATATTTCACTTTCATAAATGGTGCACACAGTAGAGGAGAGGCGTTATATAGGAGCTTCACTGGTAAAACTTTGAACATAGAAGGAACTCATAAACTTCACCATCTACCTTTGAAGAACATTATTTTAGTGTGAGAATATCGCCTCAACATCCTGATGACACATTTAACGTACAAGGACTAATGACTGAGGTCCTTGCCACAATAAGAATCAACTCAAAAGAAACAATTAGATTTTCCCTCAAAACAGCATTTGTTAAGTTATCCGAATTGTCTTTAAAGATCAGATTATTTTTAATTGTCTATTGTTTTTTGGTTCAGTAGTTTTGTTTAGTTTTTTTTTTTGTTTGTTTTTGTTTGTTTTTTATTGTTCTGTAGGTTTTCTGTCACAGTCTGGTCTGGTTTCCTGTTTTTTTTTTGTTTTTTTTTTTTGGAGTTCCTTCTCTTGTGTGTTCTGTTTTGCGCTCTGCTTCCTGTCATTAGTGCACCTGGTTTGATTTAGCTTATCCACTTCACCTGTATGTTATTAGTCCTCTGTGCGTTTGTATATACCCCTCGGTTCCATTTATTCTCTGCCAGTCCATTTGTAGTCTTAATTCCAAATTTGGTCTGTGTAATCTTCAAGCACATCTCTCTCTCTCTCTCTCTCTCTCTCTCTCTCTATATATATATATATATATATATGAACACACACACACAACCGGTCAAAAGTTTTAGAACACCCCAGTTTTTCCAGTTCTTGATGCAGTTCATCCCAAACCACTGTATGTTTTCAAGCTTACCATCCTGTTCTTTTTTCCTGTGGTAGTTCTGGAACAGCTTGGACTTGTGTTTTGGGTCATCATCTTGCTGTAGGATGAACCCCTGACCAACTAGGTGCATACCAGAGGGTACTGCATGACGCTACAGAATGCTGTGGTGGCCGTTTTGGTTCAGGATGCCTCTCACTCTATACAAGTCACCGATCCTGGATCCAGCAAAACAGCCCCAAATCATCACACTTCCTCCTCCATGTTTGACAGTTGATGCCACACCATCTTTTTGTCTACTTGACGCCATACAAAGATCCTGCGTGATGAACTCAAGATTTCAAATGTCGATTCATATGGTCCATAATATCTTCTTCCAGTCTTCAGTAGTCCAATGGCTGTGTTTCCTGGCCCAGGCAATCCTCTTTGTCTCATTCTGACCTCTTTCTGACTTTCTTGCTGAAACTTGTCCTGTCAAACTTACAGTTCGAAATCTTCTCTTCACAGTTGAAATTGAGACTTGCTTACTACAACCACTGTTAAGCTGTGCTTGAAGCTGTTGTCCTGTGAGCTGTCTAACATGCAAGCTGTTAACTCTCAGAAACCTCTAATTCAGTTGTGGCTTTGGGCCTGCCAGACCTCTTCCTGTCAGTTTGCCCCAGTTTCTGACTACCTTTTGATGGTGAAGGAAACTGTACTCACTGACACTTTGGTTTTGTTTGCTATTTCTCTGAAATACCTACATTTTTAAGTGTTATGATGGTCTATTTCTCCTCCATTGCTATTTGCCGTTTTCTTGCCATTTCTGCAGCAATACACTACTTTCTGCAGTACAATGCTGTTCAGCTGATGCTTATGAGGGTACTGTACCACAGTGTGTTCAAACCATAGACTGACTGTAAAAGATGGACTTTTCTCAAGAGCAAAAGTGAAGCTTGGGCATTCCCACCAACACCATCTTGGTAGCGTCACACATGTTGTTAGTCCCGGAAAAACCAAAAATGGGCAAAGAGGTTGAGGTGAGAGGGGGACTGTGAAGATGGGGGTTGATGATTGACAACCATCAAACTCCGAGCTGCTTGTAGTTAAGTGCTAACCGAGCTAAGTGAAGTTGGCCTTTTTAACATGGAAGTCTATGGGGATTTGCTCTGTTTTGGAGCCAGCCCCTAGCAGATGATGGGTGAACTGCAATTTTTTGTACTTCCGCATAGGCTTCATATTTTACAGGCGGAGGTTGCCGCTTGGTTCAAACACTACTTTTATGCAGACAGACGAGGTTGTAAATAAACCAACAAAGTTGAAACACCTGTAGGGATTAGTAGCACCAGATTTCAAGGCTTGATCACCCTCTATTGCTGCAGGATAGTTTTAAATTGTTGACGATTTGTGTCCCCTGAAAAATGCCTTTTTGTTTAATTCTGAAATGTACATTATTTTTATCTTTTAGATAACCTTAACTTTTTTGTTGTATATGATATATATATACATATTTGTTCATTCACAGCTCATAGCAGGGAGGAAATTACAGACAACTAGAAAAAGGGGGAGATAAACAAAAAATTCTGCTTTTTGGGCTTGACATATTTATACAGATACAGCTAGAATACCAGTCACACAATAGTGACATGTTGTCTGGTCTCTTTGCAGTAAGCTAGCTTGCGGCAGCAGGGACCAGAGAGTGACAAGGCAATAGAGATGAGGAATCATGACTAATGACTCAGTAAAATGACTCAGTTTTGAACAGTTTAATTTGGTATGAACTTGCATGTCACCAGAAAGTAGCTTACTAACAAACTGACAGCAAACAGAGCATAGAGACCAGTAATAATCAGTGAAAGCGCAACAACTACAACTATGGTTGAAGCTTCTCCCAAACAAACATTACTTTTACTTTATTAAAGAAACCATATTTTGCAGGAAAAACAAAGGATGGAATAGAGTAAATATTGGTTTTATTTTTCTTTGCTGGAGACAGCTTTTGATCAATAAAGGGCTAAATCTAATTTAGTTGTTTTTATTTTATTAGTATTTTTATTTTGGACTGGTGAGTAAAAAGTTTGTATTATTTATATTTGTGGATGCAGCCTCCAACTTTCCCCAGTCAGTTCCATGTCAGTTTGTTGTGTGAGAGAACATTAGGCTGTACTCTGGTATGTGTGAATTACCAAAGAACAATTGTGAGTAAACAAGGAATTTTTTTCTGCTAATAAGATGGAGGCAATTCTTTAAATAGATTAACAGTGTTTATATGTTTGCTACCATATTTGTGCCAAGATTTGAACAAAATGTATAATGTAATCTGTGCACCTATAAAAGTTGCTGTATAGCTGTGACTTGCCCATGTAGTGTCAGCTAAAGGCTTGTTCTTGCCTTATTGTTAGATTTTAGTAGGCTATTTTCTCTTCAATGCAGCAGAAAAAAAAGAACAATAAACTTAGAAGTTACTACAAAGAGAGATAAATTACATTTTGTGGAAAAACATTTTCTTTGGTAAAACTCTGGGGATAATTTTTGAAAACAAAAGCTTCAAAATCCCCCTTTAACGCTGGTGGGTGGGCCTAATTATTGAAATTGTAACAAGACTCAACCACAAGATCAGACATGATTAGACAGGAAGTTTGATTAGATGGTGTGTCTGCTGCCACTTGAAAAAGTCAAGCTGTTCTTAACTTCCCACCACATGTTGTATTAGTGAAGTTAAGAACATACCCAGAATTCAATTCTTCAGCACAATGTATAACAGATTTAATAATAATAATAAGAAGAGATTTGACAAAAAACTCATAACTGTCAACATCCTGATCATTTGTCAACCAGCAGTTTTACAAACCTTCACCAGAGACATCTGGGATTAATCGATGAATGAGTAAATCCCTGCTCTGACTCATCATGCTAACAGCTGTATCATTGAGTTTGAGAATGTTGTTTATTACACAGCTGGAGGGGGTTGACTGAAATATTTAATATCGGCAGTGTGTTTATGATTACACATCTAACCAACAATTAACCTCACTCTGTTTGCCCTGTTGTTGCTGTTCATCTAAACTGGTCTAGTCCATGTCTTCATCAAACAAATGCCTGGGTGTCAGTGAACATTTCTCACTTTCTTATTTCTTTAAAACCTAATGTTATATAATAGGTTATTGTTTTAATAATCCATGTAAGGGTGGGCCTGGGTGGCTAATAAGACATTTTCCTGTGATGTGACAAACAAGAAGAGATTTATTCCAGCTTTACTCTGACTTTGTCAGTGGTAATATTGGTCATCATGAGTGCCAGAATATTACAGAAACTTGAAGCTATAAGCATCTGAAGTTAGAAAATTAAATAAAAATGCATTGCTTTTCACACTCTCACTTACTCAGTGAATGTGAATGTTCTGTAGCAGACTTTTGCCTTAAAATAGATGAAAATGAAAGTATTGAAACTAGAACAAAAGCAGCTGTGTCTGACTATTTTGTGATTTGATCTCTTGGAATATCGTTTTGAATCACCTGTCTTTGGAAATGTTTCTCCTCTAAATATTCATTTGTCACAAAAAGCAAACAAAATTTGAAATTTTTTCTGAGTTTAATCTAAAGTTATTTTATAGTCAGTGTTTTATAAAATCCTCTAAAGTATATGTAGCTTATCATTAGATGACAAATCTAATCAAATCTAACAGAAAAAGAATAGTTAGTCCAACTAGTGTCTAAATAACAGAGAGAAATGAAGTCACAATGAAACCACTCCTTACCTTTCACAGCTTCTTTTTTATTTGTTAATGGTCCTCCTGAACTCTTGTTCCACATCTTGTTTTATTTTCTTCCAGTGACCATCAGATCATTACCTACGGTAGGCTACTACAGTATAGAATACTTCCCTCCTCATTTGTAAGTCTATTTTTAAGCATTAAGTGTGTGACCTGTGCTAATCCTTTTGATTATTGCGCTTTTGTTTTCTTCTCTTGTTCTTTTTCTCCTTTTTAGCCCTCCTTTTCTGACCCCTTGACACTGTTGATTTCCTATTTTTGGCCTCTACTGTCTCTAATAAATATTGTATTTTTGATTTTTTTTTCACCATTTAGGACTATTACAGTAGTATGTATGATACACAGTGTTAAACGTTTGCTAAATAAACATTAAAATACACAGTTATTAAACATTCCTTTAGGGTAGAAAAGGACATGCTATTATTACTTTTTTGTTTAATTCCCAGAGGAAAGATTTTTCCATGTAAATATGCTCCATACAAATTTACTATTGGTGGCAAGCCTTAGTTTTTAATAAGATGGCCTTGAGGGTGATTTGGTAACAACATAGTTGTTTGGGGATCTTAGTAATCAACAGAGTTGAAGTTGCAGTTGAAAAAGTGCCCCTATCCAGGGAGATTAGATTACCCCCATCAACCATTAAGTGTCTAGATAAGCCCGGCTTCCAGAATGATTGTTACGTCTCAAAATTAGAAATATAGGTCAAGTGAATACAAAGTTACAGCTTTTTTAATTTTCTCCTTGCATTGTTACAGCTCAGTGTCAACTCAGATCCTATAACAACTAGATCATAATTTTGAAGCCTTTAGATTACTATCTTAGAGAATTTTGGACCTATTTTGGGCTGTGGATCATTGTCATTATTACATGCTCTGCAGTGAACTATGAGCCAGGCTGCAATAAAGCATCACTACTGTCAGGAGTAGCAGTCTATCTGTATAACTGTCTTGAATTTTATTGTTCTTTTATAGAAATGCACTGCTTGTTTTCACTCTGGTGGAAACTGAACCTGTTTTTCTTTTTGTTTTGTTTTTTCATAAACACCTGAAACCTTTAACCAAACATCCTAAAAGGCTATATAGCAATAATAATAATAATAATAATAATAATAATAATGCGTTGGGCACACTGGTATGAATTGTGATGGTGATCTATTGAGCTATTATGAGAAAACCATCACTATATTAGCAGTTTAGTGTTATGCTCACATGATGCCTTCTTAGGTCTCTTGAAGTGGCTCTCTGTCTCTTTTACATACATGAAGATATGATGAATGCTAATGTTTGCGTGTCTAAATGACTAAATGCTGTATTTGTGTTTTATGTTGTATTTTTATGAAGTCATTAATGTTAATACTTTCATGTCTGAAGAGATTCAGACATGAAATCATTCAAATGGAACAATACTATCAATTTTCTGATGCATTATTGGTTTTCACCAAACAGCGTTACACAACTTTCAAAAATTACCAGAACTAATTACAAATGCTGTGTTTTTAGAACACGCCAGTCCAAACTAAAAACAATTAATTTAGACTACTTGTGTCCAGTATTGTTAGCTGAATGTATTTTTTCTTTACCTGACTTGTATTATGGCTGGCAGACAGTGGTGTGGTAACTCACATAAAGAGTGAAGGGTGGATTAAGAATCTAATTATACAATCACTTGCTTTACAGCACTTTTTTATAACTGTATTTAAGTGAGACTGTTTAAAAATTTTATCAATAAGTGGACACAGCCATTATTAAATTACAGTATGTAATGTGTTTCTTACTTTGAATATTAGCTTATTTTATAACAGTATATAAGCGAGTAAACTGTTTATATCACAATGCCTATCTGTCTCTTCAACATCTTGCAGTGTGTAACTTTAAATTATGACTAATGCTAATCTTGAATAGTCCCAGCTATCAGAACTGTGTAAGCTTATTTCAGTGTGTTTCACTGAAAAATACAAGATTAAGTCACCAGGAAGAAACTGAGTAACAAAGTCAAGAATTTTTTTTTTTTTTTCTAGTTTTTTTTTCCTTGAGGTTTTAAGGCTGAAATTATATATATGAGAAAACATTCTTTTGCTGCTTCCTGGACATAACCAAGGAAACCCCGTGGTTCCTATCATTACAGTGCTGGCATTTACGTTGACCAACAGTGGCCTTGTGGCAGATTTAAGCATCCACAGTTCCTACACTTCCTTCAACCACCAGCAAGACTGTCAGCACAAAACATACCCTTTGAGACCACGGTCACCATGTTTTTTTCCTTTTATGTCTGGGAAAGGGACGTCAATATAGACATTACAATACTAAATCTCCCAAGTGGCTCAACTCTTTCTTATTGGGATGAAATGATTTACCAAGCTCAATGACCATCAGATCTTCCTATTGTTTTCCTTCTGATGAATTTATAAAATCTGTTAGTACATGAATCCAATAGTTTTATAATGACTCAGCTAATTTTTCCATTGCTACTGGCAGCATTTTTCAGAACAAGTTTGTTTCAATAAAAGGACTGATGATGAGTCTTTCTCAAAAAATAACTCCATAGGTCTCTTACATTTAAAAGATATTGAACATCTCCTTATTTTAAGAACAGTTGCTGGTAAGTGTACTGACTTGAAAGTGACTCAGCAGAAAGCATTCATTTTAGTCTGAACCAAGATTTTTTAAGATTGTGTGAACTTAATCAGCAAGCAACACAAAAGAGTTTTTGTGAGGTATACTGTCCAGTTCTCAACAAAACGTACCTTATAAGTGGGTAATACACTTGTTTGCCCTTGAATTGTGAAAGTGAAATTTAAGAAGAGACTGTCTTGGTAGCTTGGGTGTCTTTTCTTGTCATCATGCACTTTTGTCCACACCAGGAAGTTATGGGGAATCCCAGACTTTGTTATCTGAATCCTGGGTGCCAGCTGGTTTGTAACTTTGCTACTATAGTTCTTTGTTGATTATCTGATTTCCAGCTCACTGTCAGCTTCACTATGAAAGTCAGTGAAGAAGAGGAGAATAAAGGGAGTGAGGGTGTGAGCAAGTCCCAAGGACTTCCAGCCGTACTGTCTGTTTTCAGGGGAATAACACACGCTGGTCTGCAGGGTTGCAGTAATACTGATGTCATCCTGTGGTGCTTTGCGTAGTGAAGTCCACACAAACACTTCCAGAGTCATCATTGCTTCCTCTAAATCTCTACCCAGGTTATATTTCCCTGACACCACTGTGGTACTGGGTGACTCTGCTTTCTTGTGGAAATTAGATCTGATTTCTAGGTAATTCAAAGAGCTAACATTTGCACAGAAGATGACTAATGTTGCTTTCCCCAATGAAACAGGTTTCATATCCTGAGGTCAAAATAATTATGACCACATTCTCAGAAAATGTGGGGAATTTTATTAAATGCAATAAAACCTTAAACTATATTTTGTTCATTAGTTCCAAGCTTTATTAGGCAGGCACAAGTTCATGGTGATATTCTTCAGTGTCTTCACCATCTAACTTCATCGAACAACTGTAGAATATGATGTAACATCTCAAAAAGGAAAAGGAAAAGTTGGGAGATGGATATAAACACCACGTGACATCATCCTATCTTTCTCCTTTTTAATTTTATTATTTAAATGTATTTTTTTGATTGTTTGAGAGCTAAGAATATCAACTGTTTATCAAAATGATTCTGTATTGATTCTTTATGAATACAAGACTTTAGCTGCTCAGGAGTCTGTAGTTGTATGATTCTCCTCTTCATATTCCTCCACATGTTTTCAAAAGGGGGTAGAACCAGAGCGCCCAGAGGAACCATACACACTGTTTTTTTTAAGCTATGCTGCTGAAAGTTGTTTAGAATGAAGACATTGTACTTCTTATGAAAACACTTTTTCCCCTGGGAAAAGACATCACCTTGATGGTGGCACATTTTTCTCTAAAATACTAGTCTATACCTCTGCACTCAGGCAAGCACAAATCATCTTATGATTACTCTTATACACCCCCTTTACTATCACAGTGGATAGAGTTACATGGATTGTCTATCTCCTCTTTGGTATGTAGAACCAGACATCTTGTTTCCCCCACAAATCAAGCTGAAACATGTATTCATAACTACTTGTGCCCAGAGAACTAGTTTCTTGCATTATAGGTTACATCTCAAAAACAATGGTAGAGTGTGTTAAATGAAAAAATTCCAAGGTATTCCCAAACTCATGTAGCTATATTGATTATAGCAAAGTTTTCTTCAGATCTCACTTGGTCTTCACATACTGAGGTTTTCCCACCTTCCTTCTTTTTTCCTTAGATATTGAAAGACCAAAATTATTTACAGTCTCACGTTGAGAAATAGTTTTTGTAAGCTATCAATGTTTATCTTACTAAGTTTAGCATGAAGTGTTCAAGCACAGTCCTTACTTTAAAAGCATTTGATTGATTTTCCTTTTATACCTAATCCTGACGCCCTCACCTGTCCAAACCTTTAGAAACCTTCTTTGTTTGCTTCCCTTCCAACATTTTGAGTGTTTGTAAATGTTCTGCTATTTTATTATTATTATTATTATTTTATTTTATTTTATTTTATTTTATTTTATTTTATTTTATTTATTTATTTATTTATTTATTTATTTATTTATTTATTTATTTATTTATTTATTTATTTTTTATATATATTATTATTTCTTTCAAAATATAACAAAGCTTGTCAATGAAGACATTAAAAAAATTATTTGGGCTTGTGTCTTATTATTGAACTACAGATCTAAGTTTTTATTGCATTTATTTGGGAAATAAGGTTGTGGGAGAGATTAAATTGAGTCTGAATTTAAATTTCACATGAATGTTTTAAATGCAGGTCACTGGCTTTCCACTGGTTTCTGCTGTTGTTGAACATTTTTTATATTTACTGTTGAGAAAAACCTTAGCAAATGAATAATAGATGTTGCGGGCAATAGTAAATAGTAGAAACTCATTAGAGGATCATATACCTTACAGGCAGCAAACTGATCCACAAAAAAGGAAAATACCATTTGAAGACCAGCAAAGGCAGAAAAGAAAGAACAGAGGGGAAAAACATTTTTGCATGTTCCGGCATTTCGTCTCCTTCCTTCCAGTAAGAAATAGCAGATAAGTCACACAGCAGCTGGCTGATACCAAGGACACACAGTACATTAAACAACCTGTGGAATATTCAAAAAGATAAGCAGCTTCATACAGTTTAACTTTTTTGGCCGAACAGAGATAAATTGGTTGCCATGCTGTTTTTATAATGATGCTGATAGTGAGTTCAAAAGGCTTGGTTAACTGCCCAACCATCTGACGATAAAATGTCAGGTCATATTAGTTAATTCATAACACAAGAATGCTTTAAAGAATGCTTTCTCTTTGTCTGTGTGTGCTTGTAACACACTGGAATGCAATCTCACATTTTTGTTTAAGTAAAACCCCGTGTCTATAGTTGATTTACTCAAATGACTCAAATGGTTGAGAGGTGACATGTCAGCAAGAACCAAGGAAAAAAAAAAAAGTCCAGTTGTTTTTCCAGGTTCTAGGATGCAGCCAATGTGATTGCTTTCTGTTATTGGTGCAGATGCACTTACATGCACATGGACATCAAAATGAACGAAACTACATGATAACAAATTTGCCTCTATTTATGGAACTGCCAAGAAATGTTAAAACAGGCATTTGAAGAGGTTTAAATTTAGCAACTTAGTGTGATTTACAGGATAAACTTGCAGTGCACTCAGGAACATAATGACTCTGTTCCAGTTCAAACGAAGGCAGGCTAAGGAGAAGAAAGGCAGAAATCTGTTATCTAAAAATTGTAACAAGGAGAGCAATGTGGAGTGATATTGTGAAGTTACAAGATTAAAAGACACAGGCTAAGTGCACCATAACCATGTGAGTCATAAAACATATTGGTTATGACATAAGGCACTGGGAGTATAATGGGAGTACTGGGAGTGGTGTAAATATATTTGTGTTTCTTTTGTTGCTCTGCATCCACCGTATGTAGTGTCCTACAGTTGGCTGAGGCCTGAAACATGTATTCATCTCTGGGGAAGCCAACAGCCTCAGGAAGCTATTACACCATCTCTTCAACTGTGTTTGTGAGTTGATCCATGTTTGTGCCCCTCTCCTTCCCAATATCAGAATCAGAAATCAGCCCAGGAAAACCGAATTGTTGTAGCAGCATCAACAGAACAACAAGAACTGAAAAGACAAGAAATATTCATAATAATTAACATTGATATTTACATATGAGAAGTTAAACACATATATATTTATATATAAATATTACATTTTTAGGTTTACTTTACATACTTATACACACACATAGATGTATACATATATACAAGTTTGCACATGGTGCTGGCTTAATAGTCAGTTCAGTCCTGGTTGTGTGTTCGTCCAGGGGGATGTCGTTCCTTTAGGCAGAGAGGAGCTTCATCCTGATGACGAGCTCTGACTTTATAATGAGTTTGTTCAGTCTGTTGGTGTTCTTTACATACAATTTATCATTTATGGGTCTATCATTTCTCAAGAGAAGTACTTTTCTTTAGTTTAGGTTATTTCCAAGTTGTCAAATTTCTTTCATACTGGCAGCACACCTGAAAATACTACAGGAAGTTAAAAACTGCTGTGAGACTGTTAGAGGAGGTTGTTTTCAATAACTCAACAAAACTGTGCAGTATCAGTATGAAACTCAGCCTTTGATTCTTTACAGTACCCTTGAGGGGAAGCAGCTATGTGTCTGTTGACACAAAACTCTCTTTCCTCCTCCTCTCTCAGAAACACAGACAAACACACTCACAGCTGCTGAAGTGGACTTTGGACTGACGTCCTTTGAGAAAACAGGGAGTTTCCTTCCTGGGTGAACCAGTTTCTTTGTCTGCTAGTGGGCTGCTCCTTTGGTTAGGGCTCCACCAGAAGTGAGGTGGAGAACGAAAACATCAAAGCAAACTTTTCACCCTCAGAATGGATGTGCACATTCAAGAGTTTGACTAAAATCAGGTTCCTCCCATTTAATATTACTGTACAAGTGAAATCACAACTTGCTCTTGTTATTTTGTTGTGTTGTCCCCTGTGGGCAAAAAAAAAAAAAAAAAAAAAAAAAAACTCTTAGGTATAGGCCTAAAAAAACATATATATTTATGCATTTCAAAGATTTAATTTAAAACTAAACATCTGTTGACTTAATATTTTATGGTTATTATGAAATTTTATGGTCATGAGGATTTGGAAAGTAAAATAAATACACTTGTTAATTACAGACACAGTTTATGAGTCAGTCAATATCCTACTTGTGGACTATGTAACAGGGACCTCTAGTGGCGCCAACTTGTAAACAGTGGTCATAATATTAAGTCAGCTAGGAAGGAAAAGAACTCATACTTAGCACACTTTTTATTGTTTCACTATTGTCTAAAGTTTCATGATACTGACAGGTTTAAAAGAGACACATACAGAAAGACGTAAAGGTGCATTTTAGGTTTCTGTGGTAATATTTTTGTAGGTTTTCCTGACTGTACAGATGCAGAAAAAGGTCAGTTGCAGCACTGGAGACTCAGAAAGCACCTGAGTTTTGCTCAGTAAAAAGAAAACTGTAATTGCTTTCATAACTGCACACTTCACAGTAAAAAGAACATATTTTAAAGTTTCAGCTGTCTGTAGTGGAGCTGAATCAGGTTGGCCTGCGCTGTGCTTACTAAGTCATTCATCAGTATGCCAGGAGGGACATGAACAGGCTGATGTTTCAGCGTACAACCTCCTTCCAGAGGATGGAGAGAGAGATTAAATTTCACTGTGGCTGGGGGAAAAAAGAGGCCACCGACTCTGCACTGGGATTCTCGGTTACTCCTCAAACGTACTTGCATTTGTGCATCTTTGCTTTAATGCATGCATGCCTTGTGTATGCGGTCCCTGAGCTGAAGTGTTTAATAGTTTATAAGGACCTTGTTTACTTGGCAGGCCTGTTGCCCACACAGCAGATGTTGCTCAAATGCTGAGAGATACAACTTAGGAAAAGCAGGAAATAGATCCAGAACGTAATTTTCACAGTGTCACAGCAAAGTCTAAAATAACAAAAGTTTGTTGTTTGAAAGTTTGGAACAAATCAGTAAACACTGTTTATAAACCTATAAGAGAGGAAATGTTAGAAAGACTGCTTCAACAAGGCATGTCCCACCATCTGTTCAAATTCAAATTCAAACAACTTTATTTGTCCCTGAGGGTCTGTGTAAACCTTTTAAAAATACAAAATCAAACTATGTGTACTATATATATATATATAAAATAAAACTTTTATCAGCTGCAAAATTATGCATTATGTTTCCCAAGTATTTTCACTTCCTTTTAGATGGCCTTATTATTGAATTAGCATTTCCTGTATTTTATTGTATAAAGCATGAATGGCTGCTGAAAATTTAAAGGTGATAATGTAACCATAACTAAACAGTCATCTTACTGACAGGTGAGACTGATTGCAGGTAATGCCTTTCTCCAAGTAATAGTGGTGTTGAACAATGTTTGTGCTTAATTAGTGGCATCTGCCATTTTAAACTTTTGCATCAGTGAATGGATTTGTTCTACATGGCTGACTGCTGACATCTACTGACTTTTAAAAATGTTCCATTGTGCATGCACAAAACATCCATGATAAAGGGCTTGTAGCCAATTGGCATCTGGGAACTGCTGCTGCTATTTCTGATGTCAATAATTCTCTTCGTGCAGCTGCCGGGAATTTTTCTTTTTAAATAAATCATGTCACCATAAATCATTTTGGGGGGAATTTCCAATTTATTTGCATGGTTTAAACATTATTTGTCGAAGGTTAGTGGTTCAGGCAACGCTGACTGTGACAAGAGGATCAAGCACAAGCCACACTTGAATAAATGTAAAAAGCCTTTTTAGGCTCAAAAAAAAAAAAAAAAAAAAAACATTCACACTTTAAGTAACTTAAAGGCATCGTTGTATGCAGGATATAGAAAAACATAACTAGAGTGGAAAAAAGAAGAGACATAGGATGATCTGCAAAGGTGGGAAAATAAAAGAGAAACGATTACAGTCCATTAAGTCAGCTTAAAAATAATGCAGACCCATCTGAAACATAATGATTATGATTATGTTCCCATACTTATTTTCCTTTGCTTTTTCTTCCTTTTTTTTATCCCCCTTTACTTTGCACACATTGTCATATGACTGAATCAATGGAGACCATGAGAAGTATCAACCACTGCAGAACATCTAAAAAGTGTAGCTGCATTGTTTAGCTCCACCTTTAACTTTCAACATGTATTTGACTTCTAAAAAGCATCTTTTTCTGACTCATGACCTTATAAAGCAGGATTTAGTGAAGAAAAACACAGTGATTTGTGCAATAATGACTGCATGTGTTACCTCTGTAAACTGTTTACTCTTAGAACTGTGTGTTTGTCTGCAAGAATAAAGCATGTTGTTATCCAGGATTTGTGTGTGGAAAAGTGCACATAACGCTCTGTGGCGTAGGTGCTTTGTGAATCTCGCTTTGCGTCTTGCAAGTGAGCTGAGCTGCTGTCTGTTAATCATTTCTGCCTGTGCATCCCGTCCCACCCACTCTGACCCTTGCAGTTTCAGGCGTTTGTCAAATTTGCTAGTGGGTGGAGTTACACAGAAAGTAGGTGGTGTAGTTACATTTTAATCATCTCGTAATGTTGAGAAAACAAAGTTTGTTTTCTTGAAATAAAGAGATAAATTATCCCGTTATCACTTGAAAACAGTCCTCGTTATGTGAAGATGTTGAGACCACAAACAGTCTCTCTCGGCCTACCTATGGATCAAACATGTTGATAATCAATAATTTATTATTCCTATGCTGGACCAAGCTTCACTACTGGTGCTTATAATTTAACATATAAGTAACATCTATTTTTTTTTTTTTTAATCCGGTGCATTTGATGTTTTCACAGCATACTTTTTGGGAAGTCAAATCTTTGTAACAATGCTTGATAGAGAGTAGAGCTAGTTGCTGAAATTACATTATTGACTAACTCAGTCATGAGAAGAGCAAAAATAGATTTATCCCAGAAAAGGGTGCGTAGGGCATTGACTGGTCTTTGACTTGGCAAGTGATCAATCATTACCCCTACACCAAAATCATGGGATTTCTTTTCCATCTGTTTTTGACTAAAATGTGGTTCTGTGTGGAGACTGGAAGCGAAGTCAGTACCCATGAGTGGTGCATGATGATGTAGGTGTTTTTGTACTGTGAGTTCAAGGACATTCCTCCACCAGTTTCTTGGCACTGAATACAATACATTTCCTGCAGGTGGAAGAGATGCATTTTTACACTGCATGATCATTGCTAAGAGTCTACACATATACACACACATACACGTGAAAGATAATGAGAAAGTGCTTTGCTTAAATCATGAAAAATAAAATGAGACCTCGTGCTTCTTGAAAAATTTGACAGGCGATTAAAGTCCTGTGTCTCATCATGCTCAAAGTGGAAAGGTGAAACACTTTCAGTCTGTCCACACAATCACTAACAGACATACAGACACTCTAATTGGTCACTTTACATAGACAGTGTGTCAATTTTTCATACAAGCTAGTTGGTCCTTTAACCTGCCTCACCACAGAGGCATTAATTAAGAGAGTTATCCATGTGATCTTTGACTGACACAGTCTCATTGTCAAGATGGCCTGTCAGGATCTGGAGGAGGTGGAGTGTTTTATGGATCCAGGTTTCAGGAGTAAGGTTAAAGGATATCAAGCTTAAGATTTGTGGATGACTACTTTACAGTAGTGTTGTATATCTCTCCCTTATTACAATATCATTGTACAGGTTTGAAACAATCCTAGAACAATACATTTTTGTACAGACCAAATTGATCTATCTAAATTAAGTGTCATTTGAGGCAGTCTGATACCAATTTTATGGCAAAAAAAAAACTTTTAAACTGTTTTTTTTTTTAAGCTGTGCTTACTGCTGATAAAACAACACTTAAAAAATACTTAAAAACAGCTAAAATGGATCTTTTAAAAATTTGCTTATGTTAAAACTTTTTTTTCATGTTTGTTTTGTTTTATTAGAAACTTTTAATTTTTTAATCTTGAAAGGTGCTGTATAAAAAAAGTTTGCCTACTTCCTTAAATAAGGCTAATTCTGCATCTGTCTTACATCTTGTCTCTTCCCTTAGCTCTCGTCATTCAGTAAAAGCTAATCGGATGTTGACTCATATCTTGCTCAGTCACCTTTCTTGTTATTTTTCTAGCTCGCTTCGATAATGTCCTCATGTGTTTCTGTGCTGAATAATCCATGGTGTGCTTTCTAAACTGCTAGTGTACTAATATCCAGTTGTTGGCATGTCACACGGTGCTGTAAAGCAAAATGCAACTATTACATGAAGCCTCGGACCGGATAAAGAGTTGTGAAGTGTGGTTTCTGCAAGTTTAGATGCTACATGACAATGACAGCTCCAGGAATATGCATAATGAACGTCAGTGTGGAATCAAAACAAGGAAACTTATATAGTATTGCATTCAGCTTTTCCAGCTGTGTTTAGCAGTAGATTCATCATCAGTGGTTGATAGGCTAAAACTTTTATAGTTATCCAGTATAACTATTCCTCCCAAAGTGCAGGTGCATTATTGAGACTACATGAAGGGATGTTTTTTACATTGTATCTGTTTCTTATAATCATGACTCTGAGACAATCAGATGTTACAGTCTCAATACGAACAAGGCTCAAAGTGAAGGCATCATAACATATCAGAGACCACCACCAAGTAGCTACGATTTAAAAGAAATTTATTTAAACAAAAGAAATAAAGGAGAAGGGAGCCTCGGCCAAAGTAAATAAAAGAGGGGCGCAGATCCCAAACCTGCCACGCAATGGGCCGTAGGATCTGGGCTGCTCCCCAAACCAAAAAACAAAACCAACAATTGGACTGCCGGTGACTCCCAACTCACATGGAAAACAAAACGCTGCTGCTGGCGGTGGCCTCCCTGGAAACTGCCCCACTCTTGGCTTTTCTCATCTTGTGGGAGTCTGTCCAGCCAGTTACTGATGAGGAGAAAGATAAGTTAAAAAGACTTTAGGTAAATGATGAACAGCGCAGTCATATAATTCATTATTTGGTAAACAGCCAGTGGAAGCTTTGAGTTTTTCATTGTTCTAGCTTTACCTGGTTTCACCATGGCATCCCCCCAGGTAAGTGTTGTGCCAGATTTTTAATTTTATGGTGTATTGTTAGCTTGGCAGCCTATTATTTATCTAGTAAGCACCAATACTTTATTTTTCATTCATGTTAACAGGGTAATTAGTTATTTAGACATATCTGGAATAAATCAAATCAAAATCAAAACTACATACATCTTACATGTTTAATTCTAAAATCATATTGATTGGTAGCTTTGTTCTTCTTCTGTATATAAATGGAGGGGATAACAATGACAAAGGGCATAAAGTGAGATTCCAAAAATAGTCAGACGGACAGAGAACCCTCTTTTCTGTGAGCCCCACAAAGGGAATTGATTTAAAAACCTTTTTTCTTTCTTTCTTTCTTTCTTTTTTGTTAGAGTACACTCGGATGTGTGTATTGATTGACTGCATCTTTTTCTCTTTTCTTCTATTTCATTGCTCGGCTGTTTTATCTTCCACTCTTCTTCAGCAGTGTCTCCAGTTCATTTTCATTTCATGAGTCTTTGTTTTGTAAATACAGTATATATAATACAGAAAAACTGGAATCACGTAGATATAGTAAAAATGTATTTGTGTTGCAACATCTGGAGCTAAAGATTGTGTCAGCTGCACGTTTCACCACAGACCCTTGTGCCACTTAAAGTGGGAAAGAGAGAGGCAAAATAACACACCATATGGAGACCTTGGAAGTATGAGCTTTGGTTAAAATACTTACATATACTATAGGATTTATTGAAAATATGAAGTACATATATTACACCTGTGTGTAAGTGATTGTGTGCATCTGTGTTTTCTTGTGCTTTACTGATAAAACCTTTCAAATGTAGCGTGAATTGTGCCTGAAAAATATCTCATTGTAAAGTGAACCTGAATGGATTGATACTCAGAAGTAATGATGTGTGTATAACACACCCTCTCACATGAATGACTTAAGTGGCAGACTGCTGTCTATGCAAGATTTTATATCCTAACATTTGTGTTTGTGTGTATTGCTACTCTACTCTACACTGAATGTTTGCTTTATTCTTTTATATATCATGTGAAAATTACTCTTTTTTTTTAAATTTAGTTTCACTTACAAGTAAATGAACATAAAATATTATGTTGTCTGAAGTTTTTATTGTAGAATGTCTTGAATAATGACTTAGAGAAAATAATAATAGAGGAGCAAAGCAATGACACCCTGCAGGTTAAAAATCAACTTGCATGTTAAATATTTTTTTATAAATAATTTGTTTTCTTATTTCTCTAATCAGACAAACTTCACTGAACCAAATAGATCATGGTTCACGGTTAGACCGATTTTACCAGCAACTTGACAGGAGGAAAAATCTGCGCTGAGCTTAAGTTCAGTGCTGGATTACCGGTTAGTTAGGCAACTAACAAAATGGCACGATGTAATGTAACGTTATTGTCAAAGAATATATTTCAGCTCAAACCATTATTACTAATTAACTTCTATTTCAAAACACCTATTTCTGCCTTTGGGGTAATTTAAGTACAGCTAACATATAAGTTACTCAACTCTGCTAGCCAAACGAACATTAGCTTAACTTGCTAATTTACTAGTTTTAGTCAAAAACAGCTGTTTTCCAAAGATAATCAGCTATTTAGTTTAGAGTTTTGTTGTTTAATAAATCTTCTTAAATATAATGAATTCAGCAAATTAGCCCTCTTTTTAAATTTTTTTAACCCAAGCAAACAACAACTTACAGTGAACTCATTGTCCAGTTCTTCCATTGCCTTTGAATTAAGTTTTTTTTTTTAAATATGAACGATGTGAAATTTTACTTAATTTTATTTTAAAATCTTTAAACTGACTTTCAGTCAGTCACAAAATAGATTAAAAAAATCCAATTATGGATGCCTTTAAATCCAGGTTACATGAAACCTGCCCTGTATCGTTTAACTAATCTAGATTGTTGCTTGCTTTAAATAATTTTAATTTAGTTATTTCATAAAAGTTTATATATTTTATTGTTCCTTTTGCACACCTTTTTAATTATGTCTTAATATTGTTTTGAATTTCTGCACCACTCTTTAAATTTTTTTATATTATGTAACCTAAAGCTACATTTTATATATATGCACCATATAAACTTGCCTTGCCTTCATTTAGTTGAATTCTCTGGAATTCAGTTTACAGTTAACTACAGGTTAATAAGAGCACTGCCTGAGTCACATTGGTTGTCCAACTCAAGGACTGCATCCTTCTAAGGCTGCATTTTAGGACAAACTGTGTCTCAGAAGTGTATGAAAAGCTGCTCCATTTTGAAAATTACAAATGCTTCCTTTTTCTAGGCTGAGAAGACTCCATTGGTTGTATCCCAGCACATCTTAAAATTTGCTCAGTGGTGACAACAGTGGCAGGGGAAGATAATGTAAGCAGCAAAGATGTTTAGCTGTTAAAGATTACACTCCTTAAATAAGAACGTTGTCTTACTTGAAGAGCTAGTGACTCAAAAGGACTTAAAATTTAAAGATATTGTCAAAATAATCAGCTTAGTTTTGAGACAGTGATCTTTGGCACTTACTGCATCCTGGCTTCCATCATAGTTATAAATAAACCATGGAGCTTGGACATATATGTTTTTTTAATAACACTGGGTAACATACATAAATGGACAATAGACAACAAATTAAGGAAAGTTGTGAATACTGTCTAGTTTTTCTGCAGTCCCACTTCAAATAATTATTTACGCTGTTAATTTGAACATATTTACTTCAGTGGCAACATTTATGGTTTCTATTGTAAGGAAAACAACACACTTAGTTTTTTTAAGGAAATGTCTCACTGCAAAGTGTATAAATCTGAAGGGAGAGACAGGCAAAAATAGGTTGCATGGAAGTAAGGCAACAATAGCACACTTGTAATATCTCCATTAACTTTTTCTTCTTCTCTCTGACCACGCTTTAATTAAAAAGTGCTTATAAACATTAGAAACAATTGCCAGGGACTGAAAGCTACTCTATGCTGCAGGTGTAATTTCTATCTTAAATAAATCATATGCCGTTCAGTTCTGTTAAATTTATTTGTCTTTATGATAGTAGAAATGGTGCATGCCTGAAATAAACTTGACATATAGCCTAAGTCTTTGGTATCTACATTCTTTTCTCTGTGTTGTTATTATTGGTGGAAAATATCTAAGGAACTGCAGTTAGAAATTGAACTGTGTCACAAAAGCCACACTTGTCCCAGATTACTAAAATTCATCCCAAATGTACAAAGATATTCTCCAAGTTACCGTTGGCACCTTCAATCTCCTTTACTTATATTGTCTGCTGGGAGTGATGACAGATTGATATTTGCCCAGTGCTATGGGCTCATTAGGGACCCAGCAGCCATATACCCCCCACTGACACATACTCACAGTTTAGAGAGGATGGCATTACTGAGAGGCATATAATAAGCCTCTGGGGACATCATAGTTCCAGGCACCTCCAGACATCTCCTATTTTCAACCACTTAGTGGAATAGAAGCTTATATATCTTATGTGTTTCTCCACCCTGCTGCTTCCTCAAGCCAAGGCAACAGATGTCAAAAAACAGTATTGAAATGCATTATTCTTTTTCCCAAAGTCTCAGTTTTCTGCAGTGTAGCGTCAGAACTGTACATTTTAAGAATAATTATACAGATAAGCTCACATAATAAATGACCAAGTCTTCCTTTGAATTCCTCAAGTAACTGGAGAGCAACAGGAAGAAGACAACAGCCAAGCAGAAAGCTAAATATAGTACAGTTGAGTGCCTTGTCTCTCTCACACACACACACACGCACACACACACACATACACACTCACTATGCAGCCCTGTCAATGAGTTTAATAGGATTTAATTTGTATTTCAAAAGCTTCAGCAGAGTATCTATCTATCTATCTATCTATCTATCTATCTATCTATCTATCTATCTATCTATCTATCTATCTATCTATCTATCTATCTATCTATCTGTCTGTCTGTCTGTCTGTCTGTCTGTCTGTCTGTCTGTCTGTCTGTCTGTCTAACTTTCTATCTATCACTTTTGTACTGACTGATGATGAAAGTGAGTACTACAGTGTACATCATCTTCTATCGATCAATAAAATATCAATAAAACTTTTATGAATAGATGGAAAGCTTTGCTGCTTTGTCATCAGCAAAATTTATTTAAAAAATAGACTTTAGCACAGGATTATTCAGCACTGGAAAGATCCAGATGTTTATACTGTAACCAACTGTAGCTCTGATTGAGATCATTGATGGGGGCGCACATAAGAAAAGATGTAGGGTTACGATCAATAGCTTGCAGACACTGAAAAATACACCTTTAATTAAATTCTGTTGGTGCGGTTTGAAACGATAAAAAGGGGCTAAGATGGTGGAGATGAAGCACTGAATGCATAGAGAGAAGTAGAGAGAGAAGAAAAAATCTAGTGTGTCATCAAGTCTGCCATTGATCCAAACCTACAGTTCACACACAAGAGGCCAAGGGCAGCATTTCATTCTGGACGAATAAAATATCTGCTGGGCCGGGCCACCCGCAACTTTCTATTGAAGCTGCTGCTGTAAAAAAGAATGTTTTACAAACATGACTGAAAATCGACGACCCATCAAGGATTCCCTAAAGGAATTATTTCACTTTAATATTGATGTTTTCTCTAAAGATAAACATGCTTCCAAGGCTTACTATACACAACTAGAATGTGAGTTTCTCATGGAATAACTTTGGGATTAGTGTGAATAGGTTTTGTATTGGCAAATCAAAAGATAAAAAACTCAAATTATCATTGGAAACATGTTAATGGAATGTAATACTAAAATTTTGCTTTTGTTTCCTCGTTAATAATTTAAAAAAAAAAAAAAGACTGAAGCTGAAAGTTTGTCTTAAAGTCAAGATTAAACTTTGAGCATGGGTCAGTAAATTCTTGTTCACTTGTACTTAAAATAAGCTGAAACCACAAAACACTATCAAATGCAGGCAAAAACTAGTGAAACAGAAACCACTATCTGATTTTGTTTGGTTCATTTGTCCACGAGCGTACCTCACTGTGGGCTTCTTTAAGAATTACAGGCGCTACACCTGTGTTTAATTATGGAGGGGCAGCATGTGTGTAAACATTGCTGATGCAGGATAGTATGTCAAGGTCAATGTAGCTTTCCTCAGCAGACTGTAACATCACAGTGACCATAAACTAGTCAGGACTGTCACTTCTACTACAGCACAGATAGTCCATATGTTTGTATCAGTCTATAAGGCATTTTACTTTTTATCTACGATCAAGTAGACGGATATTTTTGTTGCATGTGAAGTCTGATTATACTGAATGTGCACATTTAATGTAAACACACATCTGGAATTACAAAGCTTACAGTAACAGCCTCTTTATCCTTTAGTTGCTGCTTGCTGCGATGTGTCGATTGATCATTGATCAGTTAAGAACCTCTGATGTGCACACCCAAAGAAAGCCTGATCGGGAAGGTTTTTATTAAGCGTATAGGCTCCAGAAGACTCATTCATTCATTCATTCATTCATTCATTCATTCATTCATTCATTCATTCATTCATTCATTCATTCATCATTATCATTATAGCCATGCATTCAATACTGCTGAATCTATTACCGCCTCTACCAGCAGGGGAAAGATGTGGAAATCTGAAAGAATGCAAAACAAAATCTCAACTTCAATCAGAGCAGAAACTCACACATTTTCTTTTTTAAAAAAGACTACAAGTTTATCCACATTTCTTAAAAGATAATTACAAGTTTACTTATACAACACATAATAAGGATATTGTAAAGACTTTTTTGGAGCCTGCTGTCAGGAAAAATGCATATTAATCATGAAAAAGGGAACTTTGGTATTAACATGAATTCTGTATTTTGTTCATGCATGTGGTTTGGATGACAGCAAAATGTATATATTGTTGTGCTGTTGTTTTAACCTCATTATCCAAATCCTCCAGCCTCCAAATGAGATACAACAGTCATCCCTTGAAGTATAATGAAATGTTTTTTATTGCTCAAAACCAACCAAACAGCAGGTTGGTACAGAAAATTGTATGCTTTCTACTTTTTCTCCCAAAATAACAGTAAATATAATAGGAAAGTGCCTTAGAAGAATACTGGTGCAAATATTAGGTACTAAATAATTGTTTAATAAGCTTAAAGGACTGAGTGTTGTTATGAGTTTCATGCCCACACAGGTAAATACAGTATATGCAACATAGTTTAGATAATTATTGTAAGTATTCATTCATCTACACGGACAATTGAGGATTTTTTTAATTGTCTTTTTCTTTCCACTTTAAAACATTGCAATAAAAACCACTTTTTTGTTATGTAATTAAAGTCTCTGATTTTCTGGTAATGAAAAAGTCAAGTATCACTTAGCTATGGTTGAGCTAATAAATAGCTGCAGCATTTGCTTAATGTCAGCAGAAATGAGCATTTTCCATAAGCTAAGATTTATTTAAATTTGTTCATATCAGATCAAGTGAAATCAAATGTTTTAGTTTGTTGCGATAAAAATGGTCACTACTGTCAAAATTTGGCATTTATGTTGTTTTAACATTTTTAAATTCTTAGGAGTTTACATTTTGTTGAGACTCTGGACAATTCTTTGCTATTATCTGTAGAAATGTGGTGTGAAAGTTTGTGTCACTACGTTTATCTTTCCTTGCAGGCTTGAGATGTTTTCTGCTGCCTGTTTCTGTTTTTTATGAGTCATTTTGACATTGACCTAAATTCTGGCTGGAATAATGGACTTGTTTATAATGTACTATAAAACATTTCCACCTCCAAAATGTCATCCTCACATTGGCTTATTTAAGCAGGGCTGACAAAGCAGGCCAGTCTTTCCAGCTTGTTAGTGGTTACAAACCAGCCAGACAACCTTGCACACCAAAGGGACAAACCTGATGTGGTTTTCAGAAAATTTCCACTTAACTTAAACCCAAACTGGCATACTGGCCTACTGGCCCCAAACCGCATGTTTTTTCTAACCTCAAGCTACAGTGATGTTGCTGGTTTGCTAATCGTACAACACAAAGGACAACACACAACAAAAAGAAACAGGAAAAGACAAAAGCCTCACTGAATACAACCATGGTAATGTGCTTATGCAACACTTAAAACTGGATATCTTGAAGGATCTGAAAGCAAGAGAAACTCCAACCTTGGAGGACAAAGTTTCATATGCATCTGGAAAATCCTTAACAGTCTGTTAAGCTCTATTCTTTTTCTACGGATCTCTTGCCAAGAAATTGCCTGTGGACTCACCTGCTGTCAATCCCTCCTGCAGTTTGTTTACCGCATCCTTAGCAATCATCTACAGGCCCAACATCGTCCATTTTTTGTTTGTTTGTTTGTTTGTTTTTTTGTTTTTTTTTTGTTTTGTTTTTCTTTGTTTTTGTTTTTGTTTTGTTTTTTGGTCCTCTATGTCCAACACAGAACCATAACAACAGTCCAGTTCCTTCTCCATTATCTAATCTCCATTAGTGGTTGCTGGAATTATGCTACCACTAATGGACCAATTGGTAGTCATTAATAATAAATGTGAATTATATTTATATCATATTAAAGTATAAAGCAAATATAACACTGAAACACTTGTGTTTTATTCTTATTTTAAGCTACCTGTCCCAAAGTTCCAGCTGACACGAATTCTTATAAGATGATGCACAAAAATGTGATACAAGAGATTGTGTTCTTTAGGGTTTTATCATCAATAAATGACGAATCTAATAAAACCATTATGTCATATTAAAATTCCTTAGTATGAGAAGCTCGTGGGGGTCTATATTTCTTCAAACAGGTTGTATTATATTTAACTGTGAACCTTTTTTTTCTCAATCTAAATTAAAAGAAATAATCATAAAATGTACCTATACAGACATTTTTGTGTGTGTGTGTGAAAAAGAAGTGAGAAAGAGAAAAAAACATCATGAGGAGTGTAGGTACTTTTCCGAAACTGTAAAATGTGGCTTGGTTGAGTCATTTAACTCTGCTGCTGCAGGAAGAACTTCATTGTCTTATCAAATAATTTCATGTCCGTTTACTGTTTTAAAATGAACTCTGTAAGTCTTGTGTTGTGGTAGAAGCTGAATGAGCCTTTTGGACTGAATGAGCGTCTGCCCAACTATGTGGTTTTGGGACGTTTCCACAAGGAGGCGAAGCATAGACCCCTGGCTTCCTGGCGGCGTTCCTGAATCCTGTCTATGTGTGCGTGGCAGGAAATGTGCGTGCGTGTTTGCAGTGGCGCTTAGGTACCTTGGACAGCGCCATGCGGCGCAGTCGCAACTGTGCAGCGGAGGAACTTCAGCGCGAGCGCTCTCTCTCTCTTCACAACATCCAACAGCAGAGCCAGTTGTTCCTTCTTTCAGTTGTTAACCTGATCTTTAAGTTCCCCCCCGACTTTCTTTTCTGTTTAGATCTACTTTTTTTTCAAGCACTATTTTATCCAGTTGGGAATGAAGCACTAGAGATTCCTCTCTCGCCATCTGTTCGCCTTCTCCTGCTGGAGCTGGAGAGATGCCCGCGGCAGGATGTGCTCCAGCCGCAAAATCCTGTGGAGCCTGCTCCTGCTCTCCGTGCTGGAAGTCGGCCTGGGTGTGGCGAGCATCGTTCTGGGAGCCGTGGGTATCAGCTGGGTCCGGGAGGGGACGCCGCAGCAAGGAGACGCTTCTCCGGTCTGGAGTGGACTCTGTGTACGTCTTGGGGACAATTTCTGTCTTTACTTTTCCGCTTACTTACTTCCAGGAAGGATAAGTATCTTGGTCTTGTAAGAGAAAACAAATATGTATTCTTTAAAAGTTATTTTGTAATGGACGATTACTGGAGGTGGAAGGCTTACAATGAATTATTTTACAGATATTTGTGAGTTTAACACTGATTTGATCAAATGTTTAAAAACATTTTAAAATTAAGGAGAGAAATGTAGCCTTTTCCCTAAAAAGTACCAATTTCCTTTGAAAATGTATTTTTATTTATTGATGCTACTAAGAAACATCTTTACAGTTTACATGAGGAATTTGTTTGAGAGGTTTAGATTTAATTTCCTCATCTAGGAAACTTTCATCTGATTGTTTGTGGATGTGTTCAGAAGACTTGCATGTGCTATTTGATGATAATGTCACTCACACAGCCACTCAGCTGGACCTAAAGATTGGTTTCATTAATTCATGCTTGAACTGCTCGTCAGTGCTTGAGTGGGGGTCAAAGTTATTACGCCTGATCATCCTCTCAGTCTTCTGTAGATGTCTCCTCTTGTTACAGTTCTGCTTTCAGCCTCATTGTCTAGATTTAGCTGTTGAACAACATCTGAAACAAGTTTAGATTCAGATGCAGACGTTGACTGAATCTGCTTCTGTTACTGCTGCTGCCAGATGAAGATGTAGCGTTAGCTTTTTGTTGTTGTTGTTTGTTTTAGCTTAGATAATCTATTTAGATGCAGTTAGTTTCTGCAAGTGCACATGCAGGTGGGAGTGTGTGTACTCAACAATACTGTTGAAGATGAAAGTGTTATGAAATGTGACATGCATGTGTCAATCTCAAAACTGTCTGTCTGCTAAGTCAGCCGCCCTGCAGACTGACTGACTCCTGTATTTAAAGTAGATTGTCCAACCTTTGGTTATAGATTAGTGACCTGCTAAAGCTAAAGTTTCCAAGAAGTTGACGGCAAAGTTTATCCATAATGAGTTTTGTACAAAAACGAAAGGACTGCTTGCTATCATAGCTCATATATTGCTTTAATTTTTATTAATTTAGTTAGTTTCATTTTAAAAAATGTACTTGTTGTGATGTTAACTGTAGTTTCTCTTACTAGCTTGAAAGAAGAGGCCGGGGTGGCGGGTATTCAGTGTCTTGAACTTTTTATAATAATTTTTTAGCATATCAGTCAGTTAGCTTTGCACATTCGTCACATCTGGTGGTTTAGGCACATCGTCCTCATACAAGAATACAAGTAAACTTTATTGTCATTCTCATGTAAAACATGAAGAAGAAAATGTTAAACTCAGGTCTTTTCAGAATTCTAAAATAAATACTAATATAAATAAACAAACAAGCAAACAAAAAAATAAATAAAAGATACAATTAAAATACATTTAACATAAACTTTCAATACTCAAACCAAAATATATCAAGTGTAAACAGTTTAGATAAATTTATTTTCCATGTAGACACATGGCAAGTTGATTCTGGAAAAATGCTGCGTTGTGAAGAACATGGTGTTTTGATGTAGAAAAACATATAGAGCAACATGTAGAAGTACATTACATGTTGCATTCATTTGAACTTGAGCCATCTGAGCTTCATCCAGGCAAAAGTTTGTTTACACTAAATATTTGATTTTGATTGTCTATATTTGGGGTGGCACCTGGGGGAGTCAGATTATAGGGAGGGTCCATGAAAAGAAAACCTATCTGAATATATAAGGGAATAAAAGGAACAAAGACAAATCAAAAAGTAAACTAAAACAAAGCACCAAATCCTTATTTATAATGGACAAAGACCATAACAGCGTGAAACACAAGAACTCAAGGAAACGCAACAGAAAGCCAAAGAACACACTAATGAAACCAGAAAGCAGAAGCATGAATTTTAACAAGCGCCAAAGCAAAATCAGAACCTAAATCCGCACATCATGACAATCTAAAACTAGAGTCGCCTGAAAAAAGTCGTACATGTTGCTGAAGGACATGGCTATTCAGTGAAAATTGTGTTCCGAGAAAGATAAAGGTCAAGAACAAACCTTGAACATGAGTTAGAACCGGGGTTTTTAAGGTGTGACCATGTTTTCAATAAATTACTTTAAAGCTCTGACATGCAGTTGAATCAAATCTGATAAGAGGAAACGACAAACTCAGGAAAGTACACACATCTTCTCACTACTGCTTCCAGCAACTAACAGCAAAACAATGCAGCTCACAGCTCACAGTGCTGTCCTATTATTAAGCTTGCTCTGCCAGCAAATACACCCTGCTGCTACAGTTCAGTCTGAATTACTGACATCCGGGACAATATGGCTCCATGCCATGACACACTATTTTCGGAGATGGAAAGGAATGTTAGCAACAGAGCTTATTTATTATCTTTTTTTTCTTTTTGATACTGGGATATGGAAATAGTAATGCAAATGCAAAACAGCTGTGGTTTCCTAAATGATCTTTTTTCAAATAACAAACTCAGAATGTATATTTGCTTTGTTTTGTTTTGTTTTGTTTATGTTTTTTTCTATTTTAATTGATCCAAATAATTTTTTGTCTTTTTCCAGTTCCTGTTGTGTGGGATGTGTGGAGTGCTGTGTGCTCGAAAAAGGACGGGTCTTATTGTAAGTACATGCATATATACAGTGTACTAAATCTCTTAGATATAGTAGTTCAAAATCCCTACATATACATATGCACACACACGCACACACACACACACACATACACACGTATATATATATATATATA
This sequence comes from Melanotaenia boesemani, assembly GCF_017639745.1. Classification (NCBI taxonomy): domain Eukaryota; kingdom Metazoa; phylum Chordata; class Actinopteri; order Atheriniformes; family Melanotaeniidae; genus Melanotaenia; species Melanotaenia boesemani. The sequence continues at coordinate 14,177,974 of NC_055698.1, read as the reverse complement.
TATATATATATATATATATATATATATATATATATATATAAACTTTCCAAAATTACCGAAAAACTTGCTATAACACAACACAAATTCGGAAAATGAAATTCAATTTAAAAAAAAATTGAACATTGTGAGGGGTACAATATTGAACTTCCACAGCACCAATCGCCAGGAGATAAAAAGAAGAAGCGGAAGAAGAAGGACAACAACAACAACAAAACCTTAATTGATCTAAAAATCCATTCATCTCTTCTCCAAATCATTTACTCTGTCTTAGAGTCCCAGTAACAGGAGGAGCTGAAACTCGCAGTCACTCTGAATTGCAATCTCTCTATGTCAGAGGTGTCCAGCTCTGGTCCTTGAGGGCCACAATCCTGTAAGTTTTCCATGTATCCCCTGTTCCAACACACTTGACTCAAGTTAATGAGTCATTGTGCAGAATGTCATAGGATGTTGGATCCATTTAATGTGAATCAGCTGTGTTGGGGCAGGGACGCTTTAAAAACCTGCAGGGCTGGTTCTCAAGGACCGACTTCGGACACTCCAGCTCTATGTAGTCCTGGGTCAGCCTAGGGGCACTTACCAAACTTTGCATGCCTTCACATTCTGCATAAAGGGTGCTCAAACCATCCTTTTCAAGTGCATGATCCAGCTGATAAATCTGTCCAGTCATCTCTGAAGTTCTTTGAATTTTCGGTCATCGCTAATAAGGAAGCCGAGCCACCGTGAGGGGACAAACCATTTCCCAGCTTGTGATCTTTGGTCACAACATAATCCAGGAAGCATTCATGGTGTCAGATTTGATTTAAGCATACAAACGGGTGTCTTCTGCATAACAATGGAAATCAGTATCAATGAAGTGTATGGTTTTCCTTGGGGAAATGATGCACTTAAGATGTGGCCCAAAACAGATAATTCTGAATGAATGAAGACAAGAGGAAGGAGGATTCTACAAACAGTCTAATTAATCTAAATTTAAACTATTCAAAAGGTCTGTTGACTATCCTGACAAATGCTAAATCTTGGAATTATTACCATCACACCAAGCCAGGTCAGACTCTCTAAGTTTGGCTGTATATTTCCTGCACAGACATCTGAGCTGTATTAGTCTTTTCTTTTGTGTAATTGTCTGCTGCAAGTTTTGAGACTTTTTCATTTATTGATATCACTGATTTTCACTTGGAATAGACTGAGAAACACTATTTTTGTCCCCTGAAGAACCTATGACAAACAACACTGATGAAATTAAAATAACTGACATTAACACATAATAAAAATCATCTTTTAGGAAATATCTTACATTTAAGATATTAAATGTAAGTTAAATAAAATATACACACATGTAAGATGTGCACTTTATAAGAATATATTCTTAATTTTGCAAATATGCCCTGTATAATTAATGTTTGCAACACAAACAAAGTCTGCATAAACTACAAGGAGAGTGCAGACACCAAGAGGTGGGTGTGTGTGTTGTCCTGCAGGCAGGTGCTCACAGTGTGCTCAGAATTAGACATCTGAGGAAATCAGAGGAGACAAGCAGTCACCTCTCTTCTCTCTCTGTCCCTCTCCCTGTCTTTTTTACAGTCTCTTAGTGTCTCCAAGTCCTCGTGTTTCTCTCTGACTTTCTGTCTCCTGCAGGCAGAGCACTAATGATGGATCAATGTCAGTCCAATCTGTTGTAACAAACATCCCTTTGCCTTACTCTATCTGCCCCTCGCTTTTGTCTTTCTCCTCATGCCTTTCCTATTGTTCATCACTCCAGTCAGTCTGTTTGCCTTTTCCATTTAGTCTCATGCTCCATGCCATTTCAATGCTCTCATCCTGTCTATCTTTCTGTCCTCATCTTCTGCCATCCTCCTCTCTTCCTCTCTGCATGTGGGATGATGATTGCATTAGGTTGGTTTGGCTCCGGACCCCTGCCAGCCACTTTCCATGCTTCTCTGGGTAATGACTGAAATCGGAGATGCTCTTTTCCATGTGGTTAAAGGCACTAACGGCATCTGATCAGGGAGCAATAAGGGAATACCTACAGTGCAGTCACAATACCCACTCACATGCATTCACAATCAACATGAAGTGTTTTTATTATTCTGACAACAGAGTACTGGAAAAAATGTAATTCTCAGATTCTTTTATTTTTTGTTATAAAGTTCAGAAAGAGGTCATCCACAGCATGTGACTGATTTAACAATACGTAATGTAAAATCTCACCAACACAAATTTGACACACTCATGCATTAACACAGCAAGTCAGCGATGAAAGCACATTTACGAGCTGGGCGGTATTTCTGTTTGCTTGGAGAGCGATCCAGTTTTCTAATGTGAAATGAGATTTGTTTTGACTGATGCGTATTACTCATCACCACATCTGTTTTTCAACAAGAAAAAAGATGAAATCTAGGCGGTTGTTTGTCTTCTATCTCATCACATTTAGCCAGTTTGTTTACATTTCTATTGATGGGCTATTCTGCTGTTTTCATTCAAATTTCTCTATTTCTATTTTTCTATTTTGTGTGTCTTTCAGATGATCCTTTTTTCAGCGTGCTGCATCTGTGGCCTGATTGGTGGGATTCTCAACTTCCAGTTTGTTCGGGCAATAAGCAAAAAGCCAAACTCGATGAGTTCGATCCATCTGGCTGCCATGACTCTGGCCTGTCTGGGTAAATGAAATGGAAAAAACACAGACTGCGTAAGACTACAGCTGGAACCAGACTATAGCCTTAACAAACCTTCGCCTGGAGTCACACTGGGTTATGTAGTCTTCACAATATGAGCGCTGTCCCGTATCCATCTGACATTTCTATCAAATTAAACTTAACCTTAGCATTAATATGTACAGTTGCTTTAATATGAAGATAAATATACGGTATGTGGAAAATATTCAGAATATAAATTTCCCTTAATTGAGATATCTCATGAATCATTAAAGAGATTGTGTCTATGTCATGTTCAGGTTGAATAAGGGAGTGCATTAATAAAATCTTTAAATATTGCACTTAGAGGATTGTGAATTTCTGTAAAACTTGTTCCCTCTCTCCTCCAGGGATATCATCCTGTACCTTATCCACTTGGCTGACTTGTCGACTGGCCAGCTCTGAGCAGCAGAGGATGTTCCTGGAGAGGGAACACTCGCTGCACCATTCACATGAGATGACTGAAAAAGTAGGGCATATCAGCAAACAGTCTGATGGTTTTAGAGCACAAAAACACATAACTTCTTGTTCCGCTTCAGCGTGTCTTTGAAAAATGTTTGTTTCATTTTTAGGAAATCCTTGACAACTCAAGCAATGGCATCCCTCAGATTTCCTACAATGGACACACCCCAGCATCGCCTTGATGATTTCTCACCAGGTGTGACTTGCACACACTGAAACAGAGACCATTTTTAAAATACTTGCTGTCAGACAGCAGATGCAGCTTGTGCTTCACTCAGCATATCCCACAACTATATCTTGACTGCAGGAGGCAAACTAGGTCTCTTTGGAAGTTCTTCTCTTTTTGCCGCCATAGTGAGACAGACAGCAAGAGAAAGGCTGTCAAGCATCTTGATTATTATGCAAACATGGGTTCAAACACCCTCTGCTCAACTCAAACCAAAGCCAGGATGGTAAACTGTCAAGTTTGTGACTAATCAGGTGAGAAACCTTTCTGTCTAATCCCTACAGTAATGAGTTTAAGGGACAGATCTCATCCAGTCAGAATCGTTGACACAGTGAGAACAAATGAAGCATGCAGCTGGTCTACTTTATTTTAGGAGCTACTATATTAAAATTTTGATGTCTTTTATGCGGATTAGCCAGCAGTAAACCCTATGTATCGTCTGATATGGAATGTTTTGACATGAAAATACAGTGATGTGCAGTATATGCTTGTATAGCAGGTATCTTTAAATCAAACATATTTTTATAATGCTTCTTATAAAGATAATTCAAATAAAGTATGACTTATCTGAGATTAGCATGGATTATTTCACGGTTTGTGTTCATTCTTTCATTCGACATTTGAGTGTATGTGTGTTTGTGTTCATGTGGTGTCTTTAATTTCTCCGTTCATAACCCTAGTACAGCATTTTAATCAGCACACTATATTTTTATGTTCAATGCAATGACTAGTTCATTTTTAAGATCAAATGTCAAGTTTACACACACTAACAACTTGCAGGTCACACTGTCAGTACAGCAGAGGCAGAGCAGAATGTAAGAACAGTTTAGTACAACGATGCCTTTGGTGCTGTTCAATATTTCCATTAAAAACGATGAAGTAAATCTACTTTATAGTGCTTCTCAAACTTTTACGTATGAAGTGCTTTACGTAGCGAAAGGAGAAAACCAGCTTTAATGCTTGATGTCGTGCACAGACACAGCTGTGAACTCTTGTGAAGATATGAGATTGTTCTGACAGCATTATGCTGCTCAGTGCTTAATTATTGTGCTTGTATGTGTATTTATCTGTGTGTCAGGTGTGTCCCAAAGCACCAGAAGCCACTGGGAGCTCTTGCTGACTTAGAAAATATGTCACTATTTGACACTATAGCAACAGACATAAGTGGGGCCATGGTGCCCCAAGAAAGCAGCCAATCTTCAATTCCCCCTCTAATGTGTGATACACAGGGAAATGCTGAATCATGTGACTTCCTGTGGTGCTGCTCTGAGAGAAAACAGTGACACGAGGTCTGTCTGTGCATGTCAGGATATTTTCTGCACATGCATCTGTGTGCACCTGGATGTAATAGTGCCTTTGAGTGTACATTAGCAGCTCTAATTGACACCTCAGGTCACCCTAATGATCTTAATGTGACACTGCAAGAAAGAAGAGGATACAGAATCAATGCGCGTCCTTGCCTGGCTTGTCAGTGCACAGCTTGCAAATTACATAACAAAGGGTATGTTAGTGTACAGTGCATGGTCTTTTTACTGCTTTGGATAACTTATGATCAGCAGTTGTTATTGTTTATTTTGTTAGCTATTTTTTCTACCATCATACTGGAAGAACCTATATTTAAGAACTTGACACCTAATAAGTCTCTAAATAATCTGTGGGCCCTTGTTAACGAATCATTTGGGATGAGAGCTAAAATAATAGGAGAAAGCAAAAACTTGAAAAGGTTAAAAAACTTTCTGTTAACAGTGTCAACACTGAAAATCGCGTGTACTCTGTGCCAGGGCCTCAATCTGGAGTAATAAAGTAAGACCCTCTTAAGGTTATGTCTGCCTAGAGGCTGTTGTCAATAAAAACTTACAGCTACAATTGCAACAAATCATTCTGTAAACTTGGAGATTTTGTGAGCTTTTCTTTGGTCCTCTGGGATTCCGAGGCCAATAGCCAAGACCATTATTTTCAAATAACTTTACCCATAATGAAGTACATTTCTTCAGTATAATTGCTTTTCACATTTTATTTTTACTCCTTATTTTTACATTTGATAGAACAGTTGTTGGTGTTATAGTTATTTTCTTTACTGCATTCATCAAAAACAGACCTGAATTAATAATTAAACAATATGCTATATAATGATGTTTCAAAACGTACAACAGAATAAAACAGACAAGTGTGGTCTGTTTTCATGCATTTTTTTTTTTAAATGTAAGATAATGGATTTATTATTTGTTTACCCAATGTAGACATTACAGACAAAATGTAATTTGAATAATTGCACATTTGCAGATGTTTCTAATATTTTGTTTAGGTTTTAAACATAAAAAATTGTTCAAACCCAAAAAGAAGAAATTTTTAGTAACGATAAAAAATGTTGGGAATTTCTTCCGTTTTACTTTCTTAGCTGTTGTTGCACCGCCCGTCCAGCAGGGGGCAACGTAAAGAAATGATATTATTATGAGCAGTCGGAGGGCACCTCCTCACAGCTGACGTTAACGCTTGTTACTTTTCCGGTTTGCCTAACCAGCATGGCGAACTTCGAGCATGCTGAAGACGAATCAAAACACGTCAAAATGCCCGGTGGTATCCCCGATGTTAGTCGGCCAGTCCAACCAGATTATGCGTCCACTGCGCGGGGCGGAGGTTTTGGCGGCGTCCCGTGTACGATCCCGTCGTTCGCCTCCGCCTTGGAGCTGCTGTCAGCACCGTACTCGTGTCTGGTCATGAACACGCACCGGAGACACATCGCCCTGCCACCCGTATATATGTACAAGAAGAAGACTGGTATACAAGAGGAGCTGGAAACAGAGTTGCTCAAGTTTACCCAGAGGTACTAACCATTTCAGAAAACATGTCACGTGTAGCCTGTGCGCTAAACTGTAACGTGTTTTTCTCACCGTCAGTTGTCCCCGTCTAAATCAACTTGCTGTTGAAGTTATAAAAAATATTTACGTTTGCATCTTCAGACGGAGAGTACATTTGTACATTTGTCTGTGAATAAACCAGTGAATTCAGACGGAGAATGTAACCCATGTTACACTTACTAGGAATAATAACCAAATTAAGCCATTTTCAAGTAATCATCAACTATGTAGCTGAAATACATTACACTTGCAAATAGATGCACACATAATTTGCACTATACATCCAGAGTGTGTATTACTCATTGTGTATATATTTTGTACAAAATATAAGGATATTTCGATTTAGTCTGTTATTTCTATGCTTTAACAATTCCAATTAGTTTTGTGTTGTACATTGTTGGAAACCCTGATTAGTCACCTTTACAACAAGGTATAATTGTGCGTAGTCTCCCTAAAAATGTGCCAAAATCCCCTGCAATATTTTCCTGTTGGTATTCACTCTATTTATGAGATTCAGGTACTGCCAGGTGTGTGTCAGTCACAGATGTATGACTGGTACTTGTTTAATAAACCGATCTATCTGAATGAGATTCTGGAGCAAGTGGTGAGCCCATATTTTCAGACCTAACTCCATCCTCCAGGATGACAACGCTCTCATCACAGTGTACCTCCAGAGTTTGGGAGTGGAGAGGATGAAATGACTGGCCGTGAGGTGAGTCCAGACCTCAGCCTGAACACATTTGGGCTGTACGTGCTGGAGTGACCAACACACTGGTTGACCTTTCAAAACTCCTGGTTGAGGAATGGGTTGTCATCCCACAGCAAAATGTGACCAGCATTAGGAGGAGGTGTCAGCTTGTTGGAACCTTTTACATGCTGCTGATGTTCCTGACAGTGTAAAATTAATTGAGTAAAATGGCCAATAAGTGTTTCATGTTTTACTTACTACTATTGGGAGAGGGCCATCATCCAATCCATCAAGCAGTTCACAAGAGTGAATACCAGGAGACAGGGTTGGGGCACATTTTTAGGGGGCACTTCCAACACATTTAGCTGTTTGTTTGTCCGCATCCACAGTCCTTACAAATTAAACTTCATTATAAAAAAAATAATCAACCAAACACAAATTTCCATATTTTCTGTGCCATGTTTACAAGCTATATAGAGGAGGTACCTCTTTGGTAAGAATGCCTAGATTCTGTGTACTCAGTTTTACGGGAGAAAAAGATAGATATGCACACTATTAGTGCAGAAATACCTGTTCATGAATGGCATGCAAGTAAATCAGTGTCTAGAAGGCCACAGAATTACTTATTGTACTTGGAATTGCTCATTAAACCATTTTGTTAAAGAATACAATGAAACGCAGTTACAGCTTTTACCGTAATGGTGTTAAAGAGTAAAAGCAGTCAGGATAAAGGACGTTTAGTATCACTCCTTCCTGCATAAACTTCTACATAGACTGATGATAATAACAATCTTTTACCTCGCTGTGATTTTTCCACTGTTGATTACCAAGTGTGTTTGCCTCCCTTGTTTGTGAGACGAGAAGATGCAGCTTCTGAAGGATTAAACACTACATTTAAATTGTAGATGGGAAAAAAAATCTTGTAGAATTTTTGCAAATGGTGCAGAAAAGTCTGGTACTGCTATTTATTTTTATTTGAAGAACAGTTATCAGAATCATAATACTAATGTAATACTAATGTTAAAAGTGAAATGTGAAGCCCCTTTAAGACATTTACTCCTCGCCATTAACCTGACAGCAACTGAACATGTCTGCTTTATGTCTAAAGCAAACTGCACGTGCAAATTCTAATAACTGAAGTATGTTACTCTGTTTCCTCAGCTTGCTGTGTTTGTTTCTTACAGTCTGAATGGAGTACCCTTAGCTTATGACAACATCAGGATAGTGGGCAAACATGGGGACATTTACGATGACAGCGGCTACATCCACATGAACGTAGAAGCCAACTTTATTGTGTTTCAACCCCAAAAGGGACAGAAACTCCTGGTAAGATCTCGATAATTTTCTGAAAGCTGTCATTTAGCCTTTTCAGGAATGTTGTGTCTCTTTGCGTTGAAATAACAAGTGTCGTTAAATTTCTAGGAATATAAACAACACAAAGAACATTGCATTTATTTCCACAGGGTAAGGTGAATAAGCTGGGAGTAAGCCATGTGGGCTGCCTTGTGCATGGCTGCTTTAATGCCAGCATCCCCAAACCAAATCTGGTCTCCGTGGAAACCTGGAGGGATGCAGGGCCAAGTATTGGGGCAGAGCTGGAGTTCGAGGTGACGGCGCTCGATGCTGATGCCGCAGGGGTGCTGCTGATCAGAGGACGGCTGGACAGGACCAGGCAAGTGTGCAGTGGTGGTGTTTTAATGGGTGATATCTGGACTGTCAGTTGTGGAAAAATAGAGCACATGATTGTCCTGACATGGTACCAAATTCACTCTGTGCTCGTCACATCTACATGTTGTACATGTCCACTGCCACTTGGGGGCAGTGTCACCTATAAGAAGCAAGTGGTGATGAAGGTTTCACTTTTTTGTTCTGGTTTGGATCCTTTTGCTTTGCACAGCTGCAGAACAAGCGCAGGTCATAGAGGAAGAGCTGCTTTGTGATAGGTTGAAACTGATGTTTAAATTATGTTTGCCCAATACACCCATAATCTGTGCTTTTTCTTATTCTGTGTGGGAAACTCATGTTTTTAGGTGAACCAAAATTTCAGCCAGCTTAAAAGTTTTAGAATTTAGCATCTTGCTGAAAAACACAGATCAAATTTTAATTCCTTATTTGTTTATTTACTTGGTTATAAAAATTTTTAGAAATTTATTTATAAAACTTGATGAGTAAATTCACTACTACCTCTTCATTCCCAAAAGAAAATACGCATTTTATTTGAGTAAAGCAAAGGTTTAGGGGGGGGAAAAAAAAACAAGGATTTGACCGCCAAAGGCAACATATACGTCACCTAAACAGTGTTTTGTGATTTTGTGTGAGGTGAAAATTAGTGTCTCATTAGAATGAGTGAATAAAGTAGATGATAAAATAACTTACTACAGAGGCATCTGCCTTTCCCAATAAATTAAAAAAGATTTTTTTATTGCTTTTATTATATCTAGAAAACTCCTGCGCACATGCGTGTTGTTTCAGGTGAGACAGGAAAAAGCATGGGGACAAGGCGTATGCAGTTAGCTATCTAGCTAGCTTGTGTTTATGTGTGCATGTTATATTTTTATTTTCTTATGTGTTAAGCCGAGAGACTCCTTATGCTTGCATAATGACAATAAAGTTCTTGAATTTTTAATCTTGCCGTTAGAGATAGAAGCTAAACGCGAGACGTGTATTTTAAGCAGTAATTCGTCTCAGAAATGACGACATCGACGTGGAGACTGACTGTGTGTTTCCCGATGGACATGAAGTTCTTAGTACACCGGAGCAGGAAACTCCTCCAGCTGCTCTGATTATTAAATAAGAGCAGCTGTTATTATTACAGCAGATATTTCTGTCTGCTTTACAGGTGGTTGATGCAACTGTTTCCTATTTAGTTTTTATAATAGAAGGAAGAAATATAAACCCGTTCTAAAGAAAAGGGAACCCTAAATTTACTTCTGTTGTGATCTGGTGGAAAAAAAAAAAAAAAAAAGGTTGGCGGGGGTTGCTGTTAGGGGGTTGGGCGCCCACCCCCCAAAAAAGTTGGAATCACAATTAACCAAAATTCCACCAGTCCTCCTGAATAAAGCGCACTGAAATTTTTATTTAGCTTTGACAGCCAAGTTTCCTATTTTTCAGTCCTGATTCTATACTCAGAAATCTAAATTTATGTTTTAGTAGAGAAAGATGTTTTTTGTAAAAAGGTCCCTGCAGTGGGTGGTGACACTCTGTCTTTGTGCCTCTCAGGGTGCAGGAGCTGCTGGCTATGGCTGAGAGCTCAGAATCCACGGTTCCTGCTGAACAACTAGAACCATCCAACACAGAACCAACCTCAGAAGCAACCCAGGAGCCTCCTGATGACACCCCCAAGAAAAAAAAGAAAAAGAAGAAAGCCAAAATCAAAGAGGAGGAGAACGAAGAAGAGGTAAACGGGATTCCTCCTGGCCAGCTGGACATCAACGCAGCACCAGACCTGAACAGAACAGCGGATGAGACAAACGGTGCAGAAGCTGGTGAGAAGAAGAAGAAGAAAAAGAAAAAGGACATGCAAGTGAAAGAGGAGGAAGAGGAGGTAATGGTCTCTCCTATGGAGATTCAGGGGAGCGACTCCAGCGGTTACCTCAGCGACAAGCCAAGCAAGAAACGGAAGCACGAAGCATCAGGTCTCAATAACGATCCCGCACCAACAAAACCCAAGAAGAAGAAAAAAGGGGATATTGAGCAGTTTGCCTGAAATAAAAACAAATGATGGGCTGGATGCCCTGTGAAATTTAAATACTGTAGATTAACTGAGGCTGGCAGATGTGGAGGAATATCCAGGCGTGCCTTAATGAGTAAATACATTTCACAAAGCAATATCTGCTCTGTGTTGGATTCTACTGGGCTCCATAAATTATTTCAACAGAAGTTCAGATGTGCAGGAGTTCAGCGATAATGAAGGGAAAGAAGCAGGCCTGACAGCCCACTCCTCATCAGGTCGTGATTCCAGGATGCTGCCTGATGGTGGAGCAAAACTCCTCTAAACACACTCACAACCTGGAACTCAAAAATCCAGAGGTGGAGATTATCAAGTGGAACGCAGCCAGCAGGCCTGTGTTTTAAATTTTAAGCATAAACTGATATTCACTGCTCTAATTTTTATCCAGAAGCAACCACCAGACTACTGAGAAAGGCAGCTTCAGATACTTTGATAAGTTCCCTCATGTGCCTCCGTTGTGTCGTTCTAATAGCTCGTCTAGCCTCCTGGCCCTGCACCTATCACAGTGACAATCAGTGTAGCTACGAATTTTAATGTTTTTCTCTCCCTTCCTTTCGTCTCTGTTTTGTCTACATTGACCAAGAAGCCAAGAAATAGACAATAAAGATTTCATTCTCATCCTCCGTCGTGGTCCGTCATTACTTCTACCTAAACCTTTGTTTTATGTGTTTCTTGCTTTCTGGATTACTTGTGAAGTTTTAAGAGTAGATTTACTAAATCAGAAGGCATGAAATGTTGAAAGGGATCCAGATCTGGAAACAGGATTTAGATATTCTTAGATTGCAACTTCTTTTTCATTATTTTCTTTTTTAACATGTAATTTTGATCATTTTCAGCAGCGTTAGTGACATTTTCATTATGATGAGATTGCATTACATTCCCTGTAATCATCATTAACAAGGTTTAACATTTTCCATGGAAAATTCCCCCACTAATGTTTTCTGCTAACCAGTGGGTGTCAAGTGATGAAGTGCCAAGAAGTACCACTAAAGATCTTTGTTTTCATTACCCTGCCTCCACACACACACACACACACACTGATCCCCTGCCTTTCACTGGGGACTCTTAATTAGCTGCTCTGTGCTAAGTGTTGGGGAGCTTATCAGAAGCAGAGGTCAGATTACACCTGACACTATCCTTCTTTTATCAGCTTGAATAAGCCGCCTTTGTTTGTTTTTTTAGTTCAGATATAATTTTAATCATATTTATAAAGTTGGTCAGATTTTGGAAGAAAAATGTTGCCACTCCATATGAAGCTCACTTAAAGAGGCTCTAAGTTGCCAGGTCTCTGGGTTGCCAGGTTTATAAAAATGCATCTAGTGAGATCATTTAACCAGCAACCAATGTTTCTTAGAAAGTTGGGACACTAGAATTATTTGTGAATCATTTAAACATCTTAAAAACAAATTAGATCAAGACAATCTTTTTAAGTTAAGCTATATAATGCAAGGGGACAAAAAAATCTGGTGGGTCATCTCACAGCTAATCAACTGGCAACAGGTCCGTAACATGACTGAGTAAAAACGAACTGAAAAATGCTGACATTGCATTTCAGTTTAACTCAGACGACAGAACTTCTGAGCTTCTGGTTGGAAAAATCAACTGTAATATCCCCTCAAGTCAGATTTCTGACTTTCCAAGTCAAAGGAACCTCGACTTAAAAAATTAACATGGCTTTCAGAATGTAAAAGTGGTGGTAGCCGCTGTAGTAACTGTTTGTTATAAATCCTGCCTGCAGTGTCATTAAATAAGTCTGGCTCGCAGTAATGTCTAACATCTAACAATAAGCACATTGCTGGGGTGTTTGCATGTGCAAAATAAACCATTTTGTGTTAGCAGTTCACTTTGCAAGTAGTAGGTAGCTTTGTTAGTGAACACAATGAGAAAATCCAAGTAGTTTCTTATTAGTACACGGTTCAAATGCCAACACGATGGCACTGTGGTACAAAAGTGTGCATGTTGTATGACTGTAAAGACACCATTCATGCTTAATGGCGTTTAGAGGAATTTGCACTATCATCCAAACAAGCGTGTTTTTTCAGGGAAGGCTTTGCTCATTTCAGTAAGACAGTGCCTAACACTTTCTGAACAATTTCAACAGCTTGGTGCCGTAAGTCCGTGCTGAACTGGCCTGCCTGCAGTTCCCACTTGAGATGCTGTTACTGAGGCCCTGAACTCTTGAGGAACTGCAAGGCTCAAGAAAGAGCAGGAACTGGATCCTTGATTCCCAAAAATTCAGGGTGTTTTTAAACACATGTCCAAAATTCATTTAAAACCTGGTGTCATCCAATTTAAATTAGCAAAGTTTGAAAAAATAAGATAAAATCTGGTGATTCTGTTTTATGGTTAAAATGTCTGTGTCATGTTTCAGATTAATCGTATAACACCACAATTTGTTCCCAGTGTGTCCAGAATGCGGTGAATGACCTCAAATCATCAAAACACTAAAGCTTGTGATCTAGGGATCTAGAAACAATTCTTTGGTGCATTCAGCTAATGATTTACTATCATTTGTCTTCCCGGGATCTGCCCTCATGTGTTATCGTTCTCATTTGCCCAATTGCAACCCCATCCAGGGTGCACCTCTCCTGCACCTGTACCCCCTCCCTCCACTGTCTCCCATTTATCTTGTCATCCCTCCTATCACTCCCTCATGCGCACTGCCCTCCTTCCCCTGTCCTGCTTTCCCTCTCCTCCCTCGCCTCCTCCTCCTCCTACTTGTCTTCCTGATTTATAGGAGGCGGTGTGCAGTTCACACACATTCCACTTCTGACACCCAGCCCGCCACTCCCTCCTACAACTGGACTCTCATATCTACGCACACTCATTTATCTTCATGATCTTCTGTTAGAAAAGAAAAGGGAGGTTTTGGGAGATGAGACAATAGCAGGAGTGTTTGGTTGAGCCTCCGTCTGCCTCGATAGGAGCAGTATCTGGTGTGTGTCTGCATGTGATGTTCAAATGCGTCAAGGTTGGCTGTGGGTCTCTATCTTTTGTGTCAAAGTTTCCAGGCCTGGCGGCTCCTACATGAAAGAGCTCTTGGAGTCTTTATGGAGAGTTAACGGAGGCCTGACGCAATCCTCCAGGTTCCGGACTCACACACACAACAACTAATGGCAAGCATTCACTGGCTTTCTCACTCATTCACTCATGCAGACACATCCACAACCCACAATCCACAAATCCCCATCCTAACACACCCCTGTTGGCCAAGCCTAATTAGTTATGTGGTCGGCACTCTGCTCTATTCCAGAGCTCCAAATGGCAGCAGGTCATAAAACCTTAAGTGTTCCACCAGTCAGAGCAGTGCAACTGCAGCCATATATCCTTTCAACACAGGCAGGACTAGCTTGTATCAAAGCCCATTGCTCATAGGGCAACTGACATCTATGAAATTTCTTAAAGGCCTTTTCAAAGACATTTCTGAGAGATTTTTGGCACCTCTGCCTTGCATTTCTGTTTCTTATGCTCACTAAGGTACGCAAAAAACCTATGCTCACCCAGAGCCAGACAGGATGAAACTTCAAAATATTTTTCAAGGGCTCAGCTTCTGCACACAAACATGTTCAGTGTACAGACACACACACTGGTAAGCCCAAAAGTAAACGCTGAATATGGCTGGTGAGCTGGATTCCCAGAGTTAGTTTGTATCCAAGGCACCCGACACCCACAATCCTGCCCTGAGTAACCCTGACAACGACGGATGGGGTGTTCTCTGGTGACATGCTTAACTCAAGGGAATTGTGTTTGGTGTGTATATGTCTATGTTTTTCTTTGTCTTTTCTTCTCCTTTCTTCTTTTTTTTCTGAGTTCAAAGCTCTAGTCAACACCTCTTGCTCTTATGAGGTAGTATATTATGTTGTAATATACAGCAGTTGGTAAATATGTTTTTTTTCTAATGGAAAAGTGATCTATGTCTACTAAGTGTCCATCCATGCCAACTGAAACCAGAGAAGACGAACATTTCAAAGACATTTGACTAAATGCCTTTGCACTTCAAAACCTTATTTTAACTATTTTTAGATTGTTTTAGCTCTTTAAAAGAGGTTTTTAATAGTTTTACACTTGTTTGCGTGCACTGATCTGGAGCCTGTCTGAATGCTGAGCTAAACTAATCTTTTTGCTGACTACATTATCATACTTATTGTCTGGATATGAAACTGGTATCAGGGCTTTAATCTAACTTCTGGAGAGTAAGAAAACAAAAATCCAAAGAGCCTGGATCTACTCATCTTTACTAGTGTTATTAAGGTGTGTGTGTGTGTGTGTGTGTGGGGGGGGTGTTCAAGGACACTTAAAAGAACACTTCTTGATATTGCATACAGTTGCAGAAACTCCTGCAAAACCTCACCTATTGTCAAAAATGCTTAGTTTTAACACCTGTCTAAGACTCCTTTCTGACGGTCAGTTTGATGAAAAGTGGTGAGGTGTGCACGGTAAGTCTGCTGCTCCAGCTGCTCATTCTTTGTCTCAGCAAACTTTCTATGCTACATGGATGGTGATGTAGATAAGCAACATATACGAAACCAGGGAAAAGAAAAAGAAGATAGTAAGTTAACTATGAGAGTAAGATCAAGCCAACATCACATACCCTGCTGCTCTGATGCTGCACCTCATCTAAATCGGCTTCATGTGTATAAACACACACTGAAAAAGGACTGAACCTCTTCTGTTTGGCATGTGTGAATTACTAAAGAGGAACAGTGTTGGGTTAATGTGGATTTGTTTTTTGAGGCCAATAAGGTGCTCATATCTAACAGTTTGGTGACTTACAGGTCACTACGCTGCCGTGCATGTTGCAGACCCTGCAGGGAGCTGACCTGTGACCCCCATGCATCTATCCACAGTGATCTCACACTTTCCTCATTAATATTTTTTCAGCTTTTTTCGTCTATCTCAGCATATTTTGCCAGCTTTTTCCTTTTGTTGGTCTCTTAAGTGGGGTCCTCTAAGTTAGTGGTTCCCAACCTTTTTTCCCTGAGGACCCCCTTTATTATACTAAAATGCCATGGACCCCCTGCTCCACTCTGTGCTGAAACCATGCTTGGTTTTAGGCTTTCAAAAGTGAGATTCTCACCATAGATAATGTATTCTGGTTGAGTCCTGTCCTTTGATAAAGCCAAAGATAAATGAACAACATACAGCCTTACTTTTATATATTAACATAGGGACAATTTGTGGACATTAGTCACAATGGCTCTAATGTTCAAAGCCTTAGGGACCCCCTGTGCTCTTTGGGGGACCCCTTGGGGGGTTTTAGATCCCAGGTTGGAAACCACTGCTCTAAGTGACCTTTGTACATCAAAATTAAAATCTTAATATTATGTCTCTTCTGTAACAGTCGAAATAATCACTGCTCCAGTTATTTTTCTATTTTATTATTTATTATTCTTTTCTATTACATTTATTTTACGAAATTATGACCACTTACTTAATACTGAGTAGGTGTTCTTCGTGATGCCAAAAGAGCTCGGGGTGTGGACTCAGAACATTTGAGGGTGTCCTGGAGTGTGTGGTACCAGGACAAAAGAAGTAGATCCTTTGGGCCCTGTGGGTTGTGGGGTGGGGTCTTTGTGGATTGGGGATCTGGGGAGTCTGAATGAATGCTTCAAACTCTTAGTTGTAATCTTTGAGCCCTTTCCAAGCAGTTCTGTGAGGCCCACTGTTATCCTGCTGGGGGAGACTGCTACTGTAGGGGAGTACTGTTACTATACTGAGGATGTGATTGGTCTGTAAAAATGTTTAGGAAGGTGGCAAGTGTCAAAGTAACATCCATGTGAAACGTGTATCTGACTGCTTGCAGTTTTGTGTGTGTGGGTGCATGTGTGTGAGTGTGTTTGCCCTGGCCAGCTCGTCCATTGAGATTAATAAGGTTCAGTATAATCGGTTCGTAATGGGAGGCTCAAAGGCGTCTAGACAGTGTTCAGACCAAACTGTAACTCCTACACCCAAAACAACGAGGAAATGTGGCAAAGAAAGGACAAAAGGGAAAAAAGTTTGAGGTTGTTCTTTAAATCTTAATTGTTTTATCATAACAACATCATCTGCAGAGACAGAGCTAATACTGAAATAGTGGGGCCAAATCAGATGAGTGAACAATGAGCCTAACCAAACACAATGATTTATTGTTGAGCAACAACCTATTGTAAAAAAAAATATATCTCTATGTGTTTTTTATTACTCGCTTTACCTTTTATAAATAAATCAAAAGCAAAACAGAAAAGTTAGGAGCAGTGTGAGGCAAGGCGTACGGAGAGGAACACACACAGTATGTCATCAGACCTGCAGCCACAGCCTCCCAAAACCACAGAAAAATAAATAAGCCAAGAGGGAGGGGAAAAAAAAAAAGAAAAGAAAAGAAAATCTTAGTTTGGAAAAAGTGATCTCACATTTAGTCATATAGCTTTGCAGGACAATACCCAGGACACAACTAAATATTTTATTATCATATTTTTATGACGACCTTGTCATACCTAGGGCAGAGCTGAAGGTACCTACCCAGGCAAAACAGAGAGATGAAAAGAGACGTGGGTGGCCGAGACTGCTGCTGATGATGTGTACATTACAGCAGATTTCTGGAAAAGCACTTATAAAGTCATTGACATGAAGATGAAAGAAACTTTTTGAACGAGTGAATCACTCACTGACTACAGCTAAACTAACTTTAACAAGCAAAGACTGCATATAAGAAATATCATCGGCATGCAAAGAATGTCAAAAAGATCTTCAAATGTGACATTTTTTCACTTAGGTTACTCTCAAAGTTCATGATAAACCTACTTCTTTTCATTTTTAGGAACTTGCACTAAGACATGAGTTTGCCAAGGTGCTCAAAAACTGATGTTATGGCGATGAGCATATGCATAATCACTACAAGCACTAACAAGAAGTGGTCTGGCTTATTTGGTATATATATATATATATATATGTGTGTGTGTGTGTGTGTGTGTGTGTGTGTGTGTTCATATTTAGACAGAGAAATCCACTTATCTGGATTCCACATATAAGACATTTTACATAAAGTCTGATACTTTATTTTATAGTATCATTGGTTATTTTGCAGAGTGCTGTAGTTTCCTGCATAAACCATATAAAAGATGGACACAGCACTGTAATGTCACCCCTTGGTTAGTAGAAAACCATTTTAAAGCCTTGAGTTTGGCATTTGGCCGACAGCATCTTTCTCTTTTTGGAGCCAGTCTGTGACCATCTTGAGGCGACAGGGTGGAGCTGGAGAGTTATTTGAAATCCTTTTTAATATATATAGTAGATATTAACCTTCTTTGAAAGATTGTACCTTCTTAATATAAACTTAAATAAGTATTTGGACAATCAGCAAACTGAACACGAGTAAATGTACTCTGTAAAAGAATGAGCTATGTGAAAATACTACTATGGATTTCATAAGAGAAGTTGGTCATTTTTAAATGGGAGTCCATTGTAACCAAAATATCTTTTGGTGCAAGCCCCCATTATTCATCTTTTGCACTTTAAAGCAAATCTTTTCAGAAAGGTTAGTTACTTACATATCCTTTATTTGGTAAAAAACAGAAACCAGAGAGGATGTAAGCTGACTCATAAAGCCTAGTCTGCAGTGATTTGTCAGCTCCACTGGTCTGAGCCTGCAACACCCACCATTTCACACTGGTTCTACTGAAATTCAAACCTCAAGAAAGCACTTCATTGGATGTATGATCATAACAACTCTTCAAGAGCAGGATGAGCCATCAAAGACAAAGCACCTTTTTTGTGAGTCCTTGGCCTACCCTAAATTTGATTTCATGGTGCACTTCATGGTGTATTTTCATCATAACAAAATATGACGATCAGTACTTATGAAATAATGCTGTAATAGGAGTTTTTGTGGGTATGAATGTCAATATGGGGGAAAGAGGAAGGGATGCTGTGGTCAAAAACTGAAATGAACTTGGAGTTATAATTAAATTATTGTGAATAATTGAGAAATCTGCTAAGATAAACTGCTTATATAAACATCAACAAGGTTATCAGAACTGCTATTCTTGTTAGTTATCACTGCACTGCCTTCAGGACCACGTTTTGCCAAGATGTCACACATACCCAAAAAAAGATTCTAAAAAATCACAAGATGAAAACAATACCATCCATGCTGATGTGGCTGATAATCAGTTTCAGGGAAGAGCTATCAGAAATCCGAAATCCAGCCAGGAAGGTAAACATTTAGCTGTTTGTGTGAGAGCTGGTGATGTTTCTCTTTGCTTTTCATCATATTTTACAGCCCGTTAGTTTTCCAGCACCACTGGCATGGCCTTGAGTGGAGAAAAGAAGCTTAATCTTTGTGGAAAACTTGTATAAATTCTTTTTACATTAATACTTAAGACAAAAACCACTAAATTAACAGATAATCAAGTATACTTCCAAATACACATGTACAGTCCAAATTAGGCATGTCACACTTACTTTATCATCATTATCATCAATCTCTTTTTAATGTGACATCAGTCATTGAGAAAACTTAGAGTTGAGAACATGAGTCTTAAAATAAATTAAACATGACACCCTGAAAGTACTCAGTAAGGAGTGTCGGGTCCTCTTTTAAAAAATAAACAGAGCTCATATAGATAAGGGAGGGGAGGAGTCAAGGCAAGGTGCTGACATGGGTGAGGGCTTTAAAAGAGCCACGTGGTGACATTTTCAGCAAGCCTGGATTAAAAGAAAGAGGGTAATTTAGAAAGGAAGAGCTCAAGGCATGCAGCGGTTTTCGTCGAACGGGAGGGTATGTGTATATATTGGGGGGAGTGGGGGTAGGCTAAGAAGATATATGATGTGGTATTGGAGTTTGTCCAAGTCTTGAGCCCTATCTTTCACATGGTCACCCAGCTGTGTAAACACGACATAACTGGCTGCTGGCGAAAGTTCCCCACCAATCAGAGGGAGAAGTGTAGTAGGGGGTGGGACAAGTGAACCAATGAGTCAGCTTCAGCTACAGACAGAGGTAGAAGGAAAGAGGAGAGAGTCAGAGTGACACAATGAAGGAGAGGCTGATAGGTCAGGAGTTAAACACATCTTCTTTACTCCCCCTGTCTCCCTCCGACTCCCTCCATCTCAAAGTTTCAGGTTCAAATTGGCCGTCGTTTACAAGTTTAAAGCTTTTGAAAGCAAATGTAATGTCCTGCTGTTCATATGAAGCTTTTCTACTCTTAGTTTGCAATGGGCACACAGGAACACCAACTTTCCATCTCTGTCAGAAAAAAAGAACGAGTGCTTTGACTTTCCTAAATTGCACATAGAAGAAAACAGATGGTGTAGGGGGCAAGGGGTAAGGTGAAAATGCTTTTTAATAAGAAAGAAACAAGGGGATACAGCATCAAGCAGAACATAAGAAAGAAAGAAAAGAGAACTAGAGAGGTGTGTTTTGTGTCAGATTTACGGTAAATGTGGCTGGAGAGAGTTGGCCGTGCTCTGACAGCACACTGAGGACCGAGCCAGAGGAGGGAAGACAGATTTACATGGTGAGAACAGCTCTGACTGCTCTGCAGCAGCATACTGGACACATGCTGTTCATTGGTGATCTCTATATTTAAAAGCAACTACTTTGATGTAAATACTCAGTCCTTACATGTTAATTTTTTCCCCCCATCAGCCCCAGTTGTGTAATCCTAATGATTTATGCTGAGATATTTCCCTACCCACAGATTTTGTTCTTTCCAGGCTGCCTGCTCACATTTATTGTGGTGTTTTGATACATCAGCTGAATATCCAGGATTTCAGAGATTTGGTGCCAAGATTTCTCTTCCTCTGTGCACTGTTTAAAATTGATCAACTGGACTGCAACGCTGCATTAGGATATTTGTCAGAATATGATGTGCTCAGATTCTCGACCGATAGGCGTACTTATGATGCAAACTTTTCACCTTTCACACTGTTTTTTGTTACCGTCAGCACATTTTCATGTTGTTCTACAAAAAAGCACCTCCCTGAATTCAATGTCTAGACTTTACAACAGCGATTTGGTTTCACACTGAGTGTGTATCTATTAAACGTCCACTGTTTACTTCCATAAACACTTAGTCACATCACAAACTATCATTAATTTCACTTTGTGTAACCAGTAATAAGAGACCACAGCAGGAAATGAGTCATTATGAGTGTCTGTGTGATGGTCTGTCCTGACTAAAACTGGGATAAACCCCAGTAGGTGTGTGTGTGTGTGTGTGTGTGTGTGTGTGTGTGTGTGTGTGTGTGTGTGTGTGTGTGTGTGTGTGTGTGTGTGTGTGTGTGTGTGTGTGTCATTTTGAGTGTGTTTCTGTGCCTCTTTTGGGGTTTTACTCCTTATTTAAGACCAATATTTACCAAGTAGCCCCAGGGTGAGATTACCTCATATTCTCCCGCCCAGCTGTGCTTTCTCAGCGTTTCCACGACAACCGGCGGAATGTCCCATCATGTTTATCTGCCTGCCAGGAAAACAGAGAGCAAGAGAGAGAGAGAGAGAGAGAGAGGAAGCTAGAGGGAGATGGAGAAGATACACTTAGGTTGGAGTGTGTATACAAGACAGACATTCGTACATTCACACCCATGTTTACATGGAATAATTACAAAAAATGCAAAAAGATACTTGAAATGTAAAAAGATGGAGTTGTTGGTATGTTTTTGATGTAAGTGGTATGGAGGCCTACCTAGTCAAACAGGACCACAACCAACAAGCTACTCTTGATTTATCACTGTGCATGGCATGAAAGAGGCAATTACTAATGCTGTGGAAAAGTTAGAAACTTGAAATCAGGTAAAGATACAGACCTAGGTCATTTAAACATAAAAGTAGCACAGATTACTTCAGACAAAGCTCCTTTAATCAACTTATTTATAAGTCAGGAGAGAATGTTGCACAATTATCTACTTACTGTCTCAAAAACACAGTGTCTGTCTTCAGAAGAGGTGGTTATAGGTTGAGAATATACTTGCTGACAGTTATGGGTACAAGTGTTTGTGATGCTATACCTCGCATATGTTGCATTTGTTTAAAGTGTCATTTGTGCACTTCTCAGAAATTAATGCTACACATTCCAAGATGCAATATTGAAGTAAGTGGTAGGGGCAGTGTAGGGACTTACTTGACCAGATGTAAGCTCACAAGGTTGACAGCAGTAGAAATAAGTAAAAGCTTCAAAGCACAGACACAATGTAGGGGCCTTATATTATCTACAATACAACTTCTGATGTTTTTTCTGCCATGATCTCAAATTTAACCAAATACTAACCTCCTCTATTGTTACCATGATTATCATTTTGTTTACACCCTACAAATTTGGTAGCTCAATCGGTCTGAGTTTGCTGATGTTCCCCCTCGTGGAATCCATTGGTAACAAGCGTAGTTTGAGCAACTATGTGTTATGCTCATGAGAGCTGGTTGTCTATGCAAACAAGAGCTTAAAAAGCAAGTATATTCTCATCCTTAGTCTCTACTATACCCTTCACACTCAACCAGCAAGGGCTGCATGGACAAATGCAGGATACTGGCATGTTACTGGAATAACAAGCAAAGAAAACTTTCATACGTAAATTATAGTTCTGTCATTATGTTTTCTGGACAGAGGAAGCAAAAAAAAATGCTAACAAAGTGAAGTACATAAGACAAAAGACACCCTGCAAAAGTATGGAGGAGGTTCTATCATGCTTAGCAGCTGCATGGCTATATGAAAAGGAAGATGACATAATTATTAAAGCTCAGAGTAGAATGTCAGAAAGTTGGTTTAAGGTAAAGACCTTTGGTCTTTTAGCAGGCAAACAACCTGGAACAAACACCTAACAGCACAAAAAGAATAGTTTCTTTTGGCCACAAATAAGTCTAGCCCTTTCTTGCATAGTGGACACCTACATAGCTGTTTTCTAGTATTTTCATGGGTGGGGATGGTATATTTGTGTTTGCAGCTTCAGTGGACATCAACGAGTCATCCAATATACTGCCACTCAATAGGATATATATATATACATATATTGTAATTACCAAATTTATCTCAGTGATAATCTTGAAAAGAAAATTATACAGCTACATTTTAATAGAATATCCATATTATAGAAATGCAAAACATATTTAATTACATCTTATCAAAGAATATATCGACATAAATTAAATAAATAAAAACTCAAATATGATTAAGAAATAAAAAGTACTGCTGTATATGTGTGTAGATGTAAAATATTGTATGTTAAAATATGTGGCACTGTTTCTCAACAATTCATACATGAAAGGGTTAGACATAAATCCTCTTAAAATCCTTTGAAGACACCTAAATTTATTGTCACACCTTGGATACATGACACTGGGAAAGTGACAGAATATACTAAGAGACAGGTGTAAGACACTACTAGGAGAAGACAAGAAACATTGGAAGCTGTCACTAGGAAAAAAGGAAAATGCTTCTGTACTTTTGAAAAAAAATGCAATCATTGGTAATTATTGCAGCAACATATGCAGAAAAAGCCTTCTAACAGACCAGCACAGCCAATGGTCTCCTGCCCAAACTGGTCTATTATGTGTGAAACATGAACATGAGGGTAAACCACCTAGCAATCTTGTAACTGCAATGACCAAGCATTAAAGCCCGCAGTTACACCACCGGCTCTCTCAGGAGAGCCTGCGGTGTGTGCACTGTCCTGCCATGGGAACGGAGAGTTATTTGCTTTGATTTGCAACAGAATAGCTTGTGGTGTGTGGTAACTGTTAGAGAATGTTCTATTTGGTCTTCTCTTGGCTGGTTTAAGTGTTAAAAGTGTCATTATTTAGCCTCTGAGGCCGAGGGGAGAGTGCAAATAAGACTGTATGACCTTCTGTCAAGAGCCCCCGTTCTTCAGAAGCTCATTAAGGACATCTAGGAGGACAGCGCATCAATTGGAGAGGCCCTCCAGCTTCTTCTTGATTTTTTTTAGGTCTCACTAAACCCATTCACTGACCAGCTAACGGCAGAAGTGGACTCAATTTAGAGTCAGATGAGACATGAAAGATGTCGCGCTGTGAAGGGGTGTTGGAGACTTATTAAAACAGCAGGAAGGGCCCTTGGACTTGAGCCAAATAGGATCTAACCCTGTCGCGCACTGGCCGGATTTGGAGAAAGTTGGATGCACTTGTTGTGATGCTCCTTTGGTTCTGGTCTCTTTCTGTTGACCGGTTTTCTCCCATCTGAAAGCTTGGACTTGACGTCAGTTTTTTCTCGTGGCTGAATGCCGGACCTGCAAAAGTGACATACGCATCTGCAGCTGGGGACTGAAGATGGAGATGCAAGGGCAGTTACAGGACTCCACGTTAATTAATTTTGTAAGTGACATTAACCTAATGGAGTTCCCGCAGAAGTATGCTTTAGGGCCAATACAGCAGGACACCCCACTTGGTCCAAACAACCAGACACTGATAAACAACCCTTCTTGGAGCCGAGAGCTGCAGGGCGGATTGCTCACTACACATATCCGCTCCGAGCATCTGGCGATGGACTCGCCAAGGTGTTACAGCCACGGGAGCCACGGCCATACCAAATCCAAGCGGAGGAGGGTCATCACCGTGGTCCAGCGACAGGCGGCCAATGTGCGGGAGAGAAAGCGGATGTTCAGCCTGAACGAGGCGTTTGATGAACTGAGGAGAAAAGTTCCCACATTCGCCTATGAGAAAAGGCTGTCTCGTATCGAAACGCTTCGCTTGGCCATCGTCTATATCTCCTTCATGACGGACCTGTTGGAAAACACCTGAGACAGACGAGTTCAGTATTATCGTTATTTTGTGGATCTGAATGAATAGTTGAATTGCTTTTGGAAGAATTCTTGCCTATTTATCATCATTATTTGAACTGGTGATATGCCATTAAAATACATCCAGATAACAAGACAGCAAACTTTAAGTGTATGGTCTATAGCGTTCGGATAACATTATAAATATATATAGTCTATATGTACAGCAAAAACGTTGAATAACTTGAACTTTTAAACTTTAATTAAAATGAGGCATCTCAAAAAGACCTGGGGTTAAACCTAAAACAAATAAAAACTGTCTCCTCATGTTTTTATGAGACAGTGAAACTGATGTGCATCAGCCTCACGGATAAGAAGGTTTTTTGAGGGGCTACATGATGAGCCCTCCAATAAACTCTCTTTCATAGTCTTAATTATAAAAATTTATATTTCCTATTTATTTGCGGGCATTGTCACTGTTGCTCTGTCATATGAAGTTGTGTGCGCGTGTGGGTAAGTTTGGAAAGGAAACAGGGATGTTGGTGCCACTTCATGAAAAGAAGGACTGTTGCGTTCACGTTTACCGTTCCGCATCCATGGGTTTTTGCTTTATTGTGAAAAGCTGTGAGAGAATCAGGATGGCTTCATAACAGGGGCAGGGCAAGCCCAAATAAGCAACTACACTCAATGCAAGCCCCCCAAAAAACCAACCCCCCAACTGATGGTATTTGCAATTGACACAGCAAAACAAGCCCAAAGTCGCTTATAACAGACAGATAGCAACACTGCTGTGTTTCTCCAGCGCACTCGTTTGTATCTCTTCCTTTGTTTTAGCTGGCTTTCTTTCTCCTTCTACCGCCTTGTTACCTGCCTCGTGTCGTCTGTCTGCGCCACAAAGTTTATCTACGGGTGCCTCACAGACTTAATTGGCAGAATATATCACGTGAACGGCTTAACTCGCATGCAGTTGGTCTGCTTTTTTTCCTGACCACTACCGTGAAGACTGCAAAAGTTGCGGAAGTTAAAATAAACGAACCCCGTCAGATTTTATATTTTAGATCTGGGTCCTGGTACAGGTTAAGGTTCCTGATCCAGACCACGGTCCGCTTGTTAGTGAAGATTAAAAGGCGGAGATGCTTTGCAGCTGTGTGTTTCAGCACCTCGGAGAGCTACACAGGCCTCACCTGGCCTGCTGGGTACACGAACAGGTGAGGCAACAAGGTCAACTTCAGGTTTTCCACTAAACAAAAACAGAAGCAAATAAGGCTGGTTTATTTAACCTTGTGAGTGTTATTATCAAAAACATTTAAATGCAGCTATTGAATCGCAAATCTCTGATTCGCAGGGTGAGACCGAGAGATATCTTTTAACACTGTGGTGTAAATTGAATGTGAGAGATTAAAGAGATGGTCATGCTCCTTATAGATAAACTGACTTCCAGACATTCTCTCCCTGTTCTGAGCTTCAAGATTTAGGGTAGAGATCCAAAAGGCGCTCGTGGCAGTGTATCCTAATAACAAGCGATTAAAGGCCTAACTCTGCTCTCTTATTAGAGATGAGGTTTTGTGGCTATTTCCCATGCAGACCACCTCCAAAAGTTGTTTTAGTTCCTGCTTGATTTAGAGGTATTTCTACTATGTTGTGATATCATATCACAAGGTCCCAGAACTGGGTGGTCATATGGTCGCTCTATTCTTAGTCCATCTTTATCACTCCCAGTATTTGCATTGTGCACTAGCTTTATACACGCCTTCAACGACCCCGCTGTGCTCTCGGATCCGCCTTGAGAACTCCCTGGGATGGATCGTCCTTTAAACCTGAGCTGCAGTGCCGATATCCCTGCGGGGAGTCAGAGCCATTTAAGTGCATACCTCTACGCGGGGCCGCTGACGGGAAAATAAACACCTTGGTCTGCTTATACGAGCAACGACCTCCTGCTGGGACAACCTCCTGTGTTTCAGTAGGTCTGATGTTTTTCCACCTCCACAGCTCCTATCTCAGGCGTCTAAACGTGCACAGAGAGACTTAAGTCTCTCAGCTGTATGTGTAGGGGGACCTTGGCTTTGTTCTCAGTAATATTTGATGAATTTGCGGAAGAAGAAAGGAAAAGAAGAAACTGACACCTCATTTATAAAAGTGCCAAAGAGTTTCTGTTTGGCCATATTTATGAATAGAGATTCAAGCAGCGAGCCAGTTAAGAGCTTAAGAGAACCCAATTTTAAAATAACAAGTTAATTCATACCGAATCAATATCAGAAATGGTTTTCGAGAGCTTGAGAAAGAAAAAAAGACAAATTAGTTTAATAATGAAACGAGGGGATTTCAAAGAATTCAGCTGGCATTGTTTGGTCTGCCATGATTTTAAGGGGGAAAAAACAAAAAAACATTTTTCATTTGGACCTGCAATCAGCTGGGTTAAAAGAACGAAATTTTATCTAGGGCATTTTTCAATGTGATTGCACAGAGTTTGAGTTAGACGCCCCATCTTACCACATTCTGCAGTCTTATGTACAGAAGTTTGGATGTTTTAAACTGTATTCCCAATAGAAGTCTGCTTCTTCTGTAGTGTTATGTTACACCCCTTCTCACCCAATCACAGCGCTCCCCAAAATCCTCCTGCCCGCTATAAGAACTCGGGTCGTCCCAGTCTGGCAGATACCTCTCCATCTCCGTGGCGCACCAGATTTCGTAATCCAAGTCCACACCCCAGTTCGAGCTGTACTCTTTAGTAACTGTTGTGTTTGTTGATGTTGTGACCACTTCAGTGGATTTGGGTCAGGGGTTACAACGGTCCGTCAGGCCAGGAAAAGGTTTTTCCAAAAGAGGATGCGAGAAAACGACTCCTCCCCGATGGACAGCGCTGGCAACAGTGAGGAGGAGACCGAGCGTCAGCTGCCGCGTAGAGGCGCGAGGAAAAGACGGACAGCTCGGAGGAGCATCGATGAAGAGGAAGAAGGAGACTTGGTGAGTCCGAGCCCGGGGAAGAAGACATGCAGGAAAAGTTGCGACGAAGGAGGTGGCAGCACTGGCAGCGAGGCCAGCAGCAGCCCCGCGCGCTCCTTCGACGATCTGCAGACGCAGCGCGTCATGGCCAACATCCGCGAGAGGCAACGGACGCAGTCCCTCAACGAAGCATTCACGTCGTTACGTAAGATCATTCCCACCCTTCCGTCGGACAAACTCAGCAAGATCCAGACGCTGAAGCTGGCAGCTCGGTATATCGACTTCTTATGTCAAGTTCTACAAAGCGACGAGCTGGACGCGCGAGGGACCAGCTGCAGCTACGTGGCGCACGAGCGCCTCAGCTACGCGTTCTCTGTTTGGAGGATGGGGGGTGCGTGGTCCTTGTCTACTACGTCCCACTAACTGGAACCGGAGTGATTGTGATGGGCCAGGAAGGTAAGCTGAACCACTTGAACTTTTCATCCTGCAGAGACAACATGTGTGCCAAAATCGGCTGTATGAGCATTTACGCACAGCGTGCAAATGACAAGTACAGGAACTGTTTGTACCAATGTGAATATCTTGACAGCAATATTTGGCTCAGACATTCATTTGACCTTAAGTGTGCCAATAAAATCCACACAATGAAATAATTTGTCATTAACCACAAGATATATTCCACACAAAACCATAGTTGAAATGGGATGCTTTTTCAACTAAAAACATGTTTCATGCTCACATGAGGTCACAATCCAATTAAATCACTGCACATACCGCCCATAAATGTAGGAAGTGAATTGAAATTTTTCTTAAAAGAATATTTTTTTTCACAGATTCCCCAGACTGAAGACCAGTGGATCAGGCCAAAGACAGATGGGGCCCAGGCTCAGTCACTGTGTGCAAGAAGCCTTTCCATATTTCCCTTTTGCAAGGACTGTAAGGTTAGCAAGGGAGCACTTAGAACGGACAAGACGGATATGAAGAAAAAGAGACCACTGCGACTATGAATGTTGTAAAAACAAATCAAACTCTGACAAACTGCTCTGTTTTTAAACATGAGAGGGAAATGACAATCCACTCCAAATTCTCTGTGACAGTGTTTCACAGAAAAAAGAAGTATTTTATATTTATTTTTCTACACAGGTATGAAATTCCTTTCCCCCTGTATCAAATAAAATTTATTTATTTTGGGGGTAAAAAAAAACTACAGATTGCTGAATGGATCTAGACTGAGCATGTTCTGTGTTGTACATATTTGGTAACATGTTGAATAAAAAATGAAGGTATCTTTCATTTCTCATAATTGTCTGGATATTTATTCAGGCTTTAGAGATTGCTTTGAATGAACAGATCAGTTACAGGACTTTCAGGTTAAGGTTGAAGGCAATTATCTTTGCCCACAAAACTGTTATATGTGCCTCATTTTAAACTAAATAATTTCTCATGGTCTTAATACTTGGAGGTTGTGTGAAGTCTGTTTTCACTGGTTGTTGGTGAATCCCCAGTTACCTATACCAAAGTGGAGGGGGAAAAAGAAAACATCTCACACCACTGGCTTATTCTGTACTGATTTCATGAGCTCAGGGATCTGGGAAAGCCATAATTAGCTGGTGGTCTGTTTGAACATGGTGAATTTGGAGCTGTGGGAGGCATGCATGTTATTCCCAGATGTCCTCAGTGCCACAGGTCAGCATGGGAGTCGTCTGCAGGTGCTGCAGCAGCTATATCTCAAGAGTTTTGACAGATAAATGGAGTGGATATGGGTCATAATGCAAATGAATGTACCATATAATCCTATACATGAGCAAGACTGGTGAAAAAATGTAGATTATTTGCACAGAAATACACTGAACCATCACAAGTGGTACAGTTTTGAAAAATTATAACAGAAAACTACCACACTATATTCATATAGCGGTTTTCTATAAAGCCCTTATAGCCTATTTATTCTTTCTGTTTTGTCCAGAATGAACCGATTTCCACTTGATTGCTTCCCGCTGATTAATTAATAACAACAACATTAATATAAAGATTAATTCTGGTTGTGCCACAGAAATTTTAGCTGCAGCACTAAATAGAATAAATGCAATGATGCATGTTTAAGAGACTTTTTAAAATCTGTATATATAATATATATATATATATATATATATATATATATAGAGAGAGAGAGAGAGAGAGAGAGAGAGAGGGGGGGGGGGGGGGGGGGGGGACATAAGAAGACTTGCATTATAAGTATGCCATGTCAACCCCATTTATGAACTAGGAGTCCTGAATTATAGTACAAGTGGTGATTCATATGTAAATGTGGTGCATGTAGGGTAGAGGGCTGCAGTAATATGGGTTTGAACAATAAAAGATGAAAGACTTACTGTAGGGAGTTCCATATCTCTCTGCAGGATTGTTAAGAGTTAATCATGGGAACATTACTGTGTTTTTGGATCACGGGTTGCGTGCGGAAGGTAAAGCCATCAGCTTTGACCTGAAGCCCCCATCGGCTGATGGAGGGAATCGATTCCCACCCTTAGATCACCGTGGCCGTGTTATCTTAAACTTGAGGCTGTTGCTCTGACAAGGAGGAATGTCACCTTTGAGGCTTCAAAACACTCACACAAACACATACAGGTTATACACACACAGAAGGGGATTTCTCACGCCTATGAAACAGGGAAATACATTCCACACAGAGGGAGTGAAAGAGGGAGAAGAGGGCTCCTGCAACTCAGCTCCTGCCCCACTTTGATGTTTAAAACTAATGGGATGACCGCTTGTTATCACTGTGAAGGAATCTGGTTCTCCAGTTTTAAGTGTGCTATGATTTATAGACTCTTTGATGACTGATACACACTAACACACACTCTCTCCTACTCGTTAATCACACTTTATATCTTCTTGCTTGTGTTGTCCCTAAACTGAGTCAAGGGTATAGGCCATTGTGTATCTTAATGCCAAGAGTTCTAAAATCTTTCTAGAGATGGATTTCTGACTTTTATAGACTGAACACAATTCTGAGTTGAAGTTTTTTTTTGTTGTTGTTGTTTAAGCACTCTAACAGAAGTCAACCTGTCTCTTTTTCACTTCTTCCACAAAAGCATCTCCCTTACTTCAAGTCTCTCTCTGAAGTCTCCCATTACGGGGTAACGAGCCCTGGTTTACATTAACCCTCAACACCACATAAAGACCAGAGGGGGGGATAGAGGAAGTCAGGCTGAGACAGACGGGGGGAGATAGAGGCTTGATTTGCAAGTCTGGTTTCCATTAGAACTAATTATCTGTGTTTCATCTCAACCTGAAGCAGCTAGTGTGTGTCTATATATATAGTCTATATGTGTATGTGTGTTTAAGTTTCTTTGTACTTGTGATCTGTAGTTTTTACTCATGCAGCTCAACAGATAATCAAAGCTGAAGTTATTCCATGAGGTTTTCTTTGCAAATCACTTAACCTCTCCATCTCTGCCTGTCAGCAATGAAATAAACTGGCATCAGTGAAACACAGCTAAATTTGTTTTTGATAAGTAGCAGTATATGAAAAATGATTACAGAAAATTTTAAATACTCCTCTTTCTAGAAATGTTTGGACTTTTCCTTTATGTTTCACTGTGATTTAAATATCAAAAATTTCAGTTTCCAATTATGCAGGATTCAGTGTGAGAAGGTACAAGTAAAGTAGGATAAGACAAATTTTTATCTTCAAGTTTATTTATAAAGCACGTTTAGAGCAACTGCCCATTAACCAAAGTGTTGAATATTAAAAAGCAGTTAAGGATTGAACTCTCATATGATTTAAATGTCAAGGAACCAAAGTATGATGTATGATTAGACCTAAAAACTGGAAGTGATGAAGTCTGAACAATCTGGGGCTGTTGGTTCCAAGGTCTATGTCAACCTTAAAATCCATCACAAAATGTAAGGGGCACCAGAAAAGCGAAGCAAGTGAGTAAATGTGGTACAGCATTCTGGACCAAGTGCAGCCATTAAAGTGAGGTTTAAGGCATCACAGCAGTCCAGCTGTGATGTGATAAAAGCATGCACAAGTCTTTCAAAATCATTAAATGATGCAAAACAGACATGCCTTAGATAACTCAGTTTAAAGAAACCTTAAATAATCTGTTTCCATACATTTACACCAAGTTTCTTTTTTGTTTATTATTTATTTATTATCTTTTGATTGACATAAAGTAAAAGGTTATCCAGATCCAAAACATGAGCATTACAAGCACCAGTGTCTCCAAATATCCCTGTCCCCTGTTTCAGTTTTGTTATTGTTAAATTAAAAAGCCTTTATTTCCAAGAAAAAGTCTTAACAGTGGTTTTAATTCAACATAGCTAATATGTTTCAAAAGCAGGCTCATCTGCATCACTCAGGAATGAAATATCATATTTTCTGAGGACATAACTGAAGGGGAGCATGCGGTATGAAGACAAACAGCAAAAACCTTAGTCTTTTTTTTTGGTGGGATGCTGCAAAGAAACAAATGATGTAGAAACATAACTAAACATATATTTTAACCTGGAGCTAAGCTTGAAAACTTTTTTTAATCAAAACTTAATATTTAATATGGTTGGGATGCAATTTTCCTTCTCAAAATAGTGTTAATTTAACCATTTTTGGCATAAAAACCTAAATCTAACCCATGCAAACTCCACACAGAAAGGCTCTCACCAAGATTCCAAACAGGGGACTTTCTATGCTGCAAGGTGAAAAGAAGACTGGATTAATTTGATGCCAGCATAAAAAAAATAAATAATAAAGAGAACTGAGGCAGTTATGTTAAGTCAAAACATCTAACGTGATAAGTGGTTAACTGGTCAATAACACATTTGAAGGAGCACTGCAGAGAGGCTGAGTCTTTCAGAAGATGATGAGGAGGAGTTTTCAGTATAGATTTAAAAAAAAATGTGGGAATTTCATCATAAAGCTTCAGAGAGAAATGATCACTGACCTCAGACTATAAAGCGCCCCTGCACTGAAAACAGAAACAATTCTGTGTGAATCCTTTTATGTGCTCAGGAACGCCTCCAAAGACTACAGTTATTAAAACTCAAAATCTCAAACAAGATCCTGTGAAGCTGCCACTCATTCTAGAGAGGCTGAAGTTGAAAACTGTTATGCCATCTGATGAATTAAAAATTCAGAACAGGTTTTGGAAGTCCTTGATGTCTCATCCTCTTGGCTAAAGAGTTGAGGGCCCATCCAGCGTATTATTAGTGCACAGTTCATAAGCCAACATGTGGAATATTGCAGGGGTTTGTTGGTGCACACGCAGCCCAGTCTCACAGAAAAACATATATGTTTTATGGTATAATCCTTAGTATGTTTGTCCACATGTCCTGAATACAAGACATATAAACTGTAAAGTGGCAACATTTTAGTTGCTGATTGTTTTGTAAAAGGAAGAATTCATAATGGGAACCCATAACAATTAATTTAAGCCTTACTATGTATTCTGTATGTCAAAGAATACATTTAGAGCAACATGCTGCATCGTTGACAAAGTTGTTTGTTGTTTTTTCAGGGGTATGGCTTTTCAGGGAAGCTCTTTCTTATTTCAGCAAGATAATGGCAAATCATATTCTGTGCAACATGGCTGCAACGCAACAGAGTCCTGGTGCTAATCTGGCCAGTCTGCAATCCAGTCTGTTCCAGTTTGGAACATTAAGAACTAAAAGATACCACAAAGAAGACTATAACATCCTGAGCAGCTAAAATCCCATATCTTATAAAAAGTTTGAAATATTTCTTTTTCAAACTACAGTAATGGTTTTCCAAACACTAGTTAAAACAAGACAGTTTAACATTATATTAATTATTACATTAATCCTAATAATAAGAATGATTAAGGAGAAATTTGCTTCAACATTAGCAAGGACATAGTAACAAAGGAAGTTAGGGTACCTTCAAGTAGCCTATAAACATAATGAGCATTTACTCACGTTCATCCCCTGAGGTCGGTGCCAACTGCACCCATCAGCCCTGACCTGTGACCTCTCAAAATGACCCTCTCCACAGAATGCAGCGACCCCCAGCTGGACCACGAGCCACTACATTCACCTCCACAAAAATGCCCATTCAGTCCACTAATACTTGTCAGATGTACATACAGAGGATGAGGAAACCCTAAAGAAGTGACATGGACGACGGGTGAGAATTAAAAATGCACAAAAAGATGAAGCAGCAAGAAAAGAATTCAAGCAAGAGGGAACAAACTTATATGAATCCTCTGAGCTCTGTTGCCCAAAGCTGTTTATCTTGCAGATTGAGTTAAACACAAGCCCCTCATAACTCTCCACATACCAGACAATATCACAGTGGCCCCGCTTTGCAAATATAAACATCACCATATTATCAAAGAGCCGCACAGCTCATTCAAACACATAGGCTCTTTCTCCTAACTTAATTTACTGCACCAAATACAAAGTGCCTTTATTGGATTTAAGCTTTCTGAACTTTTAATTTTAGCTGAAAACGGGGACCTTTTGGAGGTCTGTTGATTAAGGTTAAAGAGGTTTTGCAATGTTTACCTTATAAAACCACAGTGGTTTCTTATCGTGGGCAGATCTATAGACTATAGACTGGAAAAGCCTCAGGTCACGCACAACCCCGAAGTGTGTTATATCCACAGAGAGAGGACATTGTTTGACTCAACATAGGCCCTTTCACAGAGATGGGAAAGAGGCTTTCAGTGGGGAAATGTATGTTTCCTTCTTGTGTTAACAGCAGAAAGGATTGTTTTGACTAAGTGCATAGTATTTCAGATTATCTGATACTCACACAGACACACACAGGATTGCATCATCATGGATTATATAAAGTTTTTTGAGCTTTTCTCTGTTGAAAGCAATAAGCAGAGCATAAGCAGAGCACAGCCATAGTTTACTGGTATTCCGGGGGCCCCTGTCATGAGTGAGCGTGCACAAACACACACGTACATTGGGGCGGCGTGAAGGATGACTTGGCAGTAAGAGCAACTCCAGCCTCGGTGTTGGTCTAAGGGGAGCTGTGCTGAGAGAGAAATAGATGTTAAAATGTGCAGCCTTTCCTCTGGTGTTAACTGTGGGGTGGTCTCCCTCTGTTCCTTTCTCCACCTTCTTTACTTTTGTCTTCTTAGTCTCTCTTTCATTTAACTCAGGTGGTCTGTCTGTCTTTCCTCCTCTCTTACTCCAACTCTCCTGTCTCAAATCCTTCCCCATTTTGCATCTTCATCATATTCTTTCATTTAATCTCTCATATAATCTTCCTCACTCTTTTTAATACTTCCCCTCTCATTTCCTCCATTCCTTTCTCCTCTTTATATTTAGCTCAATGCAAAAATACAAAAACACTAACCATATTCTTGCTGTTTACTTATTTTCTGCTTTTTAAAAGTTTGGGTAAGTGTGCTTTTAGAGCGAGGAACAACTCTGAGACAAAGAGAAAAGATGCTGGGAGAAAACAAAGTCTTGCTGATGAAGTGACTATCGCCAGCCAGCATTTTTCTAGGCAGTTGTACTCTGACTCAGTGTGTGGGTGTTTTTTTTTTTTTTTTTTTTTTTCTCCCCTGTTTTTCTTTTTGACTTTGCAAAAAGTTTAATATTAGAACATTATACTTGCTTTTCTGACTGGTGTTTTTCTGTCTGCACCTTTCGTTCTCTCCCCTCTCAAAAGGTGTTGGTTGTGTGATTTTTATAAGCTTGGCGTTTGGTGTTATTTGAACCATTTGCATGCTTTTTCAACTCCTGTAAAACTGGCCTAAACGCCCCATAATTCCCTTCCCCCGAATGTCTGGTAAAGGTAAGTGCCAACTTCCAAACTCTCTCTCATACCAACACACACTAATAAACTCTAGTCATGGCATACTGACAGGAAAAGTGTAAAATAACACCACCTCTTTAAAAAAAAAAAAAAAAAAAAAGAGGCAAAAGGTCTTGAGACAAAAAGTACACATAGTAAATATATAAAAGGGCGTGTTGGGGAAGCTGTATGTTTTCAAAACCCTGTTTTCAAAGAAAAAAAACAGAGACTGTGTAAAATCTCACTTATTAATCTAAGTGTACGTGTGAGATTTCAAAGCTCTTCATCTGATCTGCATCAGACTTGTTTTGATCACTGCCAAGTTTCAAGTCACATGAGTCGCATTAATATTAGTTTTTATTTAGACTAAATGTTATTTTAAGCTTTCATATCGGCTGGTACATATTAGATCATCTAAATATTGCTTATAGGGTAAACTTTTCATAGAGTTTCTGGAAGGTGCAATCTACAGTTAGCCTGCTTGTTTGTTAAGCATAAAATCTTTCTCTTAAGTGATAAATTGCTGCATCCTTGCAGCCAGAAGTTAAATCATGCTGGGACCCACATCAGAGTTTGTCCATCCTCAAAATTGTACACTTTCAGACTTTAGCTGTCTGCTTTCATTATCACCACATTTCTGTCTCACATATAAATCTTAAACTCTGTTGAAGGTAATGGTCTGAGCCTATAAATTGTTGTAGCTCCTAACCCTTTAAAACCTGACCCAAGAAAAAATGGGGAGATAAGCCTAATTAATTTAATCAGAAGTCTTTTTTTGACCCTGTAAGAAAATGTACAAAAATAATTAAAAACATTTATTATTATATTTGCCATTTATTATCATACGTGTCAACATTCCTGTAGTGCATTGTTTTATTATCATTGAGAAGACAGGTATCAGATTGTGTGTGACGATGTGATTTTTGTACCATAAAATGATGCAAAAGGTCTCTTGTACTGCAAACTGTATGCTTCAAATATGATACATGGTTTAAAATACACAATATGTTTGTTTTGCTCTGAAAGGCAGTAGTTATTTATCTTCTGAAATGCAAATAATAACATCAATCAAAACAAATGGCGTATTTAAACTACCGCTTAATGAAACGCAATACAAAGAGGGTTTATTAACTTTGCTGGTGACTGCACATGCTTATGGTTGCTCTCTTTTATTTAACAGATTTTCGTCCTTTGAGTTTTCATTAAGTCATAAGCATGTGATTTTTACTAACAACTGAGAAACAACAGCTTCAGCACTGTACAACTTTGCATATGCATAAGTCGATTCAACTGTTTTTATTTAACAAATTACAAGTAGAAAAGGTTCAGGAAGTGTAGGTTTGGGGGTTAGAGCTGTATACAATATACATTACATTTATTACTGTAGTCTGACTGTTTGGGACATCTGAGACTAACCGATGTCATGGAATTTTATTGTCAAAGATCACACACTGAGTGAGAATCAAACAAAGTATTTAATTAAGAGCTGTACAGCAATGAGAGTCCCACAGTCAAAGAAGCTTTGGCTGCACGAGTCTGAACAGATACATTTGAGTCTGGTTTATATAAACTAGCATGAGCTGATCACATCAAGGTAAATCATTAGTCCTCTGTTTCAAAGGAATGCTAGGAGATTGGAAGGGGAAGTAAATGGAACTCACTCAGTTCTTATCTGGGTAGAAGTCATCCTCCTTCCTCAGTAAAACACAAGACAAGGTTTTGTAACAATACAAAGTGCATGTGTATAAAATTTTCCATTACACCGATCAAGTAAGAAGGAAAGCTAAAAATCTCCAGCTAAAAGATGTAATGCAAATTCAAAGATTTCTTGTGTCACACCATAAAACCTATTTTATTTTGCATTTATATTTTCCCTAAATGTTTGAGAGAGTCAGGAAAAGAGTATTCAGTTGTCTTCAACTACACCAGTACATGAAGTATCCGTCATTCAGATTTACTTTCCCATCATTTAAAAACAAAGATGGTATTCTTGTGGTGCCTTACTTATAACCCGTTAGTCTAAACTCTGTGGAGCCAAGGTTTACCACATCCAAGTTGCATCATTGTGAAAAATGCTTACCCTCAAATACCCAGCCTTGTTTGTCCAACACTTTGTCTGGCTGACTGGTTTGTCCACATTCTCTGAAACTTTATATCTAAATGATAAAACCCCCACATTCTTTGGAATCTAATGTTCAGAAATGATAACTCAAACACAGTCATGGTGAATCTCTCCACATCTTTTCTTCTAAATAACTCTGAAAGAATCTGTGGTTTTTTTTTTTTTATAACAATTATGTTGCTGATTTGTTGCTAGCTCCACCAGCTTTATCTTTTCTTTGATAGATCTTTTGCACCATTTATTTATTTTTTTAAATGACGAGTTAAATGAAAGGTGTAAAATGTATTTATGATCATTTACAGTTTACACAGCAGGCCAAAATGTTTTAGAATCAGGGCTGTATGTCTGCAAGTGTAAGCTTCTAGTATAACAGTTTCAAAAAATTATAGCATAATAAAAAACCAGGCGCCAGCAGTACAACAAGGCAAAGAGATGCGCGTGTGCATTAGAACACATGCATGAGTTATAAATAGTGGGATCATCTGGAGTACATTAGAGGTACAGTGTTTAAGTGAACAGGTCAGCTACCTGCAGCCACAAAAACCTCAGAAGAGACACTGCCAGGCCCCGAGCTGGACACACACACACACACACACACACACACACACACACACACACACACAAAAGCTAAAACTATTCATTAGAGGCAAATAATTATTAAAACCAAGATAAAAACTATGCACAAAAAGTGTCTTGCACAACATCTGTAGCATTGTAAGTCTTGGCTGAATAACTTTAAGATAAACAGGGATTGGTAGGTAAGGCACCACAGGGGTATTAACTCCACTATTAAAGAGTGGGAAAGTATAATGTCTGAGGAAGGTTACAGCTTAGAGTTAACAATATAACATGAGGCCACACATATAATCAGCACTTGTGCAATGCACAACTTCTCACCCTTTCCCACACCTAAATAAATGTTTGAGGAAGTTTGTATACTGATGTCATTTTACTTTACTATGAAAATGTTCATCTTTATTATTAAAATGAATCTTGTTAGTGTTTTTTAAAAGATGCGTGACATCTTGATGACTGTTAATATCCACTACACCTTTTCAGACATCTCCACAGTCAACAGTCATGTTTTCAAACTTTAAGGAAGCTGTGTTTTTCTGCAAATTCGCTCCAACTTTTCCACAAGTCTAAACCCCCCAAAATCAGGGTTTGACGTAGGAAGTGGACCCTCCCCCCACAGCACATTTACACTCACACACAGTGAAACTTGAGCCACAGGAAGTGGTCCTGCGCTGCATCATGTCAGGACACACAAATTATTCACCATTTGAAAAATGCACTTTTCTCGTCCCCTGTATTTTCCTACTCCCTCCTTGTCTCCTTCTCTTCATTTATTGTTTTCATTCCACGTTCTCCAGAGAGAAAAAAGTCAGGGAGACAAAAAGCTTGACTACCTGTGTTATCTCAAAATGAACTGCAGACTAAAAAAAAAAAACTAAAATAAAACTTTTAAAAAAGAGCCGCCGCTGTGGTTGTACAGGCCCCAAAATTCCAAGAAATATTCTCCTACGGTGTTCCCTGAAGACTTGAGATATTCCTGCCCACAGTATCCTAACAACGCCTTTGTGGAATTTCCTAAATGGATGTAAAGCAGGTTTATTTGACCTCTTTTTGAACAGTGAAATGGGGATCTATCTTATCTCAGGAGCCTTTGTTTTTTTAAAGTATAAATTTGAAAGTAAAAGACTAAAAAGAACTGTTTTGTGCTTGTGTTATAAAAATAGATGGAAAAATACAATAAAACCCACCCAGTTTAACACATAATGTGGGCGATAAACACTGTAAAACCTCTTTCCACTGACCTCATCATTAAGAAAGTCCAGACAAACAGGAATTTTGGAATCATGTATCACAATTTTCATGAAAATACATGTCACTACATGTAAAATAGCCATGATCATCATTTGACAACTCATAGAGCCAATTGTTGGTTATAGGATTTTTTCACAGCTGACTCATTGTCAGTAAGCCAAAGATAACCCAGCACAGCAGTATATTTGCAAGTGTAACTTCAGCTACTTCTAAGATAAAATCCTTTCACCATCCATATGGCATTTGTTTCTTCTTACCCCTCTAACAACTGTGTAATATATTTTTGTGAGAATGCAACATTACTGAGACCTCAGTGCAAGACTGTAGTATAATTTTTCAAGTCTTTTCTGTGTCAAAGCGGTACGTGACTTGTTTTTCTGTCATTATGCACCTCAATACCAAATGTTATTGATAAAGTTTGGGTAAATATAAATAAAATTTTTGCTTCTGTTAACTAAGAACTAAGAAAATAAATTGATCTCCAAGTGGTCTAAAGTCTGAGATGATTATTATTGGTGTTTTATTGTTGTTTTTTTTTTTTTTTTTTTTTTTTTGTGTGTGTGTGTGTTTTGTTTTGTTTTTTTTTTTACATTTTGAGCAAGATTGTTGTATGTTTTTGTTTTTTATTCCCAAAGTAAATGCAAAGCTTGGTTATAGCAACAAATTCTGAATTTATAACGGGGCCATATCCACAATGTTTAGTTAAAAAAATGTTTGCAGTGTAAGCTAATAACAAAATTATATCAGAGTCATCAGAAACAAAAGAAAGACTTTCCTGTAGTTTCAACATAGAATTTTTAAGTTGCTGTAAGAAGTATACAATAAATGAACAAGTCTGATGCATTTTAATAAGCAAGTTCTGTGGACTATGTATATTTTAATAGTCACCTTCAGAAAAAAAAGGGTGCATTTCTTGAACAGATCTGTGAAGCACGGGTGTGGAAGGATCATGCTTTAGGACACAGGGAGCATTAGATTGGTAGATAAAGGTCATTAAATACCAATAATTACCAGAGGAATCAGTCAAAACCGTAAAAGCTGTAAACTAAAAAGTAATCTTGCTTAAAATGTTGAAGAAATAATCTTGAACTTTATTCCTTCTGAAAATCACGTTGTTTACTCACTGAACTATTCAAAATGACAGAACGTTTGACCTGAATTGTGAACCCAAAAGTTTTGCATACCTCTGTTAATCCATCAAGGACCATAAACTATCCAGCATGTTTTATGCATATGTGACATGGCTATCAGAGGACCACGGGAATGTGCACGCACCACTGAAATGACAAAGCTGCTGTGAATCAGAAAGCGTCCACGCTCCTCTTGCCAAGACTCTGACTCTGTGGATTGTGTTAGCGTCAGCGTGAGATGACTGTGTTAAGTGAAGTTTGGAAGAGCATTGACCAAGCACACTTTTCCCTCAGGCAAGTGGTCAGAGGACAACTGAGGGCATACACACAAGCACACACTCACATACCCACAGTCAGATTCTGGAATAAACATCTTGTTGCATCATACCCTTGGGCAACTTGGCCCACTGGCCTTCACTGGTGACCCTTGTTACTGTGGTGATTAAATTTTGGGAGCCCTCATCTGCAAACATTTAGCCAGTGTCACCCCTAATCTGCCTTGTGTCACCATGCCACCACAGACTTCCCAGGAACACACGCAGCCAGACAGCCGAGAACTTACATTATACCCATTGAAATACCAAACTTTTAACTCTGATTTATTTGGAGGAAATCATTTATGTACCAAACACTCACTTAAAGTGTAGAAGATTTTATAATTTGTTAAAATAGTGAAAGAGATCAGCTTGATTTCAGTGAAGTGCTTTTGGTCCTTTCACTATGTGCATGTGATAAACATGCAGATGGACATGTGTCAGTCAGGGTTTAAAAGACTTATTTTGTTGGAAATTGAAAACAATATCATGTTGTTTATCCCAAAATTTAAATCATATTGTTACAGTATAAATGAACAAATAATAGTCAAATAGTATGGATTTAACAGCAAGGCTGACCTCCTGTTCTTTGCTGCAGTCTTTTATCAATCTGAAAATTTAACTCATTAATATCAGTTCCTTTCCATGTCCTCTTTATTCCCTTTCAGGCTAGCAGGGAATGGAGCCTATCTCTGCTACCATCAGATGAGAGTTGGGTTAACCCTGGTCAGGGTGTCAGTCCATCAGAAGGCCAACGCAAAGACAAATAACCGCAAACTATTAACACCTACAGTCAATTAAGAATAACCAGTTAACTTAACATGAATGTTTTTGGACTGCAGTTGGAAATTTAAACCAGAACCCTTTTTTCTGTGAGGAAACTGGCTAATCACTACACCACATGCAGCCACACATTATTAAAGATATGATAATAAACGCTATAGAAATAGACAGGGCACAAATGCTGCAGCACAGAAGCAGTGTGTGAAGATCGGATTGTTTTTATGTATTTTATATTTAAGTAAGTTGGGATTGTGCATTTTTCATAAATGAAGTGCAATTTTTTTATGTAATTTTTTAAAAAAGGGTCACTTGTTTCATTTAGATTTAACAAAGATATGGAAATATGCATTTCTTTAGTCATTAAATTAACTATTGACTGTCACCTCCCTCCTGACCTCTGCACTATGACAAATCCATCTTCTTCTTTTAGGACAGACCATCATGAACACTGTTGCCACAGAATGTGTTGCTGGATTGAGGGGTCTTTGGCCAAAGGTTTTCATGCATTTGTAGGACAGAAACCAAGGGGCTCTGCCCTCAAGGCTTAATACAGCTTACTGCCGAAAGGACAGCACAATTTCAGTTTAAACACTTATGGATTTTTCAGTGCTAGAAAAATCCTTCATATCCACAAAGAATCCTGACTAGCATCATCTGTAGTTTCTGTTACTGTGATCATGTAGTAAACACTGGTTGTTAACTGAGATGAGGCATAATAAGTCTATTAAAATGACTTGTTGCAGCTTTGAGGAGTTTCAGGGGCTGAGAGAGCAAGCAAAAGACACTTTGTGAAACAGTGACTACTATGTACTTCATAATTTGAGACATTTAGACACTGTTCCTCTTAAACTAAAACGACTGTACAACATTGGTTAACAGTGACCTCTAGTGGAAGAGATGCAGCACTGCAGGTATGACGCTGAGATGTCCAGTTAAAACCCTAAAACACGCCTAGTTTTTGAGAACATTTGAAAAGGCACGTGTCAAAAGAATTCAAGAATGTCATTAAATTACATTTCCTTCTGTAAATATCATTGTACTCTATATAATTACAATAAAGGCTTTCTGTTCTGTTCTATTCCATTCCATTCTATTCTATTCTATTCTATTTTGTTTTATTCTATTCTATTTACGATTATTATTATTATTATTATTATTATACTTATATTGACTGTTACTGACTGATGGTCATAATAAATTAAATAAAAAACAATAATAGTGAGGGGAAATAGATGCATTATGGAGAAGGGATATAACTCTTTATGTACATTATGCTCTCAGAATAAACCAGGGACTTTCATACATATGGTCTGGGAAAGCAAACCTGTTGCCAGGTTTTGGAAAGAAGTTGCAGTTGCACTAACTTTGATAACAGCACAAAATATTCCAGTAAATCCACAAACACTTGTTTTAAACAATTTATCTATGATAAATGCACCACAATGTGAAAAACAGATACTACTTGTTGGTCTAACAGCAGCAAAGAAAATAATTGCAGTAAGATGGAAACAACCACATAAGCTTAACATCTCACATTGGTATTTGGCTTTTCATGATATAATTTATTTAGAAATATCTACAGCCCGAATCCATAATGCAAAGTAATAAAATATTCTATTTTGGCATATCGCAGCAGATAAAATTAAAGATTGAGTTCCCATTTTGCAGCTGTCCTTGTTCCATTTACTATATCAATATCTCTTGTTTAATTTATTTATAATTATAATTTGTTGTTATTGACGGCATAAGGTCCTAGGGATAGGTTGGGTAGGGTGGGGTCAGGGGTGTGCAATTTATGTTATAATTATTGATGCTATTATTCTTTCTTGTGAAGAAAATATGAATGAAATATTTGATCACAAAAAAACTGAAAGGAAATTCTGATTTGGGATTTATTTATCAATCTATTATTTATCTATTTAATTTAATTTCTATTTAATTGTCAGTTGAAAAGTCTTCATTTATCCTTGTGCTCCTGTATCTTTCTGTGTTGCAATGGACATGAAGAAGCTTCTCACTGAACACACTCCGTTGCTTCACAAACTGTGTTAAGTTAATGTTGTGCAGAATTGTCAGATATGTTCAGCAACTTGGGCAGCACAGAACCAGCCTTCTTGATCAGTTTGTTCAGACACTTTAAGTCTCTGGCTCTGATGCTGCTGTCTAAGCAGATGCTGCAAAGCTGATTGTTTTTCAGCTCATCTGAGACTTTCAGGGTATCTACATAGGTACCCACACCTATTGGAAACCAAAATAAAACTTGTGACAATATTTCTGTTTTTATATATTTTGTCCTATAACTATGAGTGTTATTTCTTTTCACTAACCTTTCTCAGTGATGTAAAGGCTTTCAGTCTGCCATATCTGGCACTATAATATTAGGCAAATGCTGACAATGTGAAACATTTTACAACAGATAATGATGTCCACAGAAATTTTTTTAATTGTAACTTTAAGAAAAAAAAATATATAGAACTTAGGAACAGAGGTGTGAGGATGGGAATGAACCAAACACCCCATGTACTGGGGACAGTTTTACTTACAAGCTCTTGTGGGAGAAATTGGGCTAGCATATGGGGCAAAGTTACCAGTAATACAGAGAGGATGCTTTAGTTATGATAATCATGGAGAGAGAAGGGTAAACAGCTAATATAGAATACTCCCAAGATAAGATAGCTGTGGTGTGTGTGTATGGATGCGTGTGATTGGTTGGGACCAAGGAAGTATTATGATT
This sequence comes from Melanotaenia boesemani, assembly GCF_017639745.1. NCBI lineage: Eukaryota > Metazoa > Chordata > Actinopteri > Atheriniformes > Melanotaeniidae > Melanotaenia > Melanotaenia boesemani. Next base: position 14,134,001 of record NC_055698.1, on the reverse strand, counting down.
ACAGAGCAAGTGAAAGCGCTGAAAGCCAGCAAACTCCTGAAACATCTTTATCTTCCCGAAGGTTACAGTTTGTTTGTTTGCTTTAATTTTGGTAACACTGTATAGAAATTCCCTGGAAGTAAGCATAAATATGTAGCTAAAAGTGACCTAATACAGCATTGTAAGATGTTTATAAGTTGAAAATAATTTTAAGACACTTAATACTGTTAACTAGGGATGTTGGTTGTGACAACCACTGTGCATTTTTTCAGTCACTGGACCATATCTCTGACAAGCACTTGTAAGTGTTTTTAAAGTATGATTAGTGCCCTCTTGCCATTTTGTAATTAGCTTGTTATCAGCTCCTAATTAGCTACTTAGTCATACATATTTTAAGGTACCCTCTATAAGGTGTAACCCTGATTTGAGATATATTTTATATATATTTTTACTATTGATTAAGTATGGATTGATTGTACAGCACTTTGGTCAGCTTTTGCTGAGTTATAAAAGTGCTATAAAACAATACTGATTTAAATAATTGTTTTGTGATAGGAGCCTCTTGGGCAGGTGGAAGAACAGCCCCACTGAGAACACTGTGATGTAAGAACAGTTATTACTGTTTGTGACAAGGCAAGGCAAGGCAAGGTAGTTTATTTGTATAGCACATTTCATGTACAGGACAATTCAAAGTGCTTTACATAAAACGAAGACATTACAGATATTTAGAAATAGTCAAAGGCATCAACACATAATCCCAATAAAATAATAAATTACATTAAAATGATTAAAAGCAAGATAAGTTAAAGAAAAAAAAAAGTTACCGTGCAGATTTCATGCATAGGCACATGAGAAAAGAAATGTTTTTAACCTGAATTTAAAAATGTCTACATTTGGTGAAAGTTTAATCTCCACTGGCAGTTTGTTCCACTTGTTTACAGCATAACAGCTAAATGCTGCTTCTCCATGTTTAGCCTGGACTCTGGTTTGGACTAGTTGACCAGAGTCTTTGGATCTAAGAGCTCTGCTAGGTTTATATTCTCTGAACATATCACAGATGTATTCTGGTCCTAAACCATTTTGGGATTTGTAAACAAGCAGAAGGGTTTTAAAATCTATTCTGTGACTGACTGGAAGCCAGTGTAAAGATTTCAAAACTGGTGTAATATGTTCAGATCTCTTAGTCCTGGTTAAAACTCTAGCAGCAGTGTTTTGGATGAGCTGCAGATGTTTAATGCTCTTTTTAGGAAGTCCTGTTAAAGACCATTACAGTAATCCACCAAATCTTCCCTGTGCATACTACCTCATGTATGTCCATTGTCTTCTTAACTTTATATTGTGCAGCCTCATAGGGCTATGAAGGGGACATTATTCAGAACTGAAATGTGCATACCTGATGTTTTGTATAGGATGTCTGTCAAAAGTGAGGTAGAAAATTTAATTGTCATTTCATCCTGTTCTGCAGGTTGAGGAAATATCAGATGATGTAAGATGTTTTATTAAATATACCTTCACAGAGAACACCTTTTATTTTCATAAATAACATCAAACCCAAACATTTGTTTCCACTAATGACCTGAGTTATATATCTTATTATTACTCTGTTTTTTTTTTTTTTTTTTCCATCGGGACTGGGGAGACTGTTGAACTCATCATCATTTGTGGAGTGTTCCCTGATCGTTCTGGGTCGGGGTGGTTCCTGGCAGCACTCCATGAGTACACAAACTGTGTTGACCCTCAGCGTGGATGGCTTCTTATGGGTGGTTCTTCCTCACCTGGTTTCTTGGTGCCCTTTTTATTATGTGCTGTATATGCACAAGCAGGTGCATGAGTGTGTATGTACGCGTGTATATTTGTGGGTCTGTCTTGTGGTGGGCGCGAGGGATTATTTCACTATTGTGATGAACTTTGTGTTGCATTTAATGTATGAAAAGTGGTATATAAATAAAGTTTGATTTGATCTGATTTGATGCATGCTTGGTGGTGATGGGTAAAATTCATCATGACATTGTTTTTCTTCCAAAGAACATGTTCACAAGGGAAACAGATGAGCACATGACTGTGCAAATGGTGGGGTTTAATTTCATGTTATTAATCACGAATAATGAGATGTGATGATGACATGCACCAAAATCATTGGTGATCGTTAAATTATCATTTTGGTTTCTGAATGGTACTAAATATATTTTATGTGCTGTCCCTGTAGACCACAGTAGAAAGACTTGTTTGATGTCCTCACTGCACAAGTCCGGCACTTTGACATACCAAGCTGTAACATGATCAATGTCTGCCTCAGTGCCCTCTTGGAAGGAGAACTGCGAGCATTCCTTCAGTCAAGAGGCAAGGCTAAGCCTTGTGTTTCTGGATGACTATGCAGGTGGAGGGTGCTGTTGACGAGGGTGGGCCCTCAAGGGAGTTTTTCAGACTCTTTTTGAGGGCAATCAAAGATAGTGCACTCTTTACTGGCCCCGAGTCATCCAAAAATCTCTCTTTGGACTGCCATGGTCAATACTTTTGTGTTCCCTCTGCTGTGTTTTTGAAGCCTTTCTTATGATGTAGTTGTTCTCTCACTTGCCTTTTTTTGTATTTTAGCATTGCAGAGAGGGTTGTACAAAACATTTGGAACCATGATAGCAGTGGCCTTTGTTCATGGAGGGGTGACCCCTCTGTTTTTCCTCTGATAGGCTTTATAACAGTCTCTGCCAACTGGCCATGCAACCTCCAACCCTGGATGAAGTCTGATAGGGACCTCAGAGAGAAGCTAAAAAAGGTGACATGTATAGCCCCTTTCCAACTGTAGGAACCTTTTGAAGTTCCTATAACATTTTCAGGAGCCAGGCCGTCTTTTTGCGCATTCAGACATATAGGAACCAGGGGCAAAGGCCCTCAGTTCCTATAACCATTTTAGCTTCTACTCTGAGGCAGGGTCTTTTTAGGGTTCCATAGGAACCCTCATGACGTAGGTGTTTGGTGACTGGTTGCTACGCCCCTTGCCAGATTTCTGCTTCTTGTGTCCCCGCTATTGTTACGGACGCTGCTCATTGCTGCCACCTGAAGCTCCTTTTGCTTGCAAATACCAGTCCGATGCCTGTTCGGAGTGGCTAGACCAGACGCACCCTCATCTCCTCCCCTCTGGTTGGCTCATAACCCTGCCAATCTCATCACAGCCTGCCTGCAACCAGAAAATAAAGGACTGCAGCTGTGTTCCCTGTGGAGGGAGAAGCTGTTTAGCACAGACGGTTTCCCCCTCAGCTTGGCAGATTTGTGGTGGCTTATTAGACTGTATGTTTCTGTGTCTAGTGGTGGCATTGGTTAAGGTGTTGGATCCACCAAGATGGCTGCCACTAAGCTCACCTGAGAGGCCGGCCTTGATACAATCTATCTGTATTTAAGTTATTCCAGTAATCCATACAATCTCATCTAAAAGTGAAAATATCACTTTATGTTGTTATTTACTTTCATATTATTGGAGAATTGAACTTCTAAAACAATTAAACGTGGAGAAATTTGACTTGCGATGTGCCACACTGAGGATTCAGCTCTTTATGTTTTGGACTTAATATCAGCATATTTGGATAAAAAACATGCCTCCAAAGATGAAAAACAATGATGATTTCGTCACTGCTACTCGGATACGTCAAATGCTTGAGGAGCAAAAAAGTTTTTTTGTGGACTTATTAAAGCAGCAAGAAAGCACGTATAAGGGCTTTGTCCAAATGCTTATGGATTCATTTGATACCAGAGTGGATGGAATGCTGAAAGGTCTATGTGACTTTAAAGCAAGTCTTCAGTACACTCAAAAGGATGTTGAGGAAGTCCACGTGTGTTCTAATAAAATATCCAATGACTATAAAAACATTACAGATGACATAAACATGGTCAACTCGAATCTTAACATCATGAATGGCAAAGTTGACTATTTGGAAAATCATTCTGGGCAGAAAAACTTGATCTTTGATGGAATCTCTGAATCTGAAAATGAAAAAGATTTGGGAAACAAAGACCAATTGTGGTCAAGGTTCTACACATTAAGGATAATGTCTTGGACAAAGCGAAGCACCTAAAAGGAACTAATATTTATGTCAATGAAGATTACTCCAAAGCTGTCAGACAAGAACGAAAGGATCTTATTCCTGTGATAAAAGAAGCAAGAAAACGAGGAGCTATTGCTTATCTGAGATTTAATAAGCTCATTACCCACCCTCCAAATAGGTAAAAAAGGGAGTAGAAATGCAACATTTTTTGTTGCTTTGAGTATGATGCAACATAATGTCTGAAATGATATGAGTGAGGACCACTTTTGATAAGAGCCAGAATTCAAAATGCTTTAAATGCTAAAAGAACATGACTTCACATATTTCTTGTTCCATTTGCACAGCGAGTTTTCATTTTAGATGTACATCCATCTCTAAAAATGACACCAATAATTGGTCTTCTTGGTTTTGTGAAGTATGTTCTTCTATGTTTCCTTTCAACACAGTTGATGATAAACAGATGCTTAAGTTTAGTAACGATAATGAAAATTATGAGATAGTATGTGATGACACATTGGTATTCAATCCTTTTGACCTTAATAGATATGATAATTTGTAAAATGTTTATAATTTACAATCTGACCCTGATATTATTTTTTTTCTGATATTTATAATCCCATGTATTGCAAATATTATGATGAAGAGCAATTCAATTCTTTAACTCATTAACAAATGGTTGTACTTTATTTTTAGTTTTGCATTTAAATGTTTGCAGTCTCCCAAAAAATTATGATCAGCTTGTTAATTTATTATCTACATTAAAGCAAACATTTTCAGTTATTGGTGTTGGTGAATCTTGGCTTTGAGAAAATTCAAGAGTCTGGCCTTTATGAACTACCATCATATAATTCTGTTCATTCTATTAGGCTGTAAAGGACGATGATGAACATAATATTAATTAGGTTTTATCTTGTGAGCAAATTATTTATTATACTTATGTTCCCTGAGTAAATGTGATTTTGTTGTTTTGGATTAAGATTGTTTGTTTCTTGAAGTGAGCAGCAAAGGAAAATTGTTTTGGAGTGTGGATTTTAGTATAAGCCCGACTGGGTTTCTGCCACACTCTATTGGGATGTGTTTGAATGTACACCTGTATTTGTTTTTCATTGTGTGGGTTAAACCTGACTGTGTGATTTCAGTTTAATGGTAATTTGTAGTCTTGGTTTGGTTTGGTTTTGCCTTCGTGTAGCATACAGCTCTTTTGGCTGCTCTTTGAGTTCGGTTGTGTTCTGCCTTAGATTCAGCTTGTGGTGTTTTTGTTTTTTTCTTAAGAAAAAAAAAGCACACAGGCGAAAGCTCCCAAACAGGAAAACTGCGTCCCTCAGTCCACAGCTGCCCCAAATGTGGGGTGATCATCTCCTTTGCAGTCGACCATGCTTCCTGATTGGGTAGCCGTTCCCGAAACTAGAGCAGTCATCGGCCAATCTGGGGGATGGAAGAAGCATGCGATAAATGGACCAGCGAGGAGGTCAAAGCTCTTTCGACCGCATGAAGTACAGTCCCTTCCGACCAGTCCCTCTTCTGGCTACTGTGCAGGACAAGCTGTTAGATGCTTGTTACGGCCCCAGGCATGTCAGCCTGGACCTGCTCCTACTCCCTGGCTCCACCCTCGACATCCGGACAGGAATCCTCTCTAGTTTCCTATGATTGGCACCGGCTGGTGTGGACAGAGGCTGGATTAGATGACTACGGTTTTTGGATCCTTTCCTTCCCCTGCTGTGATTGGGTGCCATCTGCTGTCATTCATCATGGATAGCCATTCAGGACGCTGGCCTGAAAGGAAAAGTTTCCTCTGATGAGACGCCACTCAAAAAGAATAATCAGTCTGTTCGGGTCAACTTACATATGGGAGCAAACATTTTCTCTTTTAACGCTGAACAAAAGCAGAATGAGAACTTGAATGACCGAAAGTCATCTCCATGATGTCCTTCGAATCTCAACCACCCAGTTTACTCCTGACCTGCCTGCCATCCTTCAGTCCAAAGTGCAGCATCACTGCTCACACTGAGTGCAATGACATTCTCACTTTAGGTGAGTTCAAAATATATTCTACAGTTTCCATGTGTTAATAAGCATGCATGCACGAACAAGTATGCAAGTACACATGCGAAGCAGTGTTAATTTCGTCAGACGAGACGAGACGAAATATATTAGTCTACTAAGCATTTTTCAATGATTAAGACGAGACGATGACGAGACCAAGTCATGGTTCTGGAACTCTGACAAAAAAATATAGAGCCACAAAATATCGTCAACGAAAAGAGACGAGACTAAACTTTGGGTAATTGGACGAAAACGAAAATAGAAAAATATTTTTTGTAATCGTCCGTGAAACAGACATCGGGAAGACTTTGAGTCTGTGTCTGTCTCCCTTTGTCACACAGATACTTTTTCTCACAATGTAAACAAGCCGGAAAGCCAACTACACTGCGAGATGATACATGTCCTTTCATGTCCTATTGCAACCCTGTGTGCATAGCTAACTTCCTGTCTAGTCAGTGCGACCCTGCCGCAGCTAAGCACCCGTTTCGCTCCGCTGTCTCTGTGTGTTTTCAGCCTACTAATGCAGCGACCGCGAACATGCTTGGGAGAAAGAGGAGACTGGATGTATGGACACATTTCAAGTACAATTCAGTTGAAAGAAAAAGTGAATGTATAATTCTGCGAGATGGAAAGACGTGTGGTGCGAGGATTGCAGGGAAAAACACCACAAATCTGAAGAGGCATATCAAGATTAATCACCCCGATATCAAGGTATGTCTTCAGTTCTAATCAGGATATGAAAATAAAGATGGCTTACAGTACACAGTAGGCTACACAACTAACAATTGTTGTGTTTCATTTGCGTTAAAATGCTGTTAATCTTTGAAATGTTTGGACGCTATTAGCTAGCCCATTGATTTGAACGAACAGTCATATAGAGCAGACGTTAGCAGAAAAAAAAATTAGGCGCTCCAAAAGTACCGCCAATTCAAGTCTCTTTCCACGGAGAAAGACAATGATCATAGATGGACAATTATCTTGAAACCTTTTGCAATCTGAGTTACAACGCATTGGATATATAAATCTGAAGCATGTTAAAAGCAATCTGTATGCAATGTGATTCTGTTGTTTTGAAAAAGAACAAACAGCTAACTGGTAATTTGTTTTGTCCAGATCTCATTTGTTTAGTCCAGAGCTCATTTAAGTCATCTAAAGATGTCATGTGTTTAGTCCAGAGCTCATTTAAGTCATCTAAAGATGTCATGTGTTAAGTCCAGAGCTCATTTAAGTCATCTAAAGATGTCATGTGTTCAGTCCAGAGCTCAGCTCATTTAAGTCAGCTAAAGATGTAATTTGTTCAGTCCAGAGCTCATTTAAGTCATCTAAAGATGTCATGTGTTAGGTCAAGATCTCATTGGTCTGCATAGGTTTGAGAGAATGTTTCAAGCGCCAGATTTCTGTAAGGTGTTAAAAATAAAATGGTAACCTTTCAGTATATTGGTGTATTTCTTAAACCATCATCAGAGTTGTGTGTGTGGTGGATTGGCAGAGCTTAATCCCCCCCTTCAACCCCAGAGGAAGAAAATGATGACTAAGAATAAAAGACTAAAACTACACTAAGACTAAAACTAGACTAAGACTAGACTAAAATACAAGTGGTTGTTGTTACACTAAAATAAGACTAAAATGCCAGCACTTTTCGTCAACAAAAACATGACTAAAAAGAATGGTGTATGGCTGACTAAATTTGACAAAAATATTTTTTTTGTTTTTGTGACAAGACTAAGACTAAGACTAAATTAGAAAATGGCTGACAAAATTAACACTAATGCGAAGACTGAATTAATATTGGTTGAAGAGTTCAAAAGGCAGCTACCAGAAAGCCTTGTTGTTCACCTAAACAAACAACAAGTGACTGAGTTATCTGCTGCTGCCATTTTTGCAGATGAATACGTGTTGACCCATAAGACTGTGTTTCAGCCTGAAAAACCTTCTGATAAGAGAATGGTGTCTGTAATGAAGTCGCAGCCCAAACAGGACCAAGAATGTTACTACTGCCATAAAAAAGGCCATTTGTTAGCTCAACGTCCGGCACTGAAACTGAAGAATCTGAGTTCCCCTCCTAAAGTAAAAGGAGTGGGTTTCTTAAAACATGTTACGGGTGAGGTGAACCAGATGGACTGCACCCTTGACCCATGTTTCAAGTCTTTCGTCATGACTGGCACTGTATCTTTGTCAGGTAAGGAGGGCGAATCCAAACAAATTTGTATCCTGCGCGACACAGGTGCATCACTGTCAGTAATCCTTGATGAGTCATTACCCTTTTCGGAGGAGTCATATGCCGGGTATAGTATTATGCTGTGTGGGGTTAAAATGGGTTATTCTCCCCGCCCAGTGCATTTAGTTCATGTTAAAACTGATTTAATCAGTGGAGTTTTTCCGATGACTGTTTGTTTGGAACTGCCTATTAAAAATGTCTCCCTATTACTAGGGAACGACATTGCTGGGGGCCGAGTTATCCCTAATCTGGAAGTTCTTGATGAGCCGGTTAGAGGTTGTGTCCATGTTTGCGATTGGTCAGAACATCCAAACACCACCCTTTTTATGTGAACATGCACTAATCTTAATTGGAAAACCCTGGGTTGAGTTATCGAGTTGATAACCAGCTTCGTAGTACAACTTATCCAGATCCCGAATGTCTGGGTAAGTCAACCCAGGTAACGGAGAGAAATCCGGGGTATGTTAATCACGCTTCGTAGTACAGGCCTCTCCTCTCATTGTTCCTCTTGTTGACAAATTTGCACATAGTTTGCACTGTTTTTAGCACAATTGCACGTTATATTGTTTCAGTGTTGAAATTTCCATGCAAAGATGTGAAATTCTCTCACTACATCGGGGACGGCTGCCCCTGGCCTGTCTTGCCCTGGCAGACCTCCCAGGGAGCCTGGGTGCCTAATGCTGCCAGAGGCTCACAATCCAGAGGGAAGTTTGCTTGCATCCCCAGACCCCTCTTCTTTCCTACTCTCTCTCTCTTTCACACACACACACACACACGTAGGGACTTGGGAGGCGTACACGTCATGCGGGGTGGAGCGGAGGGGGCCATTTAAGTGGCCTCCTCGGCTGCAGCCTGTGACAACTCGCAACCCAGAAACCAGGACCCGGATTTGGGGCTTGCTGTTCTCTGGTCCGCCCTTTTGCTCCTTTTTCCTGTCTTCCTTCTTTTTCTATCCCATCCGGTCAGGTCCAGCTAGATTACATAGATTCCATAATTTAATTCAACAGTAAATAAATCAATAAATGAATCAGATTATCAAGAGGAGCCTTAAAACCATAAGCCTGGCTTTGGCAAACCAAATTTGTTTGGCACAGCACAGCAAGCAGGCTGCTATTCTGTTTGCTATGATGCTGGACAGAATAGATTTTAAAAAAAAGAAAAAGGAGGGCGATGAAGCCACGCCCCTTATGACAATTAAACATTATGTGGACTCTGTAAGACCAGCCCATTTGTGATGTATTAAGCAAAACATGCCCCTTTTGCATCACAACCAGGTGGAAATGAATAGAATTTTGTCATTTTATCAACATAACCTATCAGTTGCACTTGTAAATATATATATATAAGTATTTTTTAGGTTAAAACCGATAGAAAAACAGTGGCAGAAATGGCAGATAATAGAAAGCTTCACTCTTCAGTCACAATGAGGACCCTGGAAGAAGAAATTGAATTTTGTAGAAAAACAGTGCAGAAGTTCAAGGAAAATGAGGAAACACTGACACGGGAAAACAAGAAGTTAACTACTGAGATGGCTCACTTTAAAAAAATTTTCCATCGAAAACAAGAAGAAAATGACAAGTTGAGGACAAGAGTTTATGAACTGGAGATGGATGTACAAGAGCTTCAGAATCTCAAAATGAAAAGTTCTGAAGACAAAGAAAAGATAGCCAAATTAAATGATAAGATTACAAACTTACAATCTGACAAACAAAATCTGTTATCAGAACGAACAGATTTATGGGACAAAGAGACATTTCTGCTAAATACTAACCAGACAATCCAAGCAGAACTGGACTTATGTAAATCAACACTGGAAAAGATTATTAAAGAAAACTCGGATTTATTAGAAAACATTAAGGTTTTGGTAGCAGAAAACAAGAATCTCACTACTGAGCTTCAAAAAGCAAACTGCAATACGAAACATCAAAAGGATGAACTGGAAGAAGCAAAAAAATATATTTTAGAAAGAAATGCAAAACTAGAAGAGGAAAATGTTTCTTTGAACAAGACGATAATTGAGAAGACTTCAGTCATGGAAAGCTTACAACAGTCAAATCAAGATTTAAAGAAACAACTTGAAGAAAAAAAGGAAGAGATGGCATCATATACATACAAGGATCAGTGTGAAAGAGAAAAATGCAGGACTCTGCAGGAAAATACTTGTAAATCTAAACTGCAGAAGATTGATGTAGAAACATAGGTGAAGCATTTAGATGATGTACATCTCAGACAAGATGGTGGAGTTTCGGTGCAAAATGGCTGTTAAAAAAGTCTGCATTGGCTCTAATGACTAGTGCTTTTTTTATATATAGGAGTACAGGCTCTGGAAAACTTTTGCAATTCTGCAGAACTGCGCCCATTTTAATATTAAATAGGTATTGCACATATCCAAGAGAAACACGCACAGATGACAACCTGTCACCTGAAGAGAACTGGATCAAAGGTTGGAAAATCTAATGAATTAATAAAATAATTTTAGTATTTTACAGGTATAGAAGAAGTAATTTTGAAGATACAAGCCTATCATAAAACAAGGTACAAAACAAATTAAAATGAAAACAAATCTAGAATTTTCTTCGATGTCACCGTGGTAAAGTTAGTTTGACGTTCGATATTCAAAAGATATTTGGACCGATATTTAGCTGAGCCTATGTGCTTTGTCACGGGTTTGAGAAGCACAATACCACGGTTGTGTGGTCTTTACTACCAGTGGGAGCATCAACAAATTACAGATACCAGAATTTTTGAAAAACAATATCTCCTGAACCACATGAAATATAAATTTCAAAACAATTTAAACTATTCAACATTTCTTCGTGCATGTTGCACAGCCTTTGTTTTTTCCATTTTCATCTCATACTATTTTATATTAACTGTTTAATATTTTAAACTTCAATAGCTTTTCAGTCATGTGACCTACACACCTCTAATCATGTAATCACAAATGCCGATGCACCGTATTAGTTTTCATTAATTTCACTATAAAATCACAGTTCGTAAACTTCAATTGCCTAGTATATCATATTTGAAACATGAATTTATTTGACTTCGAGTAATCAAAATTATCAATACTTGCCACAAAAACCTGATGTATGCAATCTGTTACGTGTCTTCTGCCCTCTGGTGGATTATATATGCACTGCAAACAGTACCAAGCTTTTCAATGCCAAATCCAAAATGGCTACCATCCCAGAACAACTAGCAAGCTTTTGGGTCTGAAATCTTGGTTGAGATTAACAAAGTTACAGTAAGAGTGCTGTTTATATTGTAGCTTATATTTCCAAATTAATATTTACTGTATTGAAGCGTATCAAAGTTTATAGTAAAACTGCGTAGAAAATGTGTAAATCTAATATGATACTGCAGGTTTAGAAAGTAATTGTAAATCCCTCAGTTATTGTATTGCATTTCATGATGCAATCTGCATTATGTCGAACCCAATACCAAATTAAATGTTTTAAATATTTAATTAAGCTAATTAAAGACTGTACGGAAGCATGGAGCTGTCACCCAAATTAAAAAAGGGACCATATCACGTTACAACGCGACAGGTTTATTGTAAAAATGTGAAACGTATCACGTTACAGCGTGATATGTTTTGTGGTTCAAACGTGGAATATAAATTTTTCGTTGTGTGGGGAATTTGTGTGTGCTACATCCAGAGAAATGCCTAATTTACTAAATGGGCTTAAGTTTTACTTCATTGGAGAGATTTGATGAAGCTTGGAGGACACTGTGATATTGCTGACGTTGCACCCTTAAAGTAGACAGGACCACGTCTTTGTGTCGGCAACTTACTTCTCCCAGTCCCAGCGGTGCCTTTAAAGCCTTTATAATTCTTTTTTCAAGAAACAACATATTATTAACTAAAAGCAGCGCACACACTCTATTGCAACTCAGACAAATGCACGCACCGTCTTACTGCGCGCAGGCAGCTGACGCAACGTGTTGCTTATAACGGTCTTGTGTACAATAATAAACCAAGTCTGCGCAAACAGATTAAAGGCTGGCCTAGAACAGATTATCAGTGAAACTCAGTCTGGATTCTTGAAGGACCGGTCCATCCATAACAACATCAGACTGATTTTGGATCTACTAGATTACAATTATTTGATTGAAGACGATGGTGTGATTCTTTTTTTGGACTTCTATAAGGCATTTGATATGGTTGAACATGCTTTTATCTTGAAATCTTTAGAATATTTTGATTTTGGAAAAAAGTTTATTCATTTAATTTCTTTGTTGTATTCCGATATCAATAGCTCGATCTCTCTACCTTTCAGGACAACAAAACGCTTTTATGTTAAACGTGGAATTCGTCAAGGCTGCCCAGTATCCCCCCTGCTTGTCATCATTGTCACTGAACTATTGGCAATTTTTATGAAAAACAATAATAATATTGCACCTTTAAATTTGATGGGAAATCCAGTGATTATTAGTCAATTAGCTGATGACACAACTTTATTTTTAAAGAACATTTCACAAGTCCCTATTGCACTGTCTCAAATCTCATTGTTCTCTAAAGCTTCAGGTTTACATTTAAATATTACAAAATGTGAGTTATTAACAATTCACGATCAACCACCTGGAAACTACTTTAACATCCCAGCTGGAGATGAAATTAAATATCTAGGAATTACAATCACAAAGGACATAAATAAAAGAGAAAGCCTAAATTTTGAAAATAATATACAAAAATCCAAGAAGATCTTAAATAGTTGGCTCCTAAGAGACATGTCCATTTTTGGACGTATTCTGCTGACTAAAATGGACGGTCTTTCAAGATTAATCTACCCCTCTCAATGCTTATATATATCTGAAAATTCTATGAAAAAAATAAATCAAAATCACTTTAATTACATCTGGAAAAATAAACATATCAGAAAGAATGGTACAGTTAAATCATTGGAGGAAAGAGGCTTAAATATGACTGATTTTGTACCAATGAATGGTACTTTAAAATTAAAATGGCTTCAATTATTCATAAAAAAGCAAAACATTTCTTGGTATTACATCCCTAAAATTATTTTTGAAAACCTTGGAGGAATCGAATTCTTACTAAAATGTGATTTTGAAATTTCTAAATGACCAATTATCAGACTTTCACAAACAGGTTCTCCAATACTGGAAAATGATATATAAACACAACTTTTCCCCTCACACAAATTCAATTTGGAACAATAGGTGCATCTTAATAAATAGAACATCTATTTTCTATAAAGACTGGATGGACAAAGGAATCTGGACCACTTTACATTTATTAGATACTGATGGAAATCCTCTCTCATACAACAAATTCATTGAGAAATATGAGGTGGTATGTTCTGAAAACAAATTCAACAAAGCTATCCCTTTGGCAATGTTTAAATTGGCAAAAGAAATCTTGACTCATTTCCATTCCTATATAATCAGAAAACCATCTTTAATAATTGAAGGTTGTCTATTTATGGATAAAAAATTTAACAATAATTTTTTAGATCAAATCTCACTAAACACTACTTTCCATCTCAACTAAAAAGAAAATGCTTTTTAAAAGATTATAACCCGAAATTTATGATTCAATATCTAGCTTTCCCAATTCCACCTAAAGCAAAAGAAATCCATTTTTAAATTTTAAACACTATTTATCCATCCAACGAGCTCTTACATAATGAGTTCAACATCAGTTCGAATGCACTTTCTGTAAGGCGGATATTGAAACTATTCTTGCAAAAGAATGCTAGACTTTTGGACTGTATTCAGTACTGGATAACCGGTAAAAATATGTATTATCCCCCCTTAACTTTTCAGATAATTAGATTTGGTTTGAGAATGGAAAATAAAACAAACGAATTTGGAATTAATAATGTGATTATACTAGCAAAATTTTTTATTCACAAATGCAGATTCTTGAAAATTGACCCAATCATTGAGGCCTTCAAAAAGGAAATGTTACTTTTGAATAAAGCTTTGAAATATTGCAAATCCGGTAAAGCCCATATATTGGATGATTATTTTAAACAACTTCCAGAATAACATAAAGAAGAAAAGAAATAATAATCTGTGCCGTTTTGTTTTATTTGTTTTATTTATTTACTTTTTTTTTTTCTCTTTCATTAATATATATATATATATATATATATATATATATACCTTGAATTCTTGTTTTTTCATCCTTCATGTTGGTGCTGCTCAGACCTGTTCTTTGTACTTGTGATTTACTGTACTTATGTCATGCTGTATTTTGATGTGTTTACTTGAATAAAAGTAAAAATAAATAAATAAATAAAAAATAAAAAATAAACCAAGTCTGCACCAGCCTCTTAACGACCCATTATTTGAGGTGTGCTGCAATATGGACATACTGAAAACCTGCAGGACACTGGCTTAAGAGGTCCCAAGTTGGGGATGCCTGCTCTATGGCAATTCAGACACACACAAACGGCCGTCTCACAGTGTGCAGGCTGTGTTTCTCATAACTGTCCCACATTTCTGTATGTACAACAATAAACCAGAGAAGAACAGTTAATCATTGTAAAAAAAAAACTGAAATGTTTACACTTGATGAGCATATTTTCCATAAAATGTATTTTGCTCCAATATAGGTCGTAACAACAGGCTATGTTCTTATAATAAAAGTATCACATTATAACATGATACGTTTCATGTTCTTACAATAAACATATCACGTGATAAAGTCCCTTTTTTTTTTTTAATTTGGGTGACAGCTCCACGCTTCCGTAAGACTGAAATGTCATCATTAATATACATTTGGTGTGTTTATGTTTTAGGTTTATACAACTTGCTCTAATCACTTGGATATTGCAATGACTTCCCTGCTAATTATTGACATAGCTCATCAGTTTCACACAAAACATTAATTGGCTATTATAAAGTGTGTCATCATCTTCAATTCAGATAGGAAATTAAGACAATTTCTACCACAAGGCAATATAATATAATAGCCAATACGTTTGTAAACAGGTTACTGTTTAAAAAAAATAACAAATCAAACCAATTGACATTTTGAAAATTTTGCAAATGCAGTGGACCCCATTTGTTTTTTTTTATAAAAGAAATATTCTTGTTGCGAAATTAACATAAATGCCTGACGTATCAAATATGATTTAAAAATAATAACAGGCTTTCAGTGGTATAAAGTTTATAGCTGTCATTGTTTTTGTATAACCACAACAGAACTAAAGGGTAAGATATGTTTTATTTTAATCCCAAATTCATATATAATCATATATATATATAATCATTCTTATTTCTGCACATGCCGCAGGCTAATTATAATCCACAATTCAGGTGTCAAGGCTTGTTAGATAGGGTTTACTTATGTCCTTAATAATGTTACTTGTCCATTTCAGTGTATAGCTTTTGCATGTGACAGGAAATAAGTCAGTGTGTGTTCACCTCAATAGTGATGATGTTGTGGTTGTGTTGTCTGTAGTTGAGTACGATAGTTCTTGCCTTTTGGCTGTGCTGAGTCAAAGGTTTATGTTCCTTCTTTAGTTTGGTTTACTTGTTCATGGTGTGGTGTTTATATAGTCATATGCAAGACATATGTTATTATCATGGGTGGTTATGTTATGTAGGAGGTCAGATTTCCCATTAAAATGTTTTCACTTAGACCACGATGAAGCAGCAGAACACTAACTGTTTATTTCCTCTGTACAACATATTGTCCTTAGGATTATCCTGGGGCGATTAAAGAAAGGACAAAGAGCAGAAACAGATCTCTGGAAAAAAGCAGGAGAGATAAATGTAGTGACACAGGCATTTGTTGCACATAGTTTTGGAGACAAGAAAGTTACAACTAATTCGGAAACATGGTCTTCTTTAGCTCAGCAGCTTTTTAATGCTGACTCAGAAAAACTCCGTTAATGGTTGTATGTTATATGGAGCCAAAACAAGAAAGAGGACAGGTATTGATGAAACAAGGAGAGAAGCAACAAGAGAAAAAAAAGGAAGAATCCAAACAGCTACCAGATACAGAGAAAGAAATGACAGGTAGAAGAACGAAAGAGAGACGCTCTCCTACCCCTGCTGAAAGTGACACACAAGTAAGAGAGGAGAATCTACCAGGTGATACAGAGGAAGAGATAGAGAATGTCAGAGGGAGAAGAAAGGATGACAGAGGCTCTCTGAAATCGGTAGAGTTTAGAGCAACAAAACCTGGACCTAAGGTTTTCAACATTGTTATTAAAATGGAATAAAATAAAATCTTTGCCAGGCACAACAAGCCTTAGGCGACCATGGACAGACATACTGTACAAAGAGTTTATGAAAATCAACCCTTGCTGTACTGTCATTTAAATATCAACGTGAAACCTAAACAGAGCAGTAAAAGAATCTCGCCCTTCCTACATGTATCTGCAGTGTGCACATTTAAGAGATGCAAAGCTTTGTATGTGTTCACAAAAAAACAAAAGCCTGGAACTCTGAAAGAAAACATAACAATCAAAGTGCTCAGATATGGTGAAGTCACCCATCCAAAAAACGAAAGGAAATTCCGACCTGCGAGCTATAGAAGACGAGGGAAAATTGCCAGAACTCTTCAAAAAGGTGTGAGCAACTACCATTATCACCAGCTCAGCAAAACACACAAGGATGAAATTTCTGCAGGCAGTATCACAAGGAGTCTAACTAAGAATGTCTTGAAAATTATATCATCTGAATTGAAAAACAGTATGCAACTCCATGATGATGTTATGCTGGAGCTAATGCTAACACAGAAAATAATGGAGTGCAGTACCAATATTTCCTCAGGTGGTTACATACAGCACCTTCAGGTGGACCCATTTGGCATTCATATGTACATGGATGCAAGTATACAGATTTTAGTGGAGCATCTCAAACTCACGCCAGTTCACTGTTGCCAACTCCTCAGTAAGGAAAGTAGCTATTGGCTGTCCTGAAAGTCGCTAGAAGTCGCTAAATGACGTCATCGCCTAATTTGCATAATTGGCCATTTGCATGTAATGTAGGAGAAAGAAATAACATCGTGGAGAGACAAAAGCTGAGTCAGAAACACCCTAAATATGTTTAGAACTACAAATAATTTTTTCTGTTGATTCTTGGTTTGTTTTTTTGTTTTTGGATTTTTGTCATTGAAATTGGCCATCACTTTTAAAAAATACGCTTTGATAACCTTTGTCGAGATCCACATTACATAAATCATTGTCCTTTACTGTTAACTGTTAGAATATCAAATTTAACCAAATGACTGTTAAGTTGCGCAGAATTGCTAGCTCTATGTCTAACCTATCGCGTCAAATTTTTGTCAAAACCAGGGAGAGCAAAATAAACATGCTCGCGCGCAGATTACACTACCATCGCGCAGAAATTCATTTACCGAGAGGACAAAAGATCCTCTCGCGTGACAGACGACCAACTCCCGCACGCGTGTGGAAGGCCTCGCGCGCGCATTTTACGTTCCGAGCGCGCGAAGCTGGATCAGACGCGCGCGCGTTTCTGTCATGCCGCCCCCGTTCGAGGATGGCTGCGCTCTCGCCAGCGTCTCTGCCCTCGCGGTGACGTTTTCCTAGCGCGGATCAAAATGTGTTTTGACACATGGGGCGGGACAAATGCCCATTCTATAAGCCTTCTCCTGATTGGTCCGCGTACACAGGAAGTTGTGTCAGGAAGACCTTGACTGACAAGACGGCTGGAGCCGGGACAGTTGCGGTGGTTTTGGCATTTTGGCAACGATACTTTGCTTGAGGTAAGTGTATGGAGTTAGTTTTGTGTTTTTATTAAATGCAAAAAAAAATTATCTGAAAGGAAAAAAAATATATTTTTTTAGGTTTTTTAGGCTCGGAACGTAAAATGCGCGTGCGAGGCCTTCCACACGCGTGCGGGAGTTGGTCGTCTGTCACGCGAGAGGATCTTTTGTCCTCTCGGTAAATGAATTTCTGCGCGATGGTAGTGTAATCTGCGCGCGAGCATGTTTATTTTGCTCTCCCTGGTTTTGACAAAAATTTGACGCGATACTAACCCTCCTCCTTTATCCGGGCTTGGGACCGGCAAAGTAACACAAAAGAGACACTTTGGCAGAGTTAGTTTTTGGTTTTGTTTTTTTTTTTTTTGTTTTTGTTTTTGTTTTTTTTTTCTTTAGTTTTCTTACTTTTAGTTTAGTTTCTAACCTTATGCTGCACTTAGAAGCCTACAACTGATGTATCCATCAACTGGCTCTTTGAGCACATCAATATTTGCCATTGGATTCAGCACCCTGCTACACCCTGACTTTATCAAGCTAACCAAGCTGTCAAGAAGTTTAGGAGGATCTACCTGCTCGCCCTCAAAAGCCTTGATGGCCAACTGTACCTCACCAAGCACTGATTTCAAAAAAGTCAGATGCAAGATGTTTTGAGGATCACTGTACATGGAGTATAAAACTTCAGCCATGTAACAGTGTTCGCTGGACTTATTCACTGCAATTATTTATTTTAGTATGACAGCGAAAAAAACATTTACATTTACATCCCGCTCTGTAAGCCAGGACGGGATCAGCGGTGCCTTTGCACATGCACAATTCATTTTCAGTGTGTAAGCGAGCGGTGGGTCTCCTCTCTGCTGCTCTGACTGCAGCCGCTGCCCGAGCAACTGTGAGACTGACCACCTGTGTGAGTGCTTTGGGACGGGGAGCTCCTGCAGCACATGCTGCTCGTTCACGACAGTAACTGCAGAACAACATGTGCTTTCAAAGAGTCTCTAAAACACCAGAAAGTCTCCAATAACTACAGTAAAAGTCGCTAGATTTGTCGCTAGTCGCTTTTAAAAAAAAAAGTCGCCAAGAGGGTTTGAAAAGTCGCCAGATTTAGCGAGAAAGTCGCCAAGTTGGCAACACTGCGCCAGTTACCCTCCACCTTGATTCTACTGGCAGAGTTGTTTTAAAGATTCCTAACCAAAAAAAAAAGAGTACTCTACTATGCTCTTGTACTGCCAGGGAAGGGCAAAGATAGGCCACCTCTCCCCATCTCTGATTTAGTATCCAATGAACATTCCATCCCAATTCTTACATATTGGTTGATGGAAACAGTCAGAAAAGTTTCCAAATATACATCACATAGGGTAAGGCAGGTAGAGACAGATTACAGCTGGGCACTAATGAATAGTGTGCTACTGTCTTTCAACAAGGAGAGTATTTTTGCCTATCTTGAAAGAGCCCATGATGTGGTAGCAATGAAAAAGTCCAGTAGTGATCTTCACAAGTTCACTGTATTACATCTTTGATCTGCCCACATTCTTAAAGCTGTCTCTCATGAGTTTGGAAAAAAGTCAGCAGACAAAGGACTGCAGGAGTATGCCACACATTGCTTTGCTGTGCTGTTGAACAGTACCAGCATGGATGAAGCACTTTGTGTGTTCAAAAATATGTGTGTGCTTTTGTTGCGCCCTCCGCTCCATCATATAGGGAGAGGTACGTGGTTCTTGTGGGAGCTAAAATGAGAGACGGAGACGCAGCCGACGACTTCACTCCATTCCGTTTTTATTCCACAGCAAAAAGAACAACGTCATCACCATGCGTGTGCACAACACAACTCTTTTCTAGTCAAGAGCAATCGATCATGCAATCATTGAACTCTTATTAAATTAATATTGTACATAGTCATTTTCCCTTTTGTAACAATAATGAAAAATTCCATTATGACATATTACTCTTTTAACTCTTGTAGTTTCACTATTAAATATTTTCCAACTGTGTATGACACAGTTTTTAAGCATTTTTAACATATATTTTTAACCTGTCTTTTCAACCTGTCACACTTTTCACTGCAGCCGAGGACAGTGATCTGCTCAAACATGCCAAGAGAAGTATGGACATGTGCATAGGACATATCAAAGACTTTAAAGACGGGCATGTGGAAGGAACCAATGATGACCATGAATGTGAAACAAACAGAAATGCAAAGACAGTATCTGGGCAATCTCCATTTACCAGCGACTTTGCCACTGTGGAGTGGGGTATTACTTGGCAATCTGTCTAGATATGCCAAAGATAGAGTCAGCAATGGAACAACAGAGACCCAGAAGACCCAGGAAACAAATTGCCAAGTTGAGATGTGGTTCAGAATTGTGAAACATTCCATCCTGCAGAAGAAAAAGTACCTATAACAGTGTTATAGAAGATGCGAAGGACATGCCACAGCAAAAGTGACTGGGTGGAAAAAAAGTGGACAGGTGGGGTTATAAACCATACCATACAACAGGACACAACTTATCACGTTATAACGTGATATTTTTCACGTTTTTACAATAAACTTATCACGTTATAACGTGATGTGTTTCACGTTTTTACAATAAACATCACGTTATAACGTGATAAGGTCCCTTTTTTTTAATTTGGGTGACAGCTCCACGCTTTCGTACCACCTCCTTCTTCAAGTTGTTTCTTTAAATCTTGATTTGACTGTTGTAAGCTTTCCCTGATTGATGTCAGCTCATTTATTGTCTCCTTCAAAGAAACTATTTTTTTCTGCTTTTGTAACAAGCTTATTTTTTTCTGAGATAATTTCTATTGCTTCTTCCAGTTGTTTCATATCCCTTTTAATACAGATTATATTGCAGTTTGCTTCATTAAGCACAATCGTCAGTTCTGGTTTTACTCAAACATAAGCAGTGATGTTATGTTTGTGAATGAATGTTTGTCATTAAATTTTTTTTTTTTTTCAATGTTTTCTAATAAGTCTGCTTTTTCTTCCATTGTTATATTTACATGCATCTGGTTCTGCACTGATTGTCTGATTTTGTATTGTTATTTTACCTGTGCAGCACTTTAGGTACCCCTTGGTATGTGAAAGTGCTATATAAATAAAGATTGATTTGATCTGATTTGTCTGGCAAGTGTTTAGTGGATGAAAGTCATTTTCCATGAAATCTGTTACTTCTGACAATAGGTTTTTGTTTTGAGACTGTAAGTTGGTAACCTTATGCTCAAGTTCTGCTCTCTGCAACTCCAGATCAAAAACTCTTGTCTTCAACTTGTCATTTTCTTCCTGTACTTGATCATATAATTTTTTAAGGTGAGCCAACTCAGTAGTTATCTTGTTTTCCCGTTTCAGTGCTCCCTGAGTTTCCTGAAACTTCTGCACTGTTTCTCTAATATTCAGTTTCTTTTTCCAGGGTCCTCATTGTGACCGAAGGATAAGCCACAGATTTGCGACTGCTGTTCTGTGCCATTTTTGCCACTTTGTTTTATTTTATTTTATTTTATTTATTTATTTTTTTTGTCTAGAACAACCTGCTATTTTAAGTAGCACCAACACAACAGCCCCTATCACAGGCATGTTAGCATCAGCAAAGAATGTACAGTCAGTTCTAGAACACTGACATCAAAGAAAATTCTAGATTTGTTTTTCATTCTAATTTGTGGACACCTTGTTTTGTGATAGGCTTGTATCTTCAAAATGACTTCTACACCTGTAAAATACTGAAAGTATTTTATTATTTCATTAGATTTTCCAACCTTTGATCCAGTTCTCTTCAGGTGACAGGTTGTTGTCTGTACGTGTTTCTCTTGGATATTTGCAATACCTATTTGATATTAAAATGGGCGCCGTTCTGCAGAATCGCCAAAGTTTTCCAGAGCCTGTACTCCCATATATAAAAAAGCACCAGTCATTAGAGCCGATACAGACTTTTTTAACAGCCATTTTGCACCGGAACTCCACCATCTTGTCTGAGATGTACCATCATCTAAATGCTCCACCTGCGTTTCTACATCAATCTTCTGCAGTTTAGATTCCTTTTTTTCTTGATTTGACTGTTGTAAGCTGTCCCTGACTAACTTCAGCTCATTTATTGTCTCCTTCAGAGAAACTATTTCTTTTTCTCCTTCTGTAACAAGCTTATTTTTTTGTAAAATAATTTCTGCTGCATCTTTCAGTTCATCCTTTTGATATTTTAACTGCCTTTTCATCTTGATTATTTTGCTGTTTGCTATTTTAAGCTTAGTGGTGAGATTCTTCTGTTTCTTAAACATCAACCTTTTATTCATTTTATGATTTTTTTCTAATAAATACGAGTTTTCTTTCATCTTAATCAGTGTTGATGTACATGACTCCCTGTCTAATGTCATCTTTTTAGTCGTTTCTTCAAGATGTTTCTTCAGATCTTGATTTGACTGTTCTAAGCTTGCAATGACTGAATTCTTCTCATTTATCGTCTTGTTCAAAGAAACATTTTCCTCTTCAAGTTTTGCATCTCTTTCTAAATAAATTTTTTTTGCTCCTTCCAGTTCATCCTTTTGATGTTTCGTATTGCAGTTTGCTTTTTGAAGCTCAGTAGTGAAATTCTTGTTTTCCGCTACCAAAACCTTAATGTTTTCTAATAAATCAGAGTTTTCTTTAATAATCTTTTCCAGTGTTGATTTACATAAGTCCAGTTCTGCTTGGATTGTCTGGTTAGTATTTAGCAGAAATGTCTCATTGTCCCATAAATCTGTTCGTTCTGATAACAGATTTTGTTTGTCAGATTGTAAGTTTGTAATCTTATCATTTAATTTGGCTATCTTTTCTTTGTCTTCAGAACTTTTTATTTTGAGATTCTGAAGCTCTTGTACATCCATCTCCAGTTCATAAACTCTTGTCCTTAACTTATCATTTTCTTCTTGTTTTCGATGGAAAAATCTTTCAAAGTGAGCCATCTCAGTAGATAACTTCTTGTTTTCCCGTGTCAGTGTTTCCTCATTTTCTTTGAACTTCTGCACTGTTTTTCTATAAAATTCAATTTCTTCTTCCAGGGACCTCATTGTGACTGAAGAGTGAAGTTTTCTATTCGCTGCCATTTCTGCCATTTTTTTTCAGTTTTAACCTAAAAAATACTTATAAAGTATTGTATATATATTTACAAGTGCAACTGATAGGTTATGTTGATAAAATGACAAAGTTCTATTTATTTCCACTTGGTAAACCTGGTTGTGATGCAACAAGGGCATGTCTTGCTTTATTACATCACAAATGGGCAGGTCTTACAGAGTCCAATTCTCATAAGGGGCGTGGCTTCATCACTCTTTTTTTTTTTTTTTTTTTTTAAAACCTGGCCTGTCCAGCATCATAGCAAACAGAATAGCAGCCTGCTTGCTGTGTTGTGCCAAACGAAAAGCCAGGCTTATGGTTTTAAGGCTCCTCTTGATAATCTGATTCATTTATTTATTTATTTACTGTTGAATTAAATTATGGAATCTATGTAATCTAGCTGGACCTGACCGGAGGGGATAGAAAAAGAAGGAAGACAGGAAAAAGGACCAGAGAACAGCAAGCCCCAAATCCGGGTCCTGGTTTCTGGGTTGCGAGTTGCCACAGGCTGCAGCCGAGGAGGCCACTTAAATGGCCCCCTCCGCTCCACCCCGCATGACGTGTACGCCTCCCAAGTCCCTACATGTGTGTGCGTGTGTGAAAGAGAGAGAGAGAGAGAGAGAGAGTAGGAAAGAAGAGGGGTCTGGGGATGCAAGCAAACTTCCCTCTGGATGGTGACTCTCTGGCAGCATTAGGCACCCAGGCTCCCTGGGAGGTCTGCCAGGGCAAGACAGGCCAGGAGCAGCCGTCGCCTATGACTGGGCCATACAGCAGCATACATGCAGCCAATGAGCCGCCACCAACCCCAGAAGGCACCCAACCCCCACATGCATAGGGGGGAGGAAGACAGTGAGAGAGCCCCGACCCACGGTACACCCCCAGGCCCACCTAGGCCCCCTGGTCTTTGGGTCTATGGGGATGAGGGGTGACCTGCAAATTTTTTGCACTTCACATAGGCTTCACATTTTACAGGCAGAGGCTGCCACTTGGCCAGCCCCGATTGGGCCACACAGGACTGCAGCCAACGAGCTACCACTGACTTTAGAAGGCACCCACCCACCAAACACCCAGGGGGGAAGGACAGGAGTGGGAGGAGAACAGTAGGAGAGCCCATATCCACCCCCACAGGCTCCGACAGGGCCGGACCCAGAGCTGCCTCCACAGCAGAGCAGCCCGGTCCCGCACCATAGGAAACCACCAAAAGCCCACAACCATTTGTCACTCCCTGCCATTTTCCAGCCCCCAAAGCAACGAGGTCACAGTTTTCCGACGATTCTCATTCCCTCTGGTCACAGTAGACCAGAGGGAATGAGATTCAGCTAACTGATTCTTTGAGGAGACAGACATTGTCTAACTACTGATGTGGTCTACTAAGAGATTCTTAAACTGCTGAACACACAGATAATTTTGTTTTTCTTGTTTACAAGGATAGTTTTCTTTGCGATGCATAATGCCATGCGGGTCATGTGTGCAGGGTAAATTGCCATGTTAATGCCACCCATGTCACCTAGTAGACACAGTGTGAGGTTTGCAAGAATATTACATTTAAACCACATTGACATATCATCACAAACCTGGAGCCAGAACCTGTGAAAGGGTGTGCAGGACCACAAGGCATGAAAATAGTTGTCAATCGTGTTATCAGTGTAGTGTGAGCAGATGTGACAGACCCAGGCTTTATCACCCTCTAAGAAGCTCTGATACTTGAGTTTGTAACATTCTGTGTAGATTTTTATGTAGCACCCCATCACTCCTCCTATGAGTAAGAGTTTTAACCACGCTAAAATGAGCTGATGGGGTTGGGTTGGGTTTAAGGTAGCCTCCACAATGGTTTACCTGTTACCATGTGCTGACATTAACGTGAATGATAACACTTCACAACATTAAGAATGACTCCAGACAACAGTTAATTAAAAAAGTAGAACAGTTAAATAAACTTAAATGTTACTTTTCTTCCAGTAAACAAAATACAGACTAATGTAAACTGATTTAAATAATCCAAATGTTCACCCTACTCCCTACATAGTGCCCTATGGGGGGTAAGGGTTACTTTACTTGTTTTGTCTGATTTTCTTTACTTATTTAAACTCTGAGCATAAATGATTAATATGCATTACAATGTTGCAAAAGAAACAACTTCATATTGATATTACATAACTCATAAAAAGATTAAAATGATCTAATAATCCTTCCACATTTTCATACAGCATAATTACTCAAGCTAAGGCAAGGCAAGGCAAGGTAGTTTATTTGTATAGCACATTTCATGTACAGGACAATTCAAAGTGCTTTACATAAAACAAAGACACGTCATGTGCACGTCATGGACTGTCCATATCACCTTGTTCAGACATAAGAGTGCCCACATGTGCACTTGGCACCAGGACACTCTAGGCCGCAGTTCGATGATCGACTTTGTAGTCGTATCAGTCGGACTTGCGGCCGAATGTTCTGGACACTCGGGTGAAGAGAGGGGCAGAGCTGTCAACTGATCACCACCTGGTGGTGAGTTGGCTCAGATGGTGGGAGAGGATGCCAGTCAGGCCTGGCAGACCCAAGCGTGTTGTGAGAGTATGTTGGGAACGTCTGGCAGAGTCCCCTGTCAGAAGGAGTTTCAACTCCCATCTCCGGCAGAGCTTCAATCATGTCCCGGGTGAGGCGGGGGACATTGAGTCAGAGTGGGCTGTGTTCTGTGCCTCTATTGTAGAGGCGGCCAGCTGCAGCTGCGGCCGCAAGGTCGACGGTGCCAGTCGTGGTGGTAACCCCCGAACTCGTTGGTGGACACCGGCAGTAAGGGATGCCGTCAAGCTGAAGAAGGAGTCCTATTGGGCCTTTTTGGCCTGTGGGACTCCAGAGGCAGCTGATGGGTATCGGTGGGCTAAGCGGAGCGCAGCTTTGGCGGTCACTAAGGCAAAAACTTGGGCATGGGACGAGTTTGAAGAGGCCGTGGAGAATGACTTCCGGACGGCTTCGAGGAGATTCTGGTCCACCATCCAGCAGCTCAGGAGGGGAAAGCAGTGCTCCGTCAACACTGTGTACAGTGGGGATGGGGGGGCTGCTGACCTCGACTTTGAACGTTGTGAGGCGGAGGTAGGAATACTTTGAAGACCTTCTCAATCCCACAAACATGTCTTCCGATGAGGAAGCAGAGTCTGGGGTAGCTGGTGCTGGGTCTCCCATCTCTGGGGCTGAGGTCGCTGAGGTGGTTAAAAAGCTCCTCGGTGGCAAGGCCCCGGGGGTGAATGAAGTCCACCCAGAGTTCTTTAAGGCTCTAGATAGGGTTGTCTTGGCAAACAAGCCACTGCAGCATCGCATGGACATTGGGGACAGGTCCCCTGGACTGGCAGACTGGGGTGGTGGTCCCCCTCTTCAAAAAAGGGGGACCGGAGGGTGTGCTCCAACTACAGGGGGCTCACACTCCTCAGCCTCCCCGGTAAGGTCTATTCAGGGGTGCTGTATAGGAGGGTCCATCGGATAGTCGAACCTCGGATTGAGGAGGAGCAGTGTGGTTTTCGCCCCAGTCGTGGAACAGTGGACCAGCTCCACACCCTGGCATTCGACCGTGTCCCCCAGAGACTCCTGTGGATCATAAACTGGTTGAGCTGCAATCACATAGTTAGTGTTCTTAAAAAACTAGTTAACATTGGATGCTTCCATTACATTTCACAATCTTAACCACTTAATCCAACCAGTTAACCATCCCATCAGATCTCACAGAGCACTCTTGGTATTTACCTGTATATTTAAAATCATTCACTCTGTGACATTTTGATATAAAGATGATTAAATAAAATAAACACTGATCAAACACAAACATTAACCCATTTCTATTTGTCTTCCTCTCTGCCTGTTGTTTACAAATGAAGTTAGTGAATGTGAATATAGCGAAAGTCAAATAAAGCATAGTCATTAACGTTACTTACACAATAAAAACAACAGAAACAACAAAAAACTCTCCTACTTGCTTTCATGTAAATGCTGAGAGCAAACATGCATGAAGGCAGTCTTTCACACAATACGAGACTCCCATTTTATCAAAGATTATGACATAGGCACAGACGATGAACAGTTGTTTACAATGATGCAACCAAGCAGGTGATCAACTGCGGCTATCCCGAGTGTGACGTTAGCTGACACAGACTGATTCTCTGCTATTTCATGACATTATCATTTGCTTTGGTCATATCAGTCAAAATTAACTATACTTACCACTGCAGAATAGTCAATCCCCATAAAAAATGTCGAACTAGTTGTCAAAATCTGTCAAGCAGAAACATTTCTTTGTAATATTTTCCTGGAATGTCTCCTAAATTGATCAACTGCTTTTAGATGACCCTCAGCTTTCTCTAAATCCAATAGAGTTGTTTTTCTCTGCCCAGCGGTGGAAGGTGTACAACCAGCGTTTACAAATGGCTGTACAAGTAACCATGGATGCAGGATGCAATGAGATCACAGCACAGTCCTGCAGAGATTCGCCACTTGAGGAGATACTTTCCTTATTGCATTGCAAGGGATGATATCTGATGTGACGTTGATGAAAATATGTGACCAGACAGACAGGAATGTCTTGATGGACAGGAGTGATTTAGTATGTTCAGTAACATGCATATATTATAACATACATTGCATAATGCTGTGAACAAATTACTGTAAGATGGCAAACATTGTATGAAGTGAAAATATGAAAAAAATGTATTCTGTGTCATGTACACTACTAACAACAGAAACGTGTAACTTTACCATAGTGTTCAAATGGCTGTACATTTAGTGTGTGGTGCTGTCTTGGGTACTTAACTTTTGGGAGATCTGACTTTTTTGTATGCAAAAACGCTTACATATTAGATTGTCATGATGAAAACATGACTAAGCCATTTGAGTACCTAGTTCGTACTCAATGGTAACAGGACTTTTAATTTTGATGGCAATTTTTAGCAAGTGACTCACTTTTGCAGGTTATCCACAAGGTTCTGCAGTACTAATTGTTTTGAGAAACGCACTAACTGCTATGCAAATGTAAAGTCTTATGTGAGAAATGCACCAAAGCGACTGAGAAAAACTGTAATGTAATTAAATATGAATAGCCCTCCAAGGGTCGAGATCCACGGCATAGCAGATGTAGTTTGACAATCGGATGCAGGTAAGGGAATGGACACTAGAGGGGGATATAGAACTATAGTTTATACTATTAAAAGCCTCAGATGTTTCTTTAATAGATAGATAGATAGATAGATAGATAGATAGATAGATAGATAGATAGATAGATAGATAGATAGATAGATAGATAGATAGATAGATAGATAGATAGATAGATAGATTTTTTTAAAGTATTAACTTAGAAAAGTCAGCAATTTTTAGTGTAGACATTTATCGTTTGGTTAACAAATTTATTTAATTTTGGAGATTCAATACACACTTTTGTACAACAGGGGCAATGTAAAGACTAATCAAAACTGTTTCTCCATTTTTTTATGTCTTGGTTTGAGGTTAGGGTTTCACTTTTTAGTGTTTAAGATTAAGATTGTGTCAATGGAGAGTCCCCTTGGGCAATTTGAAACAGACCTATGTGCATGTTTCATTATTCTCTTCTACCACACAACTATACATAACCAGGCCACTGGAGTACAAAC
This sequence comes from Melanotaenia boesemani, assembly GCF_017639745.1. Classification (NCBI taxonomy): domain Eukaryota; kingdom Metazoa; phylum Chordata; class Actinopteri; order Atheriniformes; family Melanotaeniidae; genus Melanotaenia; species Melanotaenia boesemani. Next base: position 14,105,317 of record NC_055698.1, on the reverse strand, counting down.
TTGGCCTTCAGTACATTATGTCTCGCTGCCAAATTGCATGGGTTCCCAAATAAGGGATCTGCCCAGACAGTTTAATATTACCAAACAGTTTGTTTTATACTTCTCAAATTATGTTAATACATTTTCATGCTAGTTTTTGAAAGTGATTTTTCAAGAGATGTTGTGATGAGTATCCAAACAGAGGAAAATTAAACAATTTCTTCCAAGTACTCTGATGTGAGGTCGCTAGCTAACAAAATGGACAAGTTCAAATTGCTTATATAGACACAAAGAGAATACAGTGTTATGTGCTCCACCAAGACAAGACATGGCGGCAGAAACATATCCCAGACTCTCATGTGTCTCTACGGCATGAGCAGACTGATACATCAAAGTAAGTAAAAAAAAGTAACAGGAAGTATTGCAAATGGTGTCATCCTGGACTCATTACTGTAATGAAGAGGATCTGGACGGATCTGTTAGCAGTGAGTTTTCACTCTGTTCTGCTTTATTTGCTGCTCTACCTGAGAAAACAAGATTTTGGATGTATTTTATGCAAATGTATAGAAACACTTTTAAGGCTACAGACTGGAATGACCCCCTGTAAGCCACATGGATATTATATCATTGCCTTGACTGACTGTGTGACAGATTATATCAATTTCTGTGCAGAAAACATCATCCCCACAAGAATAGTGATGTTTTCCCAATAACAAGTGTCACGGCCCCTTCTTCTTTGTGGCCGTGTTCTTTAATTATGTGTGTGTGCAGGTGAAGTTGGAGTGTACCTGGCTGTGCGTGCGTGCGTCAAGGGCCCGATGCACTGCGCGTATAAAAGACCCGCCTACGGCCGGCCTCAGGTCTCTCTTTTCCTCGATCCGCTCCCAGGCCGCACCTGCGCCCGCTGCACCTTGCTTTTGTTTTACTTTTAGTTTAGTTTTACACCATACAACACTGCACTCATTATATTCTTACACACAACCATGCACGCACCTACACTTCTGATTTTGCAGACAGTCACACTCCATGGTTAACTTTTCGTTAATAAATAATCATAATTGGCCTTATTTGCTGTTTGGCGTTGTTTTGTTGTAGCCGTGAGCCGGGTTATGACACAAGCCCCAGATTACTTGAAAAAGCTGGTAAATGTAAAAAGAAAGCATTTAGAAATGGGAGATTGAGAGTTATTGAAGATGACACAAAAACAGCTTGAAACAAAGATTAAAGTCTGCATAGAGGACAACAGGAAGGAGTTCGAAAGCCAGTTCCAGTAGAACAACTTAAGAGATGTGTAGTCAAGGAGAAAAAAATCACTATCTTTAAGTCAAAAAGGAATCAGACTGATGGACGTCTGGACAGAGTGATTAAGCTAGACAAGTTCTTTAACAAGTTCAGTTCAGAACAACATTCGACATTTCCTCCTGCCTCCAAATCTCACACCCTCCACAAACCCATAGTTTCCCTGTCACACCTCCACTATTCACACCCTGTAGCACAGTCATAGACCATAACACAGCTTCATCTCCCCTTAGGACACAGAGTCAAAAGTCAAGCCTGTCTGTCTCCTGGGGTCAAGTGAAGACGTGACTGGAAAGACTGAACGGGAACAGGGCTGCAGGTCCAAATGGTTTCAGGCCCAGGGTTTTGAAAACCTGCTCAGAGCAACTACGGTTAATTTTACAGCTCCTTGTCAATATTAGCCTGAGTAAGAAAAAAGTTCCTGTGCGGTGAGACAAAGGTGGTGATAGTGAAGGAATACAAACACCCTGAGTTCAGCTGGACAACAGACCAGACTGAAAATCCAACATAGAAGTAGTGCCGTCATTTAGGGGGGGAAAGGGATGACAATTCTAAGGGCCAACAGCCCATTAGGGCTCAAACACACCCCAGGCTCCTTTATGTAGCTGGGGTAAAGGGGTCCATGATGATATTTTTTCTGGGAGCCCAGATTGCTGGTGCTGATTGTCAAGAAAATAATTCTGTCCAAGTTGCTAAACATATCAGATAATTCTGCACAACATTAACTTAACACAGGTTGGAAGCAATGGAGTGTGTTCAGTGAGAGCCTTGTTTGTGTTTGTTGCAACACAGAAAGGTACAGGAGCCCATTTCTGCCAACAGCCATCATACTTCGGCACAAGAACTTAAATAAAGAATTTTCAACTGACAAAAAAATAAAAATTAAATAGATAAATAATAGATTAATAAATAAATAAATAAATCCAAAATCTGAATTTCCCTTCAGCATCAATGTTTTTTTCTTAAATTTATTATAAGTATACATGGTAACATTCAGAGTTATTATTATACATATGTAGTTTGCTTTCAGATATTTAGAAGTTTGATACCAATTAATTGCTGATGTAATGTTGATGTATGACCACTGAGTGGCAGTAAAATCATTGTATACGATGGGAACCATAGAGTAGAATGGTTTCACTTCACTCATCTAATCAGCTTCTGTTGCAGTGCGTCACTATTGGTGGGGATTTGGTGATGGAGCGGGTGGTGCCAGGGTGTGTGAGAGGTGGATTCCTGGTGCTCGGGGGAGATGTGAGTCTATGTGCGAAGGGCAACTCGATGCCTTTGAGGGAATGGCTTGGGTTGTTCTTGAGCCAGAAGGTCGGATCACTTTGTCGTGCACCTTTTAGTGATAAGAGTTTATAGACGCACCTTTTTACTTATTTGCGATAGATTAGGAGCACAGAACTGTAGTCTCCAGAAACAAAAAAGGTGACAAAAGGTCATGCAGATTAACATCCCCACTTTACCCCTGATGTAATATAAAAAAATTGTGGTAACAGTGGTGGTGTTTTAGTTTTTTTTTTTTTCCCTGTACTGTCCATCTCACACATGGTGCCAACTTTAAAATTCAGAGTGGAACTTTCCAACATTGTCTAATTCTCAACATAACACAGGAAGTAACGCACATAACTCAAATATATAGCACAACAATCACAAAAGACTAACATTTCTGCTGAAAATGCATCTCCCATGAGTTTTGTGGTCCAGATATAATGAGTTTGAAAGTAGCCCCGCCCCCCTTAACATAAACATTACATGTTGCTAATCATTATTAACACTCTGCACCGTGGCGGTGGTCCATGATTTCCCTTGTTTGCTGTGTACATGTGAGTGTGAGTGATAATACGGGTGTTTAGAGTGCAGACCCCTTTTTTCCCCTGTTGGGTGATTGGAGCTGCCACATGCTGAGCCTGCCTCTGAAAGTGATTTCCCTCTCCTGCTAACATTGCTTTGGGTTTGTTTGTGGTTTTATTATTAATATTATTATTTTATTTTGGTTTTTTAAATAAAAATAATACCTTTTTTATACAATGACATGTCTCTGGCCTGTGGTATCTTTAAGAACCTAACCGTATGGTGAAGTTCCTCAACGGTGTAGCTGGTTGCCCTTGTCATTGTGTACCGCTACACCATCATATTACAAGATCAAAAAGAAAGTTAATGTGCACTCGTTTTACATCTACAGCAGTAATGACTTTTGATCTGGTTTGGTTCAGTGATATTAAATGTCTGCTGTAACAGATATTTGACCTTATATGTTTTCTACACCAGCAGCAAATAAGATTAACCTAAGGGCATGAAACAGATACATACAGTTAAAGACACAAGTTTCAAGACAGTTTCTTTTAAAGTTTCTTTTAAATCTTACTTGTCTATAGTGTAGAATGAGCTGACATGATAATCATAGAAAAATCCAGCAGGAGGAACATTTTATGTATAGATTAGACAAATGGCCAGAAGTATGTTTAAGGGGGTAAAGCTGTTGTATGTTCACATAGCATCAAACACTTAAAATTGTTTGTGGTATGGATACAGAAGGACAGCATTATTCAGTAACTTTTGAAATAACATTTTCAAAGTCATTACCTCAATTCTATCCATTCAAATATGAATTTAGTTTTAAAGTTCTGTCTGTGCTCCAGACCAAACCATTTTAAACTTTACCTGCTTTGCAAAGAAAAGAGGTCAAATACACCAAAAACTGCCAAGTCAACATCATTTAAATGATCATCTGTGAGATCTAGAACACCTTAAATATCAGTGACATATATGTAAGGAAGAAATAACTTCCTTGTTTTGTTTTTTATTCTTATTATTTAACATTACTAACATTATTTTATGGCTGTCCATAGTGTTTGACATTTTTCACAGACGCTACTAAAGAAATGGGAACAACTTTTCTTTGCAACAGGCTGGTAGTAACAAAGTGCCCAAAGAAACCAAATGAAATACTTTCTTTGCCCAGTTGTCTGTCATGTATAGACCCTCTACCGATGTGTTTCTTGTGTTAGGTGCTTTCTTGTATACTTGAACTATTCATAGGCCAGTAATTTATTGGTTTGCCAAACAAAAAAGAAAAAATATTCCTCTGAAAATGTCCACATGACCTGAACTGAAAAATAATGAAAAAGCAGTCAGTGTCTCAAGAAAAACTTTGAAAAAAGTTTCTGAAAACTTGCAGAACGATTGTTCAAGACCAGAAGAAAGCCTGCTTCATTGTAATTTAAAAATAAAGAAATGAAGGGTTCAAGACTTTTGCAAAGGACAGTATTACAAACATTTCTAGCAGCTCAAGTGAAACATTAGAGCTCATTTGCATGTTGCTTTTAAGGAAATGTAAGTCTGTTTATTTTATCTGTGTTCTCTGGTCTGAACACAGAAGGAAAAATATAATCTACAGCATAAACTGTATGGTCATGTAATTCTCTGTTTTTCTTAGTTTTATATATTTAATTTATATATTGAATTGCATTTATATGTTGTTGGTCTGGTCATATACTGTATGAAAGATGTTGATTAAACTATCTTAAAATGATCTTTTACTTCAGAAAATTATTTTAATTATTCTTGTGTGACTTGTTTGGGAACTTTTGTAAAATATTTGATTACACAGGTTAAAAAAGAGAATAAAAATAAAAGAAATAATCTTCCAAAATGGCCACATCTCTTAATTAAGGTCTATATTGTGTGTTATTTTTTGCCCTGGGTTGTTGGGTAACATACTGCCTAACAAATTAACTAAGGCTAAGATAAATATTTCCTTACATCCACAGCTCTATCTGTGATCCACCCCCAAGATCTGGGTGTTTGGCTGCCTGTAATAAACTTACCTTTATTCATTTACCAACAAGCAGATTGTTACGACCCTAAGCGGTCTTGGGGTGTTTGGGTCGCTAACAAAACAAGGCCGGGAAAGATATGTATAAACAATATGGTATTTTATTACAAACCCAGGTTCAAGGATAATACAACAAAGGAAGTAAGTGTGATGTTGGTTCTGATGAAAGCAGCAACTACAGCTAGTACTCTAAGTGACACAGATGTAAAAGTAAAAGGTTAATGAATACCCTTCTCCACACGAGAAAGCATGTACCTCAGTTAAGTCAGTGGAAAACATTTTTGCGCAGACAGGACATTGTTGCAATCCTGTAGAGAAATAAAAAGTTAAAAGAAAGAAGTGTTCTTTCAAGCAACCAGCTTCTACATTTAATAGAATGTGCTTACAAATGCTTACAGAGAATATTTACATTCTTTCATCACTGGTTTATTGAAATCCACACTTACGAGGTTATTGTCACAGCCATCAATGACAGTACAAGACTTGATGTGTTCTGTGAGTAGTTGAAGAGGAACTGCTACTCCACAATTATGACAAGTGGCTTTCGGCATGTTACTGAATGCTTCATCAGTTATTTGTAGAGGATCTGTACTGAGCTCTTCTTGGATTGGGGTATGAACAGAGTTTTACTCCCACCCTTGTTTGCACATTTTAAGATCCTCCCAGTGTAGCCGGCATCATCAGGAGCCACTAAAGAGAGTTTTCGGCTCCCCCATCCAGCTGTAGAAGACAATGCAGGGGAAGATTAGATTACAAAAATGTAATAATTGATTAGGTATACATTAGTACTTTTAACTAAATGAAAGCAACTTTACTTTTAGTATGACTTCTATACAAAAGAAGGTGTCATATACATCAGTCTTAAGGGCATAACAGATATAACTGATTACATTACAGTCATTTAGCTGAAACTTTTATCCAAAGTGACTTACAGTGGTTAGGCAGTAGTGTTAAGGGTCTTGCCTAAGGACCCAACTGAAAGGTGTTTGTTCACTATGGGGTTCAAACCCTTGGAGACTGATGCTCCACGAACAGAGCTAACTAGCCGTCATTGTACTTCAAGTATAATTACAAATCTGATAAGTATAATATTACAAATTAACAATATTTTCAAAAGTTACTAAAATTCATCAATATACAGCACTGAGAGCAAACTGAAACTTTATAGTTCCCACCTCCAGACTTATACAGCAGCCAACCACCTATAACAGTCCCCAGTTTTGGAAACAAAACATTGAGAGTATCACATAGCTGTAAACAAGTAAATAAATGAATGAATTTCTAACTAAACATAAGAAAGAAAAAAAAGCTTCTATATACTCAAAGTATCAGTACTAAGCAGTCAAATCAAAGTTAGTGTTCTTCACAATGCATGACAAGCTTGCAAATCCAATAACACCTGAATACAAATAGTCTGATCCAACCAAATCTCAGAGATTATGCAACACAAAAACCTAAAAGAAAAAAAATTGAATCTGTGAATACAGACAGGGAGTTTGCTTTTAGAAGAGTATATTATAATCTCTAACAAACTTCTATTCTAGTTGGACTGTGAATAAATTACACCAAACATCCACCAAATGTCATTACATCAAAATTCTTAGTTTCAGGAAAACATAATCATGTGGTGTTTAACATGCTTCTACATGAAACCAATCTGAGATACATAACTATACGTACGTTATTACCTCTTCATGTATTGTACTTTCATCTAGATGAGCAGTCCTATGGCCCAACCCTGCCTGCAATTATCTGCTCCTCCTCTTTTGGAGTTTTCTCACACTGCTTTGGCAGCAAATAAAAGGCCACCTCCAACGGTTTGATTTTCTTTGCGGGGACTGAATTTGCTGCAGGAAAGCGTTGCTTTCCTCTCCCCCCGGAAAACATGCCTGGAAAGGCTCTGTTGAAAATGAAAGTGGAAAGATGTATATTACGTCACCCAGATATATTTTTTATATTACTATTTAAAACAACACTATTATGAGAAGTCTATTTAAAAACTGACATGATGCAGATGAGCAAAGAAAACTTACAGAAAATACTCTGAACCAGTCAAATGTCTGGACACATCTACTTATTCAATGTGAAAGAGTAATAGTGTCCAGACTTTTTACTGGTACGTTATATGTGATAAAACTATTGAGTTGTACAATAATGTGATTGTGGTTAGTACTACCACCACTCAGCAGAACACTTCCTGATTTTCACCTCTGCTGGGATTATTAAGTGTACAGTTTGCATGTTCTCTCTTTGTACTACAACTTCCTCCCACCATCCCAAAAAATGCATGTTATGTTAACTGGCGGTTCGAAACTGACCCTTGGAGTGACAGTGAATGTGAGTGATTGTCTAATTTGCCTTGTGTTGGTTCTGCAATGGGTCTGGAGAACAGGATGTAACCTGTCTCCTGATGACAGAAGATGCTTCAGTCCTTCACAACCCTAAATTGGACTATGTGGGTAGAGAAGACGTAAGTGAAAAAATATGACCTACAACTGATATCCCAATATTTTTTTGGCTTTAACCCAGATACATGATATGTCTTGCTGTTATGAAATCTCCTCTAAAACACCGTGTAAATGTTGAATTAATTTCTTCTTATTAAGTTCCAGACAACAAACGTCTCTTCATTTTAATAAACCTACTCTCTCCTGATTAAATCAGACGCACCCCTGCAGCAGGGAAGGGAGACATGGACGCCATGTTTCTGTCATCAAAGCCAGCGGCCAGCAAAAGAAAAACAAAAAAATAGTAGTGAAAATAAACAACTGAATTTGACCTGTTGAATTTTTTTTTTCCATTTGAATTTTTATCTTCAAATGTTGACTCCTGAATTTTAAAACACTGAAAACATAGGGGTGAAAATAAGCAATTAAAATTTTGAAGCATTTAATTAAAATAAAAAAATTCAGATATGTTAATTCGCTGGATAAAATTTTGCTACTTGAAATTCAAGGGCTTATAAAATTCAAAATCTGGTGGAACAGATTTACTTTTATCACTGCTGCACAAACACTCACACTTCAATGATAAAAAGAAAAAGGTGTTTTTATCCAGATCATCAGTTTTATCAGAGATTCTTCATCAATGTAGGCTGTTTAACTTCAATCATCACATCTGCTGTTTTACAACAGAAATTATCACCATGGAGACGGTTGGTGAGATGATGGATGATGATATATGAATTCTGAGTTATGATCTAGAACATGGTAGATATGATGCAGAACAACACATAAAAGTACATTACATGCTGCATTAACTTACCATTGGACATCTGACATTTACCCAAATGAAGGTTAATCTGAAAGCTGTTAATAATCTCATTAAAAACTAGAATCATTTAACAGCCCTAATTTGCACACATCCATGCTTTAGGAAAATATGAAAGTTTGTAATATACATAGAATATACATATAAGATACATTAGATTGGTAGATGCAGGGGCCCCCAAATGGCTAAGTTCGCCACTGGTTACTCTGAACAGTAGCTAGTGCTGATTCACAGCGGTGATCATGGGACTTGTGCGGGATAATCAGCTCCGAACTTTAGGAGTTAAGCTCAAATTGCATCAGTCTTCATATTAGGCACAATACATTGCTAATATTTGGATTAAATTAAGGAGTGAGGGAAAGAGGAGTCCCTGACCTCCAAAAGAGCATGGCGATGGAGCTAAGACAATGTGCCGATACACATATGGTTGTTGCCTACATTTGGAAAAAAAACCTCTGATTCTGATGTTCACTGAGTGAAACGTAGCAGCCCCTATTATTTCATGACTGTTTGGGCATTATATATGAATGTGGCATTCAGTTTGACCGCTCTTTTGAGCTTCAGCTATTCTGGGGCAGTGGAGTTCTGGCAGCCACAGCAGTGAACCATGACTATCAATCAAGCCCTGTCATCTTCAGAGAAAATGCTGTTATGAATGAAAATAAATTGACTTACTGGACATGTCTGCTCTTACTCTCTGTCCCAGACAATTAGTTACAACATCATTGCATTTTATGATTAGTTTAGTGACAAAACCCAGTCATTTATGGGTCAAATTTGTGAAAAAAAAAAAATCTTTCATTGAACAATAGTTGCACTGAGTAATTTATTTAATTTGTTAATGTTACAGTGGAGCCTGTGTTGGATGGTGGTACATGGCAGGACTAAATTGTCAGAGACTGTTCAGGAGGAGTCTTCTGACTCCATTTCCTCCTCGGCGTCACAACCCATAGAGTACTCAGCCATGTTGGGGAGTCCAGACAGCACACAGCAGCTCAGACCCTTGCGGAGAATGTTCATGTCATCGGCCTCAGACCACTGATCCAATTTGGCGTTGTAGCACTCCACTTCAAAAATGGAGGTAAAGCCGTTGTAGCCTCCAACAGCAAAGAGTTTGTCTTCAATTACTTCAATGCCAAAGTTGCTGCGGGGTATGGTCATGGAGGGCACATTTTCCCAAGTGTCATTTTGAGTGTTATAGGCCTCAGCAGTGCACAGATGGTTGATGCCATCAAATCCGCCAACCTATGGCAGAGAAAGTACAGTTTTATGGGAAATTGTTTAAATGTCAGTAGATGGATCTCGGCATCTTTGTAAAAAAAAAAAAAAATGTCAGTCTAACGTCAGTTAAAATGAAGGAGTGGATTAAAAAGGAGACAGTTGGATCAGAAACAGTAAGTCAGGTCCAACTTGTCCATTTGTGTGCTGTGTTTCCACTGTTTGGTTTGCTTTTTGTTTGTTTTGTTTTTTGTTTTTTTTCAGATATTCTTCTTGAAGCACTTTGGTTTAAAAAGTTATTTTATGTTCCTAATATGCCTTCATCTTTGTTCAGGTCTAAATCACTGCTGCACAAACACTTACACTTAATTGATAATGAGAAAAACCTGCTTTTAGTCAACTCCCAAGTTTTACCAGTTTTTTCTTGAGCATTATTAGTCCTTTTAACTTTACACAGTTGTAACATGTCCTGACTTTTACACCTTCACAAAATGTAGACTGAATTAACGAATACCAATTAAATTAGCTTTCATAAAGCTCTCCATCTTTCAGGGAGCTGAATGGCTGATAAGTGTAGCCTAAATATAACAAATTAATTAAATCACCAATAAATAAGAAATTAGATATGATTATAAACACAAGCTTAATGCCCTAAACCCCCCCTCTGCGAGCCTGATCAGTTTAATAGCCCTGCTGATGAAAGCTTTCACACATTAAAGATGTTATTTATATGTAACCTGTGTGTCAGCAGTGGTTCCTGCACTTACTACGTAGACACAATCTGCATATGCAGAGACTCCTGGTCTACCTCGCCGGCTGTTCATAGGGGAGATTATCGTCCATTGGTTGGTATCTGGGCTGTAGTACTCCGCTGTTTGCAGGTACTCGTCTCCATTGAATCCACCACAAATGTAAACCTAAATACAAGAGGAGCTTTAAGTAATTTAACTTTGTGAACAATATTCTCTGACAACTTTTTCTTTCTTATTTTTTCCTTTTTGATTCACTTTCACACTAATGACCTCTCAGACGCTCTCCAATTCACCCACCCTGTCATAGAAGGCTGTGCAACTGGCGTCGTACCGCTGCTCATGCATCGGCGCGATATTACTCCACTGGTTGATTTCAGGTCGATAGTATTCTGCGGTGTTGAGTCTTGTGTGTCCATCATAGCCTCCCATTGCATATATGCATCCATTAAGCACGGTCACGCTCACATGGGATCGGCGGTAGTACATGGGTGACACCTCAGACCAAGTGTGCGTTCTGGGGTCAAACCTGCACACGCTGTTGAAATGCTCTGCTCTGTCAAAGCCACCAATGCAGTACACATATCCATTGAGGAAGGCAGTGCCATGATAGGAACGAGGACTCTCTAGATTGTTTGTCACTGTGGTCCAGCGGTGAGCCCGGACATCATAAGCCTCAATGCTGTTTGTTGTTTCTGAGCTGGTAAAAAGCTGTCTTAGTGACAGCTTTGATGTGGCTGCTGAAAGTCAGGTCTGAGTCTATCAACACTCCAAGATTACGAACTTGGTCAGTGATTTTAAGAGCCCGAGTCTCCAGGTGTTTACCAATGCTGACCCTTTTCTCTTTGCTACCAAACAGAATAATCTCAGTTTTATCTTCACTTAATTGCAGGAAATTATCCTTCATTCAGGTGTTTATTTGCTCCATACACTGACACAATAATTGGACTGCAGTCATCTGGTGACAGAGACACATGAAGTTGGGTATCATCTGCATAACTTTGATAATAAATGCTATAGTTCTGTAATATTTTACCCAAAGGGAGCATATACAGGTTGAACGGAAGAGGTCCAAGGACTGACCCCTGGGGGACTCCACAAGTCATGGCCACTTGCTCGGATTCATAGCTGCCGATCGTAACAAAATAACTCCGTCCTTCTAAATAGGACCTGAACCAGTTAAGAACCGCTCCAGAAAGTCCAATCCAGTTTTCCAGCCTGTGCAACAGGATTCTGTGATCTACAATATCAAACGCAGCACTGAGATCCAACAGAACCAGGGCTGATACTTGACCAGAATCAGTATTCAACCTAATGACATTTAGCACTTTGACCAGAGCTGTTTCAGTGCTGTGATGAGGTCGGAAGCCAGACTGAAATTTATCAAGATTTCCACTTTCATTTAAAAAGTCATTAAGCTGGTGAAATACAACTTTCTCAATAATCTTGGAAATAAAAGAGAGGTTAGAGACGGTCTGTAGTTGTTCATTATAGAGGCGTCTAGAGTCCTTTTCTGTATCGGAATCTGTATAGGAGGATTTGTAAGTTTTTCAATCATAGCAAACAGAGTGCGAGAATTGTTGACATTCCTGTTAATCATTTCAGATAAATGCAGCTCTCTGGCCTTGCACAGCTCATTGTTATAGTTACAGAGGCTTTGTTTGTACAGCTCATAGTAAATTTGAATTTTATTTTTCCGCCATTTCCGCGGAGTTTAATTGTATAGCACATTTTATCTACAAAACAATTCAGCGTGTTTACATAAAACATTAAAATAATTACAGTGAGGTGCAGAAGAGGCATTGAAAATCTGTTATGCATTATTTATTTAATTCCTATTGCCTATTATCTTTTTAGCATCATATGTGACAAGCCTGTTAAATTAGCAATGCTCAGTAATTCAACATTGCCCTTCAGTTAAATATAGTTTCAAATTCAGATATTTAACTAAAGCAAAAACATTGTTTTTATGCTCAGCATGGGAATAAAAATCTTCCATTTTCCTCCATGTTATAAACAAAATCAACTTACTGGAAGTATGGGGAGAAGTTGGAAAGGATGAGTTTGTGGGATGGAAATTCAGTCTCTCCAACTTTAATGATTAAGTCACAAAAGTGTCCATTTAAGCGGAGCTCATTAAGCACTGAACTCATCTTGTGTGAGGGTTTACTGTTCATCTTGAATTTTGTCAAGAAATCTTATCTGAGTTGTTTGTGTGAGTGAGGCAGAATCTAGTAAAGACTGAATTAGGAACTTGAATCACTAAATGATTCTGGAATGCAACTTTATTACATTACAATGTCCACTTATGTGACAATTCCATTCTTTTTTTTTTTTTTTTTTTTTTACATTAAAGCAAGTTCTGAAAAGCCTTGTGTCATGTAATGTATCTTAGCTTTATAGTTGACAGAAGGTTGTGTTGTCCCATAGATATTTTCAAGCAATTTTTGTTAAAAGATAAACTCTTGTGATATAGTATCTCATATTAGAGTGTCTTTTAAAAACCTAATAAAAATTTACAAAACAGCCTTGTTCTAAATTAACACATGCCAACCCACCAAATGCAGGTAAAATTCAGTTTGGTGGGTAAAATGACAATCTACTTGTCAGTTTATCAGGTGATGAATTAAGCAAATCATTACATTTCCCATGAACATTATTCCATCATACATATATTGGCTGTGTGCTAACTTAACAGTTTTTGGTTTACGCGTGTGTAATGTTGTTTATGTGCTTCTACCTGGTGAGATACTGACATCAGTGGCCTGTCAAGTTTATCAAAATGGCAATATATATAAAATTAGACATATAGAGAACCACATTTTTAGTGATTTAGGTTCCAACATGAACATGCCAAATGCACCCTGACTAACCGACGTGCCTGCGGTTGCATTGCTGGTGGGGGCTGGAGTCCCTGACAACACATGGCACAGCTTCCATCCATAAAGGTTAGCACAACAAGTAACCAGAAATGCAACAAGCAAGTTAGTCATTGGTTTACTGAGTTAAGAGCCCTCCTTAAATGTATTGTGAGGTCTCAGTTCATGACATTTTGCTCAGATAAACAGAAAATCTTTGTGCGAATAGTGGGGGAGTCCATTGTGTTGATTAATGTCTGCTAAATACAGCTCTTAAGAAATACAGGATCTGAGGAGATATTCATGAAAACAAAGAGGCAGTGGAGAAGAATGACTGCAATCACACAGTTTTCATCAAACTTGAACTTATTTACTGAGTTTACTGGGCTTGTTTACAACTTGTTTAAAACCACAAGTTGTTTTAAAGGAGTCGATTTTAAAGGTGCTACTGAGATAATTCTGCAAGTAAATGTTTTGTATTTTGTGGAGCAAAAGTGTGCTGTCCTCACATTTGTAGCCCTGATAAAGCAGCTAAGTGGACCTAAGTCATCCTAGCAAAAAACAACCTGAAAAATCAGGTCTGCAGATATAATTTCCAGATTTGTGCCTACACTATCTGCCTTCAATCTCTGCATCAGTCGGGAAAGATTGTTTCCATAAATTTTCTTTTATGCGCTAAAATGGAAATAAAGGCGTATTTGTCATTTATTTCTTTGTTATTCACTCTGTATGAAATTAATCAAGCATATGCAATCCTCTAAGCATCTCTCAGTCATTATCCCTAAATATGACAGAGTGTTAACATTCATGAGGGAAAAACAAAGAAACTGGAGCCGCAGAGTGTAAGAACAGAGATATGACTGGACACTAATGAAGATGTACGTTGCCAATACAAACCACTGTGTGTATATACGAGTTCCTATCTGCATACTTTGAGAGAATGGACTTCATTGCCTTCTAAATTACCTCTAGAATGGTTTGATAAATGCAAGTAGAAAAAAATAAATTACACTTGTCAGTTACAATTTATTCAACTGCTAAAACCTCTATTGCTCTATTATCCACACCATGTCTGTGAATTTGCTCCCCTTAGAACATCCGTCTGATTCATAAATGATCTCCTGCTGCCTGTTATCACCTGGTTGAGCTACAGTAGCTTTAAACTGTCAATAAATTAAATTTATCAGCTGTTAGAAACAAAATGTGAGTCCACACAGTTTTTTTAATGTGTGCTTGTGGAGCATATTCCTCTGCTAATATTCTTCCTTTTGTCCATTCACTTTTCTTAGAACTTCTGACCTTCATGTGAATAACAGCCTGAGGCAAAACTTGACTATTTTTCTCCAAGAAAGTCAAAATTCTACAGAAACTTTCTCAGACATGTTGCCCTATTTTTGAAAAAAATATAAAGTCACTTACATTCAAACATCAACAGCTTAATGCAAAAGAAGTTCAGATTGAAAAAAAAGAGTTCCTCTAACAGATATAATAGTACTAAGATGAGCCGTAATTACACTTGTCTGTCTGATTACAGCAGCATTTCCAAAAGTTACGCCAACTTAATATTCACGTGGCGAGAATGTTACGCCCCTGAGAGGGCAATAATGCAAAACAAACACGAGACATGGTGTTACTGCTGCCACGTCCAGTGCTGTAATGTAGGTTTTTTTTTTACAAGAACACAGTTCTCACCAATACATTACATTTTGACATTGAAAAATAAAATTACCTTAGGTATAACTTTATATAAGTTACCAAAATCTCTATACAAACGCGAATCTGAATAAGTACTGTACTCTAAATATGGGTAACTACATTACTACGGTCATATTCAGAAGTTAGCATGTACATTCACAAACAGAAATGAAAATTTTATGCTATTTAACAGTCACAATAAACCAACCTGATGCATTCAGTCTTTCAAGCCATTTGCACTATTTTACAAACACAGAAATATTTAAATGATCACAATAACTTATGATAAGGTCTCTTTAAATATCCTCTCTAAATGCTAAACATTGCACACACGCGATACAACCGTCTCTGCTGCAATCCTACTTCTGCCACGTGATGCGACTGCCACGTGATGCGACTGCCACGTGATGCGACGTATAATCAAGATGAACTGAATAACATTAAATCAACGGCATTTTTCAAGCATGTTATCAACCTAATGTATCTTTTCATAGCATTACGGCTTAAAGACCCAAGTAGTCGATCATAGATTACTCGATTCACAGTATACTTGTTCTGCAACTTCCAGTTACCACAGAATAAACTGTCTTCTTTTCTCCCTTTTTTGGCACTATGATGGTTATAAGCAAATAACATTTTTACCCCATAGTATTACCAAATTATATTCTTTCGCTTTACATCTTATCATTTTATAACCATTACACACTCCCCTACGATACAAATGTCGTCCTGGACATTCAATTATCAGAGTCATTCTCTTATCGGTAATGCATATAATGCAAGTTAACACAGTCCATGTAAAGGCATTTGGCCCACTCAAAGTCCTTGGGTGTTTGCAGTGCAGCAAGTATGCTGGATTCTGATTGTTTTAACAGTACATCATGAATGTGTCAGCACTTTCCTCTTCAAAGAATCATGAATGTGTGTGTGTAAGAGCATAGTTCATTTGGAAAATAGTCCATCAATTTGTGTATCCAATGTCAAAAGAATCCATGAAAATGTACGTGTGAGGGTGCAAAACAGTCCATTAAATGCCCATAATGACCCATACAAAACCACAGGGTAATAAGTGGGAATCTGAACAGGATCTGGCCACATAGTCTCTGGTTGAAATGGGGGGGCGTTCTCTTCTTGACCTGTTTTGTAACTGTTCATTATCATGCTGACTTTCACATGGGGGAGGTGACATGTGTGGCAGTGCAGAGCTATCTCCAAGAGTCCCCAGCTCTTTGGATGCCTCATCTACATTCAATAAATCAATCCTGTCTTGATCCTCCTCCAGCTGTGGCACCCCGCCCTGTTCCTGTCCTTGTTCATCCTGTGCTCCAGTAGAATCAGAGTTAACTAGCTGATCAGTGGGTTCCTGCTCATCAAGTGTTTGTGGAGCATCACATGTCCTACTCTGAGGAGGCTGTGGAGGTGGATAATAAAACCATTCTTCCTCTGAGTCCTCATCACTGTCATTGCTTTGTTGACTATTGGTTTCCTCTTTGTTTGTCCGTTTTCCTTTGCGGTCTAGCATCTTTCAGAGGAACTTCAAGGGGTAAATGGTCGCATGGGAGCAAAAGATTACGGTGCAAGATCCTACTATCTCTGCCTTTTCCTTATTCAGGTACAACTTTGTACACTGGAGCATCCTTGTTTACTCGTCGCACCACTTTGTGTATTGTGTCCTCCCAATGACTGCGGAGCTTGCCAGTTCCTCCTCTTGGGGTCAAATTTCTGACCAAAACACAATCTCCTGCTGCCAACTCTGAGCCCTTTATTTTGCAGTCATGATTTCATTTACCTCGATCAGCTGACTTTTTTGCATTGTGCCTTGCTATTTCATAGGCTTCTTGCATTCCTTCACGCCACTTACTCATGTACTCTCTGTGATCAGGGGTGCCAGTTTCTGGTGTCAAGCGGAAGAGTATGTTGACAGGCAGTTTTGGTGTCCTTCCAAAAAGAAGATAAAAGGGGGAAAAGCCAGTAACTTCTATTCTATTCTATTCTATTCTATTCTATTCTACAGTCATTTAGCAGACGCTTTTATCCAAAGCGACTTACATTTGAGAGCAAGAACAACACAAGCATGAATTCAAACAAGATGGGACGTCATAGTTAAGTGTCAGACCACTTTTGAGTCCAGTTGGACCTAGGTGCTGTCATGTAGTGCTAGTGCAGTGAATTAATTTTTTTTTTTTTTTTTTTTGTAGTCATTTTAAGTAAATACAGGATCACGATTCATTCATCAAACAATATCAACATGGTCATAAGTTCATGATTTCATCACGTAATATCAACTTGGGCATAAGTGCATGATTTCATCACACAATATCATCTTGGGCATAAGTGCACGCAGCTTCTTCAGTGCTTGGTTGAGCCAAAAAGCTGGACAAATCTTTCTAGCTTATTTAGTTAAGCTAAATGTGGAAATGCTCTTTAAACAACTGAGTCTTTAGCTTAGTCTTAAAAGTGGACAGTTGTATGAGAAAACCACCTTGTTCAGTGAGTCTTTCCAGTTTGATTTGTCCTTTTCCTTAAGAGTTCTCAGCATCTTGGTTCTCAGCATGGTCACTGGTTTGGCTCAGCAGTGTGTTTCACTCATCTTTTGTAGTCATTTAGGGAGAGATCCCAAATACCAAAGGTATAAAAGATTGGATTGATCACAGCTTTCCTTAGACATTCTCCCAACTTCTCCACTTTCCAACATTTACAGAAAAAACAATTGTAACATGTTTAACAGTTGCAGCAAGATTGTAAAGCATCCTGTAAAAACTGTTCATACAGTCATGCCAGAGTTTTCTGACAGAAAATTAAATGAAAATCCAAAGTTTATTTCCAATAATTCAAATAGATGCACTTCATGTGAATATGACAACAGTTTAAAAGGAGATAAGAAAAGTTGTATTTCTCTTGTAATTTTGTGTGTTTTCTGAAGTGTTTTTGTGTCTGTGAAAAGGCTGTGAGAGTACTAAACACCATTGGTAGGTCCCAAAGAGTGGCTGATGAGACTGATTTCATGATAGTCATAATGTGCATGCTATTAACTGACCAAAAGTGAGTTAAGCAAGTCCTCCAAAAGATACTACCTGCACACTTCCTAACTGAAGCTCATCTTCATTCATAAAATCAAATTTTGTCCTGCTGAGACAGGCTTCAGTTCATGTACAGTTTACACCAGTCTGATGAACTTTATTTGGTTCACTGACTCTGTGTATTAGGTTACTTAAGCTTTGTTTGCATAGAAAAATATCCTGAAGACAGACATAAAATAAAATGTGATATTTAAAGTGGAGCTTTTCCTTCAGCATGGTCTTTTGTGGGCTGCACAGTGAGCTCGGTAGGCCTTTGTGGAGTTTGCATGTTTGTTTTTGCACGTCCTTCCACAGTGCAAAGCACGCATGTTAAGTTAATTGTTGATTCTATATTCACTTTAGAAGTAAATCTGTGTATACATGCTATTTATCTTATTTACCTCTGGGTTGGCCATGTGATGGACTGGCAACCCATCTTGATAGATTTGAGCCCCTGTGACCCTGAATTAGATCCTAAGGGTGCAGAAAATGGATGACGGTGCTTTGGTAACTCACACCTCTGGTTGTTTGAACTTCACTGCCTCTCATGAATGTGTGAAACAAGACAAGTCTTTTCAAATTCACTTGCAGATAGTGTAAAGTTTATTTTATGCACTTACAGTTTAAAGCCAGCACTTGCATGTGCAGGAAACATTTCATTTCAAAGCATTCATTAAACAGTGTGTTTGACATCACAGGATTACTGAAACAAATGTATTCATCTGGATTTTTTTACTTGAGTTTGAAATATCATTACACATCTGAGGGTAACAACACTAAATGTTTGCCTATTATTTAAAATAAAAATAAGTTTTTAAGTATTTTAAATATCTTCAGATAAACCTGGTCAGGATGTTTACATTTTCATTCAAAATGAAAACGTTTAGAGTAATGAGATCACTGAAAATAGTAAATAAATCCTTTGTTTGCACCGAGAAAAGAATTTTTAGTACATCTCTGTGAAATGACTCTACTTTCCTCCGACTTCATGTAGTTCAGACTTCTTGTTTTGTTTTGATTTTCATATACCACCTACGTACCTCATTTGGATTGTATCCCCATCTGATTAATGATTTGTAAGTTTTTGAGAGAGAGCGCGTTTCTTGTAAAAGGAAAAGTCGATACGACTGTGTATTGACCATTAAAGCCTCTGCACATTTGAAGTACACACTCATTCTTGTAGAATAAGAAAACGCTTTTGTGGTGTAATATAAACACCTGATTTGCTTTTCTTTATGATAATTGAATGAATTTGTGCTGCTACTGCAGGCATGTCAACTTGCTAGCATGACATGTTCATAGTGTACAACGGTCTAAGTTTTTTTTTTAACATCAGGTCATTCATATCTCACAGAAGAATTAAATCTGGTTTCTGACATTTAGGTGACTGAAATGACGGTTGCCAGTAGCAGATTTAATCCGCTGTGGTGGGCAAGTTAATTAATGACGACATCAAATTTCAGATGATTCACTTTAAAGCAAGAGCTTTGTGAAAGTTGGCTCTCATAGTATCAAACACTTGCTCAGACGGCGCTATACACATTGCATCAACATGTTGAAGCTCTAAAACACGACCAACTTTCTTTGCTGCATCTATTCTTCATAAAATGCTCACTATCCTGCTGTTACTATGAGGCCAGATCAGTCTCAATAGGAATGAACTCAAAATGTTTGTGTGTAATGTTACGTGATGTCATTCAGACATTGAAGGTATTTCCAATGAGATACTGATGTATTCTCTGTATGTCTCCTTACTTTCACAGTTTTCCTGAGTAAATGTTTCTAAACGAAATAAAAACCTTGATTTGACATAAATGCCTTGCCCTGTGTATATACATAGCCCCTTAGTTTATTTTCATACGAAAGTTCACGGCTATAATTATTCATAAGTATGCAGTGTCCGAACCACATGTCTGATGTGTATAACAAATCAAGGGGGTTGAAAATCGGTATAAAATTGAGCAAGTAGTGGTTATTTATAAACTACATGCCCCATTAAATTAATGTTAAAAGTGAGCGAGCGGCCAGTGGTAAGATGGCGGCCCAGTGTAGACGTTCCAGCGCACTGGCCAGCAGCGCGGGCGAGTCATCTAGCCTTTATTTTGTACATCTATGGGGGACCCGGAGCTGCACACGAACAGTTTGTTTGGACATTGGCTAGGCCCCACAGGTTGCATTTTTAAAAACTCAGACGTCAGAAAGAAAGTTCTGGGCTACAGCCCTACCTGACACAATGTCTGGACTGAACTGAACATAAAGCATGCAAACATGTAACTGGGCTGAGCAGAACGTTTCAATTGTTAATTCGATAACATTACATGATTTACAACGAGGGAATGTAAGATAAATGTGTTACTTACAGGTTGTGATTGTTGCGTCTCCTCCATGTCTGCCCGCTAGTTGGACTTGAACTACCATGCTCAAATAGCTCTGCGACAGGTTTAAAAGTATGGAGAAAATGTAAGGAGCAGTATGATTGGCTGAATGCAAACACACCTGATTGACTGATGAATCTGTCAATCACACTCGGAAATTTGATTGACAGATTAGTCAACCAATGGTGACATTCGTTACCCTGCGACGTCAGGGGAGTCTCAAAATCCACCGCAGAGAATTCTCTCACGAATGCAGAGATGTTCACAAATGAGAAGCAGTTCGTAAATGCACGTTCAGCAATTCGTATAATCTTACAAGTGTGCCTCAAAATTATATTTGTGAATCAGAGCATGTGCATTTGTGAAACAGCAAGTGTGCATTTCCGATTCTGAAATACAAATGCAAACCAGAGCATGTGCATTTGTGAAACAGCAAGTGTGCATTTCCGATTCTGAAATACAAATGCAAACCAGAGCATGTGCATTTGTGAAACAGCAAGTGTGCATTTCCGATTCTGAAATACAAATGCAAACCAGAGCATGTGCATTTGTGAAAAACCTGGCGTGAGTTCATTCCTATTGAGACTGATCTGGCCTCATATGTTTCTAGGGTATTATTTTCTTATTCATTCAAGTTTGCGCAGATAGAGTGTTAAAGATGAGGATACAGAAGTTTGCTGCGCCGACCAAGTGGTAATCTCTGCCTGTAGAGTGTGAAGCCTATGCAGAAGTGCAAAAAAATTGCAGTTCACCCCGGATCTGCTAGGGGTTGACTCCAAAACAGAGCCACGTCAGTCTTGGTGCAAGCTGATTTTAGCAGCATCAGGTAAATATGTTTTATATGTTGAATTTTATATGGTGGATGAGTTTTAAGGGAATTCTGAGTAAGGGAATTCAACGCTGCAGGTATGTTATGATTAATGTGTTTGAATTAAAGTGTTTTTTGTTGTAGTAATTTTGTATTTCTTTTGTCTGCAGCTGTTGGATACTGTTGCCTGCTGTCCTTTTAAGGGTTTTTGTTTTAAAGTTAGTCCACTCCTGGTCCGAGTTGTCTCTGATAGTGCTGATTGTACGAGCGGACTAACTGTTTAACTTTTTGTTTGTTTGTTTTGTTTGGGAACTCCCCTGCTAATGAGTTTAGTCCTCCTGTCAGTAACCACCCGGAACCGTTCTACATCTGACTCTTGTGCATGCAGACATGGGTGTTAGTTTGCAATGGGTTGCAGCGCAATCGTGTGTGGTTTTGGTTTTGCCCGCTATAGGGCCAGCTACCTAAGCGGGTTCTCCGCCTTTGTGGTGTGCGGTTCTAGTCAGGTGGGAGTAGGCAGGTTCCGGGTGAGACGACAGGAGGAGCAGATGGGGATGACCCCCTAAGTGTATGTTATTAATAAACTGAGTCAAAACTTTACATTGTTTATTCTTTATTAAATTTATGTTACACACTTTCCCCTGGTAACATGCAGAATAAAGGTGGAAAACATTCACAAGATTGAATTCCAAGAGTTGACTTTTTGCATCCAAATGATTCACAACATATAATGAGCCAGTATGCAAACTCAACCCAGTTGAAATTGCTTCATCATCATCAGCAAGTTAGGTCACAATCATTCTGTTCACCTTTCACAATGCAGTATGTAGGAGTTGTCCAATAATATACAGAGTCCATGAAAATTGAATTAATGTCCATTTGCACGCTATTCAACCAATGAAAATGTGAGCGGTGAGCAGGGCAAAAAGATGGGAGTGGGCTGGTTTTCAAACAGCCTTCTACCAGACTGCAGAAGGTTGTTGTGTGTTGCAGGGTTCAAACTCTTGAGTCTAGCTCGCCATCCAGAAGGATCTGTACCCAACAGGGCACACCTGGCCAGCATCAGACAAACAAGGCCAACATTCAGTCATTCAAAGTTCATAACCACTAGCTAGTTTTATCTTGGTGTACACCCATTAAATAATTAAATTTCATTGAATTATAAACCATAGACCATCAAACATTTAAAGTAATTTCCATGAACATACAACAATGCAAAAAAAAGTGTTGCACCAGAAATACTAATAAAACCAAAAGTAGATTTAAAATACATGCTAGGCCAACATGTCTTTTTAAAAGGCTCTAGCCTAACAATGAACATAACTTATTCAAAGTAAAGCTAATGTAGTATAATGCTACAATAGCATTATGCTAGTGGGGCCAAGGCACAAGCATGCTAATGCTAACAGCATGTAGCAAACAAAAATCCGTTCCACACGAGAGCCCTGGTGTCAGCAGTGAGTTTGCAGCGTCTACAACGCACAATGGAGTTTTAAACAATAATCAACCACACAAAACGGAAAGCATTTGGACAAGACTCCCCTGTTGCAGCCTTCCCATTCCCATGCTCCCACACATCTGTTGGTGGAGTAATACAGATGGCTTGTATGGAGACTACCAGGAAGTGGGACTGGCTGAACAGATGTCATGTGACCAAATGGTGCCTTCACAGACAACCAGGAAAACCCAATAGACATATCTACATGACCTTTAAGAGGAAAGTTCATATAAGTTACATCTTATTAGAGGAAATATTCATTTGAACAACTAATCTTAAATGGAAAACGTGTTAAAATTATTATAACACATTTTTCAGGATCTGTTCCAAACTTTTTTCATTTGATCAAAATATTGGGTGAAGGTCAGATAAACACTTTATAAATTCAATTATTTATGTCGCCAGTGTCACAACTCTAAAACTTCCCTGCCTGTCTCTCTCTCTCTGTCTCTCTCTCCCTCTCTCTCTCTCTCTGAACTGCCTGGCAGCTTTGGTTTCTGGCGTCTGACGAAATAATACATTGATGCATGCTAAGGAAACTAGTTTTTGGCTTAACGGTTATTATTATCACCATTAGGGATAATAATGACCCAACAGCAGTTAGAGTATAATTTCTTTGTGAATTAAACTTTTAAATTGAGTCACTCCAAAATAATTCCTGATTTCCTCCTTTCTTTTCCTTATTCGTGACATTCTGTCTGAAGCCATCAACACAGCCGTGAAACACAATCCTCCATCTCACAAGCTTGAGCTTGAGTAAGGCGCTTAAAGTCAGAAAAAGACAGACCTTGCAACTCTTTCCTAAAGACGCATTCAAATCGCTGTGACATCATTCTGCCACCTTATAGGTTGGTTTTGACCGCTAGTTTTTACAGACACCTGTGCTCTAAAGAGTCTCAGATAGCAAGAGAACAATCACATAATTCTAAAACACACCACTGGACTAGGGACATCTGCTGACCTTAATGAACCGAGGGTCTGGGTCTTCCTAGAATGAAATCACCTCTCTCACAGGTCTTCTTTCCAAAAACACAGTCCTCTGTAAAACAAGGTGTCTTTCGGGGGACAAGATGTGTTTTTTTAGGGACCTATCACATCACTCTCTAACAGAACAGGACAGCTGCAGAACCTGACCGTTGAAACCAAGGCTTGCTCATTAACGGTACACTAAGAGACACGGACAGACAGGGGTCAAAGGACCTCACTCACTCACACTCTGCCTTCTTAGTTAAGGGTTTACTTTTACCTATGTCTCTCACAACATCATTCTGCTGGCTGGCTTGCTTGCTTGTGTAGCAGGACACACATGTGTTATTGATTGCCATATGTGTCAGTCAGCCAATTACTGGAGGGAACGACCATATAAAAGGCAAGCAGGGCATACAGGCTGCCTCTCGCTTGCTGGTGGCTGGGGTTACGCCATTTCCTGGCATCCGGAACCTCCCTTCCGGGATGGTGCAGAGACTCATGTGGGTATTGCTGCAGGCTGTGCACGCCTCATCAAGCTCACGGATCCTTTAGGCTGTTGTTGCATGCTGCATAACCTGTTGTGGATTTCTTCGCCTCATGTGCAGCCCTGGATTGTGGGTTATACACGCCGGTGTGACAACACGGTGCCTGACGCCACGCTGCAGTGGACGAGGGACGGTCAATGAATGCTCCACGATACGCCGTGCGATCCCGGATCACCCGATTGGGCTGTAGAGTTGCCGTGCAGCGTCGGATCATGTCTGTTGGGGACTGCTGCTGCTTTGCTTTGCTGCACTTCATTTTGCCTGCTTTGCTTGGGCACAGCCATCTTGGAGGATCTTCTACTGGAGGACATGCTTGGGCTAAGTCTTGCTTTCCCTGGAGCTGTTGAATACTTTGTGGACACTGATGCCGTCACCTGACCACTTAGCATGACTTCCGCCATTGATGACCATCAGCCGATTTAGTGTGCTAGTGTGCACATGTGCGCGGGCCTGTTTTATAGTAGAGACAGTTCTTTCGGTTATCCTTTTCCCAAGCTTTTAGTGACTTTGTTTTATTAAGAGTATTTTATAATTCTGTTTTCTTTCTTTTGTCAGGTGCTGAGCCTTTGGTGGTGGATTGGTGTCTCTAGTGGTGTTGGTGGTGGCCCCTCTGTGTGTCCTGTGGATTTAAGTTGGTTTTGTTTGTTTAAGCTCACTTGCGGTGTTCCTGGGACCCCCTTCTTTTCATTTTGTCTAGACCCTCCCCAACCAAGTAGGTCTCAGCCCTGATTTACTCCCTTGGTCGTATTGGTTATTTTAATTGATATCTTTTGTTTAATACATTCATTTGTTTATTGGAACTGCTGTCTCTGCCTCGTGCATATTGAACCTGGGTGCCTGGTGATAAGTTCACCACCTTGGTGTATTTCCCTGGGTGAAAGTCCCAGGGTGGTGTTGTCTGACTCTTGCACGACCAGCTCACCACACTTGCTTTTTTAGGTTCTGAATCAAAACAGCGCTTCACTTAAATAACCCTAACCCCTCCTCCTCCAAACCGTGATACAGGACTACAACTTGCACTCACTTCCCCAGGACTACAACTCCCACTCCCTCCGGTCATGTTACTGAGCAGATCCCTCTTTTGATTGACAACAACGCCTGGGAAACACACTTCAATGACCATTGCTGAGCAGAACACAGTTTTGATGGACAACAACCGGTGCTCTTACCCCTTCAACGCATGGGAAAAAAAACACACACGTGATACACCGTGGGAAACACACATCATCAAATCATGCCTACTTATGATGTCAGCAACACCTGCACTTGTGACCTTTGACCTGTCAACCATCAATCATTTTTGACATAAGGTTGCTTAATAACGCTCTCTGGTCCACTGTTCCACGACCGGAAGGAAAACCACACTACTCCATCTCAATCTGAGGTTCGACTATCCGACGGACCCTCCTCTCCAGCACCCCTAAATAGAGCTTACCAGGGAGGCTGAGGAGTGTGATCCCCCTGTAGTTGGAGCACACCCTCCAGTCCCCCTTTTTGAAGAGGGGGACCACAGTCTGCCAGTCCAGAGGACCTGTCTCCAATGTCCATGTGATGCTGCAGAGGCCGTGTCAGCCAAGACAGCCCTACAGCATCCAGAGCCTTAACGAACTCTGTGCGGACCTCATCCACCCTCGGGGCCCTGCCACCGAGGAGCTTTTTAACCACCTCAGCGACCTCAGTCCCAGAGATGGGAGAGCCAACACCAGCCACCCTAGACTCTGCTTCCTCATCGGAAGACGTGTTGGTGGGATTGAAAAGGTCTTTGAAGTATTCCCTCCACCACCTCATAACGTCAGCAGGCCCACAGGCCAAAAAGGCCCAATAAGACTCTTTCTTCAGCTTAACGGCATCCCTTACTGCGGGACCAACGGGTTCGGGGGTTACCGCCACGACAGGCACCGACGACCTTATGGCCACAGCTGTGGCTGGCCGCCTCGACAATGGAGGCATGGAACACAGCCCATTCGGACTCAATGTCCCCCGCCTCCCCCGGGACATGGTTGAAGCTCTGCTGGAGATGGGAGTTGAAACTCTTTCTGACAGGGGACTCCGTCAGACGTTCCCAGCAGACCCTCACAAAACACTTGGGTCTGCCAGGCCTGACCGGCATCCTCCCCCACCATCTGACCCAACTCACCACCAGGTGGTGATCAGTTGACAGCTCCGTCCCTCTCTTCACTCAAGTGTCTAAGACATGCTGTCGCAATTCTGACGATACGACTACAAAGTCGATCATCGAACTGCAGCCTAGAGTGACGTGGTGCCAAGTGCACTTGTGGACACTCTTGTGCCTGAACAAGTTGTTCGTTATAGACAATCCATGACGAGCACAGAAGTCCAACAACAAAACACCACTCAGATTTAGATCAGGGGGGCCATTCCTCCCAATCACGCCCCTCCAGGTCTTGCTGTCATTTCCCACGTGGCAGCAGAATGAAGGAGTCCCTGAAAGGAGTGCTCTCCAACCAGCTCAGTTCCTCAGGCTCAAGTTCCTGGAGCTAGCTTCTGTAGCCGAGGATCAGACCGCGAGGTTCCCCGCCTCTGCCAGCCGCCCAGCACACACTGCACCCGACCCCTATGGCCCCTCCTGCAGGTGTTGAGCCCACGGGAGGCGGGGCCATGTCACCCTTTCTGGCTGAGCCCGACAGAGCCCGATGGGACCCACAACCGGCGACGGAAACCTGGGTCCATGGTTTGTCATCATCATAGGGGTGTTTTAGGCCGTGCTTCGTCTGGTCCTCCCCTAGACACCAGTTTGCCATGGGTCACCTTACCAGGGGCATAAAGCCCCCGAAAACATAGCCAGTAAGATCATCAGGATGCGCAAACTCCTCCACCACAGTAAGCTGGCGGCTTAGGGAGGAGGAGAAATATACATTAACAACATATTGTTGTTTTTTTGTTTGTTTGTTTGTTCGTTTGTTTTTACCACATCATTAAGAAGTGATGATTGAAATGCTGGTATATTATATCGGCTTCAGAATGAGAAATTTGTCTCATTCCTTGTTTCTATGTGGATTAAGTTGGCCATACAGCAACACATAGTTATTTAAAATTCAATTTAGTTCCAGCAGCCACAATTTTACTCTATTCTGTTTCTTTCTCTTTTGATTGGAGTTTTCTCAATGTGTTACAGGGTCGATGTCAGACATTCAAGATTAGTTCTGCACTTTTAACTTTTAGCCCTTTGTTACTGTTTCCAAACCTCCTTGTAGTGAGGACCGCTACAAAAACAATCACATGTTGACGGTGCAGAAAACAGCTGCCTATCACACGCCTTCCTTCTGCATTTTTTTTATTTTTTCAATTGGAGTGGGTGCGGAACTTGCATGTCCTCTCGGAGCTCACGCAGAAAGTGTTGACAGCACCACCACTACAGAAGTATGTATGGCTAGCTGTCATGAGTGGGATATCAAACGGCCATGCCATAAATTATAATCAAAAGTTGTCAATAACCCGTAAAACGTATTTTATTCCGAGCCGAATAATACAACACTATTTGTTTTAGTTATATATTATGAGATTGGTCGATTTATACAAAAAACAATATGTAAAGAAAATCACTGAGGACATTTTACAGCTGTTTTCCTTAGAAAACATTAGAAAAATACACTATGGAAATATGATCACAGACCAAATATTAACAATAAAGTAATAATAGTAGTAATAATTATACATCAGTAAAAGTTACATTTGCCTCGTTTGAATGCACAATCGCAGCAACGATGTTCTTTCCTAAAGACAGCATTTATAATTATTTCATCATGTATTTTTGGGTTGAGAAACAAATGTAAAAAAAAAAAAAAAAGAGGAAAATGAGCATGCGTGCATGTCCTCCTCTAACATGAGTTTCCTGCCTCCCTGAGTCTAATGAGTGATGAGATGCGCCTCGTTAGGATATATCACATGTCTGTGAGCTGGTCAGATTAAATTAGAGGACATCACGACGAGAAAGAGTGAAGAAGCTGCTGGATGAGGAGTGGCACAAGACACCATGTCATTCCTGTAAACTTTTTCTGTGCGTCTTGCAGTGTGTTCTTCTCTTTGCATGCGGCTGCTTCATTTATCAAGCTGATGGACGCAGAAGTAAGTGGTGCTTTTTTGGACTTGAGCAGTCAAAATTAGGATGGAGATTTCATAAATTGTGTGTTTTGCTGAATGTTACTGTTGAGGAATTAAATGGCCTTTTATGCTGCTATTTATCACAGTTTTCTGTCCTCAGCTCTCAGTCTCATGAGCCTAATTAAGGCGTCTGAGTAAAACTGATGGTCTTCACTCTAAAACAGATCTCTAAAACTCTATAAATAGGGATAACCCTTTTCTGTTTAATCTCCCTTTAGCATATGGTGATATGTTCCCCCACAAGCACTCAGTAGGAAGGAGGTTTCCATTTCCAATTCCACCAATTCCTGGCTGGGATCCTGACACAAACCCACAGGATGATTACCTATACCCACCACTAAACCCAAGGCCAGGCGAGCTTATGCATCACAGAGGTGAGTAGGTTTTTTTTTTTTTTTTTCAGTTTCTTGTTTTTTTACTCTGAAATATCTGCAGGTGTGTTTGTCAACCTGGAAAGTCCGTCTGAACAGCGACAGTCCAGCTCTCAACAGTTCATGCATCTACTTCACTGCAAAGCTGGAGTATCCTCCATGCCAGAAGGAAGATGTCAACGGGAATCTTATCTGGGATGAGCACTGTGAAGATGGTACGGAGCTGGAGGCCTCAGGTGCTGCGGGAAGCTAGGCCAGGCTGCGAATGTCACATCACACCTAAAAAAAAATAATTTAAACAATTTTTACAAGAACACTACTGCAGCATATTTCAAAGAGCACCATAAATCACTTGCTTAAAGCTGCACTGGTTGGTTTTTGGGTAAACATGGGCCTCTCACACAACGATAATGTAAAAAGCAACATTAGTTTTAACACTTCACCTGGCAAATGCATTCCACCTGTTTTGGGGAAATATCAACGTGTTTAATTCAGAGCCAAAACTCTGCATTTTGGCCCCAAAACAAACTAAATCTATGAGCTTGATAGAGACTAAAATATTTTGTAGCTGAGAGTAAATACTATAGGAAATGATTATATTAGGATTTCTAACAACAAGTCTCATTTATGTTGGATGTATCTAAGCATTGTAAATGAAAAATAATTGTTTTAGGTAACACATTTTTTATTTTTTGAACAGCCAATGGACAGGCTCGCTCAGGTTATGTGTATAACTGGACATCCTGGTTGGACGACTATGGCTTTGGAAAATGCTTAGATGTGACAAGATGCAACGTATTCCCCGATGGAAAGCCCTTCCCTCAGAGTAATGACTGGAGACGAAAGAGTTATGTCTATGTTTGGCACACAATGGGTAAGTGTACAAATATGCACAGAAGCAATAAGAGAACAAACAAAAAAAAAACAAAAACAAAATCTACAACATCCCATTGTCTCTTGTTTTTTCCAGGTCAGTACTATGAGACATGTGATGGCTCCTCTTCCAGCGTGACCATCAACACTACCAGCATCCCTCTAGGAGCAGAGGTCATGGAGGTCATGGTCTACAGGAAGCGCGAGCGCAGAAAGTATAGCCCCCTCACCACCGATAGCACTGTCTTCTTCGTCACAGGTGGAGAATAATTTACCTAGTTTATTCAGTTTCATCTTTCTTCAATCATTAGCCAATCAAGAGTAGAAACCTAGTTGATTAATGATTTATCCACACTGGGGACCACGAGTGTGAAGTTGGTGGTGGAGGCAGCATTTCTTTTTGATTGTCCGCCCTCTTCTGCCACACCTACTCCAAGACGTCCCACATCATCACCTCACACAGGTACTGAACTGAGACAACAAAAATGCAGAGCTCGGGATAATGTATCACACTTCAAAGTATTTTGGGTCGCTTGCTCTGATAGTTCATTTTTACTCATTTGGTTAAAAATGTAGAAACATAATGCTTTTTAGAGCCAAAAATATTGGTCCAATTTGACAATCATATACCAGCTTTGAGCAATAGTCATGACATCATCACTGTGTCCTGTAAGAGCATAAATCACAAGTTTGATATTATATCTGTTCACATGTGATACTACATGTTAACCTGTGTTGCTCAATGTACAAATGCATGATCCTTACTAGTGAAAGATGACTAATAGTGTTGAAAAGGGTATTCTTGTCTTTCAGCTGTTCTGGTGCTTCCTGAACATTGTGCCAGTTAAGTATGAAAAGGGTGATGTGGTGCTCTTTCTGGCTTCATTTAAGGACATCACAGGCACAAAAGCCAAAACCATACACGAGGACAAGAAGAAAGGTAAGCGTATTTGCACATTTTCGATTTAGAAGCACAAACATGTAATTAATCAGACCAAACTGTGACAAAACAACCCTTTTAATTTGGACTTTAAAACATCACACTTCAATTAGATTCTATATTAAATAGCTATACAAAAAGAAACTACAGAAAAGAAAATTACAAACTTGCAGTCCCCCAAAGCTAATATCACTGATGCATTGCTTAAAGGCCATCAGTGAAACCCAAAAAAGTCCTACCGCGGGACAGTGGGTCTGCATACGAGTGTCAACAAGAAATTTGCCTGAATCCTCTTATTACTGCATATAAGGAGGAATTTGGAAAAAAGTTGGTTTTGCCCATATAATGAATTGTATTGCACAGGAAAAAAGAGATGATGCTGCAGGTGCCTGGCAGAAAGAAACACTTCTTAGGTTTGAGTCTAACAAGCTTATTCAAAATGAGAAAATGCTTTTCGTGCAGTAAGGGAGTTGATAAAGTGTAAGAAAAATCATCTCTATTATCATTATGTTTTACTATTATAATGTGATTCATTATCATTTGTACCAATCATTAATCGATTTAGAAATATTAACTCGAGCAACAATTTTGTGTGTTTTGCTAGTTTAATGCTTGAGTCTGAAGGAACAGAAAGACAAGGCCATGGACGAGATGAAAGGACCTGATTGTTCCAGAAGGAGACCAGACACTAACCTACCAATGTCTCTTTTTTCATGTCATAGTGGAAATTGCTGTAACCCGAGACTTGTGTAATTCTGAAGTGTTGAACCTCCCTTTATAATGTCTTGCGATGTGTGAATTAACTCAGTGTGTGTATCATACTTGTATGGTGCGCACTTCTTGCAAGTAAAATTGTATACATTGAATAACGCTCTGTGGTTCTTCCTTGTGTTGAAGGTTTAGCTTTGCAATGCTTGGTGTTGGGAAGAATGTTCCTAACAAACAATGATTATTGGCACAAAACTATTTGTTATAAAGAGTCAATTTTGAACATATTAAATGGAATAAAAAATAAACATAGGTAGATTCAGACTAGGGAGCTTCATGGACATCATATCTCCTACACTAAAATGATGTAATAATTCTGCCCTGCCAAAAAGGGGATCAACACTTTTGCAGAAAGCATATTCTCCTGTGTTTCTTTCTTTTTAGAGTGACCTATTAACCTAAGACATGCATGTAGAGAACCAACACATAAGAACATGCAAACTCAACACAGAAAGATTGCTGTTTGAATCTCCCCACAGTCGAGGCTCAAACCAGGGACCTTGCTGTGAGGAGACAATGCTAAAACCCACACCACCATGCAGCCCTCATGACTGATGAAAAATGTGTTGATAATATTCAAGTCCACACATCAAAGGGTTCAAGTTGTCTAAAAAGCCATATAGTTTCTTTTAAAGGGAAAACATTATGCATTTCCTCGGACATGGGGAAAATGTACACTATTCAAGTTTTCAAATTTTCTAGGTGTGTTAACTAAGCTAAAGTGTTTAGTTTTTATTTTTTTGTCATATCTGTGGCTTCCTTCTTTCATATGGCAACATAAAATAGCTGAATAAATGTCCTTAAAATATTCCAAAGTTATTCCCAGCGGTTATGTTTTGCATTTAGGTTCGATATGGGATCAGGATAATCCTGTTTTCTTGGATCAAAGTTATCCAGATCATACTCAAAAGTCCAGATAACAACCAGAATTGGATTACATGGTCCAATCTTTCTTTCCCTTTTGAACAACCCATTTTCAAGATCTGATCCAATCCGATAACCGAAATACAATCAGATTACCTCTAAACAACCAGCCCAAGGTGATTGTCTTTGAAGCCAAAGAGAAGTGATTAATAAAATGAAATGTAATGGAATATATTTAAGAAAGTCTTATTAATCATGTAGCAAAGTCTAGTTAGGGTGTAATGTTTTCAGTGTATAGATCATTTTGATTATAGCACTATCATTCGTGATTTGTGTAGTCTAACTAAGTAATTACACTTACAATGATTATTCATCATGTCATTTTTATCTATAATAGCAATAGTCAA
This sequence comes from Melanotaenia boesemani, assembly GCF_017639745.1. NCBI lineage: Eukaryota > Metazoa > Chordata > Actinopteri > Atheriniformes > Melanotaeniidae > Melanotaenia > Melanotaenia boesemani. Next base: position 14,072,806 of record NC_055698.1, on the reverse strand, counting down.
TACATAGTTTCAGATCAGTTATTTCCTGATATGTATCATTCAAATCATGCATTTCTGCAACTACAACCATATTACACTTGTATATATTTCATCATGCAATTTATGTGTAATATAAATTACATGAAGTTAATGTGTTCAAACCAGCTACACTCAATCACGGATTATGAAAATAAACCCTGCTAAAATGTCAACTGTGTCATTCCCTGTCAACTGTTTTACACTTGATGGGTAACAGTTTATATGTAACATGGCTGACATTTCCCTTTTCATCTTTGTTCTTGCTATGTGAGCCATGTGACTTTGGAGTAAACCATTGCTGATTTATAGGGATTAAATCAGTTAGTAACACAGCTGACAATGATTTCTCGGACACACATAACGTGAATAATATAATGTACTGTATATTAATGTTTTAAATAGATTGGAAACAGCTTTATCGTGTTTTAATTTTTTTTAGCAATTAATTCTGAAATAATATGTAAAAATATGTATTCCATAAAGTTTTAAGAACAAACTTTACATTTAAGAATTCGGACAGCAGAAAAACTGCAAATTCCAGTTTATAATTTGCATTTCTGTTAAATAAATTATGAAAGCTGTTAACTTTTTGTATTAAATTAAAAAGAAATATCATCCAATATAAAGTTGGTAGTAGTTTTAGACAGTATTTGATTTGATTGATTTGATAAATTGAAAAATACACCCCATGGACTTAAAATGTACCCCTAAATATAGAATTCTTGGAGTAGGCTACATAAAACTCACACAAACAACAAATGAGCGAAAAATATGAGATAGCTGGAATACTTTTGGACTGCTGAATTATTCAATAATACTAACAGTATTAAAATGCCATTGCGCTTTTTTTTTTTTTTTTTTTTTTTTTTGTTTTGTTTTGTTTTGTTTTGTTTTGTTTTTGTTTTTGTTTTTTTTTTTGTTTTCTTTTTAAAAAATAAGAATACGGGTCAGGTGAGTGACTGGTTTGCGCATAACAACAGTGGCACGCTTTCTTGTTGGCATACGAACTTGTGCGGCTTTCCAACTTCTCCCGTAGACGATTTAAGTTGATTTCGGAAGACCAGAGCAAACAATATGTAAAATCAGTAAGGTGCTGTAAATTTACTTTACAGTAGAAGATGGAAGGAAATAACAACGAAAGGTTTTTGTCAGTTTGCCGGCGTCGTTGCTCTAGATTCTTGGAAAGGATAAAGGTATGTCTACTGCCCACTTTACCGTTAAAATACCGTTTTCTTTCAGCCCTGTTGCTACCTCAGTGACATTTATTATTTCAGAGTCGCAGGGATTTCTGTAAAGCGTAGTATCACTGTTGCCAGATAAAACTTAATTTCCTCATTTACTTTCATTTTTAATTTATTTATTTATTTGTATTACAGGCGGCTAGCTGAAGACCTAAATTTACGTTTAAGTCACATAGAATTTTAAATTTATTTTCGCCATGGCAACCTACTCATAAGACTTACGCCATATAAATGCATCTTACCTCAATAAATATATAGATTAATTAATTACCGATTTATTCCTGGAACTTTTTAAATATGAGACTTCTCCAAATATCCCTTAATAAAGTCACATTGTTACAATAATATATTTAATTTAGCTCAGCCATGTTGCAATCGTGCAGTTTGTAATGTACTATAACAATGTTTTGTCTTTGATCAGTTAAGCAATATGCCAGATGCCCCAAGTTTTACAAATGATATATGCAAATGTAATATTCTTTTTTATGTTGTGGACGTGTGACTTTTTGTTGGCTCAAGTTTCCATTAATATTCATCTGATAATGATACGATTAATGTAAATGCGGTGCATTCTCAAATTACTATGTACATATTGCTAGTTTTGCAAGTCAGATATTACACACACTGTATGTTTTATTTAGTTTGTGTTTTCTTTCTCTTTGATGAAAATTGAATGTAGGCCTAGAGGAACTCCCTTCCTCTATAGGCCGGAAATCTGTGGACTCCATGATCTCTTTTAAAAAGCAGCTAAAAACACATCTTTTTAAACTTGCTTTTACTTAGTTTTATTTGTTTTTATTCTCTCTGTATTACTGTTATTTGGTGTTTTATCTTGTTGTTAAGCACTTTGTGATTTTATCTTGAAAGGTGCTATATAAATAAACATTTACTTACTTACTTACACAGTGTGTAAAATTAATCATTTTATTATCTATGTAACAGGTCTAACAATAGAACAAATTTATTTTATGTTGTAATTTTGGACACTTTTTTTCAATATTAGGCATCATATAGGCTTCCTGTTACCTGCTACACTCTAACACTGGGGGATGTGGGAAACAAAAAATAAAAGGTTAATTTAGGTTAGTTATTTAAGATTTTAAGTGACAGAGAGAAAGAAGGTCATGTTGAATTTTGAAGGAAATACAAAGTTACAAACAATGATTGTCTATGGTCTAAATTGTAGTATCAGAAAAAAAATCACAGTGTCAGAACTTAAGATAAATTGAAAGTGAATGCAAAAACTGCATTGTTGTTGCATCTCTAAATGACATTAAAAGTATATGCTGGAAAACCGTTTGTTCAGAAAACATTCATGTAAAGAGTTTGTTAATGGGTACCACCCACCTAATTGTTGTTGCAGGTAAAAGACCCTTTCCTCCCTGACTCCATAAAGAAATCAGGATTGTTATTATTATCAAGGCTTTTTGAGTTAAAGAATAAATAGCATGACTGGTGTTTTCTGCTTTCTTGTTTAGATTGTGGACCCGCCTGCTCTACCAGAGCACAATGGTTCAGATTCCAAGAAGTCCAAATTTATCTTTTCTTACCACAGTAAAATCAGAGCAAGCGTGGACTGGCTCATTCTGGTCGCTACCTTCTACATTGCTGTGACAGTGCCCTATGACATATGCTTCACTAACAACATGACCCGCAGCATATCTGCATGGGACATTGTTGTAGAGTTACTGTTCTTCACAGGTTTGTTCTGTTTAGAAACAGTTTTGACATAGATATTAATAACTGAGTCTGTATGATTAGCATCTTTTACAATAACCAACTCATCGCCTCTCCTGTTTGTTTGCTGCTAGACATCATTTTCAATTTTCGCTCCGCTTACACAAGCAAGTCAGGCCAGGTGATCTCTGATGGTCGACAGATATGCATCCATTACCTGAGGACGTGGTTCGTCATTGACCTGCTGGTAGCATTTCCTTTTGACCTGCTTATTTATGGCGATGACATGGTAAGTAGCCAAGTGTTTCTTGTTTAAGCAGTCTGTGCTTTTTATAATTCATGCAATGACTTTCAAGAAATATTTTGTATAAACTATGGCAAAAACCTTTGAAAGTCCCTGTCCTGTTGTTGTATAATGCTTGAAAAGCTGGAGCAGACAAGATGTCTTTCTCACAACTGTAATAAAAGGGGAGGGAACTCCACCATTTATCTGGAGTGCAGAGAAATATGCTGATGGTGAGGACTGGAAGTTAGAAACTCAACAAAACAAACACTCGTGTGATTAAGAGCCTGATTGCTCTAAGTGGTATTTCCGTATTCAAGTGTCCTTCATCAGTAAATTTTCATAGATCTTACTGTAGGAATGTTAACAAGCATTTTTCAAGTTCTAATTACAGAACTTAAGAGCATGTGAAAAGCCTGTAATGTGGGAGAAGGCATAATGCATACTTGAGCGGTTTTTGTCATTTCTATCAGTGATGTTTGGATGCACTAACCATGTGCTTTTAATATGGCTTAGTACTCTTCTTGTTAGGTTTATCATCTGTAAAATATGCACATTTATTCGCATAAGGGGTCCTTTTGTATTCAGGTTGTGTTTTTCTGAGAAATTTTTTTTAAATAAGTGTCAGTGTCCCAAGTCTATGATGAGTATTAGAATGTTATATAGGGGAATAAGCTGCATGACTTAAATTGAAAGAATTGTGGAATTCATTTCCAACAGCAGATTTGGAAAACAAATTTTCACTTGCTTGTTTATTGGTTCTTTTTTTTCTATTTTATTTTGTTTTACTGACCAATCCATATAAAACAACTGGGTCATTTCCTAGCTGAATTCATTTTTAGCCCTATTACGAAATGTGTTAAAGTGCAAGATAAGCATTTTCTTTCCTTAACCTTTACTGTCTACACTGAGTTGTGAGCCCTCAAATACTGGACTAAGGCAGATGGAATGGTTAAATGGATTTTTGAATTTTGGTTGTTTTCCACAAGAACCAGGAGGTTTCTCAGGGGAAGCTGTGGCTCAGCAGCATTGAGTCAGCAGGCAATGGCTGCACTGGCTGCTTAAGCATTACAGTAAATAATGTGTTAGTGGACCAGGCAGGCTGTAGTGAAGAATAGTCTGCAAAAAAACAGCTAGAAAAGACTGGTAAGAGAACATACAGACATGGGACCTCGAACACGTACAGACACATGGAGTTATAAGAAGTTCAAACATCTTAACCCTTTATTAGCCAAAGAATCATATTTGTACACGTCGTTGGACATACAAAATGCCTCTGCATGCTAGTCTCTGAAATCATAGAACCACACTGTGTTTTCCACACCAGTCATCAAAGATCAGGCTACATTCCAGCCACTTCACTGAAACCGGTCTTCAGCATAAAAATGACAAAAAAATATGGATTAGTTAATTATTCGCTCTCTTTGATCATAAGCACTGTTTGAAATAATGCAAAATTAACAGTTGAATCAATTACAGCAAGCTGCACAGTAGAGCAACCCCCAAATCATAATATTTTCATCACCATACTTCCCGCATGGTATGAATTTCTTAGCCTGAGAATATGATTTGTTTTGCACCAAACAGGTGCAATGATACTGTGGTCAAATAACTTTTGATTCAGTGGACATTTTTCCAAAAGCCTCTTACTTTTGTTTGCAAACTTTTATTCAACTCCAGTTCCTGGACAACAAAGGGTTTTAGCATATTTACAATTCCTTTAAATTTTCTTCAACGGTTCTCTTTAGATTAAAAGTTTAGGATTCTTGAAGATTTTTTTCTGCATCGGCTGACTGTTTCTTGGATATACAGCAGTTTCTTAGGCAACCACTTCCAAACAAATTGTCAGTAGGAGACTTAGCTTTTAATCAATTGTTTCCAACAATTTGGAGAGCTTTGTAAATCCACAGGCTTAAGGGCATCTTACACTTTTTTACTGTTTAAATATTGACATGATTATACAGCAATTTAATAATCAGCCTTTCATGTTGTAAGTTCCACAAGTTTCTTAACTTAAGTTTTAAAGTTAACTCTTAGAAAAAAGCAAGAGAAAAATGTTTCACATACACAAATAAAGTAGTAAAGATGCCTCAGGTAGGTTTATTTAAACAACTTTTTAATAAAATGAATCATCACTTAAAAATGCTTTACCAAATGCATAAGCAGCATCTTAAAGGGTTAGGTAGGTTCTAATTGTGATTGGTAAAATAATTCAAATTCTCCTTTGTTTGCTGTTCTATTTCCTCAGGTGCATTTTGTCAACGTGATCAAAATTGCGCGTCTGTTTCGTTTGCTGAAGCTCCGGCAGAAGATGGCCCGCTACACTCAGTATACCTCAGTGGTCCTGATCCTGCTCATGTCCGTGTTTATTCTTATGGCCCACTGGATGGCATGCATCTGGTATCTTATTGGCCAGGTGGAAATGGAGAATAAACCCTACAACTGGGATGTTGGTGCGTGCTGAGAAAACTATACCAGTTGTTTCCCTAAATCCATAAATGTTTACACATTTCTTTGATGTTAAAACATCAAATCAGCAGAAAACTATTGTTAATATGATTTTAACTGCCTTAGTATTTGTGTTTTTGTCAGTATGAATCTGGTGATTTACATCAGAACATAGCACATTAAAGTATTGTTATATAAAATTTTGAACCTGCAATTAATGCAAAACTTAAATGAGATTTACATGCTGTGCATCTTTCCGGGTGTATAGCAGTTTAATGAGATGTCTTTATTGTCCTTGTTGATCCTTTTAGTATTAAATGGAAATTATGAGACAAGTGAGGTTTAAATTGCTTGACTCTTCTCATAATTAATGACAGACTCTCACGGCTTCACCCTCAGACTCTAGGTCAGTCATGTAATGAGGCCCTCTGTGCTGATCTCTGGTTAGTATTGATGAGCTGCAATGCTTGTAATTAATTGACTCTTGCATACTCATAACGGGTTGCAGGCCTACATTGCCATGGGTCATGAGAGCAATGTAGGTTTCTCTTACCAATTACAGTCTTACAGTGTCATAAGAGAGTGGGTCAGTAGATAAGACAGGATTAATGTGTTGTATCCTAATTATTTGTTTCTGATTTTAAAGTTAGTGTTGAAGTCAAGCAGCCTTGAGGTGTTTCCATCCAATTACCATTTATCAGTGTCTGCAAGAGACTCCCATGGGATCAGCTGCATGTCTCCACATTGTATTGGCCAGGGATGAGCTCTGACTTCCAAGCATCTGCTTTCCTTCTTGTGTTGAATCTGTTGTTCTAGATCTAGTATATAGAAGTGCTAAACAAGGTTTCCAAACTTAGAAAATAATTCTGCAGAGTTAGTCTTTATCTACATTATGACTGTGATATACATTTGTAGAGACTGTAAGTAAATTAGTTACTCTGTTTTACTTACTGTGCTACTTGCTGTCTAAACATCCCTTTATCCCTTTATATTCATATTCACATCTTCCTAAAAACAGGATGGCTTCCCAGGCTAGGGAATCGTATAAATATGCCGTACCATGCAGTGGGAGCTGTGAATGCGACCAGCGGTGGTCCCCCCATCCGCAGCATCTACATTGCATCACTCTACTTCATCCTCACCAGTCTTACCAGCGTGGGCTTCGGCAATGTGTCAGCAAACACTGACGCAGAAAAGATCTTCTCTATTTGCATCATGGTATCAGGAGGTACACCAAATACATAATAATATATGATGCATGTAATGACACACACATTTTGGAAATTACCAGCTTATTGTATCTTATATTGAAGCTCATTTCATACTGAGACATTAGTATAAGTTGTCATGTTGTAAAATCTCATCAACATATACGTTACTACTAAATCATCTCATCTTACTTGGCAGGTATATGTGTTTCCCTAGTTTCACTATCATGTAATATAATGAGCAAATATTTACAGAATGTCTTGATCCAATTTATACTCAATAGTTATAGTATGTTAGTTTGTTTTTTGAGGATGGGGAGAGGTTCCTGTGGCTGGGTTCTCCCTGTGGATACCTACTGCTCTGGTTTAGCTAAATGTTAAATGCCCACAGCTGCCTGAGGGCAATAGCAGTCACAAACACACCTCACATACACATGCTGGCACACACATGCTATCTCTTGTGGGCTGAAACGTAATGAAAACTAGCACAAAGCACCTGCTCATATTTCAGAGCATAATTCAAGTGAAATGAGTTTAAGGATGAAACAGAATTCTTGCTAGATTATAATTAACTGATGAGTTAATTGTAGAGTTAAACAGAGTAATTCTAGGCCTTAAGAGAAACACTTTTGAATTTATCTCTGAACAAACCATTACCTAATGAAAGGATGACATTAAAAGTTTTTTATATTTCTATAAACTACATTTTGACTAATCACTGATACAACAGTGACTGTTTCACATCTGGTGGAAAATGTGAGTTGAAAACAGAATGAGATTAGGAAAATACATTACTGTGGGTGTAGAAAGGACATGTTTCAGTCAAGATTACAGAGAGCTACACAAATTTTACTTTTCTAATGCTCCCAGGAAAACAATAGCATCAAAAACAGTTTACTATTTAGATAACTGTCTTGACCATTTATTGTCAGTTGAAATATTTTCAAACAATTTACTGATGTTATTCTCCATTATCCATTTCCTGCATCACCATCATCCCTTACTCTTTTCTCCTCTCCCTCTTTTTACCTGCAGCACTGATGTATGCCTTGGTTTTTGGCAATGTGACAGCCATCCTCCAGGGGATGTACTCCCACTTTTCCCCTAACCACGCAAGAACCAAAGACCTCAAGAACTTCATGCATGTCTATAAGCTGCCAAATCCCCTCAGGTTGAAAATGTTGGAGTACTTTCAAACAACTTGGTCTATCAACAATGGTATCGACATTAATGAGGTATGAAAAACGGACAAACAGATTCATTTGTGTGAGCAAGGGATTAGAAGTGTTTTTGTGTGTTAAAGTCAAGCCAACATGACCATCACATACTGTAAACTCTTGATTTGGCATTTATCCTTTGCCTTCTTCCCTACTTTGCTTATTCTATGGTTAGGACCAGAAGAAAGATTAAGGAATTAGAGCTTGGTAATGTGCAAAGGCTTCTAAACTTTAAGCTGAAATTGAACCCTGATGTTGACAAAGTTAAAATTACTAAATGTTCATTTGTAAAATACTGTTTAAAAGTTTCATTTGATATGTGTGTTGAACCCCATTCATCAAAGCACTAAATCTGCATTTCGAATGTATTTTTACTTTTTGTTGTTGCGGTGGCATACTAGAAGAATCAAATAAACACAACATTGCGTATCTATCAAAATATTTCCAGGCCATACTTAAATCATCAATCTGCAGAGCATAGAAGGATCAATATTTAATTTGATATTAAGCATTCTTTTCATTCCTCAGTCACATTTAAGCTCATCATAACAGTCATAATGTGATCGAAGCTACATAACCCCTGTGAATGCAGAAGCGTGTTGTTGCTCTCACCACAGCCTGACAGGGAAAGAAAGACATCACTTTACTTGCATACATGAAGATGGTCTTCTTGGTTCATTTTCATCTGTGATATCTTTTAAAAAGATTTATTTCACCAAAAATGTCTTTGTTATTTACATTTTTTCTACCAAATATAATCTGAGCTGTGTTTTAATTTGGAATCTTTGAATATTATCCAGACTAGAATGAGTACAATAAAGACATAAAAACTAGAGACAAGTGCAAACAGAGTTAAGTTTGTAAATGTGGCATCAGAACACTTTTAAGAAAACAGCAGCAGAAAAGCAGGATGAGTAGCACCTTACCATGACAATCTCTGGGAATCTTGTCAGTAGTCTAATAGTTATCTGCTTCTCAGAGCTGTGCATGACTGCGAGGCAGCTATTAGAACCCAAATCAAGGCTGACATGAAGTGATGATGAAATCCAGATGAATTATAGATGTGCCTGTTGATTAAAGTCAGCCTGGCTCTGATGACTCATTGATCAACACCATGTTATGGTGAGCTAGATTTACGCCCTGACAAGACGATGGACAGACAGATGACATTTACTGTTTACTTAGGTAACTCCGTATTGTATATTTATTAAGTAACAGTTTACATTGTGTTCTTTGCTGCCGTGCGGACGCTTCCTGCTTTGCTCTCCTTTCTGCGTGCATTTTTCTTCTTTTTTTCTTCTTTTTTCTTATCTTTACGGGCAAGAAATTTAGGAACAAGGACTCCTGGTCACTTATAAATCACTGGAACGAATATATTTTTTGATAAATTTAGTTGATTGCCATCGGAGAACTAGTGGAATGATGTCTCCTAACTCTGCAGTATCAGTGAGCTGCACTGAGTGTGAGCAACTTTCTTTGAGGATAACACAGCTGGAGAAGAGGATTGAAACACTGCAAGACATTCGTGTGAATGAAGAATTTATTGATTCTATTGTAGCTTCTGTACAACCTACTGAGTTGTCAAATGGATTGAGTCAAATCTTCATACGCAAAGGCATGTCAAATGTGGAGCCTCCCGCTACAGACCTGGCTGATACACTTCCTTGGATGTGTTCAAATGACATTGGAATAGCTGAGGAAAATCCCAAACCGGACCATCAGACTGATTTCTCCTACTGGAACAGTGTTGGTGCCAGACCAAAGTCATCAACCCCAGCCAGAACCTGGTCTGATGTTGTTCGTCGCAGAGGTAAATCCAGCAGGAAATTTAAAGCTCCAGCACTCACTCCACCACCTGAAGTCTCACCGCATAATAAATATGATGTGTTGACTCATATTAAAATGAATGATGATGAATGTAATGCAAGGATCTATAAAACCTCAAGAAATAGCCCTAAAATTCAGCCCAGGGCTAACCAGACCAGGAGGAGAGGCCAAAATTCCACAAACAGGAGGACTAGAGAAGCTATCGGCGCCTCCACACAAAAACAAATAGACACAATTTTGATTGGGGACTCCATAACACAGCATGTGAGAATGGCAAAGGCGGAAAATCTAACACTTTTTGATACATCAGTCAGGGAACTGACAGAGATCTTGCCGACAATTCTGTCTTTACATCCAGATGGTATGAAGATTATTGTCCACACAGGGTCTTTTGATATTCTGAGGAGGAAAACTGGCTCTGAGATCCTAAAGAAAAACTTTTCTCTGCTGTTGGAGAGACTGTGTCAGTCTGGAGCACACCATGTTTACATTTCAGGACCCATTCCTACAGCGGGTAAAGGAATTGAACTTTTCAGTAGACTTCTTGGCCTGAACACATGGTTATCAAATGCACGTATCACCCATTGGATAAAGTTTATTGATAACTTCAATATCTTTTGGAACTGTAAGGAGCGATTCAGACCTGATGGTGTGCATCCAAATCTAACTGGATGCAGATTACTTGGTGCACACTTGCCTCATGCTGTTGGGACGGCAAACCCAAACATGAGTGTACAGATGGCAAAGGACACAGCAGAGAGGCGATCAACTACCAGCTCTCCCCCCTCATCAGACCCTCTTCTCCACATCACCCAAGGTCTTCAAAGGTTGTCTCTATCCTCCTCTTAGATCATCTGTCCTGGCAGAGCAGGGCATGGGAGGATGTGCAGGAGGTTCACAGAGCAGCAGCAGAATTCAAAGATAACATGCCATGATGCGTTCAGGGTCCTTGCTGTAGTTTTGCTACTGCTGACAGCTGTTCTGAGATCAAGCCTGGACCCAGTAGGATTCCTGTGTTAGTTAGTAAAATAAGGAATTGAACAAGGTCGGCTTGTGGGGTGAATCGATCTAATCTGTTAACTGTACCTTGTATAACTCAGAATACAACAGAGACCAGTGTAAACTTCATAAAGCTAGCTGTACTTAATGTTAGATCTCTGTACAACAAGTCACTGTTAGTTAATGACTTCATCATTTCTCACAGTTTAGATTTTCTTTTTCTGACATAAACATGGTTAACAGAAGACACAAGTGCTACAGTTCTTAATGAAACAGCACCCCCTCATTTTAGTTTTATGAATAAATGTCGAAACGGGAGGAAAGGGGGAGGAGAAGCTGCTTACTTATAGATTCATTCCAGTGTAAAGAGATTTCATTTGCTGATTTTACTTCTTTTGAATATCGTAGTTTTATTTTAAGGGGCATTCCTAAAATCCTTTTTCTAATCATCTACAGACGTCCAGGACACTGTGTAAATTTTATTATGAATTTTCTGAATTATTGTCAGTTATCTCTACTGATTTTAACCATTTTATCTTAACTGGGGATTTTAACATTCACATAGATAACATGATGGATGATAATGTCAAGGAATTTTCTTTCATATTGGACATGTTTGGTTTGTGGCAACATGTAAAAGAACCGACTCACATTCAAGGTCACATTCTGGACCTGGTCATTTCAAAGATTGTGGAAATTTCTTCTGTTGCGGTCACTGACTTGGCCTTGTCTGACCATTTTTGTATTTTGTTTGATTTACTGATCACTCAAAATGTCCAACCAACCTGCCCCTCGGTTAGGAACAGGTACATTAATGAAAGAACAAGTGCTAAGTTTGTGGAGGCCATAGCTATGTTACCAACAACCAGTGCAGAGTCAGTTGATGAACTCCTGGATCATTTCAATCTGAAGGTCTTGAATGTAATGGATGGTATTGCACCGATAAGAATCAAGAGCACTTTGAGCAAACAGAAAACACCATGGAGATACACCACTGTGGTTACCAGCCTAAAAAGAAAATGCAGAAAAACTGAGCAGAAATGGCTGAAAAATAAACTTCAAATTCACTTTGAGCTGCACAAACAAAGCCTGCGTAACTATAACAATGAGCTATGCAAGGCCAGAGAGCTGCATTTATCTGAAATGAAAAAAATTAAAACAATTAGGCAAAATATTAATTCCACACAGTCACACAAGAAAACTAGTCTGTGTCTAAAACCCGAAAATAATTCTGATGTTATGTTGCAATTTAAAATGGTTGATTTAAAAATCCTACAAGAAACAGTTTGGCATTTGAAATCAACAACATGCACTCTGGACATGATACCATCCAACATTTTCAAAACAGTTTTTAACTCAGTAGAAAGTGATCTCCTACTGATAGTTAACAGCTCACTGGCATCAGGCATTTTCCCAAGTCACTAGAGATAGCTGCTATTAAGCCACTCTTAAAGAAAAGGACTCTAGACACCTCTATAATGAAGAACTACAGACCTGTCTCTAACCTCTCCTTTATTTCCAAGATTATTGAGAAAGTTGTATTTTACCAGCTTAATGACTTTTTAAATGAAAGTGGAAATCTTGATAAATTTCAGTCCAACTTCCGACCTCATCACAGCACTGAAACAGCTCTGGTCAAAGTGTTAAATGTCATTAGGTTGAATACTGATTCTGGTCAAGTATCAGTCCTGGTTCTGTTGGACCTCAGTGCTGCATTTGACACTGTAGATCACAGAATCCTATTGCACAGGCTGGAAAACTGGGTTGGACTTTCTGGAGCGGTTCTTAACTGGTTCAGGTCCTATTTAGAAGGCTGGAGTTATTTTGTTACGATCGGCAGCTATGAAGCCGAGCGAGTGGCCATGACTTGTGGAGTCCCCCAGGGGTCAGTCCTTGGACCTCTTCTGTTCAACATGTATATGCTCCCTTTGTGTCAAATATTACAGAACTATAGCATTTATTATCAAAGTTATGCAGATGATACCCAACTTCATGTGTCTCTGTCACCAGATGACTGCAGCCCAATAGACTTAATGTGTCAGTGTCTGGAGCAAATAAACACCTGGATGAAGGAGAATTTTCTAAAATTAAATGAAGACAAAACTGAGATTATTCTGTTTGGTAGCAAAGAGAAAAGGGTCAGTATTGGCAAACACCTGGAGACTCAGGCTTTTAAAATCACTGACCAAGTTCGTAACCCTAGAGTGTTGACTCAGACCTGACTTTAAGCAGCCACATCAAAGCTGTCACTAAGACAGAAACATCAACAGAATTAAAAGTTTAGTCTCCCAGAAAAACCCAATCCATGCATTCATCTCCAGTAGGCTGGATTACTGTACTGGTCTTTAACAGGACTTCCTAAAAAGAGTATTAAACATCTGCAGCTCATCCAAAACACTGCTGCTAGAGTTTTAACCAGGAATAAGAGATCTGAATACATCAAATCTTCACACTGGCTTCCAGTCAGTCACAGAATAGATTTTAAAACCCTTCTGCTTGTTTACAAATCCCAAAATGGTTTAGGCCCAGAATGCATCTGTGATATGTTCAGAGGATATAAACCTAGCAGAGCTGTTAGATCCAAAGACTCTGGTCAACTAGTCCAAACCAGAGTCCAGACTAAACATGGAGAAGCAGCATTTACATGTTTTGCTGCAAACAAGTGGAGCAAACTGCCAGTGGAGATTAAACTTTCACCAAATGTAGACATTTTTAAATCCAGGTTAAAAACATTTCTTTTCTCATGCGCCTATGCATGAAATCTGCACGGTAACTTTTTTTTTTTTAAACTTATCATTTTAATGTAATTTATTATTTTATTGTGATTATGTGTTAATGCCTTTAACTATTTCTAAAAATCTGTAATGTCTTTGTTTTATGTGAAGCCCTTTAAATTATCCTGTACATGAAATGTGCTATACAAATAAACTGCCTTGCCTTGGCTTGCCTTGCCTTCACAGGTTAGAATTTAAAACTGATGCAATGAAGGATAGAAATTTAATTGCAGAAAGGTGTTTTTTTTCTTGTCATGCTCTCCACACTCCTTCAGTCTTTGCTTCTTCCTCTCCCCCCATCTTCTCTACAGGTGCTGAAGGACTTTCCAGATGAGCTGCGATTCCAATTCACCACGCATGTTCACTTGGACATCCTGGAGCTGTCACTGTTTTCCTCTGCCAGTCGTGGCTTCCTGCGCTCCCTGTCACTGCACATCAAGTCCTCCTTTTGCATCCCTGGAGACTACCTCCTTCGACAGGGCGATCCTCTACAGGCCATCTTCTTTGTCTGTTCAGGGTCCATGGAAGTGCTAAAAGATGGGATATACTTGACCACCTTAGGTATGTTAAAGGGATGAAGATGGGGCTCAGATACAGAGCAACAGTCTGCCCGTGCCATTATAGTTTTACACACAAAGAAACCTCACAGTAAGCTTCATAAAAAAAGCACAGTGTGGCTCAGTCTGTTGTTACTTTAGCTCCCATAAAACGAACTCTAGTTAGATGCAGTTTTTTCAGTGGTATGTTTTACAAATAACTGTCGAAGAAGGGCTTATCTGGCTTAGCTTACAAATGATAATACTTCATTTCCCAAGCTGCTATATTCACAGTATTTTTTTTATTGTTATTTTGAAAAATATTCCTTGATTAGGTCAGTGAAGATGAGCAGAGCAGACAGGAAGATGTTGAAACAAATAAAAGCTTGTTTCTGCATAGTAAAGTATATATTTACCAGTCGTTCATTTACTTCATGACTGTCTGAGTTTACACATGTTAAATCATTCCCGATCAAGCTGATATAAAGTCCAGCTGCGTATGGTCACATATTCCATAGCCATGTTATTCAGTCAAACTGAATCTGTCTTGAGTTTGGTAGTTTTAGTTTCATCTCATCTTAGCCAGTTTAGCAGTGACTTGTAGAGGTCAGTCTTTTGTACAGCACCCAGAACCAAATTTCCTTTGTTTTCACTTGCTAAAATTAGGGAAAAAGAATAATCTAACACTTGCATGATCTATATCAATAGTTGGATATCCATTAATCAGATAATTGAAACAAAAAAGTTAAAGTACAAAGTGTTTTATTTTTAACCGAGGAAAGAGATGTCCAAGCATTTCCCGAAGCTGCAATTGAAACAAAATGAAGAAAGGTATGTGCAATAAGTAGTAATAGAATGCTAATCAATATTTTACTACGGGTTGGTTGAGTCAGGTGGTTAAGCTCCTTGATGCAGCCTTGTTGGGCCAAGTCCCAGACTAGAACACTTCATGCTGCATCTCACCTCCCTCTCACTTTCTGACCATTTTAATCACAAGCTATTTTCAAATAAAGGCCATTAGTGGCCAAAAAAACTTAAAGAAAAAAATTTCATGTTGTATGCAACAAAGGAAAAGTTCAATAAGGCAAATAAAACCACTACGAATAAACTCACAAAGATCCAGGTTGGCATTTTAAACACAATGAATGAAACCAGATTAGATTAAAAGCATAATGAAAAGGTTTCCAAACCTATTACCAAAATAAAATAAAGTCACAGCTTCCGCTCTGTCAGTGTAATTTAGCTTCATTCACAGTTCAAAATGACTATAATAAATAATTTGCCACTTTATGGAACATTAACACTAATGTGACATTTAGCTTCACCCTGTATTTTAGTGTCACAGATACTTCAATCAAAATATAAAACATAAAAGCAATTAGAATAATTGTGTTTTGTAACTAATAATTATTAACAGCAGAGACAGTAATATTCTGTTAGCTGTTAGTGACTGTGGCACCTCAAGCTTCATGCGTGTAATCTAAATAGTAACTTGCTTCCCAGATGACCAATTGTGCTCTAAATATTTTAATTTAAGCATCATCTGAGAGTTAACAGTTAATTTGCAAGGGGTATAACTTAATTTAAAAGACAAAAGAGGCTTGTTGTCAGGTAGCTTTATTTTCTGCTGTTTGATGCCCTTTAAGTGTTGAAAAGAGCTACAAGGAGTAAATGATTGTAAATTATTAAATTTAAATGTTTTGCATACAATTTCTGTTAGCTTTATGTTTAATCTTTTTATTCTATGTCCCATTTATGGTTTTATATGTCTCATATTGGTCATTTTTGTCTTTTTTGCCTGTTTGTGTATCTTTGTGGGCATCTTGCATGTCTTCTTGGATCTTTTGAAACTCTAAAAGAGACTACAGAGTCTGCACCTTCAGTCCCTTTTAGCAATGTGAAAGACTTGTGCGATGGGCCCTTTTGTAACCCATCTTTTCTATCTCTCTCTAAACAGGTAAAGGTGACCTAATTGGAGCAAATCTGTCGTTGGATAACCTGGTAATAAAGACAAACGCTGATGTGAAAGCCCTGACCTACTGTGACCTGAAGTGTATCAATCTGAAAGGCCTCTATGAGGTGTTAGACCTCTACCCTGATTACTCTCAAGAATTTTGCCAGAATGTCCAGCAGGGTCTCGCATACAACCTGAGGGAGGGACACGAGACACATGTGAGTGTATTTGTGCATAAATATGGACTTCTCTAAGAATTTACCCAATCTTAAACACAATGTTTTTAAAAGAGCTCATTGCCCTATCAACATTTGTTTGTGTGCCCTATATGGCTAATAAATTTGCAAAAGCAGCCGTAGCCAAAAGGCAGCTGTAGAGAACAGTTAAAAACAGTTAAAAAATGTTGATTTATTGTGGTGACAAGCAGGCTAGTTCAGTGGAGCAGAAGGTGGAGGAGCTCACTATCTCACTTGGTTTTGGGTTCTTAGGAAGCATGATCTGTAAGGCAGTAGGCTATGGGAGCAGCTGACAAATGTTCAGGGACAGGTGTAAACAGGTGGAGAGTGGGCGGGCAGGTCCGACTGGAGGTTCTGAGGTGACACACTGAAACTCCAGGAGGGAGGCAGCTCTACTGGAGCAGTCTTCAGGTAGTGTAGCAGCAACGACTATCTGGTAGGGAACTGCTGCAGTCTCCATCCAGATAAACGCAGCACCTGATTACCAGATGCCAGGCATATGTGTAGATAATGGCTGGAGCAGCTGAGCCACCACCCAATTACAAAACCCAGCAGGACAAACCACCCAGCATTCCACCTGCAAGTGAAAGCAAACAAGGGTAAAAGAGATTTCCAGCCTAGCCAGCTGCCCTACGACACCTATATGGTCAACCAAAGTGGGCCCACAGTGGTGTTCATTTTGAGCCCATGTACCCACACATAACTAATGTGGACAGTTAGCACAGATCTATATAAAACGTGGGAGAATTGTACCTAGATCTTCATTTAGATTTTACATTCCCATATTATGTAGGAATATTATGTTAGGATAGTTTTATATAAAAAAAAAGTAAGTAAGTAATATTGGTTTCTTCTTATTAATTTACCTTTATTATTTATACAAGTTCCTGGTTGTTTTTCATTTTTGCACCACATACATTGGAAATTATTGAAGTGTATGTTAATAAACCCAAAAAGTACTGCAAAAGTACCAATTAATTTAGACTTGGTAATTTCTCCGAATAATGAGTCATAGTGCTGCAATAATTTATGATCATTATTGACAGGTTCAAAAAGAAAAAAGAAAATAGGTTTTTTATGGAGCAAGAATTTGAATTGGGGTGACCCAAGAAGGAAGAAGGGAATAGCTTTAAGATACAAAAAGTGTGCTTGTGAGTGTGTACTTGTTGTACTTACCTATCTGGGATATGTACTGGTATTAACATCAACCTAACATCAACCAAAGTTAATGTCATCTGTGGGGTCCTGGTAAAGGGTTAGGTAAAAGATGTAAATTGAGTTTAGGAGGAGGTTAGGTTCAGACATCAACCAGTTCTAGTAGAGGTTAGGGTTGGAGGTCGGTTTAGGCCAGGGGTATTTAACTAAAATGAATCGAGGTCCAGTTTGACAAAAACTTTTGGAGCCAAGGTCTGGAAGATCATAATGATATTGAATCAAGTAAATTTTAAAACTTTAAACAAAATGAGACATACATGACTCTTCTCAAACAGACCTGGGGTAGGATCCACAACAAATAAAACCTTTCTCCACCTCATGTTGTTATGAGACACTGAAACTGATCCATCACCCTCACAGATGAGAAGGTTTTTAGAGGGGCTGCATGATGAGTCCTCCAATACACTCTCCTTTCTACACTTTATTATATACATTTCATCACATTTATTTGCGAGCATTGTCACTGTTGCTCTGAAACGTGAAGTTGAACGTGTATGTGGGTAGGGGCGTATTTCAACTCCGGGTACATGTGGGACAAGTTCTGGGTCCGGATCCGAACCGCTGTCTGCTTGTTAGTGACTTCAGGTTTAGGCTGTCCATAATGAATAAGAGCCAGAATGATGTCCTAATAAGAGTTGCTACAGGGTGTGTGTCTGTGTGTTAGAGCAAGATGGAGGGCCAAATAATAAAATAGCCAGGGCACTTGGAGAGGCTGTGCTGGTGACATTACATTCAGGTCTTTCTGCTTCTCTTATATACACTCCACTGGCCCTTGTGCCCATGCACACACATACACATGCACATGCCACAGGGCTTTTAGATGAAGCTAATGTGCAGAGAGGCAGCCCAAATCCCAGGACAGAGCAGAGTTTAAATGAAGATGGGTGAAGGCAGTTAAGGATGGAAAAGTGTTTAGGTTGAAATGTTGAGCTTGCTTGACACTATGTGCCCATCACTGTGCTGTATATAGCTTAACCTAACAGTATCAATATATTATGATGAATAATATTCTTTTACTTCCTCATTGTAAGCAATGCAGTTACTTTTTATAGTTCTGTGTTGAATTTAGACCTAAATATACGGTCGACCCTTGTGAAATTGTTTCTCTGTAAATTAAAGCTGAGAAAAGATAGGTAACATGATGATTGCTTTTCCTGCAGTTGATTTAATGTGTATTTCCTTTCTTCTTATCTTTTAGGTCGAGGCCGAACTGCCAACAACAACTCTAGAGACTCAGGTGCCGATTTGCAGCCACACTCACTAAGTGATTACTTATAATCTAAAGTCATTGCCTCTGCTTTTAGACAGGTCCCATTAATGCAAAAAACTCATGATAACTTCACTTTAATTACTGATACTCATTGATGATATGTCAGCTCACTGTAAAAAAAAAATGGTAAAAATCAAATGAACAAGGCAATTTTTCTATCCAGTGAAAAGTGAGAGAAATAGAAATAGAGGTCATATGTCAAATTCCTTGAGGGGTTTATACATGTCACCCATAAGAAACTTGAATTATTTGCCGGGTTATTGCAGAGGTTGCATATTGAGTATGACAGACCACTAATGAATGTATGCTGAACTATTCTAAAGAATTATGAAACTCAGAAATAGCTTGCTTATATATATTAAACACAGCACAATAAGCACAATATTCTTTTAACACAAATCATTTCTGTAGTATAAATATACAGTGAAAATTATTCTAAATATTAGAGTACATGAGTCCACACTGAGCCCCCCTAAACTTGGTACTAGAGTACCATGCTTGTTTGAATTTGTTTTTGAATTTTGAATTTCAGTGAGAAGAAAAACTAATTTTCTGACTCCTTAATCCTTTAGCTTTTAGTCCTGGGGCAACATCTACCGTGTGTTATTGCAGTAACAGTGTGTGGAGTTTACTACTACAACCACTACTGTCTTTGAGAGCTATATTAACAGGGATAGCACAGAAGAGCAGCCAAACAAATCTTCATTGTTTGGAAAAGTCAGATATGACTGCAATCACATGATAAGTATTATCATGCTTTAAACCACAAATCATGATTAACAATGACTCTGGTGACAAATAAATGACACCACTGCATTTCATCATTTGAATGCTTTTGACACGAGGCAACAGTAGGAAATTACCATTCTCACCAGCAGTAACTGAAGTTATGATGCAAAGAAACAAAGTAGTGAAGAGCAAAATAAAATTGCTTTACATTTTTTAAATGGTCAGCACATTTAATGTCCAGCCACCAATAACAACTTCCATATAGATGCAAAATATTTCAAAGATTCAAATGTTGACCAGAAGCATTAAAATTATAGTAAATAAATATCTTTAAAAATTGTGTTGAGTATCCACTTTGCTTGCGTTTGACCTTTTCTTCAATGTGGTTCATTGCTTTTTGCACAATTAAAAGAAATGGAAAGCCTGTAAGTCTATTCAAGTAGCCCATCCCCCAGTCAGAATAAGAAAATACATGTTCATTTTTCCAGGTGGGAACCATCCAGAGGGATGTGGCTGAGCTGGGACAGGCCATGAAGAGAATAGCCCATCTTATGGAGACCTTCATGTCCACAGCTCCACAACCTGCAGTGGTCTGTCCCATGCACTACTCTCCAGCACACCACACATACCTGCACCTTTCTAACCCTCCCCAGTCTTTACCATCCTTCTCTAAGTCTGAATCCATATGTATCCATACCTTTACCCTCCTCTTCTCTCACAATCTCTGCAGGACGGAGGAGAGGCTCTCCAGATCTCTGGATCTTCTCCTCAAACTGAACTTGGGCGAGCCAACAGCCGCCAAAACCAGCGTCTGTAGCAGACGTCTCTTAGAACTTTCCAGGAGTCTACAGGAGTTTTTCCAGCACATGTTATTTGTTATATATTCCTGAAATGAATATTAGACTCTGGAAGATGTTTCTTCACTGGAAGACATTTCATTTTGTTTTGAAGGATTAAAATCCACTTGCATGAAAAAAGTACAGATGGTTTAGGTGTATTATCTTTACCTTATAGAAACCAAGTGTTATTAAAGGGCCATCCCCATGACGCCAGATTGCAGTAAAAACTCAAAAGTATTTTAGCAAACCACCCTTTCATCCACATGAAGATTAGCCTCCATGAAACTGACCATGTCTGAAGCCAGGCACCAAAGTGGAGAAGTTTGAGTCCGATACCGTTTGCAGTGCTGTGCGGACTGCCAAGCCGCACAACTCGAGCATATGACGTCAATGTGATGAACGCGCACCGATTCCCAATCCACCCTTCGAGTTTTTTATGCTTTATAGTCAAGCATTTTTTAAGAAGAAGCTCAACTTCTTTATTAGTCCAAATAAATGTTTCTCCTTTGCTTCGCAGTGACTCCTCAGCTATCTTCACTTCTCTGCTTCCAATGTGTACTTCCTGCAACACGCAGTGAGCCTTTATCTCTTTGGAGTGTCTACAGCGGTGTCGTGGGGATGTTGAAGCTTTTCTCCTAGTTTTTGCCACCGTTTTCACACCTGATCCGGCTTCAGTGCCAGGTAGACATAGCCTAAATGGTATATAGCTATAATGGTAGGGCACCCCACCCCCTCCCACATTCCCCTCCCATCTTTAGGATCCTTTGTAGAACAGTACTCTTCCATAATGGAGGGTGATACTTCTTCTGCCATTCAACTCTTCTTTCCCTGTTCACTCAACCCATGTCGGATGCTCTGGATAGCATGGAACAGTGAGTGACTGGTTGAAGTGGGAGCACAGGACAGTGTGAGGAGAGCCAGAGGGAAGAAGGGGTGAAGGATGGAGGAAGCTGATGGTGGTAGGGCATGTTATGCCTTAGTCAACACAATCCTCTGTCACACCAAACACAGCTCAATTTTAACAACAGGGTTATTATAGACATAAGGTCGTATCTTCTGTTGACAAAAACCTTTTCTTTTATCTTATTTTATCACAATTTTGTGGCTTCTGCAAAATAAGCATGAACTGTAAACAGAGAACATAATGCTTTGACTTTCTGAAACAGCTTGACTTTACAGAGTTCACTAAATACTTCATTTAACTTGGTATACACTGGTAGCAGTGATATTTTCTTTTTTACACATCTTTACCATCTTCTGTGACAGACGTTGACTTTGGAAATCTAAAGAGATTTCTAGGTGCTGGTAAGAAAACAGAAAGTTAACTGGAAGCTAAGTGCTTTGACAGGCGTATCAGACAAACTGTTTCATTTAGCTTATTCTGGCTTATAGTAGACACATTCACAACATGTCTGAAAGAGCACAAGCGTCTTTGTATTTTTTATTTATTTGGAAAGAGCAAACTCTTGATGGTCTCTGGAACAGTATGCTGATAAAGATTAGATTATAAAGTTGATTAAGTTATCATTTCCAAATAATTTTTCAACAAAATACCTAATAAGTAGCTTTTATGTGGAAAAACTAAGGTTTTTTTTGGCCTCAGAAGCTAGTATTGCCTCCTTTAGCTAAAAAAAACTTCTGATTTATTGGACTGTGTTAAATGTGTGGACTGAAAAAGAATGGCCCTGTTAAAGGGTGTTAATCACAGCTTTGTGTGTTGAAGACCACATTTCTCAAAGTCACACAGTTTATCTGATTGTATTGTCACCATAAATAAATTAATATGAGAAAATTTAGGCTATATGAGTTAATAAGATGGGTGTTTCTTTGCATAGCCTTTAACAATAACAAAGTGGTTGGGAAAATAGAAAAGATGTAGAAGGTTGATGGCTCCCTCTGCTGTTGACTGCTGATAAACTATGAAGCCACAGTGCTGCTTATTTTAACTAGAGGTGTAACATGAAGAGATGTAATGCAATACACCATATGCATAAAACAAGAAAAACTAAATCAGAACACAGTATTTTTGGTACTTTTTAAGAACACTTTTGCTCAGTGGTGGCTATATTTAGGTGCTCCACTTTTAGATATACATACTGCTTTCACAGGGTCACTATGTCAAGAATGACTAACACATGGACAGAACAGAGCCATCGCAAATGTACCACCTCTGACTCACTGTGAAAGATTAAAATATATGTTGTTTTAACAATCTTCTTGCTGGTAAATGAATGAAGGTAAGTTTATTACAGGCAGCCAAACACCCAGATCATGGGGGTGGATCACAGATAGAGCTGTGGATGTAAGGAAATACTTTATCTTAGCCTGCTTAATTTGTTAAGCAGTTATATTACCCAACAACCCAGGGAAAAAAATAACACACAATATAGACCTTAATTAAGAGATGTGGCCATTTTGGAAGATTATTTCTTTTATTTTCATTCTCTTTTTTAACCTGTGTAATCAAATATTTTACAAAAGTTCACAAACAAGTCACACAAGAATAATTACAATAATTTTCTGAGGTAAAAGATCATTTTAAGATAGTTCAATCAACATCTTTCACACAGTATATGACCAACAACATAAAAATGCAATACTATAAATGAAATACATAAAAATATGCACTACTAATGAATAATTAATCAAATCCATCTTCTTAATGACAAAGAAAAACTAAGAAAAACAGAGTATTACATGACCATACAGTTTATGCTGTAGATTATATTTTTCCTTCGTTGTTCAGGCCAGAGAACACAGATAAAAAAAAGAGACTTACATTTCCTTAAAGGCAACATGCAAATAAGCTCTAATGTTTCGCTTGAACTGTTGGAAATATTTGTAATACTGTCATGGGCAAACGTCTTGAACCCTTCATTTCTTTATTTTTAAATTACAATGAAGCAGGCTTTCTTCTGGTCTTGAACAATAGTTCTGCAAGTTTTCGGAAACTCTTTTCAAAGTTTTTCTTGAGACACTGACTGCTTTTTCATTGTTTTTCAGTTCAGGTCATGTGGACATTTTCAGAGGAATATTTTTTCTTTTTTTGTCTGGCAAACCAATAAATCACTGACCTATGAATAGTTCAAGTATACAAGAAAGCACCTAACACAAGAAACACATCGGTAGAGGATCTTTACATGACAGACAACTGGGCAAAGAAAGTATTTCATTTGGTTTCTTTGGGCAGTTTGTTACTACCAGCCTGTCGCAAAGAAAAAGTTGTTCCCATTTCTTTAGTAGCATCTGTGAAAAATGTCAAACAATATGGACAGCCATAAAATAATGTTAGTACACCTGAAAGATGCTTCCCAAATAGTTATTATGCAGAGTTAGAAATAAAAAGTGGAGGGAAGCATAAAGAAATTACATGCTGAAAACTATTTACATTTTATAAACATCTCCCAAGAGTCATGTCCTTAAAAGTCCAGCAAAGACTTTACTCTGGGCCCAAGACAGGCATTTCATCCCTCAACTGTGCTATCTACTGTTTGCTGACGTCTCAGAAATTATCTATAGACAGGTGGCTGTCAAGAAACCACCACAAAAGAGGAAGCAGGGAAAAAAGGCTATGGTACACCAAATGAACCAGATATATAATCAGTTACAACAGGTCTGAATCTTTCTCAGAAATCAAACCTCAACATCATGGAGACATTGTGGAATCATCAAGACAAAGAGCAGGACACAAGGCAGCAAATATCCAAAGAAAAGATTTTAAATTTCCTGCAGGAAACCTGGAGAAATATTCCTATAGACTACTTAATGAAATTCCAAGAAACCCTAAACAAGCTGCGTTGAAGAATAAAGCTCTTTATACCAAGTATTGTCTACAAACTTTGTTTTTGCCACATATACCTAATCTCCATTTACATTTGAACAATTATTGATAAATTGCTTTATTTCCTGTTTTCCTGGAAGTATATATAAGAATAGAGGGATGTTCCCAAAACTTGTATAGTATTGTTCTTGAAAAAAAAAACTTGCAAACACATCAGCCCCCTTGTGCTTCAACTGTCATGCACCTTTAGGAGCAACTAGTTGCTCAAAGTGCCACTGTTGTCTGGGGTGATGTGTACATTGGCGCAGGAACAAACCTCCTTTGCTGAGGTTCATGCGGATTCCTTGAGGACTACTTTGCAAAAGCCCTCGTTCTTTCACAGCCTCTACACATAGCTGGGACTGTTGGTGAACAATCTGGCCGCTCAGCTGAGGGGTGCAAGGCAAACAAACTGTGAGTTAACAAAGAGCATAAAAAACTATGGCATAAGAGCAAGTGGAGATCTCAGCCTTGCCTTTATGAACTTCCACTGGAGTGTGCTGCTGGTTGGTCGGTGGGCGGGGCATGGAGAGGAGACCACCCTGTCTCCTTTAATATCCAAACATAAATCCCCCATGGGTCCCCATCGCACTTCACCTTCAGAGTTTAGATCACAGTGCTGCAACAGGAGCAGATGATAATTGTCATTATATGTCACCTGACTCTTTATTACTTGCATCACTTATAAATGCATCGTTATGGTTACCTGGCTGCCTGTCCCACTGCACGGTGTTATACTCATGGCCCCACCCTGCAGTCCCTGCCCACTGGGGTAGTCTGCACAGCTGCCCGTGCCCACATTGTACAGCTTCATTCAGGCAAAGATTGACACATCACAGTTTGCAATAAACAAACTCTGTGTGTGTGTGTGTGTGTGTGTGTGTGTGTGTGTGTGTGTGTGTGTGTGTGTGTGTGTGTGTGTGTGTGTGTGTGTGTGTGTGAGGCAGTCCTACCTCTCCTGACAGTGATGATCTGTCCTGGGGGATGTAGAGTTGTGGGTAGACCGTAGACAGGAACCAGTGGAAGTTCCTACAACCAAGGCTCCTCTTCAGTCGCAGGCGTTCTGTGATGTTTGGGCTCTCAGACTGCACAGACAGTCAGTTCAGATTTTCAGTCTTACCCATTCACTGACCAATCTCCTCACCCCATGCGTTTACCCAAACACACCTGCCTGATGAAATGAGCAAGTGTGTCCCGTCTATAAAAGATTTTCCTGTAAGCGTCCATCCAGGTGTCAGCAACACGGATCTTGTTCCTCTGAAGCAAATCCTGATCTGGGAAGTGGTATGGCAGGTGACGGCGACTGAGGTGGGCCACACGAGAGCAAGGAACCACCTCCATGGAGCCCCCACATGACCACACCTAAGGAGCATGGCAATGAACTTAGCACAAAATATAAAGAAATTTGGTCAATATTTTTTTTTTTTTAACAATGCTTCCAGGAAATAAATTTTATTGTGCTGAAAAGACTGCTAATATCCTTATAAATGATACATGTGTGGGATAAGCAGCAGTGTTGTGTATGTGGGCTGCACCCACGAAAAACCTGCAAAATCTTCTGCCAAAAAATAGCATGTGGAAGATCGATGCAGCCACAACAGCCAACCTCCTCCTCGTGCTGGTAACCAGCTTGGTCACACACTGCTGTGGGATGATATCCCATTCTTCAGCCAGCATTGGCTGCCAGTCAGCCAATGTGGATTGTGTTGGTCACTCTGGCGCAAACAGCAGCCCAAGCTGATCCCACAAGTGTTCAATGGGGTTGAGGTCAGGACTGCAGGCAGGCCATTTCATTCGCTTCACTTCCACATTCTGGAGGTAATATCTGACAAATCCCACTCTGTGGGGGCGAGTGTTGTCTTCTTAGTCATGTTGTGGCTGTGTATGATTGTTCCACACTCTGTTTAAACCTCTGTTTGTTAAATTAATAAAGTGTTAAATTATCTATATGTTGTGTTTCTTCACATTTCAATAATCTAAATTGGGAAAACAAATAAATTCAATATATTTGTCATTGTTCATCAATCAGCAGGCTGAGGGATTCCAGCACCACTATTCAGCCAAAGATTTAAATTTACAGTGAGAAGCAAAGGCAATAGTTCATCTGCCTGCCTTGTGTGTGAAAGTGAGTAGGAGGATTAAAAGAAAAAATTATATGAGATGTTCCTTTTTTATTTTTATTTGTTTGTTTGTTTGTTTTTTACCCTGATTGACAGTTCAATTTGTTCCACCCCCCACAGCAGCATCCCAGGGTCATAAACTCCCACACTTTGGAAGAAATGTCTGTCGATGGCCATAACTCCACCTCCCAAAGCTGGAGTCCTTTCACAGACACAGTCAGTGTTAGTGTAAAAAGCAGACACATGGATTCATTGTTTCTCCTGAATAGAATTTTTTTCAGTCTGAACAAATACACTTAAAATGACAAAATATACTTTTTATTCATGTTAATCTTGTTTTTGTTTTGTTTTTTTAACCTGGCAACTTTAGGGCTATACTCACTGGACCGGTTGAACAGCCATCTCTGGGTTCTTATCTTGTAGTTGAGGGTTTGATTCCCAGTGAAAGTCAAGTCTCCAGTCGAACACTCCCCTAACTGGCCACTGGGTGGCATTATACTGAAAGGTCTGCCAATCTATCACATCCATGATGGGGGACACCACTTTAGTCCTGTAGAGACACCCCATTTAAGTGCACTTACTTTTCAGATAACTTTATTGACATATTAAATGTTGATATTTAAAGGCCCATAAACAGTTTTCAGTGGCAAAATGTTCACTCAATAGTTAAATTCTGAGAGTATTTAAAAGACTAAGAGGGGGTTTTCTTGTCTGTGTGTGTGTCTGGTATTGGAAATATCTGGGTATGAGTGTGTTTTGCACTTCATAACAGAAAGCAAGTTCTGGTTCACTTATGCTTTTAGTAGTTTTTCTTCTGAGCAGCGATATCTATGAAGTTATACTTAGAGGAAAATTGGATGAAAAGATTAAAAAGGCGTCAGAAGAAAAAGGGGGAAAGGGGTCAGACATGTGGCAGAGAGTTGAGTTGCTGCAGATTCTTGGCCTGAGAGTTCAGCCTAATTACCTAGTTTAATTAGAGCCACACTGCAGGCAGCTCAAGACATAAGGCTGGAGCCAAATCATGACGACTGAGTCTTGGATACATACACCTCCTCCTTTCCTGCTTTCCTAACGAATAAGGACAACTTTGAACTATGGCCCCTTCCTCTAATGTCTTACAAGTGATTCTGTCAAACGGCAGAAGAGGTAAGCAGATTCTCTGACTGAATTTTATCACAAAATCTGCACCTTTTTATTTTGTTTTTTCTGTGTTTTCCTAACAGAAAAAACAACTTACAAAAAATATTGTGGTTGATAGTGGGATGGATAAGACTTTTTACAGACTGTTAATCATTAGAGATTTTACTAAGTGATGTAAATAGTAGACTACCTGTCTTGAGCAACTCTCTCCAGCAGTGGTTCCAGCCACCCCTTTTGGCATTCACAGTGGGAATCCATAAATACTAGCACCTCCCCTGCTGCTCTAGCAGCACCCAGTGTGCGGCACCCTCCAACACCCAGGCGCCTGGTGCTGCGAATCAAACGTACCCCATCCAGATGAGACACGTACTCACTCAGCACAGTTTTCAGGTGACCTAAGGGATGTTCAGAGAAGAGAAAGACAAAGCAATCAGCTAATTGGATGGATGGATGGATGGATGGATGGATGGATGGATGGATGGATGGATGGATGGATGGATGAATGGATGGATGGATGGATGGATGGATGGATGGATGGATGGAGTTGCTCACCTTGCTGGCTTAGGTCATCCACCAGCAGGACCTCCTGCAGATACTGTTTGGGTGCGGTATCAAGCACACTGTGCACAGTGCGCAGGAGCGTGGACCAAGCCTCGTCGTGGAAACAGATAACAACACTGGCTGACGGCAAAGACTCACTGTATTGTTCCTCCAAACATCTGTATCATGGCAAATCAAAGTTAAAAAAAGCAACAAAAGCCTTCAATTCAAACATAACTTTCAATTAAGTTTTGATTTATATTCTGCAGGCGTGCGTTTTGGCCACACTCACTCAGGATGGCGCGCCTCTGGCAGCTTGCGATGCAGTGAAATCCTCTCGCTGACCACCTCATTAAACCCATACTTGTGCACCGCAGTCTGTTCCATGTCCCTCTGGAAACCCCCCAGGTTTAGGTGCACAGCTCTTCCCATTTCACCGTGCGTCAGTGACCTGGCACCGGTGATATCCTTAACTGACCCGGGCAGGAGCACCTTGTAATTCTGTTTCCTCTGCGGTGGGTTCTTGGTGTCCTGTGTGGATGGCACGAATAACAACTGATCTTCTTGCAGAGATTTTAGTGGAGTCAAATCGACGCCGAGCTCTAAAGCGGGGTCGCGGGAGTCCACAATGACCTCCAACTCCGGTGGACTAGGAATCCGCTGGAGGGGGCGGCGCGGAGGGCCAGGGTTTTGATAACCGTTTTCGCGGTCCCGGTTGAGTAGATCAGAGAGAGCCAGCATAACTAGGGCGAGACCGAGGAGCATCAGCCAGAGACAGAGCATCCTCCGTCGGACTGCTGCAGCTCTGCCCCACAGTCTCATGCTGAAGTACGCAGAGGAGAGGAGGGCCACGATGCTCAGAAGTCAAGCCAGCACTGTCTCGACTTTGAGCATTTCTTAGTTTTGCCTAAACTTTGAAGCGGGTTGCATTTCACCAGAGTAGTAAAAAGCGACCACTGGTATCCAAAAGACGGGCAGACAAATATAGTCTGATGTTCTTCATGAGCATTTTGAAGATCAGAGGCGCATCCATTGAGTAAAAGACTTGGGGCAAGAATGACAGACAGACAGCCGGTTCAAGACAAGCTTTCAACTTCTAGAGGTGCGGAGCTTTTTTTCAACATCCAATTCGTTCCGAGGTCCTAAAGCCGTAAATTTACGGTGCATTGCATGAGTCTGAAAGATGCGTCTGATGGAAACAGTCCACATCTGTACACGTTCAGGGCGAAATTCCCACAGACATAAATTCATGATGGACTAAAATACCATTAGAGACTTATTTCAAGGAAAATTGTGTTGTAGCTACCAATGTCAAAATAGATGCGCAGTTTTTTTGCATTAGGTTGTTGGGAAGATTGGGAGATGGTGAATCCAAATCTAAATTTAGTGTTAATAATGGAAAATTGCAACAGATCTCATTTAAAAGTCTCAGTTTTCGAGCATCAAATACATTTCGTAAATATGTCAAAGCTGTAGTGGAAAGCAAAAGATTTTTAAGCATTTCATCCTGTTATTGCAAGCGTCACCCCGCTGCGTCACACATCAAAGACGCTGTCTCCGGCCAGCTGGCTGCGAGACTCAGGGTCTCATGACCGTCTGTCAGTGCCGGGAAGCGGTGCGTTCGCCTGGAGATTCACGTGGAGATTGAAGGCAACTGAGGCAGTCTGCTGTTTTCATCTGAAAGGAGAAAAAACTTTAATAGACCAGCGCCTGTGTGGAAGCTGGAATAATATGTTTGTTTTAAACGTCCAGCACACTGCAAGTGCTTTCCACAGGTTTTTCACAGCATAGAATAGGACAACATGCTCAAATGTCAGAGTTCAACAGAAATGGCAAAATATAGTTCCTTAATATGCTACCCAAGGAATGAATGACTAACAGAACGTCTGAATGTACCCATTGTTTCAGTACCATAGGACAAGAAGACATTTTGTTTTGTGGTCTGAAGCAAGTTGACAGAACAGCTCCTGGAGCTCTGAAAGCAGTTTGGCTGCAGTGGGAAACCACTTCACTGCCCTTGAGGTTGTGCTACAGTTGTTGACTTTTTGTCGACCCCTGTGTTTAAACGAGTGGGTGGGATTACCCTTGCTGCCATTATGCACCTAGAGGCTCGCCTCCTCCCTGCTAAGGATGACAGGGGGGAAAAGCCTCTGATGATAATGATTAAACAGACAAGAAAACAACACCTGGAGAGACACTAAGAAGCTGAAACAAAGAGTAAAATGAAAGAGTTACACAGAGAGAAGAAATGAAAGGGAGATGTAAAGGATTAGAGAGAGAGAGAGAGAGAGAGAGAGAGAGACGGATTTGACCATCTCCTGACTCCAGTGTTCTTGTGGGAATGTGTTTATAAGCCTCAAGATTGAAAAGAAAAGATCTTCATGTATTTCCAGTTCTGCAGAGTGAACACTCCCATATGTTCTACTTTGCAGCCAAAACATACAGTGAAGTCAAGTTTCCACTGCCAGCACATTTTCAGACTCACGAATAAACAAGAAAAGTTCATGCACACACACGCGCGCGCGCATACACACACACACATACACACACGGGGGTTCAGGCCACATTCTTGGGAATGTTTCTGAATTCAACCACCTGACAAAAAGCCAGGGCTGTAAATGAAAAGGCACGACAAGCACAACAGAGGGAGAAATCTGACTCCTGGCTCAGCTGCCTAAAGCATTTGGTCTGGTCCTCATTCATATTTCTCTACTTTACAACCAAGGACGTCTGGAGCCCAGTGTGTGTTCATGCTGAAGAACGAGACACATAAACTCACAGAAATTCACACACGAGGATGATTTAAAAGTTAACTCTTGAAGACCTGAAGCAATTTTAGATCAGAAGTTATTTTAAATCATGTGTCTACAAAGACCCCTTGAGATGTTTTCTATTATTATTATTATTATTATTATTATTATTATTGTTATTATTATTATTATTATTATTATTATTATTATTATTATTATTATTAACTGAATCATTTGACACTGCAGAACAAAACACAATAAATAAAAAAACAATAAAGCAGAAAACAATATTTAACATAAAAACATTTTAAAAGCCACAACCAAATGTTTCAAGAAATGTAAAAAACTTTTAGCGGGAAAAATGTTCAGAAAACCAAACGTGGAAAAACTCAACCAAATCTCAGAAAATAGAAAATAGGCTACATGGGGCAACATGAAAAAAAAGACAAAAAGAAAAATAGAAATTAGTGAATTAGTGAAAGAAAACTTAAGAAAATACAACTAATTATCCTAACACATAAAAAAATGAAATATATATTACAACTAAAACACATAATAATTTCAGAAAGCATTTCAGAAACGTTTGGTGAAATGTTGTCGGTCCTACTTTCTGAAGTTTTGTTGTTTTGTTTGGTCACAATATTTAATTTTTCTTCTAGTTTTTGTTTGTGAAATATTATTTATTCAGTGCAGGCTTTCTTTTTGTTGTGGTTTTTGTGCTTGTGTGTTTATTTATTTGTTTGTTTGTTTGTTTATTTTCCATTAAAATGATTTTGTCTAATGTTGCTCTTCAGCAGTCTGAATGTGAATGAGAAAAAAAAATAGTTTTCATATATTTTTCTTTCCTTTCTTGTTAATATATTAAACATATTGTAGATATATTACTGGCCATACCAATAAAAGGATAAACGTGAGTGACTTTATTTAAAACCGAAATGATCTAATCCAAAGAAGAAGAAGAAGAAGAAGAAAAAGAAGAAGAAGAAGAAGAAGAAGAAGAAGAAGAAGAAGAAGAAGAAGAAGAAGAAGAAGAAGAAGAAGAAGAAGAAGAAGAAGAAAATATCTTAAGTGTCCAGATTATGAGGTGCAAGTACACCCCACATGTTCTATTGTAAACTTGTAGTTCTTCGACCATCTTTACTCCGCATTTCTGTGCTCCACTGATTGTGGGCAGATGTGCGATGAAGCAAATGAAATAAGGCTGTGATTTTATTTGTCAGTCTGTAAAGCTGTGTGAACAGCTGCGGAGTGGTACCGCCCTCTACTGGACAAATGTAGTACTGCTGTCCGCTGACGTTTCCTCATGTTTTGAACAGTCGACGAAAAACGAAGTCAAAAAACAAAAAGTCATGGCCCACTTTTTTTTTTCTTTTTTCCCCTTTCGGTGGATGTAGTTTAGTCACATGTTATATGAGAATATAGAATGGATGAGTGGTTAAGGTGGGGGACAAAGAGAGACACACAATCTCAACTTTAAACTTTTCTGTCATGATCGTTATCATGAAGGGTTGTTGAAATGATTCTAAAAGCCCGACCTCATTAGAAAACATTGTTTTCTGAAGTGTTCTTCAATAAAAACACAAATATCAGTGAAATGCCAACAAGCCCTATGTTTGATCACTTCCCAGCAGACATTTAAATTTTCTTAAAATTTCCAAACACCTTTTTCACATATTCTCATCTATCAATCAAACCATCAAGTTATCGTTTATATTTCACTATAACGAGTTGTGAAGTTGAATTAATTATACATTAATAACATTTTTTTTTTCCATATCATTAAGAAGTGATGATAGAAATGCTGGTTATATCGGCTTCAGAACGAGAAATTTGTCTCATTCCTTGTTTCTATGCGGATTAAGTCGGCCACGCAGCAACACATAATTGTTTAAAATTCAATTTAGTTCCAGCAGCAACAATTTTACGCTATTCTGTTTATTTCTCTTTTGATTGGAGTTTTCTCAATGTGTAACAGGGCCGAGGTCAGACAGTTCTGCACTTTTAGCCCTTTGTTACTGTTTCCAAACCTCCTTGTGACAGCAAGGACCCGCTACAAAAACAATCACATGTCGACGGTGCAGAAAACAGCTGCCTATCACACGCCTTCCTTCTGCATTTTTATAAATTTAATTTTTCTATTGGAGTGAGTGGGGAACGTCCTCTCGGAGCTCACGCAGAAAGTGTTGACAGCACCACCACTTTAGAAGTATGTATGGTTAGCTGTCAAGGGTGGGTTATCAAGCGGCCATGCCATAAATTATAATCAAAAGATGTAACCCGTAAAACGTGTTTTATTCCGAGCCGAATACGGGAAGAGGCTAAACATCTGAGTTCATAATATTGTTTAATATTTAATACAACACTATTTGTTTTAGTTATATATTATGAGATTGGTCGATTTATACAAAAAATAATATGTAAAGAAAATCATTGAGGACATTTTACAGCTGTTTCCTTAGACAAATTCGAAATACACCATGGAAATATAATCACAGACCAAATATTAACAATAAAGTAATAATAGTAGTAATAATTATACATCAGTAAAAGTTACATTTGCCTCGTTTGAACGCACAATCGCAGCAACGATGTTCTTTCCTAAAGACAGCATTTAGAATTATTTCATCATGTATTTTTGGGTTGAGAAACAAATGTAAAAAAAAAAAGAGGAAAATGAGCATGCGTGCATGTCCTCTTCTAACATGAGTTTCCTGCGTCCCTGAGTCTAATGAGTGATGAGATGCGCCTCGTTAGGATATATCACATGTCTGTGAGCTGGTCAGATTAAATTAGAGGACATCACGACGAGAAAGAGGGAAGAAGCTGCTGGATGAGGAGAGGGTGGCACAAGACGCGGTGTCAGTCCCGTAAACTTTTTCTGTGCGAGTTTATAAAAAAGTAAAACAGTGTCCCCTTTTCTTTGTTGAGACAGTGGCAGCTGGACAGTGGACATGGACGTCTTGCGGTGTGTTCTTCTCTTTGCATGCGGCTGCTTTATTTATCAAGGCGATGGACGCAGAAGTAAGTGGTGCTTTTTTGGACTTGAGCAGTGAAAATTAGGATGGAGATTTCATAAATTGTGTGTTTTGCTGAATGTTACTGTTGAGGAATTAAATGGTCTTTTATGCTGCTATTTATCACAGTTTTCTGTCCTCAGCTCTCAGTCTCATGAGCCTAATTAAGGCGTCTGAGTGAAACTGATGGTCTTCACTCTAAAACAGATCTCTAAAACTCTATAAATAGGGATAACCCTTTTCTAATGTATGAAAATATTCAGAGGATGTCGCAAAAGGTTTCAAAAGGAATCAAGGAAGTCTTTCTTAATTCAAAACATAAAAAATATCCTATTTTTTTTATTTGTTTTACCGGGAGGGGGGGATATGCACGATTCTACTTAATTTTAAGTTTCCTCTTTGTGACACCTTCAGATTATTTTCCACTCAGGATCCATGTTTTGTCTTTCCAGTAATCTAATTATATCGATGGAATTTGTTTTCATCTGTCGTCCATATTTGACAATTAAAATATGTCACCAAGGGTGAATTTAGAGGGTAGAAATAAATTCGTAAGAAGCAACCATTGCATTTTACAAATGTCACATTTTTTACAGGATCAGACTGATTACAATAAGATAATTCATGTGCATAAGCTCAGACAGACCATTTTTAAAATTAAAATAAAGATATTAATAAGATAACAATTACTTTAAGTTCTCACTTCTGTCTTTTGTCCCCACTCTGTTTGATTAATTTGAGGCTTTTAAATGTCCACAGCTTAACAGGCATGTGTGCCACAACCTTCGGTACATTTCAAGAAAGAGGAGGGTTTTGTTTAAGCTGATACCCATTCTCAAACTCAGATAAATTTCTCTCAGTGGATTGAAATGTAAATTTTTCCTAATTCTTTTCTGCAAATGTTGGGAGTTTTTGTTTTTTCATAGAAAGGGAATATCAAAAGATTAACTTTCTTATACAGGAAAGAGACTATTCAAATACAGTCTAAATGTGTTAGAGCCCCTTTCTCTGTGTTTGATCTCCCTTTAGCATATGGTGATATGTTCCCCCACAAGCACTCAGTAGGAAGGAGGTTTCCATTTCCAATTCCACCAATTCCTGGCTGGGATCCTGACACAAACCCATGGGATGATTACCTATACCCACCACTAAACCCAAGGCCAGGCGAGCTTATGCATCACAGAGGTGAGTAGGTTTTTTTTTTTTTTACTCTGAAGTATCTGCAGGTGTGTTTGTCAACCTGGAATGTCCTCCCTTTTCTGCAGGTAAACCCAAAGTCCGTCTGAACAGCGACAGTCCAGCTCTCAACGGTTCATGCATCTCCTTCACTGCAAAGCTGGAGTATCCTCCGTGCCAGAAGGAGGATGTCAACGGGAATCTTATCTGGGATGAGCACTGTGAGGATGGTACGGAGCTGGAGGCCTCAGGTGCTGCGGGAAGCTAGGCCAGGCTGCGAATGTCACATCACACCTAAAAAAAAAATTTAAACAATTTTTACAAGAACACTACTGCAGCATATTTCAAAGAGCACCATAAATCACTTGCTTAAAGCTGCACTGGTTGGTTTTTGGGTAAACAAGTGCCTCTCACACAACAATGATGTAAAAAGCAACATTAGTTTTAACACTTCACCTGGCAAATGCATTCCACCTGTTTTGGGGAAATATCAATGTGTTTAATTCAGAGCCAAAACTCTGCATTTTGGCCCCAAAACAAACAAAATCTATGAGCTTGATAGAGACTAAAATATTGTGTAGTTGAGGGTAAATACTATAGGAAATGATTATGTTAGGATTTCTAACAACAAGTCTCATTTATGTTAGATGTATCTAAGCATTGTAAATGAAAAATAATTGTTTTAGGTAACACATTTTTTATTTTTTGAACAGCCAATGGACAGGCTCGCTCAGGTTATGTGTATAACTGGACATCCTGGTTGGACGACTATGGCTTTGGAAAATGCTTAGATATGACAAGATGCAACGTATTCCCCGATGGAAAGCCCTTCCCTCAGAGGAATGACTGGAGACGAAAGAGTTATGTCTATGTTTGGCACACAATGGGTAAGTGTACAAATATGCACAGAAGCAATAAGAGAACAAACAAAAAAACAAAAACAAAATCTACAACATCCCATTGTCTCTTGTTTTTTCCAGGTCAGTACTATGAGACATGTGATGGCTCCTCTTCCAGCGTGACCATCAACACTACCAGCATCCCTCTAGGAGCAGAGGTCATGGAGGTCATGGTCTACAGGAAGCGCGAGCGCAGAAAGTATAGCCCCCTCACCACCGATAGCACTGTCTTCTTCGTCACAGGTGGAGAATAATTTACCTAATTTATTCAGTTTCATCTTTCTTCAATCATTAGCCAATCAAGAGTAGAAACCTAGTTAATTAATGATTTATCCTCCATCTCCCTCCACACACTCACTCACTCACTCAGATAAGATTCCACTGGCGGTCAACATCTCCCAGAAGTCTGCGGCCAACCAGTCTGCCAATGTTTTCTTCCGTGGTGAGGATGTGGTATTCAAGGTCCAGCTTCATGACCCCAGTGGTTATCTGAAAACCGCTGCAGCCATTGACTACATCTGGGACTTCAGAGATGGCAACCAGCTGGTAACACACCGTGAGGTGACCACACACACCTACAGCACACTGGGGACCATGAGTGTGAAGTTGGTGGTGGAGGCAGCATTTCCTGTTGACTGTCCGCCCTCTTCTGCCACACCCACTCCAAGACGTCCCACATCACCACCTCACACAGGTACTGAACTGAGATAAACAAAAAGGGAGAGCTCGGGATAATGTGTCACACTTCAAAGCATTTTGGGTCGTTTACTTTGATAGCACATGGTTTGCTTTTAGCACATAAATCTTGAGGTGCTTTTCAGACTTAAACTGAGTCACCGTGGTTCATTTTTACTGTTTCTACATTTTAACCAAATAATGCTTTTTAGAACCTAAAACATTGGTCCAATTTGACATCATATACCAGCTCTGAGCAATAGTCATGACATCATCACTGTGTCCTGTAAGAGCATAAATCATAAGTTTGATATTATATCCGTTCACTGGATGATGCACTTTAGAACTTTACTATAGTAGCCCAGTCTGACTTTGTCATATACTCACCACACCTTTATATATCTGTATTTTCCCCATCAGACTGAATTTTGGGTCATAGAAGCAAATGCCAACAATTCAACACTTTCTCTATTAACCAGCTCAGACAAGTGATTTCTATATTCATGTTTGATTAGTATTCTTAGTTAGTGGGATCATTGATTATTGATTCGTAGACGTACATGTAGACTGATGTAAGAAGCACAGCTGTTTTTGTCAGTACTTTGTGAATGGTTTCAGCTGGTAGATTGTTGATGTGGTTCTTTGTGCTTCAAGCTGTTTTTCTATTGGTCACAAAGCCCAGGAGTATATTTTTCTAAAAGTGCTATGAGAGGTATCAAAGTAGAAACTTTAAAATTGTTCAATAATTACTTTAATGTTACAGAAAATGAGTTTAGCATGAGTCCATATCAGTCGTTCTTTCTGCCATATTTAAAACTGCAAACAGAAGTTAGATTAGACTATAATAAAATGATATGCTTTGATGTTACAAACAAGTTATATCTAATCTGTGTTTGCTTAATCAAAAGGTTAATTTTGTGATTTTTTTGTGGCCCGTGAGCAGAAAAGGGGAGTTTTTAGATTGGTTAAAGACAACAATTATTTGTCACACAAATATATAAATAATATATATTTTTTTATTTTGTTTTATTTTGTTCCATTTTCCATCTATTTCCTCTGCCATTTCCTGACTTTTTTCTGTCATCAGCTATGTGAAAGAGGAAAAGCAGAGGTTTCATCTGCTGACTGCAGGGCTCTAAAGACTTCTAAGGAAAATAACAAATCTTGCATAGATCATCATGAAATAGCAAATGAAAACTTACACACCTGTGATGGTCACATTTGTGTCTTCTCTTCCAGAGGCTCCCACACCACCACCTGTCACTCACGCTATTACAACCAAAATGGAGACAACAGCAGGTGAGGCTCCACAGCCTAGTGTGTTTTGCTGCATATATCTGAATAAAAGATTAATAATTTTACATCTGGAGATTACAACCCTGAGCAATTTGCGTCCCATTTCAGCACCACCCATTCCACCCTCCCCTGCCGCTTCCATGACGACTGGTTTCCCCTCAACAGAGCCCCTCCCTCCCACTGTTGCTACTGAGTCCAACCCCACCGGCCTGCCGTTGCTCCTCAGTAGGCGCATCAAGAACAACGGGTGTTTCCGATACTCCTACGGGACTTTCAATGGCAACATCACTATTGTTGGTAGGTGGGGAGCTGCAGTACAGACACATTAGGTCACATTTGATGGATGTTTGGCTTCAAATAATATCAGTTCCACTGACACAAAGTAGAGTGACATTAGTTTTAAACATATTTAAATTGTATTAATTGCGTCTAGATTCTTGATGAACTACTGTATATTTATACATAGCAGTTAAAAACA
Organism: Melanotaenia boesemani; assembly: GCF_017639745.1. NCBI lineage: Eukaryota > Metazoa > Chordata > Actinopteri > Atheriniformes > Melanotaeniidae > Melanotaenia > Melanotaenia boesemani. The sequence goes on along the minus strand of NC_055698.1, from coordinate 14,034,427 downwards.
TCTTTATTAAATATAATTTTATTCATGAAGAGGTTATCATGCAAAGAGCAACACAAAGTGCTTTACATAATAAACACATTTATGCATATTAAAAATAAAGAAAAAAAAACTTCCCAGAACAAAGTATATAACATAGTTAGATGTTATATGGCGCCCAACCCTCTTAATTGAATGTACATACAAAAATATTATTGGAAATAAATGTCTGGTTTTACATGTAACCATGGCAACCTTTAAAAGTAATAACATCCATGTGGGTGACAGTTATATTATAAATATAATGTATTTTAGCTAATTTATTTGCTTAAACCACTCCTTCCTATAAATCTGAGGCAAATGGAGGATTGATCGTTTGCTTTATAAATCATTTTTATGTTTGTATATTATAATTGTAGATCTAAAACTAACCATATAAGTCTCTTCTCCACAGAACCAAAGCATCCACTGAACAGCCTGCGGCCAAGTAGTCGCATTGTGGATGTGTCAGCTGCCAGGGTGACCAACACTGATGTCAGCTTCTGGGTGAAATGTCTGGGCAGGTGTGCATCGAATCATTAGTTGTCTTATTCAAATCATAAAATGCTGCTGTTATTAGTTTTACAAATCGAAACAAATTTATCTCTAAAAATACAGCTGAAATGACTTTTTTTTTTTTCATGTCAGTAGGTTGGATATGTTAAAAGACTTGAATTTTTAGCTCATTGGACTGATGTTTTCACTTAAACTGTACATAACTAATGTGAAAAATGAATGATATGAAATATCATCTTAAAAAAGATATTTACTTGACAATTGTATGAAAATTATAAAAAAAAAAAAGTTTAAATAAATATAAATAATAAAAGTTGTAAGCAAAGGCAAAATAATTACAATTAACCCTTTATTTTCCCATCCCTCATTCCCAGTATCCCAACTTCAGCCTGCACGATTGTGTCAGACCCCAGCTGCACTCATGTGCACAACATCATGTGTGATGACGTGCCGCCATCATCAGAGTGTGAGGTCCATCTGAGGCGAAGGTTTTTGGAGCCTGGCACCTACTGTGTGAATATTACCCTGGAGAACTCCAGCAGTATGGCCCTCGCCAGCACCACCATCACCATCAACAAGTCCCAGGATGTACCTGGTGAGCAACAAAAACAAATGCATAACAATGCAAGCAACTCAAACTTACTAATTCCCAGATTTCTAACACAGTCATGTTCTTGAAATGAACTCTCATCAGAAGCTTTTTAGTCTTGACCATCAGCTTTGCAGAAAGACAGAAGACTGGTGACGTATTTTGGTCCTGTTGTTCCTCTAACTGCTGTCCTTTGTCATTTTTAGTCCCAAAGAGTCCCAGCACTACAGGAGTGGTTTTGACGTCTAGTGCTGTGCTGGTGGTTATCTTTTCATTCATTGCCTATTTGGTCTACAGGTAAGTGGTCCTCATATACATCAGAATTTATGCAGTCCTAAAACTTCATGACAAACTTTACACATGTGACAGAATAACAATACACTTCAAAGACTGTTGATGTTGCTTTCATGTAGAAAAAAATCAGAGCATAAAAAGCATGTCAATTTTGTCATTTGATCATTTCCAAGCTAACTTTCCCAAACTTCTCTTCTATTTTTATATCATTCATCTTTCCTTTCTCATCCCTCCTAGGCGTCACAAGGTCTACCGCCCCATTCGAAGGTCTCTTGTGGAGGATGCCTGCATCCATGCTGGGGCTGCAGGTCACATGGTTCGCCTGAGGGAGGCCCTCTTCCCCTCCAGCGAGGAGAGTCATCACCTGCTGACCGATAGACGCCCCCTGTAGGTTTCAAAGAGCCGCATCAAAGTTGTTCTCTTTTCCACCTTAAAAATGGTAAAAATCTTGGTCATCATATGCAAATGAGAGCAAGTTATACCATTAACTCAGCAAACTAGCAGAAATTTATATTAGTAAATTATACTAATATCTCATATGAGTCTTAATGTTATTGTTTAATAATCTTGGCTTCAGCAAAAATCATTGCTAGTGTAACATATGATTCATAACATGATGTATTAAGGAGGCGGTAAAATGCATGACTGTGCTCTTATTGTGATGCCATCATCAAATGAAGATGTGAGGAGATTAATTAGGTTCAAGTCATGGTTGTTTTTCTTTTTTCTTTTTTTTAATTCAAGGAAAAGTTTCACTCACCTTTTGTGCCAAGGAAGGTTTTGCAGAGCTGTTCCTTATGTTGTGATAACTCTAAAATCTTTAACAAAATTCTGCTTGTGGTGACATGCATGCTAAGTGAATTGAGATTAATGTTAAACTCCAGGTTTCAAGTGATTTGAAGAAATTTGGTGGAAATCTGATGTAATGTCTAATAAATGTTGTCGACTAACCATATCTTCTCTGAGTTGTTTTTTTTCTTCTTCTTCTTCTTCTTCTTCTTCTTCTTCTTCTTCTTTCTTTCTTTCTTTCTTTCTTTCAATTCTTTTAAAAGCCTGTGATGGACTGGTGACCTGTCCAGGTTGGACCCTGCTTCTCGCCTTGTAAGTGCTGGGATAGGCTCCAGCTCCTCCACAACCTTGAATTGGAATAAAATAAAAATTGATCTATTGAAAGCTTAGAATAATGAGATAGAAAAAATGTACAAATAAAATAGTTGGATCAACTTTGTTTCAGAAAAAAATATTTTCTGTCTCAAGGTTGACGCAATTGAATTTAGAGTAACACGACTGAATTGGCTACATAATGTCCCTTCAACCCAAGTAAATAACTAGGGAGGCTTTTCATTCTACTTATTTAGACTTTTCACCTTTTCTCAAGTCCTCAAGGATTTTCTTGGGCTGAGTGGTCGTCTTGTAGCCTGAGGGTTGCCGGTTCGATCCCTGTCGAGCTCATGTCGAGGTGTCCCTGAGCAAGACACCAAATTCCTGATGGGTCCTGGTTGCGCGCCTTGCACAGCACATCAGTGTGTGAGTGTGTGTGTGAATGGGTGAATGTGATGTATACTGTAAATCGCTTTGGGTAATAGCACTATGTAAATTCAGACCATTTACCATTTAAATCAAAACAGACAAAGAAAGACGAAATAGTCAAATTTTATGCAGAGGTCTTTTATCAAGTGGGATTGTTTATTGTTTATTGTTAAAAGGATCCACATTAGCTGTCTCCAAAATGGGACTAGCTAGTCTTCTTGGGGTCCAAACAAAAAGGCAGATTAAAACACAAAACATACAATACACAAGATAAAACTGTGATTCACTTGACAATGATAATCTAAAAACAGTGAAACATTGCATTATAAATACCAAAAGTTATTACTTGAAAGATACTTTGCTATGCAGTGTACATACATTCAGTGGGCAATTATTCCAGTGATTGATGGGACAATAAATAACTGTTCTCTTTAAAGCATTTGATTTTGAACATGGCAACTCCATCTGGCCATCTGCTGGCAATGAAAATGCCTCTGGTATGGAAACGTAAATGCCACACTTCCATGTTTTGCTCTCAGATTTCCCAAGTTATGAATCCCCGACTCTCCTCCTTGACACTTAGTCCTTTCCATCAGGCACAAATGTAAAGGAGATGAGAATATAGCCCTACATGAGCAGAGGTGAGTCAAAGTGAAAAGCCCACATCCACTAAACCAAACTAGACTTCGCCTCTTTCTTCCCATAACTCTTAAATCCTTGTTGGGAGGAGCTACTGTAAATGCAATAATTAATGCAAGTAAGGGAAGTGAGGAGACAAGCTAGCACAGAGATGAGCATCCTTAAATTTTTGCTGCGGTTGTATATATTGTTGCAGTAACGAAGGCACTTAGATTCTTAAATTAAAAAACCCAGTGTAAAGAAAAATCTTACATTTAAATGTAATGCAAGTATTAAGAGGAAAACATGCTGTGTTGAGTGATTTTATAGTCTAGAAAGTGGCAAGAGAAGACTAAAGTTCCTCAAATCTGCACTGAAAATCAATATTCGATTACACCTCAGCGCTGTTTCACTTTGATCACAAAACCAGATCATATTTTTTCCAGCAGGAGATACCAAGGAAGAGCGTGGACACACTGCTCTGTTAAAAACGGTGCTCAGTATTCTGCTGCAGTGACGAGCACTGAGGCCAAAGAGCTGCTTCGCAAAAGTCTGCTTGTGAGTTTAACCGATGATCTCCGGATCCTTTGCAATGCAGGGTGATGCTAATTTACTTATACTGCACAATTTAACAATCTGGCAATTTAAAGTGTTTTACATAGAAAATAAGTATCAAGCAAAATTTATCAAAAAAGTGACAAGTATACATGTGATGTGTAAAACTGAAAGCAGCTTCTCTATTTAGTTTAAACTCTAAAGACAAAAAGTAAACCTATTCCTGAGATCTCTGGGAGGTCCATAACTTACTAAAAATCTGTGTTGTAATCCTAAACCATCTCAAGCTTTTTAAACAGAAAGCCATTGTAAAGACCTCAGAACTGGAGGGGACATGATCCACTTTTCAGGTCTCAGTGTGGACTCAAGCAGTAGGTTTCTGGTTCAGCTGCAGCTGTTTGATCAATCTTCTTGGCATACCAGTAAATACTCTGTTGTATTAATCAAGTCTACTGAAGATAGATGCATAGATAAGCTTTGCTAAATAACTCTGACACATTAGTCCTTCAATCTTTCAAATATTCTTCAGGTGATACAAAGCTAACTTCATACAATTATTGAAGCTCAGGTAGGGCTTGGTTTGTGGTTTTTATCAACACAGTCTAAAGATGAGTACAGATTTTTATTGTTCTTTCTTGGCTCAAAAGACAGTTACCTTAGTTTGTCTTCAACAGAGAGAATTTGTTGGACATCCAGTTTTTATCCTTTATTAAAGGCACTCAATTAGTGTTTATAGAGTATTATTATCCCCTGGGGATATGCACATGTAGTTACATTACTGTGCTGTCCACGTAACTGTGGTAGTATATTTTCTTGCTTTGCATAATCTAAGCTTGTGAGTGCATGTACATTTTGAATAAAAATGGCCCAAGAATTGAACCATGGGTAACTCTATAAGCCATCTTTAACTTAAAGAGCTTGTTTACCATGGTGTAGCATCTCCTATTCTTTTCAGAGGAATTTGAACACGTCTGGGCCTCAAGGATCTCATTCTGCCTGATATTGGTTCCCAACAGCTGAAGAGTTTGCGCTTGTCTTTGATGTGTTTCATTTGATGATGCGCCAAAGTTCTCTATAGGTAAAAGATCTGGACAGCAGGCAGTCCAGTTCAGCGTCCAGACTGTTCTTCGAAGAAGCTGTGCTGTCGTAATAGCTGCAGTATGTGGTTTTGCACTGTCCTGCTGAATTGCTCAAGGCCTTCCGTGAAATAGACATCACCTGGAGGGAAGGACATATTGCTCTAAGATATTTATCTACTTTTCAGGATTCAAAGTTCCTTCCAAAAACATGCATGCTCCCCAAACTGTACTTACGCAACTCCATATAATCAGAGATGCTAGCTTTGACTGAATGCTGATAACACACTTGAAGATCTCCCTCCTCTTTAGCCTGGAGGTTGTTGCGCTCGTGTTTACCAACAAGTCAAATTTGGACTAATCTGATCAAAGAACGCTTTTCCACTTTGAAACAGTCCATTTCAGATGAGTATTGGTCCACAGGACACAACCGCGCTTCTGGACCATGTTCAAATATGGCTTCCATTTTGCATGATGGCACTTTACTTGGCATCTGTGGATGGCATGGCAAACTGTGTTAACAGTGAGTATCTCAGAGCCCATTTAGTAATGTCAGTTACACAATCGTGCAGATGGGTGAGCAGTACAGTCTTATGGCCAGAAAACCATGGGCGTCCAATTAAGGTCTTCATCCTTGTCCCTTACACACAGAGACATCTCCAGTTTCTCTGAAATTTTTGCACTGTAGAAAATGAGTCGCAAAGCCATTGCGATTTGAAATTGAGGAGCAATGTTTTAGAAGTATTCAACAATCTTTTCACATATTTCATAGTTTGAAGATCCTCTGCCATCTTTACTCATCTCTTCTCTTTTTTCTTATCATGTTACAGACCTGATAGCAATTAACTTTATTACTTGCTAAATGTTCTTCCAGCAGAATCTTTTGTTTGTGCATTTTCAGGTATTTGTTGCCCTCGTGCCAACTATTTTGAGGTCTGTAGCAAGTGTCACATTTGACTTGAGCTCATTTTGTGCATAAAATTGTTAAACTTCTCAGTTTAAACATTTGTTATGTTGTGAATACAATATTAGTTCATGTAATTTTCTCTAATATAACTTAAATTTGAAGCGGCTGATTGGATTAAAACTGCACTGGTGTCTTAGTCTCACAAAAAAAATTAACAAAATAAAAATCTTTTACCTACAAAAGGGAATAGTCACACTTATTAAAGCAAAAAATGTAACGTGTTCAGAGAATTATCCTTCAAGGTTTTGGTGTTAGCTAACTACTGAAGTTTCTAAATGCAGAATTCTTCATGAAGTCATGATCCCGGAATGCATTTGATTTGTTTTTTTTTTTTCAAATTGATTAGCAGAAGTTACAGTATAGAAAGTATTATGACTTACATAAATACAGCTGCAATGTTACAGTATATCAGTTTAGTCAGCAGCATTCTTACGAGTTTCTCAGTCTGCAACAAGCCAAATGTGATTATCCAGTCTAAGAAAAACAGGCAAGATACAGCTCACATCTCATATCATCCCACAATATGTAGCTAGTCACCTTAGCTGCATCCATCTAAAATTCATGTAGCTCAAGAATTAGCTATTTGAATGTCACTGAACCGCTGCTGCTATAAGATGGAGCTGCCTTTAGAAGCTGACTTAATACAGAATACATCTACAAAAAAATGTTGAGAAACAGGAACACTTTTTTTTTTGTTTTTAATTCAGAGGCATTTGACAAATGGAGCTGTGTGTGAGGGAGGTGAATGGGCACAAGCATTGCTGAAAAGAGAGGGGGGGTGGGGGTGGGGGGGGAACATCATGCTGAAGTCAGATCATTTTTTTTTCCATAAAACTGTTCCAGTCCCTCACATCTGTGCCACACCAAATGGATGTTTCATGTTACACAGCCAAGAAATTCTTAAAGAAAAAAAACAGCTATCAAATCAGATTATGTGTAGCATCTGTGAAAAAGGGGAAGAGAAAAAAACAAAAGAAAAAAAAAAAAACACAAACAGGACTTGTTTCTTGAAGTCTTACAAATTAAACTAAATCGGGATAAAGACAGGCCCTTTATTAAAACTTGTATTTATTTTCCTGTAGCAAAAAAATTGAGAAAAAAAAAAATGTGATTTGACCCTTTTCACAAAAACCAAGCAAAAAAGCTCAAATACATTTAAGCCACACCACCAAAAATAGAAAGCAGAAAGTAGTAATCATTGAAGATTTCAATAAAGCCAAAAGGAGTATATATAAAACACTTGCAAAAAGAAAATATTTTATCACTTTTGATTACTCTCGATTCTAAATAAGTTCATGATTTGTTTAAAGTTTCCATTCTTCTTATGTGGGATGAGTAAAAGTGGGGGTGGGATAAATTTTAACAAATAGAATGCCTCTACTTCAAATACATATCTAAAGAGGTAGATCAAAACAAACTGGAAGGGGGGTGAGGCGGGTGGGTTGGCAAGAAAGACGCAGGGAACTGGGAGATGTCCAGGGATAATCTTAAGTATCACTTGTGCCCCTCAGTTAAGCGTGGTGTTAGGAAGGCGCGCCCAGGTAAAGAGAAGTGTTCAGGGGGGACTGAGGTATCGGTGCGCGCTGGCGCTCAGTGGGGGCGGGGTGAGGTGCCTTGTGCCACAACAACCCCCCACCCCCTCAGCTGAGGTAGACGGCGTTCTACTGTGGAAGCATGGATACACTTGAGCACTTTTACCACAATCAACATATTTACATTCGGCTTGGAAACAAATCAAATAATCTGTATATTAGGTTTTGGATTCTCATCTTACCCCACAAGTCAGGGTTCATTCACAATTCTTTTTGTGCCTTTTTCTGGCTAGTTTTCCCTGTATGAGCAACAAAATTATAGTTATCATTTGTGTTAGAGAATATCAAATTTTCCTAAAGCATGAAAAGAAAAAAATGCATCTATTAGTATGACTCCCTCTACCCCCATTGCAGTAAATTATAACATTGACTCAATGGTCAGGCTACTAAATAAGGGCCACTCCACTGTGACAAAGCCTGCTCTATGAAAATAAACCAGGTTGGTCTTAGAGTGTAATAAGAACGTTAAGAAGGTGGCCGATGACTTGGAAAAGGAAAGGAGAGGGAAAAAAATTGTTTCGCGACTACGAGAACTACAGGGAGGACCCATTGCAGTCAGTGCTGGAGCGTCCCGACCACCGCCCTCGTCGGAAGGTAGGAAATTTTTACAAATTTAAGTACCATTACCTTAATCCCCCCGGGGAAAAAAAAAACAAAAAAAAAACAAAAAAAAAAAAAAAACTAAATGGCATTGCTGCAAGTATGTACGGTTGGCATCATTTGCATTTCTTTAAGTTGTTTTATACTATTTTTTTTTCCTTCAAAAAGATGATGGACCCTCAGGGAAAAAACTGAGGCAATTTTCTCAATAGTCCTGTCTGCCGCCAGCTGACAGGCACCAACTCTTGCTCCGGGGCTGCTATGTACAAATAGACTTTATGTACAGGGTCATCTCATGTCACACATACACATGTACAATGCCACCTAAAGCACCAGAGTTGAAGGCAAGGTCAGTTGGCAGCTGACCAAATTTTAATTTTTCTTAAAAAAATAAAAATGTTCAAAAGACCATCAGCTTTATAAAGTATACAAAATACCACAAAAGCAAATAAAAAAAAAAATAAAAAAAAATTTTTTAATATATATATATATATATAATCATTTTTTTCTCTTGAGGTACTAGATCCTGAGGTAGTTAAGTAAAATGCATATTTAATTTGTTTTTCTGGGCAGCAGCAGTATGGCACCATTTCCATAAGTGTCATAGTGCTGCCCTCTCTAAATATATATCCATCCTATTTTTTTATATATATATATATATATATATATATATATATATATATATATATATATATATATATATATATATATATATATATATATATATATATATATATATATATATATATATATATATATATATATATATATATATATATATATATATATATATATATATATATTTTATTCATTCATCTATGTATATAGGTCTATCTATAAAATGCATCCGAATTTTTTTTTTTTTTTCTTTCTTTTTTTTTTTAAAATGCCACTATCATTACATGGGGCAGGATGCCCTTTTAATCCACCTTTTCTGGGGTCCTGTCCTAAAACAAGAATCTTTTGCTTAAACATGGCCCACCCAACTAGAGCCAACCTCACCCCCCCTCCCCGGGGAAAAAAATAAAATAAAAAACAAAAGATAACCTCTGTTGGTCCAACTAGAACCGAGCAATGCCTTTTCCTTTTCATAGAAACCTCATGAGAAAGCCTTAACCAATTAAACACTAAAAAGGAAAAATTTAAATCTTAAGTCAACCAAAACATCTTGTCATGTTTGAAGTACCACACCAAGGAGGTGATAGAGGAGGAGGATTCTTATTTCTTTTTTGTTTTTCTAGTGTAAAAGAGAACAAAATAAAAACTAACACCCGTGGGGGGAGGAGAGCAGTTGAGGGGCGCGTACATGTGAGGGCAGGTGAATTTGGTGGGAGCCCTCAGAGGTACATTCTCACAGGATATCCAGAGGTGAAGTGGGTGGAGCTTCAGAGGCGGGAGTTCTTTTTGCCACATTTGAATGGCCATCAAGTAAGTCAAGGAGGGGTGGATGTTTGATTTGGTTTTGATAACCTCTGACCCCTGAGATGAGCATTAGGACCCACTGTCTTCTTCCCCCCCTGGACTCTGCTGCATCTGTCCATCTGTCGAGTCTTCTGACAGATTCAGTCGCCATTCCTCCAGATCTGCTGGATCTTTACTTCCTGCGTGGCATTGGAGGTTGAGCTCCAGGTGGGGCTTTAAGCTGCTGCTGCCTCCTCACCTGGGCCAGGATCTCCTGAATCTTCCTCTGGGCCAGCTATATGACACAATGAAGGTTGGGATCAGACCACAGGAAGAACTAATCATGTTCATAGTTTTTAAAGAAGGATCACATGGCTTTAGATAGGGGATTATAATCACCACCAGCACTTGTTGAACTACAATACTATAAATGGAATTTCTCTGTTTTTTTTACTTATGTCTCATTGCTCAACCTTTATAAAATGCTAGGCATTGGTCTTAACCTGTTGAACCCTAGGGTTTTTGGATGTGTGGTTTGCCCTAAACAGACCTTCCCAAATTAAAAATAACTCCTCTACAGTTATCAGGTCAGTATGTAAAATCTTGGTCTCAATGGCCAAGACCTTACAGAATACATTATTATGAATGTTCATATGTCAAAGAAACAAAAAAAGTGTGTGTGTGTGTGTGTGGGTGGGGGGGGATTATATATCTTTGCTTAATTGTGGGCTTTTTTTTTTGTTTGTGTTTGTTTTTTTAAACAGTAGAAAACATGATAGAAATTAATCTATGCATACTGCATGCATTCAAAAACGGCTTGACTACAACTGCACCAAGTTACATGAAAATAACAAAGCTCATAGATTTTATGAAGGTTTTAGTGTGGATAGTACCAGCCGGACTACTTAGCCACTTGGATACCCAAACTGTTCTAAAGTGTGCCACATGGGGTTTTTACTTCTTGGAAGGGAATCTGACTACAAAAATACAGTGTGCATACAATTCACCATTTAGCCACTATATCAGTTTCTACCACTGCACACAGTATAAAATGAGTTGTAGTTCTCATTAGCATCCAGAACTGGATATAACTATGTCTTTGAGAGCTTCTAAGAGGGTGTATTCAGTTACATTTAACCTTTGCTGTAACTAAGAAAAGAAAAATCAAGATGCCCACAAACAGCAGCATATGAAATTCTGGTGCATGATGCAGTTTCACTAACCATGGACGATTACTCTTAATTTTAGTCGAACGCCATAAATTGACTGAAAATTACCATGAAACAGTAAGGAAATCAAATATATTTGGTAAGAATAGTTTTGGAATTTGCATCCTGTGTGGTAAACATGCAACCTGATGTGCTGGCTGTGAAATGTAAAGGTTGGCTTTGTGTTTGTTTCGAGGTGGATGTGAGGTGGTCGGCCCATTTAAGATAAAGCTTGGTATCATCTGAATGTGTAGCTTTTCTAGTTTCATATTATACCCATTATGTTGTGGTGGAGCAACGGATCACATGCTCTGTTGCGTTTCGTTTTTGCTCATGTTCATGGCACCGTTATTTGTTGCATATTAAAGCAGTTAAACAGTTTGTTGACTAAATGCACTTTTGAGTATTGATTTAGTGGCATTTGAGCTTCTTTTTTGAGAAACAAAGTAACCTTTGTACACACAAACTGGTACACAGCTAGTCGACCGGGTACAGGTTCAACCTGGCTGAATGAGTTAAAATGGACCAATGGCTAATTACATCACATTGATAAAGACAGCATCTTCGTATTATGGTTCAATTTGAGAAAGCAAAACAATGTGTGTGCCTCATGGAAATTGCAAATCTTCCTAAATTATGTAAATATGTACTTTATATGACCCACCTGGCATGCAAAGAAGTGTCCACTGATTTTTACTATGACCTGGTCATTCTCATCCGGTGTCTGGTCCCTGGGCACCACCACTTCTGCACAGGTCAGATTCTGCAGTTCATTTACCTGTAATGAAAAAATATTTAACATGGGAACAAAGTTCTGGCTCAGATTTTTAAGCTATCCATTTTATGTGTGTTTACCGTTTTTCCACCCTTCCCAATGACACGTCCAGCAGCGAAGGAGGGAACCTTGATGTGAGCCTCCAGTTTCACCTCTTCCTTGGGTCCAAAGAAATTCTCCTCTTTCAGCTTGCCAAAGATACGACACTGAGCCTGCAACCAAAAAGAGATTCAGATACAAATTACTCACTGATGCATACATGAAATGGAAATTTCTTCACATAAGTTCTGGTCATAAGGTGATTAACATGCAAACAAGCAAGGATGCAGAGTTGTGAATGTTCAGCACCTTAAACTGAGCCTCTGGTGGTCCAACAATTATGACCATCCTCTGCTTGGCATCCATTCCTTCTGCAGGGGCAATCTGAAAAAGGGTGGACGCAATCTTTAATAAACAGCAGACTTCACTTATGCTTCCAGTTCCTATCAATCAAATGAATATAGGAAGACAGCCAGCATCATCATGGCATCATTAAGATTCTTAGTTTCACTGCATGTCAGTCACTCACCTTAATAGAGGCTCCAGCAAAGTGTGACAGCTGTTTGATGTGTTGACCCTGTTTTCCGATGATGGCTCCCACTGCAAGTGCAGGAATGAACAAGTGAACCGTCTCCGACTCTGGCTGTCCCTGCTGGGTACAAACACCTCAGTAATACAGTGACCAGGTGTGGATCACAGACAGCAACAGCAGACCGTCTACTCAGCTCCAGCCAACAATGTGCAAATGCAGACTGTAGATTAAGCAGCAGCTTCAGTAGTGTGATTCTGAGCTTATACCCTCCCATCTTGACACAGAAATAAACACATCTACTGAATTTATAATAGAATAGTCAATTTAACAATGATTAGTGTGAAGGCATTAAAAAAAAAATAATAACATAAAATTATTCTATCAAAAAGCCAGTCCAACCTTGCCACATGCAAAATATTAGTAACTTAAAAAAAAATAAATCAGTGGGACTGTGGTATCTAAATAGGATGGCCATGTTCAGAACACTGAAAATTTCATTTTAAATAATGCCAGGATGATTTCTGTAAAGTGAGGCCAACTTGACCTCTAGAAGTTGCACTTTGTGTATTTTCTGCCAACATTTACTGCAGCTGATAACTGGGCTCATATAACCAACTAAAATCTGTAGAAGGGCTTTTGATACAAAAGGATTAGTTGGAACCAAATTTTACTTAATGAATGCATCTACAAAGCTTGCAGCACTCACTGACTGAAGGATTTCAGGTAATAAAACAAAGCAGGTGGATGTGCACTCCTCCAAACTCCTTACTCAAAGCCCTTGGAGTTGACATTAGGTGGTCATCAAATGTTCAAAGTTAATTTGAGCCAGGAAGGCCCAACACCAGCAAACAACCAGTTGCATAAGAAATAAGAAAGTACTGGAAACGTGAACACAAAGACATTCTGACGTTTTCAGATGGTGACTAGTACTTTTAACTACTTTATGTGCTTTATATTAAAAACTAATGATCTTTCTAGCGTCAAAGCAAAAACCAAAATGAAAACCAAAACGCACCAACATTTTAAACTGTCCCATATTTTTTAGCACATCCCCCATGTGGCAGTGGACAGCTAAAACAAGTAGATGCATGTGCTGTTATGAAGCACTATGCAGAAGTATGCCTTTTCTCACTCTTCAAAACATTACTATTGAACTATGAATGCTATTCAAACTATGAACTTAGAAGAACTATGAAACGGGGAGTCCAAACTTTCCTACAATATGGCTTTCTTTACCACTGTTGGATGCAAAACTAAAATGTTGTCAGTTTTGTTTCTCCCAAGTGTCATCTATGGTCATGCTGCAGCCTTTCCTCAGGCAAAAAGTAAATGAAGTTAAAGCTGGGAAGAAATAAGCCAGAAGGACTCTAAATATCAATTTTATAAGCCTAAAAATTACATTTTACACAACAGCGAATGTAAGATGTTGTAAAAGATAAAGTTTTAATGGTCATTTTGAAATATAATGAATGGGGTCAGCAGTACCCGAATGTTAAACAGCTTGGCTCTGTCACAAGCCCTAAGGGCAATTAGTGGGAAAACGGACATAATACTACTGCTTCAAAAAAAATTTATGAAACCATTAATATTTTACACCTCATGTCTAAGTAGGGTTCATGATATCACCTCCATTCAGGGTTTAAAATTCTCCTGCCCACCTAACTGAATGCATCAGAACCTGCATGAGAGTTAATTAGTGAGCATCTGGAGGAAATATTGTAGCAAACCAACTCCCTGATCCCGCGAGCAGCCACAAGCCGTGCAAAGCACTTTTGGATGCGTAACTTACAGAAAGGGGCTGGCTGCTCGCCGACAGCATAGAAGCCCAAAATGGCCCCTCACCCCCATAAGGACTGCACTAGAGGAAAAAGGAAACAAAACTGAGTTGCTCAAAAACGGATCTCTATTTTGGTTTTCATGGCTTTCATAAGCCTGACCCAGGAGTGCAGCAAACCAAGTGAACAGTCAGTCTTGGGGTCGTGTAGTGTATGATGAAGGCCACTGTACAGTATGCAGTGGAGCGTGTCACTTACTCCAAAAGATGCACATCCACCATGGGCTCCAGGAGGTGGGACACTGGACATGGAGGGACCCATGCCTGATGCACCACTGGGAAACAAACCCAGGGCGTTCAGATTCAAGCCTGGAATCAGGTTGGATTGGAGCTGAAGAGAAATTTTAGCGTTTGTTAATATACATGTAAAGACTGAAACCCACTGATTCACCGCTTATTTAAAAATCTTACTGATTAATCTCAGAAACTTGATTTATGGAATGAAGGCAAAAACTTAAACTGGTTACATCCTTTAAAACTGAAATTTTCCATTTTCTGTAGAGAATCTTTGGTGATACAGTTTCTTTTAATGCCACTAATGAGCTCTTTCCAGAGGTTTCTTTCACATGTTTTACAACTGAACATGAACAGCTGAGAAGGATTAAAAGAATCAGTTTTCCAAATACCAACACTTGTCATGCTATAATAGCCATATCTGAGAAATTTCTTAAAAATGCATTTGATGAAACTACTTTAATTTAAAAAAAAAAAAAAAAAAAGTTTGCTGTAGTGTTTTTTACATGATGAAACAGGACAAAGGTGCTGCTATGGCAGTTGTATATTTTAGTAATCGTTAACTCATTGTCACTTAACACTTGCTAAAAAGTAAATTTTAGATTTGATCCTTTCAAATAAAGTACAGAAGATGCTTACGTTCATAGCAGCCATGTCGCTCTCATGAGATTCCCTGATCTTCTTCATCACCTCCTCCTCAGCTCTTGAGCACACTTCAATGGAGCCCTTTACTGTGATGGTCCGCTCAGGGTTGTACAGGGTGAGGTCCTGGAGACTGGACAATAGTCCCATGAAAGCAGTTTTTTTTTTGTTTTGTTTTGTTTAAGAGAAAAAAAAAAAAAAAGAGCAGAAAGAAATGATAAAAGCAAATACTATTTAAAAAAAAATCACAACCCCATATTAAACTTTCATAGGGTGACTGCAGATAACCGTGAGGAGATTCATTATTTAGCTCAGTGTGCAAAAACATTCTTACGGTGAGATTGTGATCTTGGTCCCCGTGTCCTGTTCAATTTTCTTCAGGTTGCGTCCTTCTTTTCCTATCAATCTTCCTACAAAGTTGTTGTGTGCAAGGATCTTCAGTGGGATCTCCTCAGTGCTGCACAAGAAGGACAGCGTATCAATTCTGCAAATGCTAAAAATCTAAATATAAGCTAGACAGATAAAGTCTGTTATACTAGTAACCATTTGTCTTCAATGTTGTCAAGTGTCACTATCTGATGATCCCACAGTACAAATATATAGCGTGACTATGTGAAGGACATTTGTAGTAATATTGACTCAGCACTTAAGATGTAAAACAAAGAGGGAACACTATTCCTCCATCAAGGTCCATCCTTGCTCTCATTTTCATTTGTCAGTGAGATTATGTACAAACAGCTGGCTGAATTTAATTCATTGCCTATGGGCAATGAATGAATCCTTGCTTGTTTTGGTGCAGCTCCAGATCACTTTAAAGCAAGGCTAGTCACTTTGGTCCAACAAGCGCCACAGTGCAGCAGGTTTTCAGTGTATCCCTGCTCCAACACACCTGACTCAAATTCATGAGTCATTGTGCAGGAATTCATAGGCTGCTAGACCAATTTAATTTGAGGTGGGTGTGATGGAGAAGGGATACACTGAAAGGCAAGTTTATTTGTATAGCACATGTTGATTCAAAGTGATTTATTGAAACAGTGAAACATTTGAAAATAAGAGGCATAATTTAAAATTAAAAATCAGGAGAAAGGGAAAAGAACCAACGTTAATTAAAAACAGTTTTAAAATGACAATTTTTACTAACTCAAGCCTAAAAAAGAAACAGATCAGATTTAGACGTAAAAACTTTTCAAATGCAGCAGAGAACAGGCAGATCTTTAACCTGGATTTAAATAAACCATTTCAGCTGATCTGAGGCTTTCTGGGAGTTTGTTCCAGACATGTGGAGCACAGAAGTTGAATGCAGCTTCTCCATGTCTGGTTATGACTCTGGGAACTGATAAGAAACTGGATCCAGATGACCTGAGGGTTCTGGTAGGTTCATACTTGGTCAAGAGGCCACTGGTGTATTTTAGTCCTAAACCATTCAGAGCTTTATAGACCAGCAGCAGAACTTTAAAATCTATTCTCTGACGGACAGGGAGCCAAAGTAAAGATCTCAGAGAAGGATTGATGCAGTCCACTTTCTTGGTCTTAGTGAGGACTCAAGCAGCAGAGCAGGACTGCGGCCCTCGTGGGACCTTTGCTTTAGGACATCAGCCTTGGCTAAAGAAGAGGCGGCTCACTGCCACTGATCATTATGATGACCTAGTAAGTCATTTTAAAGCAGTGTAACAGAAGCTTTTGCAAAATGTTTCACATTTCATGTTCAACTCGTTTGACAGTCTATGAAAGTACTTTGTTTTAATTGTCAGTCACAAATTAACTGCATCAAGATGTTTGAATTACCCCCAGTGTTGACCACAATGCAAAAAAAAAAAAAAAAAGTTAGGCCAAGGCCATTTTAAAGAAATAGCCTCTTCACCCCTTTCAAAAGTAAATGGGTGAGACAAATCAAGCTGAAGTCAGGTGAACACAGTATTCAGTCCTTGTTTTGGTACAAACTCACAATTTTGTGTCTAGGGCTTCCTTCTGCATGATCTCCATGATGGTTCTGCAGGCCTTCGAACAGCCTTCAGGGGTTGAGTGAATTGTGATTGGCTTCTCTGCAGCCCCTGCATTTTCTTTCCGATGGATGTCAATCCTAGAGTAAAAGAAAGTTGCAGTCTCATTGTAACAATAATCAAACCAAGGGGGCGCTTTTTACTTGCAAGGTTCAGTTTAATTTCTGACCTCCGTGTACGTACTTTGAGTGGGTCTGTTTGGTGATGTTGCGAATAGTGGCACCCTCTTTGCCAATAATCGCACCTACGAACTGTGTTGGAACAAGCATGCGTAGCGGGATGTCAGACTGCATTTTGGGCCGAGCACCCAAACCTGGAGAACCAGAACGAGGAGGTCCACGTGCATTAAAGCCTCTCCTGCCTCCTGCTGAAGGACCTTCTGGGGCAGCCGTCTCATCTGGGATATATGACACTTTCAAGGCATAGTTTTCCATCATAGATCCATTCAGCTTCTCCATTGCCCTGCAAAGAAAGTAAATATATGCATAAAACTTCTGAATACATCAAAAGAAGCTTTTACAGTAATAAGCTTGAAACAAAACTTTAGTCAGTCAATAGAATGGAGAGACTGAGAAATTTTGGCATGAATGAAAACACATAACTTTGCAAGAAATACAAGAAATTCACTCGTGTGAAACTAGAATTTCCACTTACTGTATACCTCCCTTGTTAGTCTATGGGATTTAAATGTGTTAAGACTTCTACAACCACTCATGCAGAGCGCAACACTGCACTATAACGCATGTACACCAGGGGGCACCAAATGGCCAATTTAACCCCCTCTTTCCAACACATGCATGCACGCATGCACACACACACACACACACACACACACAAAGCAAATCTACATAAATGCATCAACACCAAAGGACAGATGTGCATGTACACTTACAGTCTGGCCTGGTCCTTAGCTGCATATCGAACATTGACTACTGCAGTTTCTGTATCAGTGTTAACTGGGGGGGAGGGGAAAAGTGACACGTTACCATACTGGTATAATTTCAGATTACTTGGCACCATTTGTATTAATTTACCATACTGTAACAAAACCCACATTGCAGGTATTCTAAAGACATTGAGCTTCTTGCAGCAGGGTGACTGGAATACATTTATAACAGGATTGTTGAAAAAGCTGAAACAGTCCATTTACCTTGTTCACAGCTCTCTACTGCACCATATTGAGCCAGCATACTGTCCAAAACCTGTAAAGCAAAAGAAGCCTATTATCATGTGATAGCTTTTACCTGAACCTGTAAAAGTAGTAGCTCTTCTACCAAAAAGAGCCAAGCTCGCTGCCAGAATGCACCAGTTATTCTGAATCACCTTAATTTAACGTTACATTAAATCTGTAAATCTGCAGCATTCTCAAAAAAGCTTGATCTACCAAGTGATGACTCTCTGCTGAGGGCACTTTGTGCTCTTAGTGCTAAGAGAGATGCAAATAAAAACCAAGTTACCTCCCCCTCAAATACAATAAAGCACTACTTCCTAACATGTTGCAACTTTATAGATAAAATACTCAGTAATGGCCAAAAGCATTAAACATAATACAAAACAGCAAGAACAAGTTGGCCAGCGGCCCAAAACTGGAAAACACAGAATTTCAATTCACAGATGTGATCACATGTGGGCGAGAGGGGGAGCAGGGTTCTAAGCTAAGCTAAGACTTCTGACCATGCTCAGCTGAACCTGAGGCCACACCCCCAAGAGCTCAACCCTACTTTCTAACCAACAAGACTGTTCCCCCTGCCCCTGCCCCCTACTCTACTAAACCACCTACCAAGCAGCCTCCCGCCTCCCTGCATTCTCCACTCCCCATCATTGGCTGCTCCTGAATTCAAACAAGTTTCCTAAAGCCAAGCCTTGCTGGCTGCTGACTTCCCTGCCCGTCCATCTGCACAGCCCAGCCAATAGGAATCCAGGCCATTCAGGAAAGGGTGGGGTACATTCCAGCAGGAAGCAGCAGCTGGGGGGAGGGGTGCGAGTTCATGCTACACATTCTGTGAATCAGCGCACATGGAGAGTAGGGGGACGCAGTGCAGGCCCACCCACCCACAACAGATTGTGAACATGCCACTACTCTTCCACCATTCTCTTGTTGAAGAGCTACACACAACATGCCCCATTGTCTTATCTACCTTATAAGCTACGTGCAAGGCCTTCACAGGGAAAGATCTGACTTCGTTCTATCCCTCAGTTCTCCTGACCCTTACCCCCTCAGGAGGGGTTCACCTTTTAAGAAAATAAAATAGCTGACTTGCTACATACTAGGAACACGGGTGGATCTGAAGCTGCAGTTGAGAGACATGCGCACAGAAGGCGAGCCCACCATGGCAAAACCAAGCTTGCCCGTAGCTACTTGATGAATCGGGCTTGAAATCTAAACCATGCATTAACTTTAAGATCTTAGATTATTACTGAACAATTGTGCAGTACATTAAGAAAAATTCTCATTTGATTGAATTCATGGGGCAGAAAAAGTAAACTGAATACAAGCTCATGCTACCACTAAACCTCTGAAGAGGTGAAAATCATAGAAAGCTGCATGAAATTCCAGATTCAAGTAACGTTTAACAATTCCTAAAGATATTTTCACTGCAATTTAAAGATCTTTAAAGTTGACTAATTTAATCTTTTATGAATACATGTCTCCACATAACTTTAAAATCAGATTGAATAGCAGATACTGAATACTGACAAGTTTAATCAAACTTATCACATGCACAAAAAGACAGACATGCTCTACATGGCAAAGGCATACCAGTGCCCAACGCAGTAGGTTCTCACTAAGTAGACAATGGCTGTGAAATCTGATCGTGCTACAAGCTCGCCATTTCTGTGGATATACAATAGACAATAATGACAGCTTTTTGCACATTAACCTTTAAAAATTATTTAAAACAAGTAGACTTTGATATGCAAGAGCCTCAGTTTGCCCACATAAAATATTATCTAAACAATCTGAAAAACCTTTAATGAACTTCTACAACCAGAGATGGTTTGACATGATAAAAAAAAAAAAAGAAAAAAAAAAAAAAAAAAAAAAAAAAGAAAAATCCCCAATTCAAGATTCTTAGAAAAAACTGAGGATGCATTTTTGCCTAAAAGGCAAAGGCTCACTTTCAGGGTTAAAAATCCACATTACACCAAATAATTCAGACAATTTAAGCCGTTTGTGCTGGATGAGTGGTGTGTGTTAATTTTTATTTATTTTTGAAGATTGGTTTTCTTCATGTCAGACAAGGCTCTAAGCCTTCTGATCATTAATGAAGCAAATGTGTGTGTAAAAATCAGACTGTGTGCACACCAGCACAGTAATAGTTTACACTTATCAGTGTCAGGATTGTAAAATAAAATTTATTGGCACTGAGCTAAGAAAATTACACACTATTACAAGGATCTTTATATTTCACTGGACTGAAATCACTGCTGTAACTCAAAATCTGAAATAAGCTCTACAAATACATTAGGAGACAGCATCAAAGTGTAAAACAAAAACCACCAATTCTGATTTGTCCGTTTACATGCCAGGGAAACACTTATGCAACCGCTTAAAAATGAACCTGTCTTACTTATCAGAAGCATATATTCAAAAACAACAACAACAGCATTTTTTTTAATACAGAAAAAAAAAAGAAAAAAAAAGAAAACACCATTCAGCACAATATCAAGACTCTTGCATTGGCCAGATTCAACCTCTTGTTTCTTGAATGTTCCATGATCACACACATCCGCATTTTTTAATTATTCATTTACTTACACATTCAAAGACACGCATGTTAGGTTAGATAAACAAGTCTATTGTAAATAAAACTGCATGTCTCAATGGGACTACTTGTATAAATAAAGGTTAATAAATACACTTCTGGGTAGCAAAGCATGTGGTATGAAAAGGACTTCAATTATCTAATTTGATCGGTGTTGAAATTACAAGAAAAAAAAAATCCCCTCATAAGAGGTTCTAATGCATTTAAGAGTGCGTGTACTACAAGTTGTAAAACCAACCAAAGAAATCTTTGTATTTTAAGTGGTCTTATAGGTTGACCTAAACATGTAGGACTGAATTTCCACAAATGCTGACCTGGGGGATTTTGCCAACACTGTCAGATTTGTCTGCGATTTATCCATGTCCACCACTTAAGTAAATAAAGCATGCAAAATAATTAAAGCCTTTAAAGTCTTTAAAGTCTCTTATCCAATGACAATTTCTGATCAACCAATTTCAGGCAGCCACCACCACCCCACTCGATTGACCTAAGCTGCACCTCTAATCAAATTAACTTAACTCTGTAGGGCAACTGTAATAATAAAAAATAAATTAATTAAAAAAGGGAAGGTGTAAAGTGACTCTAGAGGCTACCAAGTGAAAGCCCAGTCAGGCTGCCCCATGGTGCCCCGCCCTGGAACCAGTTAGCATCCTGTTAGCACTCACCTCCCACTGCATATGAGGCGGGATGTTCCTGATCTGCAGCTTACAGCTCCTGGAGACACAAAAAGGAAGAGGGTGGGGAAAGAAAATGGAGGAAAAGGATGGGAGAAAGATCTGTTAATATCAGATTTAAAAAAAAAAAAAAAAAAAAAAAAAAAAAAAATTTAAAAAAAGGACACCATGATGCCAATGAAGTTTAAAGAAAAATAAAAATCCTATCTGCCCTTCATTTGCTGCAATAAACTGAAATCAGTGAAGTTCAGGATCAAAATTATGTTCCCAACTCAGGCGGACGGTGACAAGATCCAACTCTGTGGATTAAGATAAACTGAGGGAGTGCTAAATCTGAGCAAAAGAAGGAAAATATATATTTAAAAAAAAAAATAAATGAAAAAAAAAAATATGTATATATAAAAAAAAAGCAGCTTTTTTTTTTCCTCTTTCTTTTCAACCCACCGAGTAAAGCATGTGCTCTCTACACACTAAATCATGAGGCTTCAGCCGCTGTAAGTCTCAGGCCCACTCTTTTCAGCCCAAACAGACACTTATCAAGGAGCAGCCAGCTGTTGTAGCAAAATGGGGGGGGGGGGGGGGGGGGGGGTCACAAGCCTACAGAAACTAGCAGGAATCTGCTAGCGGAGTCACACTAACAACTCAAAATCGCATGCTTGTTCATAGAGAACATGCATACAGCTGAAGCAAGTGGAGGCTAGCAGTTACAATGGTACTGCTGTGCTCTGTCACCAGAAACAAGTACAGAAATCCCCAATTCATTTCTTTAGCATTAGGGTTCCCACTTGTTTCATTGGTTTTGTGCACAACATCATGAGTATACTGGGTATGTGTGGAGGTCATGCAGACAATGGAACTTGTGGATCAATGAGTCAGAGTTTCACAAGTGTCCGCCTGCATGTGGCGACCGTATAAAAATGTGAGAAAAGTTCAAGCTATTCCAAAGTCCACAGTCTGTTAACACAAGCAGATCTACAGGAACAAAATGTACATATGGATGAAAGCTTGAGCATAAACACGGAGTCAAACCTTGACCCCAAAGTGTTTTCATTATCAGCCTTACACTCATGAAACCTATACAGTATGTGCACCTAATTCAAAGTTGTTTGTAGCCATTTTGTGTGTGTAGTAAGTGTAATATCTTTAGAGTAATACTGCTTATATTTCCTTTAAGCCTCAGCTGCTCAGTGACGTTTAAATGGAGCTAATCCACTTGTACAAACTGTCTTCCTGCTAATGGCTGCCTTGTTATTTCCATTGTGTTAAAAAAAAAATTTTAAATCTTACAGGCAGGATATATCTGTCATGGAGTACAAAAAAGTCAAGAAATAAAAACAGAAATTTTAATATTCCACACAGTTAAGTGTGTTCATGTGCAACAAGGTTTACAAAATGTTAAACTGTTGAGTTTTGATGTTATAAATTATAGTCATGCTAACAGTAGATTAATGTAAGTCCTAGGACACTAGGAAACTACTACATTCTAAATGGGCAAATTGTAAAGAAAATTCCAAAATAAGTTAACAGGAATTTCAACCCTTTCCGGCCCACTGTGCCATTCCTGGCTGATCTAGCCCCCTTCTCCAGGCTCATTCTGTATGCTTCGCATTGCAGTGGAAACGCCATGCGAAAAGTGCAACTGCACAAAGTACTTCCAGTCGGATTAACCTATAGCTCCACACACACACACACACACAAGAAGTCAGCCAGAGTATGTGGTAGGGTGAGGTGGGGGTTGTGGGTGGTATACATTCCTAGCCCCAAGCCTTTGATTTAGGGAGGTGTGTGTATGTGTGTGGGGTGTGGTATAGAGGATGGGGGGTGGCCCTATTTCAGGCAAGGGTAACAAGGGCCCTCTCTGCCCTGTGGGGGTGGGGCCCTGTTGCCATGGACACAGACAAGTCCACTGACAGGAACATGTAGAGCAGGGTTAAAAGTGGCAGAAGGGAAGGAGGAGAGGCCCAGGAGTGACTGGGGTTGGCTTGTCATGTGAGGGCCAGGAGGAGGCCAGGTTCCTTATTACTTTCAAAATGGACCAACATTAAAAATTTGCCCCTTCCTCAGTCACCCAGCTGAGATATATGGAACTGCACAGCAGTAATTATGCACACAGCCATATGCAACCATGCACATGCATTCATAAGAACCACAGAAGGTACTAGCATGTACAACACCTGTATTCATCACCAGCTGCCAGCATCCACCCTTACTGAAGCACCTCTCAACTTCTACAAAGCATATTTTGGTCTCCATTATAAAATACATTTCTTTAGAGGGGAAAGTAAAGAAGTTAAACAAGGGTCCACATTGTGACACCCAAGTCCTCACCCCAAATAAGTCTTTTGTATGCAGGTGGGCTCCATGGTGACCCCAGGACCCACAACTCTTGTAATAAGACTCAAGAGCAATTTTGCAAAAAGAATCCTGATAGGATCTGTGTGTTTTTTTTATTTTATATTTTTTTTCCCTACTCTTGCTTTAGGGGAAAAAAAAAAAAACAAAAAAACAAAACAAATGAAGTCAAAACTTTAAAAGGCAACTGAATCAATTTGATAAACAATATGGCATTTAGGAAAATATTCAAGGTGCACACCTTTGAGCATAAATTGTTTGTCTGAACCCCCCCCCCCACCACCACATACACACACACACAAACTCACCCCCTCCTTTAATCATGCCATTTTCTTGCCTCTGTATGATGCAAATGTAAAAAGCAAGCTGGCTTTTTCATGAATTTATCTCACACAGAGAAAAATTTGAACTAATATATTTAGGTAGTGTACACAATGACCATGATTAAGTTTTAGTTTGCTACTTAACAAAAACATATGTAAGGTGTAGTTACACTTTTTTTTTTGGATGTTTCATATCAACTGAAAAATGGGGTTTTGAAAAGATGGTTCATCTGGAAGATTATAGAAATGCTTGACTTCCTAGTTTTAAAAAAAAAAATGCACAAGCTTTCTTATGGATAAATACATAAAGCTGAAGAGTGTCAAAAGTAGGTGTCATTTTATCATATATAAAATATATAAAAAATATTTACAATTTGTTTACAGAATTTAGCTCAGCTTCATTAATTTTAGTTTAAGTGCCAAAAAAAAAAAAATACAAATACATATATATTTTTTTTAAAAAGTCACGATTGGTCATTGCATTTGTTTTACTAAAACCAGTGGTGACAATTTTTCCTTCAATATCATACCCAGTTCACAAGAACAAGCATGAGTTCTTCGACCATATGGGTGTTTTTAAACAGTTAAACGGCATGCTCTGCAGCACGTCACTCACAGTCCTATCTTCATGAACCCCACAATGTGGCCACCCCATCTTGATCCCAGTCTGCTTTAGCACTTCCCCTTCCTGATGAGTTCAAAGGTTAAGCCATGGTGATTGGCCAAGCCTCCAGCTGAAATTTGCAGGGCTGGAATGTAAAGAGGGGGCCCAGTGCAGGCAAAGTATGTGTAGTGTAATGTGTTGTTTTTTTTTTTTTTTTTTTAATAAATAAAATATATATATATATATATATATATATATATATATATATATATATATATATATATATATATATATATATATATATATATATATATATATATATATATATATATATATATATATATATATATATATATATACATACATACACACACACACACACATATACATACACACACATACATATATACACACACACACAGGGCACGTTTTGCTTTTTTGACCCCTTTCCCTAATTTAAGTATGGCTGTAACTGCAGTCTGCTGCTGCCATAGACAACAAGACAGGCTGCACTAAGTGGTAGCAATGTCACCATTTTTTCCTGAGGAAGGTGTTGACGTTTAACCAAAATTCACATTGAGCTCAACTGGTTTATTCATGCACTCTACAACTAAACCCAACAAACAAGATGCCGTGTGAAGTTTGTGTAGCATATTTAAATACATTTAAAAAAAATTTAAAACTTAAATTGCGTTTTTACGTCCAAACACTTTCTAGATTATTTTAACAACCAAGTATAACAATTTAATTGCCTACGTCTTTCGCCATGACTTGCATTTTAAATGCGGCTTCTTAAATTGTAGTAAATTCCACCAAACGTCAAAAGACGATGCAGTTAATTTAACATATGCCTCTTATAAGATAGATATACCCATTTGTAATTAATAGTATTTCATTTATTTCAAATAAAAGGATCAAATATGAGAAAATTGCGTCACCACCAACAACACCACGTACACACTATCCAAAACTCCCAGCAATTTGCGCCCACAGCATAGATTACGTGCTGCTCACAAATACATTGTACACCTTTTTGGAACGTATTGAAAAACGATCTAGTGTAGTTTGGGGGTGTAGCTCTAAGAGAGGGTTTTCGTGACTTGGGCCCCAAACCTCCCATTCCACTCGCGTTTGGGAGTCCATCTCATGCAACAGAAGCACAATGTGCTGAGAAGGGCGGAAGCGTAGGGCAAGCAGGGAGAATGACGGTCAGATCCTTCTCAAATGGACGACTCCACAAGGCCTGTACGCCTCAAATCAAGCCTGCATTCACTCTTAACACACTTCTGCCTGCACACTCAGGGATTTAGTAGCCGTCTGAGCTTTGAGTTCAAGTGATGGGCACTGTACGTGTGCTTAAAAAATAATAGTGGCAGTGCAAATGCGATATGTGCAAGCATGTGCTAAATAAACCCAAATACACAACGGTTTTAGGAGCACTCCTCAGTAATGGCGAAAGGAGGGCGTACAGTACAACTCCATACGCCCCTCCAATTCAACTCTAGAGCATTCAGGGAGAAAAATATGCAATTTAGCCAAAAATAACATACGTATGAATTAACAATCCTGCTCTGCAACACACACCTTCTGTTTCACTTTATAAAAATAAATAAATTATGCTTGTGTCGAAAATGGCTACTGTGAGGCGAAAAAAAATTATAACTCCCACGAGTTGAACCAAGACTAGTTAATAAAATCTGACCTACCTTTGGCGTTTAGGAACCGAGTGCTCCACTTCAAGAACTTTCCCGTGAAGTTCAACTTTACCTATAAAAACAATAACAAAAACAAAACAAAAAAAACAACTACCTTTAATTTTTTGAAGCCACATGACCTCTTACACAGGCTTCATGTTTTTGTATGTGTGTGTGTTTTAGGGTGGCATTTACTACCCATGTATGGAGGGTGCTAAAAATCCCAAAACGGGCAAATGTAGAGACGCCTATTTTGGATTTTAGCATAAATTGTTCAAAGTGTGTGAGCCACTAATAGCACGAGGACACAGCAGAGCCTGACATGGACTCAGTTCGTAAAATTATACGAGTTTAACTAAATTATTACGTGTTTTGTACCAACAGGCTCAACTTCAATATAATGACAACCCACGAAACGAGGTAAATAATACACAAAAGCAAAATTGTGGTGTGGCTCACTTGGTTGGCCTACATTTCACCAACACAATTAAACCACCTGGTGTGTCAGCATGGACGAAATGGCTTCACAATGTAGCGAGCTTTTGCTACAAGAGAAGGCCTATACTTTGAAACCTGGAGAAGAGTGCAAGTTCGGAATGAAACTGATCAAAAAACAGCAACAAAACACGCTCCCAATCGTGCCCAAGTGAGCACACAATCAGGTTCACTTCACGGCGTCCACAGCCCCGCTGCTTATGCACCCTACTGCCCTGAACAGCACAAACAGTAAAGCTTTGGTATCCCCATGATTGTGTTTACTCGACCATTTTATCAAGCTACACACAGTGAAATTACAAGGGCAGAATTACACTCCAACCTAAAGGAAGCCATTTATCAGAGCCCACAGTGTCAAAAGGCCAAGTAAAGGTTGTGTGAGAGAAACGCTTGGATACACCCCCACCCTACAGGACTACATGCATTTCTCTCAGGGGCCCTGAAGTAAATGCAATCTCTACAATTGCAGCAGTTCGTGTCTATTTTTTAATTTTCACTTTTTAAAAAAAGTGTCTAACATTACTCACCTGAAAGAACATCGATGGCCCTCATTGCAGCCTTCTCGTCGGGGCAATCCACAAATGCATAGCCAGTTTTGACAAGAAATGGACCACTGTGCGGAATCTTCCACTGCTCAAAGATAGTTTCGAAGTCCTCTTCGCTCGCCTCTGCGCTTACGTTGCCAATGTATAGCTTATTCATGATCCACGCCGAAAAGGAACAATCTTTACGCTGAGGGAGAGAGTTACTTGCTCTCACGGATATGCAGTGTTTGGAGTAGCCCAAATCGCCTTTACTACTACGGAGTGGCTGTGGCGTGCTTCCCGGTCGTTCAAGCCACAGATAGATTTAAACTGGCAGCCTCACAGTGCGTTTGCGCTCCCTCGCCCCTCTGTCGCGCAATAAATAAATGCTCAATTATTAATCTCGTGTCTCCGAACGATGGCGGGCTGGGTGAAAAGGAGGAGAAACTACTTTGTGTCTTCCTCCAAACCCCTTTGGCAAAGAGACAGAGAATGTCACACACGGTAAGGCTGGCGCCCGCCTCTAAGTCTACAGCCCAGAATAAGAAGAAGAAGAAAGGGGTGGAAAAAAAATCCACTGCTATTCCGGCTTTTTTGAATGAGCCACGTGTTCAAACTACAAATCAGCCCACACGTGAGGAATCCCAATTGCTCAATTAAGTGTTTGGAATTGGGGAAATTTGCACGAAGAATCTGGGGTGGGGACAGCAAAGGGGAGTGAAGAAAAAAAGGAGGGGAAGAGTGGATTGGTGTTGGGGGGGAAAAAACCTGGCGAGCTATGTGCGTAAAGGGATTCCGTGAGAAACTAGTGTATCTTTACTAGAATCACATTCGTGTGCCTTTCTCTGCAAAGCCTCGATTCTCATTGGTCGGCTGAGGAATAGTAAAACGGCAGTGCGCTCACGCACGCCCATAGCAGGGAGACGCTGATACTGCGGGGGCTTGTGCGCCCGGCTGTGCTAAGTGCGCTGTACTACTGATGACACAGTTGAAGGAAAAGGGGGTGGGGCCATTCATAAATGATGTTGCACTATATTGTTAAATTGCATATTTGGCACGTTGAATTTTAAATATCTTGCCTATAGGGGAAGCCCTGCGTCGCTCATTGGGCCCTCACGCAATGTGGTAATGACACGTACTACTATCCACATGACGGCATCCATCTTCTTCAGCAAGCGTGGAGCCATGCCCTCTCTGATCCATAGCTCAAAGTCCAACAGCAGGCCCGATTTACCCGATTGCCACACAAAAATACTATTAAGGGGGTATCTTAGAACTACAGACACTCTAGTGCCGCTTGAGCCATTTTCTAATATCATTCGGGCTTTTTTGGCGCAACGAGGAAGCCATGTGGAGCAAATACACATGGCGAATTCCTTCTGCTATACCTCCGGCATGGATTTGAATTTACTGAAAGAGGGAGTGGTCTCCAACACCAAATGTACCCTTAGTGTCCTAAGGCATAGAACACATTTAGTCATGTGTGGAATACGTGTTTAAAACGTTACACAACAGTCATTGGGATCTTTTGTAAATCATAAGCAGGTATGGTTTACGCATAGATCACTGCACGTAGCCTAATGCCAAAACATATGGGAAAAGGGAATCCATAGACCTACCTGTTGATGGCGAGAGGTCGACTTTGTAACAAAGCGAAACTCTGCAAGGTTTTCAACAACAAAGACCCAAGAATGAACATATGCACACAGGATCATGTTAATCACTGATTCCAAACTGGCAGTCCATGTTTGGAGGAGGCCAGTGAAGCACACAAAATAGTTTATTTAAAATTCAGATAGATGGAAGAAAGCCTATTTGATACAATCCATCTACCTACAGATCAATGCATTAAATCAACTCTGCATGGTATTTTAACTATGTGTGTGATTGTGTTATGTTTTAATGCATTGCACCTAATCTATATTGATCCCAGAATATTAACACAACAAAATATTAAAATCAATTCCCAGCTTGTGGTTTGAATCAAACGCTGCACAACTGTTACCATTTAAATTAGAATAATCAGTGCCTCTTTAAAACTTAATCAGAGAGGAACTCCACCTTATCATTAAAGCATTTGCATAACTCGTTTTAGATAACTTTGTTTTAAACAGGTTCCTTATCTAAGTTCAGAGAAACAGTGTTTACATATGCTCAATAGGCAACATGCCTCAGCTTAATTTGAGGATGGTGAGCTCCTGGTGTGTTACCAGTTTGATATGTGACCATAAAAAAGACATTACAAATTGCAATAATGGAGCGATACTAATGGGCTATTTTTAAACAAAATTATACTGCAGCCATAAAGTAAGGTTAACTAGTTACACAACAGTATTGACTTTGACCTCACTCTCTCCCAGGCCAAATATATGTTTTCATCGTAGAGAATAGCAAATTAAAGCCTCTGCTGTAACAGTCTGAAAATTTAGGAAAGTGTTGGAAAAGTTTTTTTAATTACTTCCTATTGCTCACAGCATTACAGCTGTCAGTGTTAATAGCTATGCTTTGAAATGACATGATAATGTAGTGTTTCTAATGAATAGACCTAGGTGTGCATGCACATGTAAAAGCAGGTTACAAAGTGAGTGTTGGTTTAGTGGCCCCTTCAGACTGGGGCCATGGTTGTCTCATGGCTGTGGGTTACTCCTCTGCTGCTGTGCAAACACACTGAGCTCTCTGATTGGTAGAGCAGGCTGGCCAATCAGAGGGCTGCAGACCCGCTCCGTACTACTTCTGCTGGCTCGGCCTCAGCGCGCTCATTCATTGGCTACCCGGCTCGACAATTCTATATGAATCAGCGCGCCAATTATGCATTTCTCCCCATGTTCCCTCTGCTTGGCTCTGTTATAAAGCATACAGATGTAACGAAACACGAACCTATTGCCAAATCTGAGGCGCTTTCACTAACGGTTTTCGGCTTTTCAGGAAGTTTATGCTCAGTTTACATTTATGGAGTATACATATATATAGGTTAACTGAACAAGGAATAAAATATAGTGTTTTAAAACAGCTTCCAGAGCAAGATCATGCAAACTTTTGATTGTTTTATAATTTTTTAAGAGTTTCAACCCTTGAAAAGTTTCTTAAGTTTTTAATCAGGAACAAAATGCTTACCTCTTCCGTATGGACCTATATTATGAATATATGAGGCGCGACCGCTTTCAGTTAGCCAAATTAGGTTCATACAATTTTTTACAAGCCAATTTCTTTGGCTTTAATGATTTTTACTTCACATAAAATAACGAAGTACACGGAGGAGCTCAGTATAGACGTTATCCTGCCTGTTGAAGAGTGTCTAAACAGATGGTGCTTTGTGTTGCTGCTGGACGTATAGAGGCAGCAGCCATGTGAGTTCTCGCCTGGCTCTGTCGGTTTAAATGAACTGATGCATGGCTGCAGCCTGTCTCTCTGTGAGTGAGTGTGTGGCTGCAGGCTCTGCAGGAAGAGTAGTGAATGTATCGCTGAGGAATGTACAGAAACTCTCCCCGCCCCCAGTTTCAGGACTCCTCGCTATGGACAAATTCCATAGGGGGCAAACTGACATAAAGTTTCAGACTAGACTACTTATGTGCGGTTAATAGCAGTGCAGGACAAGAGGTGACAAAAATCGATCGAGGTAAATACAGTGTTAGATATTTCTTAAAGAAAAGATAGGGGGAAAGTAGATTGTTTAGGTAAAACGCAGTTTATAGCCCAACTTTGAGCTGTTGTTGGCCTCACTTCAAGATATAGTCTACGTCGCCAAGCGCAAGGCTCTTTCAGAAACCTCATTAGGCTACAGGGAATCCAAGGATTCTGTTTTCCGGTGAGATTAATCTTTATTTTTTAATAGTCGTTCGGCGTTTTAAACCTTTAATGTTTTCTGTCCACTAGAGTTTTAACCATTAAAAGCTGTGACTGACCGCTCTGGACAGTCAGGGTTACACTTTACTGAACGCCATGTTGAAGAGAGCCTTACAGTAACACTGATGCAAGCAATCTCTGTCTTAATGCAACTATTTTTATCCAGCATGTGTTTTTCTGTCTACTGAAAGTGCTTTCATGTAGGCTTCAAAAAAACCGTAAGAAAAAAAATAAAAAAAAATTTAAAAAGGGGGGGTGGGGAAAGGAAAGAGTGGATGTGTTTTCTCCTCAGACTCTGCTTTGGGATGACACCCTTCATCTCATCAGAAAATGGCGGTTTGTGCCCCCCTCCAAACACATGCCAGGAAATATCTGTTTAACTGTAAATTATGAGTTAATTCTTGCTGGCAAAATCCCCCCCTAAAAACTCAAAGGACCAAAATAACCTAGCTAATTCTTTGATACTTAAAAAAATAATAAAAATAACGAGACGTAAAGAATATGGGGCTTTTCTTCTTTACTCGTCACACTTTTTTTCAGTTCAAACAAAAGTAAAATCTTGAAAATTAGCCTAACAACTTTAATTAAAGTAGATAAATAGCCACTGAAAAGATTCCTTAAATGTTGGGATATTTCAAAAATCAATTAAATGATCATATGTTTATTGAAAATGCCTCAAAAAGCTTTTAATAAAAACAATCACCGTCACACTGTTGTTTAGTTATAAGTGGCATGCATTATTGTTTCCTTTTTAATTAATTATTTACTTAATGGTTTGTAATCTGCAGACACCACACTGCATTTATACACAGCATGGCTTGTAAAAGAAACTATTAGAAATTCCTGATTGATTCTAATTTCCAATATTTCAACAGAACTTCTGCTCCTTGTCTGATTTGTGTATTTTATGTATTATAGAAATTACTTCATATTTGCTCTGTTTGGTAAATTTTCTTCATATTTACACCATATGGCCAGGCTTCACAGAAGTTTAATGGAAGTGTGTTTTTACGCAGAGTCACATGGATGATTGTAGACTTGGTCATATTGCAGCTGCACTGCTCCATGCATGAGCATGTAGCTTTGTTCATGTGTTGCTGGAAAAACTTCCCCTCTGGTTGTTGCTGTTGTTTGTGATTTGTAAGGAGAAAATATCTCCCTTAACAAAACAAAAGCAATCAGTTTCTGCAACGTCTTGTTGCCAGAAAGAAGTGAAAAAACATTTGTTGTGCTTCAAGTTTTTCCACAATTCTAATTTTGGATTAGATTGTGTTTATTATCAAATAAAGAGTTTCATATGTTGAATTTTTAATGGAACTATTTCCTCTCTTAACCGAAATATTCCAAATTGAAGCAAAACATGTTAAAGGGAATCAAATTAACTACATGACTATAGTATTTTATTTAATAAATACAAATTATTTTGTAATACTCTATTTTTAAAACTTTAAAGCTTTGAGTTTAGACAAAATTAATAACTTCACACTATTTATGGATTGTCTCTTGATATAAATTTGATGTTATATAATTACTAAATATTCCAGGTTTTTAAAAAAACTTTCATTCATAAAGAAATTACTTATGCTGCCACAGTTTAGCTTATGTTTTAACACAGGTAATGCTTCTAATTTCTGGTGCAATAAAGATCTATATATTTTTTCATTTGGACAAATATTTTCCAGAATAATAAATACAAATATGATTTTGAGAAAACAAATGGTGTTAGTTAAGGTTAAAAACGGCAAATTAGTCCAAAGTTGAATTGGTCAGGTTAGATTTCTTTTGTACATGTTTCATGACTATTTCTGCTTAATCAATGTGACGGTTTACTGACACGATCAAATCACACCCAGCTTGTCTTTACATGTTTAAGCCACCATTCCTGAATGTATGGCTGCCTGTCAACCTTCCTAAGTGTTCCCTCCCAGATTTAATCAGATTACAAATACAAGTTTTACTTGGTGTACACCTTGGTCATGTTTTATTCATTATTTTACATGTTAGAACTCTAAAGTAAACCTATATCGGAGAGACTAGAAAATCCCCAACAAATCATAGTGGTACATTTGATTATAAATAAAAATACAATGACCTTTCTAATCTTTCTTTTTGTTGTTTTTTTTTGTTTATGCAAAGTGTTAAATCATCCCTCTCACTAAGTGGTTGATAACTGTTGATAGAGCAGCTTTTCTCAGCTTGATATGAATATAATTGTACCCTTCTTTAAGGAATGTTAAACTTAAGGCGTAATCTATAAACGCAAAACCACGATAAAAGTATCCATCCAAATTTTCTAAGTCAGCCTATTGATATATGGTTCCTGTTATTACATCTGTGTCCTTATGCAACCTCAGAGATAAAAAAAAAAAAAACAAACCACATTTATTTAAAAGCAATCTAATATGTAACCACAGAATCAGTAGAAATGTCTGCATTTTCTTTCATATGCACCTGCTTTCTACAAAGAGAAATGGTAAGAAGAGGCAGGACCAGACTTTTAGAAAAAAAACAAAAAAAATAATGTTTTGTTATTAGATATCTGCTAGATAAATGCGTACAAACAACTGAGTAATTGTTTAAAATGAAAATGCTCACACATAAACTCTGTCTTTAATCTTTATTGAGTAAGACCTCATACTTTGACCCTTGTATCTCCACAGCTTGTCTTTACCGTGGAAGAGGAGTTATCTCTGAATCTGAATGATTGAATGTGCAACCCTGAGGGGCTCTGTGGCATGTCAGCAGTGACTATCGACCCCAAATGAATGGAGTATCTTATTATTGGAACCAAGGCCTACAGATAAAGAGCCCCATCATTCCATCAGGTTTACTTCTGTGATTATTCACTTAGGTGTCAAGATCCTCTTTGCTCTGTTTGTATAAATTATACATTTAAATGTATCAGTGACTAAGCAAATGATTATTCTGTTGTAATCTGCAAGGTGTTTGTGACTGGTGATGTAGTCTAATGTAGAGTTAACCATGTTTATGTCATTTATAGCACATGTCACAGAGGAGGGTCCAAGATAAAACAAATCTATTAAAGTTACTGCATTACAATGACTATTAACTATAGAATATACTGTTTTCTTTCCACAAGTGAACACCAAATAAAATCTGGGTAAAACTTTTGTATGCATACTTTAATTTATGCAGCCTGAATGACAGAAATATATAGTTTAAAAACTAGCTCCACTGCTTAGAATTTGTGTAACTATGAACTTATCAGGCACAACAGCATGTTTTGTAAAAATCACACCTCACCCACTCTGCTTACAAAATTTATTTCCTCCAATTCAACAACATCCCAACTTCAATTTCATGCACATTAAGTCAGAAATACACCCTACATGGATCATTATTTTTCTTTTTTAATATTTGCACTATTATAGAGGGGAAAAACAGTAAAAAGAATGTGATACAACTCCCTGGGAACACCTAAACGAAAAGAAAACGTGCAAGCAGAGGCTTGACTACTGATTGCTGGTTAACATTTTACAGTCTAACTTACAAGCTACTTACCAGTAAACAGTAAAAGTCAGTGTTAAGTAACATGAAGATAAACCTGTTATCCTTCCAATGCATAGAATAGACTTGTATTTATTCTATTCTATTCTATTCTATTCTACAGTCATTTAGCAGATGCTTTTATCCAAAGCGACTTACATTTGAGAGGAAGAACAACACTATTTACTCACTAAAGGTTGTAAAATTCAAGTGTCACCATTATATACACTAAATATGACAATCTTTTCCCATCATAAGGTCAAAGTGACCAGTGCAAAAGGTGATCCATGTTGCACAGAGACAAGAGGAAAGGAAGGGTGTTAGCCAAATGAATAAAGCAAGAGGCAACTTCTTGGCTCACATTTGGCATAGCTTAATTAAAATGTCTTTAAATCAAGACATCTACTGCATGTAAATGAGAACAACCTCAAATTTATGAGTTCTTTTTTTTTTAAAAAAAAGGCATGCCCATTCATATTATTCCCACTGAATCACCTCGAAGAATCTTAAATCGATGACTGAAGCCGTGAGAGAAGCAAATTAGTATCTTCCTGCAAAAAGAAGATGCACATTTAGTACAACTTTAAAACGGAAGATCACTAATAAGACTGATTAGCTTTCACTTGTGAGTGAGTTACAGAAACGTGGATATTTTTACCAGCAGACCAAAACACATCACGATAAACGCAGTTTTTAATCATGCTAGTTTTTCTTCACACTTACGTGGGCTGTAAGAGGGAGACCGCGAGCGAGACCTGTATCGACTGTAGTAAGGTGACGGAGGGCGCCTGCAATTAAAACATGACAAAGAAAATAAAGTGATTCATTAGCTTTTACACAACAGTGCATCACTGATGTTGTACACAGAAATAATTACTCACCTGTACCTGTAGCCATACTCATCATATCAGTCATAGCAACGGTGATGTTAAGAGTCTCTCCCCCTCCTGCTGCTGCCAGTCCCACCACCATTACTGTAGAAAGACAAATGCCATGACCTCTGGGCTCATTTGTTTTCTCACAAAGCAGTATCAAAACTGTTACAGTTAGAAATCCGTTAATTGTTTGAAGAAAAGCATGAAGTATAAATTAAGTCAAATTAACAAGACTTATTCCACACATTTATGATGGCTCATTCATACATTAAAGCTTCACAGGAATCACAATGTTCAACATTACAGAGTGGGTTAAGGAAAGAATAAGGATGAGATTTATGTGTCTATCTTACTAAGTTGGTTGACCCATGTAGATTCCGGGTGTCGGGGTATGGGAACGTTTGGTGATGGAATAATCCACTTTGATGCGTCTCCCATCCAGCTGTTCCATTGCCTGGGAGATGCAAGAGGGAGGAGAGGACTAAGATGTTATCAGATAATTGTAAGCTCTTTTGTAAAAATGATTTAATTCACAAAAGCTCTTCAGGATTTCACAATGCAACGCCCTCGCTATGGGACGCAGCACTACATGGTTACAGGATTTTAGGCAATGCTGACATCTAGTGGTAAATCTGTGTAATCACATTTACTTAAAAAAAAACAAACTAGAAGGGGGATCACAGAGTAAAATTAATTTGTTAAAGGTATCTATAACAGTTTTTTATGTTTTGAGATTTATTAATTTAAAAAAAGTATAAGAGGACAATAAACAAAGCATCATATCCCCTCCTGTCCTCGCTCTGAGCCCTTGCACCACTTTTCATCCTAGCTTGTATATGTGTAAACATGAAACAATTGCAGTTACCTATTAAAAAAAGAATGTAATAAAAATATTAGTCACTGAGATAATGACTGTAAATCATTGGGTCTGTGACCAATAAATAAAACCACAAACATCTCCATACCTCTTTGGAATCATCAAGCCTCTCAAAGTAAATAAAGGCAAATCCACGGGAGCGACACGTGTGCTGGTCGTACACCACATTGACCCTGGCCAGAGGACCGTAGTGTGAAAACACTTCCTTCAGGTCACGCTCTGTTGTGTACAGG
The DNA here is from genome assembly GCF_017639745.1 of Melanotaenia boesemani. Taxonomy (NCBI): domain Eukaryota; kingdom Metazoa; phylum Chordata; class Actinopteri; order Atheriniformes; family Melanotaeniidae; genus Melanotaenia; species Melanotaenia boesemani. Next base: position 13,997,642 of record NC_055698.1, on the reverse strand, counting down.
CTCAAACCGAACACCCCCCAAGCATGTGCTCGGATCTGGGTTCACCTGAAAAGGTCAACAATAAGGAGTAGTTATGGCTTACCTCAACTACCATCCAGTTTTACAAAGTCCTGTTACTGATTTAAGAATGCAAAACCTACTTCTTTATGCACACTGCAACATTTTAAACATTTAACATCTACAAAAGAAAAAAAAGTCTTACTTTAAATTATTCATAACATGCAAACTAGTAAATTTATAAATTGGCTGTTTAAGATCAGCTGTGAGGGAGAAAAGTAAAGCTCCACTGTGCTGGATGTATGCTCTTACATAACATCTGGCCTTGGTGCAAAAACCAAAAAATGTGCTATGACAGGAATCTGTGCATTTCTACAGTGGTGTAGCAAAGTCAGTTGTAACATTACCACAGTAAATTTCCAGTCAGGGAATGAATGACAGCTTTAATAACCTGGTAAACCTCTTTCAAAAAGTTGCCACAGGGATACAACAACATCCAAGAACAGCGTTAATTTGCTTCGTGCTCACTTAGAAAATTCAGTCCTATATAGCATTCTCATACAGACCTCTTACAGCAGCAATGCACTGCAAACATTTATCTTAAATAAACTGTAATAAATGTCAATAAGAAAATGTCAACAGATAAGGGACCAAGGAAATCAGATTAACTCTTTATTGAGAGTAAGTACAGACAGCAGTGTTGTGGTTACTGCAACCTGTTTCTTTTTTTTTTATTTCTTCTATTAAGAACAAAACATCAGTAAGTTTGAATCTACAGCGAAAGCCTTACAAGCTTCTTTGAAAAATATTAAATAATTTAAAGAAATGTTGCCACAAGAAAGTTTAAGAATCCAATAACTCTGGAGATGCAAGCGGAGCAGATCATTTTATGCATTAATACTTTGGTAGAATTTGTCATAATGATGCAGATACAACATTTTATAAAATAAGATATAAGAAAACTACTGTCACATCTAAATTGACCCAACTGTAGTGCAAAAACATGAGCATATTAATCCATACTGATGACTTTCCAACCTATTGAAAAGCTGACTAGCTCCAAATGTTGAAAGGATATAAGAAAATGTATATTTTAAATTTAATGGGTGCCAATGCACACATCAATTACTATACAAAATTGCGGTAATTTGCCATTATAGCTGCCAGCTAGAAACATTATCTTCTTTTCTTAAATTGTATTTCTGTAATCTTTGAAGTTATTGACACTTTATTCTTTGTAGCGCTCCATAACAAGAGCTGCACCTGTGACCCACATCCAAACATCACATAACTCTTCCCCAAAATATGTCAGAAGGTCCACATATCCTAACATCAGCACCGTGGCCATGACTGTATGCCTCTTTTGTGAAGTTATGGCTCTGTTGATGTAATGAAAGGAGGGGGAGATTATTTCAGGGGGTTATTAAAGATCATGTCAATGCAGATTCCCACAGTATATTGCACAAACATGTGACATAATAAATCCACACAAATCTAAAAAAGATGAGTTAACTTAAACTTACATTTTTTAATACATTTCCATGTTTTATATACAAATATGAGAAAGTCAAAGTGAAATGTTTTAAAGGGATTTGTATGATGTTATTAAAGTACTGCAGTTTCAGTTTAACCTATAATTTTCATGAAAGATCAAAGGAAACATTACGGTTATTGGTTCAGAATATGTTGTCATTTCCTAGATGTGCATTTTGGCGTGTTTTCCTTTTCTTGTCTATTGCACAACACTCCATCTTCAGATCTTATCAAACTCACCACGCTGCCAGTGAGACGTTGTTGGTCTGATATAGGCGATGTGCTCTGGCTCCTCCTGCGACGGTATTCAGAGCTGTGTGATTGAGAACGGGATTAGCTCCTGTGGGAACCGGACCCTGAACGTGAACGGCTATGGCGGCGGCTTGAGTACCGCCTGGAGTGAGACCTGTAACAAAAAGACACTGAACCGAATAGTACAGTAGATGAGAAACTTTTAGATCAGGGTTCTCAAATTCTGGTCCTCTAGGACCCCTGTCCTGCAGGTTTTAGTTGTTTCCCTGATCGAACACACCTGATTCAAATCAAATGGTTCAAACTTTTTAATGTGAAGTTCTGTACAATGACCCATTAGTTTTAGTCAAATGTGATCAAACAGGGAAACATCTAAAACATGCAGGACAGTGGCCTTCCAAGACTTGAGTTCGACACCCCTGTTTTAGATAATCAGTAACAAAAACAGACAAAAAAAGATAGAAGAGTCAAAGCACCATGTAACTCAGTGGCATGCCTCTTTTCCTGATTAGAAAGCATTTCTAATGTCATCAGTCTCTTAAAAGCCAAAACAAAATAATGACAACATACCTAGACTTGGAGCGAGAGTGGGATCTGGACTCAGCGTTTTGATGCCCAAGATGGGCTCGGAGAGCCAGATCTGTTCTCCGCATTGACCCGAGCTGGACTCCCATGATCTGATTTAGATGGGGAGCATGACCCCTATTGCCACAGCAGCATGTTAACAACGTTGTTTAGGATAGGTTATTTTTTCTTTACACAGAAAAACAATTAAACACAGAGAATGGAAATGGTGAATAGCAGATGTCATACATAAAGTACACAAGTCTAGTTTATTTACTGCGGAGAAAATGGTTAGTAATCTTGCAGCTTCAATAAATACATCTTTAGTTTGCTATGTGGCACATAGCATAACTTTTAAAATCCTTCAGGTTCAATAACCTTGAAGAAAAAAAAGAAAATTTTAAGAAAATTGAGATCAATAAGTTTAAAAGAAGGAAATTACTTAAATATAATGAAAAGGAAAATGTACACTATTACTACACCATGTCGTAACATATAACATAATTTTTTACTCCAGAAATGATGTAAATATGCAAAGTTACAACAAAGTAAGAGATATATTTACAAATAAAGAGTTTAGGTGTATTTCGACTGTTTTTAAATCAGAGAGTAGAAGCAGAGAAGGAAAAGTGGTTACAAACATCTGGTAAAAATGGTTTGCAAGGCAAAAAAAAAAACCTAGTGTTCTAATACCAATTAATGCCTGCTGCAACAGGGCTTATATATATATATATATATATATATATATATATATATATATATATATATATAACATTTATAATCTAATATTACTAATTGCTGTTTCACTAGCAAACCAGTCGAGTGCATTTAATCAAACTGTAAATTTGATAAACGGAAGATGCCCTGATCGTTAGAGATGAACGGTGACTAGCTTACTGGCTACAGTTGACATATAGCTGTTTTGCTAGCACCTAACATGAGTTGTTTCACTCGTTTAGCTTGAAGCAAATACAAAGCACTTCTCCCCGTCTCTGAAACTGGTAGAAGAGGTTAATGTAAGTAAAGTCAGCATTAATACTTGTAATAAATAAATAAATAAATAAATAAAATAAAATAAAATGCTAGTAGTTAAATTATTTCATTTCATGAGAAGCCACACAAAAAGTAAAAGGATTATAATTGGATGCAACCACTTACCAGTTTACCATAGCGTCCATCCTGAGTGTCACTCATTTTAGTGTAGTTAATCAAGGTAACTGCTTTAACCAAAATAAACTACAGTGGGTTCTAGCACAATGTTTTGATTTTTTTTTTTCTTTTTTTTTTAGCTAGAAGATGGCGCGTAAGGTGGGCGGTGTCTTGACGTAATCTGCCGTTACGCGAGCTACGCCCCCTTCACTTAAAAAAAAAAAAGAAAAAAAAAGAGAGAGAGGAAAAACTGGATCGGAGAGTGGGACGAAGCAGGATGTATGCCCTGCTGTGATTTGGTCGGTTAAGTAAAGTAACGGAGCGAGGACTACCACAGTGTCAAATCAAAACTTAACTATATTCCAAATACACACTACTGAGGAGATAAATAGATCAGACCTGACTAATAAAACTTAAGACACATTTCAAATAAACTCTTGATTTGTTAATAATTCAAACGTTTAATTTGTTATTCAAGAAATAAATTAGATTTAGTTTAGATTTGTGCCAGCAACTGGTTGTTAAAACGTTTAGAGGTGCTACTACTAACCCCTTAAGACCCAACCCATGAAAAAATGGTAATAATTTTTTTAATTTGAGGTCTTTATTTGGCCCTTTAACAAAACGTTTAAAAAAATTACATTTTGGGGGGATATCTACCATTTATTACTGTGTGATATATTAAAAATATTAAAATGTGGTTTTCTGCTTCTGGGTATCTATTAGGGGACAGAAGACAAGTATCAGATTTGTTCAACAGGATTTTGAGCAAAGTTTATACCATAAATTGAAGCAAAATGTTTCAGAAACTGTATGTAACAAATATGTCACATCAGGCTCTTATGGGTTAAACTTCCACTAACAGGACAGCAGTGGACTAAGAAAAACTGCTTGGGCTCAAATATATATACAAGATGCTCAACTGGCCTCAAAACTCTCCCACATACCAAACTGAAGGTAGCTGATGGTATCTGTCAGAAGCAAGTCCAATCCACAAATACCTCACCTCACAACCCAGTGAGCACAAAGGATCTAATGACCTCGTACCAAAACGCTGGGACATCCTCAGTTGTTCCATTTTCACACTTTGACTGGTCAGAGGTTTTTGAGTTAAAAGAAAGCATCACAAAGAGGCCCAGTCTTTCTGAAGTAAAAATGACAGTGGAGCTCACCACTCTGAAGGATAATTCTCAACCTCAACTGCAAAATAAATCAGGATTTCATCATCTATGGTACATACTGTAGTAGTATCATTAAATCTTTGCACCAAGAACAGCAGCAAAAATGGAAATGGCCTACATCTTTGGGCCCTCGGGCAGGACTAAAAACAGAGCATGGGCTTGAAAATACAGTTTGTTACTGAATCAACAAATGCACAAGAAAGAAAGAAAGAAAGAAAGAAAGAAAGAAAGAAAGAAAGAAAGAAAGAAAGAAAGAAAGAAAGAAAGAAAGATCTGCTTTGTCTGGACCTGAAATAGTTCAGATGGATGTAGAGAACCCTGTCAGATTGAAAGTATGGAGAATCTTTTTTATCCAAACTGTCTGAATGTGTTAGCAAGCACCAAATTCAAAATTAAATTAAAATTAATGAACCTGCATCACCCAGCAACATCTAAAAATGTATTTAAATGCACTCTACATCACAACCAATGATGTTTAAAATTTGACTGGCAAAATAGCTGGGTTTTCATTGTGCTCCACTCTTTTTCTCCTCCCCAGTTATGGCCAGTCAGAAAAAGTTATTTTAATATGCTCTCTGATACATGCACAAAACCCTTGTGGAGGTTACCACAAACTGCATATAAGAAAAGAGGCAAATAAAACAATGTCTTGCAAGACACACTGCATGATGTCTTGTTAGTTTTCCATGATGAGAATTTATTAGTAAAGCTATTGCAAAAGCAGTGGTCTGGCTCAGCATATATCCTACTTTAGCATTATAAAGCAAAGTACATTTGCAGCATCAGTCAGCACAACTGAATAATTTAGTCTAATGGTCTCAATATACATTTAGGATTCTGAGCAACATCAAGTCCAAAATTTAATTACATTTTTTTTCTTGTCGCATATTAACTGTCATATACAGTTTCCAAATAATGTAGATAAAAGTGCCGCTCATCTCTGTGGCAGGAGAGAGTAATCATACTAATGAGTATTTTTTAATGAGCAAACAGATTTCTCCTTCTGGGCAGGGCAGGGTTTGGTAGATATTTTACCAGTTTACTGGCATTGTAGGGGAGCAGGAGGAATGAAGGAATATTTCAGTTTAACCTTCTCTGGGTTTTGAACCCAGACTTTTTTTCTTTTTTAATCACAGTGCAACACAAACCCTGAACATCTGTAGGCAGCTCATTTCTCCTGACAGCATTATAGGGCTAAAGACTGCGCGATACATTCAATGTTCCTTCATCATCTAAATTAAACATTTGTGAACATAGTATGTGGGAGGCAACAGATTTTAGGTGAGGCACAAAAAGCACACACACTCGCACATTACAAGGGCCAAACGGCAACATAATCTTGTCATTCACCAGAAATCCCACAGCAATACGCATCGCATACACACTTATATTGCCTTCAGTGAAGTGCAAATTATATCTTTGGATTACATCTTCTGAGCAAACAGCACAGTTTGTTTATTCTTAATTTGTGTAAGCTAAAGAATCTTTTTCCATTTGACCAAAAACTGAAGTGTATGCATTGTTATCTATAACGAGTGTGTGGTTTGGCTCAGCATTTTGGCTATGTTGAAGCAGGATAGTAGAACTGTTTATGATGTACAGTCAAGCATCTAAGCCAGATATATGATAAAGCATATGAAATTGTTTCAGTTCTTCCGATTCACATTTGCTCTTTGCATGTTAACAGTCACCAGATTTGAACATTACGATTAAAAGAAAAAAAAAACCTACTAAATATAAGCAAAGTAAATTCAGCAAGACTAATAGAAAAGGTGAGTAGGATAGCCTTGTTATATTGGAATATGATAAACAAGAGAATAAAGACAGCTTGCTTCTTTTTTCTGAGCTGACAAAATGTTTCTGAGATGCACCCCTCATTTTAAGGTTCTGGATGTCCATATATTTTATAATAATCCTATCACTTTATATTTATCTGATGTTGCCACATCAGTGATTAATGATGGAAAAGTGTGATGTGCTTTCAAAAATATTCAATAAATAAAATAAAGTCCTTCTTAATGTGGTCGAAGTCTTTTAGGGATCTGCAGGTGGAGACGTGAAGTTCCTGGGTGGTTGCCAGGTGCCTCCTGCTTTGAAGCTTTCTGCAGGGCAGCTGGAGCTGACGCAAGGACGCCCCCTGCTGCGTGGGAGGCGTTTGTGGAAGAGGCATTAGCCACCAGTTCAATTTTCCCTTCCAGTTTGACCAGCCGTGTCAGAATGTCATCCAGTAGCACAGCTATAGTCCTCTTCAGATCAGCTGTTGTGTGTATGAGGGATGATATAGAAGGAAAAACATGAACAAAAGAGAAGAAAAAGCTAAAGCCTGACTATGACACACAACTTTAATACAAGTTTAAAGTTCAATGTTTATATGCTGCATTGTATTTTTAAAATTCTTCTAAAGAATGCTTACCATAACCTGCCATGGAGGTTCCTTGTGGCCCACTTGGTGCATTCTGATTCTCCTCAGACAGGACCTTGACATATCGTCGACTAAGCTCCAGTATCTGTTCGCGCAACTCAGCGCTGCTTTGATGGCGAGGCTGGTGCACAGTGTAGCGCAGCAGCATGAGTCCCCACGCCAGGCCAAATACCAGCAGCAGTACACTCAGCTTTTGAGACATGTTTCTCCGGAGCATGAGTGCACCCAGCATGGTACTGGGGTGGTGAAAAGGAGGTAAAGATGCCTGGTCTGAGGCTCAAAGTCTTGTCTTGGATGTGAAGTTCTGTTTCCTGCTGTCCTTTTTCACAGAGAGGTCAGAGCTTGACCTTCGCTACATGGCAGTCCTAATGGTTCTTCATTTGCAAGATCTCAAACACCAAATCACTTGTGTAGAGAGGTTGTTCAGGCAGAGGCTCCAAAGACATCTTTACCTATATTGGAGAAGTATACCAAATGGATACAATGAATAAAGCTATTATAAAGTTAAAGACAGATATACTTGATATTGTTAATTCAATTTTCATTGTCACACAGTCATAGAAACCTATATTTGTCATATGAAAATAAACATCTAAAAATAAATCCTGATCTAATTTCCATAACACTATGTTCATTTTTAGTTGGTTAAGCAGCATGCGGTTTTCATTCACAAAGACTATAAGGAGTGGATCAATGCAATGCTTTTCAACACACACACACACACACACACACACACATTACACTGTACAGAAAGCACCAAATCCAATTCATTGTTATTAGTCAAAAGCTGGAGGCTACTTCAAAGTAGCTTCCTGGACTATTTAGCTATTATTAGTGAGATTTCTTTGCTGCTTTGGGTTTGAATGCACAATAGCCCTCTCACAGACAAATCTTTTTCAGCTGTCTTAGCTCAGAAACCCGATTACTAGTTTAGATTTCATGGGACCCACTTTTGCAGCTCCAGATAGCAGACCATGCAATACACAGCCATAGAGTGCATTCATTCTCTAATCCCACCCTTACAATGGTTATTGCCCTGACAAATAGGTCTGCAAGTGCACATGCAAAGAAAATTAGGCGATCATTTCTCAGTTTTCTCAACTTTGTCACCAAGCTCATTCTTGGTCATCTCTTTTGGGTGTGGGAGTGCCACTTCCTATTGAGGTCATAGAAAGGACAGTGATTGAGTTAATAAATTATGAAAAGAACGGTAACACAATCTGTGAAGTGAGGCTTCCCACACACGCACAAACATGTCCCTCCCCTGACCTGGGCAAAAACTATGCATTAGCAAACAAATAGCAGGGAAGAAAGAGAAACCAAAGTGTAAGGACTTCATGATGACAAGAGATTAAACATGTCAGGAAGCGAATCCTGGCTGTCAAATATTCAAGATGTCAAACATTACAGTAAAGTTCTACCCTGCAGTTGGATAAATTTCTAACTGAATAATGTTTTAGTTTCAAAATATAATGTTGTTTGCAAAATTATATTATGTATATATTCTACCTCAATCCGATTAACCCAGGTTTAATCAACTACAAAAGTTTAAACAAAAAACAAACAGAAAAGACACGAAAATGCGGATAGGGATGCACAGGGGCCTCAGAAACAAAACAAATTTCAGTTTGGTCATAAAGCTCTCTGCTGTACGTTGTAATTGATCTGATAAAGAAGATCAAGTCCAAATTTGTACTGAACAAACAAATCATTTAGATAAATGCTGCAGGCAATTAATGTTACGCTTGTTGGGGGCTATTTAACCACAGTGTTCCCACTGGGGCACGAGACAGCAATAAGGAAAGCCGCATCTGTCAAAACAGCTTATCCAGAGGTTAAATAATTACCACAGCAGCTGTCATATGTAACTTTATAGCTGACGGGATCAGCAATAGACTTAATCAGCTACACTGTAAAATGCTAACAGCTAACTGAAATGTCAATATTTGGGTAGAAGAAGTAAAAGGCAGCACGACAGCAAAAAGACAGTATGTCACCGTTTACGACGTCCAATGAACAATTTATTCAACGTCAAGTTTGAGTAAAACTGTCTGAAATGAAATCAGAGTGTATGCCATGTATATTATTATAACGCATACGTAAAGACTGACACACGAAAGATCTCGGAAAGTATATTTTAAAATAATAGGAAGGAACCACTGGAGCTTAGCTGAAGCTGCGTCCAACTTAACATCTCGTGTTAGCTTACCGCGTTAGCTCGCAAACGCTCCAACCACAAAGTCTACGAGAAGACAAACATCAACAGCAAAATGAGAATGACCTTCAAAAACCGATTTATGACCCTACCGTGTATTCCGGGAGGCTACCTTGAGACTGAAGCGGACATTTACAGACTGCAGGGAAGCTGGGACGAGTCGAGAATGCGCGCATACAGCTGGCTGTCACTGAATGATGCTTCCTATTTGCCACAGCGCGAGCTGTTTTCGTTACCGCCGAGGAAACGTCTTGAGCGACCTGCTGTTTCTGGTAAATTAAAACATAAAAAGTTACCGGAGTGATCTGGTGTTGAAGTCTGTTTTCACTGTATTGCTAATCTAAGTCTCTTCAACTACGCGATGAGACATTAGGTTCTCTGAATTTCAGAAAGTCGGCAGCTGTAATTGTAGGCATGCAACTGACTGTCATGGTTCCCGTGAACGTTTTTGTCATGCGTCAATGCTATTGAATTATGGGAAATGTATTCTTTCTAATATTTAAACGCCAACTTAGCTTTTTTAATTTAGTTTTAACAATCCTTTTTTTCTAATTTGCTTTGCCTATATGTCTGCAAATGTTCCAGCTATTTAATAAGTAATTCACTCCATTTTTTACGGCTCATTTAGGCGTTTGCATCTCCATGGGAACCAGAAACCTGGTAGTAAACAGTAGTCTTTTGCTGTACAGTGCAAAGGGACACCGCTTTCAGCTTTGGGTGTCTGACGATGGATACAATACGTCTCGACAGATCAGCTTTAAAAGCAGTGGATGATTACTGGGAATACAGGAGGTATGTGTCAACATTTATTAGCATGTTTCTCTCTCTCTCTCTCTCTCTCTCTCTCTCTCTCTCTCTCTCTCTCTCTCTCTCTCTCTGCCATTAACCTACTCAAAAACAGGATTTTCTATTTATTTTGGACCAAATAACCACGTGACACTATGCTTAATTATCTAGTCCAAGATCAGTTGATGTAAAATCTAAAATAAAAGTGCTGAACTAACATAAAACTTAATTTCTTGGTTTTGGTATTGACACATCAGCTTGTAGTATATGTTAGTTGTCATGACAACAAATCAAGTTATAGATTTCATTAGTTGTTTGTCATTTTAAGGATTGTGGGTGATGATGATGGTGGAAAACTGTTCACTCCAGAGCAATATGAAGAGTACAAAAGGAAGGTTCTGCCTCAACGTGTGAAGAACAGGCTTTATGTGAGCTTTGGTGTATCAGGGCATATTGACTGCAAACTGATTGGCCCTGAAACCCAATGCTTTTGTGCACACAGGTAAGATATTACTCCACTACACAATAAACCAGTTATCCATCTCCCACACACACATAAAATATATATTTTTGAATGATTTAATATCAACCAGGTACAAGCAGCATAAGACAGACTGGGATGTGGTTCCCCCTGAGAGACCCCTGGCCCTACCATGCCAGGTTAGGGGGTGTCAGTGCTCTGCTTTTCAGTACATTCCTCGTCTTGGGCCAAACCCTGTGCGCTGTAAGTGTAAACACTTACCTCAAGATCACAGTGAAGCCACAGGTCATCTGTGCAAGATTTGTGAGTCTACAACCTAATTTACCTTTGCATTTTCCCATTTAGAATAATATTGCTCTTACCGACTTATTTTCTTGTACCAAAATTTTCAGGCAATTCCTGCTCTGGGTTTAAGAGTCCTTACACATGTGGCTGTGGCCAGCCCTGCTATGCACACAAGACCCTGGTAAGTAGTGGTATTAGTCGCAATTATGAGTTATGACTTGTAATTATAGTAGTTACAATATTTTTTATATGTTCTTGGCAGGTTGAAACAAAATTGGAGAGGGAGGCAAGGGGTCAACCTGTTTGCAAAGATGTCCCTTATGCTGCCATGGGAGGGCTGACAGGGTTCAGCTCTTTGTGTGATGGTTACCTAGCTTTGAAGGTCAGTTGCTCAGGTAATTTATTAGTAATTTTACATTTTTACACTTAAAATATGATAAACTTTTCTTTCTAGCTGGTGAGTCTGGTACAATCTGCTTGTAATTGTGTCAGACAACATCATCCTCCTGCAAGAAGGTGTGCAATTTCAAGAAATTTTCAGCTTTAACATTCTTTGAACTCTGAAGTTAGTGTTTTGGTGACACAGCCTTTCTTAAGGTGCTGGAGCACAAAGTAGGAGTGTAAATACTTTTCAATAGAGCTGAGGAATTTTCCTTTTTGAGGCATGCGAGGGCAGCAAAGAGCAGCACAGTGTCAGTTGTGGATTGAATGAGTCTGCTGAGCAGGAATTGGTGCAGGTCAAAAGTGTACAGTATCTGTTACCACATTTGACTCTATTTGTTGTGGAGCTGTATAAACACAAATAAACAAGCCTTTCTAATTCCTGAGAGATCAGCTCAGTTCTTTTGAAGCAAATGTGTAAAGATATAGCAGTTTGAATATTCTTTAACTTTTGTAAGGTAGTTCTCAACACCAAAGCAATGCAACTAATAAGTAAATGTGCAGTGTGTGTTTTATTTAATCTGTTTATGCATCATCGATATGCTGTGGACTGATCGATCCAGAATTTATAAACATATAGGCTACTGAATTCTCAAATGTCAAATTAACCACATTCATAATATAAACAGCTTTATATTTATGTAAGACCAATTCATATTTGGGTATATTATAAGTTTTTATATATTTTATGTCCATCAATGACTGCAGAGAAATGTATGAAAAATAGTCCTTTAGTAAGAGACATGGCATACTGTTGAATGTAAATATGCTCTATTCTTTTGGTACCTGTCACATCTGATTTCCATAATCGGTGTTGTATCTTTTTCTGATCAAGACAGAGACAACGGCTGCCTGCAAAGATGCTCAGCATTTAAAGATGAACCACGCTTCTTCTAAAACATCAAGCTCTGTTCTCTGTAAGAAAAAGACCAACAAACATTAGAAATACAAGTCTCCCCAAGTCCATTTAGTCAGATTGTCGGTTATTTATTTGAAATTTAAACTGTAGCATATTTAATAAATCATACATAATGATCTTGAAACTTTGATCTTCTTCCAAAATGATAAGCATTTGATTTGTTCCACTGAAAGATAATTCTAGTTTATATTAAGTGGTTTAGTTGGTGTTGTGCCATCAATTGCCTTCAACAGCAAAGAACTTAATAACACCACAAAAGTAAACGTATACCAAGATTCAGTCAGAGAGCCTCTGACAGCATCACTATGATGATCCAGACTTGACATGTTTTGATCTTAATTGTTTGTAGCTGCTATGTAAATGACAAAAATTATTCAAATTAACTCATTAGAGTAGCTTTTGGTAGGGGGGAAAAAGATTGCTGTGAAATACAGTAGTCTTTGGAAATGTTATAGTTTATTACAAAATTTGTCATATTTCTGTACATGCTTAATAAACTGGTCAGTTTACTCATCCAAGGTTTCTTTGATATATTTTTTTTTTTATTGTGAGAAAGCCACCCACGAAACACGTCACTAAAATAAAACCAAAACCATGAAGTGTTCAGTGATGAGCACAGTTTTTAATTTGTGGATAGATGTACTGTCTCCGATTGATTAATCCAATTCCTCACGGTAGATCAGCAGTGATGAGAGCTGATTTATTCCATGCAGTGAATAAAGATTGACGGAGATCATGTTTTCTCCACTGGTGGCCCAGTTTCCAACATCTTTAAGTGAGAGACACAATTAACGAGGATCTAAATGAGGATTTACTCCCACTCAGATGTTCCCACATCAAGGACAGAAAGTCAGACTGGATCAGTATCTATGCTGGTGCTGGCCAGAGCATCTCAAGTCACATGTTTTGTAATGTTAGCGTTACCTAGGGGAACTCTGTGTGTGTTCTTGTGTGTTGCTGTGCTAAGCAGGTGGTCTTGTGGGAAAGTAAGGAGGGCTATGCCTCAAAGATATTACAAATGCACCTGGGTCTCTAAACCCAAGTGCTGAAAAGTAACCTAGTGGATGGCAACCACATCTGAAAGCTGACACTTGAGATTCAGTATGCATCTATGATGCTCAAGCTATCAAACAGCAACAATACAAACATTCATTCTTTCACACATACTTTAAAATTTTAACTATATTAGCTTCTTTCCAGGAGTCAAGTATCCCTTGAAGAAACACTTCGCTACTTGGTTCTGAACAGCTTTTCTCACAGAGGTGTGGGTAGTGGGTGGAGAGCATGGGATGGGTAAGAGGGGGAGAAAGGGTGAAAAACCCAATTAAATTAGGAGGTAAAGGCCTGACACATTAGTCTGGCACAATTTCAATTTAGTATAATTGCATCACCATAGCAACGCTTTAGGGGAGGCTACAGGTAATTTACCCTGGCCACTGGTTGAAGGGAATAACTACCACACTTCCCTTATCCCCATGGAAACCCCACCCAGCTTGACTGACAGATTCAACTCTATAAATCAAGATGCAAGCACAGAAGATTAAATTGGCAATTAGAGCACAAAGAGACACTTAATTACTTCTGTGACAGATTTGGTAGGTAAACACTGACTTAAATTGGGACAACTTCACCTTATTTCCCCACAGACAGAGGTGAACAAAAAAAACTCATTGTGCACAGAATACGACAGGTTCAAACAAATCACATGAAACACCATATATATCTTCACAGTGAACACCCTTTGCCTTTAAAACTGTTCTCTACATTTGTGCACATTTTTATAATAAATAATTATAATATTATATATTATATTAATAAAGAACAAACCAGGAACTACCCAGATGACCTCTTTGTGTGACTGAACATACATATCTAAAACATCTTAAGTTTTTAAAACCTTTTTACACATACAGATCAAACAGATGGGCTGGAATACCTAGTTCTGCCTTCAGAGCAATTTTCGTCCATGCTCAGCTGGGTCGGGACTATTTGGATGGCATGAGAGGGACCTTTGCATAACTATAAACAGAATTTTTTTATGCTTAAGCTGATTAGTGTAACCACTATGCATCACTGTCTATCTGAGCATGGAACCAAACGCTCTTTAAAGGAACAACCTAGATAATGAGATAATTAGCTGTAATGCATCTGGATTTGACATATTTGAACAGCAACATCTCTATATTCAAAGGGGAGGTGGGATGATTGGGAAACTGGGACCAGGAGCCATACTGCAAACAGGTCCATCCTTGGAACAGAAATCTTATCTTATCATTAACTCATAAGTCAACAGGTTTTCTGACTATGTGTATGTGTAAATCAATAAGCTGATCAATGTGTCAAAAAAAATTAACATAAGTTCAATTCTTTAAATTTCCACTGGAACAAACTTTCTAATAACATTCTCTGTTTAACAACATAAGCATTCCCTTCTGATAACATATCTCTTATAGAGGTAAAGATCAGTAAAAGTCATACAGTTGGTCTCTGGCTCACTGGAGTCAGATAGGAACTTTCACTGTTTACACACTGATGTCTTTTTTATTTTTCATTTTCTTAAAGAATTGGTTGTCCAGGAGGTGATGCTTCTAGTGTTTATCTATATCTCGGGACTTGTAACATGCTCCAGAGCAGGTCAGCTATGTGGCATCAGTTGCCAGGGTGATACAACCCACTAAGAGGTGAACCAGCTTTTTTGACACTGAAAAACAAGAGCTGGACCTGAGGTTACCTTACTAAGTCACTAATCCTGCTTTGTAGGATAGCCTGCTGGTGTGTGAGAAAAGAAAAGAGTAAGATTAACCGAGAACCCAAGGAGCAGAAAACCCATGATTAACTTACCCATTAGCTTGATGTAGAGCAAAAGAAATATAATACCAAAAGAGAACTAGAACCTTAGACCACGAAAGATAGATGAGACTGTGGCATTAGTCTTTTAAAATTCTTAGCAGAGAAGATAAGGAATATATATAGTGTTTAACTAGACTTTGTGCCCTTGCATTTGTGTTGAAACAAATCTTCTCTCAGAATCATCCCTTATAAACCTAATTTCAGCCATTTCTAAAGACAATACAATACTAACTTCAGAGTGAAGGTGCTGCATGTTCGTTGAGATGATCATTTGTGCAGAGAATCATTTATTATGTGTCCTACCTTGAGTTACTTGATTAATAACATTAAATCAGGAAATGCCCCCCCCCCCCTTGCAAAAAAAAAATGGATGCAGTAAGCAGCTGATTGACAGTAAATGTAAATGTGTTCTGTCATGAATGCAGCACACTCCAGACAATTAGTGCTTCCAAATGCTTTCTAATGCTTTCTAATGCATTAGTTGGACTACCCAAAGCATACATTTACCCTCCATTATTGGGCTTCTCATTCATGTTGCCTGCCTTTAGCATGGCGACTTGGTGATATATTCAACCTGGCTGTACCAGTGGTGATCACGTCTCCTCTTCAGAGCTGCCACATAATGGATGGAAAAGCACTGTTAAAAATGTATTCAGTGGGAATGTTAAAACAATTTGGCAAATGCAACACTTTATTTCTGCTACATGTGTTTAGATACACTGATCTCCACATAACAATAAAAAGTAGGACTTTTTAATGGGTACTTAAAAGTGTTTTATATACATTAAAAAACTTCCTTTTGTTAAAAAGGAAACTTGATCAAAACATCACATTGATTAAATCTAATTCAAGGGACTACAGGCATGACAGTGATGCATTAAAACTGCTGTGGCCTATCCTAGGGCACCGTAGTTATCAAAGAAAAGTTTAGTACCCATTGACGTGGTTACAACTTTCATCAGGCTTTGTTATATGAAAGCTTAGGACTATGACCTGCACACCTGAGCCAGTCCAACATGTCACAGCTTGGAAGCAAGAACCTCAGTTTATCTGTCCATCAAAACGTCTTGTGTAACGTTTCTCTTGACGTGACATTTGTGCTGCTTTCACCCCAGAAACAGATGAGACACATTTCCAAACACACATACAGAGATAGACATGCTCACACAAATTAGATGAGACAGCAAGGAGCACTGAGAGAAGAGGTAAGGAAAGGAAAATGAGTGCTGATACAGGACAGACTCTGAAGCAGTGGGTGTTTAATTCGATAAACAGAAGAGCAAATGAGAAAACAATAAAGGACATTTATTACTTGGTATTTCCACAGTAAGGGGCTGTCACTGTTACTTACTGTGAACTAAAACTGGAGAGAAGCTTTTCTTCTTTAAGCTGTTATATGGTTTGGTAATTGCTTTCTTGTGGAGGTCATCATCCATCTGTCAGTGTTTACTGCAATGAAGGGTCACAGGGAGGAGGAGCTGGAGCCTATCCTAGCTACTATCAGGCAAGAGACATGGTTAGTCTGGGACAGGTCACCAGTCCATCACACAGCCAACACAGAGAAACAAACAACCGCTCACGCACACACTCGCAGAGGTCATCAGTTAATGTGAAATCCATAACAAAGACCAACAAGTTCTTCACCAGTAACACACTTACTGACATTTACATGTCCTAACAAATCTCATTTAAGTGTCCCTTTTTTAATAACTCCAAAAGTATATAAAAATACCTTGTGGTTGCAGAGATATACTTGTATCATGGGTATACAATATTCAAGCAGAGGTCAGAAATGTAGGTTTCAAAGAGTTAAAGTTTGACTCATGACATTCACATATTGGGCATTTTCCCTAACACATCTCAGTTAGGAAATCATTGTTTTTGGTCATTTAGTAAGTAACAGTTTATCTTATCTCTATTGTATCTACAATGAATTTAATCAACTCAGTGAAAGTAACATAAAAAGAAATGTGATGTGCAATCATAATATAAAAATACAGCTATGTCACAATCACAACACATCAACAGTCACAGTTACCAAAAGAAACAGTGACTAAAATGCAGAAACTTTCACTGCTAGTGAAGGAGTATGTTTATACACAATATAATGACATAATATAATATGCTAAATAAATTCAATATGGTCTGTGGGAAATAAATATGATAGAATATTTTACTTACATTTGTATGAACCAACAAGCTAAAGAAAAAAAAGATACTAATCAGATGTTATTTTTGTCTAACTTAGATAAGGTTAACTTACCAACTGTGTTTACTGGTGCCAAGTTAAAGTTCAAGTCCAGAAAAACATAATCAGGCAAAGTACATGTGGGGAAACCACATTGTAGAGGCCAAAATAGTGGTTCCTACCAGCCAAAAGGAGGCAGCTGCATCCATAAAACAATTGTGAAAAGTAATAAGTAACTATTTAGATGTCATAGTAAGTAAAATGACGTGACAGCGAATGAAAGAACAAAGTCACATACAAGTTGGCCTTATATTTATTTATTTATTATTTTTGTTTGCTTTCCTAGTCTATTTGCATGCAGCTAGAGAAGATGCATGCACCCTGCTTTTTAGTATTTCTTTACACTTGTTTGTGGTATAAATTTGAAAAGTGTGATTCACAGAGATAGAAAATTGCAGGCCCTTTCATCTTAACAAATCTTAGGAAAGAACTTATTGTACAAACCAGAGGGCTAATGAGAGGAGGAGAAAACCCATTTGCATTTAAAAAGCTTGCTTTCTAAAGGAGTATGTGTCCACAGCACTGATTTCTGATAAGGCCAAAACCTCCAATAAATTATTCTATGCATGATTTGTCTTAAGGTGCTGCATTCAGGAACATCAATATATCACTGTAAAATTAATTATCATGTTTTAAACAGGAGATTGTTCCTGTGTTTGTGAGAGGACTGATAAAAGTGATAATGCTTATTAAAATATATGACCACATTTCCTCTGCCATTTATGGAGTCTTTGGAGTTAGAAAACAGCGCCCTCTTCCTCCAATGTAATGAGTTCCAGCAGATTCCCGTCAAGTTTAGCCTGATTGTCAGAGTCGTTGTTTCTGAACATTTAATAAGAAGAATATTGTCTAAGGATGAACACCAAGCATTGATGGACTGTTGATGAGTGCCTGCTGTTGGTTTTGAATGATTAAAATAATTCCCTAAACAGCTGGCATCACCTTTGATTTAATACACATTATGTGTTACAGTTGCAGGGTCATGTGTGTGGTTTTGGCTCCAGCTAGAACCATTTCTGTCATGCTTTCATTCACACAGCAGAAGCTTTGACACATATAATGTTTCCATGTCCACACTTAGTTTTATCTTCCCACACTTATCAAAGCTTCTTTTCCTGTGTTTGAAGGCCATGACTGTTGTTGTTAAAAGCATCCTGTTTAAACTAAAAAGCTGGGGTGTATGTCTATTGATTCACTTTCCAATGGGCATGTTGTATTAGGGGAATTCTAACACTATTTTATGTACTATTCAGACATTTTGTCTTAGCTATGCCGGCAGAATGTCTTGTTAATGTAGGGCAGTCAGTCAGTCTCACTCTTCAATAATGTCTAATATGTCTCAACAGCCATTGAATAGAGTGCAATAGATCATGTTATACTGGCACAATTATACACTTTATTTTTTTTATCCCAGTAAATGAACTAGTTCTCTGACAACCTGTAACTATTAAAATAGGTTAGACTTTCCACATGTGCTGTGCCATTGTGGTACAGTATTACAATATCTATTGAATGGATTAATAAAACTTTTATATCAGCACCTGTAAATCCCGGAGAAAAATATTCTCTTTATCTTATGTAACTGTCACCTTGATTTATGATAATACCTCACCACAATGAACTTTTTTTTTTTTTTAGTCAATTTTCTTGCCAATTATTAGGTGGACCAACTCCTTTGAATTTTGGTTTGTAACATCTTTTCCTACCATCCAGACTAATCAACTGGCATTATTCCCCCATTATATTAGGTTAGTTTGAAGTTTTTTGTAATTCCACTGTATGTCATATGTCCTGAAAAAAAAAATGAACTAAACCTCAGCATGCTACTAGTCCTGAATCTTTTGTCAGAAATGCAAAAGAAATCCTGCTCTGCAGTGCAACAATGGACTTTTTTATACATATGCTGTACTACTTCCAGAGTCCAAAATTATCACACACACACACACACACTGACACACACACACACAAAGCAGATTTTCAATATGAACCAGGAAGGATTCTGTTTTTAAGTCATATATATTCCCACTTTTTCTCCACCAAAAGCACAAACGTCACAAAAACGTGTTCAGGAAAGCCGTTTACATTTCACACTGGGAAAACTGTGTCTTTGAGGGAATTTTCAGTCTGATATAATGCATGTTGCCTTTCTCATCTCTGCTCTGTTTATACAAACTTTGATAGATTTAACTTAATCTGTTCATCAGTTAGTTAGAGGGAAGGAATGGGCTGCTCCGAGTAATCAAACTCCAATTTATCCAGAAATTGCTCATTTACAGTAATAAATGTCAGGTTTATTAAATGAGACGGTGAACATTGTAAAAATTTTCATAACAGGTCTGTCATGGAAATGAATGCTAGGTTGCATCTTGCTAAGCTAGCTTTAGCTTTGAGAAGCTCTAGATCTATAGCCTCTGAATCATTTGAACTTGTTTGTTTAAAGGGCAACTGAGTTGTGCATTCAGAGGACACATATTTGGCAACTGATACGTTTCCCTTCAAATCTCCTGAAACTTCATTTTTATTTTCTACCTTAAAGTAAGCGCTTAGCAACGTCTCAGCTTTCTACATCTTTACACATCTGCTTCAATTACATGTTAGACATCTACGTAGGTATAAACTGCTTGCTTCACAATGATGATTTACCTGTTGAAGTGAGCATCTGAGCGTGCATATGTCCCCTGAAGAGGACGAAAAGTTCTAATTCCTGCTTATGATTGTGTCAATTCAGTCCTGACTTTGTGCTCCACATTCTTTCACTTGTGTCACATCCCTCGTCTCCCTCCTTTGCATCCTGTGTTATACAAAAAGCACTCAACACATCCTCTGAGCAAACTTAAAAAGCAGCGCTGCTGAAGAATGTTGATTTTGACAGATTATATGGCTGCGAGCTGCTCTACAAAAGGATTATGAATGGGAAGTAAATGAAGCACTTGGTGATACAGATTCATTTGAAGTGCTATTTGGGTGTTCTTATTAAGTGGGTTTCCTGGAGATTGGGCTCTTCTTTGGCTGACGCATCTCCATGTTCACATTTAGGCCTTTGTCGAAGTTGAGAGTCACAGTCTCTCTTTCCATGTGATGGAATGAGCTACAATATGAAATTAGTGGACTAATTCAGTCTTGTATGTGTGAGTCTGTTTGAGATAGTTTTATTCCAGATCACCCGGGGTGTCATCATAAGAACTTCTTTTTGGTGAGGAGGCTGTGTATAGAAGATGCATTTGAAGTTCGCCCACAGTGATAGATCACTATCATTCTTTTGTGACTTCAGATGGGATTATTGATCTCATTATGTTAAAGAATCACTTGATTGTGAAACAAATCATGACCTGCTTCTTCCACATGGGAGATACCATAAACATCAAAACAGCACTCAAGGTGCTTGTGTGTGAGCATGTGTGCATTTTGAAGTACATGCTGACTGTGGAAATAATGGGCTATTGTAATGAAGTTAATTCTGTCATTTATCTAAAGATAGTATTGTGATCGAATCGCGTCCATGTCTATGTTGTGGATATGAACCTAAGTGTTGAGCTTGAACACAAAACTGCCACTGTAACAGCTGGATGGTTAGCTTCCTTTAATAAAAAACTAATCTCTATGGGTCTCGTTGGAAACAAGGCTTCTTAAATCATTCTATTTTTAGTTTGCATTCTTATTCCACGTTGTTAAAAATGATTGAAACAGCTTGGAAAAATAGACACGCACACACAGTCACATTCTAATAACAGCATCAGCAGTGACGTTGACATGAAGAAAGGCAAAGACCTGGGCTAACCGGAGCGGTGCGCTGACGCGTTTTTCTGCAGCGCGTCTCGCGCACACACATATAAACCCCAGCGCGCATCAAGGGCTCAGAAGAGCAGAAGAGACGCCACAGGACAGCGCGCAAACCACTCTCCAACACTGGGAAATGTAAGTTCTTTGATATTTAGCTCTAAAAGCATTCTTAGATTAAGTCATTGAAAGTAACACTGACTTTTGATTGAACACATAAGGTTGTTTTTGTTTTGTTTTTTTTAAGAAATGCATAATCTTTAATCATAACCTTTTAGCTTAGAGCAATAAAATAAAGTAATTAAAAGTAAAATTATAGGCAGAAGTTAAGTGGGACAATGACTATTTTTACTTTGCTGTACCAGATGCATCCTAACTTAGTGAGCTGGCTGGGGACTCTGGGGTTCCTGCTGTGGGCGCTCGTCTACCTGGGAGCCTTGACGGAGGGATACCCAATAAAGCCAGAGAACCCTGGGGAAGACGCTCCGGCGGATGAGCTAGCCAAGTACTACTCAGCTCTGAGACACTACATCAACCTCATCACAAGACAGAGGTGGGCGGATTAATAAAACCTCTCAGCAAGAGTAGAATAGAATAAAATAGAATAAAACAGGATAGATAGATAGATAGATAGATAGATAGATAGATAGATAGATAGATAGATAGATAGATAGATAGATAGATAGATAGATAGATAGACAGACAGACATACAGACAGACAGACAGACAGACAGACAGACAGACAGACAGACAGATTTCTATACCCATGTCTCTATGTGACGTGCCCATTTGCTATACTACCTGTCAAAAATACCTTGAAGATAAATTTCTGTCACAGCCTGCGTATCATTCTGAGTCTCCCACAGTTTTTTCTTTCTTCTAAGTGTCAGGGATTTGGATGCCTCTGCAGGCATTCAGCCACCGAGGGGGACCATAGCTTTGATATGACTTATCATCTAAACACACAAAGAGAAATATGACCTCCTATAGTGCAACTCATGTCTCCTGGATCTCTGTCTGCCTGAACTCAACTGTCACTGAGCTTACAATTGGAAAAGCCAAAAACCTGTGACAAGAAGGCTTGCAAAGAAATAATCCATTTATTTTCCTGTGCCCATTTTGTTTCAGTATTTTCCATGTGACAACAAAAACTCAAAAATGCTGGTTTCAAGCCCTTTGGATTCTCAACCATCATCTGTGTTATGTTGGTTTGTGTGCATCAGGTATGGGAAGAGGTCCAGTCCTGAGATTCTGGACACACTGGTCTCAGAGCTGCTGTTAAAGGAAAGCAGAGACACACTTCCACAGTCAAGGTGTGTATGTGTATGTATGTTCAACTAGTGACATCTCTGTAGTTGTCCCAGGAAGCTGATTTTGACCTTTACTTTTCTTTCTCCAGATATGACCCATCATTGTGGTGATGATGTCATCAGTGTTGGCTCTAACTCACCCCTGCATGTGCCACCGCTGATATTCTGGCCTCCATGTCTGTCAGTTCGCACCCTCCTACACCCAACGACTATTCTGCCTCCGCCCTTTTGATCTATTTGAGCCTTCATGCATAGGCTATCCAGCCATTCATTCTTAAGCATCAGCTGCAGTCAACACTACTTATAGTGTGTGCCATAAAACTGTAAATAGTTTATTCAGAGATAACATCTGTGAAACATATGAGGAAAGTCATGGAGGGGTATGTCGATTGTATTGTACATTTGTGCTAATAAAGGTCCAATGTTTAAACAAAATGTTTTTTAGCATCTGTTTGAGGGGCCAAACAAATGCAATTACTGGGGAATCACAGGCCTAATGAACCAAGCTTCAAGGAGTATGTAGAAAGAACAACAGAGACACAAGATGATTATATTATGCAAAATTACGTCAAAAAGACTAAATTGTTACTGTGAGTTAGATGTGTTCATATTAAAAAAACAAGTCACAAATAATCATTAAGATGTCCAAAGTAATCATGAGGAAACATAAAAGTATCCAAAGAAATTAAAAATTCTCAATATGGGATGTAACAAAAAAACAAACCAAAACAAACAACAACAACAACAACAACAACAACAAACAAAAAAAAGAAAAAAACTATGTCCCAAATTGGACTGTTGTAAAAAGTAAAATAGTCAAACTAAGACTTTTGTGACTTCTGTGACATTTAAATTTGTTTTTGGCTACAACTGGATTTTTTTTCCCTATTATTCATTTTTGAGAAAAGCAAATGTTTAATTAGAAATCCTAAGGATAAAGAACACGGTTGTGCGATATTTGTAAAAACAAAAAAAGAAAGAAAGAAAGAAAGAAAGAAAGAAAGAAAGAAAGAAAGAAAGAAAGAAAGAAAGAAAGAAAGAAAGAAAGAAAGAAAAAAAATTTCTCCCATGACCTTCAGAAAAAGAACATCACCTATTGTATTAGTATTAAATGAGATGTAATTTTATTGTATTTTTGATGAAAGAAAAAAACTGATACTCAGTGAAAGAAAAACAAATACTCAGTGTTTTAAAAGTATACTGTAAATATGGTATTTGGAAATAGTTTATAACACTTGCACAGGTACTAACAGGTATTTACTGAGTCATGGTGCATTCGTGTGTGTCTTGCTCTCTTTTCTTTTCCTTTTTGCTCTCTGGCTTTAAAATTATGCTGAATAAATGACAAGGCCACGTACAGTTCTGGCCCTTAGAACAAAAAATACTGAAAACCAAAGCTGATCTCAGTGATAATGATGATGAAGTAGAGGAACCTTATTAAAATGAATATTTGCTCATGATGGGTAGTGTTTAAACGTCTTGCATGGCAGCTTCCCCCATCAGTGTGTGAATGTGTGTGTGAATGAATAATGGATACACAATGTAAAGTGCTTTGGGTACCTTGATGAAGCGCTATAAAAATCTAATCCATTATTATTATTATTATTATTATTATTATTATTATTATTATCCTAATCAATGTCCCAATTTAGGATAAAACAAAAAGGGGTGGTTGAGCATTACTGTAGATTACTTTAATTTCTTGCGGGGTTTCACAAAGTATTGCTGATTTTCCTCCAAACGCAGGGATTCATTGTTCTGCTGTCATTTACATATTGACAAATAAATAAATAAATAAATAAATGTTGTTATTTGTGAGGACATTAAAGGGTTAAGATGGGTAAAATGTGTTGGATTTCTTCTTTTTTAAAGTGGTGTAAAGATGCATTCAAATACTCCTTGATGTTTTACCACATGAGGAGATCTAGTTGAAACCCGCTCTGCCACACCCTGTCTCCAAGCTGAAACTCACAGTTGCTGCAGCTGGTGTAGCTCTGTGAGACCGGGTAAAAGGGCAAGTGTACCAAAAGCACATTTGCATAGCATCTGGCAAGCATGAATGGCTCAGTAAATGAAACGTGGTGACAAACTTCCCACTGCTGCGTGTGACAAATTGGGGTCTAATGGCGCCCTCTTGTGGCCATTTGTCTACGTACCGAATCTGACACTAAATGGAGGGAGAAAAGGCATTTTCAGGATACTATTGCAGTTACATAATTGCTTCTAAACCTAAAGCTATGACATCCAAGCAAACAACAGCATCTACATATAAATTGCAATAGAGGCTGTATAATCCAAAGTACAAAAAACATTTCAGGAAAGGATCTTGCAAGCCCATAATTCACCATGTGTATCAGAGAAATGTTGAACCTGAATCAGTTAAAGAGTAACAGAATCACTTCTTGAACCGTACACTGTTTTGTTTCTTTCTGTTTTACTGTTACATGTTTATGGACTCTATTCTCTTCCAACAGTAATTGCAAACACTCATTGAATCAGGTAAAGGAAAATCAATCACATTAGCGTACTTCATTTGACTCTGCCAA
Source organism: Melanotaenia boesemani (assembly GCF_017639745.1). Lineage (NCBI taxonomy): Eukaryota > Metazoa > Chordata > Actinopteri > Atheriniformes > Melanotaeniidae > Melanotaenia > Melanotaenia boesemani. The sequence goes on along the minus strand of NC_055698.1, from coordinate 13,972,686 downwards.
CACTAAGGCCAGGTGTTTAAAGCTTTGAACAGTACAGTGTTAATACATTAATGGATTATTATGCAAGTTATTTTCGTTGTAAGCTACTTAAGGCTGATTTTCAACTTTTTTTTCTATTTAATCTCTTTGATGTTAAAAATTGAGGAGCCATACATAGTTGATTTTTTTTAAAAATAGACTCCTTAATTTTTTTTATACAGTGGTACTTGAGTGTTTTTCAGCCCTTTTATAAATGATTATTCAATTTTAATTCTGGTCTTAAAAATACTGAACCCCGAATTTCCTGGCAATTCAAACCTACCTTGACTAATTTTTCCTGTAAATATTCAACTACCTCTGTAATGACATCAGTGATCATTGTGCTCTTTAAAACTCTCAAAACCAAAGCATACATTATTGCCTAGCATTACAGATAAAGGGTTTCTCTGTGATCTTTTGACTGGGAGGCAAATCTAGTTTATTAAAGGTGCAGAGGGAAAAAAAACCATTAATTTATGAAGGTTTAGTATTGTCAATAAACATGCTCCCCTTTGAAAATACAAAGTAAAAAGGGAAAATAATGAATGGTTTGATGTTAATTTGTCAAATTTAATGCATGAGGAAAAGTTCATTCAGACAGGGTGCTGTTCAGAAAGATGTGTATCTTGTACCAGAAAAGCAAAGGCTCAATAGTTTCTCACTAAGACTTCATATAATTAAAAAAATCTAATGAGACTCAGGAAAACAATTAATAGATAGAAATATTAATCGGTTGTCAGTGCCAACCCAGAGCAAACAAAACTGTGAAAGCTTTCTATTCAGCAGACTAAATGAAGATGTTCTACCTTCTGTAACCTTCTATAGTTAAACTACGCTTGATGTTTATTTTCTCAGACTCACCACCCCTTGCAGGTTAATGTTGCAGCATCAGGGCAGTGGCATGTTCCAACTCTATCATCTCCTCGGCACAACAACCTGCAGCTGTTTCCTCTGATCCTCCTAGTTGTGAATCGGTGCTGCTTTATGATAATAATTTCATATTAACATTGAACTTCTGCATGTAATGTTACAGAGTCTTAAAAAAATCATTGACAATATTTAACAGTTAGCTACTCTGGTATGCATATACTCTCCTTTAATTCTTAGTTTGATTCTCTAAACCTCTTTATACTTTCAGTTTTTGCTCAAATAATCAAAATTTGGTGAATCAGCCTTTTATTTTTAACCAGATTTTAGTATCTGTGGTGTAGCCTTAAAAACGTAAGACACCAGAAAATCAGCAGATCTGGATTGGAGCAGCTAATTTTGTACTTTATATACTTTTATACCATTAACATATCTGTTTAATCTATTTTTGTCCTCTAACATTTCCTTAAGGAAATCTTCCTTAGTTTTCCATGTATTTAAAGGAGGTGAAACCTCCGACTTAAATAACTAAAGACGACTTCCCAAATTTCCTGTTCTGGTTAATGTTTTCAGATTTCTTGTTAGTATAAAAGCGAAAAAATATTTGTTAACTGATAACATGCAATCAATCAGTCTGCCTTTTAGAAAAATTTAGAGCTGAACTAAAGTGGTAAATTGTTTGATGAAATCTCTCAACAGCAGGCTATACTTTGCTTTTGTTTTACATTGACTTCTCTTAAACTTTGGAATCAATTACTAAGGCAAACACTTCTCACTGTGGAACCAAGATCATACTACCCACTGGTTTGAAAACTACCTGTCAGTGTGTGCAAGCAAAATGTTTCTGACATGACCAAAGATGTACCCTAGGGGTTAGTCCCAGGACAACTAATATATATCATTAGTTTGAAATATTTCCAGTATAACTATTTCATTTATACTAATGATACCCTTGTATACTGCAATGTGCTTTCACTTGGTCAGACTCTCAACTGGCTTCAACCTGCATTAAATGCGTTTTGTGTGCAAATGTGATGATGTCTGGGGTTAGATTAATGCAGAAAACATTCTATAGGTTTCACTAATTTAAAAATACTGCCTCACAGACTTTAAAAGTAAGCTAACTCACTCTGTCTTCATTATACCGGTACTTTTCTATAGTAATCATAAATAAAATCCTACATTAATTTGACTTTATATCCAAATATATTTATGTGAATGGGCAGAATCATACTGCCCTAAAAAGAAAATACTTTCTGCATTGTTATCACTCAGTGAAGGTCGTAACTAGTCACTGCTGCTATTGGTCTATTTGATGTGACGTTGTCAAGGAGGCGGGGAGTACTGATTTGATTGGCAGCCAGTTCTCTGGTAGTCTGCTGCGGGACCAGGACAGACAGCTGAGGGGGCTCTGAATGTCCAACTGGGACAGTCCGTGGACTACCGCGAACTCTCACGCACGATACACAGGTATGTCACGTCTCGTGCTTTACTCCGAAATGTAGAGATTCTAAATTCATTCATCAGCTGGCAGGGAAATGTTAGATGGTTCTTGGCTCGTTTAGAGGTGTATCAGCAGAGTTTGACAGGAGGAAAGGTTCGTCCCCACCTCCCCATAGAGCCCACTGTGCTGCCAGAACAAGCTTCATTCAGACATGTATCCGTTTGCTCTGGAGTCTTAACGTGGACCCGGACGAGTCCTCCCCCTTTTTCCTGGATATCATGAGAAATGATACAGCGGATTGTAGTTGTAAGCGCGCCCACGCCACAATGGCTCGGATGGGTAACAAAAAAATGGCCGCACGTGAGGCAAGATCGGTGTGAATGTTTAGTTGTCTGGTCAGCCAAAGCGGTGCAAGCGTTTGGCACGGAATTCATGCACGGTTAAAGCGCGCGGAACAGGCGCACTGATGTTGCCGTGCGTCAGAACCGTGGCGTCTATTCACGACTATAGGAAGATCAGAGGAAAGAGCTGCAGGTTATAGAGCTGACGAGATGAGAAGGTTGGAACGCACCACTGCCCCGAGGCTACAACATTCACCCTCAAAGAGTGGTAAGCCTGAGCAAATAAACACGGAGCAGTTTTACCACACAAGGCTGGTTGGACAGCAGCAGGTAGAACATCTTTTCTTGTTATTCTGGGTAGAAAACTTTAACAGTTTTATTTCCAATGGGATGGCACTGACTAACCGACAAGAGGTTCAGCCAGACAGTCATATTGATTTTTAGTTTTTGTCTTCCACTGACATTAATGAGCTCGTCGTCCAATAATAATGCGTTTATACGATGTCGGAGCCGCTGTTTGCGGGGGCTTAATGGAAACATTAAACTTCCAACATGTCCAACTGTCTACAGCTCTCAATGAATCTTGGGACTTCCTTGCTCTTAGAAGCACAGGGCCACTTGGAAAGGTTTATAAGCAGTTTAGCCTCACGCACGTGATGGGGAAAGCCCGTGAACATACGCAAGATCCTTAGGGATGCTTCCTGGGAGGGACTGTTGAGACTAGCAGACCACTGAGAGGGTTTTGTGTATCTTGTTGCATCTAAACTTAAATTGATGTGTCTTATACTTTCCAACTGAATAATCACATTAGCTGAATATATTAGGCCAAACAAAAGGAGGATGGAAAGTGAAGCCGTATTTCGCATTACAGTAAATCTTCTGTCCCTGGGCAGTGACATCCAGTAAGAGTTCTGAGTCAGGATCCAGAGTGACCTTTATTGTTTCTGAAGTAAGAAGAGCATGCATTTCCTCTTCCTGTCACCAGAGTAGAGGACAACATTAATTTCAAGTTAGACACATGCCCTCAATGTTGGAACATATGGGAGTTGTCAGTGAGCCATTCAGAATCCAAGTCCAAAACTCTGAAGCTTCTCCTTTTTTATTATTAATACACACCCATAGTAGAGATCGTACAGAAAAAGAGGAGGAAGGGTGGAGAATGAGAAAGAGAGAGAAAGAAGGAGACATGAAGTGGAGAAACTGGAGTGACTCAAGCCTCCCAGCTATGAACAACACATGTATCAGAGAGCTGTTATCTACACACTAAGCCCTGCACCCGGCTGCGCCACCCAACAGTTAACAAAAAAACCTGACGCCACAATAACTGTCATGAGTTAATCACCTGTCAAAAAGATTCACAGCTAAATGAACAACTTCAAGAGCTTGGTCTTAGAATTGTTGGCAGGTGAGTGAAGACAAGACAAACATCTTTGGCAGTTTTTTGCTGCAGGCTCTGCTGCTGATTCACCAGATTCCATCAATCACTAAGGCCTCAACGGAGATATCACTGCTGTTATTCAATAAAATCGTGTCAGTGCTGTTTGGTTTTTACAAAGAAAGGACACTCTTTTCTAGCATTGATTGGATAAGTTAAAGAAAAAATCCTTTTTAACTCCTCAACGAGTGAGGGATAACGATAGGAGTGATGACAAACATCATATGTGAGCTCAACAGCATGTTTGAAATTTTCAATAAAATTATAAATTCATCATGTGATCTTACCAGATCAGACCCCAGGCTTTACTATGAAGCTAAATGTGTTTGCATGTTGTAGCATATAATTAAAGATTTGACAAGACAAGCTCATTTATTTCCCATTTCACCCATACTCCCCACTCTGTCTCCTGGAATAACATCACGTTCTTTTACTACCCACTCTTTTTCCACATCTTTTCAACTTTGCAGTCAAGCTAAGTGCTGATGCATCCCCCCCTCTTTTCCCCTTCAGACTAATTGGGCAGAGAGCGAGGCAGAGAAGAAGTAGGCACAGCCATGTGGCGGTACAGATTATGTCACAAGGTGCTCATTATTACTGCTGTGCTATCAGCACTGAAAGGTTTTGACGACCTGCATAATTGTATCACCCCCAAGCTGCGAGGCACAACTCAGATATCCCACCAGCTGGAACATCATCAAGGAGGAAATTGAGGTCTTGTTCACTGATGATGTTTGGGAGCTCTGCCAGTGCAATAATTGATTGGGTTAAATGGTGGTGATTTGGATTTCACAGTCAGGTAGAGTAAAAGGAAGCATGAATCAGCAGAATACAACAGAGAGGTAATTTCAAGATTAGAGTCAGATTAATAGAAACCGAGCAGGTTTAATCAACTGTATTTTTTTCAGCATCTGCAGCATCTGTAATAGAGTAATGGTTGGTTAAAGAACATGCTGAAATATTATGCAGATATTGATCAGATAAGATGCCCATCTTAGGGGTAGTAGTGTAATCCTCTTATTGAGCGGCTGTATGAACACATGGAGTGACCTACATAGGGTATGTCTGGAGGCAAAGGGTGATGTGTGAGATGCGTGACAGGATAGGGTGGTTAATGGAGGGGCGGGGTTTTATGAATAGCCAGTCATTAGTATGACATATACACGTATGTGCACAACTAGGCCTACACAAAGCTTTGTTCAATAACATCTTGTGCCCCTCTAGCATTCACACTGGAGCTGTAACCATTGAGTGCAGCAACTTGGGGCTCAAGAAAGTTAACAAATTTGTCTTTGCTGCTCCAGAGTCAGCCAACAAAGTGACATCTGGACTTCCACGTTCTCTCTTTGTGATTCTCAAGTCAGTGAGAGAAACTGGGAGTGACAGCTGCTCTCAGTAGCCTGTGCATCACAGAGCCCGTGGCACTGCATAGCATGGAGTCTACTGTTTGAGATTATAGATATCAGCTAAAAGGTTTTTATAGGATGGATGCTACAGGCCAGGCTTTGCTTGTGTAAAAGCAAGAGATGTAGCAGTGTACATCTTTTAAGACTACAGGCTTATAAAATATGCTCTAGTCTTTGGGTAAAGTTTCCTGACCAGAGATGGAGGAATATCAAAACCAAGCTGAAGTTTGTCTGTGTTTAACGCACACAGGCACTTTAACATTAGTGTAGCAGCAGTGATGTTTTGTTGAGGAAAACAAACCCTCTGATCCTCCCCTCATAATCCCTCTTCCATGAGCTGTCTATCATCTGAGCGCTTGGCAACCAGGGGCTCTTGGAGGGCTTTTGTTGGCTCATCCTTTCATACAGACCAGCCAATGGCAGACACGATTGTGAATGACCATTTTGTTTTTTTCTCCTCTGTCCAAAGAAGATGAGATAGACTGGACAGTCAGGGTGTTAAGATATCAGAAGATCTGAGAAAGGGGCACGCTTGTGACAAATATCAACTTGGCCAATAAAATGAAATCATGATAAGACCCAGTTACGGGTGAGGTGTTTTATTCATGCAAATAAACTTATTCCACATTTATTCTGTCATGCATTTTTTCCCCCCAATTGTGCATTCCTAATCAGTCTCTAACACACGTTTGTGTGCTGTAGACATCACTAAAAGAATTTTAGCTAGCTGGTAGTTTCAAGAAACAGATTACAAAGTTGTTCAGTGATCATTCCTACCATCACTTTTTATTTAAAGACTCTCATCTCTTTCCTCTCATTCTTCCAAGACTTTAGAGGCTTTTCCCACAACCCAGTCTAATCTATAAGGATTGTTCTCTTCCTTCAAACTCCCTTTTATCTATTCCTTGCTCTCATGGCCTGAATCTCTCCCTGGACTCTTCTGAAATTCTCATGTTCTCTCTGCCCATTTTTATACATTCCCTTACAATCAGGATGCAGCCCTTCCTCTTTTTTTATTTCTTTTTTCTCCCCAGCACAACCTTTGCTCCTCCCTCCTCATTTGAACCTTTGATTGGCCCATCCTGGCTCCTGCTCTGTGATGTGGATGATTTGGCAAAGAATTGCTTGGTGGCTTTGCCTCCATTAACATTCTTCCAAGGGATAACTTTCACTTCCAATGAGCATGTCGAATGTGATTGTAATCCATGTTGCGTAATGAATCGACCCCCTTGTTCTCTCTATTTCTTTTCCTTACTCTTGTATAGCTGGGGTCGTGTCACTTCTAGAAAGATGGATGAAACAAGAACCATAAAAAGGAATAATATAACAAGCAGTCTGTGCTTTATAGTTTTGTTAATATTTTGGATTTCAGAAACTGTTCTAATGATGCAGGAGGTTGCAGTGGAGGTCGAAGGGAAGTTCTCTGCTCTGGCTTCATTCAAGCGCCATTGAGAATAGAAATGAGAAGAAAAAGCAAAGAAATTATATCTAAAATGGTGCTTTTGGTGCAAATGCAGAAATATATTTCTCTGATTAAAAACTCATTTTGGAGCAAACATTTTCTTCTTAAGCTTGGATAATAAGTTTACATGTATATAAGATAACATTAAAAATAGAGAAACATAAAAGAGTTATAATCACAGTCATGTCTAAAACAATACTGGCAGCCACATGTGTCCTCCTCTCATTGTTAATATTTTCTTCAGGTCATTAGAAAGACCTGCTCCTTTATATCCAGATGGTTAATGGCTGATTCCAAATGGAGGGACCAGCATATAAAACCCTCTTAGCATATTAAACCCCAATACCACACGCTTTAGTCACGAAGGAAAGGAATTTGTTATTAGAGTTATGAGAACAACTTCTCATACTACACTGAAAGATGTGGGTGTGTATCTGAGAAGGGAATAAAGCAATAAATAACTCATGCTCAAGTTGGATAATAGGAGGTATTATTATTATTATTATTATTATTATTATTATTATTATTATAAGGGCCTTGCTCAAGGAACCACAGTGGGTAATTTATATGTAATGTATCATGTGATATCATAGATAATATTTATTTGCAGTGTCTAATGGGGGGTAAGGGATTTAAGGTTTGTGACTATTGTACAGTAGAAATTGTTCAACATGTGTAAGCATTTTGTAAATATATCATAAATCCTGTGTGATCATGAGTTAAAATTTCATTGTTTAGTTTGCTTTTTCTCCTGCTGTTAACCCTTTCTACTGGAATACGGACTCAAAATCCTGAAACACGATGGTTTACAGGTCTGAAGGGTTTAGTTTTTTAAGAAAACAAGAACTTCATTTTGTTTGCATTTAGAAAAAAAGTTTTAGATCAAACAAGGTGCAATAGGCAGCATTAAAAGCAAGTGGTAGCTTAGAACGAACCAGTTTTTATGTAGCTACAGAGGGTTTTTAATTGGGAAATCAGTCAGTTCAAAAGTCACATACATATATATATATATATATATATATATATATATATATATATATATATATATATAGGTTTTTAAATTTTTAGTTTTGGTTAAGATGATATTCTCTTTTCTAGTTTCCTTTTGTTTTACTTGTTATATGTAACTGACGCAGAGAAATCAGTGAAATCAATATAAAGCTAAATATTGGTAAACTTAGACGCACACAAGGTCGTGTAGCATGTGTGTGTTGTTCAAGAAAAAATAAACGAAGACTCCAACCTTTGTCATTGTTTCCAGAGAATAATGGCCATTCATTATGTTAACAACAACGTGCCAGTTCATGATGCAAGCATCCTTGAATAGTTAAGCAGAGTCAGTTTCTTGGGATGACTGTGTGTGTCATTCTGAGACAACAACTGACTCAGTCTGAAGTTGAGGCAGGCATGACGTTAACTGATGACACAGATAATCCACAGGAGTGAAACATTTGTTGCAAAAGGTCTGAATGTCTCTGAATGTAAGTGCACGTAAAGAAGGATGAAAACCAATGTGCAGAAATGTAAGTAGAGCTGAATAATCATGACTCACAAGGATGAGCTTCTCCGACAGCCACACTCTACCGCTCTCTGCAGGTCTTCACAGTTGACTGATGAGCAGCTGATAGGACTGAGCTACTCCGATTGGCACAGGTAAGCACTAATTTCTCTGTAAACATTTGGGAAAATAATTTTTACACGCAGACATGATTTGGTCAGTTCAGTTGGAAAATTTCCAGCCGTTAAAACGAAGATGCGCTGAAGTCTGCTGGTCTTAAAATCCTCACTTTTAAAGGAGTATGAAAGGAGCTGGTCGTCCTTGTGGATTTGATAGTACTTTATGTGAACTTGAAAGGGCCATGCTAACATTAATCTATAAATGTAAACTGGAAGTTTTGGTTTTATATTACTAAGATGTCTTTATTTAAACTTTTACCATTAATCTTTAACCTCAAAGGCTTAACAGAAAGCACGTTTGTTGAATTTTCCTTTTTTATGTACATAACAAAGGAATTTCTCATTATTAATCTATTTTTCATAAAGATATTGTATGGTCTTACTATGCTCTGTAAGAAGTTTGGAGCTTTGATCCTTTATTTTTATTAAATCTTTTCTTAATTTCCTATCATGCTTTCTTAGACCTTGTTTTTTTCTGCTGATTCTTCAGGCTCCAATAATGAATTCCTCCCATCTTCTTATTTTATAATGAGGAACACATAAAGGGATATTCTTTTTTCCTAAGAGGGCTTTTTTGAAGTGTCTTACCTGCAGTAAACAGCAGGTTGTCAGTGTGCTCTTAGTTTGGAGATAAATTTTGACCATGAACCTAAACTTAAAGCTTATTAGAACCAGGCCACCTTGCAGAAAAGCAATTCTTTGCAATCATTCTACTTAACTTCAGGCCTTGTGTTCCCACATGGTGCTGCAACATGAAGCATGTATTGTTTGGTGCCAAATTTAACCATTTGATGCAAATAAATTACATGGTGTATAAATGCATAATTCTCAAACTGCTATAAGACTTTTGAAGTTTGAGTTGTTTTAAATTACAAAATATTTACTCTTCTGGTGTCTTGGCTAAGTTTTACCTAAATTAATTGTAGTTCAGTGGGGCACACATGCTGTAACACTATACTGATGGCTTCCCTCCATCCACACTTTTAAGTACATACTATCCCGTCTGTTGTTAATACCAAAGCAGGCAATATATCATACTGGCAGAGACATTTCATCACCAGATAATGGTAAAAGAGGGAGAGGTAGATGCTGTAATCCCATGCTTTCATAGCCAGATTAAAATCCTGGGTCCTGAGATGGGGGAGGGGTGGAATGGTAGGGTTAAGGATGGGCTAGAGGGAGTGGATTAAAGCCTTCTGATCTGTTCCTTGCCCAGCTGTGTCACTGTGGGAGGGGCTTGGAGGATGCTGAAGAGGAGGAGCTTGTTTTAAATTTTTTCTGCTTGTGCTTCTCTAATCTTGGTCTTTATTGCACAATGATTTGAATAACAGGAAATAGTAACTCATTCTTGTAATTGCGCTGACTCGAAGGGTTTCTGGCTAGTTGTTTTCTGGCCATACTAGTGGTGTAGCTTTCTATCAGTTGGCCCATCGCTGTTGATACCTAATAATCACACCAACTACACGATGGGCATAAAACGGTTGTGGTTTTGTGGTTTTTAGTCTTTACTGACTAAAATGTTAAAAGTTTTACCTATTTATTTACTTTACTGCTGAATATTTGGAAAGCTAATGGCATTCCAGCCAATTTCAGCTGTTTTGTGCTAGTTAGCATTAGCATGATTGCAGAAAATATTCACGGAAAACAGAGCAAATGGTATACTTAAAGATTCGCACAAATCTGATAGCAATGCTACCCATGTCTTCTTCTCTTTATTTTAAAGAGTATGTTGCTGTAATGTATTCATAGATTTACAGTACAATTTAGCACTGGGAGAAAAATATGTAAGACTAGGTTTCAGTCAAGCAGAGAGAATCTTATCCAGAAACATTTAAGCTCAGAGTTGGAGCAGCTGTATTATACTGCAGCCAACAAAAAATGTGCATAATTCTGTCAGCACCTCAAGACTACAGACTTAGTGAGAAGGGAGGTGGTAAGGACTCGTTAATTTTAGGGTACGAAGGAGTGGGAGAAAGACCAAAGAAAGGAAATGAAAGAGAAAAGACTCCTAGTTCTCAACTAGTGTAAGACTTTGTTGACAACCACTGAAGGAAAACGGTTGAACACAATCTGCACATGCTGAGAGTTTCTGCACATTGCAGCAGCGGGAAGCCCAAACTGGAGTAGGATTTGTATGAATGAGAAGAAAGGAAGAGAAAAGGAATGGGAATGTAGGGTCAAACCCCCCTCAGTAACACTTATGTAAGGTTACTTACATAATAACATATTCAACTGGTGTGTATGTGTGTTTTATGCCTCTGTCTAGACAAGAAGGGTAACTTGACTTTGGGTGGGGGATACAAGAGGAGGGGTACTCGAGCAAGCCCAGCAGGAGAGGATTGCGGGATTATTTGTGTGTGTGTGATGAACATAAAAAGAGGTGGGGGTGAGTATGGGAAGGTATTAAAGTCAGAGTGGAGGGAGGGACTGACAAGCATTGAATGCAAGCCCACATTTGTGTATGCAATCCAGCTCTCCACTTCTTTCTGTCTCATTTCACGCTTGTCTTTCCTAACTCATCTATACATCAATTTATTTTCTTTTCCTTAAAGTTCTCCCCTCATTTTCCCTCTCTCATCATTCCCCTTTCCCTTCCTTGTCTCTTAATATTCTCTGATCTTAATCCCATTTTTTTTTTGTTCTCTTAATTCTCTACCCCAATCCCTTTTTTCTCTTCTATACTTTTTTTTTTTTGTTGTTGTTGTTATTTAAAGAGTCAGCAGTGCCAGACAAGACAAGTTTGGAGGACAGAAGACATAGTTGCTACTACTGGTGGTTTACTAGTGGTTAGCCTTAGCATACTTGTGGGAGCTTGGCGATGGTCACAACCATGGACGATCCTTGTCCCAATGGGGTACAGGAGAAGGAGGAGATGCCCTCAGGACAACCTGGCGTGGAGGGGCCCCCAGCTGTGCAGTCCCCCCAGGGAGCAGATACATCTGGAGGTGAGGAAAGGAGGAGGAAGAGGTGGCTTGGTATACAAAAAAAGATGCAGTGGTTTTGTGTTTAGTTGTTTGAGCGGGAGGGATTCATTGAGCTCCTTATTAAATATTTATTGATTGAAAACAGTTTTACCTTTCAGTTAGCTTTTACACAGTGGCAATTTTCTCAGTATGAGATGAAAAAAACCTGACAAAGTTTTTAAAAGCAATGTTTCCTTTACTTACATACTCCCACAACCATGTAAGATGAGTTCAAATGTATCGATGGATCCAAAAGTTTTTCAATAAAGTTTTGGCAGAAATTTGCAGGCAATTTTGGTTAATAGAGAGCTAATGTGTGCCTATAAGCTAAGCTAAAGTGTGTGGCAGCAATGGAACATTCAATCCGTTTATTATTTTTTACCCAGTAAAAACATTAAAAACAAATTCTTATATACATTGTTGACCTGGTGAGTGCCAGAAAACACTTGAGCGGCAGGGAACATGAGAGAGAGGAAAAAATTAAACAATCGTACATCATTAGAAATAAAAAGTCATGTTAGATTGTGGTAAAATAATGCAACCACAGATAACAGCTTATTTATTTTTATTATTTAATTTTCCTCATAAGACTAGCATCAGTAACTGGGTGGTTCTGATGTAAATTGTGCAAGGTGTAGACAGCTGATAGTGATGATACAGCTAACCACGCAGTTTGAGTGTTCATAGTCTGACAAAATGTGACCTGTCTAAAACTTCAGATTCATCATTTCTGCAGGAATCATTGTTGGTAATGGGGGTGAAGAATCACTTTCACTCTTAGATTTTGATCACCAATTCATAACATTATCAAAATCAAGTATTTTGATTGTGTTTTGATTGAGAGACCACTTTGGGCAAATGTTAAGCTGCAAACATATGTGTAGTTTAGATTTTAGTTATTATTATTTATTCTTTATTGCCTTTATTAACGTATTGCCCAAGGGCGTTTTAACCTGATTTAAAACTAGTGTTACTTATTAGAAAGTATGCATATATTGGTCATTTTCAGTGTTTAAGTTAATGTAGCTTGCACAGAAAAACTGTTATTTATCCAGTACAGCTGACTTTTATCAGGTTTTAACAGGATTACACGTTTTTAAATGTCCTCTAATCAGTATCAGTTTGAACTATTTATCCATTGATTTTGAGATATTAACTGTTACAATTTTTACATTTAACCTGATATTAAAACATTTTTCTATAGCTATAGCATGTTTCAGTTTGTTAGCTTACAAGCCATTTGAATTATACTTTTAGCTAACTGTCTAGCTCCTTTGCTAAGTTTTCATGCACATTCACTCCCAACAATAATGCTTCAGTATAACAGTCAAACTATTGTGTACAACTATGTTTTTTTCCCCCAGTCATGTGCAGTTTTTCTTTTTGTGTTTGTTTTTAGCGCACCCTTCTGAGTTCTTTGGTAGATTAGCCACTCTGAAGCAGAGCTACCTGTAGCCCATTTTGTCTGGAAGAGCAACACTTAACCTGCACTACTGAAATAGATGCACAGGAATGTATTTAGTTATAAAGAAGGTGTCCACTTTTGTGTTTCTCTGATCTTCATCTCATATGCCACACTTCACATGGTACATTTTGTCAGGGTTTTTCTTGTGAGATGGGTTTTGCATCCCTTGAAAAATAAAATTATTATATAGGTAGCCTCTGCATTGGCATTCAGAGCACACAGTGTTGGTAGATGTAGAAACAGATGCAGTGGCTAAATGCAGGGAGGGAGTGCAGATAAAACAGATAAAGGAAGGAACTTAAAAAAAGGTAAACAAAAAAAGTGATTCATTATGTGGACAAATTAAACTGCTGCAAAAGCCAACCATAATAACTGCCTAGTTTTACCATCTTTCATATTCCTCAATTCCTTTAAGCCAAACTAAGTAACTTTATGGGCTCATATCTCCATGCCATATTTCACGAGCTTATAGATCGTTTGAACGGAATCTGTTACTAGATTTGTGACTTCTTGTTGGGATGAGTAAAGTACACACAAGTACACAGGCTGCATGGGGTGGATTTGGATTAAGTAAACATTCCTGTGGTCGAGGACGGGATGACAGTGATCTCAATGAGTAAAGGTCAACAGATGCATGCACAAAAACACACACACACACACACACATATATATATATATATATATATATATATATATATATATATATATATATATATATATATATATATATATGTATATGTATATACTACCATTCAAAAGTTTGGGGTCTCTGTGCCATGGGATTCAATAGGGAAGTTTTGAACGGTAGTGTGTGTATATATATATATAATATAATATAATATAATATATGAACAGCTGTTTTGTACGCTCTGCACCTTTTTTTCCAACTAGTTTAAATGTGATTTTTGATTTTCCTTTAATGTGTGTTTCTCAGAAGCTGGTTGTGGAAAAAAAGAGTCAAGCTTGTGTATTTCTCTCCAGCAAAGCAGAATTTTTCTGTCTTTCACAAAAACAGAACAAGGTTTTAGATGTACTTGAAGTCCAGGCTCTAATGTGTAATTATGAAAATTGGAAGAACTGGAGGTCATACCAAGACTCACTGTATAATTGAGCACACTAAAATGAAGAGGGTGGGTCAGTGCTTGTTTATTGTTTGTGTGTGTGTGTGTGTGTGTGTGTGTGTGTGTGTGTGTGTGTGTGTGTGTGTGTGTGTGTGTGTGTGTGTGTGGTCTTTACTACAATTACACCTCTGCTCTGAAGAAGTGCGTGTGGTCCTTAGAGCAACTAAACATCCTGCTCATACTGACAGTTGTGTATCCAAATTGAGTTTTAAGGTTAGTGTTCTTGTGCTGTCAAGCAGAAAATATATATAATGCTTCATGGATGTAATAAGTTTAATAGACTACAGTGCAGTTTTTAAACTCCTTCCCCTTTTTGTCCTTCATGAATATTTAAGATTTGTTTTGCATTGAGCCTACTGTTTATGCAGTCTGACTGTGTTTTCTGTTGTCTTTGTTTTCTTTTATCAATCTGACTCCTTTTTTTTTTTTTAACAAAACATTTTGGTTTTTGTCTGCACGAGAAATAATGTGATTGGTTTTGTGCACCAAACTGGAAAAAGTAACTGAGATTCTACATAAACTACAGGAATACGCCCATTTGGTTGGAATCATCATGTTATTTTTACAAAATTATGAACTCAGACTATTATGAACCCATTAATTATCTTTAGAAGTAGTTGTGTTTCTATTGGAATACACATTAAGTTTTTAAAATAAAGCCCAAAAAAAAAAAAAAAAAAAAGAAAAAGATGCCACACCTACAAAAAATTTCTTGTTGCCAATATTTTCATATATAGTTAGCCTTATAGCATGATTGCCTAGGTCATATTTTGGCTAAATTATATCTGCCAGACTCTACTTTCCTAACACTGCTGATTCACTGTGCATCTTTTCCTATAAAACCTTAAAATGACTTAATTGTGCTATTAGTCTAACTATATTGTAACATAGCAGCTAATCTTTTTTGTTAAAGCATTCCATATATTTCATCTGCATGTGCATGTTTGTTAAGTTGTTTCACATTCAACAAGTGCATTTACCAGACAACATATGTTGACATTAGCAACATCAGGATTTCATCATTTATATAACCAAGGTAGCAATTTAGACTGTGCAACATTTTTTTTTCTAAAGAGCAGGTTGATGGTTAGACTGTGACTTGATGACACAGCATATGATCCACAGTTAAATAATAATAATAATAATAGTGGTTTAGTTGAGCAAAACACAGAGAAATCTTAGTCTACTGAATATAAATGCTGACTGGGCATACCTATTATCCACATAAGTGTATAATGACACACAGACACATGCTTTCACACAGACAGATGTTCCCAGGGCTTTAAGTGCCTTAAATGGGCTTACATGAGCTTTGAGACCCTGGCATTAGGGCTTTAGCTGGGTCATACCAGCAGTCCACACCTCTTTGATGTTTGTGTTAACATGTTACAAGATTGTTCAGATTTTTTTTCTAACATCTTACAGCCCTTCCTCACTTTCCTATGTCTCTCTATGTATATCTGTATGTTTGTGTTTTGCCCTGTCCGTCCAGCCATGCAGCAGGTGATGGATAATCTGGGAGAGGTGCCCACCTCCGCGGGTGCCAAAGACATCGACCTGCTTTTTCTGCGCGGCATCATGGAAAGTCCCATTGTACGCTCCTTTGCTCAGGTAGCACACATACATAGCTCAGGGTGAGCAGCAGTTAGCAGACTAACCCGTAGCCAGCTTGGAGGTCCTCCCCCATCATGCTCTTCTGCCAGCAGTGCTTTGCTTGCTCTGGCTGAGGTGCTGAAATACAGTAAGGCTTTGATTAATAAATGCTGCAGCACACAGAAGACATGATGCATACATACAGATTTAGATTTACATTGCTGTGACTTTTTCACTGGTTGTGCATGTATCGCTTCATCTCTGATTACAAACCACTTGCTTTAAGACACTTTACTGCTGTATGAAATCTAGTGTGCAGCAAGTTGAATTAGTGGACAATTGCGCAGGAGCTCCTGCCAGACAGTCTGTTGTCACTTTCCACTATGCAACTGCTCCCTGCAGGGCTGGAATTTGTAGAAATGAGAGATAACTTCTTTTCCTCTGTAACACAAGACAGACAGTGGCTTGATCACAGAGCAAAACAGCCCATTCTACTAAATGCAGAATGCAATATTATGTTAGCAATCACTACCATTCACTAAGTCTTTACACATCCAGATGAAAACCAACATGAAACGGAGAGCTATTAGAAGCAGCTGCCTTTTGTCTACGTCTGAGAGGAGCCTGCCCTGAGTTTCTTTGTCTTTCCAGGCTCACGAGCAGCTGGAGGAAGTGAAGCTGGAGGCGG
The DNA here is from genome assembly GCF_017639745.1 of Melanotaenia boesemani. Lineage (NCBI taxonomy): Eukaryota > Metazoa > Chordata > Actinopteri > Atheriniformes > Melanotaeniidae > Melanotaenia > Melanotaenia boesemani. The sequence goes on along the minus strand of NC_055698.1, from coordinate 13,956,206 downwards.
TGCAGGACAACAATGTGGAGCTGGTGACAGAGATCCTGGGTGACATCAGCAGCCTCAAGGTGAAAGACGATAGTGCGGCTGAACTGTCCAGGATTCTCCAGGAGCCGCACTTCCAGGTGAGACAGAACATATACAAACAGTCAGGGAATATTAAGACAGATGGGATTGGAACAAGGAAACCATGTTTTTCATTGCCATGGTGAGCCATGGTGATGTGAATGCAGTGATGGTTCTCCTGTAAAAGGGTGGCAGTCTAAAGGTGTTTGGCTGCAGTTGTGCGCAAAGATCCCTCTGATTGTTCTATAGCCAATAACCAATTCTCTATAACATGTCATATTATGCTCTGTGGTGACTTTGCCGAATACAGCAGACTTCTAACAGCTCAAATGGTCTGACACAGACATTTACCATAAAAGCCATAACCACTTTATATGATCTCCATCACCTTCTCTTTCAGACAGACTGGAAACAATGTCTTCCTGTGGGCTTAATGAGGAATTTCACTTGTCTTATTTTGCTGAAACCCTCTCGGAATAGAGTGTAAATTTAATTGTGGATATCCTTGTGTCCATTTTTGTCATTTTGGACATATGGAATCAGCTTGCCACATTGAAATACCTAGTACTTTGTAGCTTTTACTTGAAACAAATGCCATTACTTGCCTGTATTGCTATGAGTCTACTCTCCTTTTTAAGGACCTATACTATACTACCAGAAAACCAGTTTGAATATTTTTCTTTAAATGTTTTGCCACACACTGGATGTTGAAGCCAGTGTGCAACTTTAATGTTTTGACAATAGTTACAGTAGCACATATTAGATTTTTTTTATCCTGCTGTCATGCATCAGTAGAACACTAACCTCCATCACCAGACCTACCAGCAGCTTTATGCAGACTAGACCAATAGGACTTGTTTTCCTGAGCCCAGTGCCGCCTTTGCACCAATCAGAGCCTTTTGTGCTGTAAGCTGAAGGATAAGACCCTGTTGACCTACTGAGTAGGACGGATATGGTGGAAAGGGGGTGGGGGGCAGGCTATGTAGAAAGGGAAAACAGATATTGCATCACACAACGGAGCATTTGAGTTTACAGATATTTTTTCCAAGTAAGTTATTGATATTTGTTAGATATTTTAGGAAAATAGTGACACTAATATTATGTTTAAATAAAAGCTGCTGGAGGGATACTTAACTCTGTCAACCAAAAATGAAGGGATTAGATCATAATAATAATCCTCTCTTTTGATCCATTAGATGATTGACTTTTTTTCATACATACATGTAATAAAGGTACCACTGAAATTTCTGAGTCTTGAAAAATTAAAAAGAAAATGATTCATTTACAAGTTGAGGGCTTGTCTCTGTTGCATTTTAAATTTCCTATCTCATCATGTTTTGTCTGTAGAGCTACCATCGATCTGTTTTTACGTCAGTCGTTAAGCATCACAGCAGCTTTAAACATGTGTTCATACCAGATGAAGTCAGACCAAAGCAGCAAATTTCCTAAGCAGTATGAATTGAGCAAGGACATATTTTATGGTTTGGGCATTAAGGAAGAATCTGCTTATTCTTTGTCCTGCTTTACATTATATTCTCTTTTCTTTCTTTCAGTCTCTTTTGGAGGCCCACGACATGGTGGCATCAAAATGTTATGAAGTCCCTCCTCCGGCCGATACGACCAATGATGCAGCAGTGAACAGCGCTCTCATGCAGGCTGATGCCGTGCGCATGATTGGCATCAGAAAGAAAGCTGGGGAGCCACTGGTGAGCATAGACCAGCACTCACTATATTTGAATAGATGTGCGTGGATGGATGTTTCTAGAGGGGTGGGGGTTGAGTACAAGAATGGCCATGAATGATTAAAGATGTGTAAGCATGTGAGGATAAATGCTCCCCTCCCAACATCTTCTTCTCAGGGTGTGACATTTCGTGTAGAGAAAGACGATCTGGTCATTGCCAGAATCCTTCATGGCGGTATGATTGACAGACAGGGTCTGCTCCATGTCGGTGACATCATTAAGGAAGTCAACGGGAAAGATGTTGGCAACAACCCCACTGAGCTGCAGGAGATGCTCAAAGACTGTAGTGGAGGGATCACATTGAAAATCCTTCCTAGCTACCGAGACGCTCCTGCACCTCCACAGGTGACACACACAAGCAGAAAGCATCACAATAACCTCTTAAAACAAGTAAACAGTTTTTTCTTTTCATAATAAGTGGCAGATGTTGGGTGGTGTCGCCAGGCTGGTGATTTGGCCTTCCCACAATCCCATGCGTATGAATGTGAACTCTGGGAGCCCTATTAATAACACTCCACATGCTATGTAGGTCACAATAGTTTCTATCTCATGCACACACTCCACATAACACATGCATGCTTCATGTGGTTACGTGCTCCCTCACATGGAAAGTACAGTAAGCTATGATATTCTCATTTTCTTTCATGCTTGCACCAGTAACAACTCCCCTATAAAAACAGTCGAAGAAATTGTGGATTTTGAACAAATTGACTTAAACCTGAAAATACCTCAAAGGCTTAAATTACATGAAAGAAGTAAATGTGAATGAGACAATTCAAAATCACATCTAGAGCTCAGAACTGTGGCTCAAAGCGCTGTGCAGTGTACTTTACTGGCTTGTTTTATTGCTTCCTCTGGCTGCTTGTTTAATATAATACATCTGCCAGAGTACTTAGCCATTCTGGCAAACGCCTCTGCTGTTGGGGCTGCATGAAAAGCAGTGTCAGGTGCTGTGTGGTTTTTGGGACACAATGGGTGTTTAGAAGTTGTTGTTTTGTCAGTTTAGTATTTTGTTAGTTGTTCAAGCACATTTTGAATTCATGAGGTCTTATGATGTCAAAACAGAAGTAAATGTGTATTTAACTGCTGCATCTGATAAACACAGGTGTATGTGCGGCCATACTTTGACTACGACCCAGCCAATGACAATCTGATCCCTTGTCGAGAGGCAGGAATGGCCTTCCAGAAGGGTGAGATCCTCCAGATTGTCAACCGAGAGGATCCCAACTGGTGGCAGGTGAGCCTTCCTCCATTCACTGTTTTTGACTGAGCATCAGTAAGGATTACACAACCACAAATATTTCAAATTGCTCTGTAATCTGTTCAAGGCGTGCCAAGTAGTGGGCGGAGCCACAGGACTGATACCCAGTCAGTTCTTAGAGGAGAAGAGGAAAGCTTTTGTGCCCAGAGACTTTGATGGATCAGGTGGGTTTCTAAATGTCCTTTTTGGATTATACCTGAACTTTGTGTGAACACCAGAATGATTCTTTTGGTTAGAGCTTAAATTCTCAGAAGTTATACCCTTGCCTCTTAAAGTTTTGCTGGCGGAGGAGTGACTGCAGACCGGTTTAAATGCTGGAGGCCAATCTATCAATCCTCTACTGCTCTACCAACAAGCTCAGAATTTAATCACTTAGATAATAGTCCATGCCTGCCCCCATCAGGTCAACTGTTGCAACAGCAAATATAGACAGTCAAAAATGTTAGTCTTGTTTGGTTTTGCAGGAATTCTTTGTGGCACCATAGCTGGAAAAAAGAAGAAGAAGATGATGTATCTTACAGCCAAGAATGCAGGTCACAAAACTCTCTGATGATTCTCATCTTGATATTTTTTATCCATGACTAGCTCACACAGTTTGAATAAATGTTTCAACAGAATTTGATAGGCACGAGTTACAGATTTATGAGGAAGTAGCAAAAGTTCCTCCGTTCCAGAGGAAGACCCTGGTTCTTATCGGGGCTCAGGGAGTAGGTCGACGCAGCCTGAAAAACCGACTGATGGTCCTCCAGCCTACTCGCTTCGGCACCACCATACCATGTATGCAATGCTTGGATTTTGTTTGTAATGCAGCACAAAATGGTTTCACTAAGACAAAGACAAAAGCAACTAAATCATCTCTTCTGTCAGACACCACACGGAGGCCAAGGGATGAGGAGTTAGATGGCAACTCCTACCACTTTACCTCAAGGACGGAGATGGAGGCGGACGTCAAAGCTGGCCGCTTTCTGGAACACGGCGAGTACGATGGTAACCTCTATGGCACAAAGATCGATTCCATCCATGAGGTGGTCGCCACAGGGCGCACCTGCATCTTGGATGTAAACCCACAGGTAAAACTTGAAGAATTTCACCTTTAAAATAACAGTGAATACAAGCTGCATTTATTATAGTGTTATACTACAGTGAATTTAGTTTATTCTAATAGCTGAAGCAGGAAAAGTGGGTAAATTTAAATTACTACCAGCGATCAGCAGTGTTACAGTTACTGTGATGTCACGTTATGTTTCTCTCCAGGCTCTGAAGGTATTGAAAACAGCAGAGTTCATGCCCTTCGTGGTGTTCATTGCAGCACCTGATTTTGATACTCTCAAAGCAATGCACAAAGCTGTGGTGGATGCAGGCTTCACAACTAAACAGCTCACAGTAAGTCAACCACTTTAATGCACAAAAATATGATAAGAATATAGATTATTTTTAAATATATTTTGTTGGAGAGTTTATGAGGGAGGGAAATGTTTGTTGGTTTGTTCTTTTAAGGAGAGATGCTGCAATTTTGAGGTATGGTAATGTACAATGACAATGAAGCATTAATTAGTTCATGATTACACAATGTAATACAACCCCTGGCAAAAAGTATGGAATCACCAGTCTTGGAAGAGCGCTCATGCAGTTGTTTGGTTGTGTAGAACAAAATCAGAAGACAAACATGACACAAAACTCTAGTCATTCCAAATGGCAACTTTCTGGCTTTAAGAAACAATAAAAGAAACAACGAAAAAACATTGTGGTAGTCAGAAAAGGTTACTTTTACTGACCAAGCACAGGGAAAAAAATATGGAATCACTAAATTCTGAGGAAAAAAATATGGAATCAGTCTGTTTTTTTTGGGGGGGGGGGGGGGGGGGGGGGGGGGGAGATTTCCTTTCCCTAAATGAGCACCTGCTTCAGATTAGATCTGCTTGTTAGTCTGCAGTTAAAACCACACCTGTGACCACACCTTGGAGACCTGTTTCACCAAGGGGACTGGCATGAATCATGGCTCCCACACAGGAGATGTCGCTTGAAACAAAACAGAGGATAATAAAACTTCTTGAAGAAGGTAAATCTACACGCAATGTTGCCAAAGATGTGGGCTGTTCACAGTCAGCTGTGTCTAAGATATGGACCAAGTACAAGGAACATGGGAAGGTTGTTCAAGCTAAGCGCACTGGTAGACCAAGGAAGACATCCAAGCGTCAAGACAGAAAACTTAAGGAAATATGTCTTAAAAACAGAAAATGCACAACAAAACAAATGAAAAACAAATGGGAGGAAATTGGAGTCAATCTATGTGACCGCACTGTGAGGAATCTCCTGAAGGAAATGGGATTTTCATACAGGAAAGCAAAACGAAAACCATCATTGACACCTAAACAGAAAAGAACAAGACTACAATGGGCTATGGAGAAGCAGTCATGGACTGTGGAGGACTGGATAAAGGTTATCTTTAGTGATGAATCACGGATCTGCATTGGACAAGGTGATGATGCTGGAACTTTTGTTTGGTGCCGTTCCAATGAGATTTATGAAGAGGACTGCTTGAAGAAAACATTAAAATTTCCACAGTCCTTGATGATATGGGGCTGCATGTCAGGTAAAGGCACCGGGGAAATGACCGTTGTCACTTCCTCAATAAATGCACATCAATTGAAAAGATATTTGGGGATGATGATATCATTTTCCAGGATGACAATGCATCTTGCCATAGCGCAAAAACTGTGAAGGCATTCCTTGAAGAAAGACGCATAAAGTCAATGTCATGGCCTGCAAATAGTCCGGATCTCAATCCAATTGAGAATCTGTGGTGGAAATTGAAAAAAATGGTCCATACCAAGGCTCCAACCTGCAAAGCTGATCTGGCAGCAGCAATCAAAGAGAGTTGGAGCCAAATTGATGATGAATACTGTTCGTCACTCGTCAAATCCATGCCTCAGAGACTGAAAGCCAGAGGTGGTGCAACTAAGTATTAATGGTGTTAGAATTTTGTTTTTGGTTGTGAAAATAGACTGATTCCATATTTTTTCCTCAGAATTGAGTGATTCCATATTTTTTTCCCTGTGCTTGGTCAGTAAAAGTAACCTTTTCTGACTACCACAATGTTTTTTCGTCGTTTCTTTTATTGTTTCTTAAAGCCAGAAAGTTGCCATTTGGAATGACTAGGGTTTTGTGTCATGTTTGTCTTCTGATTTTGTTCTACACAATAAAACAACTGCATGAGCACTCTTCCAAGACTGGTGATTCCATACTTTTTGCCAGGGGTTGTATAGACCACATACATACCCACAGAGAAAAAGAGGTTCCCAATCTGCATTTATTCCTTTCCGTCCTAAATTGTTTAAACTCTAAATATAATTAAAAATAGCACAAAGACAACATATCAAATGTTTAAGATGGGACAAGTTTGATGTATTTTAAGAAGATACTGATCTGATGATAGTTGTGGAAACCTCAACCCAGTAACAACGGGTCTCAAAAGATCCAGTTAATATCCAGTTACCAGACATTGAAGGACACCTTCAAATGTTCTTAGTCCACTCTGAGTGTTCAGAACTCTTTTGACAACTTCAAGAGGACCAACTCAATATCAGACAAGTGTCATGACTGATAAGTGTATATAGAGCAGGTGTTGTCTACCAAATGTGCTGCTACACATCTTTTCTTATTTTGTTCCTGAAATAAATACTTGACATTCTCCACATTAAGTAGTTAAGTAAAACAAGCCTAGAATAAGCCTGGTGGTCATCTTCCAACTAGAAGGTACAAACCTCTGTATGTCCATGAGTTGCTGTGTCCTTCGGCGTCTGCAATGCTCATCCGTGCTTGATTGCAGAGAGAAGCCATTACATACAGTACATATGGAGTTTATGTACAACATGAAGCCCTGTATTAGCGTCTATACGAATGGGGGTATTGGAAACACATGGTAATCACTTTGTAGCACCTAAATAAAGTCAAAAATGAACTTTTTTCCAAGTCCAATTAAAAAGGCACTGAAACTGGTTCCAAGGTTGTTGGAAGTTGTCATATATAACGACTTTCTTCCATTTTTTATTACTCTCTATAGCAACACTGCTAACACACGTCAGATTTGTTTAATTCATGTGTGAATTAAAGCTTGTAAACATTTACACTACTGACCTGACCCTCATGTTTTGGCAGGATGTGGATCTGAGGAAAACAGTGGATGAAAGTGCCCGGATCCAGAGGGCTTACAGCCACTACTTCGACCTGACCATCGTCAATGACAACCTGGATAAGGCCTTTGAGACATTACAGGCTGCTGTGGACAAACTGTGCAATGAACCCCAGTGGGTCCCAGTGAACTGGGTATACTGAGGACCAGCACCAGTGCTTCCACTCTCTGCTCTGCATGGGTCACAGTGACCCATCAGTGTGTGTGTGTGTGTGCTTCTGACCACAAAGGCCAAAGAAGAGGAGAAAGGAGGGAAGAGAAACCAATGAAAATAACATAATTGATGAAATTTGATCTCTCTCTCTTCTCTTGGGCCTGCACACTGTGCAACTTTTTCTACTCAAAACTCAAAGGGAAAGAGTGCTTATTTATTTTATACATTTTTATGAAAGATCTTTCTATTCAATGTTTGATTTCACTGAGAATGAAACAAAGAAAATATGTATGTGGGCCATGTTCTTGAATTAATTTATTGTTGTAGTTCTGTGTCATTTTGTAGTGGTTCTATTTAAAGTTTTGTCAGCCCTTCTCCCTCACACACATGATCACCAAAGCTCCACGATGAGGACAAGTAAAGGCTATGGATCTTGGAGAAGTTATTTTTACATGTCAAAGCTATGCCTGATCAACCACTGTAGCTGTTTTATTTTCACCTTGATACCACTGAATTCTTTAGTGTTTTTAAGTCGCTGGCCCCGAACCTTTTAATCTGTGTCCCTCACTGGATCAGTTGGGTTAATCAAGAGTTTTAAAACCTGTTTGTGCAAAAGTACTCCAGTGTGCAGAAGAAAAACTATTTAGTAAGTAGTTTTTCAAATATCAAATTCTCTCATTTTTCTAGTTTTGTTTCACAATTTTATTATTTTTTTTTAAATCAGTGTGATTTATAGTGTCTAGTGTTTGGTCTCAGATGATCCTCAGCTTTACACTTGACCTGTCTGTTTAGTTTTAAGTGACGTTTAAAGCATCATTGCCTGACATCTTTTACCGTTTTCACAAGCCAGTTTCTTTCATGTTTTGATTTTTGTGAATGCAGCACACCCCAGTCAGTCCTTAACGGTTCTTATGTTGAGTGTCATAGCATGCCAAAGTCCTGAACTGGGCTCCAAATAAAATTTAAAACCCACAGTTCAATGAACCGGTTGAAAATAATGTGACTTTGAATGATACATGCATACAGCAAAGCCAAACTGCCAAATGCTAAAACTGTAGCATTGCTATATGTCCTCTGTTTTGTATGTTTTTCTCAAAAAAGAAAAAGAAAAATCAAGCAACTTCAGTTTCATTTGCAAATTATTTGCTCTGAAACTGTTTTGCATTTCTAGGGGTAAAAAAAAAGCAAATAACTGATCTTGTATGACATTATTTGTTAAATGTAAGTTTCAAAATCCCGAGATCAATGTGTGCCAGACCTGCAGTCTAAGTGTTTCCTCATCAACCCCATGTTTGTGTTTGTTTGTACATTTTTTATTAGTAAAGTTCTAATTAATAAAATTGAAAAAGATCTCAATAAAAATAAATGAAAAATATGTGCTGCATATTAAAATATACCTCAAAGAGCTGACTATTAAACCCCAATATGCTTTGGTACAGAAAAAGGCAGTTAAATTGAATGGGTCCATCATTAAACATTGAAACTATCACCTTCTTTATGTTTAACATGTTTAAATTCTTTAACAAGACATATGTATGACATGGTATTTATTAGTCTTCAAGTCAGATCTATGAGTGCTTGAAAACATACAAAAAGCTTTAATTGTGATTAATGTGTGTTAAAATTCATGTTAAAATGTGGACCATAAGTTTCATCCATCTCCAGGCTTCTACCACTGCTGGGAAAGGAGGGAGCTGGTCATATGTCTGTTACTGACAGCCTTGTATCAAAATGTCTGGGGGAAAAGACCCCTTGTACTGGTAATTTTTTTGAAAAATCTAAAATAAACCAAAATGTGATTCTTTTTTTTTTTTTTTTTTTAGAAAATCCTCTTCAGGGACTTTGAGCATTTTATGTGGCGACAGATCATCTGATGTGATATTGAGCTTATATAAACTGTTTCACCCCTAAAAGGACTGAAACATTTCTATTTGTATTACAAAGATAAACAAATTTAAAAGGAGAAAAATACACGACTGAAGTAGGAACTGTTCTTTATACATTTCATTCACTGTGTCAAAACGCATGTAGCCAGAGTATTCTTTGAAAATCACCTGTCTTCAGCTCATACATGTGCTATTCACCAGCAGCTCAGAGGACCTTTCAAGCTGAGCTTTAAAACTGGTTCTGGACTGGAGGTGAGCTGTGGTGAGTGACACGGCAACGGCCTTCAAAGTGTTTACAGAACAGTTTGGTATATAACATCGCTAGTGAGATAAATTGAATTGTGAAAGTTAGAATTAAGTTCAGCTGCTTCAGCGTCAGGGTGCAGTCACAAAAGAAAGCACTAATGTCATTAGTAACTCTTGATGCTCCGACTGTCAAAATCTGGGTCTATTTCACTGTGAAAAATAATAATTTGGCCGATGAAGATGGTTTTTGTCATTTAGTTTTTCTTTAATGCTATAGAAACAACGAAACATTCATTCATAAAAATAACAGAGCAATAAGTGTTAAACCATTTCAGCCCTTTATTACACTACAATGAAAGGAGCGTAAATTTATTTTTAAATAACCTGTTTACATAAAATAATCCTTTCAATTATAATATTTCTGAAAACTTTGAGTATAACCAAGTTAATGATTTGCTGTGCTTATATAGGCCAACAAAAATTTGGCCTATAATTTCAGAAGGAAGTAACCTGGACTCACCAAATTAATATTGATCAGCGCTACCCTTTATCTCATTTACTGAAAATCACAGCCACGAGGTGAATATCAGCAGATTTATCTGGGATTCCTGATTAGTAACAGTTGCTTTTCCAATTGTGCCAAGTTGAAATAGGCGCAGCAGAACTGGCCCTATACAGATTTAAGTCCCAAAAGGGTGCATGCAAAATCTGCTCTTATCTGCTAGTTTCTCTTCTTGATATAGTGTAACTGGGATTAAAGAGAAATTATTGCATTCACCTGGTTTTTATGAGGTATAAATAAAATTTTAAGCAGTCCAGACCTAATCTCAAGGCAACTGCTGTGATATAACAGGTCATTTTTTTGCCAGCAGCATCTTTCTATGATTCCTATTTTAAGGTGTTGCCTGTGCAAATAATCAACTGTTTGCACATTCTTGACCCTTTTAATTATCATTACTCATCCAGGGGTTGGTAAAAGTTTCCAAATATTAAAATCACAACACAACAACATGTTTTCAACATTTTTATTAATTAACGCAACTTACAGTCAAGCCAAAGAGTAACCTACATTAAGTGATACGTATTCACATTATGTCCTAACAGGGTTTACAGCATATCTTGTGTTCTGTAAGCATAATTGTTACCAAAATAAAGAAATGTAAAATAGAAATCAAAAGCTTACAACATTACAACAAGAAGAAGGAGCTTAGCAGTGGATGTGAACAAATTAATTCAGCAACGTGAAGACCCTCACCAGAACAGGAATGACAACAAATTCAGATTTGGCATGTTGTGGTTTAAATAAGGGAGAAAAGATGGAGAGAGAGGATTTGTGTTTTTATATATAAAACTCAAAACTGAGCTCAAAATGACACAAATGAAGGGAGGTTTGAAGTCACACAGCCTTGCAGGGCTGCCTTTGCCAAGAAACTTTGGTCACCAGTAGGGGGGGGGGGGGACCCCAAAAAACTAAGTATACTGGAAAAGAAAAGTACAAAGAAAAAGGGGAAATTAATTTTAAACTTTTAAGATTATTCATCAACAGATGATTGTCTGTCTAGCGTAAATTAAAGAAGAGAAGCTTGTCGGTCAACTACAAGTCCAGGACAGACTCTACATTCATAGGAGGTAGATAACATGGCAATGACACGACACGTTTTAAAACAATCCATCTGTAGGAAATGGAGCTGTCTGTCAAGTCTGTGATATTCTAGTGCATAATTTCTCCAACTTTTAAGGCCAAATAACCTCACGTTTAACTCTAAGGCTATCTTAAGACAAAGGTGTGGGTGGGAGGGGTGTGGGACAAGGATGCAGTAAACAGATAAAGCCCTTTCACGGCAATACCTGAGTCTTTTTTTTTCTTTTGGCTACACACACACACAAATGGGAAAGATCTTTAAAAAAAAAAAAATAGCAAAATATGTTTGATAAGATTTACTTATTATTTGCATAAATTAGACATCTTTTGGCCACAAAGTGTAACATGTTATTGGGTGAACTGCGGCATGAGCGTAGTCTGTTGTGACGTTCAAACCTCCCGAGGGGAAACATTATAATGTTATTGGACAATATGAAGTACACTAAAGAGGAAAAAAAAAAGTCAATGCAGCATATATCAGGCTTATGAGGTACTTCATGAATATATTTATATATGTGTATGGATATATCAACCTTTTTATAAAAGCTTTTCAAAGTCATATTATTCCTTATAATTCCTGTTGATAACATAAAATACCTCGTCAGTTATTTATTTTTTTTTTTTACTTTCTGCCCAACCTCATATGGGCAATTTACCTTTTCTTTTCAAAACTACTCTCAAAGTGCAAACACAAATACTGATCGTTCTTTGCAGCATCTACACTCAAGGTTGCATGATAATTAAAAACAGATATATATTTTTTTTTTAAATGCAGCATGGCAGACTTTGTCCAACTTGTGTTGAAAAAAAAGTGTCACAAACCCAATGTCTGGGCAGATTGAGAGGAGAAATCCGACAAAAGGCACATAAAATAACTACTTATATGCTGGATGTTTTCACTTTAGGCTAATTCTGTAGTTAATTGACCCACAACCTCAAAGTATGTACCTTTCGTCGAATGATCTGATACGCTGTAAAGTCTATATTCCCTTTGTTAGTTATCTTATACCCTTACAAAATTATGTCTAGTGTAGCTACTTGTCAGAAAAGTAGAAGAGAACTGAATACTTGTTTTTATTGCAGCTTTGGGTTGATACGGCAGAAGAATACACCTGGTTGTGTAGCGTGGCTGTATTTACTATAAAACCAAAGCTTTTTGGTTAAAACTAAAGAGGTGAGAAGCTGGTTCTAAAATCAAGACCTCAAAGCTATTTTCTTCTGTCAGCTAAGAGTCACATTACTGGTTTGATCAAGAGACTGTTACACCGCAGAGGCCCAAAGTACCAAAAGATCCATAGCTCATTAGCCAGCATTATCTGCTTTACATCCATCCTATATTAATTCTTTGCTGCCACTACAAACATACCACATGATCATCAAATGAATTACAATTATGATGGCACATTTAAAAAGATCCAATCATTACTATGCTTAGAAATCACATGAATGTGTCTGAGATTGTGCAGGTTTTTCTTTTTGTTGCTGTCTTTTAAAAAAAAAAAATTTCACAAAAAAAATGACTCCAGATTATAAAACTTTGGTCCCCTACAACTGTAACCAACTACAACAACCAACCAATCATACGTGATTTGTTGGCTTTTATTTTGATTACAAGTTTACAAAACAAAACGGCGCTTTCTTGTGACATTGGCTTGTGCTGGTTTGGTCACTACAATATTTTTGTTTTTTACCATCCTTTTAAATTAGGGACAATATTTGCAAGCACCCGACTCTGCTCTGAGGTAGTAATTTCCAAGTTGGTAAATAAAAAGCCAAGATGAGTTCCCGGGACTAAAATGCTTTGAAAAGATACATTTTAAACAAACACCCACATTGGCTTTGTACGATTAGATCAGCTTGATGGCATTGGTTTGCAGGTCTGTAACAGTTCTAAGCAAAAATCTGATCCATTGCATCACAAACCCTAACCCCAAACGTCCACCAGGTGCATCATATTCTAGCTCTCATTTTCACTCATGCCTTTCCTCTGGCCCGCTCTCCTTAAATAGCTGCACGTGTTTCTGAGGGGCTAAAATTGTCTGCACAAACATCATAGACTGAGAAATTACAAAGCACAGAAAGGATGTGATGTAGTTAAATTCTGTGTGACACTTTAGCTTACTAATAGCTCATTATGAACTGTTTTTTGGGGTCATGAATGCCTGAAAAATGATTAGTAATCCATCTAGTAGTTGTTGAGATATTAAGGTCAAAAACTAGGTGGTGCCCCAATTGTAAATCCATCCTGCTAGCATTTCTGAAAATGTGGTTAATGTCAAACAGGTAACTAAAAGATGGTCTACGTCTTAGTGATAGGCCAAAGACAACAAAACACAAGCTGCATCCAGCATCTGTAACGGCTAACAGGTCTTTCCCTCAGGTATGTCAGTATCCCATTTCAGCTTGTCCTCTATAGTTGAGACTTCCAGCAAAATGCATTAACACTGGAGAATTTAACTGCAGATTTTGTCAACACTACACTGCCATCTTATGGCTGTCGGTGATTGGGTATGATAACTGCCGGAGACTAAGTGATGCTTCAGAAAAGTTCAGATAAAAGTAGGAACGCCTGCAAAAGCCAGGAAAGTACTCTGCAAATCAAATGATAACTTATGCATCTGTAAAACTAGCTAGGTTACAATACAACTGACGTGTGTAAGAAATGTAAGCATCGATCAAAGAAAAAGCTTCCTCTCTCTCTCACATGGCACTGTTACTGCACTATAATCCAAACTCAAAAGGACTTTACAGGACAACTCTGCAAGGTCTGGGTAGGAATATTAGACTGAGGGCAGAAGCACAAGCAGAAAATCTAACAGCAAACAAGATTGCACACCTAAGAAACCCTCATACTTATGTATATGTACACACACACGCACACATCACTCTGTTACAGCACCTTACATGTATGAGCTGAATAGATGGTATGTTCTTTGCACCATTGTAAAAAACGTTCACCTCTTAAACAAGACTTGATCGATGGACAGATCAGCAACATCAGCAGTGGTGTATGAGTTAATGAATTATCTAATATAAATAAAGAGAAAACACACAAAAAAGCTGTACACAAGATGCAAAGCTGAGTGTAAATGTACTAGACAGCAAACTTTCACTATATAACAAACCACACTGACTAATTACATTCATCATTATGTGAAGCTGGGAAAATAGGCTCTAATCTACAAAAGATTTAAGTAAGCAATAGTTTCTCTACAAGAGACATAAGCAGCAGAGAGGAGCGACATGGTTATACACAGGATAATGGTTCAGAATAAGTCAATGTATTAGTTTTTAATAGATTTTATAATTTTTTCTTTATCTTAAGACCATTGAAAACACAAATTAAAAGTGGGAGGGAAAAAAAAGCAGGCTGGTTTACAATTCAAGGTGTTTTATCTCAGCACCTTTTAACCAAAAACTTTTTGCACACACCATAAAAGAAAAGCCTGCTTAAATAAAAACAGAATTAAATTATTGGTTTAATTTATGATATGCTATTTCCTTTACATTTCAAAAACCTGCTTTGTCCAGATTATGGCCACTCCAAACTGAGGAGAAATGTGTGTGTTTTGTTTTTACATATTAAAGAGAAAATAAAATCCTGTAAAGTCTACAGATGTTACTACTTCAGGCGTTTCAAATGCATCAATAAGCAACTTGTGCACCAATTTACCTGTAAAGCGGTGCCACATTCGTCCAGACTAGGGGTGTTTGTTGCTTTCATAAAAAATTCTTGATTGAACTTCTAACAAAAATTTCAGTGAAAACAAAAAGCCTCCCCTGAGTTTTGATATGTATTAGTTAGTTAGCAGGGATGCTTGGCTTGAGGAGGCTTATCTGGAGTGCGAATTTATTTGCACATTGAAGTCTTTGACGAGAACCACATCAAAACTTCCAGTACAGTCTATCCTCTCACAGCACTTTGGCATCCAACAGGAATGGATCACAACAGTCTCACTACCCACAGCTTATCAGCTCCGTTCAACTCTGGTCTGTTTTGCATAAAAACACCTTTATAGTCAACATCACTGTACAAAGGCAACCCACCCACTTAACTAAATATATCACACTTTTAGTAATGTTTTAAAGGCATTAGGTTATTTCTGTAAAATGACATACTGAATGCTGGCTTGCTAGATGGAATCTTACCAGATTGGCTATCTCTGAATGGCGAGTGCACACAATGAGCCCGGTTGCATCTTTTAAGAGCCATCAATGCCAAAGAAAGAAAATTTTAAATAAGAAACTGTAGCAAGTCTGTCCCCTTGATAAATATACTTAATGCATGAATAGCTACAAAGTCCATTATTGGTTATTTAGTGCAAAAACTAACATTGTCAAAAATTGGTTTCATGTACTGGAAAGACAAAGCCATTCTGATCTGGTCTTATAAGGTGCTGGTGTAGGTAATGTAAAACATAAAGCAGCAACAACAAATGCAAACCCATCTTCTCCAAATGACTCACTAAAGTTGTCAAACCAGTTTGATTTTCATGCACGAGGTGTTGCAAGGAAAAAGTTAGACTTTGTCACATAGAAGTTCTACGCTTCACAGTGGATATCTACTGTCTAATATGCTAAATACTCAAGTATCACTGTGAGAGATGATCTAAGAGCTGGAGAGTCAAAGCGAAGATGAATGTAGCAACATTACAAAGACCTGCATTCGCACAGGAACAAAGCCATTCACGTTTCCACTTTTCTGCCTTACAAACTTTTTTTCAGCTTCTATTCACAGATACTAAATAATTTTTACATGGCGTTTTCTATCGAGTTTCCTTTAGACTTAGAAGCAACTTTTGCAGTCTGACTGACAGCACCACTGGGACGTGTATTTTGTCCTGACCAATGAGGGCTTTGCATTTGTCATTTACTGCTCAGGTAGAAAACCAAGGTGTCAAAAAAAGTGTCATTTTAGTGGTGCATAGAATAAAAGGACGTAAAAGCAGGGAAAGCCTCGTGTAGTTATGAACACAGTTCAAGAATTTGGTCATACAGCTCAATGCGCAAAATTTAAGAGAAAAAAAACAAACATTCTGTCTCATTAGCTTCAGTAAAACAATTAAGGAAAAAAATCATGCAACTACATGATGTGAGAAAAGGTGTTCATGCACACACTAAGCATTGAAAAGCTTTACTGTCAATGCCTGACTCAAACAATGCCAATTAGATAGATAGCAGGGGTAATTATACAGAAATGGCCTGCAGTGTGATGTTACCATAACACTTAAAACAGGTAACAAGAGGTAGAACACACGGCCATTTCCATGCAATTACACCAAACAATATGGCCGAGCCTCCTGTTTCAACTGAGAAATACACATCTGTAGAAGTCATACCAATATTCTGCTATCAAAAGTGCATCCAAATTTACATGTTGTGAGACCAGCACCGATAGGAACAATATTGACATCATAACAGTAAATATCAAGTACATCATTTTCAGAATGCCCCACAAACACAGTCAGTCGGATTTTTTTTTTTTTTTTTTTTTTTTACAGGTAATGAGTAAAAAGGGAAACATCGAGGTCATCAAATGGAGAGAAATGAACCTCAAAATGATGGAGCATCTTTTAAACACGCAATTAAAAAATAAAAAGCCTTGTTGGCCAGTCCAGTGAGAATTTAAGGTGGTTTACAGTGAAACTTTTTAGCACCTAGAATTAAAATGTCCGTTTGTGCTTCTATCTCTTTTGATTATTAATCATGTAAAAGTTTGTAATCTTGTCTGGCTAGGAAAGATTATGAGTTACAAAAGGACACACTATAAAAATCTACAATGTTACAAATGACCACATAAATACTTCATCCTATTAGAAAGGCATGAAGATGCTGATAAGCACTAAAAGACGCTACTAAATGCAATACAATATGAAAAAATAAAACAAAAACAAAAGCCCTGATTGTCTACCTCTAAAAATGACTCAAATTCATGTAGGATGCTAAATCTCTGTTAAAAATTATGCATAGTTAGAAAATATACAATATTCACCTCCAATCAAGATAATCTGAACATTTGCAGACACCGTAGTCGCTAAAGTAGGATGTTTTATGTATTCATTTCATTAATAAGACTGCGACAGTCTTAGAAGGCAAGAGAATGTTTCATTTAAAATATGTATACAAATAGTTAATTTAGACAAGTGGGCCAGTCTTCTAAAAAAGTCCATTAAAATTTTTCAGCAGCCTCTGCTGAGAGCTTATTCAAAATATATCTTATTAGCAACATTACTATATAGTAAAAAGACTCACAAAAAGTAATTTGCATAAACTCTAAGCCCTACCCATTTTTGTAGCAAACTCTAAAGAGATTTTTTTAAGGGAATTTCAATAAGATCAAATGTAAAATGGTGTTGCTTTAACCCCACTGTACCGAATGCCTGGCTATTGAGAAGTCACACAAACACCCTGCTCTGACAATGATACTGCTTTCTGATGCTATATACAATACAAAATACAAGTGGGGTTGATGGGTATTAAGGGAAAAAAATAAACAATTATTACAAACGCATATACATCTAAAACATAAGTCAGCTACATGCACACTTTTCTGAAAAATGACTGAGGGGGGAAAAAAGAAAAAGAAAAAAATTACTATAAAAACAAAGGGGACCAAAAATATTTCATTGTGTTCCTTGCTGTTGACTTCTAAATCATGTGTCTTTCATCAGCACGGCTCAGAATACATTAGAAAGGTGTCCTCATAGGGAACCAGTCCCATACACCATTTCTGGGTGTGAGAATAACTGGTGTGACTTTCTTGGTTCAGATTAATGAATATGACAAAGGATTAACACAGCTGTTCTTTCAGTTTCTAAACGTTAAATGCCCTCATCCAGAATTAACTGAGTACTGGTTCAAGGAATGAATGACTGAATCTGATGAGAAGAATCCTCTAGTTGTCACCAGAAATGTTCATTGGTGGCAATCAAGGACAAGTACTCAACACCCAGAAAAATGTGGGCCAAATAATTAACTGATTTTTACAGAAGTGACAAAATAAAGATAGTCTCACATGGCACTTTTCATCACATAGTGCCCTATGTGGAAGGAGAGAGGAGGAAGGAGGAGGGGCCAAAACAACAAAAATAGAAAATCTCAATATATTAAGTACTTTTGTCCTGATTGAAGTACCCATCTGGTCAGTGCACTTTGCTTTAATTGGCTGATAAATCATCTTCAGAGGATTAAATCATCAGGCATATGAAGAGTAAATGGACACCCTCATATTTTCAATTTTCTTCTCCCTTTAAGCACCAATGCCCTAGCAAACATAAAGGGAAGAGGATGGCGAGTGGCTTCATCGAAACTGTAACACCCACTGTATAATGTTATTGCCCACTAGTTTAGAAATGGTACATTTCTTTAAGCAGTGTACAAACTTTGCCATTTCCTCTCATAACTACCAACATATTCCCCCGCAACAAATGAGCACACACTAATACACAACACATAAAAAAAAAACAACAAAAAAAACCTCTCCCAGCTATATGCATCTTTTTGCATCTCACACTATTAGCTGGTTTGATTTTGGTGGATTTAAGGGCTAAAGTAGAATTTTAGCCTTATGGGTAACTAACAGGTTTGCCGGGAGGGGAGATAACGATCCAAAGCCACTGTGATGCTATCTACAGCTGACCGTGAGACAGCAAGGAGTAACATGTTCCATCAGTGGGGTCTCACCCACCCCAACCTGGGGTTGTGTGCTCTCAGGCGAAGTACATGGTACGCAGGGTGTCCTGGTGGATTTGAACGGCCTTGGCCAAGGCTTGGTGGTCACGCCCATTGCTCTGGCCTGATGTATGACTGCCCTCAGCACTGAAAAGAAAAATAAAAAATTAGTATGAGTGAGAGAGTGGTAATTAATATAAAATTTGATTATTCCTGAAAATATGTGCACAGAGCTGTTAAGAGACAAAAGTCTGCCAAGTAAACAATGTCCACATCTGTACCTGTCATGCTCTTTGTCCACCAAGTGATAGCGGGCCCGGAAAGCCACTAAATGGGCATAGTAGGCTGGTGCTGGGATGGAAACAGACCGGGTACAGCGCACATAGGTATGGCAGAGCTGATAAGTGAGAACCTGCAGTTCATCTGATGAGAAGTGGTTGTCGTCCCAGAGCACATGGTAGTGAGACGGCCTGCTGGTTCCCTGCAAAGGATAATAATGGATGACAAGTTTTACATATGTGCATACGAAAGAATTTTCTACCTGAATAAATAAAATGCAGACAGATGGGCCTTTAGTTCAGTGGTTCTCAAACTTTGACCCATGACACCCAACACAACATATGCTGCTGTATGTGACACACTCCATCTCTTACCTGAATGCCAGCATGACTGCAAAGGTAGAAGTCAAACTCTGACGGGTGAGTGATTTTGGTGTCCACTGTGGTCCCAGCAGGAACGTTCCCACTCTTACCAACCTGTGAAAAATAATTCACATTAAAATTCTCTGTTGAGCTGATTTTGTCTAAATGGACGTTCCTGTTGTAGTCTGAAAAATAGAATTTGATTTCTAAAGGCTGGAATGACAAAGTTGGGGGTAAATAAATGCTAGGATCAAATTACTGGGGGACCACAGCAGGTGGTTTGCTGACATCTGTACTTGACTATAGCTTTAATAAATCTGAACATGTCTTTCTATTTAGTAGGTAACCATCAATAAATACATAAAATGTTATTATAAACTTGTATACTTGCTCTCATTACTAAACTCAACTGGTTACAATACTGACCCTCTCGTTTCTATCCATACAGAAAAGTCTTGTGTGGTGTCTCTTCTGAACAACCACAAAGGTAATACCAGGTTGGTAATCCTTCTCTAGTTTGATGCAAGCTTCACGGATCGCCAGCAGCTCATGCTGAAGAACCTGCATGAGGGGGGGAAAAAAAAAAAAAAAAAAAAAAAAAAAAAATCTTAAAAGCCTAGTTCACAAATTAAAGCAAAGATGAACATTCATGCACATGCAGCGAATCAACATTTACTTCCAGCTTCAAAAGTTTTCTTATAAAATTGTCCAAATATTTTGACATTCTAGTTTATTTTAGTCTGCAGCTTCTTTAATCTGCATATTACCTGGCTGAACTGGCCCTCAGAGATGCCATCTCGATAGTAGATGATTCTGGTGGGCTTGAAGCGCGTGGACTTGTAGAACTGGATAAGCAGCTCTCTCACCATGTTGGCCAGGTCCTGAATAATGTCCTGACGGTGCTGCTGAACCCGAACTGTGGCACAGTATCGACTGGGATGGGCATCCATACTACCTACCACCTAAAGCAGCAGAGCAACGCTCATCAAAATGAAGGTATAACTCAGGCAATGGTAAATTAAATAAATAAATCAGTTGAATGTCAACCTTAGCTTCAGGCTTGACCAATGGAATAAAAAAGGTTATCATTCTGAGAGCAAAACGGTTCACTTTGCACTCCTTCAAATGATAAGATGGAATAAAGCTGAATAAGCTTATATCAGTAAAACCAGCTATATCTTTAATTATGGCAAGTGAAAATGGTTGCACAGCTCCCCATCTTTAAGAGAATTTAAAATTTTAACAGTGAGCTCGCTTTCAAGGTTGGTGCAAAAGCTGACAATAATTATCTAATGATCCCAGTACTATTCTGTAATATGCATTGTTATATTTTTATTTTTTAATGAAACAGATTTTCATGCTACAATGTGATGTTACTTACAGCAGCAATGGAAGGTTTTTTTCCATCTCCTGCAGGTGGATGGGTCACATCTGAGCCTAGGAAGATCACAGGCTGCTGGAATACCAACGGCCTGAACAGGAATACACAGAGCAGATGTAGACCCCGCCCCCCCAAAAAATAAATAAAAAAATAACACAAACAACAGATCTTAATTGTGTCTGAGTGTTGACGTCTTAACTATGACTGTACAATAATTTCTATACTCTGATTCCCACTTACCTCCCCTGCGGGAGGAGGATGTTGTTGACGCCACCCAGCTTGACGTTGATCTTTAGACAGAGGTTGGAGAGGGTCTGTGGTGTTGTCTTTTGTACATTCTTCACCTGCACACACTGTGTAGCCATTCCAAGTACCGTGTCCCCAACACGCTTCACCTCAGCTATAAAAGACAAAAGAGGAGATATATCAATAAAAATAAAACCTAAATTCTATTTTATTTGGTTCGTTGGCAGGATAGACCTGGGAAGACAATAAATGAATAGATCTGTATGACTTATTCCTCAGTAATTTTAAAATATTTGTGGGGACCTCAACAATCACAAAGAAGTCCCATTAATTTGGGAATGAAGCAGCAAATCAGCTCAAAGTCTCTGTAAAGAAGGTCCAAAGTTGATGCCAGGTAGTCCCAGCAGTCCCAAGACAGTTTGACTAGTCATTCACATTTTATTGCTATGGTTACCTGAAAGGTGGCAATGGTTATTGTCTGTTTTAAGGAGCAACAGAGACATCCTTATGGGGACAATAACAAAACATAGTAACAGGACTAACCAGGAAACCATCAGTTCTTGTGTCATAAGATTATGTGTGAGTGAACCCCTTACCGTAGACTGGTGTCTTCCCAGGAAGGATAACCACCACCAGCTGGAGGCCCTGGTAGGTGTACTTGAGGTGTCGGAACATTGGCTCGACGCTGTCTGCCCCCTGTGCGTACTTGCAGAAGCAAGGTTGACCCTGGATGGGCATCCCTGCGTCTCGAGAGATCTTCCTCAGCTGATCTGTAAAAGCTCTGACAAATGTTGTTTGTTCATTAAAAAGGTTTAGAGGTTTAGGTTGAAACACATTTGAAATTTGAGCCATGAATTTGAAGAAAAACAACTGATGTAATGCACTAACATAAAAACAAAATCGAGAGTAGATGAAAGACTGTTAAAAGCAGAGACTAAATTGCACACACTGCAAGAAGGCGGCATGAGATTCCTCATCTTAATTTTTCACTCTAATACATTTTTTTCTTTAATAATTATGTTTATTTTAACTAAAGAACCTGTGGCTAGTTCTTCAGAGCTTGATAAAAATAAGCCCTACCAGTCATAGCTGTAATTCACACGACGCAACAATCTGCTGACTTGCAAACATCCAGTTGAGGACATGAATTCAGCAAAGAAAGCTTTGCTTTTGTAAATAGATAAACAGCTGTATGTAAAAGCCGATTAACAATAAAAAACCCCAAGTGCGTTGTTTTAGAAATCTCAGAGGTAACAAATCAAAGTACAATGTATTTTTGCACTTCAACTGAAAAAAATGAAAGCAGGGTTTCCCCACACATACACCGATGTGTGGTGCAATGCCACAGAATCAATTCCAAGAACTACAGATTTCACCCCCCAGAACGAGATTTTGAAATTAAAAGATTAAAGCTGTCAAAAATAACACATTAACAACAGAAACTAATTATGTAATTAACTGTGTCAACACTTTTAACACATACATCCCTTGTTTCTCCGTTACGATGGCGGGACATGGAGGTGTCTAGCTCTATGGATGGCTTTGGGTATAAAAAGGACGTTGATGGAACAACCCACAGGTGTCACACCTCTAGAGGATGATGGTGTTTTAACACCCACACTTTTCCCTGTGAGAAGATTCAACACCTGCACTTTTACTGCACGTTTTAGAAATCTAAAAAAATTTTTTGCATAAACGTGGCTGCTTGGTCTCCTCTTCTCCCCCTCCTTATCCGGTTGTTCTGTGTCTGGCTTTCCGTGATCAACTGATCGTTCTTTTTTTGTTGCAGCGTCTCTCTTGCTGCATTTATTGTTCAGCATATAAGGAGAAAACTTGTGGTTAATGGTTCACACCTGCACAAATTTACCCCCAAAGTATTGTTCTTGTCAGGATCCTTCTCTAACATAGCTGACATGTAGTAGGAAGGATTTATACAGGGGTGGGTCTAGAAAAATGTTGATGGGGGGGGGCCAAGGCAGGGGCACTGAGCAGGAAAAGGTTAGCACAAATTATCCCATTTTTAAGGTCTAGATTTTATCAAATATTGAACTTATAATTACAACTAAAGTAATCATCTAATGTTAAGAAAAAAATTTAAGGAAAACTTGTAAAAAATATGAATAAATACATAAAAAGGGGGAGAGAGAGAACACAGATGAGGTGGAGACAAATTTGTTCTTAGTTGTCCCTTCTCTTAAAGAACTTAATTTAAAGAATTAAGATTGGGTTGAATAATTTCAAATGCTTCTTGTAGCTTTCAAATAGTCTTGGCATGTGAATGAAGAACAGATAAGCATACAGGTGTATATTTAATATGGCAGCTCAGAAAGTGTGTGTTTGAACGGCGCCTGCTGCACACACTTTGCATACACTCCAATGACCAACTCCACCGACACCACTTGCTAATGATTCAGTTTTGCTATCAATGATAACAATGACATAAAGAAAGAAATTAAATACATGTGCACTAGACTGGAGCAGACACACTCAGAGACTCTCACTTACTTGAGCAGGAGTTCAGTGCACTGTCTCTGTGGGGCGAAGCAGGCAATGGCCCACACTTTGATCTCAATACCAGTGTGGAACTGCTTGTTCCTCATGTCCCATACTCCCTGGATTGGTGTAGCTATTGCTTTGTTCTGGAAATTGTATGACCGACAAATCTCAGTGATTATCACTATATAACTGATAAAGAACATTTTGTTTAAAAAAGATAAAAATAAAAATAAGTGTATTTTCATACACCCATTAATACACTTAAACTTATTATTTACATACCCTGCCGCCATAAAGTATTGAAGGTGCTTGGAGGACACGGCCATTCACTTCTGTCATTTCATCCCTTACCATCACTCCAAATTCACGAACGTAAGGGTCAGTGTTGAAGTTGGCACTTCTCATCTAGGGTGGAGAAATTAAAGCAGAAGCAGCAGTTGACTACAAATTACTAAAACTGACAGATTAATCCTGCCATGTAGCTTAAAGTAAAATGCAAACATTTTCTGCTTCCTGTCTCATACGGTCGCCGTAACTGAATAAAACTTGTGGAGATCACTGTTTTTAAAAACTGCTGCCAATTAAAGTCTGTAAATAATGATTTTAAAGCACATACCAGATGTCTCTTCTGGATTCATTAAACATTTATTACTCAACTTACCAATTTACTAATCTCATCCTGACGGTCTGGTGCTGATCGGGCTGTGGCACGGATCATAGTGGAGGTCTGATTGTCTGTAAGCTTCTTGATACAGCGCTGTCCTGCTACTATGTTACACACCTGAAATGCAATGTGTAAAATATGTTCAAAGGAAATCAATAGTGACTGGGGTCATTTTTACTAAATAAAACACTGGAAGCACAATAGTCCGACGTTTACCTCTAGAGGGAGATAGGTGTGCTTTTGCTCCTGTCCCACCTGTAAACATGGGAGGTGAGGGTATCGCAGGATGAGTTTGTACTTGTCTTTGAAGTACTGTGCTACTGTGCATTCAATAGTTTGGCCATTCTCCTGCTGCAAGGGGAATCTAATGGAATAAAGAGAAGAAACTCAGCATGCTTGTGCTATGTGACATTTTAAATAATTGGTGGGACAATTTTCCCATCTGTATGTCACAACTTAACTTCCTTTGTTGCAAAGTCATTTGAAACAAAAAGTTATGCTTTTTAAAATTGTGAATAGTAAATATGACTTAGAAAAGTCTACCCCAGTATGCATTACATCTCACTTTTCATTCAAAAACAGGTTTCTCGTAGCTCATGTGAAACTGTGTGCTCAGCTAAAGGAATGACATGATTAAAGAAAAATATGAGAGTATTCCCACGTTTGATGGCTGGCTGGTCTTCTGGTCACATTGCAAACTCTGTACTTCCTTTTCATCTGTCCACAGTGAGTAATCTCAACTTTCAGGCCTAAATGGGTGAAACACAAAGGATAACAGAGGTCAAACATGCTGTATAAAAATTAAAAGACATTTTAAATGGCGATCAGACAAATGGATTATTTGAAACACAAATTAAGCTAAAAAAGAAATTAAAAGGAAACTGAAAAATGTCAGACTTCATTAAGAAGACAAGAATCTTTTTTTTTTTAACAATTCAGATCAGGTGATAAATACGAGAAAAAGACAAATTGATAAAAAACTACTAAAATACTCAGACATCACTAGCCACTAACAATCAGGCTCTGTCCTGACTATTACTTACCTTTGATTTCCTTAGTAAATTTCACTCGCTGAGAGTCTGTTAAAGGCTTCTGTTGTTCTTCAATGCTTTTGAAATCCAAAACCTCACACATGAACTCAATTACAGGCTGGGCTTTGTAAAAAGCCGTGGCTGAAACTGCAAAGAAAACAAGCATAAAGTTGTTAAATAAATGGTAACAACTTAATTTTAGTCATTCTCCAAACCACATTCAGATTACCGTCAATGTTGAGCATCATTTTCCACAGTGAAGGTCTGACAGATTGGTGAAAACCAAACCATACTTCTCTGCCACCCCCAAGTGGGTTTGAGCATCCCTCAGAAGGAGTGAAGAAAGAGCGTCCCACTGGGGTATACCTGTGGTAAAACGTGATTAACATGTTTTAGGAAACAGAAGCTACAACAAACAGGGATTTTCCCCAGCTTCACATTCACCGACCCAACTCACATCCATCCATTTATAAATAACAATGACTCTGTTTTGACACAGTTTCACAGCTGTAACTTCAGTTGATTCGACTTGCACTCAGATTCAAGCTTATTAAACGAGGTGTAAATCTCAGCCTTAAAAACAGCTCTGCTGAGTCGTGTTTTCATGAACTTTGTAGCTATAACAGATAACCTATCTGTTACAGCATTACAGTGTAAATATGATGCATGATAATGACAAATAACCATATTTATACATCACGTGACAGCTAGACTCAGCTATAAAGTAGTGATGTTACGTCTGACACAAAAGTAGAGCAGACTCTACTTCTTAAATGAGCAGACTCTACTTCTTAAGGAAGCTGAGATCTTTTAACGTCTGCACCAAAATGTTGCAAATGTTCTACAGGTCTGTTGTTGAAAGTGCAATCAGCTTTGCAGCAATCTGCTGGGGCAGCGGCATCAGAACCAGAGACTTGAAAAGAATTAACAAACTGATCAAGAAAGCCGGTTCTGTGCTTGGAGTAACTCTGGAGCCGCTGGAGTTGATCATCAAAAAAAGAATTCTGTACAAGCTGACGAAGATAATGGAAGATCCTTCACACCCTCTACACAACGCCGTGACGAAACAACAGAGTGTGTTCAGTGGGAGGCTTGTTCAAGTCCGATGCAAGACAGAGAGATACAGAAGATCCTTCCTTCCAGCAGCTATCAGGCTGAAGAACAAAGCCCTTAATTAATTAATGTGATTGTTTTACTAAAAAATTACTACTACTACAATATTGAATTTCCCTTTGGGATTAATAAAGTATTTTTCATTTCATTTCATTCATTTCATTCATTTCAAAGCCCCAAAGTCTGCATTGTGTAAAGCATCTAAACGTAGTCGGCAGCGGGGCCCGTAATATTTTCCTGAGTATCACGTGACCAAAGAGAAATAAGGCCCCGTTTTTTCCTAATTCACACCAATGCCTTGTGTGATTTGAGCTGCAGAAAAAGCCGCAGAAAATGCAAGAAATGCTCTGTGTAATTCGAGGTGACACATACAACACTGAAGAAAGCAAAAGACATCAGCAGTTTGGGAATATTTTGATATGATATATTCCAATAACATAAGATATAACTAATCTGCAATCGATCGATCGATAGATAATTACTTAATTTTAATATATTTATAGATTAATTTACAACACAGTTGCATCATTATGTTTACATATCCATCGGTGTGTAGTTTACATATTGACATGTGGACTGCTGGACATCAAATGATCAGCAGAAGTCAGTACTACCAAATGAGCAGTTAAATGGGCCCTCAAGTAATGACACTTTTGGCGACGCAATTGGCTAGAAAGACTCAACACATTCACGGGTCTTCATTATACCACCACATATCCAAACTTAAATTGCTTAAACTTTCTATAAATGACCGAAAAGCAGTGATTAAAAAACAAAACAAAACAAACTGCACAGAAAACAGTTAAAGTTTTTACATGTTCTGATGAAACAGTTTCATTCAGTAGAGTCGGTCTAAATATGCATAAAGTTCAGATTGCAGATAACGTCTCAATAAAACCTACAAAGAATACTGGATCTATTTTAAGCTGTAATACAACTCAGAAATTACAACAACGATGGTAGGTTCAGCTTGTTCAGCTGTGCATGTTTCTATTTGGTGGTATAATGGCAGCAGAAACACTGATAAGCACATTAATCATCTGTATGCAGTCCGTTTATCTGAATACAACCCATTTATTGTGGCCAAATTTTCGATGGACTTGAATTGCTTCTAATCTTGCAGGTTTACACTTAGCTATTTGATGAATGCTTTAAGGAAGCAAAAAGGTCAAATAAACTACATCTGTACTAAATGCTCAAAACTAAGCCACTCCATGTGTTCATCTAACAAACTAAGAGCTGGCTTTGCATTACACAGGAATTATCTGAAGCCAATCTGGACACTAGGCTATGACTGCTAATGACAATACAAACAGCAACAACTACAACCTACCTCATAGATGGCAAATGCCTCATGACCACATCCAACGCTTGAATAGTCTCAAAGGGAACACTGGGCAGACGTCCTGATAGCGCCTCATGCAGAGCCTGCAGGCTAACGCAGGACACCCATTTGATTGACACTTTAAAGCTGCGGTCTTTGCCTTCACCCGGAATTGTCACCTCAAGCTCCACCTGTGTGAAGAAGAACAAAATGTATGTATCATACTGATATTTTCAGATGGCTGTTTTCAAACAGATCTGTTTAAATGCATTGTGGAAGTTTAATGTGTAGGTTGCAGTGTACAATACAGACCTTGTCTCTGCCTATTGGCAAAGGCATAGCAGTATAGAGATTCTTCCTTCCATCATATACTGGCTTTCGATCACCAAAGATCTGAGTTTTAAAGTGCTGGACCATGTGCTCCACAATTTCACTGTGAACACAATTAGATAAATCATTACAATGTACAGAAGATTTCGCTTACCCATCTGCTCATTAAATGTAGTCTAGACATACCGATTAACCCTCCTTGGACATTTCTCAGGCTTAATGTCGATGTCATAGTGATAGACCTCCAATTTGGGGATCTCCATCTCAAAGAAGTTAGCCTGGAGCTTGATTGTCCTGCCCATGGTGCCAAAGTCAGGTCGTGATGGTGGTTTAAATACATATTCTGGCACTGGGGAAGATGGGGGGTCTAAAAAGATGTGAGTCAAATGAAAGAAAGCCACAAATCTCAAAGTTAGAACGACATTAGAAAGACAGACACCCCTTACAGATCAATTAATGTGTTTAATATTATCGTTTTGTCTTGAAAATGTGTATTTTTTCTAAAGACAATAGAAAATAAATGCATTCTATACTCCCAAGTTAGAGCAATGCCTGGAAAAATATTGTAGAAATCTTATGTAGTCTCACATAGAGCAGGACTTTATAATGCATTAAGAAATATGAGCCAAGCCTTTTGTATTTCATGAGGAAATTATTATCCATGTACAACACAAATCAAACACCTGATAAATTCTTAAACTAAAGAATTTGTTTGAATCTGGACAATGAATAATGGGCACTGGCCAAATGACTCAACCACTGGCTTTTAACTAGTAGAATTTTGAGGCAGTGCTTTTAACAGTTTTCTTTGTCTTGGTTTAAAATTTTCACAAATATTATTAAGTGAGTTATAGCATCATCATTCAAACAAACATTTTTAAATGTTTGGTATTCCAGCTGGCTGACTCACTTCATCATATGAATATAAGTTTCAGACATCTATTCTGTATCAAAGTAGGCTTTTGAGTTAGTTTCTATCAGCAGTGCATTTCAAACTTCAGCTGTGCCAGCTATCTTAGAGCAGTACATGAGTATTTTCTTTTCCTAACTGCAAATGAGAGCCTTCTTCCTGTTAGACACTTTAGCTGTGTTTCGTCTTTGAATTATTCTTGAAAAAGACATACCAAAATTTCCATTGCTGGTGGCCATGCTCATCTGAGAAGTTCCACATTTCAGTATGGTGAGGTATTTCAGTATGTCACAGTATTAGCACAATCTAACCATATATTTTTATTTTTGTATCCCAGCTCTGTTCATTCAAATGGATGAACACCCATAAAGGCTCTGGTGAATGTCTTTGCCGCTGGTCTTTGGTGCGTCCTGCACCGTCTGCATCACCATCAACATATCAAAACATTCAAATTGTTGAACTTACCTGGGGTCTGATAGTCAAACAGATCACTCTTACTGGCTGTTCTGCATTATGAATTAGCTTTAACTAACAATAATTGGTGTTATTTTTCCATGCACCACGGTTAAATTTCCTAATAAATACAAATATGTAAAATACCGATATGATATGCAAGTTTAAACTAAAATGTCGGTTTTAGAGTGAAAACAAAAATATTAAAAACTGAATAAATAATAAATTAACTTTATACAAATACTGCTTTGTTCCCATATTGTCTTTTGCAGAAGTAGATGATACATTTGTGTTGGTGTCGTTTTTTGTCCGGATGCAGACAACTACAGAAGACAGAGGAGTGGCTTACATGGCTGCTGGTTCTTTCCATCTGTTTGGTGTGTGAGGTGTTTAAACCTATTAGTGTATAGTTGACCTTTTAAAAAAGTAAATAAATAAAAAAAATTCACGAATGGGCTTCAACTGAGCACAAAATGAGAAGTATTCCACACACACGCACACAAACAACAACAACAAAACAACCTGTGACCTATTTTCTGGATAATTTCATTACTGAGTCAAAAGGTTAAACTGTACTTCATCCAAGTACACACTGATGCTTGAATGATGTATAAAAACATTGTGTTTCCATTTATACCACATCTATTTGGCCTTTAAGTCCAAATATGGGAAAAGCTTACCAGAGCTTACTGACCCAGAGGAACGGGGTCCCTCAAGCATCTCAGCAGCTACAGAGGACAAAAATTACATGTTACAATTGTTTAAAAATTCACTTTGTTTGAAGCATACTGTACTTACACAGGCGTGGTGGTGGTGCACACTCAACATAGACTAGAAATCTAGTTTCACTATTATAAAAGTTAAGATAATTTTCCTTATGTGCTATAGTCTGCTGTACAAATACCTTTTCATATTTCTACTGGATATTCATATTCTGAACACTTAGTTTCTTATCACTTCCACAGCACCATCTCCCACAATCAGGGGGCCCTTATCAATATGCTCACAGAGAGTATCGGACAAGCTGGCAATCTAACAAGGATGAAGCCACCCATTCTCCTGGAAATACCATAATAGTGTTAGGCTTTAAATCATACGTTCAACTTGTCAATGTGCAATGAGAGTTCTTCTGTATCACAAAAAACAGTCCCTGTGAAATTATAAATATTTTGTTGCCACTGTTTTAACCCTCACCATCGAAAAAAAAAAACAACCTAAAAAGTCAAATATTGAAAAAGAACAGTTAAATAGTAATGTCAAAAGCAGCACTATTCCTATAAAATTGGCCACACAGTTGAGTAAAAGTCAGCTAGAAAGTTCAATACCCAGTTAGTTTTGTTTACATTTTACAGAGCGTCACGTTTTTATTACGTTTTTTAGAAGGTTAAATTACACGGTTAATCTTCAATTGTATAAATTTAATTGTGCAACCACGATGTGGTTTGATCGTGTATAAGAACGCATACCGCTTTCAAACTATTCGAATTAAAATTGAAGTTGTGTAGTGTTTGACTGACCATGGGTAGGATTGGTGACGAGATTAGGTAGCATTGCCGGCCGCTCCATATCATATTAATAAATGTCAAGTGTTTAGACGCAATGTTATTATTTCTTTGTTAAAAAATATATATAAGTCTTTACATTTGTATTTTTTGGTGAAAATAATCTTTACTTCGATTAATTACAGAATGAAAATAACTGGTAAACAGTTGGGAAAACGAGGTGGAGCTAACTTGGCTAACAGCAGCTTGTTGTTGCTGAACGCTAGCTAAGCTTGACTCTGGTACTTATGTCTTAACTTAAGACAAGGACGTTATCTTCGTAAAAAGATTTGTAAAGACTAAAATAACGAGTTAAGCTAAACAAGAGCTTTGCATTCCAAAGAACTGAGTATGTTTAAGCAACGTCCCCCTGCAATGTAGCAAAAAAGCACAACACATACTTAGTGATTAAATTTTCGCTAGCTCCATCACTTAGCTGATGCTAATGTTAGCTGCAGCACTTACCTCCAGCAGAATACATTTTCTCGACTTTTTAAGCGCGTGTTGTGGACGTACAGATACTCCACTTTATATAAGCTAAACTTCACATAAACTCATGCGTAGCCGACAAGTATTTAGATGTCCAACACAAGCGGAGGAAACACAGTTCGAAAATAAAGATATATAGTTATTTGGAGTCTCTCATCCTAGGCACGACCCCATCCCCCCACCACACAAAACGGGAGCCGAGAGCAAAGATAGCACAGAAAAGACCTGTGAGAGAAAAAGATGATTCCCTCCAATTTACTTCCGCTTTTGGCCATTTCCGTTTAGTGAGCGCAAATATTTTTATTTGAAGATGCCACCTTGTTCTTATCCCATAGAAAAAGTGTCCATCCGGCCAGGTGAGCTATTTTAAAGTTATATAGCAACAAGTCTTTTGTTACACTTAGTAAAGCGAACATAAAAATAACGAAAATAATAATAAAAATAATAACAAAATAAAAATTTTAAAAGGAATGCCTATCATGCATGGTAGTTTTCGCTTTATGTAGATCAAATTTTGTGTTACACTTACTCAATAAATTTGTTTCTTTTTTTTTACTTTACCATTTTAAATGCTTAAACACTGCTAATCCACTTTCTGGGATCGTTTACGTTTTAATGGAAGATCGTGGGGGTACTCCTCTCACTGGTGAAACTCTTCAGTGACGTCAGACGCACGCTGCGCGCTTTCAGCGTCGATCGGGATTCAAAGGCATTTATTTATTTTTTATCATAACAGCTAAATACATATAGGCGCTACATCATGCGCTTGGTATTATATGTGTGACTTAATAATATGACAGATAAATATACTGTAAACCACCACAGGAATAAGTTCACAGACCCGGCAGGGGAAGTATTTCCGGGGTATTAAATGGAGTCAACTGCCAAAGGGGATTTTTGTTGTTGTTGTTTCGTTTACGTTTATTTCAGTTGTTGATATGACCCAGAAAATGTCCAACAAGGCAGAGTAGTTCAGTTTCATTCACTCTTTGCTTGACGTAGTCGAGAAACGCTAGGCTTATAGACAAATTTCGATTATAGGCTATTTTTTAAATATTTTGGTAGGGTATATTGTCCTTAAACAATGGCTTGTGCATAAGACACACATCCAAAGTGATTATGAAAACACACTGGCTCGTAGCTAGAATGTCTTCATTAGGAATGCTGAAAATATGTAATGCACTGTAATAATATCCACACACCTGTTGCCCTACTTTTTTTTTTTTAATATTTAATTGTGTGCTTTAATAAAACCTCATTGCTACCTCTCGGTTTTCCCACTGGTCGGCGCTGTTCACCACTGAATATGTAGGTTGAAAATATTTTGGGGGGTAAAAACCTACTGCCTCAAGGCTAAGAAATTCTAAATAAAAACTTTAATTATGCATGTATAGCTTCACAGCACATGTATTATATTAGATGTAATTATAATATATTAGATTCACTGAATTCTTTAAAGAGCTGTTAGAATTCCCAGCAAGTTTTATGCCAGTTAAAATTGAAAATACGGTCAAACGATGAAAATGATAAAAGAAAATCGTGAAATTTGCATTTAACGTGTGCCTGATTAAATAAGCCGAAAGACATTGAGAACCTCTCTCTCTCTCTCTCTCTCTCTCTTTCTCTCTCCCGCTCTCACTTTCTGTAATATAAAAATCTTATATATATATAAGTAAAGACCAAATTATGCAGCCGGAACCTTTTTAAAGTAAAGATGTTTTGTCGTTTTGATTTATCCCCCTGATAAACTGGTGGTCTTTAATTCCCTCCATTAATAAATATTATAAAAACACGCAAAGACAAGTAGCCAGAGTGGTTTCCTCCTCATAAGAAAGCTGGCGGAGTGAATTGGGTGTAGCTGTGTCTGTGCGCGCCTTGGCCAATCGAACCAGATCCTCCCTGCAGTGCGTAAGAGCGCGATTTAGGATTTAACCAAGTCTTTGCTGCGGGGCTGGCTGCAGTCTTCACCAGAACCCGACGGCCTGAGCACGTCTCGACACAATGAGAGTGTAGTCTTCATATCACTTTGGAGTTAGATTGCCTTGTGTTTTTTTTTCTTTTTTCTTTTGGTTAACTGAAAAAAAGAAACCCACGACGACCCGTCTCGAAGCATGACTGGAGTTTTCGATCGGAGGATCCCGAGTGTAAAACCTGCAGATTTTCAGAGCTCCTTTCAACTCTCCACCATGCATCATCCATCTCAGGAATCTCCTACTTTACCCGAATCCTCAGCCACGGATTCTGGCTACTATAGTCCAGCCAGTGGAGTCACTCACGGCTACTGCTCGCCCAGCTCCACCTCGTACGGGAAGCCTCTCAACGCCTATCAGTACCAGTACCCGGGTGTAAACGGATCTGCTGGAAATTACTCGACAAAATCCTACAGTGATTACAGTTCGTATACGACTCCTGCTTACCACCAGTATGCCGGGACTTACAGCAGAGTGCAAGCCCAGCCGAGCCCACAAGGTACGGGCCAAAACGTTTTTCATAATAAAATAAAATTTAAATGAAGTACTGGAATATCCCTCCAGCAATATTAAATCAGACTTTATTATTTATGTGCCCATCGGATTGTTTCTTTACATTTAAACAATATGAAACGAAAGCCAGTTACTTGGAAAAATCTATGTATTTATTCAAAGATAGTTATTAATTCAAATGCTATAATATATGAACACAAATAGAATAAAAGTTTATTTAAAAAAAACATTTTTTTTATTAATTTTGGGATATGTTAAACCCACAAGCGTTATTATTATTATTACTTTTTTATCATGTATAGACACTCATGCTTATTTTTCTTTGGATATTTTCAACAGAAAAGGAGATAAGTGAGCCTGAGGTAAGGATGGTGAATGGCAAGCCGAAGAAAGTGAGAAAACCCCGAACAATTTACTCCAGCTTCCAACTGGCCGCCTTGCAGAGGAGGTTTCAGAACACGCAGTACCTGGCGCTGCCGGAGAGAGCCGAGCTGGCAGCCTCTCTGGGACTCACGCAAACACAGGTGGGGTTTAAATTTTTTAAAAAGATATTGAAATTATATTGATATTGGATAATGTTTCAAATGAATACAAACTTAAATGATGACTGTTCTAGTTTTGTTGTCGATTGCTTGTCAGGTGAAAATGCTAAATGTTAAATTTCTTTCTTTTTTTTCTTTTTTTTTTCTTTTTTTTTTTTAGGTCAAAATCTGGTTTCAGAATAGGAGATCTAAAATTAAGAAGATCATGAAAAACGGCGAGCTTCCACCAGAGCACAGCCCCAGCTCCAGCGACCCCATGGCCTGCAACTCCCCACAATCCCCGGCCGTTTGGGACACGCAGGGCCCCTCCAGGTCGCACAGCCTGCAGCCACAAAACATCAACACGACGGCTTCAAACTTTTTGGAAAACACGGGTTCGTGGTACACGTCCCCCGGCACCTCCATGACTTCCCACCTTCAGACGCCGAACTCGATACAGCACTCTTTGGCTCTCGGAGCTGGGACGTTATATTAAGAAAAAAACAAAAGAAAGGAAAAATAAACACCCTGTTGTTCATTTCATTTTTTTTCTTCTTCTTCTATGGGACTCGTGTTCACATTTCAGAGGAATATGCAATGTATTTGATGCCAGTCATAGAGGAAACGTCTAAAATGTGTAAATGTGTGCATGTAATTTATTGCATTTTTTGGAAGACTATTAAACGTTTAAATGGACAATGGAACTTTGAAACCTCCCGCCTCCCTTCAGTGCCTCTGTTCACTTCAAACCTCATTTACGCTGATGATAACCACAGAGACTAAACCTAGGCTAAACAATACTCAAACGCCTCAGGTGACAGTTTCTCACAAGGCTGTAAATCTCATCTGCAAGATATTCAGATTAATGTAATTATAACGGCTTTCATTTGCAATTATTACCTATTTGTCCTGTTATTTATGATTTCCTTCTCAGTTTTATTAGATATTTCTTATGAAGAAAATGCCAAACGCTTTGTGAGAGATCTAATTTGGATCAGAGAAGGGAAGACTGGTTCAGTCCTGTATTTAAAAATAAATTAAGGCGATATATTAAGATTGCAAGAGAAAATTTAGTTAATTGTAATAAGAATTTATGATGACATGCGTCTATGTTCCGCTTTAAGAATTAATCTATGAAAACCTTATTATTATTATTATTATTATTATTATTATTATTATTATTATTATTATTATTATTATTATGCTGCACCTGACCTGTTTAAAGGCTGATCTTTTTCTTTTACTTTAAAATCTATTAAAGGAGATTCAGTTTGAGTGCCTTTGGTTCCAGGTTCCCTGGAAATAAAAGGCCCGCTTCCTGCAGCAGACACTCTGCAGTCTCTCTCGCTTTATGTCCCCTACAATTAGCCGCTTTGAATGGCAGAAAGGAGGCGAGGGGGGCGGCACGGAGATCCGAGACAATCCGCATTCCTGTGGGGGTAGACCGGCTCCAGAGCTCTGCTGCTCCCGCCGGC
The DNA here is from genome assembly GCF_017639745.1 of Melanotaenia boesemani. Classification (NCBI taxonomy): domain Eukaryota; kingdom Metazoa; phylum Chordata; class Actinopteri; order Atheriniformes; family Melanotaeniidae; genus Melanotaenia; species Melanotaenia boesemani. The sequence goes on along the minus strand of NC_055698.1, from coordinate 13,920,257 downwards.
CACAGCCCACCTTCCGGGGTAAAATCAAAAAGGAGGGGGAAAATCCTACTTAAGTATCAGCATTAGCAGACAGCAACACCAGCGCTGTCAACTAAAAATAAATAAATAAAAGGTAATAAATAAAAAATGTGAGAATGAAGATGCTGCAGATCTTTAGGAAAATCTAGACCCATGGCTTTTTTTTTATTATTAAAACGATGCATTAAAAACACCATCCTTCTCTGTTTTAATCACGCACAAGCATGCATATGACTCATGCAGACACCTTTTCCACCTGACACTGAATCCGCTTCCTGATTGCCGCCCGAAAAAGCCTCACACACTCACACACACTGATTTAAAACGCTATAGACAATTCATTTCTTAACCTAAAATCCCCACACAGCCTTTTGTTGTCAGCCTAAATTCTGCTGCAGGGTAAACAGCGTCCCGTCATCACAATGCTTACTTGGTCACTACAGAAATTTACATGGCACGTGCACGTTATCAAGAACGCTTTACCGCGTGCACGTACACACATTTGCTGTATGTCTCCCACACACACACACCTTTCTCGCCCCCTCATTCACACACACACACTCTCTCTCTAACACACTCATATACACTCGCGCACGCACACACACCAGTGGTACCATTACATGAAGAGCCCCCGTTTATTTCCAACCGAACATTTTCCACTCAGCTAGTTTTCCCCCCGTTTTGCAAATCGAGTCTAAATAATGACAGTTAGCTTTACTGGACAGCTTCAACTGTAACACTCCACAATAATTATTCTGCAGGATTAGGGCCTCCATTATCATAATCTGGACATTGACAATTACCTATAATTTGCAAAGATGCGCTTGGTTCTTGATTGCAGAGGGCTTTTTTTTTTTTTTTCTTTTTTTCAAGCTTGCCATCACTAAACAGTGACAGTAATAACGGCTAATTTTGCAGGCAATATATAAGAGCTTACCGGGGTGTGCAAACACTTTCCCACCTGGATTTGCTTATTCAACCACCAGCGGTAAAGCCGTGCAGGCGCTTTTTTGTTTTGTCTGTGTTAGAGAAGTGGAGAAAGGTAAGGACGAGTCTTCTATTTCCTCTGACTATAGGTCTATCCTTAGAGGACGGAAGGACACTCATGGCTGCACAATGTTGAGCTATGAAGGTAGTCAAAATATAGGGTTAACAGAAAAAGAGACCTGGAAATAATTTGTTTTTTAAAAATAAGTTTGGATTCTTTATTTAGTGGAGAGAATGTTTGGGTTGTTAGTGGCTTAAGTAGATATGACAATGTTGTGTTTGGAGTTTTCATGCGAGAAATAGGTTAAATCAGCATCTATCTATCTATCTATCTATCTATCTATCTATCTATCTATCTATCTATCTATCTATCTATCTATCTATCTATCTATCTATCTATCTATCTGTCTGTCTGTCTGTCTGTCTGTCTGTCTGTCTGTCTGTCTGTCTGTCTGGAAGTCGTTTAATTGGCGCATCGAAGCCTTCATCATCCGTTTGCAAAACACGATGAAACGCTTCAGCTCCAATGTGCAAAACTGTGTCTTTATGAGCTCTGTTGATGTTTATTCGACTGCTGCTTCGGGCTCCCTGCAGCCCAAGCCCGGCCCGCGGGAGCAAAGCAAGATAGGCCCCTCGGCCTGGTGGGGGCCCCAGGTATTGGAGCTGAATGTGCAAGCCAGTGGGACATCCGCGACTTTGACAGCTGCATGAGCGCTTTTCAGCGTCGTAATTTCAGATAATATCCCGAGCGCTCACTCTTCTCGGCAATTTGTATATGAATAACCGAATAATTTCCCCTTTTGTTCCATCTGTGCTACCTCAAATCCAAATAAAGATGCCTTTTAGTATTAAAAGTGGTAGAAAATTACAGGTAATTATCTTTGACGGTAAAAACGCTGTAATCAGCGGGCTACATCAAAAATTACCCTAATTATGCCTGCATTTATGAGAATGAAAAAAAGGGAAAAAACAGCCTCACTTGGATAAAAACCCACAAATTGTCCCAAATATCTCCTTCATATTGAACGCTGCTGCAGCTGGCTGCTTTGTTCAGCATCGATCCCGTGGAGCTTGGCATTTAACGGCCTGCATTAGGACGGAGAGGAGGGAGAAAACATTTTGTCAATACTTCTAATAATTGAGGTTGAAATGACAAGCTAAGCTGGACCTGGAGCAAAATGTCTTTCGAGGTGAATGTAGACAGCGGCGATGGAGGGTAAGTTAATTTCCTCTGGCGTTGTTTGATAAATCTATACACTGGTAGCGTTCCTCATCACCCACTGGGGTTTATTCAAAATGTTTGATGAAATGGGCTTTTCAGTGAGCACTGTGTCATTAACTTATGCACACATTGTCTGTTATAAGCATGTATGCACCAGGGTGACGGGAAATAGGCCTGTGCTGATGTGATGTTGGTCCAATATGAAGCATAAAAAGGCCTGAAATGAATAACATATTTTGAGGGAAGTGGAAAGGGGGGAATCATGCAACAGCAGGCGTCTGTTTGAGTCACGGTTTACTCAATCTGACAAAACATAAAAAGTTTATGTACAACTAAAATCGTAGATTATATTTACAGACAGACAATTTGCTTGCATGTTGGAGAAACAACCAAAAAATGAAAGCAGTCAGGAGTCCACCATGGCAAAAAGGTTCTGGGCGCCACAGCGCAGAGAGCAGAAGCAGTCTTTGCCCCAAAGTGGCTGAAAAAAGTCACTGATAATATTTGGTATATTGACGTTCAGATGTTGACATGAATGAAAGCATAACGAAGCCCACTGAACAGCCATGTACGCTAAAAAAATATTGTTAGTCCCATTGTTTGTGTCATCGCACTGAGGCTTTGCTGAGTTTGATCCTCCAGCAGAGCGGAGGAGCACCAGAGGGGCTCCATCTCTCCCCTTCTCAGCATCCAGTCTCTGCGTTGACACAAAATGCAGGCTCTGTTGGAAGGTGATCCGGAGGCCTCCAATCAGTTTGCTGACCCTCTCGCCTCGCCAGTCTATCTCTGCATCGAATCTTGATGTGGGGAGGAATACCAGTGAGAGTAGCCGGGCATGTAGCTGTTAGCCGGCATGTTTACTCCTTTGGAAGAGGCTGAGACGTCCCATATTGGAGGGATGGTCGGGGAACGCGGGGATAGGGACATAGAGCCCGGTATGGGGTCACTCTCGTGTGGGTTACTACCTTGCTTCAGCAACTTCTTGAACTTTGACCTCTTATTCTGGAACCAAATCTTTACCTTCGAGATAAAAACAGACAGGGTTAAAATGTTAGAAATTAAAATACGCACAAAAAAGAAAGCAAGAAATGAAAAGAAAATATCTTCTAATGCGTATTACCATTTATTCAAATCACAAATGGGTCTTGTAAAGCTGCAGAGCAGTGCATATATCCCCGCATACCTGTGTTTGTGTCAGTCCTAGAGAGGCTGCCAGCTCGGCACGCTCCGGTAAAGCGAGGTACTGTGTTTGCTGGAAACGGTGGTTCAGTGCTTGAAGCTGCAAACTGGAATAAATTGTCCGTGGTTTGCGAATTTTCTTGCCTTTCCCGTTAAAACGAATCTCCCCGTTTTCGATGACTGTCGTTTTCTGCTGCTCTGCAACAAAAACAAACAATGTTATTAATCAAAAGCCACAGCCAACCACATTGTGCTCGGACTACACGCAACAAGACCACGTCAAGTCAAGCAGTTGAGATATCTGTTTAGACTAGGAATAAATTCGTAAAAAAAAGAAAAAAGAAAAAAAAGAAAGAAAGAAATTACGGCTGATAAATGTTGACATCTCACTGCCTTTCCGCGCCATGACAGCCACAGTCCTCATACGCTGTCATATTTAGGATATTGCTGGTAATGACATGTCAATTAAATGCTAATTACAACATTCAAGAAGTGCGGGCTACCTAATTTCCACGAGTAGTTGGTGAGGATTGCACGGTCGAGATGATCCCACCCCGGGCATTATAACAGGCGAGTGATAAATGGGGAGACAAAAAAAAAAAAAAAAAAAAAAAAAAAAAGAAAAAAGAAAGAAAACGAGAAGATAAAGGAAAAAAGAGGAATAAACAAAAACGGAAGACTTGGCGTATCGGGTCACATTTATGCACTGATGTTTTCTTCAGCGCTTGAAAAGATTATTCCTACATTTGCAGCGGTGACTTGGGCATGACACATGGGCAGGAAGAAAAGGGATTTTATCCGGACTAAAAGAAGGTATGCGCTAATGGTTCACAGCCTGGAGCTGAGGGTGCACATGACGCGGTGCATTTTCCCACTTGGTTGGTGAAAAGGGGGTGTCTTACCTGCGCCGTCTAACCTCGTCTGTCCTCCAGTGTTGTTGTGATAGGATGGCAGGTACGGGCTGTGGTGCGGATGGCTCACGTAAGGGTAGGGTAACGACCTGTTGTAGGTGTTGGTCCCAGGGTACGGGGTGTTGTCATGCTGGTGGTGAGAGTGTGAGCCGGAGTGGAGACAGTGCAGCGGGTAGTGGCCGCTGGCCATCGATGGGGAGCTCTGCTGTGAGTGCGACTGCTGTCCAAACTCCATGAAAGCAGACTTGGACGAGTCCTGAGCCTCCAGACCGTCAGCCATCGTAGTCATGGTCATCATCGAATTTTCTGCCTTGAGAGCACTCACCCCCCTCTCTCTCAAGACCAAAACGGTTTTCTCTCTCTCGCTGTGCTGCTGTCTCTCTCTCCCTCTCCACCGCGAGCAGATATTGTCCTATTAACACCCGATTTTTCCAGAGGCGTCTTTATTCCCACCCTTGTCCTGTGATATTCTCACTCAAAGTGGCGGAAGGTAGGCATAAGTTAAGGGAGAGATTTTAAGGTGGATTCTGTTAAAATTGAGCCCTTGCTTCCAGACTTGATGCAGACACTACAAGTAAAATGGTTTGTCTCCAAAGGGCAGCGCCTCCCGATTGGTCATCCAACCCAACGTCATCAGTGCTCTGCGCTTCACGGAGACTTGAGCTGGAGTTAACCCACCTTACCAGCTCCCACCACAACTACGAAGGGAAATAATATGTGGTGGGAAACACGCCTAATTCCTACAGGCATGCTTCACGCATAAAACTAGCTTCTTTGGAGGTGTCGAGTCGATTTTGTTTTTTTAGACCAAAACTCCAAATTACGCGCGAAGCGCAACATAGCGCACACTTTAAGTCTGATGAGCTGAGTATGATTTTTCCTTCTCAGGCTTCAAGTCCTCCTTTCCCAGAGAACTAATTATGGGAAAGCATCACACAAACACTATTTAGAAATACTTAGCCTAAAAATTTAATAAAAAAAAGACGTGGTTACATTTATAATAATTTTACCAGCTTTGTTAATCGAATAATATCTACATTTTGTGACTTTATACAGATTAATTTTCTTCTTTATTATAAAAGGAAAACTTCTTAAATAGATGGAAAAGCTTCTTTTTCACAAGCTTGAATTTATAAAAAAAATATTTAGACAAATAACTGGTCAAATGCGACAGTTTTGCTTTGCAGCCTTTGCTTTGATGTTGCCTAATGAGCAGTCCTCTCTTTACACTTTCTCCTCCCCCTCCCCAATAAAGTAACATATATTATAACATGGGCTACTGACCATATGATTAAAGATCCACAGACAATTCCAAATGCAGTGCATGTGACACATCAAATAACAATATGCCTGAGGTACAATAGGTTATTTTGCAGATGGAAGGGTGGATACCCAGATAAACTGACAGTGTCTTTTATCCCTCTTGTAATATGAGGCCTGGAAAGGGTCCTCAATATATGTAAATTACACACTTTGTATCTGAGGGTTGCAATGTTCAATAATAAAATAAGAATAAAATGCTATTTCATCTATTAATGCAGTAGGTATTCAGATCATGTCTTCACAACTTTCAGTATATTTTTTTGCTGCATTTAGGGATTTCACAAAAAAAGAAGAAAAAAACGGAAGGGAAATAATTATGGTTGCAATCAAGTTACAAGGAAAACCTATTTGATTAGCGGCCACACTTTGCTCAAATTGCAGCTATAAAATTAAGAACAATTCGCCTGTAATGATTATGGACTGGATTTATTTTGGGAGGGTGGAATAAAAGTGGATATAGCATAAATTATCCCCTAATTATACGCCAGTGTGGCCTCAATTATCCTCTTATCAAAAATGGTTGTCTAAATGCAGCGTTTAGTTTCAATTTTCTCCTTTTCTGAAACAAGAACTTGGTACCTTGCTATTATCGTCAGCTACGGTTGTTATTTACTTTGTGGGATTTAAAAAGTGCACAACCCAGCCGGATAATCATTTTTACAGCAGCGGACCCAGAGAGGAGCACAGGAGTGGGGAAGTAAGCAGATGACACCCAGAAGGATTTATGTTATTCCTGCAGAATAATCTAGATAATTTTTTTCAAATTGGAGTTCCATGCTGTTAGGGCTGCAGGTAAGAACCTTATTTGACGCTCTTATGTGTCTTTTCTGTTACTTATAAACAGTTGTTATTGCATTTGATCATTTTGCATCTCAAGCTTACATTGACTTCGGAGTCTGCACACCTCGGTCACCCTTCAGTGATCTAACATAGTGGCCAATTCCCCTGCCCGTGTTCCACTTGGACACGCAGAAGAGAAACCAGATCCTTTACCTTTTCTAATCGCCTTTGAGTGCTGCCACAAAGACAGACATGCTTTGCAGTGATGTTGGTTGCTTCCCCGCGGACTCAAGAAACCCCCACGGGGCTCGATTATAAATGAGACATCCTCATTCTTCCTATTTTTTTTCTACAACATGCGTGCGCCGCCGCGGGATCATTAAGTTGCGGGACAGCAGTGCGGTTTAATGTCAAAGCCTTGGTGTCCCGTGGGCGTGAGGGGAAACTTTTTTTTATGTGCACACTGAGATTAAGTGAAGTGGTGAAAGGACATATTTGCTTGAATAGAGACAACATGACATACTCGACCTCAGTGCTTTTGAAATGTTTAAGATGTGGCCTATTGCATGCGTGCTGACAACCGTGTCTGATTGAAAATTACATTTATCCCCCCCACAAAAACGAAAAGAAAAAGAATTTAAGACAAAAGACAAAATAAGACGCTATCACTGTACACTATTTGTAAACTGTACTTCTGCTGTCACTGAAAATAAAGAAGCCACAAACATGACACATTGTGCTCTTGGCGAGTGCTTCACCTGTTGGATCGTGTCTCATGTTTCTCTCCCCAATAATCTTACATTATAACAGTTCATAGCCTCATCCTGGAAAGAGATTATTTTAGATATTAGATCGTAAAAAATGTCAGTCACAAAATGAACATCGTTCAGCCGCGAATCTAGAAATCACTTTCTCCATAAGTAGATGATTGACCTTCAGTACAATCAATGACTTAACAGAAGTGGTCTTTATTTCCAGCTGTCTTATAAACGCTGATGAATGACTCTCTAAAATCACTCCAGTATCCAACCGCTGGGTCTGCATCAGGCCTGGGATTTCCCTGACATCCATTGTCGAGGATGGAAAAACAGTTCCCCTTTTCCGCCTTTCTCTCTCTTTTTTTTAAAAATATTATTAATAATTAATTTTTATTATTATTGGTAAAACCTGACTATATATGGTTAACATAGTGGGTGGATTTGGCATCTTAACTTTACACCAATGGGTAAAGTGATTTAAACGCACATAAATGTGATGGATGTGTGCGTAAAACGCAATATATGACAGTTCTTGTCTGTTTGAACGTGTACCTTTTAGCATCCCATGTCATTTTTGTCAAACTGGTTACACGTGTGACATATCTGGACTTTAACGCGGAGCTCCATCGAAGACAGGTAATTGTTACGAGCGGCTGCATGTTTGCGGTTGCTAGCAGATTATTGATTGGCACGCATAGTATGCCACCTCGTCGTTTTTTCTTCTTTTTTTTCTTCCGGGACCGGTCCCTGCAGAAAGAGACACTGTAAGAAACATGTCTTCCCTTCTCCGCAACGCAAAGCCACTGGCGCTTTACAGACAGCCAGGCGTCGTCTTGCTCTCCATCTCCGTGCAAGGGCGGGAAGTGGCAAAGGGAAGCACAGAAGCACACCACACGCAGCTGTCAGTGTACAGCTGTCAGTGGTATGGTTTATTCTAACTAGATTCAGTGGCCCTCAGACACACACACACAGCACACACACACATACACGTTAACCAAAAAATGATAAGAGACCAGCCTTTAATGCTGCTGCAGAACTCACCCGTATACCCAAATACCGAAATGCTTTATTTGCGCACATAACGCACGGTGTACTAATGCAAACCCACTTATGCAAACCTTTGATGTGTTTTGTGCAACTACACCAAGAAACATTAGTGTGGTTTGGTCATAAAGAAAACCATGCGCTCCCAGGCAACTGACTGTTTACAATAAGTTTTGCATCATAAATTAGGACCGCATTATCTCGCGAGTAAATAGCTAAATTGGCATATGCATGGCCCCAGGTGCACGCGAGAGGGCCTTCAGATGGACCCAGTGTGGCGTACTGCTAGAGTAGCTAAATGACCGCAAATAAGCAGAGCCCTGCACCACTGAGTCGTCACAACCTCTCATACACTAATGGATTTAATTTGGCACGACTGAAGCTGCACTGGTCCCTCTCAGGGCCGTATCCTAATTAAAACTGCTTGTTTCTCTTGTCGCCTTGCTTCATTGCACGTTTAGGTCCACCTGAATGATTGCACCGCCCGGTTTCCTGCACTATTAGATGCTTATAGATTTTTTAAATTAGTTATTTATTTGTTGTCGTTTCCTTTTGAAAATGTAAAAAGAAAATAGATGAACGCGATTATTTGTGAGGGAGAATGAGCGCGTATTGGTGGGAATTACCACCACGCCACAAGATTTCTCATCATGCAAGGAGTGTTAAAAAGGACAATATGAGAAAAAATACTGAAGACAGTGCATGTTTCGGATATTTATTACAGTCTAAAATAATTACAATAATTTAGATTTTATTAGTAAAGGGTCCTGGTGGAGTTGAGTAAGCGCACATCCAAATCTCTATGATCTTGTGCACCGAATCAATAACAAAGGCGGAAAATGCGCAAGATACACAAGTTGATCTGAATTTTATGTTGGCTACAAATAAAACTAGCGAGGGTACAGCATACCCCCCACCCCAACTTAATACGACATTATTAGGTCTGACAGCACAGTGGTCGGTCTTGAAGGAGAGGATTTGGTGGGTAGATGACAGGCAGGAAGGCCAGCAATCATGTTTTTTTCTTTCTTTTTTTTCCTTTCATTTTTTATCAGAATGTACTGTTCGATGCCGTTTATCCCTGATGATAGAAAATTGCGCTGTTGCCAGGACGCTGCCGCCGAAATAGAGGGCAGGAGCAACATTTCCATTTTCCAGTTTGAAAGCCATTGAAATGAATTAGTAAAAATGAAAAAAAGGGGAGGAAAATGAGAAAGAATCTCCTGGTAAACAAAAGGGAGCAAACAAAGATACCATTTTCCTTTCCCTGAGAATCCACCCTCCTCGTTTTTCCGTTTTTCTCCCCCTTGTTTTTTTCTTTGCAGCAGCAGAGTGAAGGTTTCACTTCAACAGTTGCAAATCACATGGTTGGCTTCTAATGTAGTCCAAGACCCGGGCCTACTTCAAAGACAATCATTTATTTCCCAACCTCCTGGAATAATTAGCGCGCCTTTTCATCTGTAGTGACACAGAGACGGAGGGGAAAAAAAAGAAAAGAAAAAGAAAGGCAGAAATTAGGAAAGAATAGTTGACAACGAGAAACACTAAGAAAACTCCCGAAATGTTTAACAATTAAGCACAAATGAACAAAAATCTTTCACAGCAGGGAAAACAGCAGAACGTAGCAGTTCAGCCTTGTTATCATGCAGTGCTTAACATGGTTAAGGTTTAACATGTTAAGTTACGGAACTGCTCGTGAATATAACCCATAATAATACTACTACTAATAATAATAATAATACTAATAATAATAATACTACTACTACTACTACTACTAATAATAATAATAACAATAAGAATAACAATAACAACAACAACAACAACAACAACAACAACAACAATAATAATAATAATAATAATAATAATTATTATTATTATCAATAACATTTTCGATAAAGTATGTGATTTATCTTTAAATTATAAGATACATTTTAAAATAACGCAAGTCAAGCCAAAAAAAGAGAGAGAAAAATTCAGAATCTGATGATTGTTTTATGTTTTCATGCATAATCTAGTATTTTTTTATTTTTTTATTTTTAGAATAAAATTGTTGAATTATTCATTTATTACTCTGACCACATTTTCTCTATGTGTCAGAGCAGGATGGTGATGTTTTTTTGTGTTTTTTAAGCTTCTTAGCGCGCCACCAGCGCACGCCACATGTGACATGGAGCCTGATAAATGGAAAAATGTCACCCGAAACCTGGATTAGGGGGAAACCTTGCAAAGACAATTTGATAAATTATAGACTGTCCCACCACAACGGTGGCTGTTCCTGAAGCAGGAATGTGATACAATAAGGGGCGCTACAGGAATACTGTCGTTTGGGAATTAATGACAATTAACCAAACTGGATTTAAAAAAAATGTGTGATAACAAGTTGTTGTTAAATGTGAGAGATTCTGTCTCACCCTTTTAATATAACATGAGCCAGGTCAGGAAGTGTGAACAGGAGGGAGGCTTGTTAGGAATGATTAGTTGTAAACAGGACACTAATGACTGAGAGGCCTACAACTCACAGAGCAGGACAAATAAACCTACTGCTGAACCTTCAAAATCTTAGACCCAAAGTTTAATCTTAAAATAAAAATTAAAATAACAATAAGAGGTGTATAACACATAATTTCAGTCAAGCTTTATTATTGATAAATTATTACTGATAAAACAACACTTCAAGCATTCAGTCCCAATAACAAAGCAGCACGCACTCAAAAAGGAAAGTTCTAGTTCACATATAGAAATGAACACTGGAGGAAAAGCTGCACACACAATAGCCAACACTGCTTGTAAAGTAGTTTGAAATTTAAGAGGACGATGTGAAGTGAAGTGGAAGAAAAGTGAAGAGAAAAGGTGTTACACCTGGTGAACTAGTGTGCAGGAAGAGGGTGACTCACTCTCAAATGCTGCTGTGGTTCTCATGAGCTGCAGGGTTGCATGGAGTTGATCAGGTGTTAGTTGTACACCTTTGTCTTGCTCCAGCACCTTGAGACAGACCTGAAACAGAGGCTCACATCAGGCTGAATGTTGAGCTCACAGAAAGTTTGAGTAAGTGTGAGTATCGCTTTAAAGAAAACATGGTATTTTTTGTCATGGCTAGGCCTGTTATTTGGAGATCAAACTCTACATCTTTCAGTGTGTCTCTGCAGGAAAGAGGAAACCATCTTCAAGGGTGACATATGTCTGGTAGAAATGTGAAGACTTGAGAAATAATCTGTTCCAAAGAAATGGCAGCTTTAAGTGAAAGATCAGCTCCCAGAGCTTAAAACACACATGAAGGAATGTTATTCTGCAAAATAAAATGGAAATCTTGACGTTTGATATATATTTAGTTCTTTTGAATAAATATATACTTAGAAATACATTTTGCACATATTTAACTTACAAATTTTAAAATATATCAACATTTTTAAGCATATTTTAGCAGACTATGCTGCAGAAAATTCTGCTCAATATTCTCACAATTAATTGATTATAAAATCTTTTCTGCCAAGTTTTTAGGCTTAACGGCTAGAAGAACCTTCAGGTTTTGTGACTTGTAGCGTCAAGACAAAAGTTCCACTACTAAACACAAAACAAAAAACAAACAAACAAAAACATAAAAAAACACCTGACATTATGAATCAACTATAATCAAATTAGACCTAAACAACTTTATCAGTTTTCTAACGGTTTTTAAAAAAAACAAAACAAAACAAAACAAACAAAAAACAAACAAACAAACAAACAAAAAGAAAAAAAATAAAACTGCTGCTGGCTATGGGGAGCATGAGCTTAATGAGTTGGTGCACTTAATGGTTAACTCAATTGACTTTTTGGAAATAATCCCGTCTCATATTATCATAGTTAATCTTTGTTGCCTAAAGAACCCCTAGAAGCTATTTTTTTTCATCTGTCTGATCTGATATGTAATGTTTTTGGGTTTTTTTTTCAGGATTTTGCCCATTTTTATGAAGTGAAGGGAGCCAATTATTTATAATCATTGCCCTTGAAAATGCATTACGTCTCACCTGAGGGCTCACTCAATCAAAGAGGCTGAAGGGTGATTAATAGATCACATCTGACCTTAATCCATCATGTAAAACTCATCATGAAGAACAAGACAGTGAACAACATTTTCTGCATCCTACATACTCTCTCTGGCTCTGACTGGCTTTTTATTACATGCTTTTAAAAATTTGAGTCCTACAAAATGTTATGTTGTGAATTAGCAAAAAGTGACAGTTAATCAAACATTGATAAGGCAATATGAAGTCCAAAACATTTTTTTATGTCATTAATTTTTTTATTATAAATTTCCTCATTAACAATTGTTTGGATAGCAGTTTCCACGTATGGCTGTTTACAGGGGAATTTTGAATTTTAAGGAAAATGATTTAAAATCTACTTGATTAAAGTAATTAACAAAAAGGGAAAATGTGACACACTCACTTAAAAGAGACAGTAATTCACTTTGTAATTTTTTTTTAAATGGCTCAATCTTAAATGTGACTTGGGAAGGCTGAGAGATGACCATTGGGTGAGGCAATGAAGTCTTTAATTTCATTCATCAGCAAAAGCAAAATTATTGTTCATAGTATAAATGTTTGTGAATAACTCTTTGTCTCTGACTTTTTTACCCCCTCCCTTTCTCTCTCTCTCTCTCTCTCTCTCTCTCTCTCTCTCTCTCTCTCTCTCTCTCACCATTTCCCTCTTCATACTCACTCTACCACTTCTCCCCCTCAGTCCTAACCCTGCACCTCTCTCTCCTTTTTTTCTTCGATCACCCCATCCTCACCCCACAGGTATGCTTCCATCTTCTCTTGCCAGCTACCCCCCACCCCCTACACACACATACACACCCCACACCCTCTCCCTGGTTGGTTTCCACAGCTGTGGTGAGTGAGGGGCAGATGACCGGAGAATTGGCCCCTGGGAGAGCGCTGAGCCATCCTGGTGCTATTAGGCTCGTGGCTAATAATAGGTGTTTCAGACCGGGGGAAGATCAATCAGGGGGAATCATGGGGAATGTTCAGAGCAGCGCTTTTTACACATCGGCCCAGATGGATGAAATTACACTTGTCAGTTTTTAGTTGCATTACTCCCAAATTGGTTGTCTACTCTTTTTTTTTCTCTCCCTCCCTTCTCTCCTTTCTCTCTCTTTGCCCCCATTCATGTGTCAGTGGCCTGCTAAAAGGATTCACTGTGAAATCCCTGTCATTTTTGTCTTTTCCCTGTTTAGCCCTCAGCCAGCAACTCCATTGCCTGCATGTATGCACTTAGAAGAAATCAGTTGAAGTCCTGAGACTCGGCCAATTTCCGTGTTAAGCGCAAGTGAGCAGCTGACATTCTGTATGTGTTTTGCATGCATAATAAAACTGTTTGTTACAGTCAATGTCAAACGTTTAGAGATAAAAGAAAGCTGTGCATCTATAGAAGGTAATATATTTGCATCAATATTTCTATAATTAGGGAATTATTTCAAGTGTTGATAAAGTAATGATTGAGAAACCACTCAGAGCACTTTAAGTGATGGGACACAAAAAAGGTGAATAATCTAAAGGTATTAATGTAGTAATATCAGACTACCTGTTAGAACTCACAACAACAGCAACTATTACGTAAGTAATAAATGTTTTTCATTGACTGGTTCAGTTACTCAGTTACCACTCATATAGAAAGTGATTGCTATGATCAATCTGTAGATAATTATGTGTTTATGGTTACCTAATGATTCATTAATATAAGCTACTCCATTCTTTTGTCAAGTATTTCATCATTATCTACTGTAAAGTCTTCCATTAGGAACATAGGGTGATGGGCCTTGCTCAGGACCCTGGAGTGGTTTACCTTTGCCAGTCCAGACCAGATGTCCCATATTGAAAATTGTATTCTTTTATTTGTTGCTTTTCCAGAGTGGATCCATTTAGTCGTTGCTTCAATTTCTTTTTATTGTAAAGTTAATTCAATTTTGGAGTGTTGAAAGACAGAAAATGCACCCCTTTTAAAAATTCACCTTAAGCGCTGAGAAACTAGAACGTAGATTTTATTTTTTTTTTTACCTTAACTGTTGTTATTTCCTGGAAAAAAGGACTGATGAAGAAAATAAGCACTTATGATTGTGAGTTTGAGATAATGCTTTACAATCATTATACTTTTCCAATGTTGATATAGAAAAAAATGTAATTAAACCAAATTGGTAAATGTGTTAAATACAATGTTTATGTTATTAGTCCAGAAATAATGCTGTACAATGATTCAAATCAAACATTCAGACTGTTTCTTTTTGTTGAAACTGAATAAAATTTATTTATATTAATAAACTCTTCTCTGTGTTTATTTTAACCATGTATAGATTTTTCCTGTCATTGCTGAATATGTTGCAGGAATCTAAGGAAACATAAAAACAAAGCTTTTCAAAGGGAATTATTACTGAATGGGAGTTTACATCAGATAGAAATCTAAGCTTTAAGCAGCATCCTCCTTTGGTGATCAATTCCTGCAAATCTGAAAATGTTTTGCCATCAAAACAAAATATAAAGGCAGAGCCATACATGTGGTAATTAAATGTCCTGAACATTTTGTGAAATTGTAGTGAGAGCTCAGTGAGGTGAAGCAAGTGTGCGGCTGGCTGTGTGTGCAAGCCATACAGCATATCATCTAAACCTATGAGCCCCTGATGTGTTAGATGATAACTAACGCAGCGTGCCAGTCAGAAAGGTGACAACAGAGGCTAAGAGGGATTGTTTTAAGGCAGAAATACAACAGCTATTTGTGTCACTGATTTCCTCTCCTAACTAGCCGTTGACAGAGTGAAATGTTAAGTCTTTCCTTTACAGCTTGTCTAAAATCATCCATTTCCTCTTCTTGATATGGCAACGTTATGTCTTTGGCACACACACACAAAAAAAGGAGGGAGGAGAAATGGTATGGTATTGATGCATTATTTGCTTGTATCACCCCTATAAGACAAACGGCTGCTACACCCTACCATCAGAACACTACAGCATGACAATCACAGCAGAAGATTGGCTGTGTACTAAAGTAGCTGGCCTGAATAGCTCACTAGGGAGACATTTTCCCCCCTCTGGAAATCAATACAGCCCCCAGATGTTGGGGTCTCCCGATCCATGAAGCAGCCTGATGCAGAGATGTTCCTCAGTCTGATTGCACAAGGGAGAGGACTGGAAAACAGAAAGGCTTCTTTGACTGAAAGCACGGTGACCATGGGGGAGGGAACTGGGGCCTCTATGAGAGAGTCTCCTTAGCAACAGGAAGAAAATTAACATTGACATCCTGACTTCCCAGCAAAACTCGTCTCAGGGCTTCTGCTGGATATTTCCATGAAGCAAGTAGCCTATTAAATAAAAAAAAAAAAAAAAAAAAAAAAAGGGAGAAAGAGATGTTCAAAAGCTGATATAAAGACACACGCTCCCTGCTTGTCTCTCATTTATATTGAAATGAGTTTCCCCCTCTTCTCTGCTTGTGTGTAGTGAATACAGAGAATCCTAATGTATGTATTTTGCTCATTTTACTGTGTCTGGCGTTTCCGCGCCTCTGCTCTGTGACTCTGTGTTTGCCTCCTGCTGCGGTAAACACAACACAGCTATGATAGCACATGCATTTCAGAGAGCTCAAAACACAGCCAAGGAGTTGAAACTCTCTCTCTCTCTCTCTCTCTCTCTCAATTTCTTCCCCCCTCTTCTTCTGCCTCCGACAGTCCTCTCCCTCACTTTCAGCCAAGGTATTCAGCTCCCATGATTGCAAACATGCATAATGACAGCATCTCCCGGGGGCCAGCGGAGGTACCCCACTGATGCTGAGAGACTCTATCCTGTCGTCACATTGCAGGAAATTTGAGGGCAGTGCACACTGGAGCCTGGTGAGCTTTGGCAAGGCACTGCCAGAAGCTGAGCTGGTGGAGGAGTTTTTCTTTTCTTTCTTTTTTTTTTTTTTGTTAAAAAATGAAGTGCAAATTGTGCCGGGCTCATTGGAACAGCTCACTGCTTCCTCCCATTACGAGGCCAGGGTGAACACCATGGAAGCATAAGCGTGAATATATTATAAAGTAATGAGGAAACATCCAGGAGAGGGTCACAGGGGGCTTCAAGCGGCTCCTGGGGCCTTCCGAAGAGCTTTCAGTGTGCTCCGTGATGGATTAGTCATTCACGTTTGAAGAGTGACTGAGAGGTGGAGTTCAACAATGTTACACATAGCAACAGTTGCTAAGAGTTGCAGCAAATGAGACCTATTCAGTTATTGAATATGTACAGTTTGTGGATGAGCAGAATATAAGTGAATAAGGATAGAGCTATTTTGTGTATCACTGATGATGATGGTGACATTTCCAACAATGCTACACAATATTTATGATCATGGAAACACTGCTTAGAATCATGGGTGTTGGAAGGGAATAATTGGCTAGGATGATATTTGTGGATGTGCAAATGCAATCCAAATCCAGCCGCAGCTGCAACTGGAGCATCCCGAAAAATCCACACATATCACCAGCAAATCCTCCCTGACAGCAAGTTCTGGTTCATACCCAGCTGCCATAAGAGAAAAAGAGTTGATTTGACTTAACTGAGGAAACCACTGAAGAATGACTCCACTGCAGCTATAGGCCTTTACTGTAGACTATCCCTGCCAATCATGCATCACACAAATGGAGCACATTCTATACATTCCCATAGGGTGGGATGGGTGGGTGGGAACCGGTTTGAGTGTAGTGCTTTGGAGCCACTTTCAGTTTCTCCACAGAGCAAACACCCTCCCATTGGCATTCAGTCACTGATGAGTCCGCAATGGAGTCGCCTGATGGAACGCCATGGCAACGGCCGACACCTGGCAAGAGTTCATCCCACCTCCTCTTTCTTTCTCTCTCTCTCTCCTCCATCATCCCCCCCTTTTCCCTCCCACTTCACCTCCCCCTCTACTATTCCCCCTCAGATGATGGAACATATTTCCCTCAGACTGACTGAAAGCCCCTGTGAACAAATAATGTGTGCACGCCAGTCTAAATAAAGTGCGGTTTATGAGTTGTGGTCAGAAATGTCTCCCTCCCTCCCTCCCCCTCCTCCCAGCCATCCCCCCACTCTCGCTTTTTAATGTTCTGAAAAAAAAAACAAAAAAAAAAAAAACAGTTGCCAACATTTTTCTCCTTTTTTCAGGCCATACTGTATGTCTGCATGGTGATTACACAAAGCCATTTTTTCCTTTCTCACACTGAGCCACATAGTCAAATAAAAATGGAACGACTCCACACCAGTAGTCTGCAAACCCGTTTTGTAGTGTTGAACAAGGCTTCCATGCCAAAACAAATCTGTGTCCCTTTGCCATTTTTCAGATCTCCAACTTTTCAATAATATGCTAGAATTTGGCCTTGAATGAGTCTTCTGTACTGCAGTTTCAACTCAGCTGTGTTATCAATTATTTAAATTAATCAAGATTGAAGGGACTGGAGCAAGATCCTCCCAACAGAGGCTGCATGAATCTTCAAGTAAACTGCTGTTTGATGGAAACCCCACAAGTAGTATTAATCACATAAATCAAAAGTAGTGATGATGGAGGATCCTGCAGAGTTGTTTCTTGTTACTTCTTTGAACTGAAATTAGATTCAAATGTGCACTATAATAAAAGAGTAGTTAAATATTTAGGGAATCATCAAGAGTTACCAAAGAAACCTGATTAATCTAAAAATCAACTTGGACCCCAGACTATGGTGTTTTCTGCATACTCTGGCTTCCTTCCAGTCCAAAAAACACAAATGTTGGGTTGTTTGTTGATTGAAATCATTGTTGGTATGACAAGTCTGATAAGTGTACATAGCTGTTTGTCTTTATTGACCTTCTGATGGACTCGCGACACGTCAAGGCAACATGAGCCGTCCATCCATAATGCCTATAACTGCTTATACCAATGCACAGTCACAGAGGGGATGGGGCCTGTCTCAGCTGCTATCAAGTGAGAGGCAGGGTACACCCTGCACAGGTAGGGTGTATGATGTTATGGCAAACAGTATAAATAGCACACCATGTCTTGAACTTTTTTAAATGTTCCTTCTATGCATTTTAAGCTTTAGAGCACATTTTACACAGTTGAGATTTTTTCTAAAATGCAGTAAAAATATATATCTTCCTTATTTTTAAATTCTACTTAATCTTTAAAATATATAAGTGCATAGAAATAATTTTTGTGTGTTGGCTGACTGATGCACTTTACTGATTTAATCAAATATAGACAAATATAAATAGATTCCAGCTAAACATTAGGTGGTATATACGGATGAATGGATTCCAACAAAACACACAAAAAAGGTGAGAAAGCCAAGAACAAAGTAAAGGAAGTCAGAAAATTCTATTCAAAATACCAGTGACATTGCTCTGTACAATTTTTGAATCAACAGATTAAGTGGTGGCAAGTGAGGGTGTCATGATTGGATATTTGAGTAGCAGTCGACCGAGGATCTTGTACACCAAACAGATGTGAAGTTCCAGTGCCTACATAACGCCGCATGATGTATTTCCTCATGTCTCCAGCTTCTAAACAAAGAAAAATACAAAATGACATACGAGCACATGGCAAAGAGGACTCTTAGCTGCTGACAAGGCCTGGACACCTTTTGTGTTGGTGCAAAAAGATATAGTCTTGTCTTGCCAGTTCAGAATAGGGTGGTAATACATTATGCAGTTATAAGGACTGCATAGATTGAAAACTGAAGGACTGCATAGATTGAAAAAAGAAAAAATAGTGTCCTGTGCTTTTTAATTTTTCGCTAATGTCATACAGTCCATCTCTGGTAAGTCATTGCTCATCACTTAGTCTTTGGCTTCTTCTTTGGGAATTTGTTGGCACACAACATGAATACCTAAAATCAGAAGTACTGGTAGACATAAACTACTATATTTACTGATAGTTTTGCACATTTCTGTTTCAGCCTTTAAGACAAGTTGAGCCATCTATGATTAGTGACTTGGTCAGTGTAAAGCCCTTGCTCTCAGTTTCATCAGAGTCTGGCTGCATTTGTATGCCTTATTATTTCTTGTTAAGAACAAGTAGCAAGTAGCAAAGTCAAAGTAGAAAAATCAAGATGGCTGCTCCTGAAAGTTTAAAGAAAAAGCTCAAAGGTTTAAGAGAGTGACATAATGGATTTTATTCAAACGTTAACTTGTCTGCCTAAAATTATGTCTTCCATTTCATTGGCTCCCTATTAGATTTAGTGTCCAGCATACAGCACTTTCTTCCTATTTCTCAAATGTTTCTGCAGTCAAGCATGTGGCCATCACTAGATTATTAATGCTAAATTGCCAAAGCTATAGGAGGTATGGAGTAAAAGTGGAGAAGAGAAAAGTGAAAAAAGCATTGAACACTTGCTCATAAATCTAAGAGAATGAACTGTAATTTTAGAGTGTTTTTAATTCCAGTCTGTGATCCTTCTGCACACAGACTGGAATATAGTCTGCGTGCAGAATTCCATTCTGTGTGATGATCACAAACTGAAATAAAATGTACTCTGTAAATATTCTTGGTGGGTGACTGACTACTTACTTTGTGATTTTGTGTAAACATTATCGACAGAATATACATTCTATATTTACAAAAAGGGACAAAAGAACATAATAGACTAAACAATGATATTACAGCACAAAGCACACTAATCTCAAGACAGCCTACACTCAGAAAATGTAACAGTTGGCTGTTCATGAACCTGTCTTTGTGGGAAAAATTATGAGGCAGCCTGTCTTTTGTGTAAACTGGACAATAACTGTGCCTGTTCACACGGAAAATTAGTGTGGTTCACAGCTCAAAAAAAGATCCTCCTTTCACAAAGTTTGAGTGAAAGGCTGGGATGGATGTAAAAGACAGGTGTGAAGTGGCCAAAATACCTCATACACAACCAAAAACAGCAGTCTTTGTGTCTCCTTAAGGAAAACAAACAGATGACAAGTTTCTATGTGACAGGACAAGTCGATAACGTTGAAGCGTTGGAAAAAAGTGGTAGGTGTCTGTTTGCCTCTGTAAAACTTTTTTTTTCCTGAAACTGAAGAGGAAAGTACATTTAAGGTAGATTCTGTTGTGTTTTAGATCTGTTTAGGGGATATGTTTGGTTCAGCCTTATTTTGTCTATGGTGTACGAACATTTTTGTGTCTGCTTTGCTCTCACCCCACACAGAGTAAAGGATTACAGATCCTCCAATTATGTATTGGACCTTTCTCTTGACAGTGATGGAACGTGTAAGTTGAATATTGGTTGGTTGGTCCTCAGCAGAGGATAATTAAAAAGGAAGAAAAAAAAAACCCAGCAAAGAATGTTTAAGAATGCTGGACACTACTAAAACAATACTAGTGCTTTTAACAATGTCTTTGATGGCAATCCATACTCTTCAGCACTTGATTTCACATCTTTCCACAATAATGTCTTAGTTGACTTTGAGAAGAATGAACAAATATAAAAAAACACAGACATGAGTAGTCTACCGTTCAGATTTTTGCATTAGTTATGTATTTACTTCTTTGTGATTTTACCTCACATTCTATGTTTGTTTGGAGGACTGGTTGTTTTTTTCCTTGGAAATAACACTGCTAAATGATGTAATATGGAGCTGACCGTTAGAAGCAGTGTACAGAAAATGAATATGCTAAATGCTGGATTTACAGACCTGTCACTGTTTTTTTTTCCCTGCAAATCCAGATGTTCTGTATAGTCTGAGCTACGGTGGCCGACAGGTGGAAACGCGCCGCAAATACATGAACGCCCTGCATAAACAAAAACAACTGCAAGAAGAAAACGCTGTAAATACAGAAACATGCTGCAAATACAGACAAGCACTACATAACCGAAAAGAACTGCAAGAAGAAAACGCTGCAAATTCACTGACACAGTGGAAGAGCTCCGGGTTTCTAAGGCCTGCAGTGCGTTTTCACCCAAGAGACAGACAACGGTGAGAAGAACAGAACTGGTGGGAAGTTTGAGCAGAGTGCAGGGAGAGAAACTACATCAAGGTATGTATTTTTTCTATTTATTTATTACATTTGGCCTCCATCTTGTACAATATTAGAAAAAGATCAGCTGTTGTGAGTTGTTGACGTAAGCAACACTGGGCTCTGGAACCACTGTCCTTGAGAGGGACTGGACCCTCTTCCATTCTGGATTTGCTCCTGGTGAGAGGTGCCGAGCAGGTGTGGGCATGCTCATTGCCCCCTGACTTGGTGCCTGTATGTTGGGGTTTAGCCGGTGGACGAAAGGGTAGCCTCTCTCCGCCATCAGGTGGGGGGACGGGTCCTGACTGTTGTTTGTGCTTATGCACCAAACCGCAGTTCAGACTACCCACCCTTTTGGTGTAGGGTAGTCCGGGAGTATGGAGTGCCGGACCCGCTTATACGAGCTGTCCGGTCCCTGTACGACCGGTGTCAGAGCTTGGTCCGCATCGCCGACAGTAAATAAGAGTCGTTTCCGGTGAGGGTTGGACTCCGCCAAGGCTGCCCTTTGTCACAGATTCTGCTCATAACTTTTATGGACAGAATTTCTAGGCATAGCCGAGGTGTTGAGGGGATCCGGTTTGGTGGCCTCAGGATTGGGTCTCTGCTCTTTGCGGATGATGTGGTTCTGTTGGTTTCATCGGGCCGTGATCTTCAGCTCTCCCTGGAGTGATTCGCAGCCGAGTGTGAAGCGGCTGGGATGAGAATCAGCACCTCCAAATCTGAGACCATGGTCCTCAGCCGGAAAAGGGTGGAGTGCCTTCTCCAGGTCGGCAGTGAGGCCCTGCCCCAAGTGGAGGAGTTCATGTATCTCAGGGTTTTGAGATACATGTTTGAATGAATGCTAAATTAGCTGTCGATGCTGTGTGTCACTGAGAAAATTTGTCAACGTTTTGTAGTACTTCTTTAAATTAGTTACACACATTATACTTTGCAAATTCTGTTGGTACTCATTATCATGCAAGTTTGAATGTGTTAAATATTGCATAGTAAGTTGTAATCACTTAATCGGTTAATAATAACTAGTGTAGTCAGTAAGCACAACAGTGCTACACATTTTTCTAGACAACAACATGGTCAGCTCAGATGTGACATCATTTCTGTTATTTTGAAGCTGAAGCTATGCATTGATACTACATTTGAGCATATTCATGTTTTAAAAATTGTTTAATGTAGGTCAACTTTGAATATATTCAAACAGACTAGATACAACTACAAATCAAATTACTTATAACCTGAACCCTGTCATCATTATGTATTGAATGAATCCAGGGAATGTTGCACCCTGAAAACATGATTTATGAGTCAACAGTGACATAAAAACTGCCACATGTTGTTCTGCTGAACTGCAATTTTACTAGTAAAAGGGAGCTGGTTTATTTGTAAATAGTGAAATTTTCCATATCTGAGCGACCATTTGGCAATCAATTTCTTTTAACCCCTGCTATGTCCCAAATAATAAATAGGAAACCTCTTCACATTGTGGCAAACCACACACTGCAGCTTTCTGAAGGAATAAATATGTGCTGGAGAATATACAATCTGTCAACGCCTACTGGGTGCAACTGATTTTCATTACGACAGCTGTACCAGTAACACTAACTCATATTGCCACTCAAATTTATTGGGGCTCAGTGCAAAATTAAAGAAGTCTGTTATAACTACCTTGAAATGGCCGTCGTAATTTATTGCACATTAACAAAAGCTTCTGATGAGTAACAGCATTGTAGCTGTGCTGTGAGAGAAGCTGTGTTCAGCATGCACTACAGGACAATCATTGCTCTGTCCACTTGATTACAACAAATAAATACAACACTGAGAGGGATACATCTTCGGTTAGAGCGTGTATGGAGCATAGCACTGGGATGCACTTATGAAGCGGAGCAAAAAAAAAAAAAAAAAACTTGAAATGTCAATTTCTCCATGAGCAGCAGGGTAGTAACATTTTCTGAGTAATTCAAACTTTGTTTTAGTGCTCTGACACACACTCATGACAAGCATCTAAAATGCTACCTGGTAAATTTCGCCTCCATTTTTATGCCTGCTTTAAGGTAACCCTAATTAAGCAGGCGCTACACATTCTCCCCAATGACATATGGCACAACACATGCCAAAACTAACACCACAAAAGAGGAGAGGGTGAGTGTTGTTGTGTGTCTAATTTGCAGCCTTAAGAATCAAAGTGCTGCACAGCCTACTGTGCATTTATGTGTTTCTCTGTGCTGCATTTTGGGGAAAACTGTTCCAAGGGCCACAGTCTGTCTCAAAAATATATTTAACTTCTGTGACTTTTCCTTGTTTAAAATTTGGCATCCTCAGCTTTGGGATACTGCAGAGCAATGACAGTTCCAGGAATGTACATAATGAATATTGGTGTGCCACTAAAACTAGTCAGAAGCAAAGAATTTTAAAGCTGGTAGGTTATGTAGTGCTACTTAAAACTGTTTCAGTTTAGCTCCTGCTGCTTTAAGGATCTCTTCCATCATTCTGCCTAGTTTTGTCTGATTGGTCAGAAATGGTGATGTTCCGAAAGCTGCTGAGCAAATGGGATCTTGAAAATAGGAACATGCTGGATGCAGAAGCAGAGGATAAAGAACTATTAAGACCACGCAGTTGGCAGGCTGATCCCGGTAGTTGACATTAAGTTGGTCAGAACAGGCTAATATTTACTGTCGCCTTGGCGCTGCTCTGATGTTCAACTGTGTTTACCCTGCCTTTTATTAGAACATTCATTGCTGAAGACATGACAGCAGTAAAGGAAAACAGTAATGCTGTGGTCCATAAAATAAAAACAATGAATGCAATAAAATAATCACTTGCACTCTGCTGTGCAGCTTCTACAGTAACTATGCAGGAGCTGCTTTGTGAACATGTTTGGAGTCATATAACTAGATGTAACTACTGTTATCAATAAATTTGACAGCAGTGACAGACACTGGAAAAAATGGCTGAAACATAAACTATAAGAATTCAGACGTATGCAGTTTCCATAACTCGCTGCAGTGCCGCTCTGTTAGATTAATATGGAAATGTATGAAAACCAAACCCAGACGTTTAACTTGTATCCAAGAGCCAAGAACTAAAGTTCTGATCCTTTTAATCCGAGAGTGATAATTGGCTTCCTCAGTGCTTGACATAAAGGCAGTTTTAAGAAACAGCTGTTTCATATACATTTCCAACTTAAAAGAGTCAACATTTGCACCTAGACGTGCTCCTTAATGTTCAGTAAAAGGCCAAATTCCACATCAAAAACACAAGTTGGTTTTTTTGTAGCCAACAACTAATTGATATTTTTCCACAAACAGCTCCAACAGCCTTAAATCTTAATCACTGCAGTTGCTCTCGACTAGACATGACATCATTGCAACAGGTAACCCAGTTTGTTCCACGGGTCTTTAATCATCAAGATTGCCATCATAATGGGTGAGTGGACCACTGGTTCACAAAAGAAGGCCTCTCTGTGTGGAGGAGACAGATAAGGTGTGTCTCTTCTTCAAACAGTCTGGAGAGAAAAAGGAGAGCAGTGTTTCTTTTCTTTTTGTTGATCCAAGATAAGATGAAGCCAAACCAAACTGCTGCTATTTTATTTTTTTTAAAAGAGTGAAATTACAATAATCAATAAAAATTATATTTAAGATGTCTGAAGAAGGTTTCAACATATGCTACAATGGACTCCTAAGACAAAGCAACATTTACAGACTCAAAGCATCACCAAATAGGAGATCTCTGCCAAAACACAATCAACTCCCTGTCATCACATTCACTGCACTTCTTCCTTTTTTTTCTCTCTCCTCCCTTCTTTTCTCCTTAGCCTCGCATGTTGGATGCCTCGGTGTCAGCCACACCAGTTATTCTCTTAATCCCAAACAGATTGGCTTCCGCCACAGAAGAAAACCCTCAGCCTGGCCGCCTCCTCGGCGCTTGCTCCGCAGAAACCCCATTAATACGCAGCACATGGCGATAGGTTATGGAATGGATTATGGGCCTTTCGACGTATGTGGTCCGCTCTGATGGTTTCATGGTGGCGATCAGGGACACATTCCCTGACACAGGAGACAGAATTGATCGGTGCTGTTCTCACTTTTACAGCCTCCCGTACCAAAAGGGGGAGGGGGACAGTTGTCAGTCATTCCTAATAGTTGCCCCCCTCAACAGCGGAGTCAATGGCTTTCTCCCTGATGTGAACACTGCATAGAAACTCATGCGGCGTGCTGAACGTGTAATTATCAAACTTGGAGCTGCTTATTAAGATGAGAGAGAGGACAAGGCGATTGTGTTTCTTTCCTTTTTTTTCTCTTCTTTTTTTTTGTTTCTTGGCACAATGGAGTAAGAGGAAGTCTGTGAAATCATGGAGAGGAAGAAGGATCTGAGAGGAGGAGGACAAGAGAGGGAGAAAGAGACACGGGGAGAATGAGATAAAGGAGAAAGAGACAATCAAGCACACACTTGCAAAAACACACAGTGTATACACACACACACACACACACACACACACACACACACACACACACACACACACACACACACACACACACACACACAGAGCATAATGGTGAGGTAAGCACAGCCTTCTTTTTTCCAAAACCAGTAGGTGGTATGTGTGAACAAGCACATGTGTGCATGTGTGTATGTGAATACAGTGTGTACCTCTCAGGGGGTGGGTTAGGGCTCAGAAACACAGCTGCAAGGCCTGCTCTGTCTCTATCATTTGTACAACACTGATCTGCCAAGGGCGAAAAGTGACCAAACTTATCCAAGAATTCATGGGTATGTGTGTGTACATGTGCGTGAATGTTTGTGTGCATGTGAGTGTGGTGGGGGTGTCCTAATTCTGGAGGGAAGAGTGAAAATTACACCTCTGTACCCATGTCCTGAGAGTGGATCACACACCGGGTAGTTGCAAAGCCCTCTGGAAAATGGAGGACAGTGTGAGTGAGTGTGTTTTGTGGGTTGAGCAATAGTTTATGGGGTGGTAGTGCATTTGTTTGTTAGTCAACATTAGATCCCAGCCACTCTGACCTACTATGACAGACATCACCAACACACTTGTACTGAATAGAATATCTGATCAAATAGACATACTGCTACCTTGTTCCCTGTAAAATGTTTAAAATTGCTGTTGTTGGAACAAAATTAGCAGGTGGGGGAAGTAGCTTGAGTGTCAGTGGTTGTCTGTATGGATGAACGGGAAGTAGCTTGTGTTTGCAAATCTGCTTTTAGAAGCAGGACCAAAATGTTGTACTTTTCATATACAAAAGCAAAGGATTTCATCTTCAGTCACTTTACTGTTTTTAAGGCATCTTACTGCATTGTATGTGTGACCACATGTGACTGGCTAATACATCTGTGTATGAGTGTGTATGTGAGTGCAGGCCTGTCTGTTCATGTAAGCATGAACAATGGGACCAGTTCATAGACGCCACTATAAGCAGCCCAAGGCCAGAAAGACATCGACCCAACAACAGCTCACAGACAAATCCTTGGCCTTACGCCCTTTATCTTCGTCCAACTCCACAACCAGAACTGTTGTGTTCTCTGGCCTTTACCAAGAGCAAATGAGCAGACTCAATGGTAAAACATAAGGATAGCCAAAAGGCCTTTTCTGCAATTTCTAGAGACTGTCTATGCTTGTACAGTGTTTCCAACAATGTTGCATAGCTGTGAAAAATGTAAATAAAAACAGAATGAAATGATGCAAACCCTACATTTGAATGAAAAATAATGCAAAAACTGCATCTCAAATGTGGATAAGATCATATTTTCAGTGTACTGCATCGGTTGCCCTTTGATAATACTCTATGTATTTTGGATAAAAGTTTTGAAAGGAAAATGTTTCACATTCTTGTATGACAAGATTTCTGCTGCCAGGATCATTATTTCAAACAAATGCATGTGATTTACTGTTATGCACGTGTAGATCTAACCAAAGTGCTACACTTTGCCAAGAGATAATTAGTTCAAATATTGAGGAACAATCCAGGAGCAACCTAAGAACCCTTGAAGCTGCTGGTACATTTGTAGTTGACTACTGTCAAGCAAATTTTACATCACCAAGTACTGAAAGACTGCCATCCAAAAAAGAAACCACTGCTCCAAAATGAACACCTTAGGTTTGACTGGCTTGCCACTGACACCTGGACTAATATAAAGCAAATATCAAAACTTTTGGCTCATGCAGGCAAGCATTAGGCATTTGGACTGTCTTCATTTCCAACCCAATGAAAGAGACTGTTTTCCTCCCAGACACACCGCCAAAAGGGAATTTGTTCATACAGGCTGATAAGCAGATACTGGATTCATGTTTGACAAACATGGGACCTCTATAGGCTGTGAGAGCAACTGCATGCAAACAATATCAATGGCTAACCAAGCAGTTAACATTTTTTATCCAAACCATCTTTTTATTTTATTTTATTTCTTTTTTTGTTTGTTTTGTTTTTTGTTGGTTAAACCAAACCAAGAAATGACAATGTTTTGTCATAACATTCTGCATTTACACTTTAGTAAGGTAACCAACAAAATGGCATCCTTGAGGAAGACATCGTTATGTAACAGTGTGTATTTCAGAAAAATTGTATCCATGACAAAGAAACATTGTTATTAAAAAAATAGCCTACATATTTTTCATAATGGAGAAAAAAGTCTGTTGGAAGACAACCATCTACAAAGCAAGCTAACTTTCTGACTCTTCCACTGAAGGAGTGCTGGGAAGTGCAGAAAATGTAGGAAAAAAATTGAAAGAATTAATAGAGTAACATTTGGACTTGCAATTATAAACACTCGTGGGATGGTTTTATCTGCACAGCCCACTGTCAGAATAAATTAACGAGTTTCTTCTGATGATTTGACAAGGCTGGTAAAATGCCTGCTGCAGACCAACAACCACAGCTTGCAGGAACCCATTCACAGCTTACCCCAACACTGGAGAGGCCTACTAGACTGCCAGAGGAAGTTCAAATTGCTTCTTAAGTTCCTGCAGAACATCAAGAAGCTTAGCCTGCAGAGATGTCCTACCAATCAGCCCCATCATCTGATATTACTGCTACACCAAAAATATCTGTCCATTTGTAACTTGAACACCCTGCTGCAGATCCACAGCCAATTCTGAAACTTCTGCATGCCAACACAGCTCCAAACAGCCAGTGTTGGAGTTAGAAACCTTTATCACACCCAAGGTTTACTCATGATCACGCAGTACGAGTTTAATAAAACTGTGAGAGTAAGGGATTTTAGCTATTTCACAACAAAATATTACGTCGCTGAAGGAGGCAAACAGATTAAATTTCTTCTTTTCAAAAAGAACTTCATGTGTTCCTAGGCTTTGCAGAAACTGCAACACCTAAGAAGAAAACTGCAATGAAAAGATAAAGAGAAAAATAGCCAAGAGCTCTTTAGATTAGCTATGGGACAAAATGAGCAAGTCAAGACAAAACTGGCCAAAGATTCAGCTTGAAGCTTAAGAAAAGGATGCTGACCCAAAGAAAAGTGTTCTAAAAACTGAAATCAGATGTAATGGAGGCAAAGGAAGATTGGAGAACCAGAGGCAGCAGAGGGAAAGGAAACACCCTGCCAGGCTACCTCCATGAAGGTGGAACTTGGGGAATAAGAGGAAAAGAGGCAACAATCTCTAGAAGGCTTGATAGAAAGAATTATGAATTTGGAGCAAAAGAACAAGAATGTAAAGTAGGATAAAATAAAGAAAGAATTAAAAAGAAATCTGTAAGAAAGAGATTCATCCAGATATTTAAAAAGAAAATCTGCAGACTTCACCTCAGTCTGACTTCTGATTGCTGCTAAAAATCATAAAACCTTTTCTTTTCCAAACCCAAACACTTTTCATCTTGGCAACCTTTTTCTTTACTTAACCCAGCTTTCCAAATCTTAACTTCTAAGCTTGTATCCTTAACCCTATCCTTAAACCTTCATTCTTGTTTCATGGTTTTAGTCTTGGTTTTCCCCTCACCCCCAACCTCCTGTTTATTTTTCTTTGTCTTGTTTTTTTAAATTTCCTTTAAATTAATTTAAAAATCTACATTAATCTACTTATTTTACATCTTTCCTACTAAAAAGTTCTGAGAATACGACACAGCTGGACATGATACTAAAGATAATATGACAATATTTGTATTAAACACATTTTTAAGTTCTTGGGGTGATTAGCAAGTATGTCAGGAGGCAAATGAAAAAACGGCATTCCAAGCATTTAACAAATTTTACAATTAATTCACTTTATTTGCAAAAATTAATTTTTGCCACCATTGTCTATTGTAATGGAGACCAAAGGTAAAATGATGATGCACTGTTTGGTGTAGTGTTGTAAGTTAAAACATACACAAATGCATTGATTTATGTTGGGTTGAACATGAACATGTTGTGAGGTATTGTTTTGTGTAATAGGCTTACAGAGGAAGATGAACCAACCTGGATGTGCAGAGAAGAAAACAACAATTATTAATGCTCATAAATTTCAGCTAACATGTTGTGATGCTTGTTATCAACTAGGAGTTTGCATTCTT
This sequence comes from Melanotaenia boesemani, assembly GCF_017639745.1. NCBI lineage: Eukaryota > Metazoa > Chordata > Actinopteri > Atheriniformes > Melanotaeniidae > Melanotaenia > Melanotaenia boesemani. Next base: position 13,890,565 of record NC_055698.1, on the reverse strand, counting down.
TAAAAAAAATAATGTTTTTTTCTTTTTTTATTTTTAATCCAGTGATTAAAATGTTCAGATTTGATATAATTTGATGTAAATAAAACAAAACATAACTAAAAAAAACAAAAAAACAAAAAAAATAAAAAAACAAATGAACTTGCACTCTAACCAGAGGCAACGTGATGACACAAAGTGGAGTACTTTGAAAAAGAAGAAGCTGGAAGCTGTTATTTTCTATAGGCTGCATCCACTCTGTATGCATGGAGACTAAGTGGAAAAAGATGTTACTGCTCAGGGAAAAGATAAGTAAAACACTATGTGGACACAAACGTTTCTTTTTGTCTAATCAGAACAGCAACTCAACTTACAAGCAGCCCTACTGGGAATATTCCTTAAGCTCCTGATTATCCACTCTAACATTGGTGTTGATTGTAGAAAACACAACAAATTTGAATTTGCACAACAACCTCATGCCATTTTCATTCTTTTAAAGGTGCATGGTGTACAATCATTCTGCCAGAGAAATAAACTGTTTAATACATGTCAGTTTGACTCAGGATTGTAAATGAGTTTTACAAGTGTCCTCAAATCTTCTAGGTAGTCTTAATTTTTATATATGGTTGCGCAACCTGAACCTACCATAAAAGTGAAAATCCTTGTTTCTATACGTCTTTCTTTGTAGATAATAGACCCCCTTTTTTTATTTGAACACTCAACAAAAAAATAGAACAAAAATTTAACCCAACAGGTCAACATTTGACAGATCACATAGTTTTTCACTGCATGCAAGCGTAGTGATGCCATCAACCTTGATGCCCTTTAGTGCCAAGCAATCAGACATAATTCATGCTGCATTGATTTTAAACTTCCTGCCATTTTATTACTACTCAGACTCAGTTGGATTTTATTTCATCAGAGCGAGGGGCTAACCTCTTCACAGCACTGTTGTGTACAATGCACAGTGATGCTACCAGGTATGTGTTTTTGTGCTTATTATTTTGTGCAGTAAATGTCCACATAATGGAATAGAAGAGTTTTTCACTGAACAGGTCAGCTCAAAGCTACATCATTCTAAACTCTTTATCATCTCTTCACAGAGTTTAAAGTGTTCATAAAATGTGCACTCTTAACTATATGAGAGGATTTGATGGAAATTGCCTAAATACCTGCATGATCATTTTGCATGAGATTTTGATGTTGGGTTAGAGATATTTTAGAGATCATTTTGCATGACAAAAGCAGTTGATGTTGAATGTTTAGTGGACAGCTGCAGAACAACTATGTTGATGGTGATTATGTGATCAAAAAACCAAGTGACTCTCTCCTATTTTTTATCGAGCTGGATGGGTCCCATTAACGTGACAGATGAACTACAATCTTAGTTTATAATGACTTGAGTGCAATTTGAACTCTTAATAAAATCCCCTTTTCTTCTGCAGTGATGGTGGAAAGTGTCCAGTGCAACCCTCAACTGGCCTGTGTTTCCCCCTTTGCGTGTGTTGAGATCTGAGAACCTCTTACACAACCCCAGACTGCCTTGCGCTTGATCAAAGGTAGCGTGTGTTATTCAGTGAAACTATGATAAAGGGGGTCCTGTTACAATTAGAGGGAAGTTTTTTTCACCACTACACCCTCCCCACTCTCCTTTAACTTGTTGGTGCATTGGTCACATGACTGTGGATATGAGAGCACTGGTTGTGACCTCTGCTTGACAGTAATGACTGCACCTTGACCCCAGGCTTTTTTGTTTAAGTGATGATGACCATGCATGTATTTTCTTGAGACAAGACTAAAAACTGGTCTAAGGGAGATGTCTTGGTGATATGACGTACAACCAGTAACAGGATGGTTGAAGAGTGAGGTAAAAAAAAAGAAAACGTTTTTACACTAACCCTCTCCAACACTGAACATGCTCTCTGTGTCTAAACTTCACCTCAGCTGACTGGACTCAGCAGTCGCAGAAACTCTCATATGCAATATACATGCATGGGAACGTGTCCTTTTTCCCTTGCAGTCGCCCCCACCTCCACATATACCCCCATCCACTTCCTGCTATCTCCAGGGCCAATCTAAAGCTGTGCTATTACGAGTCCTGTACTCGGCGTGTTGGCGGCCGATTTAGAACATCAACACCATCAATCAACCTGCCGATGGGGCCAAACAGCTGGCTGAACCGTCCTGTCCCAGAGCCGGACAATTTGTCATCCAACAAGGCCAACTTGCGTTCATGTAACTACATCCAAGCCTTTCTCCACTCTGTCTTTCTCCATGTTAAAAACCTCTTTTGATGACTTTTTGACTCACCCTCTTCAACTACCTCCTTTAAGGACTGATGTCTCGACTCAACAGTCTCTTTGCCAAAAATTTAAATCTTGTTTTCTTTGTGTCTCCCCATATGAAAATAATTGTACATTAATAGACATCCCTGAAACAAAGCTAACTTTAGTTCCTCCTGACTGGTGTTTGTGTTGAAGCTGAGAAAGGAGTAGCAGTGTGTTTTATTCCCTGTTTTGGACATTACCTTTTGCTGGAAAAATACGCCATGCTTTGCCTATTACAACTCTTTCCCCTTTTGCTTTATGTGGGTCGTTATCCACCAAAATAAACTGCCAACGAATAAACAAACAAATAAACATGCAGTGAAGAAACTATGAGTCATAGCTCTATAAAACACGGGATAAACTCGCACAAACTCCACAAATATTCGACGTATGCCTCCTGTATACTTGAGAGATAATAATAGAGTACAACAGGATTTATATGTTCATAAAAGTCAGAGACATAGTCCATAAAAAGGAAGTGTTTTCGCAAAATAGTATAAGAAAGATTAAGATTTATGTTTTAATTTCATGCCCACTGCTAATATGCAAAAGAGGAAGACAGCACAGCTTTTTTAGATTAAGCTCTTAATTTTTTATTTGATTAACAACAAGAAATCTGAATTACTGCAGCTATGCATGTGGTAAATGACTTTCAGATATTTCCTCTACAATGACATCATAAATATGCTCCACACACACACACACATAGATAAACTCTTAATTGCTAAGCCCTCACTGTCTTGCCTTATTTTTACTCTGCTTTCCCTCTCTAGGCCAGCTGAGAGACCCCTGAGGGCACTGAGGGGGCCTTAGAGTTGTCCAAACACCCCAAATGAGGGTCTGGGGAAGTTCCTCGCTCTTTTGTCTATGCCATTCCTGCCAGGAGAACAAGTGTAGCACAGTGCACAGACATGGGAGTGTGTTTGCGTCTGTGCTGTGTGTCTGTGGGGTCACAATGTGGCGGCTCAGCAGTCACGCTACCATTTCTTCCCTCAGCGCCCCCACTGCTGTGTACAGCCAGACAGTCGGCCCCAGCTGCACAACTGGCTGCCCTTTACCAGTTCAATCAGCCAAGGTCACCCACAATCAACCAGTGATGATGCACATCTGTGTGTGTGTGGGCAGGGAGGTATGCAGCAGACAGCCTCCTTTAAATTCTGTAAAGATGGTAAAGTATCTCACACCACCACATACTTTAACACTTGAAGAAGCAACTGCATACACACAAACACAAAAAATTATAAGGCAGTCTTTGCAAGGCAAAAGTTGAGTTAAATTTAGATGCTCAACTTTCAAGTCTGTGCAAGGGATTACCACAAGACTGCTGCAAATCATAGTCGACACTTCCAAATTTCAGCGTGAGACAGATTTCTGCTAAACAGAACCATGCATCGAAACTGAGTAGCGTTTTACACGGTCGCACGCAACTTTATTTGCCTGTAAATAATTTTCCAACATCCCATTCAAGAATTGGAGCGTTTGATTTCAGTTTTATGGGAGCATGTTTTACAAATGCTGTACAGGCCAAGAAAAACTGTACCTGGCAGTCAGACTGAAAAAGGTTTTCCTCACCTTCACTCAGTATTAATGAGCCCAGAAACAGCTCAGCCAAAAGCCAGAATAGATGTCACACAGGTCGAGGCTGCCGCCAAACATGTTGCATGACAGACATTAGGGCAAAAACTATTACAAAGATATCGAGATGGATTCCCTCACTTAAAACAGAGAGCAGTTTAAACAGTTTCATTATCTGTCTAAATAAAAACATTTATGCTATCATGATATTTCTTCTGTAACACACTGTCAGCTACATCTTGTGTGGTGTTCTTTGGAAAGACGGAAGAAGAATGTGTTTAGAGACATGGGGGAGTGATTGGGTGAAGTTATAACAAGCATAAATTGGGCCCTTGGCACTGGCCTTTATTTGAGAAGTCTTAATGACAAATCGCCTCTTTCCCTTTCACCTCCTAGTGTTTCATCTAGGCTGTACCCAGGTGGCTTTGGATGATCCACATCACTGGTTGAGCTGCTTTAGTCTTGCCCATGGGCATATTCTGGAGGAAAGATCTTTTGGTTGAATGCCTGTCTGGACCTTTTAGTCTTACCATTCGTAAATAAAAAATCTACTGTAATTTGAAAGTGCAGACTTGTCAAGACTATGGGAACTGTGGGGTTTTATTGTAAAGGAAAGAATTACTTTTTACCGTAAATGTCTTTGTACGCAATCTGGCTTAAATGATTTCAGAAAATCATAAGTGTCCCTCACAGGTAAGTTTTTTTTGTAAATAAATTGTAATTGACTTGCAGACTTGCATTAAGTAAATCTATATGGCAGCTTAGGTACATTCTCTTCTGTTAAGTTTAAGTTGTTTTTCTTTTTTTCACCTTGTAATGTATTCTCCAGAAATTTGCATGATCATGACAGGAGTCTTGATATCTAGGGAAAAAAAAAAAACGAAAGAAAAAGACAACAGAAACAAACAAGTAAAGTAAACAAGTATCTAAACATAACAAGGACAGTTATAGAACAGCTGGTAAAGGACTATTTTACTACTTTCTACAAAGCTACTTGGCTTTTAAGGCATCACTCACATGTAAAATTTAGTTTGTTGATACAAAGTTTTTTTAATCTTCTGTATGAGTTTAGTTGTGATAAACTTTAGAAAATCAGGCTTCCATGTTGCTAATATCTGGTTCTGTTACTAATGCACAAAGACACATCTCTCAGTGCAAAAGAGAGGATTGTGTCCCAGTTACAACATGAAACCTTAGTCCTCCAGAGCTGACTGATGGCTGAAGGATACCAAAGCTTGATCCAAGCCCAGGTGACCACCAGCAGTCCCTCACTGCAGCCTCGTCTTGAGGGTCTAACTACTTAATAAGTGGCTGTCCAAGGTTTCCTGGACATAGTCCAGACCAGCAGAGGCCCCATTCGAATGGACGCCCGACAGCATAAAGAGGGCTTCATTTATCAATCAGACCAATCAAAGACTTTTCCGGGACTAGGGACAGCCACATGTTGGGGATTAGATACATGGAATTTAGTACAACTAAATTACAGAGTTTGCCAGTCAGAGATTACAGCAAATCAACAGTTAAAAGAGTTGGGTTGCACTTCAACTGCAGCTGGATCGGCATGCTCTTTGCATCACCTATAAATGTGAATCCAAGACACTTTAGAGTTAAACTATGTAACAGCCAGTGCAGCCTCGAACGTAAAGCTATCAGAAACTGAACCAGAAGAGTCAGTGAGCTGACATACATTAGTTTTAATCATAACAGCAAACTTAAAAGTAATACATGTAACTCATTGTTCTGATTTCATATTTTAATTTATGTTTTGTCATTGTTTTGCTCTTAAGTTGACTTTGTAACATCTGTTCAGCAACAATAGATGGCAAATGGCCTTTCTTGCTAACTCTGGCACATTGACAGCAATGTGTATTAGTGTGCGCTGTCAAAAATAAATAAGATAATAAAACAAATAAATAAATAAATAAAAAAACAAATGATGTTGCTCTTTAGTGCTTTTGAAAACAGCATTTTAATATTCAACAGAACTAATGTGTTAATTAAGCTCTTAAAAGTCACCCAGACATCTGTAGGCTTGTGAGTACAGTAGCATCGCTTCAGAACTTCCTCAAAAAAAAAACTTAAAATATATATATGTGGCAACAGATATACATGTCACAATTCCCAACATTACAACTCCAAAGACTAAGCAGCATGACATCACTGCATTGCAAACGAGGTTCATGTGAAGGCTCAGAGCAGATAATTATTGCTACCCGGCCTGTGCACAAGCTGTGAGCCGTGCAACATATTTAGAAGCTGATGGAGAGAGGTGAGGCGTCACCATCACCTCTGGCATGTTGTGTCACTCCTGCTCATTTCCATCTCTGTTCACAGATGACAGATGAAGCGCTGACAGGTGTCAAGAGAAGAGCAAAGCAGGTCTTGTCAGTGATTCACTGAACCCCCCACTGTGTGGGACACACACACTTTGACATACCATGACTATAACTAGAGGGGGAGGGGGGTGTGTCTGTTTCTGCATGTGATAGAAAACGACTGGGAAAAGGGAGAGAAAGGGGAAAGAAGAGAGACACAAATGATAGTAGGTACGGATGTTACAGTATAGGCTGAGTTTCATAAAAATGTCCAACACAAATAAAGTTCAGCAAGCTCATAAAGTGAAAAAGAGATGTATTTATTTGGTTTGTTTTGACTTTAAATAAAAATATTTTTAAAGCTCAAAAAGGTTAGAAATCCAGGTAGGCTGTGTTTCTGTGTCATCTCTCACAAAGCCCTATTGTGATGCTGATCTTGGAAGAGCAAAGCTGATTTCAAGCTCCATAAGCATGAAAAAAAGAATAAGTTCATTCCTAACACGGCTTAAATTATAAGAATTTTACTACATTTATTTATTTTGAATGAATGAATGAATGAAAAATACTTTATTAATCCCAAAGGGAAATTCAATAAATAAATTTTTTTTTTTAAATGTAGTTCTAGAGAGTCATGCATAAACATATGGAAATGTTAAATAAAATGTCCTTACTTAATTATCTATTTTGTATTTCTTTCCATCAATGAAAAATATTTTCACTCATATTGCTAAGCCAAAGAAATTAACTATGATTTTACACAGAGGACAGCTTAAGCTAATGACTTTGTGTCAGCATGAGGATAGACTTAGCAGATAATGGGTACTTCCAATAAGAGTGCTTTTCACAGAGGGGGTTATCACCTATGGTAAGAGCATGTGAGTGCTTTTCACATACAGTATAGGTCTGCGGCATTGGACCATGGACACAGAGGTAACACACTATTAGTGCACATTACTGGAAATAAATTAGCATGTAATGTTGTGATTTTACTAAATGATATTTTGGGGCTCCAAAAACAAAGCTGCAGGAATTGCAATTTGAAAAAATTTTGAGTGGTGGGATTACTGTGCATTTATTCAAATTAATATGATGATCTAAAAAAGGTTTGAAAAGCTCACATCAGTGCTGGTGAAAATATTTGACATCATATGCAAATAATGTGCATCAAGCTGAGTAATATTTTGCTTATTCGTCCAGATCCACCCATAGAGGTGTCATTGTTCCTCAGTTCTCAGTTCTAACTAGGGGCTAAGGCACAATGAAGCTAGACCCCCCATATTTCATTTCTACCCCGCTGATAGCATTTATCAGCAGTGTCCTGATAAAAACAAAATATGCAACTTAAGCCTGAGCAGGGCTTAGCCGCCGAGGTGGACAGGATTACCTGGAGGCTAGCCGGGACAGGCATCAGATTGTACTGTCATAAAGGGCCATTAGCCTCTTGGCAAACTGTACCTCAAGCCCAAGATGACAGAGCTTTTCAAGACAGACAGGGGGGAAAATATGAAACTTAAATTCGTCATGACAGACATCTCAGTGAATGGGACCTCCAGAAAAATGGATTTGTAAAGCAAAACATGCATAAATAAGCTCTTTCTTTCTTTTCTTTTTATCTTCATTTGGCTCCTATGGGAGTTAATTGATTTTCTTATCAAGTTTCTTTATGAAATGGTGAATATCCACCGTTGTCTTGTGGTGCAAGTATTTATATGGAAAGAGAGACAGGATTTCCACACAACACACAATAGAGTAGACTTACTGACTGGCTGGGATTAAATTTAATACAGGACCTTGACAGACATATCCTGGAAGCATGCTGCTCTCTCTGCAGATTTCCTATAAGAGCAAAGCTTACATGTTTGTTTTTTTTTTTATTTGCTTCATTAATTGGCTGGTTAAGTCTCCCTAATCCATAATGATCACTTACTTGTATGTCTTATGGCATTTTGAAGCTAATACGTCCATTACCTTTCAGCCCTTAATTCTCCAGAGCTTTGACATAAACTGAAACACATACATTTCTGAGCGGCACCTTAGAAAGAATCTATTTCAAATACCCACTGCAAAGAAGAGGTTGTCTAAACAAAGTATTCACAAGAGATGATATGCCACAGCAGACAGCCAGCTATCTTCCAAAGCACTGTCACTTTCTCTGACTTGTGGAAGTAGAGGGATCCTCTGTTATCTTTGCGAGGTGATCAGGATTATTTAGTGACACACATTCATGTCTCCCTTTTCTTGCAAGCCAAGGGGCTGAATCAGACTGTTAGAGTGGAAGGGCAGGCTTCAGCTGGAGTCTTCTTCTGTCTCTCTCGGTGCCCTTAAACTGGCTGCCGACCTGTCTTTTCCCAGAGGGCTTTGTGAAAGAACAGAAATGTGATGCTGCCCCACAGACACAAGTTGTGGTGGAGTCTAGTCTGCGGTGGCCATGTTGTATCTCCCCTCTATGAACTTACCCCCCTCCACCTCCACCTCGACTTTTTTTTTTTTTTTTATCCTGAGCTGAGAGACTGCAGGCGCCAGGTGAAGTGTAACTGCAGTCTCAGGTATGCTGGGTGGATGTTGTGGCCACTTCCCAGGACTTCAACTGCACCTGAGACTGAGTGACACGGGAACCAAGATCAGCAGTACCTCAGGGAGGGCAGCTCAAAGCAAGACAGTACATCATTCATAAATCAAACGCTCCATAACTGAGGATGTGAATGAAACCACCTTGTTTTGTAGCTTAGAGTAAACTTGATCCCATCATTTCAATCTCCTGGTCTTTAAAAAAGAACATGGTGACAAAAACCTGCCCTGTTGTCTGAAATATTACTCAGTCACTAAGGACAGCTAATAACTGAAAAGCTATCATTTGACAATTATTATGTATGTATCAGAGCTATTTTAACAAAGAAATTAATTACTTAAAGTGATTTTTCCTGCTAAATGCCAAACATCAGTTGGTTCAGACTTCTGAAACATGCAGAAGAATTTTTTTTGTTAGTGACTGTAAAGTTGGATTTAGAAGTTAGTAAGACAAAACAAGACACATAAAAGCTCCACTATGAAATTCAGGCATTTGCAATATGCATATTAATGCATGTTTATAAGGAAAATATTGACTTTCAAAAGCAAGGAAAATTCAGAAGTAAGTATTTTTTGTCTTTATAAACACTATTAAATTTATTCTAAGTTGTGAGTGTGTTAAGTATTTGATCCCAAAAATATAGTATTCTATATAGTATGACTATTCAAACACAGAGGCATTAGCTTCCAACTCTTCTTTGTGACTTGTTCCTCTTCCTCTGAATGTTGTAGTATTGTCATGTGTAAAGACTTAGGATGATTACAAAATAATTTGAAAATAGAATAAGTACGCAGAGCCTAAGTTGAGGTTTGTTCCGTCTGTCAACATATGACAGCTGCAGAGCAATTTTCATTGTGGTGCAAGTGGTTTTGTGGTGAATGTGCACTCTCATTTATCTAAAGTACATCCTAAACTGCGGCTGCCGCTTCATTATTCCAGCAAGCTGCATGGGTTACAATGTGCATTTGTTCCCAAATGAAAAATCTTTGCAGGAATTTGAATGACTTGAGTGCATATGTTTTGAGGAAAGAGGCTTGTTGTGGTGGTGAGGCAGAAAGAGTGTGTGTGTGTAGAGGGGGGGGGGGGGGGACATGCAAGGAGAAATTAAGACAATAAAAGAGAGAAAAATTTGTCTATTTACTCAAATATTTCAGGCTTTCTCCACCTTTTCCTCTTTTCCTTGTCAACATACGGACTGAATCCTATCCAGACTAAAGACAGAAATAAGAAAACAGTGGTCACAACAGTATTTGCAAGTTCTATGGTAAAGAAGAAACCACGTATTTGTCTAAAATAGGTACAAGGATTCTTAATCCAGAAGCCATATTTTTCTAACCACATTTCTTCCTTTTGAATAAAATGTTGGACAGTTCTTAACCAAATTTTAGTAGTTTATGTAATCTCCTTACATGTTTTCTCAGTAATTTGACCCTTTTTAAACAGACTACCATCTTTTCCACGACCACAGGATGTGTCTTTCCACATGGTTAAGAAATGAGAAGCTACCCATTGCATCATTTGGGGGTTAAATAACTTGTTGTCAGCTGAAAGATAATAGCCCATGCTGTAATTATCCAATAGGAGGCACATCGTGTACCTATTTGCTTAGTTAAATCCAGGTGGCGACTTCTTTTTTGGCCAGGCAGTCTACACATATTTTACTGTGTCAAACTGCAGTATGCCAAGCTGTCAGGTCAAGATTTTGTTCAAGATAAAAAGGATTTGATACTAATCACCCTTAATTGTAATGAAATCTGGAATCATAAAAATAAAATATTATAATTACCGTATATTTACACTATAACTAGGATATGGTGCTAACTGTTATAACTTGGCAATGATGTTGACTGTGAAATGGTCACAACCAGGTCGTATTACCATAACAGCCTTGTTTATAATTGGTAATGTGTGCATATGATGCTGTGCATGTCTTTGTCAGGGTTGGGTTAGATAAGTGTTTCTCAATCCTGGTCCTCAGGACCCACTGCCCTGCATGTTTTTGAGATAACCCTACTTTAACACATCTGAATTAAATGAATGGCTCGTTAACAGGCTGGCAAAGAACTTGATGAGGAAGTTCATTAATCAGAATCAGATGTGCTGGAGTAAGAACACATCTAAAACTTGCAGAGAAGTGGGTCATGAGGACCTGGGTTGAGAAACATTGTGTTAGATTACTTAAAAGGTTGCTAGGTCTTCATAGATATGCCATAGTACAAGCACAAACTACTGTTAGTGTTATATAAACTGACATCCTGGGGTTCTTTATGTTAGTTTGTTTTGGTTTATTTAGTTATTTTCACACCTCCTTCTTTATGGCACTTAATTTTCAGGGAGATATGAAAAGGAGCTTTTTTTTTTTGTTTTGTTTTTGTTTTTGTTTTGTTTTTTTGAGGAGCAAAAACCAGATTTCCTAAAAATTAAACATAACAATTGTTAAGTCACTAAGGAAGCAACATTAATAGAAGTTCTGCATTTAGATCAGATTATTCTTTTATAAACTGGCACACATCTATATTTGTCTTTGCAAATGTATCATAATCGTGTATTTCTTGATCAGCTAACAAAATCTAGTGACACCACGGTTCAATTTAATATGTTTAATAGTTTTTTGTAATCTATCAAAAATAAAGGCCAGTCGGCTAAAGGGTGATATTTTTTCCAATAAGGCGAGTTTCTATGCACTAATGAAAACGCACCGCGTTTCCTTGTGATAAATGAACCCATTAAAAGCCCCGTTTTGTTTTGTTCCAGAGCTCGGTGTCTGTTGCGTTTTAGTGCGCAGCAACGACCCGCTTGAACAGCTTCAATCTCCCACAGTTCCTGCGTGTGACAGTCATTCATTAACAAGCAGAGACACAACGAGGAAGCTAACATGTCAGACAAGAAACAGACCGTAGATTTGGGTTTGCTGGAGGAGGATGATGAGTTTGAAGAATTTCCAGCCGAAGGTAAATAATCCACATATTATGTGAAGGCATCGTACTTTCGTTTTCTTCTCAACTGTTTGTCGGTAACTGTTTGTTCATCGGTGTTCGGCCTTGCAACAGTGACTCAGCTAGCTTAGCCACGTTAGCTAAGTGGGACAACATTACGCAGCTGGCATGTTACTTTTAGTAAACGAATTCAGGCGACTAATGAATTATTTCATATCTTCTTATAACTCAACACCCCTGTGCAGTGTATCAGTGCGATGTCATTGTTCTTATGTATACATACAGTATGCCGTTTAGTTTGCGCTAGGCTAGGTAACAGTAGCTTGCTAACGTGAATATTAGCAAACAGGCTATGCTGTCTCTAAAAGGTAAACATTTCAAGTTTTGCATCAAGTTTTGAAATTGCATCCGAATAGTTTTTGCCGTTTTAACTTCAGACCTTTTGCCTGAGTATTTCTGTTTTAAAGGCCCAGTTTGTAACAAGATTGGGGTTTCTCTAACTCACAGATTGGACGGGGCTGGATGAAGATGAGGATGCTCATGTTTGGGAAGACAACTGGGACGATGACAACGTAGAGGATGATTTTTCAAATCAGCTAAGGTAAATTTTTTATAATTCTACTACACTTCTTTATAGACTAGCAGTGATTCAACTAATGAACATGCATGAAAAAGTTGAACAAGTTAGTTTTCATATTACAGTCTTATTTGTCTCATGACAAGATTATTCAGCAAGATATTCAGTACAAGATTTTTATAGTTTTATGTATTTGTGGATTGATTTATCATTACTGGTAACCTCAGATGAAGTTGGCATTTCAACACAGCAGCATGCATGATTGGCTAATTAAACATTTTGATTTAAACATGAGAAGAAATTGTTCTTATATAGTTAAGAAATAAGCTTCTGAAACATATTAATGGCCTGTATTTGACACAGTGGCTGGACATGAAGATGAATCATACAAAAAATAAATAAATAATCTGTATATTCTGACAGCATTGCATTGTGGTTTAATAGACATTGAATTGTGTAAAAGGCAAGGCAGTATTGAAACTTTTCATTGATGGAGGTGTCTTATATTATTTTGCAAACATTAAAATGAGAAACAAATTGTATTATATAAACTTAAATACAGGGAAGTTTTTTTTTCTTGTTTTTATGTACAGCTTGAAATTGAGGAAACTTACTTCACACCAGAAAAATACTTCTAAGTTATATTTATTACAACATATGTTTGTGTTAATTTTTTTAATGGAAATTGCAGTAATCAATATTGCGCATGACCTATTATGAGTTATTATTATTATTAGTAGTAGTAGTAATAATAATAAATATTTTCTTACCTGTTGTGTAGATCTGCAGTACTCTGTTAGAACTACTCCCTGGCTGTTAATGGCACTGGGGCTCTGCTAACAAAATGTATATTTCAAGATTAACATGGTTACAGTTTTAGTTGAGTGGTACATTTCATATCAGGGTTATTATCTTAAGATCTGTAATTTTTTAAAGCTTGTACTCACACATGTAATCAGTAACTATTGATGAATAAGTGACTACACTGAGCACACTTTAGACAGCAGTATGCTATTGTTTTATTTAGGCCAGTTTCAATAACCATATTATTAAGTTGATTCTTAAAGATATCATTATTGTTTAAGGGCATGGCTTCCATATATATGTATAATCATCAAATCCATAGTTGCATGCATTATGTAATATTTATATATTTTCTCACTCCCATCTCTTAATGGTTCTTACAATCAATAGCAGAGGGTACTTATGCCTCAACCGCCCACCTGTAATCATCTCTGCTGACTTGATCTTTCTATTTTCCTTCTCCTCCCTGCAGAGCGGAGCTCGAAAAACATGGTTACAAGATGGAGACATCTTAGGGGATTGCAAGGCCTCATAGTAGCTGATGACATTGGATATGGACATTGATATTTGAATATTACTGCTTTACCACTTGCCCCATGAAGACATTTGCGGATGTTAAATTGTTTGTTTTTTTCTAAGAAATATTGATGGAAGTAAAGCTTCTTGGTGGAAAAAGTTCCTTTTGAGTGTTGAGTTTTTTTTTCCCCTGCCAGTTAAGCTTGATTTGATGATTTTGCAGAATAAATAAGTTATTGTTTACAAATTATATTTGTGTTTAGTATACACTCTTATGTACCATTCATCTTAAAAGAAAAATATTGATTTTATTTTTTGTGCACAAACACCATGTCACCTTTTAACACAATAGTACTTTTATAAAAGGCTGTTTATTGAAACTATCAAAGTCTCTGTGATGAAGGAAAAATGATCAAAAAGGTAGGCAAGAGAAATGGAGATGCAAAGTTGCTCACTGTAGAAGTACACACAATGCAAGGTAGTGTGTTTGTGGTGCATGCCACACACATACAGAGGGAGTTCTTCTGCACTGTGGTTCATAACAGCCCCTTTCTCGCTCAGCCCCACAGTGCTGGGCTGAGTCCCTGAAGGAGAGATTATCCACTGCCGTGTTTGTCAGAGGCAGGGAGGGGGTCTCAGCATGAGGCCTGCCATGCCCGGGCCTGCCCCTACTGCCAGCAAAGCCCTTCTCTTCCGCTTGGCACAGCAGGGACTCTTGTGCTGAACCAGAGGCCAATTTATCCCCACCACACTCCCCCTGCAAAATGATTTCTCTCAGTATTTTGCCGACTCTTGGTCACAGGGTCCTAATGAGGTGAAATGGATGCCAGTAAGACCAGGACTGCAAGAGCCATTTTTATTCTGAAAACAAGATCCTACCTTCACCTGTAGGGGTGCAAGGTAACCTGGAAACATTTACACAAGTACTTTATTTTTACGTAGAACTTTTTGGAGATAATGATTTTAATTTTGAAGTACATGATAAAGTCGAAGCATTGAGAGTTGCAGGACAAAAGCATGTCATCTAACACAATACTTTCTTTAGCAACATTTCCATTAAATAAATTTACATACTACATATATTATTTGATGTTTAAATAGTTTTTAAAAGTTCACAGTTTCTATGTGGTGTTTGCTTAGATGACAAAATATCCTAAAAAAATATTGACAAAGGAAATATCAGATATGCCAGTATTAGCATACATGTTCAGAAAATCTACCTGAAATGATTCATATTAAAATAAAAATGGATTTTTGTAAGAGTAACAGCAAACGTTTGAGAAACTGAAGAGTTACTAGTGCACTAACACTGGCCAGTTTTGTAAACTGTGTCACATTACTGTGTAATTTGTGCACGCATTTTCATTGTTGTGTCACTTCATAATAATTAAACAACACTACATCTGTACGTATGGAGAATTTATACCAGTTAAACATTACACATATCTGATAACTGGACCCCCTTTTAACCAAATAGACAATTATTAATTATTAAATACTTCTACATTTAGTAAACAGTAATCATATTGACCAGTTCTTAAATTGGTTTTTCAACCATTTGTGCCTGTTTCCCAGTGTGTAGCTTTACTTCATCTTTACTATTTGTTGTATTTCTTCATATCATAATTGGAAAGAATCACGCAGTTTGTTGAGGTACTGCACACTTGTACCATCAAAAGTTCGTAACCATGGAAATGGAAATTTGTTAGCTCATGTGTTCAAAGGTTGGAAAACAAAGTGGGTTGACAACATCTGACAGTCTCTTGTATTCTTCAGGGAAAAGAAAAAATCAAAAGTAGTCATTATGGCAATCATCTGTATATTAACAGCCCAACAGCTCTCTTGAGTGCGCAGTCCATATTGTGTGTTCCAGCTGCTACTGATACACATATATCAATGAAGAAAGTAAATATTTTGTTGACACATACTGTGCGAAATAAAGCAAAGTCTCATATCTGAGTGAACCTTCTGTGCTTGGATTCAAAGATCGAAACTCAGATCTGTTTATGCCAGTGAAACTAAGGGCCCTGGGCCAGATGATAATTCTGAGGGCTGGGAAGTCAGTCAAGTGAGAGAATTGGTAAGTGAGAGCAACAGAGGAGGACTTGTGACCATTTTGTTTGTGCTGAGAGCGTAAGATTGCTCCCTTGTGCTTGACGCAGCAAGGGCCTCAACGGGCCTTCAATATTCCACCTCACAAAGATCGCCAAGCTTGTCAGTGTCCCCGTACTAGTCATGCTTCAATCCCATTTGATCATGACTTTAATTTGTGCACACATTTTCATTGTTGTTCCTTTGTGACCCACATGATTCACCTTGACATGGATGGCTCATTGCTGGTGTTATTGGCTGAACTGAATTTTAATCTGCTGGTGGGATATTCTAACAACATCGAAGTGCTGGTTTTAAAAACAATTATATGTCCCCATTCAATCTTTGCGCAAAAATTCATGCTGTGAAAACTGATGCTTTCAACAGATTAAATGCATTTTGAGCTTCCAATTGCTGCAGCCTGATTCTAGTCTTTCTGAATGCCCAGATTCTTCAAAAAGCATTCTCTTATTTGCAAATCGTTTTCCCCCAGCCCACGCAGTTCTGAGACCACATGCAAGAGAGCAGCCAATGGAACTGTGGCGAGGACTATTTCATAACACTTCATGTTGGGAGATGGCAGATCCATTGTTCTCGAGGCCCACAAGCCTGTGGGCGAGAGCCCCTGCTGTGTCTACACTGAAGAAACACACCAGCCTCCCAGGCTGTGTTTTCCTCTCTTTACTGCAGAAGCTACTGTGACCCTTCCAGCTTTTTCCCTCTCCCACTGCTACAATCCCTGCTCTCACTGATTCTCCTCTTACCAATCCCTTCCCGAATGAGTTGGAGTGAGGATGAAGCTGTCGCTGCACAGCTAGGAAGCGTACAGCTGCTACTATAATAGTCCTAATTGCACATTTCTTTTGTTGGGCTGAAATTAGCAGTGGGGCTACAATGCTACTGCTAAAACCCCCATAAACCACCATGTAAAGATGGTGGGGTTATTTTTTTTTTTTTCTTTTTTCTTTTTAAATCCATTTGGGAGTGTTCAACAGTAAGACTGCCAACCCACTGCCGAATGGCCCACACCTGCACGCTCACACCCCCGCAAAAGTAAACACAGATAATAAGGTATAATTACTTTAGAAAATAATAACGAGGAGAAACCCTCCATACCCCCCTTCTCTTAGTGACAAAGGGCTGCCTGTTTATTGTGGGGGGTGAAACAACCCCAAAGGATGCTGGCGAGTGCCCTATCAAAAGACCTGAGGGCCCTACTGAGGGTCCCTTATAGGACAGTCATCAGTGTCAAGGGGGACTTGGGCTTTTAAGTCTCTTCTATCCTAACTGCTTTAATTAACCAGTATTGACTGACCACAGGCCACTTTTTCATCTCCATTTAGTCTCATCAAAATGATCCTGTGTTGTCTGGAATGGTTTCCCTCCTTTCAGTGGGATCAGAAGGAGACCAGAATGGGATGTTCATGTAAAATTAAGTTTAACATATAAATGCATGTGTATAAACAAAGACAAGAATATTTTGGTTCTGGACAGGTTCCAAATAGACTGCATTCTGAAGGAAAAATGGTAATACTGTATGTGATTTATGTTTTATAGAGACAATGTAATGGCCTAAAAATCTGTTCATAGTGTAATTGTCCATCTGTGCTTTCTGTACACAAATGGTAATAGTGACACTTAAGTGTTGTGGTAAACCAAATATTAATTATATTAAGAAATATATTTGCCCATGTGCTTAAGGTTAACTTATCATAAAGACTGGAAACAAAGGGAAACTGATGGCCAAACTTGTCAAATGATAATAAAATCTGCTTACTCCAATAGAGCTCATTAATCAACACAACATACCTCTCTTTTTAATTTAAAAGCAAATAAATCCTACAAGTTTTTGTTCCTCAAGTGGTTGTGTCTTTGCCTTGTTCTTGGCAAAAAAAAGTTGTCATGCAAGTGATTCAGACAAAAAAAAAAAAAAAAATCTGGTGCATAACCCACTATTAACATGGCTAATTGATGTTTTTCTGTTTTCCAGTATTACAATCTTAGTGCTGAACTAAAGATGTGTTCAGACTGCAGGCGAATCAGATGGATTTCTTAAATCAAATCTTAAGGAGAGACTGTGTCCTCTGTTATTTGCAAGTGATGAGATTTGAGTGTCATTCAGCCTACCTGCATGGGTTGCTATGGTAACAATTTACATGTCAGTACGTGTGAAGCTACGTTAGTTATGTGGTTTTTCTGTAGTAGGCTCCTTCCAGCTTTTTCCTGTAGAGACAACATTGCATCATGGTAGTTTTGTAAACTGTCATATACAGATCTACCAGAACATTTTCTGGGATGTGATCATATATCTTTACCAAGTACATGTTCACAAAAATAACTTCCATAGTAGACTGACGTTGGGCGAACTGTTATAAAAAAATTCATTTTAACATGAGAAAAATGCCAGAATATGCCCTTTACAAAGAGGCTTTGGAGTTAAGGCGGAGACTTCAGAAATGAGCATAAACTAGCAATAAATGCTGGATGGACCTACACCACCCACTGGTTTAGCTGTGATGAAGCTTATGCTGGTCTTTTGTGAACTTGAAGAGATCATATTTGAACAAGAGGGTGGCACTACAGAGTAATCCTTGAAAGCTGATAGGACAAAAGTTTACTTCTTTTAAAGCTATTTTGAATCTACAGTTTTTTTCAGAGAGATGATTGCATATAAAACAGAAGTAAAACAATAGTATATAGCTATTGTAGCCAAAAACGTTGTCTTTTTTTCCAAAAAATCATCAGGTCCCAAGACTGTCCACCAGTCAGTAGTCACCTCCTGTATCTGTGTTCCATGGCATTCCTTCACTGGCATGACCTGTCAGTATGCTAGCAGCAGGTCTGGGTTTCTGTTAATACTACTGATAGAAGCACACATGCACACAGATGTTCACTGTGTCTCTCAGCCACAGACTCTGAAGGAAATATTAAAGCCATTTTACAAAAAAACCCCATATCTTTAGCTATTTCTAACAGTAAAGTGGCATCTTTCAGGTTAACAAATCAGAAGAACATAGAATTGTTCAAGGCTTGTTTGTGTTTCAAAACATTCTTTTAACAGAAATATATTTTAGAAATATTAAATCTATGCATAGAATAAAAATACAATCTACATGTGAAAGTTTAATCACTAGCCTACTTTTTACCAATAACAACGCAAAACAATGTAAAGCTCTTCAAAGGTTAAGAGCAATGAAAATGACAAAAGTGGCACCTTTGTGGTAGTCATAGATTAACAAATGTTACAGAAACAGAAAGCAGGAGAATTTACTTGACCTTTGCAATGAAGCATTGCCACAAAATGCTTAGTGAAACTGATTTTGTCCAATACACAAGGAAGTGTTACCCATCCATACACAGACTTTCACACTGAGATTATTTGTTCTATAAATCCATTCTTGGTCTGCTTCTGTCTTACTTTTGTGAATATATTTCATTAAGGTTGAGTAACTGTTGTCTGCGCTTTAATAATTTTCTTTTATTGACAGTCCCTAAAGCTTGCACTAAACTTGACGAAAAGACCTTTGAATTTTCTGCCTCTGCACCCTGGAACAGCTTACAGACTGACTTAAAACTGCAGGATCTGAACTAAAAGCGTCTTCAAGCATTTGGAGGGTGCCTCAGTAGGTGTCTGTAATTGTTTGTCCAACTAACTATGCATTCTGTAGTCTTTTGTTCTTTTAGGATTATGATATTTTATATGTTTTATATTGCATGTTTTATATTGTGTGCTTTTGTATGGTTATTTTAATGATTACTGTCTGTAATAGAAGTTGGAGTGCTGCTGTCATGGCCAGGGCTCCCCAGAAAAAGAGATCTTGTGATCTCAGTGGGACTTGCCTGTTAAAATAAAGGTTAAATAAACAAAAATAAAATAAAATAAACTTTCATTCATGGAAAATCCATTAAAATCCATCTTTATTACTTGTCTTTCTCAAAGCATAAGATGTTGCTGCACATTATCTGCTAAGTGTGCCCCAGCATACAGCTAAATTTTATGCATGCAGCTATGGATGCTCTTTGTACATGGTCAGTATAATGTGACAGACATTTTAAGAAATGAGAAGTGATTTGGTTCAGCACTACCGCCATTCTGGATTTGAAGTGGTGACTGTGTGGCGTTGTGCAGAAGACTCTTTAAAACCCAGTTCAAGCCACTTCGAAATGTCTATGACACGTCTGAAGAAATTTGATCAGAAAATGCATTTCAAACCAGATCCAAATGTGGTTTGGATTTGGGTTTCAAAATTGTTATATGTGTTATTTTGCCTCCCACATTTCTCAATCTGAATATGTGGGAAAAGCTTAATTCTGGTCTGAGCTAACAGTCTGAAAAATACCTAAGATAACCAGCTGCTGTCCTTAAATATAAAAAAACCTGCTATACATGAAAATGACTGTATGTGTCCAAAAATAGTAAACTCTCAGTTTATTACTTCTTTAATTGCCTTTCTGTGGCTGTTTCAGGTGACATAATGGATGCAACACAGACTGTATTCTGTCACAGTGCAGTTGGTATTAATCCAAACCTAAGTCACAGAAAAACTAATTGGCATTTAATAAAAAAAAATAGTAAAAAAATAGTAAAAAAAAAAAAAAAGAAAAATGAGGAGAAGCTTCCACCATTAGAAAACTGGGGAACTCTGTAAGAGTGAGCACTGACAGCCACTTAGGCCCAAAATTTCATAGCTGTGGTTGAGGGGAATGTCAAAAATGGAAATATCTGACTCCACCTAGTTACACATACAACAGATACAATATCTAGGTTATATTTCATGCTTTTTCTCTAAAACCCCTATGTGTTTTTACGAGTGCCATCCCAACTCAGCTAAAAATATGGATAAATTCATCTGAGCATGTGAACATGACACTGGATAATTCCGACAGTGAGGGATCACGCCACGGCCTCACTGTCACTTAAATCCATCCAGATTTTAACCCACTCTGACATGTTGGCACACAGAAAGAAACAGATGGGCATGTTTCAGTTTAATACTATCCCTATGAAAACACAAGACTTGGGATTGAAGTCAGGAAGGATTATAAGTGTCCTGTCGCCATCGTGCAGTTTATGACATGATCTGTCTTAGTTTGACAGATAAGTTCATAATTTTTCAGAGGTGAAAAACTTTAGGGATACATAACCTTTGCAGCTCTATACAACCTGCACTGAGTCAAAGCAAAAACATTGTTTCTGATGTCTTTGTTTTACTAAAAATTCTAGTTGATGGTTCTAAATATTAATTTCTTACAGAGATAATAATTCATGTTTTTTGTTTTTGTTTGTGTGTGTGTGGGTGTGTGTGTGTTTTATATATATATATTTTTTTTTTTAAGTTGAGGGTTAAATGAGACATCCGTAAGGAAATTGCCAACAAAAGATGGTAGTAATACTATATCCTCTGGCTCATCCTGCTTAATCCCAATTTTTGTTTGATTTAGTTTTAAGAACTGCTGGGTGAACTGTAATATTTTGTTCACACAGATTATAAATTTTTTAAATAAAATATTTTAATAACCATAATAACAAAAATTTTATAATATGCTTGTTTGTAACCATTCATTCATTATCTGTACTGCTTCGTCCATTAAGGGTCACAGGGAAGCTGGCGTCTAACCCAGCATTTAGCAGGTGAGAGGCAGGGTCCGGCCTGGACAGGTCACCAGTCCATCGCAGGGCCAACACAGAGAGACAAACAACCACTCATGCTCATACTCACTCCTAGGAAGAATTTGGCGTGACCAGTGAACCTAACATGCATGTCTTTAAGCAGTGGGAGGAAGCCGGAGTACCCGAAGAGATACAAATACACAGGGAGAACATACAGAAAGGCCATCTCCCCCCAGAGACCTTCTTGCTTTGAGGCAGCGTTGCTACCCCCCAAATCATCATTGCATCCAGATTACTGCTGGAACCTTAATGTTTTCTTTCCTTGAACTTGTCTTAAGGTTAGTTTTGAGACAGTAAAGGAAGAGTTTTGTCATCAGTTTCTGTGAAATGACTGAATCAATACTACTTTTTTTTTTTTTTTTTATCAAGGACAAACACAGTTTAATAGCAAACCTGATGACAATCTTTCAACAAACTGTCACACAATCACACACCAGAATCTGTAATAGCTATGCTTGCCCTTAGCAGTTTCATGATAAAGACCCCAAAATTTATGAAACTCTGGGCTACAAAATACAAACATGACTTTTTTATGTTACATGAACCTGTCATGCATGCTCAGAAATGGTAAAGTTACTACATTTTAAAAGGTATACATTTAAATGGAATGAAAAAAAAAGCGGGACCATTTTACAGTTGTTTTCCATTATTTATGATATTACTACACTCTGACATGTGGACTAACATTTATTCATGTGAAACTGGGCTGGAAAATATCACTTAGTAAATGTTTAGTATCTGTTTAGAACAAGTCTTGTGGAGTCTTTTGTCAACACGAAGTCTGGATAATAGCTGCTGTGATTAGAGGCCTAATGTAAAAGTGAATCAGTGTTGCATGTGAGTCATCATCGTGCCATCATTGAACCATAATGTGCAACCGAGCCAAACAGCCCTGCCATGATGGCAACATGTTTTTAACTGTGACGTCTGCGGCAATAACACCCCCTGCTGTGTTTCCTTCCCGCGTGCCCATTATACCTACCAATTAGGGAGTTTGTTTTCTATTTTTGCTTCCAGATTTTAGCCCTATCCCCTCCCAAACCTTTAATATCTGAACACACAGGCTCAGCCATCCACCTGTCCTGCTGCACTTAAAAGCAATGGACGGTGAAGGAAAAGAAATTAACAGGGGGAACAATTTAGACACCGGAGAGGCTTTTTCCGCCAGAGCAATAAAGCACACTTGATGTTATTATCATCTGTAGTGAATTATCAGGCCTCTGATAATTGTAATTAATCAATCATCAGGCTCACTCATGCACTTCCATGAAACCCAACATTGCTGCAGATCAACTTGAGTAGTGTTGACCTGCGACAAATCAATGTGCTGCAATGATTCATAGCGCTCCTTTGCGTCAGATCAAGTTACTAGAGCATGGTGAATTACACGTCACAGTATCTGCATTGTAAGTACACAGGAAAGATAAACAATTGCAGGAAAAAGTCTATTTATGACCTTCAAC
Source organism: Melanotaenia boesemani (assembly GCF_017639745.1). Lineage (NCBI taxonomy): Eukaryota > Metazoa > Chordata > Actinopteri > Atheriniformes > Melanotaeniidae > Melanotaenia > Melanotaenia boesemani. The sequence continues at coordinate 13,867,745 of NC_055698.1, read as the reverse complement.
ACTGCACTTCAACATCTAGTTGAAGTGCACATGAAATGTTTGGAGCCCCTAAAAAACATTGATCTTTTTCACCATATTCAACCAAAAGCCACATCACTTCAATGTGTGGCAGAGTTTAAAATGTGTTTAAAAAGAGCGTACAATGACAGGCAAACTCAAAACAAAGCACAAAACATTCTCATTCTCTCTTTACTGTCTTTGCATTTGATCACGTTTTCTCTCTGTTTCACACACACGTCTTGAAATGCAGGGTGGGAGGCCTTGGCCCAGCCACAGTCGACTGGTCCCAGTCCCAACAAGGAAACAATTAATCATGTGTGAGCGGCTGTCTGAGCGTCTGCTCTCTGGACAACAACAACACTCAGCCATTTATCTCCCCTCAAGGCAGGACAGCCAGCCAGCACACCATGCAGGCATGCACTCTCTCATCCTCACAAACACACACACACACACACACACTGATGTGCAGAACAAAGATACACTCTGAAATCTGCACATACTCACTGTAAAATAATGTGCAGCTGCAAAATGAAAATCCACATGTGTAGAAATCACATTAATGCAAGCACATGGACACATTTGACAGCAGATGTAAATTTCATTTGTTGATGCAGATACGAAGAACACACATGCTTGCAGACGCTTACTGTTTTGTCATCCTAATCAGCTTTATGTCAGCACTTCCTAATGGTCATGATGACATATACAGGGGGCTACACGCTGCTGGCTCAATGCAAATGCCTAAATTCAAAGTCAAGACAAACAACTCATGATTCTTTTGAGAGTGCCTTTAACACTTGCTCCTGTTTGCTGTTTTTTTGTTTTTCACAAAAAAGAAAGGTGGGATTTTTCATTTATTTTTATTTTTTATGTTTTCTGAGATCATGGAGCAAAGTTGAGTTGACAATCATTTCATTTCAGGACATCTTGTCATCTTTAATTTAACTCTTAGTGTCCTACATAGCAGGACAAGTTAAGATTGAGTTAAAACAGGCAGTAGTTAGTGAAATGAAATAGGAAATTTATACTTTATTCCTCATTACTGCATCTGCCTCAGACAGGGGGTGGTTTGTGCATGTAGGTGTGTGGACTTTTGGTTAAGTGTATGCAACTTGAGCATACATCCAAACATCTATAATGCTTTGAAAATGTGTGTCTATGCTCACAAATTGGTGTAAGCATATGTGCATATGTGTATGTGCAAGTGCATGTCCCTCATGGTGGAAAAAAACCACTCCAAAACCTCAAATGAGGCAAACAAAGAAGCCGGTGTGTGTTTCAGGATGAGGGATCTGGATGGCATCAGGAGAGCCTGGCAGATTAGTAGTGACACAGGTTATTCCCGAGGTCCCTGGTGAGAAACACATCGTTGCAGTATGCAGCAAAAAAGAAGCTTTAAAATGCTACTACATAAGAGAATATATGAGCACACCAGGTTTGTCAAACTGCTTGGCATTCTTTTACATTTACCAACTATCTCTGGTTTTGGCTGCAGATGAAGCACTGTTTTACAAATGAACATATTTTTTCTTTTGTATTTTCAGTCACTCTGGTTTGGTTAAGACAATTAAACTAATAGGTTGGGCACAAACACTTAAATAAAATTTACTTATGGGTGGCTGGCTTAAAAAACAGGTTTTCCAACCCAGCAAATTACTGATTAAGGGACATTTTGAGATTTATTCTTGTTTCCTGAAAAATAACATTCCAACATTTCATTTTGTTTCGTGACAGATTTTAATAATAATGATGCAGGGCTGCTGAGAGAAAAGTCAGCACTGCCCTTGTCCCATATTGGTGCTTGCTTAAAAGGTTGTTGGCATCACATTTCAGTGCATAGGGTATACCCCTTTAGTATTATTTAACAATATAAAGGGAAAATTATTAGATATTCAAGGAGGTAATATCAGGACGTAGTAGGTAATAGATAGGATTTGGACTTTTGGATTTTCTGCCCTAACATGTTGTAACTGTAAAGAAGAAGAAGAAGAAGAAGAAAAATAGGAAAGAGAACAAAGAAAAGAACTAATAAGAGAAAATAAAGGTAAAAAAAAAGCTTCAGCTGGGGCTAGTTTGCACCAGCTTAGCATAAACACACACAAGAAACAGCCTACTAGTTATGTCTTTAACAGTTTAATGAATTTACACTGTAATTCTTTAATATAAAAACAGAATATCACTCATTCTTGTTTTATGGGTGTTGTGTGCTCAAAGTATTACTTTGTTGAACACTGTTTGTTCTTGGTAACTTCAAGGTTTCATGATAAACTTGGCTAACATTTTTTTAAGCACTGGAAGAGACCAAAACAGATTTTATTCTACAAATGAGATGAATCAGCCAGTGACAGTTTAGCAGCTTGGATCGAGAGCAACATCAACAAAATTACCAATTCATTCACATGAAATCACAAAATTCACATGCTAAAACTTCCTGTGCCAACTTGAACTTCCATTAAGTCATTTAGACAAATTCAATCATCATTCTCCGACTCCATTTGCCTTCAGCCCAGGTGGCAGCTTGACAGGAAGAGGAACAGGAAAGGACTTAAAGATTTGGTGCTGCACTCATTCTCCTTCAAAGACAAACGTCCCACAGATAATTTCCCACAATGCTTCTGGCACAGAGGCCTCTGTGATCAGTGGTCATGAGAAAGCACAGAAATCTGACAGACAATTGCCTCAACTAAAGAAAAAAAAAGGCTAAACCTAATTTTACCCCCCTGTTTTTCTCTCTTGTTCTCCTCTTTTTTTGCACGCTTATTCCCTGAGCCTGGTTGCTCTCCCTGTGCGGGAAGCATCTGGGTTCATTTATCCCAAGCCAGGCATCCTGGAGGACCCCTTTGCCCTCTCAGGTTGCAGGGTCTAAGCGTCCTCCAGTGTGATTCCTTGTTGTGAAAAAGAAGAGCGCGAACCTCCCCACTTGCCTGTCTGGACCATCTCAAAGCTTCCATCCATCCCTAACTCCACTGCACCAGGCCCCTGGACCATCCCAGATGCCCTGGAGCATGGTTAGTGTGGTGCTTCATCTAAACTGAAAGATAGTAAACAGATTCATTCAGAAGCTGCAGAAAAGACAGCCCACCCTAAGGTTTAGGAGAGTTTTTAATGACAGATGGAAAAGAGGGAGCGTGCAGAGGAAGCAAAGCTGCTTCAAATAAATGTATGTGTGTGTGAGTGCATGTGGGTGTGGCTGCAGTTAACATTCTGTCACACATGTTTATCAGCATTTGCATAATGAGACAAGTGGATATATAGTATGCATACACTTTAAAATGTGTGTGCATGAAATGCTCTCCAGTGTCTCAAGCCCACAAGTGAAATAACTGAGAAGTCCATTCAGCTCTAGGGTTTGAAATCATCCGCATTCCTCTCCATGCCAAACGTCAGCCCAGGTTATCAAGCTGCACAGCTGAATAAAAGCAGAGTGAGTCTGGCTTGTTACTTAAAGTTGCTGAGAAGTTATTCAAACACCCAGTTATTATGGTGTAAACAAAGGCAGCTTGTCACACACCATTATAGATATAGTGTTTACAAGAATGCCACTTTAATGCAGTGCATGTTATGTATGATGATTAGGAATAGTGTTTGACAACCTGATTGGAGTAAAGTAAGTAGATTATAAGTGTTTTTTTTTTTTAAGTCAGGCATCAGAGCATGCAGAAAGAAGTCTATTATTCTGTTAATAGGCTACCCATTTGATTGACAAAGACAATCAAATGGGGCATATTTTTTTTAATGGAGGAGAAAAAAAATGCTAAAATAAACCTAAAAAGCACATTTTGTCTTGACAGTGCAATATATTACACAGGGGTTTATTTAATAAGAATAGTCATAATTTCCCCTTTATAGACTTTCTCACCCTTTATGCAGAACAGATTTGTCTGAGTCATCCGGCCATATCTGAGCATCTGCTGTGTGGTTTTGGTGACACCCCTAAGTGTAACAGAATTCCCACTTTGGCAAGAAGTTAGTTTGCAACAGTTTATTTGTTGCACAATGGATTGTTTTTAACTCTGTGTTAGCATCATTTGAAATGTTGAGCACAACTGGAATGACACTGGCGTGAATCTTGGTTCTCAGATGGGATGCAGTTAATTAGAGGGCTTAGTAAAGAGGTTGTAATCAAGTGGTTACAAGTTTGCAGCTGCTGTGTCCATCAGCAGTCAGACCCCGCTGTGTCACTGAGCAAGACCTAATGTGAAAAATCATCTGGAAAACAGACATTGGTTAGGTCAAGGCCGAAAAAGTAAGAAAGCATTATCTCATTTTGTCCTTTACCACAAACACGCTTTATTAAAGAGGAAAAAGGGCTTAGAGAAAGATAGCAATTGTTAGTTGTTGGTTTTAGTCCTTTTAGGCTTCTTTGCTGAGTCGGCCATGATGTGTGTTCAGAACTGCCAGTGTGTTGATATCCAGGTGTTGCTGGTATGTGACACGCTGCAGTAAAACCAAATGCAACTATTACGAAATCATCCAGGCTGGAACACAGAGTTGTGAAGTATGAAATGTTGCAGGGCAATGACAGCTCCAGGAATGTGCATAATGCATATCAGTGTGTCATCAAAACAAGTCAGAAGAGCAAAGTTTTTAGCTAAGCCGTTTCTTGCTATGTGTGGACTATGCAATGCATGAACCCCTTTAGCCAATGAGGGCTGTGACAAGACTGGCCTGTGTCAGCGGCTGGAAACAGTGAAAAGATGACAGTGGAGTCCAATACAAAATCTTTTCAATTTTTAAATATAAATTTACACCAGGAACTCACACAGATCCGATACATCCGAGCAGTTCAGCCTCCACCAGCAGCAACCACCAAATGAGCAAACAAGCCTAATTTATCTCCCCTGCTGCTGATTGGGGTAAACCACTACCTGTTAACAGGGGTGTTTCCCAGGTTATAAAACAACCTCTACATTCTAAAATTTCACTAAGCAACAGCCTCTAAAACATATCCATAACCCACTTACTCACATCATTATACAACACACAGTAAAGTAAACCCAAAACTAAAGTACAAATAATCTCCTACCCACCTATCTCATGGCCTCTCCTAGAACCTCAAAAGAGTGCTCAGGCCCCCGGAAGCATTAGCCTGAACACCCTGGAGAAAACATGGGTCAGGTGAGCTAACCAGCCATTTCACTACTAATTACCTTAAGACACACACAATATTTCAGGGTTTTCACCATCAAAAGATTATTAATGCCTCTATTCTCTAGGTATCTGGAAGACAGAATCAGATATGTCATTATATCTTTGTTCAATAAATCCAATAAATAATGAAACATTTTGTGTGCAACTATGCATTTTTAAAGTGTAAAACTGTGAAAGAAAATGCAAATTGTGCATAAACAACCAACCTAAATTGCTGTACAATTATTTTTTTTACAAATTCCACATAACAAACCGCTACTTCATTACAAAGGCCCAGAAGCTAAATGTCCAGATTGATGTGAGTAAAATTAAAATTACTTGTTTTTTCTTTAGGTGTTTCCAAAGTAATGTGTGATATGAGGAAAAGCACCAATGATCAGCTGGGACTGGTGTTTTTGTGGCATAAATCAGTCAAAACCATTTGACTGAAACTGTCATAAAGGGAGTTCGTCGCCAACTGGATGATTGATAGGTACTCATCAGTCTTATTAGTGAGGAAATTGATGGTAAATGATGTCATGGCATCAAGACAAAGCTGTCATTTGTGCAGGAAAAATGTAAAAAGAAAACAGAGGGAGAAAAACAAAGAATAAAGGTAAGGTGGCAGTTTGTGATGTGTGATGGGAGGAGGTTTTTTGTTAGCTGGTAATCATTCAGTTATCTTTGTTTTATTACTTAAATAAGTTCAATGTGTAAATAAATCTAGAAAGCTCTTAAAGGGGAACTTTGTAATTGTTACACTTTTAATATTAGATTTTGATTTTCTGTATTAGTACAAGATGACTCCAATTATAAAGTCAGAATATCTGCTTATGATCGATTTTGCTTGGTAACCTTTGTCTTTACTGTAGTCATTCTGAAATATTCTGGATCACCAGGCATTAAAGCAGATGTGTCTCAAGCCCCAGGACCTGCATGTTCTTCAGGACCTCCTTCAGACCAGGAAAAAAACAGGTCCAGACTGCTCAGTTCCTGACAAGCAAGCAGCAGGGACGTATTCATTAGAAACTTAAATGCTCATGAGCCAGTAGATCCAGCTGACTGGCCACCAGTTCTCTATGATCCAATATTAGTTGTATTCTCACAAGTGTTTTTTGTTTGTTTGTTTGTTTGTTTGTTTTGTTTTACACATTGATATGCTCTGTTGATCTTGGGCCACTTCAGGTATAGAAAGTTAAGTTGCTCTGAAAAATTGCGTTCTTGCTTTCAAAGTTTAAATTAACTACCTTTTTTTTTTTTTTTTTTTTTTTTTTTATTATGTCCTGCTCATACACTTTGAAATGATATTATAGTAAGAATTACTTGAGCTGTGGAAAATAGGACAAAACCAGCCACCTTTCCCTTCAGGTAAAAATGTCTCATGAATGTGAAGCTCATTACCTTTATGAATACAGCTCTGACAATCCATTAAGAATTTCCTGCCTCAGACTACAAAGAAGAATTAAAATTCGACCAAAAATGAGGAAGTGTGAGGAATGGGAATAAAGCCTAAGCAAGAACATTACTATAAAGATGCTTTAGCACTTTTAGTCCACTTAAGAAGAGGCAGAAAAAAAGAAAGAAAGATGTGATTGACTGACAGATGATAGCAATAAAAGTAAGAACAAACTGGCCATTTTACTGCGGTAGGGCCATTTGAGAAGGGATTATTAACTTGTCAGCATTTCAAACTGAGACACAACTTTTTCTTCTCCAAAACACATCCCCATGATGTCTCTGTTACTTTTATTAGAAAGTCTTTAAACCTTTTGACCCCAAAGGGCCCCCGTTATTGGCTGTTAAAGGAACATGTGGGTCAGTGGGGAGACCCTAAGTGCCCTATTAAACATTTGTTTAGAGCTTGAGCCTATTTTCTAAGTTCTGTGTTTAGTGTGGGTTAAAAATAGGAGGAGGCAGATTGGGACAACCGTCCGCCAGTCATCGCTCAAGCCGTCGGGACGCGTGGGTCCTTGGGGACAAAGGGCAGGAGACCCCCTCAAGCCATGGAAGTTCTAAGGTTGCATGGTTCATTATTACCTACTTGTTTTCAGGGTGGTTGACACGATCAGTTTTGGTTTCATTCCTATAAAAAGAGCAAACTTTTTAAAGTCTTTCTAGAAATGAGAAGTAATTACTTCAGTGAGTGTAATTTTGAAAGAATCTTGCATGTAAACAATCCAGAGTTTCATGCTTGAGCTGCCTGGGATAGCAGTTTACATGCCGCAAGTAAACTTTGCAGTTCATGAATAATACAAAAGCACAGCAAATGCTGCTACATGCCTCCTGCACTAAATGCCACTAGCAAGTGAGTTGTTTTTCTGCAGGTTGACAGTAATGGGAAATAAATGCCACCAGATCAAATCATTAATCTTGTCAAATATTGTCATATGACAGGAGAAAATACAGGTGTGGAGATTGCATCGCCTGATAAAACATTACTTACAGCCATTTTTCCAATAAGTGATGGACACTGTGCTGTCAATATTTGGAGGGGATGCAAGGTATGCCCTGGTGAAGGCCATTTTGCGAGGAGCAGAGAACCTGCTGGGAAAAATGCAGTGGTTCATGCTGGGTCTCCGGGAAGCTGAAAAGCCACTGGCAAAAAGCTATGAATTATTTTGAGCACAAAATACATTTTCTTTGAAGACTGTCGGGCCATTAGAGCCCTTTTGCTCCCTTTTAAATTGTTTTTATGCTGTGAGTAATGTTAACCTTTGCTTTTGTAGACATGAAATTCTCTCTGTACCTTTTTCCTTTGTGCACAAAACACAGATAGGCTGGAGGAGCTGGAAATAAAGTATGAGAACCATTTACTGTGAGAAAGAAAAATAAGATTCAAGGAGGGAACTAAGGTTGTAATACTTAAATATACAGACTGCCCTTCTATAGTACAGCTCTTTTGACTGGATGCATGGAGGAAGAATAAACCCATAATTAGTCATGGCTAGTATGTATCAAGAGCAGATATATTATTGAGAAATTCACAACATATTTAATTTTTTATTTTTTTTTAAAATATACTTTGTAATATTATTAATTAATTAACTTCTGCGTATAGAGATGATTTTAATGACATGCCTGTGCCCAGATTATGAGAATGTAAGACCCTGGACAGATGAAAGAGCAATTTTCTGTCAAACATGTTGCATAATATTTTATAGCTGTATATCTTTTGAAGTAATTTGCAAGATGACCTTAACTCTATAGCCCTGCTGGTGGTGAGGAGAAGAGGAACCTTTCTCCAAAGAAATCATATACAATGGAAAATAATATAGAGCTGCTGTAGGGAATTATCTATAGGATAAAATAAAGCTTCTAATGTACTTTTCAAGCAGCTATTATGGTTTAAATTGGCAAAAGATGCTGGTTCCTCCTAGAGAACTGTCTGAAATTTCTTTCTTTCTTTCCTTTTCTTTTTGTTATCCTTTTGTGCTAGTCATTTTCATTATTCTAAAGCATGTTTGCATATGATGAAGTCATTTTTAGGGTGATGGGCTTAATGCATTTAGCCACAGAGCAGAGAGCATTAAAACTTTTCTTCATGATACAGTATATCAGGCCATTGCCAAGGCTAGCAAACAGTGCAGATCTCAGTCTGATTGAAAAGTCATGGCAGAAATAGAAAAAAAAATGGTCCATGACCAACAAAAAAATACAATATATATATATATATATATATATATATATATATATATATATATATATATATATATATATATATATATATATATATATATTTTAATTGTGATGTTTTACAAAGTCAGAATATTCAGCAGTTAATTAAACCAGTTTTATGTCATATCTGTGCATGGACATCTTATAGGTGCGATGAATCCAAAAACATTCTTGTTCACATCCTCAGGGATGTAACTGGAGCTGAATTTTTTCCCAAAGAGTCCTGACATCATATATAAAATATAGAGCGAAGAGATTGATAAAAAAAAAAAATAAATAATCTCTCTCACACACACATATTACCAGATCAATGAATGAATCCGACAAGTACGAGAAGCCACAAGGCAATTGACCTCTCGTGCCCCGCACCACGTGCACAACTGATCCTCTTTCATCCTCCTTTCGCTGCACCGGCGCATGATCTCCATGGGAACGTCCTCGCGCAGTAGGAAGTGAACAGGACTATCTGACAGTGAGCTTGCTCAGCATGGCAGCAAAGGTAAGCAGCTGATGAGTTTCCCCACTGCAGTTTCTCACCCTTCAGAAGGGACCAGTCACTTTGCCGGTGATGTGTGCTGTTTGTCGGGGGTGTCCACGCAAAGGCTCTCGCGTGTCAGGATGTCTGGCCACAGTGCTCGCTACCTGCCGGTTAGCCCGCTAAGAGGATGTGCTGGCATTTAACACTGAACAGGCAGCAATGACATTGAGGCTTTACAATAGCCGGTTAGCTAGTTAATGTGCATTTTGGCTAGCAGCCTCTATGTTAATTAACCCTAATGACTGGGCTTTTAAACAGAGATGAATAATACAATAATGATACTATGCCGTTTCTTTGTGTGACCTTATATTACTTTCAGGTCACATCTTCAGTGAACTTGTTGCTAAAAATCAGGTTTCAGTCACCTGTAACCTTGGCTTGTATTAGGCTACCTGGATGAACCAGGGGTCTTTACAAAGATATGGAGATGCTTCGGCATGGCTGTTGTCCCTTTGTTTGTGTATAATAGCAGGTGCAGAAACCAGATTCATTTAAATTACCATCAACTTATTAAATAGATATTTCCAAGTTTCTTATCAGCCTTTTATTTAGTTTTTTAAAAATACTGACCAGTATAGCAGTACTTTGGGGGCTTCCAGAGTTTTTCAATATGAGTAAGTTATTTGTGTTATGAATAGCAGAAACATGTTTCTACAGCACGTGATTATACATATTGCCATACTTAATATGGATTTTGATCATGTGCAAAAGTTCTTTTCAATTGCTTAAGCTTGCTCTTATACCATCATATCAGCTAAAGACAGCTTCCTGTGACTGTCTTGTTCCCAAAACCATACTTCAACAACTTCCTGTAAAATCTTCCAGGTAAACTTCAAATTTAAATGATTTGGATATTAAAAGGGTTGTTGATAAATCTCTGCACTTCGTAGACCCTTTAAGGTTTGCAGTAATTACAAGGGGGGGCCGGAACACAGAAATTTCCTATTTTCTTGCAATTTAGTCTGATTGGTGATGTAGAGCAGAGTATACATGGGTGTATGTTTTATAGTATTTTTTAATTATTCATAGAGGGCACCCAGTTCTAAATGGCCTCTGATGTGCATAACATTCAGTAGTAATGTTATGCAAATGGGGAAGACAAAGACATAACCTACCTTTCTTTGCTTTCCCCTGGCTACTTGTACCAGAAAAATCAGCAAAAAGAAAGTGACATCATGCAGGTCCTGTTGGCCCATTTTAGGAATTTTGAGTACTTTTACATTTCACAATGCTTCACACAATGTGTTTATTGTTTGCTGGAAAACCATTAATCTTGATTAAATCTGCTTTTAAAAAATGGGGTAGATATTAAAAATATACCTGCTTTTCTGGGTGCCACAACACCAGTAGGGACCCCATGTGGAGGAGCAGTGTATCTATTCTCAGCTCCTCCAAGATCTGCTATATGCCCTGTTTTCTGAAAGTAATTTCATTTGAATTTAAATTCTTGTTCCTTTGGTCTCTGTCCAAATTTCCTGTAGGTGAGAGTTTGAGAGCTCCTCACCACTACCTTTGCTTTTACCTTAGGTTCAACTACATCTCACAAGCCTGTCTCTCTGTTTCAGTGCTCAGAACTTGCACTGAGTTTGGAAAGAGGGCATTCATGCACTTTGCTCCCTTTTCTTGCAAGGGGCTATAAAAACAATCAAGCTTCGGACCCTTGTTAGCCTTCCTAAGTTTACAACTCTTGTCACACATGTTGATGGAGATATGGGATCCTACAGGTACTTTGCTGTGTAATATGCTTAAACCTGGTGAAATTTCTTTGTTTAAGTATTGTTTTAATGTTTTAATGTGTGTGTCCCCTTTGCTTTGTGTTAACGATGTCATGTTGGCCAGGCTGTGCTTGTAAAAGAGATAATCTGATCTCAAGCATCTTTCTGGCAAAACAAGGGTTTAAAAAGAAAGGTTTAGTATGACTGCATCATTGCAGAAGCTTTACCCATTGTTTTTTTTTTAAATCACATTTTGTATTGAGTTTAAACATCTTCAGTAAATGAATCAGCATATAAATGAATAAATTACTTAAACAATGAACTAACTGAATAACAAAGTAACTAAATAACTTTAGGGGCTACAAAAACAACATTTATTTATGATTCACAAGACAACATGAATAGTTATTCCATGCTGCTAAAATCACTCGGCAAGACCAACCAGAGTATTAATTTAACTGTGATACAAACACAACACGTCCCAGTGTAGTCGTTTGATAAAAGATGTAATCATGAAATATGCCCTTCTCTATTTTGCAGGCAGTTCTGCCAAGGAGGGCCGACCCCACCGAGTTGAAAGCTATTTTTGAAAAGGTGGGATTATACTAACATATTTTGTATTCTCTTTTGTGTTTTCCTGTTTCCAAAGAAGCTTTTCACCGATTGCTTGATTTGTTTTTTTTTTTCTTTCTTTCTTTTTTTTTGTTATTAAGAAAATTCTAAAGCCCAGCGTGTGTCCTGTTTATATTTGCTCATGTCTGTTTTTCTTCTTTACAGTATGCCAGCATCAAAAAGAATGACAACTACTTCATGTCACCACAGGACTTTGTGGAACGTTTCCTCCATGCCCACACAGACATCCGTCTGTCGGACGAAGCCACTAAGCTGCTGGCTGGAGTGGTGGACCAGAAGAAAGATGGGTTGGTTAAACATTATCATGTACACTGGTGTACCTTGAGTTTATATGAATTCTGATGATGATGTGTTAGGAGGAAATATAATATTAAAGGTCTCAAAGAGTAAAAAGAACTGTAGCTGTCTATATTAAGAAAGAAGCTCACTCAAATTAATACTATCACTACATGGATTATTTATTTCTGGTATGGCTACTATTTTTGTGGGCTTGTTTTGTTGTTTTTTTTTTTTTTGCATTTTATAAACAAGCCTATGACCTAAACTTGTGGTTTAAAAATGTGCAGAGGGATGGCCACACATGAATATACCAAAGTGACATCAAACCACCAAGGCCCCTTTCAGGTGTTTTCTCCTTTGTAGATGCACCCCCACTTTCACACTTACTCCTCCTCCCATTCCCATCACCCCTGTTTTTTTTTTACATTAATATTTATGCATTTAATGATACATAATGATGGGTAATAAAATGTTAGGGTAAGTCAAAAAAGAAAAAAAAAACAAAAAAAAAACATATTGCCATGGTAACCACCTAAGCTTCTACAAAGAGCAAAGTGCACATGACTGCGTAGTTTAATGTTATTACATCTGCTTTAATGTGTGTGTATGTGTGTGCCTACACGCATAAAGGATGGTGAGACTGAGTAGTGGGGGGTTTTGGAACTGGAAAAAGAGAGAGAGAGCAAAGTGCGTGCACATGCATAGAAAACACACACATGCACTGTAATTGCTCATGCTATTCAGGAGCACTCTGTCGCATTGTGCAGCTTTGGAGCAGGATAAATGGCGGCCATGGCATCAGGGTAAATCTATTAGGAACCCATGGCCCTGGCTTTGTATCTAAAACTCATTTTGGTTTTGTGGAGGAGAATGGAAATGATGTGGGAGCAAAACAGGAAAAGAGGTCATTTTTAATTTTTTTTTTTTTTATTACAGCTGAAACTGTGAGGCCTTGCAATGCTCAGACTTTGTGATGCATAGTTTGTGATGATTTGATGAGGCGAAGAGTCCAGATGATTATACAGCCAATCTGTGTCTCATGAGCACAGAACAGATGGAAAGTAGAGAAGCAGCTACATCGGTCCTGTGAGTTTTGGCTGAAAACACAAATGTATTGTTTTTCAAGCACTCAGCCGTGCAAACCTTATGAAAAGAGCGCGGGCCAAGACAAAACAAACCACTTTAGCGGCTGTATTTTCATCCGGCGTGCCTGATCACATGCAAATATGTCTGTGGACAATACGCTTTGGTTGAGTGCAGTATATTTGAAGCTAGTGTGCCTGCTGCTGTTTTTGCCAGGTAGGACTCCATTTCAGTAAAATGATTCTGGAGTAATAGATTTAGCAGGGGGTCGGATGGCAGCAGTGTGCTCACTTACCTTTATGTTGGAGTCTATCTGTGTGAGGGAAATTTTACTTAGATGCTACTGTGTGTTTTGTTGCGCATGTGAATGATTTCCACGATGTGTGTTGAGCGATGTAAACAGTGAAAATACATTTGTCTGCCTCCCGCTCTGCGACTTTGTAAATCAGGGGATACAGTGACAGTCCTAACAATCTGTTATGCTGAAATCACTTTTCTCCCTTTTATTGTCAGTGAGACAGAGAGGCAGATGGATGGAGAGTAAAAGCAACAGGTCTTTGGAGAAGGCAAACCCTTCAATTTTCAAGGGACTAACATACAGATCTAGAAGATTTGACTTTTTCAGTCAACTCATTTATGTCCTCCTTTTATTTGCCGTTTGACTTTCTTCATGTCCTTCGTTTCTTATAATAAATTTCTTTACACTCTCATCCTATAATTCACTCCAAATTCCCTCCAATTCACTTTTTCCAGCTCCTTGCCTTCCCTCCTCTTTTTGCAGCATCTGTTCAAGTGTGAAGAAAACCCACTTTCCCCCATAGATGCTGGGAGGTTTGAAAAAAAAAAAGGGAAAAAAAAACTTTGTTAAGGGAGCATGCTGAGAAAATAGCAGTCTGCCAGCTGCAGTGGGCATTCTGAACTCAGACTGGTGGGTGTCCAGTGCTAGAAACCGAACAGATACTGACAGATAGCGCTCAACTGGGGGTACGCTCTAGGTAGATGGAAGGCTGTCAGTAACAATGCTTACATGGCAGGAACAGGGGGATTATTGAAGCCCCTCTAGACCCTTTCTCTCCTACTACTAACGCAGGAGAGCTGTCTTTCTATCAGGCAGGCCAAATCAACATCATACATTTATGTTACTTGTAAACAACGTTTGAAAGCCTGGGTTTTGTTTCAGATAAGGACACAAGTAGAAGCTGGCTGATGAAGATAAGATGACACAATATAAATATAAATAGACAGAAAACATAAATGGAATAGAAAGCTGCATGATAAGAAGTGCATTGAGCTGTCATCCAGACAAATGCATACAAATCTTTGCTTCAGTCTAGTGTGGTCCACATCTTTCTGACACATGACATATACATGTATATTTCTGGTTGAATATGGAGCAAACCATGTGGAGTAAAGTAAGGAAATAGTAACACGAAGGAAAGCCATGGTATAATATCACATAAGCCTTGTCTTTGAGGTTTATCCTAGGCTGCATCCATGTAATGGGCAGCCCTGGACACATGCCATAGCAGTTGATGGTTGGGAGATGCTGTAGGTTGAGTTGATTATTGAGTGTCTAGCTGGGGTTACGTCTGGATAGTAAAAGCGATGGCTTCCCTCCCCCTCATGGTAATCATTTTGGAGCCGTCATGGCGCTGCTAATCAACCATCATAAGCTTCAACCCCAGCTTCAGAGTCGTCTGTCGAATGTTTTCTTGTGTGGGTTATAGACTCTATAGTTCTGGACTCCCTGGTCTTAACTGCAGTCCAATCCCTTAGTGATCAACAGCCCTCTCAGTTACACTAATATGCTGATTATCCATGTCTGGGACAGTATGTACAGCATACATGTAAATTGATGCAGGTGAAAGAAAGTTAGAACCTGACATTTCCCTCTTGGTTCTATGTGGAGGCACATGTCTTCACTGCAGCTTGTATTTGCTTAAATGCCTCGATTAACATCTGAGGTATAATTTCAGACTGTACCATGCATGTGTAACAAAGGAATGATCATTGTTAGGTAAATTTATAGTATTCCACCAGTAGTGTTGGCTTTGTTTTTACCAGTGGATCCATGGACCCAGCGGTGTGCTTTTGGGCCCCCTTCCTCCTACTTGTCATCAGCAGGACCCTGCTCATAAGAACTACCTGCTTAGTTAATAAAACAATTAGTCTTGCCTTTGAAATAATGACAGCTGATTTCATTTGCTGCTGAGACTTTCAATTCTGTTCCCTCTCCATGCCTTTCTTTGTTCCTATGTAGCTCTCTTTCAAACACACTCAATTCATCTCTGGGAGCATATTGATGCTCTCATATGAGTATGTATTTCTGACTTTATTGAAAGCAAATATTAATCTGAGCCTTTTGTATTCACTGTTGTACTTTCTTGGGTTTATTTTCTGAATGTTTGAAGAGAGTGCATTTATTGGATATCAAATCATGTGTCACTGTGATTGAAGCTGAAGAATATGTGCCATTTTTTCTGTTTTTTTTTTTTTTTTTTTTTTTGATGAGAAGAACCATTGTCAGTACACATCTCCTTGACTTCAGCCTATTTTTCTCATACAGTTTTTCTGCATCTAAACTATGCAAAATACATGTAAGGATTCACATAAGTCCCCAGATACAAACCTGAAACGATCCAAGGCCAAACAAACACCTCTGAATTTAATCAGAAACATAATTAATTACAACAACCAGAAAAGTGTAATCATTGCAGCACTCCCTCCTCGCCTCTTCCACCACACTCCCCCTCAGAAATTGAAATAGTTTTAATAGATGGACGCTCAGGGACCGCTCATTAATTCTGACCCATCCAGTAATTATCAGATCCATTTGTGAAATTCATAATGGACTTATGGAAACTGTGAACCAAGGCCTAAATAGTGGTAGGACTGTGTGGTCCAGTTACCTTCAGTGGGACTGACCGGGCTCTCAGTGAGTTTACGCAGTGGCAGTGTTTATGTCAGTTTTTGTTTGTGTTGATGATTTATGAGGACACGGTTCTTCCTATGAAAATCAGGAAGTACGTTTATATTTAAGTCAGAGAAAACTAACCAAGCTGTGTTTTAAGACAACACTTCAAGTTTGCATAGTGAATCCTTTTCCCTGGCCCCTTTTGAAGTTTTCATATTAAATTTATTAAGTTACATTAATTAATTAATCCCAGCTCCCTCCATGCCTGTCTACTTGTTTAAAATGGCACACTAAAATGTGAAACTTCATATTTAGGCTTTTTTTTCATCTGGGTTTTTAAAATGTTGCCCTCCCCGTACCCACTGCCAGCTCAGACTGGGAACACACACAGAGCTTTTAAAAATGTTTTATTTTCTTGCTGTCACACTCAATGAGTTTATGACATTACATATGGAATAACAGACTGACTTCTGGATAAAAGGCTACTCGAGTTACATGTAGTGTAGATTGATAGGTTGCCTGAGTGTGCTGGTTTACCACTGTGTGGCAGTAATTACAGCGGAGTCTGTAGTTTAATGCAGTGTTTGAGTAACTTATTTAATTATTATTTTAATATAATATTTCATTTCATTAGAGTAATTTGGACTTAAGCCTTTGTAAGGAATAATGTGGCTAATTGAGTATCAAAGCGTCAGTGATCACATGTGTAGCTGATGAAGCATTTACAGGCAAGCTGAAACAAACGCCATACAACGATTACGCTGAAATTACAGGATTTTACATTTTTTACAGTTCTATGTGTCCTCTTTTTTTCTCGCCCTCTCTCCCCCAGCTTGATCTCCTTTCAGGAGTTTGTAGCATTCGAGTCAGTCTTGTGTGCCCCAGACTCCCTCTTCATGGTTGCCTTCCTGCTGTTTGATAAAACAGGCAGTGGAATGACCACTTTTGGTAAGTAACTGCCTCAGATAAATAGTTTTAGATGAAATTACCCTTTTGTCACATTGATACAGATGCAGTGAACCAGAAGTATGACATGTGCTTTAAAAAAGACCTGAAGTAAAATGCATGACCAGTCTCACTGCCAACAGGTGAGGATGTTTTTGCATCAAACTGTAGCCCTCTGGAAAACCTTTAGTGTTGATTTTCATGTTGTAGTGTTCATTTTGGATAAGGGCAATTTTAAGTTTTTCTTTATTTTTTTCCACTCCTGTTTAAGTCATTTTTGTGCTTCCACATAGCCAGTTCTGTTGCTAAACATACAGTAGGCGAGAGTAAAACAGAACAAGCAATAGTCTCACACAGTCCATGTGAGAAATACAAACCACAGTCTTCAAGGTGAATCTAAGTTTAGAAAAAACAAAAAAAACGCACAAATCATGTCATGATTGATATCATGAACAACCAGCAAATAAACTGAAATAAATAAAATTTCAGTAGTGTCATTTTATTATCGTTGTCATGTTATTATAGTAATATTGTATTTAGTAATATAACAATACAAAAAGAAAAATCTGATGCAATCTTAAGGCATCAACATGAATATTATTTTTGCTGACAGAAAAGCACCGACATATCCATTTCATATGTAGGCCTGTCTAATGAACAGTTAATTAATCACAATTTTTTAAGATGATCTTAATCGTGGTTGCATAATTATCTTAAGTCTGGAACACACATAACGACTGTTTTTGTCCCGATTTTGCCTCTTCCCGACCTCGGACGGCAAACGCCAGATCATCATTTGGTCTGTGGTGTGTTACGAGCTGATTTGTCCCAATAATCCGCTCCGAAACGGGTCGTAGCCGACAATTGGGAATATTGAACATGTTCAATATTTCAGAGCCAATTTCTGAGGAACGCCGACAACTCGTGCATTCTGACTACGTGGATGGTGACGTGGTACAGAATGTAGCCAATCAGAGAGCGAACTGGCTGGGGAACAAGGAAGTAATTAAAGTTCATGTTCACACTGTCTTCAGTCTGTTATGTTTTTCAGTTCTGGCTTTTTCTGTTAACAATAGTCCCAAGACCACCATCATTTCCTCATCCTATATATCCCCTTCCATACTGTGTGTTGTGTTTTCCGGTTACTATGTTTCTTCTTCTTTGTTTTTTGTTGGTTGTTGCTATGGTTCTTCTTCTACGTTATGACGTTTGTCCGGCTCTGAGGACTAGATTGTAGATGAGTTGCGGGACAGCATCGTCATGTGTGTGTTGTTCTGTGATTAGATTATCAGCGCACACCACAGACATTATGATCAAAACTGTTTAATGCCTGATTTTTTATCTTCACGTGTGAGGTCTAGAACCGATAAAAAATCTCACAAGATTTAAAAAATTGTTATGTGTGTACCAGGCCTTAATTGTCTACACTCACCTGTTTTAAAACAGCCAGGTGAAAGTGAAAAAAAAAGTCATATTAATGACATTCTAGCATTTAATAAAGCTGGCCTATTCCCTTTAATTAGCTTATTTCTTTATTTATTATGCAAATACATTGTACAAAAAAGTGAGAAAAGGAAAGAAAAGTAGTACATGGATAAACAGTGTAAATACCACAACCAGGACTTCCGAGCTCCGCTTAGCTCCCCCATAAGCAGCAGTAATTAATATCTATGATCAAAATAGAATAATAATCTTAGTGGTCATTGCAAATGCATGTATAATTATAGCAGTTGTCATAGTTGCCATAGGAATAATAATAATGCCAGTAAACATTAGTTTTTAAGTAGCTTTTGTTAATTTTTCTTGTTGTGCTCCTGTCCTCTGTCCACATAAATCTGCTCAATGTGTCTGACTTTTGTCTAGCAAGTCAAACTAAAAACAATACATGTACACTACCGTTCAAAAGTTTGGGGTCACTTCCCTATTGAATCCCATGGCAAAGTGACCCCAAACTTTTGAACTGTAGTGTATATATTTTTTATGTTCCTGTATTTATTTTTAATATAAGGTGTCATTCTTTGCTTGGGTTAGGTCACTTATTTAATTATTACAAGGCTTGCTGTATAATAGCAACCCAATAGTGAGAACAGACAATGAAATTGTTTATTGCTATTTCTTCTGTGACAATCATCTAAACTTTCACAATCGTGACAACCATATTCATATCTGACTTAACATGAGTACAACCTAGTAAAAGGAAAGCCTGAATTTATTTATTTAGTCATTTTAAAATGGACAAATGTGCACATTAATGAGCAAAAGGACAAATTTGTTTTGCCAAGATGGAGCTTAACAGATATAAAGAGGATGAAGCTCTGTGGATACAAGGCTCTTCTTGACACTTAAATATTATTATTTATTTTTTTATTTGGTTTTTGCTGAATTTCATATTAACACTGGACCTGACAAGCAGAACAAAAGAAGGGAGGAGAGTAAGTAGAAGAGAGACCGAGAATAGAAGAGACAAATATACAAAAGGCAGAAATCAACAACAACTGTACAATCAAAATCAAACAGAAAAACCAGACAACCAGCTGCTTCACCTGTTAGGACACTTTGCAGAAAACATCTTATGGCCTCTGTAAGAAAACAAAACAGAGAATCAGCAGCAGCATCTGTAAGAAAACAAACTGAGAAAAACATCAATAACTACACCAGCAGCAAGTATATGAAAACATGACTGTAGTTATGAAATGAAACCTGCAAGACAGCACAGCGACTAGATAAGCATGTGTGTTAGTAAATGAGCATGAGTGCAAAATATAAGGAATGGAAACCCAAACAAGGACCAGAAGCAGAAAACGAGGGTCCCAAGACCCAGGTAACCAGCAGCCACCACGGAGCATGGAAGCCCAGGCAGCCAATGTCAGCGATGACCACACACCCACCCAGAAAATAGCAGAAGGAGGTCCTAGCCAAAGCGCGGGCCTCAGGGAGGCATGGGTAACAGCCCGCCGGCCTCCCCAGGCATCAGCCATCATAGTGTGAGACTAGGTCAGGAACCAGCACCTCGGGAGCCTAAGAACCACCCACCCGGGTGCCAGCACATTGTTGAGATATACAACTACAACATGAATAGTGGCTACATGAAAACAGAACACCTCTGAGAATAAATATACTGTGAGAAAATTCCTCTACATGGTTGCATACACTATCCTTAATGAGAACATTTGAAAAAAATAAAGTTTACACAGGTGTACTGAAGTTGTCAGTAAGCGTCAGCACAACACAGACATAGAAAACCTAAGAGGTCAAACAATATCTATTAAAGAAGACAACAGCTTACATCATTACAGAAACTGTTAAAAAAATAAGTTATTTTAAAAAAAAAACATAGACTGATGAACAAACACAGCCCATTTCTTATGAAAAAGTTTGTTTACTTATCCTCGCTTCACACATCTGGAAAAAATCTTTGCATCTTACATCTTTCTAAATCATAGTTTCAGAATAAGAAAAGTTGAATATATTAATCTGTCAAAGAAAACCTTCCACCAAACAACAAAACATAATCAGGAAACACCCTTAGCAGAGGTGACAGTTTGTCTAATGATGACTCTGTTATTATGTAAACTAAAACAAAAGTTCAGATCTGAATACTGCACCTGTTTCTTTGCAGCTGACATTTAACAACGCTCCTCTTAAATGTGCCCCTGAATATGTTTTCAGAAAGTCCTCTTTAGTTTATGTGAGGGGGTCTGACCTGAGCTCATCTACTCTTTTATGGCTGCATCCACAAACAAAAATACTGTATGTGGTCCTGTATTGTATCTGTTGAGATGAGGTTAGGTTTGGAGGTGGACAGGCAGCTGAAGGATGCAGATGAAGGTGGCTGTAGAGGGTGGGTGGGTGTGTATGTGTGTGTGTGTGAACATGATTGGTACCATTACTCTGATGCCTGGAAGCTCTGAGGTGAAATGGGAAGACATTTGTACTCGTTGCTCATTTTACATTTGCCTAATTGATTTAAACAAGTCTAATGCCAGCGTTCTGTAGGTGTGCGAGGCGTTAGCGCATTAGGCTTGATTTGCGATGCCGCGCACACATCCCATTCGCAAACATGGAAGAGTAAGTGAATTTCATTTTAATTGTTGCTCTCGACAGGGTGCAAGATCATTGTGGGTGATTATATATGCACATATGTAAATTTTCATATTTAAAAGGATCAATTAGAGTGACGTTGTCTTGGTGGCAATTAAAAGGTCTGCTGTTTTTCTGCGTCTCCCAAAGGTTAATGAATATCCCAGTGCACGTGATGTGTTATGGGACTTGCGCACAAGTGAAAAATCGTATGAAAAACAACACACATCATGCAGTGCACAAACACTGACTGCAGTGTCAGGCTACCACTACGCCAAAAAGCAAATAACTCCTGACTGAGATTATAGACTTGTCAAAGTTGCTTTATTGTGAGACATTACAGAATTCTCCCATTTTCCCTCCATTCGTTTGATTAAACAACCTCAGAGAGGCACAAAATTCAGAACTCTTTTCTTTATTACCCATTAAAAACATTATAGCTGTAGCTTATGTTGCATTAAAGCCCTATTTGTTTTCATGCACAATAAATGTCTTGAGATTGATTTTCTTTTTCTTTCAGTTTTCTGCTAAATCATTTTAATTTAATAATAACCTGAGCAGTTTTGGTGAAGCACAAGTGGCTCAGTGATCCGAAGTTTTAGCACGTAATAGCTAAATGCATAATTTGACAGAATACAGAGTTCATAAAAATTGCAATGCAGCACATGACATGTAGTTGTAGCTCAGCCAAAAAGACAAAACGAAAATGAAAGAGTACAGAGTGTTGACAGGTCTATAAAAGCTGATAATATAAACGCCTCTAAGGCAGCCTGTTTCTTAAAGAATTAAAGGCTGTATATTTATTGCCTTATTAAAGTGTAAAAAAAAACAACACAGGCTTCCATCAGCAGGTAATGCTGAGCTGCAGTAAACATCACCTTTCTTTTTCTCTCTATTTCCCTCCCTGCCTGTGAAAAAAAAGAAAAAAAATGCTTTATTTCCCCCTTTCCTTTCTCCACTTCTTCAGCCTGTTTGGTAATAAGAAACAGGTCGCTCTATTGGTTTGTTTTTGTTTCTTTAGTAAGGCTGTAATTTAGGACTCATGTTCAGTGTCTCTCCACTCTACTGGCTCTAGAGGCTTAGAGGGTTCAGGCAGAGGAACATAAGTGAGAAGAAAAGGCTATCCTTCTCAGTGTGGAAGCCACACAACTCAAAAACTTCTGCATGTGCCATTCAAAAATTATCTGGAGAAGCTTAAGTCAGTGCAGGATTATTGTGCTCTGGAGATTGATTTTGACAATTAGTTAAAAACAGCCCTGTTTTTTTCCTCTTTTCCAAAATTAAACTATTAGTCGTGTTGACGAAGAGACAGGAAACACATGCGGTTTGTTAAGGCTTGACTCACAAGACTTTGTACTGAAAGATTTTAGGTCTTAATTAGTACAAACTAAAAACTTATGATATATTTGATAATCGCTTGCTATGAAAAAACAAACATACAGATATATGGCTGTTAGCATTAAAGGTTCAGTATAATGTTTAAAATCCAAACACATGGGTATACTGTAACCATACAGGACTTGTTGAAAACCTGGTTAGTTTTAGCCTAATTAGTTTCTAATTTTTGTTTAGTCCATATTTTGCATTTTTTTTAATAGAAAATTAGTAGCAAAATACAAATACACAAGTTCTGTACTTGGATGCAGTTCTAAGATATTTACACTTCATTCAAATTCTTTTTTGATAACTATGGAAAGAAGCTACTGTAGCATTTAAAATTTCATTAACAATTAATTATTTAGAAAATGCCACTCATTGCCACTAATTAAACCTCCCAGTTATTTAGAGTCAGGTTACTTCAGTTAAAATCAAAGCCACAACGGAAGAATAATTATATGCTGACATGCTTAAGTAACAACAATTGTGTAATATGTAAGAATCCCAAGATCATCACTTTCAAGTAAAGTTTGGGACTTCTACTGAGGTAAAATGTCCAAATACTTGTTAAATACTTGTCACACAGGCAGGTATAGGCAGGTATAATTTCACAAATTATATTCTTGAAATTTATCTTAAATTTTCCCTTTTTTGTGGGGATTTTGCTCCATAAATCTTGAAGCTCTTATATCTTTGTATTCAGTAGTAGTATTCTCTTATATATTTATTAACTCAATACTGATATCTGATACCTTTTTTTATATTATGGTTTTTATGTTCACACCTCTAATTAAGGCCTTCCCATCATAAAAGCAGCAACTTATTGTTTGTTTATTTTCTTACGTTCCCTGCAGAGGATGTGAAACAGGTCTTCAGCCAGACCACCATCCTTCAGCGCATCCCCTTCAACTGGGAGTGTGAGTTCATACGGCTGCACTTTGGTGCACAGAGAAACAAGCAGCTTAACTATGGCGAGTTCACCCAGTTTCTTCTGGTGAGTCTGATGATGATGATGATGATGACCTTCTCACTTTGTCTGTCTGACTTTATGTTTATTTTGCCATCTGTCCTGTTTACATTTCGACTGCAGAGCACCCATCAGTCATCGTCAGTTAATCTGCATCTGCTCATTTATGCCTCTGTACACTTTGTCTTATCTTTACTTAAGCTTCCCAGCCATCATACAAGCATGTCATCATAAAAATGTATTCTTCACATTGTCTGAGCAGAAACACATAGTCAAACACACACTTTTCTGCATCACTCTCAAACACAGCACTACATATTGTCCATATTAGTCATTAATGAAACACTGAGGTTATATATTTGCTACATTTTCTGCATTTGTTTTCCATTAGCTGTCGTACATACATTAGTGTTACTTCATTCCACCTCTTCTGAAGCAGGTAGAAAGACATTTCTACCTCCATAAATAGTACAGTTGGAATAGTCCTAGTGTGTTTGTGGTGTGTGAACCATTTTCCAATATGATGTCTAGACTTAAATCAGGCCTAAGCAGGGAAAGGTGGTAGAGGGGATGGGAGAGAGGGCCTTAGTTGTGCCAAGTTTGCATCCACACGCACCATGTATCTGAATAAGCTTTTTATATTACACTTAACTTAGACCAGATGGCTTCTGCACAGTGGGCTGGTGCACGTGGGGATCGGGGACATTGTTATATGTGCATAAAGGTGTCTCTACAAATGTGTGATACTTGCAAATGTTATGTGTCAGTAGTGGCATGCAAGATTTTTTGCATCTGTGTTTGTCTCAGTGTTTGCTTGTTTTTGCCTCTGTGTGGTGTGCAGCTGTGTGGCGATGTGGCCAGTGGATGCTGGGCTTTGCATTGACAGCATGCCTGGTTTTCTCCCAGTCACTCACTCAGTGGTTTCCAGCTCCTCATCGCAGCAGGCCAGCAGCCAGCAGCACTCATGGCTCAACTATGAAGTGCACATTATTGTTTTGTTTTGTTTTTTTTTTTTGTTTGTTTTGTTTTGTTTGTTTTTTTTTTTGCTCAGGCTGTCTGTATTTAATCATTATTCATAGATTTTGAATAAAAAAGCCTTAATAAATACGAGAAGAAAATAAATTTCATGTTATTGTAGAATGCTTGGCTGCATAGATATTCTTTGTTTATTCCAATGTGAGAGAAAGCACAAAAGAAATTTTATAATTTTGTAGACTGCAGCCTATTGTAAAATTGAATACCTCTGTTGCATATTACCTGTAAAGTTATTTAGTAATTTCTACCTTTAAATACTAAGATATCCAGTTTAACTACAGAAGTTCTGATTAGCTTTTTAGTTATTTTCAAGATACCCATCTCTCTTCCTAAAATGTTCCCATCCTTTATTTCCTCTTCCTTACATGCATGTGTTTATTGTTTTTCTGCCATTGTAACCACACCGCTGCCAGATGCTCACAAGATAGGATTATCAGGGAAAACGTTTGCGCCGCATATTTCTCACAAGGGCTCTCTCTGGCCAATTACTGTCTTGATGGAAGCCAGAGATTCTCATCAATTACATGCATTTTTCTCGTCTCATGCGTGGACGCCGGCCAAGCCCCTGCTCATGCTGTCAGTGTAGTGTTGTCTCAGGCAGCGGTATTACCAATGTCCAGAGAAGTGGCACATACTGGCATATAGCAGCCTAATATTAGAAATCCTGTTGAGTAAAGGGCTTGAATTGCATAGATGGAACACCACATGTGCCACTTCTTTCCTAAGCACTTACAAAAAAAGTGAATTGTTGACATTATTTAGATTTTAAAAAGCCCCACTTATATGTTTGACTCCACAAAGAATCAGTGGCCATCCCTCAACATCATTGGCACACCTGGAAATGAGCAGTTGTGCTTCTCTCTTGTAATAACCTTAGCCCTGTACTGATGACAAGCAAAGATTGGGGAAGAGAGAAGTGACCCCACTCCACTCATCTGTTGTGTAACTTTTAAAGAAGAGACTATAATGAATCATGGCCATTGAAAACTAACAGAGGTGGCTTGTCATGTGTTTTCATTCTTATCCAAGAACAATTAAAATGACTGTGAATGCCTCGGTGGTCTCTTGCTGGCTGTCTTAAGCACCCAGTTTTATGTCTCCTGCCTCCCTCAGTCCCCTCCCAAATAAAAACCATGTTCCAGAAACACGCATACGGTTACAAGTTAAGATTTTAGGAGGCTGAGACTATAAACTTCTCCATCTCACGGACCACAGTTGTTTTGTTGCTTTGTGTGGTTTCTGTGTGGCTTTTCAGAGTTTCGACTTGTCCACTTTTTTTTTCCTCAGACAGACACAAACACGTTAAAATATGCACACAGCCTTGCACACAAAACAAGTGACTTCTTCACTTTTTCTTTTTTGTTTTAACTTTAAAAATTCAGCTCTCCTCCTCTGTGTCCTCTTCCCAGTTTATTTCTCACTTAAGTGTTTTATCTACTCACCGAGATGAAAGTCACTCCTTTGATGCCGACACCAAAATATCTCACTTTATTTACTTTAGAAGTGTTTACATGTGTCAGTCTCTTCATCTTCTTGCTTTCCCCTCACTTGTACACTCTGCAGAGCCCCTGCTGTGCTCATAGGTGATGCTGACACATGGCTGCTGCATTTGCTGTTTTTGCAAATCTGGTGCTTTTGTTGCAATGTCTATTCTTACTCCCCTCCGGTCTCCACTTAGCTTTGTGTAAATGTCACTCATTCCCAGTCATTTCTCTCGGGGGCCTCGAATTTAGAGTTCGATCAGTTATGCTGTCAGTGAAATATCACTCATATTCAACACAACAATAAGTCATCGTCTCATAGGGTTTTGTGTTGTTTTAATACCACTTTCTTAGAGTTCCGTTACAACAATAACATCCATCTGAATCAGTCAATTGAATAATGCCATGGATGTTCAGCATTTAATCAGTCCGCTTGTAGTATGTTTTGTCCAATGTATGTGGCTTGAAAGAAAAAGTCCAATTATTCTTGGACACTTTGACAATAATTTATTCTGAGATTATTTACCGACTTTTTTTTATTGTCCTAAATCTCCTTGCAAGTATCTAGTTTTATATAGTTTTAAAAAGTTTTAAAAGTTTTCTTAACACTTTTACTCTTTCACATCCCAGTTTTAGGATAATCACTAGAGCTCTTTTGTCTCACTTTTGGATGGTTAAGTGGAGTTATTCATTTCTACTTAAAGGTTCCAAACTTTTGTATAGTGTCATAAACCTCTTTTAAAAATACACACAGCCCACTTTTTTGTCTTAATGCTCGACAGATGACTAAAGGGTTAAACCAAAAAGCTTTATCTTATCCTATCCTCAGGTCTATTGCTGTATTTCACAATGTCTCTGTGGACAATATTTTTGTCCTAAAATCCCTGTCTTTTGCTGTTTCTGAGCTTATTGTTTGATTACAGAGAAACCATAGATGACAGTGGTGTGCTTACAGCCTCTCTCTGTAGACTTGTGGTTGCAGGTACCGATAATGGCTGCTAATTTCCAAGGCCTTGTGGGATTCGTCCTCACCACCACAGCCTCCTGTTGTCCCTGCGGACGTTTTGTGTGTGTGTGTGCATGAAGACAGGCAGAAAAGTGAGCAATTGGGTGATTAACTGTCTTGCATGTGTGTGCTTGTCTGTGTATGTCTGCATGTGTTTATACGTTTCTCCCTCAAGTGGGTTTAATGCAGATTTGGGTAGGGTGTGAAAATCTCAAACGATGCCTTGCAGTAAGCATGCCGCTGTTTTTAGAGGCTGAAGCCTGGGTTAATGGTGGCTTAACGCTGGTTTAACACTGGCTACCTTTAACTGATTTTTTTCCTTTTCTTTTATTGTGAATATGTGTTTATATGTGTGGGCTTAAATGGATTTTTCAGAGTTGTATGATCCACAAGCAGTGTGTGTACAACAGTAGTGCTTATTTACGATGCTCTAACACCCAGACTTCCTATGTCCTCTTCCCTTTACAGGAAATGCAACTGGAACATGCGCGGCAGGCTTTCATTCAGCGGGACCAAGCACACAGCGGCTCCATCTCAGCGCTGGATTTCAGGGACATCATGGTTACCATTCGTCCGCACATGCTCACACCCTTCGTAGAGGAATGCCTTGTGGCGGTGGGTCTTTTGTTTGGTACTGTGGCTTTTTCATCTATTTGTTTTACCCTTATCCACAAGAGCCAAAGGCAGTGAGTCAATAGTTACTGATGCCACTTGGAAAATGGATACTTGCTTGTGATAAAAACAGAAAAAAACCCAGTCTACATCAGCTGTTTTTTTTTTATCAGTAGACGATAATTTATGCTTTGATAATACAACTGATGTTTAATATTTTCTTCTTAGTAACAGTGTTTTTCAAGCTAAGCTGGAATGTCTATCTAGGTTAATGATGCACATACAAGAGTGTGTAATCGCATGTGCCATAACATGATGCTGTTTTTGTATTTCAGAAGCAGACCAGATATTGTATAGGGAACACCTCCACATATGCAGTATCATCAATCCACTGATTTGGTTGCTGAAGTCAGCTAGCAAAACCAAGCAGCCTATCATTACAGTTCTCTCCATACAAGGCTAAAGCCAAGATAGTTTTCCTGTATCTCTCTACTCCCACAACCACACCATGGCTTTCTCTTCCTCTCACTTGTCTTCTTCCTCTTTCCCTTTTCTGTCACCTCTCATCTGGTCCCTCTGTTTCCTTTCTTTTTTTATTTCTCCCCTCTCTCAACCAACCCCCCATGCCTGTCTCTCTCTCTCAACATGTCATTAAATCTAACCTCTCTGACAGTGTCAAAGCCAAAGCAGGCCAGCTGAATGGGGAGATAGAGACCGATAGATGGAGACTGCAGCTTTGCAGGCCATCATCTTTGCCTGTGTGTTTTTGTGTGCGCTCTGTTTGTTTTGAGCTCTGAGATGTTTGTCTTTTTCATACATCTTGTCTTTTCTTTATGTGTGTTAGTGTTTTCGTTGTGCTTGTGCGCATCTCGTGTCCATGTATTGCCCCATTTCATAAACACCTTGTAGACTCTGTCATTTTCTTCACCATGTTTACCTCCCCGACCAGACATCTCAGTGTGCTGTTTGTAAACTCTCTTTCTCTGCGCATACACACATATCAAAAACCTTATAAACACTGCAGACACATTAAAGGCGAAGGCAGTACTATAACAGAGCACAAACAGTGAAACAGCAACATTTAACTCACTCACCACGCATAGTAAATAATGAACGTCATGCTCTTTTCTGTTTTTGTTTAGTTTTTTTTTTTTTTTTTTTTTTTTGGCCTAAATCTTGTCCTCCTCTTCCCTTTTGTGAAAGACTTTCTGTTGGACATCGTGGGAAGATCCATGTCTATAGGCTCACAGACATGAACAAATACAAAACTGTCCTGTTAGGGCAGTTTCACTCAAGCTTCCCTCCCTTGTTGCAGACAGAGTTAATTTAAAGCACTAGTCTGTAAAGCAAACAGTGCCATCTAGTGAGAGGAAGTTCTACATTTTGCTCTGATTCAGCAGCAAAGACTCAAGGCACATCTGATACTCTAACATTAACTACCCAAAACAGGATTCATAAAACATACTCGACCACATATTTCTTAAAAAGACAGATAGAGCTGCTCCTCTAAGGGTTTCTGGGCTTCATTTAATAAAGATGGGATACATGGTTTGCATAAAAGAGTTTGCGGTCTGTCTGGAATTTCCTTGCAAGTCCAGCATCTATTTTTAATCAGTTACCTTATTTTTTTTATTTTCTGTTCTTTTACTACTTCCTCCACCCCATAAAGAAAGTTAATTAAACTCTGAGAGAGTGCATCATGTGATGGAAAAAGTTGTGGTTGAATTAGGTTTTATGTCTCCCTGTGGAGAGAAGATAAAGAGAAATAATGCTGATTAACCACTGTTGTTTGTCAAGATTTCCTCTTGACCTTTCCTGGTTTAGTATTTCTTTTCTTATAAATTTTTATCTAGACTGTAGAGCGGGGTTTAAAATCATGATTTTTCTGGCCCTGAATTACACCTCTTCTTCTTTGCCCAGGTTGCAGGGGGCAGCACTTCTCATCAGGTCAGCTTCTCCTACTTCAACGGCTTCAACTCGCTGCTCAACAACATGGAGCTGATTAGAAAGATCTACAGCACCCTGGCTGGCCACCGTCGAGATGTGGAGGTCACTAAAGGTACAGGGACACACACAAAAAGATCACACACATGTAGCCAAAAAGAAAAAGAGCATGCACATTTCTGAGTATGGAATGCAGGAAGACTTGCAGAACAGAGTCAAATGTGGTCACGCAGAGAAGACTGATGAAGTCCTGGCCTACAGGCACTAATGTGTTTTCCAGATAATTTGTTGTGTGTTGAAACAGGGGTGGAAACTTGTTTTTGTTTGGTTTTCTTTTTCCTGGTGGCATTTAAATGGGCAGTGCTGGATCCAGACCAGCACACGTACTGCATACCCACAATCCTGGATGTGCTTGTCTTCTCTGTTGAATATCCATGCATTGATCTGTGGACCACTACATCTGTCCAGGCTTTGGTCGAGTGTGTAATCTCAGAAAAACAGATGGCAGTTTACAATCTTTTGTGCCAGCTTTTGAGGGCTGTGGGATGCAGTTGCATCGTGTGTATCAAGTGCACCTTAAGTAGTTTAAACTATATGATAACCTTTTTATTTTATCCAAACTACTTTAGAGTAAAAATGCAAAGCTACATGATAAACAAAAAGACATTTATTTTATCTCTTGGATCAATAGCTTTATATCCCTCTGACATTTTATTATTTATAAATCTGTCTCCCATGGTTGGTTCCTTTAAGACCTTATCTCCCACACTTGCTTGCCCCACTTGTTGTCTTTCATTCCTTTCCTCAGTACTTGGCAGGCAGCCTAGATAACTTTCTTCCTTTCCCCTTCTCTTGCTTTCCAACTCCCTCTCCTTCTCTGCTTGTCTTTAAGAAGCCAATATGACCTCTCTGCACATGGCTCTGGGCCACTCGTGTAGCCTTATGATGCTATCTGAAGTCTTATCAGGGGTGTGGACCATACCCAACCCAGTCCAAGAGCCCATATAAACTGCAGGGTGTTCCCACCATGGGTATACCAAAACTTAGCTTGGCTTGACCCTTGGTGGCCCACAGCCAGCCAGACCTCCACAGCCACCACCCATTTACTCTTCACCCCCCAAATCTCATTAAGACCTCCTCTGGGACTGCAGTTCCACGTACTACAGCCTGACCCAGAAAACACATAGTGTACACACATCGTCATGTGTCGAGTGTGTGTCCTCTGCAGTACACTCTTCCCTAACAGTTCCCCCAATAGACATGCCTTCAGATACATCAACACAGCCAAGTATGCACACATGCACAATAATCCTGATTGATTCCTTATGTGCAACAAGGCCACTGTTTTGCCTTGGAGACACCATTACAATGCTTAAAGGTCCCATATTATACACTTTATTCCCAATCTGAGACCATTCATTAATATCTAAATGAAATATTTCCGCCATGGTATGGACAAATCGACCCTCAGTTTGAGTGCAGCGGCTTCTCTTCACCTCCCTCTTTTTAGCAGCTTCAGAAATGTGCCGTTTATGGTGGGCGGAACCCTGGTGGAGCAGCTCAGCTGTTGGCTCCGCCCATCGCATCGCCCGTCATGAGGTGATTGACAGGTTAGGCCTTAGCGGTAACTAGACGCTGATTACAGCGTAGTGAAGGATAAACAAACGCCGGAACACCGGAACCCATTCCTGAAGCCCCCATTACCGACCCAAACCGCGACGCACGGAGAACACAGCTAGCTACGCTCATCAATCTGATGCACAATGGCACCGGATACAAACAGTAGAAACAGTGACTTGGCTACATTTACAACAGTGCTAATATATTTTCAAGCTATCAGACTAATAAGGCCGAAACGATAAAATAACTGCCAGCTCTTACCTCTCCAGCTGTGTCACGGACAGTTGGTATTGAACCTGGCTTCAGCTTCAAACGGTTGGCGAAGCCTGCTTTCCATGCCCCCATGTTGTGGAAACAGTCCTCTTTGAAATGCTGGCCACAGACATGCAAAACCTTTGGAAGTTTTCCGGGTACATTTCCTCCAAAAATAAAATTAATCCACTCAGTCCTCGTGGGTTCAGTGGATGGAAGTAAAAAAAACGTTTTCGTGTTCATTTATGCAGCCACAAACAGAACAGTGCTTCTGTCGCTTAGCCATGTCCGCTAACGAGGGTTGCCGAAGAGGGAAAAACACTGGGCGCTAGGTGATTTTTAGAGGGCGGGCTTTGAGAGCCGGTAGACGGGTCCATCGCTCTGTGGGGAGTGGTTATTGTCCCTTATGACGTCTTAACGTACAGGCTTTCAAACTCGCTCAATTCAGCGCTTACTTCCCTAGAGGTGGAGCAGGGGGGAGAGAGAGCGCCTGAAAGAGTTTCACACTTACGGGTCTCCTACACATGCGGGGGGACCAGTATGACTGTTCCAAAACCATTAAAAAGTGAATTTTGCATAATATGGGACCTTTAAAGCCTACACAAAGCTGAGTACACACATACAGTGTGTATCAGTGTTGCTCACTGTATGTAGATACTTTTTGAGCATACAAATTTTAGTTAGAATTAGATTTATGTTAAAGTATACATGTGGATATCTCTATTAAAGTAGAAACAGCCAGAACTGATGACAGTATGTGACTGTTTATGACAGTAAAGTATATTTACAAAGTATACATTGAGTCCAAATGTAAGTATTTCAATAAATCTTTTGGTAAATGGTCCAAACCTTTGTGCAGACATTTAAGGTGCC
Organism: Melanotaenia boesemani; assembly: GCF_017639745.1. NCBI lineage: Eukaryota > Metazoa > Chordata > Actinopteri > Atheriniformes > Melanotaeniidae > Melanotaenia > Melanotaenia boesemani. The sequence goes on along the minus strand of NC_055698.1, from coordinate 13,835,586 downwards.
CTGAGTAGGAGACCTGCTGAGCATTGGATTGTAATTTTTACGACACCTGCTAGCTTTGGTGAACTTCACACTCTTCATCTTGCTATTGTGAGCTTGACATTTTAGGTTTTAAATCAATTATTTGATTATTCATTCATTCATTCATTCATTCATTCATTCATTCATTCATTCATTCATTCATTCATTCATTCATGTATGTTCTATACCTGCTTATTTTAAAGCGGGGTTGTGGGGGGCTGCAGCCTATCCCAGCAGAGGCAAGAGGCAGGGTACACCATGGATAGGTCTTCAGATCATTTCAGAACTTTCAGAACAAATATTCATCTATGTAAACTTTATCCTTGGTGCTAAATACTAAATATTAGTACACTAACTTGAAAAACTAAGACAGTGAGGATGATAAAGCTGTTAAATTAGTTATATCATTTTGAAAATGTTGGTATTCTGAATTTATCCACACAGCTTTTCTTTGGCAAAATGCATCTTCACAGAACTGTGGGCAAGGCACTAGACTAGTTACTAATGCAGGGTTTTTGGACTTATCCTTAAAGTTGTCTTGTTGTTTCCTCTCAAAACACTATTAACCATTTTACTTTTTATCATACTTTAAAACTCCCTCCCCTAAATATTTTTCCTATTTGAGTTTTCCTGATAAAAAAAATGGAATTTTATGAAATGACAATCCCAAATATTACAATTAGGGATTATTAATTAAAACAGATAATTTTACTGGTCAGAGGCATGGGTCATATTCACAAATTTAGAGGTTAAAAAGACGCTACTTAGTAACACTTAACCACAGTGATATAAAATTATCTGTGTTATGTGATGAAATATCAGTTTTATCCTCTATTATCCTTTTAATTAAACTTTTGAGAGTTTCTTCCCACTTTCAAGGCCGCAGGTGCTTGAATCTGGCAAAAACCAGCCTGATAGTAGGGCTAAAGGATAAAAAAGGTACATTTTTTCATTTTTTAAAACTAAAAGAAATCAAATTCCAATCATCACTAACAATTCTAATTCTCATGAAAAAAATCTGATCTTTTGATGATGGAAAAAATATATGCATTTTTTTTTTTTATTTAAAGGGAAAAAATGAACCCCTGAGCACTGTCATAAAGAATTTCCTTATATAGTATTTCATGGCTAAAACAATATGCAAATTAAATTTATGTGCCGTTTATTATTTTTATTTAGTTACAGATGTAACTTTTCAGAAAAATCATATTAAAGTTTGGTTTTGAGAGGACAGTCAGGTGTTTATAGATGGGTGTGAATGTGTTTATGTGGAGACTTAAAGTTACTGGTAGACAGCTTATCAGGACTGTGATCTATGACCTTTCCAGACAGAACTTTGTCTGTGTGTGTGTGTGTGTGTGTGTTTGGGGGGGAGTGAGTGTATTCCCGTGAAAGTATGTGCCTCACATGCTTGTGAGCATTACCTGTATGTCTCTATAGATATATGTGTGTAGGAGGAGAGAAAGGGAGCATGCCTCAGGGGTAAGCTGAGCCTCGGCAGGGTGAATGGCTCCAGTGTAGGACGACTTTGTCACAACTCCAGCCTGCTGCTCTTTGAATAAAGCAGGTCAAACAATGCTGACTCCTCCACTGTAAGCCAGACTGCAGTCAACCTGTTCATTTTTCAACCAACAATAGACTGGGTGTTAAGTTACAACATACTGAAACTGCCTCTTGAAATCTATAGCTCCTCATGGACATATTTTTATTTTTTACCTCTATATGCTTTGACACCTTTTAACACCTTTTGACACCTTGAACCAGCTTTTCATTTTTGTGTAGTATATTTGCATAAAGTCAAGAATATGCTCAAGTAGACTTTGAGATCCACCGAGGCTCTTCATTATTTCCTGTTGCTTTTCTCATTTTCTCAAACTATAGTTGTAAAGTCTTATCCAAAGAAAGGACTATGTCCATTGTAGTGAGATCACAGGGTTGCATTGGTTTTCTGATAATGTATTTATTTGTTCCATCAGGCATGACTTGGTTTGCATCTATTTGTTAGCATCACTGTCAACACTTCCAAATTTTTGGCCTGAAAAAAGGGGGAAATGATCTTCTTAGTGAAGAGAGACTCTTTGACTCTATTTGATGTGTAGTGTATTTCTGGGCTTGCTTACAAACTGTAATAGTAGTATCCTTTCTCCTGCTTTGACACTGTTTTTGCACCATTTGTCAGTTTACATGTTGAGTTACCTGTTTGATATTAAAAAAAAATCTCCTTGTAGTGGACATGCTCTCTTGCATCAAAGCAAGCCAGTTAAGGTGCTTCATATCTAACCATGATGCTTCCTGTGTGTCAGGACTCATGGGAGGAATATTGTATCTCATGTGGCCAGGGTTAGCCAGGATGAGGAGAAATATGCTTTGAATATTGGAACATGTCCTTGTTTGCTGCTGCTGTGGTCTGGATATGGATGAGCAGCAGTAAGTGAATGGATTTTGTTTTTGTTATGTTTGAGGTTATATTCCAGTTGAACCTGAACTGTTTGGCTTACTTTTATTCCGCTCCAGTCCATGAGGCTATTGTCATCATGATTAACACTTGATACAGTGTTTGTAGGTTTTCATCACTCACCTTCTCTCCATTAAGAAAAAAAACAACATCTTTGGTCAGATTCATTCACAATGCATGCGCACAAAAACCATGTGTATGCCTTTTCCACACAAACTGGTATTTATAAAGGAAGAATGTGCGGTGAGAATTTGCACACTTCATGCATTCTCCAGATTGTGCGTACACATGTTTTTACAGCAATATAACCCTGATATGAGGTGGAAACAGAAAAAGAGAGGCCACATGATTTACCATAAAACAAAACAGACAGTTTCATGGAGCTTGCTCAGAATGGTTGTTTTTTTTTGTTTGTTTTTTTTACTCTTTTTTTGTGAATTACAAAACTGAGATGACAAAATAAAACAGATTTCCTTTTATTCTCTGGGGAGTGCCTGCTTCCATTAATGGCTAAAAGTGGAAATCAGGTTCTTGTGCAAGTCTGTAGTTTTACAATGACTGTGATTTATAAAAGGGAATCATATATGTGCACATCTTTATAAATCTTGTGAAAACAATGCTTGCACATATTTTGTGTATATACACAGTTTTATGTATCTGGCGCCAAAGATGTTGTGGCATAAAACTCATTCTTTGTCTCCTCTAGCCATAAACCTGTCCTCCAGAGGGTTGTTTCTTTGTCCATCTTGTCAGCTGCAAACATGAAGGTGTTGATTTCGCTCTCTTTTTTTTTTCTTTTTGGAGCAGAATCTTATAGCCTCATGATGCTTTAAAAGTTCGATAATCCTGGGTGGGGTCATTGAACATTAGAACTAACTCTTAGCTAAGATCTCCAGACCTTGGGGAAAAAAACATGCACAAATACAAGTACAATGTTTTGAATTGATGTTCTTGGAATCTAATTGAGATTCCCTACATTGTATAAATCTATTACCTTTTTTCTCTGATCTAGACTGAGCTTCTTGGACTTTCCCATTATTCTGTTTGTTGGTCAAAAGAATGAGTGCTGTCAAATAAAACCCTCTTATGTTGGCACAAGGAGCTATTAACTGCAGTTAGTCATGATCACTAATGGACGTTGAGTAGGTAAATCAAAGACATTTTAGAATTTTTGGCACCACTGAATTATTAAGATAAATTGTACTGTGTGTATTAATAAGACATTTTTAAAAATTGCCTATAAAGATAAAAAAAAAGATATTTTATATAAAAAAGTAAAACATTTATTTGATAGTCTGCCTCAGAAAGACATTTCAGAGTAAAGATTGAATGCTCATATTGCCATGATATTTATGCTCATCAAAGTGTATTAAACATCCACTTGGAGCCCTGTAAGTTATTATTATTATTATTATTATTAATAATAATAATAATAATAATATCTGTATGTAAATGTTTGTTAGTATCTCATGATATGTTATCCATCATTTTAGCTAAAGCTGATCAGAAATCTCTATTTCTTTATAGAGGAGTTCATTGTGGCAGCTCAGAGGTTCGGCCAGGTGACACCCATGGAGGTCGACATCCTCTTTCAGCTAGCTGACCTGTCAGAGCCTCGCGGGTAAGACAGACACAGAGAAGACACACACAGACGCACAAGCAGACTGAGAGTAAGACAGCTTGTACATAATTTGGACATTTCTGTTGCTAGTTTTTACATTTTATTAAGTTAATCGTGGCACAGATGTTGTAAAAAGTGTTGTGGTGGTTAAGCAGGTAGAAGTTTTCATATTTTGTTCTTTAATCATAAAAGGAGAATATTTTCTAGTAGTTTTATTGTTGTAGCATAAACACCATCTCACCATTCATACTCTTTTTGAATTCTCACAACAAATTCAAAGTGCAAGTTTACAGCACCCTTCTGAGATACTACCATCAGTTTTTTCTTTGTCAGAGTCATACTGACGCCATACTAGTAAAGCTCCAGATTGGATCTCAGAGATAAGAATATTTATTAGTGGGTCAAAAGATTTGATCTTCTTCTAGTCCGAACTTAACCCAAACTCCCATTTAACCCTAAAAAAAAGGGCAATTCCAATCCTTATGATCCGTGTCACAAAATTACCGTATGCCTCACATTCCCCCACTTCCTTTGCATCTGCTTTGTGGCCCGACCAGTATGCTCGTAATTTCTAACCCCGAACTGAGACACCACCTGATTATTATTTCTGGGCAATGGGATACTTTAATAGCTCTCTCTACTCCCCTTGATTGTCGATGTGAGAGATAATAACCCCAATATTCAGAGGAGAGGGGTAGGAGGGTTGGTGATGATTCGGCATTCCCAGTTCCCTGAGCCTGGGAATACTGTTGACTGTTGAAAAGCCTTAATAGAAAGACATTGTCAGATTAAGTATTTTTGTTATAGTTGGATGAAGTAATACAAGGATATGAGTTGTTTGTTTCTGTATCTAGGTTATCATGCCAAGCTCACATCTGGATCTCTAAATATCAGTGTCATTATTTTCACATGGAATGATGGCAAACCAAACATTATTCTCTCCATGAATGTTGTGTAACGTCAGACTGACAGACTGATCTAGTAAAGGTCATGTACTTGGTGATACATAAGGAAGAGTAACCTGAAACGCCTCACTCTGCTGTCTCTTTCTTTTCACCAGACGTGTTGGTTTAGTGGACATTGAAAAGATTGCGCCATTGGAGGAAGGCGCCCTACCTTACAACCTGGCTGAGGTCCAGAGACAGGTACAGAATATCAACTTATTGATATGTTAGGTTCCTTACTGAATATTCCACCCACTGCTCCTATCATTTTCAGCACATTCTCCACAACTAAATGTCAAAGTGTTCATGACAAAGATTTATAATTAAGGAGAGTGATACCGCTTGCTGGCATATAATTAATCCTCCAAAGCAAAACATCACTTTGATTTGTGATTTTGGCATAAATTTCATATTTAATATATTGATGTAAAAAAAAAAAAGAGAAATTTAGTAAATCCAGTTCCAAACTGGTTGAGATGGGTATAAAGTGGGATGTTTAACCACAAAATGACAGTTGTCCAGTTTTTGTCAGACTGGTTCACTTTTAAAAGTTCAAACCAACATTTGGACCAAAAACCTTAAAATACTTTCTTTAGAGAGAAAAAAAAACACAATTTTTCTGTGACATGTGGTTGATGTCTAAAATAAACACGTACGCTAAACTCCTATCACTGGAAATGAAGGAATGCAGCGTCATCCTCAAGAAGACTTAATTAAAATCAGACATGCTTCAACTTGTATTAAGAGCTAGCAGGAGTTATTTGTAACAAGGGAAATTCAGAAATAGGTATAGACAGCCTGACAAATGAGCAGAGGACCTTTTTTTCTTTCTTAGGGGGTTTGGTCATAGTTGTGCTATAGTAAAGGCTCGGCCAGGCCTTATTGAAGCAGGCTGGGGCCAAAGGGGAGAAAGCAAAGGGGCCCAGCATTACACAGACGCCAGTCCCACCACAATGAGCCACTTTAGGCCCTTGTGGTTTGGGCTCAGGGGCTGGCCGCCAGCTAACTGGAACTCTCTCCCCTTTTGCCGCTTCTCTCCATTTCATTCTTTTTTTTCTTGTTTAATATATTTCTTTTGCTCTCTCCTTTTCTTTTACATGAGTGTCAGTTTGCTTTTTCTCTCCATATATTCTTCTAGCTTCTTAACCTTCTCTCTTCCTCACTCCGTGTACCAGTATTGCCAAGTTTAATCAGTCACCAGGCAAAGATCAGGACGATGAAGTAGAGGAATGTTGTGTGGAGCGAGTTGTAGTTAATACTGACAGGTGGTTCCTCTGTTAACTCCGTCTCTCGCTGTATTAAAGTAAATGAACCCTCCACTCTTCTTAGACGTGTTGATGTTAATCTGAAGGAGTGTAATCTGTAGTAAGCAGATATTTCCTAAGATTATATAAGCAGCTTTGTATGTAAGAGAAAATGACTGAACATGTGTGTGTTAGATTGCAACAATTAGCTAATACTGTCATAAAAAGAACTATGATAAATTATTTAAATTAGAAAGTATGTTCAATGATTTCTCTTGTTAATGAGTTTGTTAATACTTATGATATTAGAAGCAGCATCAAGCAGAAGCAAAATAACTACAGTGCTGAAATGCAACTATACATAGAAACAGATGACCAATTAGAGGAAAAATCAAACATTAATTGTTGATTAAACATACAAACCAAACATTTAAAGACATTAAAAAACAAAAAAAGACCAACTGAAAACTTCGCCAACATTATAATTTTAATTGTTGCATTCAACAGTAACAATATTTAGTGAATTTTCACTACTATTGGTAGTAAATATTCTATTATAAATTAATAAGGTGATGACTCAGAATTTTTTTTCTTTTTTAATTGAAATTTGGACTCCATAAGCTTTTATTTCACAGGGGTTTTGACAGGAAAGGGGGTCAGAGAGAGTGGGGAATGACCTGGAGCTAAGAGCTCCAGGCTGGGATTTGAACCTGAGTCGGCTGCACCGTTTAACTAACCAGCTGGGCTAACTATGGACAAGTGGATCCGTATGAAATCAAGTCTTCCTGTAGAAATCCTTTTACTGCAGGGTCCAGCCTTTTTCTTTCAATTAGTCAGACATGTGGATTAGTTAAGTTAAACAATGAGTTTGACTTTCAATTTAAAATCTTGAGATGATTGTTATATTCTATATTTCTCTTAAATTTGTCACACTATAATTTTCATGACAATTAGGAGTTTGAGATTCACTAAAGCTGGCTGTTTAAACTTTTACTTTATCACAGACACACTTGGATTATTTAGTATTAATGGCATTCTGAAATTAAACAATTGATTTTTTTTAATAAAATAAACAGTTTTGATCTATATCTTGCTTAGTCATTCATTACAAAAATTAAAAACATTTCTACTACTTTATTTATTATTAAACATAATGCTGTAAACCAGTGTACATCATGAAATCTGGACCTGTATTCAAACTGTAGAGCAGGTGCGACTGATGATTGATTTAGCAGCCTGTTGTTGAGCTAACTGGGTGGTGATTTCAGATGTTAAACATGTGCTGCTTTATGAGGACAGTATTAAAGAATACTGCCATGTCACAGAGAAACCACTGTCTGAAACTGTGACTTGTCTCTTTATGTCTGACCAGCTAATTTGTTGTCTTCCACTTCTGTACTAAAGTCTTTATTGTCTCTTTTTCTGTGTGCTGGCAGCAGTTGGGCAGTGACAGCTCCCGCCCCGTTCTTATCCAGGTGGCAGAGTCTATCTACAGATTCACTCTTGGCTCAGTTGCAGGGGGTAAGAGTCACGCCCCATTGGCTCTCTACATACCTTCACCCCATCACCCACCCACCTACCTGTTGGCCTGCCTACCTGCCCCCTGCCCCCTCTCTGTGCTGTCCTCATAAGAAAAGGGTGAAAGAATGAGGACAATGGTCCCTCTGTTGCCCTTTCCTCTCCATACAAGAGCAACGCTCACTCCCCTGCTTTAAGAGAAGTGTTCTCCTTTTTTTTTCTTGTTCTCGCTCAATCTCTCTTTGCCCTTCTCTGCACCATGCCTTGCTCTCGCCCCGTCCTGTGTCATGGGAAAACCCTCATCTGTGTTCTTTTGTACCTGTGGGAATCATCCGAAGACACATGATGAGGGTTGGGGTGAAGGGTGGTACCTAGGCCCTGTGTTTGGCTTCAGACACCCCGCTGGTTTTCTATGCCTCCTCCCTTCTCTCATTCCTCCCTTCTCTTCCTCCTTCTGTCCCAAGGGAGACAGCTTAATAAGGAGGTATGGGTCTGCCATCCCTTCTTTTTCCTTGGCCTCTCTCTAATTAAGTCTGTCGCCTTGGGTCGGTTCTCTTTGTTTGTGTCCGCGTGACAGACCGAAGACACTGCAACTCCAAAACACATCTTTCCTAGCATTATTCCTGCTGACTTCCCCTTCCTCATACCCTTCCTCCTCCTCTTTTCTCTCCTCCGAAAGGGTCAGTTTACACAAGTAACCAAAACATCTTTAGTGACATCTAACAGTGGAGGTCATTGAATTTTTTTCTATATAAAAATATATATAAAATATGTTTTGTTTTTTTACTCTTTCAAACGGAGTGTGTGTTTGAGACACCCTTTCTAATATTGGATTATTAGTGTAAACTATAACCATTACACAGCTTAATTCTTGTGACAAGCCTTAAAGTTTGATCATTTTAATCTGGAATGTCCTAACACAAGAACACTGCATTTCCTCTTAATTCACCTGTATGTACCACTGACAGGAAAAAAAAACATATGTGCAGGTGATACTTGCTTGTGTTTTATTTAGCCTGTTTACTTAACAGACTATTGAGCTTTCTTCTCGGTTTAGGTTTTTGTAGTGTTGTCATGTTTAGTTCTGTCTTTCCTGTCTTATTTTGTAGTTTTCCCCTTTTGTTTTCAGTTTTGCTTTCTGCTCATTAGTTCACCTGGTTTGATTTGTTCATTCGCTTGACCTGTTCTTTAATAGACCTCCTGTGTGTGTGTGTGCGTGTGTGCGTGCGTGTGTTTGTGTGTGTGTATATACCCCTTGGTTTCCCTTTCACTTTGCCAGATCATTGTCGTGTTTTCCCCAGTGTCATTTTGTAAGCTGTTTGTTCTGTTATTAAAACCTCTGTTTCCTGCACCGGTCTGCCTCCCTCTTCTCAATGCTGCATTTGGTTCCACCATGTGACATAGTACCTTAATAAACATGTTTATTCTCTGTAGCTGTGGGTGCCACAGCAGTGTACCCCATTGATCTGGTGAAGACGCGCATGCAGAACCAGCGTAGCAGCGGTTCTGTGGTGGGAGAACTCATGTACAAGAACAGCTTCGACTGCTTCAAGAAGGTGGTGCGCTACGAGGGCTTCTTCGGCCTTTATCGAGGTCAGTTTGCATAAACAGAACATTTAAAGCTTAATTGGTGGAAATGCACATGTAGTTAGAGTATTTTAAGATGTTTTGACGATATATTTGATGTCATCTTTGATTGAAATTTAAAAATTTAAAATGAATTAAATCCCAGGTCTGTGTGATGGCAAACAGCTTTCAGGAAAAACGACTCAACTGACACTCAAATCTACAAAACAAGTTCTTTAAAAAAAATGAGCTGAGATTATAGTGAGAAGAAGGAAGACAGGAGTAGAAAAAAAAACAATGAAAGAGAAGGGAAGTAAGAGGAGAAGAAAAGTGTAGGATGGATAGGAGGGCGGTGCAGGTTCACCTCGCTGTTGACCTGTTGTCTTTGAAGTGATTACCTGCTGGCTGGGGACTTTGAGAGGAGGACAATGAACGTCACACGCAAGGCCACATACCTTTAGGCCTGTGTCAGGATGAAGTGATGTTATATGTCTAGACCTACACACCTCTACAATTGCATTACAGACACAAAGCAGACACTCGAGTATGTTGGCATGCAGGGGACTATTTGGGCATGCAGGTACTGTACATACTGGGACAAGACATTAGTAATAACTACCTTCCATTTCCTGAGAAACCACGGTTAGTGTGTCTCTGTCTGTTTCGTGGGGATCAGATAAAAGAAGCTTTGAAAAGAGCTAACTTGGAATGGCGGCAAAGCCTTTTTTAAATGCAGCGATTTTGATTGACAGAACGGGCTCCCAAGAGGAAACTCGAATGCTTGAATTTCTGTGGGAAACACAAAGGCTATCAAGACACAGAGACAGGTCTGGCTCCACAGGGATGGCCAGAAAGGCGTCCTTTCAGCCCAACTATGGGCTAGTTATGTAATATAAGTTGAAAGAACCTTCATTGCTGGAAAATCTATTATATTACTGGTGCAAAATAGCTAATGAGCTCTCTCATTAAACAGGTTACAAATAAAAAGTTCTTAACCTTGTTAATTCAGTTAAAGAGTGGATAAGTTTTGTATTCATGCTTAAAGACTGACATTGTGTATGCAGTGAAACAACAGCAGCCTTAAAAACGTGGATTTCAAGAGCCGGGGTCGCTATTTAACAAACAAAGGAAACCAATCCTGTCAATTTGCTGAGTGGGATTTAATCAGAGCTGTCAGCTGTGAACAAGGTTTATCCGACATTAGCAACATAATTTTAACAGTTTGCAAATGTAGTCAAACCAGAAAACCAGGAGTGTTGGAGTTGAGTCAATGTAAAGCAGTTGTGGCCAGGATAAGCCTTTTTCACAGCTTTATGCCAATAAATGAGGTGTGTGAGAAATTTTAAAACAAGAAGGAATAATGTAAAAAGAAAAATACATCAGAACATGTAATCTTGATGGATAAGTTGTAGGACTGTACCAAATGCCTGTAGGAGGAGTTTTACTAAATAGGGCCATGAAAAAGTGGGTTCTCTTTCCTTTTTTTTTTTTTTTTTCCTTTTTTGTATTATATATTATGTCATGGGGACAATGAGCCAATATAAATTTGCAGTATTTTCAGGTTCATTTTTTTATGTGTTTTCTTAATTTCTATATCAATAGAAGCATCGTAGCTGTTTTAAAAATATGACAACTCTCTTTTCAGCTTCCAAATTGAGTGTATGATTGCGTGTGTATGTTTAGCCCCAATACACATAAACTGTTGTAGATTGCCAACTGTGTTTGTTACTTTGAAGAAATCATGGAGGGTGTGCTTGTTGCCTTGGGGTTGGGTAGGGGGCCAAGTTTCATTGTGCTCTGTTGTGATTATTTTGTTTATTTTCATCCGACTCTGGGCTGTAATTGAGGTCTGTGTAAACTTTTGGTTGGTTTGTTTTATATTATGCCCTTTTTTTCCCTTATTCTGGGAAGCAGTTTTGCTCACTTGATCCTCTCTTTACCCCTTGTTCCTCTCTCTCTTGTTGCTACTCTGATGTCCCCACACTCCACATCAATAGATTTCATTAGCGTCTGGGGGATCTCGCATGGTCCGACGCATGCAGCGGAAAGCCACACTTGATGTGGAGTCTGTGGAAGTGGTATATGTATATGTATGCATGTGTGCGTGCGTGTGACAGAGCGAGAGTAGGGGTACCACAGCACCCTTTTTTTCTAATCATTTTGTCATTTCTTAATGATAGGTCTGGTACCACAGCTACTGGGTGTGGCGCCCGAGAAAGCCATAAAGCTCACAGTAAGGAAAACATGCAGACACATGCATGCACATTCACACAGAGATGCACAAGGTTCTTTCTACATTTTGGTGTTGTTACAGTTACAGTTTGGTGTGGATTGATTTTATAATACTCAAAGACAGACATTTACATGTATACATAACCTGTCAGACAGACATCTTGATAAAAAGCATCAGATGGTATTAATGGTACACTAAATGGCATGATGTGTCCTCACCATTATTCCGATATTAACCTAATTAAAACTTTACCATAAATAAGACACTGACATGTACAAAGCACTTTCTACTCACCTTGAATCAGTTAAGGTCATAACCTGATGGCTTCCCTTCCCAGTTCTTTGACTGGACTAAAAATGCAAATTAGCTTGTAGCTTTAATCTGTAATGGTGCATCAAATAATAGTATCTATATCTAAGCCGTAAAGTGTGCTGTTTTATATAAATTGTGATTAACAATAATGACAGTAACTAACAGTCAAAATAAACTTGTGGACTATGCTAGTGTCACTTGTTTTATGTAGACTTGCAAACATTCTACTGGAGTTTTTCCTACACACTGCTGCTTTTTAACTCATGCTTTCAATCCCAGAGTTGCCTAGTTCACTGTCTGAAGTGACTTTGAGCTTATTTTTTAAGAACACAGTCACTTGTGTAATGGTAATCCACACACTGCTGAGCCCTTTTTTGTTAAAAAATATATTTTTGTTAAATATTTACTTTTTTTCCAAACAGAATGTTATATAAACTTTAAGCTAAACAAAAATGAAGGAAACATCCCCTGTTCTAGGACAAAAGTGGTAAAAAACTATATCGTTCCACCCGGTTCACCACCCGTCTTTCACCACCAAACAAAAAAAAATTTTTCCCAAGGGGTGTGCCATCATAAAACTTTTTAGTTGGGCGTGTCTGGGCACCCGCCATGCACTGAAGCCTCGGTTCCACCAACTGGTGTGGAAATGGTTTGTAAACTGTAATCTCGCTGTGTTCCCACAGCCAACCATAAACTTACCTGAGAGGTGGAGTATGCCATCACCATCACATCACAGCGTCTTTCTTAAAGTCTAACCAAAACATGACTCAGAAACAAAGGAGGAGTAGCATGTCATCCAACAGGTTGTGTTCTATATTCTTGGTGGTGCTTCATAACCCCATTTTAAACAGAGAGTTAATCAACAAAATGAAAATCGGTTGCTCTAAACAAGGAGCCATTCCCGCTTTGTTTCTAATGCCAGGTCACACCGGAAGGGACTTTTTTTTAACCATTAAACGGATTGCAGTGTGTCAAGCTCCACCCTTTTGGGTCAGATCTAGTAGATTGCTACCCCAACCGAAAGGTCCCAATAAAGTAAGACGTGTGGAAATGCAAAAGAATGCATCCCGACGTGCCCCGCCCCTCTTCGACCCGACCTGTACCCTTTGGTGGAAGCAGGGCTTTACCCATGTTTAAAGCAAAGTAAACAATGTTAAACTTAGTTAATGATCTTCCAACAAAGTTAGCCACAGTAGCTTGTTTTGAAGGGGACATAATATGGGCATGATCCATTATGATTAGTTACATAGAAACAAGAATGTACAATTCAATTTCCTATTTGCAACTCATGGAAATACTAATGCTGTTCAGTGCCTGCTGATTTTAGACATCTTAATATTTCCACTACTCCAATTGTGACAGTTGTGTGCATTAGAAGATATTTTTGATCAACTGCATTTGCAGCTTAATTTTTAAAATCTTTTCAAATCTTTTTGTAATATTAGAACTTTTTTTTTTCCAGGTGAATGACTTTGTGCGAGGAAAGACCAGACAGAGAGATGGTACAGTTCCTCTGGCTGCTGAGATCCTGGCAGGTGGATGTGTAAGTTTCAAGTTAACCAACATTAGTTAATAGAAAACAGTATGTGTGTGTGTGTATATATATATATATATATATATATATATATATATATACATATATATGCATATATATATATATATAATCTATGTATATGTATGTATGTATATGTATATATATAGTAACTGTTCCCTGTTATTTGTGTGCATGTTGAGCTATTTTCGATTTACATAGCTGAAACAAATCTAAGCTGTTTAGGGTTAATGAATCGATGTATATTTCTAATATGTCAGGACTTTTTTCTCCTTCAATTTCTTTTTTAAATTACTGTAATATCTTAAATATGTTCCTGCTGTCAGAGGCATGCTGTCTAAACTAGTGACAATATTTTGAGGTCAAAGGGGAGTGCAACATCATCTGTGCAGTTACAAATCAAGCAAGAAAGCCTTGACCTCTGCTTTTGAATTTGTTGCCCAGCAACGCTCCAACCTTAACCTGCAGATCAGGAAGGGACTTCAACAGGAGAGACCACCCCTGAATCAAACACCCTTGGACACAAACACCTGCCAAGTCTGAAGAAGATCAGAAATACAGTTTAAGAGATGGTTGGAGAGCAGACAGTAAATCCAACTAAATGTAAAATCTGGCACAATCAAATAACAGTTTGCAGTATTATCCTTATTTCATGTGATATAAATTAGTCTTGTCTTAATTCTAAGCAACAAGGTAACAGACTGACATAAATGCAGCAGGTATCAAAGCACTTTAGAATTTGATTGTGTTTTGTGGCATGAAGCTGAAGTTTGTCTCTGCTTTTTGGGTGTCACGGTTTTTCTTCTAGTATGAATGGTCCTTTTGTTTATCAAAGGAAAGGGATGCAACGATTTCTCAAATGAAGACAAGCTATCATCTACATGGCTCCAAAAGTGCCAATCAAAGTTGCTGTTTGTTGATAGAACCTGTAAAAATCACTTATGATGCACCGTGTGCACAATGCACTGTGTTTGTTCGCCGAGTTTTTGGATACACTTAACAGTTGACTGAATTAAAACTTTTTGAATGGTACAGTGTGTAATTGTCTAGATTTGAGATCTAAATTAGACCTCTCTTTCTCAGATTTAGTCTCAGAACATCTGAATTCTGTGATTGCATGGCTGTTTTCTAAATAAAACAAACCAATGCTGCATGTTTCAGTGCAATCATTATAACTCTTAAAAGTGTGCAGGAGTGACGCTGTGCTGCACACCCTCAGTGTGTACAGTATGAAGGTAGTGGGATTTTCTGAACTACATTAACCTGTGTCTGAGTGGTGCCCCTGTGACAGTTGATCAGACAGACATAGACTTGTTTAGTGGCCAAAAGTCACTGTTTGTTGATGGAAAGAACAAACACAGGCACCGTGCATGCCTGTAAACGTTTGTGCACATATGACAAACTGAAATATGTGCAAGTGCATGCACATACGCAAACACTTTCAGGGAGAAGATTGACAGCAGCTGCTATCTAAGCCCCAACTTATACCTTTTCAAACATTCTGTTACCTGCCCCTTTCCTGTCATAGGTTTTGATCACTGAGCTGTCACTGTCTGCCCCCCATGTACACACACACACACACACACACACACACACACACACACACACACACACACACACACACACACACACACACACACACACACACACACACACACCAAGAGTGAGTCCTACAAGGCTGGCAGCCATAGCCCCAGCAAATGAAAGAAGCTCTTTGACTCAACCTTCTTTTGATGCTGATCACTAAAGCAAAGTATTTCAGGATACACAAGTCATTATGGGTTTAGCTCCACTGGGGCACATTCAATTGACCTCACTAGTTCTGGGAATATGTTTAAGAAATGTTTTAGCACACTGTAGCTGCTGTAAGTTGAATCCTGGAAGATGATTATGTTTTGTGAAAGAGCAGTGGAAAAAAGGACAGCAACAAAATGAAAGTAATAATGCACTGCGCTGTCCTGGGTGTTTAAAAAACACTGGTTACCGTTTTTACAAGCACATATGGGTTTAAAAACAGAACCATAACAAATGCAGCGCGAGAGGCGAGAGGATAAACGTAGAGGAGAGAACCGCGGATGGATGGATTTTTCCTCTTTTCCTCAGTGAGCCATCATGACAGCTTCTTTCATCCTGGCTGAGGCCCCAGTGTTAGTGCTGGCACTGCACTATGCCTGCCACTTTATCTTACACACCAACACACACGTCAAACCCTCCTGATCTCTGAGCACACAAAATCTGTTTATATCATTTGGTAGCTGTGAAAGTGTTGGTTTGGACCGCAGAGTCAGCCTCTGATCCGCAGTCTATGAAGTAACAGAAAGTTAGACCAAGAGAATAGGACCATATCTCTTCATATCCTCTAAAGTGCTGTTTTGTGTCATATCTTTTCTTCTCTTTCTAGTCTTTTTTTCTTAAACATCCCTCTTTCTTCATCTTCCTCTCTTTCTTGCTCTTCCTCCTCTCCCCCCCTCCTACCCAGATGGCTCAGCACTATTAAGCTCCAGAGTGTGTTGCCAGTTTTCTAATGATTATTTGGTAAGAATGGCATGCTCCGTTTACTGAGCTATCTGGATGCTTATCTGGCAGTTACTGGACAGCATTTTTGGACTTAAGTTACATGAAATACTTACTGGGTCATTACTGAGAGCAGCGATTCAAAGTATAGTAACACTTTGTTCGGGTTAGGGGTTTTTTTGTGGGTTTTTTATTCATGCCTGACATAAATTTTAAAAATGTTATCGGTGAATCTAAAACACACCCAGCCCCTAAATTAAAGTGTGATTATTATTTATGGTGACTAATGTTTTGAGTTCTGTTGCTAATCTCCTCATTGCTTGTATTTGTGTTGGGAGGGATCATAAAATTTTACTAAAAGGTTTTGTTTCTTTTTTTTTTTTCTTTTCTTTTCATATGGCACAAACATGTAGCCAGGAGCTGTGATGCATGCATAAGATGCTGACGTCCCAGGTTTCCAAGGATCACCTTGCCTTGTAATTACCTGGGAATTATAAGAGCGCCGCCGACGCTGTCACTTCATAATCATAACCCTCAGCTTCTCTGCTTCAGTCTCGACCTTCCCTCACTGCGCTTGTTTTGACTGCATATTTCTCTGTTTCCTCCTGTCTCTGTCTCATTCTCATGAGCTCTCTTTGTTTATTTATCTGATTCATTATTTTATGCCAGTCTTCCTCTCGGTCCTACAACTGATGTTAAATGGTTTTAAGTCACAATGGTGGTGCGGACATCTAAGATATCTGTCTATCTAAGCTAAGCAAATAAACAATAACCTAATATCCAAAAGACATAAAATTACATTTTTATTTAATAATTTAAATTTTGTGCACTATTAAAAGAATATCACAGCTTGTTGAACTTTTTTTTTGTTTGTTTGTTTTAATTTCTTACGTGCACTGAGATCGCTTATCATAGGCTTTTGATGAAGTCAAGGCAGTCCATTTTGGATTTAGAGGTGTATTTAGGGTCATTTCTGTAGTCGAATCTCTTTTGTTTGTTTAGCTGTTTCTCCAGATTTGCCTCCAGAATTTGTGGATATTTCATTGAAATATCACCATTATTATTACCTCCGCCAAGGCAGAGGTGATGTATTCAGCAACATTGTCTGTCTGTGAAATAACCAAAGGAGCTTTTGACAACTAATTAGTTGATCAATAGTCAGTAACATGACTGGTATATTGGTATAAAAGGAGCATTTCTGAGAAGCAGTGCTTCTGATGTAAAGATGGGCAGTAGTTCACCAATCTGTTCCAAACTTTTTAAAATTGAAGTCTTACATCTGATCCACTCAGTCCTCCTGAGGGTCCTTCTCAGCTTGACAGTGGCTTTGATTTAGAGGAGCCCATTTCTGCTGATGGTTAGGATGGAGTTACATGAGTCAGACTACTTTTAAAGCTTTAAATTTTACTCCTGTTTCTTGGATCACCTTCACTATTTTTAATGTTATTTCCTTTTTCAAAAAGCTACTTAGTTAAAAAATGTATTTAATATATGAATTATAAAGTAGAATGTCTATAAGTTTTATTGGCAGAATGGTGGGAAGGGGAGTCAAACATGGCATGGGGCTGTAGAATTGTCACTTTTTAAATCATCTGATTAGTTGTCATTCATCTCTTTGAGCACTATTGTTATTTCTCCCCTTGAGTAAACAGCATCTCCATCTTCTCCTTCTCTGCTCTCCTTAAAAGCCAAATGAAACGGTCAGCGCTGTAAGGAACAGGGCCAATAGCCTCTTAATACTCAAGCTATTAGTCAGCATGTAATCAACAAGGTTATTTCCATAAAACAAGTCACAAAGAGTTGGCTGTGAGATGTAGCAGCTTTGGAGCCTCAACCCTCTCGCTGGGTCTGGAGAAGGAAAGCTGTCACCCACCATAATCTGAGTTATTTAAAAAGCAGCTGCAAACACCTTCAATGAGACGATTATAAATCAAGGGACTTTCAGTCATTATAATAAAAGCTGCCCATGTTGCAGAAGAAGTTTGATGCCTTCCCGTAAAGCAGGCGGCGACAAGCACAATCCATCATTCATAACCAAGCAGAGGAAAGAAGGGGGTAAAGAAAGAAACAACAACAAACAGACCAAACCTATTTAAGCCAGAAATGGCACCATGGCAACCGATTGCTATCTAATTGCGATGTGCCGCCCTTTTGCGTGTAGCTACAGTAACCACTGGCAACTGTCGAGAGAGAAGGACAAGATGGGAGAACATGAGCGAGCTTGTTTGAGAGAAGGTCAAAGCTGGAGAAAAGGAGAGAGAATATTCAGAAGATGAGAGAAAAACATTGAAAAGAAAATGCAAAATACAGGTCAGACAAAAAAAAAAAAAAAAATCCTCTCAGTATAAAGCAGTTTTCTGGAAATGCAGTCATGTTCCCTGACTTCACAGTTAGCCATTAATGCTGCCTCAACTTTTCAGCTGCTTCCTCACAAAGCTCTGTTTACCACAGAAGGCAAGCAATACCAGTCTGAGCTTGCTGCTGTGTCACAAGTACAGGTTTGGAGGGTGAGGTGAAGCAAGAGGTCAGATAGAAAGAGATGTCAGAGGCCCTGCAGGGTCTTTGTGGTAAAGAAAAACAGCTGACTGCATCAGCTGGCTCTCTTGTCTGTACAATCCTCCTCTTTACGTTTGTTTTGAAGTTGCTGTTCTGCAACATTAATGAACTGCATGATGTTTTTAAAATGTAAAGCAGCATTTAAATTCACATGTTAAAACATAGACACAGTAAATATTGACGTTTGGTTTAATTTTCTATCTTCTGGTACCTGATTCTATTCTTTTTTTGTTGTTGTTGTTGTTCCTCCAGGCTGGTGGATCACAGGTGATCTTCACAAATCCTTTGGAGATAGTAAAGATCCGTCTGCAGGTGGCAGGAGAGATCACCACGGGGCCGAGGGTCAGCGCTGTGTCCGTCATCAAAGACCTGGGCTTCTTTGGACTTTACAAGGTGGGAAATGCTGATAGGATTAGAAGAGCATTTGTGAATTGCTACATACGATGCAACTACACAATAAACTCATATAGAGCTGACGTTGTTCAGATGTATTCTGTGTTGGTGCTGTTGTGGAGTCATTTGTTTGTTTTTTTTTTATGTTTTCTGGCTGTCTGATCTCTAGTCATTAACTCAAGTCATTAATTCATACCACAACTACTTGTTAATTGCTAATCAGTGCAAGTGTCAAACCACAAAATAAATTATCCTCATGATATAGAACAGGGCTACTCAAATCGAACCTAGGAGAGGTCCTACACCTGACCCAAAATAAATGCAGTTCTACACAATGTCTCATTAATTTGAGTCAGATGTGTTGGAGCAGGCGCACATTGAAAACCTGCAGGGCTGCGGACCTCGTTGGACCAAATTGAGTAGCCCTGGTATAAAAAAAACATCCTGGTGTAGATTCTTAGTAATTATAAGAGCTTGAACAAAGGCAACTGGATCTCTATTTTCTTGGTTCATTGGTTCATTTCTTGGAGATTTCATCTCTAATCAGAAAGGCTTCTTCAGCAGTACTAGGTCAAACTTTTAGAGCTGCACAGATTTGAAAAGAAAAAAAGTTTTAATATGATCACAGTTCATGTTTTGAAATAAATAAATATCAAACTTCCCTTCTATTTTTTTTCTTTGACCTTTGATAACAAACAGTATTTTTTTACATCTGAACCAAAAACTGTTTAAATCATTGGAGTTAAAGTTGAAACTGCTTTCTGATTACATAGTAACATTTTCAGCTGCTCTCATCCACCACTGTTTTATTATAATACCATGTTTATTTAAAGACTGTTATATGTTATTTTACCTACTGTCCAATGCATTTTGGCTTTATGTGTCACTGCCGCAGACCTGTCTGAACAGAGCACGAGGATGATTAGCAGGAAAATGACCAAGGTTTGACTAAATACCAGTCCATTTCACAGATTGATAAAGTATTGGTGTTCCATGTCTCATGTTTGGAAAGGATTTTACTGTTTAGCTTTTCAAACTTGGCCTCTCCTTGTTTCACCACAGAATATCAACAGTCTTCAGAAAAGTGAAGTTCACATCCGTGCCCTTAATTAAGTTAGTGTGTTGTGTTAAAATATTTGCTCTAAAGTGCAGCTCAGGCAGCATTATTAGGCTCTCCTAAAACATGGACACACATTATTTTGAAATTATGTTTTATATGCACCTGATTTGATCAGCTAACAACAATGCTTTCAAATGTAATTGCAAAGACGTTAGGGGATTTTTTTCATCTTGTATAAATGGAAAAATTCTAAAGAAAAATTGGAGAAATGTACACATCTCTGAAGGTATTGTTAATAATGAGTGATATTTTCAGGTTTTGGAGCATACGTGCTGACATCCAGGGGATGTTTCTCCTTCTGAGTTACACTCATATAAAGTACAAAATGCTCCATTCACTACTACACAGTTATAAAAGAATACAGGACATTGTGTTTTCAAATAAGAGAAGAACTGGAAAAAGTAATCTAATCATACTCAGTTTGTGAAATGACCAATTTAAAAACTGCATTTGTCTCCAAATTCAACTCTGTGAGGAAACCCAGAGCCACATCACTAAGTTCAAACAAGATTTGTTTTAATGAGATTAATTGGCAAATGGCCGGATCCATTCTTTTCATCGGCCTCACAACTTCACAGCAATTCGTTATTTCTCATCAGTGTTATGATTAAATCGTATGTGATTTCTCTATTAACGGTTGTACAATTATACATATTACCTTACCCCATCAGCTATAATTTAAATCAACAATGTCCATGTGGTCTGTTGGAGAGCAAGAAAAGGCACAATTTATGCTAAAAGCTGCATTTAACCTTAATTGCTGTAATTGGTATTTTTCAATGGCACAGGGCTAAAAATTACAGTGTTTTGTTTGTACATATTAGATCTGTATGATGTTGTGCTTCCATTGCATTGTAAAACAAATGTGAAAGATTACAGGCATATTAGTTGCAAACATGCTATGTTTTTGTACAAAATAGTCTGTTTCTTACGAATATTCAGACCTTTAACATTGGTCTGGATCAGTGTGTTTTGCTGTCTTGGATGCAACCAGATACCTGGAGGAGCGCTAGGAATAAATGAAAGAGCCGTGGATGCTACTAACATTAGCAGCTTAACAGGTTTGACAAGGACATTGGCCCTCAGGGTGAAACAGAGCATGTCTAATTGAATTACATAAATAAATCTTAATGGAGCTTGGCAGGAGATATTCTGCTTCAAGTAAACACAATCAACTGTGAAAATGTCAATCTATTACCTGGGGTTTTTTCAATTAGTCTTGTTTTATTAAAATTAGATGATTAGACTTTTTTTTTATTTTAATATTACTTCCTAATTTTAAGGGGCTGTTTTCCTCAAACGGTCCACATTTCTGACATTTTCAACTCTTGCCGTGGATATCTGAGTGGTTTTGTGAGCTGATGTGACCACCTGTCAGCACAGACCACTTCCATGTAAATCTTTCAGTTGTGTTAACAAGGCTGTAAAAGAATGTGGAGCCTCTTGCTGTCTCCATCTACCTGCCTTCCTATCTGTTGCTGTTTGCTAACTCCTGCTTTTTAATGACTTTGTTGGAGTGCGTGTTCGCATCGCTACAGTCTCCATATGATAAGAGTGGATGAGAGAATGCTCACGCTCCTCGTGCACATGTTTAATTACATTCATCTCCTGGTGCACAGAAAGGAGACAAAGTGCATTGAGAAAGCAGCAGCAGTGTTGTTGGCGGAGGGGAGGTGGGGAGGAGACGAGCTCCAGCCTGCAAGCCCCAGACGGGCTGGCTCCGGAGGGGCTGCACCCAGGCACAGAGCTGCCTTTGTCAGGGTAATTATCCTGACGCTAACCCAGCACTGGTGGAGCTACTGGTTGGTAGGGCGGCTAACCCTCTAGCGCCACCATTCATTACTGGGGAGAAGTTGCTTCTTCTAAAGATGTTTCATGCATACAAAGGCACTGCATACACGTTTTCATTGTTACCAAACCAGAACATGCATTTCATCCTGGGTTACAAGGATGCATCCATGCACTTCCATTGGATTATCTAACCCAACACCATCACCATGATGGTGAAGCTTCTAGTTCCAGTCCCTGTGACGCTGCTTGTCTGTCCCGCCTCGATAGAATCTCCTAGCTTTCAGCAGCCTCTCGGGCCCCAGCCAGGAGGGACAGGCAGACAAGAAGTGCCAGAGGAAAGAGAGTGAAAGAGATAGCCAGGTATCTGCCAATCCTCTGTGTGTGTGTGAGTGTGTGTATGGAGGAACCAAAGGATTATCCCACAGGAGTTAAATGAAGCCTGTCCAAAACAAGGACACACTACCCAGCTCTTTAAACGGCTTCTGTTGACTGTAGTTGCTGTGTGAAAAAGGTGGCAGTTTGCCAGCAGGTTTGAAGTACAGCAGGAAACTCTATAGGCTTGATGATATAGTGTTGTTTACAGTGGCAGACAAGGAGCCATCTTCGGCAGCCAGTCTGTCTTCCTCTGCTTCTCCCTCTCACCCCTCACCTGTTGTTGAGGACACAGATCGCTTGCGTATGGAGAGACTGGATTTTTGTGCCATGTTGGGTCAATATTTCACTCTCCTTCAAAAGTTCCAGGAGTCTATTTGAGGTAGATTTATTGCTGGTAACATCAGTTGATATGTAAATAACAAGACTTTCATTTTGTGGCTAGGATTAGCAATCCAACCTTAGAAACCCCAACTGTAAATCAAATATTAAATCCCTTCAGCTCCATCACTCTTTCTTTGCTTTCCACTCTATTTGTTTTACTCTTTATGTATATATTTTTTTTTTATTTCTCAAAGCTTAGCTTTAACCCACCACCTAACTCTTTTTCCAGGGTTCCAAGGCTTGTTTTCTCCGAGACATCCCCTTCTCAGCTATTTACTTCCCCTGCTACGCCCACACCAAGGCTTACCTCACTGAGGAGGATGGAAGGATAGGACCCGGCAAAATGTTGTTTGCTGGAGCTCTAGCAGGTAAAGCACCTCCATCACCACAGCCTTTATTCTTCTGCACAAAACGAATAATGGACTTGTTTCAAGATTAGAGGCAAACAAACACTTTTCAGGTAATGCTAACAAACAAAATGAGTTCTGTAAGGACTGTGCACCCAGGATTCTTTAGCACAAATTTAAAAAAAAGAGGCAAATAATTTCCTGAACATACTGTTTAAAAGAAAAGAGAAAAATAAATAAGGTGAGGGAAAATTGCATCTTTAATTTCTGTTAGCACAAAAGGCCTTTAAGACAATCCCAAATAATAAGAAAACAATATTCTCCCTTACTAAAATATGTTGTTTAAAAGCACATGAAATAATTTAATTATTTCTAAAACTCTCAATGATAATCACATATTTTGAGCTAAAGAGCTCAGCTTTAGTTTATGTGAACAGGGAAACATGGGTTGAGGATTTGGCCGTCACTGTTTATTGTCACAACCTTTCCTTTTTAGCAAAGAAAAAATATTGATTTAATGGCACACATTTCTGCTTCTAGTTACAGTTTGTATTTAAAAGATAACGAGATGTAAAGCAAGGAGCAGAGAAAGCTTCCTAAAGACCCACTGCCCTATTCTCACCACATCTATTACGTTAAAAAGTTGTGCCTGACATGTTTTTTCACAGTTGATGGATAAGGAAGCTCTACTTTTATACATGTGAAACACAAAAGCAGCTTGATACACCAAGCTGATACAACAAGACACAGCAGCTTGTTTTCTTCTTGAATTTCCAATCTGCTGCTTCCTAATCCAGAAACACCAGCTACATCTTTCCTCAGAGCTTTTAGTCACTGTTCATTATCCTTAAACTGTACACTGTTTTCACCTATCCAACCATAACAAGCACATTTCAAGCACAACAAAACTGTAGTTGTATAGTAAACAATTTTGACAGTTTTTTCACTAACCTTTGTGTGAAACAGTTCAGCTCTATACATCACACAGGGTCCTCATTAACGTGCCTGCACATCCTGCAACTGTGGCAAATAGGCGGGGCCTGCACGCCATTAAAGCTGCGTATCATCTGGCTTATACGCCGTACACCCTGCTTAGATTCAGCGTTACAAGCGGTGCTTTGCCCATCTCAATCACAGGGCTGGCACAAACACAGCAGGGCTATTTCAATATCCAGACTGTCTCTGAGTATGTAGATGTGCAAAAATTTCATGTTCCCACTTTAAGCCAAAAAATAAGGATACTGGAAGATCTGCTGAATGAAGGCTGATATTCACTCTGCTTTTTGTGTCTCTACCAACTTCATTATTATTGCCAAGTGCTTCTTTAAAGGCAGTTGTTGAGTTTCTTTCTCCAGGTGCTTTGAGATCACTTTTTGTTGTTGATTGTTGTTGTGTAGATTAAATTGAATTTAACTGAATTAAATAAAAACTGTCTTTTGCTGTTTAATACTCCCCTCTATGGGCCTGTGTGGCAGAAGACAACTTGTATTGCTTTCACTGCTGAGTTGCAGAGGAAAGGACAGAATAAAATAGTTAATGTTTTTATTTGTTTTATTATTTGTTTACAAAATGCTACCTGACTGAATTTGGATATAACAAGCTTGTTCATCATTTTGTCTGAATTTTGCCTGAACTTTGATGGAGCTGGTGTGTGACTCTGTGGTCCTTGGGATCAGTGTGCAGTAGGATTTTAGAGCTTTTTTGGTAAACAGAGCTACCTGCTGCGTTGAGAGTTTACCGAAAGAGTTTTATTCAGAATAATCAGATGGTTTGTAAACTAAAGATGAACTTAATGTGTCTGAGGAACACCAGAGCTAAGTGATTGATCTTTATAGGTTCATCGTTCTGACTCCATTTTACTAGCAGGTTGTGGGATTTTTTGATTATAGGTGCTTATAGAGTCATGCTGTGAGATAACCTCAGACTTTCCAGGATCTTTGAAATCAGACAGTTAATTTCTAACTTTATAATCTGTTTAATAAGCTTTGCTTTTATAACCTGTCATCTCGGTTACTATAAATAGATCTTACATGATGGTTGTTCTAATGGCATTTTTTTTTTTGCTGTGTAAGTTTTCTAGTTCATACAATCTTGTGTTAGATTTTAAAATTGTAGCCTTGTACGACTTTTTTTTATATCTTTACAAACTTCTTCAACTAAGCCAAGAAAAACTAAAATTTCTCATTCAGGGCCACTGAGTTTATGAAATGAAATCTTTAGTGAGAGAGCAGGTCTCACTCTGCTCTCACCTCTCATCTCCACAGTAACAGTAGCAGAGCTCAGAGTTTGGGAGCCAAGCAGCTTCTGACCGCAGGCTCCATGGCGGTAGCTGCTAATTAGAGCGCTGCTCGCTGATTGGGGGACTGGGGTTTTGGAGCTGTGCTGCAGGGAAGCGCTTCAGAAGGCTGCCAAACAGGCCCACTGGAAGGCTTTCCAGTCTTAATATACTGTACATGTACACACACACACACACACACATGCTGGTGTATACTTAATGCATAGTAACCATGCAAGGAAGCAAAGCATAAAGTATCTTACTTCATGCTGCAGGGAAGCAGAATGCAGTCCTGTTGTCACATAGTGAACAGGCAGAGCAGGAGGAGCAAATCATTGCTGATGTCTCAACAACTTTGTCCACTACATTGTAACGGGATTCATCCAAAGCAAGGCTTTAATAGTAGATTTGTCCTTAAGTAAGACACTAATAACAGCCCTGCCAAGTAAAAATGCTTTAAAACTTCTTTATATTTGTTTTGATTCCTCTGAGATGTGTCAGCAGCACTCTCTTTTTGACGCAAAGGCACAGCGCTACATGGAAAAATCATAAATCCTGCCTCCATTTTTACTCTGCTTTCTCACCACATGACTGGCAGCCATGGCTTGCCGCAAACTCAAATGAGTCTCATGGCTTTTTTTTTTTTCTTTTTCACTATTTAGACACATTTATCATCCCACTTTCACATATATTTATCAGCAGTTGCATTCTGGCAATTAATGTTTTACAGCCAGTGCAGGAAATTGAATTACATGCTTGGTTTGTACGGCATTATTTAGCAAGGCTTTACTCTGGTCTGCGACCAACGCAGTGTTTGCCTTCTCTGTCTTGCATTCGTTGCTTTATCGTTAAAAGAAAAAGAAACGTGCAGCCCTCTTTTATCTCCTCTCCTCGGCACAGTGCAGGTGGTCAGTCCCCGCCGGGTGCAAGTCTGCTACCTAATGCTGAGTTGATCAGGCTTGCTGAATAGCTCGTTTGGCTGTTACAAAAACCGAGGAGTCAGAGTAAATCGTCAAGAGGGCAGTTGATGGTAATGACCGAGCCATCGATGATTGGGCCCATTCATGGCTGAAGTGGTTGGTGTGGGGGCTTTGCAGTCACTCCCCTAAGTCAGCCCGTCACTTTCCCCAGCATACAGGGAACAGTGTGCATTGCTCTCATTACCGTCCATTGTCTGGCCTCTTTCAAGCAGCTCTAAGAAAAGTGGCAGAGAGAGGAAAGGAAGAAAAAAGCCAGAGATTAAATAATGGCCTGTATTGGTTGATGGTGAAGTGATAGGAACTGGCCCTTACTTATGTATAGTCTATGAAACTGGCAGACTTGCTACAAGATGGTCAAGATTTGAGAAGACGTGTTTAAAAGCCGGAACAATAAGGGCTAAAACCACTCTATCAATCGATCGCTGATAGCTGCTTTTTTCCAACCATCCTATTTGTTTGGGTCTGATTTTAAATGTGCCCTTTATTTAAAATCAAACACTTTCAGCTCTTAAAAGAAACATGAAAAAGCATCCCACGACTACAGTTAGTAGCTCCTATACTCTTCCTACAGGCATGCCAGCGGCCTCTCTGGTGACCCCAGCAGATGTGATCAAAACCAGGCTACAGGTGGCAGCTCGCGCAGGCCAGACCACCTACAGCGGCCTGATGGACTGCTTCTGGAAGATACTCAGGGAAGAAGGGCCCCGCGCCTTCTGGAAAGGAGCTGAAGGTAGACCAAATTTAGCTTTGCAAAAAGTAGCTTGTGGTCTGCAGATATATGTTGGTATCTTACTCCTAGTGTTTCAGCCTCGTAGCTCTCAGTATTGTGCAAGCCAATAATTATAGTTGAATTTTAGGGCAAAAAAAAGTATTTTTGCCACCTCCTTGTATTTTATAGTCTTCTGAGTGAATAAGTAAGAATACTTGATCAAGACTTTGTGTTTCATTATCAATTTTCTCTCGAAAGGCAAAAGTAAAAATCATTTAATCATCTAAAATTAAGCTATAACAGAGATCCCCACATAATTTCAGATGCTGTACAGAAAATGGCTAAACACAAACATAACATATTTCTTCTTTTACCATTTTCACTACCAAATCAATTCAGTTTTTTACATGAGTGTAAATAGAAAAGTAAGTAAAAGTGTAATGTTACATTCACAACCCTCTATAAAAGATGCATGTTTATGTATTTATCTTTTGTTTTCTAGAAGCAGTTTTGAATACAGCTTAAAAAGAAAAAAACTTTACAAGGCATGCCTCACCACTCAGCAGCCATCTTGGAAATGCCTCCGGGTGGTTATTTTGGGTTAACAAGACCAAGTCTCTGTCTAAATGAATAGAGAGAAAACCAAAGTTGCAATTTAAATGGTCACTGTGACAAAAAAAACGGCATATATACCTATCAAATCTGATAGGAAACCTGTAAAATGTTTTGTGACTGCCCAAGCGTGAAGCCCCCCCCCAATCACCCCAACTGTCAAGATCTTGACAGAAGCTCCCTTTGAATGAAACATCCAAGAGCGTAGCAAAAAAGAGCAATTTGTCAATGTTCAAGACACCCCCACAAAAATGAAATGTGATGATTTATGTCTTTTGTTAGAGCGGTGACCTAGTTATGCACATTAACCGAATGTGTGAAAGTAGTACAGCAATATTGTTGTTATGTTGTTGTAAATTTACAGTGTAAAGCCAAGCTCTAGTAAAAGATATTCCTGTAAGTTAATGTCTAAAAAGAAGAACTAAACTAACTTCAGTTGTCTCTGCAGCCCGAGTGTTTCGGTCCTCCCCACAGTTTGGAGTGACCCTGGTGACCTATGAACTCCTGCAGCGCTGGTTCTACGTTGACTTCGGAGGCCAGTAAGTCTCTCACCAACCTCCTTCTTATAAGCTACCTGGCCTGCATCCGAGATCTTAAATTCCACAAACCTGTCACTCACCATAAACCGTGCAAATATCTTTCTGGAGCTAGAATCTTAGAGTTGTTATCAAAGACGTCCTGCCGGAACAACGGCCATTTTTCCAGCACACAATGTGACACGGCATGTCCTCACTCCTCTACAAGAAAAAAAGGAAATGCCACAAGACCAAAAATAAATTCTGAGCACATTAGCTGACAGGCTGAAGATTTCACTCAAAACTCTGGATGTGCCAATTTTTTCAAACACCAGAGTTTTACAGCACCATCATCAGGGCCGACAGCATCCATTTGACTCGTTTCCTTTCTCCACTTCGGGGACTGGAACAAGCTCATTTTCCTCCCCAGAATAGGTCACTGTCCACAATGCTTCTCTCCTTCTATAGAGTTAAAAAAGCTTCAGTGGGGAATGGAGTCGGCTGCTCCTTTTAATGGACAGCTGAGACTGTGTTGCACACGTATGTATCCATCAGATTGCACAATGCTTTTGCACATAGGCCTTCCCTGCTAAATGCTTCCAGCGACATAAAATCAGCAGCAGATCCAGTGAGTGTGCAGTGTGGTCTGGACCGAGTTCACGCCTGCTCCTCTGCTGTCTGTGTTGGCAGCGAACCCGAGCGCTCGGCGTGAAATCTTTGAGGGTTTTATTTAGTTCTGCTCTCAGAGAGAAATGCTAAACAGTTCCATTTTTGATTTTCTAGTAGGATGTTTATTTCTGCAGCGAATGGTGTAAAATTTGATCATATTAATTTAAGATTCAATGAAGATGAAGATAAAACTCCCATCTGTTCAGTTTTCACCATTTCCCCTTTAACTTTACCACCTTTCACATGCCGTTTTCCTCCCCTTGTCTCACTGTGCTCCTGGCTTCCTCCTCCTCCTTGTCTCTCTTCTTCTCTGCACACCACAGAAAGCCGGCTGGCTCTGAGCCCACCCCCAAGTCTCGGATCAGCCTGCCGGCGCCCAACCCTGACCACATTGGAGGCTTCAGGTTGGCCGTGGCCACATTCGCTGGCATCGAAAGCAAATTTGGACTCCATCTCCCACGCTACACTGTGGCAATGGCAGGAGACCCTACCAAATCAAGCGCCCCATGAACCTTCATGGGTAGGAGGTCTGAGACACCAACTCGTTTTTAAAATGTTATTTATTTAAAAAATTTTCTCTTCTGTTTATATTGACTCTATATGCAGTCTCATAAATTAACGAGGCTATTAGCAAAGTTAGCTTTCTGTAGGACATTGAGCTAGTCCAAAACATGCATAGAAGGGCTTGTAGAAATCTTTACTTCCTTTTTAAAAATGAAAAAAACTCTGTTTCTGTTGCAGCTTTTGCCACCGTCTTTCTTTTGTTGCTTTACTTTCAAAAGCAGATTATTCATATGATTATATCAGGCTGAAGAAAGTCTGTGGCACATAATGTATATATGAGGAATCCAGAGACATATTTTCATATCTTTATGGCTATATTAGACCCGAGTTGCTCTTTCCACAATGCAGCCACAAGATTACAACCAAAAAGTACTTGAATGTAAAGATGCAGCATAACGTCTGACTGTATATAATGTTTACTGTTGTAAGATGTTTAGTTTTGAGTATAAATGTATGCAGATGTGTAAATATCTGAGACAGCTGGCACCAGATGTAGTTTTGCGGTGTGTTACGACTGAGTATTTAAGTTTGTACAGTGCAGAGGATGTAGGAGTTACATATGGTGTGTAATAATTGTGCCTTACAGAACGTATGGCAGCAACATGTGTACTGAGAGTAAAGAGAAACTTATATTAGTAAACTGGTGTACGCTGGTTTTATTTCCAGTATTACTTGGCTGAATTCTGCAAAAAACAAGCAAGTTGGTCGGCTATCTTTTAATAGCAAACAGCAGGTTTCACAGTAATCACTCTGAATTACAATATACCTCTTAATAGTTACACTTCATTATAGAATATACAGTTGCAGCTTTCATTCAGTACAGAAAAGCACACTTGATTCAGTTTCTGACACTTACTGAAACATAAAGCAGCTCCATGTTCTGTACCAGGAATATTTTAGGAATGTGCATGCAGGCTTAATACAGAGAAAAGAAGCACAACATAGTGTGAACATGACTTTTTGTAAACAATACATGACTATTCAACGACCCTGCTTTATTTTTGCCATAGTGCAAAGCATTGGTACAGTACACATATCTTCATAAGGCTATAAGACTGCCACTTTTTATATACTGAAGGTTCATGAGTTGCAAGCAACACATCACCTAAAGTTGTTAATCAAATAAAAAAGACAGACAAATCAGTCGTCAAGTCAACAGTTTACCCATTTCTGGACAGTGTGCACCTACGAAGAGAACAAATGCGAAATTACAAAGAAAGCTCTTTCTTGTGTGGCGCAGACTGGAACGTGTATGTGAAGGTGGAGAAACAAAAGTGAGTGAGTGAGGAGCACATGCCACAGTGACACCGATGAAAGCGCGCCAGGTCCCCGATTCACTCCAACTATGGTTATGGAGTCCTTTTCTATGAAGCCAGCTCCATAGGCCCCTCTTCCTCGCCATCTGCCCGGTTAGCTCGAATCTCCATCAGTGTGCGAGCGAAGCGTGCCCAGTCATCAGTGTGGGTCACCGAAAGCTGGAGGGATCACAGACAAACGTGTGAGATATTACTGCACTTCACTCATCTA
The DNA here is from genome assembly GCF_017639745.1 of Melanotaenia boesemani. NCBI lineage: Eukaryota > Metazoa > Chordata > Actinopteri > Atheriniformes > Melanotaeniidae > Melanotaenia > Melanotaenia boesemani. Next base: position 13,804,795 of record NC_055698.1, on the reverse strand, counting down.
AAAAATCTACAATATCATGTAATTTAAGCACAAACTCCTGGAAAATGGCTCTAACATGAACAGCATATTTCTACTGTTCACCTTGTGAAAGTAGAAAAAAAAAAGGTAAAATGGTTGCTTTTGTTCCTGTTTCCACTCTAATATAATCCAGAGGCTGCATGCAAGAATGCTCATGTCTGCAGGTTTTACCCTGCCAGCCACCTCACATAAGGTCTGGAGTATCTCATTCTTTTTTTGCTGGCCTGTGTAGTGATTTCCACACCTTTAGCTAGTCTACAGATATGTCCATGTACATGTGGTATCATACATTCATCTCTATGGATCGGTCTATAGGCTCTTCTGCCATCCTCGACATGCTGCTTCTGGAGTATTTCCAGAGGTTGAAAGTAACTTACATCAACTCTCTCCTGCTGTGTAGTACAGTATAGATGTGAACAGGCAGCAGTTGGTTTGCTTTGCAGCACAATGTTTGCAGTTTATATGTGGAAACTGCTGCAAAGCATTTTGCTGCCAAGGGAAGCCTTCACATTTAGCCCTCTGATGTCCGAATTACTGAAAAACAGTGCTGCAATGTTTTTCTACCGACATGTACAGTGATGATTTTCTTTATTTTCAAATTCATTCAGTATTTTGTTTTTTTTTTTCTATTCTATAAAAATATTTATAAAATCATATTTGTCAAATGTCTTTAATATAGCTATTCTATTAGAGCATTGCTGTTTAATTTTATGTTCCTGTTTTTCACTGAGGCAAACCTGGTAATTACAACATGTATATATACTAGGAATGCACCAATACTACATTTTTTCAAACTGAGTACTAGTACTTACATTTGAGTACTTGCAGATACAGAGTACTGATATGAGTCCTAATAAATCCCATTACACTTCACAGCTATGGACTGTAGTTAATTGTGTGATGTATCAAATGGGTCATCTTTAAACATAAGGCTTGAAAACTGTCAGAATGTTCAAAAATATGGAGGATAAAGTTGTTTTTGCTGGATTATATTTACAAAACCCTGCAGGACGCTGGCTCAAGAGGTCCGAAGTTGGTGATCCCTGAGTTAGCGGTTTGATCCTTGGATTACCCAGACTACATCCTTGTTCTAGTGGTACCTACTGGAGTCGAACTGATTATTACCTGGCCAATCAGTGGCTTGCACTCTTCAGACATCACATATAACCCTGGCCGAGTACATACTAAAAGTGCCAGGAATCCAGGTGCTAATGGAAAACCCTAAAAACCTTTGCGTCAAGTCAAGTTGAGCCGAGTAGGTACTGTTACAACTATAGTGTAACAATGCAAGAAGGTGTTACATTTGCCACATATACAGGTACTAATAGGGGCATATACAAACATATAAGGCGAGTGAAGGATGGTAAACATCCTAAGCTGTATTTACCAAACAGATACATCCTGCTGCATTCCTTGCTGCGGGTTTCTGAGTTGTTCACTCTCATTTTCAGGGTCAGATTTGGGCCCATGTACGGCTGTATGTTTTGTGTGGTTTGTTTAAGAGTTCTACCGGTGTTTCTATGATGAAAACAGTGCGCGCTCCCAACAACTACTCCCAGTAGTTGACCAAGCCCGCAGCCCGCATCAGAGGGGGGCGGGGCTCTGGGAAGAGTCTCATTCTGCTTGTTTCTGGCAGTGGCTGATCTGAGGGGATCAATATAAAACAAATAAAGGGGTATGTGAAAAACACTGAATTGATTCCTGCCCTTGAGGACTCAAATATTAAAATAAATTAGCCTGAAATGAGCCACTTTAAGTATAATAACAGCTTTCATGAAACAGGATGTGCAGCTATCAGGAGTGTTTGAATTTTGTTGATATTTGATCATAATGTCGATGAGTCTGAAATGGCTGATTATAAATGATCTTGTGGTGATTTTGTTACATCATTTGACAGCAGCTTATCCACATAAAAACAATGAGCAAAATGGTCTAGTTTCATAAAGGCATTTCCTAACACCACAGTGTTTGGTTGCCTAAAACGTCACATCAGATGCAGATACCATTACACGAGGTGTAAAACTAAATATTGTTCCTGTCTCTGGTTGTGCACAGTGAGTCAGAGTGAGTGGGAATGAGCGGCAGCACGCCGCCACCCAAGATGTCTGCAAACCGTTTGCCAAGCCAAGTTGTAATTAATCAGGAACTAAGCACCCCTCCGCCCCATGGTCACAGCAGGGGGCTCCTCCAGAACTTCATCTATATGGTGCTGATGAGTAAGCAGCATGTAAACAGACAACAAGAGGCTTGAACATTGAAGAAACAGTGCTGACTGATGTCTGGATAACATAAAAAAACAGTAAATCCAGAACAATCTCATGTTATGAAGCCAGGATGAGGACATGTCACCCATTAGGCAGTTTTATTCCATGATGTGCTTTTTCCACACGTCAACATCGGTATACTAGTAAAAAAAAAAGTCCTTCCTGATTATAAATATGCTAAAACTAATTTGTTTAGAGTAAAATAAAACTGAAATGGAAGTATAAGTTATTTGGCTTTCCTGGAAAAATCTCAACACTTGCAGTTATTTCCAGGACTACTTTTCTAAAGGCATCTCATTCTTTTTTTCCACATTTTTTTCATCCCCAGTTTTAGCAATATGGGTGAGTTAGCAGTGAAGTAAATACCTCCACCACCACCACTGCACACACAACACAGACTGCTATAAAACCTTTCAGCCCAGCTCACTTTTATTGATGACTCTTCCTTACCATCAACCCGCCAACCATGGAGGCCACCAGCTCTGCTGAGCCTCCTTACGGCTTACCGCACTACAAAAAGATGCTAAAATTAGCCGAGCGGCTAGGCTAACATGCTCTCACATGGGGGATCTTAACCAGAGACCTTTAAACATGGCAGAATATACAGGCACAGGCAGAGAGGCTGGCCGCTTTGTGGTGACAGCATTTTACAGAAACACCATAGACCGATGGGGGAAAAAAAAAGGAAGAAAACCAAACCTTCAAACCATCATCCATGGTAATGCTGACAGTTTGATAAACATACTGGGTTAAAAAACTTGAAATCCTCAGCTGTGTTTCATGTGGACATTTTTCAGCAGAAACTGCACTTAAAGCCTCTATTATAGCAGCTAAAGTCCTGTCAGCCGATAAAATACCCATGAAACACAGCTGAGGTGCTATGCTCTGAAACCCAGCAAATAAATCTGTAAAATCTTGACTCAGTTGCATAATTTTTAAGTACTGAATTTTTCTTATCCTGCTACAGTTCCACTGGATTAAAGCCATGCAATATATATATTTTTTGGTTATTGCACTCCTGCTTTTTGTACCTGGGCTGTAATTAAATCTTAAATGTATGAAAACTTAAGCCCACAAGGACCAACATCTTCATGCATCACCGCAGACAGCATGAATCCATCAACTGTTTTTTTTATTTTAATAAAAAAAATACAATAAATGTAATATATTATAAAACATTTCTAAGTACACGGATATTATCTGTACCTCTCCTGTATCGTAGATCCAAACTCGGCCCTCTGAGTCCCCCACAGCCACCTCCTTCCCTGCTGATGACCAGCGAACTCTGTTGAGAGCTGAAGCGCCCTCAATGGTCACGCTTGCAGTTGGTACCTGTGAGGAAAAAAAGATTAAAGAGGGTTACTATGTTTTTGTTTTCTTTTTTTCATTTTTTAAATAGCTTTAAAGAGGTTTTGCACATGTTAAAAAGTTATTCGCTCTCACAGAAACACTACTCCTGAAACCGTTTGGCTTTTCTCCTATTATCACTATCTAGTACATTAGCAGCATGCTTGGCAAGTTTAGCAAGTCTCAAACCAACAATGAGCAACAACCTCAGGGTCCTTCTTCTCTGGCCAATCAGCTGATCAGTCAGATCACACAGGACCTTTTTCCCCTGAGAGAAACAGTTTCAAACTGTCGACATGTACTGTACCAGAAAAATAATGTCATTTTGAACATGAAGGCACATGTAGACCTCTTGACTTAATGAGTCCAAACAACTTGGGCTCTTTACACAAACCAACAGTTTACATGCTACAAATGTCATATTACATGCAAATCGAACATTTAGATTTAAATTAGGATGTATATTATGTAACAATAAGGAAATGGCAGATATAACCCGAACTTAGATTTTTCAGAGGAAATCAGTTAAAATATCGTATGAAATCCTTAATGGTGCACATTAAGTTTATAAATCCAATAAGGACATTAAAAAAAAACATCTCTACTCTGCCACCTGCAGGCAGAAGCTTTTACTTCTGCTACAGCTGCTCTTTAATGTGTCTGAGTATATAAATTTGTTAATGGTCAATGCTGATAATAAATGGGTGAATAATTTCCGCATCTGTTCCTACTGGTGGATTAATCTGGAGATAATCTTCCATGTTTTAACCAAAACTGAGTACAATAAATATCTACCGTCACACCACGAGCCTTGAAGCCTTCCTTCTTTTCATTTATTGACCATAATAGCTATTCTTTCTAATGCTGATTGTAAAACATGAGCACTGTGCCATTACAGAGCAAATTTACCTCACAATAGAACAGGTTCATCTAAATCCACTAGAGGTTAGACAAACAAAGCTGTTGAGTTTACAGCTCCTCATCCAGCTGCATGCATGCAGGGCTATTTACTGCAACGCTGTGTTTGCTGTTATGGGTGAGCTGATGCTCTTTTGAGCTCTCACATTGCACCTTTAAAAAAACCTAAAACCATCTGCAGTGTTTCCATAAACTGTTCCTGACATGTGGCAGGCGAGTCTGACACATGTCACCAGTGGAGACAGCGGCCCTGGCATCACGTCTCCTCACACACCGAGCTTCTGCGCGTTTAAAGCAGCGCTAACCACAAACTGACTGCCATTAGCCCGCTAGCTTCCACTGCTCTGTAAGAATGGATCTGAACTGAGCACTATAAATTGGCTGCGTGTGTGTGTGTGTGTGTGTGTGGTGGAAATGAGAACCAGGCGCACTGCTCTGTTAATGCTGTTATGACTGTGTGTGTTTAATATGATGGCAACAATGGAAGCCTGTTGCTATTAGACTGTGTGTGAGTAAATGTGTATGCATGTGTTCGGTACATCCGTTTGTGTGAGTGTGTGTCTGAGCAAATGTTTCTCATAAAGCACATTGTTAGCCGAGTTAGGCCACCGATAATGAACTCTTCCTCTGTCTGTGAAAAGGCTGCTGTTGAGGGAGCCATGGGAAACTTATCATCTGTGCAGCAGAGGGAGGCCCCGGCGCTACTGATGGACTTGTGGTGACCAGGAGCGATGAAACCAGAAGGACAACCAAAGTGTAACTTAAAATCCTGTAGCAAGTTGCTTTTATCCAGGTGGAGAAAATGAGAAATGTGGGAGAATATTATGAGAGAGGAGGGAGAGTATCTGTCAAGATGCAGATCTATTAAGGTTGAAGTCACTGTGGGTGTTGTCTCCATGGAAACCAAGAGAGAAGGAGAATGGAGGATCCTTTTATCCCTACTTTTACCTGAGTGATCAAAGGTTTGGTGCCCACTCTGCTGCCAGCATAGTGACAAAGTATGATTTTCTGAATTATGGTTGGAGGTACATTTTTGATCCATACCAAGAGTTTGATGAAAGAAGTGAAACATTCTCACCAGTCTATTGAAGATGAAGCTACAAGAAGATCACTCGCTAACACATCTTACTGTTTTATTTGACTGTACCTAAAAACGGATGCAGTTTTTTTTTTTTTTTCATGATTTCATGATCACAATTTCTCACCAAAAATTGGCGATTTTGACACTTTTATTTTTCTGAGGGTTAACAGAGTGAGGTGTTGGATTTAGGGATCTCAAACTGCAACCAACTGAACAAACACCCCAGTTCTCTCTTTCCAAGTAACCTCTCTCTGTATGCTGCGGGAAGGTGGATCATAAGTCATGCTGTTTTACAAGTCACTCCCACTAAAATCCTAACCCTGCACCGCTACCCTAAACAACTGAATTGGAAATGGGTGGGGTTGAAGCTGTGACCCTCCAACAGAGGCATACTTGGTCCTGCTGGGTCACGCTTGGCAGCACAGTGACCAACACGGCTGCTGAATCCAGTTCATATGACCATCTAAAGGAGTTTTATAGATGAATCAACATGAAAAGTAAACACACAGAGTACCACTTTGAATCAACAAATGAAGCTAAAGCTCTCTGGGCGCTGGAATCTGGCGGCCCACTGCTCCTAGCAACAAGGATGGGTTAAATGCAGAGATAGAATTTCCTAGCTGGGATCAATCAAGTTGAATAAATTACATTAAAGCCATCCAAAAGAAGCAGTGACTGATAAGAAAATATTACTAAAGGGTTAAACCATCACAAACAGCTGCTACGAATCTATAGAGATGAACAACATCTGTAAACTGATCTGTTCTGAATAATCCTGTTTTTATAGAATAAAATAATTTATAAATATATATATACAATAAACATACAGAAAAATTTTCTTTGCATTGTTTTTTTCCATTTCCTTGGGACAAGAAATTTAAGAGCCAATGTGATTAATAACAGGTAGTAATACAATAGTAAAATCTTACACTTATTTTTGGCATTACTTACTCAAACCAAGTGGTAGAGATGGCTCAAGGATGTGTGCTTCCACTTAGAGTCACAGAAAAACTTGCTTTCCAAATGGTTGAGCAGACTGTTAAAGGTAATCTGGGTTTCTATTGTAATAGAGAATATTTCATGTAGTGCTGGAAATAATTACTTTGGGCTGAATGAAGAGTTTGGGGTTGTACGATTAAAAATAACAAGAAATGAACATAATCTATGAGTGAAATTTAATCCAATTTAATCTGTGTGAACTGATCTTTAAGCTGCTGTGGAGTGTGAATAATTTATTTCTGCCACCAGATTCTCAGAAATGTTTGATAAGCTCTCAGTGTGCTGATAGTTAGCTGAAAAAGTCTTTTCTTTATCCTATTTAATATTAAACTCAGCGTATAATTAAATAAGGAAGTGAGGTAGTGACCTTAAATTAACTCATCTTAAAATAACTGCTGCCCCACAACTTTATGAAACTGAACCTTTGGTCTGAACTTTTTTTTTATTATTATTATTTTCATGAGACTGTGGACTGAGGGCTCGAGCTCTCTGCTCATGGTCTCTGGCACATCTGTGGACTCCTCTGATGGAACACAGTGTGGGAGGAAGATGGGATGAGGTGGTGGGGTCCTGAGGTTGCCTGAACGTTAGATAGAGGTTGTAGAAATGTTAGTGGGATGGCTGGGTGGGAGCCAGAATGAGGAGATGTCACCCGGTCTGATTTAAAGCACGGGCTGTGGGAAACGCCTACAGGGGAATCTTGAATCTCGTGTGCATGTGGGGAGCCTTGGGTGTTTGGTTGTGTGGTTGGGCTGAGCCCCAGCAATGGGCCCTGAGGACACCAAACACACACGCACATCAAGGCTACATAACACAGCTAAAAAAAAAAAGCCCATGATGACCTGAATTCACACACCTCAGTGTCGTTGTTGAGGTTCCACAGGTCCAGGCGGCCCATGCCATCCACGGCAGCAAAGATGGCGGGATGCACGGGCGACCACATGACGTCATACACATAGTCAGCGTTGTCCTCAAAAGAGTACAGAGGCTTGTTGTGCTGAAAGAGAAAAAAGAAGATATCTGTGACATGGTGTGAAACAGCACTGCAGAGAAAAAACAGAAAGAGCAAGGAATTACAAGAGATGACACAGTAGAGATAGAAGAGAGAGAGAAAGAGAGAGAGAGAGAGAGAGAGAGAAAGAATGGAGAGAGGGAGCGAGGGAGCTTCAGACAGAGTGGCGCTGCCTCAGCCTTGGGGCCTGTCTGGGTGCAGAGCCTAATTAAAAAGCCTCGCACATTCACACAGCGCCATAAAACCGCTGGGAGAGATGAAAGAGAAGGCCCCTCCACAAGGTGTACTGTAACCTTAACACAACAGCTGTCGGAGAGATGCGAAGAGATAGGAAATGGAAGGAAAAGGAGGGGTGGACAATGGACAGGAGGAAAAAGCTGGAATCAGGACGTTTACAGGTTTTCCATTTGCACATGTGCAAACAGAAGCTGACTGATCCTGGACCTGTTTTATGCTTACGCCGCTATCATGATTTGAGCCGTCTGATAAAGACATGACCTGATCTTCATCTATAACATAAACTGATGTCATTAAAGCTTAACCGTACATATAAGTGCTCTGCGGGATGTTGTAAATATGAATAAGAAACTTATCAGTGCTCTCTAGTGGACAAACACTGCTATGGTGACACTGTGTCGACATGACCTTACTGTTATCTGTGGTATAAATAGCGATGGAAAATTCATTAAATGCCACTTAAAATTTATAACTTACTTTTTTCAGAGGGTAATCTTGCACTTTCTACCTCACATGTATTTCACAAGTCCAATACTCATTAGGTGTTACACCATGTACAAGCGCTTCAATGTCAACACATTGACTAAATCAGTGACACCAATATTTTTGGCATCTGATCCCTTATAAAAATCTGTACTTAGGTTAATTTTTCAGATCAGATCAGTAGTGTTTTCTTTTTTTTTTGCCTCTAAACTCTGGTTTAATAATACAAAATATCAAAGATCAGAGAGAAACTTTTTAACTAAACTAAAACAGAAACAAAAACGCTCGTATTTGCTCTACTACCACCAGCAGCTTCCACACACTGATGCTTCAGGTTTAATAACCTGTTTTTATGTTGAAACTACTTTCACTGGTAAAGTTTCTGTACTTTTACAAAAGGATTTTTCAGGTAGTATTTTTGAAAATATCTTTTTATGATATTTTATTTAAATAAAGAATCTGTAAGGACACAAAAGTACATCATCAACACAATATTGACTGCAGCCACCAATTAGTTTTAAGGCCCAGAGTTTGTCATTTTGACATCACTCTTGTATTTTTTGGCCTTAAGGGACAAAGGTAAAGGATTATTCTTGGTGAGAATTTGAAAACACAATGCTAGTCCATGGAGTAGCAGGTCTAGTGGGCAACATTTAGACAAATCTGGTTAAAGAAACGTAGTATCCTGACCTCTGTGAGCATGGCAGGACAAACATCTGAGGGCTGCAGCTAAAAATGGAGGATATATGCATATAGTAAGTAGGTGGGAAACTTTCTAGAAAATAAAAAAAATCATAATTATATTTGGTGATACAGAGGATTTATTTTTATATTCAGCTTACAGCTTAATACACTGTATGTCCTCTCATGATACGGCTAAAATGAACATTGCTAATATTTATATAGTAATGCTAAGTATCTGCAAACAGCTTTAATTCCACAGAACCCAACAATCCTTACAAGAGTGGATTCATGCCATCATGTGAATGTGACTTAATATAAATAAAAGTGTGTGTGTTTTAGACTGTTAGGACTCCGGAGGTTTACAAAGTGCGTTCCTGACAAGTGGAGTGGGAGGGGTTGTAGAGAGGAGACAGGTTGGCTGGAGGAGTAAATGAAAGAATGTAGTGTGCCTCTCTTCCTCATTCTTAACCACCACACACACACACACACACACCTTTACTTTCTTGCTGTGCAGTTGTTCTGAGAGTACACAAGTACACGCGCGCGCACACACACACAAAAACGCACAGACAAACAGAGCTGAGCCAATTTCAAGCCTGGATTGAACCTGTTTTCCAGCCGGCAAGATGACAGCAGAGGTAATTTTTTCTCTTTCTCATAGTTTCTGCCCTTGACAAGCCAAGTGATCTCTGTTTATGATCCTGCTCTGTCATTTTCCTGGACTCGTCCTCTGTCTCATAACTCTTTCATATCACTCATCGATATTTATTTAATCATCATAATCTGTGTTGCTCCAAAATGCCTCTTTTCCATTTCAAATGGACTGAAATCTGTCAATTAAGTTCTTTCAATTTCCTGATAAACCCCCAGTGATACGTCATTTCTAAGAAAAATAAAGTTCTTTTTTTATATCATACTGGTTATACCCAATTACTGTTATGTCCTTATCTACCAATTTCTAAGAAAATTATTTGGTTAAATCAGTCTTCAAACTAATCTTAAAATGAAGCATAATCCATGTGGCGCCTACATGAGGTAACTGGTTGTCATCGTCTTTTCTGTGATGAGAAGCTGAGGAGCTTTTAGCACGTCTGAGCAGGAAAACCGTTACTGAACACAGAGCTGTAAGGCACCAAAGCAACACCTGAACTGCAACCACTGATTGTAGAGCAACCTCAGAAACATTTTTTTGTAAAAAAACAAAAAAAAAACAAATCAAAATTAATTTTAGAGTAAAATGCACTAACCACACACATGTTTCAGAAAACTATATATGCCTGAGATGATGCTGACTTCATTTTCAAAGTATTAAGTCCAGAGCCTATTTACAATTGAAAACATTCAGGAATCGCTGAAATCTGCTAATGCAAACAGAATTCCTACAAATTCCAGAGCCTGAATCCAATGACTCAACTGCAAGCAGCTTAAACAAGAAGACATTTAGAGGCTATCATTGCCCCCCAAAAAGAAAAAAACACAAACAAAAAATAACTCACGTATCCTGACAACATTTTGTGTTTGCATTTCTTTTTATTTGCCAGTAAAAAACTTACTGTTACTCATCATTTCCATTTCTGCAGCATCAGTCACACAACCTCACTGCTTCCACCCAGGTTAATTTTGCATCTCAAAAATCACCCAAGTTTGATAGCTTCACACTGGATTTAGCTAACTACACATTATGGGGACTGAAGATCTGTAATCAAATTAGAAATTGTAACAAAATCTTTCATTAGCCAAGCTGTAAGGGCAGATGAGGACAAACCCTCTGTATAATCTCATTTTCCAAATATACCCATAGACACTTGTCTGAGATATTACCCACACTCATCAACAATCACCTGAGCTGACAGTGATGCAGGCCTTTAATTAACTTCTTAAGAGAGCAGAAGTGGAATGATTATGCTCGATCCAATCACTTAGTAGACGCTGGTTTTAGGGTCAAGAGAGCAAGATGGTTCAAGTTATGCACGATCATAAACCCACTCCTAGCTGTCGCGACATCTTCACACTCTGGCCGACTCAGAACGGTTTCACTAACCACAATATTTGCACCGCTGACTGTGAAAACATTAGCAGACTTCTGTACGACGGCCTTCTTGAACTTTGAGGGCAAACGTGTGTGTGAATGCGAAAATCTGTGCTAGAGGCAGCTGTGACTGGAGGGTTGAAGGCCGACCTCGAGGGGATTTTAGGCAAGCAAAGGCAACTTGCTTAAGGTGTCTATGAGGTATGTGTGGTGCGTCTGTATACACACATCTAGGTACTTGTCTACCCACACACACAAATATGGGTTATGTGGGGAAAAGAGACAGAGGTAAATTCCTGCGGTGCCCCTCAAAGGAAAGGGAATTCCCAAATCCTGAAAAATAACACACTCTCCTGATGAAAATCCACAGAAATGTTTTAATATGTGGCACAGGACTCTTTGCAGAAGACTTATAGACTGGCTGCGTGCAAACATGAGGCATAATTCATCAGAATGCTTTACAGCCTGTCCCAGCCCAACATGAACACTGAAATAAGGCGCTGCGTGCAGCTGTGTGTACAGTATCTTATCAGACTGAGCATTTTTTGGCTGATTTCTCTGTATGAAGCTCTGCTTGGGTTTCTTGTATTTTAAAGTGAGAGTTTGTCCTTAATTAACACATAGTTTAACTTAAATACTCATTTTCTTTTCTGCTTCCTCCTGCTGATTCCTGCTGTGTAAGTCAGTATCTGTGCTGTCCATTCACCTTTCCCTGAGTCCTTTTCACCACTTTTTTTTCTTTATTTCACAATTTGTCTTCATTTTTTTGTCTTTTTTCAATTCTTAAATTCGTCATTGTAATATGTCGAAAGTACCAATGTGAAATATCTGTTTCACCACACACACACAAAAGAAAAACACATCCTGTCAGAGCCCCTCTGACAAATGCTGACTCTTTGGGTTTTTACTGCCACTGAAAGGTTGCAAAGTGGAGCTCATCACACTGGTTTGAAAGCAGAACAAATGTCCAGAGAGGTGTCAGTGCTTTTGGTTTTTGCAGGGACACACACAGATACATGCAAGACTTTCACATACACACAAACAGATTCTGTTTATTTAATGAAAACAAGGAATACTGTGCCTCTTTTAAAGAAGTGGCAACGACGGTATCAGGTGCTTCACAGCCGAAGCTCAAACATGAAACTTGTAAAGAAGCAGAAAGAGAAGGTCACTGATGCTTTTATTGTACAAACTTCAGAGGACTAACGTTTCTACACCAGTTTCTGTTTAGTTGTCAGATGCGATTGGACGATGTTTGAGAAGTGATCAAGATCAGCTGATCTAAAACAGAACTGGCACTTCTTTTATTTTTAAATGAGTTCTGGCTCCAGTTTTTGATGCAACATCTAAATAAACACAACTCATAAAATGCTAGTTTAACAAGTTTTATCTGGAGTTTATTTTGTATCATAATAAACCCTTGAAGCCTGACTACTGTAACATGAACATGTCCAGAATCAAGAATTTGATCCTTTCTGGCTCTCACAAATATGGAGACGTGTTGGTGGAGATATGGTGTGAAACCTACATTAAGCAGGATGGCAGGCCACCATGGTAAGCATTTGGAGCGGTGACTAGTGTAAACTTATATAGGATTTGTTTATGGGAATAAGATGGACTTATAGACAATTATTTCCAAATGGCAATTCTTGAAGTGAAGAATATTAAATATAAAGTGTGGAGAAAATTCTCACATTTATGACGTAGTGTTTATTTAGATAAGATTACATTGTGAAACACACAACACAAGGCCCAATTTTGATTTGACCTCTGACTCAGGCCAACTCAATAGAAGTTAGGGATAATTTAATCATCATACCAATTAGCTTGAAACTGAAAAAGAATCAAAAGAAGAATCAAATCTTTACCATCATAAAATGTACTATTACAGATTTTCCATTAGTTAAGTTTAAACATTACCTCTTGTCATCCAGCATCAATGGTTGCTAACAGGAAGTAGCGTGCACTGCCACATCTATTACTAACAGCTGTGTGCAACTCTACACACTCTGCCTAAAAGTTAGTTCACACTCCATGAAAGATCTGATGCATTTTCCCTCGTACCTATCAAGTCAAGAACATATGGAAGCAAATTAAATAGTGGTGCTGGAGATGGAGAATGACAGTTCATACTTGAATCTAAAGATTTAAGTGTGATGGTATTAAAAACAGAGCTTGGACACGTTGACATCTCTATGTGTTTTTAATGCACAGGAAGACTACCTTCTATAAGCCGTGAACTGTGAAGCATTTGCTACACTAAATATAAAACATTTGGCATTTATATGTTACTGTATCATGTCCTGGGGAGTGTGTGTGTGTGTGTGTGTGTGTGTGTGTGTGATTGTGTATTTGTAACAGGATTGTGAAACATTTCCTGGAGCTCCTGAAGTTTATGTTTGTAAGATGTTTATGTTTATGCTTGTTTAGCTTTGTGTCATCAGTGGTTAACATGTTGAAATGTTTGGTTTGTTACTTAATATGTCAGAATAATCAGATGAGGGATAGGTTGTATAAATGACCAGAAAAGAAAGCAAAATATTGAATCATTCACTTGTAACAATGCGTATGTTCTCTATTATTTCTGAGACGTTAGTAGAAGCTATTGGGGGCAGCACAGTGTGTCAGAGATAACTGTTTAAGAAGCTGAAATCAGGTCATCAGTGTTATTCTTTTACAGTTGCAGATTTTACCAAAACTACTTTGACACACACATACAAGTACAAATACTCAGAGAGGGACTGTTTTTTTCTTTTCTTCTACTTCTTTTTACCAAAACTGCTTATTTAATGCACTCTACTTCCTCCCCCATTCACTGAGAGGCCACAATCAACCCCCCACCCATCTGTTCCCTCTCCTCCTCTCTCTCTCTCTCACACACACACACACACCCCTACACACTTTCCACTCCGTACCTTGGTGCTCCAGAGTTTGACGGTCCAGTCGAAGGAGGATGTGATGAAAAGGTGGGAAAAGTCCACAGTGCCCACTGCGCTGTGACAGCTGATGCCTGTGACGGGGCCCTGGTGGCCCTCGAACACCTCACAGATACCCGCTTTACTAGAAAATAGCAATACAAGTATTTATGTATACAACTTCATAACTATTAGTAACTCAGTCAGGATGGTTCAGGCTAAAGAATGATACCACAAAACAAGAAAGCAGCTAAAATAAATGACAGATGCTCATTTGAAATTCCAATAGATATTGTGAAAACATTCAAAAAACACTTAAATATATTTAATTTGTGAAAATGAAGAAATAAAGTTGTTTTTTTTCTTTTAAATTATACTATAATAAAGCGATTCCACTAAACATAAGGCAACAATCCACCAACCTGCCGTGTCTCGATGCTGTGTACACAGTGCCCTCCTCGCTCCCCACCACATAGTTGTTAACATCTCCAGTGGGGAAGGCCATGCCTGTCACCGCCACAGGTTTAGATTTATTATACACCAGTTCCATGGTCTCCTATAAACACACACACACACACACACTGTATTTATGACCATATACATACAATCAAACACTGAAAAATGTTGAAATGGACGCAGACACAGTGTGTAATTATGGAGAAATTAGTGTCAGAATGGAAACAAATGTGGATTGCATGACTTAAAAATGTGTTTGATGATTTGTGTGTGATTTTGGCTTCTAACAAGACGCACGATCCAGTCAACAAATACCAGGCAATTAAAGCATGTGTAAAATGAGTTTAAAACTGCAAACAACATCACTAAGTAAAGTACACATTTTTAGTTTCACCCTCACTGATGTGATCATATTTTGACTTGGAAAGCTTCCTGTACATACAAAGTCTGGGTTTATTAGCTGTATGGAATAATAATATACTTGTTTTTCTGAAATAGGCACCAATGTTGATAACAATGCAGACAAGATAACAATGAATTTACATTAATCCAGTCTAGAAATGCATTTATAATGTCTTCATTACTCAAACAGTTCTTTAATACTTTATAGATTGTGTAATACATATTTACGAGCAGTCTCTCTCCAAGTGTAATGAATATAAAACTCCAGTTGTTCCTAATTTCTGCATCTTAAAAACCCAGAATTATTGAGTCGTAAAAATAATTTCTTCAAAATCTTTGCATTTACTGTTTCTGGCAGTGGCGTGCACATTACGTACCTGAGGCTGGGAGAGCATGTCCAGACTCCAGGAGCACATCCTGCCATCTGTAGACACAGTGATCAAATTGTTGGCGTTCTGGGTGCCGACCACGTTCACGCAGTACACCGGGTGCTATGCAGAGGATTAGATATGTTCAGATCTATTGCAAAAGATGAAACACATGCTTTCCAGATTTTACAAATGACATAAATTATACAAGAGTTATGATAAATCTCATCAAGATAATTCTTATTATTCTGCTTCAAACTGTGATCACAGTAATAAATCATAGTTATTATTCTCTTGCATTGGAGGCATACGAAGATTTCTGCCATCCTGTATAATAAACATTTGGATAATTTCTGACTACATCAGGCTCTGAGGAACATGAATGTGACATCAATTTTATATGTTGTTATTAATAAAATCTAAGTCGAAACATAATCTTTTCAAGCTCGTGTAATTCTACCCCTAAAACACATGACATCATGAGATACTTTGAGGGCCAAAAGACGCAGCAGGCTCTCAGGCAGCTTGCATGCCCGTGTGCAGTCGTCCCTTTAAATCCCTCTACGCTTGGGACATTTGCTGCTGTTCAAATCCACAAGTGTGTGAAGCCATTATATCATTACTGGCCAGTAATTGATTTGTCTGCTGGGCTGCACAAAGAGTCCATTCAGCAATCAGCACCATGCTAGTAGGCTGGACTCACTGACTGGAGAGGACGAGAGCGGCGGTCCCATTATTGGAGTCCACAGCCTCTTTAAACCCACAGTATGGATGGCATGTAGCAACATGTGTGTCTACATGCCTTCTGTAGCTGACATTAGAAAAGGCCTCAGGTCCTAAGATGTTGTAAGAGTATATTCATTGGTAATTTGTTGAGGGTCACTGGGTTCAGTGGAGCTGAACTAAGCTGTCCTTTCTGTTATGTCTGGAGTGCGACTTCTCTCATCGAGTGCTGAGAGATGATGCTTCAACACGTGCCAATATTACATCAAAACGTAATTGTATTTACCAGGATGGAAAGCAGTTCAAGTTCTGTTAATCATGTTAATCTGACAGACTTTTTAAATGTTTAAAACTTGTTTTACATGTTGGTTTTAATATGTAACCAATAAAAGTACAACAGTGGGGGCTTTTGTTGGTTTTATGCTTTGATTTATTTTTGCTCAAAGCAAATTTCAGGGCTTTGGTCCACTTGCAAAGCATGCAAACAAATTTTAACAAAAGAAAAAATCTTTTTGTTGTTGTTGTTGTCTTTAGTGAACTGATTTGCACTCAAAGCTGATTAAAAATAAAGCCTGAACCAACTGTTTTAACTTTCTCCCAGCTCTGAATCAAAGTGATGTTACTCTACACTTTTCTATAGCTGTATGCCATATTGACAGCGGGAACCAGACTTACAGTGTGAGCAGCAGCAGAGAGAGGGGTCCTCTGGACAGGGGTCCGGCGGTGACTGCGGTTGTCCCATAGGACAATCTGTCCAGAATAAGTTCCTCCTACCACCAGGTTGGGATGAAACCGGGCAAAACCAACAGACACCACTGGAGACTGTGGAAAGAAGAGAAAGGATGGAGAGATGAGAGGATAATACCTACATGTTACACTGGTGCAGGGTTGTTTTATGCTACAGCTATAGACTGACCGAGGATGTGAGCTGAGGAGACAAAACAGCAGATGTGGGAAAAGAGCTGAAGAAAATGATATGAAGTGAAAAGGTAATGCTAGATGGCTGCCAGTTACAACGACTCATCAAGAAATCGCTATGGGTGGCAGACATGGGGACACAGACAGAGACGGGGATGATGAGTTGGGCCACTCTGAGGGTCTGCTGAGGAGAGGAGAGAGGGGTGACGCTGGGGTGCAGACCAGACAAAGAGGAGGATTGTAGTCCTCTTTCCCTCAGCCGTTTCACATTACAGCATCAAAACCCCAGCAGCCACTGGAGCGCTCACTGTAGCCTCCATCATGACAAGCAATGTGTTTATTGAGTTTTGGTTCCTCTTCAGTGCTTGTCCCACATGGGCTCCAGTGCACAACAGCTACATCCTCCTGACCCGGAGCTACCGAAGCATCTGTGCATCTGAATTATGAGAAAATGTTTCATCTTGAAGCGTAGCACTACAGGAGGGCAAGTGGAGTAACGCATTAACAAGTTGAAATGAGAAATAATTTATAGCCAACGCTTGGCCAAGTGAGAGCTAAACATGAGTCTCTCAAACACAACTCACAATTAAAAACAGAAAAAACTACAACATGCAGGGTGCATTTCGCAAAAAGGATCATTGCTTCATATGGTCGTAGATTTGTCAAGTGAAGCAACACTGACAGTTTTAGTGTTCCTGAAAATGTATGCCAGATAGCTGTTAAAGCAGCAGCTCTGAGAGGGTGCAAAAATCATCAGAATCTTCCCAAATGGATTCCTGGATTATCAAAGAAATACCAATTTAAACAGGTTAAAATGCATTTAAAACAGAATTTGTTCTAAAACTGTAGCATACAGCACAGATTGCTGAAAAATCAATGCAAGAATAGTGAATAAAAACAATTACAAGTTAAGATTAGACACCTTCTACAACAAAAATGCAAATACAGTATATTTGTTATGAAATGTTACATTAGTGCTTTATTTTAGCTTAAAAATGCAGGAACAACTAAAATAAATAGGTGACAACAGCTTGATATGAGATTTTATAATATCCTGCACACTGAAGCCACTTTTGTCACAGGTAGAAATAATGTTACAATAGTCAGTACATGCCATAGACACACTCAGTTCTTACATCTACATGTAGACACATTGGCAAACGCTGACCATCATGAGCAACAGGTAATAGGAGGGCAGTAGCAGGAGCTTGTTATACTATAACTGAGGCAAAATAATATAATAGTAAAATAAATATGTTGCTCTTTTAAAAAAATTCTCTCCCTCTCTGCTCTGCTTCCATCACTGCCACCACAGCATGTGCAAAACAGCCAAACCCCAGTTCAGTTCTGGAAAACAAACCAGAGGGAAAGAAAACACTCAGTGCTCTTTATTTCTCGTTTTTGTTCCTTCTGAGGCATCACGGCTTTCAGAGGCTTGGGAGTCGCTTCAGATGTTGAAACTCAAAATAAACTGAACTTTGGCGATAAAAATAAATTCGCTCGACAGCTGCCAGGAGGGCTCATTCTGAAAAGCTTATTTGCACAGTGTGACGAAAAGGGAACAAAGTTTTTGGCCCATTAGACGGCGTTACTAACATGACTTGTTGGTATGACCAGGAACCTCTAGAGCGGATGAATGGAAAGTCACTGTCAAGGTTTATGTTAAGCAAACACCTAAAAAACACAAAGAAAAGCCCACATAAAACTCTGTACTATGACACATGCTTACTAGGCTTACTTTACTTACTTTACTCCGCATTAGGTAAGTTGTCATAGTATTGAAAGTAATGACCCATTTATTTATCTCCAGATCATTTCAGTCTAATCCCATAAAATAACACAATAATCAAACACAATACGTGAAGAAATACACACAACTTTGCCTCAACTGTGATCACATCTAATGTCCTGGTGTTCTAGAGAAACCTTTACACACACACATCCACTAATCCTACACCTGGTTCAGTTTTTATAAAAGTCAAGCTCCAAACTATGTTGAGACTAGAAGAGAGAGGATTCATATTCTCCATTGATTCTGATTTCCTCTTCAATTAAAATAACTTATTTTATTTTTATATATGTATTTCTACTATTTTAGATTAGCATAAATTCTGGGAACTGCTAACCTAGCTTGACAGGAGATAGAAAAGCTGTTTATTTAGTTATAGCTAATAACCATTTAGTATAGGTTATTTACATTTAGTTTTGCACTTATGTTTACTTTTTAGATATTTATGCTGTTAATCGTAACGGGAGCAATAAAAAAAAAATCCACTATGCTTATATAGTTATTCCTCATATAAGAGACAAAAGACTGATTAAATGTTATCTGAGATTTTTTGTCAAATTAAGAACACTTAGGAATACAATACATCAATTTTCTTCCATTTCTTTAGTACAAGCCAACATAATCCCAGTTTTACCATTAACACAGTCAAAAAATTCAAAGTAAACATGTAAATCCTCCAGAATAAAAAGACACAAACAGAAAACATCCATGCTCTCTGCACTCTCGTTTTCCCTCCTGCAGTTACCACCCTACATAAACATCTCTACCCCACATGAGTAATGACAAAGGAAGCCAAATCAAATCAATGGACTCCTCTATTTGCTCCATATGTTAGTTTAACTCCAAAGCCCGACTGTATGTGTTGCCATCTTATGTGGAGTGTTCCCAACTAAACTCTGAATCCCCTTTTTGAGAAACCACAGGTTATGCCATCATTCCCTTCATGTACTCTGGCTTAGTGAATGAAGCTAGAAAATTAGCTGGAAAATTAGCCAGATAATTGCAATACCAGGAGCCCTCCAGCAGCAACTTTGATTTTATGTTACACAATAATAATAATAAAAATACTTTTATCCTTTTAAAATGTACAGCATACAATTAAGTGCTAAAAAAAGATCCTTTGTCATGTAAGGATGCTTATTGTGTAAACTAAACAGACTTGGTTGACAAATTCTCAGTTTAGTTTTATTAAAAAAAAAATAATTAGCTGACTGTTGAGGGAGATTAGTTATGCTTCTTTCTAGATTTGTATATATTTTTTTAGTCTTTGTATGCATTTGTGGGCATTTGTCACCAATGATTTTAATTCTGCTTTTGCAACTATTGCAGGGAAATGTTTTCGCAAAACATGACTGTACGGTTAAAGTCTTCATTTATGTTGTGGTTGACTTATATGGCAATATATATCTACAGTCATGCATGTATAGGGAAAGCTAAGTTAGCTGGTTGCAGGTGTTCCACACTCACTATACAGAAGAAAACAGCACTGTCAGTCTTCTCATCTAACTCACAGTAAGACAGTGATTGAGCCAATTTCCAGAACTGTCAAACTTTCCCATTAAATCAACACACACCCCTCCATTCTTTGGATTTCCTTTATTTCAGACTCTGAACCTACCAGTTATACAAGCACATCTGTCTAAATAACGTGACTTGTGTCTACATATCAGCACTGACTTGACACCAGGTCTGACATTTCATTTCCAGAATCAGAGTGGCTCTGTGGATGCATCTCAGATCACATGCAGTGCAGGTCAGACACCTGCTAAGACATCTCCTGCCAGTCCAGATGGATAAAATGTGAGGAGGCACAACTACTGGAAAAAAGAGCTTGCAGTCTGAATAGTAGGTTTCATTTCCACCCTGAGGCAAGGTTTGCTGTGTTTGTGTGTGCGAGGAAGAATTTCACTCACGGGTATCATCTAATTTATCTTGCACACAGACTGCAAAAGCTAAGTGTTTCTGCCAGTCTTTATTGTATTAACAGGAAGTGTTCTGTACAGGAGAATACACACAAGGTATACTGTGATGAAAGATGGCACCAAGCAAGGGATAAGAGATGCTTGAAGAAATGGCAGAAAGTGAAAGCAAGCTAACACTCCCTTCTTTGTCACATTCTTCTCTTAAATGGCTAAAAGATGACTTAGGAAGGCAGAAGGGAGTGAAAAAGCACTTAGAAAAGAAACAGGGAGGCCCAATACAGCACGTTAAGACAGTATATCCTCCCAATCCCCCCCACATCACCCACCCACCCACATCCCTCACCGCACTCATCTGTTTTCCACTCTGCCTTATCAGGACCAGATGGATCCGACTGTCTTTCCCTGCATCTCAGCTTTGTAACCTCCCCTCCCTTTCCAACCACCTTTCTCCCCCTGGCTCGGTTCGTTTATGACACCCCACAGATTTTGTCACTCTGTGGTTTCTGGCAACAAGATCGAAATACCGAGCCAGAGTCTCCATTTCACCAGGCAAACAATGGAGCCAAAAGCATGAAGAGAAGGCTTTGGGAGCACAAACAGGCCCTTTGCAGCCTAACGTTGCTTTATCTTCCACATCTTGTTTGTTTGCCTGGCTCGCATCTTCAGTTTTGCTGGTGGTTTAACTGGAACTGTACTTTTCAAAAGAACAGTACATGCAATGAAATGTTATATTATTTGGTTAAGCAGTGCACATTTCCCATTAACCCATTTACACACACACCATAGTGCTTCTTATTATATAGCATTTATACTGTACAGTAGTGTACAACAATCATGAGGCACTCCTTTTTTCTTCAGATATTGCCAGGAAAACATGAAAACTAAGCAGTAATTTATTAAAACATGAAAGGAAATACACTACATAAGACAGAATTAGAGTTTGTACAGGTTAACAGTCTTGAAAGTCAATATTTTGTATGATCTTTAACGTTAAACACAGCCTGAACCCTCTAAGACAAGTTTTCTTGTCATTTATTCCTGATTCCTAAAGCAGTCTTCTGGTATATTTCTCCAGGCTTCTTGACAGACTTTCCAAAGCTCTTTTTTTGATGGTTCTGCTTCTTGTTCTTTTTCTGAGAAGATGATCCCACACTGCTTCAATAATCGTGATGTCTGGACTCTAGGGAGATATCACTCCATAAGACCGGCTGCCACTTATTGCCAGTACAGTGTGTGATCTGGCATACCTCAGCCTTTTGTCCCTGTTTCCTTTCCTTAAGAATGACTTCTGTTTAAGAATGACCATTTCTGATCATTTCTTGATCAAATGAAGATCCAGATTAATCACTTTTTGTCTCCCACATGTCCAGCTTCCTCCAATTTTTATAAGGACACACTGCGTACGATGATGGGACTTACCAAGGTTCCAGCTACTAGCACTTTGAAAAAATCTTGTTGGTGAAAAGGGCTACAAGTCTGTTATTTTACTTTTTTTTATAAATGCAACTAAAATAAATGTTGTGTTAATGTGGCGAGTGCCTTCAGATGCGATTTAGAATTGGTTAAATTGCAAAGTTGATGTGTAGACACGTGATTCTTCCCTTGAGTGAGATGACTTTTTAATGTTTGGTTAGTGTTAAAAAGCTGAACAAACTAAAAATAAAACAAATTCCTCTACAATGGTTAAGCACAAGGACTGGACTGAAAGAGAGTAAAAACGCAGCCAACGTCCACAGAGAAACTTTGAATGAACTTCTGAAGGAAAACTGCTCGAGGACTTTGAAAAGGATTACAAGAAAGTCTGATTTCTTTGAAGCAAACAAAAGAAATGAGGTGTGACTTTAGTCTTTTGCACAGTTTATATGAAGCATTTTAGTCTCTACAATCACACAGTGTGCAAGACAACAATGTAGTTTAGTGTCTTGTCCAATGACACCTCGATATGTAGAATAGCTCCAGTTCTTCCAGTTGTAAAATAAGTTCACCACCCAAGCCTGAACTGCTATTGAGCTTTTGATATTTCCTGTATCTGAATCCAACACCAGTAAAAGATTTTTGATGCTGTAGGTTCTCCATTAAATCCCGTCTGGATCTGAAGTTTTTAGCGTGTTCCATAAAAAAAAAATTATTGACTTATTGATTTATTAAGCAGCACACTGACATGTACTGAACTTCACTAGCTCCATTAATAGATTAAACTGTTTGGTTTGTCTGTGACACAAATTAACATGGCCAGAAAAACCATGAGGTCTCTCACCTTCATGTTCTCCAGCCAACAAAATAAAAACTCTTAACTGCCCTGACGCCATAAACCTTAAAGGTACAGGTTCTCATTATTTTTCCATCTACTTTTAACACAAACAGAATCCATTATTAACTGAAATGACACCAAAATACACAAGTGACATGACACCCACAGATACCTACCTACTTCCATACCTTTTGTTAACACCTCAGCTGTCCTTTTTATCAGTGAAAATTTTTCAATGGAACAGTTTGAGATTTTGGCTCATGAACTTTTTTGTTTTGTGCACAGAGTTGCAGACATCACTCGTTGCTTGGCAACATTACAACATCAGCAAGGGCAGATATAACTGGAAGAAATAGTTCATGACATAACTCATGTCAACTGCTGGTTCAATTCATTTTTGGGCAGATGTATAAAAACAATGAAGAAAAATGACTCTGGTTTCATTTTTCAGCATGTACAAGTTCAGTAAGTTAAGCTAGCCATCTTTACCAAGGAAAACAACCTTGCCGCAGTTAAAGATATATAAAATAAACAAAATACTAGA
Source organism: Melanotaenia boesemani (assembly GCF_017639745.1). Classification (NCBI taxonomy): domain Eukaryota; kingdom Metazoa; phylum Chordata; class Actinopteri; order Atheriniformes; family Melanotaeniidae; genus Melanotaenia; species Melanotaenia boesemani. The sequence goes on along the minus strand of NC_055698.1, from coordinate 13,781,435 downwards.
AAGATTTGCTACAGAAGGCTTAACCTGTTTACTGTAGTGAGACCAGAGCTGAATATTATCACACAGACTTTCCTCTTTCCTTTATGCCTGCTCCACTTCACCAAAACTCAAACTTTCTCCAAGTGTCAGAGGATCAGGGAGTGATGCGAGGGAGGGAGATAATAATAAAAGTATTACTGAGTCCAATGGGATATGACAGTAGCGGTGGGGGTTGTTAAAGGGAGGCGTGTGGTTTTAGGGGGGTTAAGCTGAGGTTTTGAGTCAAACATGCCTTTTTTTGTGGTACAACTCTGCCCACTTTAGAGGCCGGTGTGAAGAGTCATGATTGGACCCAACTGGAATGAGGCGATGATAGGTCCTACTGTCAGGATGGTCATGATGAAGGGAGGCACGCTGGTACCAGAATAAACAGTAGTGGCAGCCCCCTTTTCTGAGGTACAAACCAAACTAACACAGAGATGGATCAAACACACTTCCTCCACTCCTGAAGGGAGCCTTATAATGTTCATGGACCTTGAAAAGCAAATTTTGGAGATTAGACTAAATTTGAGAATTATGCAGAATTAGACTTTGACTAGATTAGACTTCGATTAGACTTGTTTTCCTTTTTTGTCAATACAAAAACAATGGTTTTATGACAAAGTAGAGTCACAAAAAACATCAGTCTGATGAACAGATAAAAGTTGTCTACTGGAAAAACGCTGCAATGGTTAATATGTTTTTAAAGCAATTTAAGCCTAAATAATGCAGCGAAGGCACTGTATCAGTTTTTGTGGCAGATGTTCGATTAACAGGCCCATCCACACTCTGACTGTCACCTACTGGCATTAGATTCTGTTTCTGACCAAAGGGATGTGATCATGGATACTAGCAGCTGAAATGAGCTTCTTTCTGAGGGTGTCTGGATCCAGCCTTAGAAATTAGGTGAGGGACTGCAAATGGATCTCTACTGTGAATAAAAGGCTTGAAATAGTTGCATTTACAGTATATTGTTAACTGATATAATATGAAACAAAAGAAATTAACAAAGCTTTTGTTCTGCCTGAGAAAAATATTGGTCAAACTGAGACTCATTTCCATAATTATTGCACTGGAATACAATATTACAGCACTGCTGCACATTCTTAGGAAATTATGCATGCATGTTTCCAGACTGCATTTTCCCATGTGACTGACACTCCTCTCAAACATAAACTAGCTTTTAAATTATTTTTGTCCCATCAGGACTTCCGATACATAAACCAACAATGCAAAGCAGAGCTTCTGAAAGTCCCAGAAAAAAAAATACCTTGGAAACAACTGAGATAATGTCTTCTCAACAGACATATTGAACATGTACAATATGAGGTTGACTTTTATTAAAAGGCAGGTTTTTGCCCTGCCAAGGCCCTTTACTAAACTGCACACAGCTAGACCAGAAATGAGGAAGCTTGGCTTCACCAAAACCCCATCAAAAAAACAAATCCTTCAGTAAGCCATAGCCTTAAACAATAAAGCTTCAGCTAAATCCAACCTCAACCACAAACCAAAACCTTTCACTGCCGTTCTTTTGTATCCTCAGCACACACATGTCATACATTTATGTGTGCAATAAATACACAGACACATGCATGCACATATATAGTATTCAGGCATCTAACTATCTATCTACCAGACGAAAGCAGCTCCTTTGGGCAAACCTGAAAAACACAACTGACTGAGCTGCTGTTAAAAGCTGCCTTTCAGCAGCAGCAGTGTGTGCCAACAATGTATGTATGTATGAGGGCTGTATGTGTATAGAAAACAGCAAGTCTGTGATTACAGATGAAGGGAGATAGCATGTGGCTGCCCTCTATTTTTCTTGCTAAGGACGGGAGGTGGAAGTCGAAGAGAAAAAAAGAGAGCAGCGAAAAAGAAGGGAAGAGGCACCGAGCCCTGTGGTTTTGGGAGGTTAAACAGCAGAACATGCTCGCACATTAAGAGCCATCTGATCCGCAGCTAACTAGAGTTGCAGATCTGTTTGCAAAAGGCGCCACAGGGGAAAAGGAAAGAAAAACAGAAAAAAAACAACAGTCCTCTAATTTTTCTTCTCCTTTTCATAAACACTCTTGGACCGTTTTCATCCAAATCCAAATGCAACAGTAGGATTAATAATGGATGCTGTTATATAACATCACTTTTTTCAAAAATGGTTTTATCTTCATTTTATTCTCAACTGTTCATATTCATTCTTTTGCTGCCAACTCTTTTCTTTCTCCCACTCAAATAGTTGGCAACATTCCAGATCACATGAGCTGGCTAACATTAACTGGGCATTTAGGAGTTTCTGGTCACTCTAATGCACATTTTCCTTTATCCTTCAGCAAAAGCACACAAATAAAACAAAACTCTGCATGTGGACTAGTAGAAAGTGTTTACAGAAGTGGTTTGAATGTGTGACATTTAGGAATATAGAATATTCTGGTTAAAAAATGGTCCCATTGTGTTCTGTCGCTGTCTTTCCTCTTAAGCTTGATCACACTGAAAGTTAACTCTGTTTCACACATATGCAGCAAAGCCCCCTGTTGATATTCTGAGCATTTAATCAGCAGCTTACACAAATATCCTTGTTCCCAAATGTCTACTACTCAGTACTGACAATTCACAGATCAGTATGCTCGGAAACCACACTGTTAATAAAGTCAGATGTACATGTACAGGACATATTTCATTTAAGTGCCATATGGAAAATCTCCAGAATCCTACAGCAACAAGATGCATAGCAGCAATCTATCCGTGCAACCACATGAATTTCAGCAGCAGCGTAAATTATGGTGCAGTGAAAGAAATGAGACCTTAAAACACATCTTCTATGGAGTTAGACTAATATGGTAAGCTTCAGTGCAGTACACAGGAATAAGTTGGACCTTTTTTGGTCAGACTATGCCAATGACTATTTCTAATATGACTTTTAAATACATGTGTATTTGCATCTATTACAATAAAGTGTCCGAGGAGAACTTATTGCAGCATTTATGACAGCTTATCAATGTGGGTGGGCTAACACACAAACACAAATGCAGCGTTGGATTAGGAAGTGGTACTCCACATCACTTTACGACTGAAACATATCTATGTGCCATTCTTACACCTTTCCTGCTTCCTACCAGCTTCTTTGTGTCGCTTCCTATTAGCATCATACACACCAATGAGTTTTCTTTCCACTACAACCTTAGCCTCTTCTATTAAGTTTATACTCAAAGGTTACTTCTTCTCTGTAAAAATCTGATTTTAGGACTTCTATCTACATCTATATTTCTGGAAATATGTGTGACTCTAATAAGTTTAGAGCACCTGACAGTGAAAGATGTACTCTGGAGTGGCCTTCTTGAATTTAATATTCCACACCAAGGCAACGCCATCTGGCTCATGGGGAGCGTCTTCGTTGTTGTTGTAGGAGGCAACCAGCAACTCTGGATACTGAAAGAGAGTAAGAAAAATAGCATGAAGGGTGGAAGAAGAGAAACACAGAGATGACTTAACGAAAATGTGCTGAATCAATAAAAAGAATCTGACTAAGTTTGAAGAAAAAGTGCGAATTGCTTAATTGCTGCTGTTATTTCATAGTAGATAATTTGAGGTGTGTGTAAAAATGTTCTAGCTTTAGATTTACACTGGGACACTCAAAGAGTTTCTGGCCTCACCTGAGGTGACCAGTCGAGACAGGTGATGACACGATGCTTGGACCAGTGCTCATCATAGAAGAGTCTGCTGAAGGACAGACTGGAGCCGCTACCCAAGTCCCTGGATCAAACCAGAGAAATAAAGTCAAATCTGACTTCTTTATCAAGTCCGCTGAGCTCTGTTCCAGCAGACAAGAACATATTTACTGTCTGTGTAAACTGCATTGATTTGGATTAAATTGGATTACAAAGACTTGGAGTAAATTTGGATTGGGCTAAACTAGATTAGAATAGTGTATAATTGGACTTGCAATGAACTTGTTTACTCTGTAAGGTGCCCTGAAATGACTCAGATTGTGAAGTGGTGCTTTATAAACTGAACTAACTTTCTCCAATGGCAGCTGGTGCAGGAAGCTGAATAAAAAATAGAATATATTATACAGTGAGAGCCTATAAGCTCAGCGAGTTCTTACCCAAAGAACTGCAATCTTTAAGTCCTGTAGCTTTTAACTCCTTGTCACGCAACATATGTTCACCCCTCCTAATGCACAACAGGGGTCAAAATGATCTGCAGTATTGAGTCTGAACAGTAATAGGTATAATATTTGCAACATGTTTAATTATAGGAGAGCTGAATTCCAAGATAAACCCACATATCCAACTCAACCCTGTGGCATAAACACTTCTCCAAAAAATTGATAATTCAATGATGGCATCAAATCAGTAACTACTGGGATTTCTGGTGTTGATGAAATTAATGAGAGGAGAACTAGACGGGCAGGAATGCTTTTACAGGTGGAGCCCACTAACATTTTTTCCCTCATCTTTTTTGTTTTTCACTAGTTTTACATTTTGCTAAGCTCAGTGTCACTACTGGTAGCATGAGGTGATTCCTGGATCCAGAGATTGCACAGGGACTCCAACTCCTCCATGATGGTGCCATGCAAGAAGATTTTAGAATCAATATCTGCTTCTTTGTGCAAGGAGAAAAACAATGGACACAACTAGAGCCCGACAAAATGACCTTCAGCAGGCCACTTGGTGTGAATGTCTCTGACAGAACAATCAGAAACAGACTTCATAAGGATGGTATGGGGGCTTGACATCCTATAGTGGGTCCTGTGATTACTGCTCCGCACCGTGGAGCTCAATTAGTATTTGCTATAGAACATCAGAATGATCACCACTGGTGGCCTTTGCTTCTCATAAATGAGATTAGGTTCATCCCGAGCACATGTGACATACATGGAAGGGTCTGAAAAAGCTGCTTGTAACATCGTTCAGCATGTTCAGACTAGGGCTGCAATGATTAGTCGACAATAAAAATAGTCAACAACGAATTTAGCCGTCGACTATTGTCGGCAAAAAAAAAACAAACAAAAAACAAAAAACTACAGAGTGAGACATCGTCTTCTTTTTTAATCTCTGCTGAGAGTTGCACATGCGCAGTAAAGTCCGCCAGGGGAAAATATGGCGGCGGACTAGGGAAGAAAACGGCAGCGGAGAACGTTAAAAGTCTGGGATAACTTCACGTTAAATTTACAAGATAAATTAAATACATGTGAGATTTGTAAAGCGGACCTTGCGTACCACGGAAGTACGTCTGCAATGCTCAAACGTTTAAAGAGGAGGAACGCCTCCTTATGCAAAATTTCAAAGCTGAAGGGGAAATAAGATCCATTTAATAATTATGATACATAATCCGATTGGTCGACTAGTCGTTTTAATAGTCGGTGACTAATTGACTATCAGAATAGTCATTAGTTGCAGCTCTACTTGTCTGACAAATAATGTTCTCAACTTGATGTAGAAATACAAAACTTGTCCTTGTTCATAAAGTAAGGAAGAAAAAAGAAAAATGATGATTTGTGTTAAACAAAAACAAGATATTTACTGAATACCTGGAATACAAAATGATCAGATGTATCAGAGAAACAAATGAAATACTTCAAATATCACAGAAAATGCATACAGGTAATTTTGACCCACATTGTGCATTAGAAGGCCAGTGATACAAAAAGGGGTTTTATTCAAAAAGTAAGAAAGGAAAAAGTATAATAATGATGAATGATAATTAAAAACAAGTTAATACCTGGAATAATTAAAGATTTAATTAATTTATAACAAAGATATATAACATAGAATCTCTGTTGGCTGTTTTTGAGCCATGTTGTGCATTATTGGGTTAAGTGTAACACTGAAGTGTCTTTGCTTGACTATACACTTTTCTTCCCCACACCACAGTCATCTGACATTTTTCATTTTTGGTTACTTTCCCACAAAATACTTTGACATTAAAATGTAGGGATCTTCTGAAGTATGGCAGCATACTTTGCTAGAGATTGCATTTAATATAGAAGCATGCCACTTTTTACAAATATGTGAGTTTATTTGCTGCTTTTCGATTTTGATTTGATCATTTAGAGGTTTTTAACAAACAAACATTGTGAGGCCTCCATGCTCAGACTATTTTCTGACCCTCTGAATGAACTAACTGGGTAAATAATCAGCATATTAACAGAATCAGTTATGACTTGTTGGCTGATGTGTGTAATGTCTTTTCTTGCTTGTTACAACTTTTTGCATGTGTTTGAATGCATGCATGTAAAGTTTACTTTTTCATCTGAATAGGCGGTCCTATTCAATTCTGTTTTCCTACCCAATTAATTACTGACTTGTAGTAGTTTACTAATAAATCTATGCAGATGTATGCCTATTATTTTAAAATATCACAATTTAAAAACTTTCTAAAAATACATAAAGCGACTTTTGCGAGTCTCAATCATTCTTAAAGTCCTAAACACACTTTAAAAGTTAATAATAGATTACAAAAGTTTTAAAAGGCAGCTGTTTGACGGGCTCTGCATCTTCCTGAGTCCGTTATTCCAGCCTCCAATGTGAATGCAGTATTCTTCTGGTTAAACTAAATGTTATGCGGGTTGTTACGTCACTGGCCACTCCAGAAAGTGGATAACACTACAGTTTTGTGTTTGTCTAAACTCTCCATGTCAGCTCTGTGAGGGCAAAGTTACCAGACTGCATGCAATCTTTTTATGAAGTACTAATTACCACAAATTATGAGCACAAGTATGTGTGAATTACAGCCACATCGACTGCAATACTGTGTGAGACTATAAATAATGAAACAAAGTAGTGAAATGTAGGTCACGTCTCAAAGTGCGTCCTTGGGAAGAAAAGAAAAAGAGGTCTGATGTTGAGAGTGGGGCTCAGCCTGTTTTAGACAAAATCTCTATTAGACCAGAGGCTTCATGCTTCTCAGAGGGTGAAGTGGTCAAAGGTCAACTGAGTCAAAAAAGGCTGTTCTTCCATAATAGTTTAGCGGTATCCTAAAACAGCTTTGCACTTATGACTCTAGCAACTTTAACCAACACTTTGATAACCTCTATTTGGTGACAGTCCTTCAGATGGCGAGACAATACTCAGTAAGTTGTGATGGTTGTCAGTTCACAGGAGTCTTTAACCCTCTAAAGAGTGTGACTTCATGATAAGGACACGCTCTTTAAAGAACAAAGTAGCTCCCAGGCCCCAAGAGTGACACGGCAGCTATGAGTCAGTTTTACATGTTTGTGAGCTGGAGATGCATCAGTAGAAGCTCACATGTGCTCTCACATCCAAACTATGGCCTTGTTCAGACTGCCAGCACAAATTGGTTTAGTGGAAACTCCAGATTGTATCCAGATTGATTTCAGGAAATCTGAGCAGCAAAAAAAAAAAAAATTAAATAAAATAAATAAAAAAAACATTCTGAAATTGGACTTTTGGAAACAGGATCCAATATCTTTGGATTTCTACAAATGCAACTCAGAACAAAACTGCTCACCCCTCTTTGTCCTCAAGTTCTCGGCCACTGTAGTTGAAGAAAATGTCGCTGTCTTCAGCCAGAGCTCTCTCCATCACCCGTATGCTACAGTCGAAGAAGCTCTGAAACTCGGAGGAATGCAGGATCTGCTGCTTCTCCTCCTCTGTCAACTCTCGAAGCACTGGAAATGAACCTGGTGGAAGAAACATAGTCACAGTATATATACCACTAGTCAGAAGTTTGGACACTAGCCCCTTAGATTAAATGGAAAAATCTGTCTTTTACTGGTACTGTGTGTGTAAAAATGACCTATAAAACATTCTGAAAGCCTAGATGTAGAACGGACAAGTTCTAATCTATTTATGATGAGGCCAAAGAATGAAAATAAAACTCCTTAATATCCTTAATATAATAATTCATTCAATTCAATTAACTTTGTTCCAGTTTCTTCAAACTTTTAGCCTGAACAGTTTAGAGATTTATGGGAAAGTTTAACAAAGTTTATTATGTGGGTTATTTTGTGTATTTAAAAGTGTTTAGCATTTGGTGTTTAGTTTTTCTTTGGATACACAGTAGAGATAGATGGGGAATTTGGGCAAAAACAGATTACTTGGCTTCTGTCAATGTTCACAAACTTCTGGAGTAGCAAGCGTATGTCCAGAAAAGATGTCAGGATTATTTCTGTCAAGAATTCATATGAAGGCAAATAAAAGAGCTAATAAAAAGGATAAATCAAGCCAACAGAACCCTGACTGGTCTACAATACGGAACCCAGATAGGCTGTTTCTTAAACTAATTCTTAAACTAATGATATACTACACAACTTTACAAACCCAGACACACTTACTGTCATGTCAACTACCACGAGCACAGTAAGTATGAGCGCTTCTGACGTCAGATTAACATTCCCTTCATCTCTATGAAAACCAGAATCACATCCAGGACACAATAAACTACAAACAGTTCCTAATGCATCTTTTCTAGTAAAATTCTACAGCAAGAACTTCATAAACAAGAGAAAAACAAAGCCCTCTGAGCAGTCCGCCTCCCTTTGAACCTAATAGCTGCACAGCACGGCGTCCGGTTTTTGAAGTCACTGTCCCCAAGCACACATGCGATTTTACACACACACACACACGCATGCACACGCACATATATCGACCTTTACCCTGCCTCTTGACTTTGATCCCACCATCCCTTTGTATTTCTTACGAGTTGTCAGAAAAAAAACAGCGAATCGAGTGGCAGAGATCAAAGGCCAGACCTTCTAATAGGCCAGGATGGAGAGGAGACGAATGACTGTGTGTTTATGAGTGCCTGTGTGTGTACATGTGTTTGTCACACACTCATTGTAGTCACAGATACTCAGTTTATGTAGCTGAATATTAATATGTCTCCCCATCTGTTTGTCCATCATTTTTGTATTTTTAAGTGCTTCAGAACCCCTGCATATTTTTTCAACTATATATTTTCCTTCATGAACCTTTTACATACACATGACCATACACCCACACATGAACACACTTCTCTATTCCTCTTTACTTTGAAAGGCAGCCAGGGGGTCAAGTGACAAGTTTTTAATCAGGGCTGACCTCCACATGCCATAGAGCTGATATGCTGGACCTGCCTTAACCCCAACTGTAACCTACCCTCACCCTCCAATCTGATACACCCACTGGCTGGCAGAGGGTGTCACACATGAGTGACCATGTTTCATGACAGATTGACCAGCAACATGTGAGAAGTGTAGGAAAAAGAGACTGAAGGATAAAGAATAAGAAGTTCAGTGTTTGCAATAATCAGGGGTCCAAGTTTTAAAACCGCATGTCCAAAAAGGATGAGATACTAAATTCACATAATTTAAACCCAGTACTGATAATACTAAAAATAGTAGAGAAGTGACATTGAATTAAATGGTATACTTTATATATTATTTGTAATAGTACACTCATTTTGATTTTGAAGCTAGTAACACACAAAAATTAAAAACAGGGTTAGGTTATTAATATTATTTTGTATAAAAAATTTAGGGAATTTCAATATCTGCTGTCCATAGTATAATCCAGAGATGATTAGAATTTGGAGAAATCTCTGTATGCATGGGACAAGGTTTAAAATGAACATATTATCCAAGTGTGAATTTAACAGGTGAAATAAACTGGCCATTAATCACATCTCCCACAACACTGCTGGGAATTAAATTACTTGATTTAGTGAGAAAACATCTAACAGAAGAGCAAAACGTATCTATAGTCAAGTACGTTAATATAGCCATATCATGACTAACTGCATGCCTGGAATTTAACATTAAATTAGTTTTCAACTCAATCTACAGTAAATCAAGGACACTGTCAAATCAAACTTGATCTGGTGTCTACATTTTGTGGAAAGGCAAAAAATACAAAGAATTAATCAAAAACTGAATGATGGTGCAACTTAATGAGGCGGAAATGTGCTGGTTGCTTTGCAGCTGCGGAAAACAGGAAGCTGTCAGACTATATATATAATTCATTGAGTGAGTAAATACTGCAAAATTTTAGAATATATCAGTATCATTGCTATACAGTATATGTATCAGTATTCTTTTAAACATAAGCATTCACACAGGAGGAAGATCAAATTAAAGCAACAGCAGGAATCATTGCTGTACCAAAATATCAGACTTAATTTTTCACCAAGATATTTAGTTGGGTGTGTAAATATAGATCAAGCCATAGTGACACAGACAGCATTAGTCATAAATGCCCTATGGATGGCTATTAATTAGCCAAACTGGTGAGCAGGTTGAGCACAAATAAAAATAACTGCATGGGCACAACTTAACTTAAATTGAAAATAATAGAATATTTTTCAAAAACAAGAAAACTTTCACTTTCAACATTTGTTTTGGTTCTATTTTCAATTAAATATGGCATTTTAAAAATCACTGTACTCAGTTTTTTTGTGTGTGTGTGTTAATGTGATTCTTAATGATAACTATGATTATAATAGTAAATGATTTTTTCCATCATCCACATATTCTTTATACCTTCTTTGGTTTCCTTGTTGTCATCTTCATCTGGTTGCTCTGACTCTGGACCTGGTTTTGCCTCCATCATCTCTTCATCTTCCTCTTCCTCCTCTACTGAAAGAGAGTAAAAAGAAAACATGTAAGAGAGCCCTCATGTTAATCAACAGCTGTTCCAATTTTCCTCGACCTCCTGCTGCGTGCCTCCTCCCCCTCCTTCTTACCAAAATAATCATTGCCAGACATGCACCGGTACACCTGACTAACGAACATCTACTCCAAATGGGTTTCATTTACAGACACACAGACTGGTATTAGTGTTTTGTTTGTTTTTTGTGAAGCACACTTACTACAGTATTGCATTCGTTTAGCATTGTCTCTGGAAAAGATAAATAACTGCTGGAGTGGACATGTTGGTAATGCATGCTCCCAAATCAGAAATACACACACAGCTCACAGGAAATGTAACTCGTGTGTGTGCTTCCCCCTTTTTTCTCTTACCTTTGACCCCAAGAAAAGAGTTCCTGTACTGTGTGTGTGCATGTGTGTGTGTGTGTGTGGAAAAGGGGGATTCCCTCTGCATTCAGTCCAATCAAGCTCTGCAATTAAGCTTTGACTTTCCAGAATTTATTGTGTGTGTGCATGTGTGTGTGTTTGGGGTTCAAGTATGAAGGGTTACTGTCAACACAGGCACCTGCTTGTCAGCTACTGCCCCACCACCCCTCAGGCTATGTGTTGCTAACCCTCGCTAACCTCTTCTCCTCTTTGCTTCTGCTCCTTCCCTCTAAAACAGATGCAGAGAGACAGAGGGAGGGGGGACTCTCTGAAGACCTCTTAACACCCTGACACCGTGACCAGACACCTGTGGGCCCAACACACACGCTTCGCACACATACAATCTGTCTTTCTCTACTTCTCAAAGACACACAACCGGGGCCCTCGCCCGCAGTGCCAGGGGTGGCGAGGGGTTAACAGGCAAGGTCAAGCTGACAACAGTTGCTCAGTCCAGTGGGAGGAAGTGACTACATCACACCCCCAGAAATGTCATGTCTCCCTCTCACACACACAAAACCGTACACACACACACACGTCAGGGTGTGTTTAACTCAGCTGGATTATGGCCTGGGGGCACTGTTAAAAACACTCGCTCAAGGGGCGCTCTCGTACCGGATGAGCTGTCCATTTATCACTTGTACTTGCCAGAACTTTTGATAAACACGGCAGCTCTTTTAGAAACGACAAGTACAGCTGCAAGTGGTGATTACTCCAGGAACTTTATCATCATTACACTAATGTCTGATTTGAATTTATTTCTAATATTAGGCCTTTAAACACATCTTTCCAACTCAAAACTGTGTTTTCGTTTTATATCCACTTTCAACAAAACATGCTTGAATTATGACTTTAATTTTCATACTCTGTGTACATAATAAATGACTAAGCTAAATCAAATACATGGAGTTAAGGCTCCATCCAAGTTGGTGGTTAACAGCCGTCAGTAGTGATCCAAACACCAGTGACCCACCAGTATGGAAGGGAGACCAGAGAGGACCAGACCGGCAGACTGCCAGACTGTCTGAGCTGCCAAAACAGACACACACTGCGAACAGAAACACACAAGGATACCCACTTTATAGCTCTTGTTGTCCCTTCTTCCAAGCTACATTTTATGCAACTCTTTCTCTGGTCACCTATCTCTCTTTTTCTCAACAAAACTCTGGTAATTAATCAGGAAACGCAGAAAGATGCATTACACACAACTCCTACTCAATTTTTTTGACCTCACATGACCGGTCCAGTGGTTGGAATGTGTGGCGATGGAGATGGGAGGAGCAAGAGGAGAAGAGGGAGACCACATTGAGGAGCGGTCAAACTGTCAACCCCTGGGACCACAGGAGTCTGGAGCAAGATGGCGTGATTCATTGCTTATGGGTTACCTCACTGAGGGGAGACGGTCCAATTCCCTTGTGAAGATACTGCTGATGTTGTTGCCAATGGCTATGCATCAAGCTGTTCTGTCACAGTCCTGCACCAAAAATATCCCCACTATTTCCTTTGAGTGGAATCTTTCAGATATGTTTTTATGTGTGCTCAAAGTAAAGCAAAAACTATACTGTGGTGATCCATACTGGAAAGAGGCAGTGATAATATAAAACTTCATGTAAAATCTTCGGCAGACGCAGAGGGAGGCACTACATAATTTTGTGTTGCACTGTGAAAAAAAAACAGTGAAAGGAAATCAAAAGAGACAATCTCACAGTGTGAGTATCTCTGCCAGCTACCCTGTAAGTATCTGCACACAGTCTTGTTTCCAGTCATGGGATGCTTTCTCTTTCCACCTGCCGCTTAATACCTCTCCTCGCTGTAGGATGGCCGTTTAACTGGTATACTCCCCCGTCAACGCAGATGGGGGTCCACCTTGATGAAACTCCGCTTGGGGGCTCCTGTTTTGGCCGGCTACATGCTCGGGGTAATGATATCCTCGGTAGCCAGAGCCACTGCATCTAGCTGCTTCAATCTTTCTCCCGGTTGCTTACTCATGCTGACTGGGCCCACACAATTCAGAACAACCCAGCAGGTCTGGATATATATATATATATTTTTTTTTTTTTTTTTTTTTTTTTTTTTTTGTACGTTAAACGAAATTGGTCTGGGACACTTACAACCACATTATTTTGGCAGTGTGAATCCAAATGTGCCCCGGGTCACATTTAAAGTCCAGCTACTTAACTGATATACCCCTGCCAATAAAAAACAAGATCATGTGAGCTGAATCAGGTCAGATACCAGCAGCTACTATTAGCTATTTTTCTTGGTGAATTGGGTGAAATCACTGAGTTGGGTTGTCATACTTACTTTATATGAACGGGTTAGATTAAAATTGAATCTGGCAATAACTACTGAAATTAGTGAATTAAATGCCTGCAAAATTATAGCAGAAAAGTTTTGGCGGCAAACACTTTCAGTTTACATACAAAATTAATATCAGAAGAGAAAATTCTGAGCAGACACTCCTACAACTTCAATGTACCAGGAAAAATTAGAGTTGGGATCTAATTTAATCATGTTCTCTTTAACAACTTTGTAATTTAGGTTAGGGTTTGTGAGTATTAGATAGATGAGAAATGGTTTTATTGTTGATTAATGTGAAGATTTACAAAATGTTCGAAGAGCCACTGGTGAAATATTCTGATTAATTGTTTTATCCATTGAATTAACACCCAAAATATTCAGCTCACTTGCTAAGAAGACAAGGAAGCCAGCGCAGAATATGTGTCCATTTGTTATGTGTGACAAATTGACACTAAAGTAACTTTCAGTAACTAAGTTCAATCCTAGAAAAAAAAAAAAAAAAACATACTAAATTATTCAGGTAATGTGAGTTTATTTCCAAAAGCCCTAAACAAAGTGATATAAGCCAGTGTCAGATTTGGGATGTTCTAAGGGATATTCAGAGAAAACATGGTTTATCAACTACTTAGTGCATTTTAAATTAATTTGCATCACCTTATTCATGTCATGTGTTCATTCACTTGTGGTGTTTAAGCCTGTTTTAAACTCTTCACTTACATGCAAAACCCAATTTAAACTTTTTGTTTTATTTTCCTGTACCAACAGATAAAGAATCAAACAGTTTATAACCAGACACTCAACTGAGAATTATTAACACCAACTTTTCAGTGCATAAAGCTTATGATAGCCTGTATAAGCTTCATTACTGCTTTTAATGACAAGCGAACGAGTGAAATAGTTCAGGTGAGAGTAACAGGCTGATCTGTTAGGGGAATAAAGTAAAAATAGTCTTAATGAAGGCTGATCAACCGCTGAGAGTTTCATTAGCTTAAACATTTTGTATTATTTCACAGTTGGCGGTTACTACTGAGCATGTGGAGAGAAAGATACTGACAGCATATAAAAGATGTAAACTGTCTTGTGCTCCCCTTAAGCTAGTACATAAGGCACAATGGCATGGTGTGTCAGAGCAATAATGTGTTGGCATGTGTTCTGCTCGGTAAGGATCAAAGAATCAGCTAACCTTTTCTTCTGAACCCAATCCACAGTAAGTGCTAGTGTGTTGAAATGTGTTAGCACATGCTTGGAGCGACTGGCATAGGTATCAAAGAGCTGTGGGTGAAGGGAGGATGAGACTAGGCCCCAAGTTTGTCATCAGCTACACTATGGGGGCAGAGCTGCAGACTCACAGCAGCATAAAGGTGACTACTAAACTGAGTCATAATCAAAGTTGACAGAACTCATAATTTTTAGAGATCTTCATTGTAATAATCACAAAGAAAAAGACATACTGATATGTGAGAGCAGAAATGGTGGGTGTAAGAAGAAGGGCACCGAATAGAAATGCAGCAGGATTTTGGGGGCATCCCACGCACTGGGAACATCCCTACAACATTATATAGTCATTCATATGGAGACACGCACTCACACCAAGTTTGCAGGGGTTCTGAGCCGCTGGCTGTTGAGGAGACCACAACACAAGCACTATGCAGAGGAGTAGGAGGAGGTCAACAAGACTTGAAAGGCTCCTCTAATGTGGGCCTGGCACGACACACATAACAGACATACACACAGATGCATGCACTAACTTCCCTGAGAACAACTCAAACCCTAACTATCTTAAAGAAAGGCACAGCACACACATTCACGGTGCATCACCTTCATATTTATTACAACTGACCTGAGGGATCAGGGGAATTCTCTCCCTCCCACCGCCGGTGATGTTATTGTTCAGAACCCCCACCTCAATGAAAAGAATTACATAACCACAATGATTTTGTATGTCTGGAATTATGATAGAGGTCTGAAAACAAATAATGTAATCTTAAAATAGATCTTTTGTAAATGCATCTTCATACAGAGGGCATTATAAAAATACCAACATTTCTGACTATACAAAAATAATTTGTAGGGTAATTCTGTAAATATCTAGCAGACTTCATTTCTAGCACTGCTATGTAGTACTTGCAGTGTTTCTGAAACCAACCACGCTCTTGCTTTGAGGGTGGCTAAAAGCTATTTTAAAAACTTCCATTAGGTTGAATGGAAGCAGATCTTTTACTGAGAGGTGAGCAGGCTCAAAAATGCATAGACAGACACAGTTGCAACTTTTTGTAAAAAGAGCGATATTGTGGGGGGCGAGACGCAGCGAAAGCCTCATACAAAGTTGGGAATATGGTGAATAATTTTTTGTAAAATGTTTAATTTGTTGTTTTGTTTTTGCTGAAAATAACCAGTTTCAATCCATTAAAAATTCATTCCCTGAAAACCCTCAAAACCCAGTTTGCTAATTTCACTTTATGTTCTGACCTTTTCATTTATTCTAATATGAAATAATGTTTAAGATTTATTATGGTTCATTCATTTATAATTGCCACAGTAGGAGTAAAAATATTCCCCACATACCAACATATTAACAGCAGGACCTGATGTAAAACTGTTAAGGCTAAAACTGATAAAAAAATATTTAGATTATTTCATCTCTTTCCCACACTGATCAAACACTATTTGTGTGCTTTCAATTCTGCGTGCACCCAAGCTTACACCATAAACACACACGCATGCCCACACATAATCCGCTTTCATGAAAGCAGCCCATACTGGCCTTTAAGGGTCTGTGGCTTACTTTGCTGAGTGTTGTGGCCTGCTAGATTTTTTCTCCATCTCTGTCTCTTTTTGCCTCTCTCTGCCACGGCCGCCCCTCTTTTTCTAGCAGTGCCACCCAAGTTTGGCTTTGACCCAGACCCACATCTTTAAAATGAGCCATCATGGCCAAGCCATGCCATGCTCCGAGCCCCACCGCAGAGCCCTGATTAAAACCCATGACTTCAAACTTTCCAAACTGTCAAAAACCCATTCAGGGAGAGAGAAGGCGAGAGAAGGAGACGGACCAACAGAAAGAAAATGTCTCATATAAAATCACTGCTGTGGCACCGGTTCACTTTTCAGCACGTCATCTGAGCTGGCATTAGTGTCACTCAGACATAGAGCTGTCTGCATCTGTGTGTTTGTGAGTGTGTGAGGTACTGCTGCCATTTGGTGGTCTAGGTCTCCCACTCTGATAACAATGGTGTTTCATTTCGTTTTTATGGTAATGGGACAGATGGGGCAGCCATATTATTACAGGATAGCAAAATGTTGAATCTTTCCAGGTTGAATTAAGACAGAAGTACAGATGTTTGAGTGGAATTAATATCAAGCAACGACACTGTCACCCAATCTTGTCTGATATGTGTCAAATTAATTAAGACATTGAAAACCAACATGTGGTGGAGAATAATTGTATGATTGTAACAGTTTCATTGTATCATTATTATATTTCATTTTATAGTGAAATATCATAAAACCTCTGTCAGATTTGGTTGGTGAGACTTGGAGGAGCAACAGTACATGTACCAACATTGCTCCCTGCTGGAGAGCTACAGAACTGCAGGACCGTTTCGATCAAACCACTAGGGTTATCAAATTTCACTTCAATTAACTATCAAGCTATAAAGTGTGAAAATTATGTAGAAATCTAAGTTTTAAATCCGCTTTATGTAGGATAAAATTAAAGATATTAAAGCCTGATGATTTCTGGCAAAATTTTACAGACTTGTGACATTTTAAAACTTTGATTTATTTTTGCTTTGTAAAATAATGTTTGGCATTTATAAGTATGAACGGATTGCTCTGTCTGATGAAGGAGGTTAAAAGAACTAAAAAGACTAAGAGTTTAAATAAAGTTCGAACTTGTCATCCAAAGTGTTTGCAAATTTTAAAAAATTAAACTACAATTACTAAAGCATGGCCATAAGCCGCAGGCTGGCTGTTCCAGTACCCATTCAAATGAAAAACCCTGGGGAGTCAAAGGGATCGCAACGTACAAGACAGACCACCCAGGCAAATGTTAAAGACCCACTGTTGTTTTACACATGCATAAAAAAATGCAATGGGGGGGGACAGGGTGGGGCGTGCATGTCAAAAAGTCAAGTTCAACTAAATGCAAACCAAAAGGGAGAAAAGTAAAAGACTGAAAGAGAGAGAAAAAAAGAAAGAAACATGAAACTGTGTTTCTGCTCATCTCAAGCACTCATCAGATGGCAAATATTATTTTGGATGATGGCCATTTTACCAAGAGAGAGAAAGCCAGAGGGAGGAAGATGAAGAAAGGGTTCATGTACCTTATTATACGGTGGTCATAGGGGAAAATTGCAATCATCTGTGACTCACTTGGAATAACTTACACACAGCAAGAGTTTTTTTTTTTCTCTCTTATATCCAGATTTTTTTCTAGGTTTTAACAGTCATAGCCATTTTGACAGAAATCGCTTGAGACCCAGCATCAATTTTGCAAGTGAAAGAGGAGTGAAGACTGTGCCCTCTTGACAGGGTGGCAATGAAACCAAACTCGAGTTACTTTACAAAGAAAGAAAGCGGGAACACAATTATGTGTCTCTGCAGGGAAAATGCTAAGGGAGATCATAATAGCAAAACCCAGGTTTGATCTGAGGAGTGTGCTTGTGTGCATGAATATGAACGTAGATCACATACACACTTCAGTAAGGTATCCTGAAAACTGCTACCTCAAGGCAGTAACTCATTCAAAGAACAAGCCTCCAAACATTAAAAGAACAATTTCAAAGTGAAACAACTGAGTACATTTTGTTCGGGGTCCTCTGGGTGCACTCACTGTGGTTATCCTCTACATTTTGCCTTTAGAAAACACACACACACACATATATACACTCTGGTCTGTTCAGCCTGTTGTAGCTGTCTGGCTGGAACAACAGTGTATGAGACAAGCACTTCCATATGTGGTGGGCACACACGTATGTGTGCATGTATACATAGACACGCTGAGAAACATGCAAGTGGCTGACCATGCAAAACAGGCACTCGTGTAACCACATTCCCTCCACAATCTTGACAACTGCCCACAAAGCAATCACTAATGTCAGTTCCATGTAGTGTGAGACTGTGCTATGTTCAGGTTTTTTGTTGCAATGCAACACTGATTTACTGGACTGTAAAAAACATCCCAATTACAAATTCCTAAACAGTCACTTTTTGATACCTGTCAATAAGTATCATATATTTCACAAGCAAATTTAGCATTGGTTTGTAGTTGACTCAAACATCCCTGAATGAATAGCCATAATTAAACTCATTTGACAACTCCAAGTTCTCCTGAAATAGAGATGTGATTTAATGAGGACTTTAAAGCCCCCAGTAATAAGTCACCGTGGATTTACAAGCTGGAGCAGACACCATGTTACTGTTAATGGGCTGCTACTCCTCAGATTACTGTTGTTGGACACTCGCTATAGTTGGGTGGAAGCTTCCTTTCACATTTCCAGAGGCTGTAACCTATCTGTCTCTCCATAACAATTTGGCTGTTGTCAAAGCTTCTCTTGTCGTTACACCTGCCCATTTCCCCCCAAATCTTTGAAAACTGACTTTTCACTTGCAACACAGTATCTTATTGAAGTTTTTCACATGCACTGTTGGTAAAAGAAAATTTATGTTATTTACTTTTACTGTGAGTAGTCATAACACACTTACTGTACTGGTTTATATTCTCTGAACATTTTCGCATACATTCGATACATTGCTGGGTGTACAAGCAGCACAAGTAAATGCACAGAAGTGTAGAAACAAAATTTTCAGAGCAGTAAATAACTGATGGGTCATTTGACAGCATATTTCAGCATTTATTGACACTTGGTGTAACATTTCATTGCTACAGCACAGACTTTGGCTCTTTTTACTGCAGGTTTGGTTCCATTATTATGGTCTACGTCATATGTATAATTTTAGATTGTCAATAATGTAGTTTAGTTCCTCTATTGAAACCTTTATTATATATATGTATATATATATATATATAGTGGAAATTTGGTAAACTAGCTCTTTAAACTGTTCAACTCTTGTTGTGATGAGTGTCAGACGTGGACTCCAGTGACTATTGTAAGTTTAAAACCCAGTCCTGCTGGATTAAACCCAGCTGGACATTTCTGTAAAACTGTTGATCTCAAAAATATCAAAAGTTCAGGGCCTTTTAACAATATTTTATATATTTAGGAGACTGTGGAAGGAACACCAAAGTAAACACTCTAATTGGACAAATGTGCTGCCAATGGTCAGGATCATTTAATAAATTTGGATTTTGATTTCTTAACTGCTCCATTATGGGATAATGTGAAGCTCATGTGACATATGTGCATGTGTGTGTGGCCATATATCTATGGTAATATGTGTTTATGCTTGTTTTGCCTGTGCACACAAGCATGCAATACGTGTTTACATATATAAGTCTGAATGTTTAGTATGTGTGAGACTAATTACAAAACTGTGGGTGTGTATTTTCAGATTAGTGCCAGGACATGAGGTTTTGCTTACAATTAATGGTCATTACCAGTCCGCCAAATTTAAAAAGAATGCCTCTTTTTTGCAGTAAATATACTTAAGGAGTGAATTTCTGACCAACTATGCACTCAAGATGTACAGAGCCTGAAAACTAATGAGGCAGAAAATAAAGCAGAGGCGGGAAAGAGAGTCACAGACATACTTTTGCACGCAGTCGCGCAAACATTAACTCTTGACCGTTCAACTTTTAACCCCGAGAAGGGGGTTTTCCAGCATTGCAATATCAATTTTACACAAATACACAAAGAGTTATTCTCTGAGGGTTTAATTCTGGTTCACTGCAAACAATTACTGCCTCAGTATCAGAACTACTCCTTCCTCCCGTGGTGGCCTCTACTGTGTCTCCATTTGTTTCTATCTTCAATTTGTGTGTTTATTCTCTGGAGACTACAATTTTTTTCCACACCTGTTACCATCTTTCTCTCTGTTGTCCTTTCATTTACTCTGTTTCACCAGCTACTTTCCATTGCAACCCATTACCAGGTCTCTTTTAAAGCTTC
Organism: Melanotaenia boesemani; assembly: GCF_017639745.1. Lineage (NCBI taxonomy): Eukaryota > Metazoa > Chordata > Actinopteri > Atheriniformes > Melanotaeniidae > Melanotaenia > Melanotaenia boesemani. The sequence goes on along the minus strand of NC_055698.1, from coordinate 13,761,047 downwards.
GACAAGAAAAAAGTAACTAACTACAAACCAGGCTCACTGGTTCCACGAAAACCTGTAAACTTGCATATGTGCGTATCAACATACATAAATGCCCACCATTTCTTGGACATTTGAATTTTTTTCACTTCCAAAAAAAAAAAATCTGACTGACTAGCCCCACAAAACAAAACAAACCAAAAAAAAAAAAAAAGATGCTGAATAATGTAATCTGTTATTGTTTGTTATCTTGGTCCACTGATCTCAGGTCTGTTTGGCTGCATATATCACTAAGTCTGCTGCGTCTGTATTCCTAGCGCAGGAAATAAAAAGGGGAGCATTGTGAGGTTTTCAAATTGTGACGCTGCCTCAAATAATCACAGCAATTCTTGCAGCACACTCATTGCTGATGTGAGGTCAGCGTTAAAAACAACTGAGGACACTGTGATCGAAGAAAGCAGCAAGTGAAATACAGCGTGGTACAGGACAGTATTTCTCAACGGGTTTCTGTTCAAATCCAATAATGTCATTTCATTCTTTTTCTGCAAGGTTTCAGTGAAATGACATTCAGGATCTCTGTGCTGAGCATTCCATCCAAATCCACAGAAATGGGAGATCCTTAGAGGGCTACAACATGGAAAACATAATGGTGGCACAAAAGAGCATGAGATAGATCATTAAAGTCACATTGAGCTGCAGACAGGGCATGTGGCACTAAGCTGTCTCAGCTCCTGTATTGTTACGTCTCTCTTGGAGCCTGAGAGCCCATCTTCTATCATCATTTAAAAAAAAATCTTTTCTATATATTTTATAGACGTAAGACTTAAACTACGTTGCTGGTAGACCTGAAATTTAACAGATGCCTGTCGTTTTGGTGGTTTAACTGAGTTCTGCTTCAATTCCAAGTTTGGCTTTAGACTCTTTAAAAGTAAACCTTTATATTATGTTCTAAATGTGAATGTTCCTTTGTATTTGTCTGGCCGCCTCAAACCTTAAATCCATCACAGTCCCCAGAGTTGAAAACAAATCTGTGGGCTGCAGGACATTTTCCAGCCACACCACTTCTTTCTAAAATAACGTTTCTATGGACATCTGACTCCTCTGCGCCCACTTGGATCTAATTTTTATATAGTTTTGCAATCTGTTTTTAATTTGGTTATCCTGATTGTGCATATTGTAAATTTAATGTTGCTCTATTCCACGCAGAAGATATTTATCATATCACTCACTGTCAGGTGGGAGAGCTTATTTCTGTGTTGTTCTTCTTAAGGTTTCTAACAGTTTTATCCCAGTAAAATGTCTTTTTGGTAACTAAGAATACTAGGCAAAAACACTGAAAAGATTCTTGTAATTATTTTTTATTTTAGATAAAAAGAAACAAGAATTAAAAAAATAGAATAGCCACTTTTTCCTCTCAAATGGATGCCAACACAGTAAGATGTTATTGTATAAAACACTCACAACCCAACACACGTTGTTTGACCTTAGTCAGTCTGGTTACTGTCACAAAAAACATTAGACTTTACTTTTTTTTTTCTGCTACGCCCCTAAGACAAAACATCTCTCACAACAAGAAAGTCCATTCATACCAATTAATAGCAGTAAATAGCTGGAGCCAACCGTGACCGTGGTTAATCTGATTGCCTAGCACAATGGAAACTTCGTCCAGACAGACCAGTGAGCTTCCGTCAGGAAAAAAACACACATACATGGCAACACGTCACAATTTCAAGACGGCAAATTGGGTACGGAAATGAAAAGCCTGATCATTAGCTGGTTTAAATGAGAGTCATTCCCGTAAAGTTTTAAAACACAAACTATTGTGTAAGAATACAAACATGTGCAAAGTCAGATTAAATCCAATTTGATGAAACTTCAACACACACTCTTTGACAACGTACGAGCCAGCCGCCCACAGGACAAGGAGGGAAAATATGAGAGGTTAGGAGGTCAGAAGTTCATGAAGCCAAGGGAGAATCCCTGACTCATCTATGAATTATTTTATGTTTTATTATTATATGCATGTGTGCAAAAATTTACTTTTATCATATTTATATAAAATTCAGGTCTCAATGGCATTTAAAAAAAATTAAATTATTATTGTTATATATTAACAGTAATATGCTAATCTTTACAAAGTTTCTCTTCTCAATTTAAAATCTGAGAGATTTTAAATTCTGTTTACACTTTTAATAATCATAAAATATGCAGAGAACTGATTTGAATTAATTTCACAAAAGACAATAAAACTGAATAAATGAAGTAATAGCTGAAAACAAATTAAAACAGATTTTTAAAAAAAAGGAGGAAGATAATTATTTGTCTATTAAAAGACAACATACGGGGAACAAAAGAAATGCAAAAAATAAAGTAATGGAAACCCCAAATTGAAAAGTATCTTTCTATATGTTCTCAGTCTTCTTTCAATCATTAATAAAAAAACTTTGGACCATAGATATGCTTGCTGTTTTTATAAAAAAAAAAAAAAAACCTGAGGCTTCAAACTTCACAGCAGAATCACCATTTCCCTTAACAACGGACAGTCTGAATAATATATTTTTTAAATAATTTATCATTTGAAAAAACAAACTTTTGTAGAAAATGTTTAACCTCAAATGGGAAACAGCCTGTGGTACCAACAAATAAATGAGATGTTTCTTCAAGACCAAGGTCCAGTTTATTTATATAGCACATTTCCAACAACTCATGCTGCTCGAGTGCTTTGCAAACTACAATTAATAAAGTGCATGACAGCGATGCAAGAGAAAATAAAAATACAGTATGGCAATTAAAAACTAGAAGCACTCAGAGAGCGCAGACCTCAGTCAGTCACTCCCCAGAGAAAACCCCCAAAAGACCCAACAGCCCACCCAGTACCCCTTATATTTTTAACCAGATCCAGAATATCAACATCATCCAGGTCAAACAATGTGGGATTATAACATCTACCATAATGTCATCTTGAAATTTTCTTTTTTTTTCAATGATACGGGACATTTTCTGATTAGTTAGAAGCTGTAATAGCTAAATTATCCCTATCGTACAATAGTTAAGAATCTTTAAAAACAAGTCCCGGATCCAGACGGTGGTTCGGATCACCGTCTAAGGCGCTTGAAAAAATCAACAACAACTAAGACAGTGTAAACAACATTGTTATAACATCCAGACCATAAAAGTGCATCTTCAGAAGGGATTTAACATGTTCCAGTGACTGTGCAAATATATTATTTAGAGGTAGATTATTCCAGAGTCTGGGCTCCGTCACAGAAAAGGCGCTGTCACCATGAGATTTAGGAATAGTCCTTGGGATGGATAACATCAGCTGTGAGCTGGACCTGATGGTTCTTGCTGGAGCATGAAGAAATAAGAGCTCAGATGATAAAGAAGGATCTAGGCTGTTTAGTGCTTTAAAAAGAAAAAGAAAGATTTTAAATTGGATCCTGTAAGTAACAGGAAGCCAGTGTAGAGATGCCAACACTGGGGTTGTATGCTCCTTTTGTTTTGTACCAGTCAGCAGACGAGCAGCTGGACCAACTGGAGATGATGGACCGAGGACTGATCCAAACCAAAGTACAGAGAGTTGCAGTAGTTCAAACTGCAAGAAATGAACGGATGAATTACATGTTCAAAGACATTAGCTGGATGGCATGGCTTTACGCTAGCTAGCTGTCTCACATGGAAAAAAAGCTATATTGGACTACTACACTCACCTGCCTACATAGCTTAAAGAAACTATCAAGGTACAAGCTGAGGTTTTATACATTTGTCGTACAAGTAGACAATAAAGGACTAACAGAGTTGCCAAAAATGACCATTTCTGTTTTGTTTTCACTTAATTTAAAAAGGCCATTCACTGTTTAACGTCTTCACGACAACGCAATAACAGATTAATTAGTCTGTCCTCGCTTTTAAAGGCAAATAAATCTTTAAGTCATCTGCAAAGCAGTGAAATGAAATACAAGAGTACTTTGAAAACATCTTGCAAGCTCGGTTCAGTAATCAACAAAAGAAAATGGCCTGAACAAACACACACCAGAAAAATGGGCAGGTGTTTCCATCTGCCTTTCCCCCCCTTTCTCTAGACACACAAGCTTTGTGGTAGTCTACAAAAGAAGGGTCTCCTGAGGCCGAGGTCACCTCCCAGCAGACCACCGTAGCTCTGCTCTGGTTCCCAGATGTTCTCATACACACACATGCATGCATGTAGGCACGCACACACATGCATGCACAGATGCAGACCTCATGAACTTGCTCTTGAAGGCTGAAAACAAACAAACCTAAATGGAGCGACATATAGCATTGCTGCAGGCACTGACCAATCACAGTGTGTGTTTGTTTATGTGTGTACACAGACTACTTGACCTCTCTAAAATGTGTTGTTAATCTTTATCTGAATGTCAAGTACATTTTACAAAAGATGCATGTTTGTTTGCAGAGTCTTTGTATATCAAGGGAACCATGACCAAGATAAACGAATTGTCATTCTGTTATTTATATATGTTAACACGTATGTATGTATATCTTACAACACACGTGAGTTAGCGTATGTGCACTTGTTGAATAAATGATCTATTCCTGAGTCTGCCAAGGAAATGAGGGGAGTTGAAGCAGGCCATTTGGATGCAGATCATGGCAGACGTGTGTATGTGCTTGGTGGTTGATGGCGGTGGGGGGCCGTGGAATCCACACCATCTATAATAATGACAGGAAGCAGGAAGTACAGCCCCTTCAAAGTCACATGGCTGCCAGCTGTACTGGCAGTTAGAGGAAGGAAGATAAAGAAGATGATAGGGAGTATGTATGTGTGAGTGTACGTTTCTATGTACACTGTGTGAGTGTGGGTCTACTTGTATTTCCATTCCAACATGTGTAGAAGACATTCGTGAACATGACGTCTTCATTTTCAAACAGCACAGAAATAAAGTTCAGTGTAGCAGAAAAAGTCCAAGTGTCCTCCTTTCCAACATTCCTTCACTTTCAATATAAAAAATCCAACATAAAAAAATCTTCAAATTTGCCCCAAATTTTCATTGTTCTTCCAGTTCCAGTGCAGGAATAAAGCTCAGCCATATGGATCTGTTTAGCTGCTGCAGCTTAGCACACACGTGAACGCCTACTTGCAGAGACACAGATACGCATATTTTCACATGTATGCCCACGTAAACCTCACATTCTTTATGCAACCAAACCATAAAACCACAGATGCACACATGCACAAAAAAAAGCACTTTTTTTTTATTTTATTTGCACCATATCCTCCCACACAAAATCACAATGAACAGAACAGGAGCTTCACTATCCAGGGTTACTAAACTATCCCTACCTGTGAGCTGTATATGTCTTTAAAAAGTTTGATACTTGAAGGATATCAGGGCAGACATACACATGTGTAAATCTTTAAGTACATACAGCACGCACTCAATAAATCCTCCACCATCCATCAAAAAAATCTCGGGTGAAATGCATCCGTCAGCCTGTTTCCAGTTATAAGTTGAAAGTATGATGCTCTGTGACTGAAGACATAATAACTTGACAGTCAGACACTTGTCTGTGCTCTATAAATCACTCCAGGTTTGCAGGCTTAGAGCTGGTCAACCAGGGCAGTATCAGTTTCAACCAAGCAGAAATGACAATCACAGCCGCAGCAGAGCCTAAAACTGTTTGAATCTAAAAAGACTATTTTAGTTTATGGAGTATATGCAGTGTCAGTATGTTTTTAAAGCCACTTGTGCATTCTTATAAACACTTACCCTCAGATATGTGGGAGCTGGATGGTGTCTGTGTCTCTTTGCTGTAAGAGACCACCTCTTTTGGAAGGAAGTCTACCTGTGTGATCTTAGAGGCCCCCAGCTTCTGCATCCTCCGCCTGGATGAGAGAGAGGATGATCCTATTAGCATAGTTATATTAAGAGCATTTCATAATTGGTAAAAGAGGCAGTAAGGGATATTTAACCCTCACATTTACTTAAAAATTATGTGTTGTTTAAAATGAAGCATGCAATGTATGTCTTTTTCTCAGACAGTGAACAGGAGGAGAGAAGAAAGATGTACCCGAGCTCAGAATCAGCTTGTAGCTGCAGCACAGAGGGGTCTGTGTCCCACTGCAATGTCCTGATTTCACCGACAGGGGGGGCAAGAGAGGACGTGTATGTTTACAAACATTAGAACCAAGCAAAAATGCAGAAACTCATCTCAGTGGTGCACAAGCACATATCATCACATCTATCCACACACAATGACTGGTCATAGATCACTTAGCAACACAACGGGAAATACCACTTTAACTACATGCAAACATCTCACTGTCAATAGAGGAGTGTTTCCATATGTGTATATTTTATATCAATATACATTTTTTATCTAAAGACATCTGCACATAGCTTGTAAAGGATTTCTTTGTCTTAAACAAATGTATTTAAAGTGCAGACTCTTATCTTTAAGTTGAGGGGATTTGCATCCAAACTAGAGAAAGATATGAAGCAGTAAAGTTATAATAAAGTAATATTGAATATAATATTGAAATTTACTGAGTTTGAGAAAAGTGCTGAGCCTACTGCATATTTCTCAGTGGCTTGTTGGCTTGTCCCATAATGGTACCTTACAGGAAAATGAAAGAGCATCTAAAACCTGAAGGACTGGTTGAATGTATCTCAGCTGTAAAAGGTGAACACCATACCTCTTGATGATACATTCAAGTAGAGAAAACACACCTGTTAGACACTCAGCTTGTGTCATACAGCACTAGGTGAACGTGCCAAGAGAGTGCATTTCTTTATCCTGACAGACTGGCTGTTTTACAGTTACACAGATAACACTTAAAGCAACACTGTCAGCTCTGTGAAGACTGAAATGACCTCTGTGGCTCAGGTCATGCAAGCAGAAATCACTCAACCTGGTATTAGAGACAACAGCAGGGTTTCTGACAGGAGTGGACAAATAAAAAAAGAAGGGGGGGCTGCAGCGTTGTAATCATATAAATCATAATGGAAACACTTCTGTAAGAGCACTGACAACGTTGTGGGAGTCTCTAGTGATCAGAACCTAAGCTAAGGAAGAGTAAAGGAGGGGTTTCCTAGGTTTGACATGAAAATGCTTACCTTGAGGTCTGTGCTTGGAGCTTGTTTTTAGAGAAACCTGACCTATGAATGGACACACACATACACAACCACAAATGGAGAAGCTCAAAACGGCATGCCATCATCCAGAGTGGATTTGGGGGAGGAAAAATATTTTATCATTCCAGGCATTAGAGCTAACTCACCAATTTGTAAAATCCAATTGGTAAAAGCTAAAAATAAAGATGAGTAATTTTACATATGAGCATTCCTTACTGCTAGAAACATCTTTAACTTCAACTCATTATTTAGCCCCAATTCCACCCATGGCCATACCAGTATAACACATCACTAATGATCCCTGAAGGCACCACTCACACACTGTTCTCATAGTCAGCTGCCATTAAAAAGCAAATAAAAAGCGCTTGATGACCACTATTGTCGTAGCAGTTTTCACTAGAGCACACATGAGCTGAAGTTATTGTAAAAACCTGCAGCGCTTGTTCCAGGAGCAATGGATGGATTAGCATATGGAAATGTACATGCTGCAGCAGCAAGTATGACACATTATCTTAGAAGTCTTCAGGGCCGTGGCAGAAAGGGGGAGCTTACATTTTGTCACTCGTGTTTAGGTGAGCTACCTGCCTTTAATGAAATCTAACGACTCATGTCCAATGCTTCATACTGAGAGCAAACAGTTTTCTGAAAGCTTACAAGGATGGTGCATTTTGTTTCATGGAAAATAGTACAGCTGGGACTTCCTGTGAGCTCAAACTTTTCTATATTAGTGATGTGAATCAAAAGCTGGACAGTGGTCATCAAAACACTGGTTGCCATGAGAAATGACACTAATACCACATTCAAAACCTAATGAGGCAACTGCACCATAAAGTGGTACTCATCCTTACCTATACCTGTCATGTCATCAGAAAAAGAAGCAGAAAGTAAATCAAAAGCTCCTTAAAATTAGAACCATTTTATATGACTTCAGGAGAAATGTGCCTGTTTGGTTATTGCTGTTTTTCCATGAGAATGTGACAAATTATTATGTTTATCATTGGACAATTAAAAAAGGAACTTAATCTATTTTTTTATTTTATTTTATTTCAAAGCTACCAAATCTAGAAAATAAAAACTCCTGTAGCAAATCTGTTTTCTGTTCTGTTGTATTTCGGCCTACCTGCCAGCTGCTCCTCCATCAGCAGAGTCCTGGCTCCCCGTCTCACTGGGCGTGCTCACTGATTTGGACGGGGATATGGGGGTCGGGACTACATAATCAATATAATAAAAAAGCATTTTTAAACAAAAACACAACTGCTGCATCAGAACAAAACAAATGATGAACAAAGAAATTAAAAACTTTCAATTACAGAAGAAAACAGCAGGGTCTCAGGTGCATTGTTGGTTTTAAATTTCTTGTCATTGTGTATTCTGCTTTTAGAGAAGTACTATAAATAATCTGAGCTAACAATAGGTGCGGCACTGACCCAGTTTAGAGGTGTTAGGGGTGTTATTACAATATCAGACCACTAGAGAACAGCTGTATTCCAGAGGTTTATAGGACACAAAAGACACCTGGAGATTCATCCTGGTGTTTTATTTTAGATTGGTGCAAAAGTAAAGTGGCAGTGTGTTTTTCAAAGTTCATAATAATAATAAATTTTATTTTTTGGCGCCTTTCAACACCAAAGGTCACCGTACACAAAAGGGAAAAAAAAAGTAAATAAAAATAAATTGCATAAAAGTTAAAAACAGATAAAGGACATTGGTATAAAAATGACACAAAACAGTCAGTTTACATGGGTTATAGGGAGTATGCCAGTTTAAACAGGTGGATTTTGAGTGCAGATGTGAATGATGGAAGAGAGTCGATGTTCAGAATCTCGGATGGAAGTGAGTTCCAGAGCTGAGAGACAGGCCGGGGGAACAGTAAGGTGAGCGGAGGAGGATGACCTAAGAGTACGGGAGGAAGTGGCAATATGGAGGAGATCAGACAGATAAGGAGGGGCCAGATTGTGAATACCTTTGAAAGTGAGGACCAGTAACTTATAGTTTATTCTGTATTATACTGGGAGCCAGTGGAGTTGTTGAAGTACAGGGGAGATATGTTTAAAGGAAGAGGTGCGGGTCAGGATACGAGCAGCAAAGTTCTGGAGAAGCTGCCGTTGCTGAAGTGATTTATTGGGAAGACCGAAGAGGAGTGAGTTACAGTAGTCAATGCGGGATGTGGCAAGACTTTGGATAAGGATTGCAGCCGCATGTAGAGTGAGTGATGAGCGCAGACGATTGATCATAATTAGTGAATGTATTATCAACAACTACAGCAAAATAGCAGAGTAGATAATTATAGTTTAAACATTAAGCTACAACACACTAAAGGCTGTAATTAATGACGTTTGTTTTCAATTTACGTATTGGTAAGTTTTACAGTAGATAATTTACCTTCTCTAAAGCTTAATAACATTTGGTTAAAGATGCATTTCTGATTTGGTGCATAAGAATATAACGTACCTAGGGGCGGCTCCGGGGAGATGCCAATGCTCTGTAGCAGGGCCTCGGTCTCCCTGCGCTTGCGATCTAAGTCTGAATCTTCAGGCGTGACCTCTTTCTTCTGCTGGATCTCTGACTGCTCAGGATATACAGAAAAACACCAGCTTACCCAAACATAAGTTTGGTAACAAGTTCACAACTCGCACATCATGATCTGAAGACTAGACGAAAACATGCACACCACACCTCCACCACAAGCTCAGCATGATATGCCACATCCTGATTAAAAAAAGCAGTCAAACACAAAAGGACAAACATTAATAGTGTGATACGATATGAGTGGCTGTAGCATGGCTTTACTCACTTTTTTCCTTACCTCTTTCTTCTTCCTCTCCTCCTCTTTTCTTTTTTTCTCCTCCCTGATCTGGGCAAGGCGCTGCTTCTTGCGCTCAAGTTCTGCCTTTAGGTCACTTTTGTCTGACATGGTGTCCTGGAGGGCTTTAATTAACAAGATCATCAACTACCTATGAGGCTACCAAAATATGCTATAGTTTTCTCAGTGCTTAAAATATAAGCAGAGCTGTTTTGCCCTGTTTAACTAATCATTCAAAAACTCCACTGATTGGTGGCAGATACATCCATTTAAAGTAGATCTATGATCACGCAAACACACATTTTAGAGAGTTCATTGTATCTAGGTCACATTTAAGCAGCCCACATTTTTTGTCCAATGCTTTATTCTAACATTTAATATCAATAATTGTCTTAAAACTGTAGTGTAATACATCTTATAATATTGTAATGTGATGACAATCTCATTTTTGGCGAACATTTCAGCAGATATAATCATTATCATTTCATCACTTGCCTGATTTTGTCGGTAAAAAGGTATGGAAGCTGTTCTATTAACGCTTAAATTAAATGAGAATAAAAGAGCTAGCACATAAAGAGTATCTATAAAGTATCTATAAAGTATAAAGCACATAACTATAGTCATTTGTCATGTCGTTTAACTAGCTAACATTAGCAAGAAATTAATGCATTAACAGTAAGCTAACAGGAATTGTGACAGTATTCATACTTACGTCGATGCATTTAAGGCCCTGCGACAAACTCTACAGGATTTATAATAACAAACAGTTGCTAATAAGGACAATTATCTAAAACATATAATCTTATGTTACTGCTACACTCGTACCTTGTCCAACAGAAGTGCTAACGATGTGTCACCGGCAAAGATGCTGTCTCACTGCTTCACCTCGACAAAATCAACACATCCTCTATCGTTACCTCAGATCACACTGTATGGAGGCCCCTCTGCTGACAGCGAACAGGCCGGTTAAACCTTGTCGTGTGGTTACTAGGTAAAACAGGGCATTTCAGCCTCCAAACCCCAGAATAAGGCATAAAACAGGTGCAGCAAACGCCGATACATCCCTGGGATGAGCAAAAAGATGATGTTGAGAAGGAGGAGAGGAGGAAATCCCACCTCTTCCTCAGCACTCGCTGTCCTAAGCAACACTGCCATCTTGTGGCCATTTAGGGAAATGCTTGAAGTGTCCAAAAACAACGACTAAATTTAATGTTGCGTGTTTCCAATCAATGCTGTAGCGTTGGAAACTGCCTCACAATAAAAGGTTTTATCTGCATGACATTATCAGTGGAAAATAGTAATGAGCCATCCGTCTTTAGCTAAGGTAGCCCATACAACTTCCTTTAAAATATAACATAATTCTGAAGACAAAACAACTCACTTGATTAAATTTATAATAAAATACAACACATTACTTTAAGGGTACATATAGAGTTAACTTAAAACATAGTTTAGTTTAGTAATATTAAATAAAACTCAAAAGCTTTGTATGCACATGCCTACAATTTTTTGACTCATTATTTAAGTTAAATTTCTAATATATAATTTCTAATTAAAAACGTATTGTCCCATAAATGGTTTCTGTCTCCTGGGGGATATAGACATTTGGCAGGCTGTAGGGGGGAGGTGCTTTAAGTATCCACACGTCATGTCACGAGAATGTCTTAAGATGGGGTAGGAAAGGTACACAAGTCACGTGACTTTATGTCAGTATTGAAAACTACATTGATACATTTATATCAAACTCCAAAATGGAGGCCTACGAGGACAAAGATGATGATCATGGGGTAAACTTTCTTTATTTTTCCATACTCTACAGATAATAACATAAAGGTATCAAATACTCATTACACCTAAAAAACATTTAAAATGTGTATTACTGATACATTCACCAGTGTACATACCTTTTAAGGTATTTTCTCTCAGTATGTTCTGACAGTACAAGAAAGAGGGGTGGCATCTGTAGTTTTCTTACCTAATGGCTTATCTGATTTAGATGAGGGAAACTGTGAGTAATTGTATTGTATTGTAGTTTGTATTAGTGATTGAGAGGGTGATTGTAAGAGACCACTTCCCCATTCTGGCAGTGAAAGGTCCATACAGGATGTATCAGACTGGACAGAACACCATCATGTGACAGGGGTGCAAAGTGAGGCTTTGCATTGTCACTAGTCAAAATCCTCACAACTGTTTCCACAGCTTCCACTGTCTATAGGATATCACTGGTGTAGCTCTAGAGAGAAAACGTTTGCTTAAATACAGGAGTAAGAGGGTTTATTTATTCAAAACTACATTTGTTTCCAGCGTTCAGTACATTTGAATAACTGGTATTCAGTGTTTTCTCTGCTTTTTAAAACTTTGAATTCAAAAACACAAAAGACAGTAGCTAATAATAAAAAATAAAAAGCTTACACATATATTTGAAAATTTTAAAAAAGTTAAATTTGTGCCCTTAATGGGTAACTTTTTCTGCCAGATACAAACTGGGAAATGAAAACTAAGGGTCATATTTTGGAATAAAAAATAAAAAAAAAGAAAGAAAAAATTAAATTGTGTCATTTAATTAAGTGTTACATTTAAAAAATAGCAATTAATTCTTTTCACAAAAATTTCACGTGTGATTGCCCATTTAAGGGTTAAAAATGTTACCTGCGTTGAATGATTGGAAAAGGTAATTAGATAATATACAATCTAGCAAAAGGCTGTGATGCATTGTGATTGCAGCTGCTGTGACTATTGAAAACTGTATTGTGTTAGGCCTAACGCAGATATAAAACAGGTGCCTGGGTTTCCGTTTTCTTTATGCAAACAAGGGTTTACAAATAAAATTTGGGAACAATAAGCTACTTTTTCAAAACTAAAAGCAGTAAACGTAGTTTAAATGCCCTATATAAGTACAAGTCTATTTACCATTTATTACAAATATCTTTGAAAGCACACAAGTACTTTGCATTACTCGTCGATAGGGGATGCTGCAATAAAATTACTGCTATTGTGCAGCTCAGCACGTTTACACTCAGCCTCCGGAGGAAAGCTCCGCCCAAAGTCAGAAAAATCTCAGCGCTGATTGGTTGGTTTCAATGTCAATCTTCATGTTTTCCCTGAATATATCAACATAGCTCACTCGCTGTTGGAAGTTCAATCCTGAGGGCGCAAAACAGTTTGAAAATATGGATGGGAGCTGCTCAAGAAAAGTAATGTCGAGGAATCCATAGACTGGCTCCTGAAAGAGGGTATGACGGAGTTGTATGACGCCGAGCTTTTCCTCTGCTAGCTTAAGATCGTCAAACTGGATTGTGTTGGAGTTGGAAAGGACAGCTTGTCCCCGATTTACTGACTGTTGGGGTCTACAGAGGGGGAGAGAAAAATGAAGTTCGCCCAGTTTTTGTTGAAAAACGGCTCTCTAGCTGGGATACCGAAACAAGTGGAAAGGTTCTCCAAGTTTTCCCCTTCTCCATTATCCATGAAGCAGTTCATTGACTTCGGTAAGTGCTCGTGGTGATATTTTTGTTGTTGTTGTTGTACAGTATGTTACTTGGACATACTGTACCGCAATCACATGGCTGTTGCACAACTCACGTTACTCTTTGTTTTCCACGGCAGCTGATTTTACAAAGTACTGGTCACTTAAGACAGCTGCAAACGCCACATAATTACATAATTGTTCCGCAGAGGTAATTACATGTGCACAGCTTCTTCTGGGCAAAGAGCATTCGTCCACAAAAAAATGTGATTGTGTTTGAGGGTTTGGTGGACTATTTTTTGTTTTGACTGGGGACATAGTTTGATGTTTGCTCATTTATTTTGCCCCCCGTTTTGCTGTCCCTCATGTGATTGCAGGGTCAGCCGATGCATGTGAGAAGACCTCCTTTGTGTTCCTGCGACAGGAGCTTCCTGTTAGACTGGCCAACATTATGAAGGAAATTGATTATCTCCCTGACAAGCTCCTTGGCACTCCATCTGTAAAGCTCCTCACCAGTTGGTAGGGTATCAGGGTTGCAAACTTCTGTTTTGTTTTCTTAATTATATATGTACCAAAAAAACATATTACCGTTTCTTAGCAGAAATGAGATATTACTAGTTCATCAGTAATATTGTGAAATGTTAAGATGTTTCTTAAGTGAAGGAACGTTAAGGTGCAAAGTGTCATTGCACTATGCAACTGGTCAATACATTTCATTCAAAGAGCAGTTACCATTTCAGTGCATGCACTGCAGGACAAAGATAACCGACGCAGCAGATATTTTGACTTCTAAAGAATGTGTGAGACTCAGTGCATGTCAGCTGTACACAAGTGCAATCTTTTTTTAACGTGGCTACAACCTCCAAACAGGACCTACATTTGTATTTGAAAGATCAAGAACCTTTAGGATTGGATGTTTGTCTACTGAAACTACTACTGAAATAATATCAGATTTCTAAAATCCTAGAATTTGTTAAAAGGAACCAATAGACAAATGAGAGAAAATATTATTCTTAGTCATTCATTTATTGCATTGCTGATTGAAAAAAAAACTCAATATTGCATTTGTATGAGTGGTGATTGTTGATCATTCTTACACATCAACAAGGAGGAATTTTAGCTCATTCATCTGCACAGAACAAACAGTTCAAGCTCCAGGATGTTAGCAGGTTTCCTAACATGAACTACTTACTTCAGGATTTTCCACAATTCTGCTGTATCATGATGACTTTGACCTAGTCATCTCAGATATTCACTTTATTTATTATTCTATTACCTACACTTTTGTAGAGATTCAGTTGACAGACAAATATCCTTTAGAACCGCAGTAATGTAGGCCCAAACTATGACACTACCACCGCTGTTTAACCGATGGAATAACATACTTATAAGAGAACACAGCCTCTTCCTCTATCCCAACACTTTCTGTTTAATCATAAAACAGTTCTATTCTGGTCTCATTGATCCACAAAATGTTTATTTTATGTAGCCTTGTAGCTTGCCCATGTGATCTTCAGCAAACAGGGAGAAATACTCAATAGTATTTTCAATGCAGCCCTGCATATGCACCATTGTTTTTCAGTGAGTGAAGATGAAATCATGGACTCTCGGTTTGATGCTTCTTGGCCATTTACACACCTTGCTCTTGAAGTTATCTCTGTTGGCCTACAGCTCAGAGGGAGAGTGGTGTTGTATTTCTTCTATTTGTATAAGACCAAGCGGACTGTGGATTGCTAGAAAGTCTGTCTGCAACTCTTTATGCTTTATGATGAGTTTAAAATTCAAGATACACAAAGCGCAGATGTGTATGTCTAACATGAAATAGCTGGTAATTCTGCTGTTAGTGGAGTAGTTGTAATCAATTAAACGTCTTTTGATGCTGTATTATTAAGACATTCCCTGGCCTGGATGACCTTCACAATAGTGTTTGTTGGAATCTACCTTTAGTTATTACTGCATACATAGCAGAATCAGTGCTACAGATACCATCATAGAGAGTTCAGCCTAGTTTTACTGCATGACTGAAAAGCTTAGCAGCTTTTATTTAAAACCATAACAGCAGTTGCAGGTCTGCAGGTCTCATTCTGTTTTTCCTTTTCAACCACAGCAAGTAATATGCAGCTTTGCTCTTCAGGTTTTATGCTAGCATGCTAATAAAACCTGGTGCACAAAACACATGAAAACACTAACAACAGAAGTTCTTCTCCCAGCCTCTTTAGAAAAGAGCTGTAGCAACAGATTTTGACTGTGTACTCTCTGTACTTTACCCTTCCCTGACTACCTCAGAGCTTTTTTGCGAAGTCAGCAAAAATGTTGATTTGACATTTGTTCATAATGCCTGTCAAGTAAGAGGAGACAGTATTTCCAAATATGGTTGTGGAAAAAAATCTATATATCTATTTTCACGGTGGGACTTATTCTATACTTGAGGGCTAAAGGTGAGTTAAAGAACAAAGTTGCTGCACTGATTTTAAATTCCAATTTATTTTTATAGTACATTAAAAACAACTTCAGTTGACCAAAGTGCTTCACATTAACAGTCACAGTAAACAGATAGAACTAAAACACAAAAAAGAAAGCATAGTCACACGGCCAGTCACCTTTCACCCAGTTTTTCTGCAGCGAGACAGTGTGAGAGAGTGTTAGTCCATGAGCTCAGCACTCAAGTCTGCTTCATCCACTGGCCTGGATGAACCGTCTGTGACATGACAAGCAGTTAATATTTAAGAGGGAAGGGCTGTGTTTCAAGCATGCCTTATATGATGTGTGAAATTTCACATAAATGTTTTTTTTTATTCCATCATATTTTCACTTTGTCGTCTTATTTATAGGAAATAAACGGAATGTATTTTTGTGTTGTGCCCATCAGGTATTCACAAAGTTTGATGGAGCTTGTAGACTTTTTAGAAAGAGATCCAGATGATAAAGAGGTCCTGAAAAGGTAAGTCATTAACACACACTTTTCACCACATCTGTATTAACTGTTGTTTGTAATTGACAATGACTGATATTATTTGACTCACCATAATACAGTTTGTTTGTTTAAAGCAACAGAAAAGTGCTTCACATAAAGGCAGGTAATCACATTCTTTATGCTGTTGTAGTGCAAACAACATTTAACGTGCACTATTTTTACTGTAAAAACTGTACAGCCGCGGCAGTTTCCAGAAGAGCTCATTCACTCAAAAGTCTTACGTTTAGCTCTTCAAGTATCTCCAGTCCCGTCAGTAGAAGATGGTACTTGTTTTAATCCCTTCAGTTTGGATAAGTAAACCTTTGAAAGGAAAATAAATTAATAATTTAATTTATGATTAGTGAGTTGCAGCCGAAAGCAATATATTAAAATGTAGCAGAATGATGTTAATACTAGATTGTGCATATTAGTTTAAATGAAACTCGTAATTCAACAAGACACTACTAGCCAAAGTTTGGTGAAGTGCATATGTCTTCATCTGTTGTCCTCAGCTTCACGCAGACTCTCGTAAATGTCCGGAATCGGCATAACAACGTGGTGCCTACCATGGCTCAGGGTGTGTTGGAGTACAAGGATGCTTTCGGCGTGGACCCTGTCACCAACCAGAACGTTCAGTACTTCCTGGACCGTTTCTACATGAGCCGCATCTCCACGCGCATGCTCATGAACCAGCACAGTCAGTATAGCACTCTGTGATTAACTGTGAGTTAATCAACACAGTTGCTAGCACTCACAGCTCATGTCAACAAAAAGGGACTCAGCCGGTCCTTGTAAACAAAGAACAGCTTTTTCTAAGATTTCATTTTTATACCAGAAAGCATTATGAGTATTTTTCACATTTAAAAAATGAGTTGCATGCATTTTCGTTACACAGCTGATCTATTTTCAATTTTGTCTTAATTATGACTGCAACAAAGTGATGTAGCGATTCAAGACTTATCTAGGATGTAACTTGTTAAGTGTCACTCAGCCTG
This sequence comes from Melanotaenia boesemani, assembly GCF_017639745.1. NCBI lineage: Eukaryota > Metazoa > Chordata > Actinopteri > Atheriniformes > Melanotaeniidae > Melanotaenia > Melanotaenia boesemani. Next base: position 13,743,742 of record NC_055698.1, on the reverse strand, counting down.
ACTTCATCGTTTTACAGCAGAGCGGCACTGAGAGATTAATGCATTATGCAAGAGTTCCTGCAGTGTGTATGTAGCTGTGTCAACAAATAACTCACACACATAGCTTCGTATCTACCTAATGCTGGTCTGTATTAGTTACAAATGTGTTACTGGAATAGCATAGTAGCTTTTTTCTGAGTGACACATACTGTTTGTTTTTGTATCTTGTAGCTTTAATCTTTGATGGCAGCGTAAATCCAGCCCATCCCAAACATATCGGCAGCATTGACCCCAGTTGTGACGTTGTGGAGGTGGTAAAAGGTAATAAATTACACACGCACACACATAATGCATTATCTATTTTCCACCAGTGTCTGTATAGATTCATGACTCTTTAAACTTTATCTGCTATTTTTGAGTCATTGTACTTTGTCTGGGGATCTAATTTTACAACCAATTTTAGGTGGAACAGCTCCACCTTTGAGTGCTGTATAGTCCTGCTCACCATGAGACAGTGCTCATTCAACATCAGTCATTTCTTTGCGGTCAGAACTCCTGACATTGTGCAACAAATTGCATTGTGTCATTTTGCAGATGCCTATGAGACTTCAAAGATGCTGTGTGAGCAGTATTACCTCACCTCTCCTGATATACAGATCACAGAAGTCAACTGTAAGTCTTCTAAAAAATCAAAAGGGGTCATATTTCAGAGTGCAGCTTTGTGCTTTTATATGATAGCAAAGTTTTTTTTGCTTTTCTAAAATCTTTCTAACCTTTTTTGGTGTAAGTGAAGTGTCTGTTTCCTGTAAGCTGACTCTGCCAAAAACCCCTGCATCAGCATCTGACATTCCTCAGCTGTAACCGTTCATGCTAATTTTACTGAGAAAGTGACAGAAGCTTAACGAAAAACATATTTTAATTAGTAGTAAAACAAAAACAAACCAGAAGAAGTCAGATCAGAACTAGTGCTTAAAATATGAGGATATAATTATCATGTTTTTGGCTTATATTTTGTGCCTTGCTTTTGAGTTCTTTAGTAGAAGTGGCACAAAATGTGCAAATAAGTACAGTACTGGTCATCTCTGCAAACATAGAAAAGCATGCACATCTACAAGTGTTTTGAAGAAATCAACACACAGATGCTAGTTGATGCTAAAAAGAAATAGGTTGAGATTACATCTTGGTTTGCAACAGCATCAGTAAAATGTATTTTGCCTCCTCTAGTTGATGCACAAATGCAGACATGCAGCCACATACTTCCTCCCTTCACTAGCTGCTGAACACATGAATGAAAGCCTACATTCACAATCCTGAAGCCAAAACTAAATTTGCACAGCAAGTGCAAGTGACGGACACCTCACATGACCGGTTTCTTAACTGGTTCTGCTTAATGTTGTTCTCATGCATATAACGTAACTGAGATCATCTGATGTGATGGGCTTAGCACAGAGAGAACAGGGCTGTCCCAGCTTTAACAAAAAAATGTTCATTTTTCTGTTTGATTTTATCCAATATTTGACAGCTAAAAGCCCTGACCAACCCCTCCACATTGTCTATGTGCCATCCCATCTTTACCACATGCTGTTTGAGCTCTTCAAGGTGCGGTACTCAGCAGACTCTAAAAGCATACACATCTTGTTTTTATTTTAATCATGTTTTTGCTCACTTGTTTTATGATCCTTGTTCTCGGTCAGAATGCTATGAGAGCTACTGTAGAGACCCATGAGACGAGCCCGACATTGCCTCCAATCAAATTGCGCGTTTCACTCGGCACAGAGGACCTCACTATCAAGGTAGATGAGGACTCTGAGAGTTAACAAGGAGTTAACATTTTTTCAATCAAAGGTAGTACTTTAGCATGTAGTAGAAATAAGTCTTCCCTGCTAACTTAATACATGAAGTATGGCAAATGGTAAAGAGACAACAGATTCTTGTAAATGTAGCATACCTTGCTTTTACTTTTAGATGTCTGACAGAGGAGGTGGAGTCCCTCTAAGGAAGATTGAACGTCTCTTCAGCTACATGTACTCCACCGCTCCCAGTCCTGTCCATGTGGACAAATCTCGTAATGCTCCTCTGGTGAGAATAAACCTGTCATCCTTAATTTTTATTCTTAAAACTTAGATGTTGTGAGAGTTTTTCAGGACCACAAGTTTCACTTTTTAAACTTTGGTCTTTTAAACTGGGATTGAAGATAAATTTAAGAATAACTCATCATGTGCTAAGCAGAAGCTTACACAACTGAACATAGTTGCAAATAAGCTTATTACACACTGGAATGCAGTCAGCAACATTTCATTGGTTTAAACTGTAACCATGACAGAAGCCTGTATGAAGACCAAACCTTCTAAACATCCAGCTCACCAATTTCATCACAGCTGCCCTAGCAAGGCTAATCTGTAACAGTAGTGACCCTGTTACTCATTGGTCTTTTCCTTCTTCATGCAGGCTGGTTTTGGCTACGGTCTGCCCATCTCCCGCCTGTATGCCAAGTATTTCCAGGGAGACCTGCAGCTCTACTCTATGGAAGGCTATGGCACATCAGCTGTCATATACTTGAAGGTGAGAGCAGCCTTTTGTTCACACAGACTGTCAAAAATAGCCACAGAGGCCAAGTTGGTGCTAAGTTCACATCACAGGCTGGATTTTTTAGTGGTGGCAGATATAGACTAAGTGCCGTTCATACAGTGTAGAAGTAATGAACATCATGCTGTAAGTTATGACTTGGTGCATATTTCATGTTAGAAAATAGTCTAAACCACGGAGAGACGCCTCATTAATCACAAATGGAATGTGGTTGGAAAGTTAAATGAGAAGCAAGCTGGATCTGATTCATTCACACACATGTGTCAGTGTATTTGCTCTCTTCTATCCAATATCTCCAGGCCCTGTCCTCAGAGTCAGTGGAGAGACTTCCTGTTTTCAATAAGTCAGCATTACGACATTACCAGACCAGCACAGAGGCTGATGACTGGTGCATGCCCAGCAAGGATCCAAAGAAACTTGGCAAGTATGAGAAGACCCGATGATGGTGCATTGAAGAAGCAGGGGGACGTTAAAACGGTTTGAATTGAAGTGTAAGAGAAATGAGGAGAAGACAGAGAAGCCATCCAATGCTACCAGATTGTGTGTTCATTTAATCTGGAAAATCATCTCACACGTCAAATCTGTGACAAACATTTAAAGAGTTCAAATTGTTCAGTGTCTGTGCTAAAAATTCACAAAAGTCAAGCTGAATCATTACTTTCTGAACTTGACTTCAAACCATCCTCCAGGTATTTAAACCCAACAAAACCTCATACATCACACGCAGTGTTGTTTTTAATGACCACATGCTGCTAATGGAAATGGAACAGTTCAAGTATTAATCTTTTTGTCTTGGTAATTGCATTTAGAAACAAGCGTGCTGTTTTTGTTTTTATCAGTTGTTTTCTTTCAAGATTATTTCTGAAGATTCAAGTCTTTGGTTGATCAAATTCCTGAGTAAAGATTATTTTGCATCAGGCTAAAAGAGTCTCAGCGTCGGTAAGATCCCAGCAAAAAGCGGTAGGAGGAGGCATACTCAGGCAGACAGGAGCATTTTCAGTTGTTGCAGCATGAACATAAAGGGAGCAAAGTGTTTCATTGTCAGTTGCTTTGATAAAAAAAATATACAATGAATGGTTCCATAGTTTTTGAAGAAAATGAGATGTAAATGAATGTGATTCTTTTGTCAGAGAATCATGAATGTCACTGCCCTCCTGTCCTTTGACTTACTGTAGCAATCAATCGATGCAAACTGAGCTAGGCTGAATGTTAAATAGTTAAAACATATATGATGTATGTGTCGTGCAAAACATAAAAAAATGTAGTTTTAACTGTTAACAACTGCCAAGTTCTCCTTTATTGTCACTGAAATGTAAACATATTTAAACTAGTCTGAAAATTAACCAGGATATGAACTATGCAGAGACTTTTTCATTGTTTTGGATGTTAGAAGCAATTTTACAACTTTGTCTTAGGGATGTTTTTAAAAATAACTTTGGACAAATTTGAAATGCCGCATCTGTGGAGATTAAGGAGGAGCAACAGATCACATCGGGATGGACAACTTGCACATCTGTCAGTGTCTTTCTCAAAGGATTGTCTTGTTTCATCAGGAAAACACCAAACCACATTCCTGCAAGTATTACAGAAGCATGGCTCTGCAGTGAACGGGCCTGCTTTGCAGACCTGGCCTGTCACTCACAGTACTCATTTGGCACTTTATAAAACAAAAAGTGCAACTAGACAAGCCCCAGACTGTTTGAACACCTAAAATCCAAAGGTCAAACAATAATGGAAAAACATCCTCCCCCAACTCTCTGACTGGATAAAGTGAGTATGGAAAATGGATGGGCAAATAACTTACAAATCACCGTATTCCATTTTGTATTGACATTCTTTTTAAATTATTTTACACGTTTTAATTTGTTGCAGAAACTGTCCTTCAGCCATTTGTTATGTAACAGGTTGAAAGCCGTCGTCCTGTTATCTGTTCCTGACAGGATTATACTCACACTGACTTTGGTATGGAAGATATGTAGAAGCAACTAAGAGATAAGCTGTATTGACCTAACTGAGGGACTTATGCAGTATGTACTGTAATGATTTCACACACTAGTCATACGTTTATACTTTGTAATTCACTTCTCTGCCTTTGCTTAGTTTGAAGCCTTTGCTTTGTTTAATATCCGGATTGCCTTTCAACTCAAACATCTGTTCACTTTAAGCATCACTTTAAGGCCAAGTGTTACTGTGCTGAGTTTGTGGTTCATCATTAAAAGGACCAGTGAATGTTGCTAATAAAAATCTTGTTTGTTTTCTGTATCTAATTGTTTCAGCTTCTTGCTGCTTTTTAGACTTCGGGACTCCTTAAATGACACTATCCTAGTGTGTGAAGTGATATCTTGTGAAAAGGCACCTAAATGCAGCTGAAAGAAGAAAATTTTGGTTTTCTCCAGTCAAAGACTAATAGAAATTAAAATGTTTCTGCTGTGTTAACACGTGTGCTGCTGCTCTTTGTAATGACTAGCGAGCTGTTGTCTCCCTCTCTTTAACTCCCCAGTGCCGCTCCCTTTCCTCAGATAGTTTTCGGAAACTTTGCTTAGCTTGTCAGTCACCATAGCGGACACAGTCCAGTGGCTTTCCGTGGCAAGCTGCCAATAGGGGTAGAGAACAGGCCGTTCTGTTTTGTTATGCAGATTCATTAGTTTGCCCCACCGATGCCATGCTGTGTTCTGGATTTCTGAGTTTGCCGCTCTGTTTAGTTGAGACATTATTGATAATATAGTAGTACAAGAAAATGAATATTTTCAATTAATAGAATAATAAAGTTAAAGAAAAATATTAAATCACTGCAGTGTCAGATGTATGTGAAAACCCTTTTTCCTCTGCCATTTCTACAAAGAGTATATGTGTTTGTGCTTGACCCTCACTGGTTTATTTTAGATTTGACCCTTCAGTCATTCAGACAATGTTCCTTGAAGCTGAACAGGTCTCGCACGCTTGCAAAGCTACAAGAGAAATTTACTTTGGATCTGAAATCAGTTCTGTGACACGAGGAACAATTCTATAAATCTACTTAAGCTAATGGTGAGGGTAAACAGGTTTTTATTTAAAAAAAACTTGTATTGCTCTGTGCTAATGTTTGCATTCCTTCATGTATTTGGACAAGACACAAAATGAATTCATGACTCTTTGCTGTTGAAGTTGCATGTTTACTTAATAGGCTGAGACCTGTTTCAAACCCATGACAGCAGGATTAAAAGGTGCAGTATGCTCACCGCTGTATCATCAGAGATACAAAACTGGAGATTGTCCTGGATCTGCAAATGCATGTCTTAGGTTAAAGTTTATGACAGAAGTCACAGACACACCTGTTTTTGTGCATGACCCATAAATTCCCACCAACATCAGTGTTAAACACCCTCTGCAGCTTGTGGCATTTTATTCATGTTTATTTGGAATAATATAGACTATAATAATAATAATAATAAAAAGAAAGAAAGGAAAATTTTATATGAGAAAGTGCTTTCTTCTGCAGTGGTCCTGCAGAATCTCTGTTAAACTGATTAACAAAACTGTTAAAATTGATTAAACAGGATCAGACCAGTGCAGGATGCTGTTGTAACTGGGTTGAATGGTGCAGGCGATGCTTTATACAGAATAACAGGCTAAAGAATATGTTTCAAAGACTTTTATTTTTAAAGGGAAAATATTAAAATGCTGTTTCTCTAAATGGGTTTGTCACCTTAAATACACAAGGGGAAAAATAGAAAGAGTTTAGGAATTCCTCTCAACTGAATATTCTATAATTACTCTCTCATATAAGCCAGCTATCGTTATGTTTATTTTCTAGAAGAAGAGATAGCTGACAGGTCATGTGGCCATTCACGTGAGAAACATATTTTTTTTTTTTTTTTTTTTTTTTAAAAAGACTGAAACCAATAAATTGAGTTTTTTCAAATTTCCCAATTTTCATTAACAATTAAATTAAAAGTAAAGAAATACAGGACACACTACCTTTACTGTCACCAGTTACACAATTTTCTTGGCCCTTATTGGATAATTTAACTCAGGGTTAGCAGAATTTTGCAAATCAAATTTGATACACTGGAAGAGCCAGTTGCACCTGTTTGTTTTGTTTTTTTCTTCAGAGTAATTCATGTATTACTTTCAGAGCATGTTGCCAGGTTCAGAAATTATAACACAAACTTACATTTATTCAACTTAGCAAGCTCTGCTTTTACATGGACATACTGACAAAGCTTGACAACAATATTAAGTTGCAGTTTCCATTTTAAAGACTAACCTTTGTCAAAGGACATTCAAAGAACTGAGCTACACTCGTGACTAAGTGCAGTGCACTGGAAAAGCAAGCACTCGCCGTGAAGTGGTTGGTCAAGTGTGTTTCTACAGAAATGGGCATATCACGAGTTTGAGAGAAAGCATTAAGGGCGGTTGCCAGGTAGATCTGGATCCTCTTCAGCACATAGCCACACTGCTGTGGGGAGACATGTTGGTCAACACTGCTGAGGTGGAAAATATCCAGAAACTCATTACTTAGACACACTTATGTCACTTAGAAGAGGTAAAACCATCATCTGTAGATGGTGAAAGATGTCAGTAATGAAAGGAGAGGAATAAGCATTCTCAAGTGTCTCAAAACTCCATACATTCATAATTAATTAATAATGCTTCTAAAGGCTTCAACTTCAAAACATCCCAAAATTATATTTATAATAAGCCATTTGATCGTTGATTGAGGAATAGAAGCTTGTGTGCGGTTTGCAGATCATCAGAGCATCCCATGGTGGAACTAAAGTTTATTATCAAAAGTACCTTCATTAGTAAAGTATCCCCTCTGGTTCTAATAATAAATATTTCTTCATTGGAGTTGGTAGGGGTAGCTCTGCAACTCCTCTCTGACAGAGCCTGCCCAGGCTGGCTCTAATGGCACATCTGGTGAGGTGAAGTAAGCTGCGAGGAGTGTTTGTGCAAACAGCAAACACTGAGTCATAGAAGTCTTTATGTCGCTGAGGAAACAAAAGGGAACAGACGCAGTCAAAGTCATTTTAACCATCAATGTATGCAATACAGCTGAGCTCTTTATAATGGTACTCCGGCTATTTTGCATAGTGCAAGAAATTTAAAGCATGGTCCGAAACATTTTAAAGATATAAGTCATTTATTGTTTTATAAGGCTCTTGGAGGCAGTGACAATCTTTGCAAGAATTACCTGGTAGCAGTCATCAGGAATAGCAGCTCTCCATTTTCTTGTAGGCTTTAAATGTCCATAAGAGTTGACCAAGATTTCAACAACTCTGGGGTAGTCGTGACAGGACTGCAACACCTGCCCAAAAATCACACATCGGAACATCTCAAAGCACCAGAATCTTGCAAAGGCCTTCCCCTGTCAACACCGCTAATGATTAAAACGTGCAACAAATGTAAAAGGCACCTTGTGGAATTGTGGTGGGTAGATTCGTGCTGCATTGTAGTTTAGCAGCAGCTGATAGCACAGGTCAGGAATGGCCATAGGCCTTACATCTGTTACTTTGAGAAGATACTGAATGGGGGCACAGCCATTGATGTCCATGGCACGTGTATCTGCTCCAGCCTCCAGCAACATCTGCATCAGGATGTGATCGCAGTTCCAGGCTGCCTTGTGAAGGGCTGTTTTATGGTCCTCTTCTTTAAGATTGGGATCTGTAAATCAAGGGCAAAAACAGAGAGCCATTTTCTCATACTGTAATATGATGACAGCATGGTTTTTCAGTCATAGTCTAGGAAATTGATCCAGAACTTCTGACCAGCTTGGTGATCCAGCAGGAGGCGACAAACAATGTGGTGATCTTGGCTGTAGATTTGCTCTTTAGAGTCAAAAGCCCAGAAAGCTGCAGTCATCAGAGGCGTCTCCTGTAAAGCGTTAACAGCATTCACCGCTGCTCCATGGGCCAAAAACAAAGCTGCCAACTCTGGGACACCAAATCTGGCAGCTGTATGCAAAGGTGTTTCCTCTTCATTGTTGTGGCTGGCCATATTAACATTTGCACCTTCAGAGGTAAAATGATCTTATTAATCTAAAACTTAAAAGGCATCTATATTTGTGCTCTTATCTCTTGTTATGTCCATTTATGCATCTTTGCCTTGTTACCTTTGAGAATGAGCTGCTTGGCACAGGCTACAGACTCTTTGGTGATGCAGTAGTGCAGGGGCATGTGTCCACTCAGAGACAGACTGTTAACTTTTGCTCCATGAGCCAGAAGCACGGCCACGCAATCACTGTTGGAGACCTCGCAGGCCACATGCAGTGGTGTTTTCCCATTGGGCATCCGGTTGACAGCTGCGCCTTTTTGCAGGAGTACTAGTGCTGTTTCCACAGCATTGTACATAACACAAACATGGATACCCATTGCCCAAGACTTCTCCAGTTTGTAGCCTGGTAGCCAATATCCTTAGAGATATCAGATAATAAGTAAGTATTTCAAAGTAACAATAAAGGTCAAATGTATGTTTTTTTTTTAATTACAGATTAGCTTGAATTGGGAATGGCCTTGATAGTTTTGAAGACTGATGGATGATGCTGGAGCACAGGATTTTGGATTACACTGTAGGTTCTGTAATAGCCTAAATATATTGCTATGATTCATTACATGTACTTCCAGGTTATGGGGTGGATTTATGTAAGTTTAGCACCATCTAGTGGTTTGAAGTCAAAATAAAAACTTTCTAACCTTGTTTGTATGACGCAAGGACCATGCTGGGGTCGTCCACTTCCAGCACAGAGTCAATGTCTAGTTTACCAGTGTGCAAAATCTGCAGGACCTCTTGTGCATTGTTGGTCTGCAAGGCCTTCAGGTACCGGTCCTTTAGTTCCTTTACAGCCGCTTGTCTGGGGCTCAACACTTCCATGAAATCGTAGACAGAGTGGTCTTGGCTCAGGCCAGCAGGCTCAGGCTCTGAAAAGTTCCAGAAAGCCTGGATGAGGTTGGAAATAATCATAAAAACTGTGACGATGAAGGATTCAAACATATCCACCATTGCAAAGTCTTCAGAAGTGTAGCCATATGAGTTGTATAGGGGGAAAAAGAGGGAAATTAAGTATAGGAAGATGGCAAACAAGGCTCAGGAGTGTGTCGTTAGGAAAAAAAACTGTGGTAGAGTGGAATGAGAAAGACTATAAATAGACAGAGAGAGAGAGAGAGAGAGAGAGAAGGGGGGATTAGTCTACCAAGATGTCCATCATGTAGTGGAAAGTCACATGGTGAGAAATAGCCTGCCTTCTGAGTGTGCCATGACAACAACATCTTCACAAATTATGAACAGTCACATAAAGCTGATTTTAGTTTATTTGGCTGTGTGGGATGCAGGTTTGGTCAAGGATAAGGGGGAAAAAACAAAAACAAAAAACAACAGAAGCAAACTGTGGACAATGACCGCACATTTTATTCAGTGTGACAGGTAGCTGCCCTTTCCAACTTTTCAGAATGCGAAAAAAAGAGAGCAAGGCAATGACAAAACAAAAAAAAAAAAGAAAATAAAAGAAAAGGAGAGTATGCACAACCTTTTAAGGGTGAAACCATGACTAGCAGTGTGACAATTATCTTATGCTCTCTATGTACATGAAAAATAAATGCTTCCAGACATAACTTGAAACATATGCATTTTTGCCAACCAGGAGCAGCGGGGTCTCATCCAGGCAAACACACAGAAAAGATCTACTGCAGAATCACATGTTGCCGCTCAGGTTTTCAGCCCTCTGACAAACTGCGCAGACACACCAGCACGATAAAAAACAAGGCTTTTTAGGATTCGTACAGCATATTGCTCTCAGTGTTGAACTATACATACAAAAAGAGTCTAAAGAGCGCAGTCTGACAACCGGCTTGTAAAGGGTGTTGGGTTATTCACAGAAGGGTTCAAGTGTTACAAAATATTCCATAAGAATATAATATGAGTAGTTTCTCAGAGGAGCACTGGAGCAGCATTATACTGTAGTTGTGTTAGAGGAAAACCAGAAGCACAACAGGAGAATACCACTGATAACATTTACATCATTCATATGATAACAGCCACTTGAATTTACCTTTATTTATTTTTTTATTAGAGGTTTTAATAGTATTTTGGCAAAAGAAAGTAATCATACAATTCTGGATAACTTATTAGGTGTTAATAAACTCTCAATTTATGATAAACAATAGTCAGTTGCTTCTAAAAATATAGTAATAAATAACTCTGATCAGTGAATGAAGTATCTGAAATCCCAACTATTCTTGTTATTAACCTGTTAGCAGCACATCAGGAAGGCTTCTTAAGACAAGAGAGAACTGTTATCAAACTCCCTGCTTTTCTATCGCAAAGAGTCTGGTGTCTCTACATGTAATGATTCTTGGGAATAATAAATAAAGATCATAAGGAACACAAAACTCAAAGAGCTTCATTATCCTAAACCAATAAATAAAATGTGAAATCATTTCAAGACATCTAACAATGTGATCACAATGTTTTAAGTTTAAATTAAAGCAATTTTATAAGAAAGTTAAAATATGCTGCATCCTTGGGGAGCAATTTCCAGTGTATCATATGAGTGTCAGGTATAATAATCTTTAAAATACCACATCTGCTGCATCTGACCATAGAAGCCATCAACATGGCAGCGATCTTAAATCTTATGGAGAACTTTCTAGAGAAATCTACATGGAGAACTCTGAGTGCAAAATTTTAAAAGGAACAAAAGTGACAGAAATGGGCCGATTAGCTTAGCATGTGTTTCGACACTCACACAGAAGCGGCTAGGTTCAGAGGTTTTCTACTACAGGAGTTTCTAAAGGCAGCAGCAGCGTCTTACGTTGTTACTGAATATAAAAAGAAGTCAAAAGCAGGTTACAAGCGGCAACAATATGCATATGAGCAGGAAGTTTAATTTCATCAAGGTTGTTTTTGTTTGTTTACTTGTTTTTACAGGTTAGTTAAGTTTCAAATTATTGATTACACAGTACCTGAAAATCACTATTAGAACCAGTCCAGTGCATACAGTATGTCCTTGTTATTGATACTTTGAGAGCTGCTTTAGTATTTTTTGTAAAGAGCCCTACAGGCCAGTGCACAGGTCACATAAACAGTATTTGCACTTCCAGTGTTTTTTGTACAGATAAATCTAAATTCTTCCAGTGAAGCTTGATTCCCAGTTCAGTTCCTGTTGGAGAGTTCCAGTGTTGTTTCCTGTAGGGCTGAAAGTAGGCAGCACACCCAGTGTTGGCAGATAGGAACTGCCTAATAAATTCTGCCACACAGACCTGACCTGTATGTGCTTCAAAGCAATATATTCTGATCAGTGTATTTGAATAGGATTTACACAAGTCTATCAAAATGGCACATCAGACGTATTTATATCTGCATTTATTACTGTACATGTACTTGGTTTTCATGTCCAGAGTGGCTGTGATGGGTAAAAGACATGTCTCTGAGGATGATATGGGTGAGGGTTCACAGACTTACTCTGGATAAGAATAAATAAACCCAATTTACAGCTATAAACAGCGAAATAAATAGAACTTAGTGGATTCTTAAAATACTAGAAACTCAGGATGGGTGTACAATGAGGATAATGAAGGGCAGCATTCTATCATCCAACTCCTCATTTTGGTTTAATTTGTAAGGTGTACAGGTCACTCAACATCCTGTGACAGGTGGGTGTGGACCTCCACCACTGAGAACTACAGAGTAGGCGTCCCTCAGGGCTTGATTGTGGGCCTGCTGGCGGTCATTTCCGCGAGATGCTACTTGCTGTGGTGCTACAGTGAAACGGGAGGTAATCTGAAGGCTTCTTTCACTCTGTCACATTTTCTCTGTGAGCATCTTTTTGCTGCTGCTCCAGCTCTCTCTTCCGTAGCTTCTCGCGCTGTTTCTCCAGTTTCTCTTGGTTCCGTTGAGCCTTTTCCATCAAAACTTTGAGATCTTTGATCTTTTTCTTGATCAGGTTACGGTCCTGGGAAGAAGTGACTCCGAGAGCCTGAAAGTAATTAATGTGCATAAGCAACCTTATTAATCAAGGGAATCAATTTCACAGATGCCATGTGTAAATAGAAATAAATAAATAAATTAAAAGTGCATTTATTAAACAAAATATTTTAAATTACCTTCAGCTCAGTACTATCAAGTTGCAGCAGTTGCTCTCCATCTATGTTTTTGGCAGTGAATTCTGGGATATGGTGTTCTAAGTTAAGTCCCATGAGCCAGCGTGCTACTTGCTGTGAAGTCCACTCTGTGATGCTGCAGTTCTGCCATTGATGCTGCTTTAACTGACCCTCATCTAAGATCTGAGCATTCAGAAGAGAGAAGAGAAGCACATACTGTATAGTGAGATGCACAACTGCACAACTCTATAGTCTAAGATTGGATGAATAATGAGTTGAGATGATATCAACAGGAGCTGAATTAGCAGTAAAACATCAGTGCGTAGAGAAAGAGTTATGGAGGCAATGAACTGCAGAACACAACCACAGTAGGTATGACACAATAACAAAACCCCAAATCTAACAACAAAAAGAAAATCTAAATCAAAGAAACATATCTGAAATCTGTGTTGTGAAATGTATTTACTTCAACGTCACTGTGTTTTGCACATCAGGGCCACCAGACACATTAATTGCATCGGACATGCATGGATAAATGGTCTCTTTCCATGATGTGTGGCAATAAGAGACAAAGACACACACACAGGATGACAAACAACCTCTGGAGGCTGGCAGCCTCAGTCTCACCTCATCATCTATCATATCCAGACTCTGAATGTTGCAGCATAGAAAACAACAGAGAGGGACTGGGTTGTTAACAGATCAGAGATTAAATAGCTTCCCTACTGAATCCTGTAACATTTCAAGACAGTAAATCTGAACGGATGTGGCGATTTTTGTTTTCTGCAAGAAGAATCAGAGCGGAAATATAGCTGTTATCTCTCAGGAGCTGTATTCATGGTCATATTTCTGAGGAGGCCTCTAAAACACAAAAACATTGCCCAAAAATGACTTTCCACCCAGGGAAAAAAATATTTCATGAGTATATGTGTACCTCGTTTGAGGAGAGCAGCGGGGTGTGTGAGCGTCCTGACATCTTGGCTTCACCGAGCAGACCACTGATTTCCACTGAGCTGCTGCTGCTGGCGCTCAGATCATCAATCAAAGTTGGTGCCTAAGAAATCAAAAACATACTTGTAAGGCTTGAGGTGGGAGCCAGCTGGCTTTGAGACTGAATTTATCTGATTAGTCGCTGTGCTTCTGTCTTATTGATATTTCTGTGAAGTGTTACTGATTATAAGCAAAATGTTGATGCATCATTATGTTGATACTGTGAATTTAATCAAAACTTTGTTTATTTCTTAGTTTCTTTCTGGGTGAGGAATGAATGAATCAAAAACATGACGGCTTTTGTTGGCGCCTGTGTGAGAATGAATGATGTGTTTGATCCGATTACTTCAAGACGTTAAAAAGGACAGCGGACTAAGATATTTAGGTTGGTTGATCAACTGAAAGAAGGAAGGGTTGTGCACATCAGTCATGTTTAAAATGTTCTACGATGTGATTAGTGGTTAGAAAGGATGAAGCTTGATGCTTTTCAACTCCAGGAATCTCTCACCCTGTAAGTGTGGACACTGTCTCATACTTTCAAACGCTTTAAACCCAAAAGCTGCTGAGAATTACAAATGATGCACAGCACTGTGCATCATCAGATTAAGCTCAAAATGTTGCTTTTAAATAATACAAAAACAGTAAGCATTTACCTTTTTTTCCCTCCTGGAATGCACATTGCTTCTCAATTACAGACAGATTTCAAAAGCTTTTAATAAAAAATTTTGTCTACAGCAGCTTAGAGGAGTCATCGGAGCCTCAGCAGCATTTAAGGTAAAAGTTAAAGTTATCTCATAGGCTTAGAAATCAGCTCTCTGGGTGGATCCTCACTTATAAGCTCAACATTACTATTAATGCACATAAACTCTGCAGTGATTATCTCCTGCTGTGCTCTCATCTTCAGCTAAGCTTGTCCTCAGAAAGAGAAAAGGACAAGACTTGTTCAGGATAAAAAAAAAAATCACTTTTTTAATACTACGGTAACAAAGTCTGATATTTCACTGTTTTACAAATGGTTTTCATGCAAGTTCTTGCCCTACAACAAATGCTTAAGTTGAAAACTTTAATTTTATTGTAGCAGGATGGCATCTGACTAGTTCAACCTGTTTTGTGACACACTTTCATTTGCAGCTTTTAAAAATGATAATTTAAAACTGATTTTAATAATACAAAAATAGTATTTTTTTAAAGTGTGGCTCAATTTTATCAAATATATTAGGGAGTATGTTGACTGATTAACATTGATTTTTTTAAAACAATTATAGTATGACGACACATTTTTGTGATTGTGTGACAGAAATTCTCCTCTAATAATAGCCCCCAATTTACCTCTTCGAGTATCAACTCATTTCCATTTCAGTGGATTAAATCATAAATAATGCAAAACATGAAGAATACAGTACCACATAATATGAATAGGAGAAGAATTGAGGCCATGAAAGTGAACTCTGTTCAACAGAAATATATTATGTTAAAACACAACACACATTTTTCATCTACAATATGCAGTGAAGCGATCAAAGTTCTGCATATTTAACTTTATGAGACATGATATAAAGGTTATAGAGCCAGAGCCCTCTTCTCAGTAGACTTATAATGACAAAAGCAAAGTGTCTTTTCATGTCTTTATCATTTGCTCGTACAGGAATCTTACATACCTTGGTCTTGGGCTTCTCTGGACTGTAATCTGCTGATGGCTCTGTGGAGCTGTGGGAGAAAGAATATTGTTGTGAGAAAGAAATTATTTAGAAGTTAATAATAATCATCAAAAAACACTTAGGAAATTACTGGTTGTATACAATGTGCATTGAAAATGGATTGCATTTCAGGAAAGACAATGTCTGTTTAATTCTACAACTTGACCCAAGAGGTGTTGAACTCAGCACCAAAAATGTTTCTTGTGCACACCAGAGAGTTTGTCTTGCCAATTTTGTCCCTTTTTGGGCTCTGTAATACTCACAAATGAGCCAGTAGCTATTAATTACATAAAGAACTATAAAAGGGGAATCTAGATCAGCAACACAACATTGAATTCACACTTATACAAAATCAGAGAATCAAAAAAGGAAAAAACTCAGATTGTGATAGAACGATATATATATATATATATATATATATATATATATATATATATACATATACATTTTTTCTTATATACATATTTTCTTTTCTTTCTTTATTTATCTTTTTATTTATTTTCTTTTTTTTACCTGTTTCCAGTTGAGGCCCTGGGATCTTTGACCCTTGCTTTAATTTTCCTGAGGGACGACCTGAATGACACGATAGATAAAAAGAATTTAAAAAAAAAAAAAAAAAAGTCATTGTGCCTAACAATAGGAAATGGGTTTTGGCTGTAACAGAATTCATTTTCAGTCTCTTTCAGTACTTAGTATTTCATCTTTTAGCAACAATCAATTCATGCCTGATTGTGTTCTCCTTTGGTTTTAATTTCTCATCACTAGTTCAACCTTTAACTCTTATGCCATCCTTGTGAGATTTTTGTCAGTTTTTCTCAGCTATTTTCTTTAGTTGGTGATCATTTTGGCTGTGCTGCATGACTTCTTTTTATATAACTTTTTTTTAAACATTTTTCTTGTTCTGTCCTATGTCTTTTATACTCTGTTGGTGAATATAGCACCCTCTGGTGGCCAAACGTCTCCACGCACAAAAACTGGTATAAAATCTTTTTTTTTAAATTAATATTATTAATTATCATTATTTTTATTTTTTTTATATATAAATTATTTTTAAAAATAAACTTCCGTCCTGCTCAAAAATACCAAATATCCAGTTATTTTTGGGATTTTAACCCTTTAAATTCCAATTTGAATATGTGAATTACTGTCTAATTCATTAAAAAAAAATAAAACAGAATAATTTTCCATAATAAATATCAGAGAAATGAGTTATTGGTGGCAATTAGACACTTGCAAGTGTTAAAGAGTAGCAACAAAACTGGTTTAATCACATTTGTATTTTTTATTTATTTTCAGAAACTTCATCTGAAGATCTTAGAAATAAAAAACCTTCACCTTCAGACTTGCTCAAAAGAACCATAATAAAAATGTATTAAATTTATATAGCGCTTTTCAAGGCACCCAAAGTGCTTTACATTGTGTCCATTATACATTCACTCCTCACTCATACGTGTTGATGCTCAGCTACGTGTGTAGCCACAGCTGCCCCAGGGCAGACTGGCAGAAACATGGCTGCCAATCTGTGCCTATGGCCTCTCTGACCACCACCAAACATTTTTAGGACTTTTAACCCTTTAAATGTCAATTTAAGTATTTGAATTATTAATTAACGATTGAAAAAATATACAAAACATGAAATATTTTGGGGCTTTGGTTTAATTAGTCTTGGATAAGTGCATGGCCACGAGAGCCACCAGAGGGTGCCAAATCTGAGGACACAAGGGTTAAAATGACTAAACACCATATTTCACAGGCACATTTGTAGTTTCATAAATTACTAAATAATTTAAATATCTTAAGGAGAGAGTTTGCAGTTTTATTTCTGGTAATCCAGGCTCTGTTTTCACCCTACTGTCTAGAAAAGCCTTGTGATGCTGCCAGTACAAAAACACCTATCAGCCAGGTTTCAGTTTGATGATTTAAACAAGATAAATTAGTTTGGATTGTGTCTTTAGAAGGTGTAGGTTATGTTAAACATGAATGAAATGAATACAGTAAATAAATCTAGCACTGACACAATTAGTAGTCTGGGCAAGATTTAAAAAATGGAGAGAAATCTTCATTGGTTATTTTTAATAGAGTGTACCCTAATTATTCTATCCTGTTGGTAAGTATTGAACATATTTATCATCTGAAACTGTTCAAATGTTTGATACATCAGAGTTTATTCACCAAATATTGATCACCATGTATCATCCTTCCAGTTCAGCTACTAATCACCAGATTTTCTTTCTATGTTCATTCAAGAAGTTTCTGGTATTTGCTGTTTTACTGTAAGTTATCATTTCTTCTGGTGTCTTTTTTTTAATTGAATTAGGGATTTGCATGAATAATCTGCTTGCCTTTTGTGATAATGGGTTTTGGGACTGGGTGTACTGGGTTCTTCAACACACCATCACACTATTTGCTTTCTGATTATGTTAAAACATCTCAAACAATCTATGATAAACTGAAGCACTCAGGATCCTTTCTTACCCAGGGTCCAGTACATGTCTTTGATCCTCCAAACTGTGAGAGTGGCTTGACATTGTAGGGGAGCCTGTGATCAGAAACAGCAAACCAATATTGTTTTATTTTATTTTATTTATCTGTTGACCATTAATTGTGTATTATGAGGGTATATGTGTACCAACCATGAAGTGTTTTTCTGGGAGAGCCCTCTGCACTGCCAGGGGCCCTCAGGCCTGCGGCTCCTCCATCACTACGAACTGAGCCAGAGCGACTGTGGGCTGGGCTTGCTTGAGCTTCTGAGACCTGAATGAAAGAGAAGGTTATGAGGTTTATAGAAGAAAGGATGAAATCAAGAAGTGTGAGAAGCAGCAAGGGTAAGTAACGTAGCAGAGGAGGAGAGACGGAAATGTTGAGCAAAAATGATTGAAAAAGAAGGGAGAAAAAAGTTCAGAGGAGACCAAGAAAGATGTCTATCTGATCTAAACAACCAGAGCTGCAGACTAATCTGACAAAAGTCACTTGACATACTTTTACCACTTCTAATTCCTTGGCCTCTTTTCCACTGGAGGAACCACAGTGCTCAGCCAGCTGTGATTACAATTTGTTCATCTAATCTGAACTCTTTCTTGCTCTAGCTGAGCTAAGTGACAGCATTAACTGGAAGAAAGCCCTTCATCCACAAGAAGTCTGTGGCTGTTACTATCACACGGATAGAAACAAGAAGTTGTGATGGTGCCACAGACTCAATTAGATTGGCAGAGCAACACAGAAATGAATTCATTAAAAGGAATAAAGCGAAAATGACAAGGGCCCAAGACACACACACAGGCTAATGAAGTTGCATGCACATTAATGACACACACTTTAGTCAACGGATGCTGGTAAATTATAAATCTGCTTCTGCTAATACTTTAGCTTGACTAAGTAAAAGACAAATACAAACCTCTCGCTCTGTGAAACTGATGCTGTCTTGGGCAACTCCTTTGGAGTCCTTCTTTTTGCTGGGTGAGTGGGGAGAGCCCTCCTTCAGGTCTACAGCCACAAACACACAATGAAAACGGAGTAAAAAAGAATCTATCTCCCATTAAAAAAAACACCCATCAAAAAAATTCATTAGCTCCGGTAAACTATCAAACCTTCCCCAATATACTAACTCAAGTCATTAATTAAGTTGCCTATTATCTTTTTTCTGCTACTTCTCCAAGCACTTAAGGAGATGCTGTCAGAAGAAACAATTGTATTGCTTAAATATTTTTAAAACGATATCATCTCATTCTCTCCTCCCTCATGCTTTCTTTTATTTTTATCCCATCCCAGCTGTGTCCCTCAACCCCCTTTGTTTTAATATTGCATAATGTACTGCATCACTCCAATCAGAGCAGATCCAATCACTCTAACAGTATCAGACATGGCACTTCTTTGTGCACGCTCCGTTCTGACAGATATAACCACTGAAATGAAGCCAGCAGAGCTTAAAAGACTTCAGGAGAACCGAGCCAGACAGATGGGTTCAAAATGGATTACTTGTTTGTTTTTGTTTGCAAAGGTCCAAAGTGCGATCTGAGTCAGAGGTGCAGCGTGAACGTGTGAGGGTTAAGCCGACAGGGCAGGGGAAGATTTAGGAAGTGCATTGCAAATGCCTGAATTGTACTCTACCGGTGTGTGGCTTTCTCTGTGTGCAGTGTTTCAGTTTACACAGAGCAAAAGTGTGTATTGTTTGAATTTTGCAATACAGGAGAATGGGAGTCAATAATAAGAATTATAAAAAAAATGTCTCATATAATAGCATAGAACAGAAAAGATAAATGTAACGTCTCCATTGACTTTAAACAAAATACAGACACATTATGGGTCAGAAAGTCATGTAACATTACTGTCATGTTTTACTGCTGCTTTGAAATATATGTATGTAGTAATAGCAATGGGAGGCGGCTAAGATCATGGACTGTTTCATACTAGTGTAAATACTCATGGGAGTGTACATTTTTATCTCATTACATGTCATTTCAGTCCAGTCCATTACTCATTATTGCAATCATGTTTTTTATAGAGTTTGTGATGCAGTTTGCAGTGTGTGTGACCAACAACAGCTGATTATGATTCAAAGATAATTAGTAGCCATTAAAGGTATTCCTGTGGGTCTTAGTGAGGTCTGGCAGGTGGTCTTTCATACATTTGCTCCAACAGATTTGTGATTTTAGCTCAAATAAATCATTCAAATTTCAGCACTGGCCTGACAATCATATTCATACGATGCATAAAGTTACAAGTGGAACTGTGTTTTGGTAGATTTTAGCGCTTTTCAAAGTACAGCCAAATCTACAACAATGTTCAGTAATTCTACATAATTGTCCCAGCAGAAAGCAGTCCCCTCACAAACAGACCTCTGGCTTGGTTTGCAGCTCTGCTGGGGCTGTGCTGCTGAGCGCTGAGCCTCTCAGAACTATTACTGTTGTTGTTGTTGTTGACCTGGATACCGTTCTGCTTCATCAGCTGCATTAACTCAGACTCTAATGTTGCAATCTGTAAAGAGAAGAACCAATAACGTTTGAATTGCAGCCATACTCCTGTCACTTTTGAGAGTTCTTGCAAAGGTTGGCAAATTGCATGTCAAAAGCTAAAGTATTTGAACCCTCAGTACTAATATACTACATCAGTGCAGTGAAAACAGAGCCTCTCTGAGGCTTTAAATACAGATTATACAATTTTCCAATACTCTTACTGCTGCAACTAGTCACTACACCCCTTTTCCAACGCAGTGCAGGACAATAGAAACATAAGTGTTCAGTGTGCACAGTAATAATATGCAGTGCAGAAAACAATTCAACTGCAGTGATGGGAAATAAGAAAAGGGAGAGGAGGTAAAACAACTTTATTACCATGCAGTAATTTTACATTAACCCTAACCACACACTCAAACAAATATGATGGTGCATGGAAACCAATCAGTGTAGAGTTTGAAAATAGAAGTGACAACAACTTACCCGAACTTGCAGTCCTTGGATCTCTGCCAGGTGAGCTTTCTCAGCCTCTTCCAGCCGCCTCCTCTCTGCATCCTCCTTCTGGATGAACTCCACTTCTCTGAAGATACAAGAGGGCACACAGATTGTAACACAAGAAAACAGGGTGCATTTACTATATATGTGGGTTCATGCTTCATCACGTGTGACAGTGGCTGCTTCTTTGTCAGCTTTGGCAATAAGGGATTTGAGGATGCTTGAGGACATCAGTGTGACAGATTTCACCCTGACTCTGCTTTTCTCAGTGAGCACACATTTACACAACACATATCTACACCCTTAAGAATACTAAATGCTGCAATTTTTGCCTGCTTGGTTGGTCTTAGTTTGGCTAACCCACTGCCTCTCCTCTGGTGCTCTGTCCTCAGTTACAGATAAGTACAAGGGGCTTATTTCATCAGTTTACTTCCATTTGGCCTGCAGGGGATGAGCCAATTAGAGGCCGTTAGCCTGGCGCTGAGCAGGAGAGGTTGTGATGGGACTGACCAAAGGAATTACAGCACAGCAAAACAGGAGTGATGCAATGCATTAGATTGCACACTCAGTTCTGACTCTTGGAATTGGTAAAATTTGGAAGGAAAGGGTACCCATTATCTACAACATCTCAGACAGAAAGGTAATAGATGTTGCAGTTTGTATGAAATGAGAAGTAATACTGGAGTTACACATCGAAGTTGTGGTCTCATCCAAGCTGTTTAGATCCTCTCTCAACAAGACAAAGAGACAGCTTTGATTTAGATAAAGATATGTAAGCTGAAGTTTCAAACTATGGCAACAGACTTGTCTGAAGTAAATTACACGACTTTGCATAGTTTATAAGTAATATGTTCCAAGACTTGGCACCACCTTCTGTCAGAGACCAGAACTCTAAAATAAAAAAAATTTATATTAGCTTAATTATCACAGAAGCAACTGCAAAAGTATTTGATCAGCTTAAGTTGCAGAAGAGCAAGTTTCCTGACCTTTTGCTTTTGCACTTTGTTGCATTTTCCAGGTTTCAGATATTTTAAGACTTTAGTCACATGTGACAGCAAATACCCCTCGCCTTATCTTTCCAAATGCATAAATGAAACTACAATGAATGCTAACAGTGAAACACTGCAGACTGCCAGGAGGATTTGCATCATTGAGAAAAGTTAACCTGCAGACCTCTCTCCTTAAGAATGTGCAAACTGCACACTGAAAGGTCGTGTTTAGAGCAATTTCTGACAAATGCTTAAATTAAAGAACATCATTAGTTATACCAATCTTAGTTTATAATCTTATTCTTCTAAATGTTCTGCAGACATACTTTTTAATACAGTTAATATATCGCAAATTGATGTCAGCCAAAACCAAAAACCCTGTTGGGGTTGCAGCCAAAAGTCCAGAAGATCAGTTTAACCTGCGTTCACTCACTTCTGCTGGAAATCTTTGATGAGTTTCTTGGCTTTGTTGTATTTCTTCTCTAGAGCCTGGTACTGGGCCTGGGCCTCCTTTAGGTGTTCGTTGACAGTATGGCAAAGGGTCTGAGCCTCGATCCAATAACTCTCCAGCTTTAACATCCTCTCCTTGTTTTCCTCAATGCTGGCCTTCAGCTGGCTTTTCTCCTTCTCCCAGCGTTGCTTTTCTCTCTCTACTGATGCCAACTGCAAACAGAGAGGAAGACACATTTACGCCAAACATGCAAACATTTAATTGGAAAGTGTAATGACATGACCACCTAATAGACCATTTTCTTAAAAAGTGTGAAAAAAATGATAAAAGTGCTCATATTTTTTAAGAATAAATAGTTTTTCCACACATTAAAAGAGCTGGTTGTGGAGTTTTTTTTTTTTTTTTGCTATGACATTAACTAATTTATTATAACGTAAAATTGCTTAAGTGGATAAAAAAAAAACTAAAAGGAGTTGTCAGTGGTAATGAGAGCTCAAATTGCAGCACTCAATTATCATGAAAAAGTGGAACTATCATTATGTATAAATAAGCTTTTCAGGCACCACTTGATTTGATCACATTGACTTCCATCTCATTAGTTAGAGAATTAATCGAATTAGGCCATTCACATTCATCAACGCATAAAAATCATACAATTCAGATTTGTAGTTATACAGAGATAGATGCATACGTGTGCACTCAGGCTGTAAAAGTAAAATCAAAATGACATTTTTTTTATACTCTTACTTGAGAAGTTTTGCAGCAACAAAGATGTTGTTTTAAATGCATACATATATCATTTAAAACATATATTAAAATGTAAGATTCCTTAGATTCTAGCCCTAATAGCTGCTTTTGTAGGAAATCTATCCTATCACGACATATCAAACATCAATTCCCAGTGGCTTCCTGACTAAAGCGAACCACTGTCCCACATACATGTACTCCATGAACTCTAGCAAAGTTCTGCTTTTTATACCCACAACCAGCCTGCTCACTGACAGTTTTAATCTCTTACCTTGTTTTTAAGCTTCTGGATCTCGGCCTCGGTCACCGTGTGTTTGATCTGGAGCTGTTGAGAGCAGAGGCAGGGGAGAAAGTGAAAATGGGAGCGAGAAGAGAGGGCGGTCAGATAATCAAATGCATGGCCGCGCAGGCTCTCTGCTGTCAATACAGTGTGAGTGACAGAGGCGGCCGACCCTGTTCTCCCCTTCACTGCATCCCAGTTCCCACACTGACTGTTACTCCCGGAGGACAGGAAACAAAAACCTAGAGATACACTAAAAGTTGAAGAATTAAAAAAAAAAAAAAGTTATTTAAGGTACTGCTCCAAACTCTAAAAACTAAACAACACATTTTTGTAATAAGAAAAAAAGGAAAAAATAACTTAAAGAGCAGTGTAAAAATCCTCAAATAGCCAGATGTAACATGATAGATGGATACAGAGTGACTGATGGAAGTTAAAATGAGTGATTAAGAGGAAGATGAGGACTTATATAATGAGCATAAATTAAAAAAAAAGAAGGGATGGGCTTAGAGCATAAGATCAAATTATGAAATGGGAGCAAATGGGAGCTCTAAGTGATAACCTAGGCCTCGACACTGAGGCCTTTCATATAGTTAGAAATCTAAAAAATATAGCACATTTTGTGAGATGGATCAGATAAAGAGAAAAGGATATTAACTCAGAGAACAGGAATTATATTTTATTTTCACTTCACATCCATTGCAGCTCCTGTAGGTGTTGCTGAAGCCATTTGTTAAATGTGTTATACACTTACAGTGGAACTCTACGGAGAGGCAGAATGTATCACAGAGTAACAGAAGTGGAGTGATCAATCAATATTACTAGCCTCACAGCAGCTAAAAAACACAACTGAGTTAACTGTCAGTAACTTAATGTTCCATTTTATTGCAGCAGTTTTTGATTTGAGCTCATTTTTAGTGATAGAACCAAAAGTTCAACAAGACTATTCTCAAAAACAAAATGTGCGAGGAGTTGTCACGATCAGGATACACACAGGAGGGAATACTGTTCTGGGGATTTCAACTAAATACAGTAATTAGGAGTAATGAGCAAAGGGCTTCCATCTCCTCTGTGTTCACACCTCTAATCATCCAGATTAGGATTAAGTGAGGGTAAGCAGATCTTTGATCTTGACAAAAAAGCACAGCTCTGCCAAGTACAGTGAAGCAGATGCACTCATATATTGTGTTTCTTTTTTATTATTAAATCGAATTATATTTTTTTTCCCATGGCGAAGTTATTCCAGTGGATGTGTGGGTATATTTTTTTAGCAGTTTACTCTTCAAAGCACTGACAGCGAACAGTGTTGGTGGGCTCCCATCAGTTGCATAATCCTCCCTCAGGGATGCTCATTGAGTAAATTAAACTCTGCATGAAAAATTATTCAAGTTTACCTCTCGGAACTTCTGGTAGAGTTTAGTGGCATCTAACTCTGATGGAGACAAGATGTCGTCAGTCTCTGGTAAATCAAACACTTCAATGTTCTTTTCGTCCCCGGCCGTGGTTGTTCCTGTATCCTCATCATCTGTGGCGTACTCTCCAGTCTGCTTCAAGAGAAAATGTTAAAGTCAGTCATGTAGTTTACATGCGGTACAGTCAGTGTAGATTTGTGAGTGATATTTGTTTTTACTTCAACAGAGCAGTGACAGAGAAGGTGAAATTACATGAATTAATTTTATTTTCATGAGATGTAAAGTCTGAAGGAGTCAGTGTCCACAATGCCAAACTTTCTTGACTTAAGTAAACAGTTTCTATTGAGCTATTTTAACTTCTTTAGCCATATTATTATTCATTTTATTATCAATAAATATTTGCCTAGTTTAGCCTGGATTTAGCAAACAATTTCAATGTTTTTATTTACCGTCCAAAGGTATTAAAACATCATCAACTAACTTTAGAATTAATATTTAACTAGCCCTCTAAATACATAATCATCATCATCGCTCTTGTCATCATCACCCTAATTGTCATCTTCATCATCAACTGCACCATCATCACCATCACTGCCAATGTACATGTGTGAAAAATATATATATATATATATAAAAAAAAAATTATTTATCTTAAACCAGTTTAAAAGAACTAAGGCTGGGTGTAGGCTTCAGGTTTTCTGGTGGTTTGTTCTAGACATCAGGAGCATAAAAACAAAATTCTAATCCTCCTTGTTTAGTTTAAAATCTTGGAGTGGAAAGCAAACTTGATCCAGATGATCTTCGAAATCTCGGTGGCCCAAATGGCCTCAGCAGATCAGATATATATTTTTGGATCAGAACCATTCAGTGCCTTGCAAGCCAGCAGCAAACACAGGAAACCAGTGTAGAAATCTGAGAACTGGAGTGATACGTTTCCTTTTGCTAGTCTTTTTGAGGACACGAGCAGCACTCTGGGTTAGTTGCAGTTGTGTCTGATTTTTTTTTTTTTTCCCAGAAAGACTTGTAAGAACTCTATTACAGTAGTCAAGGCTATTGAAAACAAATGCATGAACATCTTTTTCTAAATCACATTGAGCCACCAGTTTCCTTATACTAAATACAGTATATTCTTTAGGTAGCTGATCTGGTTCTAGCTTTAATATGGCTGTTAAAATTTAGCTTAATCATCAAAATGACACCAACTGGAACTAACTAACTATATCACTGAGGCAGTAATATAGAGCGGCGTGTTGTCAGCTTAATTATGGTATTTTGTTTGTTTCCATGATTCAAGCGATAGTGGAAACAAATAGATACAGAAATAAGGACCCAAGAGGGAGCCTTGTGTAACTCCATGTCATCTTCAACTGAGTAAATCAATAGTTATAACAAGAAAAAAAGGCAGTCCCTGTCGTTCAAGTAGGATTTAAACCAGTTCAGAACTGGACAAGAGATTCCCATCCAATTTTCCAGTCAGCAAAGTAAGATATTATAGCTGACTGTCTTAAAAGTAGCACTGAGATCTAGGAGAACCAAAAATGAACGTCTGTTATTTTACCTAAAAATGGTAGGTTTGAGATGGACCTATTGTTGTTTATCACTGACCTATCCAAATTGTTATTTTATTAAAGTGATCACTGCTGTTTTCAGGTTTTGTGGGAAACAGCCTGACAAAAGAGAGGTGTTGACTATATGCAGAGGGTTAGATGACATGCTACTCAAAACTTCAAAAGAAGGTTGTATGAAAAAAGCCAAGACAGGATGAATTTAACGCTTTCATGATTTCCTCTAACATTTACTGGTTAATGGGATTAAATCTGGACATGCTCTCTGCGTTGCTTTTAGGGGGACCAGTTAGCATGGATGCTAACTGCTTGTTGAATTGCATCAATTTTACCTTGAAGAAACAATGCAAACTCATTACAGACCTTGACAGACAAAAGTACAGGTACAACTGGGATGTGGGGGTTTGTCAGCAAATCAATTGTAAGACACCTGCATTGTTGGTGTGTCAAGTTAGTTTGGCTACTAACCTGTTGCTTTAAGCCAGGGGCGGCCAAGTCCAGTCCTCGTTAGCTACTATCCTGCCACCTTAAGATCCCTTTTTTAAGCCACCTGAATCAAATGAATGGCTCCTTACCAGGCCTCTGCAGAGCTGAATGACATGTTGAGGAAGGAATCCAGCCATTTGATTCAGGTGTGTAGAAGAATGGATGCATCTAAAGGTTGCAGAATGAGTAGATATTGAGGACCGGACTTGGGCATTTCTGCTTTAAGCAAACTGGTCAGGCTTCACGATTCACTTATAAACCTTTCTCTTTAAATAAATTGAAATATGCAATTTCCAAAATGTACGTCATGTAATTTTTCCATGTACCCCTTCGGAAACTGAATAAAGCTTGCTGGCAATATCTGAAAAACTGTAGATTAGCTAAAAGTCAAGAAATCTGTGAACAACCTAAGTTATCTGCAACAATTGAATGGCAACTTATAAAATAAAAAGATCTGATTGCAATTCACTAGCGACTCTACTTAAAGCCCCTCCCATAGGACTGAAGTCCTCACCCAGTTCCTAAGTGTCAGGCCAGCCACCCTTAGAGGCAGATAATTTCTGCTGCATGTGTTTGTGACCTCAAGGCCACAGGTGAGATCTGGGATGTAGAGTTACTGGTCAATCATCAACTTTGTCTTCCAACTCAGCTCTCTTTTCACCACAACTGACTGGTACAGCATCCACATCACTGCAGATGCTGCATCATCTCCAATGTTTAGATCCACAGCTTAGCAAACATGATTATCCAGCTTTTATAGCTAAGGCATTTGCCCTTCAATGAAAACTCAACAGGGTGCAAAAAAAACCTCAACTTTCAAAACAGCTGACTAGTCGGCCATCCAGCTGTGCAGCTACAGTGTTTGCCTCTAACTTCCTGCCTTCTTTCCCATTTCTGTTTAAAGCTACGACAGTCAAAGCACATCAAGTTGTGCTGTTGTGCTCCATATTTTTTGATGGAAAACTACCACAGAGTTCCATTTTCCTAAATCTGCTCTCTCCTCACGCTTTGTTTTGTCTAAGTAATGATATTTTAATGCTACTCGTTACGTAAAATTTCAGCAGCCTACTAAGTAGACCAAAACTTTGTCGAAAATAAATTGGTTTGACAACCTGGTGAGATGAAAGGAGCTCATCACATTTTAGTAAAAATAAGCCAGAATGCAAATTATGCTGACAAATCTGAATGCCATGTGTTATTATCGTCAACCAGTCACCATCTTGCCTCAAGGGCAAGAGGGAAGTTACAGGTTAAAACTAAGGAGGTCTGAGAACGCAAATTCTGGATGTTAATAGTCTTTGATTTACTAAACGCAAGCTCTAGATAATTATAAGTCAAAAGAAACATCACAATATTACAGCTTAAAGCTTTGAACAGCATTAAAATGTAAAACATGACATTTATGTAGGCCATCTTTCCCTCTTTCTGCTTCTCTCAAACTATTGCATAATGAATGTTGGCAATGACCATTAGGCACTGAACCTAAATTGACTGGTTGATTCAGTGTTTGGCTGAAAAGCAATAGAGTCCAACATTTCCACTGGCACTACTTTATGAGAACATCAAACTTCCCTTTTATATATACTATATTATATACTATATCCATTATATACTTTATCCCTGATGCACAAACACACTTCAGTGTCTCAAGTTTGATATCTGCTCTCATTATCTTGGTCTATATCCTGTCCTATCTTTTTCCCTCCATCCATATCCTGCTCTAGTAACAGTGCTCAGGTCTGATTTGTTTGCCTGCATGGCTAAAACACTGTCCTATTTCCATAACAGGCTTGCTTGTTGCCATGGTATCTTCCTATATAAGGCCCCATGTAACTGAGGGTGAGACAGTCAAACATCAGTGGTAGTCAAGCATCAATTTATCATCATTGTCATCAATGGTATAACAGCATACAATATGCATGAAGAACTCAGAGAAGAAAGGACAATTTCAGGAAAAATACTATTGCTGTTTAGAGGGTGCTCAACATGTGATCATCTGCTCCATGAGAAAGTGCTGGAGGAAAAGGCTGCGATTGCTCCCTTGACTTGAAACCAGGCCTCACACAGGCTCTGACTTAGGGGATGTGTTCCTTTGTGTGTCCTTCATTCAGGGTGAATTCACACCAGTCCATTTGATTCAAATTCTACTCTGTTTGCTTGTAAATGCAGAAATGAGCTCTGATTTGGATCAAAGAAGAAAACGCTCATCTGCCTACAAATATAGGTTTCGGTCCACTTCAAGTTAACCAAATAAAAAAAGTGGAATATATAGCAATGGGCATTGTGGGTTTTCTAAAGATTTGATGCAGCTCCACGTAGAAACAGAAGTTGTCCTGCATTAACCACAAGATGAGCAAATTTTATTCTTTGTTGTGTAACATTATATTATATTATATTATATTATATTATATTATATTATATTATATTATATTATATTATATTATATTATATTAAAAATAATAATAATAATGGATTAGATTTATATAGTGCTTTTTCAAGGCATCCAAAGCGCTTTACATTGTGTCCATTATTCATCCACTCCTCACTCACATCTAGTGACGGTAAGCTACTTGTGTAACCTGGGACAGGCTGAAAGAAACGTGGCAGCCAATCTGCGCCTACGGCCTCTCCGACCATCACCGAACATTTATCCACACTCATTCACCAGCGATGCCAACACTGGAGGCAAGGAGGGTTAAGTGTCTTGCCCAAGGACACAACGACAGATGACTGGGGGAGTAGGAATCGAACCGCCAACCTTCCGGTCATTGGACGACCTGCTCTACCGCCTGCTGTCCCGATTATATCATATTATATCTATAAATATAAAGATGTAGATGTTAATTACACATAATTTTAGTATAAAGGGAGACAAAAGTTTGTGCCTCTTGTCTGCTGCCATTCAGTTTTTATATGAGTTGTTTTTTTCTGAGGTTTAATTTTCTTTGCTTTTACTGTGTGCTGCCATTATTTTTAAGAGTTCATTTAGATTTCAAATTGTTTTCTGTTGTTTGGTTTCCCTTTAAGTTGCTGAGTGGTTCAGGCATTTTTTTTATCATTAGCTTGTAATTTTATGGACATCTATTTTCTGTTGTTTACTCTTGCAGAAATTGTAGTCATTGTTTCCTCCTGCTCCAACAATACACCCAAAAAGCCATCTTATAATTTAGTTTTTATTATAAAAGTACTTGTGCTTTGGACCTGGGTTGGTATAAAACATTTTGATGGGACAGTGGGTTGCATTAACATAGAAATCTCCTTTTCTTCCTTCCGTCCCTTATCACATAGAAGTGAGATGCATTTGTGTGACTGTTTATTCATCTCTGTGCTGATGTTGCCAAAAGAGAAAAGACCTGTAAGCACTGTTGAAGAATTACAAGTGTGCAGAATGTAAAACTGTGGGTTCTGAATATGATTTATGTTAGCTTTACTTTGCTTTATCTCTTAGCGGTTGCTACAAAAACAAGCAAATCTATATTTCAAACCAGGGCTGCAACCATCATCAATTTATTAAAATTATGCCAAGAAATTTGTTTTCACACCATGTTTAGTGATGCTTTAAGTTTGCATCTGTTATCATCATCCAGTCAGCAACTTAATTTGTCCAATACTTCAGTCTTTGTCCATATCATATAAAGAACATTAGCCTTGTGACAACTTGTGTTTTAGCATTTGAATCATGCCAAATGTGCTGTATGAATGGATTTAAGTATAAATATATCTTTTTTGGGGGGGTTAATATTTCTAATTTTCAACTAAATTAGCATGATCATGAATTAATTACACTATATTGCATAATTGCTTTGTGCATTCCAATAAAAACAATTCAATAATACCAAAAACTACATCATTTTAAAGTAGTAATGTATATCCAACTATATCCAATATATTTATTAGCTTCCTGTGTGAAAAATACTACCAAAGACTGCTTCTTGTCCTTTCCCCGTGTGTATGCCTCCATTTGACCAGTGACAGATAGGCACAAATGTGAGTTAGATTATCTACAGCCTACAATGAAATAGGTAGATGACTCAGTTTGATGTCTATTGTTAAATGAGGTAGCACTTCTTCCTCCTGATCCAAATCTGCACACTGATACAAAGCTACCTGTCACGTCAGGGTATGTAGCTCTCAGAGCGAGAATTAACAATGACCCATCCATCCAAAGAAGACTCTTTAGAATATTTATGAAGACATTAATATTGATGAGCTCTTTATACTGCCCGAAACATCTTTCTAAGTGTTTACCCTTTCAGCATTTATGGAAGAATTCATGGGTTCTTTAGAGCTCCACTGTGACAGAATTCAAGTGTCTGCTTAAAGTAGGTTTTAATACAGGCTATTCAATGATTAAAATGTTCAATGCAATCAGCAGTTTTTATGCTTCCTTTCCTTGTGGTCACCTTTTGGAAAGACTCTTTTAATTTGGGAAGTGGGAACAAAACCTCAGCTCCTTGCTCAAGAAGGCCCAGCAGCGAATGTTCTTCCTGGGGCTTTTGAGGAAACACAGACTGCTCCGCGAGCTGCTGCTGCAGTTCTATACAGCAGTCACTGAGTCTGTTCTGTGCACCTTCACTACTGTGTGGTTTGGAGTTGCCACCAGGCAGTACAAAACCCAACTACAATGCTCTGTGAGGACTGCAGAGCACTGGAGCCCCCTCCCTATCCTCTATCTGTACTCCTTCAGAACTGAGAGGAGGGCAGGCAACATCATAAAGGATTCCTCTCACCCTGCACAGTCTTTTTGAACTGCTCCCATATGGCAGGTGCCTCAGAACTCAGCAGACCAGGACTAAGAGGCACCAGAACAGCTTCTTCCCCACTGCACTCATGTTACTGAACAGATAAACAGCTAACCGGTTGCACATTCTGTAACTGCACCTACTCACTTTCATGTTTTTCTTATGCTGCTCCTCTTCTTTATATAGTACATATTTAAATCTGTGTTAGTATTATACATCTGACAGCAAAAATATCTTTGTATGTGTTCACATACTAGCCATATACATCTGATTCTGATTTAAAGTAGCACTACATAACTTTCTAATCCTAAAAATATATGGTTCCAACTCGTTTTGAGGGCACACATTCCTGTACATTCCTGGAGTCGTTGTTGCCCTGTAGCATCCCTAGGCTGAAAAACTGCACTTCACAACTTTTGCTTCTGGGACACCACATCATAAAACAGCTGAGTTTCACTTTATGTACCGTGTCACATGCTGGGACTGGATATCAACACACTGGCCATTTGAATGCACACCACAGCTGATTTGTGAAAGAAACATATAAGGATGTTATCGAAGGAAGAGGAAAAAAAAGAGATAAAGGGGCAGAACAAGAGATATGACAAGAGTCAACATCAGATGTTTTTATTGGCTGGAGAGAGCTCAGAATACAGGTAGGATGCGTCGTTAGGGGGCATGTCAAAATCAGCTAAATCTACATAGCGCAGCTTTAGAAAAAACATCTTAAAGAGTACAATTTGAGTTAATTTTGATTTTATTCACGCACAATCTGAAATGATAAACAAGAGTAAAACAACAGAAGAAGGTAATTTCTTCAGTGTATAAATCTGGGTCTGTTCAGCTTGATGAGCTCTTTGCTAATGGCTAAAACAGAGCCCAGAGGATTTTAATAAGACTTGACAGTGTTATTTGTATCTGTAGCTGGCAGCGCTGGGTTCAGCACCCTTAGCCTGAAAAGGTGTTTCTCAGGCATAAACACTTTCAGTGCACTAACTTACAGAAAATGAAATAGTCCATTCAAGAAAAAAGATGCCTGAGTAAGTCTAAATCCATGCATGAGTACAGATTTTCTTCTGGATGCAAGTGAGGACACACTTTGAATTCATTTGTGTCACTACATTGTGTTATTTTATGTGTATACACAGTGCCGGCATGTCTATATGTCTCACAGATACCATGAGTTGCAGGGCCACAAGCTCAGTGTCTGGTGGATTAAAAGTGCAGTGAGTAAGCAGCACAATCAGAGAAGGAAATGCTGAGTGATGCAGCTCTCGTGGCATCCTCTTAGTGTTTGTGGCTGTGAGAGAGTGTGCTGTGTGTTAGCATCAAAGCCCAATGTCAGTCAGTTTTATGGTGTGAACAGCTAAAACTAAAAGTCAACTGTCATAAGAAAGGTGCAGATTTATATAAGGTAACAACTAGAAGCCTCATTTTTCTGTTCCAGTGTCATGTATAAGAAATCTGACACCATATATACTTTGACAGACTATAATTAGCTTTATTATGCTACATTAATTCTCTTCTTAGTAAGGGGCAGTTACTTTACTGTGTTTACACCAGTACTATTATAAGCTCCATGCCATGATACACGACACATGGTCCTTACAGTTTTGCAAACATAGCATTTGATATATGGGCCAGGGTTGTGTGGCCATTACCTCGTCATCATCAGCATCATAGTGGGCGTACTGCTGCTCCAGCAGTTCTCTCTGTCTCCTCTCCTGCTCCAGGGTCTGCTGGATGAGCGTGGCTACCTCACTCTGCTGGCCAGGGCGTTCTCGGCCAATCACGAACCTGCAACAACACACGCAAGGTCAACCATCTCATGACTGCATAATAGTTACAGCATGGGGACACACATTTATTCAATTAAATGTAATGCTAAGAATGATCATTGCAAGCATTTTGCATATTGTATTGTATGAGTTTTCATCATAGTGGTGGTGTATTGTGTGGCGAAAACAACCACAGCATTCACAAACTGTGAGCGACAGAGGCCCACAGACACACAGCAATGACAGCAATATTTGCTGACATATCAGGGCAGGGCTGAGAGCCTGGACATGCATAATAATGTGAGAAGAAAGTCTGCTCTGCCAGGCAGCCTGCTATCAGGCTGGTAATGAATTACATGAAGAAAACCACCGGCTGTGCCTTCAACCTACTTATGACTAACTACTGTAATTACACAAGGGACCTGACCACAGGAAGTATCCAGCTCAAATGTAGGACAAAGATCTATTAGATCACCCGATTTTCATTATTTTCTTAACTGAACCTCAAAGAAAAAAAAATCAATATAATCTTCGATTTATCATCCTTTTAACTAAAAACAAGAAAAGAATTATGGGAATTCTCAAATCTGGCAGGGTCCTAATATCAGTGTCTGCATGAGTATGGTCCAACCTACTGTATGCTAGTAAGCAAGTGTGTCACAATGAGAGAGGGAGATGGAAAAAAAGAGGGCGTAAGATAGGAGCTAATCAAGTGAATTCATTTCCCCTGAGCTCTTTCATATATTTGTAAAGGCCAAGTAGAAAAAGGCTTACGCTCCAGCAGAGAGGTGTACTTGATCTACATGTGAAGGAACAACTGAAGGGCCGGATACCGAGAGGGAAAAAAAAGAAAACAGAGAGAGTGACAGAGTGTGCTGAATGAGTGAGGGACTTCACTACAACAAGACTGTGGACTGCAAGGAGGTTTGAGGAGTAGCTGACCTGGAAACAGCCTTTCTCATCATGCAAGAGAAGTTTGTCTTGGTTTCTCCCTGCCTCCCACTGTTCTCAGACAGTCACACACAGGGTGTTGCATTAGCTCAACTGCAGAAGCCTTCAACACTGATTTACTTTTCTCACTTCAGTGAAAACACATATGGCTTCAGTATACAGAATGCAGCAGGAATTTGATAGAACAAGACTGTAAATCCTATATAAGTAACTGGTAAAACAAATAAGTGAAGCAGGTAAACACAAAATTATAATTGTGCTGCAATATATGTTTTAGGTAGTGGAGATGTGTTGTTTAATTTAAGATCAACTCTTTTTTTATATTGTTATTTTTCTGTAGTTTATGAGCATCTGCTGAGTCATAATAGACTTACCTGAACTATTTGCCATCTTTGTAAGTTTCATTAAGTTCTGGGCCAACAATGTCTATCTATCAATTCTTTCTGTGGCTTATGATTGTTCATTTTGAAATATTGTTGTGTATTTTGGTGTTTTATTTAATGATATTAATAAAACACAGTGTTTGAAAATGATAAACCATGTTTTTTTAAAAAAAAAAAAACAAACACTCTATATACTGATTATGAAATGATTTTCTAAAACTGAGCAGCATTTTTTTTTATTTTTTCTTATTTTTTATAAATATTACTGAAGCAGGAATTAATAATGCATTTGCTGAGGGACATGTCTGCCTGGGGATGATACAGATTTGGTCTTATAAATATTTTTTTAGAAGCAGGACAGTGCATTTTCAAGTGACTCAGAATAAACGTCAGCAGCCATATTCATCAAAGAAAAATGTCACTCAGAGCAACAGTGATGCATAGTAATGTATTTTTAATTGTTTTTAGGTGTTTATTAGTAAGATATGTGTTTTGTTTTTTGTCTTCCTTTTACTTAACATTATAAGAGATTAATTTACTAAACTTAAAATTGGAGATTTATCTTTTATCAAAAAAATTGTTATGTTTTATATACAGCTGTGTGCCGTGTAAATCATTCATTCATTTTCTATGCCGCTTAGTCCAATTCAGGGTCACGGGGAAGATGGAGCCTATCCCAGGAATTAGCAGGCAGGGTACACCCTGGACAGGTCCCCAGTCCATCGTAGGGCCAACACAGAGAGACAAACAATTACTCATTAACCCAGCATGCATGTCTTTGGATGGTAGGAGGAGGCCGGAGTACCTGGAAAGCTGTTCGAACCGTTCCTCAGCCAAGGCTTGAACCAGCGACCTTCTTGCTGTGAGGCTACAGTGCTAACCACCACACCACTGCTTAGCACCCATGTTTTACATGGGGCTAAAATTACTGCGTTGCTGTTAAATCAGGTCACCAAACAGGCAAGCTTCAGTTTAGATCCTTGTTTATTTACTTATTAACCCACTTGTGAGAATGGGATGGACAGATAACTCAAAGCACGTTGCCTTCAGCATGATCAGCAACTATCTGCTGCATAACTACACAAGCCAGTGTTATATATTTTTTACCTTATATGATGTGGAAAATAAGAATATATTTTTCAGAGCCATGATGGGAGCTTTCTGACTAAAAACCTGGATGATTTGCTGTTGAAAGTCAGAGTTAAATATAGCGAAAACGGCAAATCTAGGACAGTTGGCCATAAAACCTCTGGTGATCAGACAGAGTGAGGGAAGGATTTACCGAAGAGGAGGAGGAGGAGGGGGTGGAGTAAGTGAGACATGATGGAGGAAGGAGAGTGAAGAGGGGGTGGAGAAACAACACTGAGGATTAAAAGTCATTACTACATATTGCTTAACTTATCAAAATGACATCCATGCACTGATTTTAAAAATTTCTTACATCTTAGTGTAACTGTGAAATTATAAAAGCTGGACTAGAATCTAAGGCTTTCTCATATTACTCTATTTAAACTTGCTTGGCAGGAAGGCAAGTGACAGACTTAACTTTTACTCACCTATACAGCTACATCCTGGTGTGTGGAAAACCTTTATTGTCAATATTAGTTCAGCAAACAGCATCTGCCGTGCCAGCAGTCTGTTGTGATATTGTCAGACATGTCATCAGTCCTCAGTCTTCAGTCATTCCCCCAACACTGTTTCTACACAACCATTTATCTTTAACTGAGTTCCACCAGAATATGACTGAGGGTAAAGCAAGCAGAAATATGACAAGGAGTAAAAATGAACGTCAACGTGCAAAAACAAGGTGGGAAAACAAAGGTGAAAAGACCAGTAAGAGAGGAGAGGAGGCGGACAGTCAAATGATGTTGAAAAAACAGAGGAGGAGAAAAGACAACATAAAGCCTTATGGAGAAAAGAAGACAAGAAAAATAATCAGTTGGAGGCTGAGATGGCAGACAGTTGCCAAGGACAGCTCGAGCCTTCCAAATCAAAGACTTCCTGCCATGCTTTGAGTGTGCATTTGTGTGTGATAGTCAAGTGTGTTTCTGCGTGTCTCTACTTCCAGTTGCTCTAAGCAGCTCAGCTGTCACACACACTTTTGTCTGTGTTTCACACAGAGGATGACTGCTTAGGAGGTGGGTGTGCAACTTTTGGACCTTGACAGCAGGACTAATTCAGTTCACAATGACACTGTTCACTGCTGAGTTTATACCATTCAGGGCCTTTAGAAAACCAGTCTCAAACATAAATAATATTTTAAAGTAGTGGCCTAAAGCCTGAATATTTTCTAAAAAATATTCAACAAAGTTGGTAGTGCCACTTTCCAATTACACCTTTATTTCTCAGCCTCTGAAGAAAGCACAGTTAAAAAACAAAACTGGATCTTAAAAGGTGATAAACATGATGCAATAACATAACTCAAGTCCAGCTAAATCCGTGTAGGGACATAATATTAGAATGATATTTTTCCCCAATCCAGTACAAGCTTTTGGAAAAGGAAAAGAGGAATAATTCATTGTTTTGAAGGATTTAGGTCTGTATGTAATATGTAGAAAACCAAAAAGAGTTTTGCAAATAAAAACTTGCTAGTGGGTAAGAAAGCAGAGCATCCAGCCAGAATAAACAGTATAAATGAGTCGTCAGGGTTTATTTATCTATTTATTTATTTATAGAAGTGGGGCTGGTGTGAAGTATTTAGGCAATGCCGCAGACTGCAGTCAGCACACCCTTCACTCCATGCACGGAGGAGCCAAGCTAATACCTACATTAGGGTTAGGGTTAGTTTTCCCTTTAACTAAATTCAATGTTGTAATGCAAGAAAAAAAATGTATAAGAAAAACGGCGTATACTGTATGATGGATAGTATCACAAGCTTGTTGTAGTTAACAGAAAACCTCATTATGTAGACCATGTAATAATATTTTCAGCATCGCCTATGAGTCTTTGCTTCTGTATTGCATGACTTACGGCATCATAAGCCTTTGACAGATTAAAAAAAAAGCTGCACAATGCTGCTTGTTGTCTTTTATTACATATGAGGTTGGTGTATTTGTACTGTGCTTTTTTACAGCCTGAAGGTCTGATAAGGCCTTCTGATAGGTATCTATTTATAACAGAAAGTCTGTTTTATTACAAGTGATTCAAGAGCCTTGACAAAACGTGCAGATGGGCCTATAAATGTTTAGGTATTCAGAGTTTAAGCAAGCAAAGAAAATAAAACTCAGCAGACTTCCAAACAAAAATAATTTCACAGCTGTCTATGGACAGATTAAAAAGCTGTGTAGAAGAATAAGACCAGATATAAACTTTAAACTAAACATCACATTATTCACCTGCAGCATTTGTCTTTTAGGTTTTATGAATATCTTACCGAACCACTCCTGACGTGTTTCTAAGGACAGAGGCAGCAAAGCTTTGGGTGACACCCACCAGGCTGGTCCCATCCACCTCCACGATCTGGTCATTCACCTTAATCCTGATGCAGACAAGCAGAAACATTATTTAACACTCTCAATAAAGAGACTGAAAGAATAAATGTCTGTAATCTGCAGGTTTATAAGAATTGAAACTGTAAAGACGCTAAAAGAGCTAATAGATAATGTGTGTCTTGTCCAAAACAAGAGGAAAATATCAAAATTACATTATTGTAGTGTAACACCTAAGAAAAGCACAAGGGGGGAAAAACTGGATTGTCACGCATGTTTACATTATGTTCAAAACTGAAACAGTGCTGCATTTTCTTGCAGGCAGAAATTTCCACTGCAATACCTCCAGACTACTGCCTAACCAGGAGACAGAAGAGATGAGGCTCAAAACAAACTAGGAGGGCTAATGAGGACATGGAGGCCAGCTAGCCTTTCGCCCTGGGCCACATCCGGGATTTCTACTCTGATCTGAAAATGATGGAGCGTCACGTAAGTTCTTGACCTTAAATTGAACTACTGGTGAAAATGTATTCACAGCAGACGAGTTGTGAACCAACCACTTAAAATAGAACATACTTGCTAAATATTCAGTTAAAATCCGTTTGAAAATCTGAATAAAAAACGCAGACTAAGAGGAATTTTGAATGTGGTTTGTGAATAATTTCTTTCTCATATGAATAAAACAGAAACTAAAGCTCATTATCTTTCAACAAAAATGCACATTATTCTAATACTCCAGTGCTTGAAGGCACAGATATTTTTTCTTTTGCAACAAAAAGCACTTTGTTCTTCATTGATCTGAAAAGGCTCTGATTCATTTTGGTCCACAAAACAAAGGCAACCAAGTCAGAAAAATGCAGCTTTTACTCATTTCTGTATAATTTTCAGTCAAGGCCTCTTAACTCAAGTTTTCTCATACAGCATGAAACCACAACCAAAACACCTGGAGGTCCAATTTTATATACTGTACAACAAAATTATAATGTTTTAGAATTATAAGAACAACATTTCAATCCATTCATTAAAGGGTCAGTATCCACAATACTTCTTGAAACCTAAGGGACTTATAAAAGATGCATTTCTTTTAGTGTGTAAAGGGCTGAAACAGAGATTTCTTATTGTGAAACCTCTGCAAACTTTGTATTTTTGACGCAAAAACACAACCAAAACATTAAAAAAATGTTTTCTGACAGTACCATCAGCTACATCAACCAGTTTCCTTTCAGCTCCCTTCCAAGTCTGTCACATGCATACATGGAGTGTGCAGCAGCTGCAGAGAAGGATTCAGTATGACTGTGACACCTACAGCATCAAGCAGAGCTGTGATATGGATGTACACAGACACATCGGCTTGACAGGTAGACAGAGAGCAAACTGCTTGTCTGTCAGATGCTCACATGGGTTTTTTGACCTTCATGGCCTCTGAA
This sequence comes from Melanotaenia boesemani, assembly GCF_017639745.1. NCBI lineage: Eukaryota > Metazoa > Chordata > Actinopteri > Atheriniformes > Melanotaeniidae > Melanotaenia > Melanotaenia boesemani. The sequence continues at coordinate 13,704,331 of NC_055698.1, read as the reverse complement.
GTTCTTGTCTAACTTTGTTTAGCTAAAGGCTGGTTTGTGTAACACTGTCACACATGGGCAGCAGTGCAATAAAAACAACAAAACAAAACACAAATGGACAACAGCAAAAGATGTCAGTAAATGTAAAATACACTAAAATACACACACTCCTTCTCTTGCTAACCCCATCTAACCCTAGCAGAGCTGCAGATGATGCAACGAGCCTCAGCCAACTCCATCTATCTTTCTGCTCTGGACTGAGTGCCTTAGTGTGCCTTAGACCATTAAGTCCGACTCAGCAATAGACAGGAAGTCCTATCACAGGAGAGGTAATGATACGAGGCAAATCCATCTTCAATAGTGACCCCCCATGTTTGTGGAAAGTGTGAGCACTTAGAGGGGGAGCCAATGAGCAAAAGTTATCAGGTATCAGTTGTGATCAAGACCATTTAATATCTTTAGTTTTTTCTTTCGTACTGGGATCAAGGCTTTATTAAAATCAAACAGGCTGGCACAAGCACAATCACAAATATGGATAATTCTATTTTTAATTTACTGCTTGCTGACAGTCTGCTAATGAGCAAATATCATGTCCAATGATCACCACGATAGTTTAGTGTCTTATATGTTAATAAGCTCTTAATCTCTATGAAAAAGTATATAAATTTGAAAAAATTATAGACAATGGACAATATTTTTGGTACCAGAAGCTCTTTGGCTTGTCGTCTTCAATTTCAATGCAGAACAGACAAAAGGAGGCTTTGATTGCATGTAACTCATCAACAGTGTGTCAAAAAAGAAGCAAAATTTCTAAATTATAATATCAAAACCACTGGCTATTCACCCTCGTACCAAATTTAACTAGAGGCTGTCTTTATTAGAGCCAAGATGTAAGCAAGCAGAGTTATCATAAAAAAGAAAGGGTCTGTCTTTTAATGAAGTCAGATAATGATTAATAAGATAACATGTTCATCGAAGTGGAAAATACATTTAAAAAATGGCTGAAATCTACAAACAGAAAGATGCACTGAACATGTGCTCAGCACAGTTTTGCATTGATCTTTTTTTTCTAATTACTCCTCCTCACTGAGGACTTTCTGGAGTCAGTGAAACTGTCAACTTAGAGCAGATCAACACGCAGTTTCTTTTCTGCTGCTCCTCTCCTCCATCTCCCTTTGCTCACAACATTTTAACTAATCTTACTGTCATGTTCCGGAAAACTACAGCCGAGACTGCTGTATAAAAGGAAAACTTAATCCCAGAAGAAAACACACCTTTTTGCAAACATCCCTAGTGCTTCGGTCTGGATGATGAGCTTAGAGCACTTACTGTACTCGTCCTGCACTGGGAAGTCCTGACCATCAGTGTTTTAATCAGTTTACAGTGAACCTGAACCACAGTTATACACTAATAGGTGGAAGTTGGTGGTTTAAGAATAGAAACCACAACTCGACTGCTAAGAAGCTGTCATATCCTCCTGAGTGCTTACGCTGGACTATTCATGCTTTATAGTGCACTTCTAGATCCAGGGGCAGAGATAGAAACGCTGAATATGGGGTAAATGGGAAATTTTATTGGACAAACTTTCATAAAATACATGAGATAAGCTATATCCTTATCATCATGATGTGATATCTCTGTCACACAGTCTGCCAACAGAACAGAGACGCACACATTCAGTCCTGGGTAAGTTCTCTTGTCCCGGTGGATCTAATCCAAACCCCTGCTGTTAAATCTGACAAGGACAAAGCGTGACTGTGTTTAAGACACTGACACAGAGGGCTGAAGTGGGCTGGCAGAAACACTGCACCCTGGTCAGCCGTTGGGTGAAGCTTTCTTCAGTAAGAACACGATAACTACACTTTTTATTTAGAAATGTGTGTGATATTCAACAGAAAAGCAACTTTCACCTGCCGTCTCGCTCAGCAGCTCCACCCTCAATGACAGTCTTGACAAAGATGCCTAGTTTTTCCAAGCCTGCGTCAGCACCAACACCCATCCCGATGATACTGATCCCCAGGCCATCTTCGTCTGGAAAGAAAAACAACATAATAATGTTAGAATGTTTAGGGTTTCATTCCCTAACTTTTCAGTGACTTTGGATTCAAATGGCTTCTGGTGACAACATGTCAAGTGTATATAAAGATTTGAGGAAACACAGTTAGGTGATAAAGAAAACACAGCCTCTTTCAATTCTATTAAATATGATGTATTAAGACATGAAAAAAATAAAAAAATCTGAAAAAAAAGATAATCTGATCCCTATCAGGAAATTATGCACACACCAATAATTTATTAGCTTCACGTAATCACATTTCTGCATGACGTTATCAGTCTTTCGCATCGCTGCAAAGAAATTTCCAGCCCTATTATTTATTTTTTTTACAAGGTTGCTTCAGATCATTGAGGTTTGTGGCCACTTGCTTGTACACAGCTCTCCTAAGGTCTTGCAACAGCATTTAAATCAAGTTAAGGTCTCAACTGAGTCATTGCAACCTCCCTATTCTTTGCTTTCTCAGCCATTTTGCTGATTTGCTGCTGTGCTTGGTATCATTGTTCTGTTGCAAGGCACAGTCTTCATCTAGGCTACTAGTATAGAGAGGAGTTAATGGTTGAGCCAGTAACTTTAAGGTCCCCAGGTCCTGTCACTGCAAAACAAACCCAAATCATCACATCTTCACTGCAGTGCTTTTGACAGTTAGTGTCAGGTGTTTGTGCAGATATGCTGTTTTTAGTTTTGTCTACATATGACACTGCATGACGGTCATAAATTTTCACTTGGTCTCACCTGTCCAAACGACATTGCTCAAGAATATTTGTAGTTTGTTCAGATGCAGCTTTACAAACTTAAGCAGTGATGTCACATTAACTTGAATATTTACGATCTGAAAAGTCTGAACTTTAACTCTTATTAGTAGCAGTTAGTTGCTATTTACGTTCTCTATTTCTATAAAAACGATAAAGCTGAACTTAGATTTTCACACATTTTCCGTTCAATTTTGATGTAGGCACAGTATAATAAATCATATATTGTTATTTGTCTGAGGCTGTCCTCATAAAGATCAGATGGTTTCTAAGAATTTGATGATGCAGAACACTGACAGACATGTATTTCTTTTTTTAAGACTGTATGGATAGATAAATACATTAAAATATATCAGATTATTAACTGAGAGGAGGAAAAGACATATATTCAAGACATGAGCTGGCCATCACATAAATAGGAAATATGCTGGATGGGAACTTCCCCTTATCCATCCCCATCCTGCATTAATTATTCACAGGCTGTTCGAGTTACATAACAATGAGTGGATGGAGGATTTCTAGAGTGTAAAGTCACTCCATTTTCCGTTCTTGATGATAACGATTTGTACAGGAGGGTGAGGGATTAGGATGAACTGCATGTGTGCAGGCTTTTTAAAATAATCTAAGGAGAATTTAATCAAACTGCTAAAAGAAAGAAATGAGAAAAACAATACCAGGAGGAAAAGCTAGACATCTGCTGACATGCCATGTGTGGGTGATTCTGTCTCTTGGGTGTCATGGCTAACTGACAGCACCACCTCCTCATAAGATGCTGTTAGATTTTCTTTCCCACCTTTCTCCAGTTCCACAGGGAACAGCTCCAGTTTTTCCACCCTCTTCTCCAACTCATACTCAGCAGATGAAGCCACAGGATCCACCTCCTCATTACGGCGGTCATAGTCCTCGTTGGAGTAGGTGTTGAACACCTGAAAAAACACACAAGGAGATAGCAATTTGTGTTATGGAGAGTAGATTGAGACGTGTGATAATGAATTGTTTAAGCATGCTAAAAGACATACTATGCCAAATACCCAAAACAAGAAAAGGTTATTGTTACACTCACAACTGACCGCAATCACAGTTAATACAAATATTACTAATTACTTTGAATGCAAAAACTTGATGCTACTAAGTTTATGAACACGAGTGGGAGTGATGTAACACTTCCTCTAAGCTTTATCTGCAAAACTAAGGACACAGATGTAAACAAGGCCACAACTTAAACAACAAAGCAGCCTAGCAGCTAGCAACAAGCTGCAATACAAGAAACCACGATGCAGTGATGGCAGACAGGGTTGCCTTTTCTCCTCCCTCCAAGAGTCAGCTGTCACTTCACATCTTATCCTTACCATGCCGTCTCACTGCTTTCTGCACCGAGCAGGAAGAGTAAGAGAGGAGGAAGCTGTGCACAAGCTGACTCAAACGTGTATGCTCTCATCATATCTATAACAAGGTGTTTTGCAGCAATCTGGATGTTGGTACTGACGACAGAAATGAATGGTAATGAAGTGTTTACGCAGACAAACATGTGGCCAGACATGTTTGGATGCCAGTCAGTGTTTTGACACTTTGTCACATTATCATGCCTCCTACAATCAAGGGTTTTACAAACAGGAAATTAACGATCATGGGTGATTTCCAGTGTTGCACGCTTCTAATCTGTGGTGTTCACAGATAAGATCAATAATGCTTCATGTTGCATTACGTGTACTGATTAAACTAAAGCAAGATTTGTGTTAGTCACTTGGGATGTGTGCATCCATGCATTTAGATCTGAAAAGAGATGGAGTGATATGTAACTTAAAACTATTCAAAATAAAGTACTGAAAAGTAAAAAACATAATACTGAAGGAAACACTCAGAACATTGAATCTGCATGACACTGCATGCTAGCTAGGATATCTTTGCTTTAAAAAAATATTTCCAATGCTGCAGCAATATCTTACCGAGTGACAGAAATAAATAAATAAATAAATAAATAAAAAACCTACAGTAAAAACACAACAGACATTCGGTTTAGGAGAAAGCATGCTGGTTGTAGAGTGATGCTACCAGAGAGTTTATTCGGTCCTCTATGTGATACTGAATGAGCGCTCTCCTTGACCTCCTTGTCATCAATCATTCATTGTGATCAACCGCCCTGCATTATTGATACTTGCATGAACAGAAGATGCATGCACATCGATCAAATCTCACACACACTCTCACACATTAGCATAACTTTACTCACAGTATTTGAGAAATATCAAAAACGTAGGCACATTTGTAAACAGTAAACAACCAGTAGAACACATACCCACACCCACACACACATATTGCTGACAAATGCTAACACCAGCACTTGCACTGTCCTGAACGTCCTGGACTGAGTGCCACCATTGGCAGTCAGTACATCCTCTAATGGCCTCTCCCAGTCAGTGTGTGCTATCTGCAAACACATTAGCATGTGGCTAGTCATTTGAGAGAGAAAGAGGTCATGAAGCGAGAAGAGGACAGATGTGGGTGGATCTGTGAGGGAATGCAAGCAAAGAAGAGATTGTGGAGGCGCAGTGATGGTGAAAGATAAGAAAAGGGCAGGAGAGGGAATTCAACAAATCTGAGAGACACATGTACTGAGAAGGCAAAGGATAGAGGGGAGAGTGTTGGTAACTGAAACGAGGACTGACGAGATAAATGAAACATCACACGAGGGAAATAAGAATCTGAAGGCAGAAAGAGAGTAAAAGAGAAACACAGTCTGACTGCAGCAGCAAACAGGAACCATTTACCCTCAAGACAAAGACACCTGATAGTGTAACTATCAAGCACATCTCCAACCTGTCCAAGCACAAACTGTTTTCACACAGTGAGAGACTGAGCTTAGCTCAGTCAGTTGGGTAAACATTAAGACTCAGAGCAAAAACAAAACTGAAACCAAATTTAAGAGGAAACAAAAAAGGTAGACGAGCTTCCTGACATTTAAAGGTCAACAAAAGCAGTAGAATAATAGATTGCCAACATCTACTTGTCCTACGACAATACCTGGATTTTGAAATGATACCCCCATAAACTACTTTTTGACCTGAAATAACACTAGAAATATGCACAGGAGAAAAAGATATGAATTGGTAAACAATTCTGTGACACTGTGCTTAACCTTGGCAGTAAGGTAAGATATTGCTGCCGTCTGCAGAGTAAAAAGTCTGACAGCAATGTCTGCACTCAGACCTATGAAATAATTGTAAATTTTATAGGTCTAGGTGTATAATTGTGTAAAACAAAATAATTTCAACATACAGCATGTGTCTTCAATCCATAAAAATGATTAATAATCAAATTTGAGTCAGATCATGCACAACTTATGCAGGCTTAATATAAGTGTACTTAACAGTCAGTTAACAGTGCAGGCATGCATAACTTGCTGAGGCTGTTCAATACCATGTCAAAACCTTGCTCACATGTTTAGAAAAACATTGTAATAATAAACATGGTAAACAAATTCAGTTAATAACCCTTTATCAAAGCTAAATCCTAATTTAATACACTGGTATTGAAACTAATAATTCTCAGCCACTTCAGTCCCAAAACTGTTGTGTTCCTCTGATAGAGAGGGATTAGCCAACAGTCAATACAGAGATTCATTAAAAGGAATAAAGCTGGATAAAAGTAAAAAAGTAGAAACAGAAATGAGACAACTGGACAGCAAAACAAGCCGGGAGAAAACCTGAGCTAAGAAACAGAAGATGGGAGGAAAGCAAAAATCATCAAGATGTGCAGAAAACAAAGCAGCAGTAAATAAAAGAAGACAAAATATTCTAAAAAAGATAAAAGAGAATGATTCATATGATGGTTTGGAGCAGCAGTGATATGTACCCATGTGTACCCTTTGGTAAGGCTATGTGTGTATATAAGGCAGCTCAGGAGCAAGTGAGGCCAGCAGTAATTTGCTCTGGGGTTGTCTGAGTCCTTTCCTGAGACAGCACGGCATGGCGCCCATTCCCGGCAAACAGCCTCTGATGGTATTAAACTGGGCCTTTGGTGTATTGGTGCCAGTGCTGCTGTCACCCTCCCTGCCCAGGGCAATAGGAGACTGGAAAACCTAGGAGAAATGTTCCCAGTGCCATGGCATGAGCCCAACAAAGCCTGCAGTGGATTAACAACTGCTTGGCACATGCACACACATACACACAGACATGATCCACTCTGCTGCAACACCTTGATACATTTGCATTTCATTACTTTTACTTGTGGCCACCCACCCACCCACCCACACACGTAACCAGCTGAAAGGTGCTGTGGAAAGTGTGGAAACGAGGCAGTTGCTGATGATAGCAAGAACAGACTGAGATTGACAGGTGTAGAGGCTGAAATGGGATGAAGAAAAAGTGAGAAAAGAGAAATAAAAACTGAAATATTCAGTCTACATTTTCATACTGCAATAAATGTGAGCACAATTCAAGGTCAGCCTGTCTGTCTTCTTGACATACATCATCCCTAATCTGAGGATGCGACACTGACAGGGAATGCCACAGTTGAATAAGTCAGCATTTCTTTTTTTATGCTTCAGATACAGTTTCTGAATACAGAACAGACACACATAACATTCATGTAAGTAGATAATTTAAAAAGAAATAGTTATGTTATTTATTTTTCCCCTGTTTTGAGGTTTTGTTCTATTCTGTTCTTTGTGGGGGAAGTTTCCTTTCTTTTCTTTTTTTTTTGTCATTCAAAAAATTCTTAAAATTCATTAAAAAAAAAGTTCTTGTGTAAAAAAGAAAAAAAAGTGATGTCATGAATGTTTTCCTGCATATGTGATTAAGATTTAATGTATGAGTTGTGTTTTCATTTAAAATAGAAGTACCTGCCCCAACGTGCTCCTTTGGAAAGGCCCTTATCTGTTTTTGGTGGCCATGGTCTGTCCCACTTAATTATAATTTTTACTATAAATAAAACATAGATAAACTGACCAGGCAGCCATTTGTTAGTTGATATCATATTGTTTTATCTGAAGTGTTAGATTGTTAGATGGGTTGCTGCAAACAGACCAATGCTCTGTGATAATAAAAATATCCTTAACAAGAAAAGGGGCCAGTAGATTGTGTTACTTGCACTTTGGTGAATTTTGGTCCGACATTTAAAAATGCTGAATGATTCAGCATAGTACAAACAACTAGACAATATACATACACACATTCTCCACATTAGTTATTTGTGTAATTAAAGTCCTTGCAAAAATATAGATCTTTTATCCTGTATTGCAAAGATGCCTCACAAAGAGAAGGATATTCCAATCAGCTGCAGTGAAGTAATAGAAATTCTTCAGGAGATAGCAAAGAGAAACTTGTTTTTTTTAACAGAGTCACGCTCTCCCATCTCACACTGCCCAGCTCCTCTAGTTTTTTCCCTGCAGCAGCTCTACTGTCCATACCACAACACCACTGGGTGCCTTGACTCCCACCAACAACCAAACCATTGGGTAACTGCAGGGGAAGAGAGAAAGAGAAAGGGAGGAAAAGAGGCCATCTTAAAGCAAGGGGGCAGAGAAAATTATCATACACAGTTAGTGGGAGGCAGGAATGAGAAGTAACACAACAACATGTTGCTTGTTACAGAACATGCCCACTTGCTATACTATGTAACTCATTAGGCTGAAATAATGACTTGGTAGAGTGCAGGACTGTTTCTACAAAGCATAATAAAGACTCTGTTTGATCTGCGCTATTTAGAATGTTTGATAATGTTTAATTAACCGTACATCCATTCACATAAATTGTGCCTCTGACTCACTATAAACAAGGCAATGACGATAGTGTGGCAGTCTGAACCCTCCTAAACACAAGCCTGGCAGACAGTGAGAACTCTGTGTCACTGAGAAACTCAGTCCTGTGCAGTTTTTTACAGCAGTGAGAAACGCCAATAGTAATATCATTAGCAGAAGACGAGATTAGGTAGGTGGGCGTGTTCATGACAGACTGCAATGTGGTAACTGACCAGCCCCAAAAAACCACAAGGCATCTCGCCTTTCCCAGAATATTAAAAATGCATGCTCCGGGGAGGATCATGTGGCACCGAAACAAGCAAACAAAAACACAACTGCATCAATAATGGAGTGACTAAGATACATGCGTGCAATAATACATACACATACACAATGTCCGACTCGTGAGTTAGACCTGCGATGAAAGCTGCGTGAAAAATATTTGGTGTCATAATAATTTCCCCTTCCATTGTCAACATGTTGAGATACAAAAATACAACCTTTAATTGGACAGTTTGGGCTGAATAATGCTTTAATCCACTGATGGATTGTTTACACTGAGCTTGTGGTTCAATGCCTACATTATTACACAAAAGTTGTACTTCTAGATATTTTAGAACAAGTAAATTTGTCTTTTTTTTAGTGTCCTTAAAAGAAACCTAAAAAATACCTGACCAACACCCTGTTGATCAGGTGTCACTAGTTATGTAACGTATCTGCTGTAATGTTGCAACAACACCCTCCTCTTCCTCTGTAACCAACCACTGATTACATAATGACGAAGGTGATGGCCAGCTTTACCCTGCTCAAAGTGTAAAAAAATCCACCAGAATTACTGGAGTAGAAGAAACTAAAGGCCACTGTAAAACATTTCAATAACATTTTGCAGTAATTTACTTTTTGTTTTTTTAAGAGGAACAAAGTATGCAAGAAATAAATGTACAGCTATTCAATATATCTAGTAAATTTGTATTTGCATAATATAATCTGCATTTTGAATCTAGAGAATACATCCTGCTTGATTGTTAAAAAAACTGATATTACATGTAGCTGCCACTGGGCAAAAATGAGATAAACCCGAGGCTGCAGAGACCTAGACAACCATGAAAACTCACTACTCTAGCCAATTTAGATTTATCTATTAATGTATATAACTTTGGAGAGCAGGGAAAAAGCCAGAGTACTTGCAAAAAAAATAAATAAAATAAAATAGTGCAAGCTGCACACTGAAAGGATACATCTAGCTGCAATGAACAGATCCACAGAGTTGTATGGGAGAAAATAAAAGAGAATTCCACTCATCAGGAGACTTTTTTTGTGTGATCACTTGTGTTTTGTGGACTTTGATGCATTTGAAGAAAAAAAAAAAAGAGTGGCGAGAATGAGATAAGAGAGGATTTTGGAACCCCTAAAAAGCACCTACTACAACACAAGACTAAACTGAATAAGACTGAGCTCTAGCAATATGGGTGCAAACATAAAGACCTTTTATAAATGACATTCTCCAATATCACTATTTAAGGTTTTAATTTAAAACTGTGAGCAATGCTGTTACACATACAGTCATGGACAAAATTGTTGGTACCCTTCGGTTAATGAAAGAAAATATCACAATGGTCACAGAAATAACTTGAATCTGACAAAAGTAATAATAAATAAAAATTCTATGAAATTTAACCAATGAAAATCAGGCATTGCTTTTCAACCATGTTTCAACAGAATTATTTAAAAAAATAAACTCATGAAACAGGCCTGGACAAAAATGATGGTACCCTTAACTTAATATTTTGTTGCACAACCTTTTGAGGCAATCACTGCAATCAAACAATTCCTGTAACTGTCAGTGAGACTTCTGCACCTCTCAGCAGGTATTTTGGTCCACTCCTCATAAGCAAACTGCTCCAGTTGTCTCAGGTTTGAAGGAAGCCTTTTCCAGATGGCATGTTTCAGCTCCTCCCAAAGATGCTCAATACGATTTAGGTCAGGGCTCATAGAAGGCCACTTTAGAATAGTCCAATGTTTCGTTCTTAGCCATTCTTGGGTGATTTTAGCTGTGTTTTGGGTCATTGTCCTGTTGCAAGACCCATAACCTGCGACTGAGACCAAGCTTTCTGACACTGGCCAGCACATTTCTCTCTAGAATCTCTTGATAGTCTTGAGATTTCATTGTACCGGCACAGATTCAAGACACCCTGTGCCAGATGCAGCAAAGCAGCCCCAGAACATAACAGAGCCTCCTCCATGTTTCAAAGTAGGGACAGTGTTCTTTTCTTCATATGCTTCATTTTTCCATCTGTAAACATAGAGCTGATGAGCCTTGGCAAAAAGTTCCATTTTTGTCTCATCTGTCCATAGGACATTCTCCCAGAAGCTTTGTGGCTTGTCAACATGTAGTTTGGCTTTTTTTTGATTTGTTTTCAACAATGGTGTCCTCCTTGGTCGTCTCCCATTAAGTCCACTTTGGCTCAAACGACGACGGATGGTGCGATCTGACACTGATGTTCCTTGAGCTTGAAGTTGACCTTTAATCTCTTTAAAAGTTTTTCTGGGCTCTTTTGTTACCGTTCGTATTATCCGTCTGTTTGATTTGTCATCAGTTTTCCTCCTGCGGCCACGTCCAGGGAGGTTGGCTACAGTCCCATGGATCTTAAATTTCTGAATAATATGTGCAACTGTAGTCACAGGAACATCAAGCTGCTTGGAGATGGTCTTATGGCCTTTACCTTTAACATGCTTATCTATAATTTTCTTTCTAATCTCCTGAGACAACTCTTTCCTTTGCTTCCTCTGGTCCATATTGAGTGTGGTACACACCATGTCACCAAACAGCACAGTGACTACCTGTAGCTTATATATAGGCCCATTGACTGGTTACAAGATCGTAGACACCTGTAATGCTAATTAGTGGACACACCTTGGATTAACACGTCCCTTTGGTCACATTATTTTCGGTCTTTTGTAGGGGTACCATCATTTTTGTCCAGGCCTGTGATATGGGAATATCTAATTTGTGTCCTAAAATGACCATCTGTATACTATTGGTGTTATATAACTGCTTGTTTTGTCCCAAGTGACCACCTGTATACTGTTTTTGTTATATTATTCTGCTTGTTTTGGGAACTGTGTAACTGCCTATCTTTGGAAGGGTGAGAAAAGGGTGTCTTGTAAATATGTTTACAAGACAGGATCTCAGGACTCATCCTCGCCTGTGGGAAAGGACCGGCCATCCTCTCTCTCATGCGATGTTGTGTTTTTCTAAATAAGTATAAAGACGGGGAAATCCCACATCTCGGTAGAGTCTGCTGCGGGTTACGTACGAACGCCCAGCCGGGGTTTTCTAAGCCACTCTACCGGGATTGTTGGCTCTCCAGTCCGTGTCAAAGGTAGGGCAAGCTATGCTATGCTTATAAGGCTGAACCCATTGAGATGTAATGATGAGTGTCATGAGCTGCGGGGAATAAACCTGACACATTTATTCTAGCACTCTGACTTTGTGTGTTTCATCTGCCGACCACCACGAACCTCTAAAAATCACACATTACAGCCTGTTTCATGAGTTTATTTTTTTAAATAATTCTGTTGAAACATGGTTGAAAAGCAATGTCTGACTTTCATTGGTTAAATTTCATAGAATTTTTATTTATTATTACTTTTGTGAGATTCAAGTTATTTCTGTGACCATTGTGATATTTTCTTTCATTAACCGAAGGGTACCAACAATTTTGTCCATGACTGTACATATTCTCACCCAGAAAGACAGACTGTCCTAAAGTGGAGCGATCCAAAAAAAAAAAGGAACAGTAAGATGACAAAGTTGCTGGCAATAGGCCATCTAATTTGAGTTGGCCTTACACGATTGCAGGCTATGCTCCAGATAAAGATGGTCTGGAATCCCACATGTCTAATGTTGATCTGTGTACATGACAAAATTGTTGGATAAACTGTCACGTACAAAAGGAAGGGCAAAGCCAGAAGATGCATCCTGGGAGCCTCCGCAGCCATGTACTAAATTGAGGGCAGACAAATCAGCTTTGAAATCCTCAAGAAAAATGACCATCTCTTAATGCCTGACAAGTCTGAGGAACAGCACTGAGTGAATGTAAATTGGTATTTTGTCCTTTTTTCAACATAAGTAAGTTTATAATGATGTTCCAACATGCTCCAGTAAAGTAAAAGATAATTCTGTGAATAATTCTGCATACTGGAGCTGATAAATAAATACATATAATGCAAATGAACAGAGTGTTAGTTGTTTTTTAAACAAAATGTTTGCAGTGTGATCTAATCTGCAATTGTAAATAAATCAGTGCATCACCCTGTTCACACATCATGTTATTCTAAAAACTAGAAACTAAATATACTAAATACAATCCCATTGTTGGAATAATGTAGAACAATATACCAAAACATCTGGTTGCATCTACATAAGCTTTGCTACAGATAAGAGGAGTGACATACATCTCTCATATTGATTATAGCTCTAAGCTTAGATCCATTCTACTCAGCATCCCACTAATGGTGCAGCAGCAGAATCTAATAGACACAAACTCATTGTCTGCAATCCAGTAGCAGACAACATGCAGAGTGGAGTGACTGATTGCAGAGCCACATCAGTGGACAGTTAACTGCTGCTCCACCTCCACTCATCACATCTGCTCAATTTTAAGACACTGCAGCATCTTGACTAATAAAAATGCAGCTGGTCCACAGGCACAAAAAGTATAATCCAAAAGTATATGTCATTCTTGTGGAGGGGAGAAAAACAAGACAAGGAAACAACAACAACAACAAAAAAACACAGCAACAAGTGAAGAATAGTTAAAAGTTTTGGAATTTGAAGTGCCTTGAAGATGGAAAAATTGAAAACCTTAAAGAACTAAGCAATGGAACTGGAAACGGGCTGAAATGTGTGTGACACATTCAAACAGCATATTTTATTCTTCATATCAGCTGCACAGAGGACACTTTCAAAACAGCACACCAAATGTCTGACGAAGGACTGAATCCACTTCTGTGCTACCACTTTAATCTATGGGCCATGCACTAATCAACTACACTGATGTCAGAGATAAAACCAGCAGTTTCAATGAACACAAGACCTGATTCTCTTCTGCAGGTTAGTGCCCTCTGGAAAGCAGACGGCCTTGTGTCTGGTGGCTCAAAGTAGTATCTTCTTAGTGGGTCAGTGAAGATGTTACAGCTGTGGTTTACAGCTAAAAAAAACCAGCTCTGTGAGGCTGTATTTACTGTGGGGAAGGCTAACTCTGTCCTACATCCTACAAATATGCTGATTTTTCAGCAAGTATAACGTTGTTTGTTCATCTTAACAATGATATGTTATTATTTCTAAAACAAAAAGTTAGGCAGACATTTATAGAAGTTAACAGTTTAAAAAGATTTTGGTGATAAGTAAACAGGCTAAATTTTACCCTATTGGTGATTAAAATCAGCAGATCACATGAGTTATAAGAGCTTTTCCTTAAGCAGACACGCACATCTGGGTGTATTTGCATGGCAACATTAAAATTTGTAATTCTGGGCTGAAGAGGTTAAACAGACTCAACTTCCCTTGAAGTGATCCTGCCAAAAACTACTAAAAAAATACTAACAAATAAATCAGCTTTTTTTCATTATCAATGCTTCTAAGTTGATTTAAAAAAAAAGTTTACAAAATATTGCCAAAGGCTGATAGCGTTTTTTTTTTTTTTTTTATTATTTTTATCTGTGGCTACCATGAAAACTTATAAAATCAAACAAGCTTTTAGAGCAGTGATGTTGTAATGCTTAACATGACAGAATTGGCAGGGCTACAATATGTTTGACAAAAAAAATATACAAAAAAACAAAAAACAAAACATTAAGTATTATGTATAATACAACAGTTTTATTATGAAAACCTTCCACAGTCCACTCCCACAGGGGTCAAACTGGACCCGTGCTGGCCTGAACGCTGAGAAAATAGCTTTGTCATTCACTATATAGACGAACAAAAGACAGAACCCTGTTTGTTCCTCATGTGCTGAGAGGAGAGGGGAGGTATGATGAAGAGGTGGGAGGGGTGCATGTCTAATTTGGCATAAGCTTGTGTGAAGGGGTGGGGGCAGATCCCCTCTTTAATATTCTATATGATGAATGAGCGGCAGTCCTTTTCATAGAAAACAGAAGCCTTGAAACGACAGACAACAACAGAGGAGCACACTCTGCTTGTTCAGCCTAACTGGGACAACAAGCTTTGCAGTGTTCACATTCAGTGTGTGGTAAACTTGCAAAATTAGGAAAAAATAAGCCACCTTTCATTGATCAAAAAGAAGATTTGTATCAGTGAAAGTTGACTGCAAAACACAGACATACTGAATATTGTGTTTAGTGTAATGCTACAGCAATATTATCTCACATATACATTTTGGCCATCATTGATATGGAAATATGATCAAAATGCAGCTACAATTAGATTTTCTTGCAGCCGTTTATGTGTGTTGTGTTTTTTCAGGCACTTGTACTGTATCCTGACTGAGAGGAAAGACAAAAGAGCAAAAGGAACGACTGTGCAGGGTAATTAGTTAGCTAACATCACATTTTCTCCGCAGAATAACTAGGCTAATTGTTCTGGTTCACTACAACATGTTCATAAGATTTATTCACAACCTGTGGGATCTTTATATTTGATCCATTTTAAGCTTTTCTATGTAAACCCTAATCTCTAACTCAAAACTGTGTTTCAAATCTTAAACTGTACGTGTCCTCATTCATAGGCACAAACTTTTCTTCTATCAACAGGCTGAGTGTCTCACTCATAAAAAATAGACTTAACTGACAAACTGAATGCAAGATAAAGAGGAATAAAGCAACGTAAAGCATCTTGTTTAGCTATACAAATGTTAAGCACAGTGATTCTGAATACTTGAGGATAAAGACTGGAAAATATTCCCCATAATCTTCCCAAATCCATCACTCCAATCCAGAAAAAACACTGGCTGCATTGTGTCCAACTCAGTGCTGAAAACAACATCAAAACACTAAGAAGCAGATGCAACACATGCCACTGTGTTGCAATTACTACTTTTCTTTACCCTGGGAAAACCTGTACTGCATCAATTGTAACCTGCTGTGTAACACAGTATTACATGAAAGCAATGAGCCCACTACTAAATTCATTATATGCAAAATACCCTCATCAAATAGTGTCCTGATTTAAAAAACAAGACAGAATGAGGAAACTCAAACACAGCATCTTGTGTGAAAACTGTGTGGGCGTTGAACCAGCGTGACTAACACATGCACAGATGTGCTGCATGTTGAATTCCCAGAGAGCAATTCTCCATTTACTAACATACAGACAGACATCTAATATCTGAAAAATGTCTGAAGCCAGATAATTTTACCAAGATCATATTATGCCACAAACATGTATGTTAACAGAACAAAGCTAACATCAATGTGTAGTTCAACTGTGACTAAAAATACTAGCCCATAGAAAGAGAGCTCTAAACACAGCTTTAGTTCTCAGCTGTTTTAACCTACTTTTGATAAGAGCTGAAAAAGGACTTTTTATGTTGGATTGTGTTCAGTGTGTTTACACAATTAAGGCTTCCACAACACTTTTGTACAGCATCCAGCTTACTGTAATGGGAGCAGTGCTGAAACGAATCGTCCTCTTAGGGGGGATGTCCTCTTTGTTTTCATCTGGCAGACCAGGGATCTCTGTCAGCTCAGAGCCTGGGTCATAGATGATATCCTCGTCATCACCGTAGAGGTCATCCTCAGGATCTGTGCAGCTTTCCCCCCAACCCTGGTAACAGGCATCCCCATCTGCGTTGAAAATAACCCGCTCATTGCCAGTGTATTCATCCTCAGGTGCTTCCCTCTGGACATCGGGAGATTCAGAGGGTTTGTCTTCCTTTGAAGCATCTCTGTCCTCTTTGCTTTCCTGGGTCAGGGAAGTTGTGATGAGTTCAGGAGGAGTTTCTTTCAAAACTTTGTTAGTAATCTCAGCACCGTGTGTAGGTTTTGAGGCTTTGGAGACCTCTTGATCATCAGTATGCATTATAGAGTCTGAGGGTTTTTCTTCTTCCTCGCAAGAGCCATTAACTTGGCTTTCATTGGTGGTGACCCCAGGCAAACGCTGTCTCTCTCCCTTTGGAGTGACATCAGTTTTGTCCTGGGCCTCTTTATCTTTTGGAGCCTCTATTTTGGGTTCTGAAGTCTCTGCCCCAGGACTAGGACTCAGGAGATCCTCAGAGGATGAGGATGCAGGATACTTGCCACCTATCCTGTTCCGGTAGGTTCCATGAATTGGAGATTGTCTTGAATCATCCTCACTGAGATCACCTCCATGGCGGAGGGATCCATCAGGTGAGTATAGGGTTCGTCGGCTGACTCCTCTGTAAGGAACACTCTGATTGTGGTGATCGGCATTTTCAAAAACAGCACTGAGCTGGCTGACAGTTGGTGAGGACGCCTCTGTTCTGGAACACAGGGAGTCCAAGGAGTCTGTGCTGCCCCTGTTGGACTTCGCCCCTCGCCAGTCATCAAGATGCTCATGTGAGCCCCGTTTATCACGTAAGTAGGGAAAGACTGGTGATTGGGACTGGTCCCGTGACTGCTGCTCAAACAGCTTCCTGGTTTCTGAGAACTTTGCCCCTGCACCTCCAATCCTGTCAGCTGATGAGGAATGCTGGAGCTTTATCACTGATCCATCAGCCTTATTGATGAAGTTGGTGGGCTTCACCAGCTTCTGTGGCGAGGACTCATCGCGACCTCTGGTCCTAGCCGGTGTATTTTCTGAGCCCATTTGCATGAACATGTCCTTAATTCGACTGACATGGGCCCCATACTGGCGGCCTCTTGGCTGTTTTACCCGCTCAAGATCTTTGGGCTTTGAGTCTCCATCAATCCGAGGCTGGTCAAAGGCTCTCTTGAGTGCCTGAAACTCAGCCCGATAGGCATTACGGTGGGGGGAGGCACTCCGGAGGCTGGTCCTCTCCCCAGAGGCCTCCGTCTTTAGCATGATGATGTCTTTGGATTTAGAGGGGATGTCAGCATTACCGTGACCTCATTAGAACGTGGGATGATTGAGCCTAGTTGACTTGGTCCAAATCCTTCAGGCCCAGTTTCACCTGCAAAGATGAAAAGAGATGAAAATACACTGCATCTCTATAGTACTGTCCAGGTCTTACTGGCCATTTGGCCATTCATGCAGTGCTGCTTTATTCTGCCAGTAGTATTTTCTTTAATGTATTAACCATAGTGAAAACACCACAGGGCAACTTTAGTGTTCAGAATCTTGTCTGAGGATGAGGACAGGAGGAGACAGCATCAAACCATTGACCTTATGATTAGTGCACTCTTCCCAATGATAGACACATTTTCTAACACTACATGATGTAAATTCACAAGGGATAAATACGCAAGCAAGCATGCAATAATATCACATAAATAGAAGGCGACCACCATTAATCAAAGAAGTGATTAATGGTAAGTAAAGTGACACTTTTAAAATATGATGGTCACAAACCTTGATAAACCTCTCAGAGGCTAAGTGAATTCCTGATTTGTGATGCAAAATCTCATGGTTCAAAAGCTTTTTTGAGCTAAAAGCACTCTGATTATACTTAATGCTCACAAATCAATACCAGACACTAGGCAGAAGAGTAAAGACTTTTTTGGTTTAAAATGTTGCTATGCTGTAGGAAGATGCTTGGTCCGTTATTTTATTCCTCTCCTTATGCTTCCCTCTCCCTCTGTTTTCTTTAGGAAACTGTGACATGTTTCAGCTCTGCCAACCAGCACTGACATGGTGTTTTCAACTTGATATAATCCCCCCTTACCCATGAATTGTATTAACAACATTTGCCTTACAAAGAAAATGTTGTTGGGTGCACAATCAGCAGACAACATAAAACTAATTTCATAAAAAGGCCTTTGCTTGCCTAATATCAGGCTAGTTATGCTGGTTACATACTTCATAGTTATAATCCATTAATATTAAATCAAGTTTGGAAATGCATTTCATATAGGCAGAGAAAAAACATGATATAATAAATCTAGGATAAACAAAGCAAAACAAAGCAAAAACAAACAAACAACAAACATCTGGGACATGGAGGATCCATTAATCTAAGTTTTTTTTTGTTTGTTTGTTTCTTGTTTTGGTTTTTTGTAAACCAGACCCTGGATAGTATATTTGCAAAACACATCAGCAGCAGTAACTGAAACCTAAATGTCCTGGTTCAGTAATCATCATTCACCATGCTGGACATATGTGAAATCCTTGTGCAGTCGCTTCCTTCGTTTGAACTTCAGGAACACCCAGTGCTGGTGATAATGCACAGGTATGAAAAGGCAGAAAGACCAAACTGAGGCTTTAACATTGAGTCAGCTGGATCAGACAAACAAGCGCACATCAGCCACACCGCGCACAACATGACAGCTCAGGTTCCCCTCCTCCTTCTCAAACGGTTTAACATTTATTTATTTACATTTTCCTTGTGTGCATTTCTGCGCGCGGCAGAGGACATATGATCAACCATTCTTAGTGATTTCAAGAAGAAGTTAACTGTTAACCACAAACATCCGCGATGTTGCTTCACTGTTAGAAAAACAAAAGACTTACATCCAGGGCTCCAGCTTCGTTGAACGCGTTGTACAAATAAACTGTAATCCAGAGGGTGAACTGGGGAAAAATGGTGATGCTATTGTTGTAAAACCTCCCGAAAAAAAAAACATGTCTATCTATCGCTTGTAAACAGCCCCGGACGGAATCGCCACTATTAAAACGCTGGGACATACTAGAGCCGCTACAACGCCATTGCAGGCAGAGGGTGATGCTGCCAGTTGCACAATAGGGGTGTCGGTGCAGTTTGGCAGCTCATCTCACTGAGAGCTGCACTGTGGCAGCCTTTGCTGGACGGCAGCGTCCGATATACGTCCGCGCTGTAGTAAAGTAGACTGAGCTGCTGCTTTGATAGCCGGTGATTTGCGAATGTAAAGCGTCATGTGACAGGTGCAAAAACCTGAACTGCGGCAATGGTTCCGTCCGATAATCTGCTGCGCGGAGGGACTTTCAGTGAGCTGCAGTCTCGCATAAATACCAACACACAGCAACTGTAACTTCATTGGCCGTTTATTGTTCATCAGAGGGCTTTGGGTGGGGTGGACAGGGTCAAGGACCACTCTGATGCTGTGTGATGTGTTCAAATTAGGGCTTCCCAACGTATGGTGTGCGGACCAGCAAGTGGACCTTAGGAAACAAAGCAAGCGCAATTTAGTGCTGCAATGCAATAAAGTACATCTGCTCAGGTAGCTGCTCTTTTTTATTGTAAGACTTGCACTTTAAGTAACCTCATTTATTTCTATACTACTTTTAACTAGTTAACAGGAATGGAGTGATTTAAAGTTTTAGTCAGTTGTGCTTTTAGGATCAGTATAAATCATCAAAGAAAAATATTTTTTAAAGATTATGCTAACTCATACACAGCTACATTAAACATTAACATGTTTGATAATTAGTGCACATTCACACCTAATAGTCCACTAAACTTGGTACGACTGGGGACTCTTTTTATTTGGAGTTTATGACATTCTTCTGGTCCGAGTTTGCTTTCACACTGCACTTAGTCAAACATACCGGACCTTCTGAATAACGTGTTCAAGTCCTCTCCAGAGGTGGTACTGCATAATTAATGACTGAAGACGAAAAGACAATAAATGAACAAGAAAACTGGCTTATCTATTGGTTAATATCTGGAAACTTCTGTTTCCACCACACAAGAGCAAAATATGGTGTTGGATCAAATCCTAGTGGCCTTGGATTGACTATAATTCAGTCAAAACTTTGATTGCATTTTTCGATTTGACTGCGAACCATTTATCCTGACTATCATTCTACATGTACATGTGTTTTGGTTGCATTTACCCACAATGCCATGTGTACCTACAATACCCTTTGTTATGTAGTCTGCTTCCTGAATTTGGTTCACTTGAAACAGGCCAAAACCTTAGTTTGTAAGCAGACCAAAGGTCACTTCTTTGAACTGCATCAGAGTTTGGTTGCACATTCACACCATCTAAAACAAACCAGATTTTCCAAGAAAACAAACTAGCATTCTAGTCAGAAGAGCTGATGTAAATGAAACCTTAACCTATAACACCTTATCCAGAACCTTCATATGGTCTGTGCAAAGTTTCTAGCAACACAGGGGCATTCAGCAGCTGCCCAGCTCCACATCATTTGTACACCTACACACAACAGACTATAGGGATTTACACTCATGTAGCGTCTGCGTCTCCACCGTGGGTTCTGCGCAGCTCCACGGAAGCCTGACGTGCACGTTTTCCAGAGCTGATGTGCACCCCTGCTACACAGATGGTTATGTGGAAGTACTCCCTTATAACCTTCCTACGAGTTTATGGATTTCTGGATCTTCTCGCTGAACTTGTGTAGTAACCAACATTTTTAAAAACAACACACAATAATCAAGTTTATGAGAGGCTGATCGAATTATTTCTTTGTTTTCTTCCACAAGCTAATAAAGACACTGAACCATACCGGATGCCATTGTTGTTCTAAAACTGAAAATAAGTACCGGAACTGAAAAAATGACGCATACCCCCTAAGCTCGAGTGCGAGAGCAAATTCACCAGCCGCATGCAAACGAGTACAAATCCACCTTTAAGCTTAAAAGTCAACTTAAAAGGATGATGCTTCCAAGCTGGGTTAAAGGATTTTATAAAGTTTCATCTTAAAGAAGACAGTCAGTGACTGTCACTCATTGTGTAATGAGGAGTTGGATTGAGTCTCTTTTGCATGAGTGACTGTGCGAAGCTTAAACAATATACAGGTACTGCTGTGTTACTCTAGCTCACTTGTGTAAAATATTTTGGTTATAGTGTAGCATATTGTACAGTCTTCAGTTCTACAGTTATAGATCTAAATGTAATTATGCCTTGACGCCTGGTTTGAAACATGATCTAACATCGGATTGGAAGCTACAGACTTGCAAAAATGAAGAGAGAGCAGACTGACTTAGTAATATAAGGATAGTTTATTTTAAGTTGACTATTTTCATTTGGAAGTCTGTAATTGCAAATCTTAGCTGTTCATATTGATGAGGTTATTATACTTGGGAGAGAATGATTACATTAAGTTTATATGTGTGGAACACTGTCCAATTTACTGTGATTCATGTGCATGTAGGACCATGTAGACTGCTTGTGATGGACCTTTTGTAACACAATACTGTAATACAGTAAATATGGTATGGTTCTAAAACAGGACATTCTTTATACAGATATATTTTAAAATTGTTTTTTAATATTAAACTGAAATTCTAAGCTCCATATTAATGTTATTTTCATTTTTAAAATTCCATATAAAAAAGGATTCAGTTTAAAATTCTTACTGGTTGGTTCACCTAAGAGTCAACAGTCACCCTAAAGCACATTCATGTGATGAAACACAAGAAAAAGGAAAGCTTTGTCAACATTCAAATGAAGGATTATGCTTACAAACATTTATTGTAATGGTTTTAATAATAAACGGTATTGTTTCTTTTTACATGTACATAAAAAGCACAAACCTAAGTATGAATATAAACGTGCATGGATAAGGCAATTCTGAAAAAATATGATAGCTTTGATTAAAATTGAATTGGACTAAGTAATGATTTGTAAAATAAATAAATAAATGCATTAAGTATGTGTGACTCATTACAGCAAAGCCTGTTTATCCCTAATAAATCTAAATGGAGTAGTTTAGTTTGGTTTAAATCATCATCTTTTCAAAATAAGCATGTGGGATCATGTAATGTATATCATTATGCAACCTTCTCCGTGTAAGCTACACTCACTTAAAGCAAAGCTGGCTTGCATGTTTATTTTTTCCCTATACACAAAGATACCCCATTTTACTTATAAACATTCAGATTAATTTTTGAGTACAGGAATATTGAAAAAAGAAAGTAAATCATACATGTGATAGCGTTTTCAATAGTCTCTTTGTGCATTTTGCATTTTCACCTTTAGCCTACAGCTAAAATCACAACAATTCAGCAATTTATGGGTGACAGTGATGAATTAAGTATTGAAATACAATAAATCAAATTATCAGAGCTGACACATTTGGTCAACATTCGTCCTAGCCTCTTGCCAGAACAAAAATGCAGTGCTTTTCCACTCACTTATTGCTATGAATCATAATGCCTCCACAGGAATAATGTTTGTTGTGATACATTCATACCCAATCCAAACACAGGCTATGAGGATGTTGCTAAGCAACCTAAAAATAATCTTAAGGGGATGAAAGGGAGGGTAAAAAAATAGACTCACACTGCAGAGCATAGAAGATCCATGGCATCATATTGATTGCCACAGATGGAGCCAAGGAATCAGTACTAAATCAGAATATATCAAACAAGAACTATTCAGTGACCACTGACATCATTTTAACCTGATTAAACATTTCTGCAAAATAAAAAAAACATCTTTGTGGACAGTATCAAGGAAGCATGATGGGTGAATTAAGGGTCCTGAAGCCCTTCAGGAGGGGGAGGCAAGAAAATGACCATCTGCTTATCAGGACAGTCTCTGCAGGGGGTCTGGACAGATTGGAGCAGACTTTCCAAACAAGCCTCTGCCCTCTTTCAGCTGTGCACAGGAGGTCAAGCTGTGGCGAGGTGATGGAGTTAATTTTGGAGGCATATCACAGAGACTTTAAAGATTTAAAAAAAGAAAAGAAAAACAATTTAAGAAGCCAGTACAGGAGCAGAATAAAGCCATAACTGAAGAGATGCAGAGTTCCACAGCGGCACTGAAATAACATCTGTCAGATTATAGGGAGCAGGCACACACATAGGCAACCGCCCAGACATAACTGAACAGCTTTAAAATCACACCGACACATTAACTAAAGGCGTGGTGCTCCTTTGCTGCCCTTTTTAACCAGACAACCATCTTTTTCCATCCAGATGTTGAACCAATGAGAAATCGTGCTGATTCCAGTGAAGGAAGGAGGCGGAGGAAAGAATGCAGCAGCAAGATGCTCATTATTATGGCTGTCCAACCCAGTGGCGACTAGATAAAACAACCATTCTCATGTAAGATTTACGAGGATGATTTGCACCATGTCCGCTGCAGCTGTCGCGGTATGGCTCGGAACGGGTACGTATCGATTTAGCTGGAAAACCACGCGTCATTTTCACCCGCCTGGCTTTGATGCAGCGTACATGCTAGTTAGCTAGCCAGCTAGCTTGCTGCTGTTTAGCTGCATTGCTATTTTTTTCCGTAAGGCTGAGGAGGAGACGTGGAAAAATGGCTACCAACTGACAGCTAGACCCTTTTACAAATGGATGTGAAATATTACTGCATAATTACTTCTTCATTTTTATACAGTACCTTACATTTCAGTGAAAGATGATAACATCGTTGCCATTTGTTTTAGTCCTTCATTCGGGGTATATCAAGGGTCTAAAAGTGTTCACCAGGTGCATTGTATTAATCCTTAATTACTGTGTAAATATAAAAGAAGAAGCTCAGGTTATCCTTAATTACAAATGGCATTAACACACCGAAACCTGCACACTGTCAGCATCCTATATTTCAAAGTTTCTTTAAAAAATTATATACCTGTGCAGTGAATCATGTTTTTATTACAAATTAAATACAAAATTTCTGTTCAGCCACCTTTCATATTTATATATGTGTTTAATATCATCAGCCAAGAAGCTTTGATGTCTTTATGTGGATTTAAAAAAAAACAACATTGATTATTTTTATTATTTATGGTCATATTTGATTAACGAATGTGTTAAATTTCCATGTTTTAGATTTTGAAACCAGTGTTTGATTAGCATTTCTGTCTAAATGTCTAAAAAGAAAGAAGCAATAGATACAGAATAATGAATCCTTCAGTCTTTTTTTAAAATCTCTGCTGACTGATCTTTAGGCAATGAAAAATGTAATTTGTTAATATTTTCATAAGCATTTGTTATGGTAATTAAAGGCAAAATGATTGTATCATTGTATGTTAATGGGTTATTATATGATCATTGATATCCACTTGTTGAAAACTTCTCAGCCTAAAAAAAACAAAAAACACAGCTAAAGCTTAAAAGGGAAAACTTGCTTTGATCCCTTCAAAGACGAAGGTCAGGTCTTATCCCTCCTGTTAAAGAACGCAGTTTATTCAGTAAAGAAAAGCCCATCACAGCAGGGTCTTACAAACAATATCACGTGCACATGGTTGGATTGGCAGCGGGGCACGTGTGCATGTATTAGGACACAAAAATAGAGAAAGTGACTGATTTATATTCAAGCATCGCTATAATGTTGGATCTTCTCATAGCAAGTAATTCTTTGTAACTTAAAATTCAGAATATTGTACATTTAACCTTTATCTTTCTAAATTATTTCACATACTAGTTAGTAATTTACCAGGAAGACACTTCTTAACTCCTCCATCTGCTCAGCTGTGATGTGTGTTCTGATTTCTGTAGAGCAAACACTGCTTAGAGTATTGTAAATGATGGTGTGATGGAGATGTTTTAATGCCCTCTAATGTTATATGTAAGGCCAGATTTGACTTATTACATCATTTAGCTGTGAAGGAAACTTAAATAAAATGACAAAACATTGATGAAAAATGTTGCACCTCTCAAAACAGTTAAATGCTACAGCAGCCTTTATAAAATTTCTTTTAACTAATCAGCAGGTCTTTAAAAAGTAGTAATTGTTATAAATGCAAGATTTACTTGCACATTAAAAATATAGATTACATTTTTTTTATGTACTAGAATTGATCAAAAAGCCACGGAAAGACGTCCTTGTTTCATGCGTGCCTCTATTCATTGATCATAGTGTACATTGTGCATGCCTATGATGCTACACGCAACGCTTTACATGGGAGAAATGTCCATGTGGAGCGGTCCATGGCCTTGAAGCAGAGAACAGCCCTGTACAAAGATGGTGAGTGGGTGTGTGCAGTGGTAGACTTCATGTACTGACCCGCTGTCTCTTCCCCTGTCATAACACAATGACACGCTTAGCTAGTTCTCCAGTAATACCGCCATTATTGTTTTGAGTTGTCTGCTGGGCCCACTTTTCTCTTGCTGTAACAGCAGTTAGATGAATGAAATCTTGTCTAAACCCCACTCTTGCTAGAATTAGACTTTAACCTAACTCTGAGAAAAAGAGGGATATTTATACTAATTTACATTCTATTGATACTTATTCAAACCGTTAGATGACAGATAACATTTTTATTTTTATTTTGAACAATTAAATAGCTTCTTTACCTTTGAGAGGACTAAAGTAGTTGTTTCTTGTCCACTGCCTTCCTTAGCTGCCGCCTTCTGCCTGTTGCAACGCCAGCTACTTTCACTTCCATGTCTGAGATTAGAATAACGAGGCTCAAGCTCATCACAGGCAGAATACCAAAGCCTTGGTCACAAACAGTGAGAATCCTTGTTGTCTGTGCCTCCCTGCTAAGCACCAAAGAAGCACATGCATTCCTCCTGACTCAGACTACATGTGCAAATGAAGCTGAATCAACAGAACTAAAGGACACCCTTCCCTTGTTTCTGTAATGGCTTGTTAAAGGTCTCATCTAGCTGGATCCACTAACCAACAGCATTTTTACCTGCATACCCTTGTAGAGCTTGCCTCGGGTCTTAATTGGTTATGAGGAATCTCTCCTTCCACCCCAAGGTTAAGCCAGAAAAGCATAAAATCTAGTTAGCTATTTTCATCACTCACACGGTCTGTTAGTGATCTACCATATTATATTATTGCCATGCACATTTGTTTAAAAATCTGTCTGTTTTTGTCCAATTTATTTGCTGTTATTCAATTTGTTGTTTCTGAGCCCACTTGTTTTAAAAATATAGCTTAGTAGAAGTAATATAAAGCACATGTAGTCTGTCATTTGACCCAAAGCTGAAGCCAACAGGTTAGTGTACAGTGTATACTTTAGCATTAACCTTTAATTGGTGATGTATTGTTTGTACAGCTAGAACACTGTGGCTCATCATCTTGAGAAAGCCTTGCAGATTTATCCTGCTGCAAATAAGCAGATTTGATGCTATTAGTAGGTCCTGTGTGTGGCTTAGTCAGTGATCTTTACCTACACCGGCTGCTGTCTGGATAGAGGTGAAACACAACAGAATTCTGTGAGCTAGACTGATTAACATAAGTTTGCTCAGAGTGTGTGTGTGTGTTCAGCTTTAATGATTACTGCTCAATGGCAGATTGAATGATGATAGGCTGAAATCCCATAAATGATTTTTTTTAATCCTGTAAGGAGGCCATTTGGGCTCACTAAAATTCTTTTTGTCCTCTCATCTCTTTACCTGTCAGAAAGGTTTACGCCACATCCTGCTGGTCTCTGAGCAGAACACGGTAGCCAGCATTTGACCTTGGAGTGTCTGAAAACAGTCTTTTGTGTGCTGAAGAATTGCAGATGCCCAATGGGTCAGATAATAGCATTCGAGTGCACACATAGAAAGTGCAGATCAACTGAGGTCCCTGCTCAGGATCTAGTCTCCTGAAACTAAATGAGGTTTTATTTTTGGTCTCCGAATAACCCAGATCTTAATGTCCTGGGTGCAGTAGTTTCAGCCAGAAGAGCTATTGTGTGGATTAGTCATGCCCAGGTGGTTCCTTGAAAAGAGATGTGGCAGATAACCTCAGGTTGTTAAAGCGACACCACATTTAGAGACTGCTAAATGCTATTGATTGTATCTAGCTGTGACTGAGCCCTTGGGGACCTCAGACATATGGCTAGGTCATCATCTCTGTTTCTGGCTGCAGTTTAGCTTAACATATGTTTGAAGCAGTTTTTTTTTGTCATTGCAATCAGGGATTTTTGACTTGTAGATGTTACATATTTTAATCTTACTGTGTCACCAAATTTTTTTTTACCCCGGTAATCTAATGGATAACAACCAAATGTCCCATACTGACTTCCCTTTTCATGGGCACAGATTAAAATGTAAATCCTGCTTTATTAAACTCTAAATTGGACTCTGCTTGGAAACCAGCTGCTGTTCCAGAAGTAGAAGAGTGCTGCAGTAGTGCAGTAGTGATGCTTATGACAGTGATGTAGCACATGCAGGTTTGATACCCATGAGAGGATTAAAAAGAAGGTAAAAATTGTAAGAATCTGCTGAATATTTTGCCTGTAGCGAATGCACATACGCAAACAGAGCTTTTCCCGGCCTCTCTCCAAGCTGCTTAATGTATTTGCAGTTGTGTGTCTGCAGGCGAGAACAGATCAAACCCGCTTTCACTTCATAGCACAGATCTCCTTTTTCCTCTGCCCCTTCCTCCTCCTTTTCTTTCTTGTACACTCAGTCTCCCATGGTGATTAAAAATTGAGTTCCCACCCACCGTGGGAGAGAAAGAGGGGAAAAAGTGAGAAGTGAAAAAGCAGTGCAAAAAAATTTGTAAGGTTAAAAGTCGACGGGTGAAGACGAGAGAGAGTGTGTGTGTGGGTGGGGGGGTTAGGGGGGGGGGGGTTGAATAGAGTGGGGCTAAACAGAGAGCATAGTGAAGAGAGTAGGGAGGGGGGCATAAAAAGAATCTGAATGACTCATTACTGTTTTTTCTTAGTCTCCTCTAACAGATTCCTCTTCCTATATACAAAATGTAGTCTTTCTGGAAACTAATAATTTAAGTTTTTCCCTTCTTGCTCATTTGTGCACTCGGTCCCTGTGTGAAGCTTCTGTTCATGCAGTGATGCGGGCAGGCCATTGAATGGTGAATAACAAACATTCAAAAAATAAAATCCTCAGCCATCGGGAACTAAGTTTCCTGTTCTCTTAAATTTGTTTTTCAGTGGTCACAATCTTGTCGAGGTCACATGCAGACCGTAATGTGTACCCATCTGCAGGAGTGCTGTTTGTCCATGTTCTGGAGAGAGAGCACTTTAAAGGAGAGTTCCCTCCTTACCCCAAATCAGGTACAACACTATAACTGTGTTGGTGTTTTATTACGTAGTATATTTGATCTTCTGGTATTTATTATCATAGACTGTGCATCTGTGCTTCATATTTCATTATAAGGAATAGCTTTGCAGCTGTTGGCAATGCATCTGCAATTTAGCTAATAGGTCTAAAAGTGTTGGTCTAAACAACTGGTGCTGCTGACCCATAACAAATCACTGGACCAATCCTCAGTGAACTGTTCTGTCTACAGGTGATGCCAGCAATGACCCAATCACTTTCAACACCAACCTGATGGGCTTCCCTGACAGGCCAGGCTGGTTGCGCTACATCCAGAGGACTCAGTTTAGCGATGGCGTGCTCTATGGATCTCCCACTGCAGAGCACGTTGGCAAGCCCACTGTCATAGAGGTAAGTAGTTGGACCATTTTCAAAGACATTTGTGCTTCTGTTTGTTGTTGGCAAGCTTAGAAAGGCAATGCTGCATTTTGTACTAAAAGCACTGAAAATGAGCAATGCATTGATTTTAAAAGAATCTATCAAGTGATTTACATTATCATATAGTTTGTGTAATTAAGGTAACGGAGAAGTAAGACATTTAAAAGGATTTTTCTGAGCCCAGCTGATTTGTTTGCATTAGCCCCATGTCATACCTAAATTCCTCTATGCATTTTATGCTTACACAGTCCCCCCCATAAGCTACTGTAGAAATTCCTTTCCCAAAAGATTTAACATGTCGATCGGTGCTCATGTGCCTCTTTACGGTACCTCAGCTGAGTACAGAACCTACCTTGGGGATCTTGCTCAGCTTTGTCCAGAGAGCTGCTGCCATATAAGCTGAACTGATCTGGGCTTAAACTTTCACCCCTATGTGTTGCAGATTACTGCCTATAACAGACGTACGTTCGAGACGGCACGGCACAATTTGGTCATAAACATCATGGCTACAGAAGGTAAGAGGCGCCAGCATGACAGCTTAGAGCAAATGGAGATCAGACTGTGCAACTACGCTGATTAAATCCCGAGGGCACATTTGGTACTTGGACTCTGTAGTGAACTTCTTCTCTCAAGTAAAACTTATGCCTTTGATTAGTTTTATCAGCCTCAAATTTTCAATCGATGTCTAAAGATTAACATTTTACATTATTAAAAAGCCTGTTTTTAGAATTTGATTCAAAAGATGACAAGTTTTTTTCACAACCTTCATATTCTAGCTGTTTTTGTCACATGATTTCAGTCAGCAGATGTTTTTTCTACAAGGGCTCAGAAGAAAACACACAGCTTTTGCTAACTCTGTCTCCTGATGATGACATTGATCAGAAGCTTCTTCTTTCTTCTTCTACAGTCAAATTAATTTAAACCTATAACGTTGCCTCAAAGCTCCAAGCAGGCTGTTGTTGACTCTGCATATTAATGTGTTTCATGTAAAACAGAAGGAGGCGGTCTTGCATCAGTATAAATGAGTAAAAAAAACACATCTGTATTGTTATGTCATTTGTTTAGTAAAAAGCTTTTGTTTGTATCTCCACAGCTCCTCTGCACATCTGGGCATCTGTATGTGTGCTTGCTAGCTTGTTGACCAGTCATGGTACATGAATGACAATATGAACTGAGTCAGGGAAAACCTTAGCAGCCGTTTGCAGCGCTAATGTGACATCACTCTTTCTATGCTGTGATGTCATCTACCATCTGGCCCCAGAAGTCCAAAGCATAACAAGAGCAGAGCACATACATCAACATCTTCTAGATTGACTTAAATCTGTGTCTAACTACCGTATTATTCATCTTTCTGTAGGTGTATGGGAGACTCTTTAGCTTGACACGTCTTTGTTTACCGTTTCTCAACCTTTTCTCCATTTTCGCCCTTTTTGTCCAGAGTTCCCACTGCCTTACCAAGCTGAGTTTTACATCAAAAACATGAATGTGGAGGAGATGCTGGCCAGTGAGGTGCTGGGAGACTTCCTTGGTGCAGTGAAGAACGTATGGCAGCCCGAGAGGCTCAATGCAATCAACATTACCTCAGCACTGGACCGTGGGGGTCGTGTACCTCTGCCGATCAACAACCTGAAAGAAGGGTGAGGGCCTGCCTTACAGTTGAGAATATCTTTTTCCTCGATCCTTATCTGCTCGTGCTGTATTTTCTATTTTAAAAATTAGCAAGTAGTAGGGATGAGCTTTAACTCTTTTGATGAATAGACCTCTTCACCTCCCTAAATCAAACCAATTGCGTGCGTTTTCAGCCCACTCTCCCCATGGTTACATTTTATTTAATTGAGGCCTTTGGGATTCTCACTTCACTATAAATTAGATGAAAAACACTTGGCTGTCTTCTCTGACAGACACTTTCAGCTTGTTTAGTTTGGATGGGAAAAGCCCACATGAGCTGCCATAAGTTGTGCATCAAAGATTTATGTTGATGTTTTGGAAGATGAAAGCGTTTAGAAGAGAACTCATTGAAGCAGAAATATGTCGACTTATAAGCATCAGTGTTAAGATATAAAATAAAGCTCCATCCTCTTCTCTTTTCTTCTCTTCTCATCCTCTCTCCATCTCTTCCACTCCCCAGTGTTTATGTGATGGTTGGTGCTGACGTTCCCTTCTCGTCATGCCTGCGGGAGGTGGAAAACCCACATAACCAGCTGCGCTGCAGTCAGGAGATGGAGCCTGTCATCAGCTGCGATAAGAAATTCAGAGCTCAGTTTCACATCGACTGGTGTAAGATTTCCCTGGTGAGCATGCTCTTGCATTGATTCATCATGACTGAAAAATGTAGATTTCTGATGCTGGAGTAAGAAGAGAACATGTATATAATTCTTGATTTTTATTAGAGGATGCTATCAAGATTTCACTTTAATAGCATAGTGCAAATTTTGAATGAGTGCTTATTTATCTCTTTTAGGTTGACATCAACAAAGTAGTCCCTGTATATATCAGCCGTCCTGATCCTGGTATGGGGATTCTGCCTGACTTTGGGGAATACAACCCCCCATCTGAGTCTCTAAAGAGCCGGGACTACTTTTCCGACTTCCTCATCACACTGGCTGTCCCCTCCGCTGTGGCACTAGTCCTCTTCTTCATCCTCGGCTATGTTATGTGCTGCAAACGGGAAGGGGTGTAAGTGTACTTGAATTTATATATTTGCGCTAATATCGCACCAAACACCCTAATCAACACAAGGAAAGCTATTTAAATGTTGTTAAAGTATGTGAGAGACAGAAAGTAGATTAATCTGGACTGGACCTGCAGCTTGTCATTACCATCCAGTAATGGAGTCCATGTATATTAAGTTCCTCATCAGTATCTGTCACAGGATTTTCATGATGTTGTCATGTACATCTTGAAACACAAAATCAAATGTCATTCATCCACGTTAATTCATCATTTACAGGCTGGGAGAGACGTCCCCCCCTTGTTTACTCAATGTTCCACTCCATCTCCACCCTGTCTTCATGCAACAATCCATTTACTTGTGTGTAGATGTTGCTTCAACTATTAATATTAGTATTTAATTCATCCATTTTGTTTTGTTTCTAGGGAAAAAAGAAACATGCAAACACCAGAGTAAGTGTTTTACCTCTCCTGTGTTCCTTTTTGTTTTGCGTCTGTTTTCGTTTCTTCCCTTCTCCTTTGGTTTGTTATTTCTGTTGTCATTGATGGCTGTTTCCTATCCATTCATATGCTCATGTGTGTGTTCATCCATCATCCATCCAGCTGCTGAAAAATGTAATGACCAGCTGTAGGAAGTTAATGCAGATAGTGGTAATAATAACTTACAACATGAATAATTTGGAACATTAAAAGCATATCTTCCAAAACTGCGATTGCTGTTGAAAAGGATAGATGTTAGATTTATGTTGTGTTTGCACAAACGTATTGGAGATCCCCTCACGGGGTAAGATCAGTTAAGCCAACCATGACACCAAAACACAGTACAATACAAATTCACCACTTCTCCATCTTCCAGCATCCAGCTGGTTCACCACAGTGCCATCCAGAAGTCCAGCAAGGAGTTGCGGAGCATGTCCAAGAACCGCGAGATCTCCTGGCCTCTGTCCACCCTGCCAGTCTTCAACCCAGTGAGCGGCGAGGTGGTACCGCCCATCCACCCTGACAACTATGAGACCACCAGCATGCCTCTAATGCAGACACAGGCGTGAGTGAAGGGTTTGGTGGGAGGAAAAATGAATGTATAAGCTGTCATGCACATGTTCGAGGTTGCACAAGAAACCACATGTACTCATTAGCCACACAGATGTGAGGGTTATAGGATACAGTATGATGAAACAGGTCTTGAAACAATACCATTAACAGTTTATCTTATTTCAGTGTTTCCAGCTAAAGCCCCAGAAAGTAAGACTACAGCTTAAGGGTTTCAAGCTGTCCCATGATTTCCCCTAATGGGCTTGAAATATAAGAACAGCATACTTAGGCATGAAAGCGCTGGATTTTGTATATCTGTTTACCACATCATTGTTTATGGTTTCAGGAATCTGCAAAACCAGATTACGATACCACAGCAGCGGCCATCAGGTTAGTGTTTCCCTGTTTTAGTAGATTAGCTCTGCCTTACTTCATCTCCATGTGATGCAAATGACAAAGATGCTGCCACATGCTTGCAAAAAGAATACAATGCATAATGTCTGCAGCTGCATGTTTTTGTGTTGCCGATTTATAGTGTACTGCAAAGAAAAATGTGGGTTAGAGTTCAATACACAGTAAAAACATTTTGTATTGGTATTAGTAATATGAAGGCATATTAAAATCATAACTTCACTGTGTGGCTAACAAGCTGTCCCTTCTACATTACCATAAGCAATGAAAGCAACCAGCTGCAATTAGTCAACTCCTGCATGAGAGCGCCCCCCTGTGTGCGTGGCCATCAACTGCATGAAGTACTAACCACAAGCTCTCTCTGTTTACTGCTAACAAAGGAGATAATTATGTCATGTCAACATTTCGAAGACTGGAGGTAGGTGCAGCTCTCTGTAAACTCATTTAGAGATAAATAATGATGGATTTCATTAAGTCTTTTTTCATAGTTATTTCAGAGAGAGAAACCAGTCTTTACCATTCACTTATATTCTCTCATCTTGCATTTGTCTCTAGGTAAATGGTATTCCTGAGGAGAGAAAAGTGGCCGAGGCACTGAATTTATGACCAGAAACTGTTCCACATAACTTTTTTTTTTTTTCCTAACATGTGCCAATCTGCATGTCTCACCTGTAAGATTTTATTGTCCATATGCACTTAAACCTTGATTAAAGACTGCAATAGAAGAAAAAAAAAAAAACCAGCCGATAATACATTTTTGGGATATTTGTGTAAGTGTTAAAAATATGGCTAATATGTTTATATCTTTATTTGCTTTGCACAAAGGATCTGTAAGAGGGCGATTATAGTTGTCATGTGTTTATTTTATGTAACATGTCAACAAATAAATTCTTTTAAAAAATGTAACTGTCTCCAAAACAATCAAGACACTAAGTTTGAGATCATTGATTTTTCTTTTCTCTTAAAAAGAAGCCAAAACACCACATTTTTAACAAATTACAACAGCATAAAGGCGTTTATAAATAATATGGGTACATTTCACACTTTAAGACGTCACAAAAAACTAAAAAAAAAAAAAATGTATATTTTAAAGGCCCTTGTATAAACCCTTGTTGCTTTTATACGATCAAGGAGATCAATTAAAGCCTGAAATAACTGTCAGATTTACTGTTTTGCTGTAGATCAGTAATAGATGAGAAAACAGGTCAGTCAGCTTTACACGTCAAAGGAAATGGCAACAAGGAAATGCCACTTATCTATACAGTCAGGTTCCACAGCTATGAGAACTCGGCTGTTTCTGCTTGAGCACAACCTAAACTACATCATCACATAAATGAAACATGAAGCCTCAAAAGCTGCAGAAAGGTTGAGTCATGGTGACAAAAAGAACAGAAGTGAACCCACATTTTCCTTTGAAAAACAGAGGTTATATAAATAAATATAGTGTGACTGACACTGCAATGTTTTACTACCCAAAAGGTAGATGCAAAATGCATCAGAATTAATATGCAACACAACTTTAATTTTAGAATAGTATCTTGTATCTGGAAAAGTTGCTTTGACAAAATATCTGACACCCAATACAAATAACCCAAAGTGCATGAAGTATTTGCACTGGTAAAATATTAAACTCAAATTAAACACTGAATTTCACCGAAAAGAAGAAAATGAGAGAAACAAATTACAGGTCTCAAAAATAAAAAGTGCTCGCTCAGAAGTGTCTGAGTGTAAACAGGCAGAGAGACATTGCCCATTTGGCAACAGAAAAATAAACAATATTTTCATTAATGCAGCAGTAATGTGTCCTATCAGCTCAGTCAGTGCATTACCAAGTGGCTTTTTATGTCGATGTGGACCTGATGCAAAGTGCCTTATCATGGAAGATTATCTCGGCTACATCACACATGTGATTCTGTGCACATGAAGATGTACTTAATGTGTAAGCCACTGAAAAATAACCCAAACAAACTTCACGTTCAAAGGCAATTGTCTAAGAAATTATCTCACTCAATCACCCACTGATCTTTAAGTTCACTGACTGTGATAGCAGAGAAAGGATGTAGAGTTAGGCATTACTCTTATGGTGCAAGAATACGTGCAATGTGCATTTCCAGAGCTATGAGGCATGTTTTGCTTTTTTCCTTTTCTTTTTTACCAAAATGTAAGGTTAAAAGACTAAAAGCACTGCTGAAGCATTGCTGTACAAAATAAATCTCTCACTCTATTATACAAATATACATAGAAGGAAGTGAGCCACTAATAGGACAGACAGCTATTTAGACCCAAAAGGCTCGACCTAATCAACGAGATTCTAGGATGGTACAAAATCACCTATATAATACTTTCACAAACAGCAGTCATGGGCGAGCAATGTACAAACAAAGAGGAAAAATAAAAAAAACTGTATAAAATATAAGCTTAATTTAAATCATTAAATACTGTACATGTCACATATCATTTCAGAGCTACAGCAGGTGACCACAGAGCCTTTCTGCAAGGCATACATTTCTGAAATTTTTCACAAAAACAGTAAAATATGTTGAAGAAAATTTCTTTTTAACCATTGCACTCCTAATATTACATTAATTTTGGTGGTTTTTGATCACCTAAGCCAATTGTTGGTCCATATTTTGCATATTTAGATATCCCACACTAGTAATATTATACAGTAATGTTAATGAAACAGCACAATTTAACATGTTTGTCATAACAGATATCTGAATATGCTGGTTATGGTCTTTAGCTGCTACTGTCATATGGACGGAGAGATCCCAGTCAGAGTTGTGATGAAAGGAATGACGGCATGTGACTAAAGAAAACTTGCTATCAGTGCGTTTGGGTAAAGGAAAGTAATGCTGCAGAATTGACAGCATATGTGATGTTTTAAAATGAAAGATCCTCCTCTCACAGACCTCAAAACCAAATAATGTAAACATTTCAGAGCGCTTTGTCCTTTTTCTTCCCCCTCCCTCTCCTGTAATTTGTACATAGCCCTGTTTTTGGGCTCTTTTTTCTTCAATCTTTTTGTTTAATAGCAGTCAGGAAAACAAAGACTGGCACACTCTTCTTCTCTTGTGGTAGTTAGTTGCTAAAACATCAGGCCAGATGTTCTGATGTCCAACTTTGATCTGTACCTCACTTCAATCTCAGAAGAAGCTTAAATCCTGCCCCGTCCTCCGTCATGAAGTGCCCATCAAGCACCGGGTGTGAGCTGGTTACCCCTGGTCAGCAACAATACAACCAGACTGAAGACCCCCACAGCTCCCAGTCTCCTCAGCAGGGCCATGCTGTCTTTGGGAATCACCACCTGGGCCAAGTCATTGGTAATGAGAGAAACCTCATGAGCCACACAAACAAAGATGAAGGTGCTGACCATGATGTTGAGTGAAGGATTTCCCGGAATGAGGACCAAAATTCCCTTGGTATCTGCTGCGAGCCAGATGTGATACTGGCATATAAACAGCTGGGGGAGACAAAGAAAATGCGTTGAAAAAATGTTTCCAGGAAGCTGAAAAGCAACATATTCTAAATTGGGTCTTTAATCCATTTTAATCTTTCATCCCATTCTTTGTCAGTCCTGCTTGTTGTGCTGCATCATCTCCAGTTTTACATATATTTATTTTTCTTTTCTTAGTGTTTTTGGATACATTTCTGTACCAGTGTTCTGTAATTATCCCCTTGAAAACAAGGTGTTGCATCTCAAGGGGCTATCCATTAAATAAATTTCAAATAAATAATTGTAGATCATTACATTACACTGACTGCAATTAGGACCACTTTACCTCCAAGGAGATCTTTCCAAACCATGCAAAGAATGAGCTATATACAGATCGGACGTAGCCAGGAATGTTCCTGATGAGAATGAAGGCCAAAATCTAAAAAGAAAAAGATCAGAGACGTTTCTAAGAGTTAAAAACACACAAAACAAGCATATTACAAGAATGCCAGAATTTTCATTTAAGTCTACAAATGACTGTCGATGAAAGTTTAACCATGAAAGAAGGAAACTCCCTTGTTATGACACATTATTATTTCATTTTGTCAAGATAATGTCAGCTTGACCCTTACATTCTGAAGTATTCTTAATTTAAACATTTGAACAGGCAATTGTTGTATTAAGTCTTCATTGATTATAGAAACTCAAAATTAGAATTTAACACTAAAGAATCATTTTCATACATCAAGTAAAAAGATCAACTTTTATCTCTAGATGACTATGAGAATAAAATATGAGAGTAACACGAAAGAAAATGCGACAGATAAGTAATAACATTTTGTAACTGTACCTGGACCACAGAGATGTAAGGATGCATCTGGTTGCATTCTGCTTTTGTTTTGCAGCTGCTCGCCCATATCGAGTAGGTCTAGAAAAATGTGGACAAGGAAAAGTTCATTTCTTCCCTTAGAATTCAATTAACATTTGACTAAATGTTTACTGTAATTGTAAGTCAACAAGATTTTCTACAGGACACACACAATAGAATTATCTTATTTAATCTAAAATAAGACTTGAGTTGATAAGACTCCTAAGAAGCAGTGTGTAAACACTGAGTTGATGACGGCATTCAAAGGGAAGTTAAAGCCTTGGCACTTGAGAACGTGAGAAATGAAATGAGGGGTCTTACAATGAAGGAGCCAACAGAGAGGAAAAGGAGCAGATTGGAAATCCAGGCAGGGAAGAGAGCCTCTCCTTTGCCCTCTGACAGAACCTGTCGCTTCTGTAGCACCAGGTAGATGAATGCAAATAACATGCCATGAATCACCGCCTGCAAAATAACGTCACCATAAATTAAAAAAAAAAAAAAATAAAAAAATTCAACACAGGGAGACTTTGTTAACTAAGAAGGATGAAACACATTTGACTTACAAATCGATCCAGCTTCCATCTGAACCACCACTCATGGATGCTTCCATTCAGCTCAAAGAGCTTGGAGATGGGCCACACAGAGAAAGTGTCCTCAAAAACACCCTGGAATGGAAAACATAAACTTTGCATGAGGTTTTTTTTTTTTTTTTTTTACCAACCCATTATTATGACAAACAACAACATAAAAATATCATGTCAGATGCTATACGGCATGTACTCTTGAATGCAAATGTGAAAATCCACCCACCTGTGAGAAGGCAAAAATGCAGATAAACAACAGGAGACTCAGTAACTTTGCCAGCACCACAAGATGCCACATACCACTACCTTTAAAAGGAAAAAGAAAAATAAATAAATGAATTAAAAAAAGAAGGTTTTAACAAACCCCTGCCTCTACAGCCAAAAACAGGTATGAAATTTACTGTACTGAATATAAATTCAAACATTAGTAAGATGATGATAAAATCAGCAGTTATTTGATACCTACCATTAGCCTTCTTTTGAAGGATCTGAGGCCACATGACCATTGTGGCGTAGATAATAACAAACCAGAAGGTGACCAAGGGGACAAAGTAATAGAACTGATATGGTCTGTCCATGACCACACACAGCACAATCACCAGAAAGTTTAGACGGAAAAGCACCTGTAAATAAATAAATAAATAAATAAATAAATAAATAAATAAATAAATATGAAAACACATGACACAGATGACAAAAATCTCTCTATTGCTCACATATGAATCAATTTGCTTTATTACTTAAATATAAAGTTTAAGTGCAAGACTATAACCTTACTTGGCACACTCTATATAGTCCAAAGTCTCCTTTGAGCCAAAAAAATGAGAAGTGTCCGTAGCCAGTCTGAAACAGGTAGGCTGCCACCAGTACCCGCACATGCATGTATACTGGAATGAACTGAAAGACAGACACGATTGTTTAGCTGCTCAGATATCAGCACAGGCAGTCTCAGAGCAGGATAATGGCACATCATTGTGAAGAAGACGTCTATCAGACTCACAGCACTGGCTCCAGATATGTGATAGATGAGAATGACCAGCTGCATCCAGCCTTTCCACTCATCGGTTTGTTCTCGGTTAAGTAATTTAGTCTGTGCCGAGGAAGGAGTGAAAGAACAAAAGAAAAAAAAATTATTAATCTAAAAAAGGGAATTCTACTTCAGTTTCGAATGATGTTATGTAATGTTTAAACAACCAAGATGGAATGGAAAATATCAATTAACATATTGACATTTCAGGACTATTTATTCTAGGTTCATGTTTAACCCAGACCCTTTGATCCCACACAGCTGTAACATTTAATGACTATATTGCCCAACAACATTATGCTAGTGATGAAACTTGTCCAAACAGAGGTGTGTCTGTCTTGGTAGTTTCTGTCTTGGTAGTTTCTGCCACAGCAGGTGTGTCCCGGACCACATCCTGCTACGATGATTCAAACAGACTCGAATGGTGAAATCAGCTGCAGCCACTTGTTTTAATTTGTAATTTGATTGCGTAACGTTTTAAGAGAGAGAGAGAAAAAAAAAAAGCATTTGACTGAGCAGCTCCAACTCACCTCTTTGGTGTTTTCGCTGTAAAACACTCCCAGTACAAATATATAGATGAGAGGAATGAAGAATGTTGAGTGTGTGTAGAACTTCTGTTCTTTCATGAACACATCTGCTCTGTCACAAAGGTAAAAGTAGCCCATAATGATGCCCATCCTACAAAGGGCCTGAAAAGGTGCCTTCGGTCCAAAGGGCACAGCTGCAGTTGCTGGTTTCTTCTCCTCAAGGCTCTCCACGTCAGGGGGCACAGGTCGGCGGTGGCGATTGTTGCCAAGCACATGGAGGACCACAAAGACCACAGCAGAGCCCAGGAAGAAACAAGCTGAAAGTTTCTGGAGGAAGTTTGGGGGTGGTAATGTCTGGCAGCAGGAGCCGTCGATGGGCCTCAGTAGCTTGTTGCACATAGAGTTCATGAGAACCATGGCTCCCTGATATAGAGTGGGGAAAAATGTTCAAGGATATAGATAAAATCAGTGTTCTGTCAATCTAATTGCAGACATCCTACTTTTAAACTGATGATTAAAAACAAACAAACAAACAAACAAAAAAGCTGCCTACCACATTCCTTGTGCTCTCAGGCAGGTGCAAGCCATCATCTGATTTGGTGATGGTTTCCAGTGCGGCCTGGCGGGACGCTGCCAGCAGCTTGACCAGAGACCGGCCGTTATATTTACTGGTGTTCAGCACATCCACCGCTGCCTCATTGTAAAGCTCTAGCTGCTGGTTGGTGATCATCTTCCTATTTACACTCAACACTTCCTCATTAACTGGATCTACAGAAGATGGAAAACTAGGATTTAGAGATTTAGGTGTAGCCAGACACAGACGTCACACCCAGACAGACACAGAGTTCTTGGGTAAGACTACTTTGAATGTGTGCACTCTTTAATTCCATAAAGTCATCATTTGGTGATCCCAGTTCACATGAATATAATCCTGACATGAGAGCCTGACTGACATGAAAGACTATCACCATCATCATTATATTTCTAAATTAAATATGAGCTCACCTTGTAGGACCCAGTAGACCTCTCCATGTTCAGCCAGCCTCTCCAGATGAACAGCAATTGCTGTCAGGTTGACTTTGTACTGCTGCAGGGTCTCACTGCTACCACTGTGCAACTTGATGGACCACTGCAGTAAATAGAGCAAAACGGTGTTATTCAGACTGACATCATTCAACCAACACCTTGCATTTGTCCAAAATATTCAAGCACTGCCAGGCTTTCATTTATAAAGCTTACCGTGGCAGCTCCAAGGATGATGACATCAGGTTTGATTGAAGCTTCCTGCAACATGTGAGAAATGTAGCAACAATAAAATTAAAGTCCTAACATTGTGACAATTTCCCTTTCTTTTACACAAGCTTGATTAACAACCGACTTGTCATTGAAAACAAAAGTTCGATACTCACATGTGTCCATGATATCAAGCGTTCTTTCATTGAGTCATTTGCCTCTGGGTACCAAAGAAAGTCCTAGACAAAAAGAGGAATTATATTTTTAAATGCCCAAATCAGTCCATGTTTTTCTCCTATGAGGAAGTAGCAGCATATCCAGAAATAGCTCACCACAGTAACAGAAGACCTCTCATCTTCAAAGAAAATGTCCTCGTGCTTCAGACGATACATGCAGACAGAAAAAGTCTGTTAAGACAGTGTTCCTCCTTTTCACAGCTTCAGATCAGAACAAATGGTTATTTCTGAATAGAAGCTGAGTTGAAGCTTTCTTGTTAAAAGTGAAACCAAAATGTTTTGCAAGAAAGGCCAAGGGCTTAATGATGCTGTTTTATATAGTTACCTTGTTTCCATCTTCTCTTCGCTCAGGGTCAATAATTTTGACAAAGGAGTAAAAAAGCTGCCTGATTCTTGAGTCACCGACAAAGGCCACCCGTTTCTCTGCAAGGCATGTTTTGGCTTCACTACAAGACAAAAATGTTGATGAGGAATCTGAAAGGCAACTGCAGATGAAGAACATTTATATGATTGGGCGGATCATTATATTTTAAAATCTTGTCTTAGAGAAGATATTAAAAAAACAAAAACATCTGACCCTCTAGGTCAGTGTTTCTCAATCCTGGTCCACAGGGAAGCCTTTGCAAGCCTGCTAATGAGCCATTAATTTGAGTCAGGTGTGTTAAAGATGAATACCTCTAAAACATGCTGGGCAGTGGTCCCTGAGCACCAGGATTGAGAAACACTGCACTAGGTTTACAATCAGTTTGAAAAGATGGCAGTCAGGTGTTAAGTTAGTGGGATGACAGTTGTGTGAGTGGGCATCAATGAGTATAGATCAAGTCTGACTATCACTCTTTTACATTATGTCACTCCCCTTAAAATGGCAGGATTTTGCCTACATGTCTGAAATGTCATTCGCTGCACGTTGCAGAGCTCCTGAGGTTTTGAGCATTGGCTTTAACACCCTTGATGTTGTTATGGAATTAGAAAATGTGTCCTGCAGGAAAATGCGAGTATCCGATTGAGACTTGGTAGCATCAGTTACTACCATCTTCACTGATCATTACTGGAGACAAAAAAAAGGAAAAAAAAAGAAACATTTTCATGCTTATTAGCATCAAAATTTTTATTTGACAATTGTTGGTTTTATCAATAAAGACACCACACTTTTAGGAGCAATAAAGTGTGTTGCTGACCAACAGAGATCACTCCAAAGTGTGTAAAAGTCTCAAGAGAACTCAGGGTACTTTCTAAGTAACTAAAGGGATCTTTTGCAATTTTTAAGTCTTGCAATGGCCAATTTAATTGCTGTACTTTATTGCTAACGTTGTCTATAATCAAGGAACACCAAATAATGCTGTAATACTACATAATAGGTTTCCAAAGAGAAAGCCACTTTTCTCTGTGTGAACAAGACATAAGGAATGATATGATAACAGAAACCGTTCTCTTTTGGTAGTGGCTGAAAAGCATCTGTTCTTGTCTCTGTGAAATTCTCATTTAACTTATTTTTGAGCGCTCAGTTTTTAGACTAAGTTTCTTGGATAATACTGTTGAGGTTTAAGAATTTTTTAGCTGAGCAGATTGAATCAAATGTGTTTTTCTTGTTTAGCAGTGTCATTGTTTGGGTAAGTTTTAGAGCATGTAGGCTAGGACAGCTTCAATAGTTACTGAAAATATTTGGTTGTACAGAACATCTGAAAAAGGTCTGATGCTGAGAGTTAAGGTTGACATAACTGAGTCCATAATTACATATTACGATACCAGTCAAAAGTTTGGGTATCTAACACTTTCCCATTAGATTTAATGGTAAAGTGTGTCCAAACATTTGACTGATATTATATATTAGAGGTTATTATTATTCAAACATAAAAAAAACTATAAAAAGGTGAAACTATCAGGCATCACTGTATGTCGGTAAAACCTGGATCATGAATTGCTCATATAACATTGTGAACAAGCACACACTCATTTCCAAAGCACACAGAGTAATTGCTGTGTGTAAGACTCACATGCTTTTGTACTTGTGCATCATACAGCCATAAGGCTGCCATACATTCTCCCCCAAGTAGCGTCCTGTCGACAGCAGCCATTCACATGAGTCTCCGCCTGGAGGTAAACACAGAGAAGCTACCAGTAAGTCCAAACAAAAAAACCCTTTATGTTGCTTTCACTCATGTTTCTCTCTGACTATGACAGAAACCTGCTGTGTAGATAGTACCCTGGCATACAATACCCAGCTCTGCTAGGGTCCGCAGTACAAAATGAAGTCATCAGCAATTTAGCTCAAGCATAAATCACTCCAGCTATTCATTTGTGTGCAAAATGAATGGAGCCATCTGCAACTGCATCAGTCTATAGAAACAGGCGAACATGAAGGGCCTGCAGGCTGGCGACAGACGTGGGCATTTAGAGCCACCCCCAGCCAAAGCAGCTGCTCACCGTGTGTACACAGAGATCTCTAATGCTCACCTCCTTCCGTTTTTAAACTGGTAGCTTTTATTAGTACCAATTGAAAACAGAAGCAGTTAATACAAAAATAAATAAAATCACAATCATGCCTTCAATTGTAATTTAAACATACATTAAAAATAGCCAAGGTACAAAACAAAAAAATAACATAAAACAGAGAATCAAGATATAGTAATAGCCATTTAAATAGATCTTATATGAATACATTAGAAAAGATGAGATTTGAACCACTTTAGCCCCCAAAAATGAATAAAATAAAATAGCAGGTTCAGTTGGAATTAATGTGAATAAATTGATTCTATTAAATCTCTAAAGAAAAAAAAACATTCTCCCTGTTACAGTAACACCAGTCACACTAACATGGGTGGGTCAACGTGAAACTACATATTCATTATAGCAGTTATGCAGCCAAACTATTTGACAAAAATCTCCTGAAACCGATGATCACAAACTAAAACATTCATGGCTGCAGGTTACTGGCCTTAACATTGATTATGAAATCAAAATGTTTGTCACATCCCAAAAAAGGAATAGATGATGTTGCATTCCCCCCCAAAGATGTGAAAATAATTTGCATTAATTCTGCCATAATATACCTAATAAGTAAACTCTTCTGGAGAGTATTTCTATGACTTACTATAATATATATATATATATATATATATATATATATTATACACAGACCACTACAACCTAACAATGTTAAGCTTTGTGGCACATTTGCTCAGAAAACTATATTTATTATTCCCTTGCTCTGGTGTATTTCTGTCCAATTAAGTTCCAAGTGAAATGTATAATTTAGATCTTAGAACCTCTCTACTGCAGCCCAGCAGAAGTAAATGTTTGCCACACCTCGGTTTCTTTGTACTCCAATTATTATCTTTTTTAAACATTTTATTGTTTGTCTGTTTAAGGCCTGAAATAACTGTCAGATTTACTGTTTTGCTGTAGATAAATAATAGATGAGAAAACAGGTCAGTCAGCTTTACATGTCAAAGGAAATGGCAACAAGGAAATGCCACTTATCTATACTGTCAGGTTCCACAGCTTTGAGAACTCGGCTGTTTACATAAATGAAACATGCTAACTATTATCTGACTCCTCTCTCTCAGAGCTAATCCCTTACCTAGAAACGCAATAACGACCTTTGACAACAAGCAGGCTGCTGAATTATTACAAAACGCTGAAGCTATGGTTGGTTATCATTTACACCATTTATAGGACTAA
The DNA here is from genome assembly GCF_017639745.1 of Melanotaenia boesemani. Classification (NCBI taxonomy): domain Eukaryota; kingdom Metazoa; phylum Chordata; class Actinopteri; order Atheriniformes; family Melanotaeniidae; genus Melanotaenia; species Melanotaenia boesemani. The sequence continues at coordinate 13,659,733 of NC_055698.1, read as the reverse complement.
CGTTAATTGTCAGTGGTTTGCTTTATAAACCTACACACTACTTTCCAGGAGTACTAAAATGGTTTATAAACACAGCTAAACGTTAGCTGTATGCAGCTAGCCGCTGTGTCAAGTCCAATTATGTTCCTGGTACTTGTTTGCTGAATTTACTCTGTACAACAATCTATCTGTATTATTTACATTTACAGTACGTAAACTTCACATCTAACAAACAAGACCAGACAACAGCACTGCACCGCCCAGCAAGAAGAAGCGCTCGCGACTGCGAGCTAGCCACCGTTAGCTAGTGTCAAGTGCTTTAGCATCAACGAACAGTTCAAATAGAAGAACACTTACCCCCATAATGCCGCAAAGCTGTATGAAACACGAGGAGCAAAATAACAACTGCCAGCGAAATCAATTTGGCATTTTTTATGGTAAAATGTTGATTTATTTCGCGTTTGCCCAGGCTATAGGCCAGGACCGCCATCTTTGCTCCTCCATGACAACAAGCCGCTGTACGTTCCAGCAGCGGTGCACCATCTGTCCACTATGTCTCCTGCGACACCGCCTCCTACTCCATCACTGCCGGTGTGATGCCGCTTAATTATACGCGTTCATGGGAAGGGCATGCAATTCACGACAGCCACACCGTTCTCCGCATCACACCTGTGCGGAGCACTACAACTTTCAACCGGGGTCACGGTGAAATTTGTCCACCAAACACTTCGGGGAGACCAAAGTCTTTTCAGGGCTGTTATGTTTAGTAAAGTTGTGCTCCTCCTTGAACATTTGAGAAGCAGAACTGATGACACTATAACTCAAAAAGTCATATTGGCCAATATAAATAAATAAATAAATAAATAGGAACGTAATTTCAGTTATGTGTGACTTCCTGTGCAAGCTTTTCATTTATTTATTTGATAATCAGTGGGGAGAGGTGAAAAATATGAAAAATATATAACCTTATTAGCCTTAAAAAAATGTCTAGGATGAGAAAAAGACTCATTTAGAATTATAACATCTCCTTTAAACATTGTAAAGGCCAGATTTGCTTTCTTGCTAAACACTCAGTATTTGTTAGAATAAGTGGTTTGTAATTTTGGGTTAGAAAAAAAACATTTCAGTGGTGTGGATGGCTTTACTTTATTTGTAATAGAAATATTTCTTTCTGAGTCCTGCAGGGCTCAATTTCATTCCCAGGCTTCCCATGTTTTAATTATTTGTCGTGAAGATATTCTGTGTTTAAAAAAGAAAGATAAGCCTGACGAAAATATGAGTTTATGTTATTATGAGTTTGTGTTATTAGTTTATGTTTGTAAAGGATCTTTGTGTATTCATCCCTAAAAAAAAGCAAAAAAAGTTAAAGTTCAACAAATGTACATTAGTTGTGTGTATTAACTTAAAAAAGCCTTGGAACGAGAGAGAGACAAAACAACTTTTACTCATACCCCCAAATCTTTAACTGATTTCAGCTTAACACCACAGTTCTCATCTTGAAGTGCAGAAGAAGCTTATTGTTATGCAAATGACAGCCACATTCATCAGATTCTCAACTGAAGATGTAACTGCCTCATTATCTCATATTTGGAATATTTCTTTTACTCAGAAGTGCCTCAGATGTTTTGTTGAAAAAAAAAAAACACGTCTTGTTTCTATAATTATAATAAATATGCATGTAACTAAGATCAACCAGAATAGTGTTACAGTGATGTTGCTGGTAATAAAAGTTCATAAACATAAATAAACATATATATATATATAAAGTGGATCTCACAAAACGTGAGCCATTGTAATAATGAAATTAATATTCAAGTTTTTAAATGCATTTTTTAGCTTAAATGAGCCAGAAAACACTCTAAAATAATATGACTAAATTGCTCTTACTCTTTCTGCATTTTACCTTACTAAAAGTAAAACACTTCAGGTTCCGTTGTGAGGACAGGTATCAAGCATTGCTGGAAATTTACCCAAAGTCAGGCTGCATATATACCAGAACAGTTTCTGATCAAATAAAGCCCATGTGCAGATTATTCAGCTTTTTATTCTGAATAAGTTCTGCAAGTGTCCAGCACATAGAGTAATCACTTTAGTGGAAACTTGACCTCAGCTCCTTTGTATTGTTCCACATCAGTTTCACTCTCAGGATTACAGCGACACTTGGTGGACAGTAAATGCACAAGCAGGTTATGTGTCTTGTTTTACTAGATGTTTGTATTACTGGAATGTATTACTAGAACATTGCATTACATTCAAGATATCAGGCAATCGCTTGCAAGTTTTCACACAAAACTTTCAAAATGAGGTTTGTTTTAGATTTGTGATTAGTGAGTTTATATAGAACATCTACTAAGCTGTTGCTTCATAGCAAGGTTCCTGGTTTGAATCTCAGTGAGGGCCTTTCTACATGGAGTCTGCATGTTCTTCCTGTGCATGTGAGGGCTAATTGAATTGACCCTGGCAGTGAACAGGAGTGTTTGTTTCTGTGATGGACAGGTGATCTTTTCAGGGTGTACTCTGCCTCTGTTAGCCTGATAGCAGCCGCCTTGCAACACTGAATTGGATTAAGTGAGTGTTGAAAATGGATGAACTGTATAGATGGATCCTGTGCCAAAAATTCCATTTACAATGAGCAAGTCAGTCAAGTTTTCACATTCGACTGAATCCTTTACTCACCCTTAAAGAATGTTGTTGGATGTCTGTCATCTGACTACATCAGACCTCATCTGTTAACTATATAGATAGTTTTACTATTCTGGCTCTATGCTAACAGTATGCTAATTCTGACTATTTTTCATTCTTTTGTAAGTAGGATTTCATATGCAAAGCCTGAAAAATAAAATAAAAAACTTGCATCCTATCCAGGGGGTACCCTGCCTCTCACCTAATAACCCCAGGGATAGGCTCCAGCACCCTGTGTTGGAATAAGTAGATTTAGAAAAGTAATGGATGGACAAATAATAACAACAAAAAATTTAAAAATGTATTTTTGTATTGCTGTAGCCAACCTTGTAATAGCCCAATCTGTTGTTTTAAAATAAATTTAAAGTGCACAACAACTCGAATTTAAAACATAGATTTATTGTACTGTATGTAAATATGAGATGCTGATAAAAACACTGCCCTCTAGTGGTTGTAGAAGGTGCTTCAGCTGACCTCGTGGAGGTGTTATTACAGTTTTCACATAACCTGGCTCGCTTGACACACCATACTGACTAATCCCAATCGTTTTTGACAAAGGGAAATAAATAAAACTAGCAGGAATGAGTCGTTTCCTGCACTTAATCTAATGATTATATTCATCCATCACTGCAATTCAAGCCTTGATCCAAACCACAGAAATTTATTTGGATGCAAAAGCTGTATTATGCAAGAAAAAGCAACATGAGGCGATGCATATTTACAAGAAACAATGCACGTTAGTAATCACACATTGGCATGGACAGTGTAAACAGAAATTTACTATACATTAAAATTGGATGTCTTGTTGAAAGGCAAGGTAAAGGGGGAACCAAATCAAGGTATGGCTGTGCTTCCACAATAGGAAGATGTTAAAATCAATGATGACTTATAAATCATCAGCCAAAGTCAAAGCAGAAAAAAAGATAAAATAAAAATTACAGTGACACACCTTCAGTGGTGTTATTGAAACATGAAAGCACTTAAGTCACTGCGTTGTGGGTTTTGGAACATTGGACATGCTTTATTTCAGAACTTTTCACAATTTATTTAAACATCTCACATATACAAAATAGGTACAATAGACTTTGTGGTGTCATTGTTTGCGAGAGAGAAAGGCTGCCTAAAAACCATTCAGAACTGGGTGAAATGTGGGCTGTCCGTATGAACACAGAGTGGGAGAGTGAAAAAGCCTGAGCAGAAAAAACAAAAATAAAAATAAAAAAAAACTTCTAGGAAAAACAAAACTGAACAGAAACGGAATAAAATTAAACAAAAACCAGACATCAGATCTTGAAATTTTCCACCTACTTAAATTGGGGGAGTATCAGAGGGATAAATGGAAGTACTCCTCAAAGGTCAATACAAAAAAATACAGTAAAAAGTGGTTTGCTCCACAGCTGCATCTTAGCACCATAGATCTCTACTTCAAGTAACTGAGCACCTTCCAATATGGGACAAAGCTTGAAGCATTAGAAGTCTTAACATCTTGGTTGTGGACCCAGGTTTTGTCAATAGTATTTTCTTTAAGTACAGGCGTGAGGTAGTTCAAACCTTTTTTCTTGAAAATTGTGGTTTCAAACCTCCTCTTTGGAAGATATACAAAGACCACAAAGTGATGCATACTTTCAGCATTTTTATTACACTTCTTTTTATTTTTTACAAAAAGATGACATGATGTCCCACAACAAGGTGTTATCCCGCGTCCCTTTGGGTGGCTGTATTAATTTGCATTGCACAAACGCTCCGTTAGTCCGTTCAGTCCTCTCCGATAGTTGCCCATCTTAAGCAAGTGGATTCGCATGGAGAAATCAGCATTCAGTATAAAAAAAAAAAACATCACAAAAGGAAGGGTAGAGATTTCGGGCGGGGTGTTCTTTTTTTCGTTCTTTCTCTCTTTTTGGTGTTAATTTATCATGAGTCTATTTATTTGAAACAGACTGGGCCAATGTCCAAACCAAATTCCTGATCAGCTCCACCAATGTCCAAAGGTGCAATGTCGAGGATGGGCAGGCGAGATGGTTTATTTGTTCTGTACTCAATCACTGTCTTGCTCCACTCACCAGTGTGTCTCTGCAAGGGTAAAGGAAAAAAGATTGAATATTGGAATAGAATAGTGAAGCTTGACAGTGCAAATTAAAAGCCAGAAGACAGATTACTGTCATGAAGATACAATTTAGCAACTTACAAACTAAATAATTTCTGCTTCATGATGAAGAATAGAAAAGAAAATACAAAAAAAAAAAAAAGCTACTAAAGATGCAAAACTATACTCACAGTGCAGCCATCCTCCAGTACGGAGAAGGTGAAGCGGCTGTTGCCCTCGGCCCTGAGCTCCACGTCGTTGGAGCCCTGAAGCACCACAGCCTTCTTCAGGCTGCCGCTCTCACCGTCCATGTAGGCAACGCTGTTCTTGCAGTGGTAGGTGATGTTCTGGCTGGCCTGGTTGGAAAGCAGGCGCATGAAAGCCAGCTGGGTGGCCATGCTCTGTGGGCTGAGGGTCTCATCGTTGTAGTAAAACTGCAGGACAGAAAGAACAGCAATCAGTATTTTAAATAAAGAAAAATACCACACTAGATATATCCTGGGGTTATTTGTCTTTGTGAGAAAATATGCCTCTTCTCTCACCTCAGTACCGCCGTTGATAGTTTCTCCGAACCAGACGTGCTTCTTGCTCTCTGTGCTTCTGAACCAGTTCTTGCGGGCGATGCTCTCAGGGTGGGCGTGGATGCAGGTCTCGCGGGTGGTGAAGTCGCAGAAGACCTTGATGGCATCATTGATGCAACCCTGGTTGGGGTCAATCCAGTAGAATCCTACAAAGCAGGAAGACAGAAAGTCCAGCTTATAGAGAGACTGCATTTTTGTCTTGGTCCAGTTTGAGATGGCTAAAGTAAATAAATGAAAAGTATAGACAACAAAAAGACAGCTTAATCTTGAAAAATGTAGGACTTTTTCGTCAACTGTCAGATAAAGTTGAGCTTACCGCTGCTCCATTCTGGGTGGCTAAGCCTGATGTCACGGCAGGTGCGGGCAGGGTTTTTCCTGGATCCCTCGGGGGTGAGCAAGTTCTCGATCTGAGTGTTGAGGGACTTGATGGTGGCATCAACTTCATAGTCCTTGGCTCTCAGAGAGGGCTGATCGGCTCTGTACTCATCGTATCCGGAGACGTCATATCCACCACCAGAGGGGCCAGGAGGTCCGGGCAGACCAGGAGCTCCAGGAGGACCCTAAGGTGGATATGACAGGTGGATTAACATGGAGATAATAATTGTAGCTGCACCTTCTTCAGAGCAGACAACACTGTATGATCAAAATGATGAAAATAAAAGCAAAGAAGCTGTTGATGTAAAAAAAAAATCAAGCTTACAGCTGGTCCAGAGTATCCAGGGGGTCCACGAGCACCAGGAGCACCCATAGTACCGTGAGCTCCAGATCTACCATCCTTACCAGAAGGTCCATGGGGTCCAGCAGGTCCCTATAGTGGAGATCATCACAGTCAAATGCCTTTTTGTGGAAATTGCACAATATATACATTTACAGATCAGCACATCTTTAGTTTGGTGCTTCAGTGTTGCAGCTTCAGCATGAGCCTGCTTCAGCCTGTTACATCCTTTCTTTTCTGATGAATGGGACGTGCTCATGTGGAATCACTTCTGCTTTCTTTCTTTCTTAAACCATTCTGAGCTGAAGATTTAGGGATATACTCACTCTGGGTCCAGAAGGTCCAACGGCTCCAGAAGGTCCACTGTCACCGGGAGGTCCCTGGAAGAAGAGAAAACACAGAGATGAATGATTAAAACCTTCTCTGTATATTCTGCTTGTACAAATGATATTGGAGTCCTTTCATATGAAGTAGTGTGTTTATTTTTTGTGTGTGGCAGCCACTCACAGAAGGTCCAGGCATTCCTTGGAGACCTGGATGTCCACGCAGACCCTTCATGCCTCTCTCTCCCTTATCTCCAGCACCTCCCTTCTCACCACGGGGTCCAGCGGGTCCCTACAGCAGCACAGACACACGGGCAAAAACATCAGCTTGACATATACACAACTGTCATGCAAACAATGGAAAAGGTATGTGACTCATAGGACGGCTATGATTTTAGTCACTGAATTCCACTGAGTGCAGCTTCTTGTTTATTATACTTACAGGGGCACCTCTAGCTCCAGCGGGGCCAACAGCACCAGAGGGACCATGTGAGCCCTAGGGACACAAAAAAAAAGAAAAGAAAAAGATGATGAGGGGTGAAAAAGATGCAGGTAACCTGCAAATAATAACAGTCAAAAATAGAAAATGAGTGTTGAAAATAATTACAGCCTCTCCACGGTTTCCAGGTCTGCCAACAACTCCAGTGGGTCCAGCAGGTCCTGGGGCGCCAGCAAGTCCAGCACCACCAGGAGATCCGGGCTCACCACGGTCTCCCTAAGCATGATGAGAAAGTGTATGTCCAGGTCAGAGCAGTGTATTGCGGATGCAGACATGTTTTAAAAGTGTTATGTGAGGACATTACCTTGAGTCCAGGAGCACCAGAACGGCCAGGGGGTCCATCGTTACCAGAGTTACCCTGCCGGTGACAAAAAAAATTAAATCTTTGTGTCAGGCTTCCAAGTTAAGTTGTACATAAGTTTTTCGGCCTCCATCGTTTTCAGTGCAAAGTTTTCCATATATATAGTAAATAATTTATACTGAATCAAGTAATTCTGCTTGAGCCAGATGGATGTCAGTGGGACATCCACGTCTCTTCATAATGTTTGAGTAGCTAGTTACATGTAGATAAATGTAACCTTTTACAAGTTACAAGCCAAAATGTTGATTATAAAGGGATCATATATATCACTGTTCTTTTTTTGGTAAATATCTTATTCATAAAAAACCCCACAATTTTTGGTGCTTTGCATATTTTTGCCCTGTTTTGTCTAGGACAGTCATACAGGTTTCATCAGATGAAGGTTCATTGATCTATAAATCTTGACTTTGCCGTGCATGTGATCAGTCAACAATGTCAAGGCTGATGTCGATGTGCCTGAATAAAAATGCTTCAGTACAGAAAACTCAACTATATTCTTTCTCTAAAATCAGAAAATGCCTCTGATATCATCCTAGTGTGTAAAGCTTGTTAACAAGCCATGAAAAATCATTCAGCAAAGAAATGCTGGATGTTAAACCTGAGAATACATTTACAGATCTTTTAGGTCAATCTAACTAATAATCTGTAATCCTATGCTTCAAAAGCAACCTTCTCAGATACATTATTACTAATCTTTGCACTACATTTAATGGTTATGTTAAAGCCTTACCTCACGTCCAGCCTCTCCCTGAGGTCCAGTCATACCAGGCATGCCAATGTTACCAGGAGGACCACGGGCTCCAGCAGGACCAGGAGGTCCAGCTCTACCAGGCTCTCCCTATGATGCAAAGAAAATCAAATACAAGCGTCAAATACAGCTAAATCCTTTCCAGTCTTCAAATTTGCTCCTTGAATTATAAAATCATTATTTATCATGACCTTTAGCAGGTGATACACTTGGTGTCAATTTATACATACCACACTACCAGCAACACCAGATGGACCACGATCTCCTCTAGCACCAGGCAGACCAACGAATCCTTGAAGTCCAAGAGGACCAGAGGTTCCAGGGGCACCAGGTGGACCCTAAAAATCACAAAAAACTCTTGATCAGTCACACATCAGTGAGTGCAGGATGGAGATCTGTATGTCCATGCTTGGTTCTCTACTAAAGAATTTACTAGCTGCAACAAAGCAGTTCTCCAAATTTCAGTGCTCAATAGTCTCATATAACTTACAGCAGGGCCAGATTCTCCAGAGGGTCCCTTCTCTCCAGCTAGACCTTGGGGTCCAAACATTCCCTGCTCACCAGGAGGACCAGCGGGACCAGTATCACCACGGGCGCCACGGGGTCCATCTTTGCCAGCAGGGCCAGAAAGGCCAGGAGGTCCAACAATACCCTGAGATGGGATGAGCCGGAGAGTGGCTTATTTTTGAGATCATACGTGTGTTTATTAATAACTGTAAATGTAAGACGAGTACTCACAGAGGGTCCAGGAGCACCAGCTCTACCAGCAGCACCAGGGAAACCAGTCAGACCCTGACCAGAAATACAAACAGAAGTTAGACAGAGGTCAGAAATAAAATGTGGTGTGTGTTCATCTGTGTGTGTTTTTACCAAAAAGAGAAACAAAAATAAATAGAAATAGAACATGAATTTCAACCAATCCAACTAACTAACTAACTAACTAACTAACTAACTAACTAGTCCTTCTTTTGATAATTTTATGTGGATTCTAAAAGTCAATTAAAAATAATTTATTAAAGCAAAAAATTATTTGAAACAAAAACCTTTACGTCACATAAAGAACATTTTAATTCATACATACTGATAGGCCAGCAGAGCTAACAGGACGGTCTGCAGGTGTTTTTTTGTGTGGCAGGTACGTGTTGTACTGTATGCATACATCTGTGTACATATGTTTCAGTACTCACAGCAGGGCCAGTGTCTCCACGAGCACCAGTAGGTCCAGCAGGGCCACCAGCACCCTAGATACCCAGAAGAGAACGTCAACATTATTCAGAAATCATTAGAGTATATAAACTACAATTCTTAATATTTTTGTACATACTAATGTGTAAAGTTTCATTGCAGAGCATCTGATTTCAGTCTGATAAACTTTCTGCTTCTCTTTAAATAAAATATTTTCACTAGAATTTGCAAGAGTATGAAGACGTGTTCACTTACAGGGGGTCCAGACTGTCCAGCAGGTCCAGAAGGACCAGCGGCGCCAACCTCTCCCTTTCCTCCAGCAGGCCCACGCTCGCCTCGTGCTCCAGCTTGACCGTCAGCACCCTGCATAAAGGAGGGATCCAAGACTGGGTCAATATCAGGGCAAGCCTGTGTGTGTGGCTGTGTTCTGAAACTTTTTGGTCATTTTTATGTGTTAATCGTGATCTGGGTACGAGGTTGCAGTGGGCTTACAGGTGGTCCAGAGAATCCAAGGGGTCCAGCAGGTCCAACCTCTCCACGCTCACCCTGTGGGTAACAAGCAGTCTGTCAAAAAGACTGCTAAACCAGTACATAAAGGCTTTGCTAAACTCCTCACATGACAAATACAATAATATAATGACTCAACTGGTGAGGCGGTATCTGTTATTGGAAAGGATGCAATACACAGGTACTTACAGGGCCTCCACGAGGTCCAGCTGGGCCAGAGGGTCCAAAGGAACCAGCTTCACCCTGAAGGGAAGAACATGAACTTAAAATGACTCAGTCTTTGTAATAATGTCTGCTGTGTCAGATAGATTGGCTTAGAATTATAAAAAGAGAGTCTCAATACCTTTTCAATCAGAAGGAAAGTTAATGAAAAATTCAGAGTAAGGTTTGATGAACGGGAGCTAGAAGAAGTCAGCGAGTTTAAATTTTTAGGTGTGATTTTTGATTTTCCACTTAAACCTGATTAACATGTTAAGAGACTTTCTAAAACTGTCAAAATAAACCTAAATTGTTTCCATTTAATAAGACCATACATACAGTACCTCTCAAAGCAACACAGCAGTTTATACACACAATGATATTTTCTCACTTGTAACGCACTCTTACTGTGTTACTGTTTGGGCCCCCCAAAAAAAACACAATTACACCATTATGGTCACTGTATAAACAAGCATTAAAAATACTGCATTAAAATCAGTAAGATGGCATTATTGCCTCATCCTGAAGAGACATAATTTACTGAGTTTTGACAGTTTTGTTAATTTCTCGTTCACAAAACTGATTTTTTTAGTGTGTAAACAAGCTTGCACCAGAAATAGTATCTTACATGGTGAGTAAACAGAGTCATGGGGTTAGACTAGAGGTGCAGTGGTGAAAACTTTCTTATGGCAAGACGTCAAACAACATTTGTTCAATCATCTTTTCAGGTCTAAAACTATGGAAAGCTTTTCCATGTGAACTCAAGAACTTGACTGAGCTCAAGGTTTTTAACAAGCTGAAACTGAAACAAGTCTGTGAACATTAAATGCAATCATTTTAGATCCCAGTCAAACATACATGTACATAGTGATCTGTACACATGCAAACACACACATACACACGCATTTACATCCACAGACACATCCACACACTTAAAACTTTTTCCTTTTTTTTTCTTCCCATCTATCATTTTGCTGCTTACATTTTATTGTAAACACTGATCTTATTGTCTGCCTTTTTAATAGTTTAAGTATTTTAACTCAGTATTGTTTTAATTGTCCATATTTATTTTGAAAGTCTAACCAGGGACAGCGGTTGCAAATTAGACTTGGCTAGAAACCTGTATGCATGGCATTTACTTTGTGTAATTTTATAAGCAATGTTTTATGCATTTGTCCCTGTTAAATAAACTTGAAAATAAAAAATTAAAATAGATTAAATGCCTTCTAAATTATTTAATTGATAACCTATTAATTAACTAACAATTAACTTAACAATTAACTTTTGTACACTAACAACAGCAGAATTTAAATGTTAGACATAATAAATAAAAAGCCAAGCAATACGGCAATATCAGTCCTTTGTTTCTGAACCCATTAAGACTTGATGCAGCATACTTGTGTTCTTAACTTATAAGTGTGGAGCAACACATATTGCATCAACATGTGCCAGAAAGCCTTTTGGCTTTAGAAGACTTCTTCTTAAACAAAGCCTCTGGTCATGATGGGTTATAAACCTGTAAGTTGTCTCTAATGTCCAGTTTGTAAAATAATGCAAATATTTAAATGCTACTGAAAGGGCATAAAAATTCCTATAAAATTGAAACAAATGACTTACAAATATTTTCAATATGTATTACAATAGGTTTACTACAATCATTTAAACATCTAAACCCCTGTAATCTCAGGGTAAGTTGTGGATGAGTTGATGCTGCAGCTTCACAAATGCCCATTAGATGGCAGTGTTGAGGCTGTGGCGTCATACAGTATATGACTACATTGGGGGTAATAGCCATTTCTGTTACACGGAAGTATCATTAGGTCACAAGTATTAGGTTGCAGGTTCACTCAGCAATTACATTTCTACAGTACTTTGATTTCAGCAACATCTGCTGATGCTGGTTTGCTGTTGTGGTTCAGTTCTCCCTGGACTCCATCTTGAACAGTGAATGGCAGAGGCTCTTTGTGCATCACATCTGATATTTTGTAACATTGCAGTGCAACACCTACATATGTGCCATTCATTAGATAGTGTCAGTTAACCTATTTGTTTTGTTTTGTTTGTTTATTTGTTTGTTTTGGCAATTTATGTATTGGTTTACCTTATCACCATTGGCTCCAGTGGGTCCAGGAGGTCCAGCAGGTCCAGGTAGACCCTAGTTAGAAAGAGGAGACAGTAAGGCCAGGGTTCATGCTGAAATAATCAAACTCTGTGAATGGGCTGAATTATTATGTCAAGTTCCACAAAGGTAGCAGGAGAGTTAAACCTACACGGGCGCCATCTCTGCCAGGATTTCCATCAGGGCCTCTGTGTCCATTCTCTCCCTGAAGGAGAAAGAAGAAGAGATTGTGAGATGCACTGGCAAATGAACAGCTCTTTTGCAGGTGGTGTTTGGTTTTTTTCCCCTCTTTTTAATTTACCTTCTCTCCCTTAGGTCCAGGAGCACCAGCTGCACCACGCTCACCGGGCATGCCACCAGGTCCCTGATGTCCAGGACCACCAGCAGCTCCAGCAGAACCAGGCTCTCCCTAAAAACAGACAGGTAAAACTTACTAAACATTTTCCACACTTTCACTATAACCTTTGCTTCCCACAACTTATCATGGCCATACCTTGCCACCATCAGGTCCTGGGGTTCCAGCAGGTCCACGGGGGCCAAGTGCTCCCTGAGCTCCAGCAGATCCAGCAACACCTGGGTTACCACGTTCTCCCTGTTGGATTACACACACATTTGTTTTCATCATATGCAAAAGGAAACTTATGTAAAGAGACAAGATTCTGTTTTCTTTTTCAACAAAAATATATGAATAAATGGATTACAATACATTACAGAGAAATAAATTAAATAAAATACCCAAAACATAACTGGGCTTGAAATCTCATCAAACTACTGATCTATGATTCTGGTTCCAGGTAACAGGTGAACTCACCTTGGCACCAGCAGGTCCAGAAACTCCCTGGTCTCCTGGGACACCCTACAGTCACACATCAGGCTGGTTAGAGGAGTCTTGCACAACAACTTACATTTAACTGCTATTTCTGTAGGTTAACTGTCATAAAAACTCAAGTTTGTGTTTTATTACTTACTCTGTCTCCAGGCTTGCCAGCCTCTCCTACAGGTCCAGCAGGTCCAGGCAGACCCTAAAAAAAAATAGTGACATCAGATCCAATGACACCAACAGGAACAAAGTAAAATATACTTTTAACACATAATGGCAAAATATCTCCCTCAGTGAAACTGCTCTTTATCAGTTGACTAGACAGAGACTAGAAATGGATCCAAACCTGGAAGCCAGCAGCTCCAGAAGGTCCCTGCTCTCCCTTCTCACCAGAGCCCCCCTACACCAAGAAGGACAGAGGAGTTATCTGTATTAAAAAGGGCTCAGGGACTGTAAAATCATGTCATACATGTTGGACTTAGAATATCACGGCCATATGAACATAAAATATAAAATATCTTCAAAGTCCACTTTTGTACACGAGAACACTCACAGCAGGTCCCATGGGGCCAGTTGCTCCATTGTTACCATCAGGTCCAGGCACTCCCTAAACACAAAAACAGATATAATGGAAAAAAGTGATGACCCAGGAGTTCTGAAATGGCAGTATTTGAAGGATAACTATATTATTATGTTGTGTCAGACTTTTTTTGAGGGGGCTTACTCTCAGTCCAGTGGGGCCAGAAGATCCCTTCTCTCCTGGCTTGCCAGGCTCTCCCTAAGGTATAAGACAGGTTAGGTATAGGCCAAGTCTAAAGAAAAATAGGATATACTTGTAATGATCACTTTATGTCTACTTACAGAGGGTCCTTTGGGTCCAGAGAAGCCAATGTTTCCAGGTGGCCCTCTAGGTCCACTTGGGCCAGGAGGCCCACCACGGCCATCTTGCCCAGCAGGACCCTGGAGCAGGCAGCAAAACAAGAAATCATGTCACCAATATTTATTTGAGCAAATGTTAAGGTCAAAACAAAAGAGAATGAAACCAACAAGAGGACATGCATGTGTATGTAATAAAATGATTTTAATTCAAGTATACTCACAGCAGGTCCCTCTTTTCCTGGGGGTCCAGAGCTTCCAGGGCTTCCTGAGAAACCCTGTGGAAAACACACACCAGTCAGTCAATAATTGCTATTATTCATTTCTGTTTTAAAATGAACAACTTTAAAATCTCTTTTCACAGTGATGAAGAAAAATTTTATTTTTATAAATCTAATGTGATTTTTGGACGTCTTCTCCAAAACCCCCACCCCCTCTCATGACCCACAGTGGGGTCCAGACCTACATTTTGGAAACCACTGTTGAAAGTTGCCATTTATAACAGACTGTCCTTCCGTTGAGGTTTCTATGGGATTTCTACAGTTCAAAAACAGCATTTAGCAACAGACTCACCCTGAGACCAGCTGGGCCAGGCTCACCAGCACGGCCGGCATCTCCAGGGGGTCCACGAGGTCCAGCAGAACCAGTGGCACCACGAGCACCAGGCATACCCTGTGAGAAGGATAGAAGCTTAGCAAAGAAAATTTCCATACATGACTGAAAGTTACCTATAGTGGGATGCTATACTCACAATGGGACCGGTTCTTCCCTCAGAACCAGGCAAACCACGGCTGCCTGGAGCGCCCTAAAGGACACACACAGGGGTTAACAGCTGATTCCAGTGACATGTGTGGATGCTATAGGGGAGTCATTTGTGAAGATAAAGTGGTACTCACTCTAGCTCCACGGCTGCCAACAGGTCCAGTGGCACCAAGCTCACCAGTGGGTCCTCTTTTGCCCTCCTCACCTTGAGGTCCAGGGGCTCCCTGAGGTCCAGAGTTACCCTGAGGAAGGAGACAGAGGAAATGAAGGTCAGAAATGCATGAAAATGTTTTCAAATGCATTTTGGCGAAATGTTAAATTGTTCAGGATATGAACTTACAGGCTCTCCCTTGACACCACCATCTCCCTTAACACCCTGAGGACCAGGATCTCCCTAAATTAGATAAAAAGTAAACACATACAACTTAATAATATTAGTTGCAATCACATATTCAATTACTCTGAGAGTTAATTTTTGTGTTACTCACAGCAAGGCCTCTTGGTCCAGCAGCACCCTGAGGTCCCTGAGGTCCAGGTCCTCCTCTTGCTCCAGGGAAGCCAGGAGCTCCAGCAGCACCAGGGAGACCCTGAGAAACAGATATGACAACAGGTCAGCATGACAGATAAATTATCAAAAGAAAAAATCATGCCATCTTTAAGAGCAAAGCTGGTTTGGGTCCACATCTGTGTGTTTATGTGTCATAGGGCAAAAGATGCTTCTACTGTTTGGTGAATCAACTTTGGTTGGGCAGGTGTTTATATCTGTACACATCTGCATAACCTCTGGCTTGTGGATATTCGAGTCAAGGGTGCCAAATGTTTTCCACTTTATGCCACTTTGTGACCCCAAACATTAGTTAGGTTTGTGTATCTGATGTCTAAGCTATCCTTGACTGGTGTGGGCATCACACTAGGCATGGTCCTGCTGCTAAATGGTTTTTACTTGTGTGTTATAGTGACTTCTATTACAACTTGGATACTTACAGCAGCTCCCTTGGGTCCATTCAGACCATTAGCACCGGGGTTACCCTGCAGGAAAATCACAATAAATCAGAAGAATAAAAATGATTCAAATATGTAATCCATTTAAAATAATCACATAAAAAATGCATATAGAACAGATTTATTGGTGAAAAACTTGGATTAGAAAAGGCCATTTGGATTTTTTATTTTTGTTTTCTTTTTGTTTCAACAATAGAATATTAAATGTAAATATTACAATATAAGTAGAGCTTTTCCACAGAACTAAGTTACTTCAGTGAGGCAGTGAAAGAGTTCTGCAGTTGATCATACTGGTCTTGAGCACTGCAGCCATCTTCTTCAGAATCACACAAATGCTATGGGAAGAAAATAGGCATATTTGTGTACTTACAGGGGGTCCAACAGGGCCAACAGCACCATTGGGTCCAGGCTCTCCTCTAGCTCCCTGAGGTCCAGATGGGCCAGTGGCTCCAGAGGTTCCAATCTCTCCCTGTTAATGACAAAAATACACCCACAATCAAACAATGCACAAGAATTACATGGAAGTTATTGATGTTGGGAGTTGAGAGCAGAAATTAGAAATTAAATGTGATAAATAAATGCTGAATGTTAACAAGTTCTTTCCCTTGAGGATACGGTGTAAGAAGTAACTGGTGATTTATTCAAGTTTTTGGACATCATGGTTGGCTTTTTAATGTGAACCCAAACATGAAGGTCTTTGTAAAAGGATGCAACAGGAATAATTACACTCACCTTAGGGCCGGGGCCACCGGGGAAGCCTGGGGGACCAGCAGCACCCAAGGGTCCCTATATTAAAGAGGAGCAAAAGTGATGTTAGGGTACATGTCAACAAGTTCATATCAGGTTAGTCTGATGCCAGTGCAGCTTCAGTTTGTCATTAGTTTTCACAATTTACATATAGAAACCTAAATTAAAATTTTACTCACAGCAGGACCAGCAGGTCCAACGTTACCATCAGCACCACGAGCACCAGCAGGGCCAGCAGGGCCAGGACGACCTCTCTCACCAGCCAGACCACGTGATCCCTGAATACAAGAAATACATTACCTTCACTGCAATGCTATGTTCCCATAATTTAACACTAGGTGAGAATGTTAGTGAACGATGGGAACAGTTGTAAGGAAAATTCAGTATAAAAAATCAAACTTACCGCCAGTCCAGGACTTCCAGGAGCTCCGTGGGAACCAGACTCACCCTGTTGGAGAGGCAAGACAAATGTACAGTAAAATATCCACTTGTCTTTGGATCACATTTTTGCATGTGAAGCAGTGAAATCTACATAAAGATGGAGACTCGCACATTAAATTAGTGAAAGAAACTGTAAATACTTGCTGAAGCAATTACATGGAGGTTAGATGGGGTTTTACCTTGGCGCCAGCAGCACCAGGCTCTCCTTTACGTCCATCCAAACCAGTGTAACCCTAAAATGCAGAAGAACAGTTATGCTGAAAGATCAGTTCTAAGGGAATACATAAGAGAATGTTTAATAAAATGGTGATAAACAGAGAAAAAGAGAGTAGAAATGGGATCCAAGTTATAGAAAAAACTCAGGGTCTAAAGTGATAAATAAAACATGTTTTATCCATGTACGAGAAAGAACATTTAAAACCTCATATGAGATATTAAAGATGCTTTTCTGCCCTTTAATATTGTTTCACAGGAAGCTTTACTTCTGGCTTTAATATAGAAGTTGCTTTCAACACCACTCATAGAAGCTTGTTCCTTTAAGGCAATCCAGTAATAAATAAATAAAAAATAAATAAAAGAGGGACGATAGCTCTGTAATCACTCCCAGTGGTGCTCATTAAGGGGCATGATCCTCTGTAAAAAAAAGGTATGCCCATTCCTCAACTGCATTCTGCTTTGGGGGATTTTTTTCCCCAAGCTGGATGGACTCAGGTAAGCAAGAAGGAGAGGAGGAGAAGGTGAAGTTCAGGTCAACACACTCACTCTGTGTCCCTTCATTCCTGGAAGTCCAGGGGTTCCGGGGAATCCACGAGCACCCTGTGATTCAAAGATAAAAATATATTATAAACATGCCACAAATGGAATAAAACTGTCTGATAGCAGAGCGTGTATGATTCTCATGTCTTGGCGAAAATATCTTACCTGAGGGCCGGGGGTACCTCTGTCTCCGGGCTTGCCAGGTCTGCCATTGTTACCCTGTGAGTCAACAGAAGAGACTTAAACATTTGATATTTAACTAATAAAAAAAGAAAATGAGTTTAGAAAAAAAAAAAAAAATGATATGAAAAGGGCATACATACATCTTCTCCTGTTTTGCCAGGAGGTCCTGGGGGGCCACGAGCTCCAACGGAACCCTTGGAAAGAGAGTCAAAACATCAAGTTGGCATCTGCAGTGATGCTAAATCACTATTTAAAAAAAACAAAAACAAAACAAACAAACTAACAAAAAAACAAAACATGATAAACAGGAGAGTTGAGGATACTTACAGTCTGTCCAGGCTCACCAGGCTCACCAGCGTGTCCTGTGTGTCCCTGAGGTCCCTAATGAATGAGAGGTGGTCCAGCCATTAGTCAAAATGTACTGACAATTTAACAGGATCATATATAGGTTGAATTTTAGCAGGTCTTGCACTTACAGGGGCCCCAGGAAGTCCGGGTTGGCCTCTGGGTCCCATCATACCCTAAAAAACAAAACAAAACAAAAAAAAAAAAACCAAAAAGTTAGAAATCAATCGTCTAAGTCTGAAATACCTTTATTGTTATGTTTTGTTTTGCTGTATCAAATGTGGACCTTTAATGTGAGACATATCCAAAAATGATCCATACACCATAGTTATTATGGAATAGGTGATAATATAAATAACTGATACGGCTAGCTATGGATCATTCTGGCTGTGTGGAAAAGTGTGTCATGGCGTCATCGTATTTAGATAGAAGAACACTGAAGAAGGGTCCTCACCGGGGGTCCAGGGCCGGGATCGGGGGCTTTTGCACCATCATACTGAGCAGCAAAGTTCTGTGGAACAGGATTAAATACATTTATTTACATCTGAGTGGGTCTATTGAACTAATATATATGGACACGTAGACAAGTAAAGCATTTATCAAGTTCAAACATAATGAATCACTAACAATGATCATAGTAGATCTGGTCCAGGAAAAACACACAATCATATGAAATTTCTCTGAAACAGTTTTCTAAGGCTAGAATTAAATTTAAATGGTATACAAGTGACAAAGTTGTGCGTCATTCAATAAAAGGTTAAAAGATTAACTTGTTACTGAGGCAATGAGGTCAACAGAGTTCAATAAATAAAACCAGGTATGTGTTCTATTGGACCTTTATATTGACTTGAGGTGAGATTTAGGCCTTTTTTGCTGCCTCTCACTACACAGCTTACAGGGTAATAAATACTCATTTCAGAGCCAATACAGCCCTTTAAATCACCATTTCTTAAGAAAGATTACCAAAGAATAATGTTTATTTGAAGGGGTATGAACAGTAGACTTACTCCTCCAAGTCCAGGGGGGCCAGGGGGGCCAGAGGGGCCAGGGAGTCCGGGTGTGCCATCCATTCCACGAGGGCCAGGAGGACCCTGGAAAAGACAGATGGCATGAGTGAGAAAATGGTGCAATTTAAAGTACAGCCAGTGATGATAGTTTAAGGACGAATTGTACAAGTCCTGCAAGAGCTAAAATGCTCATCTGTAACGAATACTCATACGTTTTACTTCAGATAAAGAAATAAAGAAAAAGCTGAACCAGTGCTGGATTACAATGTACGTTTCTGTAAGTAAGTAGGCTTAGTTTCATAAAAGCTGTAAATAACCTTTAAAATGGTTTTAGTCACCAACAGCGATATGCTACAGATGGTATAAACTAAAGGGGTGTGGCCAGTAGAGGTTGACAGGTCAGATGACATCAGCAAACACTTTGCCAAAGATGCTTTGTAAACATCACTTCTTGAATACTGTAATTCCACATTTGCTTGTAAGATCAAAAGCAGCAGAGTTGCACTTCAGCTTACCCTATCACCTCGAGGTCCTTTGTCTCCTCTGGGACCCTGCACCACAGAAATCACTCAGTTAGACCACAACATACAGCAGATGGCTCAGTTTTTATTACTTTAAGCAACATGTCAGCTTCAAACAGTCACTTTAGCAAAACAAGCCATTCCTGTCGTATTCACCGTTTCTTATCTAAACAATGTTTCATGTTTCTTTAACGCCACCCATCAGGCATTAAACATTAGTTTGTAACCTTGACCTTTTCCTGAGTAGAAAAGAAGACGAATAATAAATTAATAAAAGATTATAATAAACTGGTAAAGCTAGTTGATTCCTTGTCTCATGCATAATTATGAGTTGCAATGAAGAAAAAGATAAAATAGCAATAATAATAATTAACAATTCTCTGACAATGATAATATATATAAAGCAGGCTCATGAAGATGCAGGCTATCCAGTGGAAACAAGGTGCATGTGGTATGAATAATCAACATGTGACAGAGCTGCAGAAAGGCAACATGATAAAGATAATCCCAAACCAAACTCAACAATCTCTTGGCAGTCAGAGCACATCAGTGCAAGGGACAGGTGACATCCTGACACACCATGGTGCATCTTTAAATGCTGCTGCTCAGGCTGCAAACACCAAGCTGATCAACAGATGTCTGATTTTGGACAGTCTGTGTACAAGCTATTTCAAAGCAATAATTATTTCCTGTTTTCTTTTTACTTTCTTTCTTTCTTTTTTTTAAACATGTCTGTATTTTAATCCAAGTTAAAAATTTTAGTCTTGACTCACAGGTCTGAGACCAGTTTTATGTTTAAATCTATCCAAATCAAGGAGCAGATGAGAACTCCAAACTGATCCAAAGTCAGCTCTTAGGGGCAAACCTCCCTCTGCCCCCTCTCTGCTGTCCTCAGAAAGGATCCTTTGTGCCAGGCCCCACGGGTGCCTCAGCAATGTGGTTTTAGCTTTCATTGACACAGTCTTTAGCCAATAGGACCCTCACCTACTCATGAACAGGAAGGGAGAAAACTGTACAAAATAACTCACTTCAGAGAAAGAAATCCCTCAATGAAATGCTCTGCCATGGTTGAGATTGGTAAAGAATAATCAAGGCCTTCTTTTCTGGGATGTTTCACAGGTTTTGGAAAACAATACAGGCGACTTGACAAGGTAATATTCTTTTTAAAGTATATTGCTTTCATGGTAGCATGCAGGAATACTAACCGTCACTGTGACATTGTAGAAATGATGATGATGAGATGGAAGAGGCAGAGGAGGAGGACAGGGAGAGAAAAGGGAATACTCCGTTAGAACATAAAACTTTTCCATCCATCAAAACTCTTGTTCAATGTCATATTGTCCTTTGCTTGGTAAAAAAAGAAGAAGAAGAAAAAAAAAAGCCTGCAAAAGCCAACATTGTGGTTGCAGGTTGACTGCTTTTAATTAGGGAAATTTAATAAAGGAAATTAAAAATGCTGGTGACTTTAGTAAATCATGCAGCAACAAACTGCAGGGATTTTGTATTTGATGTGAAACTCAAAGCTGGTCTATTTGTGTTCTGAAGGCTATAAATCAACCATTTTAAACCTCAGTCATTGCCTGTTTCTGGAAATTTGGAATAAATTCCTCATCACCATTTAACACACTGAAGACTTTAAAACCACTACTTTTCTCATATATCATTTAACATCATCCTGCTTGCAGTCGAACACACCTTAGCTTAAAATGTAGCTGAGGGCCATGTCTACTTTGCACAGCTTGTGAATCACTGTAACTCTCATCTGATTGTCTAACTCTGTAATGGATGTGGATCGTGGTGTTCCAGCATTCCAGGCATTAAGGCTCCAGTTGCTGACAGGCCTGAACAGATCATTTACACCTTTGGGCGTGAATAGTTGGCCTGCTGGTAGAAACAAGAAAAGTTGTAGATAATTCCTGATGGCACCTGCTTTTGATACTGTACTACTTTGGCTACACTGCTGGCACAATGAGCCTGTTATGATAGAGCTGTTTAAATATAAGAGTTTTGCTAAATCATAATGAGAGTTTTCTGCTGTGGGGGGGGGGGGGGGGCTGATGCTCACATCTGACTTCTGTTGTGTTGCAGGTTAGAATCACCTGCCTCAGATGCTGCTGGACCAGCAGGCCATGGCTGGGTTTTTGCACAGTTGGGACCTCCCTGTGAACCCATGACATGTTATGTCCCATCGTGTCCACAGGGTGGTGCAACTCCCTGGTTGATCAAATTGATGTAAGTCTAGTTATTTCTGTATTTCTTTTTGTTAAACTTTTTTTTTGTTAAGCTTTAACTTAACTGTATAAACTGGAGTGTTAACTTTTAATTGCTCTTTGGTTTGAAAAATGTTCAGCTATACTAACATATAATATAAAAAATACAAACAATGCTTTAAACTACACATTTAAATGGACTTTTCTCTAATTTAGCGTAATGTCCTTTTAAAAATGATTATTATTAAGAGAGATGTGTGCGTTTTAATTAGAAAGAAATTAAAATTGATGCCAAGTAGATGTTTGCATTCATGGCCACCAGGGGGAGACACTGCATCCTCATAAAACAAAGTTTGATTCCCTGGACGTCTGGATGGAACAATGTGTACAACGCCCCACAAAGCTTTTTATCCTACCTCTATAAAAATTACAAATTTAGGTCATCTAAATAACTCTGCGTGCATTAAAAGTTACTATTAAACTAAGACCATAAGCATATAAGATAAAAGTCTCCCTCAAAGCAAAAAAGTTTTTTTCTTTCTTTCTTTTTTTTCAGCAGCGCAACTTCTCCCTCTCGGAAACTAATCATCATAAATTGTATCCTTGGAAAAAAGTGAAGAATCCTCTGCTTGAGCTCAATCCATTGAGTTTTATTCAGCAGTGCTTAGAGCTGTCTTCAGGTTGGCCATCATGTAAGTCCCAAGCAAAAGCCAAGCGAAAGGATCCTCAAGCAATGGGGAAAATATCCATCACAGAGAAAGAGCAGACATTCAAACTTACATTGACATGATGCTAGGTATGATGTTACTGCAAGCAGCAACAGAATCCGGGTATCCACAAAGCTGAGCATGTCTAAGCGGACATGCAGACTCCTTGTGCCGCTGAGCCCCTGTTTTTAAACCACCTTCAAGCAGGCATACAGTTGTGGTGACACGAGTAACTCCAAACTAAGCAGAAACCTGCTGCCGTGATGCTAGAATAATAAAGTTCTATCAGGCCTATTTATATGGCAGGAGGGTCCCTGGTCTGCGTGTCAAAAGTCAGCCCACCAGCCAATGGGAGAGGAGAAACCCAATCTGACTCCCATCCCTCTGCAGTTCGGAGGCAGTCATGTGGTCCTACATCTCCCTGCCTTCTCTCCACCAGACAGCGTTTGGCAAAGCTTTGGCGATGATGACGAGTGCAACGTTTAATTAGATCCATTCTTTTTGAGGACGTGGACAGCGTCGAGGTTTAAAAGGAAGATGAAGGCCTACGTTTTTTCTCTTCTTATGGGCTGCAGTGAATCCGGAGAGTCAGTGCTCTGTGCGGGTTCAATTATATGCGTAAAATTTTGTCTTTTTTTTTTTTTTTTTTTTGGTGCGCGTCGGTGGGCATTATTTGGCACCAAGAGGTCCTGGGTCTTTCTTTTCTGCACTGGATTTTATAGGTCATATAACTTTAATAGAGGGTTAGAATTTTCTGTCTAATTATCGATAATCCAGTCTGGTGGGTTTGAATGGAATGAACTTTTTAACGCACGGATTTACTAAAGAAATAAGCTGCCAGAGGCTGGGTTTTCCATTGCCATTGTCAGTTTTTCTGTTTTGTCTTGTGTTGTGTCTACCAGCCATATTCTTCAAACTGCCAAATAAATTAGTCATTTTTCCCACACAGTTGCAGAACACATGGACCAAGCATTCCCTGAAAATTCCATCATGCTTCATAAGAGTTTCCATGTTAATTCCTGACTATTTTACCTTCTAGTTAGCCAAAAGCAGTTAGCATTTACTCAACAAAAGTCTATCAAGCACAATACTATGAGAGTTTCAGACTGTCAGAAGGCAGGTGTGAGGAGAGATCTATAGTTCCAACCTCTCCAGCTTTCTCTTTGAGCAGCTCTTACCTGCCCACATGACCAGGCATGTCATCTACTCTACTACTACTTCAACAACTTTCAGCCTGGGGCATATCACCTTTTATCACCCAATCACTGTCCATTCTTGTGTGCAAAATTGGACAAATGCAGGCTTGAGTCCAAAAGGCATGTACAACAATTTAACATTCAACAAAGGCATCTTTAATTATCAATCAATCAAATCAATCAGTAGGACCAAAGCACATTAAAATTACGTATCTGTGTGTTCTACTATGCTGTAATGTCTTAACATACATAAGGGGGAAAGAAATCACCATTACTGTCTTCTTTAAAGCCTGTTCTGTACTTTAAAAAGCACATTTCTCACATGTTTTTATTCTGCTTTAGCAATAACTTTGTGGCACACCTTGCTGATAGGAATCTAGAGTCTAAATGATGTTAATTAACTAAAATCATATTGTCCTTTTTAATTATTTATATGAATTACAGCTCTACCTACTCAACAAACAGTTGTAAATGCACATTTTAGTTTTGAGCACTATTGAAAGGTTTACATCCCTTTTCTGTTCTGAACCATTCTATACATCCATCTTAAATAACTCTAAAGCTCTAGGTCTGTTATCTTTCCTATTCTTCTTCACCAGAAGCAAAGTAATTGGTGGACACTCCCAACAATTTCACCAATTTTTTTTCTGAGTCAGACTAGAGCGATACATTAGAGGGAGAGAGAAAGAAAAAAAAGAAGAGGTGGAGCAGGAGAAATGAAATGTGTTTTAAAGATGGCAGAGCTCCCACTCACTGCAGAGCTACATTCTCATGTTTGCTGAGGAGCTGAAGCCTTCAAGTAGCTGGAGAGGATCAGACAGGCAGCGAAGAGAATTAAAGATGGCTGCAAAGCTCCACATCACCAAGATTTTCTCCCTCTTTCCAGTGAGATTCCACTAAAAACAGCCAGTTTTGAGATTTGCTCTGTGAAATACCGACATCTTTAAGACCTTTTTTTTCCAATATTTAACTGATAATTATAAAAAGTTAAAAACAAACTATTTCAATTTTGGACATGGTATAGTTGATTGATACTAGCTGCTGATGACACAGTTCTCCAGTAGCTGTGTACACATGCTTTAATTAGGATTAATCTATAAGGGAACCCACCTCTCTTTTATTAAGATTATATGACTAACCTGGGGATGAAGACATTTCCTACTGGGGGCCAGCAGCTGATTCAGGCTATCTCTTAACTTTGCAGCTAAAACTGACCCAAATGTGCTTATCGAAAGGTTTCAAAAAGTGGAAAGCAAATCCCACTATTGTAGTGTTTTCCTAACTTTTAAGTTGAAGTCTACAAAACAGAAATCACTTCCCTAAAAGTTTATTTCTTTTATTAAGCTTTTGTCCGTAGAGCAGGGGGGTAAAGTTGAGGTAAATATGACTGGCTAGAGATTGTTTTCTGTCAGAGGTGGCTGCATACCCATCAGGCAGGAACAACAGCACAAAATCCATGAGATTATCTTGATGCAGAGCAATGATAGCATCAGATATACCGTTGCATTCTGCTATGAAGTTAGAAATGGATTATTTTTTAATGTCTGAAAGCAAAATCTCAGAGTATATCTGATGTTATCACGACAGCTCATGGCTTTGTATCAGATCTAACACTTCAAGTGATGTACTGGAAGCAAGCTGTGAAACATTAGATAAAATATTTTAATATACTGCACACAAATGTTCTCTGCAGGATTATTAATTGGAGTTGGAAATTAAACATTTTAATGGAGAAATTTCTGTTGCATCTTGCAAATGTATTCATGACATCCAGGCTTAGATAAACATAAGTCCCTCCAGTAGGGATGTCCACTTCCAGTCCTTCAGGGCTGCTTCCCTGCCGACTTTAGAAATGGTTGATGTCTTTTGCTTCAACACACTTGACTCCGACTGATGTTTTTTTTTAACAGGGTTGGGCAGAACTTGATAACAAGCTGTTGAGGAGATCCATTTGATTAAAATCTTGGCAACAAATCGCAGGTGGTGGATTCGTATGGGGAGGGTTAATGTCAAATGATGAGACAACAAATAAGTATTAAAATATATGACCTGATAACAACAGGCACTTTTCAAACCCTAGCTATGTAATTATAACCACCCACTACCCCCCTTACTCCTCATGTTTTTGGTCAAAAGAATTTTGTTGATATCACACATGAATTAATATGATCAGCATGGTATTGCCAAGTCAATATACAATCAGGTAATGACAGGAAAGTTGGGACTTATTCAGGAGGTGAGTATGGTCAAATTTAGTAACATTACAATTTTTTGAGTCTTTATGGGCAAACTATGAACTAACTGATGCTAATTCATCTTCTGGAGTGAAATTTGTTTGCCGTTGAATATGATGCTGATGAGCCGATGTCCCATCAGGAAAGAAATGTTACGCATTCAATTATTAAAAAGTTAATTAACGGCATCTTGCAAGGTTTTATGAGTGAATGGCTTCAATCGTTCATCACCTGGCTGTACAAATTATATCATGACACTTAAGTTCATGTGGAAGCTGGAGCTAGCAAAGCACAATCTGGCAACCTGACTGTCTTCCACTGTGTTCTTAAACCCTCACAGTAAAGTTGCTGGTAGGGTCTTGTGACTAAAGCAATAAGAAACAAAACAGAAAAAAATGTTTAAATTTGAAAGAAATATGCAGTGATGGATAAAACGCTTCAGACAGGCTGCTCTCTTTGATGCAGACACACACTTCTCAGACAGGTACTAATTAAACAGGGCACTGCATGCACACACACACCAGCAGACATGCAGGGGCGGCTGAGGTTTCTAAATTACAGCTTTTATTCCAGGCCCATCTTTCAATTCCTTCTCTACACTGAAGACTTGCGACAAAATTTCCTCACAGGAATACCAGAGGAAAGAATATTCCGATAGAAAAAGTTCTGGGTAATTTGATTCTGAGGGATTGTAAAATAAAAATAATCAGTCAATTCTGATTTCTTCCACCCTGCCACATTTTTTTCACTCTCTCATCTGTATTGATTTTCGTAGACTGACAAATCCGTGCTTCATCATGAAGTAAAATAACAGCAGCTCAGTAGTTTACCACACAGGCTGGATGCAGAAGGAAATCAGCAAGTGAAAACAAACATATCTTGTTTCATAAATCTGTATAAAGAAAACGCAAAAAGTTGTAATGAGTTATGTTAACTTGGACAGAACTAAGTTAGTTTCTCCCCATTTTCCAGACTTGTTAAGCTAAATGTTGTCTCATATTTATTACACAAATAACTTCAAGTCACTACAGTCAGATCAGCCTTGATACTGTAACCAACCAATCAAACCAGTCTGTTGCATTTGTTAGGCATTATAAAGGGTTAGCTTTCAACAAAACAAGATTAAACAACTAAAGATTGTAGAATAAAAATTTAGCACTTGTTTTTCATTTTTATTTGACTTTTATCTATTTTTTTTTTTTAGCCCAAATTCTTTATTTTCTACTGTACAGCCACAAAGCTGGAGGCAATGTTTAGGTGTGATAATAAAGGCAGTCTGGGTCAAAGAATTCAATTTTCTCCTGGGCTCAACAGGCCCGAGCATATACGAGCATGCTGAGGCCACTGGCATTATTCAGCTGACTGTGCAGCAACCAGAGAGGAAGGGACTGGGGGAATCAGTTAAAAACAGACCAGGACTTTTTAAGGAGTACTCATTTACTTTAAGTGCCTCAAATTATAGAACACTCCAGCCAAGTTTGTGACGTGTCTGTGTGTATATAACCCATGCTCCCTTCCTTCTCAAGCTTTTCTTGCATTTCCTGTGACCTGACACTTTTTATGTCATTTCAGTCTCCTCACGCCTCACTATCATCTTTGTCTTTGTGTCTCTTCCTCCTCGTATGCCCTCAGTCACATCTAGGCTGTTTCCGTTGGGGTATATTTCTTGAGCATTTAGAGTTTAGTTGCAAGGAGGCGGGATTTATTGAAGAGCTGGTCTACTGCGAGTGAGGGAATGGGTGAAGGCGGGAGAGTGAGGAAGGGGTGAGAGTATAAATCCATGTCAGGAAGTGCAAGTGTGAATGTCGGAGATGTTGAGTCAAGGAGAATGGGTCTTCCACATTGTAATGAAGGAACGAAAGATTCTGAAACAAAGCCAGTTGCACCCAAAAACCCTTCTGTCAATTAGAGAACTGAAGAGATGAGAAAGAACGTGAGAATCATGAGAATCCCTGAAAAAAAAAAAAAAAAAAAAGCAAGGGGATAAAAATCAAAGTAGGGCACCTCCCTTGGCTGGATCCAGTGTATGGTTAGATTGCCTCTGTGTCCACATGACTCACAGTCTGGTCAGCAAACGCATAATAAACGTGACAGAAATATCCCCACACAATGTCACCAGAGTCCACAGCAGGCAGTTAATTGCTAGATAGAGCTGGGCCGTGGTTTCAGAGATGAAAAAAAAAGAAAAAGTCCAGCTCATGATAGGAAAGCAAGCAAATGTCCACATATGTACTTTTTATTTGAAAGTCTTTCTCCCTTTTGAAAAGCTGAATAAATATGCAAGCTGATTTTTTCTACAGGACTTTGAGGCTGAATTCCCCAGGAGCACAGATTTATAAAAACAGGATACACCTCCAAAGAAATAAACTTCATCAATCAATGAAGATGTCTCATTCCCAAGAATTTTTCTGCGGTGGCCATAGTTGCTCTCAAAATATAATCTATCACAGGTAGCACTCACAGTGTCTGAAAACACAAGGGAGACAGTCCGTCTCAACATACCCACTGTGCAATATGAGATGTTTGAGGGTAGTGAAGTGACTGCAGTTAAAGGGTTATATGGAGCCAGCCAGAAAATTGTTCAAGTCTTGTTGTAATGTGTGTTTCTATGTAACAGCCACATGGTTAATGGTCACATTTGAAAAGAAGATTGTAGTTGTTATTAATATGATTGTTTTCTAACTTCCCAACCTGGAAGTAAGACAAGTGTTTTATACCACTGATGCAATGTATATTAGTCCTAATCTCATGTCTCACAACGGTCCATGGTTGATTTCTCCTTCTAACCAACCCAAACTTTCTCCTTTATGAGAACTTTGTGACGTATCAAACTATAGACCTGGCAATGATATTTGCTCTGATGCAGAAACTATACTACTCTCTGCTAACTGTAATATACCTCATTCTGTTTCTAGGTACTTTACAAGACACCAATAGAGACATATTTAAATGGAGGACGTTTTGGAACCAGCATGTGTCCATGAACTCCAGGAAATGTTGGAAAGTTTCTTGGAGATGGTGCTGATTTTGTCATCCCGACATCAGAGGCCTGAACTGTCGAAGTGAAATTTGGTCATCTGGACTATTTTTTTTCCCATAAAGTAGGTAATGTAAAGCAAGATAAAACTAGCCTTCAATTAATCAACGTTTGACTCTTCAGGGGAATCTGCAACAGGTTCACGTGAACTCAGTTTAATTTCATTATCCTGAAAAAACATCTGGAAAAACAGCAGGTTGAGGTCACCTCTGTAAGTCTGTTTTTTTTTTCCACTTTAAGAAAAAAACTTTGGAGCTTTGATAACATTTTTGATTGCATTTTTTTTCCAAATATTAAAGCATTCAGATCAACTACAATTTGAGCAGTGGAGGAAAAAGTGGATTACCATAAACTCCTTTGATTCAGTGGTCCTTGTAAAACCAGTTGCCAGTCAGCATCATCTACTGACATAAAGTTAGATTGTTTGATTTGTGGATTCATGTATTCTGTGGTTATCTTATAAGACTCTGGTTTATTTCTAGAGATTATCCTGGAGATTATGCTGGAGAGCATTAATGAGATACAGAGCTTCAAATAATTCATCACTGTAAAAATACAATATGGATATAATATAAAGCTTTTTTCTTTTCTTTTGTTAATAATACAGTGTGGTTGTGTGAATGGGTGTGTAACTGAAAAATAAATTATATTTGCAATTCTTTAAGGCTGTCATGTCTAACAGGTGTGCAGCCACACAATACTGGAAATCCTGATACAAAGCCGACTCTAAATTAAAACAACTCAAGTAACATTAGCCAACAAAACATTAGGCAGATGAAAACTTCAAACCCAGTCCTGTGGAAACACATAAATAAAAAGAAATCTGCATTATTTTTGTACCCTTCCACGTAACTTTCTTAGTAATGTATTTGTGTGTTGAGAGCCACAAGTGGCTAAAAATGCTAAAGAACTAAGGTTTTAAAATGAAGATATAATAACAAATGCAGGTTTTTTCGCTATTCTTCTGTTTTATGAAATATTTGCATTAAAAATTCCACAGTAAAAAGACACCCACATAGTATAAAAGTACCAGTATTTTTTTGTTATTAGGTTGGAAACTATGAGCATTTTTTTTTTCCCACAAATATCTACATCCCATAGAATAAAGTCTGTCTGTCCTCTTTCTGCAAAAGTTTTATGCTTTTCTTTATTTTAAAATCTAAAAATAGAAATGTTAATCAAAAATGACAATAAATTTCCTGTAGCAGATCTTTATCAATTATATTTTTTAAAAGGTCTCGAAACATTTGCAACTCTAGCTAATTTTATTTAGCCGGGCTGAGGGAAAATGGCTCTTTGGTTTGTAAAGGCTGCTTTTCTTATGACTTATCTTAAACAACAATCAGAAACCAGCAAACAAGAACAAAGAAACTGTAACTGTGTGCAAAAGCTGCATTTCAAAGTAGTTAAAACACAAGTAGTCTGACTAGACTTAACATTTACATAAACTCTAAACAGTTTGTGTATAAAAGCATATTAACCCTTTTGTCCTTAAATAATCTTATTAAATGTGATGCAACATTAAATTGATGGCTCTGCTACTAAATTATTCTACAGTTATTTACCTTTGCAGTAGCTCAAAAGAGGTAACAAATCATTTCTGTGGACTTCTTATATGTTAATGTGACCACTTCATATTTTTTCATGAGCTAAATAGCCAGCAATATCTCACCAGAACACTTGCAACGTGTGCATTTGTCTAATATGTCCAATGCTTTTTGTTACAACCTACACATATAAATTGTTAGATGATGAGGTTGCAGATCTGAAGGTGGTTGCTTTCCTTTAGGCAGATTTCACTGGAGGAAAAATCTAATAATTTTTACTGCTGTCAAGGTTTAGATCTTGCATCTGGTCAAATTGGTTTGTCCCTAAAGTTTACTCGCATATTGCAGCTTGCAAATTCAAAGCTTTCATTTATCAGGATGTCCATTATGCGACATTTCAAACAAATGCAAAATATGCAAAGCAGCCATGATAGCAACATCTACGCATAGTTAAAGCATACATTTCTGGGCTAACCTTGACATGTGCTTTTAACACTCAACCATTCATAGCAGAGAGAGCAGTAGAAAAAATAAAAAACTTAAAAAAAAAAAACAGAATCCAGAATGATGCTAGTGGGGTCTCGAACCAGCAATCTTTTGCATGAAAGAGTTCAGAGTTCAGTCACTTCCCAAACTTTCTTATAATAATCGGTGTATCAGTAAACACTAGCAAAACATGACAGATGCCATCATGTTGGAACACTTTTGAGATGAAGATCAGTTTGCTGATGCAACAAAACTTAAAATGCAATTTTTAACCCGTAATGTTTTGTTCAAATTTTTCTTATTCTTTCATGCAACTGGCTTGCTTTGAAACAGAATCAGCTAATTTTAAAAGTAAATAGTTGAAAGTTAAGAGTGCATTGCAATCTCATGTATTCAAGTTAGTATATGTGGTCAAAATGGCTCAGCAGGATGTTATTATGCTAACATGAAGCTTGGAGTGTAAAAGGATTGCTATGCTAAAGGAAGCTAAGACAGGATGTAAGATGCAGGAGTTACGACAGCTTTAACCCTCCTCCATGAATCTGGCATTTTCCGGGTGCTGAAGGGTTAAGCTGAGCTCAGTTATGGTGAGCGGAGGAGAGAGCTCTGAAATCTTTTCCACATTACAGCACACATGAGGAACACATTGAAGTGAGTTCAGCTGTCTGGAGTCTCTCTCTCTCTTTCTTTCTGGCTGGTTAGGGGCAAGTTCAACACAGCTGTATATCATTACACATCTGGGAAAATGCACACAAAGCCCGGGATGACACACCAGTGAAAGAAAAGACAATAAGCCTCATCTGAAACCAAAATCTGTGGAAAGAAATGTTAACAAAAATGAAGCATGATGAATAAAGAACAAACATGCCGACTGCTGCAGGATCTGAGCACAAAATAAAGTTTGCTGTTCTTTTTGTTTGTAGTCAAAAACATGCTTTTACATAAGCAAAAAGAAGAAGAACAAAAAGAAAACGAACTGTGAGATTTCTTTAGCTCCTCCTATCCATTCTCTTCATAAACTCCACCTTCTTCAAATTGCTCTGGTTGCTGCAGCTTTATTTTAGCATGATGGATGTCAACTGGCTGAGTTTTCAAGGGGGGAGAGGAAACTTTGCAAGTTTTTTTCCCTTTGTGGAAAGTGTTGTTTCCCTACAGTTCCAGATCCAGTGCCTCCGTGATTCCAGTTAGTTCTGAATAGCCCTCGCTTTAGATACAGTTTGACAAAAATAAAGTGTTTTTTTGCCTAATCTATTCCTCTCTATTCCTGTTGTTACTTAAGACAACCACACACAAAGGGAATGGGGTTTTAGTAGAAAAATTATAAGTGGCAAACATGAGTTATAGAGAGGAGGTCAAAGTTGGAGAACAAAAAAAAAAAAAAAAAAAAAATTGAGTGTTTGAAGAGCAACATATGCCAGCCCCTCATGCCTCAACTCAAATCTACCATGTCTTGTGAAAAGAGGAGGTATTTAAGGAGATCCTAAAATGAAAACTAACTTTTTTATCTCCTTTAATTTTTCACCATTTCTCTCTCACCAATCAATCCAGTGATGAGTTATTTATTTCCAAATCTACACAGCATGGGTGAGAGGCTTATATCAAAGCCAAATCTAATACCAAACTTCAGCACCTACGGCCAGGTATGGTATAATTCCTGGATTGGATAGTGCAATGTGCACTACACTTTTTTGCACTTTCTTTGTCGTGTTCTAAAGAGTTTTAATCAGGTACAAATATTTTTCAGTGGAGGTGTTGATTAAACTAAAGTCTTTTAGATTTGCTTATAAAGGCTGTGAGTTTTTGTGAAGGAGAATCTTAGTGCCTGGCTTCACGTTTTGACTGCTTCAGTCACTGTGACAACAGGGAAGTAAAATGACTCCTCCAGACCTCCTCCCCACTTGAATGATTTCACAGATGGGAAAGAAGAAAACAGTTGGATCTTGTAAAGTCAGAAAATGCTTGTGCTGCTGAAGGAAAAGGTTTTGGCTTATTTCATTTTGCTGTATGAAACTCTTGACTATGCCCTTTTCTTTGTTAAATCAGTATTTAACAATATTTTAAATGTTTTAGGAATTAGATCATATTGGAGGACAGATGCAAGTGTCCATTGTACAGTATTAAAATAATACATTTGAACATAGACTGTGTCATTATTGTGTAATTTCTTCCTTTCTAAAATTAAAATCTAGCTATGATGAAATCAAAATGAAAGCAATTAGCTCTTTCTCTACACTTAACTCATGTCCAGTCCAAAGTAAATCTACGAGATTGGGGCATGTTCTCGATTATTAGCTCCACATTTTCTCTATAAGTTCTTGCAAAGCTGTTTCATCTCTGGCAACCTTCAAGTCTGGTTTAGCTGCAGGTCGTCTACTTTACCACCAGTACTCTACCTTGCTGGGTTATAGTCCTGAATGAATGTGGAGTTGTTTGCCACCTGCTGCCAATCAAACCCCCTGCCACACCACACCTGGTGGAGGCTTGCTGAGTCGTCAGCTCTTTAAACTTGTGGTAAACTGATGTGGCCTGAGGACAGAAAGACAGCTTCTGTCACAGTTAAGTGTTTGGTCTGATTTTAGATGTTTAAAAGCTCAGAGAAGGACATGTGAGGATATAAGAAGAAAATAGATATTGCTTAAGTTTATTTTGTGATGTTTGATTGATCTTAACATGCTTTTGTTGAATACTGCCTTTATCTTTTAAACTTGAGGTTTCAGACTTCTATAAATAAATCATCCATCAATTTTCTGTACCGCTTAGTCCAAATTGTTGGGATATGCTTCCCCACTTACTAAGTCTATTCTATTCTACAGTCATTCTACAGTGATTTAGCAGACACTATCCCAACAATCAGCAGGCATGAGGCAGGGTACACCCTGGACAGGTCGCCAGTCCATCACAGAGAGACAAAGACTTAACAACCTAACATGCATGTCTTTGGATGGTGGGAGGAAGCTGGAGTACCTGGAGAGAACTCACATACATAGGGAGAACATGCAAACTCCACACAGAAAGGACTGTTCGAACCTCATAGCTGAGGCTGGAACCAGCAACCTTCTTGCTGTGAGGCTGCGGTGCTAACCACCACACCATCGTACAGCCTGGCATTTACTGGCTGCTAAAGGGTCATGCTGAGCTTAACCCTTAAAATTTAAGGGTTCCCAAAGTCGATCTTCGAGGGCCGCTGTCCTACAGATTTTCCAATGTTTCCTGCTTCAGCACACCTGACTCGAATGAAATAGATTCAACAGCCTATGAAGTTTTGAACAACGACTCATCAATTTGAGTCAGGTGGTTTTGGAGCAGAAACAAATCAAAAACCTGCAGGATTGCGGCCCTTGAGGACTGGAGCTGGGCACCCCTGCCTTAAATAGATCATTTGGCTGTGAAATCACAGGTAATGTAGCAACAGAAGTCAATGATGATGTCAAGTTAGAACTGCAATGCGCCTTGCCCTTAAAGTGTGAAAGGAAAGACTGAATAATTGTATGTTTGTGAAGGAGGGATGTAAATGCTATCACCCCATCCATCCGTCCGTCTACACAGCTGAACATGTTCCATATGTTCTTGATTGTAACCATGTCAACATTGTGTTGTACACCAGTTATGGTCTCTCATTACTGATTCCAGTTCAGTGGTGCGTTTTTGAATAAACCCTGGTAATAAATGTTAGATCCTGACATTTCTTTTTTTTCATTATTTTTTTGTCTGCATTCGATTTCTCTGTCTGAGAGCAGCGCTACCTCTTCCATTTGAGACTGCTTCTGTGTAATTTTTTCCACCCGCAAGGCCAGTGGGAGGAGGGGCAGCTGCAAAGGAAAGCCTCAGCTTGGAGTGGAAGACATATTTTCAACAGCAGAATAACTAATCAGACAAAAAAAAGCACCTTCGCTAACCTTAGCATCATGTTAGTAGGGTGGATTTTATTTAACATAATTATTTTCAATCAAATGAGTGTTTTCTGTACTTTTCTTAATTTGCTTATTAATACCAGTCACTGGGTCCTCATAAATCAGAGCAACATTTCACCAAAGTTTGAAAATGCATCAGTATCCAGTAACCATGAAAAGATTATGGAGGCCCCCATAAAATATTCTACAATAAATAAATAAATAAATAAATAAAAATTGCTTGAGATAATAGAGATAATATGTGACAATGCGCTGGCTGCCAGCTTTTAAAACAACTTGAAAGTATTTTCAGGAAATACATAGAATTGATAAACTGCTTTAAAAATTACCACAAGCTCCAAAAGATGAGAAGCATTTATACACCACTTACCTGATAATAACCTTGATCCTTTCTGAGTGAAAGCAAGGACTTTAAAGCTGCTGTTGGCAAGTTGGAAATGCGCAACATCAACCTTATGCACGATGAATTATTAATTATCAAACTTTTTTTGTTTAGTTTAATTCGCTAAAAGAAAGAGACAGTGAAAGGAGATAGGACAGGACGGAAATGATAAAGTGTGAGACTTAGCCAGATTTAACATGCTTGCAGTACTCACATCATCAAATGTAAATGAATGATATCAGTACTGATGTTAAAGGTTATAATGAATAATGATGCAGACATCAACATTACATAATGATTTACATTTCAGACCATATGATAGTATAATTTTTGAATGCATGTTATACTAGGAAACACCTTAAAACCTATATTTGCTTCCAGTCAGCCTGAAGAGGATGTATTCAACCAAATAAACACTGAAATTAAATTTGATATAAAGTAAAGGATGGACACTGAAATGTACATTAAATGTTTTGCTTCATTTGCAGTGCTAAAGTTATCTGTAGAGATTTGGTTGCTTTTGTGACACAGTGCTGGGTTTTAAATGAATGACTGAATGAGTGACATCACCATCTTTGCGGTTGTGTGATGACTTCAAATTTCAGCATCACTTATATAAAGGGATATAAGATATAAAAAGCAACTTCAGTTATTTACTGTATTTACTTATTTTAAATGGTGACATTCGGGTCAGGACCAGTTGTGGGAATCTTAGTTTTAAATGATTTCTCCTCATGGAGAAAACATATGAAAAAAAACTGAGCCTACAGCTTAAAAACAAAATCTCACTTTTTCTACACATAAACATTTAACCCATGACATTAAATTTTCATTTACAGGACATCTTTGAAGCCTGAGAAAAAACTAGGGTTGGTAAATCTCCCTGTATGTATAAAGACCTTAAAATGTAGCACAGCAGCACAAAATAAATAAAGAACAAAGAAGTTTAGTTTGATGCTGTGGCCTAGAAATCTTTGCAAAATTGGCTCAGACTGACCCAATACTTTAAAATCTAAAGGACGTAAATGATGTAAGCACCAAGAGTAAAGTTTCAAGAGCTGTGCAAAAAATTGGAAGTTCCTCTAGTCCTAGTGGGATCCGTTGTTGGTCACAGCTGGAGGCGTTTCTCTATCAAGGCCCCCAGCCTGCAAAGAGTAGTTTAGATGGAGAAAATGTTGACAAGGATGCAAAGGACAGTCTTTGAAAAGAGAAATTTTAAAGGGAGATGATGAAGAGGGGAGATAATGAGTGAGATGATGCATCCCACAAGACACATTATAGGTTTGCTGATGAATTCAATTAAGAGACTTTATATTAGTTAATTAGCCAATCATCATAGCTCATGATTTAATGATAAATACTGCTATCATTATTGAACCTTAAGTTGATCATCAAAAGTTTCAATAAAATGTGTCAAACTAAATTAACATTATCTGGTCCTCTTCCAGTGTGATAACCAGGAGAGGACTAATATACCCAAGTAGACATAGATATATGAGCAAAATCATCCATTTTTCTTTTGTCTCCTTTTTCTAAAAGTTTCCCTCACAGTTGATGTTCTGGTTTCTCAAGCTCCACATCATCACTTCTCCTCCTCCTCCCACTCTTGCTGTCTCTCACCCTGTTGCCTTCTCGTTGTCTTTTCCTCTCTGCCTGTAGAGCAGCTTGTCCAGATCCAAATGTCAGGGTTTGCTGTCCAGAGTAAACACTGCACAGAGCCAAACAAAGGGAGAAACAGAGCGAGAGAGAGAGACAGAAGAAAAGTCAAGTTGGTGCAGTCGTTTGCTGTGTACTGCAAATGGCTCAGAAGGCCTGCTGTTTGTACTTGATTTAAATGTTCCTGGCTTTGTTTCTGAGCTCCAATAGCAAGTTAAATTAATCTGAGAGAAATATTTCTTTTAAATTATATATTAGTAGGTTGCAACATGAAATCCCTCTTAGTGCTGCAGGTTAAACCAGCTTGTGTCTTTAATTACTCTCCAAAGAGCTGTTGTCTGTGTCTACTTGCAAATACGGACTGCGACAATCCTAAATATGAGATCAGGACACTGAGGAAAATTTAACATATTGTAATGCTTCTTGTGTGAAGACTGATAGGGTCTCATTATGTCCCTTATGCAGCACAATAATTAGATCTCAAATTCCACAATCAGTTGTAACATAAATAATAAATATATGCATGTGCATGTGACAAAGCATCAATGTTGAGTGACTGTGTTTAAATGTCATGAAATGAAATGAAATGAATGAATGAATGAATGAATGAATGAATGAATGAATGAAAATACCAATGCTCCTGCTCCTAATAATAAAGCTGTAATCTGGTATTTCCACACAAACAATTTATTAAGTGGATTTAAAGCAGTAGAGGTGCTTAATTAGTTGTTTCAAGTACACTTACTGGTGAAAATGTGGCTTACTGGAGGAAATCCTCAGGTAAGTTCCTGCTGAGCGACTGTAACCACATGCAGGTAGTTTGTTTGGAAGTTACTGGCTGACCAAGTATGTTTATTACAGTCCTCACAGACAACCAGGCTTTATGGTGGCTTGCGGTTTATGCAGGTGAGGACTGCTGCACAGAGCTGGTTTTCAAACCACATAGGTTGATGTAAAAAGAAAGCAGGGCTGTATGAATGATGTAAATATTCACAGAGGAAGATGATACTTTAATAATTTCCTTGAAATGTTAATAGCAGACTTTTTTTTTAGTCAGGTCTGTTGTAAATAAAGGCTACAAGAGTATAGGATCTCACTTGTTAATTGGTAAATTACTCAGAGTTTATGCATGTTAGTCTGCTTGGGAGCTTGTAGCCCAGCTTGAAGTGCTTTATATTTCCTGCTTTCTCCAAGTGATGCATTGCACAACTGTGACAAAGAAGTTGCCTCTTTACACACTGCATGAAGATAATATACCCTATAACTGACAGTATAGCTTAGATGATAAATAATCTAAAAGCAGAATAGTACATTATGACCCAGTGTTTGTGCTAATAGATGCATTTGTTTGTGATCAGACAGGGATTTGACCTCCTATTCTCCCTGGAACATTTTTCCTATTGCAAAAAACTATGTGCAGAACTTTTAAAAATACATACCAATTTACATTCTTCAGCATGTTTGTATGTGTATCTACATGTGAGAGAAACAATGTTTGTTTATATATTACTAACATAAAAAAGAGGCCTCTGAGAGCACCTGGAACACATTACATCCTCATGGAGCCATGTGTTGGGCACATGAGTCTTAAAGTGGCAGGGGCAGTCTTTCCCACATTACACTCATTAGTGAAGACTGAACCCCCAGCCGACCTGGCTATTTCAAATGGCCTGATGACATCATCACATGAAGCATGTCATGGACTGTTGACGTTTAAGGACCATCACAGCCTTTGGTGCCTTTTTAAATCCTAGATATTGGTCAAAGTGTAATTGGAGTTGATGTTGCCTATAAAAGGTCATTTTATGAGTAAAACGTCAAGAAAATCTTCTGTAAATAGTTAATAATGTCTGAAATATACAGTTACAACTTTAGCAGCATAGTTCTCACAATCCTCCAATGATGTAGTTTTTGTTTTGGAACATTGTCCTAATTTAACTATTTAAGGAGTTTGTATTTCAGTGTATATGCAGGCTGCTATACCAGACTTAGCATGTGTTGACCTCCTCAACTGGTTTCTTGTGGAGGTCTGGCTGATGATGGAAGAAATTCCATCTGAGAATTACAGATGGTTTTTTCCTCCTTTTTTTTTCCAGTTTCTTTTGTCTGGCCCTTCCCACTTTCTCTCTGGCTTCTTTGAGGCGCAACGGAAAATCAGCATCATAGCAAATGCTAGTCTGTGTCTGCGCTCAGGCTCACTTCACCAGACAAAGGCTACAGACTGTAGCTACATTTTATCAAGCTAGCTGTTTTATTTTAAAGTGTTTATGTTCACAAATCTATTTATTAACAAGGCCTGATAAAAATTCATGACCAGTGTTTATGACGATTAAACACAAACGGCTCATGTCTCAGCTCAGACAATTGTTTATCTGGCAGTGTGAGTCAGAGCTGCTGGTATGATTTTGTAAAAGGGAAGAAGTAGAAAAGACTGGGCTTGAACTGGGACATGCCGAGTATTAGAGAGGGAGGTTAAAAAAGAGAAGGGGTAGAAAGGGAAGGGGAGGCGGTTTAAGGGTAGAGCAGGGAGCCCATGACATAGCTGAAGCATTAGTACATGCCTGTTGGCTGACGTCCACTGTGAAAGCTCTGCATCTGGTTACTGCCTCTTCTCTTCTCCTGGTTGCTTCTCCACCACTTCTTTACTTTTCACTTGCTGCAACTCTTCAATATATATATGTTGTTGTATTTATTTCTGTTCTTTTCACCTATGTGTTATTTCTTTACCTTGTGTGTGTTTTTTGCTTTCTGTTCACAATTACCAACATATAGAGTAAACATCAAGAAGCACCAGATTCCTGGACCCATTTCCAGCTTGAAGTTTTTGTGGGTTTTTTGAGGAATGTATTGTAATATTTTGCTTTTAAAACAGTTTCACTATTTTTCTTTTACTCTTTACCTGTTTGAGAAAATGTTTACATAAGTGAGTCATCCTGAACCACAGTCAACAAAAACTTCTTAAAAACTCAAAAATGAGTGTCCAAATTTCAGGTAAATGAGGTCTTTTGTCTATAAATTTTATAAAAACATGTAAAGGCATGATTAGAATGAAGCTGGCTAAAATGTATAACAAAATTGGCTAATAATGTATAGACCTAACTTGTGTGTTAGACTAAATTAAAAAAGACAAGTTTACATTGGTGGTTTATTATTCAGTTAAAATCTTCACACAGAGCAATTAAAGTTTAATCAAACATGGCCCTAAGTAGGGTTGACATAGTCAGAAAGTTTGGGTGAAACCTTGTTTAATTTTGCAAAATGGTTTAAAATTCAACTTTTGTACATCAATAAATTATATTACGTATTTTCAGCTGATTTCTCTATATTATTCTGTTATAAATGCAATAATTTCACATTGTCTGTCTTTTATTTCCATGTTCATAAGACAGTAGATGAGTTACTTTAACCAACTATTAGTACTGACCATCCCACCATCTCTCAGTAAGAAAATGATCCACAAATGTTGAACAGTTTCTTTGACATGAAAATTGTTTGCTTCGGATTCATTGGCTTTGTTATAAAATATGAATATGAAGCAAATTCCCAAGCATTTTAAAACCAGTTGTTTCTGTTAAAGTGAATAAAGTGAAAGTGTTTCAGTATCTAGTAGAATAATATTGTTTCTTTATGAATCTTATGAAAAAATAGATGATCAAGATCAGGAAAATAACACACACATTTAATAATTTTAGGTTTAGTGAAGGAACCAACTTGCTGTATTTTAATGAATTAGTGTTTCATTAGTGCCACTGTCTCACAGTTTAATCTAATTTAAAGTCTTACTTACAGTAATGAGCCATTTCAACATGGTTCAGCAGACACTTTTTCCTTTCAGCCTCCAGATGGTGAATTAATGGCATGCAAATTCACACAGATTACCGCAGGTGAATCATGTTAGTGTGTAAACTTACTTTGCAATTTGATTATTTTGCAGTTTTCACTGCTGTATCAGGTACTATAGCAACAAAACAACATTTGGTCAGTTTTTAATCAGACAACTAAAGTCAGTTTTTGCTTGTTTGTTTAGGTTTTTAGTTAGAATTTCATCAGAAAGCTGAGCAATGGCACAACTAATATCAATTTGCTAAAACAT
Source organism: Melanotaenia boesemani (assembly GCF_017639745.1). Classification (NCBI taxonomy): domain Eukaryota; kingdom Metazoa; phylum Chordata; class Actinopteri; order Atheriniformes; family Melanotaeniidae; genus Melanotaenia; species Melanotaenia boesemani. The sequence continues at coordinate 13,618,834 of NC_055698.1, read as the reverse complement.
GGGGTGGTCCCAACTCATTAACTCTGTCATTCCAGGGTTCACACAGGGCAGTGGGATACGTTTGGGCTTGTTTCTTCCTATTGCTCTCTTTCTCTCATAAAAGTAAACACAAAAAATTATACACACACACACACATATATATATATATATATATATATTATAGATGAACATTTTATGGATTCTGAATTATTAAACTACATCTAAATTAGTTGAAACCTATTTGTTAAATGAGAAATTATGGTGAAACTATGTTTTCTTAATAGTGTTTGAACATTTTCTTCTAAAAGTTAGCTTTAGCTTTAATTTGGGTTATTTGGTTTGTCCTTTACAAGTTCTTCTTTTCGTCTGTTCATCTCTTCAACTAGACTTCAGATCTTTCTCCAGATCATAAACACACACCACACACACATATAGCTTAAGGGAGTGTGCACACTTCTTCTCTTCTCCCTCCTCAGTTTGTTGACCAGATGATCTCCTGCAGCCAGTCATCATGCTTAGGTGGAGTCTGAATCTCTTTTCTTTTTCCTGCTTTTTGTCTTTCTTTTTTTTCCCCCCACCCAGCTGAGCTGAAAACTACATGATGACCTGAGAATTCTTCCACGTGTCCTCTGCAGGGTCGGATGGAGGAGGGGAGAAAGATCAAATGTGGTTTTTATGCTTCTCCTCTGTTGAAATTAAAATTTTGAAATGTGGGTTTTTGTTGCCAAAGGTAAATTGTCTACTTTGCTGACATACTCACATGGAGATACTGCAGCAGGACAGGAAGGAAGAGAAGGAAAACCAGATGGGTGGCTAAGATATGACGAGTTAAGCTGCCAATTGTAAACATGGACTTTCAAGTATTTCCAAATATGACCTTTAACATTTGGCTTAATTTAATGAACTATTATACCTTAAGAAAACAATGTTGTGAACTTTAGCCATAACAACCAAAAAAAAAAAAAAGGCAATGAGTCTATGCAGACTGTAGGAATAAGCAGAATAATCTGTTCATCATTGAAAATGTGCAAGAAAAGGTTGAATAAACACATTTTACACACTGAAATCTGTCCCCTTGTGTAGTGCTTCTTTATTAACATGGCAAAATTGTGAGAAACTCATATTAACGTTGCTTTGCTGCCATGACCCGAGTAACCCGGATTATGAGGGGAGGAGAAAGCAGAGGTGGGCTGCTCTTCTGTTGGGAGGCTTCGAGAACAGAGAGACACTTAGCTCACGAGGACAGGCCCCGACTGGTGTCAGATAGAGAGACACAAAGAGGCATACTGGCTTTATCATCTGTCATAGTCAAACACAACTACTGACACTATTTTTTTAAGTAATAGTTTGAATGAATCCTGGGAAAACATTGCTGATACTTCTGTTTATGGTTTCCCCTGCACTGCCATGTTAATGTAGGAGAGGTCAGTCTGGTTGGTTTTTCTTCTTTGCAGAATCACTAGCATGCTTCTTCTAAATCTGATTTAAGCAAGAGATCTAAAACCATTACAGCATCCATCTATTTCTCAGCTATACCTGCTTTATCCTGTAGAGGGTGGTGGGGGCTGCAGCCTATAGCTAACACGCATGCTCATGGTCAGTTTGGAACTCACAAGATGATGTGTTATATCCGCTAACATAATTGGAGCTGATGTCCAGCAGGTAAAAACATTTAGGTTCATGAGAATCTATATCACAGAGAGTTTCTTTTAGTCACCCCTCTTTGATTAAGACAGCGAGAAATGTATAGGTTTTTGAGAGAAACTTCACAAGTTCTTGTGAACTTCCACAGAGGAGCAACGGCGACCCTTCTTACTGGAGACCATTCTCAGTACTCAAAAGTTCCTGTAGCAGGTACCCAGAACTTCATCAGGATCCACCTGCCAAACATCTGAGGTGCAAAGAATTCAAAAAGATAGCACTCATGCTCATGCTGCTGCCTTCTGACACTTGATACAGAGATGTCTGCTGTCTACATGGTGAAGCAGCATCCATTGGCTGTAAGGCTACATAATCCGGACTCTAAATTCCACTCCTATTTCTAATTTTCTAATAAAACATGTTGCTTTATGAAGTTGTGTTTTATTGCAATTTAATTTACAACAGTCATTTGTACATCTTATTTTTCAGAAAAAAACTAGCTGTGCAGAAAAAGTAAAATTATAGGAAGTAGAACTAAAAAATAAAGTTAGAAAGCTACTTTTATTAATGAAAAGGTTCATGCCAACTGCCTCAGGCTCTAAATCGGTCTGTTCTTCCTAATCGGAAGGATTTAAATTTGAAGCTGCAGTGCTTTTCATAAAAAGAGACCTGTGAAAGCATGGCACTGTGTTATTATCCTCAGGAGAAAATACTTCTAACACACACAGGGACGGCTTCATCTTTAATGTTCAGACTTTTATTATTATGTCATTTCAACCTATTTTACCTTATTCACAGAAATCTGGTCATGTGATAGATTTTCTCAACTCATGAATCCATGAGCTTTATCATTCCCAAGCTGATGTATGACAGATTTTTACTAATTCTGCTTATCAAGCCAGAATTCAACAAGCAAGGTCAGTTTTTAATAAATATATGTACTAAAACACACACTTTCACAAACAAATACTGAGTTCAGCACACTCAGGTGAGCATGTCTGCTACTAGGGGTCAATGTTGCTGTGTTTTCTTAGTCCATGTCAGACAGGATGACCAAACTGAGCAGGATCAATGGCGTTTCCTCTGACTGCTCCCATGAGAGCTGTCACGTTAATACAGACTGTGTTCTTCACACAAGCATACACTGAAACACACACACACCTGCAAATCTGCAGCAGCTGTTTCTATGCAAAATGATCCTTTTGAGTTGGTGGTTCCTTTTCAACATGTCTGTGTGTGACTGCATGTTTATTCTTCCTCTAATCACCATTTTTGCTCCTTTGCTCTCAACATGTCAGTAAGCTTCATTAGTTCATCATTAATGTTAATCCATGATACACAGACGAGTTTTCCTGTCAATGGCCCCTTCATACAGATGGATGTATAAAGGGCCCCTGAACTACAGCAACTACAACACAAACAAGCATTTGGAGTTATGTGCTTTCTCTTTGCTTCCATTTCAAGTTACTTTGCTAATGTTTTGTGTAATTATTAAGTTGTTTTTCTCTTTGACACAACGTTGCAGTTGGCTTATGTCTCTGTGGTTATTTGACTTCTTTCTGTGGTTATTTTTGGTCTCGTTGCAGATTTGAGTCTCGTTGTAGTTGTTTTGAATCTGTTTGTAGCCATTTGCATCTTTGTGTGTTCATTCAACATCTTCTTACTATTTTGTTCTTTGTAGCTTGAGCTCTGTACCCAGTAGGTCTATTTCACTAATCCTTCCAAGCCATAAGCTATATAATATACTAATTTACTACTATACTGCTATACTTATTACTTACTATATACTTATATCAGTTATATATATGGCTAATTGTTAAGTAATATGACGACACTTAACCATCTTAACCTTTTGATGAAATAGGCCAGCAAGACAAGGAGGGAACAGGAAAACTATTAATGCATGTGTGGCATTTTTTCCATAGTCTCTGAATGTTGCAGTGTTTTGTGGAGGTATTGTTGAAGATTTTGAGTGCCATAAGATTAAAATTTCTCCTAAAATGCTGAGAAAGAAAAAAAAAGAAGAGTAGAAAAGCTTTCTGCAATGTAGTATTAACTCTTAATCTGCAGCCTGCAGCCTCACAAGCCTGATTTTCTGCCAACATGTCTAGAATCCTCCCTGATTTCTTCTTTTTTTTTCACCTTTCTTCTTCCACGTCTCTGTAGCCACTCCCTCTGTGGCAATAATTACATTTGAGTCAAGCCTAAATGTTGTGCTTTGCATATCTGACTTTTAGAAACCAGTAATGTCTTCTAAACTCAGTTCATGTCAAATGCATGCATGCATTTCAATTTTTTCTTTTGTAGAATTTCTTATTAATTTAGAAAATGTGTGAAAATGAAAATGACTGACTTATGGCAATTATGGAAGTATTAAAAGCTTGGACTTTGTTTCACTATATATAAAAATAGATTTAATACCATAAGACAAAGACAGTTTTGAAGATACTGGAAAGTGGAAAAAAAGTGTAAAACTGTATCACAAAATGCACACATCTGTAAATTCTCGCTTCTGTACCTTTGATATAATTTTGGTTTTGTTTTTCATAATGATGCGATGCACACTGCTCATTTTCCGTGTAGATGACGTGGCTGAGCTAGGCTGCCGACTCTCTGCTGCTCGTGGCTTTTTCCTGATCTAAAAGAGAATAGAGGGAAAAAAATCATAATGACAAGCCATAGCGGCAAGAGAGCTGGCAGCGTTTGCTTGCGTTTCCTAAAGTCTGCCCGCCCATGATGGAGAGCAGTCAGTGTTTAGGGAGAAGTTTAGAATAACACAGTATTAACCTCAAAGATAATTTACAGTCTCCATTTCTGCTTCCCTCTGGTTCTTTAGCTTTAGTTTTCTCTTGTTTTTTCCTCCTAAATGTCTTTGTTCGCTGCATAAAAGCACATGGTATCTCACTTTTGATGATAAGAAACAAAAAAAAAGTATGCTTCTTTACTCTTAAGTCTTCTTTTCACTTCTTCTTCTTTTTTTTTTTTTTGGTTTCCTAACCAGATGTGTTTCTCCTGTGGATCTCCCCTTGTGCCGGCCCCCATGATTCATTTTCCACAGACATCTTAAAAGGTTCAAACCTCTCCCTTCCCCCACTCTTTCTTTTCCTCCCTCACTCTCTTTCTCTGTGCCTTGGCTTCTCCTGCTGGATGGTCTCAGCCTGCAGCTTGTCTAACACTGGAGCTAAACACACAGGAGGAGCGAAGCTTGAGTGGGATCTCCATTCTCTCCTCACCTGGTGGTCAGAGGGGGGTGGTGGGAGCAGCCTGCCCAGGTGTGTACTGAGTGTTGGCAAATGAGTCCACTAGATGACACCTTCAGGGAGGTAAACACACCTCCGGGCAGAGGGAAGTGGTAAAGGAGGCGGATGGCTTTACTTATGGGCTGCATTTACTTTCACTGAAGGGAGGGGAGACAAGGAGGAGAGGCAGAAACCTGCATTTACAGCCGATCCTCACCCTCCTCCCTTGTTCCGACTTCTCTCTCATTCCCACCCTTCCTCACACCTCCCTGTCCTACCCGGACACACTCGTTCCTAACACGTCACCCTCTTTTTCTTTTCTGTGCCATTTTCTGATTGGATTCTGATGGGTTAAACAGCTGACAGCATGGTATGAGAGGTATTGCACTTAAGGGATAGTAGAGGGACATATTCCCTATTTTTCCAAGAGCTGAATGATAAGATCTATAAATTTAATCTTGCCTTTAAATAGATACGTAATGAATACTGAATGTAGTAAAATATCTTGTGGAGTTCTCATGTTGAAGGCTTTTTAATCTATTGAACAATAAAGACTAAGTTTTTCCATTGAGTGCTTTGTTAAAACATCTTTGGACACAGCAGCCATAAGTTTTTGATAATGGTCCTACAGGCTAGTTTCTCTCATATTTCTTTGCTTAAACATTCAAGCTGAACTAGACTGCGTTAGATGAGACAGGACACAGCCATTTCCAGGTCTTGTCAAGCATACTAGCAGTTCAGGTCCAGCAGATTTGCTCCTCAGAGACATTCACTGAATTTTCTGATAGAAAACATTCCTACATTTTGGTGTGACATGATGACAACTAATGCTTCCTTGTTTTGTTAGGTTAAATTTCCAAAAAAAAGAAACTTTGGACCTCAGTTACTGTGACCTTTGGCTTGTTAGTTGCCTGTCTGTCTGTCTGTCTGTCTGCCTGCCTGCCTGTCTGTCTGTTTGTCTGTCTGTCTGTCTGAGGCCTTTTATCCGGGATGGCTTAGTTTGGCTGGGCCGCCAGATTTCCGGAGTCTTTTATTAGTTATAAATGACAGAGGTTACCGTACTTCTGCAGGGCTCATCCTTTCCTATATCTCTACCTTTTTGCAGTCCTTCAGGCTCTTTTCTCAACTTCATGACCTGATTTTCACTCTCACACACACCAGCTGCTTTGAGACTTTATGTGGACAGGTGGGTGGCTTTCCTAATACTCTCTAATGAATTTCATTTAGCGCAGCACCTACAGCATCCCAGAGCTCGAGTCATGAGTCTGAATTCTTGTGTTAATGGTATATTTTCATCTTTCACAACATATTTTTCTTTAATAGATTAACAATAAATTAAAATGTATTTTTGTTTTCCATCATGGATGATTATGTGTCAAGTGACATGGAAAAAATCTACAAAGGATAATGTGACACTCCACAGGATAATTAAAGAACTATGATAAATGGTAGTTGGAGTTATATGAGGAACATACCATTCAAATTTCTTATTATTACTAATATTCTGTCACAGTTTATGTAACACTTAAAGAAGAGGAGCTTTTCTTTAGTTATGGTTGCATCTGGAAAACTATTATTTTACAGAGGGGAAATCAGTTGTAAACACACCTGTGAACCCCACACTTGTTTTTGTGTCAGCCATACCTGGTGTTTACGGCACGTTTCCTTTGATTGCACGTTGCGTGAATCCCCCCTCCTCCTATTTCGACAGCCATAAAGAGTAAAATTGAAAGGTGGGCCTCAAAGAGGTGAAACCCACAATTACCTGCTGCCTACTCTGCAGTGTTACCTCTGCGTAGTTTACTTCATGCACTGGCTTCTTTGTTTTTTTTTTTTAAATGCACATCATTACAAGATTTTTAGAAGCATTTAAGAAGTGAAGGAATCTTTCAGATTGGCATCTGAGTCTAAAGCTCTAAAAAACAAGTGTTGAAACCTGTCATGCCATAAAGGCCACAAAGCTTAAATCAACTTTTTTATTTTATTTTATTTTATTTATTTATTTTTTTTTGCAGTTTTCTGGGACCTCATTCATTAAACAATTTTCTTGAGCTGACCTTAAAGAGGCTCCTAACTTATTCACAAGTCAATCTGTCCTCTTTCGGTTAACAGGAGGCTTTATTTTAAAAGGAGAACCAGGCTGTTGTGATTCAGTCTGTCTGTAAGTTTTGCTTTTAAAATACACCATTCTGTATCATTTTTTGCATTTCCTTGTAATGCAGTAAAGTGAAACGCAACTTTAAAAATCAGACCAGTCATGTCAGATGAGGTGCAAACAGCAGTTCAAGTGGTTTGAAAGTTAATGAGTGTTTGGTTGCAGCTCAAACTGCATGAAGCTTCCGCCCGATGCTCATCCTCAGATGAACCCAGACTCCCACCATCCTTTCTAAGCTCTACATCAGGGTAAACCCTCCTGCCACGTTGTCTCTCCTGTCCTTCCTCTCCTCCCTCTCATCTCTCAGCCTCCCTCTCTTCCTCATTCCCTGAGATTTTTTATTTCTGTTTGCCTTGTCTTCCCTTTTTAAACAATTTTTCTTCTCTATCTATTCTTCCCCTCTTGGCAGGACCCTCATCGTTGCTATATGATGTGGTGGTTGCAGGGAGGAAGGGAGGGTCAGGCCAGTCGACTTGCTTCCAGCGCACTCTAAATGCCACCTCAGTGACCGCACAGTGGTACAAGAAGGGTGCAGTGATGCTTCAGCTGCTGAGCTTCAATCACAGGCCATTTTTACTGAGGTATACGCCCTCATTTTGTAAAGACTCCAGACAGGAGAACTCTTCAAACAAAAGATGCTCTGTATTGAATATAATAAAGGTTTACAATGAATCTTGTTAACCACAGCATTTATTTCTATTAGTGTAAAAACTGTGTGCTTCTAATTTGTCATTATTACCACTATTAGCCGATATCTTCTGTTAAATACTCCATTTTATTAGTTTTTCCTGTTTCCACTTGTTCTGGTATACATCTGCCATATAATGCTATGACATCGTGGTAGGTGACACAGCTGATTTCTTGTTGCCATTTACTAAATATCTGTGTTATGGATACACAGGGCTTGATTGCATGTGATTAATCCCTTCCTGGTTATTAGGGTTGTCCCAGAGCAGAGGCTGGATCATGGTGCCTCCTTCACATGAATTGGAGGTCTGGAGGAGGATGTTCCTAGATGAACATCATAGAAAATAAATCTCCTCTTTGACTCTTCGCATATGCAAATTATTTTCATGTTTATTTCCACAAAATGTTGTCCTTAAAACAGAACATTTCTTCAGCGTGGCAGGTAGAGAAATGCATCCCATTTCCCCATATGGTACACACATCCCAAGACATGGTTGACAAAACAAATAGGAAATATTGACACAAGCACAGTGGATGATGGAAGGATGGTGATATTTTCTGAATATGACACTTTTAGCATATTAAAGATCCACATCCTGGATTGAATGCAAATGTAGAAGAGTAAACAATGAAAAGTGTGCATCTCAACCTCACAACAACAACAAATCCAATTCATCCTGCTGTGATCTGACACACAAAACTTGTCTTTATCCTTCTTTTGTTTCATCATATTGAAATGTATGCACAGCATGGGCTCAGAGATGGCACTGAGTAGACATGCTTCACCACACACAGACGCTGTCTCTAGTGTGTAGGCTGCAGTCTGTCCATGAGGCTACAGTAGTGATTCAAACTGTAACTCTTTCTACCTACTCATTACAACATTGAAAACTATCTTAAAGAATCAGACATACAAAACATTTCACCTCAAGTGCTTCTGGCAACAATGTGAGAAACATCAAGCGTCTGAACACCTCCCACAATCCTTTCTAAGGCCCGCCCCAACCATCTGCTGGAAAAGGAGAGAGAAGGGGGAAAAATAAAGTTTACAGCCTCTCCTAAAATAAATGCAGAGAATCTGTAAAAAGCCCAATAAAGAAACAAGAGGTTAACATTTATGAAAAATATCTATGAGGATTAAAGAACATCTGTTCACTTTTCCTTTAAAACAGAAAGGTTTTAAAGCCTTCAAAGCACAATCCCAGCATCTCTAAAGAATTCATTTGAATCATCTTCTCTGTCTTCTTCTTGTGCCTTTAAATAAATAGTTTCCATGAACAGAAAATGTAAGTGCAGTCAACCTCGGCATGGGACCAGTCTTAATTTTCCCTGCTCTGACATGTATGAGACTGTAGCAACCTCTTCTGGTAAAAATGCTCAATAAATAAATCCCACGAGGCGGAAATTCCATTCTCCAAGTTAAGTTTCTTACTCTGATTTCTGTTTGCCACGTTGGGATTGTCAATGCAACAAATTACTCTAATGTGTATTGGTAATTGTAAAGTTTTTAGTTACCCCAACAATGCAACATGGAGCTAATGTGTTATTTTTTGCAAACACATAGGTAATTCTTGCAGGAAATATAAAATCAAACTTCCAACTGCAGCTGATGAGATCAGTTTTGTATTGTCCACTGGAGGGTGCCACTACATTGCAAAGCATTTTTACCTACAAGCAGGTCTCTCCTTTAAAATGCAAAAGGCACCAGCAAGTTCTTACTGAATTGTGATGAATCCTGTAAAAGCAGATTTCTAAAGCTCTGTTTGGTTAAAATGCTATGTGTGAGTTGTTGTGACTTCTGTCTGCAAGCTTAGACGGTGTAGTTACACCTAGAATCACCCAAGTCAGAATTTATATGGTTTCAACAGCAGAACAGGTTGAGCATTAGAATTTGATTTATTTTCCATTTACCGTCAAAGCTGAGGAGAATTCATTATTATCTGTGTTTACTTACTTAAATTATTCTAAATATCCCCTTAAATGCAATTGTGTCTGGGCTGTAAAACACATTAAAAATCTCTGCCAGGAGAGCTCAGTTAATCTTGTCCCTCTATTTTCAGCCCAAATGGCCTGGGATGTGTTATGCATGTCAAAACAATCTCTCAGAAGAATATAATTACAGGCTTCTGTTGTGCAAATTGATAATTCCCACTAAACACTTAACCTTATATAATCTACGATGGATCAACCCATTAACCACACTGTTATCTGAATCTTGTTTGGAACAGAATAACCACATCAGGACAGCCTGACTCGTCCACTGATCAGGTCACTGACATTTCCATTAATGGTTTCATTCTCTGTCAAGATGCATTGTTCATTTCCGTTCTGTCTCTGGCTGCCTTAACGGACACAGTCCAGTTCATGTCCCCACTAAAAGCTACTTCCAAATATTTCTCTGCAAAGTTAAAGAGCTCTTAATAACTACTCCACCAGATAAATAAACTTTTCTGGGCACGGAGACCTGGCTAACATGCATATAGACGTGGAATGCCAAGCAGAGCACCAAAAAATAGGCTATGTCAACTATAAAGCAGTTTCATACTGATCACATAAAGGTACAAGAATGTTGGCACATCCGAGTAATACAGCTGAGTTCTCCCACCTCACCTTCTTCTTACTAAGAAGGAACAACACTAAATGCAAAATGCAGAAGCCCTTTTCAGGTCGAGTACTTGGCTACTGATGTAACACCATACAACATACCGGAGAGCAAGGATGAGGACGTTAGATGGATGTTAATTGCTTACAAAGCAAATCCTATTTGGACTTGATTCTAAATAAAGGCAGCAATAACATAGTGCATGTCAGAGTTCTGTTCACTTGCTTACATGAAGATGCTCCCCATAGAGCCTTTAAATGACCATGATTTACTGCACTGAGCACATAAAACATTTACATTTACTTGGTTTAGTTATTTCTTTCTTGTTTCACTTGATTTATTTGCACAAATTAATTTTAAATACAGTCAACACAGCTGTGCAGCCTCTCACAAAGCTACTGTACTCACTTAGAGAGGTTCTCCTCTTTATAGCACAGGATCCCCACTGAAAACAGGATTTGTAGATGTTTGGAAGGACTTCTGTTTTGTCATGTATTTCTACTTTCTTTATGGTTTAAGGAATGACCCAATATCCATACCATGAAAGGCATGAGAAAAACAGCTAGCCAAGCACTTTGACTTTCTTTCTCTTTTTATTTTTTCACTATAGGATCTGCACAGTCTTTAGATTTCTTTATGCTCAGAACATAAAAACTATGACTGAAGTAACCTGTTCTAATGAAGGCAACAGAGAACTCCAAACCTACTGTATCACCCAAACCCTGCAGCTAAATATATTAAAGCATATAAGTCATAGTAGTTAAGCTCAAAACATGAATGAGCTCAAACTTAAAATAGTTTGTCTTTTTCAGTGTGTGAAAATTAAGAAATAATATGTTTTACGCTTGAGATGTTTTGCTTTAAGAAATGCATCAGTCTCACTGCGCCTCTTCATTCCTTGCTGCACTGTTCATCTTTTCCTACTGTCTCACTCTTTCATGCCTGGTTCCCATTATAATAGCATGGCATTGACTGACACTATTTTAATGGCATTGTTACCAGAGCAATGCCTCAGTAGGTCTCTTTTGGAAGGTATTAAAATTTGTATGCACTTTTTTATTATTTGCAACATTATCATGCAGCTTAATCCAATGACCTCCAAGAAATTTCCTGACCCTGCTGCTTTCTCTGGACTCCCTCTAACACTGCTAATACAGAAAGAGAGGCATGGCCTTTATTGATACTGATATACACCGCCTGACCAAAAAAAATAAATAAATAAATAAAAAAAGTGGCTACCTGGATGTATGGGTCAAGCCTCCTATTGAATAATTACTGCATGGGCTGTTATATTTCAGCTGGATATGTTATTTATCCTCAACTGATGAAATGTGTAGCTTCTCATTTGTTAAACCATGTTGAAAGACACATCCTGTGGTCATGGAAGAGATGTTAATCAGTTTAAGAAAGGTCAAACCATTGGCATGCATCAAGCGGAGAAAACATCTAAGGAAAACCTAAAAGATATTTAACCTTTTTTTTTGGTGGCGATTTGTTTTTTTTTTGTTTTTTTTTTTGGTCAGGCAGTGTACAAAAGGATGACACATGTGGTTAGGTACCTTTTGAAACCAAAGTGAACCTTGTCAGATCTAATCTATTTCTAATTTACTTCTCTTAAAGAGATCCTCTCCTGAGTCTATTGTGATGAGAGAAGCTGTGCCTTGTTTGCTTCCCCTCGCTCTGCCAAACTTTATTTACTAAAGGTCTCGTTCAGTCATTGAGATTCACCAGGAGACTTGACGAGGAAAGGGAAGTTTGATCTGCATACATTAGAATTTCAAATACAGTCAGATGCTCACAACAGCAGCCATACATAAAGATTAGTTTTAAAAAGTGTCAGAACTTCTTAGACAAGCTCAAGGGAGAAGACGGGCACAGATCAGTGGTCTAAAGACAGATGGGCCACCAGAACGCATAGAAAATTATGCATATGATAATTGGCTCAGTTGACCAAAATGTGCCCTTGAAGAGGAATAAAGTGTTTTTGGGGCTCTGAAGATTTGAGTTGAAGTGCTGGATAATAGGCAGCTTGGTGGGTTTGTTTAATTAACAGACAGGGAAACAGCAGTGCAGAGAGGCCACCTTGTCTTCCTGACAGCCACCAGAATTTAATCTTTTTACTACAGTCATTGGATTGTTGTTATCTTTAACAACCAGCCGAATATTTATTTGTGCTTAGTCAAAAACACAGCAACTAGTCTTTGAGAAAGTGAAAGTACATTGAAATAAAAAAAAGGCTTAGAGTCAAGCAAGCCATGTTGTTTAACAAGTGTGTGTGTGTAATTTATCTGAACAGCATATAACTGTACTTTTTTAAATTTAATAATTGGAAAAAAACAAAGTAGTTTCCTTTTTCACAACATTTATCTGAATTTCTTACAGTAAGTTTAATGGTCTTGCTTTGTTTGTTATTATTTGTTATTTGTGTGGAAAGCTGATTATGTTTAAGTCATATTCATACAGAAATCTAGAAAAATAAATTAAGTTGATATAACCTTTACAGCTCACACCAACACGTCTTGTAGGCTAGTGGTGGAAGGACAAGGCATGTGGATATAGACATGACTGATCTGCAAATGTTTTCATCTCTTGCATCCATCTATGTGAATTTGCAGTGTAAAGGAAGACATATGTGTGTCTTGTGGGTATTATTTGGTTCTGTGGCTTCATGCTGTGAGACTCCTGCCTGAGCAGACATAGGTGCGCTTCATGAGGGCCACAAAATCAAAAAGGTTGTTTCCACCTCCTCCCCATTGTTGCCATGATTGGAAATGCACAAACACTTGATTGGCTTACTGTGAATTCATGACTATTCCGGAGGCCAGGTTATTAGTGCTGCTTTGACATGTACAATCTGTGTTCACTCTCAGCATGGGGCTTGAAAACATGATCAAATGTGTTTCATAAACAGACCCTCTTGTCAGCTTCTTGTTGGGTTTATGTATAAAAAATGAGAATTTCAACATGGAGTCTCAGTTTCATGCATCATCGCGGTTTCTTAATGAAATCATATTATTTGGTAAACATCCGAGGGTGGTCTGAGCACCACTGATACAAGAAATCAATTTAAGTTTTCCCTTTGCTGATTACCATCCTCACTCACCTGCTTACCCAGCTGTCACCATCAGTACTCATATTTCATTCTAAATATTGAAGGGTGCTTGATTTACAAGTCATTGTGATATACAATGAGTGGTTTAAAAAAAAATCAAGCATTTTCCAAGGAGTATAAAAAGTATGATTGACCTGCCAACAGTCTAGACCTTTCAACAAATGAAAATATTTAATCATGAAACCCAAAAAATGACTGTCAAGTGGCTTGAATCTAATATCAGACAGGAATGGGACAACATTCATCTCCTAAAAGTCCAGCAGTCACTTTCCTCAGATCCCAGAAGTTTACTAGCAGTTTGTAAATGAAAGATTAATGGTAAACATGGCTCTGTCCCAAGATTTCTGAGCAAACAGTTTTCATGAAGCAGTAAAATGTCCCACTTTCTATATTTGATATCTTTTATCTTCCACTGTGAATCAAATATAGATTCATGAAGATTGCAAATCACTTGAGTTGCAGAATATGATGACATAATTACCAGCAAAGCTTCTTGAAAACAATATTTTGGGTCTGGAGTAGTGCAACAGTGGAGCATTTTGTACACCTCCAATCCACCCTAAACTCTTCATTTGGAAGACTGTGACTGAGCACTATTCAGCAAAAATGTTTGTGAAAACAAACATACAATTCACAAAATGTCATTTTGAGCTCACAACATATACAGGTTGTAGCTGAGATATGCTTCAAACATATAACTGCAGCCTCTTGAGGCTTCAGTGATGGGCTACCTTTGGATGTGTTTGTGATTTAACTTTTCTTTGCTGCGATGAAATAGACAAAAATTTGTGAAATTATTAGTGAAAACAATCAAGAACATCCAGTAAAGTGGTAGTCTGTGTTTTTTATTGTATTTATTTATTTATACATACCAAGCCTCTTTCAGCTTAAGGTAGCTTAATTACACTTTATTTTTAACTGCATCACCATTGATAAATATAGTAAATCCCGCAGTCTGTAGGGGCTGAAAATAACATGCAAGTATAAACAGTCCCAAAGGACCCCACACCAGTATTCAGCATTACATTCATAACGTGCAATGAACAGATGACAGAACCTGAACTATGTATGTGCTTTCACCCCAAATCCACAGCCCACTGCAGTGATTATGATAGTTCTCCAGATTTTACAATGACCCACCATGGAATCCAGCTCGGATCCAGCAACCAGTAGAGAGCAAACTCATCTTAGTTTGACATCAAGCTCTAACATGGATACAGCCTGTTTAACTAAGATAAGGAGCTGGGAAGATTTCCTCCAGAAATAGAACAGAAAAAAGACTGCATAGGACTACAGTAGGAGTCTATTTTAAACAACTCTGTTCTAAAATAAAGCAAAACCTAACTGTTAAACTATGCCTCAGGCTTTGTGTTATTACCGGGTTGGGATTGGACTCCTTCCATTTGTCTTAATTTAGCAGGAGAAAGAGAATGAAAAAAAAAAAAAAACACTCTGACTGACTACACCGTGTGACAGATTTGCAGAAACCCACAGGAGTGTTACTAATCACTCTAAAATCCTTGTCTCTGTTTGATAAAAAGTGAGGATTATTCTGTCAATCAGAGCCAGCCAAACCAATGTCTTGCCTGTGGCCATGCAATAAAGTATTTTGTAGTTTTATAATGGTGTTTGTTCAGCTGATCATTTAGTTTTGCTTTCATGTTATTGTCCATTTATTATGTTACCATGTGTTTAACTGCAAAGAGAGGATTCTTGTGCTCATTTGAATGACAATTCTATGAATGAAGCCAAGAATCAAGCATAACAGATTATATAAAGTGGCTTTGCTGTAAATATATGAAAAGAGCTTTGGATTGAACTATTGAACTTTCGTTCACACTTTGCTACAACAGCATCACATTATTTTTTAACGCCACCGTCCGTCAACCACAGATCCACCTCAAATTTCTCCTCTACTGCTTCTATATTTAAACACAGAGCTCTCCTGAGCTGTGATGGTGCCTTTGAGCATGCAGATGTGACGTCGTCAATGTTGGGACATAAGAGTGACAGTTTGGCATTGAGGTGGAGGATTGCGTTAGATGAGAACAGTGAGGCTGGAACGAGGGATGGAGGATTGTAAAGCTGTTTGCAGCCTAATGTGGAAGAGGCAGGAAAAAAAGTTGTCATATATCTTCAGTGTGGATCACTTCCAACATTTTTCTGGCTTTCATATATGTGTGTGAGCACAGACTCTTCTGTTAGGCTCCAAAGAAAGTCATATAATACACAACTTTTTAATTTGATCATCTCCAAAGGTCTTCTTCCTTTCATGGACTGTAGACATATGAACATGTTAAGCTTAGTCACTGTAGGCTGGATGCAAAAAGATGTGTAGATCTTTCTTTGTTGACCTTAGATTTACTTTCATTTGTGTGAGCACTGTTTCCTTGAAGTAGACTCCAATCTGCATAAATTTTATATTTTCAATACAGGCTGGAAAAAATTGCACAAAAGGAAAGTATAATCTGAAGTACAATGATAAAAGATTATAGTTCTTTGCTGAAATAACACCCTGAAAAAATGTCCCTGGGCTTAAAAAAAAAAAAAAAGAAAAAGAAAAAAAGTCCTCCAACAAACTGAAAGGCTGATGAACATGTGGATTGTAGATCTTCTTATCTTTTATTCATTCCGCCAGAACCACACTTTTCACTTCAAAAAGCCTTATCCCTGGGACTTTTTGAGTTAGTTCAGACATTTTGGTAAAAAAATAAATAAATAAATAAATAAAATTTAAGATTATGATGTGATACTGATGATCACTGCTGTATGTTCTCATTTTGTCTGTATGTCTCAGAAATCTCTAAATCATTTATTCACAATAAAAACTGAACGGGACTTATGTAACAAGTGGTCAGATTGAGGATGGCAATCATCTAGAATACCATCAACAATCCACTGCTGTTTTAATTAAACAATTAAATTAAGCACAAAAGAATGAATTTACTTTATAGAAGAAGAAACCTAAAATAATATGATCACAGCATCTGACCACAACAGGTAAAAGCCTTCAATTGAAAAGCACTGCAGTGTGTTTCAGCCAGCAACAAGCTATTCAACTGTAACCGATGCCACAACCAATCATTCAGCAAAGACTCCGACTATAAAAGACAGTCCGGAGTTATCTGAACAGTTTCAAAATCAACTTTGAGATGTTCTTTACAAAGAAAGGGGGAAAGAAACTTGGGCTGAAAGCTTCCATTTGAAATTGTGCTGTTCATTGCAGCAAAACAGTAGGAGTGTTCACGTTCATACAAGTTGACTTGTGTTATCTCAAGTTATAACAAAGTAAAAACTATTGTCTTCCCAGAGATTCATTTTTCTTTCCTTCTTTTCTTTCTCTCTCTGACAGTTTTACAATGAATCATTGTTAGGGAAATACTCTTTGCATGGCTTTTATTTTTTTGCAGATATTATGTCAGAAAAAAAGTAAAAGTAAAGCTATGCTTGGCAACAACAGATGGTGTTATTCTGGTGTGTTCATCCATATTATCTCTACAGAGAGTTTTCATATGTTATTCTGGTGGTGGTTTATAGTTTACCTAGTATGGTTGCAACCTGTGAGCCCATCAGCTCAGTTGTTGACAACATAATAATGCATTTATTGAAGTTTCTGGGGATTTCAACCTTTCTGCCACCAGTGATCAAACCGACAATTAACACCTATTCAAACAAAGCTGAGATACTTTGTGTGTGAGCTTTGAGGCCACAGATTAAAATGTCCTTTGTGAGCCATATGGAGATTGCATAAATACCATGACTGAGTGTATAAAAGATTATATCAATTTCTGTTTAGAGAGCCTTATCCCCACAAGAACAATGAGGTGCTTTCCCAAAAACAAGCCATGGATTACCAGTGACCTGAAAAAGATGCTAAACATAAAAAAGAAGGCCTTCAGGGAGGGAGACAGGGAGTTATTATTTAAGATAACATAAAAAAAAACTCAAATCAATGATCAAGAAATACTAAGAGGACTACAAGAAAAAGTTAGAAAGTCAGCTCCAGCAGAATAACATGAGAGATGTGTGGTCAGGAATACAAAAAACAAGATCTTCAAGTTAAACAAGGATCAGACTGATTGAAATCTGGACAGAGTAAATAAGCTGAACACATTCTTTGATGGGTTAGTTACAGAACAGCTTTCAGCATTAAGATAGTTTGCTTATCATAATGTGTTTAAGGTTGAAGACATCATCATCTACCTGCTTCCACCAGCCCAGTCTCATCTCGAAAAATGTATTCACTTCATTTATAAGACTAAACAAAGATTTTTCAGGATATGTTGGTCTTAAGTAAGTCTCTTAATATTTTCAGTATATATATCACACTTCACAGTGTGTGATTATCACAAGACGTTTTTTGCTGTTTTAGTGCACCATTTTAACACAGCTAGCATAAAAGCTAATAAATAGCTTGCCATTAAATCTAAGGTTGTTTTTCAAGAAAAAAAATCTTTGTGTAAAATAACTTTATAGCCTAATTGATTGATCAGTTTTAGTAGCTGAAAAATGAGCTAAAATCGTGGTCAGTAAAAAAAATACTTGTGATTTGATGGTGCTGCTGACTTTGCAGTGTTACCAATACACATGGAACTCTGTGGTCTTAAGCCGTGCATTGTAATAAAAACTGTCATGCATTTGCAGCATCATGGCCTCAAGGTTTTATCTCCACAAATGCGGGATGACTAATTTCAGCTATTCACACTTTTCTTTTCTTTCTGTAAAATGTTGCAGCTCTAATACCTTTCCTAGCTTTTAAAATCAGATTACAGTCTATACAGTCAAACTGTACTTTCCATGGTGGAAAGTGGGTCAGAATGTTATAGGATGATAACAGCAGCATGGGAACTCACTGTTCCTCCTACACTTATTCACACTTTCCTTGAAGATAGCATGAGTTTTCACAGGTTGATGTTGTGAATGTCAGAAACAACAGCTGTGTTTTATGTGTTTTTATTTCTGCTGGAATAATTAGCTATGGTTTACTTACGACATGCACAGCAAAGTTTTCCTGCATATTTAGACAGAATAAAAATTATACCACTGCATTTTGAACTGGTCTAACTGTAGCAGCATGTTTACATAAATATAATAATGCATACTATGCTATACAGATAGTTCTTACCTTACTTATCCTAATCACTCTGCACTAATCATTTTATAGGTGGTCAATATCTCAACAAATTTTGAAATGTTTTTAATATAACATAATTTGACAGGTAGGTGAATTTTGCTACAGATGTTAATACACATTTGTAAAGGTGTAAAGTTCACCAAGACCAACATTATCACAAATCAAAAATTTGAAGATTGAATGACATTTTGGTAAATGGTCTGAATTTATATAGCGCTTTACTGCACCTGGAATGATACCCAAAGCACTTCACATTATACATCACATTCACACACACACACATTCACACACTGATGGCGGAAGCTGCCATGCAAGGTGTTCAACTACGACCCATCAGGAGCAATTTGGGGTTCTGTGTCTTGCCCTGGGACACCTCGACATGAGTTCAATAGGCCGAGGATCGAACTGGCAACCCTCAGACTACAAGATCTCAGGCCGCCCTGTGCACAAGTCATTTTAGTATGACCTGTACACAAATTTGAGCAAAGATATGATGAAAGACTGCTTTTTGAGACATGTCACTGTAACAAAAAATAGTAAACATTAGTTTAACCTAAAAATCAATTCTAGCCAAGGCCACTGAAAAATTGAAGACTTATAACAATTTGTGACTAAAGCTCATGTTGCTGAATAACATCTAAACTATCATTTAGGGTTTGTTGCTGCCAATCTTATGTGATACTTATGACTAGACTTAAACTTAAATATCAAATGTTGCGGAAGTTGTGCTGTAAATCCTAAACAAAGCTTGCTTTTGTTGTGAATTTGCTGTCACAAAAGCCCACACTCAGATAACTAACTAGGAAAGAAACTACTTGGTAGGCTAGATTAGCTATAAGGTCAATCAGGAAAAGTAACAGATCAACATTAATAATTTGCTTTTCATAGCATCTCATTAAGTAACAAATGAATGTAAAACAAACACTTCCATCTGCTGAACTGAGGAAAACTATTGTACTGCAGTACTAAATATAGTGGCCAGCCACTACTACACAGCTGCCACTGGAAACAGAAAAGTGATCAGTATAATTGGAAAAGGTGTTGTTTAAAGGAATATTTAGGGTTTTTTTTTTTTTTTTTTTTTTTTGCTTAGGATGGGTTGTAGGTGTACTCAGGAGTGGTCATAGCTCACCTGCAGTAGTCAGCAGTTAAAGCACACAGAGGAGCAGTTTTGTTTGGTTTTTGTTTTCATCTTAAATAACTTACATCTCTAACAGTGCATTTTAGATTTTTACATAGCATAGCAACTATGCAATGTCTGTGCAGCAGCAGGGTTGCAACACCATGTTTACATGAACTGGTCACACATCCAATCATTCTAACCATCCAATGCATTAGTTATATGGTTTCAAAATCCACAGGATAACATTTACCTGAACTTCTATGAGTATTTAAAGCATAAGTATAGCATAGCTTTAGCTCCATGCTTGTTAAGAAACCTTGTGACTAACTGCGAGCGCTTTAACCCCTGTCTGCTGTAGGTATGACTCAGAATCCTCATAAGTGCTGGATGCAACCACAAAAAAAAAAAAAAAACATACAAAAAACTTTATGAATATTTGCACATGGACAGAAAAGGATGCAATCAGTCTGAATGCTCTGAACAAGCACATGCAAAACAGGCAGTACACCATTCAGTCAGCTGTGATTAAAAATACTCTTCTTTGAGATATGTTTGCATATATTATCCATGTCTGCCAGCTTACCTCTGTTTTTGACTAATCAGGTAAACAACCACAGTGGACTGGGTTTTTTTTTTGGGAGGAAGGCCTGAAAAAGATGTGAGCAAAAATGAATATTTTCAGGCAGATAGTGACAAGAAGTGATGCAGCAATGTCCAATATATTAGAAAAATAATGATGTCTTTAGTTTTAAAATGTGTAAACCCAGCAGACCCACTAGGTAAAATGAATCACTTGTAAATGAGTATAAGATAGATAGATAGATAGATAGATAGATAGATAGATAGATAGATAGATAGATAGATAGATAGATAGATAGATAGATAGATAGATAGATAGTTAGATAGATAGATAGATAGATAGATAGATAGATAGATAGATAGATAGATAGATAGATAGATAGATAGATAGATAGATAGATAGATAGATAGATAGATAAAAACTTTTAGTCTAGAATAGGGTCTCTGTCAATGGCCAGATCGAATATAGAAATCAGGTTTCAACATAGTGTCAAAACAGAGCAATAGGTGTATAAATTACAAATTATGCTAAAAAGAATAATATACTGAAATTATTTAGCTGTATTTTAATTAATTCTCTTGCAAATGTGGCTAAATACAAGAAGATTACTACTCTTTTCCCCATGTGAAAATTGCTAAGCAAGCCTCATTATGTCTACCATATGGCAGGTACAGTCTCGTGTAGAAGAAGCCTGACGGTGCAGTAGGAATCCATCTCCAAATATCATCCACACCCACTCCTGCCTGGACATGAATACATAAACTGTACCTGTACTAGGCTATCTTTACTCATGATAATTATTCAGCAGACACTACAAGGAGCAGGTTTGACATTATGCCACGTCCCTAGGGTGGTGGGAGAGCGCTGTAACACATGTCATAGGACTACACAGCTAGCTATAAATTACTTATCAAAGCTTGCCACTCAGCAAATAAAAAGTGTCATGAAGGACACAGCAGTGCGTTGAATTGTGATCCTGTTTGCTTCATGCTAGTAAACTATTGTTTGTTTAGCTGTATGTAAGGTCAACTTAGTAACATTCAGCACCATTAAAATTAAAGTTCTAAATTAAATTAAGAAAACAGCTGTAATTTCCACAGAAAGGCCAGAAAAAAAAGTTTGGCTTCAGGAAGAGACGACAGGCATGTTTTCTTTGTGTCATCAAAGGCAACACGCTCAATCTGTTCCCAGATGGTTTATGACTCATTCAGTTAAATTATGTCTTCCTGGCTTGGAAACTTTTCCCTTTCAAGTACTGATACTGGAGATGTTAATTAGTGCTGCTACTAATACTATAAATGCCTTTTAATGATTTGTTAGTACAACAATGGCTTCCACCTTCCTGTGACCTTGAACACGATGAGCATTTAAAAGAATGAATGAATGAACTCGCACACCTTTATAAGCTAAAAAGAACTCGTCTGCAAACAAATATCACCCACTTATTAGATTAGCTAAAGTTAGTGAATTAATTTTACTAAACCTCTTTTCTTTTTTTCTTTTTTTGAGATCTTGTAAACATGTCAAGTTGAGTTTTGAAGCTCAATGAAACAAAACAAGTAGCTACGTGTAGCTGTATAAACACCTCATGCAATCCTACAGCCAGAACTAGCCCATTGACATTATGGATGCCACTCTGTTGCCATGCAGCTGCGAGTTACTGACTGTGCTTTCTGTCGTGGTTCCAACTGAAATATGTGGGCTCAGTAAAAAAAAAAACAGAAATTAAAAAGAAATGCACTTCGCACATCTCAAAGGCAGAGCATGAATTAGGCCACATCTGCTTTGCAGCCAGTTATTAAAGTCATACTTTAAGAACTAGTTTTCTTATGAAAAAGAAACAAGGCTGGAGAACTGCACATGCTTGAAAGACCCTAAATAAATTTAAAAAAAAAATTGTAAAAAAAATAAAAATTGCAGAGACAAATGTGGTTCATGACTTCAAGAAAATACAAGAGTAAAAGCAGCAAATACTTGGAGCCCTTGAGAAACACAAATCTCTGCACACATGTATGTTTGTACCAAAGCAAGCATTTGTCAGCAAGATATTCCACTTCATATTAAATTCTGTGCTGTCTCTGTCTTATTATTATTTCTTTTTCTTTTTAAATAAAACTCATCTCTGCTGTAATACATTTACTTGGCTGTCTTATATAAGCAACCCTTTTAAATAATAAATATACAATTCTAGAGCATCTATCTCTCTCAGCTTGAAGCAGTGGATCAAATTAATTATTGGAAACAAATTACACTATTTGAATATTAGAAGCAGTATATGCAAACTTCCCGAGACGAGTGTTTGTCTGAATCACAAGAATAACAAAGAATGTTGTCAGGTAATGCTTAGCACGATGGTTAAAATCGAACCACAAGATTTCACTTAGTTACTCAATATAGGCGAGTAAATTAACCCTGCTTCTAAATTAAATCAGGGTTCTATTTTTTCATGGTCTTGGTCTTGATTATTTTCCTTTTTAGGCTATTTAATAATTCTATTGTATCTCCAACCTTAGAGTACACAACCCTAGGAAAGTGCATGTTAAACTGCTGTAATAACATATTAAATGTTGTAGATCACTGTTGAATAAAATAGCATAAAAATATACAAACATTTTCATCCAGCTCTGGACATTAAAGGAGCCAAATGAACAGTTATTAGGTCACAATCAAGGGCTGATTTCTTCATTTATAAGCAAAACTAATAATCAAAAGCACCTAAAAACAAAATAAAACCGTGACAACTGCAAAGTCATTTCAACAAACTCTGACTGCAGTATGAACTAATCTAAGCTTCGGTTCATCTATAATGGTAATTCCATAGTCAAATACAAAATAACATTATGTTTTTATGATTTACTAGACAAAAATACTTAAGCGTCATAAAGCTTTGGTTGAAAATGTTGTAAAATGATCCATAAACACATTGTACCATGTATTTATTTTGTTTGTTTTCTTCAGCCTCTTTCTAAGAATCTCAAGTAGCTGTAATGAAGAAGCACTTTTCAGCTCTGCCTCTGAGAAATTAGCATCGAACTGAAAACCTGTATAATAAGAATTCATTTCAGCTTGATTGCTATAAAGAAGGATAATTTCCAGCAGGTGTGGAGTAACGGACGTACCTATTACCTACGTAAATGGGCCTTTAGTTGCATTCTGTTACACCATCTCTTGAGGTAAACAACTTGCAACAGCCCTAATTTCACTCACTGCATTGGTATGGCTGATGGGCAAGATGTACCCAGTGAAGTATCTGTGGTTAAAATAAAGGCAGCTGATGATAATCACTCATACAGGCTGCAGACTCATTCGTAAAGATGTCAGGTGATGGGAAAGAGAAATAGTTTGTTAAACATTGTGGACACAGAGGCCAAATGCTGTAAATGCTGACCTCTGTGTCAATTTATCTAGAGCTGAGCTTCTCATTTAACTTATATGGTGATATTCCAATAATATATTAAAAATTTCCAATAAAAAGATAAATTATTAATGTTTTTTAATGACTTATTCTTAATTAACTGAATTGACTATTATTCATTATTGATATCTTTTAAATGAGACCATCCAAAAATGATGCTGACATCAAATAAAATCAAACTAAAATATGTTTCAAATCATAACTCTGTAGCGGTCAACTAAGATTTGTTTTTCACAGGGGCATGTATCTGAGGTGTAACTGGCCAAATTCCCATAGTTTCCCTCATGTTACCTCTTATAGGTAACACAAGAGACCATATTAATCTCACTGTGCTGTAAAAATAAAAAATGAACCAAAAACAGCATATATAAAAAATAAGCTTCAAAGATTCTATATGTAAGTACACAAAATATTAGATATTATTTTCAGTATTAAGGTAATTGCATTTGTGATTTTACATATGTATGCTCACCACAAAGCCTTTATTTGGCATTCAGAGAGAATTTCACTGCAACACACAGTTCACTCATTACCATAGTAACCACAATTTACTCTTGTGTCTGTGTAATTGGCACAAAAGTATAGAGAGACAGCTCTGCTGCTACAACATTGACTGAGATTAGTCTGAGCTGCACACATTTGCGCCCTATTATGAATGGGGTACAACTATGAATCAGCACTTTTACATGCATACATATTGTACTTACAGGTTCAGTAAAAGTTATGGTACTTCACAGCACTGTGTCACAACACTTAGAAATCAGTACAATGGCTGTTTCGAACACACACCATGGTTAGTCCAGCCAAAAAACCCATCAGGACATCAGCAATGTGCTATAGTGTAGCTCCAATACAGAAGATTAAACTATGTGCTGAAACCTGCATTATGACTCTTTAGGATTACATTTACAGCTAATACAGCAAATATATAGTTTTCAGAGGCAAGCGTACTGGACATGGAAAACAAAACATTTACATCTCTTGCACACAATTACTTTCATCTGGTAGTGCATATCAGATTTCTGACCCATGAATTCTGTTATCTTAACCTTCTTAACTTTACAGTTAATGAACTAGAGTCAAGACATTTACATTTACAAGGCTGGTGCTGTTGTTGCAGTTCAGCTAAGTTAAAGACTTTTGGAAATTATATAAGAAGGAAGTCATTTGGCATTTATTGATTAAAAAGTCACCAGTGAGAGGGGACTGAACATTCCTGTGCACACCATAATCAGGCTAAAGCTGGGGATTGCAGTGTAATAGTAAATCAATACTGCTATTCGGTCAAAAATAGTGTTGATTCACCTTTGACAAGAAAATCCGTTTTGGTGTCAATCAGTGGTCAAGGCTACATTTTTTTACAATAAAGAAATTCTTTCATCCAAGCTTTTCTTAACTTCATTTCTGCAGGATTCAGGGGAATCAGTAGATTGTAGATATAGACACACAGTCACACACAACATGCCTCACAAACACACGAGGAAGGAAGGAAGTCAGCACAAGGCTAAAATATAAGCTTTAGATAGCTGACTTAGAGAAACTGCCTGACCTCTCATTCCCCTCTTCATCTTATCTTTTACACCATTAAATTTCCCTTTCACTTTTGTTTTATTTGCATGGTAAGTAGTTGGTGTTATTCTAACTGTGATAAAACAGAATAATAACGGTGCGATAAAGGGCGACACATATGCATATATGCACACAAATAACACATACTCTACTTACAACTCTGGAACAGGTCATTTATAGTCAGGGTTTATGGAGGAATTAACAGAAAGCTGTGTTCTCACTGATATGAGAACAGGTGTAAGAGATAGCTTCTCTGAGTTTTCCATCTTATTTTTGTGCAAAGATAACCAATCTTACATTTAGGATGCTGCAGAACATCGTGCTTCATGTGCTCATTGCACAGATTTCACCACATTTATTAGGCTTCTAGTAGTCAGCACAAAAGTTAGTCAGTCCTACTCAGATTACCACAGTGAGTAAGACCAATAACTGTCTTTCAGCTGGGAGCCTTATGGAGTCATTTCAACAACACAAAGGAGGGACTTCAAAATATCTTTAGATTTATTGGAAAGCACCACTTACAGAGTGGTCTAATGGTCAAGTGGTCAATTAAAAGATTTTGCCACTTCTATCTGCAGAGAAAAGATGATCACTCAGAGCAAATTTGTACTGATTGCAAAGACCATGCAAGGAGACATGTGATCCAACACTCCCACAGCCTAATAACAGAGACTCTGGACTTCCATTGTAGGGGTCAAGGGTTGTGTTTTTCTTCCTGTTTGTTACTCATTTGTATACATAAACTACAAATCCATAAAATGACTGAGAAAACTAAATTAACTGTCATTACATAGTTTCAATTTTATTTATAAGTAAATCTTTATCTGAATGCTATGTTAAATTTTATTCACAGCAACGGCTGCAAAAGTAATTTAGAATCAACCACTTGGTAGCAAATATGGGCACAAAGCCCTTTTTTTGTTTACATGTTATGAAATGCTACACGACTGAGACCAACTTATGCAACGTCTGAGTCTTATGACTCAGTATCCAAATGAACAAAACAGCTTTAACATCATGCAGTTGCAAATGGATTTTGCATACCTTTAATGATCACTTTAAGAATGTTTTCTGAAGCATATTTTTTCAGTAACTTTTTAAAAGTTCCCTGAAGGTTATTTTTGATAGAGCTGTTCAAGGATCTTTAGGAATTCTTAAAGTTCTCTGAATATTTTCAGAGGGTAATGCTGTAAAATCATTACAAGAACTGTTTCAGGATTATTCTCTAAAGATGATTTTGTGTAGCTGGTAGCAAATTCTCCCTTGAGATTTCCTCAACACTATTATAGCAAAAGCTTTAGAGGTCTTGTACAGAACATTTTTCCTGAAGCTTCACAAAATTATCCTGGGCTATCGTAAGAAACTGTAACTTCATGGGGACGCTCATGGAGCCCTCAGTGTGCCATTATTTTGTAGAGCCTCTTTATGATGAAAAGTGGTAAAAGTTTGTGTTGTAACTAAGAATCTAACTCCTGATCTCCTGTATCACTGTGTGGTACAGCAACTGCTCAGCTGCAGACAGAAATGCATGCAGAGACTGGTGAAATCTGCAGAGAGGATCACCAGCAGCAGCCTAGCCATGGTGTGTGGCACTCACAGCATCAGGAGTTTGTCTACCTCCCATCAGGCAGGAAGCTCAGAGCCAGCACCAGCAGTCTCAATAGCTGTTGCTATAACACTGTTTAACTCAAGTCACAACTGGGACAACAGTTGTGTACTGTTGATTATCAGGATAATGTGCAACAATGCTAATAACATACCACTATGTGCAAGCTGCATTATCATTATGCACAATATCTTGCTGTACCACCTGACAACAATATAGACATTATATTTTTCATTTATCTCTATCTGTTTTACTTCTATCCCTACTTTCAGTATATCTGTTGTTCTGTTTGTGTTTGCAGTTTTCTTTTTAACTACATATGCCTCACTGCTGATCCTGTGGAACATAGTTTTGATCCTTCATGTTAAACCTGTTCTTAAATAACAATATTAAATCTTGAATTTACATCCTCAAAGCACTTTTAAACTACTGGCGACTATAAATATTTTGACCACACCTTAAAGCATCCTCATTTTTTTAACAGAATCTCATTTAAAACAATTTACAAACCAAAGATTAGCAAGCCATGACTAAAGGGTGAGCAGAGTCCCTATAACTGTTCAAATTATCATTGATTGGGGGTAAAAATCTTCACTTTTGAGGCCAAAACTAAGAAGCATAATGACAGCCTTTTGAGCTTTCCTTTGACATGTTTTCCTCTACATTTCTCCTGCTCTGTCATCTGACTCATTCATTTATGTACTCTAGAGAAATCATGCTAACCAGGGTGAGTGAAATGTTGTTAAGCATCAGCAGAGGTTCAGCACAGATACAGTTTAGCAATTCTCAGTTTTAGCTAATTATGACCCTGTCTCAGAAAATTGCTCAAAACTCAGCTGATCGCCTGTAGTCAGTAATGACTTATGGAGACATTGCATGAATTATTTCCCTAACATTATATGCAGCATAGGCAGTGCACAATTGCTTATTTCTACATGGTTAGGATTTTTTTTCCCCTTTCTGCTGCAGATTAATTTATTGATGTAAAGCAGAAGCTTGGAAAACTGCAGCTTGCAATTCCTCAGCGAAGAACAGTCCAGATAGCACACTATAAACTATCAAACTACCAATATAACACTTCAAATATGCAATTTGTTATGGTGTTTCTTTTTCATTTGTAGTCAATCTAGCTGCACCCTCATATTTCAATTAACTTTATATGCAGTATACAGAATGAAGAAAGCTTCAAGTTTTGTCATGCACATGCAGGACAGATACTAAGTACATGTTACCCAGAGTTAAAACTATTTAATTATACTCACATTGTGGTTACTATCTCTGAGATGTTTAATGAACTGTGGACTGTTAAGTTGTAAAATATGCATGGCGTTACTGCAGAACAAACCTGCGTGCTCTTTATGCATAACATTGAAATTTGGAGTAATTTCCATAACTTTTATGAGTAAAATATACATACATATTGAATATCTTATGGGATAGAGTCTGTATGTGAACAGATTCAGTGAGTACAAGTGGTAATCACAGCTTCATCACTGTCCCTGTTCCACATATTTCAATGAGGATGAATAACAACTCTCAAACAGCAAAATGCTTTTCTCCACTCCAAAGACTTTTTCTATAAATACTGTCCTCACAGGTCTGCAAAGACAGCTGAGATGCACTAAAACTTTCTAATCAATATTGTCCTTTTCTTTGCCACTCATATCAAGGTCATGCAAACAGCAGTCTTTCCTTGAGACATAAAGAGACGAGAGCTGGGGCAGAGAGATGCATCAATGTATATTGGAGCTTAAATCCGTATGCTTATACGATATTGGATGGGAATAAATTAACACCATGAAAGTCATTTTAATCTCTCAAATCAGATTTGCTGTCTCTTTCAGTATTGGCACAAGGCTAGGTAAGGGATGATGTATGAGGGATAAGGAAAGCTAATCACTGCTAAACAACACTTCTAGGATTTTGGAAATATTGCAAGACTCTATTTGGTCTTATACAATGCAGATGGATCTGCCAGCACACCCTCGTTTTGAACCCCCAAAGAATATTTGTTTCTATTTTATGGTGATCACATTTGAAAATGCTCAAAGGGAATAATCTGTCTGCATCTAAAAGGACATCATAGCCATCTTCTCCTTATAACCATATGTTCTGCTACTGAAGCGAGATTAACCCACAGATGTTTATCAGTGTAAGATGCAAAGAACTGGTGAGGTTTTTTGTTTCTTTTCTGCTTTTATTTGGGGTGAAAACATTAAAGATTTAATTTTTTTTCCTCAGCCTGCTAAATAAATTCAGAATACCCACACAGATGTAAATGCGCACACACAAAAATAACAAAAAAAGTTTGCTGAAATTTAGTCGCATTTAGATATGGATAGTCTCAAAATGACAATGTTTTGACTCATCTGCATAATAATGAAAACAAAACTCATGACCGCTAAAGAGAAAGGCTGTCAGTAATCTGAATTGTCATTTTAATTGGATGGGGTAGCACCATGTTTGCTGTTGATCCATAAGATGATTAACTCTCAATCCCTGCTTATGCCTTAGATAGATAAATGTTAGTTCAGAATGCATATGAGGCATAGACAATAAAGATGGATGGTGATGAGTTCACTGATGAATGCAGTTTGTCTTTGTTAGTGACTTTGTCACCTTCATATTTTTGCAGTGATTTCCATCGTATCCAAAATTCCTATTTTAGACACTTTGACCAATAACTCCTGAAAAAAGCTAGAGAAGACACAAATAGATTTCTTTGTATTTCATTCCAATGGTCTAAATCAATATGATCAGTGATATTGTCTAAACAGCATCATTAGTTAGTTTACATTCATTCATCTTCTTTTGCTGCCTACGGGGAAAGATTTTCTAGGGGATGCAACGCAAACATCCATCCATCCCTTGTCTATAATTGCTTTATCCTGTTAATAATCAGGGAACTGGAGCCTTTTTAAGCAGTCAGCGAGTGAAAGAGGTGGGGCCCATGCATAACATGTCATCAGTTTATCACAGTCCATTTAGAACCACCAGTTAGTATAAGATCATATGGAAGGAAACCAGATCACAAACAGAAAAATCATGCAAAGATAGAACAAGTTCAAACATAAAGCAGAGTGTTTTTGCAGATCTTACACATGACAACCAAAGAATTTCTGCAGGGTATGAGGGGAATTCAGTCTGGCTCTTACCTACATTCATTTTACAAACCAACAAATCCCCCCACAAAAAGCCACCCTCTGTTAAGAAATCTGCTAATAGACTTCAGGCCTTGTGAATATATATTGTATCACAAGCTTAGATTTTGATTCTTGAAGTCATTTGGTGAAAAAACAATTTAGTACAAAAAAGCATAAATTTAAGCATCTGTTCAAATCCACTAGCACTAATATAACATTAGAAAATTTGAAAGTAAAGTCAAGTGTAATTGTAGGTGGAAGTCTATGGAGTTTTTATGTGCAAAAGGGTTGTATCAGCATTTATAATACCAATAATGTATTAGTTAAAAAAAGTGTTAAAGGAGGGCAGTTTGTAAAATTTTCTTTTTATCACTGACAAAACATTGTCCATTTTATTTTAAATATTTCTCCCAGGGTGATTAGTGTTTCTTTTTGTTTAGCACAGGCAATTATTCCAAAGCTTCTATAAACATTTAATAAGTAGTGCAAGACCAGAGCCATAATCTAAGATTAAAGCCAGAGCAAGCACATGTAGATCAGTGCTTTGTGGATTCAAGTTTACAGTATAAGTCTGTAAAAAAGACTGTGAAAAGTCATGGTTATACAACATTGATTTGCCTGAGAATATGGGCTCCTTACACCTAGCCAGAATAGAAGTGCAATAAACTGGAATTCTATCATTGATGGTAGCAGGTTCTTTTTTTGACAAATAAACACATTTATTGCCTCATTGACCATAGTTGTACATATTCTCTAACACATTTTAATAAATTCATTTAGTAAATTATTTATAGAAAAAAGGCAAGGAAGCAGGGTACACGTTAAGTTAGCAGTCCTTGTGTAATCCTTAACTGGGTTTTTGCTAACTTTAAGTTTAAAATATTTAAATGTCAACAGGAAAAAACGAGATTAATCAATCTCAGCCTATTATTATTATTATTATTATTATTATTGTTGTTGTTGTTGTCTATAAGGCTGAAAAATAATTCTTTATATTTATATTTATTGTGCCCTCATTCACAGAAAATGCCTTTTTTTTCAGTAAACAATTGTCCTCCTCGGCCACCGTATGATGACGTGGCGTTTCCTCTGTGAACACATCTTCCTTTAGCTTTCTTTACAGGGTTACTGCTAACTTTATCCTTATCCTTCAGCTTGTTCGGTCTTTATTGTTTTCGTCCACATTTCATATATATTAGACAGCGTTCGCTTCAGTGAGTCAAGATGAGACGCACCGGACTGGGTAAAAAACAAACTTCTGTGCTTTATCTGTTTATACTTAGCTTATTTGCTAGTTAGCTTACTAATGTTAGCAAATGTTTTGACAACCTGTGATTAAATATTCGATGATGTGGAGTCCACGCTCGAGTCTGTGCCGTTACAGATCAAGACTAGAGTATTGTAAGAAAAACTCGCAGCATATTAATGGTCTTTTCATACAGGTGAAGGAGGCTCTGGACATTATGTAGCAAGTGGGTATAGCGTGCATGAGGAGGAAAATGAACATCTACAGGAGGGACTTAGAGCTAAAGTCAACGCTTTGAAAAGTGTAAGTAACAAATGATGACATCTTATATAAAATTATCTTCTTTGTCTTATTTTCCATATATAGATAAGATGTTCTTAAGATGGTGCGTTGGCTATATATTGACAACCATTTATTGATATTCACAGTTGTCCATTGACATTGGAACGGAAGTGAAATATCAGAACAACATGCTGGATGACATGGTGAGTTTCTCTTTTCATTTAACGTTCACAAAATAAAATATGAAAGGCAGAGATAGTCTATCAACCACTTGTAGTTTGATAAAACATAATGAATTGAGTTGCATAATAGGCCAGTACCACTACAAAGTGTAAGTATCTTCATAGATTTTAATGTTGTTTGTGTTCTACCTGTTGAGACTTTAGACTGTCAAATCTCTCACTACAGGACACAGATTTTGACTCAACAGGCGGACTGCTTGGTGCCACCATAGGCAGAGTTAAGCAGCTGTCCAGAGGCAGTCAGACCAAACTACTGTGCTACATGCTGCTCTTCTGTTTTTTTGTCTTCTTTGTCCTGTACTGGTTCATCAAATTGAGGTGATAAGTACATCCTGTTGGACTTGGCCCTCTAGTGCCACATCTTCATTTCCAGTCTCGATACATCCTTAAACTAGACGATGTAAGGCAGGGAATGTTTATTTTAATGAGTGAGCTCTACATGCCCAAGTGTCTGAACAGTTCAAAGATGGATGCCAGTTTGAGTTGTGAAAGAACGCCTAATCTGATGTTAAACTGGTTGAATAATGTGGAGACGGTCTCAAATGATCAACCAGTAAGAGAATTCTGTATACTGCTTGTATACCTGAAGTAAACTGTATTTGTATGTGCTTCATAACAGGCCAATCTATGTTGATTTAAGAAGCTAGTACATAGAATTTAACTTGTAACAACAGTATGATACCAGTGTGTCAAGAACTCTATAAATGGTCAACCGCTGTGGGATAGCTGTCATACAGCTGTTGTATTAAAGTGTAAGAATTACACCCTGAGTCCTTGATCGAATGCGTTTGTGTTGAGGGATGAACAGGTATATCACATTATCTGACATTCACATTTCAGCTTTGTAAAAATATTGTTAATGTAAATAAAGATTTTATGCTCTAAATTGGTCAAAGTATTCCATTTGCACAAGTTGTATGTCCTGAAAGTCTTTTACTTGTTACTGTAAAATCAGTGACACAAAGACAAATTTATGTACATTATTTTGCTTTATTCTAAAAAAATAAGGTCAGTCTTAAGTATGATCACCGTTTAAATTATCTAAAGAAGGCACAAACAAAAATAGCTTCATTTTTTTTTTAAGTGCTTGAGCACAAGGATATCATGACCACATTCAGAATCAGTTTCCCCCCAAAAAATCACATTTAAAAACATCCTACTTCGCTAAGAAGATCAAAATGTCAGAATTGCACTTCGGTGATTTTTTTTTTCTTGTTTTAATAATTAGTACACCATCAGGACAGTTGTGGCATCACTTCTTGGGTATTGTGTCCATGTACTTGCAGATAATTCCCAGCATCACTTCATCAGCTCCTGCCCCGATCGACATCAACCTGGAATCCCTGCAGAAAATAAAGTTTCAAAAGATTTTAGTTAGGCAGCATCTAATTATTGTTCAAATCAAATCAAACTTTATAAAGCACTTTTCATGCTCGGGCAACACAAAGTGCTTTTACATGAAAAATCAATTTATGCATATTAAAAACAAAATGAGCCTTTGCACACATCAAAAGAGACTACATAACAAAAAAAGTCAGTCTTTCATACAGTTGCATGCACAAACATGCATATATACACAGAAAGCAGATCCCCCCCCCCCCCCCCCTGTCTCTGTACTAAAAGTAGTATAAAACACTAAAAGTGATAAACATCTGGCTTGATGCTGCTGTGAGGAAACGATATCATGGGGATCCATCCACACCAGGAGCCAGTCCACCCATGTCCTACAGCGGCTGCCATCATGGCAACCACCAAGCTTTTTTGGTCACTACTTGGCAAATAGTTGAATTTTTTCACATCACTAGAGAGGATGCTCTGTTACCATAGAAACGACACCCCTACATAGCCGCATTGTTTCTTCCCATATGACACTAACTGGTGTGCTAGTGATTGTTGGCTCTGTGGTCAGATTAGATATGTTTTCAGGGATGAGACAGACTGCA
The DNA here is from genome assembly GCF_017639745.1 of Melanotaenia boesemani. NCBI lineage: Eukaryota > Metazoa > Chordata > Actinopteri > Atheriniformes > Melanotaeniidae > Melanotaenia > Melanotaenia boesemani. The sequence continues at coordinate 13,585,136 of NC_055698.1, read as the reverse complement.
CTGGAGCTGAAAATCACCGGCTGAATGCTTCATATTTAATTTACACACACACACAGCCCCAGATGAAAATATGTAGCATTTTATTTACACATACAGATAACATGTGACCAGTTCAAATCCTATTTCTACAATTTAGGATTGTATAACTAAATATTCAGATACATCAAAATAAGAAAGGTAGTTTTGAAACCAAATCATAAGTGATAAAACTATCATAGTACTTTTGTTACTCTTGTAGTATTACCTGTAAAATCTGCTTACTGGCACATCACTGGTGAAGCCCATCCCTCCCCAGAACTGGAGACAGCTGTCACTCAGTTCTCTGGCCAGGCGCCCCCCCTTTAATTTGGCCATAGATGCCAGCTTGGTGACATCGTTGCCTTTAATGTACAGTGCTGCAGGAAAAAAGAAAAATAAGAAGTAGAGGGGGGAAATATAAGCAATGAAGATTGTGTAAAGGGAGACAAAATGCCTGGCTCTGATTCACTGTTCACCCGTTCAAGGCTTTGTGAATTGGTGGGTACTCTTCTACAAGGACATGTGTGCGACATGGCATTTTCTGCTGCAGTGTTTTTGTGGCTTGGTGCATGCTTATCTACCTCTACTAAACAAATGCCGAGGCTTTGATTTATGGGCACACTGGACTTGATCTGTTACAAGCTACAGTTGACTAATTCATTCATAGCTGTAATCCACTAGAGAGGTTATTACCAGAGCAAGAATATTACAAGATCTTGGATTCCCGCCTGCTGGATGCACCCACATATTCATATAATGAACACAGAAGACTTCTGGAAAAGCTCTGCACCATATCTTTCAGCAACATTAACAAGCTACTATGATGCTCTGCAGTTGGCTTCATGCCCTGTTTTCACAAAAAGATTTTAAAGAGAAATTAATCACTGCTAGTTTTAAGTTCACATTTTTGCAGAGCTGAGTCAGCTGCGTCACCCTGTCTTATCTGTGGTATTGTGGGTCATAAGGACAGCTACATGCATTCACTAGGGAAAAATTTTTCTAGAATACAGCACATCAAAATCCAAGAATTTATCAAATTGAACAAAAAGGACCGATTCACCAAAGTGAATAAAAGCATATAAATCTAAAACTGCCTGCATCTTACACTCTGTTACTATGTGCTGGACTGTCTCAGAGGGATCTTTGCACAACCTGCATTTAGGATCCTGCCTGGTGCGGTAGACCCTGGCCTCGTGCTTCTGTGCTCAGTGCCTGTTCTTGTGCGACCATGCATCAGTGCCTCTGCGCTGTCTTTTAGACCAGCCTTCTCTAGCCACTGGGCAGGTCAATGGTACATCTCATGCTGGGGTTTATGCTTCCATGATTCCTCTTCTTTTTCCTCTTCCATCCAGAATTTTAACTGCCTGAGGAATTGAGCACTTTTTCACTGGGGATGATCTTCTTTATGTAGTTCTAGATTTTAATTGCTTCGTCTTGGATAGTGGCTCTGACACCAACTAGCCCTCCCAGCCTCACCCTCTCCACTTAGGGTATGGATTCGGGGTGCTGGATTTAAGGTGAAACCCTCCATGGATTTTGAGGACCTTTCTTGTCTTCATATTAGTAGTTTTTATCTCCTCATTAGGCCAGGCTGGGTTTATATTTTATTTATAATTATAAATGAAATTGTAAATGCTGCATTTGAATCCGAATGCAAAGTCAAGAGACATAAGACCAAACATATTTTTAAACTAATGTTGATTAAATATGACAAAAAGCTGAACTGATCGTCTGTCAGCTGTTTTTTTAAATAACCCATTACTAAATTTTACATTGTCAGATAAGCACAATATTCATGAAAGCTTCATGGTTAAAACTTGCACTAAGTCCTTTTTTTACACACAATGGGTGCCAAAATCACTTATGCACAGGATATCCTGTGCATCACTGCCAACAGCTCCTCCTACAACCTTCATTACTTTTCTGCCCTTGAGATGCACTTAGAAAATCACACATCTATCAAGTTGGTGTGCTGATATTGATTTTTGGGGTCACAGGCAGCAGGATGGAGGAAAAAGAAGATGAAGAGGCAAAAAAAAAAAAAACACTAGAGAAAGGAGAAGAGCATCAGTTGTTAAAGAACAGCCTGTTCTTTCTGCTAAGGGTACAACCTGGTGGCTCTTGCAACATGTTTGGGATGGTTATCTCACTACAGAATGATCTGAATCCTGATTGGTCATAAATTCACTCTTACTGTATAATTTAAGAATAAATGTTATCTCCAAAATTAAATTAAAACTTTAAGGTGGTTGTTACTGGTTATATAAGCCACAGTAACTGCTTTTTCAATGTTTTAACTCCGTCTTGATACTCTTCACAAAAATGCATTATGTGTGAATATAGTCATTAAGATCTAGCTTATGCTACAGAACTGGCATTAATATCTACCTTATATTATCTCTACAAAACATCTTTACCTGTAGCCCGATAGAGGAGGGAGCGGAGCAGCTCAACCTCCGTCTGAAGCTCAGCCAACCTGAAATGAACCGTCTGGTGGTAAAGTACAGGTAGCTTGAAGATCTTCCTCTGACGTGTATACTTGATGGTTTCCTGGATGATGTTATCCATTGTGGTCACAACTGGGGGAGTAAAAATTGAGAATGAAAGGTAATTCAGGGTAGTACATCTTTAATTAATGCATCACTTATCTGAAAATTTTGCCATTGTCATTAACTGCAGCGAACAGCCTGATATTTGATCATCTGACTCAGTAAAAGGAGTTTGGTTTACTTTACTTTTAGACAGTTTCTCATAACGTATTTCCTGAGTCATACTTGCTCATTAAAATCTAAGTAAAACAACTATTTTAAAGGTTAATAGCTTGAACTATAAGACCTTAACTCCCATCAACACCAAAGCGGAGGATAAATTGAGTGGAGAAACAGATGTTTAAAAAAAACAGCTCAACTGGGGAGCTTATATCTGATGAGTGGATATTTCCTGAATAGAGGGAGTGATTAAATTTCGAAAGTACTTTTCACTCACTATTAGCCACGGCCCAGAGCCTCTCTTCCTGGAACTGAAGCATCTGATAGGTGAAGCCCATGCCTTCCTGCCCGATGACGTTCTTGCAAGGCACGCGAACATCATCAAAAAACACTTCAGCCGTGTCTGATGACCACATACCCAGTTTATCAATCTTCCGAGCAACATGCACCCCTACAGAATAAAACAGAACATTTTCACAAACACTAGTACATTTTTACAAAATAACAAATCTCATTTCACAACAACTCAAAAACATGCAGAATTTATATTTGAGGATTTTTTTTTTATGTATATGATTTGTGAATTATACACATTCACTACAACAGATCATTTTTAGCACAACTTTAGGAAAATTATTACCAAGCAGACTGACTGAACCTACCTGGCAGGTTCATGGGCAAACAGATAAGAGATTTGTTCCTGTGTGGGGGTCCATCACTGGTGTTGGCAAGGAGACACATCCAGTCAGCCTGTGTACCATTAGTGGTCCACATCTTTCCTCCATTTATCACATATTCATCCCCTTTCCTCACTGCTTTGGTCATGATACCTGGATCACAGAATTACAAAGGTGAAACTGAGGACAGAAAGCTATATAAAAAAACTTTCTTTAATTAAACAGATAAAGCATCACAATTATGGCTGCTTAATTATAAAACATTTGTTTCACCAATCACTTCTATGTCAGGCTATGCCCCATCCCTAGTAAAGTTTTTAAATACATGACTTGACTTCATTACTGTTTTAGTAAGCCCTCTAAAAAACAGACAAGACACAAACTGAACCAGTCATCCTACTGTCATCCTAAGTGTAGGAACAGAGGTAATATTTACGTCTTTTCTTGGTTCCTGATCACATTTCAGCTCTTACATGATAGGCTTCTTCAGTTTTGACTAATTACTGGGAAGCTGCTGAGCTCAGACATTTATGTTTTGTGAGTTAGGGTCACGCGTATGTCACATCGACCCGTACATTATCTCGTTCACCGTCTCATGTGAGTCTTTTACCTTCCTGACAATCATGCAAGATGTTTTCATCACAAGATTAAAGGTGAAATGGTTGTGAAACTGCATGGGGAGAGCATCAACTCTGCATTGTAAGTGCTAGGTGATACCTGAAGCTACCTCTGCTGTTTAAAACAGATTTTCTCCATTTTAAATGGATGACTTCATTTCATTCTTTTCTCAAACCATCAATCTTCTTGGTCCAGAATGTGCACATTACTATCGTTAATGGTGTTTCTCCTCCTTCAGATGGAGGTGGACCACGGAGCCTTGACCTGACGAGCTGGCTCTTTTGTGCCTTGCGTTTGTGAAGTGGTTTAGTATCTCTATCTATATAAAGGTCTGCACACTCTTCACTACAGCAGGCTGCAAGTACAACTCAGCTCAGTTTGGGTGTTTTATCCTTTGAGTGAACCAGCTTTTTTGTGGGGGTGTTGAGGAGTTTTAAGGGCACTGGGATGTTATGTTTGGAGATCGTTCTCAGTTTTGCAGACACTCCTTCACACATGAATTGAGAATATTTATAACCTGTTTTTTTTCTTTCCATTTACTGCTGTGTTGTGTTTTCCAGAGTTTTTTTCTACTCAACTGGTTAACAGCTCTGACGATGGCCAATTTAAGTTCCAGTGGTTAGTGTGCATCTTTCACATCCTCCCATGTCAACCTGATATTGCCACCTACTGAGCTGATGTGTTCAGTGAGGCCTCCACTTCATTTTGGATTTTGACCCAGATATTATCCACATGTCTGAACTAGTGGCTAGGGGTAATTTATTTGTAGAAACAAAGGAAAAGAAGTCTGTTAGTCTTCTATTCATGCTCTAAGGATTTCAGCTGGAATAAAAAAAAAAAGACAGTGTAGATTATCTGAACTAAAGCAACACCAACTGATACAGAGAAACGTTGAGATCTTATAACTATGATTGGCCTCATACGGAAAGCAATATACTGTAAAAGAGGAAATAACAGGACAGAGATTTGTTAGAAAACAGTAGAAGAAAAGACTTACTGGAGACATCAGAGCCTGCGCCGACTTCACTAACCCCGAGACAGGCCACTTTGTCCCCCATGATGGACGGGACAAGGAATTCTTTCTTGAGCTCATCTGAACCAAACCTGTGCAAATATATGGTAAATATCTAATATGAATATGAAGAGAGGCAAATGTCCAAAAAAAAAAAAAAAAAAGAGTTGTGTTAAACTCTTAAACAGTTTTGTGCATCTGTGGGAATCCAGAGCCACAGTTACAAGCCTGCCATGTTTGAGGCAATTACAGTACCATTGGGACAGAGGGGGGTGCTCCCATGGTACCACTTCCCTTTAAGTGGAGCTCTCTTCATACTTAAACCTTGTTGCAGGGGACTGCAGATGTCTTAATTAAGCTCTTGAGACTTCAACTGTCTATTTTGCAGAATTTTGTCTGGTTTCACCAGCAGTTTCTAAACAGAAAGACATCACATAACCAGCCAAGGCGCTACATGGGTGAGACCAACTATTACCAAATATATTAACTCACACAACAACTTAGACATGCAACTTCAAGCGCCAGATTTGCACAAACACGTGTCCTAATAAAACAATAATAATATTGAATATTTTGGAGTTTTTGCCACAAAAAAACAACAAAAAACCCATAAATAACAGGATAAAGATTGTATGGGGTGTGACTGCAATTTTCTCCTCATACAATGAAAAGGTAACTATAAATATGCAAACACACCCACCTGCCAGTTTTACAGTTTTGAAAGATCTCCTTAGAATGTGGAAAACTCATTTTCAGTGAGACACTTGCAAAACTGACCTGATCCCAATGACTGGGGCAAAGCAGGGCAGAGCAGTCTCTGCCCAGCACAGTCAGTGTGCCCAGGGAGCCGGCAAGTCAGCATGAGCTTCTTGAGCAACATTAACCCAGCTGGCAGAGAGCTGAGCCTCATCAGTCTGACTGCAGGCATTGCTAACAACAGCAAAAGAGAGGTAAAAGAATAAACCTATCGATTGACTGACCTGCCTGCTTGTTCACCTAGCTTCACCTGGGTAAGTGCTAGAATGTTGGAAAAGTGCCAGTATTTATAATTAGTGAAGAAGCTTTTTTTCCTCAAATGTTCAAATTTGTTTAGCTAACCCTTTTCTCAAAATGAAGACTGCAGAAATGTGTCCTCTGATATTTTGATGGGACACTGCAATGTCTTGTCACTAGTAAAGCGTTACTCTAACATGGTTACTTTTGTCAGTAACTAATACTCTAATGCATTACTTTTTAAATAAAGTAACTCAGTGACTGATGCAGCACAACATGGGCTGTGTTGCCAAGTCTGCTTGTTGGGCTTTTTCTGTGAAGTTGCTTGTAAATATTGCCAGTCGTGAGTTTTTGGCCTTGTTTTTGTAGATGCTGACTTGGGTTTTCTCTGCTCCCTTTGTGAAGCCCTTCTGATTCTCTCACAGCTGTCCATAAAGCATTAACCCCTGGATGTGGAACGGGAAACGTGAATGCAACAGTCCTTTTTTTCCAGGAACGAGCCCCCGTTTCCTTGGTTACCGCAGCCATCCGAACTGGCATGCCCCTACCCACACACACACACACACGCACAACTTCACTTGACAAAGAACAGTGACAATGCCCGCGGATAATTAAGGAGATATGTAAATAAAAATACATATAATAAAGAGTATGTGAAAGAGGAGGAAGGGCACTGGCATTGGAGGGTTCACCATGCAGCATGCTGCACCCCCCTAACATATACTGTATGTATAAGATATGAGTTAAACATTGTGAATAGATTTAACTTTTTAGCAGCTGTTAAATTACTTTTCATTTATTTATTTATTATTCAAACTATCAGCTGGCCTGACTTAAATAAATTAGTGTTAAAAAATTACTTTGTGTTTGAGTTTGTTTTATATTTCATACAACACCGTAATTAAGTCATAACGATAATAATGCAAGCATTTTTAAAATGTTCTTTTTAAAAAGTAATTAAAAAGTTACTCTGTACAGTAACACATTACTTTTTGGTGTAAGTAATCAACAAAGTAACTGAGTTACTTTTTCAATTAATTAACTAGTAACTGTAACTGGTTACTTTTTTTTCACTACTAGCACAACACTGGTAATAGCTAATATCTTTGGGAAAGTCATGTGGGTTACATGATCTGATTTAATGCCATCATACACTACACAGCTTCTCCATATAGCTTGTGCTATCTTTTCCTCATAGCTTGCTAGCTTCACATTTCATTGGGTCCTCACAGCACATTTAAATTTTCTGTACAGTGCTGTCCTGCAAGCAGTCACGGTAAGTTCCTACAATGTTTTACATTGGACATACATGACTGTCTGTCCACACCTTTCTAAGGATGTGGACTTTCAAAGCAGAAATTCTCACTCATAGAAATTATGTATGTATTTTGCTTATCATATATCTTGTAATGCATTAATAAAAGGAAAAGAAAAAAACTTGAGGGGTGTACTTTAATGCTCTTTGATCACTGTCTAGGTAGAATTAACAAAAAAGCAAATTGTGCATTGAAACAGTTATGTCCTTTGCATCTGCATAGCTTTATCACACCTTGTATTGGGAAATTTCAGTAATACCTTTTAAAGTTCGCTGTCTGTGTAATCAGTTTGAACAGTAAGTCTATGGATTATGTGGTGGTTTATAATTCTTAAATTACATTAAGTGAAATAGGAACCCCACTGTGGTACAACTAACTGTACCACTGGTTTAATTCTTGTCAAATAAAAGTATTTCACAGGGTTTAAAACATGGGGGACACATCTAAGTGTTTCCACATATCATATTTAATGATGAAGAAAATAAATACTTGTATTCAATTTGGTTTTAAAAGCTCATATTAAATGTAACTAAACAGTTAACAGGCAACAGTCAGCGCCTACAATGTGATGATAATAATGTTAAAAATAATAATGACTGAGCATGATTTTAATAAGAAGGGGCAGCCCCGAAGAGAGAAAAATTGTGTAGACTAGATCAGTGGTCCTCAAACTTTTTAAAACATGGCCCCCTAAGATTACATATGTTGGTGTTTGCAACCCATACACGCTGACTTTGTGATTGTGTGATTTATCAAATGGGTCATCTAGTAGCATCCGGCAAATGTAAGGCTAGAAGAAACTGTCAGAATCTTCCTAAATGAGGATAAAGAGGTTTTTGTTGGTTCACCGCTGTGACAAGGCACCCAAAATCAGCTCCTGTCGTGGTGATAAAATTCAGATTTTTAATATGGCATGTGTACTAACTTCATTTTTTTATACATTAACGTGTTAAAAAATTAAGATGGTAATTTGAAAGACTTATCTCTTTATTAATGTTTTAATTGTGACAGACGTCGTAAAAATTCCAAATTTATTTGATAAATGTTGGCTATGTATTTTTTACAATTATCTGGCAACCCCCTGAAATTATCTCGTGACCCCCAAATTGAGAGCCACTGGACTAGATGACCATTTAAATACAGTAATGGCACCAGCAGTGTGTCCAGAAATATAACTTTAACCCTATACTCAGAACAGTGGAGTCAGAGCAAAGGTTTAAAGGACTGCACCTGGCCAGTGCTGGAGTAGTCATGTCAGTTTGTACACCAATGGCCATGGGGATGCCTCCACATTGGATGTTGCCCAACTCCTCTGCAACAGCGATGCTGTAGGTGAAGTCGAGTCCCAGGCCCCCATACTCTGCACAGGACAAAAAAAAAAGACATCTTGAGCTGTAGATACTTGTGCACCATCATCATTTTTGTACATTTTTGCTTTGTCGTTATCAAATGCATTTTTTGTCAAGCATTGCACTACAGAGGTTTTTTTATAATATGCCACCTAAAGTTTAAAAAGGATGACATCTTATCTGAACTTCTCTGGACTTTTTCTTTGCAGAAAATCTGGACAAAAGGAGAATCTTGATTGTTATCAGCAACGAGTCTTAAAGCCAGGCTCTGTGAGGGTTTAACACAGTGCCCTTGGAAAAGATCATTTACACTTCTGTCATGGCAGCATTAATGCAACAAAGTGAGATTTTAGAATAACACATTCTGTTTTTTAAGTGGGCATCTGTTCCAATGACATTCAAGCATTTTTTTAGCAAGACAATACAAAACCATATTGTGTACACTTTACAAAGGCACTGCAGTAGTAGAAAAGCATAGAGGTACCGGTCTTTAGACAGCACCTTTAGACAGATTTTCAGGAAGAATGAGACAAAGTAACATTTGAAACACTTCAACACCAAATTTTTCATTGTAAAGTGATAAAAACTTAAGTGCTCAAATTTTTTTTTTTTTTTTTGGTACAGGTAGAAGATTTAAGAAACAAAACATAATCTATAAGGAAAAAAATTAGAGAAACACAATGCTATTATATGATGATATGCCCAGAATGCTTTGTAAACAAATATAGCAAATACAGTTCATTTTAAATATAGTGTACAGCCCTCATGCATATTAAAAAATGCAGGAAGAAGATGAAAGAAAACATGAAATATCTTGTATGAAAAGTAGTAATCAGTGAGAGCAAATTGAGTTGCTTTGAATTAACATGCCCATTACTACATTAATCCTCCTAAAGTAACCCTGCAACCACCTTCCCTGTCTCATTTCAACCTTCTTGTTATCTCTGTGCAAATCACCACCTAGAAAGTTTGAGACTCACACATGGTGTGCACTGGTATGCTTACAGAATATTCTGAAATAATCAGTTGTCACTGGAGCAATGCACTCAAATTAATAACAGGATGTTATCTCTAATTGCGCTACCTGTAATTACGTGTAAAAAGCACTGCTGGGAGATCAGAAGCAAACTGCAGATAAGGGTTGTAATCTCAGTGACATCTGCTCCTAGCATATGAAAACTGATTTTAATCCTTAATACAGCCCATTTACTAGAAAAGTAAAATAAATAATTCTGTTCATTTCCACTGACAGTTGAGACCTCAGACCTCAGGTCCTTAATGGAGTAGAGCTGTGCATTAAAAGCCATATTTAAAAAACAATTTTGTCGATCATCCTCACTAAGACCCATCACCTTCCTTGTTCCTCCTTCTTCTAATTTCTCTAAAATGTAAAAAAAACAAAAACAAACTGAAGAAGATATGCTGGAGTAAAAAAAAAATAAATAAAAATAAAAAAAAACTCCTGCCACACACTGGTGTGCCTTCATCCAACAGCAATTCACATACACATTTTGTCCAGACTAATATAAAAAACAAAACAAAAAACCAAAAACACAAGCAAACACTTCAAATTTGCATTGAATGCAAGTAAATCATGATAATAAACAAGGTTTTTACATATTGGTGTTGCTGCAAAGAAGCTAAATGTGAGAACTTTGAAAACTTTTTCAATCTGAAAAACAGAAGACTTGCACAATCACCACAGTTTCAAGACAGGCATTGTTACCATCAGTTCAGCATCGGATCAAACATGGTGAAAATCCGTCCTTCTGTTTGCAAGTTAACATGTTGAAAATGACACAAAAAGGGTTTTTTGCCGACGTAAGTAAAGCTAATTTGTAAGCTTTCAGATATAAAACATCATTAAATCAACATCCTCATTATCTAATTGGACATTTTCAACAATTTAGGAACAAAAATGACAGAACTTTTCCTTTGACCATCAAAATCTAACACAATCTGAAAATGTTACGTCTCCATCTACAGCTGTCGCCAGCACTGAGGCGTAGAGATTGGACATCACTATCTCACAGCTTGTCGAGCAAATGTGCCTTGTCACTTATTCATTTTGTACAAATGTCTTGATGACAACATCCAGACAGTCAAAAGTAATACAACCAGGCATTTGTGAATGCTCTGCAAAGTTTTCCAATGACTAAATACAGCATGTGAGCAACTGAATGATGGATGCAAGAGCTGAGTGACAATGAATTTATGAGGACATTTACCACATGGAGGCAAGCATCACCCATTAGGCCAGTTATCTAATAATGGAAAGTCAAGGTCTGGTGTACTATCAAAGTTGGGGAATAAAATAAAGAGATTCAAATAAACTGGGACAAAGAGAGAGAGAGAGATGTAGAGGGAAGGGGAGTCAAAAATAAGAGGAAACAGGTGCAGCTGTGGAGTGATAAGTCTCGGAGCACTGTGGAAACCCCTGTGGCGGTTAATGTGAACGAAAGGAAACACTGAGTTTTATCCCACTTTAAACAAAACAGCAGGCTGTCTGGTTGAAAAAGCAAGCAGAAGAAAAATAAACAGAATTCTGTCACAAATGTCAACCCTATACACATGTTTCTTCAGAGCAGCAGATGTTCCTCGCCATAGGTTCTCGTCAGGTGGAGCTCTAGATGAAGCACAAACTGAAGGACACGTAACCTGAAAACTTAAAAGGTGCAGCTCAAGTAAACACAACCAGAGACAATGAGATTAACATACTATAGTTGATATAATGCTCCAAAAGCTGAGGCAACAAGAGGAAGATGAATCACGATCTGAGGACTTTCTCATTCATAATTCTGTGGTAACTACTATGCCAGAAATGTGTCTAATTGCTTTGGTTTCCTACTCATGAATGAATGCATCATGGTACTAGTATAAAGTCATGCTGTTATTTGAACCAAAACACTAATCATTGTAAGGGTTTCATTTTACTACTGCAGTGAAAGTTGTGAAGAAGAAACAGCCTGCAGAAACAAATCTTAATAAGAACTTTCTTATTTAAAATACTCAAAAGGGGAAAATGTGCAGGCTGCCAAGTTGTATCTGTCAAGCACATTTCCGTGGTATAAACTGCAGATACCTCTCTGTCAGTGGAAAGGAAGCAGGCAGGGAGCCAGGGGTCATCTCTGTCCTCTCCCTCAGTGTGGATGCCATGCAAAAACTTCCTGTTCTCATGTTTTGAAAGATGATGAGTGGAAAGTTTTGTAAATGCACAGTACAAAGAGACAAGCTGAGTTGCTCCAAAAATTGTAAGCAGGCATGTTATGTTTGCTTCAGTTTCAAACGTTTGGAAGTAAAAGCCCTGCTTTAGACGTGATTGTTCAGTAGTGTTTTCTTTCACTGTTAAGAATTAAAGTCATACAGTATGTGCGTAACCGCCTATTTTTTTACTCCTATCTGAAATTACATACCTCTCCCCAAAAATGAAGTATACCTTCAGAACTACATGGAAGAGGTGTGTCGATGCACCTAAATCTGGAACCACATGGCCTTGGCCGGGGCAATAAAACAATCTCAAAATCTGATTTAAATTTATGATTACATCAGAGTTAAAAATAAAAAATGAATAGAAATAAAAACTAAATATGGTGAAAAGCTGAAAAATACTAAATTTATTGAATATGAGCTTTGTTGGCAGGGGACATCATTTTGAACATTTGATCCCATCAGGGAACCACAGTATGAAAAAAGGCTTTTTAACTAAACAGTGATTTTGTTGCATGACTGATTTGTGTTGCCTGTCTGAGAAGTGAAGGATTACTGTAGAAAGAAATAATGTTCATTTGTCTGTGCAGCTTACCCGTCTCTAAAATGGATATCTGCTTGGTATCTTCAACCAAATATAATAATAATAATCTGAACCACTTCAAATTGTTTTGACAAGGAATAAGGAGTTCTTACAATGTACAGCAAGTAAAATGTGTTTAGGAAACCCAGCTGTTTACGACAAGCACTGTATAAAAGCCAATGGATATTTCGTTTTTCCAGAGAGTATCTCTTAAGCATACTTCAAGATGGTAGCAAGTAATCTACAAGCTGACCACACAGTGTGTCTTCACCCAGCCTACCACTGGGCCGATCCTCCTCTCTAATCTTGTCAACTAATTCTTAATGCTTGTGTACTCAGCACAATTTAATGCCTTCGCCCTCCCTCTTCTCTGACCCACAGACTTGTGGTGGAATCTTCTTCACAAGACTCACAAGACTCACTGTCCAACATTCTTGCTCACACATTTATTTTTTCAGCATTACATGTCAGAGCATGAATCACAAATTTTTAACCACATGTACAATACGGATAAGATGTGTCAAATTAATTGAGAGAGTAGTCTGTTGCTGAGGGAGCATAGAGAACAAAGGATCATCACATCTGCTTGTGACTGACTGGCTTTTCCCACACATCATTTCACATATGATTTGGATTACAAATCATAACCCCAAATATCACAAATACTTTATGGTCATGTACTCTAATTACCAAATTCCCTCCTCTATCTCTTCAGTGACCCAGCTGGGGATGCATGTGGAAATGGGAGTATATGTAGTATACTGTTGCAGGCAGCTGTGGACCAGCTGTATGCTGTGACACTCACCCCAATCATCACAGTGGGAAAACCTGTGAACCAGACCAACTGTGATGAATGGCTGTCAAATATGAAAGGAAAGAAAAGGAGCAATGGTTTAACGGGGAAAAATAATGTGCTGAATGTCTAGTTGAAAAAAGAAATGTTTAAAATGGGAACACATTTTAATAAATATAAAAATATCACTGTATCCCAGGATACAGTCAGAACTGTCTATTCTTAAATTAAAGGAAACCAGCTGAATGATTATTGTGAAAGATAATTTTCCATCACTGTCTTCTTAGGCTCAAAATGTCTTCTTTCAGAATACTATCTATGTTGTGTTAAAGGATTTCCAATTTAAATTAAATGGTTTACAAGTTTATCATGGGAGTTTTTGAAACAGGAAGTCTCAGCATCATGTATAAAGCAGGCCTGTAAAACTGATCAATTTCACGACTGTATGTAATCAACATCACCTTATACATTTCTAGTTCTAGTACAACATCAGCTCCAAAAAAGTGTTGCGACACTGTGGAAAATGTATTCATAAAGAGAATATATTGATCTGTAAGTCTCATAAATTAATCTTTTATTCACAATTAAACATAAAAAGCATCAAATATAGAATCTCAAGCATATTGTTATTTAATGAAAAGCATAAGTTACTCTTGAATTTGATGGCAGCAACATGTCTCAAACAGGGCAGACTGTGTAGCACCCCCTCTTCATTTAAGTAAAGTCTGCAAACATCTGGGAATTCAGGAAACCGGCTGCTGGACCTTTTTCAGAGGAATGCTGATCATTCTTGTCTGATACAGGATTGTAGCTGCTCAACAATAATGGGAGATCTTTGCCATATTTTGCATTTCAGGATGCTCCAAATGTTTCCAGTTGGTGAAAGGTCTGCATTGCAGACGGGTCCAACACTTGGTCTCCTTCCCAATGAAGCCATGCTGCTGTAATAGATGCAGTATGTGATTTGGCATTTTCCTACTGAAATATGCAAGGCCTTGGCAGAAAATAAAAACCTAAACAAAACAAAATAAAAAAAAAAACATTGTCTGGACTGGATGGGAACATATGTTGCTCTAAAACCTGTAAATACCTTCCAGTATTGATGGTGCCTTTCCACTAGGGCTGGGCGATTAATCGATAAAATCGATAAATCGAATTTTCCATTTCTGGAGATTTATTTTTATGAAAATCGGGATATTTTTCCATAGTTAGTTAGCAGCAGATTTAGCCCTCCCTCCACACCAGAACGGTGTTTGTCTGACAGATTTTCAGTGAAGCGATCCTTCACTCGTGCCTGGGATTTAGCTGTGTGTATAGGTGCAGTGACAAATGCTGCTCTCTACGAGATGCAGAAGTCAACTTAACCCACAATCCCTAGTTAAGAGACAACCTTCGTCAGGAGAATTATTTCTGCAGTTGATCCTATATAATAAGGATCCGGGTGGAAAGAGATCACGGATGCATTGTGTTGCATTTTTCTATGTAAGATATGAAGTTGTTTATACGGTGGAAAAGCTTTGACAATATGTGCTTTATTTTAGCTGGCATTCATTTATATAAACAAATGTTTTTAATAAGTTTATTTATGTTTTGTAAAAGAAAAGAAAAAAAATGGATTAAAATCGGAAATCGGATTTGGTTATAAAAAATCTGAGATTTTATTTTTAGGCCATATCGCCCAGCCCTACTTTCCACATATGTAATTTACCAGTTACATAGACATAAATACACCCACACCATCAGAAATGCATGCTTTTGAACCGAGAACTGATAATAGCCCAGATAGTCTGTCTCCTCTTTACTCTGGCACACCACATTCATCATTTCAAGAGTATCAGATTTCACTTTTTCTGATCAGAAAACAGTTTTTTTACTTTGCCTCAGTCCATTTACATGAACTTTGCCCCACAGCAGACAGCAGCTTCTCTGGATCATGTTCACATATGGATACCTTTTTAAACATTATACCTTTAACCTGCATGTCTGGATGGTACAGCAAACCATGTTCACAGACATAAAGTTTGGAAATGTCCCTGAGCTCCTGCAGTGACTTTCATCACATAATTATGACTCCAAATGTCCCCAGATTCTTAAAACCTTTCAGTGGCTTTTAGTTCAGTAGATGATGGAACAGAGTCTTTTCTTCTCAGTCAAAGTTGCTGGTATCTATCCCATTCTGCACATATTAATGCAGATCTAACAGTAATGATGAATTGAATTAAAGAAACACATTTCATTTCTATGTTACACTTCAAACAAACATCCTCAAGGACTAAGCAGCATCTTGGAGATTGTTAATGGGTCATTTTTGCAGACCAACACTGATCCCCCAAAATTGTGTTTATAAAAGTGTCTTACCAACTGGTTTGTTGACTCCTAGAAACCCAGCATTTCCCAGGATCTTGAAAATTTTGTGGGCCGGAAACTTTCCCTCTGCTTCCCACTGATCGACGTGAGGGTTGATCTCCTGGGCGATGAGCTACAGCACAAAGACAACAGCAAAGCGATATGATGGTAGGGACGTGCATTTTAAATTATTTTTGTCCACTAGTCCACAAGTCAGACAAATTAACACCGATTACTTTTGATGTCATCATAACATCATCAATAATGCAATGAAAAATACTTGATCCCCACCAGAAAATTGTGGGTGGTTCTTGTATCTCTGTACATTAGGTAAATGAGCTAGTAGGCCAGAGAGATGTCGGGATCGAACCTGGGCTGGCTGCATTAGGAGGTTGTAGCCTCTCTCTATGCTGACAAACAGCTGCTTTGGGGTATAGTGTCTGCCCTGCCAGGTGGGCTAAATACCACAGCAACAGGAAAGCTCAGTTCGTCTCATCTTTCTGTCTGGTCTTTTTGCAGTGCAACATTAATGAGATGACGGTTCAGTAACCACACTGCTCTGGTCCATGAAAACTCAGACAGATACAGCTGTTAAACTTTCCTTCTTCTGCCTCCAAGCTGAGGTCGGGATGCGAGGTGATTCCACCTGGGCTGAAGCTGCAGCTAGCTCTTTCTCTTTACCAAGCAGTGGTAAAGCAGACTCTGCTGTAACCAGAAGAGATGTGCATTTATTGATGAAGCTTGTATAAAAACTGCCCCGCTCTGACTTAGACCAGCTGACGTGCTGCATCTCTCTCTCTAACTCCACCTTAAAGGGACCACGCCCTTCTTATAACAAAGCTGTCATGATTAACACACTGTAAACATAGATGGCATTTCTTTTTCTACATGTATTATCAGAAATATTGTGAAGGTATGAAGGATAATTGTGTCTAGGGATGTGTTTTCTTGGTCTTCAGTACCTTTGTATTCAACCATTTGCATGCAGATATTTTAATTACTCCAAGTTTCTCACATCATTTTGTTCTTGGGAGGACATCACTAACCTCTGAAGTAATATTAAATATCAGCATGCAAAACTAAAGCTCAGTACTAAACCCATAATAATTAAATTCTCTAAAGGTCAGCAGCCAATCTATCTGCTGAGCCACAAAGCCTGAGGTACAACTGTGGATAACAAGGGGTGGCTAGATTATATATGCTTTAAGAGTGGCACACAAAAATGTTAAAAAAGCAAAGTGTAGGCTCTAGAGTGCAACCTTTTTGGTCGCAAGTGACCAAAAACTTGTTGAGTGCGACTAACTTTTTATCTTGGTCGCACCTAACACCTCAGGTCTAGGTAAAAGACTTTAATTATCTTTCTGAATGTCTGTCTGTGTATTCCGTCTTCATTCCTTTCTTCTCCGGCCTCAGAGAAGAATAACACCTAAGCTAAGCTAAGAGAAGGTGTGAGTATTAACATCTCATTGGCTCGTATCCACAGCTGGACACCCTGTTGTGTGTTGGTTTGAAATTAACAGCAGCACATATCAGACATGGTCATATTAGACGTCTAGTACGGCGAAGAACGACACGGATGAGAATCGCTGAAACTGGAATCTATTGTAAACAGCGTAATATGGTGGAATTTACTCATATGTAATGTTATTTATTACCCGCACTAATTTAAGCGTTTTTCACCGTGCCTGAGCAACATGAAGCAGGAAAAGCTGGATGAGAGTTGAACTGCTGCAGCTCCCGTCTGTGTGTCGTCACACGCACTGACCCAAACCAATTCTACGCGGCTCTAGAAAATAGATCACGTGTTGATATTTATAAAACCTCATGTCAGGTCAGCGTCATGACCTACTTCAAAGTTTGAAATGTTTAGTTTAATTTAGCTTAGTGAAGCTACAACTTTTTTTAAAAAAATTTTAAATAACTTTTTTTTTACTCCACATTTATACTTAAAATAAATACAAATTTTTTTTTCTAAACCTCCTTATTTTTCACAATAACTTAAATAACCAACAATGACCATGTGTAATGATCAAAGACAACCATTAAAATGTATTGAAATGAGCTGCTGAGAGTAGCACTGTAAACACTGGGGTGCACCCAAATTAAAAAGTTAGGTGCACTAGTGCTACCAAAGCTAAACGTTAGTCTGGAGCCCTGAGTGAGCATAAAGCTGCGAGCTTTTCATACTAAATATGAACAACAGCCTAACATTATAGCTTTAAGGTACTTTTCAATCAAAGATCTAAATTAAATAGAGGAATAAATGTGTTTGTCATAAGTTTGCAAATTATTATTGAACATTAGGAGCAGATTTTGCTTTGTCTCTTGAACCCAAATTCAAGCAGCAATGTGCTCCACCAGCACATGTCATTGGTGAGGCATGAAAATTCCTGCAGTGGCTATAAAGTAAATTGCAACTAAGTTTTGGAACGAGTTAACTTCGGTGCTGTGACTCATTTCAAGCACCTTGAAGTGGTTCACAGCTGGAGAAACACGTATGAATGCCCAGTCTGCTGTGATGCTCTTTATCACAGATAAAGGGCTGTAGACGTAGCGTTCTGGTTACAATCATCAGTCTTTCTAAACAATTCTGCTTCACACAACAGGCTTCTTCAGTAGGAATTTATAGTACCCACTACATCTACAACAGTTGGTAACAAGTGCTGACATTAATTTAATGCCATGCTAGACATTAATAAAATTTGATTTGTATTGTTTTTCCCCCTTTTCATTCCATAAAAGTGAACCATGACATGTACAGAAATTAATTTAAATAAATAAAATAAAATAAGTCTTATTTGATTTTATTTTAAATTGCTTTGATAAAATCTTACTGATAAAGCGCCCAAAAGACTTTTCCAGAGTTGCAAAAGATGATGCAGTCTCCTGCCAAAACATGCAGGCCAAAGACAGCCAACCCCTCAACAGGCCAAAAAAAACTTTGAGAAACATTTGAAAAGAAAGCAGACAGAAAACATTACATCATCCTTTTACCATCCAGAACAGGAAAAAATAAACTTATTTTAATGATACAGAACACATACTTCGAACTATATCATGCTTTACTTATAGACCATCGAACACAAGAAAAAGCATAAAGAAAGAGAGAAAAAAGAAGTCGTTATTTATCCCCTTTAACCTGAATTCTATGTTAAAGTTCAGATCCTGAGGAGGGAAAGGGAGGGATGACTAGTTGCTGGAAAGGGAAACATCAAGGTCATCAGGGAGTAATCTCACATGTCCTCAAAAAGGTTATTTTGCACAAATTGTGCTACACAGGAGGGATTTCACATGTCTGAGCTGTCATGTAGAGACACGAGGTGAAAAGGATTGCGAATATTTTAGAATGTCCAGCCAGGAGAGTTGCTGCTTTTTGCTGGAAAAGTTACATATAACATCTAGGCGGGAGTTTCTTCTTTTCAACAAAAACTGCTGTGTTAAATATATATATATATATGTTACAGCAGGGAATAATGAGGTGATATAATGTAAGATATAATGTAAAGAAATTCTCATCATTTCTGATTGTATCTGCAAAGAATCAAAATTTTCCAGCTGCACAACTAATTTAAAATAATATCACAAAACAGCAGAGCTGCAACTTATCCTTTATTAATCAAGTAATCTATTAGGGAATAATTTCAGGAGAAGTATCTAATTAAGTGAAAAATGTCCATTTATCAGTTTTCTGCAACTGCAGCTTTATTTATAACACACTTTAAAAACAACAAAGTTAGTTGAGCAATCTGCACATAACATTAAAACTATTTCAATAAATGGCATAAGAACAACATTAAATATTTAAATGAATAAAATTAAATAAAAATAATTAAAATAAACTAAAATCAGATCAAAATGTCAACATGTCATACGGTGCTAAAGGCCAAGGGGAACAGATGGGTTTTAAGAAGAGATTTAAAAACAGATATAGAGGAGGCCTGGTAAGGTGCTGCCACTGCAAAGGCCCGGTCCCCTCTGAACGTCGGGCTAGTTCTGGGCACACTCAGGAGGAGTTGGTCAGCTGAGCTGAGATCCCAAGAAGGTGTATACAGACAGAGGAGCTCAGAGAGGTTCAATGGGGCAGCACCATTTAAACACTTAAAAACAACTAAAAAGCTATTTAAAATGGATTCTGAAGTGCACAGGCTGACTCACCCCAAAATAAAGTGCATTGCAGTTATCTAGCTAGGTGGTTACAAAGGCATGGATTGCTGTTTCAAAGTGCTTAATTTTGGCCAGCTGTCTCAGGTGAAAGAAACTGGATCTAATAACTGACCAAATCTGGCTTTAAACCTTTGGTTTAGAATCTATTTTTAAACCCAGGGTTACAATCTCTGGCTTGCAAAATAATTTCAAATTATCCAGATCTACAGGATCTACACCAGCAGAACTGGGTTCAAACACCATCACCTCAGTTTTGGAATCATTAAAATAAAGAAAGTCTAGTGTCAACCAAGATCTAATGTTCTTCCAACATGTTTGCAGAGTTCACAAAAAGCCCATCAGTCCAACAGGACTTGCAATCCCCTAGACAAACCTACAAGGTTCAGTCTTTTAAATAGGACCCGAACCATTCCAAAATAGGAGTACAACAGCATTATTTATTTATTTATAAATAAATAAACAAACAAATAAATAAAAAAAGTCAGTGATTGTTAAAATTTGGGGATTCAATTTTTGACAATGGCCTTTAAATGAAAGACATTTCTTTATTTTAAAATGTTATCTATTCATTTGTTTCCAAGATAAATATGAAAAAATTGACCATATATCAATATTAAACGACGCTGTTACGTGATATTTAGACTATTATTTGTACTGTATGCCTGTTCATTACATTAAAAAAATCTAACATACAAATTTAAAAAAGAAATCTAAATAATAAAAGACGAAATCAATATTTGCTTCAACATCATTTTTGCATTAGATATTGACCATTTACGCCACCATTATTCACTTTCAGTTCTCTTTATTAATTTAATATTGTTAATCCATTCACTATTACGTTTTCATATTGTGTTCTCATTTTACAGAATACTGAAGTTACAGTTTCCATTGTGTATGCGTGTGTGAGGTCAAACTGACCACTTTCTTCCCAGAGCTCTGATATGGCAGAGTTGAGACTGGTTTTTGCACCTGTTTTTCTCTGATGAATCATCAGAGTCTCTCCCGATTTCACGCGTGTCGGGACGACCACTCTCTTTACTTGCATGTAACTCTTTATTCAATACTTCTCCTGTAAATAAAACTTATATACTTTTACTCATTCCAGACTCTTGGTAATTTTTTCTACAACAAGGTTTACTAGAGAACCATGTTCTGGTGCCCGGAGAACTTTTGTGGGGGGTTAAGGGTCTTACTCAGGAGCCCACAGTGGAACACCAGGGACTTGAACCTAGACCCAAGCCCACCTCTGTAACCACTAGCCTATCACTCATCTATATATAGTGAAACATCATCATCCAAGTTATCCAATGTTAAAAGGCAGATTTACACTGGATCTCAGAATTGTTCTCCATCCATCCATCCATTCTCTTCCGCTTATCCGGAGTCGGGTCG
Source organism: Melanotaenia boesemani (assembly GCF_017639745.1). Taxonomy (NCBI): domain Eukaryota; kingdom Metazoa; phylum Chordata; class Actinopteri; order Atheriniformes; family Melanotaeniidae; genus Melanotaenia; species Melanotaenia boesemani. The sequence goes on along the minus strand of NC_055698.1, from coordinate 13,563,957 downwards.
CGGGGGCAGCTGCCTAAGCAGGGAAACCCAGACTTCCCTCTCCCCGGCCACATTCACCAGCTCATCCGAAGGGATCCCGAGGCGTTCCCAGGCCAGCCGAGAGATGTAGTCTGTCCAGCGTGTCCTGGGTCTGCCCCGGGGCCTCCTTCCGGTGGGACGTGCCCGGAACACCTCACCAGGGAGGCGTCCAGGAGGCATCCTAACCAGATGCCCGAGCCACCTCATCTGGCTCCTCTCGATGTGGAGGAGAAGCGGCTCTACTCTGAGCCCCTCCCGGATCACCGAGCTTCTCACCCTATCTCTAAGGGAGAGCCCGGCCACCCTGCGGAGGAAACTCATTTCGGCCGCTTGTATTCGAGATCTCGTTCTTTCGGTCATTACCCACAGCTCATGACCATAGGTGAGGGTAGGAACGTAGATCGACCGGTAAATCGAGAGCTTTGCCTTTCGGCTCAGCTCTCTCTTCACCACGACAGACCGATGCAGAGCCCGCATCACTGCGGACGCCGCACCGATCCGCCTGTCGATCTCTCGCTCCATCCTTCCCTCACTCGTGAACAAGACCCCGAGATATGTAAACTCCTCCACTTGGGGCAGGACCCCATCGCAGACCCGGAGAGAGCACTCCACCCTTTTCCGGCTGAGGACCATGGTCTCGGATTTGGAGGTGCTGATTCTCATCCCAGCCGCTTCACACTCGGCTCCGAATCGCTCCAGTGCGAGCTGAAGATCACGTCCCGATGAAGCCAACAGAACCACGTCATCTGCAAAGAGCAGAGACCCAATCCTGAGGCCACCGAACCGGATCCCCTCGACACCTCGGCTGCGCCTAGAAATTCTATCCATAAAAGTTATGAACAGAATCGGTGACAAAGGACAGCCTTGGCGGAGTCCAACCCGCACTGGAAACGATTCTGATTTACTGCCGGCAATGCGGACCAAGCTCTGACACTGATCGTACAGGGACCGGACAGCTCTTACAAGCGAGTCCGGCACTCCATACTCCCGGAGTACCCCCCACAGGAGTCCCCGGGGAACACGGTCAAATGCCTTCTCCAAATCCACAAAACACATGTAGATTGGTTGGGCAAACTCCCATGCCCCCTCGAGGACCCCAAAGAGGGTGTAGAGCTGGTCCACTGTTCCACGACCGGGACGAAAACCACACTGCTCCTCCTCAATTCGCACCTGTTTTTCTCTGATGAATCATCAGAGTCTCTCCCGATTTCACGCGTGTCGGGACGACCACTCTCTTTACTTGCATGTAACTCTTTATTCAATACTTCTCCTGTAATAGCAAATTAGACATTTCTCCCTGTGATGATTTCACTGAGTTGCAGCAACACCAATATGTAAAAACCTTGTTTATTATCATGACAGCTTGTTTATTTGCTGTCAAAATTAGCAAAACATGCATGCACTCAATGCGTGTTTAGAAATTTTAAGTATTTGGTTGTTTTTGGTTTTTTATTTATTTATTTATTTTTTTAAATATTGGTCTGGACAAATTTGTAGGTGAATTGTATAACCGGAGGATGAAGGCACACAAATGTGCAGGGAGACCGCACATGATGAAGTAGTAATAGAGAAATCTTCTTTTGGCTTCTCATTACAGCTGCTGACCTGCCCATGCATACCAGCTCTAGCCAGTTTTTGTACATGCGTAGGAACTATGATGGTCTATAAATAAAATAAGTGGTGAAAATCAGAGTTTAACCTTCAGCAGTAACTGAGGGATTTCCTACAAACTCAATCTGTGTACCACTTCTAAACACACATCCTACAATGAATTATTTTAATAAACCATTCTACCTTAGGATCCCGTTCCTGCAGCCTTGACATATTGTTCTGCATTTCCTTTTCACATTTTCATCCTTCACAACATTCCCAGTGCTGCTTTATTTTCAGCCTCCTGGCATTCTTTATAAAGTTGTAGTCACCCAAAAACCTTTCCTCTGTTTACTGCAAGAGTTTCCTTATTGCCTTTTTAAGCTTTTCTTATTTTTGCTACCTGGTTTCATTGTCTGTCTACTAATATAAATCATGACTCAGAGCGATTGCTAATGCAACATTACACTGTTTGCCTTCATATATTGCTTACCCATGACAGTAAATTCCCGAAGTCATTTTACTCATCTTGTTCTGCAGGGAAAACTTGCATCCAGGCATTCACATGTGTTACTGTAAAATGTGACACCTATCGCTGATTAGTGTTACTTTAATAGAATAAAAACGGTGCAACACATTCAGAAAAAATGCAAAATGTGTTGGGAAACACTGAATATTTCTAATTTCTCAAAGAGGAGAAACACTTACACATTTTAGTCTGTTTAAACTCTGAAATGTCTTTTTTAAATCTATTCTTGGTCAAGTATATAGAGAATGCACACTGACATCCTCGATACACAGAATTGTGGGAGAAATTGCCATTTTTGGAGTTTTTAGAATTAAAAGTTCAGAAAAAGAAATGTTTAATTAGCATAAATTATCAGTATGATGGTACAGTTGCATACGACAGTTGTTAGACTCGCTGGTTTTAATTCACTCATTTCATAATTACTCCTCACTTATATTGTGAACTTATTGTGGTGAGGGCATTTCTTTTCAGTGTGTTTTAAACAAGTTAACACAGTTTACTATGGAGAAACCTGAAAGTGTCTAGCTGGGTGCCCCCCAAAATGGCGGCGAAAGAGGCGGTGACATCATGTGTGCCTAGCCTTAAAGTGTAAATACACCCCCTACTTTTTCATAACTCCACCCACTGCCTAACTTGAAAAATGCCTGAAACTGCAAGGGTTGGGGTGGGAGGTGTGGGGGGATCAGGGAGCAGAGTGGGCGGGATGGGATACACAGGACAGCAGCTCAGCGGCCACTAAACAGATGGAAAGCAAGATTCACACACACTTTTCCCCTCCAGAATCTCCTCAGCCAGCTACACATGAAGGTGGCCCTGAACCGTATCAGTCTGAGCCGTTAGCGCTGGCCTGTCAGCAGCTCCAGCAGACTCTGGAAAGCTGTGGAGATTGGCAGCAGGTTGTGGCAACTGCAGGAAGTGCCGTTGTACGTTGCCGTTGCCACAATTTAAACTGCTATCTGTCACCAGATGAGGACCAGCAGGTAAAGAAGAAAGTCCGGTGTTACTTTTACACCCCTCAAAAGCACAAATCTGTCCCATTGCAGGAATATTTCATCAGAAACTCTGTGAAAGAATAGACGTCTGAAACTAGCAAATCTACACCATATAAGTTCACATCCCTCCCTATGCGGTGATGGGCGTGAGGACCTATCTGGCGGGAGGAGCTTTGGGGTTTTTTTAATTTTCTGGTGACATAAATAACCTCTCTATGTCACAAACAACATAACCTGGTTTTAAACCGTAGAGAGCGTTATGAGCCATTTTTTACCCACAAAATCCAGTTTTTAAATTTAAAAAATACAAATTTTATCAACAGCATATGTGGTTTTGATCACAATTAATTAATACTGTGTTGTTTGCAGCTTTAAAAAAAAAAAAACAAAAAAAAAAAAACACATTTTCGGGTACACTGTCCCTTTAATGGTTACAGGAAAAATAACAGTTTTGGCTTCCTGGTAAGTCTGATGTGGGATGTGATTCAAACTCAGATATTTGCTTGATTTAAAAAAGGACTACATTTGTTTAGTCTAATAACATTGCCTGCAGATCCAATTTCATCTGCCTTCAGTTACCATCAATGTTTCTCCACAGCTGTCATATCAGCAACTGTTCCACCAATAACCAATGAAATTATAAAAAAAAAACTTTTGTACTTGTTCTTGATAGCTAACATAAAAAAATAACATGTCCACTTAGACCCATATAATAACTGCATACTTGTTGCAAACGAAGTTAAAATTAAGACCTGGCTGCACACTACAAGAGGGGCAGGACAGATGTTCTGCACGTCTGTAAAAGCACAGCTGGCAACAGGAGACGTGGAAGTGGGTCATGAAAACAAGCCAGTGTCTGGAAGTGTAAACCAGTGCAGCCTCGGTGAACCTAGCTTCTTTCTATTGTACACGCATATATCAGCACCGCTTTCAAACTGTAGCAGCACTACTACTACTACTACTACTAATAATAATAATAACTTCCGGCGCTGTGTGTGTTCGCTGTCAAAGGCAGACGGAAGACATTTACCCAAGCACAACAAGCTATTGTGACCTCTTACCCAGTTCAGTCCGACAGCCACCATTGTTTCCTTAGGTTGCATTAAATGGGATAATGCTGCTTCTTGGGAAGAATTCTCAGTTATCATCATCAAATATGACACTGCCGCTTTTCTTGCAACTTTTGTTTTCACAAAACTTTTCCATGTTAGCAGCGGTGCATACCTTTCTGAGGGCCTCCTTCAATGCAAAGTGCTCTTGTGTGTAGATTAAATGGTCAGCCGCGGTCTCTGGAGCGCTGGACGCTGCAGACTTGGACGACACGTGTTCAGACAGTGTGCGAACCCCAACATATGAGACACATTTGTATAAATTACGTCTGCTGACTAGCAGGTTTAAACACCGAGCACCCTCGCGTAGCGCCATCTCTGTTGACAACACTCCGTTTACGCATGCGCAGGCCATGGCTCGTTTGGGAAGCATAGAGTGTGAATTTTTTCAGACATAAAACATCTATTTCAAGTTATTTGGGAAATGCTTATAGATGTACTTTTTATACACACACACACACACACACACACACATATATATATATATATATATATATATATGTATATCAGTTATCATTTAATTTCCTTTTAAATTTTTAAATTGTGATCCCCCAGCTTTTTTTCCCCCTTAGTTTACCTAAAGAATAAGTAAAATGCGCACACAAAAAAGAGTTCACACTTGCACACACCCATTTGTTAAATAATGTAGTTTAAAGTTTAATATTACCCATGTTATATGCTACAAAATAATCACATAACAAAAGGCAAACTAAATGCATGCAAATGGGGTAATGAAGAAATATATATGCTTCATACTTTATCTAAAATCCCTTAGGGAATTAAGGAGACAGGCTGAGTTATAAACATGCACATTTAATGACAGTTGCTTCAGTGTATGAAACAACGCACAGGCCCATTTGCTGAGACTATATACACCATGTGAGAGAGAAGCATTATTATAAATCTTGCCAAACAAAACTCTTATTTATTGCAATCTTTCCAAGGAATAATATTATAAGGCTACAAATCTGGCAAGATATGGAAATTGTTTACAGTAGTAGTTTTGGAAATTCTTTCTTTATTGTGTCCTTCTAGATGTCTCAGTCTGCAAATCCATTTTAGGAGGGGAGGGAGAATGTCCTTGGGTACTAATCTGAGCTATGAAAAGCTCCTCGGGTCCATTCTAGCAGATGACACAGCCACCTTTCTCCTTGAAGGGGTTCTTCTCCTCTGAAATGCCTTTGACCAGGGTGTCCTCCTCCACTCCAGCTTGAATGTAGTCCTTGATTTCCTCACAGCACTTAGATGTCTAAAATGATTGGGCAGATGTCTTTTTGGTTTTTGTTTTTCTAAAAATCATGTTTGTGATATAATCTATTGCAACTTTATTATAAAATTCAAAAGGCTGGCAGTATTTTTAATGATATCTTTTAAAATAAGAAATAGAAATATTTGTCCTTCATAGCAAAGAACTTACCAACCACCTCTCAAGTTTCACTTCAACTTTTAGTTGGTTTACTTCCATTACAGCCTTGTCCTTGTCCGTCAAATCCTCCACATTTATGACGGGCATTCTCTGTCAAAGCAAATAAACCATTAAACATTTTTCTACTCTCATTGCTACATGACTAATAAATTATCTTGAAGGATGCTAACAAATATTTCACCACACCTAAAAGAAAATGAATGTACTTACGAATGCTTACAGGTAGCAGTCCTTCACCACTGAAATCCTGCTGAAGAATCCCTCTCCTCTCCCTCAATCTGGGTTATAAAGTAATCTGCCTAAATGATTCTAATCAGCTTATCTGATTAAAACAAGGCCCCACTGAATGATCATACCAGTACCTCAAGCATGGCATCAAAGGGTGGAGTGAATCAGATAGCTGTCCCTATTTGTTTTTTTATGTTAAAACAATTAAATATATCTACTTTATATGATAGATTAAGTTTGGGTTTGTGTTATTTTTAACTGCATGTTTCCTGACAGTCAGACATAGGTTAAGGGGTGGTACTATATGTATCAGGTCATTTTGATAAGACGGCTAATCTGTATTTAGCCTCTACCTGTCAAGGTGGAGACACATCATTGGTTTAAACATGACTGCATGGCAGTTTTCCAGTAACATCTGTGGTAGAGGTCCATGCAAAACAGTGGGGTGTTTTGATGACATTATATAAAATAAAAAAAAAAAACACCTCTGTTTTTATCATAAATTTTTACTTCTTTTTTTTTTATTTACCTATTTGCACAGTATAAAACAATTTGTTTGAGCTTTCAATGCTACTTGAAGCAAACGATTAGAGTTACTTGACAGAGTATTGGAAGTAGCTGCAATCACCTAGCAAAACAAATAACATGAGAGTTCAAATACCATTGTGTGTGTGTGTGTGTGTGTGTGTGTGTGTGTGTGTGTGTGTGTGTGTGTGTGTGTGTGTGTGTGTGTGTGTGTGTGTGTGTGTGGAGGGGCGGGGGGCTCTATCAGATCCAGTCAGACGGATATAAGGTGGAACTTGATAGCATGGCTCAGGCTAGATGTTAATGTTTCACACAATACTATTCTCCCCAGAGGATATATTGTTCTGTGGGAAACTTAAAGAGATTCTGGGACGTTAATGTGTCACCATCATCATCATCATCATCGTTCTCCTCATCATCACTAACCTGTGACAACAACTGTGGGATTTTAATCAGAGAGAATTCAGATTATTATTTTAGTTTGGTTGAATATAGTCTTAGTCACAGCATCAAGTCCAATTTACGCAGTCACAACGAAAGTAAATCCCTCTCTGATGTCATTAATAAAATTATCACTACTTCAAATCAAATTCCCATAGTATGGAAATGACTCATTACCTCCCCGCCCATGAAGTCTCACCCCTGGGAAACGGTCCTATAAAGCTGGAACAAACTGGGATGGTCGGCACGGATCGAGCGGAAAAGATTGTGGATAGAACAAAACTTGACACAATGGAGTTTGGCTTATTAGCATTGGTTGCTTTTTTCTCTTCATTTTACAACGTTTTGGCGCTCCCACACAAAGGTGTCTGCATGTTTTTCCTAAACATTTCGCTTCTGTTGTCTGTCCCATAACCCCGCAACATTACCACAATTTGGAGGGGTAGTGTTTAAACCTGGTAAAGGTTTCTAAGTTGGGTTTTGCTTTGAATGCAGGCGCGTGTCTTCTTGAAGTGGATGAAGGACCCTGCAGAGGAGAAATCGAGCGCTATTACTACAACACCATCACCCAGAAGTGCGAGATATTCTACTACGGGGGCTGCCTGGGTAATGCAAACAACTTTAAGAGCTATGAGGCGTGCCGTAAAGCCTGCTTCAAAATCCCAAGTAAGTTCCTCGAGGAAGCTTGAAGAGCATGCGCAGTATTTAGGGATAATTGTGACTTTGAAATGTTATTGAATGTACAGGCGGGTGCGTTTATATATAAACCCGTAGCCTAGAGTATTACTGAGTGCTAATCTTGAATTGACATTAACTCTTCTTCACAGAGATTCCGCAAATCTGCAGGTTTCCTAAAGAGGAGGGACACTGCCGTGCCCTCATACCCCAATACTTCTTCAACATGACCACCATGCAGTGTGAACTTTTTTACTACGGAGGCTGCGGGGGGAACTCCAACCGCTTCCCATACGTTACCTCCTGCATGGAGTACTGCAGTCCACAAAAATGTTAGTAGCTTTGAAGAAAGACATTTTAGTCATAAGGGAATTATTAAATAATCAATGGAAATGAATTGCAGACAGTTTCATGGACTAACTGTCGTGTTTTTGTCTTTCAAACAGCTGTTCCTGTACTCTGTCTGGACCCTTTGGACAGAGGGAAGTGCTCAGCCTCCATAGCTCGGTATTACTACAACAAAGCCACCAAGATGTGTGAGGAGTTTGTCTACTCAGGCTGCGGAGGAAGCAGCAACAACTTTGTGTCTCGGCAGAGCTGCATGGACGTGTGTGTTAAAGGTGCGAGAGTGTGAGCAGGGAATCCATGTGGTGCATGTGTTACAGTCTGCAGGATGGTATATTCACTTCCTTTCAGATCTGCTTATTAGCTCCAATAATAAGGCCAAAATGTAATCAGATTATTTTACTATCAGGTTTAAAAAAAGCTCAGTACGTGAAGAAAGCATTTGCATGACCACCAAAACCAAACAACCAGTTATTAAGTGATGGACTGAGACAGAATCTGTCTCTGAAAGCTCCTGTTTACTTACTCTGAGTTTAGAAAATCAACAATCATTAAAATCTGTAAAATAATCTGTTGCTTTTTCCAGGAGGGAAAAAGCACACGAACCAGTGGAAAGGTCGGCTCATGAGACGGAATAGAAACCGTCCCTTCACGGTCTTGCGGGCCTAGACGTCTGACGTATACTCTCAGAAATCCTCACTTGGACAAATCCTTAATGGAAACTAAAGCCTTTATTGATTACTGAAACACTGACGAGGTTGTCTTTGTTGTTATGAAGCACATACACACATTGCAACTGTATTTTTAAAAGCCTCATTATGATTGTTATATGTGATTTTATTGTATGCTATTGATAATATTTGTTAATACTGCAGTTTCTAATTTTGTATTTTGATATTTCATGTATGAAATGTATATTGTATGCATGGTCTTTATTTTATTTGCTCAGCTGCATTTTTTTTATAATATACAGAATTTGTTGAAGAATTCTGACTTTTTTGTACATGATGACTGCATGGTGTGTTATTTGGAAAATTAACACCTCAGTACAGGAGAATTCCAACTTCTCTGAGCACAATGATGCACGCATATAAACATCAAGTGTGTTTTCTTAGGAAAAAAAGAGAAAAAAGGCTTGGCTGGGTTTTCCACTTTCATTTTATATCCAGGCTGTTCTTCATTTCCCAACCAATGCTGCTGTCTCCTCTCTTTATCTGGTAATATCTGCAATGCATTCAAATCTCTCTCGGCCACTTCAGCAAAGCTTTGAATCAGGAAGGAAGCAACAATGAAGCAGCAAAAAATAATGCTGCAATCATTAGAAGGTTTTTAAATATTCACAGGACAGGACGAAATGAATAATGAGCTTTCAGAAATGATTAACTAGTAATTTTTCATCAACTATAATGTAAATACAACTACATTACACGATTTAAACAAAATGCATGCACAGATTTACCCACTGATCACTTTATTAGGTATATCTTGTTATATTGAGTTGGATGCCTTTTGCCTTTAAAATGGCCTTAATTCTTTGTGGCATCAATTCAACAAGATGCCAGAAGGATTCCTTAAAAATTTTGATTGATAATGTCATGATTTGATGGCTGCATATCCATGATGTGAATATTCTGTTGCACCATATCCCCAAAGTGCTCTGTTGAACTGGGATCTGGTGACTGGAGAACAGTAAACCAACTGTCATGATAAATAAACCAGTTTTAAATGATGTGTGATTCTTGGCATTGTGCATTATTCTGCCGGAAATACGCATCAAAAAGTGGGAACATTGTTGTTATAAAGAGATGAACATGGTCCTCAACAATACTCAGGTAGACTGTGGGGTTTAATCAGGTTATTAGTTGGTTGGTAAGGCCCAAAGTGTACCAAGAAAATATCCCCACACACAATTACAGCCCCAGCAGCAGCCTGACTATGTATACAAGGCAGGATGGATTCACGCTTTCATGTGGTTTACAGCAAATTCTGACCCTACCATCTGAATGTCACAGCTTAAATTGAAACTCATCAGACCAGGCAAATATTTGTGAGTCTGTGTGATTGTAGCCTCAGTTTCCTGTTCTTAGCTGACAGGTGTGGCATCTGGTGTGGTCTTCTGCTGCTGTAGCCCATCTGCTTCAAGATTTGTCACGTTGTGCATTCAGAGCTGGTTTTCTGTATGTTTGGTTGTAATGAGTTGTTATTTGAGTTTGAGTACATTTAAATTACTTTCACTCATTTCCAACCAGTCTGTCTATTCTGCGCTGACATCTGACATTTACAAGACTTTTTTTTTTTTGTCCAGACAACTGCTGCTTACTGGATGCTTTATCTTTTTTAGGCTATTCTCTGAAAATCCTGGAGATGGTTGTAGGTGAAAATCTGAGTAGATCAGCAGTTTCTGAAATATTTAAGACCAGGCTGCATGGCACAAAAAAACCATGCTTCAAAGTCACATAAATCCCATTTTCTCCGTTCTGATGCTCACCTTGAACTTCAGTTCCGTATCTGCTGCTTGGATGCTTTTCCTTCTGCTCTCACTTTTCCTTGCTTTTTAATATAATTTTCCTTCCTTTTTGTGACAGGAAAATAGACCAGTAAGGTCTGAACATTGATTTATGACTGGAATACACCAATTTTTGTGGACTCAGTCAGCTGTCCATTTGTGAACAGTTTTTATGACTTCATACATGAGTGTGGCCTACCATCAGCTCAAGCTTGTAGCCTGCTACAGTGAGTTGAAGCTAACTAGCAGCAGGATGTCACTTTTCTCTACAGATATCTTTCACAAGCTTTTGCAGAAGAATACTATGCTGGAAATCAAATATCACAGATTAGAGATCAAAACTGAGCTGAATAAACTGGAAACAACACTACCTTACATTATTAAATAATGCTAACACAAAGCTAATTAGTGCTAATAATAAAAAAAAAAAAAAACAGAGCTGTGTGCCTTGTAATAAATCTTTGGATGGATGTCCTCCCTGGAACAACTCTTGGGGCAAAGCCTAAGAAAACATAGCTTCCGGGTACATGAGAGGATGAGTACCTAGGAAAACAAAGCCCTCTGAGATTTCTCAACTGGCTGGCTTGCATTAGCATCTTCCTTCTTGTCTACTTGTATGCAGAGGGGGTAACAGCAGCAGACAGATGCTAAAAGAATGATTAACAAACTTCCTAAACAACTGACTGTACAGAACAGATTTGCTCCACTACTTCATGATTCAGCATCCTTTCCTAATTAATGAATGACCTATTAGCATCACAAATGGAGATAAGGCCTCACAGTAAATCTTAAGTTAAAAGACCACAGGGGAGGCCTCAGTTTCGGATTGTGGATGATACCACTCTTAAAGATCTGAGATTCATGTGCAGTGACAATATAAGTTATTTGCTTTTCCAAAGATATGATCCCCGACATGACAGAAGGAATCATGGAAATTGTGGCAGCAAGTCCGACAGTGAAACAGATAACTTTGCATACCAGGACAAATGATATTGAGGAGCAATCGCCTGAAATGCTTAAACATGACTTTGCTCAGACGTTGAACACATTTTGCTTTCTGAAGTTTTTATCTGTGGTCCTCTACCGTCAGTCAGAAGAGGAGTAGAGCGATTTGGCAGATTGCTGGAACAAAACACACGCTTTCCACAGCCCGTGATGCCCATTCAGTGTACTTCATTGACAATTTTAATTTTTTTCCGTGACTGGAGATAACTTTTTAGGAGAGATGGACTTTTCCTGAATAGATCGGAATTCAGAGATAGGTTTGCATCCAACCTATCTTTCTCCCTGCATCACCAAACTATTTCCTCCACCAAGGACAAACAAGCAAAGTCAAAACAAATGCGAGTAAAAGCCCTGGTGGGATTCAGCTGAGATTCCCCAGTCAAACAGTTTTATTAACCATCTATAGGCCCCCAAAATATACTGCACTTTGATGAGTTTTCCAAACTTCAATCCATTACCGGCATTAATTTAGGCTGTATTGTTTTAGTGGGTGATTTTAATATTAAAATTAATAATGCGAGAGATACAAAAGAACTCTTAAATATTCTGGACACATTTGAACTTTCTCAGCATGTAAAAGTTCCAAAACAGCCACATTTTTGGTGAAGTTGTGATTTAGCTCTTTCTGATTGTGGCTGTGTTTTGCTTAAAATGACAATTTCTACTAGAGTTAGACAAACTGAAGTGGAAGTGGTCAGAAATTTTTATAGAAATGAAAACACTTTTGCAGATTACTGCCTTTATAAAGGACTTTGATTTGCCTTGTGTATGATTTTTGCTACACAAATAAATTTTCCTTTCCTTCAGCATCTTGGTCATGTCTAAATGCTAAATGTATTGAATTGCTGTCATGTGCTTTATCTGATTATCTATTTGTGTCTACAAGCAATTGAACAGGTGTACCTAATAAAGTGGCTGTTATTATATTTCCTCTCCAGCCCACTTATTTGACATGATTTTATAAAGTTTGTATTTCCTGTTTGCTTGATACCACTTCAGTGTTCTCAGATGGATACATAATAGTGCCAAAAGAGAAATGTGAGCACACTCTGTGTTTATAAATTATCCTGAATGCCCTGAATCTGTGCTTTGTTCCATCTCTCAGAAAAGAAAAATTGAAGTGTAATGGGATTTTTCAGACAATAAATATTTATGGCAGTTATCAAAAAGATGCTACCATTGGGCTTGGCTATAAATAGCAATAGCAGACAGTGCATGTGGCTGGGCCTTCAAGGACCAAAGTTAAATCATCTATTAGACAGTCGAATAAGACAGGCTGTCAACTTAACAGTGTGTATGCAGCTTCTCAAAGGCCATGTAATCTTATCATCACTAATGCTCACAATGAAATCAGAGTGCTTATTTCATCTTCCATTTGGGAGTTAATTTTTCTTTTAGATATTTTTACTCCACAAAACACATGTAAATACTTTTTATTAGAAAATTACATATAAACAAACTTTGTTTTTTTCTTTAAAAGCCAGTCATTTGGATGCAGTTGTTCGCTTTGAATTGAATTACACCTTTTAACAATATATTCTTATGGTCCTATTAATCATTTGAACAGACTCTGGGGTTAACTTTTAATTGGAAGTAATCTCTGTTTTAGCCCTTGAATGGGTAGTGATATCATGCTCTTTTCAAAAGATCTGGAGTAGTTCAGGGAGCAGGGGATGAATTGATCCTGCTCTGGTTAAGTCATTAGCTGCAGTACATTAGACAGTCATTTTAAAGTCCTTTTTCTTAGTGGTGATTAATAGTTATTTACATTGAAACATGATTATCACTGAAAGAGGATCAATTCCAAGTACAAGGCTCCTGCTCACAATTACTCAGACAGTAATGTTGATTGTTTTTATTAATTTTCATAGCCAATCATCATAGCGTATTTAAGGTGCATTGGGAAATATCTCAGACGCCCCCTAGTGGCAGAATGACAAGCAACAACCAAAGGAATCTAAACTAGAATTAGAACTGACACACTTGCTTGGTTGCAAATTAAGATGATGTTCTCTGTTATATATTCATATTTTGAATATGATTTTTAAAAATTAAACAAACTGTGTTATAACAAGCATTTTCTGCTTTCTTTAAACAAATAATCTACAAAAAAAAAAAAAGCAAGGCTTAGACTCATCAGAAAACGGAAGTGTTGAGGCAAAAACACCCTGTTTTAATAAGTATTTGCAGTAATAAAGACTGTCTTTACAATTCTATTATAGCTTTAGAAGTGAGAGTATGCAATCTGTTAGTTTCAGCTTTCTTTTTTGGGACACAAAACCAAATCATGATGGGTTAATGGGTAAGTGAATGGGAACATGATTAAAAAACAAAACAAACAAACAAAAACTAACAAATAAAAAACAATCCAAAAAACTAAACTAAACTCTCCAAAGTTGATGGTATCATCATATCAAGTTTTAAACTAATAAATCTTCTCCAACTGTACAAAAGTCCCCAAAGTCACAGACAGGAAATCCATTACAGCCGCTTCTGATGTTATCTGTAAACAAAACAGCCTTCTCTATAGATTGATACAACATTTTTATTGCTTATGAAAACTTCCTTGCTAATGTAACAGGATCTGAGGCCAAATCTTGTTTCTGATTGGAAATGTGCCTCATTGGGAATTGTTATTTAATGAAGTCACCAGTTCAGTAACATTTTTACCTTCATAGGTTACCTTTAAACCATTTAAACCATCCAATAAATCACTGAATTCACACCAGGAAAAAGCAACAATATAATTACTTAAAGTTAGTCTCATACAAAATGTTTTTACCACCAGTCACGTTAGTTTTCAGTTTAGAAAAAGAACCGAGCAGCAGCCAGGCATTGAATTGTGGCCACAGAAGCATACCACAAACAAAACTTCTGTTTTAACACCCACCATTTCTTTGCTGTCAGTTTGGTCTGTTTAAAATGTAGACCAAACATGTCAGCTGCCCCGACATGGCATCAGAGTTTCCCCGACATCCATCAGCCTCGCTGCATGAAGAGGAATGTCTCCGTCCCCCCTCATACACACTGGGGATTGATGTGTCTGGTGATGAGAATCTGGGCTGTTCCTCGCTGTCTGTCTGGCTGCCAAACACATGTAGCTGTTGTATATAATTAAACAAGTCAGACAACTTCATATTTCTGAGATGTTTTGGAAGCATTCAGAGGAACAAATTACCACTGATTTTCCAGAGAAAGAGGCTTACTGTTAACCCTGCTGTGAGTGGGTAGAGGTGCAGTAACTAAGTTTTTGGGGTGAATACTAATTGACAGTGTCTCTGTATGAGAAAGATTTTGACATATTGTAGAGTTAAATATTATTGTAATGCATTTTCTTCATCATCTACAGGCCATTACTGAAACAAATAGGCTTATATTGCGGGAAAATAGCATCTTTTTTGCTGCAGATGACTCATAGCTGTAAATAACTCTACATCTTTCACTCTCCTGCAAATGTACCACAATCCATTTTCATCAAGGTTGGAAAGATTAAAAAGGATTTGAGCAAAAAGAACAAATACACATGCCCCCTTTTCCCCCTGGGAGTCAGATGATGATTTTCTTTTCCTTTACCTGCTCTTATAAAGAGCTGAAACAAAATAAATAAAAATAAAGATTTCAATCTGAGCAGGTGCCTCATCCTCCTCTTTGCCTGTATGCTTCAATTACCAGCTTCCCGGAGGTCAAAGATTTTAAATTGAGCTCCTGTGCAGCAGTTTCTCTGCAGACTCAGCAGCTCAACACATTGGCACAATTGAATTTGCTGCTTAATAATGAGTTTTTAAGCAATATATATTACATTAAGGAAAGCTGACCAACCAGATGTTCAAGGGAGGGTTGAACAGGCAGGTTGTAAACCCCCCAAATAAGCAGGTTGTGCTCCTAACTGCAGGTATCTATTTGTCTTCTGTGATCATTGCTGAAAAGACTATGTAAAAATAAAATGGACTCACATTAGGTTGTATATTTTAAAACAACAGCAGAGTTTTTAGAGGGCAGGAAATAATCTGGTTTTACTCTTTTAATTTTTTATTGTTTTGTGCTTTTTCCCCAGTTCTCTCTCTCTCTCTCTCTCTTTGCTTTCTACTCATCCCACCTGCTCCACACTCTTAATTAGCTGACCTGCTTCCTCCACCAGCTTGCTTGCCAGCTTCCCCAGCCCTGTCGTACCAGCTGGTTTTTGGACTTGTGTTTAGTTCTTGGAAATCTGCACAAACAGCGCCTTTAGTTTTTACAACACATATTTGATAGTTGTATTTGCTTATTTAAAATCTCCGGGTTTGCCTTTAAACGTAGCATGACATCACAGGCATTTTGACTGGTCTCAGCAGGAAAAGCACAGGCACAGCATATAATATTAACAGGCTTTCTATCTATTCAAGCGTCCCACTGTGACAGTGAGTGGCCTAATATTAAAATCAGTTATCACGCATACTAAGATCAGCAGCTGCTTTGTGTCTCAGAGTTTTTAGAGGTTCTTAGCTGCATGCTTCAAAGAAGAATCCAAAAGAAGAAAGGAGTTTAGCAGGGGGTTGGCTCTCCACAAAGCATAAAGACAGGAAGGCTGAGGCTGAAACATAATGAACGATTTGGTAGAGGGTATTTGGGACAATATTTACTCTTTTTATACAATAAATCTGATGGAAGTCACACCTTTGTGACTATTTCAACCAGTGAGACCGAGTCTGCTGCCCAAATGGGAGGGACAGAATGTGAACATCAGGTGAAAATGACATACTGAGGCTGAAACAGTCACTGGGGAGGTGATGAAGTCAAGCCCAATGCAATGCCCACATTTCCAAGAGTTATATGTTCAGATATTGCTCTGTTCGGATGTAGTTAAGAAAAAAAAAAAAAAAAGGTGGGCTGATCAAATGGGGAGTTTTAAATGCCGTTGGGCACATCCATTCAATAATCATGAAAAAAAGAGAGATTAGGATATTAAACTAAAAGGGCATTTAAAGAGTCTAATCCTATAAACCATGGCCTATACCCTTTGTCGTTTTTCATTTTTAAATTTCAGGGTCCAGATCAAATGTGATTTGGCTCTTCCTTTATTCTCCATCGGTCCACAAAGTTTGGTGATACTCCACCTGATCGGTTTTTGTGTGATTTTTCTGACAAATAAGGAGACATGCAAATAAAAACACTGTGTCATGAAACTTGTTCTAGATGAGTAACATACTACCTGATCAAATGAAGGAATAAATAAATAAATATATCAGAAACATTTAAAAATACTCTATATTAACTGATATTTATCCACTAGGGGGCAACAGAAACAAACTGCAAGCCGAAGTACACCTAATAACTACCATATTATTGTCCTTTCAACAACTTCTGACATATATATCCGACTTTAACTACTAAATGCTTTAACTTTTGGTAGTGATGAGAGACAAACCAAACTGACAACCACAAATAGTCACTAGATGGATATTCAAAGTAAGTTTGGTTTTCATAGTTGTAATATTTTGTTTCTTTCTAACTTTCTGTTTCTTTTGGCTCAACAGCAGAGACAGACTAAAGTGATAGTGTCATGCAGAGACAGATCCCAGACCTGAGCATGCTGTTGTCTTCCTCGACAGCAACATGCTGATCTTACTCAGATATGAGCAAATCTTCAGATTCGCAGCTGGAGGCCAGCACTTAATTCAAATATTTATGAGTGAAACACCACATCCAAACATACTATAAATCCACATTACCCCCCAGCAAAAAAAAAACAAAAAAAAAACAGCATCTCAAGCAAGCAGTTGAATCCTGGTCCCTGCCTCTCTTCTTCTTCTGTCACCAAGTGAAGAAAAAGTTTCTCTCCACAATATTTTAGATGAATGAAACTGAAAAGAAATGAAAATGAATCCTGAGATGAACCCATTCAAGTGATGGTGTCATAAGACTTTAGTGCATCCAGTGCATCGTATCAGCTTCTTTTGTTGTTGCGCATAATGATCTGACTCACACCCCCGCAGTCTTCAATGGGTAACATTCACAAGTCTTTCCAGCCTCTTCTAGCATTTGCAGGGCTCAAATAAATAAATGAATAATTGCATTTCCTCATGCAGAAAGCAATGTGTTGACATCTGATTTATTTCAAACCGTGCACAAATTCTGGCACTAAACCCATGTGGCTGTTGTTCTTTCATCATTATCCTCTTGATGCACAGCAGAGTGGGTCCCACGAAACAGGTTTCTCTCCAGTTTCGTTTTTTTCCTCAATCCTCCTCCAACCATCCGTCATCACCACAATTGACAATAATAAGAGGATTCTCTGAGGAGGTCTTGGTTTTTCATGAAAGTCTCCTCCAACTGCTCAATCACCAAAAAAACATTAAGGCTCAATCCCAATTCCCATTTCTTGGCCTCATTGTTTCATTTTGTGGAATAAAGGTGCCCTTTTCGTAAGGATCAAGGAGTAGTGGTTGTTTTGTGCCATTTAGATCTCTTGATGAGCCTTTTATCCCTTAAAGAAAAAGAGCACCCTCCACCTGTAAAAATGATAAAAACAAAATAAGCGAGAAGGTTATATAGAGGCAATCAAATCCATGTCAAAGAAAATAATTGCTGCTTTCCTTTTCCCATATAGATATTTTAGTTGCCACACTTTAGAATAATGCATGATTTTGGATCTAATGAGTTAGTAACAATCAAATGAGGGATACTGTTAGGATTCATCTAACTCATATAAGTGTGCAGACATGCATACAAAATGTAGCTGACAAAAAGGAATGTTTCTTCCATCACTGGAAGATTACTAACATTCCCAAGTAGATTGTGTTTGTCCACTCCTCTCCTCCTCATGGGTGGATGGCCTTTCTTTTCTGCTGGCTTGAAGGCGGCGGTGTTTGTTTGCAGATCGCGTGGCTCAAGAGTTGACGAGCTCATCATGTCGTTCACTGTTTTAATGTGTTATAAATATGCAGCTACATGGTTACCGCTGCTTTGTCTGCCTGGGTGTGCGTGTCTGTGCGTTCATATACGTGGGTGCGATGAAGAGAGATGAATGTCAAATTTGTGATGATGTGAACTGCAGGCAGACAGCTGGTTGTCTTCTAATAAGGTGTGAAAAAAAAAGTTGTGGTACAAAAAGACAACAATGTGAAGACACTATCTCTATCACAAGTCCTCCCTGTGGAGTTGGTTTCACAGATGTTTTCTGTTTTATACATCAGCAGTGATCCAAATGGCAAGTCAAGCAACCAAACACCAAATTACAATGTCTTCAATAGGAAATTATCTGCTTTATGCCCAAAGTAATTTAGGTTTTTCTAGTCTTCATCACAAAATGCTTCTTAGAAAAGGGATAATAATAGAATCTTTTGAGCGAGCACAGTATCTGATTGTAATGTTAGTTTTGCAGATTGAGCCTAGTCCAGTAGCCATGGACAGAGAACTTAATAGACTTATCAGGTTGAAATGTCAAAGCGGCAATAGAGATGCATAAATTCCAATATACAGTACTTAACCACAGAATAAAAGAGGCATCAGAATGACCAAAATGAAGAAAGAAGCAAAATGTATTCAAGTCAAGCTTTTTTATTGTTATTTTCTGAAGTATGTGATCACATACACAGGAATCGAAAAGGATGTTTCTCTCCATCACATGGTGCAAAAATACAAATAGTAATTAAAAGAAAAGAAAAACAGTGTATAAAAAATACAGTAGAGTACAAAAAAAATACAATATAAAAGAATATGTCTGTGAATAAATACCTTTTTTTGTTATATACCCTATACATACACAACCAACCTACAGTGCAAAATACACAACCATGTGATTCTGTGGCAACAGCTATAAACGTCCAGAAGAAGGGGAAATGAGACACCAATGCTCTTCCTCATGTATTCACTATGCGCTACAGTGTTTTTCTGTTCTGTTCTGTGCAGTTCCCGAACCACAAGGTGACAAAGCTGGTCAGGATGCTCTCAATGGTGCCTCAGTAAAAGATGCACATGATGGGTAGGGAGGCTGTCACTCTCTCTAGTCTGCAGAGGAGGAAGAGGTGCCACTGGATGATGTGCAGTTGGCTGTCCAGCACAGATCCTCACAGACGTGCACTCCCCTGCTGCTCACTCTCTCCACAGCAGCACCGTTGATGGTCAGTGAGGGTGTTCGGTGTGGCTTCTTCTGAAGTCCAGAATAATCTCCTTTGTCTTGTCCACATTTAAAAGGAGACTGTTATTGCTGCACCACATGGACAGGTGTAGCACAAAATAAAGAGGAAAATGAATAAATGTGATACAAGTACAAAGAACAAAAGTGCAAAATGAGCTAAATGGAAAATTTACAGACTTATAACAACAGGGAAGAGGCATTCAATGTTGCAAAACAATGTAAAATGTGGTTAGACATCCAAGGCATACCATAAATATACCTGCATTGTTTGTGTTTGTTTTGTATCTATTACAAACTGTCTGTGTCTTGGTGGGGCATCTTTTACACATCTCTGTCTATAGGACAAAATAATGTTCTTGATATAAGTTCTCTGTTTGACCTCAGCTGAATGTGTGTCACCTTTTCATCTGAATCACAAAAATGTCATTAAATAAGATCAATCAGTTGCAAAGATGGTCTTGGAGCAACACTGTTGTGATATAAGATAAATCAGCAACTAGAGTTTTTAAATTTAGAAACCAGAGAAACATATCGTTTTAGTATTTCTCCTGTACTCTTTTTCTGTGTCTTGAGGTGTTTGCCTTATTTTCTGCATAAAATGTACTTTTTAAGCCTGTAAACAAGTCTACATCGGGAGGTTGGAGAGGTGGTGGTGGAATAAGTGACCCGATGAAAGTGATACTGAGCTCTATGAGGAAAGAAAAAATGAATGTATTTGGGTTTTATGAAATGATAAAGTTTTATTTAGTCAACAGGCAGGAGTATTTGCATATTAATGACTTGAAAGAAAATATAATTAAATAATGTTTTTACATCATAGACAGGAATTTAAAAATTACTTCCATCCAGCCATCCATCCATTTTCTATACCTACTTATTTCAATGCAAGCTTTTGAGGAGGGGCTGCAGCCTGTCCCAGCAGCTATTAGGCAAGAGGCAGGGTGCAATTAAAGTATATTTAAAATAGAATTAACTTGGTTTGGCTTGAAATTTCTAAGTTTGCATAAAGCCAACTAAAAGCAAGACAAGGGAAAATGTAAAACATTACCATTTCATAGTTTTTGGACAACTGTACCTTGTTTTTGTGAAAATGGGTGGCTGCAAATCTGCAATTTGCATCTTAACCGACTAAACAGAGAAGCTGATATCCACAACCAAGCCACGCTACAGGATTGCATTCTCAAATGAAAATGCAGAGCAGTCAAGATGGCCTACATATTCATCTTTGATACAACAGAAAGTGTATTTCCTCATTATACATTTTGGTCTACAGCTGCTTCCATTACAGTGTCCTAAAGCTCCCTGTTGACAGCATACAGCTTTTTACTTCAATATTTATGACATTTCAAATAAAAGAATATATTTATTTAAATAACGTCTTCCTGTAGATCATCAGCTTCATGGACCAGATGGTTTATTTCACAAAACTAGGAAGTCCTCAACTGAAACAGTTTGTTCAAATAAAATACTTTGAAAGTGATTTGATGAAGCATCTGTCCATCCCAGTATGACCCAGGTTTGGGTCCTGTTAAGTGCATCCTCATATGAGCGTTAGGAGGGAAATATATCTCACATTCATTTTTAAGTTCTAGCGTGTCCTATGACATCTAGTTTTTCCACTTCTGAGTTACATTTACAGTTGAATTTATTAACTATAAAGACATGAATAAAACACTTTTGTAAGAGTTATAAAGCAAAACTTTATTTATCCTCTAAGATAAAATTAGCCATAATGCTTCTCGTACTTCAAAATTATTTCACTCTCACTGCAATTTCAATTTCAGCAGGGTTTTCTTTTTTTTTATTCATTTATATATTTTATTTGTCACATAAGCCATTTGATTACTTTGGATACATAGCGGCAACTCATAACAATATAATTTTCTGGTTGGGTGTAGGTCATGGTAAGTTATGATAAAGCAATCATTTCATTTTTAGATGTTTAGGGCTTTTGTTTTATTAATTTATTTTAAACTGGACTGCTGTGTGAATTGTGACATGACGAGCATGATTATAAATTTGTGAACAATTCATACACAATTACTCTCATGACCAATAGAGGTCACATGCAAACTAATTAAAGTTCGTTTTTACTCACATGAGCAAACAAACCATGGGGTCGTATTTTGGAGGACAGTCTATAAAAAAACTATAAATAGCTTCATACTGTTTAATCAATTGAAGAATGTTACAGTAGAAAAGGAACCTGCTGGTATATTCTGTGTAAGTCACTGTGAACTACTAGAGACCAAACGCAGACAGCATCAGGCTACCAGATTTTTTGTGTACAGTGTTTATTGTAATAGGAGTGTCCAATCCGCGCGCACACACGCTGTGAAAACACTTCTTCTCGCCTGTGTGTTTCTTCAACACACACACACAGGAAGACAGACAGAGATAAGGCGAGGAGGAGCTCCACTACCGCACGACAGTCCGCGCAAACGGGAGGTTGTTCGACGTACTTGGATTACCGGGCAGTCAACTGTCACCGCTCAAAACGGCCACCGCAACCCTGTCCTCTCCTCTCCGCTCACGCGCGCACTTACGGTCATCAACTTATCTTATGGATTAATAAAGCTTGGCAAACCGCAGAAAGCCGTATGGTAGCAGTGTTAGATTATTTTTTTTAAACTAGTTGCTTTTCTTTGTCTGGACAACAAAAAGAAAAGTTGTTTTTATTATTATTATTTTTAACCAACTGCGGTAAATCGCGCAGAAGCTGAGAGTCGGTCTCGGTGGAAGGACTTCTTTGTGGAAGCTGATTCTCTTTTGCATGAAATTCTGCCACAGGAGCTCCATCATCTAAAACCTGTAAGTCACGGACTGAGATTTTTATTCGCTGACTTTTATTAGTAGTAGTATTTTATTTATAAGTGAGACAGAGAAAACATTTGGCTGATCTTACAGATCATATTTTGCCCTGATGCAAGAGAGCCAGGTGGGATTGGTTTAGGTTAATCCGAAATTAACTCATTTGAGATTTATATTCATGCTGTAATATTTTTACTTGCTTATGCTGCTTATAAAGGAAATGTTTAATTATAAAAGATTATTAATGGCTCTGTACAGATATTTTTCTGGCAAGGTTACAATAATGATTTTTTTTTTATTATTTTTTATTTTTTTTAAAGACAAAAAGAAAGTACTCAAAATAAATTATGGGGAGAAATCAATATTCATTGGGTGTTTAGGTTTTTCTTCTGAAAGAATCCTGATTGACAGATTATTTAATTGAGGTTAATGCTCAGAAATACCACAGTCATTTCAGGCAAATTGGAGACTCACATCTGCTGGAATTAAAACAAATTTATAGAGTTTTTTTTTTTATTAGTACAGTACAAACTGTGTAGACATGGCAGCTTTGAACCTCATCTAAACATGCCCCTTGCCTTCTCGTCAGAGAGAAGTCAAACGGATGATTCCTTAATACGTCACACATTCATACGTGCAAGACTACAAACACACATGATACCATTTTATTCCCACAGAGCATTCATGAATGTCTTGAGACAAAAACTAAAAACAAAAATGGAGCAGCTGTGAACGTGCAAAGTAACCAACATTAATGCTAAACACGATGCAGAAAAGTGACTCATATACACAGATTAAAGGTCAATGCATTCAACCTATCAGAACTTGCTGTATCAAGCACAATAAACACTAAAGGGAGACTTAAGCAGCTTTTTGCTTTTTTTTGCTCTCAGAAGGTACAGCTGACTTGCATGAGTGTTATTTTCATGAACCAGATTCATGAAAGACTGGAATTTATTTGTGCAATGCTTCGAACCAGCTTCATGCATGTAGCTCTGCATCAATTGTCTTAACAAATTTGCAGAGAGAGAAAATAGGCATTCCTTCATGGACCCACCGCCCACCAGCTGGGAAAAAAAATGAGCCATGACTGCTTCTGAATGCTGCCTCACTTCAAGCTCTAGTAGCAGAAACTAATAAAACTGAGCAACATGTCAGCAGGTATATTAGGATTTTTCTTTTAGGGATTTCTTTGGGTTTATGTGACTTAGTTCAGAGTGTTAGCTTGTGTCATCAGGGGTTTTATTAGAGGCTTAACTGGCATCAGTGAGCAAGTATGGCTGCAAGCTATAGCAACCTCTTATATGCAGAACTCCCATATATGTATACTATGCAAAACCAAAGACAGGAATAGCAACAAACACAATTGGGCTGTCAGAGAAGGAAAATTCAGAAGCATCCCAGAGTGAGAGAGAGGCAGCCTTGAGGAGGGTTGTGCAGACAGACGAGCTGAGATATGTAAGGTGCCCTGCAGTGATAGGGGTCTGGTGTGTCTGGCTGCTTTCTGAGACTCGGAGATAAATTTGTCATTCATCGTGCCACAAGCAATCTGTCTGGTTGTGGGTCGACCTGTCTGTGTGGTCAGTAGCGGGTGGTCGCTCTCCGTTTCAAGAGGACAGAAAAAGAAGACAGAGGTCAGCATGAAAAGAAATATATCTCTTTGGAGGAACAGTTAGCCTCCAATTAAAAAAAAAAAAAGTCTTTAATCCAGGTTCAGCAGCATTTTGTACTATAATGAACGGGCTTTTAAAGCTTTCTTTCTGTGTGTATCTAGATGAATAATTGGGGAGGAGCAATGCAGCTTTTTAGTGCTTTTATATTTTATTTTGGACCACGGTCCCTCTGTGACTGTGTGGCATTTAGGTCAGTCTCTATGGGAAAACATTTACACACAGCACAAACATAAACACACAACTCTACACACTAAGCATGCACAGCTTCTGTCTCCTTCCCTGAACACCCCCCCCCCCCCCCCCCCCCCCCCCCCCTACACACACACACACACACACACAATAAAACACACACACAGTCACGCAATTGAGGCCCATCACTCAGTGCAGTTCAGACATCCTCTGACTGTTGCCAATCCTCAGTATTAATCAAGCTAATGGTGCATGTTATACTCATAGATACATGAAATGACCCTGAATGTTGCTCTTTCTCTGTGTCTGAGCATCATAATCGGCACTATCATGAACAAAACTGCGCTCAATTTACTCCATAGGGTTGTGATGCACTTCTTGGATTGTCTAACACTTTCTTGGCAAAAGAAATCAGTGATGAATCATAAGAACTGACATGAAGAGTTGTCATTGTGGAAAAAACTCTCCATGCAAAAGCCACTTGGATGGTAGGGATAATTTTGCTGTCATGCAATCAATTATACCCAGTGGTTTTCAAACTTTTAAGGAGTAGCCAGCCTTGCTGTGTGTTCCAAGAAAAGGAAAGATCATGAATAAGATGCAGAGATCCCATGTTAGCAAGTCATATATCTGGATAAGACAGATCCAAGAGTGCGGTTTAACCTTTTCGATAACAACAAAGTGAGACAGCTCTGTCGGAATCAAAGGCAAGACTTCTTTCATGCTGACACACATGTATCATTTGGCAGCACACGGCAGTAACTGTGAAGTGATAAAAAAGAAGATTATAAAGTAGTATGAGACACTAAAGTTGACTTAGCTGGAGCTATTGAGAAAGTTGGACATGTTATAGGATGTGTCAAGAAAATGAAATGTTATAATATACGTATACAGCCCATCTTTCACATTACTCCACTCTCCTTGCTCTCTCTCTGTGTGCATGAGTCAGATATTTACTTTATTCAGCACAAACAATGTTTGGGATTTTCCATGATGTTAGGCAGATCTGTTAAATTTAATTTCACAGTCATCTGTTTCAGTCATCTACCCCCCATTAAGCTGTTTGCTAAGTGCAGGTGTTTGGATGATAAGTCAAAGGAACAAGAAGCATTTCAATGTGATTTGAGGCCAAACTGAGGAGAGTAAAATATATTTATCTCAGCATGACTGTTAATGTAACGCAAATAGAATCATGCATTTTATGGTCTGAGCAGTGAGGACTCTGAAGTAGTATCAATAGGTGGCGCTATAATAGAGCAAATATCTGATGGCCTAAAACAGAGTAGTGAGTCTTTGTGATAAAGTATAAAGTTTTAAAAATATTATTAAAATAGTTTTTTTCCCTTTTGCTTGTTATTTTTGTTCCTTTAATAATACCAACTCCTGAAGATGCTTCAGCTGCACAGCTGATAGCAACACAGGCTCCCTTAGTATTTTTACTGATTCAGTCTTCTCCATTAAAAATTATAAGTTGTTAGAACGTCAGTGGGCGTACACTTTCACATTATCTTCTAATTATTTTTACACAAGTAATCATGCAAATTTACATTAAAAATCACATTACAGGTTAAAAACTTCTAAAGCAATATGTCAAAATCAAAGAAAAGTCTTTTCTGAGCTTGGTGTAACGTAAAGAAAGCTATTATAGATGGTGCAGCAAGTCATTATCAAAAATGTGTTGTTCTGTGCTGAAAACTGATTAAAGCCTCCTTTCAACTGTTAAATTGGGGTTTTAATGCAAACTCAGTGCTCCTGACATATTTCTAAATTTCCAAGAAGCTAAGAGAGTTGTTGACTCTCTTTTATACCCAGAATCTGCTGTTTAAGCTGCTGTTAGTATGTGGTCACCAGCTCACAACAAGTCACAATTATTCCTTTTGCTATTAATTACAAGACACAAATACTGAGTCAGAATGGAGGTGGATTTTTGATTTTTTTACAGTATGTGATAAAGCCTTTAACAGGAACACTCCTCATGTTTTGCTTTGGTATTTAAGATTTTCTTCATGTCATTTATTGTAATTGGTGGTCATGTTTTCAGATAATTTAATCTTTTTCCCCCTTTTTTATTTATCCCCCCGCCAAGATATCGGCCTCCTTTTTGTGTCTGTATCAGTGGCCAGACTGACACGTTGGTTTGGCTCTACTTGTTCTGTTTCATTTTCTCTGTCTCTGTCTTCTCTCTTCATCTCTGTCCTTTTGCTCTTTGTCCTTCACATTTAATTGCATTCTCCGTCTCTCCACTCTTTCGCCTATCTCCCTATTCCCTCTGTTCCCTCTCGTTTTTTCAAATCCTTTCACCTTGTTGCTCCTTCGTGCAGTTGGAAAACACTTCCCGAGGGGTTTCACGTGCCTTAGTGTCAGCTACTGATAGCCTTCTGTCGTGCAGAGAGACACGCAGTCACAGTGTGAACATAACTCAGGATCACTGGCTCACGCAGAAGGAACTACTGACAGTTTTTGGAATTTAAAAAATCCAAAACCCTGCAAAATGAATCAACTCGCCACAATCTTCTTTTCCTGTCTTTCTGCACTTCCTTTTACCAACCAGGTGTCCAGATTAACACAACAAATATGCTATGTGATGCTTTTTTTCTCTGAATAAACGCTGACATTTAGAGAAGTGCAGCTGAGTATTTTTGGCCCTGTCCTGTGAATTGGGGCCAAAATTATGCAGCATTACAGCAACTATCTGTATTTGTGCCTACAATTAAGATAGGAATAGTGCCATGTCAGAGAAAACAAGACAAGAGTATTAAGGAAACATTTTGACATTTTAAAGAGAACACTTATTTGTCTTTTTTCAAATCAAATAAAAATCAAACTTTATTTATAAAGCACTTTTCATGTAACCAGCAACACAAAGTGCTTTACATATTAAAAACTGTTTCTGCATATTAAGCCTTCACACACCAAATTATACAACAGCAATTTAAAGACACACACCTCATAATAATCTTCTTCACACACTATTACACACAGCCACACAAATGTAATAAAAGTGCAAACATGAACCCCTAGTTTGTGTCTCTTAACTGAATGTAGATATAAAAATGTTAATATAAATAAACATCTTTTGTCAAGACTTAAGCAGGGACTGGTAGAACGTTCATGTTCATAAAAATCATGTAAAGGTAATTGGGATACATGAGCGCTGAATTCTGGGCTTTACACATTAAATTGTGGATTGTCTGGAAGCTGACAACGTATTTATCTAAAGAAAAATAAACAGCACACACTACATCATAATTCAAATAAATGGGTCTGTCAGGTATCCTGTTGTAGATCCATTTTCACAGTTAATTACCTTACCTGCTTGAAGTAAGGTATGGGCATGATATACTCGTTTGGCTTCTTGAATATGCAAGTTTCTTCTGTTTATAGATGAATACATTTCATAAAATAAAATTGAGCGTTAAGATCTGCTATGCAAACAAAGCGTACCACACCCGGATAATGTAGCTGAATCACTTCTGCTTGTATATGCTCATCCAAACTCACACAGCCTTAGAAACTCAACACATGCTCCACAGTTCCATCTTTTTGCATCTTTTTGTAAAAATACAAAAATGTAAGCATGTATTAATCCGGCCAAGTTCCCAAGGAAGCCACTCTAATTCACATATTTTTTATATTCTCTTGTCAAATGGCAAAATGCTTTTTAAAAATTCTGTCTGTAAAGCAGCATTCACAAGCGCCTAAAGCATAATGAAGCTGTCACTCCTTTCAAATAAAATCCTGGTTTTAGAACTGCAGCATAATCTGACAAAATCTCCATTTAAGGCACTTAAATACATCTGGGCAGTAATTTCAGCTCTACTTCCATGTGTGATGATCCCCCACAGAGAAAGTTAGATGAGGCAGAAAGTCTTGAATATTGTTCATTCTGTCCACAGCTACTCTGTGTTGGACATATCAGGACAAGGACATTTGTTCAATGAAATGACCAGGGTGAACTTAAATTGTAGCTTAGCTCCAATGTGCATGGAACCACACTCGTGTGTTTGTTTGTATGTTATAATGAGGACCACAACCTGTTAGGACGCCAACATATCTGGACCTCCTGTAAACCAGTTTGGTCTTCATGAGTCCAAAGTGATCTTTGAGGGACAAATAATATTCAAATCATTTTGCAGGCGTTAAATGTGACAATCCAGTGGATAAGTAGCCTGCCTCATCACAGATAAACACAGAAGGCACAGAGCTTTTTGAAAATCTTTGACAGTGAACAAAATATCATTCAGATGATAAATGATTCAGAAATCATTTTTGAGGCTCAGAGTAATGTCGTGACACGTCCGTCTGCATAGAAGACCCCTGCAGTTCAGCATTGAAGTCTCACTCTTAAGGAGCTTGAAAACAAAGCCCAGTAGTTTGTGGTAATTAATGTGCTTGTCTTTTCCTCCTTCAAGGACAGCTGTGTGCGTTCTGTGAGAAGCTGGTAATTTTGACTTATTACAATATCCCTAGACTATCAGACTATTCAATGATTTCCTTTGCAGCTCAGCTCTTTTTCATCCTCATATTGGCTCATACTCATGATGACTCACAGGCTCGGCTGTAATACTGGGTGTAATCACCTGCTATTAAGGGTTTTTTAGTGATTGATCGAGGCCATCTAGGGAAAGCTATTATACAGACTTTAGAAATGTTGACCAGTGTGTTTTTGTATTTTCTAGTACATCTAGTTTTTTCTAGGTCTGTGTGTTGAAGTCTGGTAGCATAGCTTCATGGTGACTGCAGCCTTGTTGCTTTTCAAAAGCAGGAAGTCATTACTTACTGTTCCTGTGCAATTTTTCATCACTTATGGAGCGTTTGCACAAACATACTCCATGCATCATGAGTGTGAAACTTCAAACACTGCCTTTTTTCAGCCTCAGCAGTGATGTCTATGATCTCAAGTGCCAACACACCCCCACGTCCTCTCCGTCTTCTTGATCATTCTTGGTACTTGAACAGTAATAGTGAGTAAGAGCAGCATAGATGGTCCATGCAGACTCTTTCTGAGGGTTTGAAAGGGCGGCAGAATGAGAGTTAAGGAGCTTGTTGTGCAAAGAAAGTTTTTTTACCACAATATTGCTGTTTTGTTCACAGGTCTTCTGGTCACATCACTTTCTGACTCTATCTATTGTCTCTATTCTCACTATTTAAACTACCATTTTGGACACATTTTCCCTTTAAATCCACTGGCAAAGTGTATCCAAACATTTGACTGGAAGTGTATGTTATTGCTCCTAATAATGACTGAATTTATATTTGGTCATTTTCCTTCCATGCTTCCTGTCATTACTTTATTTACTTTCTCCTTTTGTCATTTGTTTCCTTTTTTATCTTCATGTCATTATACTAAAGAACTGCTGGAAAGCTTGTGCTGTTACTTAGTCATCCCTCTGGCTACTGTTTGTACTTGTGACAGCACAGATCTCTCTCACTCTACTTATCTCTCTTGGTCTGTTTACAGCTTGTGACACCCAAACACAACCTGCTCCGTGACCCAGCAGAGGATTCAAGGAACTCTTTTACCCATAAGGGGAATTGTTGTTAATGCCCTTCAGCTGAAGTTCAGTGGCAGAGATACTTATTTAATTGTTTTTTTCTTAGTCCTTGGCTATAGTGTCCTTTTGGTCCAAGTGCACATGGATGTAAGTGGATGGTTAGCAATGCAGGATAGAATCCCAACAGGATCTGTGCAGTTTTCAGTGAGCAAGTTTTTGATTAATCCTGTCAATATGTTCTTTTTAGTTAAGAAATGGTTTTATCTTAGAAAAAAAAGATTTGTTATGATGCTGTTTAATAATTGCATTGATTATCTTAAAAGTAATGCAGTAGAAATGAGTGGGGAAGATTTAATTGTTCACTTTTTTTGCCCGATTGTTTTATTGACTGGTAGCAAAATTAAATTATGTAGAAAAGCATGTTTAATCTGAAAAAGAACAGCAAAGACTGAGATGGGTCATTCTGTGGCAGACTGAGTAAGTGATTATTATTACTATTATTATTAGTAGTAATTTTCATTTTATTTTCATGGAGGGATGTTGAAGATATGAATTATTATCTGCAGATGGAGAGGGAATCAAGAGCACCGTTAAGTCACATAGATGACAGCACAGGCTTGGCCTCAGCCCATATGTCAGCCCATCTTTCCTCAGTTTGAAATGTCTCTGGAGATATTGAGGGTTATTTTTAAGCCAAAATATGAAGAAGAAAAAAAAAAAATCAAAATGGGCCTATTTTCTTTTTTCATTTATCAGGTTTTGTTAAGAGCTACATATCGAATGTTTTATGTTCATGAATACAAACATGGTTTTATGCATTTTTATTACATTTCCTTTTTTCTTAAGAAATTATGCACAGTTAAAAAAAAAGAAAAGAAAATTTTGTTATTTGATTGTAACAAAAATAATCATTTTGAGCTCCAAAATACTACTGTGCTTCAAAAATGTACGTAAACATATGAACTATACAAATAAATTAATATTACAAAATGTTTTATTTGGAGAAAAGTTACATTTATGTTATAGTTAAATGATTTATTATGAAACAAAGAACATAAATTCAAAGATTTCTTTTTTTTTCTTTTTCTTTCTTCTTACTACTTACATGTTATTTGGTAGTGTGTTGCAGTAGAGTTAAAGAGCACCACAACAACAGGAAACACAACATAAAGCAAAGATCTGGTGATCTGGTGCAGGGGTAGGCAAGCTCGGCCCTAAAGAACTCCTGCAGGTTTTAAATGTTTTCTTGCTCTAACATGCCTGCTTCAAATAAATGGATCCAACAGCTTATAAAATTCTGCTCAGTGACTCATTCATTTGAATTAGGTGTGTTGAAACAGGAAAACATCTAAAACTTGCAGGACCGTGGCTCTCTAAGACCAAACTTGATCCCCTGATCTACTGTATACATCAGGGATCGCCAGCTTCAAACCTCTTGGGCCAGTGTCCTGCAGGTTTTAGATGTTTCCCTGTGGCAACACACCTTATTCAAATGAAATAACTTTCCAACAACTTGTCAAGTTCTGCACCAGCCTATTAACGACCCATTAATTTGATTCAGGTGTGTTGCATCAGGGAAACATCTAACACCTTCAGGAATGGCTCAAGAGGTCCAGAGTTGTTGATCCCTGATATACATATTGTAGGGATGATAAAAACTCATTTATTGCAGGTGTGATGATTGGAAATAAGGGCCAGACAGCCGTGATGCTGTAACCGACCTTACACCAGTATAAATCCAGCTTATGTTGCACTCACAAAAAAGACTTGTTAATTTTTAGTTGTGTTATTGAATTAATTGTGTTAATCCAACAAAACTTATGCTTAAAACATTTTATGTAAGTGGTAATTGTTTCCATAATTTTATTACTTTCACCTAACAAGTAATTCTTTTTTCAGTGTGCATGTTATGCTTAAATAACATTATTTAAAACAGTTCAACCACTAAATATGATCTTATTTAAAATAAGCTTTGTTTTCAACAAAAGCTAATATGACAGACACCTTTGCTTTTTTTGGTTCTAAGTCTAACAAATTAAAAATTAAAAGTCAAAAAACACAGTACTCATATAAAATGGCATTATAGCTATAAAGTGAGTGATTTGTTAAATATTCCTAACTCACTTGAAATATAATGAATTGTTATTTAATAATTTGCTGGACGGGAGCGGCATGACTTATTTTTTCATTTATTTATTTTTTTGTTGTTTGATTTGCTCCTCATTAACAGCTCCATGCATCTTCTTGAGGTCTATACAGTAATAGTACAACATGATTCTATTCTTAACACCTATAAAAATACAGATACTGAACATACATATCAACATCAGTTCCAACAAGGCTGCACAATCCCCACCCCAAAAATTCAGATCAGATCACTGATGTTGATTCAGTTCATTATGAAAAATATGAGCAAATGTCAAATATTAGGTAGATCCTCCTGATTCCACCAAAAGAGCTCTGACCAGTCAGTACAAGGACCATCTGAAGACATTCTTTCATGTGTGGTACCAGGCTGTCAGCAGTTGATCCCTCAGGCCCTGTGGGTTGTATGGTGGGATCTTTGTGGATTGGGGTTGCTTTCCACAGATGGCATCAGATCTTATCCGTTTGGTATCTGGAAAAATTTAAATCCATGTGAATACATGAGACTCTCAGTTGTGTTATTTCTCATGCAATTTTTGCAGGGCCCGCTGCTCTCTTGCAGGGTGAGGCTGCTATCGTGAATGCACAAAATTGGAAAAAGTATTCCTTTATGTATTAAAAGCTGTTTTGTAGTCATCATAACTTTGCATGAAAAAGGAAAACCACATGACTTTAATACTCACCAGGCCAACGCAAACTTTATGAAGCAAAACAACCTTAAAAAAATAATCTAATCTAAAATGAATGTGTAAAGCATTTTTACTAAATTATCTACTAAACCAATAAATTTGCACTTAGTTGATTTCACTCCAACTACAGAGAAGACTGTGAAGTTTGAGGACAACCATGTCTCCATGCTGAAACTGCTAATGGATTATTATGAGCCTGACTGTAATACTATAGTAACATCACAGGACACCAGTCACATCAATGTACATTCATCTACTGATTAGTTAATAGTGGGGCAATTTGCTGTGTACTTTGCTGGCCATACACTTCCAGGGCTGGAAATGGTTGCCATCAGCATGGCACAGATAATGGTAATGGCATCAGACAGAGAGGAAATGGGAAACAGAGAGACTCTCTTCACCTCTGCCAATGCATGCTAGGTTTTGTGTGTCTGTGGATGTGTAAGTGCTAATACGGAACATGTGGAGTGGTATTAAGCCATCTGCACACATCTCCAATATGTCCAGCCCAAACGCTGTCAAAATACCAGCAGCCGCTGCAAATAATGGATTTGCGTTCTGATAAATCACTTTGGATTATAAATGAATGCACACGTTTGCAATCAAGCCAACCAAAAAGTTATCTGGCTGTTACGTACAACTTCTTCCTTCTCATCTTTCGGAGACTAATTTAAGGACTAATTTAAAAACTGAGGTTCATATCATTAACTCATTAGGTTATTTTTAAAGCAGTGACCTTAAGTTTGGATCAGACATTTTAATGTGCTCAGTTTGTATAAAACTCCTGCTGAATGGCAATGAGTTTACATGCTCTGTGTTGCTCTTTCTCTGAAGAAATACTGATTTCAAATAAAGGGATATTTGATATGATTATGCAGGCAAAGCAACATGATTGATATATTCGCACCTACACACACGTTTCATCATTACAAACTCAGAAGAATAAAAAAAACCTGTCAAAATACCTAATGCAGCATAGAAAAGTAGATAACTGATAGATAAACTAATTAAACTCTGTGCGTCTGTGCATCATTTCATTTGAATCTTGCACGTTTTGCTTAGCTGTGAACAATAAACATTGCATTATTAAATATTCATGTTGCAGCAAACTACTTGAAAATAGAAAATGTAGGGAAACTACAATGACTATATAACTGCTGTATATCAGTGGCAGATAACAGCAAACAAAATGCAGTCTGGTGAACTTTGTTTTGGCTGTGTGTGTTTTATTCTAATTAGTGGTTTGAGGAGAGAAACCTGTCTGACACAGTTTTTTAATGTTTCCTTTTGCCAGGCTCAGGTGCTCAGCTGCCTGTGCCGAATTTATACAGAGAGCGGACCGCACACACAGTGGCAGACAGTGGGCTGAACTATTATGGGGCAAAGGAGGAGAGTAATCTTACTTTTTTCAAAAGTTTAATTTATTTTATTTTTTTTGTATTTGTACCTTCAAATGTAGATACTTACTGGCTGCATGTGTAGCTCAATTTAAAACTGAATGGTTGAAGTTAACTCATGAGCGTGTAAACGTCATTGTACTGTAGTTACATCACTGTGTCTTTAGAACCATCAGGGCTCTACTTGTCTTGATTGTATTGTTGAAGTAAATGGGACGTAAAAATTGTCTCATCACCTTTAATGGTTTTGCACATATTCATGAAACTCTCAGAAGCTATATATATGAATGAACAACAGTTACATAGTACTGGTTTAACCTAAACTTTTATAAAAAAACATGGTCACTTCTGCCAGTGAAAACAGAGGTTGGGAAAAAATGGACCTGGATATTTGCACATGAAATGTATTAATTTTGTTGTCACCACGTCTTTGAACTGCAGCCAAAAATCCATTCACTGTTCAAGCCATCTTAATGTGGTGTTTGTGGCTGCTGTAACCAGGGTGCTGAGGTATACTACACTTCTTTATTTGATATTACATTGAGCAATAGTGAATGAGCCTTGCAAAGACAGGAGGAAAGTATTATGCATTCAGCATAAAGTGAGACATATTTCAGATGATGATGATGTACTTTTACCCACTGTAGACTCAATAGGCCTTACAAGAAGATAGTCTGCATGCAGTCTCTTGTTTTGCTCACAAGCAGAGCCTACTGGAGCTTTAAATTGTATTATTTTGATGTGTAAATAGATGCTCTCGGAAAATGCGTGTTCTTGTGTGGGAGAGGTGCCTTCCTTCCATCCCCAGTAACATAATAAGACGTGTTATTCAGGGACAATAAAAATCTCATGCCATATATGTTGATGATTAGGGAACCTCGGCATGGGTTTAGTTTCATTCCATCCAATTTTGCCCAGGCAGCAGCTTTCAGGCTTGTCATCATCCTCTAATCAACGTCAGCTTTTTCAAATGTGTCCCACAACTTCCAACATTGTTTTATAACTTTTGGAAGAGTTTTTTTTTTTTTTTTCCACTCAGCATATGTTAGGGAAATGGCTGTTATTATGAGAGGCATTCATATTGAGCTGAGCAGCTGTCTAAAGTCAACAAAGTGACTGGAGTTGGTTGTGTGTTTGTGTGTGAGGCTGATCTGCCTGTACTGAATGATGTGCTGAGGAAGATTAGTTTGGAGATCACTCTGATTTTCTATTTCTTTTACTGAAAATAATTCATGGTCTGCTATTAGAGGAAAATAGTGTGTCAATCTGTACAAATGAGCACCAGGGCCTCAAAGGCTGTTTTTTTTATATGAAAATTGTGTATATTAAAGTCAAGGTCATAACAAACAGAAATATGCCGTATACAGCAGGATTCAGCGGTGAATAATAAAACTGTTCTCTGTTGTGATTAGAAAACATTTTTCTGCTACAATTACTCGTTTATTGTTGTGTTTTTGAGTGCTTTTTGTACTCAGAAAAGAGACTTGACATTTCATAGTGACATTTTCATAATGCTCTTTTTTTAGTGCGTCATACAAGCAGGATGCAGTCGGTCATGGACGCTGTGTCCTCATTGATTTGGGACGAAATGAAACAACAGTCTGAGTTCTGGATCAAAGCTTAATACGCCTGTTGGCGTATTAACTGACAATCACCACAAATACGCTGTTTTTTGCTTATTATGCTCATTTGTTTTATAGCAGAATTAGATGTATCACCAGTTATAGTCATGCAGCAAATCCATTTGGTTGAAGGCAAGCACGAACTACAAGGAAATTCATGCTTTCCATGTTTGTGTGCACATGTTTACATGCGCTTATAAATTGGGACTGTGCAGCTGTCCACACAGTTGTCCCAGTGCTTCCCAATGGGGATGTAATCTGTCTACGGTACATTGCAGAGGTACAAATTATAGCAATTCTGCTTAAGCTCTTCTCAAAATAAGTATCCACGTTGTTCTTGTGATTCTGGTGTAGTCTTAAGGAATGGAGATCAATCAAGGCATATGTATTGACAACATACACAGTCCACATGGTTACAAATATTTATGCTTCATACCACAGAGGGATCCAGTGTTCACCTTGCGGACTCAGAGGATGATGAAATTTACATTGAATAGGCTTTGTAGCTGAGTGGAAATGTAGACCACAAATTGCTTTTAAGGGGATGTTATCTGGTGCTACTTAGTAAATGGAGTGTTTTAAAATCAACTAAAAGTCCTGATATTTCATTGGGAACCAGTAAAGCTTTGTCTGTAGAAGGAGACATACATTTATCCTTCTGGCACAGAAATGCCCCACTAATGGATTTTCATCACGTTGTACAAAAGTCATGGATGGATGATCATCAGTCCTGCATTCACAGAGACATAAAGACACAAGTATGCACAATATGTATGCAAGAACAGACGGAAAATGCAACAGTTGCGCATTTATACAAAGAAAAAGCAAAACATCAATATATCAGTCTTAGTTATGAAACTGAATCTATTCTGTATTTACATATATATTATTACAGCATTAACATCAGCAATATCTGATTGTACATCTGGATGTTTCAGCAGATGAAACGATGGTTCAGTGAGCTAAATGCTCATTAATAGTATAGCTGCCCCCCCTTTTTTTTTCATTGTCATATGCTCAAATCTGACTTATTGATGTGCAGCCACTTTATGACTTAATAATATCAGGTATGCATATTTAAAGAGTTTGTTTCCAGAGAAATGAAAAATGATTATTAGGGAATATGCTGAAATGGAACATGATCACACAACAATGCTCCCAGTAATACATTTTTTGAGGGTTATTGTAAAAACACAATGGGTTTTCCTCACATAAACTATGTCAAATACAGGAAGAGCCTGTAATCCCTCAGTAAAGCTCGCTCAGAGCCTGAAGGAGAAATATCAGATAGCTCGCTGTCCTCAAATGCAAATGATCTGAGATCATTTTAATGTTTTCTACTTTTTCGTAGGGATTTACTAAAACCCAGTCTGTTTCAGTCATGAGGGTTTCAATTAGCATTTTTCTGTAAGTATCTTGATTTAAATGCACATGCAGTTTTACTCCTGGCAAACTTTATTTGTTTAGCATATTTCATGTGCAAGACTATTCAGTAAATACATACAGTAAAGATTAAAAGCATTACAGGTGGTGCAAAGAAAGCATTAAAAGTAGTAAAAGACAGCGACAAATAGCAAAAATCACAATAAAATTATAAATTACATTAAAATGATTAAAAGGAATATAAGTTAAAATGTTATTGTGCAGATTTGATGCATAAGCACAGGAGATTTTTTTAAGACTGCATTTCTCAGTGGAAAGAAGCTCTGACCTGAACTATGAGGAGAATTTAAAAACATTTCAATCATAGCAAACACAGTGCAAGAGTTGTTGACATTCTCTTTAATGATTTCAGATAATCATTTCAGCAGCTCTCTGACCTTTCACAGCTCATTGTCGTACATTACTCAGGTTTTGTTTTTACAGAATTTGAAGTTTATTTTTCCGCCACTTCAGCTCAGTTTTCCTGCATTCTCTTTTTAGGCTGGGGACCACATGATTTTTTCTCCAAGGTGTTTTCTGTTTGCTCAAGGTGCTCTTGATTCTTATCAGTAAAACAGCATCCATTACATTCAAGATTTTCAGACTGAAATGATTCAGGAGTCCATCAACTGACTCTGCACTGGTTGTTGGTAACATAGCTATGGCCTCCACAAACTGAGCACTTGTTCTTTTATTAATGTCCCTCTTCCTAACTGAGAAGCAGGCTGTTTGGACACTCTGAGTGATCGGTAAATCAAACAAAACACAGAAATGGTCCGACAAGGTCAAGTCAGCGACCACGACAGAAGAAATATCAATACCTTTAAAACAACCAGGTCCAGGATGTGACCTCGAATGTGGCTTACTCTAAACCCATTTGGAATATTCAGATGTGGTATTGTGAATGTTGTCTTTGCAGGCACAAAATGTCAATAAGAGTGAGACAGTGCAGTGCAGGTTATGTCTGGATTAAATGTATATTGATTTAGAGAATTGGTTGTTTGATGTCTTGGAAATGTGTTCCAGTATCTGCTAAAGATTATCCCATGATGGAAAATATAATGGTGAAAAATGTGCAAACAGAGCAGTAGTATTTTGTATGCATTAAACTGTGTGTTTGTGTGTACATGGTGTTATTTATTTCAACCTTATTGGATCACGCAGGGCTTGTGAAACCATCTGAGCCTAAAATGATTGTGCTGTGTCTCTGGTGTGTTTTTGTTATACTTGTGTTTACAGAAATACTTCTGTCAACTTCTTTTTCTTTCCTCCCACCTTCCCTGATTTATTATTAAGAATGTTTATTCCATTCACCCACTGTACATCCCAGAGCTATTAGTTGTTCCAATAAGTAGCTATCATTTCCATTTGAATAAGCCCTTACTCTCTGACGCTCTTTAAACTGTCTTGTTTGAGTTCATGATTGAGTAGTAGGATTGGTTGGATGTCTACCCTCGGGGCTCCTGATCTTGTCCTGTGGGATCCATTCTCTGTCTGATTGCAGATCTTGATCCAGGAGGGCTCATCTTTTAGCTTTGATTTGTAGCACCTCTCCTCTGCTAATGCTCCTACAAGTTAATTTGTGCAGCAATAGTGTGCCTGTTGTCCAGTGTACATGTCTAGTTCAGAATTCCATTTGCTCCATTGCATTTAGTAAAGCCTTCAGTGTGGTGCGTTGGAGTAAAAATAGTCTTTAAACTTGTTCAAGTCAGGGGCTCAGCTTGCAAAGCAAAGCCTCTAATGTCTGCAATTTCAGTCCTCTTTGACATTTTGGGAAAATTGTTTAAGGATTGATCTCATGTCTGTTCTAAATGGGGATCTAATGTCTTCCAGAGGTTTATAGTATCATAGCACAACAGTTCTCAGAGCATTATTTGATTGAAAAAACATATAAAAGATAAATAAATTGCCCAAACGTGTCTACGCAGGGCCAAATCATGGTGTAAAGATTATTTTATAGACATAGATTTAACGGTAACATATAGCTGAGATTTCACCAGGAGTAACAGTATAGATATAGAGCGATTGGATGTTAAACTTGAGATCTTATTAGCACTTGTCATAACTTACTGTGCTGCACAGTTTTGTTGCTCCGAGTGTCACACAGTGTGATACCAGGGAAAATTGTGTCCGTATTGTTATTCCTAAATTTAAATTTTCTTAAAATTACTGTTTTAACTTCAGATTTATCTTCTCTGCAGAACACAGTTGATACAGTTTGTTCTTTTCAACATTTATATAAAACATTAAATGTTTTGAAAATGTGTCTTTGTGTGGACCACGTTTCAGGCTTCAGTGAATATATTTGAAAAAATATCTCCAAAACAACCAAAAGTAACTTGCTCTCAACTCAAAGCTAAATAAAGTGAGTATGTATTTCAGATGTGTTGATGTTATAAACGTATTACTGACGTCAGACCCAGGGGAAATGTGGGCCAGCAGCACACAGCACACATGCTGTGGAGCCACTAAACAATAAAGACAGTTTGCTCAGGACAGAGCTTATTTATTATCCTCAACTCATAACATACACTTGCATAAAATGCATCCACTTAACATTATCTCCCTGTTCTGACTAAAGATATAACAGAAGAAACATAAAGCCAAAGTGCATCCATATCATAGATTCCTTACGTATGAAAATCAGTACAATTTATTTTAAAACTATTCAACATAACTACGAATGCACATATTATTTACTCACTTACAAGCAAGTACTTTGCACACTTGCTTTTAGAGGTGGCAGTTAATGATTTGGCAGTAAGCACCAGAATCTATGAAAGTAGTTTAATTACAAGACTTCTTTCATCAACATCGAATGTCTTACTGGCAAATGAACATCTGTAGAAAGTATCTAAATTTAAAGGCATTAACAATTAGATTCAGTTTTTAAAGCTGCTATGCATCTGACATTCAGTAAAGCATGCTGTCAACCATATGATTGTCTATAAAACAAACACCTTATGAATCAAACATCTTAAAAGTCTCTTGGGATAAAAGAAATCATACATGTCTAGTATTCAGAGGGAGAGAACATTAGCCCACGATTAGTCCAACAATATCAAAGTCTGCCTAACAGCACATCTAATGTTGAGTAATAAATTGTAGATGAAGTTTAAATCCTATAATTCATAGGTGTATTGTTGAAGAGGGCGTTATATGCAACTTCTCTCTGATCGCCTAAAGCCAAGCTAAAATTTCACCTATTCTTCCATGAAAGGAATCTACAGAATATGGATGGGACTTCCTCAGTAAAAGTGAGTCTTCGTCAAGCATCTATGAAAATAACTGGGTACTGGAAGTAACTGCAGCCACTTTTATAGAAATTACTGCAATGCAGAAAAGAGTGAAGATAAACTTGGATGAACTTTTTTTTTTTTTTAGCTATGAGAGCCTACTGTAAGCCATTTCATTTCCAAGTTTAACTTACCCAATATGATATCAACTTGCTTTTAAAATTTTATTCTTTATTTGTTTTTCTAAATTGTCTATTCTTTTCTATTCTATCTATTTCTTAAATATTTTCATTTTATTGAAAGTACCTCTGAGATGAAATGTGTTTTCCTTGCTCTGTAACACCAAACCCAAACTTGGCAGAGATCGTACTGCTTTCACCATCTGTCATCTGCAGTCTCATTTTGGGGAATGAGACAAACAAATGTCATTGGTCGGTTGACAGATGTGATATATGCTCAGTGGAAAGTCAAGAGGAAATGAAAAGGCTGGGGAAGGGAAGGGATGCCAGATTAAAGGGCTTTGATCCCATGAAAATACCCTCTATTCAGGGGCAGATGTCTGTAAGCACCTGAAGCCATCCATGCTGACAAGCTGACGGTATAAAGTGACAGATAATCATTTTAGGTAATAAACAGAAAATTAGTGAGGAGATGTGATTGTCAGAGAAGGAGCGGCTCATTTGACAGCACAAAACCTGCAATCATCAACAAAGGCTTTACTGGTGATGGGAGGAGAAAGTCCACCACTCAGTAAAATATATAAATGTTTGGAAACTCAGTAAACACTGCTGGTTGGTCTCTGTTCTAATTAAAAATCCTGACATGTTTGGTAACAGTATGAAATGTAGACATTTTATTTTGAATAAATGTCACAATAAAAGCAGGTAATCTATAGTAAAATGTTCTTTTTACAGTGAAGCACCTGTTGCTAGTGGTCCTGCCAGATTGCAACATGTATACGTGTAAATGCAGAAAAAAGTCAAATTACTTAGATACAACACAAAGTTTTTAGAGAGCAGAACCCTTCCTAAGCTGTTTAGGAGCCTTGCAATTCAACACATTTGCAGGAAGTTTGAGCCTAGCACCAGAATCCAAGAAACAAAATCAGGCTTTTAAGTAAATCTCTACTCTCATGATGTGATGACATTAACATGAATTAAACCCCTGTGTGCATATCTGTCGAAGCTTTATAATTACACCAGTGCTGTTATTTTGTTAGCTGAACTGTTTCCATCACTGACAATGTTGAACATCTGATTATTACAATCTTCATGATTGGGAGGTTCGCTACTTTGCTACCACATCAGCTTATGCTGTTGCAGTTGGGCTTTTTGACTAAAGTACAGTTTTACATCTTACATTAGAATAGTGAAATATTTGTAGAATTGAAATTATTGCAGACATCTTTTTAATTAGCTTTGGGTGATGAGGTATAGCTCTTCCTTCTCATGAGGAAACTCAGTATGAAATGGCCATAACAAGCTTTTTTTTATCTATAAAAGATCTCCAACTTTTTACATGGAAAATAATTATCACACTCTGATGCTGGTTTGAGGTTTGGGGTTTGTCAACTCAACATGAGAGACAATGTATTATAGCGAGGGGTGGCTCAATCCCGATGAAGTTCAGTGCAACAGTTTTAGATTCTCTTATCAAACCATGGTAGATCCTTTCTAGAGTCAGTGTTTGGTTTGCCTGTTGCTGATCAGTCTAGAAACTGAGGAAGAAGATCAGTGTTTTGTGCAGAATACATTTAATTTTTTTGTGGTGATTTTAACAGTGTCGTGTTCGTCACTCTCATTTGGCTTGATAATCAATCTATCCTCTATACGTGCTCCAT
The DNA here is from genome assembly GCF_017639745.1 of Melanotaenia boesemani. Lineage (NCBI taxonomy): Eukaryota > Metazoa > Chordata > Actinopteri > Atheriniformes > Melanotaeniidae > Melanotaenia > Melanotaenia boesemani. Next base: position 13,521,933 of record NC_055698.1, on the reverse strand, counting down.
CCTGCACAGGGTCACTAGAGGTCTGGACACTATCCCAGATGTCATTACACGAGAGGTGGAGTACACCCTGGAGAGAGAGCCAGTCCATCATGGAGATGAATGACCATGCATGTGCACGGTCTAGTTAGGGTCATTGATGTTTTTGGATGATGGGAGGAACTCAAAGTACCTGGAGAAAACCCATGGGAAAGATCCTTTTTAGAGCCAGTGTTTGGTTTTGTATGCATGTAAAAGCTCCATGCAGAACCTCAGCTGGAAATATTTGAGCTGAAAACCTTGTTGTGAGATGACAGTGGTTACCACTTCACTCTATTGCTGCAAAATAATCCCTTAAAGAAAACCTAAAGCTAGTATTCCCTCGTGGCTTAATTTATGTGGCTGTACATTAATTCTGCTATCCAGGAACAAACAGGGAATCCCTCCTGCTAGCTTACGTAATGCTATTTGGCCCCAAACTTTGAAGACAGAACAATACAAAGTTTTGCTTACAATTCGTGTTTCACAAAAAAAGAAAAAAACAAAAACGTGTTTACTTCAGGACAGCTGACAATAAAAAGAAAGACATTATCTCCAAGTTGCATTACACACACACCATTGCTGACTGAGATGAATTGTTCAGGAGTGTTTCTGCATTGTTATAACCAAGCCTAGAGAAGGAATCGGTAAGATGGCTCCCTTTAGTCTGCCCGGAAAACATTAAATAAGTTAAAATTACTCATGATGTATGTTTCTACTGCTAGAAAGAAGTCAATGCCAGTTAGAGAAAAAAAATAGGGGAGGACATATACTTTATTGCACCAAAATGGCCAGTGGATTAAGGTAATGTATGTGGAAGTCTGTGGTGAGAAGATACCCAAGGGAGCTTGTTGCTGTGCTATTCATGTTTCCCTCATTAATCTACCTATATAGTCTCTCATCTCTCTTCTGTCAGCTCATTTAATTTCTCCCTGGCCTTGCAGGGGAAGTGTGTGGGATGTCATGGCATTAGAAGCCAGGTATAAATCACCTATTTGTACAGTCTGAATATTACAGAAGTCTTGTTTTGAACAACTGGTACACTACAGCACACAATGTTTTCCTGCTCCATCATCACTAGCCACATTTTTGCCAATTTGGTAAATAACAGGCAGGATTTCAGAGTGGTACTTGAGTGCAAACAGAAGAACTGTAACGAATAAAAATTGAACTGACTACAAATGAAAATTTGCTTTGTGTCCCCACCGGGAACTTTATTGTGAAAGTAATTAAATATCCTCAACTTTGGAAGATAAATCCAATCATGTGTAAGGCTATGTCTGTCCAGACAGTGAGAGCTGTGTGTGTTCAGCTGAATTTTAATTTGTCTGCTCATTATGAAGATGTGCTTTCTTTCCATAATTGGTTTGGTTTTGTACAGATTAAACTGTTTCAACATTCTTGGGTTGTTTGGGTTGTTGACACCAAATCAAGCCTCAAATATCTTTTACTGAACTAAGACTATAATTGGGATTGACTCATCAAAAACAATAAAACAAAATAAAAAAGTTCAATTGTTAAAATTGTAAATCAGTACACAAAATAATCAGCTTCCATCACTTTTATTAAATAAAAGAAAATCATCATAAACTGGATCCTAAAAAGAAGTTACAAAAATCTTGAAAAAATTAAACAAAATGACAAGTTCTTCTTTTTTTATATATATATTATTAAAACTACTACCTAAAAAAATGTACACAGTGGCACTATATGTGGCATCTATATGGCCCTATGTTTTTTTAACAGGCTCATCAGATATCCAAAATACCACCTTCACACTTGTTTTCTTCCATAATAGCCAATTTACTTATTGCTGATGGGACTCAAGCTCCTAGACTACACACACACACACACACACACACACAAAAAAAGTCTTACATTACATAACATAGAAAAATCATTGAAAAGATTTTCCATGAAGGAGAGAAACAACAACTCACGCTCACATTCAGTCCTAGGTAGAATTTGGAGACACCAATTAACCTAACATGCATATCTTTTGACTGTGGAAGGAAGCCGGAGTACTTGGAGAGAAAACCACATGTGCACAGAGAAAACATGCAAACTCCACACAGAAAGACCTGCCCTCTTTCCCAGATGATTTGACATCTCCTGTGACCTTAAAATATTGTGAGACCTTCTGTCTTAAAAGGCACATGACCACAGTCTGGCTAGACCGAAGTGCATCTAACAAATGATGAGCTGTTGAAATTCCTACAAATCGTACATGATTCACTTACTTTCATCTGGAGAAGTTAAAAAATGAAATGACACAGAGTGGACATCCACATAAATTGAGTTTTTTTTATACAATATTTAAAAGATTTGCAAACTAGTTCCATTTCCACATAAAAATTGATTCAATTTATTTTTAAAAAATGTTTTTGTAAAGATGGATTTTTTTAAAGAAATGTGTTTGTCCACATAAGACCACTACAAATGCTGTAGTATCAAAGCCAGGCCTGTAAGTGACGCTGTAATGTTGCCACATACATTAACCAAAACCAGAGAATAAGACATAAACTTGTGCAACGTAAACAAACATAAAGATGGCAGAAAATCAATTTAGCTGTAAAGCCATATCATGCTTAGTAGCTTCTGCAGCACGAATGCAACACTGTAATCCAGTGCCACTGTGTTGCAGGGCTTGTGCATGAAGATTTAGGGTAGGTGGACTTATGGTGTCATCAGTTCAGGAAAGATGTGTATGGTCTGCAAACGCAGAAAGGAACTGGTGGCATTTTTTAACATTTATTCACTTTGGGGCTTTCACTTTAGAAAATTTGCATTTTCAGGCTCCCAAAACGGCAGTTCTGTGTGGATGAACCGTCCAAAAGGTCAAAACCTTTAGCAGAAACAATTAAACTTATCTATGTGTGAACATGGCCTGAGAAACTGCTGTTATTTTGCATTGATAATAACAAGAGATTACAGTAATAAATGTACATTCCAAGGCCGGGCATTATTGTTTAAATAGGAGTTTCTATTTCCCATCTTTATAGAATTCAAGATTAGTGCCTAATCCCAATCCACTGACAATTTGTTAATTAGGGCTAAAGATCCAGTAAAACCAGTATTCTATATCCGAATGCTCTTCCACATACACAGCTCAAGAGCAAAATGGGAATAGGAAAGTGGAACGCAGACAGATGAGTTGAAAATACAATGTGTCACCCTATAGAGAACCTGTTTAATGTTAAAAGCTCTGCTAGCTGTTGAATCTTTCAGATCTGCCCTGAGAGCCTGAGGAAAAAAAAAAAAAAAACTTGGAAATGTGGCTGGATTGTGGTGAATGAGGCAAGTGGAGTGGGAAAGAAGCAAGAGCTTTTAGAGGGGAAAGATTGGACATGAAGGGAGGGAAGAAAAAAGGGGGAGCTGGAGTGAAGACAAAAGGGAATGAATGAAAGAGATATAGAAAAATGAGGTGAGGAGAGAAATAGATTAAAGGAATAAAAGATATATGGAAGTAAAAATAGGCCAGAGAGGAAATGAGAATGCAAAGGAAAGTAGGAGAAGGGGAAGGTAAGTGTGTGGGGAGAAAAAGACACAAGCTTGTGCTTTTTTTTTTTAAACCTGAACTGAAGAGGATGACATTCATTTTATTTTTGTCTTCATATACAGTAGAGTGTGACAACATGAACAAGTCAACCTGCAGAGCTTTCATTGCTTTTATCATTTATCTATTTCCCCTCAGTCCTTAAAGACGGAAACATGACAGCTTGAAAACATGACTCAGAGGTACAGAATAGTGACTGATCTACTTACAGCATGAGCCTGGCAACCTCATCTCACAGAAATTGGATGGTGGCGACACATTATGTGCTATTTTGTGCTGGTAGCACAGAAACAATGAAAATATGTCAGCAGATGTGATGGACATTTGTCCCTGGATATGCTGGACACATGAAAATGCATGAAAGTATGGAAGAGATTGAATTTCATCAAAGAAACCCTAGTCTTTGTTTTTTTTTAAATTACAAACATTTTTCCATGTGCCCATTGAAGTTTATCTAGGTTACTGTTACTTGAAACCAACAACTTAATTTCTGTTGCGCTCTGCATGAATGGTGATGGTGTCTACCGGGCCAGTGACCCCAGCAACCAAGCTTGGCTGGACAGACTAGTATCTTTTTTTTTTTTTTTTTTTTTTAACTTTTTATGGCACATGCCATTTTTACTTCTAGAAGTCCTGCTTCTAGAAGATTTTGCTTTAGTTAATGGATTTTTGTCATCATGGCTATTTTAAAAATCTGCTTATGTCCCTTTACATTCAAGCAAAATAAGAAAAAGGTTGCTTTCAGATCATTTTAATATTGCAAATGCACACACACACACATATACTGTATATTGTATAAATATATATATATAAATTTCTGCAGTAATGGAGTTTAGAAGAAGAAACGATTGGAACAGTTCTTGTTGCCACTTCTGGCTTCTCTGACATCCAAGGTTTGGAGCTTAATTTAATGATATATTTGTGATTTTCAGGCAAAAAAATGTCAATTTCCTGTGTCTTTTAATGTACTAAGAAGGTTTAGAAAAATTCCCATTGTTGCCATTTGTAATTTTACCTCCAGCAGAGTAATAAAAAAGTTGTTTAGAATTTATGTAATATAACATTTCTTTTGTATAATATAAATTGACACTGACAGAATTACATGACGTGATAGTCACAATGGAATATGTTGAGTAGATGATTATGAACATTGATGTTCACACCCACACAACTGAAATAGTTTCTTATATAATAATGACCTGAATGAGCTTCAGTCCTTTGGAATATTAAATTAACATGAAAAAAAGAAATGGCCGGAGTTCCTGTCGCATATATTCAAGGAGTAGCAGCTCTCGGTTCTTCATTCAGCATTCAGTTGTTCAGCCGTTATACAGAGAGCTGCTGCACTCATGACTGTGAAACCAGGTTATGGGTCGGTTGTGGTAACAAATGGGTTTAGAATTTTAGTTAATGTTTGGATTGTGTGTGTAGATACAAAAATACACATATCAGCAGTGTCACTTCTGTAGATTTCCTTGTGAATAATCATTTTAAGCCATTTTGGGATCATAGAGGTTACCTGTTGTCTCGTGTCTTGCTAATAGCCAATGTCTCTATACGTATTTTTTGTGTATAGATATTATATAGTATGTATGAAATACTCTGCGAGTGCAAGTATTCAGGGGCCCCAAAGCTATTCATAATACCTGGGGCATAAGTGCAATTCATTGAATACTCAAGAACAAGTTATACCATAAACATAACTGATTCAGTACTTAGTAGATCTTTTCATATTTTTCTCTCTTTAAAGAAGGCATATCTCACGGCTTTGTGGTTAACATCCACATTTGTCAAACCAACCCACCTGTTCTAGTAATAGTAATGCAGCACATTTTTCACAGCGAGGGAATGGGATGCCAGATCTGTGTGGCTGCTCAGACTGAAGGATGGGGTCTGAACTGGTGTGAAATTCATGGTAAGAAAATCAAGCACAAATCTGTGGTGTCACCGTGCCTCTAACCCCTCACTATAAAAAGAAAAAGGTGTCTCTGTCTCCGGCTAGCACAGTAATACAGGAATGACAGAAAAAAAAAGGAGGACAGGGGGAAAAACAAATGAGAAATAGATGCGGGAGAACACATTATTAATACAAACAATAATCTATAGTTACTACTAAAACAGACTTATTGTGTGTAAAGAGATCCATCACAGACATGGAGAAAAGAGATAATTTACACAGATAAGTTTGAATTCATTATAGTGAGTGAACCATGAAAAAACAAAGCTGAGTCGAAACCATGTCTGCTCAAGGCGGCAATTTCCAGACCACAACCTGGAGATTACTCGCCAGCGAGTCATATCAAATATTTAGTTGTATTCACCACACAGGAATTAAATGTTTGAATGTTTTACCACTTTGTTAGTGGTAATTAATTTTGCTAAAGATTCTTACAAATCCCTGCTGTAATGATGGACCTCCCACTTGATCTACAGCAGATTTCAGTTCCTAACATCAGTTTAATTTGCATTATAAACTCACTTATTCTGTTTTAGTGCTGCTTTCCTTTATGTTCCCATATGGGTGAGGGATGGGTTTAATGGGCTACACATGCTTCACGCCTCAAAATTGTTGCTTTAATTAGCAGGCAGAACTGAAGCTGCTTAATTAGGGTCACTACAACTGTCCCTAAAAAGTAGAAGGACCAAGGGATCTTAGAAACTTCGAAACATAGAAATTTCTATATGAGTTGTTACTAATCTGTTTGCTGTTTTCATAGCTTTTCTTTTAATAACCTCTGGAAAATAACTTCTTACTGTCTGTGTCCCAGTTAGCAAAATTAGCTAGTTGTTATTTGGTAGTTTGAAATTATTATTTTGTTCTTCTTGCCTGGAGTTAATGCAACTCTCATGGCTGTATGGTAAACATGAAGCTATCTCTTCACTAGCTTGTCATAAAGACATCATGCTCTAAACACCTTGGCTAGTTCCTCAAAACTATCCATTTCAATCAATCAATCAACATTTTATTTATACAGCACTTTTCTTGCATAAGAGAAACACAACAATAACAACCAAATATCAACAACAAAACAGAATTAAAAATAAGCCTTCACACACACAAATATATACAGTAACGCAACCAAATTAAAAATAAAAACACACATCCAATCATTATCTCTCACACACTCACACTGGTGTAGCACACTAAACCACCTCCACCTACCTACCCAACCACTAATCCAATAACCCACAGACAAACCACAATTCCTACCATCAGGCTTACTGAGGAAGCGATATCTTGGTGATCCGTCCACACCAGGGACTCCACCGCCCAAGACCACAGAGGCCGCCACCACATGACCCACCCAGATCATGGCTGGCCGGGTCCCACACCACAACCCCACCACAATGCAGTGCAGGATGGTACAACCCCCCAGACAAAGGCTGTCACTGCAGCAGCAAACCTGCAGATCGAGCAGCCATAGTCCCTGGCATGGAGGATCCCAGTAATTAAGAGGAAATAATTAAAAGGCAAACTCTGGAAAACACTGGAAAGTTCAGTTTGAATGGGATCAAATAAACCTAAAATAATAATAATAATAATAATAATAATAATAAATAGGTATACAGGTATATGGAAATAAATAGCAGCTTGTTTAAAACTATAAGTAAGAGTTAAGACAAAAAAACAATAAAATCTGAATAAAAAAAGCTGAATTAATGTATTTAAAAAAAGTAATAAGTGCATAATTAAACAAGTAAAACATGGATAAAAGTAGAAATAAAAGGGAATAAAATAAAAAATAAAATAACATAAAATAAAACAAGGAGAATAAATGGCTTTCATTAAATTAATTTCATTAGAAACACATCTAATTAAAAACCTGGGTAAAAAGAAAGGTCTTCAGCCGCCCTCAGGTCCTGTAGCAGAGTGTTCCACAAATGTGGAGCATAAAAACTAAAAGACTGTAAGTTTTTGTGAAAATGTTTGTAAGTCGCCCTTTTGAGGACCTGAGGGTTCTGGAGGGCCCATAATAATTAAGAATATCTAAAAAAGTAAGAAGGTTTGAGACCTTTAAGAGCCTTAAAAACCAGTAAAAGAACCTGAAATGGACTCTGAAGCAGACTGGAAGCCAATGCAGAGACTCTAGGATGGGTGTGACGTGGGCCGTCTTGCTGGTCCCCATCAGCAGACGTGCTGCAGAGTTCTGCAGCAGCTGCAGTGGTGCAAAAGTTTTCACTGAGAGACGAGAAAGAAGGGTTGCAATAATCAATCCTGCAGGTGATGAAAGAGTGGATCAGAGTCTCTGCAACAGCTTGAGAGAGAAAAGGTCCAACTCAGCTGTTGTTCTTCAGGTGGTAGAAAGAAGTCTTTGTGACATTCTTGCCACTTAGGTTTAACATCCACATCACAACAGTTTAACCTTGTCGAATCTTTTGTATCAGCGAAAAGGCGGAAATGAGAACCTTGTAGTTGCCATTTTTCCACTTTAACCATGCCCACTTCAAATTGACCAATCATGATAGCTTGTCAGATGCTACATGAGGAAAAAAAAAGTTTTGTCCGGATGATGTGTCGAGAGGAAGCTGCGAGAACTGCAATACAAAAAAACGTGACATCATTCTTAAATCATTGGCCTGTAATAAATAAATCTCTCTGTTCTTGCAAAGTTAAGACTTTCAGGGAAAAACTTAGAGATCGATGGATTTAGTCGCCCTAATGGATCAAGTTAGCTGTCAAATCTAAATGCCAAGAAAAGCTAACATAGTGTGCTAACGCCTTGCTTCAAGTATATTAAGATTCATAGTTTTTCTTTTTTTATACTTGCTATGCATGCAAATAGCCATAAATCCTTATAATACAGGATAAGATTTTATGCTTTCAGATTTTTGCTCCTTTACTTCAGCATTCCTTGTTTTTAAGAGCGGTAGAAAATATTGTTTTAAGTTATAAATGGAATTAAGTTACAGATTTGTTGTGATGATACAGATTCCTTTGTCTCGGTTAACAAAGAAAACTCAGCCATTCAGTTCATGTATAATAAAGAATAAAATCACCGCAAGTGTTATAAACATGTTGGCTTTCAGTGCAAGACTTCTTGTATAGTTTAAACTTTTTGACTAAATGATCCATTACTCAATTTGGTGACAAAGTTTACATAAGCACTGACAATAAATGAATAAATAAATAAATAAATCAACTTGAATTATGACTAAAGAAATCACAGATATTGCATAAAATAATTTTATTTAATATCTGAATTTTCTAGCTTAAGAATAATGCATAATGTTAGCTCAGTCAGTTAGAGGAAAAATGGTAGAATCACCTTGTAATTTCTATTTCTAAAACAAGTACCAGCACCAAGTCTAAATATGCAAATGAATCTTCAATTAAAGTAGTGTTTGCTAACCTTAATAAGCTATTGTGCCTGGCCAATTGGCAGGAAATGTGGCCCCAACCAGAGAGCTGTGAGTGGAAAAGATCATTAAACTTCTTCTAGAAGATAATTCTGGAGAACTGGGGCAAAAGAAAAAGAATAGAAGAATCTGGTGTCCTGAAGAGGCAGTCCGACTGAGGTTGAGGTGACACACAGGTCAAGACAGGTAAGGTTCAACAACAAGGAGGCAGTAATCCAGAGGGATGGGCTAATGCAGGAATCCATACAGCAAAAAGGCCAAAACCACTGTGGTAGAAGAACTATGACAAAAAAAGCTGGACCGCTGGGCAGACAGCGTCAGACAATCTGGCACTGGAGAGCGAGCAGAGTTAGATGCTTTGAGAAACAGGTGAGCAGCATGGGAGCAATCACCAAGCACAGGTGGAAACAGTCAGGGACCTGGCCAGCAGACCATGACACATCCGTAACATTTCAATTAACATTTTAGCTAAAAAAAATTGTCCAATCAGTCTCTGCAACCCAGAGTCAAAATCCAGTCATAATCAAAAGTCCCATGTGTGCTTTTCTGGATTATCTCCTTCCAATTGTCTTTATAAATTTCTTTCCCCTTCAAGATGGTCATGTGAACCATTATGATTTCAACAAATTCAGACTGGGTTATAGCACATTTTCTATGCCCAGGGGTCATCCTGATGACCTTCTCAGCTAAAAGCCTACTTTGATTCTCAGGTAGGGATGAAGACCAGGATAAGTTCCCATTATTTAACTTGAATATGAGAGCAGCTTCAGCATAGTCATTTTTCCTGGATTTTTCTCCATTAGTTATTTCTTGGTGAGGATTAAAGTTTCTTCTCGTCTTCAGCTTCTAACACTTCCTTTTCTAATCCATCCACACTGTCAGTATCCTGGCTTCTCTCTTCCTCACCAGTGAGGTGATCAAATATGATCAAGAGCCTGACTTGCCGTACACCGATCTGCTATGCTGCTATCACACAATGTAAGCAGAGTTTAAAAAAAGGATCATATACCAAAGCTACAAAGAAATGTTGAATATGACTGACTTGCAACTGTGAGAACTGCCATAAGATGTTGTTCAGGTGGGAGAGATACTCTACAGGACAAAGGTTCTTGTCAGTTACCAGGGAATCCAAACTGTGTGTGTGGGTGTATATGTGCATCCGTGTGTCTTTCCATCTAACAAATGTAGCTCAGTTTCCCATGGTAATTGCAGTTTCCCCATTCATTTCTAATGGCTGGTCATTTACAGGTAACACTAAAAGTGGACAAAACTTGAGTAAAACACAAAATTGTTAACATATTAATAACATTTGTTTTGTGTGTTGAAAGTCACAGAATTTTAGGTCAATCAGACCACATAAACTATGAAACTAAAGCTGCCATAAATGCCAGAAGAGGCACAAAAAGACTAACTTAGATTTTTGATTATTTACTTTTACTCTGTTCTTTATTCCATATTTTTTTTTTACATTTTAAATTTCTAAGTTGATGTTTTTTTGTTTTTTTTTTTCGCCCAGAGTTTGTATAAAAGGGAGCAGCATTGTCACTGCCAGTGTCAAAGACAATGAAATAACAGCTTTCTGTTTCCATGGTGCCGATACATAATTGTAACACATTGCTGTTTTCACCATGTAATACAGTGTTAAGAGGTCATGAACATTTCACATCTCTCTCAGACCAGTCTGAATGGTCTGAGAGTCGCTAACAGTCAAATTATGTAATTACCCAGTTTTGTGTTGTTGAACTAAATGGGCAACTTAATTCCCTTTTACACAAAATCACATGCTCACCTTGAGGTGATTTGCTGGTAACTGACTTGATGCGATTCTGAAAAATTAAATGTGAAAATGATTTTACAATTATTTTAAAGCTCCTGCATTAAGAGATAGAGATATCTATATAGATTTTTCTTCCAGAGCTTTCTGTACCAAAACGTCAACTTACTTTTACCATGTGTTACTGTTTTCATGTTAATTTTGAATCAAAAGTGCACAGATTAACTCTTGTGTTGTTACCTGCAATACTGGTTTTCTTGTACACCAGCTGATAAAGAAAAGTATTAGATTACATGAGTAAAACAAATGTAAGGCAAGGAATGGGGGAAAAAAAGAAAATATGGGAGTTTAGGGAGTAGATATACAAGGAGGCACAATTAAATATCAAGCACAAGGATAGAGCAAAACTAACACGTAACTAACAAAGGTGAACGAGGAAGAACGTAAAATAAAACAGGAAATAAAAAATGAGAACTTTAATCATATTTACTGCCTAATCGGGTCTCACCAGTTGCAAGGTTTGTTTGAGATGAACTTTGTCTCACCTGGAAAGCTGTCGGTAACAAGGAGCGGCAACGGCAGAACGAGACAAAACAGCAAGTTAAAACCATCACAGTGAAAAGCAACTACAGCACCTGTTTCCAAAAGCCACAGCTACTTTAATCGTTTGAGATTATCATTACCTATGTTAGCATGACGTCAGTTAAATATAACTAGCATTCATTAAGTAACCATCACCAGCCTATTATGCGTCCCGTCCAGATTCATTACACTCCCATTACATGCATGTAATGGGAGTGTAATGCCTTTATATCAGCACATGCATTATTCAGTAAATTGACAGGTGTATTTGCATGAATGTATTTAATTGATTTAATAAAGCTGTATTGATAGAATGAAACTTTATTGATCTTAGAAGAAAAATTATAGTCACTCAGCAATAATTTTGGACTGACAAAACATGACATTTGAAACCTTATTTCTTCTATATTGTGGACCACAATAAATGCCTACAAGTGGTCAGATGCAGTCAGTAAGTACAGATACAGATAGTATTTTTACCCTAACATCCTACAATTATTTCACATTTGAGGAAAGTTTGTGAGAGAAATTCAATTCAAAGCCTTTATTGTCATTACACATAGTAGTGTAACAAGATTGCTCGGCACTCCGAATACATGAAAACACATAGAGGCAAAGACACAAGACATATAATAAATTATACATTAAAATCTATTTAGAAAATAATAATAATAATAATAATAATAATAATAATAATAATAATAATAAATAATACCCCTAGCCTGAAATTACCTGGTCAGTGCTTTTTTATTTGTCATCCTAAACCTGAGCAGCCATCAGTGTGCCACTGAGGCCAACATAAATGATTACCCTTCATAGTGACTTCTAATACTTGCTCATCCATGTCTGTCTGCTGAACAGCTTGCCCCCTGGGTCTCAGTGGGGTGTGGAGAACGAGTGGGCTGTTTTCAGTGTTCAAATGTAGAATGATGGGTTTCCAGCAGGGACTCTGCAAGGAAGAGGCCTGAGGTGAATTCGCTCACATGCCCCTGCTTTTCCAGGGACAGAGGCTCAGTACAACATGATTAATGACCATAACTATTTCCACCCGACTCTTTTAATCTCTGTTTTCCTTGACTCTTTTGCTTGTTACTCTTTCATGCCATTGATTCACATATGGATAGGTGTGGTGTCTCACTATCTCTCAGACGCACACAAAGAAGAGGAGTGAGAAAAGTCGCAAACTGCAGTACTTCTGCTGCAGTGTTTTGCATTTCAGATGAATGATTGCTGTGTCTGTTTTCTCCTGAGAAGCCGTAATCCTGATCTGAAACAAGCAAATGTTTGTTCAGTCAGTTCCTTTCACGGTAGACAAATTATTTCACTGATAGGTTTAACTTGTTCTCTTCTGTTTCTCTCCAGAGATTTGCCTGCAAGTTGAAGATATGAGGTTAGCAGGCTCCTTTTGGATCCTTTGCTTTCTGCTGGTGGTAAGCTCCTATTTGGCTTTCATTTCGTAGTTCATAGAAGAATGTTCTGAGAGGTAAAGTTCTCAAAGCCCCGATTCTCACTTTGTATGCTGAGCACATGTGCTGAGGATTTAATTTCCATTAGATGGACATGTAATATGTTATGGCCTGGTGGTTTTTCTTTTCTCATCAAGAATCAAGAGAATTTGCATAATTTTTTAGCACACATTCAGACTGTTTCTAGACCCCGAAGTTAATCTGCGAATGCTCTGATAAGTGTAGTGTGTCATTTAGTTGCCACAACTCAGAAATGTTCCAACATGAAGCATTGTTAGTTCAGTATTTCAGATCATTTATTTAAAGAACCGTTCCGTACATGTGCAATAGAGCATCTGCAGAAAGATGCACATGATGGCTCAATCATCTTTTCTACTGTGAGATGCATCATGTCAACATTAACAATGCTTTCCAAATTGTCCCACACAGTTTATTTTTCTCACTAGCTCTTTATCTTTAACATCAACAAAATAATCAATAATGATATAGATAATTGGAAATCATAATAATAGCAGTTAAAATAATAATAAATATAAAGAGTTGAACAGCAAAAAGGTGATGTGCATTTGCAGTTTTTTGCATTTTATTTATTTAATCTTTAATGTTTTAGTTGAATACTAGACGTACATAAATGTACTTTGAAATATCATCCATGACCTTTTTCTACATGCTCACAAAAGCTGTTCCAAGTATTTTTTACATTTGTATACAAAACTGCCGTTGAGGGACTGTAGTTAGTGGGCCGGGACTGAGCACATATGGACTGGGAGTGTGCAGGGCCTTTTATTCAGCGCGCTCGTGATATCTTGCAGACATCTTCAAAGAACCTCATGTACACCCTTTGATGGTGGCATTTGCGTCATGCAGACCCCACCTGACTGCTGCACACTTGCAGGCATAAAAGTTGTACCACTGTCACAGATCCCTGATTCTAAAAATCTTTATTAAAGTTCAACCCCACACGTCAATAAAACATGTTTTATTTTTATATTTTAACTGGTAATAAGCAAGTTAGAGACACATAGAAATTATATTTGTTTTGTACATAATGACCCTTAAAAAATTAGTTGTTATGAGTAATAAATTATCTATTTTGTAAAGAGGCATTTGGTTATATTTTGTATTGTGTGTTTTAATCGATAAACTAGTTATTTAGGCTCCTTTAATGTCATGCTTTTAATCAAGGTGAGGTATAGTGTTGCCACTTAGAGTGTGCATGCTCAGTGTAGCAGGTTAATGGACCAGGACGAGTTGTTTTTTGACTGTGGATTTTGTGTAATAAATGAATGTCATTTTTCTATTTGTGTTGCTTTTTTTCTATATGGGACTTTACGAGTTTGACACTTCATGTCCTGTAAGAGGGGTTACTAATTTATTTATTTTTGTTTTGTGAGTTATGTTGCCACTATGTGATGACATGTATCCATTTTAAACTCTTAATATTTGATTGCATTGATTAGGTTAATACAAGTTTTGTCATTTAAAATGACATATTGATTCTCCTGTTGGACATATTACACTGAAACAAATCAGGCTTCATTAGGTGGATAATGGTTGAAAAACTATCTTTCAGGATTCACTAAATTTTAGTTATCCATTGGGTAACTCAAAAGCTTTGGTTGGGTTTTATTATTACTGAGAGTCACTGTGAAATAGAAGCTTACCATTTCAACCAGAGCAGACAGTGAGGTAATCCTATCAAATGTTGTTTTATTGGTTGATACATCAATGTTATTCGTCCATATGTTTTTATGCATTTTCTTTGTTTTCATGGTCCTGCCCAGTTGATTCAGGAAGACTGACTGTGTGTATAGATAAGGAGAGGCCTTAGCATGAGTAAAGCAGAAGATTTTTTTTTCTCATTCAGCTCAGCTGTTGATATTGGTGGTGGCCTGGTGGTCGTATGTATGACGTCATTTACTTCAATGCATGGAGTGACATCATATGTACGGCTGCTAAACTGCTACATGGGACATCAGAATTCTCACAAAAGTCAAGTTATAAATAATTTGGTTTTATTTTTTCGTACAAGCGTTTAAATGAGACAGGTAAGAACATTTTGATCCTCAAAGAACCGAGGAAGTAAGGGTTTGCTTCGCACTTGTGATAAGACATGTGGTCACAATCTCCCTATCAAAGTATTTAAATTCATCAAATAATTCATGAAATGCAAACTCACGAGTTAGACACTCTGAGAAGCTTAATTTTCAGCCCAGGAAAATATAAGAGAGAGAGAGAAAAAAAGATAAGTCACAGCAAAATGGGCTCCTTATCCTTCAGTGAGCAGCGTGATCATAATCAACATTTCACACAGCAGACTTTTTCATTTTAATGCTACCTCCAAATACAAACAATGGAGCAAAGATAAGATTAATTTAGAGAAAATCAGGTGCTTAACTTCTTTTGTGCGATCCCAAACACAGTTTAATGAGTTAATGCACCTGGAGAGTGACTCGAATTTTAAAGCAGAAAGGAATCGTGATCAGATCAGTTCTGAAGACGTTCAAAAACTTTCCACACTCATTCCTCCATTACACATGGTATTATATGTAAACATGCACATCTTTATCTGAGCATGATCCAACTGTGAAATATCACAATTTGAGATCATGTCTCAATCCTCTTTATCTTATTTTTAAATGGGAATGTAAGTGAGAGAAGCAGCCACAACTAACAATTCTTATCCAAGATGTGCTGAGCATGTTTATATCCTTCTACCGCTTAACTTTATCTTTTCTTCAC
Organism: Melanotaenia boesemani; assembly: GCF_017639745.1. Lineage (NCBI taxonomy): Eukaryota > Metazoa > Chordata > Actinopteri > Atheriniformes > Melanotaeniidae > Melanotaenia > Melanotaenia boesemani. The sequence goes on along the minus strand of NC_055698.1, from coordinate 13,506,440 downwards.
AGCACCGGATGGCATCAGGTGAATCAATCTCAGGTCCAACACTCAGTCCTGGACCGAGCATTATAGAGGGACAGATTGAGCTGAGTCAATACAAATGTCTTGAGCTATCCAACAAGGGCCACCGAGAAAACAGAACTGGTGAGAGGCTTCTGGAGGTCACATAAAAGCTCTGAAAGCATCACACTTGCAGTAATTTTGTAAAATTGTTGTGTGGGATCAGAATGCTGCTGATGTTTTTTTGCTAATGGTTGTGCTGTCAGCACTGCCACCAGATCTGAGAGGGCTTTTTCACTAGATGATGGGGATTTTAATAACTTCCAAATGATGTTACTCTGACATGCACTAAAACAAGTGAAGAGACAGAAAATGTGTTGATAGCATTAGTCATTACATTTCTTCCCTTTTCCTCTCTTGAGGTGTGTTTTGTGCTCATATGTGGGATGGTTTGTTGTGTTGGGATGAGACACCAGCTGGGACATCTGTAACACAAAGCTGTCCAAATCATCCTGACTTCGACAACACTGGTAAGACAATCTTACACTTTTCTCAGCAGAACAGAACAACCATCTGGCTGAACTGAGACCTGCAGGAGATCTTCTGTTTCTCATTTACTCAAACAGCCTCTTACAACAGTTTACCAAATTTTAAATGTGTATCTTTAAACTATGAACACTCTTTGAAGTGAATCTGAATAAAATTGTTTGATTCATCCCTGCATGTTTCAGTTATTTGCTTTCCCTTTTCAGCTCATGGGACATTTTTATTTTTATTTTATAGGTTAATGCTACCAAGTTCACTATTTATAATAAGTCATGCATGCAGATTCAGTAAGAGCAGTCTGTTGGTTAGTATGTTTGCCAACTTGGCCCTCATATCAATGTCTACGCTTACAAGTTGTTTTTTTTTTACAATGGATAGTTCCCATTTTATGTCAGATTGAACTGTCAAAAACTCTTGCTTTGTTCAAACCAGTATACATTTAAGCTATCCTGTGGGGTATTTAGCATTTACATTATTGTTTCATTCAAGCCTCACCATGCCTTCAAGTATGCCCTCACCGATGTGATAGGATCTCTTCCTCAAAACAAAAAAAGAAAAGAAATATGAGAATTAGTATAAAAGATTCATACACTGGACACAAGGTAAATAGGTGGCTTATTGTACTCAGACAGAATGAAGACGTGAATGTATTTCATTGTAAGCTGACTGTAAACTTTGATTGTAGTGCAATGTTAAGATTGCAAGACAACTAAACTCTATGGAATGTTCTGTTTTTACGCCATGAATAATGCAAGGCTCAGTAATGTCGAGTTGAAGAGATCCAGACTCAAGTCATGTCTGATTTAGGAGATGCAATGTGACGAAGGAAGGGGAGGTGAGGTGGAGGGCAGAAAGATGAATGAGGAGTATGTGGAGGGAAAGAGTGGAGTAAGGAAAGAAGGAGTCACAAAAAAAAAAAAAAAAAAAAAAAAGCAGGGAAACTGGAACCAGAAAAATGGATGGGAAGAAGGAATATGAATGAGGGAGCAGAGAGGTATCTTTAAGAGATGGCTCATAGGGATCTTCCCAAAATGTAGATGACTCTGAGAGTTCCTTTACGTCTCCTTGAAAGCTGAAGCTGCTGATATGAGGCCTGAGGGGGAGTTTTACAGTTGGAAATGGTTGTCGAACAGTTTATGAGCTGCCAGAGAAGACTAGACAGTTGTTGTAAGGAACAATGTGATCTCATTCGCTGCCCAGATATGGATCTCCTGTACAAGTGGTTTTTAAACCTGACATTTGAGAATTTGCTAGAAAACTACTCCAAAGGTGGAAAACATTTTGTTTGATAGTGTTTGCCAAGCTAAATTATTCACAGGTACTCGGTAATGCCAAGATTCTACTTGTCTGGATTATGCCAGCATAAGATTTACTACTAAACTCGAAGCTTAACAAATACAGGCAGCAAACTGTGCCTGTAAATGAAGCTTTTAGGCTATTAAGCTATGGATAATACTTTCGTTCTATTTTCTCTACAGAAAAAGTGACCAAATATTGTGACGAATCGGGCAACTGGGTTCAGACCAGTTCTACCTGTCGACCAGCTTTAAAGAATCAATTACAGGTGATTCTTCACTGGATGTTTGCCTGGAAGTAAATGGAGACAGAGCTTGCTTTGGTTTCTACTGTACATAAACTAATCAACAGACTGATGTTCTTGTTCCCATAAGGAAAGAAATTTTTCAAGGGATGCTGCAGGAGAGCCAACCACTGAGGCCACGAGGGTTAGAAAAGAAAGTAATATCCTGGAAAATGAAAAGAAATGCTTTGAGAAAATGAAGAATGATCCCCCGTATAATAAATCAGGTGCTACTCTCTTTCTAAACCCATTGTGTAACAGTCTACTAACATTTACTTTTTTTTTTTAATCTAGATGTCCTTATAAGCAGGAGGGCTATGAGCCTTTTTAATGTGTTTTTGTCTGTGGTGTCACAGGCCTGCACTGCAGTCGTATTTGGGATGGCTGGCTGTGCTGGGAGGACACTCCAGCAGGAACCTACGCCTCCCAGAACTGCCCCGATTATTTCATTGGCTTCGACCCCACAGGTAAGCAGTGAGGCTTTCCTCTCCTGATATCTCATTAGCCTCTGAAGTTAAAATAACAGGGATCGTGCTTTACAGAAAAAGCCACTAGGTACTGTGAAAAAGATGGGCAGTGGTTTCAACATCCAGAGAACAAGAAGATTTGGACCGACTATACACTCTGCACAACCACCCATAAAAAGAGGCTTGGGGTAATGTTTAGTTAAATGTGTATTTATGGCACAGATGCGTCCTTTCTTATGTTCACACTTTAATTTTCTACCCTTAGAAATTGAAGATCCGTGAGAACGAGCACAGATGTCTCCAGAAAATAAAACAGGACCCGCCATTTAACAAAACAGGTATTCTGAATGCTCACCTTTAACACTGATTATATTGTGTTAACACTTATTATGCTGGAAAATCATTTTAGATCCCTTTAAATACATGTTTTCATGTTTCTGTGATTGTTGGAGGTCTGTACTGCAGCCGCAACTGGGATGGCCAGTTGTGCTGGGATGATACGCCAGCAGGTACCTACGCATCTCAGAGCTGCCCCGATTATTTTTCTGACCTCAAACCGACTGGTGAGTAAGAAGTCCTGCCCCTTTAAGGATCTGCTGGTATCTAACTGTTCTGCTTTAGAGGTACTACAGAGAGGTATTGCGCTGTATTACAATGATATATTTATTATGTCATTGTCAGAAAAGGCAACAAAGTACTGTGGAGAGCACGGGCAGTGGTTTCGCCACCCAGACAATAACATGACCTGGACCAACTACACGCTGTGTGTTGGCAACAACAAAGAGAGTTTGAGGGTAATATTCTGAACTGTTTATGTAATAACTCTTCATGAGAAAGATCACCGACCAAGGAGGTTAGAGGAAGCAAGGCTCAGCAACAGCATTTGGCTCTCTAAAAATTTGATTAATTCACCTTTTTAGAGTGATTGTCCAGATAACATTAAAGTAGAAAGGCAGAAAATTCCTGCAAACACACAGACTCAGGCCAAAATATTTCCTTTAAGTCATGCTTCAATATCCGAAGCAAGTTCAAGTCTGTTTTTCTGCCCTTATTTTACTGTGTGAAGGACATTTCTGGTCTGCAACCTTTAGTCAAAGAATGAGCAGATACCAGCCATTTACCAGCATTAGTTAAAATTGCTGTCACACCACAAACAAACTCCATCATGTGTTTCGGGAAACATCCACACAGCAACGTCTGACAGGTTGCGTGGAAGTGTGAACATGTTTACATGTGCTCTTGAATCTAAACTCTCTCAAACAATATGAAAATAACGTATAAATAAGTCTGTCTTCCTTTCTGCTCCATGCAGAGGAGGCTAAAAAAAGTGCTTATATAGTACATAAAATAGCATTCTGTTATGTACAACTTTCTTCAGGTAGAGACATGCAATGCATCCTGGTGATGTTGTGCAAGATAGTCAAGCTGGCCCCACCCCCCGCTGGGGTCTAACATTCAAATCAGGGGACTTGCAGCACAGACTGCAGACAGATTAAAAAAAACTGCATGGCTTAAGGCTTACAAAGAGGCAGGTATCTGTGAGCCAATTTCTGAAAAGAACTTAATGTTTTTCAATTGAACTGTCACATGTATCCAATTTGAAATCTGTGGAGAAACTAAAAGGCATTCAGGTGCAACAGGTGCTGTTCTTTTGTTCCATGGTGAGAGAGAGCCCCCATCAGTTATCCATCATACCCCATATAGTTGCACGCTAATCGAGGATTTAATGTTAGAAAGCAAACCTGCTTCACTCTCCAAAAAAGCCCACCCATGGACTACTATTATTTCTTAAAGGGAGACAGCATGGCAGGTGGAAAATAGCATCCTAAAGGAAGCATCAAAACAGAAGAAATCTGAATCATCACTTATGTAGAAAGCAAAATGTCTCCATGTGACATAGTGATGTCATGCTTTAAACCTCCTTATGCATTGTTTAGTTGATCACAACTCTGTAAATAATAATAAAAAATAAGTTGTGATACCAACTTTTTTAAAATATAGGCAGCTGCCCAGTTTTCCAGGGACACTGAGGTGGAGACCACCAGTGAGGCTACTGTTAGCTCTGTGGACAACCAAAAAGAAGAAGAAGAGCGGAAAAAAATCCTTGACAACCAGTACAAATGCTTTGAGAAAATGAATCGAGATCAACCTTATAACAAATCAGGTAGATAATGTTTCACAATACTTTTCTTCTGTTGCACTCCTGCTCTTTGAACACTAAGCTTTTTGTTTCTTTGATACCACAGGTCTGTACTGCAGTCGTAACTGGGATGGCTGGCTGTGCTGGGAAGACACCCCAGCAGGAACTTTCACATCCCAAAACTGTCCCAATTATTTTGACGACTTCGACCCCACAGGTAATGATTCAACTTGAAATGTTGAGTCTTTAAAAAAGACTTTTTGGCTCCAAGAAATGTATTTAATACTTTTAATGCTCCTCACAGAGAAGGCAACAAAATATTGTGGAGAAGATGGGCAGTGGTTTCGCCACCCAGACACCAACAGGACTTGGTCCAACTATACACTCTGTAATGAAAACACTAAGGCTAAACTAAAGGTAATTTCTATGAGAAAAAATATGCTGCTTTCATACATTTACTGCATGGTATCCACAGTGTGATGAGTCAGCAGAATAGTTTCTTTCGTGCTGCAGGTTCTTAAGTGTTTATAGTGTGGGTAGATGTAGTTTTTGAGAGCACATCAGTTCCTAAGATACATTTCTCTCTTAAACAGGTAACATGCTGATATTCTGATGTTTACATTAAATAAAAAATGTTGTTGGTTTCTGCTCATATGTGTGATTTGTGTTTTAATTGAGCTGAGTGCTTATCTCACAGGCAGAGCAGCCAGGCAAAGCCTGTTTTGTTTGTCAGGACCAACAGATTTTTCATTTACTGGAACAAAACAATTAAACTATTCTGGGCCTTCTGTTCTCCAGGTTATACAGTCAGAGAGTCTCACCGCTAACAACCCTGTGTGGCCATTGTCACATTTTTACAGTCTTTTTTATCATCAACAGCAGCAGGCTGCAAAAACAAGCTGCTAACAGTTTACAGATGGAAACCAGACCAGGACACCACACAGCTCAGTCCTGCATTTTGCCAAAGAAACTGCCAAATCCTTTCTATGTTTTCAAGTTTTGTACATTGAATGTAAAGGTCCAGAGAGACACAATATTTGATTACACATCACAGAGTCAGAAAAAAAAGAGTTGGTGCACTGGTGATCAGTCAGAAAGGATCAATCTAATTTTAACCTGGTTGAAAGACTGTGGAAACAATAATAACAACAGTTGCTGTAGCAGCAAATGCCCCATATTAATGAACTGGCGAAATTATTCCAGAAATCAAATTAACATGTATTAAGGTACAACGCTGGGTGAATCTTCCTTAATTGGTTGACCCTGAGGAGGATATGGAGATTTGAAACTGCCATAATGAAACTGTCATGGGCTTAGCTTCTCATCTACTGGTTGATTAGCAGGGTGCAAATTTCCTGTTTCTCAAAACATCCCAAAATCCAAATGGAGCAAAAATGTCACTGCCTGTCAAGCAGCTATGATACAAATCAACAGACTATGACAGCTTGTGTTCTCGCAGTCATTAACCAATCTGCCTAAAAACAGTTGATCCCTACAGAGAAAAGACAAAAAGCTACACTACACGGCTGAAAGCTTTTAGGTCGTTGTTTAACTTGAAGGGAGGCTAACCGCTAGCACTGTCTGCTTGTGTTGTGATTCTTCCTGAACTTCCAGTCTCTGTGGCTGTGTTGTGAAACAGACTACTCATGACACACATTATGAACAAAACCCCCCTCATTCAAATAAAGAAACAGAAATACGTGCAGGCATGTAAAAAGAAGACATGGAAAAGAACTGCACTTGCAGGAAAAAATAGGAGGGAAGCATAAACACATCCTATTTATAAAAAAGGTACAGTCACTTAAATAAAGTGTTTATAAAACAGGGCAGCAAGAAGAACGGAAAAATAGGGAAAATTCTGAGAAAAAATGGAAAAATCGACACAATAATAAAAGAGTAAATGTATAAATACATGATCATTAAATCATTAGATGAAATTAAATATTAGATTATTATTATTATTATTATTAGTTCTACCCTTTCCCCAATGTAGAAAACTTATGTCTTTCTTGATTGTGTGTTTTCTGACAGTCGGCGTACATCCTGTTTTACATGGCAATTGTGGGTCATGCTTTATCCATAGCCTCACTGCTCATCTCTCTGGCTATCTTCTTCTACTTCAGGTAAGTAGAAGTCATGTCCTGCATGTGTAATACAATGGTGATTCATCACCTGGTCATTTTGTTCTTAAAGGGTCCCTCAGAATTACCATTAAAGGTGGCTCTGACAGGCACACAGATGGTGTGGTTACTTCCTCTACAAGTGCAGTTTGCTGGTCTCCTTCGTGTTTACACTCAGCAAAATCTTCATTGTGCTTTTGTCCAAACTAGTACCGGTCGTGTAAATGCGACTACTATAAGTATTTGTCTCATAGCCAGACTGATATTTTTCCAGTCTTAAAGTATGTTGATATGTGCAAAGTGGTTTTTAACATCATCTAGTATCCTTCTGCAGCAGATTTAACTCATGAATATACATAATTCTAAACAGTAGAGCTATGTGTCCATGAAACATGCTGGCATGTCCTTCCTTAAAATGAAAAATTATTCATTTTTATCCAGACGAACTGCTTTTTTTCCCTCACAGGGGTTAAGGTTAGAGCATCTAAAGTTAATGATATTCTTTTGCCAAAATTAAATTAGATAAGAGTTCAAAATGAAAATAGTGGATAGTGGCATCTATAGAAGTAAACTATGCAAAAGTCTGCATATCACTGGATTCATTTTTGTAGTGTCAGTATATATTTAGAAATGAGGGAATTCATCTACATTAATTTAATGGCAGAATAAGAATAACTTTTAGGCTAAAAGAATAGTTTAGATTTTATCTGAAAGATATATGGATAAAAATCAGAATATAGAGATCATACTAATAAAAATGCTCCAGATGACATTTAGAAATGTCACTTAGCTTGAATGTTAAATGATCATGTACTGATGATGAAGACCTCCTAAATGAGAACAAATCTTGCTAGAAACTATCCATGAGCTGCATAGTTTTATTGGTACCCATAAATCAAGAGGCCGAGTTTAAGGCAGGTGGAAGATCATACCATCCTGTCACCCACTGAGAGCCAAACTCAGCAGCACCGCAAAGCAGGATGCCAGAAAGGATTCATGGGGCTCAAAATCCCAACAAATTAATGATTCAATGATGAATCAAACTTATTTACTTTTTTCCTTTCTTTCTAACCACAGTTTGGTACATTTGCAGCCAAAACCCTTAATATACTGAGGGCTTCGTTTTGTATTATATGATCCAGATGTGAAGCTCACAGTCGTATATTACAGTGTACAGCTGAAACACTTAGTTATTTACAGCTCTACATCAACACTGTCAGGATTCTCAGATAAACACGCTGCTGTAGAAAAACAGGATTTAGTTGGAGGTATGACATTAAGCACCCACAACAGCCCAAAGGAGACTGCCATAAGAAATCAGACTGTGTTTTCACATCCTTCTCTAGATAAAAAATAAAACCTTGTATACATGCTTTCAGCAGCTCCTGCATGTCCTTTTGTTCTGTTTTAAGAGCACTATTGCCCCTCAGTAAGACAGTAAAAATGTATTTTTGCATGTTATTTTACCCATATTTAGGGAAATTTAGCGCTCTTCCTGGTTTTATTGGCTTCACGGGGTTTTAATGCCTCAATAAAAATGCAGTTGACTATAAAAGGTATATAAATAGGCTATAATTTTACTTTAAAGAGTGTAGTCATCCAGGTAGGAGGTTATATTGTGCTACCGTTTAACATGTAATTCTCTGTGAGCTGCAGATTTGTTTGATTGCTACTCAGAATTTTTTTAAAGGTATCAAGACATTTAAGTATGCTTATCCCAAGCTGTTCTCAGTTCCGTTTATTACATTGTTAGTCATGAGGGGCCAGTCAAGCTTAAGAGAAAGCATCATTGTGCTCCATTATGTATTATTTAACTGCATTCCTTGTCTGTACAGGCTATTAAGGCAAGTTGTTCTGAACACAGCTTGTTCTGGTATGTCAGCACGTTACTAACAAAACTCTGCCTGGTACACAGGAGTCTGAGCTGCCAAAGGATCACCCTCCATAAGAACCTCTTCTGCTCCTACGTGCTCAATTCTGCCCTCACCATCATCTACCTTGTCACCGTAGTCAATAATCCCAAAGTGGTGGCCAGAAACCCAGTAAGTCAGTAACACTGAAGTGTTTATGAATACTTGGCAGAGAGGCTACTGGTGTGGATAGGCAGCCATGTTTCAGTCCATCTGTCCCAGCTGTGGCTACTCGTGTAACTTACCACCACCAGCGTATAAATGTGACATGAATGAATTTAGTGTGTAGTGCTTGGGGTACATTTGAAAGGTGCCACATAAATCCAATCCATAATTAAGCTTACATTTATTAACTAGCATAGTTTTTCGTATTTCCCCAGCAGGGAGGAGGGAATACAGTAAAAGGTAACAGTTATAGAAACCATCTAAATGGAAAAATATATCTGGCTATAAACCTATAATGTTTCAAAAAGGCGTTTTCTTTATTCCGTGATCTGTGCATAGCTGGATAAAATTTATTTTCAGCTTGGTAAATTTCAAATTTTTGGCTTTTCCCCGACTAGATTTCAAGTTTTATTAACACAGTGGAGAAATTCAGAAATTTACTGTTTGCTGGTTTTTGCTTTTTTTAATTTAGCCTTTAGAAATTCTAAGGTAATTAAATATAATTAAAATATTGACATAACATAGAGTAACTGGATAATTATTTTTAACTGAAAAACAATATATCTCAGAAATATATTTATTGTCATATTCTAATTGAATTTGGGCTTATTTGCATTATTCCTAATAGAGTGGTGACTTCCAAATGAACTTTAGATTTTTTCTTTAATTTTCTAAAAGAAATAGAGGTATAATTGTTAAAATAAGAATAATAAAATGTATAAGTGATTAAAGACAATTATAATAAATTACCAATGAAACAGAAAATATGTAATATTAAAAGAATTTTAGCTATGTAGTCTGGTATTTCTCAGGTGATTTCCCATCTGTACCACAGTATAGCAAATGTTCTATCCCCATATCTATAATGTAGCATGTCATAAAAAAAAGACAAACAAATGAGAAAACAGGAAATCTTGCAAAACTTTTAAGAAATTAGATTTAAATAATTTATGCTAAACCGAATGAAAATTTAGACCAAAAATTTAGTCTTTGTGTTTCATCCATTCAATATGTATGAAAAAACAGATTTAAATAAAGATGTTCTAGGATATACTTCCAAGCATATCCTTTTAATTTCTGGGTCTCATCTTGGCAGCAGGTTTCTACCCTGCAATCACACACAGTTTCTGCTGCCTTCCACATTTTCCACATGGAGTTTTGCAGCCTCACTTAATGCCTGATGTGGATTCTTTTAAACTATTAGGTCTGCTTAGACAGAGGTAATAAATCTGTCGTGTAGGAATGCTTCAATATCAAGACTGAACATAAATTTGTGTTACTCCTTGGAAATCAAAATACTGGCAGCCAGTTGTGTTTCTGCTGCTGCGGCTGCATCTTAAAAGACGTTATTGCAGAATATCTTGAACTCCAGAGATCGTATCTTCTTTGCTCTTATGTAGACCCAAATAAAATTAAAGTCAATAAAAAGCAGATAAAGAACATAAAAACCCTGTAACCCTGTAACCATTTAACAAAAATGTGTTTAAAAATAATTTTAAAAAATGAGTTTGAGATGATCAAAGGACCCTAAAAAAAGCAAAACAACAGCTAGGATTGTAGAACTTGGCACACATTACTCACAATCCCATCAGCCCAATCCTGCTTTCAGCTGAAGCATCTTTTGCCTGACAAAGTACTGGAAACACTGAGGACACTGCAGAGGCTGCAGCTACTTTATTTCAGACACCTGCTTCTCTTTCTTCTCACATATTCACCAATTTTCACATGTTTACCACTTCTGCATGATTTGTTGAATCTATTACTGTAGTCAAGTTGTGCTTAGTTGCTGCAACACGTCCAAACAAATTAGTTAACGTGGCCCTGCTTTTCAAGAGAAAGCAGAAAAAGAAATCTAAAGCGCCAAAGGTTTGGATGCATTTGCTTCTACTGGGAAACAGTTTGAAATTAATTGTTGCCAGAATACGACTTATGCAGCTTCTTTTTTTTTCTTTTTGGGTGCTGGTGATTTAGGACGGGTGGATTGTCGGAGAGGTTTGCTCTCACTGAGAAAACATGCTCTTTTTATTCATTGTGGTGTGGTAGACTTTGGTTTGGTCTGCCAGTAGTGTGGGGGCGGGAAAGACCCAAAGCTTATATCAAACCAGGGAGGAGGCTGAAAACATGAGAAACATCTGCATGATATATAACAGCTTGATTATTTTTATATCCACAATACTGTTAGTAACTTAAGGCAAACCTTTGTTAGCTGAAGTCCTGAACAGGAAAAAGTAGTGACACACCTCGGATATGGATAGTGGAAATTCCTCAAGTAGAAAGAGAAATAAATGAAAGTAAAGGGGAGACATGTGGCTAAAATTTTGAGGTGAATGACTGATGTGCTTTGAGGTAAGAACACTGCTGAGAGCAGCATTTAGAGCAATGCCATCATCTCAAGCATGCACTTTCACGAAGACTGCAAAGTAGAAATCCCAATGTGAATATTTAATGAATCTTTCAAGGAAAAAATTCAGTTCTTTTAAAAAGAGGGAGCCAGTTTTAACTTTCTACTTTATGCTTGACCTGTTTAAATGTAGACATTAATAGCTGATGAGTTCTGCAATGCAATCTTTAGTAGGAATTGACACATTGGAATGAAGATGCCTGATATTGATCCATATGGAACACTTTTATAATCTGTGTGGCTAATTTATGTGAAATTATAAGCTACAACAGTTTTAGGAAGATATCAAAATTGGAGCTAAGAAGAATCCTTAAAAAGCAACCACATTTAAGAAAACACAGACAAGTTAAAGTGATTGTCCAATCCAACACAATGCCATTCAAAATTATTTGTTAATGATTTATTAATGTGCTGTATATAATAAGTACAACACATGGCATGAAGCTTCAAATATGATGCACAAAATTAAATAAGACATAAAGTAGTGACTAAGAGTAAAAATAGACTGTAAAATAAATAAATAAATGAATTAATAAAATTGTTGTTTTACTTTACAGCACTTCCTGTAACCCTAGATGATGATGTGAATTTAGTTTAACCTTTTGCTGTTAATGTTTTTTTTTTATTGCATTCAATATTTCAATTTGGGCACAAGAGAAGAAGAGGAAAAAGCAAAGTAGAATTGGGACAAGCAACCGTCTCCAAAGCAGACGGGGTTGGCTGGGATGTCTGCAAAAGTCGCCCAGAAATAAAGCTCCTGAGAAGTGCAATAAGTCCCTAAATCACAAGGGAAACTGTGGAAAAAAGTTATTTTTGGGAGAAAATTTTTAAAGATTTTACTAAGTAGAAATTGGAGTACAACAAAGTTTATTTGGGACTATTTGGTAGTCAGAGGAATTTATGACACATCTACAAATGTGTTGATAATTATCACATCAGTAGACTTGAGATTGACATGATAATGACATGTCATTAAAGTAATCATATGTCATCATAATGACTCAATTATAGGAAGAAACTTTAAGGAGACATGCTGTTTTTGTTTTTTTTTTTTTGCTCAATGCTGGCTGTATAAAGTCACACAGTCCGATATTCACACTTTCCTACTCTTTGTGTGCAGAATGACATGCACAATTAAGCCCCCACCCTCCCCAAAAAGAGAACAAAATCATCTTTTACAACTCACCCCCAAAGGGGGTAAATGAATAAACATTTTCTCTGCCTGGAAAAGATATCAGTAGCTAATGATTGTCTGCCACGAACAATGCGGGATCCCATTAGATGCTTTCCTCTTTCTTTTAATCTCAAGCTGAGATGATGTAAGGAGAATTTCAAGTGAATCATCTTTATAAATATCTTTTAATATAAAACACATTCAGCAAATAACTGCATGTGTTCTCTCTGCAGGTTGGTTGTAAGGTCTTGCACTTCTTCCATATGTATATGTTGGGCTGCAATTATTTCTGGATGCTCTGTGAAGGCATCTACCTGCACACGCTCATTGTGGTGGCTGTGTTTGCAGAGGAGCAGCATCTGCACTGGTACTACCTCCTGGGCTGGGGTGAGTATTAGCTGGTGTTCTTTTTTACCTTTTGCATAATATATTCAGATGTGTGTCCTTTCTCCTTTCTGAAAGCAATCACAGTTTGAACCCCCTCCCTCCCCAAAAAAAGGCAATTAAACAAGATGGACATAATCTGGCAGTGTAATTGCAGTCAGCAGATTCTTACACAGCGTGGACATGCTGACAGGTTTATTGGTCCTCCTGCAGTTTTGTGTCACTCTTGCTCTGTTTATCATCCTGTTTGAACCTGGAATGATGAGTGCAGTCGGTAAAACAAGCTTGGTATGGAACTTTTAATTGATGCTCATCATTAAAATGTTAACATAACCTTGAATCTTGTCTTTTCATTTGCATGGATGGAGGAAGGCCAGTTTTTTCGGTCTATCTGTGGCTAAAAAACAGATTTTCTTTTATGGATTTTTGTGTTTGTGTCCAAAAAGAAGTCAAAATCTGAGCTCTCGCTCCACTTGGTTATTTAAAGTCATAATGTTAAATTACACAGAATTGCTACAAAAAAAAAAAAATGAATCATCTAGCTGTGTTGTTGTTCACAATGCAATATGATAGGAAAATTTCTAGAAATGAAAATGTCCTTCTCTCCAAGACAGGAAAGTTTATTTTCCTGAGAAAGTTTAAAACTAACACACCTAACTGCACTTTTTTACTGTTGCATGAATGACAAATGAATCTCACCTCACACGGCCGCTGTCTTTTCCTGCTCAAGGCTTTCCTCTCGTGCCTGTGTCCATCCACGCCGTGGCGAGGAAAAAGTATTTTGATGACAAGTGAGTAATGCTCCAGAAACTTCTCTAAATAAACAGAAGATGTTTACACATGTGCTGAACTGTGTGTGGTAGAGCGAGTGTGCTGATCTGCACGTGTGTTTTTGTATGCATGCGTGCATGTGTACTTTGGGTGGCAGGCGGCACTGACTGATATGTTTTTCCCTCTGTAGCTGTTGGATGAGTGTGGAGACCCATCTGCTCTATGCGGTTCATGGACCTATAGTCGCAGCACTGCTCGTGAGTCTGCCAGCTCTCTACTTCAATGTTCAAATAATAAAAATGGGTCTCATCAGGAAAAAATCTAATCATTATTCACAATTTTCCGAAGTTCTGACAACACAGACTTTTCATTGTTTACTTCCTGCAGGTGAACCTCTTTTTCCTACTAAATATCATAAGAGTGTTAGTTACCAAGTTGAGAGACACGCACCGGGCAGAGTCCAACATGTACATGAAGGCGGTGAGAGCCACCCTGATCCTGGTGCCCCTGCTGGGAATACAGTTTGTCATTTTTCCCTGGAGGCCAGAGAACCGGCTGGCTGGTGAGGTCTACGAGTACGTCATGCACATACTCATGCACTACCAGGTGGGTACTGAACTACAGAATTAATCTAAATTTTCATTAAATTTCCACAGTAAGTGGTCAGCTCAAAGGTAATTCAGCGGTGCACTATGAAACAGGATAGAGCTGCTCCACTGCTCCGTGGATTGAAGCGTTTTGCAGCATTGATGAAAATCGTATCTGATGAAGAAGAAAAAATATTCAAAATATTGTAATCCCATGCGATCCTAAGATAGAAAATAACACTTTAACTTTAGAGCTGAAACCTCAGAAAGCACTCAGAGTAAAAACTGTTTTCTAACTTAGAATTATTGAGATTGATTCACGTAATTCATCGTTGCATTATCTTTTAAAGAACCAGTTAACGACCAAAAGCTCACTTTCTGAGTTATTGTTTCATAGTTCTACCAAAGCTGTGTTGTTTTCTCTCTTTTTTTAAATATTTTTTTTCTAACTTTATTCTAGAAAATCATCAAAATTAAAAAAAAGAAAATAATTGCTTGTTTTTCCCTTTTCCAGGGATTACTGGTGGCAACAATATTCTGCTTCTTCAATGGAGAGGTAAGGACGGTTCATGCATTTACACATTATTGTAGGAAGTCTTTAACTCTTTGGAGAATTGGATGAGAAGGTTGGAACAACTCTCACCTCTGTAAGCTAAAAATAGAGCTAGATTTTAAGGAAAGTCGAGGGGGAAGACCCAACTGCAAGACAAATGGAAGCAAACAGGCACGCGGCAAACAAAAGGTGAGCCTACAAGGCTGAGCTGTGCAAAATGCCAACAAATCTTAAACTGAGGCGGGTAGATGAAAAAGATTCCAAACATAATCAAAAAGACAGTGGAGATGAACTGCCAAGGGACAGACGAGGATCGCAGGCTGTAAAAACAGACAAACTGACAGGAAACAAGGAAAAAGATCATATAAACCTGCACAGTCCTGTGAAAGTTTATCAAATTCATGAATCTTAATCTGTTGATTTGTGTCCTGAGAAACAAAGTATTCTTTTTTTTTTCTTGCTGCACCTGGACACAAAATCTATGGCAAACGATCAGAAAAAGAGCCATTACTGGATTCAAGAAGTAAAAAAAGTCTTTATTTAGGGGCCAAATGTGCTTTGTAGTGGAATTAATGACGTGACTGTCAACTAAGAGATCAAAGTTAATCTTCTATCCAACACAGTACTTTTTAAAATGATTTTTGTAGGAAATTAAATTTTTGCTCACATTTACTATTAAAACCAAGTAAATCCTCCTTATGATGCCAAAACAGCTTTGACCAATCATGGACAAAGAGCATACCATACACCAGAGCCAGAACCAGCATTTGGGGTCTTTGTGGATTTGTTTTGCTTTCCCTTAGCAGAGGCCACAAAATTAGGTCTGGGTACAAAAAAAAAAAAAAAATAGAAGATTAAAAAAAACTGCAATATGTTTGTAAAAATGTGCACAATTCATATTCATCTGCCAGAAGGATTTTTGTTTTGTAGTCACACCAGAATGTATAATAGCTACATTGGTCCACTTTGCACAACACATTAGTTTTACGGAAACGGTTAAAAAATTGTATTTAATATACATTTTGGATTATAAAATCCTTGTATGTCTATATTTTGAACTATTTGAGGCTGGCCCATATGTTCACAAATTGTAATACTTTTACATTTTTAAGACTCCAAAAACGTTACGTGTATGTTTGTTTACAATTTTACATTAAATGAAACTAATACACAACTGTTTACATGCCTCTAAAAATGTATAAGGTGGCAGGAGGGAGTAAAAACATGGTGTTACAACTCAAACTTTCAAGTAAGAGAACCAAGTTTGACTCTTATCTGACCCAAAACCTTTTACTTATGGACTTCAACTAGGATAGTTAGGCATAAAAATAAAGGATTAGGTCTAGATATGAAAAAAAAAATAATAATAATAAAATAAAAAAAACATGGTCATGTCCACAAGTTGTATTAATCTTCTTGGAAAAGAAATGAAAAATTCCCCAAAATGCCGACTTATTCTTGAGAAAATATTGTACCCTGGTGCCATGTTTGACAGACTATTGTTGTGTTTTTAAAGGAGCAATTGCCCTTTTATAAAGGTCAACCTGCACATGTTACACTGGGAGCTGCTCAGTCATGGAGCAGTAAAGCTGCTCATTGTTTGTGGCATTATGCATGAGGCATCATACTCCTTCAGGTTAAACATGGTTCAGATTATGCTCTTCTCGGTCACTTCTCTTCAACATACGTCTTTACCTGACAGCACAGCAGGAAATGACCCATGAATATCAAACTTTGGTTTTTGCTGCTTCAGTTGTCATAAGTTCAGTTCTGACAGGTTATACAGCTGTCTAAATTGAACTGCTGTGCTAATCCTGATGCTGCAGCAGTAAAAAGCTGAAGGGTCATGTCAGGTGAGAAGAAAGACACGTTGAATAAACGACTGAGCGGTTGCCAAGCTCAGCTGGAAATTGACTCCTTTCACGTCTGTCAGCTTCTCTAAATCTGTCTGCAGCTGTCTGACTCCAATCATCCTGAACTGGATTCAAACACTTCACCAAACCAACAAGCTAGATTTCCACAAAAGTGTGATTCTGAGCTTAATGAGGTTGTTGAAACCTCTTGGCTCTTCAGCCTTATTGCATGAAAGATGCTTTGAAATTCAAGGTCTCCACAAAGATTATGTGCCTTTAGTTTGAATTCAATATTTTTTATCATCTGGACAGAGTCCAGGGCAGTTTTAAGTGGTGCTAACAGGTCAGGTAATTAAACTCATGTTTTGTTTTGTTTTGTTTTGGTTTTTTTTTTTCATTTGTGACATTAGTTAAGTAAGAAATATTCTGACCCAAAGACAAAAGGAAGTTATGAGGCATTTTGTAGAATGAGAAGAAAAGGCCACAGAGGCAGGAACTGAGTAGGTAGTAGAATTAATAGTTGTGTTTTATACCTTCAACCTGGAAAATAGGTCAGCTTTTAGCTCACTCATGAGAGCCAGAGGAATAATTTGAAAACATTGAAATGACTTGTGGTATAAAAACAATGTGTGGGGCATATGTTTAAAGGGCAAAACACACAAATATCACAAGGGAATGAGATGGTATGCTGCTTCACTCCCATAATGACCAATTCATGCTCCCTTAATCAGGACACGGGTTCCTGGAGCTGGGCTTAATTGAGGTTTTTAATGTCAAGGCCAGACTGCACAGGCCTGCCTTGTCTCTTCAAAGGCTCCATTGTCAGGATGGGTCAGTGAGAGAAACAGCTCTCAAGTTGTATTTGTGACATCAACCAGGACTTTCTGCATGGAAGATTTAAGCCTCAGCTGCTCTTTTGTCTCATTAATGACAATTAGTGGCTTCATTTATATCATTTGATTGTTGTGTGTTAATGAACCCAGAGTAATTGAACTACTGTTAGGGTGTTAAAGAATAACCTGGTTAACGTGTAGTGCAGCAAGGGTTACAGCCCTGATATAGTGTTTAATTAGTCTGAAACCAGGGCATATAAAACCAAGCATGTGCATGCATAATGCACATATCTCTCAGCAGGGAATCATCTGCAGAGGGAAATTTATCCGCACCACTTGCACAAATCTGGTACAGTCACTTGGCTGTGACGAGTGTGAGTGAAATCCTACTGGAGCACTCACAACAACTAGAATTTTGCACTCTCATAAAGCTGATTTTGGAAACTTTTAAAGTCTGGCTGACAGTTGCTGATATCTCTGCTGTAGAGAAGTTATTCTGGTTCCTGGTAATCCTGGTAGTCCTAGTTTCCACTGTTTCAGTAGAGGTAGTACAACGTATATGAATATTCTTAGGTAGATATTGTAACAATACTCAGTGTAGCAGCAATTGTAGAAGCTGCAATAACTTTCTAAACAGTTGTGTCCCTGGTCAAAAACGATCATGGTCATGCTCCAAAAACTGCAGCCTGGTAATGAGGTGGACAGCCAGAGGGGACATTCCCTCTCTTACAAACCCAGTCTTACAAATCAGCATCATTCTGCATTGTTAGTACGGAGAGAACAAATATGTTTCTATTGTTTTTAAAATGACATCTGACTGACAGTTTTATTGTCTGTGAAATACTGTTGAATGGGTGCTATATGACATCCACAGAGTGGTATTTATACTTATTGCTGTAATGTTGCTTAATAATACTAGAAGCACTCAGGGAGTGCAGACGTCTACCAAGCCATTGTAATTTGTTTGCCGGTGGAAACAAAACTGTTCATGGTCGTGGTCAAAACAAACCAGATCATAACAGCTCATAACAATCATTTTAAGTTTTCTCCATAGAGAAAATTTTCCATATTGTCATAGTTTTATATTGATCCCCTCAGTGTCAAGGCTGGAAAAGATATGAGGTGAAGCTAGCTGTTAGGACTGAAAGAAAGCCCCCATGTCTATCCGCCGTCACATTGCAAAGGAGCTGCGAACAAGAAACATTGAGAACTTCACAAAAACCACCAACAGACATTTGTTATTGCTAATGTAAGCAGCCATTTCATGGTATTTTTGCATCTATGCAAAAACAACCGTTAGTTTTAAATTGTAATATCATAATAAGTGTTTTCCTCACCAGTCACAAAATGATATGAACAAATTTTCAAATATTCCGAAGGACTTCAAGGTCTACCGTCACTATTAACATGCTGGATAGCCACTTACCAGTTGTCACATCTCTTGTTGTCTGTGGAACAACTATGTTTACAGCTGAAAATCCAACAATGTTACGTTTAGGAACTGTTTATTTTCATTGACGTGACAAAGTTCCCCAGTGTTCCCAGATGTTTGCACCTGCCCTATGCCTATAAACAATCTTTTAAATGATTCTTGTATCCAGGCGGTGATCTAGATCAGTGGTTTCATAACCTATTTTCCTCGTGGAACCCCTTCATTAAAATAAAATAAAATGATACCATGCTTGGTTTTTATGCTTTCAAAAGTGAGATTTACACCATAAATAATGTATTTTGGCCTTCGATAAAGGAAAAGTTCAATTAACAACATGAATGAATGAATGTTCCTTCCTGAAAATTTCATCACCGCCACCTTAGCTGAAGTAATAACTCCTGGTTAGCTCAGTTGGATAGGATATACTACTGGCATTAGTAACATAAGCCTTTTAAGTATTATCACTCATTTGAGTATTTGAGTCCTGCTGTGTTGAAATATTTAAAAGAAAACTGCAGCAGAAAGCCGTGTATACACCCTACATCATCGTCATAAGCCAGTTTGTTGCTCTCTGGCTTTGCCTCTCTGCAAAACTCTGTTTGGGTCCAGGTGGCATTAATTTTGTCATCTGGCCAAATCCTCAACTGTGTGTCTGAATGCCCCAGAGGCCAAAATTTGTGTCAGAGCAGACTGTGCATCTACCATGACAACAACACTGGATTTAAGACCTGCAAAGATTTTATCTACATCTTTGTCATTAAACATAAACGCGCCTCCTTCCTTAACAATGTGCCCTTACATGACCTTTGCTGATTGTTGATAAGTCAGCACTATAGCATGACATTTTCCTGTCAGTGTTTATCATCACTGGCTGTATGCCGACATAAATCAGTCCCCCTTGTGCTGAACCTTGATGTGAAGCACTCTTTACCAGTAGCAGTATGTAGCGAGATTGAGAATGAGAGTGCACTGGCTACAAGTCTTGGTGGCAAAATAAGTCATAGGTCCTTATTTACAGTGTTATTTGTTGGATTTTGATTACTGTAGTTGCCTCTGGATGTGTTTCACTTTAATGTCAGTCTATTAAACGACAAGCCTCTAAACTCTTGTCAGCCAACATCCCTGCTGAAATTTGGATTTGGAAGACTAATTAGATGCTTCTTATAACACTGTGACTGATTATCACATTAAGGACTAAATAAGGAGGATTATGAGGAGTTACTTACAGTATGTCATCTGGATAGTAATGGAATATGAGATGATACAAAACAAATTTGCCTGATAATTAATGTGTCTTCTGAGTTAAATGTTTGCAGCAAGATGGCACTGATGAACATCCCTGTGGAGTTCCTGATTGACATCAGATATGTTATATGTGTAATTACTGAAGTTGTATAATATTCTGATCAGTTCATTTGTGCAGGACAGGAAAAAAAGTCTTGAAAAGATGCCACAGTCTGCAGATAAACTGTAAATATGATGATAACTTTATTTTGGCCATGAGGGAAAGATCATACACCTTCAGATAACTATTACATACAGTACATATGTTATCACATGCTAAATAAATTTAGCTTACACCTGTACAAATAACCCAAGAAAAGAGAGTTTGGTGTTTACGTTTCCTAACTGACATCTGGAAATGTGGCTCAAATTTGAGCAATCAACATATGCTGCAGCAATTACTCACGCATCAGTTAAAATTTAGTAGGTTTGATTAATATAGTCGCGAAAGGCTGTTTGTACAAGCTGCTGGTTTCTCACATTCCACCGTAACCACTTTTGATTTGTGAGTAAATTTCAGTGTCTGCTGGAATCATTTGGTGGTGACCAAACAAAACAGAAGAAGGGAGCGCGCTCGGTGGAAAGTTGAAGAAATGTTTTTGGTGTTTTCGCTAATGAGTGTAAGATCTGCTTATTGTGTCTGTCTTCTAGGTGCAGGCAGCTCTAAAGAGACAGTGGATGCAGTATAAAACCCAGTGGGGTCAGAGACGAAAGGACCACTGCTCCATGCGCTCCACATCCTACACCGCCACCTCCATCACAGAGGTGCCCGCCTTCATGTACCACCACGACACTAACACTGAACACTTGAACGGACGCCACACAGAGGACTCTGAGCTGGTGGCTCTGAAATCAGGAGACACATATGCCTAAGTCATGCTGAGGATGAGGAGCATAGCAACGTAAACAGCCCAAGAAGAGCAAAAGAGCAACGGAAATGTACTGTAAGAAAAGAGAATGAATCCGGCCTGACCGCCATATCTCAGTGATTAAATCTCAGAGGCTTCTGCTGGTTTGTTTAGCACAGGATAAAAATTACGGGTCTGGAAATAAAGAGCTCATCAAGAGCAAGATGGATCAGCTACGAGGCGGACACTTTTACATTTTACTTTAAATTGCTGCTGCAGCTGGGTTATTTTATTTTCATTTTTTTTTAAACTTCGATGTGGAAAACGTGGTATGTAAGCAGAGCTGCTCTTCAACTTCCTGAAGCTGCTAATCTGTGTGTGCGCTCTGGCAGTGGTGGAGGCTGGTGTGGAGACACTGTGCTGTTTTTTTCTCTTTTCCATGATGGTGCTGAATGTGGCAGAGAGGATGCTAGCAGTTGGCATGATGTTGCAGGTTAATAACTAGCAGGATGATGAGGATTATCATGATGAAGCAGAAGACCTAATCATTCCTAACCTCACCGATACCAAAGGGTACAGTTTCTCTGTCCAGCTGAGCACAGAAACATGACGCAAAAGACATCGAGAAAACTTACAAATCTGAACTTTTGTGCCATGCCAGCTCTAAAACGACCTCTGAGCTTGAAGCTTTGGAAATGTGTAGATATAATGTACGTTTACCATATTTCCTATAAAAGATTTTTTTTTCTCTTTGTGTTTTCTTCTTGCCCACTGCTTTGTGTACGTCCTGTGATGATGCATTCTCAACAGCTGTTGTTTTGCTGTGTTTTGTGCTAATGTTGATGATCACAGGGCAGAGAGACAAAAATCCATACGTAAAACCAGCTAATAGGAAAAAAGAAGTAACTTTAACACTGAAAAGAGATGTTTTGATGAGATAATTGAAGCGTGCCATTAGTCGTACCAGTGATCCTCACAAAGGTTTTACTCTGTCCTCCTTCAATTGCTCCTGGTGGCTAAAATTCAATGTCAGTTCTTTAAAAACTCCATCATCTGTGTGTATTTATTAACTCGTTTTTAACCTTTGGTGTGACTGAGCATCCCGAGCAACAGAAAGGCTGACGAAAGATGAAATATGGAGATTGCAACCATTGTTATCTAGGAAGGATATTCACATTTATCACAATCTTGCACAAACATTAACTAGAAAATTCATTCTTTTATGGTTCTGGATACATTCACATTTGTATTCCTCTTCTGTCTTTTATTTTAAAAAATTTTTCTTTCTTTTAAACCTTATAGAAAACTACTTATAATCCCTGCAAGTTTCTTAATTTCACATCCATTAATTGACATTTAAATGCAGCCAGAGCCAAGCATTTATAACTGTAGTCCATGTAGCCAATAGTCACTAAAGCCGCTGGCTGCTTACAGCCATAATTTGTTTTCACTCCTTAACTGAAAATTGATGCTCTGCTTACACAACTGACTGCAAAAGAGTTCCAGTTTGAACTAAATTATTCAGAATAAAAAGAATTAGCCGTCCAAGTATGTGACATTCTGTATTTCTATATTTTATTTTAAAGAACATCAGGTCATGCTGCCTCTGCTGGATCTGCTTGATAAAGATGGAAATTGTTGCATACAAGTTGGTTACAGTTGTGTACAAATTATACAAACTATTTGATGAAATAACAGATTATCTGAACTGTCCTTTAACTTACGTTTAATGTCCTTATAAGAACTCAGTTAGCTGTAAGTCAGTCTTTGTTTTTACTTTCAGACTCTTCTCTGTCTACATGGTGCTACAGTGTTTTTTGCTGTAAAGTCTGTTGAAAGTCTGGTTACAGTTTGTGTGCTGATTTTTAGGTTATGTTGTTAACTGGGATGACTCTTGGATATGAATTTGTGTGAGAAATGAGCTATAAAATGGTTATAATAAACAACATGACAATGAGCGATTCTCACAGGTTTGCTATACTAAGAGTCCTGCTACAGTTTCTGTTTAACATCTACAGAAAGCAATTAATGCCTGATTTCCAAAAGGTTTTAAGTAAAGATGATGATATTCTAAGCAAAGTACTTTTTTATTTAACAACTTTAAAATATTTTTGTTTGCGAGATTTTTACCTGCTTTTCTGGTGAAAGGTATTTAAAAAATAATCTTTCATCACAGATTTTCCAGGATTCCCAGGTTTTCAACTATGTTTAAATAAGGAAAAAACCTTCAGCTTGTGGATTTTGTGGTGTGTTTAGGATGATGTCCCTCTGTAGAAGCCAGTCCTCTTTCGATTGTCAGCTTTTATACAAATGATGAGTTATTGAATCCATGCTCCTCTTCATCAGAGAAATGTTCTCATCCCAGTCACAGCAACACAAAGCATCATCGATCCACCACCATGCTGAACAACTGAGGTAGAATTAGACATCCTGCACTTTTTTCTTCAAGCTTTTATTTTATAGCTTTGCTCGCTACAGGCTGATTATTTTGTGTTGACTTTATTTCACATGGTTTTATTTCCAAAATGCTTCAGGCTTGTTTTAATGTTCTAATATTTTGCAGTCTTTTGCTCAGACAGGATTTTAATTAGCCTTTCAGACCGTAACTCGACTTCCACCACTTCTGTCATTTCTTAATTACATAACAAACTAAGGCAACTGGTATCTAAATGTGCTGACTTGCTTGGTCTGTTCCTGAGGCAGATAAACCATGACCCACATATAATAATGTAGGTCTGGCAAATGCTCAAAACTCCTTTGTTTGTTTATTTGTTTTCGTTGTATCAAACTTCACAAAACATAAATTAATAGACCAGCCTTGTTTAAATTTGGAATGAATGCCTCTTTTGTCATTTTATGCCTTTTTGGGGATCAGATTAATAAGGAGACTTTGAAAACGGGGATTACATTGAACCACACACAATAAATTTTTATCTATGGGCTGCTTGTTCACATATACAGTCAGTAAATAAATAAAACTATTTACTGACTGCAATGACCCAGTTTTGCTATCAAAAAGAATCAAATAATTAAAATTTAATAAGTATTTTTTACTGCAGGTCTCCATCATATAAGTCTGGTATTTGAACTTGTGCCATTGAGTTTTAAAATCTTTTTAATATTGTTATTTTAGTACCAGCCAGGTGTTAAGAAAGAACAGTGAGGGACAATTTTCATGACAGATTAAGCTTTACAGCTAATGTCTCTCATAAGAAAAACAGATGTTTATTATCTATTTTAGTATGAATTTTGTTCTCTTCAGCTTATGATGATTTGTTTTGGATCTGGTACACAATGTAAGACATGTTATTAGTCCTGTGGGTTCTGGATTCTTTGTATTTTGTATGTTCATACAAATGTAAATACGAGCCGGCACTGTGTATATAACAGATTTTTGCACTGTGAAATACTTTGACTATTTTTGTTACTTTCTTGTCGTTTATTTCGGCTTGTGTTTTGTCTCTTTTTCCCTCTCAGCTTGGACTGGCATCATCTCAAAAAGCTGATAAATATTGTATTTTGTCAAAAACCAAAGCAACTGGGTGGGTTTTCTTTGTCGTATCCATCAGCCTTTTCATCACATGATTACACTCATAAAATGATCATATCTGGATTTATTTAGGAAATAGCTCCGAAAAACAAGCTGCAGCATGTTTTAAAAGATAACAGAATTCAGCTTAAACTCAACATTAGCTGAATTTTAATAAACTGTGAGTTTTGCCCCACTGTTTTTAAAGGATTTAATCTTGTTTCAAACCTTTTTAAAGCACTCCTGCAACTTTCTCTCACGATTTCACTGTATTTTCCTTGCCAACACCATTCTTGTCAATATTTCAGGGCTGAGCGATTTTGTATAATGAGCACGCAGGGAAAACAAAAGAACTCTTACACCATTTGGTGTCTTGCTTCGTGATCTGTCGAGCTTGGCAGTGCTTTACAGCCACATTTTATTCTAAAGTTTCAGCTGGATTCCCATTACCAACATCCAACGTCTGCTGCGTGGCAAAACCTGCTGCTGTCATCCTGAAGATGGATGTCTGCTCACACCACAATCTATGAAGCTTGTTATCACATTAAGGAGGCCAAGTTCTCCTATTTATGAGCATATTTTTTAGCTTTTATGTAAGGAGCTATTGATCATTTAATGTTCCACTGAGTCCTTATGGTACAACCATGAGAAGAAGCTGCACTGTTCTCCCTGTGATGAATACTGCACCCATGCTCAGCTCAACATCGACTTCATCAAAAGCAAACAAAGTGCATTCATTGAAATTATAAATAATATGCAAAGTCACCATAATTGTCTCTGAGCCTCCTGGTGTGGGTTTATCTTCCTGTGAATCAGAGGAACAATAAAGTTAGAGGAGAAAGCTGTAAATTGCTTTGAAAAATTTCCATCTTGGGAGCATGTCTGTCTGGGAAGTTTCAGGGAAATGTCAGTGGGTGGCTATTTTAGGGATTTCAGAATGTTCCCTGACAGTGACAATGTGAGACCACAGTGGACTGATCCCAAAATATGTCTCGGAAGAGCTCGGAAAATTGCCAGTTAAAACAATTGTGAGTGTGTGTGGTTTGACTCCGTGGTGTGAAACATGACAGCGGTCCATGTCTAAATCTTTAGCTGTTAAACATCCTGGAAAAGTCTGTAAAAATCCATCATGTCATCAGATTTCTGTCGACAAGGAGGGGTTACATTTCTCCTCTGCTTATTCTTTATATGTAGACTGTACCCAAGCATAAAGTGATCATTAAGATTTTATTGTAACGCTAACGATCAGTCAGTTAGAGCCAGTGAAATGTGTGGGACTGGTAATGAATTGGCAGTGCATTTTACAGAGTATGGAGCAAAACCAAAGAAAGGTGTTTGACTCTGACTTGGTTATGGACAAACACTCAGATGACCGTTTCATACATCCAAAGGTGTTTTCATAGCAGCTTTTCTGTTTCTGTTTTACCACTTGGCTACACTTAACAGCAGCCCTCACCCTTGCAGCTAACACTGTCACGGCCTGTGTGCAAACATATCTGGAGCATCTGGAAACCAAAGATTGCCAAGATGAAGGCACAGTGTTTTGGTTAAAAGAGCAGGGCAGGTGCAAAG
The DNA here is from genome assembly GCF_017639745.1 of Melanotaenia boesemani. Taxonomy (NCBI): domain Eukaryota; kingdom Metazoa; phylum Chordata; class Actinopteri; order Atheriniformes; family Melanotaeniidae; genus Melanotaenia; species Melanotaenia boesemani. The sequence continues at coordinate 13,480,298 of NC_055698.1, read as the reverse complement.
CAAGAAACCAGTTAGCCTGAGAGGTAATAAAGTCGAGCTAACTGGTGCAAACAAAAATTCTGCCAGCATCAAATGTGACTTCACAGATGTGCAAGTTTCCATGAACACTAATACCATCAAAGAGGCTAGCTTTGAGCTGGGAGCTGGTAAAAAGCTGATGGGTTGTGGCATCTACAGCCTTTTAAAGATTTCTGTATAACATATTTAGCCTTCCTAGAATTAGACATATTCTACAACATACAACTAAATTAAACATTCAGTAAGTTGTCTAATCGTCTGATTGTTTCCACTGTAGTCCTACCTGTATGTGTTTTCCCACCACTTTCTACCACCAGACGTGTTCCTCCTCTCCACTCACTTGACCCTCTTATCTCATCACCTCTACTGTCAACATACCACCGGCTGCCACTGCTGATTTGCCAGATTGCTTCTGTATGTTGTGTCCATGCTTTCCAGTGCTCTCCTCCCCTTATTAGTTCATCCATGTGTTTAGCACTCTTCTCTCTTTCTGTCTTTTTTCATCCCTGATTGAACTTCTTCTTGTCCTAAAGATTTGTTTGTCTGCTTAATGTTTTGAACTTACACTTAAATTTTTTATTGCAAGTAGAGTTTTTTTTCTGACTTCCAGGAGTCTCTAGCTTTGCTCTTTTTTGGGGGGGGGGGTCTCAGCCTCAACAGAGTATACATGCTTATATCTTAATCTGCCATCCAAGTGTGTATATGACTGTGTATGCTAATGTGAGCTAGCCGTTTTTTGTTTTGAACACAATGTGTGCTGCATCATATTCAGAGCAGCTGCTTCAAAGAGAATAAACCAATCCATCAAAATCGCCTCTCACTCCTCAGCACCATCATCATATCTGCTCATGAGAGATTAGACTTTTAAGTCATGATAAATTAACAGTGTGATGTACTGCACTAAAAGATCATCGTTCGCGATAAATCTGCAGCACCAAAAATGCACTTTTTACCCCCATCAGCTCATAATTGGCAGATACTTCTCAGAAAGAATTAACTGGGTAATTTTCATATCTCTGTGTCCTCTTCTGCACGCTGTTCTCAACACAACCTGCTTACAGCACTGTTGCACATTTCACAGGCCAAGTCTATTTATTCACAAAGCTCAGAACAATCAAGATTTTTATTGGATTTTTAAATTCCACTTGATGGAGTTTGCCTCCTCAGGAAATGAGCATCCTCCAGATGTCTGTGGAGAGAGGAGTACAGTCTTGCTAATGAAATAACTCCTCCTTCAAGATAATAATGCAGCTCCTATAAATTATAATCTCAAATGAGCTCTGTGTTTTCAACTTCTTTGAAGTATTATTAGGAGACAATACTCACTGCATGATGCTGTGATTTAATATTATGTATTTAAGTGTCAGAGCAATGCCCTACAGCTTTGCATTGGCACTTATGATCCACTTGTGTACTGCAGCATCCATCTTACCATCTTATTTTGTGGTAAAACAAGAGAAATGGGAGTCCGCAGGCATCGTGGTTGCTGTCATTTGCAGAGTTGTGGAGACATGACAGGAGAGGAGCAGTTGCAAAAAATATATTTGCCAAATATTGTATTTGCAGATTCATCTATGTGTGTATTCACTTCACTGAGTCATGCAACTTGGTAACTTGACTTTCAGCTCAGACACAAAGACCTGAAATGGCATTGCGTGGAGCTGATATCGCCTCCTTAGTTCATCGAACATCACAAAGCTGTTTGCATCTTGGCTGTCCGAAAAACCAGAGTTGAGCCTGTCAGTATGCCCAGGGCTTACAATACCTCTTTACAGATAACCGTCTCACTTATGTCTTTCTAATAGCACTTGTTCCCTCATTATGCACTGATGAGATTTGAGAGGCAGATCATTAATTATCAGGGCACTTGACAAGGAGCAGGCTGCAGCGCTGGAGAGATTTTCCATTAAATAACTATTTATTTCTGTTGCTACCAGATATTTTAACATTCCTTGAAGCAAATATGCAACTACTCATTTCAGTGTCAAAATAATTACAGAGGCACAAATAATGCAATGCCCAGCTGCAACAGAGACAGAGCAATTCTGTAAACTCTTACTTGTGTGTTTACTTATGCCTTGGAAATGTTGAATATACATATTTTTTATGACATCGCAGCGTCTGATTCATGCACATATTTTCTCTACTCTTAAATGGTCTTGAAATCAAGGAGGTGTTACTCAGTGAGGTGGAATTTCTGCTCAGACTAAACATTCATGTGCATTAACACTAACCAGGAACACAAGTATTTTTTTTTTGTTTTTTGTTTTTTTTTTAGTACATTTGTAAAGCAGGAGAAGACCTTAATGCATGGCAAAAATCTCTTTAAGAGAAGGAATAGTCTGTTGTTGAATTAAACTGAAGGACATTGTTCAATTTAATTACAGCTCCTGCTGGGTTCATCCAAAAAAAAACTATGTTGTCATCAGGATTCTGTCAAATTGCAAGCATCCCGTGTCCGAGCCACTTATTTCAACATCTAGTGTTTGGAAATACCGACACGCACCAGTGGAATAATTCCCTGACACAAAACCAGCCCAAAACTCCAAAGTGAAAGTTAAGGGACCACAGAGCCTTGTTAAATGCAGTTTAAGCCGCTAAAGCTCCATTTCCACACACACACACTGTGTGTTTGGATTTTCGTGGTACTCAAAGCATTTTATGAGGGCTGTCGACACAGCAGGCGCAGCACTAACTTATTTCTGTTTTACTATCCCTGCAGAGTGAGGTCACAAGAGAGGTTTTTATAGCTTTCATAAATGTCTGGAAATGAGCGACAGTGATTAATATTCTCATAAATGTCCGATTTCCTCTGTTTCATTGGAGTTTCATGACAGTTTATGAAACCTAATTTATTGTTTTATCAATTTGTTTTATTGTTTTGTCTTTTTTCCCCTTTTTTCTTGTATGTGGACAAAAGAAATAAATTTATTGGAATAAATTAAAAATAATATTTTCCATAAAACAGGATTTTATTAAACTTTCAAAAGACAAAACAGTCTATAGTACGGGATGGGAGGGTGTATAGAAGCAGGTACATACTGCTGACATGTAGGAGACCTAAGGGTTGCGTCTCGGTCTGAACCAACACTTCCTGCATTTTATATTACATCACTTTTACTTTCAGCCGGTGTCTGGTTAGGTTTAGGCATGAACCACCTGCGAGATGGTTATGCCGTCACCCAAAAAGTGAGTGTGAGCATATATTTTGTTTATCTTGTTTGTGTCTGGGTGATGACCTGGTGACCTCTCCAGGTGATTTGCCTGTTGCCCATCTCTCCTCAGCAACATAATACATTCAGTGAAACCTAAATATATGCATTATTTTAAAAAGAAAGAAAGAGAAAATATATTCAGATTGTACTTTTAAAACTTGAAAATCCTCTATTCCTCTGTTTACATTAAAATGTAAGAAGAAGAAAGCAGAGAAGAGAAGACTTGCAATTCTTCCCTTAAAAAATAGAAATCCTTCAGGATATCATGGACACTGCTGGCTAAACAGAAAAGGAACTTTATGCTAAACACAGCACAAAAGTCAACAGTGACAGTAGTTGCATGCATGCATGGGTCATGAGTCACTTGCAAAAGTAAATATGTTCGCATGAGATCATTTTCAACCCCATTATGCACGTTTAACAACAACATGGGCCTGAAGTAAAAAAAAATAAGGTGTCTGAAATAAAAAGCCCTACTAATAAGGCTTAAAACTGAAAATTAGGTTTAAAAATAGCAGAAATTCTCTATTTCCTATAAATTAATATCAGAGGTGATGACACAGTTGTAAACAAACGTTTGCCTACATTCTTTTTAATTGTGCCACTAAGATTAAAATAAAATGAGCACCTAATGCTTTTTTGTCTGTCAAATATAGGGGTTCAATAACTGTAATGAGTGTCTTTTGATGGAATAAAAATACCCTCTGCTTTTAGTAAATAGGATCATTTACTTTCTTGTTGAGAGGTTAAAAATAGTCTGCAGTATGGGGTTACACAGGTCTTTAAATCCTGCTATAGTTTCATTTATTTAAACAAAGTGGACCCCAGGGGTGTATTATAATAACTTACAGATTTGATAATCTGTGATCTAACCCTGACTCTGACACATGGACTCTGTGCTGGCACTAAATCCAGCATTATTCCTTCTTTCAAGATTATACAAATGTCCTAGATTATGAATAATATTATAACAGTGACTCATTTTAGAATATACCCCCCCCCCCCAAAAAAAAAAAAACAGAAGAGAAAAAAAAACAATAAGCTTAATTAATTATTTATACTGGGCCTTGCACATGCTCTCTGGAACTAAGGCTCTAAATATCTCTGTCAATGAAATCAGAAAAATAAAAACTTTGGCTTTCACTAAACTAAATACATCACTGGAAAGGTCTTCACCTGGAGAATAATATTTTAGTACGAACACTCTACATGGCTCCTTCTTTTAAAAAAAACTTACCTTTGAACCTTGACCTCAGTGCATAAATGAAGTCTTACAATTTAACAACATAAGGGGCTAAAGACATGGGACCAACAGTTATAGAGAGCGCTTGACCTGAGTTGTCATGGAAACACTAATGTGTTATAACCACCAACTGAGGGCGCTGTCAAATATGGATCTGAATCCACAGTTGTATAGCAATAAATAGTTTTGTAAAAATGCTTACTTCATATTTTAAACATGTTGTACGACCAAACTGTCATTTACTCTGAAACTAAATTATCCTTTGTGAGAAAAGATAAATATGTTGGTTTAACTAATATACTCTAGCCAAAACATTTCATAAATGGCGGGGTTTGCAGGATATATCCGATTAACATCAAGAGCAGTAAATGGATATTAGCGGAGAATTCACACACACACACACACAATCACAATGACGTTAATAGAAAGCTAAGACTTTTATAGTTTACCACAGTTAATTTAGTAAAATTACAATAAATATATTAAAAACATTTTTTCAAATGTTAATTGTTCAAAAATTTTTGCCGCAAACATGTAAATAAGTGTTGAGACCTTATGTTTTTTTTTTATTTATTTCTGTAAGGTCAGGTTGGTCAGTGATGTGGAAAAAATATCTTAAAGCTGAAGTCCAAAAAATATACAAACACATCAGTTGTCAAAGGAACGTAGCACATTTTAAATGCTATTAAAAAAATACGAGAACAGGCTCCTCCTCCACGTTCTCAATAACCAACATTTGCACCTTGAGTTGCTATTTGTATGTATGAAAGGTGCTATATAAATAAAGTTTGATTTGATTTGATTTGATTTAGGGAGCTCGTTTAATGAAGGCATCTTGTTCATCAGTTAATGATGGGGGGGGGGTACCCGACACGTGAAGATGTGATACAGACGGAGCCTAACCGAGCATCCATATATGACGAGAAAGGAGCGAGAACGTGTTGACAAATGAGCTTTGTGTTTATGTGTGTGTCCAGCACATAAATAGCTCACTTCAACATAAACAGCCCACACACTTCAGGCCCTTCATGTACTCACGCAGTAAGTCACACGCTTAAAAACAGTGTTCCCCTGAGGGTAATATACCACCTTGGGTTAAAGAAGGAGCTTGTTCCGAGAGTTAGAGGAACACAAAACCACATTTCACAGGATGAGGCTTCGTTTACTATCGGGCAAATTTGATTGTGGTACCGTCAGGGTGTCAGGCGGCTGGCACACACCCCAAAATCACCTATCACGCTTAAACCAAGCCAAGATATTAATCTCTCTCACTCTAAAAGGTCCTAAGAAGATTGCCAAAGTGGAAGATTGACATGAGGGAGGACCACACAGGCAAGCAACAGCACACTCAACTGTGAAAAATGAACAGTAGACTTGACAGACCAGAGCATGAGGCCAAATAATTCCATTCAGAGAAAGCAGAACCACACTTTCCTTGTATGTCTGAAATCCTTCTTTCCCATTTTCCTTGGACAGGTTGTATGCATGCAAACAATTTGCTCACAAAGACTTTTGACAGTTTAACAAATTGTGATACTGATGATAAATGACTTGGAGACATCAGAGAGAAAATCAAAGATAGAAGCAAATTATTTTCTTTAACACAGAGAAAACATGCCTGCTTTTTCTGCCCAGTTTGCTTGAAAGATACACAGTCAGCTGCCACCTGTGCAAATATTTAACAACTGGAACAAATTCAGGCTCATGCACAAGATAGATGCACAATGCACCCACCTTGGAGAGTTCACAGATCTGGATCTGTAAGTCAAGCCTGTGATCATTTGAATAGGTACATAATATTAGTTTGAAGTCCATGTGGGACTGAGAGGAGAAGAATGTTTGAGTCCTCCGTCTGCAGTATCTATCATTCCTGGTCTTTCCAGAGGGAAACCATGAAAAACTTGCCAGCTCTCTGCTCACTCTGCTGTCAGGCTGTAATCCTCAGTCCCCTGCTACACACCTAAATCTATCCGATTAATAACATCAAGACCAAAAAGGACAAATCCTGCCTTCTGTATGAGAAAGGTAATCAAACAGGCTGAAAGTCATCGTCTTCAAAGTGCTGCAAGGACTGTGAGAAAAGAGGTTGATAGGAGTCCAATGTGTAAATCTGTCCAAATACGTTTAGAGGAGGAAGCAAAATCAGTGACTATTTATCTTTTTCTCACTACATAGATGTTTGAAAAGATTGAAAAGTAAAAAAGCTGTGAAGCTGATTCAAGGATTCAAAGTAATTAATGACCATACAGTTCTTCCAGACTCCAAAGACAGAAAGATCTGGCTCTGCTGCAGAAATGACCAGAGTCAAAAAAGCACACATGTCACTGATCATTAATAAAAACATGAATAATACAAAATACTGGTGGAAATGCAGTAAAAACAATCAAATAATTACAATCATCCTAAGCTCATTTGAATAAACATTTGGGATATAATGAAATTGATCTCTTTTACTTATTTTACATGATTAACAGAAGAAAACAAGGTTGGAATGGACCAACAGTGGTGAGCTGTAGATGATTGGATGAAAGTGATGCAGATTTGAATCATGAATCTGCATTTGACAAGGGGGTGATGCCAGAACCTTTTCATTGTTTTAGACCCAGGAAAAATATGACCGAGGGAAACAAATTTCCACCATCACTACAGTGTGTGCAGAATTATTAGGCAAATGAGTATTTTGACCACATCATATGAGGGGCCGTTTGAGACATTATTCAGAATTACCCTCTCACAGACACATGTGAAATTTAAGTCATTCACACATTATACTGAAACCTCTCATATATTATACTGAAATCATTCATACACTATGGTGAAACCTCGCATATATCATACTGAAATCATATACACATTATAGTAAAACCTCTTATACACTATACTGAAACTGCCTCTTATACACTATACTGAAATTTCCTCTCACATAATATACTGAAATGCTCTCACATACTATACTGAAATGCTCTCACATAATATACTGAAATGCTCTCACATACTATACTAAAATGTTCTCACATACTATACTGAAATGCTCTCACATAATATACTGAAATGCTCTCACATAATATACTGAAATGCTCTCACATACTATACTGAAATGTTCTCACATAATATACTGAAATGCTCTCACATACTATACTGAAATGTTCTCACATAATATACTGAAATGCTCTCACATACTATACTGAAATGTTCTCACATAATATACTGAAATGCTCTCACATAATATACTGAAATGCTCTCACATACTATACTGAAATGCTCTCACATAATATATTGAAATGCTCTCACATAATATACTGAAATGCTCTCACATAATATACTGAAATGCTCTCACATACTATACTGAAATGTTCTCACATAATATACTGAAATGCTCTCACATACTATACTGAAATGCTCTCACATACTATACTGAAATGTTCTCACATAATATACTGAAATGCTCTCACATACTATACTGAAATGCTCTCACATACTATACTGAAATGCTCTCACATAATATACTGAAATGCTCTCACATACTATACTAAAATGTTCTCACATAATATACTGAAATGCTCTCACATACTATACTGAAATGCTCTCACATAATATACAGCTCCCTGTCTCATCCTTGACTCAGTGTTTGATAAAGGAAGTTCTCAACCCTATGTTACTGTTATTTGTCAGTGTTTAAGTCAGTGTTGAAGCACCCTGCTTATGTAACTGAGATAGTATGTGAGAGGAAATTTCAGTATAGTGTATAAGAGGCAGTTTCAGTATAGTGTATAAGAGGTTTTACTATAATGTGTGAATGATTTCAGTATGATATATGCGAGGTTTCACCATAGTGTATGAATGATTTCAGTATAATATATGAGAGGTTTCAGTATAATGTGTGAATGACTTAAATTTCACATGTGTCTGTGAGAGGGTAATTCTGAATAATGTCTCAAACGGCCCCTCATAACATCATCCCCTTTATGCATGTTGTTCTACTCCAACCTGTACAGGCTTGAAAGCCTACTACCAATTAAGCATATCAGGTGATGTGCATCTCTGTAATGAGAAGGGGTGTGGTCTAATGACATCAACACCCTATATCAGGTGTGCATAATTATTAGGCAACTTCCACTCCTTTGGCAAAATGGGTCAGAAGAGAGATTTGACGGACTCTGAAAAGTCAAAAATAGTGAGATGTCTTGCAGAGGGATGCAGCACTCTTAAAATTGCCAAGCTTTTGAGGCGTGATCATCGAACAATCAAGTGTTTCATTCAAAATAGTCAACAGGGTCGCAAGAAGCGTGTTGAAAAAACAAGGCGCAAAATAACTGCCCATGAACTGAGGAAAATCAAGCGTGAAGCTGCCAAGATGCCATTGGCCAACAGTTTTGTAGTGACAATGCTTGTGTCATGGACTACGTTCCAGTCAGTTTAAACACTCTCAGAAACACCAGGACTCAGTCGATTAATTTCCATAGAGTTTACTGAGAACTTGTGAAACTGCCACACAGTACATAAAATATTTGTATTACTAAACAAATAAACACAGCGTGGAAGCAACAATGTAAGTTAGCTAGGCGAGCTACGTAGCTATTATCACAATAATGCAAGCTAATAAATTAGCAAGTAGCAACAGAAACACGAAGCTAATCTAGTCTGGTAGCATGATAAATATCTCTGCAGTCTGAACATGCACACAAGCTTAAATTCTCAATAGCCCAGTAATACAAAATAAGCACCACTTACAGACGTAGCCTGAGCAAAAGGAGAAAGAATTGTCCAAACTGAGGAGCTGACAGCTATATGTGCTTACACAACAGAAGCTGGACACTGGCTGCAAAGTCCTCTTCCTGGTTTCCCAGCATGCACTGCTCCCAGATTGCTTTAACTAAACCTATCATACTGAACTGAATAAACAACACTTTGCCTGAAGCATAACAGCTTGTGCATAATGTTGCCCCAACTTTTGTTTAATTATTGTTTTCTGTCATTGACAAATTCAGGGTTATAAAAATGTCACCAAAGCATAAAAAAAAAAAAAAAAAAAAAGCTATTGTCCAAAAATATTACTTAAAACACTCCTAAAGCTCTGAGTAGAAGGCCTAAAGTATGTCTTATATTTTGTTTACTATTCACATATTTTATCCACAACATAAAGACTGTATATAGCATATATCTGAAAATCTAAAATCTGAAACCCTGTCACACACGCATATAAACACACACACATATATGTCTATACGGTCTCTGAAGCCAAGCAAAAACAGACAGTAATTGCCATTAAAAGAGAAACTGTCACAGTTTCAGGTCCACTTGGTCCTGTTAAACCTTCATTTAGCATCACCCTCACAGAGACTCAGTTAAACCCCTCCTGATGAGCAGGTCATTTTCATCTCCATAATGAGAAACATGGAAAACCAACAGGAACATGCTGAACCTGAAGATAACTGACTGAGATGTCTGTACAGCCGAGTGAAAAAGAATCTACCAGTTCTAAGGTTTAACATTTCAAGAGATAGTATTAAAAAATAAATAAATAAATAAAGTATATACTGCATCTTGTATAATGCACTATAAACTTAGAAGTATTTTACTAAAGCTGCACATCACAGTAGACCATCGTGATTTGCAGCTTCGAGTCAGCAACTATGGAGCCTGCTAACACCAACAACTTCAGCTTATGATGAAGATTTTCCTGCCCTTTGAGAATTCCTTGTTTTAACAGTGTGGCTAGTATTCACTTCTGTTTCCAGCACAAGATAGATTAAATATGGACCAAAACCAGATATTAAAATGTATTTCGTAAGTCTAAACACTTAACATGTTAGAGATTGTTACCAGAGTTTGAAATAATTGCACCCAAGACAACTAGCCGAGTAGTGTATTGAATATTATGCTATTTTGTTTCTAGTGTGGTTAGATACAAAGGAAATAAATAGCGTTACCGTGGTACATTATTTGTATGATTGTTGTAGGCATATTTGGCAATTTTTTGTGTTTTTAACCAAATACAGCTAATTTTTTAAATCAAATTTAGAGTTCAGATTATCTCTTCTGGTATTTATGACAGCTTATTGTGAATAACCAGCCTATAATCATGAATCACTGCTTTGTTCAGCTAGTGTCTAAAATGAATAAACAAGTCCACCCGTCACTGTTAAGCCCTCTGCATATTGAATGCTAATTGTGCCTGGTACACACATAACGATTTTTGGGCTGTTTTTGTCCCGATTTTGCCTCTTCCCGAGTCCCGACCTCGGACGGCAAACGCCCGATCATCGTGAGATTTCCCTGTCCAATCATCATTTGGTCTGTGGTGTGTTACGAGCCGATTTGTCCCGAAAATGCGCTCCAAAACGGGCCGTAGCCGACAAATGGGAACATTAAACATGTTTAATATTTCTGAAGAACGCCGACGACTCATGCATTGTGACTGCGTGGGTGGTGACGTGGTACGGAATGTAGCCAATCAGAGAGCGAGCTGGCTGGGGAGCAAGGAAGTAAATAAGCCAATTAAAGAGAAACTGTCACAGTTTCAGGTTCGCTTGGTCCTGTTAAACCTTCATTTAGCATCACCCTCACAGAGACTCAGTTAAACCCCTCCTGATGAGCAGGTCATTTTCATCTCCATAATGAGAAACATGGAAAACCAACAGGAACATGCTGAACCTGAAGATAACTGACTGAGATGTCTGTACAGCCGAGTGAAAAAGAATCTACCAGTTCTAAGGTTTAACGTTTCAAGAGATAGTATTAAAAAATAAATAAATAAATAAAGTATATACTGCATCTTGTATAATGCACTATAAACTTAGAAGTATTTTACTAAAGCTGCACATCACAGTAGACCATCGTGATTTGCAGCTTCGAGTCAGCAACTATGGAGCCTGCTAACACCAACAACTTCAGCTTATGATGAAGATTTTCCTGCCCTTTGAGAATTCCTTGTTTTAACAGTGTGGCTAGTATTCACTTCTGTTTCCAGCACAAGATAGATTAAATACGACGACTCACGCATTGTGACTGCGTGGGTGGTGACGTGGTACGGAATGTAGCCAATCAGAGAGCGAGCTGGCTGGGAAGCAAGGAAGTAAATAAAGCCCGTGTTCATGCCATCTCCAGTCTGTTATTTTTCTCAGTTCTGGCTTTTTCTGTTAACAATAGTCCCAAGACCACCATCATTCCTTTCGTCCTATATCCCCTTCCATGCTGTGTGTTGTGTTTTCCGATTGTTTCTGTTTCTTCTTCTTCATTTTTTGCCGGTGGTTGCTATGGGTCTTCTTCTACATTTTAACGTTTGCCCGGCTCTGAGGACTAGATTGTAGATGAGTTGCAGGACAGCATCTTTATGTGTGTGTTGTTCCCTGATTACATTTTCGGAGCACACCACACACAGTACGATCAAAACTGATTTTTTTTATCTTCACGTGTGAGGTCTCGACCAGATAAAAAATCTCATAAGAGTAAAAAAATCGCCATGTGTGTACCAGGCCTTAGTGGATCTTATAAGAATTAGTAAGTTACTTATCAGATTAAGGGTAAACACTGCAAAGTGGGACATAAGAGCATCTGGTTGATCAAACTCAGTGTTTTTGAATATGACAATGTATAAATTCATCTTAACAGGGTCCTACTGTAAAACAAACAAGAAGTGATGCCAGCACTGGTGTTAAATGTTGGGAAGAACTGTGGGTCAAAGGTTTTAGGTTCTAGTTTCACACACAACTGTAAGGAGAGATAAACAGTCAGAATACATTTTCCTGTATTTTACAATTTTTCCTTTATTACAGTGAAGGCGTACTTTGCCAGACATGTCACCCACTCATCATATTGTTCTTTCAAAACTAGCAGTGGAAACAGATGCAATCCATCAGTTACCTTTAGTGACATCATGTTGTGCTGGATTCTGTCAGTACATGTACGTCAAAGCTTTCTTTCAGCCTAAATCACGAGTGCAGTATCAGTTATTACGAAGTGATCTTTTAAAGTGTGATAATACCAAATCTGTTCAGATTATTGTCACATAATGTGATATAGTCAACCCTGCAATCTATAGTGTTAAATGTACTGTAAATGATAATATCCTCATATATTTCCTTATACATGATGTAATTTAGCACTGGTTAAAGACCTGTTATTGTACTCTGAAGCAACAATACAACTGAGTTCACAAACACACACCCATGCAAAGCCATTAAAAATATTCACATACAAAGGGGCCATGACCCACAACACAATTAGTATTGTGAGCCACTGTAGCTGATTAAGTACAAAGCCCCCCTTATTTGTCATCTGTTTAACTACACATTATATTCTGCGCTCTGTGAAAGGGTGAACACGAGAAGCCAAGACCATGAAATTATCTTCTGTAATCAATATTTGTTTACTAGTGAAAAATAATCAGCCCATTAGTGTGATTCACATAGTTGTGCTGTGTGTTTGTGGACCCCTTCCATGCCTCACTTATTAGGCATGGTGGAAAATGAGTCATTTGCAGTCAGGAATGTGAAATCATATCAGTGCAAGAATGTTAAATAATCTGAGTTTCTTTAAAAGGCTTTAGGGCATCACTGTTTGGGTTCATAGAATTCAAAGAAAATTAAACAAAATACATGAAAAGAAGGGAAAACGAGGACATGTGATGCAAAGCAAGTGCAGACATTATCTAATTGCACAGAGTCATAGTTTCATAGTCACAGTTTAACTCTGGTCTGTGCCAACGGAGAAAGTAAAAGAGCGATAGGACTGGTAGTTTTCGTACTTAAGGCACATGTAATGTGGGCTAGGACCGCAGGTGTCAAAACCTTTAGTGTAAATATCATATACAGTGTTTTGAAATTTTGTGGACCACAGACACAAATGTTCATGGCCTAGATGAGTTTTACCTCCACCAAGGTGTTGGTTTGTCTGTCTGTTTGCAACATAACTTATAAAGTTATGGACAAATTTTGATTAACTTTTCAGGAAATTTCAGAAATGGAAGTGATTAGATTTTGTGGTGATCCAGATTGCTGCTTGTATCCAGAAATTTTTAAAAGGATTATTTACTATAGGGAGATGGGGATAATTTTGCCATTACAGCTTAAAAAGGCTTAACAACAAAAATAATAATAATAATAATAATAAAGACAGTCTGTGCTCTCTGAGTGCTTCTAGTTTCACATTTGATTTTCTGCATAAATCATCATATTATTTTTTAATTTAACCTTTATTTAACCAGGAAAAAAAAATCCCGTTGAGATTAAGATCCTCTTTTACAAGAGAGTCCTGGTCCAAGACAGGCAGCAGTAAATACAAAAACACAGTTTCTTAACACTGTTATCACGACACTGACATTTTTGGTTTTGAGTAAGATGTCATGACAACTTTTGGAATTATTGCCTTTAATATCGTGCAGACATAAGGCACCTTTTCATTGGAGCGATGGTGTGAATTGGGATCAAAATTGACAGGAATGCCTGATCCATCACACTCACTAGGCCAGTGATTTTCAACATGGTGCTTGGGATCCAGGAACCTGATAAAAACAACTGCATGGTTGACAACAGGACTGTTTCCTAAACTTTATTGTTGTTACTTCTGAGCTCTGCAAAACTACAATGACTAAGAGAACAAAGACAGTTTTTTTTTTTTTTTTTTTTTTTTGTCTTTGGTGCTTCTGCCTTTGTTCCACTGCTTTCGGTTTTTATTCAGCTCTTTATTTTTCTTAAATATAATGGTGCTTTTTCCTCAGAGCTTAATCAGCCTGCCTAGAGGTTTGCAAGACAATTTAATACATTTACCAGCGTACCAGTTCTTTTTTTTGTTTGTTTTATTTTCTTTTTCTTCTCCATGGAAAATGGTCCTCAAAAGGATCCTTCAGCTCCAGCGAAACTAAATGAGTAATCTGCTGCAGTTGTACTTTTTTATAAGCACTAAAATTTAAAATGTCATGATGCATATTACCTCACAGATGTCATCATCACTACCTACAATCCTTGTATCCATAGATAGTATTTAAAAGATGGATGAGGTCAAACCATCGTTGCCTCTTTATAAGCCTGGGATGTCTCATTGAAGCTTTTTTGAGCCAGCTCTAACGGCCATTCACAGTACTGCAGTTTTTGGGCAGTTCAGGTTTATCTTCATGTTACAGCTTGAAATTTATTTGTTAAATTCACAAAATATTCTATAGGTTTTGCACACAACAGGAGTCCAGAGTCTGCGCTGCCTCGATACTAGATTTCAGTCATCTGTTGATCTACACAGTGCAGCCCACATTACATTTTAGGGATGCAAAGCAAAGTATAAGAAGATAGAAGTGCTTAACATAATGTAGGTTAACCAACTAATTTCCAGCAACAAATCCACAGCAAGGTAAATTTGTCCTTTTTAGTGTTTAAACCAACAGCAACCATCAAGATAAGTTAATCTCCAGTGCTTTGAAAATGCCATTAACTGGCATAGCATTAGGAGGCCATTTGCCTGAAACTAAGATTATGAAACAAAGACATGAAAGTAACTCCTGCTGCAACGTAACTGATGACCTGATGCATCCTATTCATCAGAGATGCACCTGAACTGAGGAAAAATCAACCTTTGTTCCTTTAGAAATTTGACCATTCTGTTTCAAACCATAAGAAAACTGGGAGTTCACACTAAAAAGAGGAATATAGAGGAGAAAATCCTACACAGATTCCCGATGGACAGGAGTTTCGACTCTAGGCTTAGACAATTTAAACTGGAATAAAAGACTCACAAGTTTTGACAAAAATATTTTAGTGAGATTTGTACATTTCTTTAAAATTGTCATAAAAAGTTAATAACTTATCCATCATAGCTGGCTTTAATTCGAACTTCTTCCATACAAAGTGATGACATCATTTTTTGAGGTTAACTCAGCGAACTTCCTAAATGGCTTTGACAACTTTCACTTCAACTTAAGTTCACCTCAGGAACTTTTCCCTTCATCATCTTGTTAGCTTTAAAACAGAACTTCAGTGTTTAAGAGGATTTCCAGCCCTGTTCCTGTTTACAACCACACAAAGCATTTGTTACCGCCCAAGTACAGCTAGTCAAGCAACAAATTAGCAGCAAGTGGTGCAACAAGGTTCTCAGAGGAGCATCATTAAGGTTTATACAGCAGACTTAGCCGCTTTCATCCATGATGCCAGTTAAAGAGAAGAGAAAATACTCCCACTCTGTTAATTGTTTACTGCAAAATAACGGTGAAAAGGTATAAATCATGTTTTCATGATGCTTAAAAAATTAATAAAATTCTTTCAAAGCTATTTTTATTGCAGGTTTACAACTCAGCTCACATGCTCCCTTTCAAACAGACCTCATTTCTGAGCCTCTCTCCTGGAAGAATGATAGACATGTTTGCCATTTCTTTAGGAAAACAAAAGCTCCTGTCCCCTGGCAGGTTTGTTAGTGACAAGGCTAATTCAGTGAAATTGCCTTAATGAAAAGCTCTGTCAACACACGGCTGTCATTATGAGAGAGCAAATAGGTCTGTCCAGACTCTGCACAATTCCCTTGATACACTTTTTTCGATTTTCTGCTCTTACAGAGTGAGACACTGGGATTAAAAGGTCTTCATGTGTGGACAAGAGTTCCAGTTTGCCTGACACCCCAAATTGTTTTCTAGCCTTGTGTCTCTTGAAATAAAGTCTCATTGTATTCCTCTCCTCTCTGTCAGACTCTGAGTGGCAGCTGTCCTGATGTGGAAGACAAGCTATTGAGCTCCTTCCCCCAGGGAGAATCTGAGTTGTTGTTCATGAAGGACGACTCAAAAAGTCAACCTGTAACATTGTAAACTAGCAGAAAGCTGTTTTCCAGCAAAAAAAAAAAAAAAAAAAAAAATGCAGGATATTTACAATCCAAAAAAGGATCCATATGCACTTCTTCTTCATGAGTTATACCTTTTTGAAACACTTACTCTTCAAGTTTCATAAAATTCAGCCCAGCAGTTTTTGCAAAGACTTTCTACACACCTCTTGAGTGGGCAGAGGAATAAAATTAAGAGCCAGGTGCAGCAGAATGGCACATTAAACCCTTGTACCTTTGAGCTAACATGCAGTTTAATGCAACTTTTAGGACCCCAGGTTAAAATTTTTCTTAAGGTGTAGAACTTAGTCAGCATGAGATGAATGTTTTTCCAAAAGGAGGAATAAAAGGATAAAACGCGCTTGTCATCATTTTAAGCCAGAACAATGAATGATTTTAGAAAAATAAATAAATAAATAAAAGGAAAGCTGGGGCACCCAAATGTTTTTGATATATCAATCTGTGTGAACTGATAACTTAAACTAAATCTGATTCATTTAACAACCAGCAGCTCCTCAAAGCAGCTGCAAAACACATTCAAATAATGAATAACTGGTGTCCAAATTAAAGAAAAGGCTATAAGAAGATAGAAGTGCTTTTGGTAGTCGTCTGTGAGGTCCTTCAGTCCAGCCCTCTATAGCCATTGGTAGGACTTCATCTCCACGTTCCATGGCCTGAGGCCCTCACTCTGTGCTACATGTTCCTGATGTATTCATGGAGCTTTGATGTTTCATATATATGTGTGTGTGTGTGTGTGTGTGTGTGTTTATCTGATGTAAGCCCAACCATTGTTCTTATCCTTTTTGAAAACACATTTAAATTTTAGCTTTCAGAAGCTGTAACACTTCAGTGACATTAGACCCTGGCTGAGCATCAGATTAGTCCTTTTATTCACTCACTATAGTAGACAATCAATTTTGAAGTAGCTCCCTGATTGGTAATTGGTGAACTTTTACTTTATTAACTACAGAGGAATGTTCTGTGTTATCATTTCAAAGAACTTTCAATTTCAAAGACTTTCCCATGACTCAGAAGATATGTTTTTTTGCTTGCTCTGAAAAAGACCGTTTATTTGTGACTTTTGATCTGTCCGCACTCCAAACAGCAGGTCCTCTTCCAGCAACCACTTTTTCTTTCATGTACAACCATCTGCATCTCCTCACGTTGACCATATCCCCTTTCAGCCAATCCCACCACAGTCACATCTCATCTTATTAAGCACCACGCAAAGAAAACACTGCTAATAGGGTCTGCCAGCAATTGTTCTCAATTAAACATGTGTGAATGGACATGAATGAAGTCTGTGTGAACAGTGAAGCCATAGAGGCCATGTAGGTCAGTGGTAGCAATTTCTACAAGCTTGTTTCATGGAATTTGGCATAAAGGTGGACACGCAGGAACACAGAAAGTGTGGTCTTTCATCTGAGAGTGGAAGTGGGCCACAGACTCACAGGAGGGAAGGTGGGAACGGTAGCGTCCTGTGGGTCAGGAATCACGTCACACACAGATGGGATAAATGGTTTAATAGTGCTGAGGTGCGAACACACCAAATAGAACAAGCTTGTGTGATAACTGTGGTTCAAGAATACCTGAAATAACTGTAGACAAATTTTTTCTGCCTTTGCTCTCTTTTCTGCTGCTTCCTCATGGCAACATTTACTGTAAAGCCAGCAAAAGTAAAGATATGCCCTCTTCAAGATGCTGGAGGGGACGGCCATGTTGCTGACAGCAGCAGAAATGTATAAAATTCCTGTTTGCTTTCTCCCTGTTGAATAAGATCTAAAAAAAAAGAAACAAAATAGAAAAGCAAAACAGACTTTATGTTCATTCAACAGAAAAAGGATGAAGCTAAAAGTATATATCATGGAGTAAGCTCTTATCTCACATAAATCCATTTAGTTTAATAAAAGAATAGGTTTACATTTAGTCTTATATTTTAAGGTTTCATTAAAGGAGACATGTTTTTTTTTCTAAAACTATGAATTTATAATTATTTTCATAGCAACTTGACACCACGGCCAACATTTTTTCCACCGTGTTTTCACTGAAAAATGGTTAATAGCGCCTTAAAATCCCATTCAAATGTTGGTACCATTTTTTTCTGTTTCGCTAAAGTTGGTAGCAGCTGATGTTAAAGTCCCTCACCTCAACTTCCCAACTAGGGTAGGATTTTTTTTTTTACCAACAGAGCTAGTTAGCTCAATTCTTCCTTTGGCTAAGTGAACCTGATGGTGAGAATTTGTTGTTAACGGCAACACAGAAAGCAAGAGCAAAGAGTCTGATATTCCCATTTTTGAGGTACAGGAAATGCAGCATGATCTAAAACTAAAGCCAGGTGGAGATCAAGATGAAGAAGCTTCTGAGCTGGGGGTGTGAGGTGGAAATCACCTGCTTACCTAAATCAGTGAATGAGATATTTTCAGACGTAAGTGGGCCTGTTTTAAGTTGGTAGCTTAAGTCGCTAATGTGCACATTCAAGCAAAAACATGGTTTTGTTTTTCATGTCTCTTTAAAATTAAAACTATACGCTCTGTTAGATTAAATCCTACTCCATCTTCTCCATCAGCTCATGACAGGAAAACCTGAAAGCTAAAACAGAATAACAAGAATCATAAGGACCATATCTGTAACGACTTCCTGTACAGCCTAATGAGCCATCTCCTTCAAACTGGAGGGCAGAAGCTTGTGGCCACACAGAAAGCTTTATTAATTAGTCTGACATAGACATTCTTCTGTTTGAGTATAATGTCAGGACGGACAACAGAACTCACGTTTACATCACTGGATGAAAAGAAAAACATACTGACGTCTAAAAGGTTGAACATGATTATGGAGTTCATACATAGCAGCACAGGGATAAATACAGACAAGTGTCCATTGTTAGTGAGTTTATTGTGTTGAATCATCCTGGTTCAACCTACACGTCCAACACTCAGAGTTTAACTATAGTGCACTTGACGCTTAACATAATCTGACAATTTTAAATATTTGTATTTGATTCAAGTGATAAGTTACAAGAGAGGTGATAAATGACAGTATGTTACCAGCAGATATTATATAAAACCAAAACAAGACACAAGGCATGAAATAAATACATTGTTTAAAACATTCACATTTACAGTTTGCTTCCTGAAGTTGCACACAAAGTATACTGAAGCTGTATGAAAACATGAAACTTTATTTTCTATCTTTTCTTTTGGTGGTATACCATAAATCTGACAAACCTCTTTGTTGGTCAGGTCAGAGTGAATAAATGAAGATGATCGGAGGGAAAAGCCACAAATAAAAAAATCTGATCTCTGGTTTTCTTCATTGCTTTTCTAGTGAGAGATTATTCAAGACAATGGAAAAATTATCAATATTAGAGTCCAACGGGATTCATTCATCTAATTACAGTTGCTTTTACAGAGCGTGGGTCGGGTATTAACCATTTCCCAATTTTTGTCTGAATTAAGTTCAATGGTTAAAAAAAAAGATTACAGATGCTTAGTGTTGTAACTCCATCATTACACTTACTGAGGAAGTACGAACCATTTACCTGCCTGGTCAGATTGGCACATTTTATCAGAGTTTTTGTTACACAATCTGCCAAAAGTAATTCAAAGCACACTTTAAAATATGATTTATTTTTTCTGGGTTTTGTTTTGTTTTTTTTTTAGTTTTATTAAGGTCAGGTATATTGAACTTAAAAAAAGTCAATCATAATATAAGGTATATTTTTTTAAAAAAAAGAGACTTTGAAGGAACATTTTATGACATTATGCCTCACTGTCAAATATAGACATCTTTATTTTTAATATCATTATTATATTTTCTATTGTTATTGTAATGTTATGCAACAAATCAAACTGTGAAGTTTAGTCAGTTTCTATTAGTTAGATATTTATTTACTCAGTTCACTTGTAGTTTCTCCTACAAATGAAATACTTTTCCATCCATATTTCTAACAATCAACTTTATAGACATTTTAAGTTAGTCTTTCGTTCTTCATTTAGCTTTATAGGCCAGTTTATGCTAAACCTAAAAAACTGTACAGACACCCTTGAAGAACACATTAAAACTGAACAACAAATGTTAGCCAAATACTTTGCTATCTTTTTAGGAGTCAATTTCTAAAATTTGAAGCATTCAAATCACTTGTGACTTTATACGGTGCGTTTTGACTTATTTTTGGTGATGTGTATACAATTGTATTTAGTTGTGTAAAACTGCCAAAAGCTGCTGTGACCAAGTCCATAACTGTTCTTAAGAGCAAAGAGATACCGAGGAATGTCTCACTTTAGGTAAAAACTGTATAACTGCCACAAGATCTGAAGAAATGGCTCTAAAACTATGAATAGGAATTCTCCAAAATCTCTGTCCAGATGCCACTTCCACTCAGGGGAAAACAAACAAACAAAAATAGATCAGAACTGGGACCTCCAGCTTGTGCTGACGTCCACCTCTTGTAGCAAAAATACTTACTACAAAATACCCACATCAGGAAAAAGTTGTACTGCTCAGCAAAACGGCGCAAGACTGAAAGATAAGCACTTATTTCCCCCGAAAGACTTTCAAAAACTCATCACAGGACGATAAAACAATTTCCTCCTCAGATATGACAGATGGCAGACAAACAAATGTGGCTGCTGCAGATATAATCTAACGATGTTAATGCTAAGTTACTTCCAGAATCATCATCTTTTATATTAGATTTATCTCATTTGTGGACAAAAACAAAACACAGAAGCAGAGAATTGAGTCAGGCACAGCAGACACCCCGAAGCCAAACAATATACAGCAAGCTTACAGTATGAGCTGGAATAATGAATCATTACGGTGAACGATAACACAGATCCACCGTCTCTATGTGAGTCAACACATTTAGACAGACAGGTACAACTTACAAAGTTTTCTCATGGGAAATACACGTTTTTCCACAAGGCTCAACATTATTACATGAATTAAATTTAGCAACTCTTACATGTTCATTTGTTTTCTTGAGTCTGAAGAAAGGTGTGTCAGATATTGAGCTCATATAGCAAAAACAGGCAATGCCACAAACCGCTGCACAACTGAGCCACTTCTGACTCTGCTGTACATTGTTAGATCTTTCATTTTTAACTCTTTATCTGGGGGGGGGGGGGGGACTTGTGGTGGAAACCTGCAGAAAAATCCCAATCTTCTACGTATGACAACAAGAAGGGTGAAGGGCATGCATCATGAGGCATGCTTGAGTGTGAAATATTGGTTTATGCTGGAGCCAATTCAACAAGCAGCAGTTTGTGTTTCTGACCATATAAAGACAAGTTGAATCTTAATCTGCAGTCGGCTAACATGAACTTTATGTAAATGTTCAAATTGTGGCTCCTCCACAGCATAAACCAGCTTGTTGAACACATCACTTGTACATTAAACTGAAAATGAAGACATTCGACACTGAGCTCCTGCTCATTTGTAGCTATGGGTTTGTCTCTCTTGAGGTGTCCATTTTTCTGGGCCATTCACGAATCTATCTCTTGGGTCTGTCAATGTCATCGATGGCTGCTAGGAGTTTCTGACGGGCCTTCTTGTTTATATGTGAACCCAGACAAACGTTCACCAAGTTGGCTAGCTGCTTCATGGAGTATTCCTAAAGAAACAGAGAGGATCAGGAAGAAAATCATACATTTCTAAGCATGAGATTTTCATAGACGTGTAGCTGTCCACAGTCTCACCCTGTGATTCTTGATGAACTGCTCCATGTCATTCTCAGTCAGGTAATAGGCCTTGATGTAGGTTTCAACAAACTCCTTGTCAGGGATGGGTCGCAGGTCCGTCAGCTTCTCAAGCTTCATCAGGAACTGCTGAAAATCCAGCTGCATCAGGGCTCGGCCCTCGTTGCTGCACTTCTTCACGTTAGCGTAGCTGCAGTGGAGGACAGATGGGTGGGGAGAGATAAGCACTGCCATCAGTACTTAGGTAGGAAATGACTGGAAGGCAGATCATTTCTGTCACATTTCATTTTGACTCATGAGAATCATCACAGTGGGTGGACATATACGTCTGGCTTGGGGGGTTATTTTCTTTTTTTTTTTTTTTACATCATATAATCTTCCACGCATGACTACTCAACCCAAGTATTCACATTCCCGATAGGTTTGCAGTGCATACCACCACAGAAGGAAGCTGACTAGTCTCCAGCTTGGCCTGTTGCAGCTTCCTACCTCACATCACCACACTGTCTGCTTTTCCTGACTACTCTCAATGCACAATGTAGCTGCCACCATACAATGTGAAAAATTCCAGTAAAATTATTTCTTTCTCAGCCTGCAGGAATACTTGTACTGTTGAAAGGGGAATTGTGTATGTGACGTTAGGATAATTTCAGGAGTTACTCTGAAACCACGTCATGTATTTTGTCAGGAATTTAAAAGGGAAAGTCACGCTTCTTAATGCTACAGTTTAATTTCTTGTCTTTCCTACACCACCTCAAGAGTATTTCACTGTCAATTTATAATGCGAAGAAAGCTGTGTTTCAGCTCACACTGTGCTATTGTTTTATTTTCCTTTGGGACAAAGTGGTGCAAATAAGAGGGAATCAAAATTCTGTCAAACCCTCAGCAGAATAGATGTAAAATATATGGATTCAATAATGAAAATAAAAAGAGAAGAGCTCTGAAAACGTTCTGTCTTCCTACAGTGATTAGGCAGAACTTTGCAACGTTGTGAACAAAGCAGACCTATCTTGAAAACTTGAATGAGTTTTACTGGAGCCTCCCTCTCTGCTGTGCTTCAGCTCTGTTCCTAAACCCCCTCCCTGCAGAGAAGACTGTCACAAACACACAACTAGTAACTAGTAATAATGATCACTAGAGAAGTAGCAATAAGTGACACCTGTTCATGCTCTGAAAAGATGTCTTTTTAACTCAAGCAGGTTGTGTCAGATGAGGTGGCTTCATATAAAAATGAAATGCAACAAAAAGTCATGCCAAAGTTATAGTTATTTCAATTTACTTCGTTTATATTTTTCCTTTGTGCATCTGTGTTAGGCACCAGGGTTCTCTCACATGATATGTACATGGTTAAAAAAAACAAAACAAAAAGAATCTACCAACAGTCTTAACAGAATAAAAACAGTGCCTGTCATCCAGTAGACTGGAGATCACGTCCTATCTAAACTATTTTATTCAGATTTAAACTTAACTTTTGTTTTTGCATACTTTTTCTTTAGGTTTAATCACCTAAATGTCCTGGTGAGTTACATTAAAAACTACTTGGACTGAGAGAAGAGGTTATTATGGCTCATCTTTAATCACTCTCAGATTGCTGAGCACATCTATTATAGGCCGTGATGGCTGTTACGTAGTCCAAAACAAAATAAAAAAAAAAGCACTATCAGTCTTCATAATGGTTTTTATTTTGTGCTCATTCATTCCACAAGACCAGTTTGGTATTTTCTGTGTATGTATGTGGTTCTTTCACATCATTTTACAGACGGATAAAAGTGTGTGTTTTACACACATAACTCAGATGTGTGTGCCTTTGTTTGTGTTTCATGGCGGGGGTTGTTATCTGCTGGTGGGCCAGAGTGCGTGACATCTGTGTACATTAACACTCAACACAGGCATGTGTGCTCTCTGTATCACACTTGCATTTTCTCTGTTCTGTTTTCCATTTTCTGCCTCACCCCTCTCTCTCTTTCATCACCTACTCATCATCCTCTTCCTTTTGTTTTCTTTATCACTAGTCAGGCCCACCAGAATTTGGTGCAAGACTGAATGAGTTGGAGCACAAACTAGCAAATATGACTGCTTGAACTTGGCGTACCTGTGGTGGGAGGAGTGCATGTGTCAGCCTGTTTTGGTGCATAAAGGGAGAGTACTAGGAGAACCAGGCAGGCTGTGGAAACTACAACAGCAGCTTAAATTGGCTGAACAACAGAGCCGAAATAGACCATCTCCTCATTGGAGAGGGTTCAAAAGTTCTCTTATGCAATGATCAGGGAGGTAAACATTTTCCCCATCTCTAAGTGGATGAGAGCAAGCTTAGTATCAAATAAAATGTTCACCCTCCTTCTTAAAACACTTACACAGAAAAAAAGCACTCAGGAAGCTTTTTTTTTTTTTTTAACATATGTAAAACCTTTACTGCAACTGGATTCCAGCCAACACATTCTGTATAATTTTTTTTAATTCAGTAGTCCAGGAAGTGTTTTGTGATAACATCAGAATCCCGTCTTGTTTCTGCTAAAACGTGTGCCACCTCCAGATAATTATCAGCTGTTAACTCAGCAGCTTTCCCACCTTGCAGCTTGTCTGGCTCGGTGCTGCCATTCACATGACCCATCTGATCAGAGGGATCCATCACATCTTTCATCTACAAACCTAATTCACACGTAAATGCTTCAACAGTAAAGAGTGAGTGGGTGAGTAAGGAGATAGTGATGATGCAAGTGCTGAGAAAAAACAACAAACAGTAATACTCTGTCATCTATCGTGACCCAAACCTCTTGCTTTTAAGGGAGAAAGTGGTGAAATGCATTACAAGGGATGTGTCAAGAGCATTACGCTGTTTGTGTGAGCGTCCTGTGTCTGCTTGTTCCCTAATGGGCTTTTAGAGGGAATTTAGAGAATTTAAAGAGCAAAAAAAAGTCTAAAGAGTGTTTTTTTTTTCTGCTTCAATATACAGTACCAGTGAAAAGTTTGGACACACTTTCTCATTAGATTGAATGGGAAAGTGTGTCCAAACTTTTGACTGGTATTGTAGCTGAAGGCATAGTCTGGAGAATAATTTTTTTCTTTTGATTTTACAAGGTGTAGATGGATGTTTACTGATGTTTTCATCATTGTACCGATGTTTACTGATGCTCTAGCTATGCACTTTATGGTCTTTTTGCATTCCACTTATTTACTTATATAGTTCATTCATATCTTCAATATATGTAATAACACCTCACCACTGCACATCAAACTGGGTGAGGCAATGTATATACATACTGTTTCTTTCCTTTTCTGTTATTATTATTTACTATTTATTGTACATACTGTTTTTTGTGTATTTATTTTTTATTTTGTCTATTGTTTAATGTCTCTTTTACTTTGTGTTTGAGCTTCTGTAACAGTGAAATTTCCCCACACTGGGATCTTAACTTATCTTATCTTATCTTATGCAGAGACAAAAAACAAAGAAGGAGGAGAAAATTTATTGGGATATTGTAGGATCTTAATGATGATGCAACAACTAATACGTAATAATAACTTTTAGGGCTTTTTCACCTTAAATCTTTTTGTGGCAGATGACAGTCTGATGCCAGCTTGAGTCACCCCCAGAGCAAACAAACAAATGAATCTGCAGAGGCTACAATCAGACTTTTATTACTCCTGCTGTAACCAACTCTTAAGTATCACAAGATTAATAGCAAAGTGTGTGTGTTTTTCTTTTTAACATAACAGTTGTCTGTGAGGCTGAGTGACCTTTTACCAACTTCTATTAGCTCATAAATTTGTCATAAGTCACTGTTGCATACAAGTATTTAGAGAAGGGAATAGACTTTCTTTTGGGACCTGAATGGATGATGTGGCTGCACAGACATAATTGTGCAATTTCAAAGACTTTAAGACAGATGGTTTCATTACAGATGGTGCAGGGAAAACATTACCAGGAATAAAATGAGTTTTTTTTTTTGTTTTTTTGACTGTGGTTTAAGAATCAACAGTAAGGTGACTAAAAAAGCTCTTGCAGCAGCTTCACCTAAATGACCTACGTTTCCCCACATCCCTCTCATCTCAAGCATCTTTCTTACCCCTCAACTAGAGTCCTGTTGGCCAAGCGGATACAGTGCTCCCAGAGGACATTGGAAACGGGTAGGGGGATGCGCACATGTCTGGAAACATCGCCCAGCCTCCTGTTAAACTGCTCAAACTCCTGAAAAGGTACAGATGAAAGGAAATGTAAACATACATAAGTATAATGAAAATTAAGCAAAAAATAAATAAAGATTAGATTTTTTGAATGAGAAACTATCTGGAATCTAGTAAAGGAAAACAGTTTAGTTGTTGAATAAATACATGAATCAGATGTTGAACATAAATAATAAAAGAACGGACATTTAACAAAAGTCTTTAATAAACACATCCCTTAACAACAGCAGTCCCAAGTCCTCACAAAAAGCATGCAGTAACTGGACCTCTATATGTCTGGTTTCACCATGAGAAGACAAACTAAAGGAAAAGTCCTTATCAGCAGTAGTAGGAATGGTTTCCCTCTGACTCATTCCCAGCTAGCACAGCTTCAATTGGAAAGTTGATATGAAACCACCTAAAGCTGTGAACTGAACAGCTTAGTTAGTTGTTAACTGTGAGGATTAAGCTTTTGGTAATGCGTTTTCAGCCATGATGTAAACAGAGCAGGTCGATCAACTGTGAATTATTTTTACACCAGAATAAGCTATCTATAGTGCTGACAGTACTTTAACAGAGCCAGGAATGATTTCACAGCCAACAACCTGATAAACCAAAAGGAGCGATGACAGGAAGTCTAAATCCACTAAGCAACTATTACACTAATGAACACTGTAGTCAGTTTATGCTACAGTCCCTGGCAAATGCAAGGTTTTAAGGTACCTTAATGTCACCAAAAACAAAGTGATGTTAATTTGCACTGTAGCTTAAGAAACACATCATTTAAATTAACTTTGATGCCTTTAATAACATTGAAAAGAATAATTTCTGCTGCAAAAAAGTTACAGGATCATTTAGGCAGATCTTGTTAGAACTGGCCTCTAAACACTTTTATGTTTTAGCACAAAACATTAAAAAGGAAGATGTAGGCTGCAAAACACAAACATCTGCAGTGTTGTTTTGGTCGCAGCAGGCCTGCAGCTACAAAATGTGTGCTTCTTGTTCATGTTCATACAAAGGGTTCCTGTTACATGATCATTGCAATATGTTCAATTATTGATGCAACTACAATAATGGCACTATTTTCCTGTTCACATATGGACTATGCATAGATACAGGGGGAGTATTTCTAATTATAGTGAGTATTTTCTTTAGTGTACGCTTGCAAATATGTCGTTCAAGTCACATCAAATTAAAAATAAATGTGAATCTTAAGGCAAATTTTCCCATTAATTTTGCTCTCAAGAATGAAACGTCATTCATCTAAACAGTCTCATAATAATTTCTGACATATCTGTCGGTGAAGTCATTCCAAGGCTTCTGCATTTTCTTCCTGCTGTATGCAAAGCAATGCCATTGTGAAATGACAGCAATCAACCTTAAATTAATGACTACTACATTCCTGCAACAAAACACAGCACACTCTTTTCAGTGTACCATAACACAGCCCATTTGCATAAGGGCTTTCTGACAGGTTGACAGGGTAGGCTATTAGCACCGTTTGGGAGAGGGGGAGTGCATGCTAGCTGTAATGTGCCTCATGTCGATCCATCAGCTGGACTGGTGTGACACAGCTAGGTTTTAACCAGGCAACTGAGGCTCAGTTTACACAACAATGCTGAGATAGTAAAACGTAAACGTTGTGTTGAGTTTTGGCTTCACATTTACAGGGTAACAGAGTTTTAGGTGGACAAAACTGCAAAGGTCTGAGAACAGGCTCCAGAAGAAATTTTTCTTAAAATGTAAGGGGAATCCTGTCCATATGAAAAACAAACTAGAATCTTTTGGTGACGATGATATGTCGTCATCTTGCATTTGGGTTTACATCTGCAAACAGCACAACAAAACAACAATAACAGACCTCCGTAGTCTATTTTGGTCTCTTTGGTTACAATATTTTTTTGCAACACGCCCTCCCCGAGCCAGGTTCTGCTGCAGGCTTTTTGTTCTTGTTAAAAGGGAGTTTTTTCCTTTCCAATGTCACCTGCCGTTCTGTGCATGCTTTAGGGAGGGGGATGTGTTGCCGAGACAACGCCAAATTCAGATTTTAAATAGAATCTGTAATAACTTTCTTTCTGGACACACGATGATAAAAACTCTAAATGTAAGACTTGAAAAATATCAGAATTTCATGAATAAGGAGGTTAAAGTGGTTTTTGGGAAAGGCTGTGTTAGATGAACAATACCCCTCTATACAAGCGGTTATGTCTTCCGGTCTGATGAGGATGTAGTGGTTTTGCATGGAAACATTGTGGAAACGGGGCCCGAGACAGATTTCTTTTCAGTTTGCCACATAAACTAAATTAGTTAAATTAAACTGTGGAACACCTTTTTCTACACAAACATCTGTTAATTCATTTTGGAACATAGAAAGGAGAATTTGTGCTCCAGTTGCATTGGTAAATCACATTTAACTGTAACTGGTTGTGTGTATTTATATAACTCAGAGCGTTGTTCAGAGGCACTGAAAATCTGCAGTAATTAAACCAGTTTTGAAAAAGGCCAATCTGGACACACCCATAAGAAGTAACTACTGGCCATTGTGCTAAATTGATTCAAATTTTACTTAACAGATCTGGACTACTTTATTTCATTTGGTACCTATGAATCTGAGTGATAAAGATGGCATGTGGTGCTCCTCAAGGCTCCATCCTAGGACAACTAAAGTTCAGTTTCTACATGCTTCCTCTAACCCCGATTATAGACCCGTTCCAGTCACTGAGTGAATGTATCCAAAAATTCAAATCAAATTTTATTTATAAAGCACTTTTCATACAAAAAACAGCAAAGTGCTTTACACAAAAAAGCAATTGTTTGCATATTTCAAAATGTAAAGAAGGTAATGAAAAAAAATAAATGAATAAAAAAAATCAGTAAGTAGATGATCCAGAATTTTCTCCAGCTCAATGCTAAAAAGACAGAGGTCATGGTTTTTGGTCAGTATAATTCAAGTTTAGAGGTCAGTGCTTAACTTGACTCTACGAAGCTAAAAAAAAATAAAAAATAAAAAAAAGAACTACAGGTCGAACCAGAATTTGGATGTTATTAGATTTTAAATGTTTTATAATGTCATTTGTAAACTATGTGAAGCACTTTGAAATAAATTGTGTAATACAAATCAATTAGCTTTGCCTTAACTATTGCAATAACAATGTGATTTTTTAATATGTCTTTCAACAGATGTATAAGACACATTGAAGCACAAACAACATAAAGTTTTGTATTGGCTCGGTGCTGGTCTTGTAAAATGTCTCTTTTAAAAATTTTGACTCATCAGAAGCCAGAAAGAAACTACTTTAATGTTGCCATGGGGTCAGAAAATGAGTCAGACTTTGGGACGAATATGAGCCCAGTTTTTAGTTTTTGTTTATTTCAATCTCATAATAAATAGTAAATGGGTTCTCTGCCAGGTTTTGAATTCTCCACTGAAATAAAAAGAACAGATGACATGGATTGTGTGTCCTTTGCCCCCCCATGAAGAATTAATGATGCAGAAAGTGGGCAGCATGCATAAAGACACATATTTAGTGGAAAAACTTCTAATAATTCCAAAAATACCTCTGAGACTGATGAGTTCAGATGGCCTCTCAACAGCTAACCCATAAATTATTCACCACATCTCCAATAATTGATATTAAAGGTTTCTGAATTAACTTAAAGCAAAAAAAGACAACTTCAGCTAAAAAGTTTGAAAGGCTACTATAAAAAAAAAAATCAGATTTAGTTGCTTGGTGTGTTTATTATGTCTGAGAAAGGACCCAAGAAACAAATAATGTAGTATTTCCTCTTGACTTTAGGGTTTTAATTAAAAGGAAAAAAAAAAAAAATCAAGCGTCCTAGAATTATAATCTACATTCACCTTACAGAGGCAAGAGTCTTAAATGCATAAATAATGCAATAATCTTAATGAGGAGGCATTTGCATATTATCATCTTTTAATGTAAGTTAAAGATGCAGAAACAATGTCCCCAGTCTGGTCTACGAATAGAGAATGAGAGGGGCTGAAAAGCAGCACATTTGCTTTAATGATTTTAAAAATGGACCAATTAATATCTATTTAGTTGTGTTTGTGACCATGTTTTGGAGTTTTTCTATAACTAAGAGGACCAGTGTGGCATGAAAAAAAATGACCCAGTTTGCTTTTCTTTTTTTTTTAAATTAATTTTAGGTACCTTGTGAAGCATCAGGGCTACAAATCATATGTGCAGCTGTGTAACTGTGAGTAAATGAGAGATAATAAATAGCCAGCACAAGGCCGTCATCATAATGCCAGAGGAGATCGGTTTTACACAGATGGGCTTCCACTTTGAAACTATCAGTTTGCTTTTCAAAGAAAAGAAAACATTCATTCAGACCCTCTTATGGCACTACAGTCCAGACTCTTTGATGGCGACAGGAAGAAGTTGAAATATTCAAAGACCTATTTTTAATGACAAACCTCACACAGCTAATGTGTACATCCTGTACTGTACAGCTCTCAACGCGGCAAGAAATCATAAAACTGCATGATGCTTAAATTGTGCAGAGAAAGATGCATTGATGGATCTTTTAGGGCATATATTGTCTGCAAAGGAGGCTGAAATCACATTAAAATTCAATCAGTGTGTTCGTTGAATAAATAAAGGTCAACTAACAGATTAAGGGATAAATCTGTGTGGTGTCTGTTTTAGAAGGTATTTATCTAATTTGAAAACATTTTCCTCTAAAATCACAGCTTTTTGTATATTTTATTCCATTTAAAACAAAACAGCAGGTTGGCATTTTTGCAAATTGTCTTTTTATGTTCAAAGCATTCGTCAGTGAGCCAGCTAAGGTAGAATAATAAGAATGACGTGTGTAATATCAATTTAGGTGGTGCTCCTAAACTTGTTAAGCAGCTACTGGTGCAAAGCCTGTGCATGAGGAACTCGGGATCAAATAACAACATGTATGTATGGTCATTTCATTCATTTAGTTTCCAGCAGCAGGCAGCTGTTCTCATTCTTCTCAAGCTAAACATGGCCTCTCTAAATCAATGCTGGTTGTGCTAAAAAAAACAAACAAAAAAACATCTCAAAAACAGGGCGTTAATATCCACTTCTAATTTTTTCTTCCTCCACTGGGGTTTAAATATCAGATTAAACTGCTTTAAAGATGCAACTCGATGTTTTTCAAACATGACTAATAGTCACTATGACATTTCTAATGCAGTGTTACCTTCAGCAGGACATCCACATATACATTGTGCTGTGACATTATCTCCTTTATGTCCCATTTAACTCCGGCCATCATGAGCAACATCTGCTCGTAGTCGATGGCCTTGGCTGCCACGATCCAGTATATCGGCTTCCGCAGCTCACTGGCTGTAGACACCGTCTGCAAGCAGAAAATAGGGATAAATGAATATCTTTCAGAGGTGTGTGACATTAGACATATTTCTTAATGTTATATAAGCAGTGGACAGTGATGTGAAAGACAAGAAGTCAATGTCTCCCCTGAGCTGAGGGGATTGCGTAGCTAACATAATGTCATGGAATACAGAATTCAACATTGTCCCAACATTTTCCGTGAGTGAATTCATAGGACATGACATTTATTTGATGTTCAGGGAAAACAAACCTACACGTGAAGTGGAATATATCAAATGTCAAGGTAAAAAAAAAAAAGAAAAAAAGGTTGATCTGTTAGATTTTTTTTTAATAGATTAGAGAAAAAAATGATCAAAAGTTTAAGGGTACTTTAGATAGATCTTTGGAGAAAACAAAACCCTGACTGGATGACAGATTAAAGTAATTGTGATTATTCAGGCAGGTGTGTTTAGATATAAAGAACAAAAGAAATTTAGGTGAACAATACCTGGGAATAAAACTGTTGTAGGAATGGTTTCTTGGCTGCAGGCATCATTGTGTCCAAGTGGGACTGCAGGGATTCAAACTGCTCAGCCAGAAACACACTAAAGACAAAACAAAAAAGTCATTTAATTCAGTGCAGTGTTGGCATAATACGACCTAAATATGGTTCTGAAGTAGCACCAAACAAAATCAATGACGTCTTTTTTCGACGAATCCTATATTATTAAACCATTACAAAGTCTCTCATTTTACACCTCATACAGTTTCTTCTCAAGTTCATCAGATCTGTTTGTTCGATAATGTGAGGAGATTAGGATTGTCAGATTGAAACTTCATCTCTATCATGATGCAAGCCTTCAGATTCTGTGATGCTCTTTTTAAATCCTCTGAGAATATTTTGCAAACTGACAATCTGCTGTTTGTTGCTGCAATAATCTAATTTCAGTCAGTGATCACTACAGCTTAATGTAATAAATAATTAAGTTGAACAGCATAAATCATCTTCTATTGCTCTGAAAAATGACCTCACACCTCTCAAGGCAAAATATTATCTACGTCCCACAAATCAGCCATTTTTACAATGAATAGATTTAATTTATACTTGAAAATAATGAGCCCAAACAAAGCAGCAGAGTGAGAAACACAGGATGAAGAAAATGGTAAAGAAAATCAATGCAGACAGAACTAATACCCCTGTTCCACTGTGTATCCAGCTCTGACTAAACAAAGACCTTTTGACTGAGTTGATTGATGGCTCTCAAGAATTACTGTAAACTAAATAAAAACTGAGTGAGCGGGGCTGAGTGGGCTAAAGTTCAGAGCTGAATCTGGACTTTGACAATGATAGCTCTTTGCAGTGTAGAAAGGTTGGCAAAAAGCATTTCACCACAGTTCCAGGCTGGACACTAACAAATGAAGTTTAAGTGAAAACAGTGGAGGAATACATCATTTTTAGCCCTGTGGGTGGTTTACACATCCTGCACTGGACTATAGGACCAGATTTAGTTGTAACTACCTTAGTAATGATTAACAGTTTTATCCACAAAACTTAAATGTAAACCCCCGTAGTGTAGCTGTAATAATGAGCATAAATCCACTGAAAATGTATGACTAGGCTGAGAAATCTATCTTGCTTTTTAGTTGCATGAATATGTTCAGCTAATAGCAGTTTTTATAAAATTAGGTCAATGAGTATTTAGATAGGGATGCTGTTCTGTTTCAGTATTACATTAAACCTTTGGGGATAGTAGTCTTTTGTTCACAGATACATCTTGGGTGTAATGTACACTTATGTTAATAGGCCAATTTATCCAAGATCATCTCTTGATACACTGACAATCTGTTAGGAAGCACCATTTCATGCTGGGAAGCCAAACAGAGGTCTCTCCATTGGAAGCTAAGTTAAATGCCAATGACTTCTTTCTTGCTAGTGAACATTTGCTGCTTTCATGGAGTAGAAGAAATGAAATTATAGTAAGCTACAACACCTTGTGTTTACCTCAGCAACAGGGAAAGATGCAGCACATCCTGCAGGTCACGGTTATCTGATCACGTTAGTAGAAATATGACACGAGAGCAAGAGCTAGAGGCTCCAACAGCAGCGAGTTCACTGCACACTCTCTTTACATTTCTCACACATTACCGTTTTGTCCACTTGAATGCTGAACGACTCAGTAAAGCTTTATGTTTAAAATGTCATAGACTGAAGATGTCGGAGGTTGTTTGCTGCCTTTTCAGACAGAACATTGTTTATTAAAAAACAACTTTACATGAGGTTCGGTCCTAAATAAGTCTTCCTGGATCTCCCCTGAGAATATTTTCCTTTCAAACCTTACCCAAGACATATCATCACCTCTGCACTTCAGCTCCTCTACTTTCCTAATTACTCAAAGCTTGTTGCTTGCTTAATTTGCACAAAATATATATAAATAAATAAGTGAGGTATAAGTCTCCTGCTAAGTAGAATTTCCTGATGAAGCTTTAGTTGTTAATTGTAGACCGCTCAGGGTTTGAGGGGTGTCAGGACTGATGATAGCTCAACCTAATCATGTATAAGAGTGGCCTGGTGCAGAGTGTAAATGTAATTGGTGAAGACAGAGCTGGAGAAAACTCAGCCAGGCTTTTTTTTTAAGTGTTCCATCTTTTTTGTAAAAACCACTCTGAGAGCTTAAGGTTCAAAATCTTTGAACTTTTCAGAAAGACACTGGTGTCGTCGCAGTCATTGTTACCTTGGTAACTAGGAAAACAGGAACTAAATGTATTCTTCCTGTGTCTGTTCATGTTAAGCCATCTCATTTATAATCTGATTTAAAAAAACAAGCAAGTGTTATAAATATAAAAGAACATTGATAAAGAAATAAAACCAAACAGGAAAAAAAAATCCAAACTGAATAAAAACAGATTTTTTTCTTTTAATTTTAATATAAAATAACTTTTTTGATGAAATGCTGACAGGGAGTGCTCCTTTCGCCACAGAAAAGCGCTAGAGATAACACACATTGAAGGTAGGACAAATCCAAGCTGTGTAAAACTGCCTGACAATGAGCAGCGAGGGATAAAGTTATAAATATAAATATGAATAAAGCTTTAAAGATAAACGCTGAGTTAAATTATACAGCCAGGACTTATAAGAGATGAAATAAAACAAACACTGATTTCATTATTAATTGATTAAATAGAGGTGATGTATTTCTACCCATTTGAGAGGAATATAGTCAGTTACCACTGAACTGTGAATCTGTGCTACACTGTATATGCACACAGTTACACTGCTATGTTTTAGTATGCAAACTTGTCCAGTGTTAAGCGCCTTTTACTTACAGAGACTCAGTGGCCACCACCCTCTGTGCCAGCCCATAGAGAGTCCCACTGTTAGTAAGGACCACCAGCTGGCTGAGATGAGGGCTGGGAACCTTCTCCTTCCTGTCCTCTGCTGAGCCATGGACTCCTGCATTCTCTCCAACAGGATCCTGAAATAGAGAGGACAAAATAGCATCCTTTGTCACAAATTCTTAAAGTTAAACTATGTAATACTTGTAGTTTGCAAATTGCACTTTATTCATTTACATTTTTAATGCAAAGGAATTACAGAAATTACACATTACCACTAGAGCTACTTTGTGAATGGCTGAATTTGGGGTAATGCACTTTCAAAATAATGTTGGACCTCCTTTGAAATTGTTGAAAAAATCTAGAATATGGGACCTTTAAGCGCAAGAAGAACCACTGATTATGACTTCATTATGCAAGGGAACAAACTGAATAGTTAAAGTTGTCATTTTGACATTTAGGATAGGGACTCATGCATGTATCAAGAATGCAATGGTACTGTAAAATAAATGATTGCTTCTCTATTAAATGCATCACCTGAAATGTAAAGACAGAAAATGTCCCTTCCTTTCTCAGGAGAAGGTTAAGTACTCACTTTAGATTTTCCAAAAAGAGTTTGACAAACTAATGCGTACTGATATCTCATTGGACTCTAATGAACAGACCAGCCCTTCACTCTGTGATCAGATTTCAGTTATATTCACATTTTAGTGATTCGTATTTGTGTCATTTTTCTAAAATGTTTGATGACCATTCTACTATTGAGTCCTCATAAACTTTCATTATATATAATGCATCTAGAGCATTGATACCTCCTCCCATGAATACTCACAAAGCCTTTTTATGCATATATTTGTCAATCAATACTTTTGTGCTTAAGTCAATTAGTACTTGGCTCTAAAGCTTAGTTTTCAACTTAATTCTTCACAAAAATGGTTTAATTATTCACTCATTTAACTTGAATACAGAAACGAGAGTCATGGTGATGAAGTTCTTCTTTAAGTTCTAATGTTTTACATTACAAGACACGATGAACTGATGTGTACCAACCTTAAAATTATGATAATTATAGCACACAAACAACTAAACATATCACTCCGTGCCACTATTTACAGATGAGAATGCAGATGCAGTGTAAGAAATAACAAATTATACTCCTATTGCTTCTAGAGGAAATTAAGAGTGTAAATAACAGTCAGGAGCTGCTAATCTAACATTACATCATCAACAGTTGTAATAATTTTTACTAAAAGCAGAAATTTTGGCATCAGTGATAATCCTAGAGAAGCAACTCTTGCAGCTCATTAATCTAGCAAGGGTTATAAGGCCAACTCCAAACAGTTTGGAGTCAATCATTCTACAGTAAGAACAATTATTCACTAGTAGAAAAACATATATAAAAAAACACTTTCCAGTCTTCTCAGGAGTGGAGATTCTAGCAAATCTAGCTCAAGGTGAGACCATGGAGAGAAACGGCAAAAAGCTCAGCAGCTACTCTTCAGATTCCATACAGACATCATGCAGCATATTAAATGTTAAAGTTCATGATAGTACAAAAATAAAAAAGACTAAACAAGTATGGCTTGTGTGTGGAAGGGTTATCAGGATGTGGCTTCTCTTAAAGAAGACAGTTACATCTGAACTTACCACACTGTCCTCAAAACAGAACTGAAGTGGAAATGTATGTGCTGTCATAATGCACAATAAAGCAGCACAAACATCTCATACCAACAATCAAGCCCAATGGTGGAAAGGTGATGATTTGGGTTTATTTTGTTGCCACAGATCATGGCCATCTTGCAGTCACTGAGTTGATCATGAACTTCTCTGTACACCAGAGTATACAGAGTCAAGCATGAGGCCATCTGTCTGACATCTAATGCTTGGCTGAAATTAGGTTTGTGTAACAGCAAAAATCCCAAACACACTAGAAAATGTTCAACAGAAAAAATGAAAATGAAAAGAACCAAAGTGTTGCAATGACTGAGACAAAATCCAGACCTCAACCTGACTGGAATGCTTCACTGGGAACTTAAAGAGCTGTGCTTCAATGAATGGCCACAAACTCCAAATCGCAATGAACTGAAGCAACGTTGTGAAGAACAGTGGACCAAAAGCTTCCCAAAACTATGTTATCAAGCAGAAAACAGCTACTGTCTATACATGGCATTACATGACACTCAGTTATTGGATATACTAACTTTTCCACACACTGTGTCTTCATTTTTGCTTATTTTTTTTATTCAGTAAATAAGAACAATGGCACAGTGCGACATATGTGTGTGTGTGTCATTTTTAAGCTCAAGTAGTTAAAAAACTAGGTACTTAACTAAGTAAAAAATAAGGTACTTTCATTCAATTACAGCATTATTGTGTTCCCGTCCTTGTTGCAAGTGAATCGCTATAGTGTTTTCATGTAATGTGCTGCTGTAATACAGCACCAGTCCACAGACAAAACACCTGTTGTGACAACTATGTAGCTGTATGCTTACAGTAGTAGTGTATATTTTAGCATAATCTGATATTCAATCTGTTTTGTTAAAAAAAAACACATGAATTCTAAAACTTTGCTAAACAAAAACTCATCAAGTGCCAACATTTATCTCCTGTTGGATGTGAAATGGAGAGGTGTACGGGAATATATATATATATGTATATATATATATATATATATATATATATATATATATATATATATATATATGTATATATATATATATATATATATGTATGTATATATATTCCAGTACACCTCTCCGTTGAGAAAACTTTTATCCATTTATATGGAAAACAATGGCAACAAAAAGGGAAAAATCCCTTCACATTAATTCGAATAATCTACATTAAAATCCTCACAGATTCTGTACAAGAGGGCAGATCATCATATTAATTTATGAAGCATGTATTGGTACCTTACTTTTTACTTTTTCTGCAGTCACACAGTTTACGCTCCCTAGAGCATCTTTAGGCAAATCAATAGCAATCCCACAGGTGATGAACAAATGGCAAATGGTATCAGTGCTGCTCACCCATGTACATATTGCAGCTCAATGTAGTCTGGCTATAAAATTATGCAGAAGCATTTTGATCCTAGATGATTTGTGGAAAACATTTTACAATAGAGACTGCATCATGTATTCCAAACAGAGATGCACTATTTTAGGGTTAGGAGATTCAAAGCATAATGTAAAAATAGACAGCCTCAGCACTCTGAGTGGATGCAAAACACTGACAACAGTAGTTGCAAAACATTTGTGGTAAAAGGTTTGCATGCCAGTAGTTTACATATCTGAAAATTTGACCGAATGTTTATTCATAAAAAACAGACGAATGTTCAGAGCTGGGGATAAACCAAGTTGTAAAATGGGCAGCACAATTAAAAATAAAAGAAGACATTTTTCATGTCTCCAACAGTCAAATGTTAAAAACTGGGATAGTTTCAGTACAGTATACGTACTACACCAAAAATGTACAGTGTGCAGGTCTCTTGACAATTTATGGTTCAGACCTGCTGGTGTCATTTAGTATAAGATACCTGAAACCTTTTCAGAACCTCTTACTTATCTCACCGCAATCAATCAAAGCCCGAGTGTTGCAGAAAACTTACCAGGATAAAATTCAGTTCATAAGATTAACACTTCAAATACATTAGTC
This sequence comes from Melanotaenia boesemani, assembly GCF_017639745.1. NCBI lineage: Eukaryota > Metazoa > Chordata > Actinopteri > Atheriniformes > Melanotaeniidae > Melanotaenia > Melanotaenia boesemani. Next base: position 13,441,855 of record NC_055698.1, on the reverse strand, counting down.
TCAGGATGGTGAGAATCACTGCAATATATAGCATCCCCCCCCCAGGATTCAGGTTGTTAAAATTGGAAAGTTAATATGAAAACTGGGTTGAAAACAAGATGAAACACTGCTATGCACAGAGGATTAACTCAAATATTATGAGCTTTGATTAACAAGCTATTTATGACTTGAGTAATCAAGTTTTGTTTGCTTTTTTGTTTCACATGACCAGAAAATAAGAAAAAATCATCATTTCTGGCATAGATAATGGCATAGAATGATTTTAATTAAGATTATTTTATTTTTCTTGGAAATAAAACCATATTTACATGCTTTTGAAAAGAAGAAGAAAAAAAAGATTTACAGCATGTTCATAATTTCACATTTTCCAATTCAATTTCATTCTGGCAAAGTTAGTTCTCATTTGATCCTGCTGTCACATCTTATAAATTTGTTCTTAACCTGCTATGAAGTAGCATATAAAGAGATATAAATCTACTTTATATAGCTATAAAAATGTCAGCTAGGTCACCAAATACTGTAAAGAATGAAAACCATTAAAAGACAACCGGTCTTCAGCATCTGAAACATCACTTAACATAAACATGATAAATGTGACACAGTTATGGAGTTTATCCAGAAAGGCCATTAGTGCTCATTTCTAATTACAACAAATGATTTAAGTTTTGCAAAATGATTAAAAAAAAAAGTGCCGGTGAAGCAGCGCCCGACGGCTGATGTGCAAAATTAAATCAGTGATGCACTCAAACTTGCAAACGCACAATAAGCTGCAAATAATGTGAAACAGAAAAAAACAGTTTGATAACAGAACAGCATCATTTTAATAGATTAGCAAAGCCTGCAATGGCACTGACAGAAAAAAATGTTTCAGTTAGTGAGATCATGAGTTAATAAGATATGAGGACATAATACCTGCGGTTTAATAACGCATTGCTCGTTTACTGACAACACCGGGAGCTATGCAAGGCTATCATCAGGCATGACGCAGGGATTAAATTGATTCAATTTAATTTTATTTCACTCTTGGACTGAATTATAATGAGATCTTGCAGTCTCATGGGTATGCACTGTGTCATCTCCAATAAAAGATGCTTAATTTGGCTGCTCCAATTGAATGTATTGAAAGGCAAACATTATGCAGGCATCTGGCAAGAAACTGACATCATCAACCAGGAGGTGAAGGAATAGTAAGCCAAAGTCTGATTAAAGAAAGCGTGTTTCTTCACAAAAATCAGAATGAAGCGTTTCCTCTGCTGATTTCACAGCATAAGCGCAGCAAAAAATGTTTTCAGGCATAACAAAGTGTGATACCTTCACTTATAGCAAAAAAATTGAACAGCCACCACAAACTGCAGTTTGCTCATGCAGTTTCATTTGAAACTGACAGTCCTGAACACTGAATCATAAAGCTGTGACCATGACTTAATGCCTCATACCCACTACCCATTACCTCCTGGCTCCAACTCAATTATATTATTCATACTTCACAGAGTCATGGCCACACATTATTCATGAGGCCATGCAATCACATCTTCCTCCACCAATAGAAGCTCTAGTTTCCTCTTTCTACATGAAGTCAAACTTGTTGACTCATTTTTGACTGGTTTCCTCTTTATGATCTGCTGGGACACTAAGTTTGCAGATTATTGAAAAATGATACCCAAAAGGATAACCCATGTATGCAGCAGCAACATGTTATGAGAAATAGAAATTAAAAAGAAAACCTGTAAACATGTACTTAAGGGACATGCATGTCTCCTCTGACTAATGAGAAAATGACTATTAAAATTTATCATGCATTTTTCTAAGTGACACTTGCAGTCATATTCTTTTTTGGGGTTTAGTTAAGCTTAATCTGTTTTAGTGTGGTATTACAGCCAAGTTTTACAGTCTAATTTGAGACGTGACCTTTCACTGAGTGCTTGTTAAGCAAAAACACTGGTTTCTGGGAAACAGAGGAAAAAGTGTCTCTTTTTAAAATTCATGTGGTTTTCTGAAAATGCAATGTTTGAGGAATAAAACAAGACAAAAAAAGGAAAAATCTAACACATTTTTTACATTTAAGATTTTAATGCATTTACTGTTTTTTTCAAGCAAGTGCATGAGTAATAGAGTGCATTTGTAATAGAGACACAGAGATGTGAGGCTCTGGCAGCTTGCAGTTTTGCAGGTTTTCTCTCAGTTGTGGGCACAATACACACCAGATATGATGCAGTCTTAACCAGCCTGTCAAACAGGATCATAAATAACAACTTCAACATTAGAGCTTATTTATCAAATCACTGATTTTTTTTGCTATGTGGCCCTTAAGTTAACCCTGAATAAATGTGGACATCATATCTTATGCTTTGAAAAATGTAGCTTCCCTGAGATCAGTCTACTTATTTCTTCCCATAGATTGAGTCACTTAATAGAGAAATTTCTTCTTTGTTTATTAATTTTCTTAATCATGTGGCAATTGCTGTTTTGTAGATAGTTATGTATTTAATTCCAGATCACTTTCATGGCACATTTTCTGTGCCAGGCTCAACAATCTCGGGCCTTGATGGCATGAAACAAAAGAACTACGGAGCCCTCAGCTTTATCTGAAAATAAGAATAATGACTCAGCCTTACGCATCATCTCTTCAGTAATTACTGTGGACGTCCTCCAGTTAACTGCAGCGTAACTTATTTTGATATCCTCAAAGATAAAACTGCAGAAGCAATTGTTTTCACTTTCTTATGACACTCAGTCAAAATGACAGATGGTGTAAGAGAGATAAAAGTAAACTAACACCATGTGCTTTCAACTGCAAAAGAATGCCATATTGGACAAATTAAGAGTCCGTGATGGATTTTTCAGTCATACAAGGGGATGAAGGAGGGAGACGCAGACCTTTCCAAATAACTTGACTTATAGCAAAGAGGCCATACTTCATTTGATTTACATCCTGCAGCTGCTAAAGATATTTAGAGGGAATTTACATTTTTATCTGCTGTCCAGATCAAATAAACATTAAAAAGGCATTTTCATATTATAATGTAGACTCTAGACAATATGAAAGCTGACTACTTTTACAGTTTTTAAGATGAGGACTGTCAATATTTCTCTTGAAACGGTTTCCTAGCAATGACAACAAACCTTTTTGTTTTTGTATGAGTGAAAATGAGAATATTTGAAACTGAAATTTCACAATTAACATTAAAGCTTCAGCTATTAGTTTAATCACTGATTAGCAGCAAAATCATTAGCATACACATGTTTTATAGTTGTTTAAAAAATTCAAACAATCCCCAAATATTCTCTTGTTGGATTCATTCTTTTGAAATTCTACCTAAAAACTTTTGGGGTTTGTAGACAATGAATGTCAAAATACCATTATTGTTGATAGTCCATAAACTATCAATTAAATTGATTAAATATTAGCGTAACCAGCTGTTCAAAAGGTAAATACAATAAAGGAAATAAATAAATAGGATTCATTTACCCTTTCATTGTTCTGAAAAAATATCAAATATATTCAAGAGTGAGAATATAAGTATTCATTGTTTCATTTCTTGTTGAGAGAAAAATAGCAATGTAAGAAAAGAAAAAGCTAAATGGACCAAAATTCAGTATTAGGGTTTGTCAGCTGGATTGAGTTTGCAGTTTGCAGATTGGTTGGATTTTTTTTTTTTTTTTGCTCTTCTGTGAAAGAAACTTGTCCAGGCGTGTAAAAACCATTCAACAGTGAAGGGCTTTCAGATTGCATTTGGTACAACTCTCAGTGGAAGCTTCCTGACTATACAACGGATGTCAATTTGGCAGATGTCAGAAAAAACAATATGCTAGATTTAATTTCTCACTGTGCAGACATTCACCTCAGTGCACTTCTGCAGATTATCATCAAGTTCTCACATAGTTTAACTTGGGGACCGATTTATAGAAAAACACAGGAAATGCGGAGGAAGCGGAGTAGTGAGCCACGGTAAAAAAAAAAATTATGGAGGAAAAAACAAAACAAAACAAAAGAATAACCAAAGATGTAAAAGGTAAAACTACTACTAAGAATCCTCTATTATAAACTCCTTATGCAAGTCCTGTTTGATGACCAAATGTTTTTATTTATGAATGTCCATTAAAGTTAATGACATGAACAAAACTGATGCATTTATTTACAAATAATAAAGTCCAGTCACTGAATGCATTTGATGTTACAGAAACATTTGTGGACCTGCTGATTTCCTGATGTGTATCAGAGCAGGTAACTCCCCCACTACAGGGACCTCTGACATGTGAAGGTACTTTTGGGTATCATTAGTGAATGCCAAGTACTTTTATTTGACCAGTTGTGAAGGACAGAGATATTCTCATCTGTGCAAATAACAAAATTAAGCCTCTCAGGGAGGACAACAAAACCTCTTCATGAGACTGTCTTTTGCTGGGAGACAAGCAGGAGGTAAAGTAGTTCCATGAAGAGCTAAAGCAAAAACACAAGCTTATCAAAAAGGCCACAAGAAGGAGGAAGTGTGGCACTACTACTCCAGCAGAGACACTTCAAATCTTCTATGAATGAATACAAGGATGAAGCGGAGGGAAGAAACAAGGTGGAGCCCTTACGATGCTTTAGAAATCAGCATCAAGGAGCATTAAGAGGAGATGTGGAGTTAATGCAGGTGATGGAGAAGCAAAAGGACTCACTGTGTGAAAGCTTGTTCCAAACAGAGGACAAGTGCAGAAAGAAGTCAAGCCAGGTGCAAAAGGATAAAAAAATATCCCCATGTTTAGCATCAACATCCTTCAGGTGACTGAGTTTAACGTTTTACTGTATCATAACGGTCTGGGGCCTAACAGCTTGGTTCAAACTGCTTCACACTTTCACAAATACTGTCACTCACTGTGTTTGAGCTTTCATTTCACAATGAAAAGAAGTCGACAGAGAAGAGAGCTCAAAGATCAAGCAAAAAAAAAAAAAAAAAGAAAGAGGAGGAAAATGACAAGCACTGAATATAAGAGAAGCTAGAAAAAGCAGAGGGGAGAAAAAGGTGGACAGGAAAGATAAGAAGGGTGAGACGAAGTCAGGAAGGAAAAGGAGAAGGTGACACAGAGAGGGACGAAAGAGGAATCCCTCCATTCCTCCTGAAATCCCCACCCACTTCCCCTACCTCTGCTATTTCCTCTACCCTTTATCCCACATCCTTTTCCTATTACCAAACCCTCTTTACCCCCATTTTTAGCCCAGATATTGTCAATATGTTCTCCAGTAAATGTCAGTAACATCTGCATGTGAGTAAAATATATGTTTAAAGATTTCAAATTTGATCAAAGGGTCTCTGTGGATCCTATACTCTTTTTCTCAACAACTGATTAGACAGGACAAGGTGTGCTTTTAAGCTCATGCAAGTCACTTGTTTTAGACTTTAACTGAACCGTAAGAGTTAACTACTCAATGTGAGACTTGGACGGATGGAACCAGAGCCAGGTTTCCTCAGGCAATCTTTCTCTCATGTGTATTTCTAACTCATTTTGCTACTTCAGTGAGTCTCAGCACCCAGCAGGCTTGAGTCAGGACTGATATCAGCTTGGTTTACTCTCACAACAGCATGCGAAAAATTAAACTATACTTCAGTCATTTTAACCCAGAAATATCTGGTTTGAACTGTAAGCCCCTCGGTGACAATGACGGGACGGCTTTTCCCGACAATTATCCCAGTTTGTGTGGAGAAATTTCCAGAGACGACATACAGAATTTGAGGAAAACAACGCAGTGTATTGTGTATTGGATGAGAAAGAGAAAAAAAAAACAAAAAAAACAATGAATTTGCCATGCTACCAATGACAGGTCACTCGTCACAAAGCTTTGCAATTTAGCTTCAGCAAAGACTTAAAATTATGCTGAGTAACACCTGGACCTGGCTAAAAAAATTGCATCAAAACAGCAGAATAAACCTAATGCAACGCTCATGCAAACCTTTTTTATGTCTTGGTGTGTTGCATGAAGCTATCTTTTTTTTTTTTTTGCATGATGTGGGTGTTACTAAAATAGTTTTACACAAAGTGGTAGCTTTTATTCTCTCTTTTTTTTTTTTTTTGTTGAAATTTAATAGAAAAGGGATAAATAAGAAACACTGTGAATGATTTATAGCAAAAATTATTCTTTGTTGAAGCTGTAGAAAATAAACAGTTAACTGTGCGCATTCTTTCATTTGTGACATTAAACCCTGTAGAAAGTATATTTATTATTAAAACACTCCTCCAGGAGAAAATAAAAACAAAATCAAAGATCTGACAGATGCAGAATTAACATGAAACCGGCATCAGTGGCCGTGAGCTGGACTGAGTTTCAAATGAAAGTCGTTTGACTTTTTCCTTTGTGAAAAAATGCATCATGTGCATCCAGGCATGGAATAACTGTTCTACAGTGAAATGCTTTCAAATTGCTTGTGCGGCATTTGTCACAGCAGACTCAGTGTCAGAGCCAAAGGCTGGGTACACACTGTTCACAAATCACACAACTTTTTCTGAAAATTTCTAACCAGAGGCGGCTTCCTGTCGATATAACTGACATCACTTTGGCAGGTGATGGGAGGGACGACAAGTTTGCTTTCATTTCTCAGTTTAAAGACATTAACTCACTTCACTCGTGCAAATGTTTATCAGAGTTTAACCTGGTGACTGATTTCTAATAAATACTCTACGAAGTATGGACAAAAGGATGCCACTGAGCAGTGCAGAGATCAATGGAAAGTTCAGCTTTTCCTGATGTAATATAGAAACTGTTTTGACAAAGTTCCCAAAGAACTTAATTTCCTATTACTGTAGAAGACACAAATATAAAAATGTAAACCTAATTATCTATCTTATTTAAGAACTCTCTGTTTTCAAAGACTTCCAGCAGGAGGGTCGTGTCCTTTTCTTCATGTATAATAATACCTGTAATGGCTCAGGTTTAATTTGTATTTTTTTACCTTCACTGACCGCCACAAAGAACAAAATGTCAAAGAAAGCCTAAATGGAAAGGCTCAAAGGAAAAGCTAAATGACTAAACTAATCAAATCCAGGAAAAGAAAAAACAATTGAAAATGGAGATGCAAATGAGATACTTTAAAAACCTAATTTAACCTTGCAAGCCTTGCAGCATTACAGAAAGGCTTTTATTTATCAACCTTTCACCATGTGCCAGCATGGCAAAGCAGCAGCTACAAAGCTCATATGTGCTGAACTAGCTGAAGACAATCCATCTGCTGAACCAAATCAGAGTCATAATGCTCCATTTAACCACAATTTTGGTAAAACCCTTATCCCATTTTTACATTATAAAGAAGCTTATATTTATGAGCAGCTAAATGCTTGGCAGGATGTGCAATGATCTAAAAAGGCAAACTGTGAGTTCAGCGTTTTAATCATCTGTCTGGCAATCACACACTGAAGTGGTCCTCAAGTTAATGACCCACTTAAAGACCTTTGATGCAAGATGATGACTGAAAGAAAAAAAAACACATTACCTTCCATTTGACAGACAGTTAGGAGACTTTTTTCTACAAAAGAAGACATGAGGAAATAGAGTGATTTCCCATGTTTTAGAAACTGGAAGTTTAGGGTTTTGTATGAGACAAAAAAATTGCATCAAAATAGTTTTAAATTAATTTCCTGTCAACTTACCCGTGGTTTAAACACCAGTGAATTCAAACAGAAAATCTGACACTGTAATGTGAAAAGAAGCTGATTTTCATGCTTATTTAACTTAAATGTTAAATTAAATTGAAACTAAATTAAAATGTAAATGAAAATAATAAGCAGTCATTTTAAAAATGAATTCAACCCTTTAAATGCTGAAAAAAATAGTGTGATGCTTGGAAAGAAAAAAACACACCTACCTCAAAGTGTTGGCAATAGGATCTTTAAAATGATTTGCTATGTAAAAAAAAAACAGCCTTAGCAAGGCTGAGCAGGGAAAAAGGAACAAACAACTGAACTCTGACAGAGATTCAGATCACTTTAAAACAACAAATCAGGACACTAGAAGAGGACACACTTTCCACATGTTCTAGTTCTAATGTACCTACATATGTCAACCTTTTCTTTTATATTAGGGACTTTCTCATTGATACTCAAGTATCTGAGTCTTTACCTGACATTTGACAGTAATCCTGACATGATCTACAAGAAAAGCCAGCAACATAACTTTTGTCTTCGGACTCTCCAAAGTCCACCCTGATGACCATGTTTTATTGTTCTTTTGTCAAGTCTGTGATTACTCTTTCCTTCATTTGTTTATTCCAATCACTCAAAGTAAAGCAGAGAAAATCTACTCAATAAGGTGGTTAATGTCTACTCTAAAGGAACAGCAATAACTTTGGTAGATGGATCTCATCCTCTCCATCAACAGTTTAAGTTTCTTCCATTCTGGCCCCACTAAACTCCCGGGGGAAAAGATCGTTTACCTGTAGTGTTGTTTTTAAATCCTTTTAATTTTAAATCTTTTTCTTTTTAAATTTGGTTTAAAATCATGTGGCTTTAATCTATACTTTTATCTATTTTTATTCAAGTATGTATTTATGTTATTTGATTCTTAATGTGTATTTGTGTTGTTGCTCCCACTGTTACACAACAATTCCCCCTTTGGGGACAAAAAAGGGATTGATTTATTGATTGATTGATTATTAATAGATAATGTCAGCAATAAAATGCAAATGAGTGAGTCAGCATGTGGATGTAACAGTGCCTTTCCCACATGAGATCACGTATGAAAAGATTTTCTGGTAATAAATGTATGTGGCAGTGAAACTCTGCTTAGTGATCTTTCATTATGACTGCAGTTATGAAGCGCATACATTAGTTATTTAGTCATTCTGGAGAGCAGCCTCACCTCAGTCCTTTGTGCTCAAATCCAAGACCTGAAAGATGATAATTTGTCTAAATGCCCACGAAGAACTTAATATTCTGTACCAAACATGGTTGTCCCATGTGGACCAGCAGCCATGCTACAGATAGGGTTTGTTTCTGTCTTGTTGTAATGGTAGAAATTAAGCTCTGTTATTCCCACTGAAAAAACATATAAAAATTAACATCCAGGGAGGGATTTTAAAACAGGTAAGAGCAGGTCTTTGAGTAAGACTGAACAACGGGTACAACAGTGGCCTGATGACTATCAGTCCCCATGTTCTTCCTCAAAAGGAACAAAGAACAAAGGAACAAAGTGGGCTGACATATTTGCACAGCTGAAGAGTTAAAGTAAATGACAGTGTGTGCGTGTGTATCAGCGTTTTACTGCATTTTTTGTGCATGCAACAGCTCAAGTCTAATGAGAATTTGACGCTTTTCATAGTATTCACACGGGACGTGTAATTTCTGTTCCAAAATGCCTCAAGGAGAAGTGGCACAAAAGCTTTCTATCGATCAGGATGAACAACTATTCTGAGAAAAATGATTGCATCCCTGCAGAGAAAATCCAGCTTCAATGCTTCTCTTCTGCACTTTCAACTTAATACAACATCTTTTAGACAGAGCGCGCAACTGGCCAAGAGCGCAGTTGTAGCAGTTTCTCAAACAACCTTATGGCAAGTGGGCAGCGTGGAGACAAACAGTAGCTGCTGCCACCATCACAGCAGGTGATGGTTGTTTTACTGACTTCAACAAGGTCTGTTTTTCTCAAGTGCTGAGCCAGGACACTGGGTAATTTGATCTCATCTAGTTTTGTAATTGGACCTGCTGTCAGCATGGAGCTCTGTCTTCATATGGAAACACATTTTAAACCCCTATGACATTGGCTTTCCTAACACAAAGAAACTAAGTAGATACTCAATTAACGGTCTTCAGTAATAGTAATTTAAGTGCCACTAGGTTTTGTTTTTAACAATTAAAGTCGAGGTGAAGGAGAGCAAAGAGAAATGAAAGTAATTCAAAATGAATACAAACTTGTTTCCTGTGGCTATCTAAACAATCACCACTGACTTTTGTGTTGTTTGAAAAAAGCCTTTCTTCCATTTAACAGCTTCAGTAAACTGCCATGGCTTGGTAATTCTGCAATCACACTTGTCGTGAAGGATACCTGAAACTAGGAGCTGAAAAGTGATCTCTTAGTCAAAGTGTCTCAATCTGTCATGACTGACTGTGATCTCTTCTCAAATCCATTCCAAAGAAATTTATATCCAAGTGAAATGTACTGGCTGCAAGGTAATTACTGTCTAGAGGATCCTATTGCTCCTCTTTGTCACTCTAATACTAGAAATTTGGTTTTCATTAGATGAATGTCAAATGGAATTAGGACCTCGATTTATTTTGTGCAACATCACCCGGCCTCTGTAAGTCTATCTCAGGCAGCTTTTTTTTTGTCCCACGGTGTCCGGCCTGCTGACCTGCTCTGTGATGATAAAACAACCAAGACAAAGGCAGAAAAAGCTCTCCTTGAAGTGTGTGAGCTAGGAAAAAAAACAACAATTCTGCATACCAAACAAGAGTTGGGAATAAAGAGAATGAAGAATACATATTAAAAGACTTAAAAGTGCAAGATTTTGCTCTTTGCTGTGTTCATCACAGTGGGAGGTGCGAGGAGTCACTGGAAAAGTTGACAGGAGGTTGCAGAGAGGAGTCTGAGGTACTTTATCCAGGGGGATAAACTGTCTTCTTATCACACTTGAGGTGCATGAACTGCTATGAAGTGTGTGTGCATGTTGCACAAAATGCTAAAAAATATCAATTCTTGTGAAATTTTGTCGAGTACAGTATAAACAAACACATCATGTCGCTTAATTATAACCTCTAATCCCTGACAAAAGGTAATCCCTTGTAGACCAGGGCACAGCTCAAAGTGAGACAGCAGGCTCTACCAAGATCAGCAAAGACAGCTACGTGTTCTCAAGAGGCGAAACGAGGGTCAATAAGCTTTTCAGTTTCCAGCTCCAAAATTTGCATATCAATATTAACACAGTGTAAACATGTCAGATAAATCCGCATACACAATTTCATATTGTGCATGTGTAAAAATTAGGGTGCTGTTTTCAGAATATTTACAGCCCCAATGATAAAAGACAGGGACACTGTAAAATGTGAATAAAAATGAAATGTGTTGATTTATTCATTCAAATAAAACATTTGATTTTATTTATTCAAGAAGCTATAGCAGTAAAGATGGATGCAGTTCCGACAAACTGAAACCTATAGTCTATAAATTGTGGAGTAATTGTTTCTCAAGGTGAAACTGCATTTTTGTGTACCTGGTCTACAGCCAAAAATCAATGTGTAATGCCCTGTGTCACACAGCTGAGCACAGCTTGCTGTGAAATCCACAAATTCAGGATAGAGGTCTGATTATGCAAAGAAGAAACCATGTGAGCATAATCCAAAAATGCCACTGTCTTCTTTGAGCCAGAGGTCACTTACAATGGACTGAGGCAAAGTGGGAAAATGTTCTTTGGTCAAACAAAAATTTTATTTACTTGTTTATTTTATCTATTTATTTATTTAACATTGATACTGCCGCCTCTGAATTAAGAGTAGAAGGCTTGTTGTCAGTGATTGGTTAAAAAGCCTCATCTTGATCTGGAAAGACACTATCAATGCTGAAATCTACATAAAGGTTTTAGATTAGCATCTTTTCATTACGTTCTTTTTAAAGAAGGCGATATAATGCTAAAAATAAGTTAGTAAAGGTATGAACATCATAATTAAAGAGCCTGGGTACTGAACTGTGCTGCCTGTGTTCCGATTCTTTCACCAACTAAACATTGTGAGCATTTATGAGAAGCAAAATCAATCAATAAAGAAGATCCAGGACGGCTGAGTAGCTAGAATCCAATATGACCAACATAGACACCTTTGCTCTGGTCCAGCAGCTGGTCTCCTCAGCTTCCAGATGTTTATGGGTGATTGTAAAAAGCAATGGGGATGTTATACAGTGACAAACATGGCCCTCTTCCAGCTTTTTTGCAATGTGTTACTGTCACCAAATTCAAGATAAACTAAAATTTGTCAACATTTGAGATTAGCAAATAACTGACGTCTGTTTTCTTTTACATTTTACTCAAGAGTCCCGACTTCTTTGGAATTGGATTTTATTTACAGATACAAAACTGCATCATTTCTCCACGTTCCCACACTGTATTTGTGACATCAACGTCGCAAACATAAATGTAGAGTCTGAATGAACAGTGGCAATGCAATCACAGCTGAATCAAAGGTTTCACCGGAGAGCAAGTGGATCTGTTGCCCTCATCTTTATTGCAGGTTTTGAAAGGAAAAGTCAATTTTCAAGATGGACAATGGTGCTGGCTGTTTCTGACCCTTGAGGCTAAATTGCATTTGAAACTCAAAAAGTGCACAGATGCATTAAGTTATGTGTGCAGCGAGTGTCTTTTTATGAGAAATAACACACCAGTTTGTGTTGTCTCCATCTAGCCAGTAGCACAGAACAAACATAACACATGTGTAGGAGCACACAATGAGACCCCGAGGTAAACGGGCAATATTCACATTTGTATTGACTAATGTAGCAGTCAGCTGCTGCAGTTCAGGATATACTGGTATGTAAGAGTGTGTGTTTTCTCACTTATCTGTGTGTCTTTATGTGCAAATTACTGCAGGCATTCCAACTGCCCGAAAACAGGTGCCAGCACAGAAATCATCTGACTTCTCCCTGCTGTGTCACTGCCAAGCTGGGAAAAGCCTGAGCCTCAGTCTCCACACAGAAGCTACGTCTCCATGAGCAGACAAATAAACACACAAACACACCTAATCACCTCGTCACAAAACCGCTGGCTGACTTCAGAAAACTGTAGAAATGAAATCAAACACAATTTCTGGCCATTTGATCTTATCTTCAAGCCTGGGCTGATAGAAAACAGTGAAATAACCACACACACACAAACACAAGTTAACCATTTTCATCTGTTTTCAGTCACAAACACCAGTAAGCTGTGGGACAATACAAGTAGCGGTTTGTGATGATGAGAGTTAAGGGGCATGAAATCACTTGGCACACAGTTGCTGAGGAGGTGATAGGGCAAACATAAGATTGCACAAGAAATGAAAGATAAGAGACATTTGCTGAAACCAGTGAGAAAAATGACCTAAATGACAGAAAATAACACCTTAATACAGCTGATTTGAGTGCTGAGAGAAGTAAAAGCTTAGTGAACCATGTGTGGCTTCCAGTATAACCTCAGTGCAAATACGACCCTTTGTTAGCTCTCCTCACAACGTTGCCTGCAGCAACAGCTGTCATAGCTGAACCTTCTGGCAGCAACAATATGGCCACAGATGGGGTCGTAGCCGTTATTCTGCTACGACGTGATCAGAGAACCTGCCCCACAGGAGGGATCTGAACATTTTACAAGCAAAGATTCTGATCAAATAATTATTATTTTTTTTCAATAAAGATCAGTATTTAAAACTGAACTTTATTTTAAGGTAAATATAACATAACTGCACACAAGCCTCCAAAAAACCTGCATTAAATTATCTGAAAAAGTTTGCAGCAAATTAACTAGAAATTTAAATGTCAAATTCAGATAACTGACAAGGTTTCAGAAAAGTAATCACAAATAAGAGCACATAAACCAGAGGATGATCTTTCACTTATTCCCTTTGGAGCATCGAGATCAAACTGCAGCTACTTTGTACCTGAGACCAGATGAGGACACAACTCGCTGCTGATCCTTTGGGACTCGGAGTCATTAACAAATGTTGGCTTTGGAATCGAACAGTTGTGACGGCAAACCAGGGGAACAAAACCACAAGGATTCAACAGCTCAATTGGCATGCGGTGTGCAATTAACTTTATAATATGTTTACAAATGAGGTCTACCCTGTCACAATCTCTGGAGTGTGAGAGTGAGTGTATTTGTATGCATGCAGAGAAGTGTCTGTACTCTGCATGAACACACATTTCCACAGTGGAGGAGTGAATTCACCTACATGAAAATAAAGAAAATAAAAAAAGATTTATAATCTGTATTAGAAAAACATGAAAAAATAGTCTTATATAAATGACAAGATCCCTTTACCCTGAATTGTGTGTCTGCGAGGTGTATGTGAGAGCATCACACCGTAAAAGAAAAGAAAAAAACAGGGAGGGGAAAGAGGAAAATTTTAGAGTTTTACTGCTGAAAAAGGGACATTTTTCCAATATTAAATCATTCATTGAGATGAGCTAAAATAGTGCTAATCTAAAAGAATGGGCAGAAAGCTTTGGCCATTACATTACAGAGACAGGACAGGTGTAGTCATAGAGCCTGACTGTGTCTTAACTCAGATCTGCTTCAAAATAGCTCATAATCAGGCACAAAGTGATGCTCATCTGAAACACATGTAATGCAGCCATGCGGTTCAAGTTTAGCACCATTTTGTCTTTGTAAAGACTCACACACAAACGCATTTCAGTGCATTACACGCCTCCCTGTCTACATCTATCCATCAGACTCAATTTCATCAGTTGCACAGACTGCACATATTGTCTAAAGGCTGCTGAGCACCAAAAATGTCATCTTCACTCTTTTAAGACATCTGAAAATGGCTCATAATTTACCTGGAAAATTACTTAGCTGGAAATAGCCACCATAGTAGCCCATGAGGCTAAAACACATGCTGCTAAATAAGGCTATCCTAAGTTTACTAGTTGGTGTGATTTTGTGACTTGTATCTGTTTTCTTTTCCCTGACTTCTGTTTTTCTGTTTTGGTTATAGTCTCCCCTTCTTAGTGCTTGGCTGTGGACATTACGGGTAAGCACCCAGCCACGCTATTATTATGTTGCATTGTCAAATAAATGTTTTGCTCTCAAAAGGTCCTTTGCATGCTGTGTACTCCCTGCAGTGGGAAAGTGCCTGTTATATATACATGCAAAGGGGATGATAGTCAAAACCCCTTCTGTTATACTCTGTTGTGATATCTAGTGCAATGAAAATGAGACTTGTGTTGATGGGTGCAGGAATAGCTTATCCACATATCTCCCGTTTCTGTGCATTATGTGAACTGTAAACTCAGGACTAAATGCAGTCTATACCACAGATGTTGCAGTTGCTGCCAAACTGGAGTTTGTCTTCCAGCTTGGTCTTACCATGGTGTCAACAGTGAAATTATATTCAATAAATTGAAACTAGTGCAGCACAAATGTTTTGTGTAAACCAAACTTTTCATGGTAAAAACATTCATATACACTTTTGAGGTTTAAAAAAACTTCATGTGAAAAGAACACAATGCTGAGTATTGAATTAGGGCATTTTTTTACCAACAAAAGAACTTGTTGGACTTAAAAAATATGAACACATCTAATGCCAGATAGGACGCATCTATGCCCATGCAGCAGGACATGAGTCTCCAAGTGCAGAGCGAAGAAATAACTGGGACACTATTTAATAAAGGAAAGTGGAAATCCATGCAGATAAAAACATAAAGCAGCCTTTCCTTTGTGTGTTTCAAGAAAGTCATACTCCTAAATCATGCTTTCCAGCTGGCCGTGGCCACGTTCCTCTGAATACTGTAACTCCGAACATAAGTTGTCAACTTTGTATGTAACTCTCATCTTTAAATAGGAGATATGAAATTAAAACATCTGCTCTGCTTTACTGATTTGCAACAGGGAAGAATCACAATGTTATTTAATGCTGAGCAACACTCACACTTCCTTAAATGCGTTAACAAACCCTCAGAGTACCTCTGAGGGTTTGCCGAAAAAAATATAAAAGAAATAAGAAAGCATCTCCAAAACTCAAATCTTTCTTACTTCATGTCTGCAGAGCGTCACAGCTAACTGAACCATCCTAACAAATTACAAAGCCATGGACTGAAAAGTCAATCCACTATTTAGACATTTACAGTTAATGCTAAAATGCTACTGTGATGGCTACAGATCGGCCCAGCCTGGTCTGCCAGATGTCTGCTATTTTAATGCCAGAAACTACTGATATTTTATTTTACTTTACTTTACCATTACTATTATTATAATGTTATTTATTTCAGATAGATGACCACTAGTTCACTGAAATGAAGAAACATAAGATCAAAATCTTTCAGGACTTTGTCAGAGAGATAACCCCCCCCCCCCCCCCCCAGAGCTGTTAATTCATTGTGCATCACCATTTGTGACATTTAATATAAATAATCCAAAAATTAATTAGTAATATTAATCTTTTTATTTTTTTAAAACACAAAGCAGCTCTGGGATTTAAATTAGTTTAAAGTAAAAACAAGTGTACCAACAACTCAGATTAAAGGTAAACACAGCAGATGTGTGAACAACTGATAATATTTATAAATAAATTAGAAAACCCTGTTAATTCTTGATATTTACAGCACAATGACTTCAATATGGCAGTCACTGATGCTGTGAACATAATTGAACTCAAGGGATGCAGTTATTTATTTATTTATTATTTTTTGTTTGTTTGTTTTTTACCTAATAAAAACAAACCCAAACAGCCTTCATATTCCCCATTGTAGACTGAGGGCAGATTAAAGTCCATTTATGGTTTATTTGATAAGATGGTAAAAGTGCTCAGATATAGAGTATAATTAAAGGTAGAAGTGAGATAGGACGCTTGTATCCTCAAACTGCCAGCGAGACAGACTACCAGATGAAAAAGTTGGACTGCACTACACTAATTGTCGATGTGTAGCATTAAAGAAGGGAGAGGTGATGGAGAGCCATAATGGACCGACACATAAAGATAGGGAGGTGTACGTGTGCTTGAGTGCATGTGCGGGAGGAGGTGACCACTGGCCAGATAATGACGACCCATAATGCATTTTGTGGCGACACCGGCTGCAGGCTCTTTCAACAATAGGATCGTACATACAGAATTTGTCCGATGAATAAAGTGGACAGATAAGAACTAAAGGGAGAGAAATAAAGAGAAAAGAAGCTCGTGAGGGTGGGGGGATATATGAGGAGACCATGTTTGTGTCAGATGGGTGATGAGGTAACAAGGACTGGTGAAAGAAAAAAAAAAAGAAGAAGAAAGACAATGAGCAGAAGAGAAGGGATAAGGCATAGAGTAGAAGAAGAGACAGTAGCAGTCTTACCATGTCAATGAGGCTCTCCTGGATCCGGTTCAGTGTTGTTCTCAGTCTGCTGCTGATAAGGCCCAGACCTGATGACTCATACTGTAGAATACATACACACATATACACACAGTGAGTGTCTATACGGCGCACTTACAGCCCACACACACACACACACACACACACACTGCAAGATCTGCTTTCTTCTCACGTAGTTTAGGACAAGAGAGTCGTTGCTTTCTGCAGGCTCTTGCCCTAACGAGGGAGGAGGAACTGGGAACAACAGGCATCAAAAATCAAACAATCACAGAGATGACAGCCCAGAAGAAGGAGCGATATGAAGAGAGTACCAGCACAGCAACCTCAACATCTAAATGCATCTAAAATCCCTTTCACATGTACTTGATGTCACTTATGAAAGCAAATCACGCACATCTGAGAAGCTTCAAAATGACCACAGCACACACACACTGTCTAGTGTTCTGGACACGTGAGGCAGCCTAGCCCTATATTAGTTAAAACATTTTGGGGTGTACTCTTACCAAGCAGGGTGGGCCCACCACCCGAGCAGTGACCGCCTCTCGACCACTATGGGTAGGCAAGGATGGGCTTGGAACGGGCTATGGATGGAGAATGGGCAGCAGAAAGGAAAATAAAAAATAAAAAAAGCAAAAACTCAAACTTTAAAGGCAACAATGTGGAAACAGAAAAAAGAACTAAGGAAACAAGTGAGAGTAATGGAAGCAATTAATGTAATTTACAGCATACGTCTAGACTCACATTATAGCTTTTAATTGAAGACTTTGGCCTAATTAGATAAAAACTGCTGATTAGTCAGGTGAGGTGAAAAAATATTAAATTACTGCTAAACAGAAGATCATCCTGTGGTTTTGTAGGCTTCTAATAAAATATATCACCAAATTTTCCTTTAGAGATGATACAATGATATAAGCCAGGACTTTATTTTCCAATTCAAATTCCAAATATCTCAACTTCTCCTGTGTTGGTTGTGAAGACAGAAAAAAATAAAGACAGAATCAGAATACAGAGTTTTATTCTAGGTCACAGGTGACTGTCAATATGAACAACGTACACACACGTATTAGATAACATCCAGTGCAAGGCACTTTCTGAGAGAGTTACGAGTTATGAGTGAAAAATAACATCTTGGGTTATTACTCGTTTTTCATAGAAGCCATCCATCTATCCGAGTGTCAGGCACTTTTCTGTTTTGTTCTCTCTTCCTCTGTTCAGTTTTCCTGCCTCAGTGTTTTGGTAAGCAGCCTTTCACCTCCCACGATTCCTGACATGATATTTCAAAATGCAGTTCTCTCCATCTTTTACTGCACAACTCTCATGACTCTCCTTTTGCTGTATATCCTTCTACTGTCTTCTGTCAGACACTTGAGTGAAACATCCAAGTTCTTCTTATGGGGTGCAACATTATAGAGTTTTGAAATATTAATCACTTTTCTCCCCCCAAAAATGTGTTAGGAAATCTGCTTTTCTTAGCCCCTGTAGCTGGAAGTCAAGTTATTATTGACAAGGAAGAATTTGTGAGTCAGGTCCATAATGCATCTTCAGCATGTATGTGACACTGTCAACAGTGCAGCCATATACACAGATAATTGCCACATTTAGTCTTTTACATATTAATGCTCAGCTATCACTCCTTGAGTCCCGGAGTCAAGCGGCTCCATCTTGATTCCAGCGGCATACAGAGAGCAAAGTCCGGGTCAAAACACCGGCATATGAGCAGGGGAATTTCCTGAAGCTTTTTAAAGATTCATGGGAGCATTAGCATTTTACTGTCTGTGGCTCTTTGAGTGAGACCCATTAATGAAATGGCTGGGCGTATAAAATGAGACTTTTGAGCATTTACGCACAGTGGTTAAAAAGTGAAAGTGAGAGTTAGAGAGAGATGTCCAGTGCATCTTGAGATGGGAGGGTGGCACAGTAGATATAAGAGTAAAAAATAGTGAAAGTTAAGACGTATGAAAGAAGCAGAACAAATTAAAGATGTGGCAAAACAAATAAAAAAAAGCTTAATGACAGAATGGTATGCAGCATACCAGTATAATTAATGAGTTAACATAAGGTAGCAAGTGATGCTGATAAAAAAAATAAAAGAATGGTACCCATGAATGTGGCCCCTGAACTTTTAGATAGAAACGCATACAAAAAGCCTCTGACAAGTTAACATCTCTCAACCTTTCCTCATCTTCCCTCCACACACATACACATGCCAATAATCGGAATTAAAGAGGCCCCCAAGGAGCATTCTTCCTCTATATTTTCCATCTCCATGGGACAGACTCATTTCCCGCTATCATTACCTCTTTCCTCGAGGCAATAATGACACAAATGCTGTTTTTTATTCTTTGTGATGAACATTATAAATCTCATGATAGCCTTGATATTGAGTGTGTTTGGGGGGAGGGGGGGGGGGGGGGGGGGGGCTTGCAGTTGCAATGTATCGCTCAGCTGTTTTTTTTTTTTTTTTTGTTTTTTTTTTTCACTGTGACAGCAATGAGAAAATATGGAAGCAGTTGTTATTCCATGTCTCACCTTATATCATCTAATAAACATACAGATTTCCATATTGAGATAATAAATGCTATTTTCTAAGTGCTGCAGAGGTAATATACAGAAGTTTGAAGTTGTAGACTGCTACTGGGAAGAAAAAATAAATAATACAAAGGAAACTAATACGACAACAAAACCTCTACACAGCAAAACCCATTAACAGCTTCACACTGAATGAAAACTTTAAGTTAGTTGTGGGCTACACTGACCAAAACATGGATCTCTGTTTTCCTCAGCACCATTAGAAACTACGTACACTGGCAAAATATGATGCACATCATAACACTAGTTGTTCTTCTGCTCCTTTCTGCTTTTTAAAGAGCATGTTTTTACCCTTATCAGCCAAAAAAGAAGACCTGAATGACAGACCTGGCACGTCAGGGTGCATTGTTAGTACCATAAATCTCTTGACCACAAGGGCTCTTGGTATCAAAGTGTACTGACCCTGTAGCTTAACAGGGACTTCGCCATATGGACACCTCAAATTCCCTTACACATTTGCAAACCTTAAGATGTTAAATGTCAGTGCAGGTGTCACTCATTTAGAGGAGACGACAGTTATATTTGTCAGGCATATATCACAAAACAATAGCTTCACTAATGACTGCCTCTATCATTACTGTTTTATTAGCTCTAATAGAAAGTTTATTCTGTGTTTCAGCCAGTTGAATTCCCAGTTTAACATTGTTACACCGTGTCTCAGGTCAGAGCTCAGGGATTTTCTCCTGGATAAAACATCTTTATATAAGCCAGATGGTAAGCTCTGGATCATTATGTTGCTGGCAGATTCATCTTTGTTACTTTAATAATCATATAATGAATTTCTTTAAGTTTTCAAAAATCTCCTACTGCTATAAAAAAGAAAGGGGGGGAAAAAAAAAAACAGCCTGGGTCTTGACAGAGGGTTAGACTTCCTCAGTCAAACGGTCAAAAAAAAGAACAAAATAGGTCCAAGTTCTAATAAGATTTTCATGGATCAAGTCATTTGAACCTCACATAAAGCATGTTTTAAATATTGTACCATGTCATTGCGTCCAAAGAAGGTGTATACTGCATAAAGGTAGTAGTCGAAGAGCTGCGAAACACAGTGGATGACGTCAAAGGCGATCGGCTTCAGAATATTCATCATCTGCATGTACTTTCCTGTACGTGGAGAAACAAACAACAACAGTTACCAAACTGTGCGTTCCCCATCAATTTCTAAACTGCAATGTTGGATTGTAGGTGGTATTGTTTCAGTTTCTATGCTTGTTTCCTTAAAGCCGGCATCAGTTAAATAACTTTGTTCTGAAGTTCATCTTTTCATACACATAAATGAGTTAAACTGAAGTAAGTTAATTATAGTAGCCTCACATCCTTTCTGGGTGAACTTAAGCAGGAGCATGTTGCATTTGCATACAAATAGCAAGGATTTAATTTAGCAGGAAGGTAATAAAAGCTATATATACAGAGATACAGGGGTGTAACAAGGTTACCATTGATTCAGAACTGATGAAGAGAAAAAAAAACTCAATCTTGCAGGCTGTGCCACTGAAACAGAACTTTTTTCATCACACTCTGATTTTTTACACCTTTTCTCCCAAATTTTGTACCAAGAGCTAAATCGAACTCCATCACAATCCTGCAGGGAGTAAATTAGGAGGGAAAGATGGAACCAAACATTGGTGTTCTCTTGATTTAACTTTACTTACAGTGTAAAATAAGACAAAAAGAAGATACAAAACCATTTTTTTTACCCTCTATGTACAGGAAGAAAACAAGAAACATTTTCACTGAAAACTACACCAATCAAAAGTCTCAGCTCTACGACCACGACACAGGAAAGATGAGCATCTAATCTGATTCTGATTTGCCCATGAAAATCATATTTTGAAGGCCACGTCACCTAAGGGTACATTTTTAATCAATGAGGGGTCTGAATGTCCTAAAAAGCCACGTCACAGAGACATGTAAGCACCTCTGGAAATGGAAGGCCAGAGCTCAGGGCAAAGGCTAACCATTATTAGTGTGGCTCAGTCACACAGACACAGAGCCTGCCAATCGTAATGATTTGCTTAATTGATGAATAAATTGAAATCTCAGTAGGCCAGAAGGGACGTGCACTGCAGCCAACTCTGTGCTCCTCTGGAGGAGAGGTTATTCAGAGAGTATGTGCGTGTACGTGTGCACACAAGCCCTACCGACAAGGCGGATGACGTTGAGGGTGGTGTTGGTAAGTATTGGTGCATTGGTCTTATTAAGATTGTAGTCCGACTTCTTCTTGCTTCTCATGGTCTCTCGTGGAACACTGGAACACGTGGGGGGAGGCAGTGTAAGAGAAATCAAGGAAACACACAAATACATGTTAACATCACTAACCCCCTTAGACCACTTAGAGTGGGTCTAAGTCTTCTAATTGATCAATCAGAAGCTATTACACATGTCAGGAGACACAGATGGAACCCAGTGGTGAGGGCTCTGAACCAGTGATCCCTGACAGAGCTCATTGAGGTGTATTAGCCAGCAGTCATTCAATAACCTATTTTATTTCTGGATGTGACTATGCCACCCACTCAATAATTAACTATTAGTAATCCCTGTGACTAACAATGGGAAACGAGCATTTTAGTGACTATGAGTCGGGTTAGTCGGGTTAACATGAATGGGATTTGAAGCAGGAAATGTAGTAACTGTAAGAGTAATTATATCAAGCATGACAGACCTGTAAAGTAGCAGGCGATGAGCATAAATGCCATGTTTCAATTAATAACACATTAAACATTACATGACAGGAAATTCTCATTAGAACAATGCTTCCGTAATAAGAAGCAGCTGAATAATTAAATTCTTCCTTCCTGTGCAAATCCAGCATAAAATATAAGGTCAGTTTACAAATGCATGCACACATCCACAAAAAAGTCAACAAATCAAGAAAACTGGTCTAAATGAAAAGTTTAACTCCACCAGGCTGCATGGTGGAAAGCACCACTTTTATGCAGTTATTTATCAATTGACACAATTCAAGACCTAAATAATTACAGCAGTAATGTGCTGAGATGGTGTTGCTTGCATAAATTATAGGTCGCTTAGAACTTAAACACATCCTGATGATAAAGAAGGCAAAACAAAAAAAACATCCTAAATAAACTGCCTCTTTTAAATGATAATTAGTGCTTAATACAAAAGGGTGAGAGAAGCACACAGCTGCCTTCAACATCAATAAATAGTGACTAATCATTCAATGGTCACCAATCACGTAGGTGGTGGAAGAAAAGAAAGAATTTTTCATACCGAAACAAAAAAGATTTCTAAGTGCCTACTGCCTGCAAAGCAGGGTCATGCAGAGGTGAGCTAAAATTAATGTTGCTAAAGGCATGAAAACTGACTTAATGCAGGATTTCACACACTTAGAAAACAGCCTTCAGAGAGAGATTCAAAGACAGATTCCTTTACAGTGATTGGAGTCTGAGTAATGCGAGTTGTCACTTTTGGGAAAATATGTAAATGTTCCTGATGACTCATCGCCTGACCTGTGTGACATCCCCTGACCTGTGTAGCACACTCTGACAGCTTGACTTGGAACTGACCTCTTTAGAGGGGCGTCACCTGTCTGCTCATCTACATAGTCCTGCTTGAGCTCCTCAGGGACATCGCTGTCGCTGTCATAGTCCTGATACACGCTCTTCTCCAGTTCGTCTGACTCATACTGGAGAAGTGAGAGAAGAGACGAATTAAATGGACCTTGTGGAGACAATGTCAGTGCAAACAAGACATACAGTAGAGATTATGTTTAACTTAGCCATAAAGGTTGAAAAGCAGAAAGTGCATTTACCTGTCAGAGGGGAGTTCAGATATATCTTCTCTGATATAAGACAATATTTTCTTTGTCCTTAACAGCATGCTTGGTAAATAATGTGTCATATTGGATTGCAAGCTTTAAAGTTCAACAAACCAAGGGGTTATGTGAGCCTTATATGTTAGATACTGATATATTACTTCAGGTGCTGAACTTTTTCCAAAAGGAAAAAGGAGAAAGAACTGCATCCTTTGACAAGCGAACCTATAATGTTGCTGTAGTCATGGTTGAAGAAAAATGTGTGACATCCATAGCACTAAGCATCAAAAGCTCTGTGTATCTGGGGGATCCAAACAAAAAAACCTTGACAAAGACAAGTTTCTTCTTTTTGAAGAAGTAGGTACAGATAATTATGTACAGAGCAAAGTGGTTTAGAATTTGTGTTTCAAGTAAATAAAAAGATTTCTAAAAAAAAAAAAAAAAAAAAAGATAATTATACTGAAACCCACTCTAAAACTGCATACCGCTGGTTACAGCTCTAGTGATGGAAGGCTGAAGGCTGCTGTCAGCTGCTTAACAACTCATAGTGATCATCTCCTAAATAAGCCGTCTTTAATTTACTTGTGTGGTATTTTATCTCAGCATGCTTGCTTGTTAATGTGGCATACTGCACATATGAAAGTAGGTGCATATGTCTGGTTAAAATGAATAACATGGCAAAACCATCACCCCAGATTTGCACATAAAATTAAAGATAATGAAGAAAAAAAAAAAGATGGAAATGGTTGACTTTTTCTTTTCTTGCAGGTGTTATTTCTCAACACTTACCCCATTAGATGCAAGCACATCCTCAGTCTCTTCTTCCTTTTGCTCAATGTGCATCTCAAAGGGGTTCCCCTCCTGAAGGTACTGCTGGAACAGCAAAAGCTCCTCCTGGGCCGGAGTGGAGGAGGAAACAGCCTGTCTGCTTGGTGAAACGGACGGAGAGCAGCACTGGCCCAAGAACTTAAACTCCTGGATGAGAAAGGGTGGGGCACAGATGAGAGACAGATACTACCTGTGAATTTTGACTCCTAAAAAAAGCCAATGTTTAAAAAAAAAGCAACTAGAGCTAGATAGAAAATTATAGAGAAAGGTCCTGAAAACATCTATAAACAAGACAATGTGGTCGGTTATACCAAAAAATACATTTGCGCTAAAGCAAAGGTGCAAGTGCCTGCTGATATGGCACCCTGTTCGCTTAAATCACTGAAAGTAAAATACAAGTTTAAACATTTTATAAAGTAAACCAAGTTATTTAATAAAGTGATGCCATTTGAAAAAAACTTCTCATGGTTGTTGACTTTTTATGAGGATTCTTTGATTTTTTTTGCTGCAAGATAAGGAAGAAAAGCAATCTTAGAAATCTTGGATTGTTTTGAATTCTTTTTCCATCAATCATTTCTATTTCCACATGAAGCAAATTATATTTTTTTATAAAAGTGTAGGCTTGAGACATCCATACTTGGGCCACATGAGGCTGTGATATTCAAGGTTTTGTTTTTAACTCTTGCCAATGAGCATTGGGAAATAAAATCCTCTAATGTACATCCCACAAGGGAGACCGGTCGTTTGATCTTCATCTGGGCTTTATAGTGTGCAGTGAAGATGCACACAAACATGCACAGTTAATTCAGCACACGCCATTGAGTTTCACATCCTTTTGCAAATTTCACAGTGGTGGGGTGTGCGATGAGTGACAGTGTGGGAAAATGATGCGTTCTGTGATGTGTTTCTCACTCACATGGAGCTGGGCAATGTTAAAATTAGACTTGACTGGACACAGTTCCCACGTCTCGTTTTCTAGAAACATCCTCAGCTCTTCCAGCCGTGCCCTGAGGGGTTTTGCCAAAGAGAAAAAGGAAAACGGCACAAAATAGAGGGGGGAAAAATGTCAGAGAAAATTAATAAAATAAAAAGTATCTGCCCCTTAATTTGCTAACTTAATTTATTCAAGCAGCTCTGAAAAGCCCTCTGATTACATAAATAAATAAATCAAGCAAAGATCAGTGATGCTCAGCAAACAGGAAGAGGGATGTGAGTTGTCTGTGCAAGTTTGAATGTGCTCTCAGATCAGAAATGACAACCTGCCACACACCTGCCAGGTTAAGGTCTTTCTGTGTGAAATGTCAGTGCTGACTTCAAATACTGCAGAATCCCCTTTTTTGTCTTAAAGGTGTTAGAAATATGAGGGGAGGCAGAACACGGAGCACAGGGTGGTTTACTGAAATATATTCCCAAAATATCTTACTCTGATATATTGCCCAATTTTATTGCATAAAAGGACAATGATACTTAAAATAAGAGCGAATTAATTCTGAAAACAGCAGCAATTACAATGGTGCTGCACTTGTCTATTTACTGTGTATATGCTTAAAGTGTTTAAACCTTAATGACATCATTCTGTACATTTGGCATCCTCAAGCCAACAAAATACACCCGCTGATGACTGAGTACATTACTGCAGGCAGCTGATGAACAAATACAGCTAAAATTCACTGATGGGTAACTTCCTGGCCAGGCTGGACTTCACACTGCAGGAGGCATCCTCACAGCAGTGTAGACGGATCTGTCATGTGTTGCTATGGTTCCTCCTCCTCTCTCTGGGTCACTCACCTATCACAGCTACTAGTTCTATTTCACACTAAGATCACTTCCATCTCATAGCCTCCAGCCCAAACTTATCATCAATCACATCTTTGTGCTATTTTGTGTTACAAAAATGAGTCATTAGCAAAAGCCTTATATTTGGGATTGTTTTTTTTTCTGATGATGTGCTGCTGTTTGTGTCGGAGAATAAATATTTATGAGGTTGGAAGGGGTGGTGGGGGTCTGTTATGTAATCAAGATGGAAATATGCTATCTTTTCAGTGAGAGTTGCCATGTAATTACAAGACTGCTCCAAACAGGGCTGTGTCAGAAATAAAGGGTGTTAGAGGTAGCCAGTGGTTGTTAAATTGTGTAAAAGTGCATAAATTTAATCTACGACGAACTGATAACAGCTTCTCTGATTTTCACATGATCGGACTAAAGCAACTGGCGAGTCATACCTGTGATAGTTTTTAAAGTAGTTAACACTCTGGCGTTTGATAGACTCCTGCAGGACCTCTGACTTACTGCCACAGAACTCCTCGCCAACCTGCATTAACCTGAAAGAAAAAAGAACAAGTGATAAGAAAAACACAAGCATTGGGAAGAGATGAAGTCATGAGATGAGTACAGAGACAAATACAGAAGGATTTAAGAGCTGAAACTAGGAAGAGAGGCTAATAGATCTAAATCTGTTAGATCTGCGCAGAGCAGAGCCACTTTTTGCAGAGCATGCTGCCTTGAAAACAATTTTATCAGTTACAGTGGATGTTAAATCTCTGTCATGAGATAAACAATCTGATGGAGAATGCATTTAGAGGATACACTATAAAGAGAATAAGTAGACATAAATCAGCACCACTGAAGCCTCTTTTTGTGGTTTGATATTAAGTTTGCACGGACACACTAATGCAACCAATGCGAGCTAGGACTTGTGTACTAAAACTCATTCTTTGTTTTACACATTTAATTATTTTAAGACTTTACAGCAAAAATGCAACTTTCACTGTTAACATGAGGCATGTTCTTCTGAATAAAACTCAAACTGCGTTGTAGTTTTCCAGTCAAAATTGTATAAATCACATCTGACAACAGCTGCTTCAATGCTTTAATTGCACAAGACAGAAAAAAAAGCATAGAAATAACAAAAGCAGCCCCGCAGGTTCAAAGCCTCTGGAGGATTACTGCTGGGTGTGTGTTTGTCTGACAGACAGCAGAGCCAGCGGGGGCAGACAGCAACGATGTAAATGTACTTATCCTTGTAACTGTAACTCACCATGCACAAAAGACAAAAAAGACAGATAATATTCACAGTGATGTTGGAGAAGAGACCAAACAGTTCTGCCTGACTCACATATTGTACAACCAATTATTATGTTTCATTTATTTTTAGCTATTCTTAATTTGTATTTTAAAGTCGATCTTTTTAAGTAATTTTAACACAAAGAATATTTTTCAAAGAAAATAAAAGTCACACACTAATATTTAGTTGGACCGCCTTTAGCTTTGATTACATCAGTATTCTCTGTGGCATTGTTTCAATGAGCTTCTGCAACATCACAAGATTTATTTTCATCCAGTGTTGCATTCATTTTTCACCAAGATCTTGTATTGATGACGATTGCTCATTCGGTATATTTCAGGTATCAGCTGACCTCATTCTTTGACCTGCCCAACTGCAGCAACCCCAGATCATAGACTGCCCCCACAGGCTTGTATAGTAGGCTATAGGCATCACTTCATCTGCCTCTCTTCTTACCCTGGTGCACCCATCACTCTGGAACAGGGTGATGTGCACATAAGTCTGGTTACAATGCTCCCTAGCAAAATGAAGCCTTTCTTTTTTTAGCTTCACTGATTAGTGTTTGTCTTTTGGCTGCATGGCTGTTCAGTCCCAATCCCTTGAGTTCCCTTCACATTGTGAGTGTGGAAATGTTCTTACTTTCACTATTAAACATAGCCCTCATTTTTCTTCAATTTGATTCAACCCAACATTCAAGTGATTACCAATCATGATCAATCAGGATTTTTTTCTGACCACATTCTTTCCTCGAAGACGATGGTTCCCCACTATACTTCCAGTTTTTAAAATGGGCTGAACAGTTCCTAACCCAATTTTAGTAGTTACCTCTGCAATCTCCTTACACGTTTTCTCTGCTTGGTGCCTGCCAATGATTTGAAACTTCTTAAACCAACTTACATCTTTTCCACGACCATGGAATGTGTCTTTCCACATGGTTGTTTAAGAAATAAGAAAGAATAAAATGGAGTCTATTAATTTAAATGAAACTGGAGCATCAAATCATTGTAGTAAAGCAGAATTTAGTTAGTATGTTGTAAAGCAAGCTTAATTTTTCCAGCTCTAAATGCGCTCTAAAATTAATCTAATACGTTTCAAATGGAGGTGTATGTTTAAGTGTGAGTACTGACAGAGAGACACTGCATACTAAAAACCCTGTAGTTCAACCTGATAAATATGACGCAAGAAAAAACTGACAGCAATGGCAAGACCATGAAGACTAATTAGCACAGAGGAGAATGAGCCAGCTGGACTGATCCTGAGGTGTACCTGCTGATGACATCCAGTACCATTATGAAATCATCATATTTAAAGTTTGACATGTCTGTTCCCAGGATGTAGGCCTTCACTTTCAACTGGACATCCTGTGGAGAGAGATAAAAAAGGCGATTTGTGGTGGGAGAAATGTAAGTGGAGTGGAAACCTGAAAGAAGACAGGCCTAAATGAGTTGAGAAGAGATTTACTCCAGAAAACAGGAGGACAGAAAAGTTCTCCCCACAAACCTGCCAGATCCGAGTCAGTCCATGCTCAAGTTTCTTCTTTACATAGCTACGGTCCACCATCAACTCATCAGACTCTGCTGTTGCAGCATCATCTACAAGTAATCCAAAAATAAAGAAGACAAACAAAATTCACAGACTGAGGATTGGCTTTCTTCAAATAAGATTAAGTTAGCTGCTGCTGGATTATCACTGAAGATTTGAAGAAATTAACCATTTTAAATTAACATTTAAACAGAGTTAACAGCAGACTGAATCAGTATCCAGTTACATTATGCTTGATGGGAGAAATCTTTTGATAACGCTGCAGACAAAGATCTCCCAGAGGTGCATTAGAATATGAATGCTGAAATGTATTTGATCTGACGATCTAGCACATTAGCGAAGTCGAAAGTCCTTCAGCGTGAGCTGATGAGTCAGCTGAGAACAGCTGTCATCACGGATGCCAGTCAGCATCTGACAAGAGGGAAGGTCATGTGCTCCCAAAAGAGATGAAAGACTGACAGCAGCTTAGAGTCCAACAGGACAATGCTGATTGACTGTTAAACAAGGTTTTGGGGTACTGTTCACTGTCAGACATGATCCCCTCTCATATGTGTGTGTTTTGTTTCACTCTACCAGTTCAGATAGACTAGCATGCAGCGCAGTGTTAAAGCAACATCAATACTTCCTTTTAGTTGAAAATTGCTTCAATAAATCTCAAACTGTTTGCTCTGGATGAAATGGATTTTTTTTAAAAAGCCAGCAGCAGCGAGCCTGTAAGTCAACAAGCAGGCAATCCTTTGTTAAATGACACTGCTGCATTTTATGAGGATGGAGGGGGGTGTTTTTTAGTTTTCCTGTTCATTAGAAATGTCCATTCTACTCACAGAAAATCTGGTATTTAACATCTGTCCACTGCCAACATAAAAATGACATTTCTTTTCATTCTTTGTTAATTTGCCCTGTATTAAACTAATACAATGATCTCCCTCAGACTAAAATGTAAGAAATCACAGAGCAAATAAGTCCATCATGTAGATAGTTTAAAGCTTGCGATTGTGTCAAACTGTTAGTCTTTAAACATGACTCAAATTATCTTTTTAAACCTTTCATTTTATTCTTTTATAGTACTGATATATATTCTGGCTAAAACCTTTACTGTTACCTAAAGCGGTTAATAATTACTTTTGTCACTAGACAAGCAGGACTATTTTTGGTGGACAAGGAGATGAAGCAGCACTTTTATAGTGGCAGAGCAAATTTAAATTCTGCCATGCAAGAATGCCTCTGCATCTAACTACCAACTGATATACTGACAGTCAAACTTTTAAATCTAATCTCGTATTTATAAAGAACTGCGTCATTCACTAAAGTAACGCCAGGCTTGGAAGGTATCGTGAGATGGCAACTTGACACATAGAACTTTAATTTAATGAGCATAATGTTGGCACTGGGAGTCGGGGGTGAGAGGAACAGTGAGCAAAAAAAAAGAAATTGGGAAGGAAAAAGTAAAACTGAGGCTGAGAAAGAAAAATATGAGACAAAGACTGACTTTAATTGTCTGACTGATTTACACAACTTAAAAAAAAGTGCTATTATTGCTGCAATATGTGGTGACCACCAATTATAAATTAGAGGACTTTTATTTACAAAAAATTATTTGTAAATAATTCTTTGCTCAATTTATGTGTTGTGGTATCACAAAAAGTTTAGGAGCAGCAAAGTATTTTTCACACTGTAAAACACGGTTTCAAACTGTGGCTAGATGAAAACATGCCCCATAAAATGGTTAACATAAAAACGTGAATCTTTTTATTGCAGTATTATCATTCAATCCGTCTTCTTTTCTTCCAGTTTTCGGAAGAAGAAAATCCTAATAACTTCACAGCGCTCTGCATTTGTCAGTACAATTTTTCCACTGTTGACCCAGTGAGAGTTTTACAACCTCATCAGGTTACCTTAAAAGTCTTGCTACTGTGAGAGGATGTAGGGATAAATATTAGCAAAAGCCACACCATGCCAGCCCATAGGTGGTAACCAGTGTTTGACCTTTAGAGGCCCAGTGGGTAACAGATCTTGGTTATTCAAATCGAAAACCACCACAGCAGTTTAGCTCATATGACTCATGTAATACAAACCTGCACAAAATAAATAAATAAATAAATAAATCTATCAATAATTTGCTTAAAAAAAAGTCAAAATGTGGATTTGATATTATTATTATTAAGTTAGATTCTATTGATCTGATGGGTTAAAGCGAATATCCAACTGGATATCCTCTGGATGTGTGGGAACAATCCCAATCCACAGAGACCCACCCCCACAACCCACAGGACCCAAAGGATTTGCTGTCAACGGTCTAGTGCCAGACTTCAGACAAAGCATCCGGACATCCCTAGTCCATGCCCCAAAGTGAAGGAAACTATCACTACATGAGGCAGGTGGTTTTAAATTTGTGGCTGTTTTGTGTACATTTTTCTCTAACATGAATCAGCAGGTTGGTCAAATTGATCATTTAATTAGGTAATTAGATGACAGCAAGCTTTCTCATAGTTTGTTTTCTTTTAACACAGATTAGCACTAAATGTTACCACTCAACATTCGCGAGGTATAACTAACACAGCAGGCATCTCTCTTGTTGTTAACAGAATGTTAAAAAAGGTACAAACTGTTCATTTTCTTTTATACAATCAGACACGGTCCTAAATAAGTGGCTATAAATGGGTCAGACAACTGTTACTACTGATAAAACATGACAGAATGTAAAAAATCTATTTTGTCAAGTACTGGAGGATGAACATGACCCATAAAAGTTCCTGAAACAATTTTTTCTGTCCACAACATACATTAGATCAAGGGACCAGAGTCCAAAGTGCAATCTGCAGCTCTTTGTTGTCTCAGTGTGTGGAAAGGTGCAGCATCCATCCTTCCACTGCCTAGAGTGATATACTTATTTGGGGCTGACTACTGGGGCACTGATGGCCTCTTGTGAGAAACGGGTGTCAATGTCACAACAAAACACTCTTTCATAAGTGTGACAAAGCTCATACAATAAGTTACAACTCTAAAGGAGTCCACCAATTCCTCTTACACACACAAGGATAACAAAAAAAAAGGTGTAAACCATAATAAAGCCCTAGTCAAGGTCACCTTTATCCTGAGGACAGAGGTGACAGACAATGAGCTGGTGAGATGATAGATGTGCCTCATAAGAGCTAATATAGTGTGTGTCCTCTCCCCCTCTGAGGGCGATGGCATCTAATGAAGGATTTGAGAACAAAGAACATCATCATCCATTCAGGACATCCTTTGTGCCCTCACTCATATGCTTAATGAACATGCACAGTGTGGGAAATGGAAATGAGCTCTCACCATAGCTGATATCACTGGTCTCCATTTACCTGTAAAACCTGACAATATATTTGTGCTAAAGGGTGAAAACTGCTATCCACCAAAATGCCTGTTACTCTGAACAGACATTCAGCTTCTGGTAGAGGCTGCTGCCCACCCATAAAGTATACAGTGCCCTGACAACAAAGCTTTCGAAGGCTGATGTTTTCACATCTGACTGCCTCTTGACTGAAGCTGTGTGCAGTCATCTTTCTGCCCTTGGTAAGTTGTATCTTGAGGGTAACTATGCTAAGTTTCCACAAGACAGTTACATACAATAAAAAAAACACATAAAATCAACAAAAAAAAGTTGTGTATTTTCTAAGATAAAATGCCATTTTTGGATACAGATCCAACTGAGACACAAAACTAATGGATAACTGCACCATACAAATGTAAACATACACTGCATGTCTTTAACAGTGTAGTCAAACGTGGTTATGCTGCTGGCTCTGTCAATGACAATGACACTGAGTAAAGACAATATAAATTCTTAATATATGCCAGTTCATGTGAATTTTTTACAGTTTCAAATGTACCTTTATATAAGATATAACATTGTTAAAACTTACTCTCTGTGGAAATCAAAGGGTAAGCTGGCACCTCCATGTGTGTGTGAATAAAAAAAAAACAATTTTCATAGTCTTCGTAAATTCATACTGGGACTGTTTCCACTACTAAATAGACAAATAGACAAGTGAAAAAGATGTTTTTATATGTGAAGAATAAAAAATAAAGGAGAGTTTAAAGCAATGAATGTGAGCTTGCAGCAAACTTTTGGTGACACTGTGAGGAAAAGTCTAAAAAAAAACACAAGGTCATGTCTGCATCTTTTCTTTCTTAGTCTGTAATCACACGAAGATGATTACAGAAGCTTCTACAAAGAATTGCTGAC
The DNA here is from genome assembly GCF_017639745.1 of Melanotaenia boesemani. Taxonomy (NCBI): domain Eukaryota; kingdom Metazoa; phylum Chordata; class Actinopteri; order Atheriniformes; family Melanotaeniidae; genus Melanotaenia; species Melanotaenia boesemani. The sequence goes on along the minus strand of NC_055698.1, from coordinate 13,408,842 downwards.
AAACTGTGGTGAGTGCAAACCTGGCTGTAAGGTGTCAATTCTAAGGTCAGATGATTAAACGGTGGGCAAGCACTTACTTTGTGTAGATGTGCTCTCCTGTTTGTCATGCTCCTCGTGCCACTGCATGGTGCGATGGTAGCTCAGCATCACCTCCCACAGTGCCTTGCAGAGGTCCGTCAGGCAGGGAATGTAGCTGTCGAGGGTGATGTGCTGCCAAAAGACAAGAAAACAAAAGTAAATCAAATTTTCTAGCAAAACGTGGACTTATCTTTGTCACACACCTGTGTCAGACATGGGGTGAAGTGTTAGAACACAGCTGTTTTGTTTAAAGAAAGAAAAAAAAGCCTGGGAAGATTTTTTTTATTATTATTTTTGCCAATTCCTCTGTAAACAACAGCTTTGTCTCTTAGATGTATGACGTTTCCTCACATGAACTGCTCACCTCCGGTCCCTCCACAACATTTCTGATGGATACGGAACTGGACTTGGAAAAGGGAATTCTTCGAGGATTCTCTAGCAGAACATTTTGAGGAGTTAAAGCGGTGGATCTTGCTACATGACCCACTTCCTTGTGAGTTTCATTTCAGGGCAAAAATGCCCTGAATTATTTCACTTCTAATACACAATTCATTGCTTCATCAATGATGACAAACAGTCCTGGCTCAGATGCGGGAAAATGGGGCAAATACCATCATGTGTCACAGATGGGAAAGCAACACGTTTCCAAACAAGTTCTATTCTGGTCTCATCTGTCTGCAAATAATTGTTCAACAGCCTCTTGACTTGTGGTGCTTGGTGCAGACTGGCAGTGATGTTTTATTTTAGAGAAGAGCTCTGCCATGCACACCCTTGTTGTTCATTAGGGAACATTAACATTAACCAATCTGCCTGGAAGTTACTCTGGCTTGCTCTGTGCCCTCACAGAGTATTATGAATCTTGCTTTTGGAGCGTTGGCCGAATGCTCCTCTGGAAGGTAACAAACGGAATGACTGCAGAGACCAAGCTCTTCAAAAATGGATTTGTAACCTTTGCCAGCAGCAGGAATTATGATTCCCTCACACACGTGGTTGTTAACTTACTGACTGCAAGCACCTAATTTGATTTTTTACCTTAAAATAAATTACTAATCCTGGAGGTTTACAGACAAAATACAATATTGAATCAGTTTCCCTGATTAAATAGACCAGTTTGGGTCTCACATAAGATTCGATAATCTTTCAGGCACACTTTAAACCATCACTGTAATGATTTCTACACATTACTGGGCAGCAGATTGAGTATCAAGTTGCAATTTACAACTAATAAAAAAATAGAATAATAGCTTTCTTCATAGTATATAAATAATCATCTACCCACCAACAAAACTGACTGTTTATCTAGCGTGCCTGATCCTGAGCTCTTTGGCCAGAAAGCCTAGAAAAATATGTGATTGGAATTAAGATCTTATCCAAATAAGACAAGCCCAGCTGTCACAATGCTGGTCATTGGCAGACTCCAAGGATTTAAAATCAGTTAGCAGAGTCCTGCCAACATGTTCAGAAGCAAATAATCAATTAATCAGCAGTCGATGAAACACAGCAGTGAACAGCAGCCACGCTTTCCTTTTGTTTAAAGCCACGATGATGAAAAGTTTTTGTAATTGGCTTCTACATTTCTTGCCATCACTGATTACTGGATACAAGACCAAGTCCCTTATGGTTAATCTAACAAGACATGTTCCACACCTGCAAGGTCTTTTTATTTTTTTATATATTTACTTAGTATGTCCCAAAGACCCTAAGTGACGAACATCTTAGCTAAAAAGAACCTTTCTGAGAACCTGATCTGAGGTAAATTCATGACCTTCATCACTCGGTAACAGAGTATCGTATACTGGCTACCATATCACAGAGCTGCTTCCAAAGGCAGCCAAATATATGAACCAACCAGTGGGAATCATTATTTTAAGAAATCTCCATCTGGAACACTTCTATTTAACAAGCTCTTCAGATGTCAATCAGGAGAAATACACCTATCAGATTTTTAAATGTACTCAAACTTAAGGGATCATAACCCTTAACTTCACAATAACACAGTTACTGGATATTTATTTCTATATCTGTTTGTGTAAAGCAGGTAGTGGTGAAAAGCAATGGATGAATATGCAGTCTGGTGTGGAATGTGTTCAAACAATATTTGAAAGATAAATGCAACTAAAAAAATGTAAAAACTTCCAGTCTGTCATTTGGTAACGAAGTAAACAGCTGGAAGATATTTTATTAGTTTATAATTATTTATGAGGATTTTTACAGATATACCCAAGTGTCATGTTAAAAATGTCATTTTAGTCAAGACAAAATTATTAACCTTTCTGGTAATGCCCATTACAGCAGAGGGCAAAATTTATTAATATGACTCCCTGCTCCTGTTTTTCTACAAGTCCAACATGAGCTTTTCAGATTTGGTATTTCAAGAACTTTCCATGAATTGGCAAGAGGAATGCTGCTTGCCACTAAAATGTTCTAATTTTATGTAAAAATAGAAGTTAAGGAAGGATTCAGGTGTCAAAAATGCTCAGTTTTCTCTGCCCACCTTTTCGTATCAGCTTTGCTAAAATGATAAATTCAGTCAAGTTTTTGACTTGATTCAAACATTCTTACACACCTTAAATAGAACTCATAAACATTTTTAGTTTAGAAAAATTAAAATGTCATTAAGAAAAGCCCATTTTTCTTTGTATGGACATATAACAAAGTTTTATAAGTTATATCACTTTCCAAAATGTTCTTATGGTAAACAGGAGAAGCTGAAGCACAAATGTAGAGTGACAGAGAATTTTTGACATCTTCTTTCATTTGGGCATGCAGAAAACCCGCAACAATTGTGAGGAAAAACCATAAGGTATAAATATTTAGACAGCTACACAATCTGTCAGATTCTTCTGAAAAAACAAGATCTTCTGCCAAATGAAGTCCCACTGTGACTTGCCTGTGTGTGATCAGACTAATGTGACTGTGTGCAGTTCAGACTCAAGTTATTTAGATTTTTCAGACATGTTTCATTTGCCATTAGATATTTGAACAGATTGTTTTAGATATAATGTTTAACAGTGTTAATTATAACATGAGATCTACATCACAGCAGGGCTATGGCAAAATACCAACAGGTGCTAAGTTTTTAAGGAACACCAAATTTTAAGATTTCTGCCCATGCACAATCTCCGAAAGAGATTATATCATATCCGTTTTTATAAGAGTTAGTAACATAGTTATAATCTGTATTGCCACTAAGAAGCCAGATATCTTTGGAAGCCAATCTGAAATAAACTAGTACAGGTAACAATAAAATCCCAAACAGGCAACAGCGGTCAGCTACTTACACTGACATAGTTCATTTCCAGTTAATGAGCATTGCTAGTCAACAAACTTGAGTTATGGCAGTCTCAATGCTCCTAAAACAGAATAAATTAAAAGTACTTTTCAATGACCATAACAAAAATACAGCTGTGCAAAATGCAAAAGATGCTTTTAACTCAAAACAAGCTATCTCGATATAACCAATATTCCCTCCTTCTATATTGTCTGATAAAGTCTCAATATATTTGGAGATCTAGATATATTGCCCAGCCCTAATAGCATCAATTTCCCATGATGCAATGCTTTAGAGATGCACATTTAAAAAAAACACATTCATTGCTTTTAGTCACATCAGTGAACATGCACACACTTCAGAAAAGTTACCTTGGTAACACGGCTCAACCATGCAAATAAGTCTTTAGGGCCAGTCAAATCAATATTTATTTTTGTAGTACATTTAAAACAACAACACTTGACTGAAGTGGTGCACAAGATGAACAAACATAAATTTAATTAACTCTAACACAGCACAAAATATGCAGTAAAGCATTGAATAAATTTGCCAGATAAATCAAAACCAAACTTGCACGTTGAAAGCCAAGACATGTCCCTCAACCAGGTCTAAAAGCCAGCACGGAGAAGCAAAGGTTTAAAATGAAAGCAGGTCTGATGTGAAAAGGAAAGCTGTGGATTAAGATCCATTAAGATTTCTATCTCTTCTGTCTATCTCTATCTCTTTTCCATCCTGTTTCTAGAAATGTTTAAGAGTCATAAATTAGTATAGCTCCGTTCTCTGGATGATATAATAAGAGTTTAGTTATGCAAGGTTAAATGTGGAAAAGCCTGCCATGTTGTGTATATTTGGACATGCCTGGTGCAGCACCAGAAACAATCGATACTGAAAATGGCTTGTCTCTACAGCTGGGTCAGCTTGTATGGGTTCCAGTTCTTTATTACTGAAACTAAAGCATGACTATTGCATCTGCTGTGGCTTTGTGTGTGTGTGTGTGTTTTGGTTGGTTATAATTCTGTGTTCATATAATAATATAATTACTTCTCAGCTTCTGTTAAACAGATCTCAATTTGAAAAAAGATCTAAGAAATTAGGCACCCTTCCCTGAAGATCTTGATCAAAGAAAATCTGACTCTTGAAGTAAAAATATAAAACACTCGGAGTCTTGAGACATGTTTTACTGTTGATGCAGAGTAATAACTACTCAAGACTGTTTTCCTTTTTAATAATACATGCTGCAGTGGAGTCATCTTATCCTGCAAGGAAGAAATTTGCAGCGACACAATAAGCTAGTATGGCTTGCAGTGGTTAATGAGGAAAAAAAGAGACAGTTAAACCTACATTCACAACACCAGCCACACAAAATGCTGCACACATCACATATACCACAGCCCTGAAGGTCAGCTTTTTATCGATACTGCTTAAGAGAGCGTGAGATTAATCGCTATAGATTACGAGATATTTCATCATCTGTAAAGTGAGTTTAAAGCTTCTGTTCCTATTATTTTGGGAGTGAACTGACCCATTTGAATCTGAACAGAAAGTCAGACAGACGAGGGGATTGATAAGAAGGGAGACTAGCCGATAATGAGATGCTGATGTAAAATTAATAAGACCCTTTCACAATCAGAACTGACCTTTCCCTGTGCTCCTATTTCCCTTGAATTTTTAAAAGCGAATGACTAAGAGTCGAGTTCAGGCGGAGAGATCTGGATGGAACATTTAGTTAAGCACTTTAAATTTTGGTCTTAGCCTCAGATCCATTAACAGAGTTCCACAAACTCACTGTAATGCAGATGCACAGGTTAATGTTCCTTCAGTGAGTTGCTAAAGACAACTCAGGGAACGCATTTTTTAAGCCTGTTGATCAGCTAAATCTGAACACGGGTATGTTTTTTTTTCTATGTGAACTAAAATGATCTTTGAGACGAGACGTCATACCTTCATGCTCCAAAACTGGAAAAAAAAAAAAAAAAAACGAGAGGGGCAAAATGGCATTTTAAGCACCCAGCAAATCATCTTCTGTATTTGCCCCAGACACTTATGTGACATGGCAACTTGATAAGCTCTTTTTTTTTGCATCTGAAGGGGAGGTAAATAAGTGGCTTTAGGGAAATAATCTACCAAAAGGAGTCAAAGTAAGCAAAATACTTGCTGGGCTCACCACAGACAGTATGAAAATGCTTTAGCAGGCACAGAAGAAGTTCACGTGGGTGTTCATCTGAGAGTGCATCTGTGTGTGTGAGCTTGTGCAGCCCTATCAATCATCATCATCATCACACAACTGAGACTGTAACAGCACATCTTCCCACTCTTAGTTTGGTGAATGTATAGTGAATGGCAAATGTGTGTATTTGTGGTGTAAGTAGAATAATCTAGGCAACATACTGTGCTGACAGCAGATCTATCAAACACAAGTAAACACTATGACGAATGTGGAACTATTGCACTGTTTCATGCACACCATTATTCAGACCCATGACACAGCTTCCAAAGGCAGCTGATGACACAATAAAAGAAGAAACAAAAGCTAAAAAAAAAACACTCCTCTAAAACCAGAGAAACATGAAAAAAGAAGAAGACGGAAGGAGGAGAGGAGCAGATGAGGTGTGACGGCGAAGGGAGAGGTAGCAGAAAGGTAAGAGGTAAAGGATGGGCCATGAATGACATGAGTACAGCCTGCAAAGCCCCTGGCAAATGCTGCAAGGGTCATGGAGGAACCCAGGAGCACTTGAATCATTGGCAAAGACTAAAGAAAGCATTCACATGACGGTGCACTAACATTTACCTATACATTTATATTCCCTTCTGCTTTGTAGGTCGAGGCGTAACAGAGGCCCTAGGGGAGGAACGCTCCCTCCAAGCAAGTTCATGATAAATTGGCCAAGTTGTGCCTTGCTGGGCATGCAAACAAGATTTATTTCGATTTGGGGGGGAGAGAATAAGGCAGAGAAAAGACTGAGGTGTGTGGGCCAGTCAAAAAGTGCTGCTGTGCTGTGGTTCTGAATTGTGAACAAGATTAATTATCTCATGAAGGGGTACAATGCACTGTGCTCTCAATCATTCTCTCCTCGCTCTCCTCCTTCATTTCACTCTATAGGATATATTTGAAGAATTCTTTTGTCATGATGTATGGCACTGTTTTCTTGCTTGAAGATAGTGCAAATGTTACGGTGGGGTTGCAGGGGAAAATAGGATAGATGTGTGTGTTTATGGGTCATGTCACTTTATCACAGCAGTATGCAGGTTTTGTTTGTTCTATTGAAATTACCATAATGTTAAAAACATGCCTAGTCTTTACAGTAAACCAGCTTAAATGAAGAGACTCTTCTCTTGCAGAAAACTGCTAATCTACTGATAGAAAAGTTGAATCTTGGATAGATAGAATCCACACACACACACATACACATAAATAAGCAATTTCCTTACCGTGCACAAATCTTTATACTGCATCTTCTGGAACTTGGTGTCAGCGTTGCCAGCACAGAGCTCCACATATCCCAGCACCACCTGGAACACTGTGTTGTGGATGGCCTGGGTGAAGTGCATGTGCAGCTGATCCATAGCAGTCTACAGAGACAGTCCGACAGACTGTTATTAAAAACTACTGCGTCATCATGTTACTGTCAGTCTGCCAATTTAAAACAAATGAAAAGGCAAACAGCAGCAGAAAAAAACACACACTGCACACTGATATTTTGAATTATGTGCAGACATCTTGGTTTTGAAATAAGATGCATGAAAATTGAAGGTGGCTGCAGTCACTTCCAAGTAAAAAATGGACTGTTTTGTCTTTCCTGATTTACAGCGTGCATTGGAAGATGTCATAAACAAAGCGAATAGAATGAGGAATAAATAGAAAAGACAACAGCAGAATCATATGTATTGTAGGTACTGGGTGGCACAGCCAATGGGTTCTTGTTCAACTTAACCCAGTTTATCAGAATCTTTTATAATTGAAGTACCACAGCTTAAAGGAAAAATCTACTTTTAAAATTACTGTTAAAGTATTAACCACCTAAGGTTCACTAAAAATCCACTAAAGTACAATCATATTTTCTTTTATCTTTAAACAAACAGAGCCTATCCAATAACCAGTCTCTTCCATTTTTTCACTGTATTTGCATTAAACTGTAAGTAGGAAATGTCCACCAAGATGTACACAGATTGATCAATATTACACAGTGCACATGGTTTTCTACTGTTCATGTTTTCTTCTGGGCCAAATCCTGCAGGTTAACACTGTCCTCATCTGACATGGGGATGTACTGTGATCATCACTAAACTATTTAAACTGTAAAATAAGGTAAATGTCACGTTCCCCTTCAAAGCACCTTGCAACTGCTGCTGGATTTTGCTCAAAACTATTGTTGTTTAGTCATGGATTGAAGTAAAAATTGCTTCAAGAAGCTTTTATAAAGCATTATTTATGCATTCCTTGGTAATAATTCATTTTGTAAGTAAATCTAGAAGTTCCTCTGGAGAGTGATACAGTCCTGATCCATCACACTGTGCTCACTTCATTTTTGAGTCCATCATCCTTTATTCTGCAGTCAAGTCACATTTACCACCATTTTCTGTTTTACACCTCCCTTCTGCTCCTTCCCAACTGTCTCACCAATTTGGACACTTGAGAAATGAGGACACTGGAGCTGCATGAGACACAGGCACAGCATAAAGCAATACCCCTGGTAGCGGGTGTTGCGGTGTAATTAGATTTTCTTGCCACAAGCTTATGACCGCAAAATGTTGCCCTCCCATTTATTCTGACTCCCTGCTACCACAAAATTAATTCAAATTTCCCTTCTTTCTGGTGGAGTTTCACCTCATCTGTCCTGAAAAACCACAAAAATCTTGCTGCAAAAAAACCTGAATACGAAACAGGAAGAGACTATTGTAGCTCACAGAATAATAATCCTAAAATCCGGCAAAGACATAACCATTAATAAACTGCACAAGTATACAGACTCATTCTTCTGCAGCTATTTATATCAAACAAGCAGATGGATGGAGAAAAGCAAAACTGGATGTCAGGCTGTGGGAAAAGCGTGGCGTAATCTATTACAGTATGGTAAATGCTACGTGAAGATTGAACAGTGCGGCTGTGTATCCAGCTGTATACATCTTTGCTAACAAATATTGACTTTAAATCCAAAACTGTAACAAAAAAGATGCAAATTAACAAAATGTTCAAAGGTGATAAACACGATTGCAAAGAGGGTGTAACAAAAAAATCAAAACATCAACAATAAATGTTCCCAATAATCCTCAGTTACACAGTTTCCACTTAAAAGGAGGCCTGATAATGTCCAAAAAAAAAAAATGAGTATTATAACATTAACAAGGAGGTGAATAACATGGTCATCAATCTATCTTGTTAACACCAGAATTTATTTATCTAGTTTAAAACAGCAAAATACCCAAAAATCTTACAATGCAAAGTGTGGTGCATGATGCATGAATTAAATGTGCTGTAAAATCCTTAGAGGTTGTACAGAAAAATATAAACTTTTGCAGTGCATAAATCTACTCTACGTAACGCAATGTAATATTTTGAATTTTAAACAGAAACTTGTGTTTCAGATCCTAATTTAATGACTACCTAAAATAACTTACACCTTCAAACAACCAGCTTCTGTGAGAAAACTAAAAGTCAGATACACACATGTTGCTTGTTTTTTTATATATATACAGAATCATCTATGCTTTATGCTTCTAAGCTAATTTTACAAGTTCCAAGGATTATTCAGAGAATTTAGGGAGGGGGATTTCTGTGGCTGACATTTAACTGACAGTAAAGACGGGATAGTGGAATCGTAAAGGATTACATGTACGCTCTGTGACCTTGCTTATAATAAGCCTGCAATTTTTGTCTTCCAAGGAAAGGAGCCAAAATGAAAATGGAGTCTCAAAATTGCAAAAGTCTGCAAATACCAACCGTCCACCCCTGACAAGAATAAGTGAAATGTCTCTGCACTTACACCTCTCAGAGTATTCCAATGGTAATTTTCCATTTTGCTAAATGCAAATTTCTTGCTTTTTCTAAATAACATATCAAATAAACATCTTATTTAGCAGTTTATTTTTATTCTTTTAATAAATGCCGATATAGAATGGTTGTAAACGCCACCATAAGAAATAAATGAGGACGCCAAGCTTGTCATTTCCTGCTGTGTTTAGCCATTCCCAATGACACTGACCTGTGTTTTGCCAAGGAGCGTGTAGGCAAGCTGGACCTTGGTGTAGTGCAAAACATCAAAGTGCTTACAAGTCTTCGACAGGGCGACATCGAGCTGCTCCTGAAGCCAGAAATGGAGAGATGACAAAGGGAAGAAGAGGGCAAAGTAAGGGGAAGAAAGAAAACAGATGGATTATCAGAGTTAAGACCAGGGATTGAGATACACATAGATGTGCAGATGTAAAGCCATCAGGCCAAGGGCAGGTTATTGGATGTGAACATGGGTGAATATATGTGAGCAAGTCAAAGACAAAGAGATAAAAAGGGAGACAAAGAAAGTAAGACTAAGTAAGAAACTAGGAAGTATAAAGCATGTTACAGCCTTGATGCGGTAAGCTTAGCTCAAAGAGCAAAGCGCTGACAAAGGCCAAGTGATCTGATGTCATCAATCACCCAACTTCTTCTTAAGATTCACATGTTCAGCTGCATGGGTGCAACACAAAGGCAGCAGCTGACAACATAGAAACTTGTGAATGATTGGCAGGAAATAACATGATAAACTAAACTGAAATAGTCCTGGATGATTACAGCATACAATACAAACAAGTACATGTGGAGTGTGTGTTTGAAGCATCCTTCTACAGGACGAAGGTCAACTTACAAGCCCAGGCTTTTAAAATGTATGACTGTGCTTTCGTCATGTGTTTACCTTTATGATTTAGAGGATTATGCATAGCTTATTCACTAGCTCAGGTAGATAGGTAAACAAACAGCTTTAGTAAACGGCTATGTATATATGTATATATGCATATGTGCACGTCTCTCCTGTGTTCAGACAAAACTGTAAGTAATTAATCTATTTGAGCAGAGCGGCAGCAGAGCAGAAATAATTGCTTTGCTATAAACATTTTTCTCAACACCAGCGGTGTGACACAACTTGAGTCGAAACAGATATATAAGCATATAATAATGACTTTCTGATAGTGTCAATATTTGGCAGACTCAGAATAACAAAGGTTAACTATCAAAATGTCGACGCAAAATCTAAATTGCCTTTTTTTTAGATGAAGACTTGTGGAAAATAACAAAAATAAAATATTATATCTTGCTAACATTGTCTACACTCATTGCTTTTAGATAATAGAATAAGAAATAAAGAAGGGAGGCACATACCTCTATTTGCTCCAGAGTGTCTTGTAGTTTGGAATTAAGTTCACTGTAAAATAAAGAAGATGTGGGTAAAAATCAGTTAACAATCATTTCCATTATCAAATCAATCTTTCGTTCTTGTGGTTGAATAAATGTCAGTTTGGATCTAAAATGGCAAGAGCTGAGGGAAAATTGTTGTGACGTTACTGGACTCTGAGATACATTTACTTACTTTGTTCATTTGAATAATGTTAAAACACACTGAAAATAAACAATAATTGTGTTTCCAGGTACACTAAGTCACCCACTAAGTCAGGGTACTTCAGTGTGCTGTCACATCCCTGAGCACTTTGAGGGAAAGCTGTGTTCGCTCTGCATGACCTGGACTGTGTGGATGTTTGAGTCTAACAACTCAAGGGACCTTTTGTCCCTCTCCTGTTTAGGATTTTCACTGATTTCAGGACAAAGCTACAATGAGCGTTGAAATCATGGAGTAATTTTTCTTTGTTATTTTTGTAGATGTTGTCTTTTTGGTACCATTGGACCTTCAGAACTCTCCTGACAGGTTTGTGGATGGAATGTGAATCAGGACTTCTAAAACTGAGGTCTTGGTTCCCCTCAAGAAAAAGACGACACGCCCCCATCAGGGTGAAAGGGAAAAGTTTATCTCAGGTGGGAGAGTTCAAGTACCTTGGGATTTTGTTGCCAACTGATGGAAAACTGGACGGCAAGATCAGCCACATGCTGGGAGCAGTTTATGCAGTGATGCCATTGCTGAATTATTTCATAGTGGTTAAGAATGTGCTGTGCTATGAGGCAAAGCTCTTCATTTTCCAGTTGACTTCCTTACCTTCACTTATGGTGTTGAACTTTTGATAATCAAGAAAAATAAGCAATATTTTCAATAAAACTTTGAATAAGTTCTCTTTCTCTTGGGCTTATGAGAAGCTGGTAAAACCAGGAAAATAATGGTTCAAATCAAATAATAAATTAGCTGTTACTCTTTTTATTCTGTATTTCTATATCTCCTTTCCCTCCTCTTGTTTCCCCCTTGCTTCTATGTGTCTTCATATTGTGTATGTGTTCATGGGTTTAGTGATTCAATCTGGCACCTCTGCAACTGGCACACTTGCACAACATTTTAGAGTCAAATCAGTGTGTGAAAACCATGAGTGTTCTTTTGTTTACCTGTAATGTGATTGTATATAAAGCACAATGAACCTACATATCCTTAGTCCCTACTCAGAGAATGCCTCATCCTAAAAACAAAGCAAAAACTGTTTTCAGCTGAAAAACTGTCAAGCAACAGCAATTGTGACTGTTCTGCAGATCCCAAGACATCAAGTCCATTCCCTTGTGACTCCACCACCCCGCACCGCATCCATTCATAATCATCCTCTGTTTCAGTTTCCTTGCCTCTGTCCCTGCTTTGCTTGGGGTCTTTTTCAGGTCAGCCCATCTCTTATGTTGTGCCTTGTGAGTCTGCAGTTGCCCAAGGGAGAGAGTGTCCTTAGCAAATTGCTAATTAAGCAGCTTGGCTTTAGCTGGGGATAGATAGTGTGCAGAAGGGATCAGAGGAACTGAGAGGAGACTGTAGAACAGGTCCCTCTTGCAGTTTGCAAAAAGTAACTGAATGAGATGCTGTCACCCTTTTTGTACATGCCCGTGTGTGGTTGTGTGTGCACAGGTGCATATAAGTGTGAATAACAGCTCATGACCAAATGTTTAAACATAAATAAAGGAGTTGACCTTGAAAAAAATAAATGAGACACATAATACTGGTGATATGTGAAACAACAGATGCAAAATTAGCTAAATATCGATATACTGGTCGTGTAGCCTAAAGCAAGACAGAGCAACAGTTCAGAAACAGCTAACAGTGAGTGACTAACTAAGGATGATGAAGAAGTTTACCATCAACGTGACATTCAGTGACAACACTACTTATGATCATCATTACTACCACACCACACAAAGATGTGGTAAGTTTGTATGTGCCCCAGCTTTTATAACACCAGAAACTTTCAGCTACACTAAAAGAGAGCAAGTCCCAGACAGACAGTTGTCTCAGCAGACACTCGAACAGAAAGCCAGAGTAAAAAAATAAATAAATAAGACATTAGAAGGCTGGCTCAACTACAGATGGGTGAACTAATCAATGTTATGTCCAAGCTACTGAGGCAATACATCTGAATGTTCACCAAAAAGGCCCAAGCGGGTGTGAAGCAAAGGCTTAGACTTTGGCAACCACAACATGGAAATATACCAAAGGAGCTTAGATCAAGTTGATAAACACGCTGTTAATAACAGAACAATTTGTTGTTTAGGTGAGTAACTGGAAAAAAAAAAATCACACACTGAACAGAATTGGAAAAGCAGTAAAAAAAAAAAAAAAACAGCAACCAGTCCCTACAGTATAGTAGACTAAAAAAAAAAAAAAAAAAAAAAAACTGATGAGCACAAAGAACAGGACAACAGCAGAGCTCAATATGAACCACAATGGACAATTAAACTTAAAAACAAAATATTGAACTGAAACCATTCTTTAGATGTGCTTCGGTGTTTAACCTCTGGACAAAACTGTTTTAAAATGTTTGCTTCAGCAAATACAGAGAAAGAGCCAGAGGAGGGGAAGGAAACAAGATGTGTCCGTCCAGAGTTCATTAATATGCCTTCCACCACCACAAAAGCTGACTTATAACCTGCTGACTTTTTCTGAACAAAAACAGGCCAAATCAATTTGTTTCCTGCTGATATATCCAGGAACTATCTTCAATCCCCATAAAACCATCTCTGAGCTTTTGAAGAGCACCACACAAGGTCAGTCAAAGTCAATAACTCCGGTCACCTGCTATTAATCTGCATTTATCGGCTACATAATCCACAATACTTAATGACACTGTCCATTGTGTATGCAGATGCAGCTCCTCCCTACATACTGGCACCCTTTCATGATCAGAAAGAATGCATAAATAACAGATGAGGAGAAACAAGACTAATTAGCAATCGGTTCCCTGCAGAGACCACAAGGATTGAATTTTTTTTCTTCTTTTCACCCTTTATTCAATTATCACTCACAATAATGGCCCACAGGCTTTTGAGGCTACTCTGATTTACTGATTTGCTTAAAAAAAAAAAAACAAAAAAAAAACCACACAATCATACTTTGCTTCAAAGGAACTGGAGGATGCTCATTATTTATGAGAATGCCATTTATGCTGCAGTTATGTTACCGGGCAAGAGGAGGAGGAGGAAACGTAAAGGCAATAGGAGGGCTTCAAAGGGTAAAACATGGCGGGAAGAGACAAAAGTAACATCAGTTAACAGGTCACGTGGGAGAGAAAAGCCAAGGAGCTGATGAGAAGAAAACTCCATAATGAAGGGAAATAGGATAGAAAAGCAATGATATGAAAAATGATAATGTCTGATCATAAGAACCTGATTGGATTGTTTTCCTCTTTAGCTTCAAAATTTAATTCCTTTTTTACATATTTAGTGCCAATATAGCAACAGCGATAATGAACTTTCTGTAGTTGAGTTCTGGCTTTTGGGCCTCAAAATATACAGGAGCTTTTTTTTTGCTTTTTTTTTGTCTGTATTCCAAACAAGAGTCCAAAGAGTCTAAACTTGGACATACTTCTGAGGCCTCATTTATAATCAGTTCATACACAAACCAGGGCCTAAAAGGAGCATGCATCACATCCTAAGCAACGGTTTGGGTCTAGAAAAGCAAACCTTTATAAATTTATCTTTTTTTTTTTTTTAATTTGAAATGTTAGTTGTGGAATTACTTCAAACCAGAAGTCATTATCTTTCATCTAGTACTTCATCTGAACTGTCTCACCACTGCTTTCAGGCCAGCTGCAGAGCATCAAAGCATTCTAATGATAGGATGATGCTGGGATAAGCAGGTTTGCCATTATGATTCTTTTTCAGGTCATTGCCACATTAACAATGCTAACTGATGAAATTACAGCCCAACAATGCATTAGATTCAAGTAGCGATAATTCTGCAATTACAGTAAAGGTGATTTTAGCTTCTATGTAGCTTTTGTAATTGAAATTGATGCAGTAAACACAAATGAACTGTCACATACTGTATACAGAGCAAGCTGCAGATGCCAAGACAACAATCTAGACATCTTTCTCAGCTGCATGCACAGATAATGGAAGTCAGGAGAGTCCAAAAAGAATGACAGTGAAAATCCTTGAAGAGAATAATCTATATCCTTATTATGAGGCTAATTCATGAGGCCAAGTTGAAAGAAGTAGATAATAAGTAGGTAAACACAATTTAGATGTAAATGAACTAGTCTGGTTTCCCTTAACATACAAATAATGTTGCATGTAAAGAGCAGGCTCATCAACATGCCACATTTCAAGGTGGACTTAAATTTACAAAAGGACCACTGCCTGCGCATGTGCATGTTCACAGATAAGAAATGGGATTATCTTTTCCCTCTTTTTCAGCATTTTGTGTGAATCCTACACACTGCTTTTTAAAATGGGATCCTAGAAAAGCTGGATTCACATGAAAATGAAGGTGTATTGTTTGCCTTCATGCAGACTCAACTTATCACAGTGGCATACTACAGCAGCTCATGTGAAATCCAATTAAATCCAAATATTCAATAACAATATAATGTATCTAGGTAAGGTCAGTTTACAGGAAATATTAAGGGAGCCAACATGATTGGTGGCCGTCATGAAAAGGACCCAAGCAACACATGAAATTAAAGAGAAATATGTGTTTTACCTGCACATGTTGTAGCAGTGTAACACAATGCTGGACAAAATACTGTGGCTAGCTCTTTCAAAGCACCCTGATATCCTGCTGTTATAAGAGGAGGACCTTATCACCCATCCTCCAAAAGAACCTGCACTAGAGCTATAAATACTATGAATAAATTGGCAAACTGCTGCACGTGTATTGGTGTCATATTGAGCAGCTTGCACGCAATTGTTTGGGTGTTTGAGATAGTAAAAAGTTCATGACACCGAAAGAGGTAGAGGTTTTCTGCCCTTCTTCCTAAATTTTGCCCTTCTTAAACAGGCAGAAGCGTCCTGTTCTTCAAACAGATTACAATACATGACCCTCACTTGGCTCAGGAGGACATACCTCACATACAACAAAAAACTAGAACAAACTATTTCAGAACAACTAAACATTTCCACAGTAATATGAAATCATTATTCTGTAAAAGACATTTTCTAGTACTTGGAGGCCTAAAAGCTGTTACCACTGTGGACTGTCTGAGTCTCTGTTTGGTTATATTTTATACTTTAAAAAATGGGGAAAAGGCTAGCCATAAAACTAAACCATATTATTTCAATGTGCAAAATGAAAGCTCAGGTAAGAATAGTGATTAAATTTTTATTTAGCTGCCACACAAATCAGAAATTAAATCTTAAATACAAACCTGTGTAGTACTTAATAAAGTCTATCAAAAAATGTGCATAAATGAGAGATTTTTTCACAGTTTATAAATTCTTGACTTATGACAATCAATATGTTATCTACAGTTACAGCAACTTTTCAGATCATCCACGAGTCCAAGACAACATTGGTGCCAAAGATGAAGAAATTCCCTTGTGGCATTCCTGAGATATTGCGTTCACAAGACTGGGATGGACAAAAAAAAAACAAAAAAAAAACAAAAGCATAAATTCTCCAGCCGCAGCTGTGCTTATTTTCATGATGATCACAGACACATTTCTACACAGACAAGCTCACTGACATGATAGAGTGCATGACTTCTAAGTGAGGATCCATTACATTCAAGCCATCGCCAAATGAGTTCATTAAATGCTGATTAAACCTACCTGTGACAGTTATCTGTCTTTCTGTATTTCACGGTGAACAGGAGTTTTAAATCTGGTGTCTGAGGTGAAATTCCTAAGACGGGTAGTAATGTGTTTTATGTTTACCAAAGCTGCAGAGAGGACCAACTGCAGGGATAGAGAAAGAGTAAGCTAGAGCAGTTAGTGTGGCAGGAAAAGTTTCAGATACAAGACTGCTGGTTTAACACCAGAGGTGAACTCCATTCTACACATTTAATGAGCACATCTAATAAGCATCACCATGGACATGCAGCTCCATTAAGGGTAAATTAATGGCTCAGTGAAAACCAAAACTGATATCCACACAAACAAGCAGCATCTCGTTGTGGGAGGGAACAGCAGAAGGATTTTTTTTCCCCCTGTGCATGATATTTTCTTATCGATCCACATTTTCCAGCTGTCACTCAAAATGGCACTGACACAAAAACATCCCGACTGGTTTTCCTTCTCTTTTTTTTTTTTTTTTGTTTGTTTTTCTTGTTTTGTTTCACAGTTGATATGATCTAAATATAAATGCAGATGTTTTATAGGGGCCCTCTGGCAAGAGACTAGCTGTAAAAAAAAAAAAAAAAGAGAATCACACACATCAATCTCCATCACACCCTTATTCATCATAGCAACCTTTCAAATCCCACCCCACATCCTACAAAGATGAGAACGGAAAGATAGGTTTGTTACGATGATTCATAACAGTGTGTAACAGTAGTGTTTCAGTCTCAGGTGTTCTGAAGTCTCTTGTGTCTGAGCTAAAGTTTGTGAGCATGTCTGTCTGCTGATGGTTTCTGCTTTGCAGCCATCTGTATGTCAAGGCTGGCCAACCGCCTGCCACCATCTCTACATCTTGTTATTGGATGTTTTCTCAGTAGAGGATAAGCAGTAATATGCTTAAGTGGGATGCTGCCAGATGCACACTGAATGAAACTGCTATGCAGTCTTAAATGAAAACTGATTACAGCCAGACAAAATTTCCAAGATAAAAGCCACTGACAATATCTAGAAGCAGGAAATTCCTTTAAAAAAAATATAATTTTTGACATAAGTAAAGCAACAGAGCAGATATACATACATGACAAGGCACAAAACCAAGATAAATAAAATCTCAAGTGAAAGTTCTCTAAATATAGCAATTAGGTTCCAGCCTTGATATAAGATGGTAAAAGAAATGTCTGGCACTCTTGGGTCTGATTTATAAAAGAAACACACTTAAAGAAGGTCAATATCAAAATGTCTTTCTATATGAGCAGAAATCGTATTAAATTATTTCAGATTCACTAAGACAAAAGGATCATATACATATAAAATGTTTCAGCCTGGCAGAAAACGATACCCAAGCCTGTAAAGCACAGCTAAATATCAGTCAGCTCATACTGTACCTAATGCAGCTGTAGTGTTTGAAGGTGCTGGCAGCCTTTTGGCATTCCAGACAGAGCTGGATTGCACCTGGATAGTCTTCCTCCTGAAAGGACAGAGGAGTGAAGTTATTTAATGTATTTTCCAAGCATACAGGATTTTCAGGGTAGGTAAATATGCTGTCGTTTTTTAAGAGACCCATACAGCTTGAAAAATCTGAAAACGGCTGACAGTGTTATGTGTGACTTCTTCTACTGGTTTTCTAAACTACTCTGATACAAAACATATCTGAAAACAGTTGTCACAGCCGATACTGTCTAGATAATAATGAATTTTACACACTGGTTGTCAAATCCATTTCATATGCTGTTGCTGACCTTCACAATTGATAGGCATTTTGTCAGAGAATGTAGTGTTCATGTGGGTTTTGCTTTCAGTGCTGAATCCCTACTGATACCTGACCTTTTAAGTGAGTTATGAACATTACTGTTTATATGTGTGTGTGTGTGCGGGTATATAGGGGATTGCAATACCTCGAGCATCTCGCTGAGTCTTACGTCTGTTCTTTGCTGCAAAGGAGAGAGTGACAAGAAGAGGATATGAATAAAATTAATAATACTTAAGAAGATTCAGTATTAATGATTTAGTATTAACAGAGCATTAAGTGATAACTGGCTTGAGGCTGGTCCCATGTTTTCCTGCTGTGACAACATTGGCAGCATTTTTAATTAATACAGCTTGATCCAATGATGAAAGTGCGCCTGATTAACCATGGTGTTAAGCTGCAATGGTTATTGTGAGCTAGATTTTTCTAGTTACATGGTGTGTTGTTTTTGGGTGTTTCAGACAAAATTATTAACTCAAAATATTTCTGTCAGGTCTATACTTTAAATAAACACGATGCATGTTAGCAAACACTATTAATTATCTATATTATGGTTTTAAATCGTTTATTAATATACTTATTAACAGCTACCAACTTCACTGAATCTAATACGAACATTAACAATCCTAACATATACAGGACTAGCTTAAGGATATAAAGAAAAAGAAAAAAGATTTAAGGGGAGATTTGTAGTCAGGGACCCCTGTAAACCAAAGTGGACCGTTCATAAAGAATTCTCCGGGCAGTACCCTCCATTTATGCTACTATAAATTATGCTTAAAGAAACAAAAATGCCACATTTGAACTATTCTGTGTATGTTGACTTTACCAGGGTCTTGATGGTCCTCAGGGACTTGAGCAGACCTGTCAGCAGGTGTCTTCTCCTTTGATTGGCCAACAGACCTAGGCTGGCCTCGGTAAACCCTTCTTTCGCAACACTAAGTTGTCTGCACAAAGGAAGTTCCCAGGTCAGTTTTACTATTTTCAGTCATTTGTAAGATGCTTGGTTTGTAAATATGACATGGAGAGTACTGCAACATGAAAACCTGCACCAAGAAAAATACAGTCGGCTGATACGTAGACATCTGGTGGCTGAGTTCGATAGCATTATATATAACATATAGTGAGTTGCTGCATAAATGCTGAATTTAAACAAGTAATCTTGACACTGATTATTGCAAAAGATGCAGCACTGATAGCAGTTTATTTTGCTGCTTTAAGATTGAGATTGTGTGTTCGGGCAAATAATTGATTCTACGGTAACGTGGCAGGGCTTGAGAGCTGCCTGAGGGCTAATTGGAAAGGGCACACACTATATGGCTCTACAATGCCAAGGCTGTGGACCGCCAGATGGGCTGGACATTTAATGAATGAATATTCCCCCTGCTCTCTTTTGTTATGTTCCTCTGTGCTATCTGGCTGAGCCAAAAACTATGATCTTCAAAAGTTGGAGAATGTACGAGGCGAAATTATCACGATTATGAAACAAGCACTTAGTATTCGGTTCATGTTTGAATGAGCTGTTTGAGCAGCTATTTCAGTTAGTGAATAAATAGCACATAACAGAACACCATTACCTTCTCGCATTAGTGCAAATGACCGCCGCCAGGTGCAGGTTGGTCTGTAATGCCGTCACTCTCTCCAGTTCCTGTGATTAAGGAAAATGAATAGCAATAGAGATAATGATCAATAAGACAATGAATCACTCGAAAAAAGTACAATACTGATCAATTTTCAAAAAGTTAAATTTGGGTTTATAGACTTTTCTTACTCATGAAGACAAAATTATTTTAAGGTTAGTTCACAAATGGTGCTGTCAGGAAAAAGGATTTATAATAATGCTATTACCCTCAGAATAGTGAGAAATTATTCTCAAAAATATTACATATATAGAGAAATAATTCCCCCTCAAGCAAGTACTTAAAATATATGAACAGCAATTCTGACACACATAACAATCATGTTCTAAATAAGTACACCCTCCCCTCATCCTGTCAATTGGCTTTATGTATCAGCCTGGTCCTTACCAGCTCTTAAACTGAGATAAATATCAGCTCAAATTTACAACATATAACATATCTATAAAATATCTGCTTCAATATCTGTATTGTACATATACATATACATATACATATACATATACATATACATATACATATACATATACATATACATACATAAGGTTGTTCACATGTATGTGGTCGCAATTCTGTACAACTATTAAGGTAAGGTTTACATTATTGATACCAAAGCACAAAACAGTCCAAGAGAACAACTTACAAAAATCATAATAAAAAAAAAACAGATAAAAACTTTCTTCAGATTTTGACATTTTAGTGAAACATCAATGAGCTCTTCGCTCTGAGAGTTCAGTCATTATCCTACCTCAGTGACCTCTGCCGAGAACAAGTACACCCTCAGACAATGTGAAGTCTGCTCTTTTTTTTCTTAGTATTTTTTATTTTCTTGGTTTTCCAGATGTCATGCCTGAGGTTGGAGAGGCTTGATGCTTGAGCTTATTTTTCAACATCTTATTATCCCTTTGCAAAAAAGATCCAGTGTTCACAAAAGTTCCTTTAGAACACTGTTAGCTGAAATAAAGCAAACCTTTTACCAGCAGAATATGGTCTGAGGAAATTAATTTTTTATGGTAATAAAACGAAAACAACAAAAAGTGGCAGTTTAGCCACAGGCACAAGATCAGCAATTCCATTCTAACCAATCTGCCCTTATGATCTTGAGTGCTGACGAAGATCTTGATAAGTCCTCACAACACTATAGATAGATAAATAGATAAGCTTTATTCATCCCCTAGAGGGCAAATTTCTTTGCCACCAAACATCACACACACTCACAATAAAAACTTAAAAAACTATATAGTGTAACATGAGAAAAACCTTACAGAAATAAATATACTTAGAACATGGTTCAGTACTAAAACTACAAGTGTTCATTACAAGATCTGACAGCTGCAGGAACAAAGGATTATTAAATCTGCAGGTTTTTCCTGAAGGGACATGTTCCATGTGAAGCTATTCTAAGGGACTGAGACAAAATCACCTTGGTGTAACACCAATTTGAAAACCTAGTTTCATATAAGGTCCAAAAACTGTTATGTACATGTATATTAGCAGGATACACTTAGAGTTCTATCTGCATGTACTTACAACTTGTTTTCCTGATGTGTTATAAACTATCTTTCATTCAGTTCAAGGAATAATGTGAAAAAGTATTTGCTTGTATAATTAAGAACAGAGTGGAGGACTAGCATAAGTTCTCCTGCCAACACCTCTAATTATTCCTTTTGGTGAATCCATACAAAAATATAGTGAAAAGACAAAAACTTATGGTTTTATGGGATATTCTGTATTGGTCTTGGACAGGAGTGAATGGTTTGCAAATAAATAACTGCATAATTAGCAGGACACGTGACATAGATGACAGATGCAACAAGATTTAAAAGCTAAAGCTGTCAGTCGACTAACTGTAAGTGTAATGGTCTTGTCTGCAAAGTTTGAATGGAAAGACTCATAAAGTTTAACAAAAAAAAAGTATCTTAACTAAATTCAGCTTACTGAATTCCATGCTGTAAACATGAAGCCACATGTTGAGCAGCGGTATCATTAGTAGCTATAAAGCCCTACTATGTCTAGTTTTTGTGACAGAGGCAAATTTATCTGGGACTCAGAGAGGAGTCAGTTGCAGCTAAAATCCCAAACTATCCTTCATCAAGGCCATGGGGGAAAAAAGTGACAGTATTAAAATGATTCAGTTATATCAATGCTTAATATAGGCCGGTTTCATTTATATAAACAGTTAAAATTACATCTTAAAGTAAGAGCAGATGCACACTCAGAGACAAATCTGATCATGAAGAAAACCACTTCTTTCTGTGTCCAAAACAGCAAGAGTTTGCTTTGCAGTCTCTTCCCCAAACTAACCGTTATTACCAACACACAGTAGATGAGCAAACACAATAGCTCTGTGAAATAACGAGGGGAGGGGGGGTGGACTCAGGCCTTTTGTTATGTACACAAAGAAACTTGGAAAAGACAAAGACAGCTTGAATGCTCAATCATGTAGGCTGAAACTGACACACACATACAGACACGCGTGTTGAACACGATGAGTGTTTAAAATCTAGCCTGAGGCTCCACTACGTTGTTACATCACAGCTTAGAGCTGTCTATGCTATCGGTGAGAAACACTTAATCTGACTGACAGCCGGCTGAATCAGTTTAGCTCATGTAAGAAGACAAATGGTTACTGTGCACTGCTCTGAGTGGGAAGTAGGTGTTAAGGAGGAAGAGGTAGCGAGTCACATGGGATTCTTATTTTTTGGGGGGGTGGGGGTGCTTCTTAAGTCATCTAGTCATAAGAGGTCTGTTGTGTGGCCCTCCATTACACTATTAACTGGCTCCTTGTTCCTGCACAGCCTTTACATTCTAATAATGCCTCTGTTTGGATTCTACCCCACTCACTTTGTTGTATCACGGCCAACAGAAAGCAAATTTGATGCCATTTAGGGTGCATAGCTGCAAAATCTGACAGATGATTTTTTCAGTGTAATGTGCTTATCCCACCCACATTCTCACACTGTCACCTGAAAGATGTGTTCATACCTGCACATCTCTACAGGCATTAACCACCCTGTCACATCCATTTATTGTCAATTTCAAGTGTCCTCTGTGAAAAAAGCCTTAAATCCTCATGTAAGTGGGAGATACAATCAGAAATGCTGGACAAATATCTTGTAACAAAAGAGAAAGAGAATAAGGACAAAGGCAACAAGTTACTGCCATTAAATTAGTGTTGCTACTTAAATACCACTTTGATTCCACTATTTTGCAGTGGTGTTGAGAGACTATTGTTGCAAACCAAAAACTATTTTTCCTGAGGTAACTGTTTTAACAAGAGAAGGTAGTTAATCCAAATGAATCCTTTGTCTGTTTTATTGATGAAGCAGTTTAAGTGGGACACACCTTGATCTCATAGTTTAATAGCACAATATAAAAAAATAGAAGTTTTAGATGACAGGGCAAAATATACTGACTGCTATACTGTATACACTAAGGATTAGTCATAAACTGTACATTTACCAAGGGTAACGGCTCTGGCATCCATGTAATATTTTTACTTGAGAAAATTGGATCACACCTTCTGAACAAAAGTGGAGAACATGTGTCCCTGGGGGAACACCAAGAGGGATCAGAGGGGTCTCTATACAGCTATGAATCATATTAGACGCTTTGCAGCTCACCATTTCAAACACTGAGGCTTGAGTGCATGTCTCTGTGCAATTTTTGTGCGCACTGATGCGTTATACCCAGCACAGGAGCTGTAAGGGGAAAGCAGTATAAAGCCCCTTGGATCCATTTTCTGTGTAGATGTTTGATAAAACATCAAACTGAGGGGTTAAAACAGACCGGGGGGAGAAAAAAATGTTCACAAAACATAGAAGAAGGAAAGCCTCAAGGACATACTGTATGTTACCTTGTTTCAACAAATGTTCAACAGATGAGAAAATTAGTGAGCAAACTGACAAAATGTGGGCTGAGAAGAGTCAATGGGGAAAAAAAATAAATAAATAACTAGTTACACCTGCAAATTAGCCCTGTTTTTTTTTTTTTCATTTTGCAGAATTGAAGGTACATTCAAAGAAATAAATTTGTTGATTCCACAAAATGATCTTCAGATGACTCAATAATAGCAGTTTCACTGCAATTTCCCTAAAGCCATCTGTGGTCAGCTAGAAATAAACAGACTTATCAGATAGAAATCAGATGAGTTTAATGACTTTTACTAGATAGATAAGGTAAAGGAAAACTATTTTAATAAAACATAAAACATGTAACATAAGTTCTCTGTGAGAACTTACTCACTCCCAAAATCTAATCACTTGTCCTTAATTCCATTTCAGATATTTCCTAAAAATTTAATCAAAATCCGTCCATAACGTTTTGAGTTATGCTGCTAAAAGAACCAACACTGCCAAAAACATAACATCCGTCATGGCGGAGGTAAAAATGAAAAAGAAATTGCTGCTCGCTCAGGTTAATTTCAGTTCATTGTAATATAAAGCAAGCACCAAGCGATCTAACTGACTTAGTTTTAATTCACAGCCTGGACTGTTATATTAATCAAAAGATTATTGTCCTCTTTATTTCTAATCAACAGATAGAGTCAAATTTCCTATCGCCATGGTTGCCAAATCAGTGCCTAAATCAAAGCCTTGCCACCCCTGCTGCCACCCCAGCTGGTAGCATTGAATTCAAGTAATAATAATTATGGTAAGTCTGATATTTATGAGTGTGATTCTCAGATGTCGGACTGTAGTGAATGCAGCATGAGGTAACTCGACAGCGGCCCGAAACAGTTTAGTTTTGAAACTGAGAGAAGGGCAGCGAGGAGGGAGCTGCAAGGACCGAAGACAGCAGCACAGAAGGAAAGAGGTAACACTACATAACTACATCATAGGGCTGGGCGATATGGCCTAAAGATAAAATCTCCGATTTTTTATAATCAAATCCGATTTCCGATTTTAATCGATTTTTTTTCTTTTCTTTTTTACAAAACATAAATAAACTTATTAAAAACATTTATTTATTTATATAAATGAATGTCAGCTAAAATTAAGCATATAATGTCATAGCTTTTCCACCATATAAATGACTTCATATCTTACATAGAAATATGCAACACAACTGCATCCGTAATCTCTTTCCATCTGGATCCTTTTAATACAGGATCCACTGCAGAAATAATTCCCCTGATGAAGGTTGTCTCTTAACGAGAGTTTGTTGGCTAAAGTTGACTTCTGCATCTCATAGAGAGCAACATTTCTCACTACAGTTATATGCACAGCTAAATCCCAGGCATGAGTTAAGGGTCACTTCACTGAAAATCTGTCAGACGAACACCGGAGGAGGGGCTAAGTCTGCTGCTAACTAACTATGGAAAAAAATCCTGATTTTCATAAAAATAAATCGCCAGAAATGGAAAATTCAATTCAGCGATGTTATCGATTAATCGCCCAGCCCCACTACATCATATAATAATAATAAATGAAATAATGACAGCATGGTTCTAATAGGTGCTTATAGTTATGATACAGATTTTGAGTTGACAAAAAAGACTGTTTCGCTACCTTACAAAACTTAGACTGCTAGGTGTGAAGTTAGGTTTGTCTAAGGTAGAAAAGCTAATATAATTAAAAGATTGTCACCAGAGTAATGTGAGGGGTCAGCACAACCAAAAGACGAGAGCTTCCCTAAGACCTTCCAAGGAGAGACCAGCCAGAGCTTCTGCAGAAACTGGTACAAATCTGATCCATGGTTGGAGAACTCGCTGACTGTACACCACTCACATGAAGTTAGTGATATTCTGCTTTCTGTCTGATGTCACAATGAACCTAAAACCTTTATGGGTGCACTTAATTTGACTTTTTCTAAACCACTGAATGCACATGTCCAACTGTTCAATGTTTCATTAGCCACAACAGAAGAAGAAAAGAAAAGAAAAGAATGAATGGAACACTAAATGTTCTGGTTCAATGACAGCTTAAAACAGTCCTCTTCATCATCCTGTTCACATCAGTTAGACATCAGACCAAGACTACACCCAATACATGACTAGTTTTTCATTTTGTGATTTACCCACCACTGTTGTTAGATTTTGGTTCAGTAAATAGTTTGAGATGAAGAACCTATGTGACTCAACTTTAATGTCAAAGAAGACTTCTTAAATTTTCTGTAAATGTCACTTGAAAGCTGAATACCTCTTACTTTTGGTGAGTAGTGTATGTTATTCTCATTGGTGAGTCTTTAAGCTGCTAAAATGATGACCTGATTTAACAGATTTTATACATATACATGTATGTATAAGTAGGGTACAGCCCACAGCTTTCAAAAGATTACATGCAATTATTCAAACTACTGAGAAAAAAAAACATGGAGAACATGTTCTGAATGAACAATAAAAACCTATGTTTAGCACCTTATGGTCAAACATTTACTTCCACATAATGCATTTACGCTCACCTTATTACAGCTCAGTTCAAAGCCCCCCCTCCCAAATATTTTTTTAGATCTGCCCCTGCTGAGGAGCGCATCATCCAAAACCAGTTATGGCATAAAAAATTAACAAAATATTGCTCATTCCTAACGTCTTGAGTTGAGAAAAGAAGGAAAAGCAAACAACAGCAAAACCTAACTTCTCTAACCTAACCTAATTTCAGCAGACGCTTTACTTTTTAAGATGAGGACAGTGGAAGCTTACCTTGACATAAGCAGGCTGTTTCTCTAGAATGAGATCAGCAACCTTTTTAGATACCTGTAGAGTAAGACAGAGCAAAGATTAGACATTATAAAAGTAAAGGAAAGGGAGCAAAAATACATTTCTATGTTCCTCCTATTGTCAACCCAGAGAAACTTTGAAGATGCTTGTGAATGGAGCTGAAATAACTATCACTGATGTCTATAAGCAAAGCACCAAATAGCCAAACATATTTTTGTCTCTCTTTCTCAGTTTAATTCCTTTAGCCATCTTCTTCAATAGTGTAAATCTTCTTTCTTAGAAAGGCCTCTGTTCTGTTTGTTCCCACTGTGTTTTCTAAAGCTCTACCCTCTACATTGTGTCTTGTTTTCATCAGTTAATTCAGTCATTGAGTGAAACTAATTATTTTAAGAGTTTGTGTCCTGTCTCTGGAATAAAGCATGACTGTCAGATCAGTATGAACACTCATTTTTACATCAAGAAACAAAAGCTTAAGGCTTGACTTGACAAGTCTGACCATAAATATAGCAGCTGGACATGAATAGGCAGCTAATTATAAAAGATAAATAAATAATCAAATGACCAACAACATTGTTCCCGCTCAGCGAGTCATCTCTTATCCATTTACTTAATCTGCATCTGTGTACAGCAACATACTGTGTACAGATTCAACATTTCCACAAACCAAGAGGATTTCTCTGGAACAATAATCATGAGTTTATTCAAATGGCAAGAAGACTGAAAGCTAGTTTGCAGTAGATGAGGTCAGGGAAAGGAAAGACATTTCCGCATGTGCATTGATGCCAAGTAAGGACCTAAACAGATGGCAAATGCAACTCAAATGAAACAGTTCTTCCATAAGAATCTGTCATTTGAGAAAGTGTATGTGTTTTTCGGTTTTGTTTTGTTTTTTGTTTTTCAAACACAGAAAACAATGTGGAAGCATATAATCCCTCAACTATTCACAAAACTGTCCTAAAATAAAGCCACAATGCCACCTATTGGCTTTTCACTGATTTTATATTTTCATACCAAAGTTTGGAAGCACAAACAGCAAAGAGCCAGAAGTAAACAACCAAACAGTGCTGCCTAAGCCACAAGGCCAAAGTCATTAATTCTGAGCTTGCCCTCAGACACACAAATGGAGGTTAATTGTGCAGCAAGTGAGCTGCAAAGCAAGCGCAACGCATGTGATATTTAGCAGATGGAGCAAATATTGTCCAAAACTAGTGACTGCCAGTGTAGAGTAGACAACTCATAACCACAACAACACAATGAAGGAATTCTTTTTGTGCAATGGCGGACAGAAATGAGACAAATGAGGAAGTCAAGGGAGACAAATATTGTTCTATACACTCCAGCTCACACACTTTTACAGAGAAATGGAAACACTCCTGACAGGGATTGCTTGCACAGTTTTATCTAGCACATTTTAGCAAGCAGGCTTTACACTTTCAATACAAATAAATTCTGTTAATACTTTGCTTAAAATATTTGCTACTTACAGTGAGAATTACCACAGATTTCTAAGTCAATTCTACCTAAATGTGTTGGCACTAATCAGGGCTGTAAAGGGCTGTAAAGATGAAGCAAAGAGCCATAAAAAAGAACATTGAACAGTATTTTGAGCAGTAAATTCAGCACTAATATGTCAAATTAAAATTATCTATCATAAATGTGAGTTGTCTAAAAGATAAATTGCTGCTTTAAAGCCTCCATCTGTGTGTCCATCTCTAGCACTCAACTTTCATATGTTCATAATCATTACTACCATCACCTGTATCTAAATGTAGCCTGCACTCCTTCCAAGACAAAGAAGGAATGCAAAGTTGGATTGAACACTAGTGTACATCTGCACTTTATCATGTTCATGGATAGTTGTTCTGCCTCATTTTAACATTTTAGGGTCTTGAGCTAAAAGCATAAATGGCAGTTAATTCATGTTCATGTTAAAAGAAACAGCTAGAAATTACAGAGAGCTTCATCATATTAGTGAACCCTCTCTACCATCGGTGTGTCACATGGGAATTGAGGCAAACACAAACAAGCAAACCACATCTTCTGGACCCTGACATATTTTGCTAAAGCCTTGAGGCTTTGCAGGGCAATTAGTCCTGAGATGAGCCTCAAAGGAGTGTGTCAGATATTCTAACCGGACACTTCAGAGCAGGGAAATTGCTCAACATAGTTAATATACCAGTCCATACACACACCCTCTCACACAGCTGGAGCGGAGAGAAAAAAGGTTTAAGGACATATGATACAAGTGCAGCAATATCTTTCTCACTCTCATCTCAAGTACCACTGAAAGTCACACACACAAGCTCATGTCTATGTTGAGCTGCTTTACAGCTTAACGTAGCAGATAGAGTGACAGTGTGAGGAGACTGCCATCATCAGCTACCAGTAGGAAAAGGCTATCACAGGGCAGTGCTACAGGGAGAATCTGAAAGCTTCCTTCCATCTGCTGCAGGGGATCACCATTAGTCTGATGAACAACAGCTCATAAACAATTCACAAAAAACTTCATAGATTAAGAAAAAAAAAAGTGTGCAGGATTTACTTTTCCTTTGAGCACGATGCCAAATAAACTCTGGTGAAAAGTACAAGTCAGCAGCCTCTCTAAGCCAAATCCATTAGCATATTTCAGCTTTATCCTGCATCTCATCTGCAGTGCACTACATTGATTTTTCAGCCAGACAAGTCTTAGAACTCACCAATAATCAGAGTGCAAAATCAATCAAAACGGTTCCCTTTTGTTGCAACAGGACTGTCTTGCAGATAGAAAAACACAATTTTTTTAACACCTTATTTCAACACTGAATAAAATGTATTTTCCCAAGTCAAATAAGGTGCATTTATAATGTGACATATTCATACACTTCGTCTTGGAGGGACTGGAGTGATAGTCAAAACATTAGTAATATTGATTGCAGATTAATGTTTAATTTCAACTCAGTTAAAAACATTATTACAGGACCAAACACCAACAGAAGTCATTTAAGGACACAAGTATTTTTAATTAACTTTTGGTTCAATGGCAAAAAAAGTACAGTCTTCATCTCCTGATTATCATTCTAAAAAGGTCAAATTTATCAACAAGATGGTTGAACTTTTCCTTCTCCCTTACGCCCCTCTACGCTCTTTAAGACCAGTTGATCAGCTGCTCTTGATGGCATAAAGCTCAGAGGAGATCGGGCCTTTGCTGTTGCTGGTCCTAGACTGCGCAACGACCTGCCTCTGCATATCAGACAGGCCTCCTCCTTGCATGATTTTAAGTCTCTTGTTAAAACTCACCTGTTCTCCTTGGTTTTTTTCACACTCTTGAGATGTTGACATTTTGCTTCTGTTTTTAGAAGTGGTGATTTTAACTTGTCTTCTTTGATTTCATTGTTTTGATTGATTTTATTCTCTGTGCTTTTCTGTACAGCATTTTAGACCACTGTGCTGGTTTTAAAGTGCTTTATAAATTAAGCTGGATTGGATTGGACTTTTCCAGAAAAAGTGGAAAACACAACACAATATTGGCAGATTTTGTTTCTTGATAGGACAACTGGAAGAATAAGTCAAGCAAATCAAATCTTGCACATAACGAAAATGCTTCACCAAAACCCTCAACGCATAGTGAAGGACAAACAGGTCAAGGACCTGCCGTGTAAGCACAGGAATCAAAGTTTTTCATTGATAAGCTTGCTGAGAAACTTAGCTGCAGATTTTCTGCCCGACAGCACACTGGACCA
The DNA here is from genome assembly GCF_017639745.1 of Melanotaenia boesemani. Classification (NCBI taxonomy): domain Eukaryota; kingdom Metazoa; phylum Chordata; class Actinopteri; order Atheriniformes; family Melanotaeniidae; genus Melanotaenia; species Melanotaenia boesemani. The sequence continues at coordinate 13,378,576 of NC_055698.1, read as the reverse complement.
ATTACCACGGCCAATGAGAAGCCGCAGGCTGACAGCCAAAAACAGAGAGGAAGCGAGAGACTTTTACAGAGAGGATATGTCGAAGAGTGCTTGTTTACTCTTGGGCTAAGCTAACTAGTAGGTTTAACTGTGCCACAGGGCATAAAGTCTAGAGCATCCTCCTCTACTAAAAAGGCAGCTCAGTGGGCTACTGCCAAAAGTGTCAAAAGGGAGGAAGTGGAGGAAGGATGGCACAAATGGGAAAAAAGAGGGCTAAGAGGGATATGGGGAATAGAAGTGGCAAAAAGCAAAAAAGCAACAGCACTGAGGGAATGATGAAGGGAAACGAGTGTGCAAAAGCTTAAAGGCTTGTCAAAAAGGTGGGTAAAATACACACCAGACTGCGGGGGTTGAAGGAGGAGAGAGAAAAAAAGCTGCTTGCGCTCCTACATGCTTCTATAAATAGAATATGTTGACAAGCCAGCTCTATGAAACTCTGAGAACCTAAGTGACCTCAGAAAAATGGAGATGGCTTTGCTGAGGAAACATGCTGCACTTTTGGACCAGACTAGGTCTACATTACTGTATTAGTGTTATTTTTTATTTTTAAATGTTCATTTTTTTTAACTTTTGTGCCAACAAGAATGCAGAATTCTACAAGAGCTGATAGTAAAATTACAGCACATACAGAAAATACAATCCATTTAGTGGAAGCTTATTTTAACCCTGAAAGTATGTGTTTCTCTTCCAAAAGTAGAAAGGGAGGCAAAAAAAATCTGGGTGTGAAACCATGGGAAGTGACTCTGTGAACCCATTTTGCAAGCTGATAGATTTTCTTCAATAAACTCTCTTTCCCCATCTCCTCTCCTCTGACGCCTCATTTTATTTCCTCATCCATACAGCAAACGTTAGATCACATTATTATATAGAAGTTTAAGTCTTTAGAAACCTCACAGTCTTGATGACATAATTGTTACCCAAAGACTGTCTTTGACATAACAGATGATCGATCGGTCTTCAGTGTAAGGACAGAGACATGATTGATTCATCCTCAGCTCAGAGGAAAATCTATACATTGTCCTTTATAACACGGTGACTCTGTGGACATCAAGGCTGCTGTCAGTCTTTACACCTCCAATGAAACACTTGCATCTCTGTGGTATTCAATATTTAAAGAGAACATCTCTGTTTAAATAGAACATTTGAGGATAATCCCCATGAAATCCAATCAGATGTATAAATCTTTTTTTTATAGTATAAGATGAACTCTTGACCACCTATACACCAAATATCTAGCCAAACAAGGACAACAAATTGTCGTAATCCTCGTAGGTATTTAAAAGATATTGTACCATTTGTTTGGGAGAGGTCAACTTCCATACCTTGTGGTTTAGAAGCAAGTTTTGAGAATGATCGTATACAGATGTATACAAGTTTTCCAATGTCAGGATTAATCAGGCCCAAAATTGTGAGTTTTTTTTAAGTGTTTTCAGATACAAACCGCAGATACAGACCGCTAACATGTTTTTTTTTTCCCACCACATACTTTGGCTCATCACAAGGTAGAATCTGAGAAAATGGAGTTACATATCGGTTTTTTCTCCACTAACCCATAGCACACAAGTACAATGCTTAGTTCATAGTGTAATTACCACACTACGTAGTCTCTTTCTGATACTCAACAATCAGCTATTCTCACCTGCATTAAGGACATACAGTCTCATATCTCATCCCTTTGCCGAGGGAATACAAATCCACGTTTAGAGAGGTACTTACAACTGGAACTCTGATAGATCTGAGTTGTGTCAAGCCATGCACTCAAGTGGAAATGAGGGTATGGTCTGACAACACAGCGAGTTGAAATCAGGAACGAGTCAGCCAACTTCAGGGCCATTTCCTGTATATGTGTTACATTATTTTCACCACTGATCTGCTCCTTTAGGGGACTTAGCAGCACGTCCTGAGGCAATTTATTCCCATTGGAGAAGTGAACACAAGCATAGATTGGGATCCATTTTTCATCTCAGGAGTCTCCAAAGCAGGGGTGTTAAAGTCCGTTTCAAAGGCTGGTGTCCTGCAGGTTTTCATTGTTTCCCTGATCTAACACACCTGACTGAAATTAATAGGTTATTATGAAGAAGTTGACAAGAAGCTGTTGGATCCATTTGATTCTATTCAGGTGTTAGATCAGGGAAACTAAAACCTGCAGGACACCAGCCCTCGAGGAAACAGCACCCATTTTATCCAAGTCATGTGTCTTACATGCATTCTAAGAGAAAATTTGCAATTTCAGACCAACAAATCAGGTAGAAATATGCTTTTCTTTGTGCCTGTCTGTTTCTCAGCAGCTACGTCTTGCCGGTTCTAATATAATAGATATTTTTAATAACAGTTATTCATGATCTAGGGCCAGCACCCTTCTGTCAGGTGTGAATGTTTTCATTGCACATTGGTTGTCAAAATTAGTTTTATACATGTACACAAACATAACACATTTACTGGATTACCTAAAGTAAAGAGGATAGAGTCAGACAAATGTCAAATGGGGAGTTAAACCAGCATCTGAAACAGTCCAGTAGTGTTGTGTTTGTGCTTTTATGCACCAATTTATCCTGCATAGATATTACCCTGGATAAAATTTAGTCTAATATTACTGACAATGATGCAGACTTATCAAAAGAATCATGTTGGACCTCTACCTTTCCACCTTTGAGGATATGGAAAACCATTGTTGTAAAATTTCCTTGCTCAGATTCAAAATGACTTGTTTTGTATATCCAAATAGTTTTAAATAACCAAAAAACTGGTCAAACATCCAGTTTTAGGTTCATTTCCATTCAGCACTGTTATCTGATGGTAGAAGCCTTCAGCATCCTTTTAACAATAAAAACAACAGCTGCTTACAGGCTGTCCCAAACTGACATATCTCATCCTTTATCAAAAATACATACTAGATTTTGCACAGCCACAGAACATTGAAAAACAAGAAGATACTTACTGCAGCCTGTTGTCTCTTGAGCTTGTCTCTGTACTCCTCCAGGTCCTGCAGGTTCAGCTCAGGCGGGAGTTTCTATAATCATACAAATCAGATACAAACAAAAAAGCAAACTGATTATTTTCACGGCATCTTTTAACATGACAAAGTACAAAAAACTTTTCTATCTAGAAATGCAGACTTTAAAACCCTCTTACTTCTATGCAGCTACACGCAGACTTTACTTGGAAAATTATGCATGTTAGAACTATGGCAGTATCATATTTCCGGTGCTAAGGATCACAGCAAGGATTTCATTTATCTTGAAAGAGCTAATCTTCACTCCTGAGAATCTTCTTTTTCAATAATATCTGTGTATTTCAAAGTGTTTAAGCTAGTTTCACCGGTGTGACTCAAGATAGCTGTCGTTCACCCTTTAAAAAATGAAAAGAGTTTGCTTAGTAAACACACTTTGCCAGATCATAAGTCAGATTAGTCAGGAAGGTAGAGGATGTTATTCAGTAAACAGCAAACAAACTCTACTAGGGAAAAAAGATATTACAAACCCATGGCCCAAAGGATGATAGGTAATTACTTTCCTCTTGACTGAGAGTCTCATTTCAGATGGTGTAGCAATACCAAGATAAATCTAATGAGATTTCACACCTTTCTTCTGTTGAGCGGATGCAATCCATCAATCCGGACCTCAATGATATGCATGCGGTTCAGCAGAAGTGTAAGAGACAGCAGCTCAGGTGAAAAAGAGCTTTATTCCTGCCAGTCAGATGGGGCTCAATGCACAATAAACCACATTTATTCACATTAGAAATGCAATGCAGCTGTTATCAAAGTTGGTGAAATGTGGAGGGTTTGATGGAATCATTATTTTAAGAGGGGGTGAGCGTGGGAACTTAGAAGTCTCTTGTTGCGGTTTTAATACAAGTGGTGCTCGAGGGAGCGATAACAAGGGTTCTGGCATTCCTATAAAGTGTCTGACCTCCAGTTCATGTTGCACCATGTCGAACGAGTCATTTGAGAAGTAGATCTCCTCGATGCTGTCGATGATTTCCTGCTCGGCCTGGGGGTCGATGGGCTGCTGTCTCAGCTCCCGCAACTCCTCCTGCAAAACAGATTGAGAAGGACGAACAACCACAAAGACATAAAGTGTTAAAAGATGCCCTTTCCATAGAAGTGAAAGCTCCAGACTTAAAACTTGTTTTGTATACCCAACACAACAAAAATAAAGTCAAGAAAAAGGTTAAACAGGACAATTTCAGAGTAAGGTTGCAAACAAAGGAAGGAGAGGCAGTTTAAAAGAAGAGATACAGAAGAGATTGTGGACAAAAGTGAGGGTGACGGTCAATGTGAGAAGACTCCAGAATAAATACAAAGCTTAGAAAAAATGGACAACAAGTGGGTGTGAGGAGTGGGGAGAAAAAAGAAGAAAATGAAAAAATATTTATTTGCAGGCTTCTGAGAAGGATTGCAGCTTGTTTCATAGGACAACTGTCAAGAGGAATGGCAGCCATGAGAGAGAAGACCCCCCACCCCTCCTCCTCCCCAAAAAAAGGAGCAGTAAGACTCCCCTTCTGAGAATTTCAAAGAAACATCAGAGTCTTATTGATTAACAAGTGGTGCATCCGTCAAGCCTTATTGCAGCAGCGGCTCTTTTAGATGAAGAAGTTTTAAGCCCACGTTCTCTACTGACTCCCTTGATGAGTCACAATGCACTCGCATGTCAGTAGAAATGTTTGGGGGGGGGGGGTAGAATGAAACTACAAACTCTTTTCTTTCTTGTTCTCTTCACTAAGACAGTAAATCTGAAGAGATTTTTTGAAAAGGAAATGTTAAGGAATTTTGGTAGAAAAAGCCTCAAGGAGGGAAAAACAAATGCAGTGGGCATACAATAGAAGAAAATTGGGATATCCTGGATAATAAAGGTAGTGAGTCCTGAGGTTTACCATTCGGTGGCTCAGCAGATGAGTCATGTAATTTTCATGCTTGTCAAGTTAGATATAATTGGTAAAACTGGTTCCATTTCCTGGAATAAAGATCAAGTCTTCTAAAGAAATGGGAAAAAAAAGCAAGTGTAGAAATCTTTTTTGTGCATTAGAGAAATATTCTTCTGATTTTACCATTTTAATTCCCCTTTCTTAATACAAAACATAAAAATGGCAACCCATCTGTAGACATTTAATTTAAGCTCCAAGAATTTACATGAATCTGGCAAAAATTTGTCACATTAAAAAAAAAAAAAAAATCCAAGCATGCCAGCTTTAGATCATCTTTTGAGGACGCCTGCTACAAACTGCACTACAGATTATTAATTACATGAGAATACCACTCATATGCTGGGTGGCTTCACTTTACACACACAGTGACAGGAAGCCTTTTATTTATGTTAAAACTGAGTGTAACTTCTTATTAATGAAGGATCATTTCAGGGATTCATTAGCACATTAAAGTGCAAAGGTATGAAAAACAGGACATGGGCTTAGTAAGAAGATAATCCTTTGATTCCAATATGGAATTAGGGGATAAATGAACTCTATGCACTCATATGTGTTTTCATACTTCACTTAAAAAACACCTTTATAGGATAACAAACAACGATTGAGAAAACCTTGTTAAACAGTTGCTTAACCACAAACATTTTCCATCAGCAAGAAGCATCAAGGTGTGCCACCCAAGTATCTAAGTCCATCTCTTCAGTGGATGAGTGTGCCTAGATGAGTGATATTTATGAGGAAATGCTGCTGCGAGTCATTTTAATGTTCACTGTAAAATATAGCATCATCTAATGCAATTACACCCACAGAAACCCCCTGAATATTCTAAATATAACGTCTAGGATTATAATGAAGCATCAAAACATGTTTAACGTGTGCATGTGTGTGCACAGAACTGAAGGCAAGCAAAGTGTGAATCCATGTTGGAGTCAGGTAAAGGAGAGAGCAGGAGCCCCCAAGGGAAATGTGTGGGAGAGAGCTTGAGATTGGAAAGGAGAGTTAGCAAAGAGGCAGGAGATCACGCTTCACTATCAAAAGGGTGGGTGGTAAATAAGCTCAAATAAGAGGGAAAGTGAAGGAAAAAAAAAAAAGGGGTGGTGGATGACTCACTGGTAGCGAAACGTGCAGCAGAAAGAAAAAGACAATGGCGTGCCTTGTGTGAAGCCACTCCAGTTTAGTTGGGGGGGGAAATGACCTCTGCTATGCAACTATCCCCCTCTTTTCATTCACTTGCAGAGATTTGAAAAGCTTAAAAACATATTTGAGAGACTGCATTGAGAGGAGATGTTGGGTTAAATAACTGCCTATGTCCCCTGCTGCTGTTTGTCACAAAACAAAAACAGATGCCCCTGTCCCCAAAGTGAAAACACCCAAAACATGAACCGCTGCTTTGATCCAATTTCACTTTGAAGGATGAGGGACAAACAAACCATCCTTCATCCCTCTCTGCAAATTAATGAAATTGTCAGCTCATTGTGGAAATTGGAAATCTATTTACATCCAAAGTGCAGGACGTTTAACAAGCTTTAGAAAAGAATCAAAGTGGATATTTGTGTCAAGTGCTGATTGAAAATGGGAAAATCAAGCTCTGCACACAAAAGTGCTTAACAACACAGCGTGCCAGATAAAACAAAAGAGTGTATAAGTAATAGGAAAATCCTTTGAGATAAACAGAAAGATGTGAAGGGACAATCATCTCCGCTATGGAATCATTCATTAGAAGAACAAATTAAAAACCTCCTTGTTGTAATTAGCATTGAATATGCATGCAAGTCTAACTGGCTGAGTATCCTTGTCTGCTATTGAGAATGGGTTTTAAAGCTGTTGTCTTTTGGGACATGAATACACAATCACAACAAACAGCACGATCCAGGATCCAATACTGTTCACAGCTGCTGAGCTATCAGATAATAATATTGAATTTTTGCTCGGGAGTACGTGATTATTACACCTTCCATTCAGAATTGCTTCTTAATGAGAGAAAAACATGAACCCACTACATCTGTGATGTCACGTTGTCGTTTTATTGGTTGAGTCAGAACTTAGTCTGGCTTTTGAATGTATAATTAGACATCAGTGGATCTAGAAATAAATAAATAAATAATTCAAACTTGATTGGGTCCTGTCGAAGTGAGCTACATTCTCCCTCATTATTTCCTGTGTGGACTGAAAACATGCTGTCCTCGCATTTTTATTCCCAGTCCTTGTCATCTGTAAATACATACTACATATTAAAGTTGTCAGCTCATCATGCCCATCCTATAATTTTAGATAATACTACAGGATTAAGCAGGCAATGCACTTAATTTGTGGAAATGAACGTTTCCTTTTTCTTTTGAGTTGAAACGAGTTCTTGAACGAATCAGTGATGAGTGTATTAAGGGTGACCCCTACTGGTAGGAAATATTTACTGTATATGTCATTTTTACCTGGAAAAAAAAACAAAGCAGGAAAACAGAAACCTCAAGAGAAACGTCACTATTATCATTTATTTTAATAGGAAGTTGTTTTTCAGTGTGTCTCTGCATCACACAAACATTTTGTATGTATTTATTGCTTTTGAATTAACATAAAGGTTAAATACAATCATTTTACTCACCCGTTATCAACAATCTCTCAGTTACTTTGAAATTATTCAGTAAGATTAAAAATAAATAACCAGCCATTTTAAGCATAAGCTTTCTTTAATGTGTTTTTAACTGCTCAACAGATTAAGTTATAGATCTAAAGCAATCACAAAGCAATATACCCTCACAATAAAAAAGAATATATACATTTTTCCTCACTAAATGTAGTACAGAATTTTGAATGTCTTCAGAAAGACATTCAAAATTAAACTATTAGAATATACTAAGAAAAAGCCCCAGGTTTGTGAACAACAATGTTAAAAAAGGGTTTCTTAAAGGGAGATGTAACAAAAGATAACTAACATAAAATATAGCTGGGACAAAATTACTAGCCTTTTCATTTTTATTTGGGTTCAAAATCTTAAGCAGCAATGACAGCTTGTAAGTGTTTGAGTGAACCAGCTTCTGTCTGGAGGTTTTGCTGACTTTGAGAACTACAATGTTGTGGGTTTCTCCCTAAGGACAAAACACCCAATCACAAGCTGAGTGGTGACAAGAAGGGCTCAAGGTTTTACACAAACAACCACTTCATAGTGCATGGCACAACACACAAGATCATGTCTACAGGTCAAGATTCAGTAGTCCACCTGCTTCTCAAGGATAAAGGGCACTCCTCTGAGGATAGTAATGTACAGATTTTGAACAGAGAAGATACAGTTTTGGTCATGCTGGGGAACAACTCACAGGTGACAATGACTTGAGTGGCTAACAGAATGATCAGGTGAGTTAGTAAGCCTGTTTACACGGCCATCAAAATCTCATAACTGGGACTAATCAGATAACTGCATTGCTTCTGTCCGCTTACTTTCCGGCCGTAAAAAGACTAAATAAATCCGATATACAGACATCGGGGTATTTGGGAGAAATAAAGGTATGTTATTCCGATTTCTCATAATCAGATAATGGTAGTTATCTGATGAAAGATATCAGATATTGCAGTTTACATGACCACTTAAATTATGTCATAACTCCAGAAATCAGGGACTGATCGGATTTTTGGTGTGCATGTAAACACACTGATTTATATGACCCTAACGACCCTTAATGGGCCTCATTCACCAACCGTTCTTACGGAAAAATTTGTCCAACTTCCGAACATTTTTTAAAAATTGTAGCATTCACCAAAATCTTTGTATCTCCTCCTCTCCTTTTATGGGCATTTTTTGGGCGTTTACCTATGCAAAGTATAGCCGTCGGGTCCGTCCTTTTAATTTAGGAGAGATTGGTATTCACCAATCTAAGAGGAAAAATACAAACAATTCTGCGGTCAATGAACATGTTCATGAATCTAATGGAGGGTTTTCGTAAAAAAAATTCTCAACTACAACTACAAATTTAAGAAGATTTGTAAGAATATATTGGGGAATCAGGCCCATTCCTTTTACACTTGGTACCAAATAACTATAAGCCAAAACTACTGAAGAAGCCATCCCCCCAAGAAAATCCAGTTGCCTTTATACAAGCTTTTTGGATTACCTTTACCTTACAATGACCAGTTGAGGCTCGAGCCGGCAACGTTCTTGCTGTTAGGCTGCGGTGCTAGCCTCCACACCACCAAATATGTCAATTAAATCAATTAATTTACTTTACTTCAATTCAAATTTTATTCTATTTTAATTTTTGTGGTAAATGTTTAATAGGTTTGGTCATTTAAAAAAAAAAAAAAAAAACTGTGATTAAAAATAATATCTTCATTTGTATATATTTTCTCATCATTTAAATGCATTTAACTAATGGAAGCCATCTTTGACACCAGAGTTAGAAAGAGAGATGGAACCCTACATTAACAACACAGAAAATCCTTTACTGACTCAAACATAACCTCTGCTTTGAACAGAGACGAGTGGAAAGTAACAGGGGATTTGTTTTGTTTGTTTGTTTACAGTGTGAAACCACAAAGCAGCTTAGAAATGCAGGGAGACAAGGGAGATTACAAAATAAAATGAAAACATCAAAGCTGTCAAAAACAACTTGGGGCTATTAGGAAGGAATCAAATAATAAAAATACCATTTCTCGAAGTTTGAATGTCATTTCAGATGATATCCAATTAGCATTTTAGGAACACAGCAGGTGAAAAAAGTAAAGCACATGATTTTATTTTAAAGACATTTTTTTTTTATTCTGGTGGTACACTGATTATTCCTGTCCACCTCTGCGTGCACACATAGCAAACATTAAAAGCTTTGGCCATTAAATATGCTTCACTAAATATGCTTAGTGTCATACTATAGTGACATAAGAAGTTCAAACACTACCCACACAAACTGCTGTACACTTTTGAAACTAATAATCCTGCCACAAACTAGAAACACTACTTTAAAATTTCAAGTTCTTTAACTTCTGTCACTAGCTAAACAGGACAAACAGGTACATCTCGGTACATGAGGAAGTTGTCTCTGCAACTCTTCTGGTTTGTGTCTTGCAGTTGAATTTTATGATGTATTTTATTAACACACAAATGCTGGGTTTCATTTAACTGTAGAACAATTAATGTCTCAGTTTATAAAATGTTAAAGAGTGACTTTTTTTCTTGTTGCTTCTTCAGACAAAGAGTAAAAAAACGAAACCATTTTGTATTTCGAAAAAATACAAAACAGCGACTAGCCCTAACTCAAAGCAGACAAATGTAATTTTATCTTGTCCCAGCTTATTACTCAAATGCTATCAAACTGCAAGCCAAATAGAGACTTGACAGCATAATTTATCAATCATCACCCACATCAGTCTTCCATTTAACAGTTAGCCAGATGTCGCTGTCAGCTTCTGAAAGATGATAAATTATTTGAATCGTGGCTAAAATGATTGGAAATGCATTAAAGCTTCTAATCCCTGAGTATCACTGCCATAATAATACACTCAGTCAAGCACCTTGGGGTTCCTCTCCTGCTCACTGCAGTACATTAAGTTGCACAGCCTTCCCCTATAACAGTGGTAATGTATTATTTACCTAGAAACAGAGAGGGCTATGGATTTATTAAACCCTGCCATGTAAGGGGGTCGTTTCATTTTCCTGTAAACGGAGACGTCAAGCAGCAAAGTAAATGAAGTCAAAGCATAATAGCGTCAAATAATCGCCCTCTCTGCTTTAGCTGAACACATAAAAGAAGGGTGTTTACACTGCACACAGAAAAGTGAATTCATAGGTGATCTAGAGCAGCACGATATATATATATATATATATATATATATACACACACAATTCTCATATCCACACTTACTACTTGCTTATTTCCTATCTTATTATCCTACGCTGACTCCTATCACACAGACCAAACACAGTAGGTGTGATAACATCTACAGGTCCTCTTGGGACAAGCATAAAGGCTGACTACTTACTAATATTTCTCTTCAAGGACTAAAGAGGTATTTGATTACTGCATTTCCAGTTAGACCATGTCACCTGACACCAATTCCTAAGCCATGAGAAACATGCATCCTAGGAAAATAAATTAATCTTTCTCCAGAAATTCACTCTTCTGCTTTCATTCAATCCCTGATGATACCAGATGAATAAATGATCATTTTCCTTATCTACACCTGAACTGTGTTATTGTGTGTAGAACAGGAAAACCGGTGGCTTCTTATGTACAAAAACAATTCACCAATATGACAGAATGACCTCTTTTTGATTATTAAATACCATGAGTTCAAACGTCATAAAAAAAACGTTTCATATAAGCCTTTAAAACACATGCTTTTATTATTATTATTATTATTATTACTATTTAGGCTATTTACCATCAAACGAAAGATATTTTTCAGCTTGATCTTTCGTAACTCTCCTGAATGATTCAGCAGAAAAAGATTTCCTTTTTATGCTTGTCTTCTGTAGTCATATTCATCCTGCATTGCAATATTCACATGCTTAATTAGCAAAGGACACAGCAAAGGAAAATCTTATTGAGCGTTCAAACCAAACTAGGGTCACAGTCAAAACGGCAGCAAACCGAAAAGCTACAAGTTTAGAGGGAGAGAAATTAAACGTCTAGTTCAATCACCCAGGCGTATTTCATCCAGCTCTGTGAATAAATAGAGTTGGTCACCTTCTAAATTGTTCTCAGCCACATCAATAAGAAGGTCATCACCAAAATGCAAAGTCAGAGCAAAGCCAAGAGTTAGCAGTGCATTGAGGTGTCAAGAAGTAAGTGATTGTAGATTATATAGAGCTTCAGCACTGTTCGATCAGCAAATTGAATTTGTACGCACTGATAATGACAAATGCTTCCTGTGAGAAAGCATGACTGTAACATTTATAAAACAAACCACACCAAACTGTCCAGATGCTTTTACAGAAAACCATATTTCACCTTGTTGACATGAGGATCTATGTTAAGTCTGTTTAAGTGATATAAATGGGATGTATTTGTTTTGTTTTTTTGCATTACAGTTTAGTAAACACTGTGGGTGTGTTTGACTAATCCCATTTGCAGAAATAGGAACATAAGTTGACAAAGCAGAGAAAATAATTGCTAAAAAGTTCTGACTGAAATCTCATGTATTCATGAGGAGTTAAGCTGTGTTCTTACATATTTTTCTGTGCCCATTAAACTTGTTAATTAAGGCCTGTACCTCTAGTGAGAAGTAGATATTTGTTGACACCCAGCAATTAAACATATTTAAAAAATGTTGTTTGTCTTTTAGACTTTACACTACAGTTTCCATTTATTACATAAATAATACACATACATATGCAAAGTTTCTTTGTAAATTATACAAAGTTATCACAAGTGCTAATTATCCATGTTAAACTGTGTTTATGCAGATGGATATAGATGACTTTAAGATTATGTAAAATAATCGTAATGAGCTTAAACAATCATGTCCAAGCTATTATGCTATAAATGTCACTTAAAAAAAGAAAAAGATTATAAGTTGTGCTTTTCAATTATTTAAGTTATGTATTAGATTTTATAAACAAGTCAGTGCAGTGGCTACAACACCACCTTCACCAATGCAGAGATTTTGCTGATATTTTCTCTACAGAGAAAAAATTGGAGGTAAGTTTTAGGTTCTGATAGCATGACTCTTAAAGCAAACACTGAACTATGCAGACCTCTTTTCAAAATTAAGCCATAAACATAGGGTGGCTAGTCCTCGATCAAGGCTTTTTTATATAACCTGTAGAAAGCCCGAATTAATCAATTAAGTTTATCAGCCATTACAACAATCCTGACAGCGCCAGCCTTGTCATGAAACTTACCTTGCTCGGGATCCTCAGGTTCTCCACGGGGCTAAGGTCGCACATGCTCTCCTGTGGACTCTTCAGGCCCTGTCAAAGTAACCAAATTAAACGACAAAAAAACGTCAACCTTTATTCTCTCAATGTATATTCTTTCTTGTTAAGTTTAACTTCCTCCCGTTGTCACAGGTTGCTATTCATGAGCGCACAACAGTTTTCAGCAAAAGTGGAACTACTGGGCAGATTTATGACAGCGATAAGCTCTGTTGTGTCCAATGAACTATTATCTGTAAAATTACTGGTTGTGCAAATTAAGAACTTCCCTAACCGCCCAGTTTTCACTGTTGTGCATTGTTGTTGGGTGCTTGTCTTATGATAAATATATACGACAAGGGCGTGAGTGGGACTACAAGTACAAAATTTGTTTTTGTGAGAGGTGAACAGTTCGTAGCTGTAATGCTGTCGGTACATACTGCAGTTACTCCAGCTGACTCTGCCTTTTAAATAGGCAAATTGTGAGATGTCAAATTAGCCAGTTAGCTTAGCTAGCCCTTACGCTAGCTACTTGCAGCTGTCACCAGACAAACAACTAACAGCTCATTTTCAGAAGGACTTCTTTCCTCACCTGACGGGACATTAGAGACTTGATCTTCTGCATCGTAAGTCCAATTTGGGTCAATAAGTGAATTAATGATTAAAACGTGAATTTTGCCTTGTTGTCAACAACGCGAATCCATCACTATGAGAGAGAAGCCATAGTTTATTGTCACGTGACTAGTAAAGCAGGAACTGGAAGTCTTCAAGCATCCTGGGAAATGTATTTTTTCAGTTGGTAATTGGAATCACCCACCCAAGACAAGCTAAAAATATTTAGTTGATAATGATAGTATAGGTTTTTATGATGGGTATTTATATATATGTATGTATGTATGTATGTATGTATGTATGTATGCATATATATATATATATATATATATATAGAAAATTTTTAAAAATATATTGCACAGCATCAACAGCTCAGTGTGTGTTGCTCTCATATACCACTTGGTGGTAGTAATATAGCACAACAAAGGAGGCTAACTATGATTGCAATAGTTATTTTTGGCTTTGTGTGGTACAATACAAAAAGATACTGTAAAAAAACAGAAAGATGAGTGAATTCAAATTTGTTTAACTGATTTTTACTCCTAAATACTACATTTAATTAGAATAAAAGCTAAGCTATTATTATTATTATTATTATTATATTTCACTATCTGTTTTCAGTATTTTACATTTTGGATCAGTTACTTTTACTTGTTTGTCTTCTGTTATTTGGATTCTAATGTCTATATATTATTATTATTATTATTATTATTATTATTATTATTATTATTATTGCTGCACTGTTAAGTAAAACACATTTACATTCATGAGCAAGAGCGATTATGTGAACAAACTATGACTCTGTGCCATGTACCTTCAACTCTGCCAAGCAATTACACCTGGCTCTGTGTTGTAAACTGTTCTAAATAATTGCGAAAATGGTGCATGCAGGCATCAGTTCTGCCCGCTATGTAATTGCCCCTTCAGGTGTTCTGTCAAGCAGCACTTGGTTTAAAGCAGGCAGGCAGCATGCCGCAGGCACTGTGAGATCTAGTTCCTGGTTAATAGTGCCTCAAGCTATTTCCCAGTCAAATGAAGGTGAGGCTGCTCTCCTAAGGCGAGTTTACTCCACTGTTGTTTGTTAGGCAGTCATCCACAATGAGGAGGCTCCCTTCAAGCATACGCTGAGACGGAACAGATGGCCGCCTCTACCCGGAGATGCCACCACAAAGACATTGCACACTCAGTTGGTCCGTTCAGAAGCTATTATTAGATCTAGTTTCAATAAGCTACTTGTTGTTATGCAAGGGATCATCATGTTAATCTCCAATTTATAAATTAGGATGGTCAGATTTTGACAATGTTTTACTTTAATGAGTAAATGAGTAATACTTATGAAGGTATAATTAATTGCCTTGTTAGTATGCCATATACTATACTTCAATGGGTTATTAATTTTTCTATATTTATAATAAAATTAAATAGATTAACAGGAAATAAACCATAAAAAGTGCCTTTTTCAGCATTTCAGTTTTATATATACTATAGTAAAAACCTTTTTTTTGTGCTACAGCACTTCTCGTAGTACTGAATAGAAAAGTACAAAGAACTGTTCCTTTAAGGGATTCATTATAGAAAATTTGTTAATTGCATGTGATTCATAAGATAAAGCCTCAACACTTATTTCAACTTGTATTAACATACAAATACACTCTACAGTCTTATGTGTTCGTGACAAGGTTTCAGCAGGAGCAGGTGGAGGGCACTCTGCCACATGCTGAACCATCCATCTGTTGCTGCCAGCCTTCACGTCACGCCAGGTACACAGCATACCAATACACCAAATGCAAACAAGCCCTGTGCTGCATTTTTGGAACAATAAGTACATCTCAAACTCCTGTGAGAAGAGAGATCACAGCCAAGACTTCAGATAAAAACTGACTGTTAAGCAGCAAAATAACTGACAGATTTGCTGGCTTCGACTATTTCATTCAATTTCAAACTGACTTTTTTAATGCTATAAAGGGAAAGAATACAAATATCAAGAGAAAAACTGCAAAAAAATTTGCTTGTTTTTGTGTGATTGTATGCAATAAACACATTAACAAATGACACTGAATAGTAAACAGTTATCTTTAATACAAAACACACAAATGGAAACTGTACATTAATAGTTTTCTTATTTAAGAATTTCAATATATTAGTCATAAGCAGAAACAAATGCTACATTTGAGGGAACATAGTATAGTAAAGTTTCCAGTACAGAAACCCTGATAGCCAAGTAAGAAAACTAAATTCTGTTGATCCATTTTCCAAAGTTTGTCTTTGTATTTATATTTAGTTTTGCTGCCTAAACTTGCAACTAAAAGCTATAAATGAAAACTTTTCAAAGACTCAGTCACTGGCCGTGACATACAGTATGCATTCATTTCATCTTACTCTTCCTCTGGGCATTTTCCACATCTGTGAACAGCGACATCTTCTTCACTTTTTATACAATCAAACCATACTGTCTGGCAGATAATCCTGAAGGGAAACTTCTTACACATATTATTTAACAAGCTACAAACCATCCAAACTCAAAGCTGCAGATTCACCTCTTAATAAAGACATTGGTGCTTGTTGTTAAGGTACACACCCTTGCATGTAATCTGAGAAGTTGCAACCTGCATTAAATATTGCTGCAGCCAGGGCATCATAGCACCAAAGCTAAAGAGAACCTTCTGAATATCTCAGAAAGCCCAAATATTCACAGTTTACACAGAATCTACAAGTGCATCTCCATGGAATACAAATACAGTACATAGTGTTGGCCTTGTGGATGAGTTGATGTGCAGACAACTAAAAATGACCACCTAAGTGGACCTTTTGGGAGTAAGATAGGAGCAACTTTGGAACATTTCAGACTGACAAGACTGTCATACACAATGTGGGGAATACATGCACAAGGACATAGAGAAAGATCAGGTTGAGTAGTAATAGAAACCTTAGATGCACACGCAACTACCCAACTAGACTGCATGTCTTAACAGCTGGCATCAGTTCTTGATGAGGAATCTTCATTTTCTATAATAGCACATTATAAGGAATGGATGG
Source organism: Melanotaenia boesemani (assembly GCF_017639745.1). NCBI lineage: Eukaryota > Metazoa > Chordata > Actinopteri > Atheriniformes > Melanotaeniidae > Melanotaenia > Melanotaenia boesemani. The sequence continues at coordinate 13,362,126 of NC_055698.1, read as the reverse complement.
AGGATTAGTTGAAATGACCAACACTGAGTAATGTTGAAGATGACAGAAGCTGCAAAAATGCTCATTGTACAAAAACATAGAATTTGCTTTAATATCTAAATATATACATCTATTTCAGTTAGTCCCCAATATATTGTTTTTCCTTCATGAATTTAGATCAGACCAAGAAAATGGATCATCAGAATGACTTTTTCTTTTTCCTCTCAGAGCAGTTATTTCTGCATTGCTATGGAAATAAACAAATAGGAGCAAATCATAGTAATAGAATAATATTTTTAAAGGCCTTTTTTGGAATCCATGTACAATATTTACATTTCACCAGAATATATCTCATACAAGGAAATGCTTTCATTATAACACTTATCAGAAAACATATTTCATTAGCATGAAATGTTATCTTAAAAATATATTATTGACAACAATGAATTCATATATTAAATTAACTATGTTTTAAAAGTAATCAGAGTAGGAATTTGGGTCTTTTTTTATTTTTTTTCAACCACTCTTGAACGGAAATAAAATAACTTCAATTACCCTTTGACATTTTTTAAAATATCAAATCATACATGTATTTTATCTTGCAATAAAATCAGTAAAATACATTTTATATACCTCCCAGACACACAACAGTAACAGTGCATGATCAGATACCCCAACAAGTCTCCGTAATCCCTTGTGCAAAATAAACTGGGCCACCAAACTCAGAGCTTCAGGCTTTGACAGCTGAGACTTGTGAGGATAAAGCTACACAGAAGTCTTGAACTGCAAGTGTAAGTTTTATCAACGTAGCTACTTGAGCAAACTATGACTGGGAGTTTCAGGAACATGTCTGATCACATCATAGATGGTGGTGTGCATGTCCTGAATTGACTCGAGGCGAGCAAGAGATCTGCATGACACCTGGAAAAAAGTGGCAATTTGGAAAATGCAAAGCATAAAACAAACAAGAAATTAGCAAACATGCTTTTTCTTCTATAAAGATACAGTATGTCACAGTATGTAACATGTTACACACCTGTGCAGATTCCATTTTCCCAGGTATGGAGACAAACTCATAGATGCCAAAGTCCTCTTTTGCATCCTCGTGACCTGTTTGATGCACATTTCTCACGTCACACCAACATTTATATTACAGTAAGGGCAGTTTTAAAGTCATAAAGTCAAACTTTACACTAAAAGCAATATAATTCAACAAACATGTGCTTGCTTTCTGTTAAGGAAAGGAACATCCTGAATAAAAATGTCAGGATCTGCTCAAATATAATTGGATTCATACAGAGTTCAGTTTGGGGGACTGAAGGCAATCACCATCATCAAACAACCCCATCATATTATGGCTACTGATGTTGCGATGATGCCTTCAAGTCGCGGCCACCCTGAGCTCCATTAAGTAAAATCATTTATCCAAGTTATTTATTTATTCAGCCATCAAGCTATGAAAGTAGTCTGACATGTGCTTATTAATTTATATTTTAACCTTTCCATCTTTTTTTCATTTATCATTGTTTCACCAATGTTTTTTTATAGATATCTTTTTCTTTTCTTACATCTGGTCTTACAATCTTTTTGTCTCTTGAACTACAGGTACTGATGTAAACCACTATTCTGTAGAATGATTTGTTGATATGTGGTAGTGGATTAATTACAAATGAATTGTCCTTTAGGATCAATATAGCTGTCTGAATCTGAGTCATTTATCCTGACCTTGTTTACTTTTCTGCTTTAGTTTCCTCCCATCTAAAACCTGTTTTTCAGAAATGACTTGGACTATAAAGCAAAACCAGAATCCCAGTCATCCATTGCTTCCTATAATGACACCTCCTGAAATACAATGGCAGATGTGTTTATATATAAATAAAAAAAACATACTCTGTTATATGGGTGTCCTGAATGATTAAGTGTATGTTGGTGGTGTTGGAAGTTAAAACATCCATAGATATATCTGGAAAAAAAAAAGTTTACCTGAACGATGTGGTCGTTTTTGCTCTGAAAATGACCTGAAAACAAAAATTCAAAATAAGCTGTAAATTAAAATGTGTGCTTTAAAGGCATTGTGATGAGCATCTGTGGATTTAGTGTTTAAACGACGTACCTGCCGTAAAGGTTTACAAGCACTGTTGAGATCAGAGCGATAGAAACAATTATTCACAGATTTGTAACCAATGAAACTTTTAACATTACCTTGACTCATTTAAATGGAGATGTTATTTTGCCCTGGTTGCCTTCAGTTTGACTACATTTGCAAGTTATTTACATTTCTGAGTAACTTCTGCATGTAAAAACTTCAGCAGAAAACCACTCTACCCGGAAAAGATCAGAATTTTACAGCCAGAATATTCACATCTCAGCTCAGGCCTTTAGATTTCAGGCTTTGATCGTGTTAAACAAACTCATGTCAAAGCAAAAGTAAGATAACAATGTCTAACCTCTTTTCGGGTGGCATGTTCTCCTGAGGAAAAACAGCAGCATACAGCCAATGATAAGCAAAGAGCTGAAAACAATGGCCAACAGTGGAGAAACAGATGCGCCCTCCTGGGTGTGCTTCTCTTTCCCTGTTAATAAACAACAGTGTTACGAATGATACGAACAAGTAAGCTTGCAACATGGTTCTGTGGACCGCAGGGTTGGTTTACCTCAATTGTTGTGTTGACTGGATATCAATACAGCCATGTTTTTCAAAAGATCAACATACAGTTGTTGACTTGTTAAACTGCATTTTTGTTGACTACAATATACAAGCAATTTTAAACTATGACAATGTTAGCATTTAGCTGAGGATTCCATGTGTGGCATCACTCCTAAGCTAAGAATATGTTATTTAATTAGATCTTAGGTTTAATGAGGTACTTAGCCATAGTCAAAGCAAAGCTAAATATCATATACTGCATATCTTTTGTGTCGGACAGTTGTTTACTATGTCACTGCATACACAGTGGCTGGACTGTGAATTAAAACTCTGCTAGTTTAATCCCAAAATAACAACTCTGAGACAGTAAAAATGAATTGTCAGCCTGAAAAAGGCACAAAAACCACTTAACATTTGCTAAATTAATGCCCAGCACTAAGGTGTCCAAAAAGTCCAGACAGACTCAGCTGATCATCAGTATACAACATGGACTATTGTGAATATTGATATGGAGTCACACAGGTGTTCTTTGGATGAGAAAATAGCAACAAAATAAACAACTGGCTGTTGTAGAAGATACATGGTGTGAAACTCAAAATATAGGCCATAGTATTCGCTCAAGTATCCTGCTTCTGCTTATCTAGGCTACATCCACACTGAGTCAGAATTGATTTTGTTTCTTTAAAAATTTCCAGATACAGTATGTGTCAGGCCTGTTATTGGTGCAGTAATGCTGCCACATGAACACAGAATAACATGTGGAATAAGCACATACACTGAATTTTAGCCAACATGCAAAACAGAAGATAATGGAGAATCAAGCTAAAAAGGAGACACTTGTGTGGACTGACGAGTTGTAAACACACAAAACAATGGCATTTTCAAATTTATTCACTTTTAGGACTTAGTTTTAAATATGACCACTTTTGGGCTCCCAAAATGCCAGTTCCTTGTGGACAAGATAAAAAACTTTCACAGATACACCTACTGTAAACTAGCCTCTGTGTGGGGATGGTCTATAATGATAGCATGTCATAGGTTTAAATAAGAAATTGTTCTTAATGACTTGGCTAGTTAAATAAAGGTTAGAAAAAAAATTAAAAGTCCCCCTGTCAGAATTCCTCCCTGATTCTCCAGACTGAGAACGCCCTGTTTTCTGAACTCTGTAGGCAATGACTGCTCATAAATACTTTTTCTTTTTGGCATTTTAACTGTTTAAAGCATCAAAGCTAAAGGGGTAAACCTGTTATTCTTTTTTTTTCTGTAAGGTAAAATTGCAGTCTTCATCAAAGGAGACAGGTGGCTTTAAAACAAGTTTGTTGTCCAAATCCACGTCTGGCAGCAAATAAAAACAGGATTATATTAAGAAACTAGCAAACATTGCAACTGCCACAACTCCTGTCTGCTTCTTCAAACTATCTACTGTTCACTGACAATGTATATGTATGTCATCCAACACCACCTAAAAAAATTATATTGTACAGTTCTGCATCTACAGAATTGTGTGGCTGTTAAATATTTTTTAAAACTGTCATTATTAGAAGATTATCTTTTAAAGTTCCTAAGAGATTTAGGTGTCAATAAGAAATAAAGTATACATGACATGTTGACTCATCTGGCAGCATTTTAAATCATAGCCATTATCAGCAGTAATCAACAATGTTCCTGTCTCGGTATCACCAAGACAACATATCTATGTCGCATTCAGCACACAGAAACTCTACATGCTATAAAACTTAGTCAACAAATACAACAGCTGTTATCCACTGTTTACTTTCCCAGCCACAGAACTCTATTACAGACTGCAAGCACTGGAACCTAGTAACAGAGATAAAACCTTAGTTTCATATTAACCATGCATATTTCATGTTTTATGCATCAACTGCTTTCACAATTTAATTGCTGAATTGCAGAATAATGCTCCTCCTACAGTATTTTATCATCCCATCTGTTCCCAAAGCCAGCCAGTCTTTGTCATTGGCACCTAGGATCTTTCAAAGCTTACCAAACTCTTCTGCTTTTGGCATGACACACTGTTTACAGAGTGTTTTTCTTAGAAGATTCCCAAAACCTACCCACCCTCTGCTCCGTCTTGCCGTGTTCCGCCCTCTACCCACCTGTTCCTAAGCTGGCCACCACCAGCGTAAACTGGGCCTCATCCTGTTTCTGTGTCACATTGTTGAAAGCGCGGCACAGGTACTCTTCAGCCTGGGCCAGTCTGTAGGAGCGCACCTCCAGTCGTGGGCCCTCAGTGATGATCTGTGTCCCATTGGGGCTTTTGGAGATCCAGACGTAGCTGTTTGGAGGATTGGAGTCGGCCTGGCATTCAAAGAAGACAAGCTGTCCGGGATTAATGGTGAACACCTGTCCTGTCCGAAGACCCTGACCAGAATTCACCTCTAAGTTGTAGGGACCATCTGTGTGAGTCAGGAAAACATGTCAGTTTGCTTAAGCACAATACATACTATTTCTTTTATGAACTGTCTCAATCTGAAGCATGGTAGGCTAATTTTGCTTTTGTGTACTGTTGATTGATATTCCAATAGCCAGTGAGTTTATAGACAAGTAAAAATGGGTCTCAAGAGGTAAGCCGGGACAGAATATTTACAGGTTTTGAGAACGTTTAAGGTAAGGACAGTATGTAAACAGAAGTGATCATTGAGTAAATATGGCTTACGTCAGTCAGTTTACATTGTCAGACTTTGGTGAGATCAAGGATCAAAAACATTCAGCTAGCTTATATTACAGTAGTAACACGTGGATTCTAACTTTAGATAAACAGCACAAAGTAAACTCTTTCTTAGCAAAAGTTTTAATGCATTAGATGAATGTTTGGTCCACTTTAACATCTGACTACAGGTCACAGGTTTGACAAGCCGGATCAAAATGGATGGATAGGTGGGTTAAAGTGCCAGTGAACACTGACTTCAATCTCAATAGCGCCTGTGGGGTCCATGATTCAGTGATACCGCACTTTACATAAAAACCACAAAAAAATTATCTTAGGTCTGACCAAGGAATACATGTATTATTTTCAACACAGTTGAGGTCTGAACTGTATAAAGACAAAAGATTCCAACTAGTGTAAACTGCATGACTGAGGAAGTGAAGCTACTAATGCTAGGCTATAACCAACCAGCTAATGCTAATGCTGCCATGACTTCAATGAGGAATTGTTTTCTTTGCTGAAGCAAAGACCATAATGTTGTAAAACTTTAAAATTAAGAAGATGCTCCACCTTTGCACTGCAGACACTTAAGTACATTTACTTGTAGAATTGAGTCAATGTCGCTTTGCAGATTGATTGGATAATATGACAGTACTCTCAATTATGCACTGCATGTAAGATTTGCAAGCCTGGGGTTTGGGGGATAAAACTAGGATCAATCACACAATCCTTTCTTTTTTTTCATGCCAGTGATGCTTGAAAAGTTTATGCTTACTCATTTTTCTTTCAAAAGTAATATTACCAAAGCAGAGCAACAAACTATTCAGTTTAACCACATACTCATCATTGATCAATTAAACCTGAAATACGTGAATCCTGTTACTTCTGGAACATTTTTTGCGCTGCGAATATACAGAAAGAGAACTTCGAAAACCTGCATGTTTCTACTGTAGTTTGCACATACGAGTTTTTCTATATTAACATCTAATCAGCATCTAGATTAGCATGAACAGCAAGCAGTATGCCATGCATGTGTACAACAATTCAAACCAGCAGTGTGCTTGGTCACAACAAATTGCTGTGTACATGGTTGCCTACAGAGACCTTAGAACTCACCTTCTTAGGTTTCCATTTGGGTCAAATGAGATACATATGCACACAAAGTACAACACCTGTAAAGATCTTATTGTGTACAACGTTATGACAAATACCCTATCTTCTGTATTTAATGTGGTGCCCAGTCTTGTGCATATGACAGACATTGTATGTTCCATGACCATCTCTTTCCTCTTTTTTGAATGTGAATAAAACCATTAGGAACATTAATGTAAACGTGACACTTGCCTTAATAACTAAATAAAGTCACTATGACAAGTTAATGAAGTAAGAAGTGGTATGTCTCTTATGTCTGAATGTGACTTCAGTGACGTTTTTTAAAGCACAAAAAAATCCATTTTTTAAATAGATTTAAACTCTGAATAACTAGAAATATTGTTACAAGATAGTCACAACGTACATTTACACTGCCAGCATAAGTTTATTTTTTGTCAAAGTACTTGCATCAATAACTTAAAGATAATGATGCACATGGACTTAGAATCACGAGTTTCATGGAAATTAAAACAGAAATTTAAATGAATTTTAAAGATAAGGTTCTTGGTTTACCCCCAGACTCACAATATCAGTAAAGCATTATCAGTGCATCTACACTTTTTTTGTGGTAGAACAGAGAAGCCCTGTGAGATAAGTCTGCTCCCATGCAAATACTTTCCATAATATCCACGTGTTTTCAGCTGTCGGTAAGCAGGCTGAGCTCATAGAAATTTACATATGACCAAATACTTCCAGGACACTGTGCAAAAGAGACAGCTCATAGTTAGGCGTACTCTGTGGCTTGTTAGTACGAGAGCTTTAGGAGAAAATCTTCAGAAATTGCTGGAACTTAATTAATTAATTGTGGGATTTGGATCAGAGTTAGGGTTGTCCCATTTCTATATTATTTAAACTATACTCCCTGTTGTTCAATATAAGAAACACACGTAAGAGTTGTTTATAGCTTCCCAGAAGCGCCCACTTTGCAATGCTCTCAAGTTCCTGCACTTTTTCAGTGCTGAGAGGCAGACTTGAAGTTTTCCAAAAACATAACAACTCGTTAAGTTAGCTCAAGCCGGAAGGGTTATGAAAACAACCAATTCCATATCACACTGAATAAAGTGCCAGACAGGATCAATATCAAAGGAACATGGGTGAAAAGCAAAGACAACAAAGCAGATTTTTACAGTCTAGATTTTCAAAGGCAGAGCAAAGCTACAGCACCATCATCAACACTGACCACCACAACCGAAGCAGTCCACATCTCAAATTGTTCTATATATTTCTGATGTTACCACTAAGGGGAAGAAAATGGTTGTGTTATGAGACGCAGAATACAGAAGTTTGTCCGGCTTAATAGCAAAAACTTGCTCTTTAGTGGCCTGTTTGTGAGTAGCTATTAGCTTTGCTTTCCAGTCAGAATTCTACTCTGATTCTCCAAATCTCTGGTAATCTACTGCAGGTACAGCACTTCAAAAATACTTCATATAATTCCACATAAAAATTTGAAAATGAACTACTGTATTTCATTAAGTAAGTAGTGTCTTAGCTTGTTCAGTTGCTTTCCTAAAACTCAGTGTGGTCTCTTAAAAACCACCACAAATGTTCAAACATTTAATGTAGTTCAAATTTATTCTGGACATCTGAAAAAAAAACAAAAAACAAAACAGAAAATAATTTAAGTTGAAGGGGTTTTAGATTTCTATAAAATAGACAAAAAAAAGGTGGACAAATCAATTCTGGTACTCACAGTACACACTGAGTACCACCGGCCTGCTGTCTTGGCCCTGGCTCACTGGATTGCTGGCCACACAGCGGTAGGTTCCCTTGTCCTCTTTTCTCACAGGACTGATGAACAGTGTAGAGTAGTCATGGGTGAAATGGTACCTTTCACTGGGAGCCAGTCCAACATTATCCCTAAACCACTGGTACACAACTCTTGTTCCTCTCTCAACAGAACAAGTCCAAGTCACATTTGATTTGTCTTCTATGACTGCATATGACGGGCTCTTCTCAATGACTGGAGTAGAGACAGGGACTAGAAAAACAAGAAAAAAAAAGACACATTGGTCAATTTTGGGGTCGTGTCCAAACACAAATCATCTGATCTGGTAACGATGTAACTCACCATCTACTGTCACATGAATAGTTGCCTCTTCCTTGAAAACTGACTCTGTTTTGTTATGAAACTGTATGTTGAGGCTTAGATGAAAATCCCCTTCATAGTCTTGGTTTAATTGTTTGATCAGCAAAGACACATTGGGTTTTCTGAAGATGAGGTTGCTGCTGTACATCATGTCAGCGATTGAAGCTGCTTTGGTAAATGTGATCAGTGTGGTCCTGGCACCATTCAGCTTGGTGTGAGACCAAGTTCCCTGGATCTCAGCTTCATCCAATTGAAAGCGGGTCTCCACAGACAGATGCAAGGACTCCCCTTCAATGCCATGATGAACCAGTAAAGGGATATAGATGAATTTGCAGCTGACCTCTGAGTTAGCACAGATAAGAAAAAAAAAGAATTAAAAAGGAGAGAAACAGAGGCTGTTAGGTAACTTAGTAAATCTTCCATGTAAGATTTGGTTGTTATTCAAAATGCATTGCTTGAGTTTTAAGTATATTAATGGCTCATTTAACCCGGTGATTCCAAACAATATTGGTTTTGAGATTAATCCTGAAACCAATACAAACATATTCTTTTTTAAAACTTGATGTGTTTTAATGTGTGATTTGCTAGACTTATCAAAAAATTGTTTAAAATGGGCGAGTCAGTATAATTCTTTCAGGTAACAGGACTCAGCTGCAGTTTTGGTGGCTAAGGAGAAGGCTATTAAATAGTATTTGAGAGACAATTAAATACTTTTGTGCACTTGAGGACCAAACAGCAACCTGCACAACAATAATATATTAAAATCCATCAGACACTGAGCTCTTTTACACTCGTTTGAACCACTGTATTCTTTCTTTGTGCACTCTTTTTTTTTACTTTTCTACAAAAATGACAACATAGGTTGGCTTCTGTCTTTTGTTTTTTGAACCTGTGTTTGTGTGTTGAAGTAAACACTTCACAGGGCGATACGCCTTGTTGACTGTTGGGACATTGCCAGGCTCCAAACCATCTGTTTGTGGCCAACACACAAAAGTGTGCATCAGTCAGCATCCTATAGTGGTAATGCCACGGTCTTGGTTTTGATTTTTTTTTTAAATTAGTCTCACTTCTCTTATCCTATTCAGCTTTCATTTAACTTCCTGTTGTATTTTGCTTTTGCTTCCTGTGCTTGTTTCACGCCTATTTTGTGTTTAGACCTTGAGTGGTTGTAATCAGTCATAACCCATTTTACATCTACCTGTTTCTGTTGTTTACTGTCAGATTCTCTGTTTCATGTCACTAGCTTTCCAGCCTTGATCGCTTGAGTTTTTTTCTTGTAAGTGTATTATCTCAGCGTGTTCCTACTTTTTTGCCTTGCTCTTTTTTCTGATATTTGCTTCTAGATTTTTGTTAAACCTTAAGGACTTATTTCCAGCTTTTTTATCCCTGCTTTGTTTGATAAACAAAGGCTGTGTCCTGTATGGGTTCCTCCACCCTGTCAGCCCATAGCCACCATCATGTTCATGTAAAAACTACAAACAACTGTTCTCTTACTGGATGGATGTGGTCCTGCTTGGTTAATCTGATGGGTTAAAGTTTGCTCATGGCTTTGGTAGATTTTTTCCTCCTATCAACTGTTGAGACTTGTTTTCTTATTGAGTGGCTGCCATGTTTCAGTTTCCATTGATTTTCCAGTTGTTTTGATAAAATATTTGGTGTGTCAGGTATTTAGGGAAAGGGAGAGAATTTATACATTTTTTAACCAAATTCACATTTTTTTCCATCAGCTTTTCCACACAATGTAAAAATTAAATAATTCATTAAACTTCCAAAACACAAATCACCTTCGAGTTTCCCTTTCAGTGCCCTCTACCACTATTTATTTAAAATATGGGGTTATTTGGGTTGTATGACTTGTTAAAAAGAGACATAAGGGATAGCGTTGTTTGGGTTGTTGAATGGCTCTCTTGCAAGTTAATTTTGCCAAGGTTAGATGCAGGGCTTGGGATTTTTTATACAGCTTTTTATGTTACTGTTTTTCAAAAAAAAAAAAAAAAAAAAGCCAGCAGGAATCTACTTTATATTATTATGTTATTACTGATTAAAAAAAAAACATGGATCATATGATGCTGGCCATTGTTTTATTTTTGGCAGATCATATCTAATGTATTTTCTAATCCAGGCTGTTCCCTTTTGTAAATAATGTATGGCATGTTGCACATTAGTAAGTCAATTAATTGATCATTATAGAACCTTGATAAATAAAATCTGAACAATAAAATAAAAGATGAGATAAAAGAACAATAAAATCTGATCATTTAGCAACTTATGTTGTTGTGATTATATATTTTGTTTTAACCTTGTTGAATTGAAGTTTTAATGCATACATTTCAGAAAAGCGTCACTAAACTTATTTAGCATGCATTTTCAATGATAAAATAGTGTTAGGAAAACATTTCAGACTCCGTGTTATTGGTCAGAATGAGTAAAGGTGGCAATGTGAAAGCAAAACTGAACATTTAATCTGCATCCTGCTGTATGCTGTCCATGTCCTGAAACTGTTGTGAGTTAATATTGACCTAGCTTAATACAGGGTGTCATTGTTGTCAGATATGGTTGAAGCCTGCCTGATTCTGGCTTCTCGCGAAACAAACACTCAGACTGTCTGAAGTAATTACAAACACTGTTTAAGCTGGTTGCTAGGAGTTTGTTCACCGGTTACATGCTCAAAACAGACACCTTAGAAATGTCTCAAAGAAATGAAGAGCTTTCATTGTTCTTTAGCAGATATTGTCATTTCAACTGGAATCTTTCAGTCTCTTACTCAGTATTACCCACTCTGTCATGTAAATATGAACTCCACAGCCACATCGCTCTCATATATCTTTAAGACAATTTCAACTTAAAAAGTAAGGTGAAATAATGGGGTGTCTTTGGATGTCGGGGTGAGTTAAATGGCAGCATATAAGTACGCAGTTATGGTGTGAAATAAACTCAAAAATTTGTAGTTTTTATTCGTAGTTCTTCTTTTAAGGTCCTCTTTGTCCTTTTGTGAGTCACACTTCTGTTTGTGTATCATCTCTCTCAGTTTCAGAACTGAAGAAACTACAGGACGATTGTTATGAAACAGTTTCCCGTAATTTCAAATCCTCTTTGAAGGAAGTGTACAGAAAAGTATCTTTCGTCATGTTTCTCTGATCTCTATTTGTCTTTGCCATCCTCTTGTCTGCTTTTCTCCCTGGCCGATCCATATTTTCTCCTCCTGACCTCAAGCTGGTGTCAGCCAGGTTTCTGGTGCCCAAGTTGCTCATGACAATAGATCATCTGTGTGTTTGGTGTTATGTCCTAAATAATACATGCAGCGCAAACACTGCGACACAGTCCGCTCTCAAGCCCGCAGGCCAGTTTCTGTGTGTTTCTGTGTGCAGGAGTGTGCCTGTGTTTACACCAGCTGAGAGTTTATGAAAAACCAGAATGAGGGGAAGTGTGCCCAGCCCGCTCCTTCACTGATGTCCCCAAACAGCATGGATATGGTGGTGATAGAGAGGAGATTACACTGACAATAGGCTTTGAGGTGAGAGGATATCTCAGTTTAGTAAACGTACGCGCACAACATTGAAACGGCTGCATGTGGAGACCCACCAGCACCTGCTCCTTATCACCCTCACACCTATCCCAGTTGTTTGGATACTAAATAAAGTCGCCGAGCGAGTGTCCAAATACCATCATCCTCTGTTGTTTTTCAGATAAGACAAATAGAATTTTTCATGGTGGGTTGATGATACAAACATCGAAAAAGGAGAGAGTCCACAATTGGGGGACTTTTTGCAATTTATCACATGTGAGAAAGAATATTTCAGACTGTTATCTCAGAGTCACAGACCTGTGGCCTAGGTGACTTCTTCTTTTCACTGGTTGCAACTTTTTGTCTGCCTTTGCAACTAGCATGAGCAGAAAAGCTAATTTTGTCAAGTCACGATGTCCTGACTGTGGCGAGGTCATGCAAAAGAAACCACTTTGAAAGAAACATTTAAATTGATAGTAGAAATATGTTAAGTTTGACATCATCCAGTGGGAAAACATACATTTGATGTCCCTTAAATGACTAATTGTGCCAAATAAGATCAATTTTGTGTTTTTCATTTATAAATTATGCAACTTATTTTAAAAGCTGCATCTTTAATCCATGAAGGCTAATAAAGCGTAAGGTTTCTGTCAACATTTTGCTACTCCACAACACCAAAAACACTGACCCTGTACTCAGCTGAACTCTGAGTTTTGCTCTACCAGCCAAACAAACACAGCAACCCCAGTAACTGCTATCCTAGCACCAACACAACCCTGACAACTCAAACACGGCATCCCACAACAACAGTTTGACACCCATTGCTCACCTGTTAAGACACACAGAACAGAGCAGATGTACAGCGCCGTTCTTCTGGTGTCCTCCATGGCATCTTATCCTTTAGGAATATGTAGGACTTCTGACTGGCAGGCAAGGAGTGAGGGATGTAGGACGAAGGAGAGAAGAGGAAGAGGTGGTGATGGAGGAGGAGGATGAGGAGGAGGAGAGAAATGTGACTGGTTGTGGTGACAACATTTGCCAGGGAAATAAGAGGAGCTACAGTAGCTTTCCTGCTGGCAGCTATAGGCCCCTCCCATGTGACACTGGGAGCAAAGAAGAGGTCCACCTGGATAACACACACATAAAGAATTCCCCTTAGGGTGAGGCTCTCATTCTGTAAAAGAGAAACTGAGACACAGAAAAAAAAGCAAGTTGAGATTTTCTTTACATTATGGTGCACCAGCTGTCTGCTGCTTCAGTGCCCCTGGCTGTGAAACAAAACTTCCAGCTCCTCACATCACTTTGCTTTTTTTAAGCTACAGTGCTGTAAGGGGACACTACAGTCAGGAAAAAGCTATTTTACCTGGAATAATGCTGTAAGGCTGGAAATAAAAGGACAAAAATGCAGAGACTGATACTGGTGTAAAACTGGCTGAGGAATGCAGGTGCCTTAAGGTAAAAACTTATCAATGTGATATAAGTTTTTTTATATATATATATATTGCTTACACCCCTCAGGGAAACATGGTGGGACAAATGTTCCCAAATTTAGAGAAAAAAATTTGTAGTTAATTCTTATTTCACCAATTATTTATTGTTAAAAGAAACGACAATTTTAGCCTACGTTATAAGCCTTAAAAAATACATTTTAATTGATTTCCATGTGAAGACATAAGTATGGATATTTCTTTCTTTCCTCTAAAGACACTAGAGCTAGAGTCCATGAAATGAAGGTTGTTGGGAGGTATGGCTGAATCAAATAATGACACTACCTAAAAATGACCTATCCCATGTGTTGAATTTATGAGAATAAATAAGAGAAGATTTGTTTTAATTACTTAAAAAGTGGCATGTTAAGCATTTAATGTCCACCATTGATTTGTGCAGATGAGATTTTTTTTTCCCCTCTCTACTTCTTACCATCCTCTGAAAGAGTGTAGTTAGCTTGGAGCTGACCTCCAGAGTAAATGAATTAGACCATTGTAAGTTGTATAAATAAGTGCCTAGTCTAGGGATGGCACCATTAAATAAACAGATTTTTTTCCTGTCAAGCAGTCATTCATGGGATGCTTGCTTACAAAGAAAACTAATGTCACTTCTTTTTTTAATTATCTAAATGAAATATTCGTCATTCAGAACACATGATTTGGCCAATTTGATATGAATTTCTGCTTGTATGTGCTAAGTGTCACTTTTTGGTCCATAGTTTCAACATCTAAAATATTAAAAATATTCATTTAATAATATACCTTTTAAAGTAGGTTTTTTTCCAATCAAAGACTAAACTTTATAGATTCCTGATTCCAGTTTTTTCTTTTTTCTAAGAGAGTGTGCAAGCTTCCTTTGTTACCTGTAGGTGGGGTCAGTGCATCATACACTGAATGTCTGCCAGTGGCTGCCAAAATAATCTTAACACACTCCTAAAAATTAAACCTTATGGTAAATTTTTATCTTTTTTAAATAATATTATTGTTATCTTCTTTTTTTTCTTTTTTTTTCGATATGTTTGTGTTGATTCTGTAGCTTTGTTCTTTTTTTTCTTTTTTTTTGGCTGTTTCTTTAGACGGTTTTGTTACAAAATTATTGTTACAAAATAATTAGTAACATTTGGTATTCCTGCTAGGCAGTTCACTCCACTCCAATTAAAGAGCAGCAAGTAAAGAAAAAAATATGTAAGTTGTGCATTTTCATTCAACATGTGACAACCTATTGTCATAAGACCAGGGATTATTGAGAAACAAGCAGGGCTTACCTAATAGCTGAGGTAGGATGTTTTGGTTTATACTCTGACCTTTTGACATGACTCCTGGCTGGTGACTAATGAGTTAGAAAAGTACATCCGCCCCTGGCTGAAGAGCTCATGACAGAAGAAGTGAAGATAATAAAAAACAAAGCCTAAAGTCTTTGACAGTTGCAGTGTGTATGTTCATTGATGAAGGAATCATTTGATGCCTTTAATCCTCTAAGAGCTATCCCTCGCCAATATACTATCAGTTGGACCTTATTGAATCAGTTTTAGTATCTACAAAGCTTGGTTGCAGTATGGCATGACCTTGTACACTTCTTTTAGACCACCTGTCCAAAATCTAGACACACCAGCTGAGTGACACATCCACACAACCCCTAATGGGGGGCTTCTTAGTGTACTAAAATGTGTCACATTTTCCATTTTCAGCCTTGCAGACTATTTATGTAACATTTCAGGACAACTCTGCCCCTCTGAACCGCTCATCTCCTGAAGCCTCCAGCTGCTCCTCCACCCTCTCATCAAGTTATTTTGTTCTCAAGTCTACCAAATAAGTCTTTTAATACACCTCACCCTTTTTTGTTATGCCTTTGCTTTGCTCTTTTTTTCTCCTCTGCAAAATTTTATATTTGTGTTGTTCTTACCTCTCATATCTTCTGTGGTTTTATTAAACTTTTCCCTTCTGTTTCATTCCCCTTACTTCTAGTAGCCTTGGCCTCCAGCTGCAGATGCTCAGTGCAGACACAGCACACAAGCCCACATCAAGGCCATGCTATTGGCATATGACCGTGCGTGTGTGTCTGGAGCAGTCGTTATAGAGAGGCCGCATAGGGTGTCTCAGGCCTGCTGCAATATGCAGGCTCCCATATGTGTTATTTTCACCATTTCACCGTGGTAAAAAGAGGTAAATATAGCTCTGCTGTAACGCAAAGATGAGAACACATATCGATGCAATCCGCCTATTATTTTTTTTATTAGGCTTGTATGAAAACTTACAAACACTTCATATATACATAAGTGTGAGCATAGGCTGAGGTTGTTGATTTGAGGATGTCAGTAGCCTAACAAAAGAGAAAGTGGGGTTAAGTGGAGCAACGAGGCAGTTAAGAAAAGGGGTGGGAATGTCGGCATGGCCTGTGAGTGATGTGATTGGATGACAAAGTCTCATTCACTCAGATTTATGAGTGGGAAACATAGAATGTTGGACACGCTGCACAATATGTGTGTGTGGGTGTATGAAGGCGCATGTTTTCCCTTAAGTTCTCATGTGAACGACAGTTTTTACTGCTGCACTGCTGAACCTTTTTATCACACTGGATCTGATGTGCTGTCGCCTATGTGGAGTGTGTGTGTCTTCATGAACTGACTGTCTGTCTTAGAGTGCACAGACTGAATCAGTGTGAATCTTGAAGAATGCCTCAGCATTCTCCGGCCACAGTCATCCAAAATAGTGTGAGAAATGTAGGCAGTGTGTGTACACACGTTGTCTTCAAAGCAGCATGAATGCCATTTCAAGAAGGCCTATGTGTGCAGTTGTGTGTGTGTGTGTGTGTGTGTGTGTGTGTGTGTGTGTGTGTGTGTGTGTGTGTGTGTGTGTGTGTGTGTGTGTGTGTGTGTGTGTGTGTGTCTGGTGGCAAGAGCCTCACCCCTTTAACGCATTCCACTATCTTGCGCCCACGCACTTGCCATGTGACCTGCAGTCAATGACAGGAAATAAGCCGATGTCAAATCCTGCTGCCCACAACCCAGATCCTCTTCTGCTTCCAGTCAAAGACGAAGCTGTGTGTGCTCACACAACACACCCACACAACACAAAGCTCAATGTAAATCTATAGGAGCAGAGTGGTGTTTTTATTCAGCCTTTGTGGGGGGAATTTTTTACCCATTGACACTGCTTGAGTAGCTGCTTACTTAATTCAGAGAGAACAAATCCTCATTCACCCTGCATGCAAAAGTATCTGTCAATGGCAAGTGTAGCACTGATAACCTTTTCTGAGCAGTTGTGTTTGCATAGTTTACACCCATTTTTACAAAGACATATTAGTGTGTTTACTTTACTCAAGGCTAGAGCGCCACAGAGAGTCTGAAAATCAAAGATTCTTACTCAGAACAGACATTTTTCTGTGACACAGAATGTGTCATGCTGGGAGGCAAAGAAAAAGAAAGTGTTTGAGCCAGACATGACGACTTTAGTATGTCTGCAGCGTAAGGTGTACATTGACTAAACTAGAGAAATAAAAGCGTAGTTATTCCACTGCAGCAGCTTTTGACTGATACTCCAGCAGAATTTATTTCAACACACACATCCATTAAAATAGGTGCTTACATTGCATGTGCGACAAACCAAACCAGTGTGCGTGTGTGTGTTTGTTTTTTGTTTTTGTTTTTTTTTTTTTTTCTGTGGGTGGATGCACATGCATGCATATGAAGTTGAACGGACACAGCCACCTTTATGTTCTTTCCAGCAGCAAACTGCTGGCTGCTGAAGCAGAGCATGAATCCAGACTGAAAGTCAGTACTCCCTTTGCTCAGGTCTGTGCTTGTCCTCTTCGCTTCGCATGGTCGTAAAGTGCAGGATAAAGGAAACAATGCTGTGCTTGCACCAATCCTAGGTAAAAGTTGACCAGCTACAGTAGCTGAGTAATAACCTCAAGTAACTTGAGAGCAAAAGGTGATATACCCTGGCAAACACCAGCATCCCAACATACCTCTTGCACTCTCAAAGACCACCTCATTCTCCTTCCTAATGTGGTACAAGTATCTATCATCACCACACATAAACTAAACAGTGGCTTCAGATATGTACCACTATACAGGTCTCCAGTGGAATATATACCAGTGCAGCAATGCCTGATGTATGGTTCTCTCTCCCTAGAGATATCATAATAACTTTTTTTTTCTACCAACAGATGGTAGATTCATGAGATTACATATTTCCTGTGAATAAGAGAGATGTTGTAATAACTGTATGAGCAGCTAGATGGGATCTCATACCCAAAGTATAGTAAATAAGACTGTGAGGGAGCTGCAGACACCACCTCACTAAGCAGGTGCTCAGTATGTCGTTAAACACACACGTACGCTTTATGCACCTTGATGCCATTTATTTGTGTTTCTTTGGTTTTGTTAATGTATTGATCCAATAAAGATGGATCATTTGGTTGGTTAATACATTAATTTGGTTTATTTTCAGTATATGTGTTGGTTTGTCTCTAATCTCTCTCTCTCTCTCTCTCTCTGAGGTGGTTTGGAGATCAGCACTATCATGGAGATACGCCCATGAGAGTTGTTAACCAGGGCCTGGTGTGCTTAATTGGCTTGGATGGCACTAACCAAGTGGCCAGAGGAGAGTGGGGAGGTTGCGGAAGTAGTAGTTTATTTTCATTTTTACTTTAAGTGGTTTTGTTGCTTTAAGTAAATGGTTTAAGAGGGATCTAATTGTGTATTTTGTGGGGAGGTGGTGTAAGTTAGTTTGTAGTGAATGTTT
Organism: Melanotaenia boesemani; assembly: GCF_017639745.1. NCBI lineage: Eukaryota > Metazoa > Chordata > Actinopteri > Atheriniformes > Melanotaeniidae > Melanotaenia > Melanotaenia boesemani. Next base: position 13,343,856 of record NC_055698.1, on the reverse strand, counting down.
TTATGGGTCACAATTGTGAATACACTCCTGTTTGTAACTGAATGGTTTAGGCCTTAGCCTTTATATACTTAGAAAAGAGAGAAGTGGATGCTGGATGTATGTGACATATGATTAAAAACCCTGAGCTCAGTCAAGATTGGAGTTGGATGTGTTTTTTCCCCTTTTTTCTGGTGCTATACCTCGGTGGATGTTAGCATGTACCATGTCACACGCTAGCAACCAGACATCAACACACAGGCCATTTTGTGCATATACCATGGTGGTAGCAAACAGTGGTAGGTGCGACCATACTGTTAATTTTTTAGACACATTACTTTTATTTCAGTTAGTTTTTCAAGATTTTTTTCACACTAGTTTGGATGCAGTGCTGTTCAAGTGATTTCTCTGTGTACTTTGGACTCTTTCAAGACTGTCATGAGGAGTTTTCTTGGCAACAGACAAGCTGTTTACCAGTGGATTAACTGATTAAGCGCTCCAAAATCAAAATAATCAGTGAAATAACACACCAAATTCTAAACAAGTTGAAGAGGAAGTGAAGAGGATGCAGGGCACTGACGAGGCAGAGAGGAAAAATGGTGGAAATTCAAACTCGTTCTAGGATCACAGACATATCTCTAATGTGTCTGTACACTGCTTTAAGACTATATGCACAGACCACAACAAGAAAATCAGTGGAGAGCTAAAGGGAGGTGGATTTGCCATGAATTCAACCACCTTTGGTGCCATCATGAACATGTCACTTTAGAGGAGAACATCTGCACCATCAGAGTTCACATATCTACACAAAAGTGCTGTCTTCACAGTATCACCTACATTGCTCAGCCTTATCACAAATGACTGTGTCTTTTAATGCTCCTGTCTTTGACAGTGGAGCGAGACATATCTCTATTTTTCTTAAAAAATGTCACATTTGTTGGTAGATATGTAAGCGGCCTTACTATCAACCGAGTTGTCACAAAACCTGCAGCAGTTTGGGGACTTGATCTCCTTCTTTGAATGTGTTTGCACTGTTCAGCTTTCCACAAAAATTTTGGAGTCACTTTTTTTTCTGGTCATCCTCAGCTTGATACCTTTCAGCAATTACTGTGTTTTTAAACATTAAATTTTTTGTTGTTTGCAGGTTTTTTGGAACAAATCAAGCATAGGGGTAGACCAGCATCATTGTCAATAAATGTGTCCACACAGACACATAGTCTATTTTCCTCCAGAGTCAGTGAGAAAGGCCTGAAGAGCCACGTGCAGCTCAAAAGCCTTGGGTTGCAGACCCCTACCCTAGTCTAACCCTTGACTCCAGCTCCTTCATTTTCTTATGTTCCTTCAGCCAGTGATGGCTCTGTAAGTTTTAAAGACTTTTCAATGTCAGGGGTCATACTTGCTGGCCCTTGCAGTGTCTGGGTGAGTTTCAGGACCATTTTCAGTGTCCGCATATTTAGGGCTCTTTGAAAAATTTTCCTTTAAATCGGTTCCTGACAGCTAGACCTGTCTACATAGAGTTGTGTCAGCAACGGTAAATGGTCTGTACGCATGTACCAGTGCGAACATTGCCAATGGGTTCTTTGAAGAGTTTTATGACCACGTATAATGCTTGTCTTTATCAAAACTTGACATTTTCCGTGGATTAAATGTAGTTTGGAGGATGCGTTATTCCTAGCAGACTTCTTAAAGTAAAAACACACAAGAGTGAAATAGAGGATAAATCCTGCTTGAAATAATCAGCTAGTTATCAGCTTAGTATGTGTATCCTAGTGGTCAAAATCGGAACTGCAAGACAATTGAGAAAGGCGTTGCACCATAGATTCATAAGCGTTTGTGATTCCAATTATTTAACCCCTTGACATCTGTTGTGACAAATTAATGACAAAACTATTTCTGGCCTTTGTTTATTTAATTTCTTTATATCTAATTAATTTGTTTTATTTATTTGCTTTAATCCACTCTTTTTTATGTAATCATTTTTGTTTTATTTATAACTTTATTTATTTATTGTTACGAATTTATTTAATATTATTTTCCTGTATTTATTTTGTCTTTATATAATGCTAAATAAATTTCTGACAAGGACCAGAGGGCGGGAACACATTACACCAGTTTTAAAATTGCTGCATAGGCTCCCTGTATATTTCACGGTTGATTTTTAGTTTCTTTTAGTTGTTTATAAATGTCTTAATAGTACTGGGCCTTCTTATTTATCTTACCTGCTTTTAAATTATAAGCCCTCGCGGACGTGAGGTCCTTTGGTAGCGGCTTTTTTGTTCTTCCTAAAGTAAGAACCAAAACATACAGTGAGGCCTCGTTCCATTTTCACGGCCCTCGTCTGTGGAACAGCCTGCCAGAGAACCTCAGGGCTGCAGAGACTGTTCATGTATTTAAAAAGAGGCTCAAGACCCACCTTTTTAGATTAGCTTTTAACCTAATTTTATTTCATCTTAATTTATTTTATATCATTTTATTTCATGTTAATTTATTTAATTTTATTAAATTTTATTACTATTTTAGCATATTATTTTATGAAGTCCTTTATGTGTATATTTATATTGCTGTCCTTGGTTGTTCTTAATGTTTATATAGTGTGTGCTTTTAAACTGCTATGTTATCCATTTTGGTGTGTGAAGGCTTGTTTTATTTTAATACGCATGAATTGTTTTCTATCATGTAATGCACTTTGTGTTGGCTTTGGCATGAAAAGCGCTTGATAAAATAAAGTTCGATTTAATTTGTCTTCGAAACCTCAAGTTATTTGCACTGATGTCGACCCTGTGGCCTTACACCCACTCAAACTGGTCCCTACACTGCCCCTACCAGTTATTCGCGTACTGCAGCTTGTGAGCACGTAGCATAAATTTCTGAGGATGTGCACAAACACTTCAAACAATGCAAAATATGTGAGACAGATATGACAAACACATGTAAGCTTAATTAAAACCAAGTAAATTTTTGGCCTGAGTTGGCACTCACCTAGGAGTTAAGAATTTGTGTAAAGAAAATTGCCATTACTGACTAAAAACAAACATGGATGCTGTCCAAAACTACATTATTATGACATATTCTAGATTTATTTCAACAAAATAAATCATGGTTCTCTGAGAAATACCTGTTCAAATCCCTCTTTTCATCCTGTTTTTTTCCTTCAGCAGCCCCAAAAATTCCCAAATCTTCCCAACATGCTTCCAGTCATGCTCTGACTGCATATCAGTCATATGTATGACATAACACTATAATAAAATAAACACTCAGTTCATCTAAATAGGAAAATTAGCCTCTGCATTTAACTCATCCGTAAATTTACTAGAGCCCAAGGATACATCCTTACATATATATATATATATATATATATATATATATATATATATATATATATATATATATATATATAAAAGAAATAGGAATTTAATTCCTTGTTTAAATTGTGTACAGACAAATGAAAAGTAGCGAGATTTTGGTTGTGCTGAGAGTTGTAGCAGGAACTCTCTACAAAATTCGTAACTCTAGCATCAAACTGTATGATGAGCCATTCTCTCAGGAACATAAGAAATATATTTGATTTCCAAAACTTTTTTGTTCAGATTTAACTGTGCGGACTTCATCGACTCTCTGGGTAAATATAACTGCCCACAATAGCAAGTGGCAGAAGAAGAATTGGTTCAACGTTATAATAAAGCTAGTTGACGTCACTCTGCTGTCATTTTTCTCATGTCCGACGGGTGAAACTTCATCAAACAGACAGCAATTTAAAGCTCCGGCAGATCCATTAAAGGCCCCAATCAACAAGTGTCAGCTTGGGGTCAGGCGGCAAGCCGAGGCTTCCTGTGTCTTCCTGTTGTGGGCAGAGTATTCTGGTGAGACTGGTGAGTGAACCTCTGGTGCCTGGCTGCTGTTCATTAAGAGTATTAATGATTAACTGAGAGTGCTATTGTCCCCCTGGGCCCAGCTGTCCCTCCTCTGCCGTTGATCCACTCCGATGCCTCTGGGCCACTAAACTGGCTCCATTCATGTGCTAAAGTGACAGCTGCTCCTCACATTCCACAGAAAATTAACTACAGGCACCGGAAAACAAGCTGGGAGAAAATAAATAACATTTGACAGATTTGCTTTGTCTATTTCTTAAGGCACGGATTGGCAATGAAAGGGTGGCTCGGAAGGATTATTTCAAGCCTGTACGACAATAGTGAAGGATGCAGACGGGAAGAGATAATGTTTGCTGTGTTGGCACTTAGTCATTTAAGGGATAAGAAACAAATTAATGCAACTTTACTGGTGTGGTGAAAGCCATCAAGCAACATGTCAATATATAGTAAGTAAAATCTGTTCAAATGCTAATTCTTGTTATAGTTAGTGTTTCATGAGATAGAATCACAATATAATGTGACTCCAGGTGATGTGTTTTACATGGAGAGAACTTTGACTGGCCTTTTTAGAAAAATGTATCTATGTGATACCATAAGTGGAATTTGGTAGAAAATAAAACTTTTGGCTTTTAATTGTTAACATGCCTAAAGTAACATCCTTTATTCAATGCATGCACATTAGCATTGCGATTGGTTGCATAGCAACCTAGTATTTTGGCAACAATATCTGAAAAAGGAAAGGGACAGTCAGCAATATCAGTAATACACACTTGTATCTGTGCAAGATGATCTGTGCTGGATTGTTTTACAATATGCGTTAAGAAATCTGATTCGTTTTATCTCACCGCAGTGAGGACTTTAATTAGCCCTTGAAAGCACCGCTGGTGTTTCATTGGCATCTGCAGCTCTTATATGTGACAAACTGTTATTCTTTCACCTGGGAACACTTATCCCGTCTGTCCTGTCTGTAATCAGTTGAGTGGTTGCAGATACTGTATGTGGGTGTGCAGGTCTATGTTACTAGAGAGCCTTGTTTTCTTGTATTTGCACCAACATTCCTTGGACACAGGTGGGATTAAATTACTTTCAATTAGAGGGTCTCATAGGCCTCTTTTTTTATAGTTTTGCACAAGTAAACAAATATTTTTAATTACCAGCTTGAGTTTCCTTGCATTAACATGAGAATGGACAAAAATAAAGAAGCCACTTGACAAAGCAAAGGCATAGTCCTGAAGTTATATCTGGTGGGTAATCTTTTTAATAAATAGTTTGGGTTAAACCAGGCAGAGGTGTGACTCCAACTCAGTAAAATTTTTGAGGTTGTAGTTAAGAGAGAAGCAAAGTAATTCTCCTCATGCGTGAGTGATCAATGTGTCGTCAGGTCTACGACAGTCTAGTTCCTCGTTGCTGAATTTGCAGCATGTCAACACAAATTTTGAGATATCTCCTCTTGCAAAACTATTTTTCTGGCTGACAAAACACTCAATGCTATAGAGGGTTTATATTATGCTAAAGGTATGTGTGATCACTACTTAAAATCAACACACTTGGCAGACAGGAAACTGTATTGCCTTTACCTTTGCTCTAAAATCTATCTCTTATAACAAACCTCTTCCTTGTTATTGCATAACCAAGACACGTGAATAGATAAATGAAAGTCAGAACTAATTGACACATGCTGCCTACTGGTTTAGGATAGCATGACTCATTTATGTTTCTATTTTTTTAAGTGAGGTTTTGCAGTAGAAGAAGTGGCAGCACATTTGTCTTTTAATGCAGGAAAATTATGTAACCAGGCAACATGGCCAGTTTGTAAAATCACCTCAAAATATAATCTGTGTCCTGGTGTCATTCATTTTTATTTTTTAATGACAGATATATAAAAGATGAAAGGTCCTTGTTTAGAAGTTGGAAGTTGTAGGGGAGTTACACATGGCTTTTCAAGCCTTTTCCTTGTGAAACTTTTCTCGACTAGTGCTATTTACTGCTTGATTAAGATAATGGAAAACATCACAACTTGACTTAAATAGTACTTCTTACAATTTCTATCACAGTTGTGAAATCCCTTTTTAAATCCTATCTGTTTAAATCCCAAACATAGTGCAGACATGTAGGAAATCTCCAAATGAAACCTTATTACATATAAAGCATGTAAAAGTTGTATGGTGCACAAATACAAGTTTTCTGCTTTTGGCTGTTTTCTGTTTAACATGAAGCAAGACTGAATAAAGAAACTGAAAATAAATATAACTTCTTAACATCATGTGTGGAGGGACATAAATTGTTAACAATGTGTTAAATTAACCTGCCTGTAACACTAAAAACAGCAAGTTTTTAGTCGTACTCATTACACGTATGACAGTCAGATGGTTGGTTTCTGTTAGCGAAAACGCTACTGCTCTTCCGTAAGGCTGGAGAGTGATTCATAGTGTTTTCAGACATTGTTTTGTGTCCGTTATGCTGGTTAATGACCCATCATACTGTCCAGCAGCTTGAAAGATGGGCACGTAGCTTCATATCCAGCTCTACTTTTGCCCAAATGTTTTTTTGTTTGTTTGTTTGTTTTGTTTTTTTTTTTTACTGTTGCAGAATTCCTTCTTCTCTTCTTTAAGCTGATTGATTATGTAGTCTGGCGTTCAGCTTTTGTCTGTTGATGACTTCACCGTTTACAAAAAAAGACCACTATTTTTTATCTCCAGTCGAGGGCTGACTTTTCAGTTTCTGAACTAACTTTTTGTCCTGTCTGAACACGCTGGACAGTTCAAAATTATGTTTTTGAAACCAAGAAAGAGCCCTGCCGGAGTGAAAGGGTAATCAGAGGACTGAAACCAAGATCTGCTTACATATTTTAGAACATCTGTCACCAAAACTATACTGTATATTCTTCTAACCCTAACAACCTAGCTTAACAACACAAAGTCATAGGGAAGTGGAACAACAGTTCTACATTTAGTTTAGTTTCACCACCACCTCCGCTGTCCCCCATACAGGGAGGTGTGGAAGTCATATGTCTTCCACAACATCAGTGAAGGCACTGGTGAGGTAACTTACAGTTAGATGCAAAGAGATTGAAAACAAAGTGCACAAAAAAAAACATTGGAGCAGGTGCATGGACTCACTTCGGGGTGAAGCTATTTATCAAAGAGCCATGGTTGTAAAAGCCACATTCTTACTAAGTCATGAAATAACTGGAATGTGAGTCTGAAACCATAGATCTTGTCGACATGGCATGGATTATTTCTTACAACTCTTTTCTTTCTCCTGGAAAAGAGGAAAAAGATTCCAAAGCAACTTAAGGTTTTAAAGAAGGATAAATTAGCTTCTGAAGGGGAGCAGATGTTAGCTAGAAGTCTCATTTAAATGTTACACTGATCCTCTGTTTAGGTTTGTGTGTGTGTGTGTGTGTGTGTGTGTGTGTGTGTGAGTCTACAGTTGTGACCACATGAATTTTTATGTGACTGTGTCTGCACGTGGCTGCGCATCCAGCACAGCCCTCCCCATCGGCCGAGGTGGCAGGTGTTCCTGTGTCCCCTAAAAGAGCATGTTTTTATGTCGCCTCCTCAAGTTAGTGGCTTGGTTGCCATGGGGATGCCCCAACAGAAAGAGGCTTGTATCTAGGGGCCAGTGCTGGGGAGAAGAGGAGGACAGGGGAAGAGGAGAGAAGCGGTTTACTTGCACTTCACCCTGAGGAAAATAGGGGATCGATTCAGATACAAAACAGAGTCGGATTGTCAACTGGCATCATGTCGGCTTCTGTCTGTACACTCAAAATATCACTAAAATATTAAGCTGCTGATGTTTCATCTAAATTACATGCAACATAGCAGACTAAGTGATGCTTGTAAATCCTAACAATGGGATCGGGAAGTTTAAAAGGCATCTGATATCACATATCCTATCGGTTTTCTCCGCAGGTGTGACAGCTGTTTGCCTAAAGATGTCTGCTTATTATCACTGTACTCTATGCCTTGTAGCATGGACATCCCCCTCTATTAAGGTGGGACGCTGTGTAGACAGGACCACAACCAGTCTCTGCTATTCTCTCTGTAAATCCTCTACTGTGTGTGGGTGGTGAATGTAAGTAGATCTGGGACAGACTGGGAGTCACCTGTCTCTTGGTGGCCTCTCTCATCCCCCGCGGGAGGGCCATAATTCTCTCTTGGCTGGGCTGATCAACAGCTGCCATGTGAACACACACACATACACGCACCTTCACATATGCTAAGAGGCATAATAGCAAATGGATTCAGACTCATAAATGCATACCTTGGAGTCAGAATGAAAGATTAACATAGATTCTTTTGAGTGCTGAAAAGCAGAAAAACATGGCAAAAAGCTGATCTTAGTACACTGATGACGCCTTAAGATCACTGTAAAGGTTTCATATTGGTGAGCAATTTGATGCAACTGGTTCCAACAGTTTTGTTCTGAGGGGGCTAAAATGCCTGTTCTTACAAGTCTGGGAAATGCTAACTTAAAATTAATAAAAAAATAAATAAAATAAAAAGATTTTCATGTTATGCCAGCAATTTAATGAGGATTTTAAAGTGTTTAGGCATTTGCAATTTTAGGCCAGTAAAGAAATAATATTAATAATAATAGTAATAATAATAATAATAATAATAATAAAAACAAAACTTAGGCATTTTCATACAGGTGATGCCAAAGCGTGATGGATGGTTATCAAGATTTGACAGAAATGCATCATCAATTAGAATGTGAGGTCAAAACGAGCTGATGATCTTCACTTTAACAAATATGTAAGAAAATAACATTAACATTAAAATAACATACCCCGAGTAAGGGCAGGAAGGTCTTTGCATATTTTCTCTCTCTACAGTGCAGAATATCATTCAGTCATTCAAGGAATTTAGAAGACATTCAGTTCATAAATAGACAAGCTTGAGCTGGAAACCTGTGAGCTTCGATCAATCAGACTGCACTGAATCAAGAACATTCACTCCTTAATTGCTGATATAAACACATGGGCAATGGATTATACTGGAAAAATCTTTGTCAAGCATTAAGATAAGTCACAACTGCCACTTAAAACTTGTTTAAAAAAGAAACTTTACGTTAATCTTGTCCAGAGGCATCTGAGATGGACCATCACACAGAGGAAAGTGGCCAGACCCAGCAAGCCCAGTATGCCCCAGACCAAAGATGAAGGGACCTGCAAGTCTTTCCTTTCCCCAACAAAGAGTGTGCAGAGAATTTTAAAAGCAAATGTGTCACTGCTGTTGCACTTAAAGTTGCATTTGCAGCAACTATCAACCTAAATAAAACCAGAAACACTGTCTCTTGATTAATAAGGATAAGCCTCTGGGAATAACTATTTTTTTTTATCCAAAATCATTTGCAAATGTCACTGACTCTTTCAGAAAGAAATATGATTGGGTGGAAACTAAAGGCCACTTCCTATTAAAGTTCTTAAGATGAATTATTATCTTAAGTTCTTAAGTTATTAAGAACTAAACATATATTAAGTTCATACTGTCTGTAATTATGTAAAGGTCAAAACTAAATATAGGAGCAGAATTTTCAGTATTGAACGTTTTCTGATTTTGATTATTTAAGTCCTTATCACTTCTTTCTCTCTGCTGTTTCTGTTTTTATGACTCTAGAGAGCATCATGAAACATGTAATAACATGAAGTAATATTTCTCACATATATCAACACCGTCTGAGTCGCAAAACTTATAAAAAAAATGTGATAGTACTTCAATCAGCCCATAGGAAACACATTATGTAATGAATTGTTGTGGGTTTAAAACTGTCTTTATAATGTGCATAACAATTGTAAATTAAATATTCATCCTTAATTTGATCAATTCCCAACAACTGTGCCAAATTAACCAATGCAGTAACAGTGTATAACAATCATTTATCAGCAATAAAACATTTTTCCTGTCAAGCATATAACCCTACTTATTCATTTATCACAGCCAGATAGAGTTCAAATAAACTTTATTGTTACTTAACAGTGAATTATTTACATCTCAGCTCTCCAGTTTCTCTGTTTAATTAAGCTTTTTTTTTATTGTTTTTCAGTTGGTTGTTTCCATTCCAAGTTCATTTATGGGTTTACTTCGTAGAAAGCAAAGCAGAGCTTCCGTGTTATTTAAGCCCTTATCAGTCATGAATGAGCAGTTCTTTTCTAAATACCTCTGCTGCTTTACAAGCACAGAAATGAAGCTGACCTGCTCAAACCAGAGAGACTGTCAGGTCAAACAATTCAGGTATCTGCTACTGAAGTAATCTGACTTTCTAAAAACACTTTATATGACTTTATACTTTTTAAGACTAGATTTCTACATTAGTTTGAAAGGAGTCTTTGTTGAGCATGAGTTCCCACCCATGCTTTAACTCCAGTAATAACTTCTCAAGAAAACTCACCTGAAACACCTGTTGGCGTGTTTTTGGCAGAAATGCAACTTAGTTTTAACAATGAGACTTCTTTAGAAATAAAACAAAACATTCCCACCTCCTTTCCCTGGTAAACGGATGAAAAGCTGTTTCAATCTGTTTTCCTATCATACTTCAGATCTGAATTTTTTTTATTTTCATTAGTTTGTAATGAAAATTAACACACACACACACACACACACACACACACACACACACACACACACACACACATATATATATAAATAATCAAAAGGATAAATGATCAAATAGGTGTGATATTATATAACATTTAATGACATTACACAGAGGGATTTTTAATGTTCCAGGATGTATTTTGCTTACCTAAATAATTCACAATGTTTCAATAGCTTTAGAGAACGTGCATTTTTTTCGTTTGTTTGTTTGTTGTAGACAAACTCAAACCTTCCAGTGTTATCTAGCCTTCTATGGCTGCTATCTGCTGTGCTGTAGCATTGACCAGATTATTTATATCTTTGGATCATTTTCACAGTTATTAATAATAACATAATATAACATAATATAACTTAGATAATTATAATCAGGCCAGTTTAAATATGGTGCATGTATTAGTCCCAGATAAAATGACTGTTTTATTAACATATTTTACTCACATGAATTATGAGTTCTTCCTTTACCAGAGCATAAATAACTACAATTAAAATGCACAACAGAACTTAAGAAAGGGCTTCATGAACTGAACATCAGCCAATCTTGCAACAACAACCTGTGACTAACACGTATTATCAACATGTTTCTGTTCTAGTGATGTTGCCTGAAATGGCATTTTCTAAACATTAAACTATATTCTAACTATAATTTTCCCAGAGTATGATGTTCTTAATCAGACCACCCTGTTCCTGTCTATTTTCTGAAATGATTCCCCTGCATGAGTCCCATCAAGGTAAACATAAGACAAAACAGTTACTGAATAACTGATGACTGTAGGAGGAGATTATATAAAACAGTCAACACTTTTCTCTTTCATAAGGTGTAAGTGTGAATGTTTGTGGTATGCATCTCTCATCTCTATCCTGCACACAACTGATCTAATTGGTTTGTCCTCCTGCTACATCAGAGGTATGTCTGCTAATGTATTCAATCTGAGTGATGGCTCTCAGAGCTGATTTCACATAAACAATGATGATGAAAAAATGTAAATGCCCCCGTTTACAGTAATTGGTCTGGGTCCCATTGTTTGCATTGTGCCTATTATGATGTAAATGGTTTAAGTTTGGGGTTGCCCACAACGTTGGGCAGGGGAGATCGCCATAGATACTTCCATGTCATAATCTCCCATAGTTTTACCTTTTCAATGGAAATAAATGGATTCTATGAGCAGCATGGAAGACAAGTTTGCATGAAAATTATAGGATTGGGGGAATGACCTTCTTCTGATCTTCTGTGCATCTCTAATGCACGCCTTCCAATGAAGCTACAATAAAGGGGTTGGGTTACACGCCTGTAATTGGCTATTCATTGGAATAATCTGACATCAAGTCGTGTCATGTCTAAACCGTGTCCAGCAAAAGAGAGAGAAAAAAGTTTGTCAGAAGTTTTCAGACAAGCCTAAAATGTTTGCAATTGTAATGCTTAAATTTTACCCCACACTGGTTTTTTTTTTTTTCATAAATTATTTAGTTTTGCTGATAAAAGCTTTAAAACGTATCCACTTTAATTCTCCAAATAAGTTTGATGTTTAAAGTTAAATCTTTTGACAGTGACATTTATTTTTTTTTATTTAGCTATTTCTTTTTCAACAAAAAAGATATTCATAAATTTAAAATGGTAATCTTCTTGATCAAAATTTGTCACAAATCCATAAACAAAAATAATCGAATTATGAGGCTATATTTACAACAATAAACTAGCATTAATTATGTTAAATTCCTCACAATAGATCATATATTTTCTACACAGACAAAATTTCTGTGTTGTTTCGTGTAAAAATTCTTTAGAATTGGCTTGCAGTCTGAATGTTCCATCCTTTGAGCTGAAGCGTGTAATGAAGATGTTAGGAGATTATTTTTAAAAAAAAAAGGTCTGTTATCATTTAATCTGCCAGTTGCGCCCGTGGAATAGGGCAAAGAGCCAAGCCCCACGACCACCCGAGCAGAGAAGTCCCTCTGCCACAGATCAAGACACCAGGCCTTGAACCTGACCCTTCAGGGCCATCAAGGACGAGTGCGTCACGTTGCGATCCCGCTGGCGCATTGTTGCCAAAGGAGATCCACAAGGCTTTGAGAGAGATAGATAGTGTGGCCGGTGCATCCATCCAATAAAACCTCCTATCTCCCCTCCCCGTTCCCCGCGGTGCTCCCGGTTTTGACACAGCAGACAAAACCCGCAGAGGGGACTATGAATGGCAAAGCACCGAGGAGGCCGAGGGAGAGCAAAAAGGAGGCGGTGAGCCTTTGTAGTCGGGGAGGAATGCGGAAATGTCCCCGCTCCGTGTCAAACCTCTCTGAAGGGGGTCAGGCCACATTCAGCCGGCGTGGGAAAGCCAGGCAGAGACGGAGCTCACACGGGCGAGCGCGGCTGCAATTGCATAGGCCCATCCGCGGATATATGCAAGGAAAAAGAGAAGAAAGAAAGGAGAAAATCTAAAGAGGAGCGTGGTTTTGGAGGGCTATATCACGCGTTTTCCTTTGTCCTATGACCCCCCCTCTCCGAGCAATCCTCTTTTCCTCCACACCCCCCTTCCACACAAGTTGCAATGAGAGTGTGCGCAAGTTTTCGTACAGCCCTCCACCCCCTTCTCCTCCTCCCCCCTCGTTTGAGAGTTTCTGCCTGGGCTGGTGCAGTTTGAGGGATGGGGGGTTAGAGCCTGCACCGTCAACTACCTGTGTGGCCCCCGCATGGAGGACAGTGGACAGGGATGCGTTTGATGGAGGAGTTTTATCCGACACTCGAACGCCTCCTCAGCATTTTGTCTGGCATGCCGACGTTACGACATTTCACTGACAACACAAAACAAGGTAAAAAGAAGATAAAAAAGTGGGGGTATTTTTTTTTTTTTTTTTACTAAATTTGACACCAAAAATGTCTGTCCGAGGCTAGAAATGTCGCTTTACAACCCAATAACGTTTCAAACAGTGGCACGAGCAATTCGCCGATTTTGTTAGAATTTAGGCCATTTTTTATTACTGAGTCCACAAACAAATAAATTAGAAAAAATTCGGAGAATCATTCCTAGCTGATAAAAACACCATTAAAACTCAGCGAGCATACTGTTTTACACATTTATATTGATTTGGGGCGTTCAAATCGAGTTTTACTGTGTTTTATATGAACTGTTACTGAAGGAAGTTTAGACAATGCAGCACGTGCTCACAGTTTGGGACTCCTCAAACACAAACTCTCGATACAAGACAAGTTGTTTGCTAGTTCGCTATTTTGCTTACACAAAATAGCCTTCTTTGTTAGGTTTGTGCAGTTTTTGCGTCTTTTTCTATTAATTTAATGCACTTTACGACATTAGGAAAGCTCACGCGAACATAAACACCATTGCATGTGGAGTTAATTCTCCAATGCGCGAGGGAATTTATTTAATGCAAAGCTAGCTTAAAAAGGGGGTCAAATGTAGCTAATTTTAAATATTATTTTTTATATTTTTTTGTTAGTGGTAGGAGGACATGAGTTGCAATGCGTAATAGGAGGAGGAGGAGTGGAAGCTGGAACGCAGCTGTGCTTTTTTTGATAGTCGGAATAAAACATGATGACAGTCCTGTTAATGCCTACCTGGAACACTCTTTGACCAAATATGACAAAGATGGTATCTTCCTCCATCTGTGTCTCCCTGTCATCTAGGCATCGCATGTGCCAACTTTTTCCTGTGATTATGCCTTTGTGAGAAACTGGCTCGTCACCCTCTCCGGGATTCCCCGCAAAATTTTCAACAGGAGACGAGGAGAGAGAGAAAAAAAATCATCAAAAATGGACAGAGAAAATATTGGTACTCTATATGAGACTGTGGCCGAGATTGGAGAAGGCGCTTACGGAAAAGTGTACAAGGCCAGAGATTTGAAGAACGGGGGACGCTTTGTAGCCCTAAAAAGAGTTCGCGTCCAGACAGAGGAAGAGGGAATGCCTCTCTCAACTATCCGGGAGGTGGCGGTACTGAGGCAGCTTGAGGCTTTTGAGCACCCTAATGTTGTCAGGTGAGTGAAGGGGCAGAGGTGGGTAGTCAGCCCGCTGTGCATGTATATTTATGTATGTTTGTGTTTGAGAGGGGGTAGTGTGTGTGTGTGTGCAAGAAAGAGAGAGCGAGAATAACTTTATGTGTAACACTAAACACCACTTCCTTTTTGAGGGTCTGGTAACAACTGCAACTCAATGACCTTTATTGTAGAGCATTCAGGCTCCTCTGCTTATTCAGCATGTCATGCTCTTTTGACACTTTTCAGCACAGCATTATACAGGTAGCTGACAGCAGGCACACACACCTGTCAAACTATTTGAACATTGTATACTTCCTGTAAGAATGCATTAAAGTTGTGTTTTCGTGTACCATGTTTGGGGATGGGTAGGGTTGTAGTCGAGAACACTTGCCACATGTTTGGCATGACCCTTTTCTGTTAGAACCCTCTTGGTACATGGCCAATTAAATTAGATTATTGCTATGTCTTGCAATTTGTGGTTGTTATTAAAGAATCTCTCCAGGCATGTTTGAGGTTGTCATGTCTTAGAATGCTCATCTTTGAACCTGTTTAATAGGATGTTTCATTTAAAAGGTTAACTGGTAAGAAGCTCTTAAGAAAATGTGATGCTTACTTCATTAAAAAGTGAAGAATTTGCAAATATTTTATCAGTTCAAAACTGCTGGATACAAGATACCACCAGCTCCAGAGAGTATTTGTGTCAGTCTACAGTGCAGGTTTAAAGTTCCATGTGACACATTTTTGTAAACTGGCTTTTACATCTGGATCTGCCTCTAAACTACATTTGAATCCTGCTGGTTGCACACAGTTTAAATCCAGACACTTAGGAGAGCAAAAGAAAATGTCCTATATTGTAGCACATGAATTGGAAACTGGCCTGTAAGAATCAAGCTCTGCATGGAAAACTTTTTCACAGCAAACACTTCTCATTTAATTGACAGTGTTGTGAACAAAATCAATATAAGTGGAAAGATGCAGCAAGCTCAGAGTCCCATTCTTAAAAACTTCAATGAAAACTGGTTCAGGTGTCATAATTTTAATGGGAAAAGTGAGTGAGTTAAGAATTTTGTTTATTTAATTTTTAAGTCATAGACCTCACAATTTCAGCTTATTAAAACAAAGAACTAACAAAAAGGAATTATTAATATTATTTATTCCTAATTTCTGCAGGTTAATTTAGTAAAATGTAAATTAATTTACTATGGATATGAGCTCCCAAAATCGGCTATGGCTCTCGATCTTCAAATATTTAAAGAATCACATTCTAGCACCTCACTTTCTCAAACATGTAATGCAACAACGGTAGCCTCCATGTCTCAAAAAGCCTCAACAACACATATGAAAACGTCATCCTAAAGTTCATGGAGTGTTCATTCAGCTGAGGTTCATGATTTCATAAATATTGCAAACTGCAACCCATCAAACTGTCAGATATCATTTGCTTTTTTTTTTTTTGGTCATGGTGAAAACAGCTCCCATGCTGCTGCTGCATATGCATAGTCCTGCACTTTTCGGAATAACAGTTTAACAGATTTTCCAACTTGCCAGGGAAGTAAGCCTCTCTCGTTTATCTTCTCCTTCCGCGTCTCAATCACTGTATGCTGGCTCGCAGGGATTCCGCATTGGTGCTATTTGTCTCTTGCTGGCGGCTGTAGTTCCAAGATGGCAGACCGTCATGGCGCTTCCCTACTGGCTTACCCATCATATGTATAATCAAATAAAAAATTCTTCACTTACAACAATGTGTCAGATCATTAGCGGAGGTCATAATACACCAATGATAACACATGTATACATGCAGACATCGACATTTTTGGCCAATAAACAGAACATGTTACACAATGCCCCGTTAAAACTGCCAACAAAAATAAATTGTCACACATTTACCATCACTGTTTGGAAATGACTTTATTTATTTCAGTGTGATGCCACTGGTTTGATATATTTAATATAAAAGTATTATGTGCCTATAAATATTATTCAGTTCTATCAAAGTTCCCCCGAACAGGACACATAAACTCTTTCTGCTTGATTTTGATTTGATGCTTTAAAAAACACTGTTTTAAAAGGAGCGTCACAGTTTCTTAGTTCCACTCTTATTTGCTCTGCATAGAGTTGCCATTTTCTGCCAGTTTTGTAATGAATTGTTCATTTTCAGTTCATAGTCAGTGCGTCATATGTTGGCACAGGCCAAGGTCTGACCTTGTGCTTGTTTTATTATGAAATATTGAGTGCTTTGGGATTCAAGGGGAAGCTCTTAATGGAGAGATAACTAGTGCCCTTGTGCCTGTAACAGTAAATCCCCAATGCATCTGTTAATAATGAAGAGTTATTCTATTCTTCTCTTAAAGGGAAAAAAGGGCTGTTTGTAATCACTGGAGGATGGCGACATTAAACATAACATATAATTTTTTTTCTCTCTCTCTCTACTGTAAAATAATAATAAAAATAATAATATTAATAATTATTATTATTATTATTATTATTATATAGGATTTGTTTCTTTAAAACATGGCAAGAGTGGAAACAATCACAGAAAATCCACTATCCTAGCCTGCTAACCCATAACCAAGCAGTTTGGGCCAGGAAAAGGACATTGTGGGCCTTGTGTGCAACTCCAGGCAACCATTGGATGTTTGTAATGAGGTTCATTATTCATTCCATATGTTCAGTGTCTGCTGAGAGCCCCCATTGTAGTCCCAACAATCAAGCTGTGAGGGGCGTTTAACCTCAGTGCTTCAGGAAGAGGGTGCCCTCTATTCTGTGACATCATGCCTGGTACTAATACCTTGAACGAAGCATGTCTGTCTTCTGACTCCAGCACATCCAACTCCTCTGATTACAAGAGTCACATGATGTCTCTCTGGATATAAATGAGTTTCCTGTTCGATTTATTAATTTCTTTCCATCCTTTTTAAAAAATGGATTATGTAGTTATGCTGTAAAACCATTTAGTCATTAGAATTCCATTAATATGTTCTTATAAAGCTTGGCAAAAAAGAAAAAAATCATTTGATTATTAGAGGTAACCCCAACAAATGGGAAGAATTAAGCCAAGATGTTATGTGTACCTTCTCTGGTGTCAATCAACTTCCTCAGCTTTAGACTGGAAGGTACCACTTTTACCCAGTAGGGCTTATCAGGAGTTTAATTAAACTGAGCGTCCATTGGCTCATTTCCATGCACTGTGTTGTCAGTTAGCACAGATATAACAAAACATCTAGAAGATAATGCCATGTTTGGTTCTGTTTAGAAAGAGTAACACATAACACTTCATGGATCAGATGACTCTTGATCTTTAGTTTTTTTTTTTCCTGTTATCTTGATGAAAGATGCTGTTTCTGCAGCAGCTACAAGAGGGCTCCACTCAACATCCCTGAAAGTATCAGGAGTTGTCATAGAGCCTGGTGAGGAATGCTGCTTATAGACCCCAGCTCTTTGAGGAGGACATACTGGATAGCTTTCTTTTTTTTCTCAGCTTTTAATCAAAGTTTGCCTTGGCAGGTCTGCTGACATAATCTGGATTCTTGGCCTTAGTTGGTTGCCTAGTAAACACAACTGTTAACACTGGTGTTTTGAGCTTGATGGTCTTAAATTTTCTAAAGCTTTATTTTTCACAGGTCAACCTTTTTGGTGTTATCACGCTTTACGATGAAAAGGAAAGTACAGTGGGGTCCAGATTCAGAATGTTGGATAAAGATTTACGAGTTCACGGCCTATTGAAGGTTTCTTGCCCGATCATAGAGAAACCATGTTAAACCATCAGGTGTTGGACTTTTATTGGCATTTCGGTTTCTTTCCACAACCAAATTCAGATCCTCAAAAATGAGAAAAGCAAGTTTGCATCTATAATCTTTAGCAAAAACAACAGAATTCTCACACCTAGATTTTATTTACTAGCTTTTGATTTAGGGGAAAAAAAGCAAAGCAAAGCATTCAAAACAATCCGATGAAATCGATGCCATCTTTCCCTTTTTTTTCTCAAAGTCGAGGAAATTTAGTCAAGTCACTGTCAAAAGGAAAAAAAGTAATGGTGGCACAAACAGTACTTTGTTGCACATTTACTCTTTTTTAAGATGTGGGCTTTACTAATGTAAAACCATGTTTATCAATCAGGTTCCAACTTGCATCTATGTCAGCTGATAGATCAGTTTTGCTGGATGGAGCCATAGATTTTTCTGTCAAATTGAGGTCTAAACTGTTTGCTTGTCATTGAGTTCATCCTTCTCCTGAAGAAAAGTTGCAAAGCTTTTTGCTCTGTGGTCAAATGCGTTATCATCCTGGAAAAATGAAATCATCACCAAACATCATCTTGAATAAAATTTAGTACACCTGTGCAATTGCTGTAGGGGTAACGGTTGGTCCTTTACCTGACATGCAACCCAATGTCAATGATTAGGTAAACTTGGTGCATGGAAAAAAATATTTCACTGGATCTGAACCAAAGAGAGGTTCTGTTATCTCTTTTCCAAATGAAGATTTGTAATCCATTACTTTCATCTGATCATCTAAAGTCCATGTGCTTTGTGTATGAGAGAGTGCACGGGATCAGTTTTTTTTATTGTTATATACTTAAGTTTATGAAGGCTTATGCTTTTTTATGCCAAAAAAGTTTTTCGTTTTTTTTTGTTTTGTTTTTTTTGTGCTAATTTTTATATGAAAAGTTCCTTATAAATTTAATTTGACAGCAATGAGTGTAGCATGTGTAGCCTATTTTGCAGACTTTTCTGCTTTCACATTAGGAGAGTTAACACCAACAAAACATGCCGCATCCTAAATTATAACACCATGGTTAATGATCTGATTGCTCTAAATTACTGGAGTTTTATGGTTATTGTAAATGAGCTGATTTAGTTGCCAAAGAAGATGCTGTACAAGCCTAACTAATAACATTGAGGGCTCTATTAAGTCAAATATTTCAGTGAGTTGTACCAATTATTATCCAAGTGAACTTGATCACAAAGTGACAATGCCTTTGGCTGCATTAAGATATTTACATTTGTATTATAAAATTTTATTTTGATTTTTATTTTTAGAATGCATTTTAAGCAGGACTTTTTTAATTTTACATTAAAATGTTTTCCATAAGTAGTGCATTAATTACAGTAGCATTAATAGGATATGTGCTACACTTTGCTACTACGCTGTGTGTTTTTATGGTAGATAATTATCTGAAATATCAGTTCATATTTATAAAATAATTGAATTTATTGTATGAAGTGTTGAACATCTGAAAGTAACACAGTTAACATATTAATGCAAAGATGTCATGTTTACACAGGAATTCTGGGATGGTCAGATATACTCTTGCTTCATCTGGCAGCAGTTCACTGTACAAAGTGACCCCCTCAAATTCTGTTGATCTTGTCTACCTGTTCCCTTGTTGTAGGTTGTTTGATGTGTGTACGGTCTCTCGGACTGAACGAGAAACCAGACTCACTCTGGTCTTTGAGCATGTGGATCAGGACCTGACCACCTACCTTGAGAAGGCTCCTGACCCTGGAGTACCACCTGAGACCATCAAGGTAAACACTGTTATTTAATAGCAATCAGGCAGACAAATGTCTTTAATAGTCTATTTAAGTGATGTTTCAAGTTATGTTTCAAAACATGTAGGGACATCATTTGAAGTACTATGTTTCTATTTAAAGTATAAAGGAAGTAAAATCCTCTGACTTCATTTTGAAAATGGTTGAAAATGGATATATCTCAATTGCTCTGAGTAACAGACACAGAAGATGTTAAGCAGTCCCTCCAACATCAGAAGTACCAGTTCAGGGCAGCACATGTGGCAGATGGGCTCCAAATTAGAGGCTCCCTGCCTTCTCTATGCCTTCTCTATTTTCACTCTGCCCTCCAACTTTATAGTGTTACAGATGGAGGCAGAGAACCAGTTTGAAAAAATTCTCCCTTTGTGTTGAAGGCAAACCTCACAATTTGATCCTTTCAGCTGCACTTAGAGCGTCCTCTGTATGAGCTTTTCAGCTGACGGTACCAGTAGTTCTAACTCGCCACCCTCATCAGTTTCTGTTTAAATAAATCCATGCAGTGTCCACTTACAGTTTGCCCAAAGGTCGGAAGTGGATGCGTCGCCAACTCCTTTCCTCTGTAACTGTCTTCTTTTTGTTAAACTTTCCCACACAAATCCCTTTTTAAACATTATTTAATCAAGTTTCACCCTGAGGTCTGTAGATGTGCTACAAACAATACTGGAGGGAAATCTATCTACATTTGGATGAAGGGCCTCAGAGTTTAAAGTGTCAAATGTAAAACATAGATGTTCTGGGGCTGCAGCAAGAAATGTTATTTATTTTTATTTTATTTATTTTTTTACCTTGGGGCCGGGGTCATGTGTGAAAGATTTCTGCCAAGCTGCAATGGTGTTGGATGCTGCACAGACAGTTCAGGTAGATCAAACCTGAGGTTTTCCCCAGGTTTCTGCTAAAGTTGACACAACACTTTGTACTGGACTTTCTTTTATGTGTCAGTTTACACGGCAGCTTAAAGCTTTAAAAGCCAACTGCAACCAACAAATATTTATTTTGTCATCAGAATTTGTAACGTTCTCTTTAACTTTTGCTTGTTAGAACTGGACACTGCACAGTTAAACTGTACATACAGCTGTATAAACTGCACACATTATAAAAATAAACACTTCCTCACAATGACTAAAAACCTGAGAAACAATGCCATTCAAAATAAACATAAATAATTCATTCATATTCCAAACAACTGTGTAAGACAAGGCAAGTTTTTTTTTTATACAGCACATTTCATATACAGGACAATTTAAGGTGCTTTACATAAAACATAAAGTATTACAGCGAGGTGCAGGAAGCATTAAAGTTTAGTAAATATAGTATAACTATATAATATAGTAAATACAATTCAGTTAATCACTATTATTTGCATAATGAATATTTGGCTACTTAAAGCTCAGGATGTACATTATATTAAAAATTAATTATTAATCATTATCACAATATCAACATTCACTTCATTTCAATAACATTTCCCTTGAAACAGAACAAGCAAAGGCCTATCAGTGATGTGCACTGATTAGAGAAGTTCTGCTTCTGTGCATTATTTACCACTAACCAGCAAGCAAAGGTGTACAAGTGGGATGCAGCCCTCTTTAAACACATCTGAGATTGACATCATTTATTAGAAAAAAATGTCCAAATATCACAAGCCATGTTGTTGTAATATTCAACATTGATATTGAAAATATAATAATAATAATTTTGTGCAGACATACAATATTATGACCATGAGAGCCCTGTTTGTAGGATGAATCCTGCATTATGGATGCACACGTCGGAGTCAACATGCTTTATTTTCAACGAATGGTATGTAGTCAAGCTTCCATCTTCATTTGTAGAATTCCCAGTGGTGGGAGACAGAAGTCGATTGGTTTTTTCTTTGGTTTGTGACTGCTACAGTGGCTGTCCAGCAGCTCAAAAAGAAGGAATTGTAACACAATGTCCAGCTCCATTTTTACCCAAGTCATTCTTACGGCCACTGAATACCTTCATTTACATTTCCAAATTTCTTGGGTAACTGGTCAGGCATTCAAGGTTTTTTTATTTATTTATTTTTTTTGTTTTTTCTTTTTTAACATAGCATTTAATACAGAATTGATTTGCTGTTTGCTTTTCTTTTTTCCTTTAAAATTTAACTGAAACATAAAAAGTAATACATTAGTCTTTTGTTAAAGTGAACCTAGCACTTTCCCACTGATGACGTCATGGTCCTTGAAGAAGAACGACTGCTTTCTGGTTCCAGTTGAGAACCGATTTTTCAGGTCTTGAACCAACTTTTTTGGTCTGAAGGCACCTACTGGTTCAAAATTAGGTTTGGTACCGGCAGTGGGAAAGAGCTAACTGGGAAAACATGGTCTGCTCATGGACTCAAGTTTTCTAAAAAATCACTTTGCATTAGAAAAAGTTCTGTGGGTGTGATGGATTACAACTTGAGAAATAGTAAGTCTAATTTTTCATACAGGATTAATGACATTTAAAGTTTATTCATGACAATTTTGTCAGTGTGCTCTGACACGACTGGCACTGCACCAGAAAGGACATCATCTACATACCACCATAATTTGTTTCATCTTCATCTCTGTTTCATTGCCTTTGTCTCCAGCTCATTTTTCAAATGTAGCTTTTACATATTATGCAACAGTTAAAAAAAAAAGGAAGGAAAACAACAACTTAAAACATTACAAGTGTCCGAAGTCATGAGCTTACATGCATGCTAAAAAGTAGATGAATAGTTTCATAATGTCTTTGCTAAAATGTAGGTTTTGATATTAAGAAATACATTAAAATTGCACACTAAATGAAAATTTATTTATTAAATTATGCTTATTTTGAGTTGTGTGAAGTACTTGGGAGTAGTTGGTTTCTGACCTGCAACAGATGACAGTCACAGGCCTTCAGTTTGGAGATTTAGGGGAAGTTTCCTAAGAGGCGATTCAAGCAAAATGCTGCTAGAAACAGCAGCAACGAACACCAATTCTTGAAATTGAAAACAAAAAACAAAACAAACCTATGCTCAGATTTCTGACTGAAGCACCCTATCACAGATTGCTAGTAACATGATTGATTAATGGTAATCGTGTTATCCATGAATGCATTAATTAATGCATGAGAAACGTTCATATTTTCTGTGAATTTTGAACAAATATTGGACACAGCTCGTTGTTGTCGGCAGTGAATGTGTCTCCATTAGGGCTGCAACGATTAGTTGACAATTTAGCCATCGACTATTGTTGGCAAAAAAAAAAAACTACAGAGTGAGACATCATCTTCTACTCATATCTCTGCTGTTGCACAATGCACATGCGCAAAGAGGGGGAAAAAATACAGAGTGAGACATCGTCTTCTTTTTTTTTTTTTTTGTATCTCTGCTGAGAGTTGCTCATGCGCAATAAGTCCGCCAGGGGTAAAAAATGGCAGCGGACTAGGGGGCAAAACGGCGGCAGAGAACGTCAAAAGTCTGGGATAACTTCACGTTAAACTTACAAAATAAATTAAATACATGTGAGATTTGTAAAGCGGCCCTTGTGTACCACGGAAGTACGACTGCAATGCTCGAACATTTAAAGTGGAGGCACGTCGGACTTAATTAATAACCTCATGCAAGATTTCAAAGCTGAAAGTGAAATAAGATCCATTTATAATAATCATGAGATACATAATCCGATTGGTCGACTAGGCATTTTAATAGTCGGTGACTAATCGACCATCAGAATAGTCATTAGTTGCAGCCCTAGTCTGCATTGTGTTTGCCTACATTCAACTCATGGGGTGCTCACTCCAGCAGATGCCACAGCAGTTGCATTCATTTCTGGTGCAGCCATGAGTATAGATACTGCATATACAACTAATGCAAAGCAGTTAGAACAAATTCATAAACGAGTTATAAACATGTGGAACAACCAAACAACATTCGAACAGCTTGACAGAAAGTAAGTGGCATACCACAAAAAAAAGGAAATTTCAGAAGACAGCTGTATGGGAATAAAAAGAGGGTGAGGCCTGCAAGCTCAGTCTGAAGGATCTAAAAGATGACTTTGCTCAGCAGGAAGTCAGAGGAGAGCAGTTGCACATTCACCACTTCTGTCCTCTCCTCATTCACAACCACTAAGTATGATTTCAGTCTACCATGGTGCTGTCACTCAGCTGCTTCTCTGATTTTATAGCAGAGGTCCCCAACCCTGGTCCTCAAGGCCCACTATCCTGCAGGTCTTAGATGTCTTAGATTCAAATTAAATGGCTCTCTGACAAGCTCTGCACAAGTCTGCTAATGAGCCATTAATTTGAATCAGGTGTATTGCAGCAGGGAGACATCTAAGACCTGCAGGATAGTGTGTCTTGAGGACCAGGGTTGGGGACCTCTGTTTTATAGTATTCATTAGGATCAGGGCTCTTCATCTCAGGTTCTTGAGGGCAGCTGTCCTGCAGGTTTTAGATACTTCCCTGTGTGAGCACATCTGACTGAAATGAAATGGATCCAACAGCTTGTTAGTTCTGCACAATGAGCCATGAAAATGAGTCAGGTGTGTTGAAGCTAAAACTTCAGGACAATGGCCCTCAAGGAGCTCTCCTCTGACAAACACCATTATATGGATAAACATTAAATGGTGTTATATGGATAAATACAAGATGTGCATGCACCTACTCTTGGGCTGCCAAGGTTAGTCGATTAATCATGAGTACATCGACTATCAAAATAGTTTGCGACTAATTTATTAATCAGTCGTTTATTTTTTCAAACTGTTTTTCTTAAAACTGTTGCTGCACCTTCTGAAAAATTATGCTCAAACAAGAGGACCGAAAAGATCCCAAGTTCTGAGGTGTGATGTTCAGATGTATTTTGGAGAGGCCGCAGTCTCTAAAAGGGATGATCCTCTCAAATGATGGAGCGAAAATGAGGGACATTTCCCCACCATATCAAAGCTAGCTAAATCTTTTCTGAGCATCCCTGCAACCTCCACCCCATCAGAGTGCATCTTCTCTGCCACAGGGAACATCTGCTCTTAAAAGAGAGCAAGCCTTTCTCCAGGACATGTAGGAATGCTGACTTTCCTGACTATGAACAAAAGCCTTGTGTAAATTTGGTGTTATGTAGGGTTGGACTGTAGTAAAGTTGGATACAGTTGTGACCCTGAGCACAAAATGCACTTTTGTTATATTTGGGTCAGACCAACACTTATTTTTTGTGGATAATTTTTATTTTTGGTTTCAAGTGCCTACATTATTTGATTTTGAAGCACTATTGAATAATTAAAAATGTAGGGTAGGTATGTTTGATGCTACAGACAAATAAAGAAAAAACTTTAAAAGAATTTTGTTTTTCTCAGTGCCTCGTTTTCCTTATTTTACTACAAAACTGCAAAGTTCAATAAAAGTTGTTGAATGAACTATCATCTTAATTGCAGTGGTTTTTATTACTACAAGAAAAAGGAGTGGTGTGTGTGCATTTCATATGTAACATATAAATACAGCTCTACCAGTTTAATAGTAGCTTCAGTAAAACATCCTGAATGTTAGATGTTCGTGTCAAGTCTGCTCATCACCCACTTTAGGCCATTTATTGAACTAAAGGTAACAAAGGGAATTGCAGTCAACTCCAGTGATGTTATCTTGTCTGCTGGTTTCTTCCCGCTTGGAAATGTGAGGGAAGAAGTGCAGAGGACTGCCTTACTGGAGCACGCAAGCTGATTTTACATCATAGAAATGTTGTGTTTTCTTTACATTTCATTCAAAATAGCAGATGAGGCTCCTTTATAATGTTGAAATGAGGACTGCATGTATTTTTACATGTTCAAAATAGTAGGGAGTAAGCAGAAAGCAATGTAAGGGGTAGCAGAAAGGACAAACTTTGATGCAACAAGTAACTGTAAATGTTCTAAGGTATTTGCTGAGACATTCTTAATATTGTCTCAAACGCTGAGATTTTACTGGTGGCCTGGGTGGAAAATATCCTTTGAAAGTCCAAAGAAATTGTTTCAGACCTCTGTGTTCTCATATACCACCACACCAGAACATCTCCACAATATTTCAGCTCTCTAGTGCATGTCTGAAAGCAGCCTAAAAGATTTCCTTTCTAATTTAAAGATAAAAAAATAAAAAGACAGGCACTTTTGATCTGAGTTTTTAATCTGATTCTTCAACACTTGGACAAACTCTTGGTTTAAATCGTGCTGACCCGTTAAGACACCCCTCCTCCCAATGCTTTCTCCTAACATATGTACAGCTAAAGCCTTGAAGGGACAAAAGGACAAGGAGTGACAACACATCATAGGCACGGTCCCCTGTTATTTCTAGGACAGTGGACACTGCACACTGACCCGAAAGTGACCCCATCACCCCCACCTTAAACAACTTTATTCAGCCTCAGCTATACCATATGACACCAGATTGTCGCTTTAAGTTACACTGGTACATATCTGTTTAATTCTTATCTAGTGTGTCAGCCTTGAACATTTCAATATGCCGCCCCCCTGGACCAAGAGGAAGCATTTACTCCTCCACCAAAGGGTCTGAATTATAAAGAACAGCTATACTTTTCCTTATAACCATCCATCTTCAGAACCAGACAACCCACCCTGACCCAACCTGTCCACTTCAGCCCTCCCTACCCCAAACCAATCCACCTCCCACTCAGACTCAAGACCCACCACATGGTCATTGATGAAAGAGGCCCTCCTCCAGAAATCAAATGAGCTGGAAGGACATCAAGCGGCCAACTTGCCCCAGCCTCAGTGCTCCTTAGTCAGGCCAGCGCTTGGGTCTCGCCCACCCTTCTCTGCCACCATCATCCAAGCTTCCACAGCTCCATTCTGTGAGCCTGTGAAGGGGGAGGTTAATGAAGCATGGGGAGGGAATTACACTAACGTTAACCGGCAGATGTCCTATATTGTGCCTAGCTACAATAAACAATATGGCTGCCTCTGGTGAATTTGCATCAGAAAAGGAGGTGAACTCAGAAAGCCATGTTTTGACTGCTTCTTGCAGTGGGCTGACTACTTTTTTCTCCTGGTCTTTCTGGTTTTTTTCAGGGTCAAATCTGTTGCCTTTCTGTTTGATTTTTGTTTCATCCTGGCCAAGTTGTGTGTGGGGCTTTTGGTTGAAGTCCTTCCAACCGAAGAAAGTTGTTGATCTCTCTCACTTTCTCTCTCCCCCTCTCTTTCTACTGAAATCACCTATGGGTAACATATCCCTTTAGCAAAAAGTTATCTTTAACTTCATACCAGTATTAGTATTTTTTTGCTACTGTGGTTATGTTGATGCTTCCCTAATGGCTACACTCGTGTGTCAGTTCTGATCGCAACTGATACTATAGAGAAGGCCAAAGAGGCCAAGATTGTCAGTGTCCAAGAGTCACACTTTTGAGATAATTAGTGTTTACTAGGAAATGCTGTTGAAAGGAAGCACTGTGAAATGACTATTTAAAGCAGAGAGGAACTGATGGGTGGGGAAATGCTATTGTGTCAGCCCCCCACAACACAAACACACACACACACACAAAATGACCAACTGCCTGCCTCCGTCCTCTGGCTCTGTCTGTCTGCTGCCCTCCTTTGTAGGTCATGGCTGGATGGAGATGTAGAAAGGAAGGTCTGTTTATGCATCCTGTCCTTGGTCAGAGGGCACCTACACACACATGCTTGCACACACACTCATGCACCCTTACCCATGCTGAGGTGTGCACACAAATGGACACAGTGTGTTACTTTTTTTTTTTTTTTTTTTTTTTTTGTAACCAGCACAGGGGTTTTTTGGTTTTGTGTATGGAGACGCACTCACATCTCTCCTAGTCTCCATAGTATTGTGAGAGGTGGCCTTTCTCTTCTTCTATGGCCAGCACAGCAGCCAGCCCTGCGCCATTTGCTAATGTTTTCTGCTTGAGTGCACAGACCCCCTTTGACTCACACACCAGCTGGTAGGCCACTGAAAAGGGCTGTGGGCTCAGGTCCATGTCACTTGTGGGGTTTTGTTGGAGATTTTTGGGGTGGTTTTAAGGACTTGTAGAGAGGGGAGTATCAGTTTTATAGAGAGAAAGAGATGCAACTAATCTTTGTTTTAACTTTGCAAACGCTTCTTCCTTGTCTCGCTCTAAACATTGTCATCTGACCGACACAAAGATTAATAAATAAATGGCACAAATAATTTAAGCATTAGCTCTGCCAAAACTACACAGCCGCAATCTCTTGTTAAAACTTATTTGTGTACAGGTGTGGGGCCTATTAGAGAGTATATCAATTTGAAAAGAACAAGTCTTGGCCGGTTTTGACTTGGTTCATTCTTGCTCACAACAGTTTACTTTTGCTAGTGAATCAAATGCAGCACCTGCACCGTAGCCATTTCTGGGGTCCACTTTGTGGGCATATAAAAAAAAAAAGCAAGTGCAGTTAACTAAAGCTGGACAGCTGCTGAGTAACAGGGATCTGCGCCTGTACAAAGCAGGGGCCTCTTTCAGCTTCTATCATTTGTGTGTGTGTGTGTGTGTCAGTTATCAAACATCTGCCACAGTCAACAAGAAAAGACACAGGCCTTCTCTTGTTAACTCCCTCCGTACCACTACATCTCTGTTTATCTGCTGAACTTCTCACTGCAGGGTATTGTCATTCAGGCCTTTTGTTGTTTGGTCTGACTGAGAAAGAAAATCAGATTGTTAGAGGTGCAGGTTGTGAAGCCATCTGTCTTATATAATCAAATTCATCAGGTCAAACTGAATCATTTTGAACTGCAAATGAAAAAAGTAAACAAGCCACAAACATCTGGTCTATGCCTTTTGCTCTGATTTTCATTCACCGGTGTCATGTTACATGTTACTAACAGGCAACTGTATATGTACATGTGAGACATGGATCATAATCTTAAAAGTAGATTACCTTTTTTTGAAGTTCATTGTTTTTATCTTTGACCTTGTGAGGTTCATTATCCACAGCTCTCTCCTTGCTGTTTCCATTTTGTCATATTACAGGATATGATGTACCAGCTGCTCCAGGGGCTGGACTTCCTGCACTCACACCGCGTGGTTCACCGTGACCTGAAGCCCCAAAACATCCTGGTCACCAGTGGAGGTCAGATCAAGTTGGCCGACTTTGGTTTAGCTCGTATCTACAGCTTCCAGATGGCGCTCACGTCTGTGGTGAGTTATGCAGCTCATACATCTGAACACAGCAGGGCTCAACATAAAAACTTCCTCACTGTGTGAGCACATAGTTTGTTAAATTTGGTTTGTTAAAGGGTTAATGTTTTGATAAGGGAGGTGTTCCCTGACTGTGACACCATGTAGAGTTTTGGCCCTGATGCCAACAAACCTCAACTGCACCTGTCTACTTCACTTCTTTGCATCTTTGTCTTTATTTAAAATCTTTAATCAAAAAGAAAAAAAAATCTGTATTGCACTCAAGTTTATAAGTAATGCATAATAAACTCTAGATTTTGCACAATTATACTGAATAACTGATGGAGAAAGTGCACTCGGTAGCAGGATCTTTGTTAAAAATATGTGTGGACAACTCACTCGCTCACAGCCTTTTTGATAGATGCACACACACTGCCTTCAACTTCCCTCCCATCTCCAGGGACTTGGATGAAAAGAAACTAATGTGCTGTCGCGGGCACTTACAGGGCATCAGCGGGTAGCTCGGGAGAAGTGCGCCAAATGATCTCTGTGTAAAGTGAGAGCCAACCCCCACCAGCCACCCCTCTCCATGGCCTGTCTCAGGAATCCCTCAGTGGCTGTCACAGAGAGGGATGGAACAGACAAGGAGAGACAGACACCCCTCCCTCCCCACTGTCGGTACTTTGATGTCCAACTATTGAGCTCTGATAACCAGATAATATAGAGAAGGGAGACTGAAAGGAATCTTTAGAAGAGGTTGAAATAAGGAGACATGAGACTTTTAAGGTCAATATAGGTGACAACAGCAGCTCAGAACCCCCTCTTTTTTGTGTATAGTAGCCTATCTTATTCATCGCAGTATGTGGAAGTCATTAATACGGTGGCTGGGAAGTGCAAAACAATATATCGAGTGAAACACTTTTACATTTTCTTGAATAGAAATTTACATCCAGTGAAACACCTTTACAAGTTTACCAAAACTCAATTACAAAGATAAGTGTTACATCAAAATCTGTGATCCATCAGAATCTGTGACTACATGGGGGCGATAGAGTACATTTCTCTGCATGTACGTCTTAGAATACGAGCAAAGTCTTGAACACTTTTATTAAAAACACATTTTTGATAGCTATTAGAATGCGTTACTTTACTGTACCTGCATTATAATGAGCTCAGACTTCAATAAAAGCATTTTCAAGACTGTTCGTCTTTTAAGACGTAAGTGCAGAGGGATCCCTGCAGTCACAGATTCTGATGGGTCACAGATTTTGGTGAAACACCTATCTTTGTTTTTCACTTGAATGAATTTTCAATTTCTGACTATTTATTTTTTATGAAAATCTGGATTATTTTTCATTGGTTATCAGCAGACTCAGCCCTCCCTCTGCAGTAGAACGGTGTTTGTCTGAAAGCACTAACACATGTACAGTGAAGTGAGCCGTCACTCATGCCTGCAGTTTAGCTGTGCATATAACCACAGTGAGAAATGTTGCTCTCTTTGAAATGCAGAAGACAACTTCAGCCCACAAACTCTCATTAAGAAACGACCTACATCAGGGGAATTATTTCCACAGTGGATCCTGTATGATGAGGATCCAGATGGAAAGAGATCACGGATGTAGTTGTGCTGCATGTCTCTATGCAAGATACGAAGCCATTTATACAATGGAAAAGTAATGATATTTACTTTTTGTTGCTGTCATTCATTCATATAAATAAATATTTCTTATTAAGTTTAATATTTTTAAAAGGAAAAGGAAAAAATAGATTAAAATTGGAAATCAGATTTGGTTTGAAAAGGCTTGTGCCTCATATTATGCCAATTTGGAAAAACTCACTATAACTCAAGTCAGGTTCACCCACTTGTGCAGCATCTGTTCATGGTAAGAAAACAATCCTGGAGAAAGAGCGCCAACTCTACTTTTTCTCTGGGTATCAGAATATTTGACAATGTTATTTCACTGCATATCAACTAAAGCTGAGATATACAATACTAGTGAAAGTTTTGGACACAGCTATCCATCAAATGTGAATGGGACCAAACTTTTGACTGGTACTGTATACAAAACTGGGGGGAAAAAAAGAAACATGTATGTAATATGTTGTAGCAACATGTGTATTATGACATAAAAGATCTATTAAAGGAAGTCACTAATTGTTGAGCAGGATGGGGAAATAAACTTTTTGCTTTCATAACTTAAGCAACTATGCACATTCATGTACAAAATGTCTGAAATTTCCACCACATGGCCAGTTGCAGTCATTTATTTCCAGCAGACTAAAGAAATTACTAAAAAAGGAGACTATGTGAATTTGTAAATGGATCTAAAGCATAGTAACCTGGATCAGATGGTGCATGTTTGTGTAATGTATGAAATGAATGAGCGACATGAGTCATGCAAGAAAGTTTCAGTCTTTATCAGTTTGATGCAACTCTGGCTGTTTAAAATGTTCTGTGCATCAAATGAAATACAAAGCAGTCATGACTGTTAAATGCAGAAACTTTATCCAGGCTACGTTGTTATTTAATTAAGAGTTTTTATAGTTAGCCGACAAATCTTTCAAAGTCAGCATGAACAAGTTAGAGTAATTCTCTGTTTGGATTACCTATTGTCTTCTACACACATGGTTTTCATATAACAATAATAACAATAATAATATAACAGTTCACAGGCTAGTTAAACCTTGGATAGATATCCCAAACTTGGCAACGTGTCTGACTGAGTCAGTTTGTACAAGGAAGTAAGTTATAAAAGAAGTTCTAAGGATGCAATTATTAAGGAATCCTCCATATAAATGTATCAAAGTGATCCCTACCTGCATGTTTTTGTTTGTGAAACTCAGAGATGTGACATTTCCAAGTTAAAAGTGACATCAAGAGAGATGTGACTTAATTAAATCTCTGTTGGTTGTTCAACTATAAGGCTGCAGTCCAGGGCGCCCAGCTACCCAGACAAGGACGATCACGGCAACTGCAATTTAACCAACATATCACTTGAAGATCGTTTAACGTTGTACACTTATTTACATAAAGATGTATTCATCAGTAAAAGAGCAGTTCTAGCAGTTTGGCCAGATTGTAACTACTTGAGTTTCAAAGATATCTTTTTTAGTAGTTTTTTTTTTTTTTTTTTTTTTTTTTTTTGGCTTTTATTTTGACAAATGATAGCAATCCGTTAACTTCTCTGTAATATTATCAGGAGTCATTTTTGTGATTAAGATAAGGATTTCCTCCGTTAATTTCTATGATTTCTCTTCTTGATTGATAATAATTCACATCTAAAGTGCAGAGAAAACATACTTCACTGTAGAATTTGCATAGTGTTACACAATATTCGGTATATGGAGTTTCACTGGAGGTTTCGTTGTCTTTTTGCGTCTTTTTTGACTAGACGGGGACACTTTCTGTTGAGGGTTGAGTCCCTAATGGGAAATTCACCTTTAGTTTAAAGTGAAATAAGTCACTTAAATTACCCACGAACATAACACAGAACATTGAATGGGGTTTTGCATACACATTCACACACTCATTTCCTTCCTCGGTTTTACGTCTTGGGCCACAAAAATGAGATGGACCGTGGGTGTGTGTGTGTCTGTGTGTGTGCGAGTCACAGCAAAGCTCTGCAACGTGAGCACGGGATCTTCAGTTCCAGATGAATGTTCCTGTGTCTGGAATCCCCCTATCAGCCTGACAAACACACACACTCACACAATTTCTATTCACCCATTCATTGTTTCCGCTTGCTAATAAAAGAGCATAATATACACTGTGTGCAGTGCACTGTACACAAATACACAGCGTTTAAGAGGATCTTCCCCTTTGCCCAACAGACCAACAGTTACTTGTTTAGTCACCTAATGCCACCGTTACTGGCAGGCAGATGGGCTTTGGAGAACTGCTGTTGCTTAAGCGAACAGGGTGATTTTTCTCACTTTCAAAGTGATTCATTTAGTGCTTGTAGAATGACACGATGGCTGAAGGGAGCATTTGCATAAAGCTATCAAAGAGTCCCCCTCGCAACTTTTTTTTTTCCCAGTGCTGCTAACTGAAAGTAGCACTCTTCAACTTTCTGCTGATGAGCTACAAGCTTGCTCAGACTTCTCTTTTTGTACTGAACTTGCTTTCTTGCCTAGCAACATGTCGGAGCTGCGGATATGTCATTGACAAAATGTGCGGTCAGTGTTTGTATTAAAAGTTTGTGGTCAGTCTGGGTGCATGCACATCTGTGTGTGACTGATGGCTCCATCGGCATCACTCACCAATTATGTTGCACATTTTTCACTGTCTTTGAGAGGGGTGGAGGGGGAGGAAGAGGGAGGGAGACCACCCATCGGGTTGGTATGGGGGTCCAGATTAGGCAGTCCCTAAGGGACCGTTGCTTTGTTGATGGTTTTTATTGACCTCAGTCTGGCTACGGGCTCATTGTGCTACCTTGAGTGACGGGCAGATGGGAAAAGCTGATGGGTTAATCTGACATACCAGAAAAAAGTGCAGACGATTGTTTTTCCCTTTTTTTTTTTTTTTTTTTTTTTCTCTCACCCACTGAGCTCTTGTTTCTTTCAAAGCATTTTAGGGAAAAGTGTTTCTTTTGATCTCACTAGAATTAGAAATTTTAACCCATGGGTCTGCAGTGTGGCAAAGTTTTCTTAACACATAATTAAAAACACAGCTCTTTAACTTACAAACATTGGCATGAAGTTGGCACATTTGAACAAAGAGCCAAGTTTGTTTTCCCTTGAAAACGAGAGTAATGGACTGCATTCATATAGTAGACCACTCAAGCCACAATCACACCCACACTCATATGACACCTCTTTCAGCTCTTATAGCACTAGTAAACGTCTATATAGAAGTGTCAAAAAGATACGTCAATTTATTATGCTTCCTAAGCTATAGACGCCCCTCACCAAATAGAACCTCCCAAGTGGCCAAACCACATGTCTTATCGGGCTTATCTGTCCTGATTTCCACTCCACTAGCCAATTGTGAGCTGGAATATTTTTTGTGGTTCATATGCAATGTTCATTTGCATAATTTGATATCTGATGGGTAATAAGCATCAAAGGTTTGATGGCATCAGAAATGCCTTTGAAATCTGTTTTTCATATAAAAAAGGCAGCTTAATGAAGTTGTCAGTATTTATGCGCTTTCTCTACTGTTTCAATAAATTCTCAAGTTCTGTATATGAGTGAATAATGTGTTTAATAAATATAAAGGCCAGCACATTTCTGTAGGTCAGTGGTTCGTAATCTTTTTATATTAGAACACCTTAGAATAATTACGTTGCTTTTCAAGACCCCAGCTGTCAAAGACATGCATACATGTCTTTGCTTTATAAGATCTTTATCCAGGTTATTTTATATATACAGATCAAGCCATGTATGTCATTTCTCACTCTCAAATTTATTACTTTTACAAGTTTTTTTTTCCCCCTTTACAACAATCCGGCGAAACTTAACCCCGAGGTTTTAGAAGCAGTTCTAAAGACTATACAAAGTTCGAATGTTTACAGACAGCTGCAATAAA
Source organism: Melanotaenia boesemani (assembly GCF_017639745.1). NCBI lineage: Eukaryota > Metazoa > Chordata > Actinopteri > Atheriniformes > Melanotaeniidae > Melanotaenia > Melanotaenia boesemani. The sequence continues at coordinate 13,309,255 of NC_055698.1, read as the reverse complement.
CCTGTTCATTATACTTCTTGTGTCCATCTGGAAGACTACTTTCATACATGTGCTGCAGAGCTGCATCTACAAGGAGCTTTTGCTGTTCAGGTGTAGCAGACATACACTCTGACATTTAAAAAGCCTTCTTGGACCCTTCTGCCTGTGGAAAGTTTGATACCAACATTAGTAATTTATCATTAATAGCAAAGCAAATAGCAACCAGTCAGCAAAGGGAATCTCTTAATCTTTTTTTTTAAATAAAAGTTGTGAGAAAACCTCAAAAGAGCCCAGCTCTATTTAGGGGGACGTCGGCTGTTAAGATAGGAATCTTTGTGAAAACAATCCTGGATCTGGAGATGACAGAGGATTAGAAGTCAGGTAAGATGTTGTTTTCCAAAGATAACCTCCTCTGGGCTGACCATGGGAGGTCTTTCTAACACCAGCCACAACATTGGCAACTATTGTAATACAAGACTGGCTGGATGGTCTCATGAAACTCATTAGTTTACACTCCCATGCATGTCATGCGCATGTCGTTGCCTGTCAAATTGGATTTGGAAAACTGTAGGGGAATGCCACCAGACTTTTGTTTGCCATTGATGCTAGACTCTTGTGTTTTTTCTGGTTTCAAAGTGAAGAGAAACTGAGGTGTTGTCCTGGTTTACAGGAGATGAGATAAGCTTATTAGTGGTGAAAATGTTTTTCCTTTCTTCTCTTAGCTTGTGTCAAGTCTATTATTGAGTGACAGGAAAGCCCGAGGGAACTTTATGAGTCTTTAGGCCAAATCCTTTTAAGTTTTGAGTAGGAATAAGCTTACTTTGGTATTATCAAATGAACTGTAAGCGCTATGTAGTTTCTTGTAGATGGTCTAAACTGTTGCCGTCAGTGTTTCCTGTAAACTTTTGTCTGTGACTATGCAGAAGAAAGAAACTGTTACCTGATCAAAGGTATTTTCCCAACATTTCCCCCTAGTTCCCCATGCTCGTAGCCCTCCCACTGCTGTTACTAGAATAAGACACCCCTATCTCACACGACATTAAACAAACTGAAACCAGATTTCCTGTCTGCACTCAAACAGCAGACCGACTCTGCAACTCCAGAAAGGAAGCCTCATGCTATTGCATTTTCTCACCTGTGGTAGGACATGGTAGTGATATTAAAAATATCATGGATGCATTTTTAACCCCCACCCCCCTCTTTTGGCCCTTATAAAACATAAAGCCTTCTCAACAAATTCATCAGAAAATCTTTTTGAGAAAAACATTTTGCAGGTTAGCACAAAAAAAAAAAAAACAGATAGAACGGAAATTGTTGATGACAACCAAGGCTGAAGTGGACAGTCATGTGTGACTTTGTTCCAGACAATGTCTTTCTACTTTGGACAGACAGAAATAAAGGCAAGCAGGCAATGGCTGGGTGAAGGGGGGGGTTACCCTCACGCTGCACGCAGGAGAGCACGTGCAGCACACTCTGGGAATGTTTAGATATCTCCTCAAACGGCTCCACATGGGGAAAAAAAAGGAAAAGTCATCCTCAATGCTTGGACTGCAGCAAAGGGGCTGGCCCCAGCTTGACATAAGCGAACATGCTCACAGTTCAAACACATATATGATCAGGACTACGCTGCACATATACACAGTTTTAAATGAAGGTTTCTACACACTCACTCACTCATGCATCCCCTCACATGTGCAGTGCAGGTTGTTTTTCTTTTGTTGACTGTTAATGTGTCTAGAAGAGCAACACATCAACCCCACACACGTGCACACACACATACTTTTATACAATTCGTTCCACTATATTAATTGTTGGCAATGTCTTGGCAGTGCTCCAGGTGGGGAAAAGGGAATACTGATTGGAATGTGAGCTTTCCATGTGCACACTCGGTCACCTGGATATTACAGTCTGGTCTGTACTAGCAACAGAAAGAGGAATAAGAGTAAAAAAAAAAAAAAGAAAAAAAAATTACAGCATATATCAGGAATTTTCCAGCTAATGATGTGCGGATGTGGTAGCACTGGGGAGAGAGAGCCACTGACTGTGCTGCCTTTGTTTCGTTCACTGAGGGCCCCGTGCTGCATTCCTGTATGCTGTGCATACTTTGGCAACAGTTGCAGTGCCCTTTTTTTTCCTCTTTTACTGTATACAGTCTGTGCGCTGCTCTTGCACTTTTCTTTCTAGCCCCGTCGTTCTGCTGCTCCCCCCCGCAGCCTTTGTCTCAATCTACTTTTCCCACACATCTCCCTCCTAAATCCTTCTGTCTTTTCTTGGCACAGAGAAAAGGCATTGTGTGAATTTTGAGTTGTCTTTCTTTTTGCAGAAGAATTGAGAGAAAGAGGGAAAGTGAGAGAGTACTGAAATAATGGTGTTTACAACATGGCTGACTGCTGGGGCTTCGAAAGGGGCCTCTCTGGAGACACAACATCACAGCCTCTACTGTACTCTGCGTGCAGTTTTATGCTTATTATTAGGACATCCGCCCTGCCTCACCCTTATGTGGCTGGCCTATATACTCTGTATCCCTCTGAGATTTGCAGAGGAAGACTTTAATTTGTGATGGATTGCTCTCAGGAATGTAATCAAACTCAAGCTTAAGTTTCAAAGCATCGAACAGCTGATCCAATGCAGTGAGAATTAACTGCACTTTGTTCCATTTTGACTGCCCATCGCGCTTTTTTCAGTACCAGAAATCATTTTTGCATTTGAAGCACTTATCTGTGAATGTGGATCTGTGTGTAGTTGGTATGTGTCTGTGTGCAGTGCTGTTCTTTCATCCTTGGCTTCCTAAGTGAAAGGGAATGTAAACATAGGCCTCTAGCCAAACTCCATCAGACCCTTCGCCTCCAAAGCTGTGGCCCTAATCAACAGGTTTAGCTGAGCCCCCCCCCCCGAAATTGATGGGAAAGTGTCATGGGAGTCACAGTGAAAGAGATGACAGAAAATGTGATTCCCATAAGCACCACAATGAAGGACAATTGTTGCTTATTACAATTTAGGTCTCTTTAACTTCTTGTTAACAATTGCCCCATTGGGGACAAATAAAGGGGATTAGTTGTTTTGTGTTGGTTTGTGTGTGTGTGTGTCATTTCTTTTAGTGTGTGCATTGGAAATATCTGGGAACAATGTATCATTACCTTAGCATAAAGGAGGAAGCGGCTAAAGTGGCTTTATCTAATGTTTACAAAAGTTCAGGACCAGCACAATGTCTTGGAAGAGCTTTGGGTCATGTTTTTATATTTTCGAAGAGCTGCTTTAGCTCAAGCATATTGTCAGTATGTCTAACGTGAACGGCTATCCTAAAGATATTCCACCACATCTCCTGTGATAAGCCATCAACTGAGAACTCCAAAGTTTGTATTAGATCATTCTGTTTAGTCACTGTTTTGCTGTGTCAGACAGTTTCCTAAAAGATGCCTTGATAAATTTCCTTACATTTTCTTAAAACTATTCTGTCTCAGATTTTAGGGGCGGCATGGCTCAGTGGGTAGAGTGCTTGTCCTGTAACCCAAGGGTTGCCGGTTTGATCCCGGCCTGGAGAGCTCATGTTGAGGTGTCCCTGAGCAAGACACCGAATCCCTTCTTGCTCCTGAGGGGTCGTGGTTGAGCACTTTGCATGGCTTCCACCATCAGTGTGTGAATGGGTGAATGTGACGTATATGTAAAGCGCTTTGGATAAAAGCGCTATATATAAATAAATACGCTATAAGTCCAGACCATTTACCATTTTACTGGTTTGTACTTTTAAACATAGATGAAGATTCTGACAAATTTTAATTAATAATTACAACAAATGTAAATAAATGCTATTAAATTCTCTAATCCAAGCAGTCTGGCGGATCTGGTGTCTGTTTACAACAAATTAAAGTCCAAGTCGCAATGAACTGGCTTATTTAACATCAGGCACATGCTGCGGATAAGTTGCATACATTTGCAGATACCGATGACAAAAGCACTTGGCTATGAAACACATTCATCTAGGCAAAAGCAGGTGTCCAAGACCCATGCACATAACACGATGCATGCTCACATGCATGCGCCCTATTGTCATACAAGTCCATTGTAAATGCACAGTGCACTGGTAGCACAGGTCCGGATGTTGCAAAGCGGACGAGGTTGGAGGTCTGGCCTAGGAGGTCTAGAGGTCCTCTGGGGCAAGAGAAGCCATTTCCTCCCTCATGGGGAGAAGGAAAGAGAGAGCAACAGTGAGAACTGTGGAGGATGGTGGTGAGGGGGAGGATGCTCTCAGCAGAAAGGAATTCCCAGAATGTTGTCCTTTAATCTGGAGTCAGCCTCACACATTCTCTTTCTCTGTTTCCTTCACTTTTTTTTCTCATTTAGCTTTATCTGACTTCTTCTGGGTTTTCTGTTACAATGCCAAAGGGAAGAAGAGTGTCAGATAGAAGCATAGGCAGATTGAAAATGCAAAGCAGCCACCTTGAAAGCAAAACAATGTAACGCACTTTTTAAGGCTGACTCAATTTCTCTATCTGTGACTCATCCAATGTACTGTACGTTGGAATCTGTATCCTTTTTCTTGCCGCCCATGTAGAGGAGGGAGAACAGGAGTGGATAATGAAGCAGAACAGAGAATGAGAAGGGTGAGAAAGAGAGACTAAGGAAGTAGGAATGCAAACGTGGTCAGAAGAGCAGGAGGGGAAAGGACACAAAAAGGGAGTATTACAACCGGGGCAACGTCCTTTTGATTTTAAAGCAGGCATGTTATAATCATCCTGTGAAAACGGTTAAGTTTTGTTTAGGCTGTGACTCGGAGCATGTGTCTTATGTAAGAGTAATAACTTAGTAGAACAAACTAAACTCCATTTTTTAAATCGAAAGTATGATCAAAATTCATGCATATTATAGACTCTCGAGCTATTAAGTGTTGGCTGTATTTTTAATGGGGAGAAATAGAGAAATTTAAGTGTTTTATAATGAAGGAATAAGAGAGGAGAGAGAAGGGCGTAAAAAGGATTGCTGAGTGGAAAGCAGAGCCGACTGGACTGAAAATGAAAATCGGAGCTCTTATGTCATGAATCTCAAGTTTGGTGTGGGATGTTTTTGGGGCACACTTTGTGCTTGGAACTTATCCACCTGTGCAACAGGTAAACAACATAAGCTCTTTTTGATTTTGATACCAGTATTCTGGACTGATGCTGGAAAAATTGCAGTTAAAAAAAAAAAACTGGAAAAATCTCACAACTAAATGTAGTTAATTTAATTAAGTTTGGTCTATTTATATAGCAACAACTCAAAACAAGCCCTCTCAGGTTGTTCTATAAAAAGTCTATAAAGTTCTATAAAAGTCCAATCAAATACAGGTAAATTTATTATAACCTATTTTAAACCAATTCATTATAATTGTATTCATATAATGCCAGTTCATCAAAGGTTGTCTACTTCAGGAAACAAACAGATGATATTGAACCTTCAGTTCAAATTAATCATGTTCTAAGCTTACAGAGAGGGCCGGTACTTGTAATAGGAGGACTTGAAGCTGGTGGCCATCTTTCTTGACCCAGAACTTAACGACCTAGAGCTTAAGAGTATTTTAGCCCTTTTGTTGCGTTTCCATTGAGTTCTGAGATTCAGGATAGATTTGGTTAATTGCTGAAGAGTCTCACTCACCCGCTTCTAGTTGGTTCTCAGTGGAGTGTTGACACTGCTGTGCTGAGCATACGGTAAAATCAGGAAATCTGCTTCAGCTGTAATACAGAATCATTCCATGTTACTCTCACTTTCTACAATCAGATCAATCCAATCCAGACCAGCACAGTCCACGCTACAGTCTTCTTGGCTGCCTCCTGCCCTTCAGTAGAAACATGAGCCTAGCTCATTTAATCGTTTTCTTCATTTAATGAAAATCTGTTAAACATTTCTACAGGGTTTGGGTTTTTTCATTTGCTCATTAGAGCCTAACTGCTCTGAAATGGAGATTTAATTCATTTAACTACTTGTTTAAATCTGAGCTCTGTCTCCAAGTTCATTCTGGAGCTCAGTAACATTAATTTCTGTGGTAAAATCTCAAATTAACAGATTTTAATGAGCTGCTGTGGATGTTAAACCCAAGATGACTGAAACAGAAAGACCAAAAAACAACCAACCAAGGTTTTGTAGTGTGAATCAGTCTATGAAGGCTGTGTGCTGGTTGATTATCAGAAAACAATGTGAGGAGTGAATGAATCACATCAACTTGATAGCAAAACTGGGCTTTATTAACTAAAAATATACGGATTATCATGAATTAGACTGTAAAATAGGAAAATATAAAATAAAGCATCAAATCAGCAGAACTCATGCAGTTTGGAAGTTGTTAGCTAACTGAAATTAATAAATTTAAATTGAGATGGGTAAATAAATGCTGAAGGTAATTTAGAGACTCATTAGGAATTTATCTTGATGGTAAATTTAGGCTGGGAGCAACAGTAGAATTATCTTAAATTAGGTTTAACTTGGATTGTACTCACATCAACTAATTGATCCCCAATTTTTTGGGGTCACTTTACTCATCGGCCTGTCCTTGGGTCAGGTGAGGGTCGGTCCAGCTCGCCTAGAAGCTTAGGTAGGTTCTCTTTCCATGGCATGGAGCTGCAGAGGATCAGCGAAGGAGTCTGGTCAGTTGTGGAAGTCATACCAAGCAGCATTTGATGATGGAGCGCGCCCTCTTAGAAGTTGGCATCAATTTACCATGCTATTAAGATCAGGAGGGGGGGTATTAACTTGATTCAGTCGTATTATACAGTTGACGCTGCAACCTTGACAACCGGCACCTCGCTGGTGTTAAAGTCCTGGTAAACATGCACTGTTATGTGTATGTATAAATAAATAATTTTAGAAAAAATCTTTTTTTTTTTATGCATGTTAACTAAAGTGTAGATTGAAAAAATATTTCTCATTCGGCTGCATTTTCTTGGACAAATTGCAAACTGCAGCTGACCATCTGTTTCTTAACCTTTTTCATGATATTGTCAGCAGCAGAACCAAACTGACTTATTTAAGTGAAATCAATGGTGTAGGACAGTTGAAAGGCAGGGTTAAAAAAAAAAAAAAAAAAGAAGTGAGCTACAGAGGAAGCAGTTGAGGTGTCATTTTGAATTGAAATAAAACTTAATGCATCCGTCTTGTATCTGCCAGTCTGCATGCGTGTCTTAATGTGCAGTTGTGGCCAGGTTTTCGAATAACTGTAAGGCGGATATGTTCAGAGCTGTAGGTCTGTGGTTCTTCCTAGAAGGCTGTATGTATGCTCATATCAGCTCTACCTTTTTAGTTTGCACGGTGTCAGAACTGTGCTGTAGACTGAAGTCATGTGCATTTGAGCCCCCTCCTGCAAGAGTTAAAGGAAAATGCTAATTGATTAATTTGTAAACTGAGAGCCTTTGATTATTTGAAGAGCCATGGAGAGAAATGCATTATGATATGCACTAATTAAGCTTGAATTATGTTAAGAGAACCTAAATATCAACGTGTAGCTATGCAACTTCCATTCATGCTTTCCTTTGAGGTTTCTCTGTTCTAAAATTCTTTAATGACCCCAACAGTGAGTGAGTCAGTGAGTTCATTCTTAGCGTGTGTCTCATTTCTGGTCACGTGCCTCACCCAATGCATTTCAGCCAATTAGCCTCAACTTCCACCCTGTTTCCACTGAAGCAGGAAGCACAAATGAAAGTATCACACATCTGCAGTGAGCAGCTCTATTAATAGTATCATTCAGTTAAAAAGAAAAATGTGACCCAACTCTTTATTCTTATCAGTCTCTTGACTGCCTTGCTGCTCAAATTGAAGTAATGTTTGTCATTTCACCTCAGATGTCCAGAACGTCCTCTTGTACAGTTTTGAAAGAAATCCTTATTTCAGAGACAGGTGGTTGATTTAAAAAAAAACCCACTGTCTATGAAGATGAAACAATTGCTTTGAGGTTATCTAAGGTAAAGCCACGTGCTCTTTACCTCATCAGGGTGCATGCTTGTGTGTTCATCAGGTGTGAAAGTGCCAGTGCACTTGTGTTGCAGTTGTGAGCTCATGTTTAACAAATTTTAAACTATTAAGAGGGTATTTTGAATTGTTAAAAAGCTAGCTTTAATCAGACTGTCATGGTCCTCAGATGGTATGATTGTTTTTATTTTTTATCAGGCACATACAGTAGTACATAGATATATTGTTATAATATTTTTTAGGTTTTTAATCACTTAAGTTTATTTTTAAGGCTATTGTTACCCATTTGGGCATATTATCTATGTCAGAATATCTCCGAAATGACTGTATTGTTTCATCACTATTATTGAATCAGCCAAGTTTAAGGTAATTTAGGTGTCACTGCACTGTTTTTGCCTACAAGCATTTGCCTCACACTCCTTCTGATAAGCAGTCTGTAGTGCCTGAAGAGGGAACTGCAGCCAAAAGCTGTTGGAAAAATCTTGAGTTTAGGAAAGCACTTGGAACCAGTCCACTCTCTTAGAGGTCACTGAGTTTTGTCTGGAGGCTTTCCCTACTGTAGCTGTTAACAATGCAGCTTTCCTGCAGGCTTCACAAACACACACACACTCTCCTTCTGAGAGGTCCCAGTAGAGTTACAGGGACAAATTTGGAAACTATGCTTAATGCTTCAGTGGCACAAAATGGCTGCCATAATAGCTCAGGTGGGTGCAGGGCTGTATGGTGAAAGAGGGGAAGTCTTTTTTTTTTTTAGCATGAAGAAGTGGTTAGGTTATTATCATGCCACTGTCATTTCACACGTTATTTGTAGGTTTAATTCAACAAAAATTCCCTCAATACAAACACACTCCTGTCAATGTATGCATGTTATGGTGGTGGAAAGACTGCTTGATGTCAGTACACCAAATTGGGAACAGACCTGTCCCGCCAGATATGATTTCATGTCTTATGTAAGGCAAGGATGGCGGCAGAGAAGCATTTAGCCTTCTATGTGAGTGTGTGCATGAGCCCCCCCAAGATGCTGAAATTTACCTAATGCTGTTGGCAAGTGATCTGTTCAAGTTTTTTTTTTTTTTTTTCTTTCTTTCTTTGCTTTTACATGAAAGTCTGAATGGTTTTCTGCTCTATGTGGCGCAGGTGGTGACGCTGTGGTACAGGGCCCCAGAAGTGTTGCTGCAGTCCAGTTATGCTACACCAGTGGACCTATGGAGTGTTGGCTGCATCTTCGCAGAGATGTTCAGGAGAAGGTGAGATCTTTGCTTTTAGTACATTTTCCATTGTTTTTATCTGCACCATTGTTTTCTACCACAACATAGTGAATTGCTTTAAAAAAAACAGCTCACATGGTTTAAATATTGAAATATTGTTGAATGATTCCTTGTGATTATAGCTAGTATATGATACTTTTTAGAGCTTAAAGTATGTAGGGACAGGAAGGAGGTATTGTCATACGGTACATTTACATAAACAGTTCAGTCGAGCTATGGTTATAGCATGATTTGACCTTTTAACTGGACTGTCTACTGTCCCAGTTTGCAAACTTGGGATTCCACTTTTTGACAAAAGTATGTCAGACCCCACTGCTACAGGTGGCATTATGTTTCAGCTAGTTAGGATTAGATACTTGAGTTCCGTAAATAAGGGAGTACTAACCCACCTCACCTTATGCTTTCTGCTTTCATTTATAACTACTTGGTCAGTGACCTGAGGCAAAAACACTTGGGAATGGTCAGAGTATCTAGATCAGTGTCTGTTCTGAAAGAATTTGCGCATTCAGAAGGTGAATCAGTGTGTTGGAATAGGGAGATATTTAAACCTCCAGGATGGCAGCCCTTGAGGACTGGAGCTAGATACCTCTGCTCTAGTGCACCTCCTTTAAGAATACTGTATTAGAGATGTGGAGGCTGGTCAGTATGCATCTGTTTGCTGGATGGATGTGATATAGTGGTTTGCAAAAATGTGTTAAACATGTACTCAGTTTCTCTTCAGTGTTTAGTTATAAGTACATGATCACTGCATGAGTTTTCCAGAAAATGACTCCAACAACATTTATACATTTTGTCATAATGCTGTCAGAAATTTGATAATACTTTACTACCTCACGCTCTGGTTAGATGTTAGATGTTAGATGTATATATATATATATATATATATATAACTATTTAGTGTTACAGCACATTTTACTGTTAAAACAACTGATTATAGTGAGTGACCTACAGAAATGTGCATGTGATAAAAATCAGTCATATAGTCAAATCATAACTTATGTCTCCATGTCATTTGACTTTTACCATTTTTTATTAGTATTGATACAAGCTGTCATATCCTGAAAAAATATCTTGTTGAAATCTTGTTGCTGTCCACGTCATCAGAGTTCTTTTTCATGTCTTAAAACTCAATGTTATGGTATGTTCGATGCCAAAAAAAAAAAAACTTTCCACTGAGTGACTAATTATTTAAATGATCTCTGTCATGTTGGATATGTTGGTTTTTATACAGTATGTTCCACAAAATAAAACAAAAAACCCCACAAAGATCATTCAGCACAGTCATCTGTGAGTTTATTAAATTAGTCATCTTCTCCTTAAATGACACCTGACAGATGTGTTGTGAGCAATAATCAATCACATTTCAGTTGGCTTATCATTACAGTAACACAGGCTGCCTGTTGTGGTTGTGGCATGCAAGTCAAGATTCTGCTTCTTGGTGTAAGTATTTGTCAGTTTGTGGTCTAACGAACTTTGCACACTGGAGAGCCACGCTAATAACAGGCAAATTTTCTGATACCATGCAGAAAATCTTTGGCGTATTATGCAAGGAAAAGACACTGGTACTCCTAACACATTTTACCATCACAGCATTAGGATTGTTTTAATACTACATGCCATTATTAGTAGAGACATGTTTTATAATCAAGAGTAAACTGAGTTCAAGTAGGTCTGTAATCGTGTATGCCACAGCAGATAACTGCCTTTTTGGGGTAAGGCTGAGTGCCAAAGGGAGCAGCCCTGCTTCCTTCCCCAACCGTCCTCACACCTCATCATGCACAGACAACCCCATGTTCTACAGTTACTCGGTCGAAAGAAGTGCATATGGCACAAAGACTCGCACTGGGCTAGGTTGGAGTATATAGGTACATGATGATGCCACGATGCATCAAAGCTGTTCTGACAGCTAACTACTGTTTGCTACACCTGGAATGCACCTCTATGAGTTTAGGTTAAGCGTAGAGAAATTATGTGTATATATATATATATGTTCTTTTGTTTCTTCTTGTTTTGAAATGTTCCAGTTTTTTCCCCCATTTTTATCAGTAAAGAGGAGTGTGATGATGAAGAATACTCTCGAACCAGTACTGTTGCATTAGTGTTGTATGAGTGGTGGTCGTGGGTTAAAGCTTAATTTGTTAGTCTTAAAGTAAAATGAGTAAACTGTGAATAGTTTGTCATGGACAATGTCTTTGTTTTTAAAGTTTGTACATTGATTAAGCTGAGCTAAGAGGATCAACTCCCCAAACCTGGTCTTGTGGGCCGCTGGCCTCCTGGTTTTAGGTAATTCCCCTCTGCAACCCACCTGACTCAAATTCATGTACTATTAATAGGCTTGTGCAGAGCTGGATGTCGAACTGTTGCAGAGCCTTGTTATTATAATTGCAGCAGGGAAACCTCTAAAACCTGTAGGACACCGGCTCTTCAGGACCAGGGTTAAAGATCCCTGATCTACTGTGATGCTCGTAAAGCCCTTTAAATACCAAGGCTACTTTTTTGTATTTTCCCCAGCCAATTCAGTATTTTGACATTTTAGACAAGTTCTGTCAGTAAGAGTCTTTTCGTCTACTTGGTGTAGTTTTTTTTTTTGTCTCTGCATCCCCCTCTTATAAAACCAACAGTGCGAGCAGTGTCATAAGTAATCCACAACAAAGATCTTACGAGTCATCCTCAAACTTCACACTTCTATGGTGATGTTACAGAACCAAAAGGCTAGTTCCACAGTAAGAAAAGGTTTGGGTTTAATAATCCTTCAGCTCTATAAAAAGCACAGATAAAGATAGCACAGATAAGGTTATGTTTGATAACTTTTAATAGTATTTAAATTCGTACCTCAGAGGTAAAATATCTCCTAGCTCAATAATCAGGAAATCTTAACAGTGATATTTCAGTGTATTTATCTAAAGTTCCTTAACGCAGGCGCAGTCTGAATCTCTTGCTGAGAGCAGGCTATATACGTGGATAGGGCACTTCTTCTTTCAGCCTGACACAATAAGCTGTTAAAAGCTTTACAGTGTGTGTGTGTGTGTGTGTGTGGTTTGGGGCAGGGGGGGGGCTGTTTGTGTATATGTGCATCTTCACAATCTGGCACTTAACCAACATTTCCTTAAGGTGAAAGGCGAGGCTGAGCCCTTTGATGGCTATGAACAGAACACACACTGCCTCTGCGGGTGATTAAGATGTCTTTTTAAAAGGCCACCTGTCAGAGATTAAAGGGCACCTGAGAGAAGCAGTGAAATAAAGAAAGAGAGGAATTGATTGGAAAGTGCAGAACAAGAGAACATGAGAAAACATTAGTTTGCAGTTTAGTTGAGATGCTGATTGCATTCATTCATTCAGTTAGGACAAATTTATGGTTTCATAGCTGCTTCAGTTTTATAGTTGTTTATCTTGCTAAATATTCATGCTTTGGTTTGTTATAATTAGCAGAAATTGATCATCTTTTCCAGCTTAGATACAAGTCAAACAGGAACTAAAGATAAAATGTTGAGCTTTGAATATAACTATATAAACTTTGTATAATTTAGCATGAGTTGCAGTATTATATCAGAGCCCACTGTGCAGCTATAACCTCCATGTGCCCTGTCACCTGATGCTGAAAGTCAGGAAAGTTCAAATTCTCCCCAAGAACATTTTCTTTATACCTCGAGTAACCTCAAAAGTTTCTTGAGTCATAAATAATCTTTGTCACTTCCGTTATCTAACATGCCTTTTGTAAAAAAAAGAAAGCAAAAAAAAAAACCTTTAAAAAGTGTGTGCTGCATTGAGAATAGAGTGCACAAGAATTTGAGCAAATATTATGCAAGTCTGCATCTGCATGACTGGGATGGTGTCTGAGTGAGTCATGGTTTAAGTGAATAGGGGGAGAGAGAGCATCTGCTTGTTGACATTCCTTCAATCGAAAAGGCTGAACATGGTGTGTTAATGGTCTAGGAGAGGCCCCACATCCGTGTTGACTTTCTCACAGCTCGGAGCTCAATTGATAAATCCTCAACAGCACACGCTTGCCTGCGCTTGTGTGCGTGTGTTTTCATAAGAAGCTGGTGCACTTGCATGTATAAAACATACAAGCTTCGCAGATTCACATAGTCCACTCAGACCTGGATCTGAGCACAGAAAATACTACTCTCTCAAACTCACAGTGCACTTCTGTCCGATTCCCACTCAGACTGACGCTCTCACATGCAGACATGCGCGCACACATGCGCACATTCCAGAGGTTGTCTTGGTGGAATGTGGGACAGAGCTTTACTGGCACTAAAGAAAGCGTGACTCAGCTGAATCAGTCTTTTCACTGCCACCACTTGTGTGTGTTTGGGTGTGTAGGTGTGCATGCAAATCTCAGAGTAGGAATACGTCTCAATCTGCATATGTGCATTTGCAAGGGTGTGCGCAAATGTTCACACACTGAGCGTGTGTGCATGTCAGTAGGCAGCCTTGTGTAAGTTATCCGTCGTTTTTTTTCTCTCCAGCTATCCAGGACACCACTCCAGGTTTAAAAATGGACCTCTTGGAATTATCAGCTGTACTTGTTTTGGCATGATAACTTTGCTGTAGGTGTTTTTTTTTTTTTTTTTTCCTTTTGCAACAGTCAAAAACTGGTTTGGTCTGATCTTAACTAGCTTTCAAAGCTTTATCCTGAAAGACCTGCACATGTGGTGTGAACTTTAAAACTCCGATGTTTAAAGCATTGGTGTAAGAGCAAAGAAATGCTGAGACATCCATTAGTTGAGGAGACATCTTCTGAATAACTGAAACAAACTCACACTTTTATTCCACTTCCGGAATGGAGCATGTGACAGAGATATTGCTGTAACTGTTAAAAAAAGTTTTAAAAAAATCTGCAAAACACCCTTGTGAGTGATATTACAGAGTGAGTGTAGGAAAGTGTGGGTGTTTAGCTATGCAAAGCTTCCTGCAAGTGGGAAAACACAGGGAAGCACATGGTGGCCGGCCAGCCTCTGTTGACTTGATTTAAGTGAGTTGCACTTGAGCTGTCATGAGGCCTTGAGACAAAATACACACACATACATAGAAGCCCACCGATGCTGAGATTTTCTGTATGCAGGAAACTGATCGCGTGTAGCCCCAAAAGTCTTCAGACCTGTGGTGTTAGAATAAAGTTTTCTCTTTGAAAGCACCACCTCCTCATTTCCTTTCAGAGGAACTTAAACAGGAAGGTTGCGTTCTCATACCTCTTTCTCTCTTAGAATAATCCAACTTTTCTTTCACACGCCTTTCCCTCCCAATTTCCTACACACATCAACACTCGGAGAGAGCGAAACCAGGCGCACATAAGGGATAAATAGGCTTTTTCTGTCCTGTGCAGCAACCAGCAGGCTTGTGCGGCTGATGACTACTGGAATTTGTGCGGGTGCCAGGACAAGCCGTGGCCGCCCACGGGCATCCAAAGTCTGCCCATAGCCGCAGGAACCACCAGCAGCCGTTCTGCTGCACCCCTCCCTCTCTTTTTATCCCCATTCCCTGCCTCCCTGCCGTTCAGTGGTCTTACCAGCACTGCTCCACAATCCTGACATGTGAACTTCAAACGTTCACATCAGACTCAAACATTCCTCTTTGCCTTGAGCCAAAAACTTGTATATTAGAGCTGTTGATCAACAGTGGGAAAGTTAGCATTAAAACTAGTATCTGAGGGAAGTGGATGGACATTATTGAACATTTGCAGTCAAACTAAACTGTTTTTTAATTTGTCTTTTTCCAGACCGCTATTTCGAGGAAACTCAGATGTTGATCAGCTGGGAAAGATTTTTGAGTAAGTAATAGTTTTGTTTCTGATGTAATCTGTAAGATATTTGCATGATATTTGGGCAAAACTTATTACATCCAGGTACTAAGCTCATCAAAGAAATCAGTCTGTTGGAAAAATACAGATTTTACTAATAATGCTAATTATCTTCCATCTTGATATAGAACGAGGTGTGCTCAAAATAAGTTTCTTTGAAAATCATAAAAAAAAAAAACTTTCACAGTAGCTTTTTTTATGCCATCATACTTATCAAAACAACAGTCAATCTTATTTGAACTAAAGAGCCAATGAATGGTGCTAGTTGCTGATATTACAGGCATTGATCACCTGTCATTCCACAGTGTTGTTGGGGTACCTTCAGCTGAGGACTGGCCCCAGGAGGTGGCCTTACCACAAAGTGCCTTCACACCGCGGCCCCCAAAACCCATAGGAGACTTGATTCCAGACATGGATGAGCAAGGACGGACTTTGTTACTGGTAAGTAGACTGATGCTTTACCCAAACCAGCACAAATAGCTCATGCATGAATGGACCAGTCTGTCCTAAATACTTATCAATCTGTCTTATCCTCCTTTCCTCACGCCCTGCAGCAATTCCTTGCATTCAACCCCTCCAGGAGAATATCGGCTTTCGCTGCTCTGAGTCATCCCTACTTTCAAAGTGTGGACAGTCTCAGCAGGAGTGTCTATGCGGCCCAGCCAATCCCCAGCAACAAGCCCACAATTGAGGAGAGGACTGCCTGATAGTCCTCCTTCACCTTTAATCATCCCGTACAGTGTCTATAAAGACGTATTCTGTGTCCTTTGTGTTTTGTTGTTTTTTACAACATTGGATCCAAATACAATGAGCTTTTTGACACTGCTCAACAGAAAAAAGTTTTCAAAGTGATCTCAAATCAGTAGAAACTAAGAGAAAATGAAAAATGCACAAAACTAGGAAAAAGATAAATAATGAAAGGCTTTAAGGGGCTTCCTACATAAACCTGGATTAGCTTGGCCCACTTAAATACTTGGAAAAAAGTTTAAATAAGTTCCAGTCAAGCTGTTGTACAGTATATGACTAAGAAACTATTTTCATGTCCTTCCTGCCACACATGATTGGTTTCTTTTGAAAAGGGGTTACATTTGCTGATTGCTGCCATTCTTAGAAAAGTCATATTTCCAATATAAACAGTACTTTCTCCGAGATCCTGTTGTATCGTCTTTACTCCCTAACTTCTCCAATCTAGATTTCAAATCCAGCAGTTAGATTTTGGGCCTCAAAGCTTGAGTTTTGTCCTATTCCTGCTTTATTTATGCAGACAGTAGTTAATTTAAATTAGGAAATAACTTCCTGATTCATCAAATGGATGGTGTCAGGTGAGAAGGTTGTTGAAGTTCAGAGGGATAAGATTTGCACTTGTGTAGGTGCATTTACTGAGAAGGGTTTGCTCTTTGACATTGGTTTTTTTTTCCCCCTGATAATCAGTGTCCAAAAGCTCAAGTTACCATGGTTTCATGTTGTATATTAACTCAAAACATGTAATGGACTAAAGAGAGGCTAATTATTTTTATGGTCAATGTACAAAGCTCCAGAAAAAGTACTCAGAAAAGGAGATGGAGAAGGTGGTGTGAGGAGCTATCATCCTGAACCATGCACAAAAGCTGCCCTCCCTCCATGAACCGATGGATTGTAATTGCTGCTTTTAGGGTGTGAAATGTTGGTATTTGTAACAATGCAAAGAGGCCTGCATCTCTAATTGACTTTTAGTCGAGGTAGCAGACAGACTGTTGAGGCCATGAAGCTGAAGCCTCTATATGACCAGTGTTTAGCCTTGCAAGACTTCTCTTGACTTGAGGACTGAACAGGAGCCCGGTTGGACAGTGTGGATCTTAACTGCCTTTATGCTTGCTGTGGGAATGTGCAGATGCACACTCAGATATGCAGCATTTAGCATGTTCACTGCCACTGACATAAACATGCTCATGTACTTATGAACTTACTAAAAAGTTACAAGGAATCACAAGCCAGCCACTCAGTGCCATGTCCTTATCATTCCAGTTTCACCTGTAATATTGCTGCCACCTTGTGGATATCAAGAGTAACTGCAGAACAGCCAGTAGCGGGATTCTAATGGTTGCTGCACTCTTTCCAGAATACACCAAAATTGGCTGATATAGGTGCTGAGACAATGATGACAAAACTCAGAAGTGATCCTGCCATTTACTTCCATAGTTTCATTTTGCCAACATGGGGCTTTTTTTTATCATTAAATCAATTTATTTACATTTTGAATGATACCATAATGCACGGGCTTGCAGTAGGTGGAGTCCCACCAGCACTATTCAACATGTAAACATTTGGCAAAGTGTTGTCACCAATAATCTGTATTTAATTTTAATTTTATTGACAAGTCTTATATACTTGTTACTTGATTTTTTTTATGCTGGGGCATATGTTATTCTCACACCAAGTGCACAAACTCTGTAGATAATCAGAGAGTTTGTGTATGTAAGGAATGTATAAAGGCTAGGCATTGGTACTGTACAGTGTATTGTGCTAGCTGTAATGATAGAAAACCTTTGATAAGGTGCATGTCAGCACATAGATATGTCATGAAAGTGGATAGACGTAGAGTAGTGAAGGTCAGTGGAATGTTGTATGGTGAAAGTATTCTGAAAATGTTGGGTGGGTTCAGTGGGTGATTTATTGGATTTCAGTTAGCGTGGATTCAGCGTGGCTACGAATTTTATAGTTTTCATAATGAAATGATGCACAGTTATTTTGTTTTCAGGTTTTGCTATATTTTACATTGTGCCGTTGTATTGCAGTTTTTTTTTCTTTTTATCAGCAAGGAAAAAAAGCAAGTTATGCAGAGTTGTATTTTTGTATGTTGTAGTTCTTGCAGAACAGTAACATTTTAACACTGGTTTATGTTTTCTTAACAGGTAGTGCTATTAGCACTCACACACATACAAACTCATTCTTTGACTTCTCAGGTTTTGTTTTCTGGACTTCCAAACCTCTCGGGCACAGTTTGCACATCTCTGGGCTACTAAATGACCACATTACATCTCCTTCAGGTTTTCTTTCAGACTCTATCATAATGGTGTCTTTTATCCATTGTCTGTCATTACTATTTATCACAAATGTTACTGTAGTCATTACTGTTTCAAGGTAACCGCCTCTATAGATTGTCATTGCCAGCAATTAGAAATTGCTGGGAGGCAAACAGAACTGAAATACATGTTTAATTGTCTGCTTAACTAAACACTGTGTGAATTTTCTTTTTAACAACCTTTGTTGTAAATGCTGCATAAAATGCAGTGAAAGCTACAAATACTTTAGAAATAGTGGTTTACAGTTTAAATAATGACTGCTTTAGTCTCATTATAGTTCATGCAATCACTGTATGCTTTTATGATTTAACCAGTTTTCTAATGTATTTGTCTCATCACAGCTGTTCAACTGTTTTGAAACCAGCATGGCTTGATCCATCATATCACTCCAATTGACATATTTGTGTATGGATGTATGGTGTCATATTATGTTGCACCAGCTGAATTAAAAGCAGCTTTTTATTAATGTTGGATTCTGTCTCATTTATTAATCTGATTATATTTTAATAAAATGATTAAAATGTGTTCTGTTTCATTAACTACAACTATGCAATATGACTTGAGAGATAAAATTGTGCCAATAATTTCAGCTTTGTGCCAATTTGATATTTAAACTATTATCAGAAATGGGTTTCTTATTGTTAGAAGTAACAATAAGTGCTTGTTGATATCTTTTTAAAACTGCATATCCATATTTGCCATGAAGGCTATAATACAGATCTGATTGCTAACAAGCTTTTTAAATGTCCATTTTGGCATTTTGAAGCACTTCTGTTATGATTTCCAGGCATTTTAGGCAGAAAATTCCTGCTGCTACTCTGTTCTTTGATTTTAAAATAATATTTATCTAATTCTAAAATTTATCATGGATATTAATTATTTAGAGCTCAACTGTCTAAATATTGTCTCCAGAAGGTGGCAGTAATGTATAATCGACATGCTGTTTGCAGGCTCTGCAGCCGAAGAAAAGCAGCAGAAGCCGTTAGCTTCCATTAACTATGATGTGGCTAGCTCAATGCTAGCAAACTGATACTAATGCTTGTTTTGTCTGGTGGAAATTTCTTCCCATTGCTGACTCAATATGGGCAAGAGAGACAATCGAGTGGTGAGTTGTGGAAAATTTAAGTGAATGAAATACATAAAGTTAAACACCATGTTTTCTGACAGGAGAAACACAGCTTAGCAATTAGCATCGGTTAGCATATGTATGCATCTTCTATGATAAAAGGCCCATGTTGATGCGTGGCAAATCAAGATACGCATCGACGTACTGCTTTCAGACAAAACTGTATGGATTTGTCTGCTTTGAACATTCCTTTTACTTTTTTATGGTTTAAATTTCTCTGGACATTGTGTTATTGTTATCGCAAAAGGAGTAGATTTATTCCTCGCAGAAAATGCTAACGTTAGCTCACAACATTTGCATCTGATTGTTTGGAAAAGTGATGTGACGCTGTTGTTTATTAACGTTTTCTGACAGCTCTGTTGAAAATACCCATGGGCTGCAAACGGTCCCTTACCAGTAAACAACTTGTGACCAATGACAGCTGTGAAACTAAGGTTAAAATTAGCGGTGTGCTCGTGCTAATGTCAAGATCACTGCATCAGTTTAAACTCTTAAAGCTCTTTAAGCAATGTTTGTTTTTGAAGACAAACAGGGCTGCATTTCTTTTTGGTAGGATTGTATTATAATTATGTACATTTAACAACCCCAGATACAACCAAACAAAACATCCGTATTAGAAAAAATAGTTTTGTTAGGTTGTAATATTCAGTCTTGATGTTTATCTCTTCTGGAGGTGTTAAGGTTGATTTGCGGAATCAGTGTTGTGCTGCAAAACTGTGGTGAATTATATGCTTTGATCTCAGTGAATGGGAACTTCCTGTGCTTCTTAATAAACACCATGAAATAAAATAATAAGTAAATAAATAAATATTTATGTCTGTGTCTGGTCTTTCAGGCGTACATCAACCCCATTGCGGCTGCTCGAGCCAGGGGGCCAGTACAGAGTTCTGGACCAAGCATACAGGATTATTTAAGTAGACCTCGACCAACATGGTGAGGACAGAACTGCACTTTTGGTATATGAAAACAAGGAAACATTTTTCATTCAGTAGCACTTTTTTATCATTCTAGATCTTTATGATCAGATATGCCGTAAAAGACTGATATAAAGGGTGTTTAACTGAAGTTCATTATGTAAGAATTGTAATAATATACCCTGTAGTAAGAAGGACTTTTTGAATAAACGTTGAAAAAAGGATTTTCACCTGTAAATTTTCCCCTCTGGTATTTAATTGATGTGTTTGAACTAAGGGTTGTTCATATATTACTGTAATGCACACATATTAAATTAGAACAATTAAACTTGTTAGCATTATTGCTGTTAGCTTTAGCATTAGTGTGCATTGATCCTCCTGTGAAATGTGCAAAAAGTTGCCTACTACCAAGAAAATGTACAGGGCATGAATTATTTTCCTTTATATCAGCAGAGCTTCTGATTATAGTACAGAAAGTAAAATTGTCTCAGTAAAAAGTTTTTTATTAAAGGATTTTGAGTGTTCAATCTCAAAATCCATTAATAACACAAAAACATCTCTATGATGATTTACTTTAAGTTCTTGTAGTTCTTAGAAATCACCCAATTTGAGGCACCAAATTATTGCAACTAAAATATTCACCTCATTTTATCAACAACAATTCATCAGCTCTTGCATGTCTCTGGGCAGCTTCACTTTAATCACCTGAATTTCAAGCAATTTTTGTCTCATTAATAGGGAGGAGCTAAAGGAGCAGCTGGAGAAGAAGAAAAAAGGCTCTCGAGCCCTGGCTGACTTTGAGGACAAAATGAATGAGGTATCGCTTCTTGTATTGACCTCTAAAATTATTCCACCAAATCAAAATGTACAGAACCAACCACATGTTTCAACACACTTTTAACTGCTGTTGTTTGTATTGGAGCTGGACAGTGAATCAGAGGAAGTGATTTATTCTTATGACTGAATGCTTCTCTTATTGACAAATTAATAAATTCACATGGTAACACACTGTAACACAACTGTGTAAGGTACGCTTACAACCCTAGCTTGCTTTCAGTATTTTTAGCCAATATAGTCAGCTAAATAATGGTCAAGTGGTTTTAAACAACTAGCAGATACAAACCAGTTATCACATATTTAACATTATTTTCTGCTCTTTTCAGAGATGGAAGAAAGAGCTGGCAAAAAACAGAGAAAGATTGCTAGGTGACAAAGAGAGAGACAAAAAATCCATGGACAAAGAAAAAGAGGAGAAGAAAGACAAAAAAGAGGTACGGGATATGAGAGATTTGATTTGAATGGTTACTGTATTAAAGCTCATGTTTACTTACTGTAGCTTCTTTTTGGTTTCCGCTTTTGTTTAGAAAAAGAAGAAAGAGAAGAAGAAATCTAGCAGGGTGAGGAGAGACCTCCAGCACTTTGATGGGCTGCTGTCCAACACACACTCTCACACACACTCACAAACATGTGCAAAGCTTACAAACAATCCTGTAAATGTCAATTCCAACAAAGAATATAACATCAAGTCTAATGAAAAATGCTTTCACTGTGTTTTGGTCAAGCATTCTTCATCTTCCTCCTCCTTATCGAGTTCTGATTCCTCCAGCAGCTCTTCCTCAGAGTCAGAAGACGAGGTGAGTCAGAGCTAGAGAAAAATCTGGGTATATCACTGATCATTTAGGCTAAACCCTGTGTATGTCATCCTAACCCTGAAGAACTAATGTATTGATCTGGACTGTCCAGTTGTTTGCCTCTAATCGTAATCCCACTCATTATGATTATACTTTCATGAATGCATTTATAGTCTATACCAATTTAATGTACTTTAAAAGCCAAGCATAAACATGGATTGATTTTAAAGTTAAACTATTCTGGGCTCTAAACTAGGGTTGTTGAATTTAATCGTATCTATGATGCACTGTGATGCAGACATGGACAATTCTGCATCGATGCAGCAACAAAACATCAATTATAATAATGTAATGTATGTATTCTGCCATGCGTGATCTAGCCTCTAAGTTAGCTTAAGGCTAACGTCTATAGAAAATTGGCAGGCTAGTGGTTAGCATGCACGAATGGACTAAAGGGTTAAAAACAACTTTGTCCATCAACAAATGTTTAAATATTCTCTTTGTTCATTTAGAAATTGACTAAAATACTTGCAGGCAAATGTTTTCTGGCCATATTGGAGAACATCTCATCTCATTCTGTCTAAACTGACTACGGAAATACTGAAGGGACAAAACACACTGCTTTACTACAAGAAATTTTGATGACATTATACAAATGTTTCTACGGAGCCCCCATGGCGACACTGGATTTTTTTTTTTATTTTGTGTTCCCTCGCAATACTTTTGTGTTACCATGCAATACCTTTGCATTCGCTCACAATAAGTTTTGCGTTACCTTGCAAAAAAGGAATGAGCCGAGAGCATGCACCGCCTGTTAAAGCTGTTTTTCTGGTCTTCATCTGTCCTTCTCAGCATCAAGTCAACACAACATGCACACCTGACAATGACATTATGTCCACATTAACAGGAAGTCGTAATGTAGTGCTTTAACGGATTAATTACAAGTGCAGACAAAGAAATTTGCTGTAATCAGAAACGGTATCAAGCATCTTGCTGCTTTACTGTTTTGGCTGCTTGTGTTTAGACTGTAAAGTGAGGTTGATATGATTTGTTGGTAAATGATTAAATAAACTTTAATTTCCAGTCATTTTCATGAATTATTAACTGCTCTAATCTTTAATATATACCATCTCTAACAAGGCTGGAAAGGTACAAGAATCCATGTGTTGCATCAGCTCTGAATAAGTAAAGAGCAATAATTTTTGTTCTGGAAGAATGAAGACCTGATATTTGCTGCAGCTAACTGGTTGATATTTTAAAACAGATTAGAAATAAAACGATTTAGCTCCAACTGATCCATTGTTTAAAAAAAAAGAGTCAGATTTCTTTCCTGCAAACCAGCCTTAAGTGTTGTATTTTGTCCTTAAGTTTCGTTAACCAAAATTTTGTTGGTTTTCTGTTCTTTTTTTACTCTGACAGGATGAAAAGAGGAGCATAAAGAAAAAGAAGAAACGAAAGAAGTCTTCGGCCAGGAGAGCATCTGACAGCTCAGAGGAAGAGTCGGATGCTGAAAGCAAGGTTTTCCTGTTTATATAAATACACTGCTGCCCTCTTTTATTTCAGTGTGTTTCAATAAAAACAACGTGGTAGTAAAAGAGTTTTTTTTTCTCCTTTTAATGTAGAAAAAGAAACGAATCAAAGTAGAAGGAGACAAAGATAAGGTCATTTACGCTCACTCAATAACTTGTATTTGATTCTAGAAGTAAAACGTATTTACCAACTTCAATTTGCTGTAAATCTTGTGTCCGTCAGGATGAAAAGGGGCGTCGAAGAAAACGGAAGGCGGAGAGAAGTCACAGAAACTCGTCCTCAGAGTCATCGGGCGATTCGGACGGGGAAGAGGTAGTAAGCTTGTTGTAGAAAATTTATTAATTTGAAGTAAATGGCTTTTAAAAATGTCTAGAAAACTATAAAATAATCACTTCCTGTCTAAGGCACTCTTAGTGAATATTTGTGTGAGACATACTGGAAGAGAGCAGCCAGTGAGAAAGAGCACGGCTGTGGTGCTAAAAAGTGTCTCTTGGACAAAGTATTACATCAGAGATGTTACTTTAACTGACCTTAAAAGCATCCAATCAGTGTCTGTCCTTCTTCTTCTTCTTCTTCCTTTTTTTCGCTATGAAAGCTTGTTTTATAGAATCATGTGAGCCAAGCAGTAAAGATTTGCTATAATAAATGATGTGATTTATAGATATTGTTATTTAGAATGCTTGTATAAACTCCTCTGTTGTGAAACAGGAACTATAATAGTGGAATAGGTGTGGGTTTTAACTCAGTACTTCTCTCTTTCCAATAACATTTAAACTTTTCACTCCCATAGGCTGAAGCCAAGAAGAAAAAAAGAAGTAGTGAAGAGAAGGAGAAATATACAGTGAGCCATTTATTAATTTTTTATTTAAAAAAAAAAACCATGCACAAAACTCTTTGCCAGGTAGTTGTGTGTTGTGTTCTTGCATCTTCCAAACAAGTTAATTTGTGTATAAACATTTTGCTGCTGCCTCTAAATAACAGGTTTTGTTAATCTGGCTGCAGAAAAATGCTTGATATACATGAAAAAACACGACTTTTCTAATTGTAGAATATTTCTCTATTTGTTTGCAGGATAAGTCTAAGAAGAAGAGGAAAAAGAAGCACAAGAAACATGGCAGAAAAAAGAAAAAGAAGGCAGCATCTCAGTCGGACTCTGACCTCGACTAACCGCCGTATTTGTACGGCTCTTACTCTCCTGACAGTTCACTACTAGTATCATTTTTGCCTCTGAGCACCAAAAACTTCTCCTCTGGTTTCAATGATCATACTTGAATGAGGAGACCAACAGACTGGTGATGCTGGTGTGTGTGTTTGAAATGAAGATGAGGGAGACACCATCCCTCCATGTGGCACCTACCAGTACATGTCTTTTGTTGTTCTTGTTTTTTTATATCATGTTTTTTGTAGATTATTTTTTTGAGTTCAACTCACAAAGAGAACTGAGGTGAATATTTTTTATTTTTGTTGGTCTCTCATCTTGGACGTTACAGTGCGCCTGGCACTCATTGCCACCTTGAGTATGCTGGCCCTCCACGTTTTACCCAACATCTTCCATAGCTACACGAGGCTGTTATGCTGCTGCCTGTGTCTTGCATGTAGACTCGATGACCTGATGTCTCGCCAGCCTCATATTGAAGTTGGATTTGTTAAAAGACATGTTAGCTTTGCAGCTAATGTGAATTCAAGGGAGATTTCTTAGATGAGATGTTACACTGCAGTGTAAATGTATAAACAGGAGTTCATGAATAAAGTATTGTTTAAAACTTGATTGCTGTTATGTAGCTAGAACTTAAAATCTGACTTTTTTTATGTAATTGTTTTCATTTATGGTCAAATTGAGGTACAGTATTTCATTTTGTGTCTTACACCCACACACAGCCACTTTAACATGTAAACCTGTCCAATTTCCTGTTAACACGTATAGATAATAAGTCAATAACATGGCAGCAGCTCAATACATTTAGGCATGTGGACATAGCTGAGATGACTTCCTGAAATTTAAACTGAACATCAGAATGGGGAAGAAAGGCTATTTAAGCAATTTCAAATGTGATGTAGTTGATCGGAATATTAGATAAACTGCTGATCTACTGGGATTTTCACACACAACAACCTCTATGGTTTAGTCTTAATTATTCAGCTTCAACATTCACACGTTCATATTCCATTTTAGTTTTTCTTGGCACACTTCAGTACCAACTGATGTCATTCCCTTTATGACTACAGTGTGCCCATCTTCTAATGGCTACTTCCACCAGTTAAATGCACCATGTAACAAAACTCATATCATCTCCAACTGGTGTTTTGAACATGACTGTAGTTTACTGTACTCCATAGTCACCAGATTTTAAGGCAACAGATCACCTTTGGGATATGATGAAATGGGAGATTCTCAGGGTGGATGTGCAGCTGATAAATCCGCACCAGCTGTGATCCTATCATGTCAATATGGAGCAAAATTCCTGAAGGTTTCCACGTCCTTGTTGACTATACTATATGAAGAATTAAGCCCTTTCTTATGGTAATAGTCCGACCCAGCACTAAGAAGGTAAACCTATTAAAGTTATAAAAAATAAAGTAAAAAAGACCATACCTGCCAAATGCAATGCATATATTCTCCAGTTAAAAACTATGTAAAACAGCAATAGGTTTCCTCATGGGCTGCCCTTAAAGCTAACCATATGTATTAATTAACTTTCATAGATTTACATTTTTAAACAGTTTTGAATCCTGTTTTTGTTTTGCTGGAAATGTAAAGTAGTTAATGTGTTTGCAATAAACAACTGTGTTGTTTTTTTCTGGCTAGTTGGGAAGACCATCCAGGATGTTCATTCAAGATGTAGTAACGTGCATTTGAGTGTGGTTTGTTAAGTATAGCAGCAAAAGAAGATGAACCCACCTCATTATTGGAAGATGAATTGATAAATTTGGTTTGTTAGTTATTTTTCTGTGGGTGTGACTGAGTGGGTGTAGAAACCAGTCCACAAACATGCAGTCCAATAGCTGTTACTGTATTTATTTATCAAGTAAACTTGCAATGAACTGTGAAAAATTCTCTATTTAAAGACTGAGGTCATGAAAATGTATCTTGGAATTGAATGAAGTTTTTAAGTGAGAATAGCATTTTCCTATGGTTCCTAAAAGTTTTTGACCTCTGGAAAAATTTATGAAAAGCTGTTTTTTCATGTAATGTATTTATTTATGGGTAGTCCTGAATGTAGGGGAGAATGTGAATCAGACAAAGCTCTTTTTTGAAAACTGGGATGCTTAAGTAAAAAAATTTAAAGGTTTGTAAATAATTTAGACCCCATAGTTAACAGAAATTAGTGCAAAGACTAATCAAATGTTGAAATCGAGCTGTTTTTTAATCTTTCTGAAAATATATATGCGCATTTCTAATGCTAAAGGTATAAAAAGAACATCAAAATATAAGGAATCATCATAATATAAGTAACTTTTATATAAACTTATAAATGTTTATGTAGTTAATACATATCTGCTATATTTCTATTATTTAACATTTACATTATATGCTATTTTTTAAATAACAGAAAATCTAATATAAAGTAATATATTTATATTATTAAATATTAATGTTGTTTAAGTGGAGTCTATCCCAGCCAGTATGAGGTGAGAGGCAAAGTGTTTTCATAAATGTATATATAAACTAAAATTCATTTTAGTTAAAGATTAATACATTTAGAGCATGTGATGAAGCATAATTGTCATGTGATTAACAATGCAACGCAAGGTATCAAAGGTCAGTGAGACCCCATAAAGTCTGTTATGTTTAATGTTTGAGCTATGTGTGCATGTGTGTGTGTTGCCTCCAACGATTGCCAAATTCTCCTTTAAAACATGTGCTCAGTGGGTGTGAACTTTTGTAATTCCAGAAACTTTCTTAAAAAAAACTATCTGTCACAATCATACAGTCATGGTAAAATGGTGTGATTGTAAGTTCATCTTCCATATACTCGTGAGTGGGAGTGTCTTACCTCTCCTATAAAGAACGATCCACATTCTTCGGTTGAGGGGATGTGTGAGACTTGTGACAGGAAGCTGTTGAATCACTTCACTGCAGAAGGTAAGACACGACAAAACTGAAATCTGAGACCATCTGTTTAAATTAACGGCCACAACTTAAATTTTAAGGAATCCGTGAGTTTCTTGTGACTTAAGCCAAGCAAACTTTATTTATAAAGCACTTTAAAACAGTAGATACTGACCAAAGTGCTAAACAGTAAGAATATATATCAGACATTTAAAAGATTAAATAAATTTAAGAACATTATGAAACAATGTCAAATAAGACCAAAGCTAAAATATTAAAAACAAGATAAAAAAAAAAAAATTAAATAATAATAAAATCAGTTCTCACACTGGGTCAAAGACCAAGGAGAAGAAATGGGTTTTAGGTAGCGATGTTACGAGGAGGCGTGTCTAACATGCATGAGTGGCAAGAATTTTAAAACAAGCTAAAACAAAACTGAGAGTTTCGGCAAGGAAGTGAAAAAAGAAGAGCGAAAGCTCCACATCTGACTAAGAAGCAATAACTATAAAAACTGCAAAACACATGCAGTTTTGCAAGCTTTGAACATATAAATCACATGTTGCTGAATAGAAAAAAATGGCACTAATACTTTCTCTTAAAGATGCTGAGGATGGCTCTGTGGTTGTACGCTGGAGTGTTTGTGTGGGGAGTTGTGTTTTCCATCAGATGTCCTGATGGGAACGTCTGCTCCGACTCTTCCACTTGCTGCTTGACCATGCATGGATATAGCTGCTGTCCGTATCCAAAGGCAAGTCTGATCAAAAAAGACTAGTGTGGTAACATGTTAACAACTGGTCATGTGATCTTTGAAACCTGGTGCCAGTCTTTCTGACTCACTCTCTACAGGCCGTTTGCTGCGCTGACCAAGCCCACTGCTGCCCCTCAGGATATCGCTGTAACCTGGCTACGCAGATGTGTGAGAAAGAATACCAGCCTTGGATGAACATACTCATGGCAGAGAAGGATGCTGCAGAGGAACCCAGCAGCCTTGACCTGTCTGAAACCCCCTTCCAGAAGCTTGAAAACAACAATGTCCCAGATTTTAAAAAGAGTTCTGTTGTCCACTGTGACAACTATTACATGTGTCCTGATGGCACAACTTGCTGCAGACACCCAAAAGGTGCCTGGTTCTGTTGCCCCTACTCTCCTGTAAGTAGATCTGCCTGCTCTTGTGCAATAATCATAATACAATGCCAGTTATCTTGCTTCCATCATAAATTGCTATACTGCATGTTTTGTATGTTTTTTAGGGGAGATGCTGTCTGGATGGCTACCACTGTTGCCCATTTGGTTATGATTGTGACCTTACTTACACTCACTGTGTGAGAGACCGACTTATGTATCCATTCACCCCCAAACAAGCCCTGACGTCCATCCCTGCCTCTCTAGTTTCAACAGGGGAGGACAAAAGCAGCAAGCAGGAAGTAGGATATCTCACACAAGTTTTATATTTTGAAGGTGTTTGCTGAAATTACTTTACAAATGTCAGATTTTGGGAACATCCAAAATAAAGTAAGAATTTCCACTTTTATGCAATCAAAACCACTAATTCTGCTTTCTTCAGCTATTTGTAGTATTTCAGCAGGCATCTGCTTCCTGCAGAAAAAAATTTGTTCTGGTAATCAGCAGACAAATTTAGTGACTAGATGGTTTGCCTAAATGACTAGAAATATTGCACAGGAACATAAATATTTAACTTAAACTCACCACATTGTCCGAAACACAGCTCTAAATTAATATTCATGCATATATGAGCAAGCATTTACCTGCTGTTTATGTACAATGTTTTCTGTTGCCCCAAGGGAAAAAAATAGCAGATTTCAATATACTGATAATGATTGTTTAAATATTTACATATTAGCAGGAGACTTATACTTTCTTTGTCTTTTCTATTTTTACAGACACCTGTGACAGCTCTAACTGAAGCCAGTGACAGCCCTACTAGTCAAGCTGTGATTCGCTGTGATGACAAGTTTTACTGCCCCGCCGGGTCAAGTTGTTGCAAGGGAACCAAAAGCGAGTGGGTCTGCTGCCCTTACCCACTGGTATGTATTGCACTTTTCATCCAGCTGTTAAATTATTTTAGACTTGGAGATATATCTTTTTTTTTTACATGTAACTGATAAGTAAAGGCAAATGAGCCTAAATGGGTTTTAAAAACAAACGCAATAAATGGTGAACATATTGGTGTGTACTTTAGTCCTAAGTCTAGAAATTAAGGTGATTATTGCATCTTAGTGGAATAATATATTGTTAAGTATTTTCTTCTAATACTGTGACTGGTTTCAGGGCAGTTGTTGTGCAGATGGTCAGCATTGCTGTGAGTATGGCTACAATTGTGACCCCACCTCAAGCACATGCACAAGATGGTGACGGGAGACACTGAAGACATGTTTCCTTAAGTGTACTGGAACTGCCATCTTTTTTTTTTTTCTTTCAATGTTTGAGAGGAAATCTCACAATGCTTTACAGAGAAATTTTAATTTGACAAGACACTGAATCAAATCTGTCTCACTGAAAGATTTCTCTTTGGTAAAAAACGTGATCACAGCCATATGCGATTATCCCACAGTTTACCTGCCTTTATATCAGTGCTTCTTCATTTTCACTTAATAGCTGGGCAACAATTACAGTTTTTGACCTTTGACATGTTTGTAATGCTTACTTTGGCAGTGATTAATCTGTTCACCCCACCTTCTATTTTAATTTAAAATACAAATAAAGAATTTATTGAGAAATGTTTGCTTGTTTCAATTCATTTAGACCACATTTGAATGGAAACAGTATTTGTAGGATGAGCATCAGCTCAGTGTGTGGGCTATGCCATGAAAACTTGCTAAATCTGCTAAATCTCTGCCAGTGCCAGCTTATTCTGCTATTGATTCTTGTTTGATGTCA
Source organism: Melanotaenia boesemani (assembly GCF_017639745.1). NCBI lineage: Eukaryota > Metazoa > Chordata > Actinopteri > Atheriniformes > Melanotaeniidae > Melanotaenia > Melanotaenia boesemani. Next base: position 13,279,061 of record NC_055698.1, on the reverse strand, counting down.
TTCAGTGGATTTTATAATTGGAGTCTGAAGAAGCAAGGGAATTTAACAATTTAGTCATTTAATAAACAGGAGCCCCAGCAACATGTGGAAGAACCATATACAGCCACAGCAGCCTGGCACCTCCTCCTTATTCTGGTAAACAGCTTGGTTACACGCCACTGTGGGATGGCATCCTATTCTTTAACCATATGTCGCCCCACACATCACACTGCCTCCACCACAATCTGTTATCCTACTGGTGCAGCAATCAGAATAGTATTCTTTGCAACGTTCCTACACTTTGACCCTGAAAGCCCAACTAACTGCTTAATGAAAGTTAAATGAAACTAAATAATTATTTGGGATCAGAAGCAGGACTCGTACTCAAAGGTGCTGCTAACCAGGCACTAATCGGACACCTGACTGCCAGCACCTGTGGAAGCAGCAGCTCAAAACAAGTGTCAATAGCAGAATAAGGTGTTTGGCATTGGCAGAGAAGATTTAGCAAGTTCTTCATGGGTACAACCCATAGCATGTTACAAACCCCGAGCTTGCTAGGGAAAATGGCTTTTTAAACATTACACCAACAAACAAATTCTTTATTAAAAATCTTTACAGGTGATTATTGGTGATGATAAGGCAGAATATACGTATAACATATAACATGAATTTCCCTGCAAGGGATTAATAAAGTATTCTGATAAAGTGTGATAACAAAAATTAGGTCTCAATTAAATCCAAAGGCTCTGTAAGGGAAACACAAATGTGGAAGAACAAAACGGGCCACCACCTAGGGCCTACAACAAACTCCTTGGTATCTAAATAAAAATTAAAAAATATTCTCCAAATGTCCACAAAGACACAAAATAAAGTTCTATAAAGTCTTAAAATGCACAAAGTTCTCAGCATATTTAAAGGCTGTGGGCCGTAACAAAGCACAATTTTAAAAACAAAATAAACCCGCTTCCAAAGTTATACGATTTATTGCCAAGAAGCAAGTTTACAACAAATAAATTTACTACAAAACATTAATAAACACAAACAGACTTAGTTTTTTGTGCTTAATAGTTCGTCGAATGGCTTTTATTTTTAAAGACAGGACCAAAAACCGGAAGTATGATTTGCGATAGTCGAAATATTCGCTGTCCTGAGAAGGTGCGCAGATTGTTTTGGCGGAAAATATGTGTGAAATAGAGGAACTGAAGACCTTTGTCTCCGAACGGCTGCACACTGCTATATCTGAAATATTAGTTGCTATTACAAAAACAGTAAAGAGTTACAAGAACGATGTTTCCCGTCTGAAGGAAGAGAACGAGCGCCATCGCTCCCTGTTGGACATCATCCTCAAAACAAAGTCACCACCGACAAAAGGTTTGCTCGTCAAAACGACCAACGAAACTGAGACTCTTCGCTGTTGTAAAAAATAAATAAATTAAAAAAAAAATCTGTTACAAAAAGATGGATAATAAAAAGCGCCGGGTCCCAAGCTCTGAAACGTGTGTCCGCTTTAACTGGACGTAATAACACCCTCCTTAGCTAGCTGGGTCTTTGCTAAAAACAACCCCTTACTGTCGTTTTTGAGAAATATTGGAACTTCAGACATTTCTCATAATGTGTTTTTAAATTATGTGACTATTATTCGATGAGTTGCCTTTTCAAAAAAATCAAACAAATGACATTTTTCGTCTCGCTTCGGTCAAACCAGCTAAGCTATAAACATACCAGCAGCGTCTGGAAAAAGTAGCGCAGAAACTTGACTGCACGAGTCTTAAAAGGAGACATTAAATATATCTTTTTCTTCTTGTATGTTTTCCCCAACAAGTCAAATAGAAATTATAAACCCAAATGCAGGAAAAGCTATTTATTTATTTATTTTTTTGTACTTTACCGAGTAATAGTAGTCATAATAGAAATGATTTTCAAGATTTACACCAAAGTCGTCCTCATACAAATAATAGATAAATCACATCTTCCGCGCATCACCTTTTGCCTAAATAGGCTAAGGGCAGACGGAGGTGGATGGACTGGGTGGAGACTATTTTAGGTGGGAAGGGGTGGGGGCGCAGTAAGTGATGGTGTCCTGGTTCACGGGGTGCGTGGCTGGAACATTGGGGCAAGTGTTTGGTTGTTGCCTTCTATCTGTTCTCTGTCTCTTTTCTCTACTCTCCTTTAAATTTCTATTCATGCTACTCCTTTTTATTCTGTTCCTTCTGGTCAGGCCCAGCAATGTTATTTAAATTCTGCAATTAAAAAATAAATAAACAGTCATTTAAATAAAACATCAGATTATCAAGTGCAGATTTGTACCCATAAAGCTCCTCTTGGCAAAGCAAAGCAAAAACACAACTCAGAGAAAAGATTAAATATTCATCAGAAATTATGAATAATACAAAGATTAAAAAGATGAGAGCAACTGCTGAATTAATATAAACAAAACGTGGGTTTCCCTAAATTGGGGAATCAATCCCATAGTTCTTTGCATGGTGATGTTGCTGCCCATGCTCTATAGACACATCTCAGCTTTCTAAAACTTCTGTTACATGCCATTATATGTAAATGTCTTAAATGTCTGCTATGAATAGAGCTTGTGTGGACAGTAGTTTTTTTTCTATTCAGCCTCACACAAAAAAGCAAGCTGCTGGTTTTTTCAGTCTCAGTTAAGTCAATAGTATAAAGTCCAGTTCATTTTTGCGCCTGTTAAGTTGCACCGCCTGTCCAAGTCTGAAAGGGGCTCATCTGCAGACACGGGCCTACAGCCTAGATTTGTTTCCTTGCAGACTATATACTTTGCAAACATGCTCACAGTGCACATGCTGGAGGTAATTCTAGTTATGTGAATTTAAGTATAAGCTGTTTGAAGGACAAGCTTTATAACAAGTCAGATAATTGCAAAGATATTTTCTGTGTTTTATTTTTCGAGTTTTATTTCTTCTCTCTTGCTCCCTTTTTGCATGCGTGCTCTACCATAATTAACAAACAAATGTGCTGCATTTGCTGTCATTAAGGTGCCTTTTTCCTTTCTAATGCATGTGTGGATTATGACCGTGTTATAGACCTACTGTTTGCCAAATTTATGATGTGACTTCAGCTACACGCACAAGCTGATTGTTAGATTTTTATTTTGTTTTGATTATAGCAGATTTCTGCTTATTCTTGCTTATTTTCTTAGTTTTATGTTTCCATATCTGAGTTCCTGGAAGTTAAGTTCTTGTCTTTTCTCTGCAGCAAAAACTGACACAACGAGTACTGCAGCTTTTTCTGCTGCCACAAACCCCCATGCGTCAGACTCAAGAGTTAAACAGAAGTTTGAAGTAACTACCGTCACCTCTTCCAGTGGTAGGAATTACATTTGTTCTCTGAAACTTAGTTCCTTATATCTGTGAAAGTCAATATTATTTGGTACAAAACATTAAAAGTTATATTATTTCCTGACACAACCAGTCTCTGCCATAATTTGCCTAGTTTTTTTTTTTATTAATTCTTTTTTTAAATCACTTTAAACATCATATAATGTTGACTGCAGCTTGTCAATCCAATAGTAAGTAGAATACCTGTTGCATTATTAATGCTTTTGCCAGTGGAACCTTCAGACTCTCAAATTTTCATTTATTTCCCAGGTTTACCAAGCGTCTTCACCACACGTGATGAATTTCTGAAGCTTGCAAGCAATGGCAACTGTCCATTCTGCCTCAAAAGAGTGCAGGGAACAGAGACACACCTGGTGAAAAGGCATTATCTTTCAGCTGTTCATTTCATTCTAGATGGCAACGGTAAGTTTTTCTTTTGTATCTAAAAACCTTACCTTTGGCAACATAATCAAGAACAATTCATTCCTGTAGTTTGTTCTGATAGTGGCTCTTGCTTTAGCTCACGTCCTGTTGCTTTTTCATTGTATTTGTAACATCAGTCCATTAAGCCACAAACTTAAATTCTGGATAATCTTCGGAAAGTTTAAGTAAATTACTCTGCAGCTGCCACTTTGAGTTTCTTTCTAATCAAAATAACCTGTGAATTCTGTTATCTTTAAAACTACCCTACATTTTCACCAGCACTGAGCTTTTCATCAAGAATGCCAGTTCTTTAGCTATAAAACAGCAAAACTTTCAGAAGCCTCTAGGCTGATTTTTTTTCTCATTTCAGAAAGATTTGTCATACCATGTATGTGCAAAGAGAAGATCCAGGATAGAAGTCACTGGCACTGCCCATTGTGCAAAAAGATCATTTATCGGAGATGCAACTTTGACACCCATCTGTCAAAACAACATAGTAAACAACACAGTTCACATTTACATAAATTGTACTTCCACACATAATGAATGTGAAAGTAATATTGCTATCGTTCATTTACTGATTATTTTTCCCCCTTTTTTTTGCTTTCTTTGACAGAAATAGCTTTAGTTCAGCAAAGCCAAGGTTAGTATGTCTGACCAGTTACACATGCAGTTACGTTACTTGATTGTTAGAATGATTTCACCATTTGGACAAAGAGACCGTCTGGTTTTACTCTACAGGCACTAATGTATCTATTTATGTTAAAATCCTTTTCTTGTTTATTCCTTTATTTTGAATATTTAGAGCAGCATTAGATCGGTTGTTAAAGTATAACGTTTAAGGTTCAGTTGCAACAGATTGTGTTTTCCACATTTTAAGTGTAGTATTTTTACTTTGTCTAAACGGGTCAGCCAGAAAATTTATGAAATTCTGCTAGGCATGTATATTTGACTGTATGTATAATGAGATCCATTTATCTTTTCTTTCCTCTAGAGAAAAAACAGCCCCCCATCTCTGTCTTAAAAGCAGAAATCCCTCTGCTTCCTGAACGTTTGGTTCAGGAGGAAATCAGCAGCCTGGAACGGCAGGAAAATCAGACTTCACTGCTTCTTCCAGCTAAAATTGTTGCACAGCAAGGTATCATTGCAGAGCCATGCCACTTGTTGCAACATGCTCAGGGCAACTTGCTTGTAATGCTGTCTCCTTCTTTTTATTTATTTATTTTTTTTAGAGACGCAGCTACAGGTGCAGTATGACCAGCAAGGCCTGATACAAAATAGTAATGGTCAAATGAGAGAACAAAGTCTCAGACTAAATCAAAACCAAGACTATGGATTAAACATAATCTGTTTAGACACTTGCATCCAAGACATAAGTGACATCTGCATCAGAAATCCTCTGCCTAATTTTTCAACTCAGGCTGTGGGTAATAAGCCTGATACTGGGGCTTCAGAAATGTTGGATCCAGCTAAAGGAAACCACCACACTGCTGGAAGCAGTACTTCTGAAGAGACTGGAAGCTGCAGCAAAAGTGAGGAATCGGACACAACCAAAATGACTTCAAGTTTAAATCGGCTCGACCCAAAGAAGAAAGAAGCAGTTAAAAGATCTTTACCCTCAAAGTATTTATATGCAAAGAAAGCAAGACAGTCACCTGCTGGCCAGAATACGTCAGGCTCTTTTCGCTGCAAAGCATGTGGTAAGAATTTTTATTACATGTGCACACTGAGGACACACGTACGTACACATGCGCATGATAAAACCTGTATTTGTGGGATTTGTGGAAAACGTTTGGGGTGTAGAGAGAGTTTGGTTCAGCATGTACAGAGTCACAACAAAAGGAACATATGTGGGGACATGTGGTAAAGAATTCTCTAGCGACTCGTGTTTGAAACAGTATAAGAGATTTCATCTACCAAAAGGACTAAAAGGGTGAAACTGTCGTAATGATAATCTCACTCACGATGATAAACATACTGATTGGAAGACAGAACAGTGGTTGTCAAACCCCACTAGGGGGCGCCAAATGGCATCATACAGAGCACTAGTAGTTATTAGAATCATTGAACCTAGTGACTGAATCATCAAAATCTGCTTTACAACAGTATTTTAAATCATATACTGTCAGTCAATATTACAGTTAAGTTGTATCTTTTCAAGTCTTTATGGTTTGAGATTAAGTTGTCAGTACTGTAAATATTTTATACAGTGACAAAAGCAGAGGGGCAGGGGTCACAACTTTTTGATCCTTGCATTAAGGGGAGGAGTGGTGCCACATTACTAGAAGTACTAATGAGAAACAGTTGTGTGTGCTGTTGTTTAATATTTTGTTAACAGTTACTGATTCTTGCACGCTATGTATATTTTTAGTATATTTATTTTTACAGTTTTTGTAGATCCAGTAAACCTTTAAGCTACATTTCTTTTATAGTTAAAATCATCTATAATGAGGAGTATTCGGGGCAGTACAGTCATGCAGTTTGACTCGCATATGTCAAATCTGTGAACATCTTTCAAGTCAGATTCTGAAACTATATGAATTATTATTGCCTTGTATAATAAAGAGATTATGTATTTTTCCATACTGGAAATTTGCTCTTTTTTTACAATCCACAAAGATAATATAGTTTACACACATGGTGGGTTGGTTAGGCAAATCAAAGTTGCTTGAGTGAGTAACTCCATTTTGAGTGAATGTAGGAACAATAGTTTATACTTTTAGTTACCCAGAGAGCAAATATAGAGAATTGTTTTAGATTTTGCCTCAATCCACTGAAATCTGACAAAAGCCAGTTTTGTTAGAGCACCAATGTCCTAGAAACCAGTGTGAAGTACTTCAAATGTGACACTGATGAACCCAAATCTGACAAAAACATATTTCTGAGAGCACCAGCACCAAATTCATCCTGTGATCTCTCCAACAACAACACCATCTATACCGCCTTCAGCTCGCTGCCTCTCTCTATGCAGCTGCCCAAAACCTAATTTATTTTGTAATACTTGGTTACATTTTGAACTGTTTAGCAGTGCTGCTATGAATGTTTAAAACTTGTGTTTTAATAGAATCATTTGGCTCAGCGTGTCCTTCAGCTAGAACATCCAGTACACAATGACAGATAAGCAAGAACCAGATGTAATTAAGAATCATCAGATATCAGTCAGGAATTTTGCATTAGATACACGCCTCAGTTCAACATTCACACACATTGAACAGCACATCCCAATCTCTTGCATGAGCAGTGGGTGGCCTGCTCTTGTCTGTGATAACTGGCCAGTTACAATCGGTTGTGTTTCAAGCCATCCCGTTGTACATGGCAGTCTCCCGGCCTAAGAAGATAAAATGTGATCACATCCAGTGAGCCCAGTGCTACATTGCTTTACCTGTGACCCAAATTACAATAAATCTTTGCTGAATTTGAAGATCCTTTCTTGTTTTTGCTCTCAAGCTTCCAGTGAAAGAATCGGTTTAACAATTTCAGTAATTCAACTTAAAAAGGGAAACTATTATATAGACTCAACACATGCAAAGTGAGATATTTTAAGCATGTATTTATGGTTTATGATGATTATAGCTTACAGCTTATGAAAACCCCAAAATTAAATCTCAGATAAGTAGAATATTACATGAAATTAAACAAATGGATTTTGAATACAGAAATGTTGACCATCTGAGGAGTACAGTCATGCATATGAACTCTACTTCATTTGAGCCCCTTTTGCATGAATCACTGCCTCAATGTGCCGTGGCCTGGATGTTGTCAGCCTGTGCTACTGCTGGGGTGTAATGGAAGACCAGGATGCTGTAATAGCAGCCTTCAACTCTTCTGCTTCGTGTCTCATCTTTCTCTTGACAATGCTCCATAGATTTTCTATGGGGTTCAGGTTAGGAGAGTTTGCTGGACAATCAAGCACACAATCTCTTGGTCATTGAACCAGGTTTTGGTTCTTTTGGCAGTGTGAGTAGGTGCCAAGTTCTGCTGGAAATAAAGTCAGCATCTCCACAAAACTTTTCTGCTGAAGGAAGCATGAAGTGCTCTAAAACCTCCCGGTAGATGGCTGCGTTGACTCTGGACTTAATAAAGGACAGTGGACCAACACCAGCAGATGACATGGCTCCTCAAACCAACACAGACTGTGGAAACTTCACGCTGCACTTTAAGTGTCTTAGATTGCTGCCTCTCCATTCTTCCCCCAGACTCTGGACCTTGATTTGCAAATGAGATGCAAAGTTTGCTCAAAAAGAGCACTTTGGACCACTGGTCAACAGACCAGTTAATTTTTTCTTTAGCCCAGGTAAGACGCTTCTTACATGTTTTGTTCAGGAGCTGCTTGACAAGAGGAATAAGACATTTGAAGCCCATGTCTGGAAATATCTCAGTTTGCATGTACTGAGTCTACATAATTATTAGTTTACCTTTTTTAAGTTGAATTACTGAAATAAAAATGATTTTTCACAATATTCTAATTTTATGAGTTTACCTGTATATCCTGTTCAGTATCATTCATCAGACAATTGATCATTCATCAATTTTCCCCTCCACTATTCCTTTCACACCTCCTCTATGTTGTCCACCCTTCATCCAAAATCCAAATAAAAGACCCACATGTTCTCTGATGCATTTCAATTGTTTTTATTTAGAAGTCCAAATCTGCATCTGTTGCCTTTAGGCCTGAATTTTTAAACTTGATCATGTTTAATACTGTTTTCCCAAACTGGAACTTTATTTATTGCATTGTATATATTTTATTTGAGCTTTTACTTTCTGTTTTTATTTATTTATTTTAATGAGTTTTTTTTTTATGCAGATGTTATTGCACCCCGTTGTAATGCTTTTAATGTTTTATGTAAAGCACTTTGAATTGTTTTGTACATGAAATGTGCTATCCAAATAAATTTGGCTTACTTTTTCTTGCTCTGACATCCTTAAAATACAAGCGCTGTACATTCTGATAGCTGAATGTAATAATGTTAAGATTTATATTTAATTAAGCCCTACAGTTTTTTTTATTGTTATTAGAAAAAACATAGCATCAAAAAATGCGCAAATTATCTAAACCTTTTGTTTAATTGGAAATATTAAAGAGGGAAAAATCTGGTGTGCATCATATACATTGTGGTGGAAAGAAAACTTCTTCAGACGGTACAATGAACTCTATGCTTTCTTTGGCTATTTCCTTTTTTAATGTGTTGAATTTTTCCAGAATAATAATTGTTTAGACAAAAATAGTGCAATATTTAAGACGAAATCAAGGAAGTATATGCTCAAGTCTTATAACTTCACACTTAATTAAAGATAAGTAAAAGTAACATAAACTGACACTTTGGTTTCCCAGGTAAGGTAACAGTATCTCTGGGATTCGTTTACACCAAGAGTCCTCTCCGTGACAACAGAGAGCATCTCCACGGAAACCACCAAGATGCAGGCCTGGGCCCACACTGAAACCATAGGGCTGTAGCCTGCTGCTCCCCAACCACCCAGACAAGGGCAATCACCATGGCAACAACCCAGGTCATAGCGCCCAGTGTAGAGTATCACCATGAAGAGAATATTGCAGTTAGTTAAAAGTAAACAACAAAGGTCAAACAGACCTAAAAACTAAAACTACTGCTACATCAGAGAGCTGAATGTCCCTCAGCTGGGTCTGTTGGTTTACCAAAATGGGCAGCTGAGCATTTACTGTAAGTCTCTGATAAAGACAATTTTGACTGAGCAGTCTGTACCTGTTACTTCCTGGTCAGGAGGAGATATGAAGAACATACAGCTCCTAGGGCTGAAGACCCGTCTGCTTTGTGTCAAAAATAGATCAGAATTGCTCCTTCAAAGATGAAGTTCCTTAGGTTACCCAGCAAAATAGATCATAAGCACATATTCTGACTTTATAATTGCACAAATATGACACTGATGCAGAAAATATTACTTGTAATCTGCAGTATCCCTTTTAAGCATTTATCCAGTTACAAAGTTGCCTCTTTTAGGAGGATTCTGCATTTATTTACACATTGAACTTGTTAAAGTAATAAATAAAGATAAATAAGTGATGACCATTATCTAATTTAGTAGGAATGTCTGTGTATTTTTCATAGGGGTTTACTTTGTGGTCACCTTGTATCTAACTGCTCATACAGTCTTAAGAGTGATTTTTTTAACAATCAGAAAGCATGGTTTACATTAAACTTACTTCAGTTTGTCATATTATCGTTCTTTTGAATGACACAAAGTACTTCACTGACCTCAGCTGTAACGGCGAGGCCATGTTGTTCAAACTAGAAAACTTTATTGTCTCACCAGATATTGTAATAAATGGGGCAAAGAGGGAGGTTGTAAATAATTCAGCTGAGACTGCAATAATCTACTCAGAGCAATAATTCACTGCCACAACAGTCCAAAATATTACCCTACAACAGGCCTAATATGTAGTAGTCACTTAATAGATAGTTAGTGCTATCTATTAAGCAGTAGCACATTAATTAGAGGCCTATAAAATACACAGTAAATTAATTATTAGTAATTCTTAAGCTATATTAAACATCATTTAGTTCAATCACAAGTGTAATATTCATTTCATTTTAGCCAATTTCACAATGTGTTAGCCATCTAACACATATGCTAGGCTAGCAGAGCTGGCTATCAGGGCAAAACTCTGTCTTACACCTCCTTTAATCCCACATCACAAGCAACTGTTTTACCTTTATTTTCTAACTGCGTTTCTGCACCATAAAGATCATCATCAATAATTTATCTTTTGGTTTACCTCCATCAGCCTGCAAAATGGGACACACTTGAATTACATTAGTAAGTGCGGCTCTAAAATCACTATCAGAGCTCTGTCTGTCCTGTGTGAATAGCAAACTATCAGAACTGCCCACAGGATCCTCAGAGACCTCTCACACACTGCATTCATGGTTTGTTTGGCTTCCGTCAGTTTGCAAACTGAAGTGTCCAAAATGCAGAACACGGAGGAGGAGACACACCTTTGCCCCCACAGTGGTCCATTAGTTTTATTCTGATCCTTAACTGCCCCAGCATAACAGATTAATACTAGTCTAGCACTGATAAGAATAAATGTATGTGATGCATCCAACACAAAGCTCCACTCAGAGGCTTCAACTGTTTCTACTCATTTAGAGTGAAGCAAATATTTTAAGGAACTCAAGCTTTCAAAAGCTTTTCTCATCCTTGTCACGTACAATCCACCATCAGTTTTTCATATATCCATTTAATTCATGTGGGATTTGGCTCAAAATGGTGAGCGATGTTTGCTTGGTACTTGTTCTGTTTATTCCCAATTAGGACACCCTTACTGACCAAAAAGTGATCTGCTGATTGTAGAATCTTCCACAACACTGTTACTTCTGTGTTTAATAAACTGACTAGCTATATTCAGGATAGACACATACTTAGGTTTGCAGATGAATAGTCTCTCTACTCCAATTAATAATTATGGTCTTTTTGTCACAGGCCTCGCAGAATGGTGAAGAGGACCCAAACCAGAATAAGAAAAGGCTGGATCATAATATACAAATGTGCAGCAAAACCAGTGGTATAAAGATAAAACATTTTGCTTTGTTGTATAAAATTAGGGCTACAAAAAAGGCAGAGAAGACTCTAGAGGATTACTCTGTTTTCAGAATATCAGCCGCTGCCTTCAGGATGAGGGTATTCTGCTCTAATAAATAGGTTCATGTTTTCACTTGTTCCTACTACCATTGTTCTTTTGTTTTTTTTTTTAATTCCCATTTATTTATTTTTTAAAAATGTGTCTCAAAACTGTAGTTTTCTTTGTGTAGTTTCTAACTTAACATTTTCTGTCATGGTTAAAAAAGAAATTAATTGATTAATTTTAAAAGGATGTGCAATGCCTTCTGTAGTAAAATCAATTTTAATTGCAAAAAATACCATTCAGTCTTTGGCTGCTGTGCGTATAAAGGGAGAAAAACACATGATGTGGCAACCATCATCTCTTTACCTCAACACTATTGAAAACCTGTGGAGCATCTTTAAAAGGACTATTTTTAAACCTTTACAGGGTGAAGAACCAGATTTTTACACTTCATTGGATGAACAAAATGCCTCTGCATGCTAGTCCAGAGTTCTCTGCACCAGTCTTTAAAGATCAGGCTCCATGCCAGCTACTTCATTGAGAAAGTCTTAAGAAAAGAAAAAACTGTTAGTTCTGACCACTTACAACTGTTTAACTTTTGATATTTTAGAAAAAAAAGTATCCAAGTTTTAAAGTCTTGTAATATCCATCAATATTGCCATAACACTATTTTCTATAAATAGTGAAATTGAACATTTAAATTTCAAAGTATTTCAGTGAGTGTCTGATAAAGGGATACTGAGGAAGGTTGTATAACTTCAAATAATAACTCTGGGAGGCAATTCTGGTGTCCTCAAATGAGATCCAGGCAGAAACAATCCAATGACTTACAAGTTCAGTGAAGGTCTCCTATGTAACTTGCACCTATGTAACATAGAACTTGATCTATATTATTAATAATAATAATAATAATAATAATAATAATAATAATAATAATAATAATAATAATAATAATAGTATTATTATTATTATTATTATTATTATTATTATTATTATTATTATTATTATATTTTTTAGAAAGATAGGCTTCTACGTAATGAAAAAACAAGACCGGTCAACATTTTCAGTTTTTTACAACTGATTCAATGTTTTGAAACTAATATGCATAATAATTTCAAACAATGTACTTAAGGTGATTGGCAAAAATAAGTAAATGAATTAATAAAATCAGCAGCAAACAAACCAAAAAACTAATAAAAATCGAGATTATTACATTATATAACATGCTGTGAGCATCAGACTCCATAACTGTGCACTGTAGATTAGGTCTGAACCATGACCTCTCTGTAAATATGGTAGACACTTGTTAAAGTCTTTTATTTATTTATTTATTTAACTCAGCACCTTACTCTCCTTCTCACTTTCACTCTTTTTCTATCATTTGTTTTTTTCTTCTACTGTGTCTCATTGTATTTAATTGTTTTAAGGAGCACCACAATCCAAGAATTTCCTCCTGGGATTAAAAACGTATTTCTGATTTAGACATAAATTTAGACGTTAAAAATAAATAAATAAAAAAATGTATGTGTGCAAATGTTGATTTGAAATGGGTATTATGAATATTATATGATATTAAGAACTATATATTAGTAGAAAAGCCATGAATTTATTTATTTTAAAATGATTTTGTTCACTGTGTAATGAATTGTGCAATATGAAAATAAAGTCGATCTAAAATGAATTTCCAGAGAAGGAGTGCGTATTAGGCTTACACAATAACAGAGAGGGAAAACTGAATAAAATGGGGACTTGTAAGGGCTTGTAGTGATGCTGCTGAATGGGCCGCCCTCCGGCTGCTATGCAGGGTGTGAGCTGACAGCACAGCGGTTTGTAGACTGGTACGTTTCGGTCGCAACAATCCCTTTTTGTGATGTGTTTCCCATAATCTAGTGAGTTTATTCCTGACAGGAAGAGGAGGAAGTGGCTCCGCGACAGACTGCTCTTTTTCAGCTTCCCCTAGTTAGTTTATTTACAGTAACTCCTGGGTGAGTTACTGTATCCATATTTAGTTTTATTCAGGGAACATGGCTGTGTTGAAGATACAAGACCAGGTAAGATTATACATTACGCTTACATCTGGTTAGCTAACGTTAAGACCCCTTGTCTGTGTCAATTTTCGTAAAACATAAAACAGTTTGTTGGAATAACCACTGTATATTAATGGTTAACACTAAGTATTAAACATTAACTTTACTTTAGTTAAAGCTTAACTATCAGAAGTTAATGTTTCTCTGTTGTGACAGGTACATGTGGATATTAAAGAAAGCTGTAAAAGGTTTAGCTATTGTTGCATCGCTTCTATCAAAAAGTCACCTACAATCTGACATGTTAGCCAACTAGCTAGCAGTAGCTAAAAAAACAATATAACAGTTGACGTTAAAAGCGTGCTTAAGTCGTATCACCTGCTGCCATACTAACCTTATTCTTTTACAAAAGTTTAATAATAGATTCATAGTCATTTTAAAGCTTTAGACCGATAAAGTTTGTGTTTCTGTTTGTGGTGATGGACGAATGAATACACAGCTGTATGGCTATGATGTTATGAGGAGGGTAGCTAACTCTCTTGCGTCGCTTCTGTTAGACTAACTCGCTCCTGATACGTATTATTGCGTTAATAACGCCGAGTTAGTGTTTTCATATTAGCAAATGAACCTAAAACAGATTAATTCACTAACCGATAGTTTGCTATGTCAGCTGATATGGTTCAGCTCTTCACACATATTCTTTGAGCAGTTGTTTGGTCAAGTCACCTGTTGTTGCAGATAAAAGTCTGTTGAACTGAAATAGCAGGTGGTGTTGCTCTAAACGCTTCATCTGCATTTAGTAATTAGGCCAAATCCACCGGGTAAGGTGCTGCTTCCAAGGTAGCAGGTAGTTTTTCAGCATTTGCACAAAGCACATTGATATAAGTTTGTATGTTGTGTGATCAGCTGCTATCAGTTGAAAGAGAGGTTACACCCAGGACAGGTTACCAGTTCATCATGGCCAACACAGTGGGACAATCAATCATTCACGCTCAAATATTTCTTAAATCAAGTTTTTTTCGGCAGACTCCCTTTTTTAAGTCACTGATGTGAAATTTCTCTCAGACTTTGTCAGACAGATATTCAGATAGACAGTGTTGTGGACTGATTCTGTGGTCTGGAGCCAGGCAACATGCATCTGCTAACCAAAATAAAACTTTCAATTTAAATGTACTTGTAAGTACTTGTAGTATTACGTGAAACAATTTGTTGTATTTTGAAAACTAGATTACTTTTTAAAGTAATTTGTTATAGTTTGGTGATTATTTAATTGGAACAATGACATTCTAGGCTTACAAATTCTGATGTAAGTTCACAATTGATCAAAATAATAAGATGGTACCATCTGGCTCTTTGAAGTGTGGTAAAAAATAAAAAAATGACATGAAAATGGGTCATTGATTGTGCAGCTTTGTGGATTGTTCTGAACTGACCAGTCTTCTGGGCAGTAAGCAAGCACGCAATGAACGGAAGAGTGTTTGTGATTGTGATCTATTGTTCACTGTGCTGCTTGCTGATAGAGAAAAGGACAAAGGGACAGAAATAGTTGCACTCCGAGGGGCTAAACAGGAGACAAGCAGTAGTGTCACTTTTAGAGAAGCCCTCTGTTTGTTTGGCCTCTAGAGGGCGTCCTGTTGCTTAGAAACAAGCCAATGTGTCCTCATCAGGCCATGTAGTCCTGAATGAGAAAAAATAAATAATCATCATTAAAGAAGAACACATTATTATTATATTTGTTATTATTACTAAGTTTTAAAAAATACAATTTTTATAAATGTAGATTGCCTGGATGTTGTCGTGTTCATTTATACACAGGCAATTTGGAATAATACCAAATAATGGCCAAACGTCACATAACATCTTGTTTATTTACAAATTAAATTAGTGGTTAATGATTGCTTTAGGTGTCCATTTGTTTTCACTTGGTCTTGATATCATTACCACAAGTATTGGACGGTACCCACAATATTGTTATAAGCCAGTGGAAAGAAACAGAAGTCAGCCACAAGTGTATGAAGCAGAAAATGTTAACACATGCTTGCTAGCTGTAAACGTTATCTGGCGGATTAGCCTCCGTTTTTACATATTGATGCTCTTGCTCGTCTTCCATACTTCTTATGAGATAAAAAGGCTGGGTGATGTCTGCTGTATTTCAGAAGTTGATTAAGCAGATATTTGCATTTTCTCATTTAGACCCTCCAGGGTTGCAGTGAATGTGTGAAAATTGTCACAGTGACCGACAGTGTCTCTGCTTGGGGATGGAGTTTGTGTGCCAGGTTGCTTACTGTAGAGACACTGCCATCAGACATCACCAAACCATTTTGCAATGTAAACATGCTTCATACCATAGTTTGGTAAAGAGACTACAGAGCACCTGCTGTGTGTTCCATAAAAGATTTAGCCTAATTGTGAAGCTGCTGCTTTACAGTCTTGCATAAACACGACAGTATTCACTATACATAATGTCACAATGGTGAAGCTTAAATTCATATCACCCTCTACTGATCTTTTAAAGCTTTCAAATTTTTGCATGTCAGCAAATTTATTGCTGTTTGTGAAAGCTTGTGTGCCAGCACACACGCACACCAGCCAACACGTGCTGACCTTTGTGGTTCTATTCTGGGATTACATTACATTCACTACTGCATCCTGTCGCAGGGCCTAAGCAGAGGTCAGCGCAAGCCTGGATAATTTCACTCACACATATACCGTCACATCACGTTTCTCATAAAGTTGTGAAGGGGTTAAATTAAATTGCATGCATGATAATATTGTGTTAACATTATTTTGCTAAAGTGAGATTGTGTTCACCTTTCTATGTTCCTTGTGTCCCATCTCATCAGATACTTTTTTTTTTGCTATTAATCAGTCATATACACATTATAAAAGTATCCTTTGTTGCTCTGCTATTGAGTCTTGATTACATCTATAACTTGCATGAATAGTTTATGAGAAGACTTTTTGGCAAATTACAACAAATCTGCTTTGTAAATATCTTTTGGCAAATGTGTTGAAAGTATCTCTAGTGCTAGCGAGAAGGACAGACTAAACATTGCTTGTTTGTATATTTTGCATCCCCAAACACGAGTTCTTTGTTTGTTCTTTTGATGCAAATCGGTTCTGTCAACTTGATTGCTAAACACAGGGTTTCTAGGCTATGTTTCATATTAAGTCTCTAACTTGTAAGGCAAATACACTCAAACTCATGTTTCTCCCTCTCATTTGCCCTCCCTTGAGCTGTCCCTCCCTCTGAGTTAATGGGGTTGTGTGGCCTGGCAAGATTGCTCTTTTTAGGATCTGTGTTGAATATGAAGGAGACTGAGCCACACACACACAGACATGCACGCAAAGACTGGTCTTGTTAGCTACCCTCACATTCTCTGGCGAAGCCAGTTTGTTCCAGTTTTATAATGAGATGGGAACTTTTGAAGCTATGCCACTGATACACTAAAAAGGCTACTGGAATACACATTCATGAGCTGGACTCTCTTTCCCCCCCAGTTCTATCTCATTTAGACTGAATGACCACTTTTACTTCTGCATCAACATTTTAACCGTGAAGACTTATTTAAATCTTATTAAGGGAATTTTAATAACTGCAACATGTTGTTGTTTACATGGTTTTGTTTTTACCATGCTGTTTTGATTACAGCATTTTAGATGTCTCAAGCCTGCTCATTTAACAAAACATAAAGAGTACTTCAGTTCACATCACTACTGAAATCAAAAACAGAATAAAATGTGAAACATCAGAGCTGTGTTGGACATGCACTAAAACCATAAAACAAGAGTTCTATGTGTCATTTGTTACAGTTAGAAACATAATCAGAAAAGCAAACAAAGGCTAAATAAACAGAATGATTTCTTTTGCTGGAGATAGAGGAAAAAAATGTTTTGTTATTGTGGTCTCTACTACAAAACCATCATTACACCCTCAGTTTTTTTACCACAGTTAAAACAACACTAACACCTCACATTGATGTAAAATTACACGTCTCATAAACCATCTTCATCCAGTACACGATCTGATCCCAGTTCCATAACAAAGTTCTTCTTAAACTTTCCCAAATTCTTGCTAATCTGGTTTCTTTACATTTCTTTAACTTTTCTAGTTGACTTTCCTTTTATTTTAGTTTCTTTACTTTTTCTGGCAAGTTTTCCCTGTCTACCATTTTTCACCTCTTACTATTTTTCTTCTTAGATAAATTCATCTTCAGGTTTGTTTGTGTTTTATCCAGCTATGGGTACCTGCCTGGAATGATGTCTTTCACTCTCTCTCTCTTTCATTTTCTTTCCCACTCCCCTCCCCCTTCCTCTCCCTCTCCTTTGAAAGAGCTGGCTTCAGCAGTCTGCCTGAAATGAACGATGCATACCCACACATACACTGGGTGCTCCTGCCCCATCTGCAATAATCGCAGGGTCTATGTGCGTGTGTTTTCCTGGCTGCAGTGTAACAGTGAGAATATGTAGCTTCCTGCGTGCTGCTAGGCAGCACAAGCTCATTCTGCCGCATGCCTCTTACCGCCACCATTACGCAAAGGAATTCCCTGCTGTCTCTGCTATGGTTGCTCTCAGAGAGTGAGTGTGGATTGAAGAGGAGGATTCATGCTAAAAATGCACACTGACAGCTAGAGGACAGACTTGGATTTCCCACTGGATTTTACATGGAGATGTGCAGCTTTTGTTTACGTGGAAAACCCTGTTTATGGGATTTATTGCTGACCTTTGCGCTATGGGATTGCGCACATATGTAAGAAGGAACTCTGTGTCTTTATGTGTGTGAGTGAGTGTGAGTGAGAGTGTATGTGTGTTTTATGAGTGTTTGTTCCTGATGCGGTCAGAGCGGGCTAGCCGTGTGTGTATCGTGGTGCTGGAGGAGGTGGAGGAGGATGAGCCCTCTTCTTCATCCCCACCTCCTCGGCCCAAATCTCCTGACCGCAGATCCCATCATGCCTCTCAAAGGGCTGCCGCTCAGGATGACAAGGTGAGACGGGTCCTTCTGCTCAGTGTTATTGACATAAGTTTGTCCATTTTCTTTTTTTAATTTGGTGCAGGTTTATATATTCCATGTTTATATGCAGTTTTATATGCAAATGATAGCATTGACTGGGATTTTAAGCAGACCAGTGGACTCTCTAATTTGAAACTTATGTTGAAGTACACACACGTCACATTGCATAAAACAACAATGTACTGCTAACACATGTCACCTAGCTCTAAATATAGGACCAATATATTCCTGGTACATGAGGAGACTACAGGTTAGCATAACTTAACTGCCTGGTCTTTGTAGTTTTCAGTGCTGGATGGATAAGGTGCGGTTAAGCTAGTGAAATGTAGTAATGATTGTTTTCATCTTATGAAAGCTTTTTTTTAGATCTTTCATTGAGAAGGGGTGTGTGTGTGTGTGTGTGGGTGGGGGTGGGGGTGTTGTTTAGTGAAGATGTGCTGGCTCTGATGACAGGGTTCGTGCTCAGGATCATTGCATAGCTTCACTGTCACTGTTTCACTGGTCATCGGTATAATAAGCACGACAGAAATGCTGAGATTGTAATGCTGAACACCAAATGTAGAAAAAAAGAGTAGAAATAAAATTAGATCACTAGTGGTCTTTAAGTTAATGTAGGACAATTTCCAAAGTTCAGTGTTCAAGTTTTTCATTTGTAGATAATTTGGTTTTAGTTTCATTAGTGACATAGTTTCTTTTACTGGTACCATTCAAGGCTAAATTTATGTCTGATAGACAAACAAACAACAGGACACTATTTTTAAAATTGAATCCAGAGTTAAATTGTCAGATTAAAATATTACTTTACATCCCTTTTAATTTGAGTGTAATCTTTGCTTCCACTTCATAACTGTATCTGTTGAAGGTTTATCATGACCCTAGGATAACACTGTTTATAAATTCCTCTTATTTCAAGACAGCAGCATGCTGCATACCAGATGTTTACATTTATACTGCACAAGAGGATAAGCTGGGCGGAGAGATAGTGAAAGAGAAGTGTTTTTGTGCATCTCATTTATTTGCAGTTCTTCCTTCTGGTAAATGTATCTTCTTTTCTCTAGAACATGAACACTTTGTAAACACTGTCATCATGTCAAGTATTTCTATTTATAGACAGCTTTCATAGTGTTTCCATATTCCCTTCATGTTTACACCAGTATTTTGCATTTTAATCAGCTCCTGGCAATACGTGACATGACAGTACAACCTTAAGCTGAGAGGTTGTTTGCATATGAGTGTGTGTTGGATCATGTAGCTGCTACTTTTATAAACAATAGGTGATGTACAGCCATATGTGACCATTGAGTCTGTCCCAGCCTGGGATTATACGCTGTGTCTGCAAGACTCTTCCATTTTTAACTATCATAACTCTCACTGATAACATAGTTGTCACTCAGCATAGAAAATGAGTACCTCGGAAATTAAAGATCCCTCTTTTTTAATGTCTCTGAAGCCATCACTGTTAAGAGCCATCTTCAACGTGGACCCAGATGAAGTTCGCTCTCTCATATTCAAGAAAGAGGATGTCAACATCCAGGTAAGTATCAGCTTCTCTACCTCAAGTTGATCAGATGTGTCTGACTTTACCTGAGTTTCTCCTTCTAAAGAGTGTTTGATAGCTATGTTTTGTTCTTGCTTTCCTGTGCTTTGGTCAGTGTGTTTTCAAGCTCAGACACAGCTTGGTGCATAAATGACAACAAAGAAAACAACACCGAGCTGATCGCATACTGATTGACTACCAGGGTGCTTTCTGGTAGCTTTCTCTATATTATAGAGGTGTCGGTTTATATGTCTCCATAGTTTAAAGACGCAACCTTTTACCTTATCTCTCCTTTTTTGTTGGCATTGAATTTGCTTTTGTGCTAAGCCCTGCAGCAAATGTTTTTTTCAGTTTACACTGTGTTCTGTTCTGTTCTGTTCTTTGTTCTTGGCCAGTGCTTTTGTCTCTGTGGGTCTTTGTTGTTGGGGTCAACTCACTGAGTCTTCCTGCAGTCAGCACATTGGTCCAGGCCAATTGCAATCACATGACATTTGTTTATAGCCCCACTTTGCTAATTGCTCTCTGCTGCACTGAAACAGAAAGAGTGGGGATGATGCAGCAGGGTGTGTTGACTTGATGGAGCGAAGTGGAGAATAAACGTGAAGAGATGAATGACATTTTTCTCCTTGTGGTGGTAGTCTCATGTTTCCTGTGGTCTGCTAGAGTGTAAGGTTTATAGATTTTGTTCCCTTAACTCATCATGTGTGTCTGTATGACCAGTGTTTTCATGAAAAAGTGATAGTGATCATACTTTCAGCTGTAGCTCTGTTTTGTAATGCCCTCTCAGGACAATGAGAAGCGGACTCCGCTGCATGCTGCAGCCTACCTGGGAGACGCTGAGATCATCGAACTGCTCATCCTCTCAGGTAAACACCACAGCTCTGCATTTTAGCTACAATCTATCAATCTGTTCAGTTGATTTTAATTTCCACTCAGTATCCTTTTCCTTTAGTATTAATTCTTCCCAAGTTTAAAGGTGCACTTTGTAACAAAATCAAAGGACAATGACAGAATATTAATATATTATTTAAAAATGTGGGTATATAGGTATCTAATCTACTTTACAAAAATTAATTCAATTATGTTGTTATGTTATATGTTGTTATGTTGTTGTTATCCTCTTAGAATGAGTCATTTATATCTCCTTGCGGTGGTTCAACATATAGCAGCTTTGAATGGATAAACAATTCTGTATGTGACGCAAGAACCCTCTAAGCTTTTATTCACCCCTACATACAAAGTACCAGCTTTGTATGATAGGTGCTAGGAAACCTTTAGGGATACGTAATGCCTTAAAAGGCTAATAGAAAAAGACAGTACACATGCTACAATTTTGATGTAGTTACCTGTAGTGCAGTCATTGCTGCACCTGAGGCCACTGGATTCACTTGCAAATAAAAACAAGCTTAAGTCTGGAAGAATTTTACCCACTGATGACCACTGTTCATTCTGAACTGGGCTTGGTATTTGAAGTAATTTTTATGCCCACATTTACTAATAAACGTCAGCAATTCTATACCTTTAATGCAGTGGTCAGCCTAAGGGCTCAAGATCTACTGTCCTGCAGGTTTTAGTGTTTCCCTGTTACAACACACCTGATTCGAATGAAAAGTTAGTCCAACAACTTGATGTCAACTTCTGCACCAGCCTGTTACTGAGCCATTAATTTGAGTCAGGTGTGTTGCAGCAGGGAAACACTAAAACCTGCAAGATGGTAGAGCTCGAGGACCGGAGTTGGTGAGCGCTGCTTTAATGCATTCTTTTATGCATTTATTTGACTTTAGGCTTCATGAGTGTTCATACAACCTCTCCTAAGTTGTTTTCTGTATCCTGGAGGGTCAAATATAATTGACATGAAGATAATTGTTATTCATTACCTCCAAAAAAAGATACAATTTTGAGCTTTAATGAATCAAATTAATTAGAATTTATCCGTACCACATTACTCTGAGTTTGTTCACATCCTTTTCCCATAAAGTTCTGCACGTTTCTTAAACTCCTCAAAGTACCTGTATAGTTGGCATCTCTCTCATTCCCACTTGTTGCTTTCTGGTCCCTCAGTAATTTTCATTCCCTGCTAACAGCCACGGAGCTGTTTCACGGTGACTAAAGATATTTCTTGTGATGTTTTAATCATCTGATAAGAGTCTTTCTTTTTTTTTGGCCCTTGAAATAAGCTAAGCACGGAAGGAGGAGGGGCTTACATTGGTGTAACACAAGAGTAGAGTAGAGTGGAGTGATTGGATAAGTGTGTGACGATGTGTGTGTCTAGCAACAGCTGTAGCTTCAGGGCTATTTTAGCTTCCCAGCTATGCCAAAGAGGATCATTGGAGTTTGATACCTTCCACACACTGCTGAGTCATAAACTGTGTAAGAAGTCTTTGTGGGCTTAGTTAGTTAGGTAATTAGGTTTTTCGTGGTTTTCACCCTGCTTGCCATTTTTGTTTCTCCATGAATGTGTTCCTTTGGATTTCTTGTTACATCTGAAAGCACAGACATTATCACTGAGACAGTCACATATACAAATGATCAGAAATAAAATAGAAATTGTTATTGTTAATTTTTCTCTTTTCTCATTCAAGGAGCTCGAGTTAATGCCAAAGATAACAAGTGGTTGACTCCTCTTCACCGAGCTGTGGCTTCATGTAGTGAGGTAACATGATGCAGAGTTGGTCTTTCCAACTTAGCTGATCTGTCACCAAATTTAAATACTTCTCAGACCCCTCACCAAGTTTTTTGTCATTTAAAAAAGCAAACCTTCATGAGAGAAACAAACAAATTTAAAATGTTTGAAAATGCAGAATGCTCTGAAGGCATGAAACATTTTTAGGAAACCTTATCGGCAAATTAATTGCTTTTTTGTGGCTTTTAAGGCACAAATGTGTATAACAACTGTACCTTAAGTGTGTTTGTTAAACTTTCTAATTCTTTAACTATTCTTCCCTGGGCATTATGCCCTCACTAACACAGTTGCTTGTGCTCTTTTGCTTTCTTGGTGCTATTTTCAGCATAAAATCTAAATAAGAATAGCAACATTTTCTAACCACTCCCACGGCCACCTCCAAACACTGGCATGTACTTTGAGTATTGTTACATGTTATTTTGTGAACTGTATGTCTGCATAGACTAAGCCATGCTGCATTTCTGTTCAGGATGCGGTGGCAGTCCTGTTAAAGCACAGTGCAGATGTAAATGCTCGGGATAAGAACTGGCAGACACCGCTCCATGTAGCTGCTAGCAACAAGGCAGTTCGCTGTGCAGAGGCTTTGGTCCCACTGTTAAGCAATGTCAACGTATCTGACCGGGCAGGACGCACTGCCTTGCACCACGCCGCCTTCAGTGGACATGTCGAGGTCGGTCTCTTTCTCTTAAATGCACACACAGGAAAGCAGACATGATCAGCTGTTTACTTTTATTTGTCTGTCAGATGGTGAAGTTGTTGCTGTCAAGAGGAGCCAACATTAATGCATTTGACAAGAAGGACAGGAGAGCTATCCACTGGGCAGCCTACATGGGTGAGTTTGTTATAAAACTGTAATTTTAATAGATTGACAGAAGATGCTAGGGCTGGTTTTAAATCGATCAATCATTTTTTTTTTTTTTTTGTTTTTTTTAATATGTGCTCATTTCCGGGTCCGTGACCCTACTGTCACGTGACTTACCGAGGCTCTGCGAGTGTTTAGCATATATACACACACAACTAGTTTCCTGTGTTGCCTCCGTCCAAAATCTGCTTTTCTTGCTGAGATGTCAAATGTTCAAGCTAAATAGGTGGTGTTACACAAATGGCTGTAAATAAATCAATATTGAATTGGATTTAATTAAAATGTAATTAAAATCAGCTGTTGTGAATCGAATCGATTCGGGAAATTAGTGACGATACCCAGCCCTAAACGATGAACATTTTGAGCAAACTAAATTCATTCTTTGTTTTTACGTCACTCCATCAGGTCATCTGGAAGTTGTGAAGTTACTGGTGGCCAGTGGAGCTGAGGTGGACTGTAAGGACAAGAAGGCCTACACACCACTCCATGCAGCTGCTTCCAGTGGCATGAGCAGCACAGTGCACTACCTGCTGAGCCTGGGTGTCCATGTCAGTACACACAGCACGTGCACACTAGCAATGTCACTAGAATGTTTGTTTTTTTTGTGTGTGTGTGAAATAATTTTCATTAGCAAATTTCCAAGTAAATATGCCAGTGGTTTTAGCTTATTTGGATATGCTACTTTGTTGTTGCTTAAATGATATCAAGATTGTTTCTCTCTGTATAGGTGAATGAAATTAATGCCTACGGTAACACACCACTCCATCTGGCCTGTTACAACGGACAGGACGTTGTAGTCGGTGAGCTCATCGAAGCGGGAGCCAGCGTCAATCAGGTGTGTGAGCGTCACTCTGCACTAGATAAGATTTGCATGTCTACTAAATGTGCTTGGTTGACAGTGTTATTTGGTTCTTTGCTTCAGGTGAATGAAAGGGGATTTTCTGCACTTCACTTTGCTTCATCTTCTCGCCAAGGGGCTCTGTGCCAGGAGCTGCTGCTGGCCCACGGAGCCTGCATCAACTTGCAGGTGTGTTTACACACAAATGCAGTTTCATACTACATCCTGAATTCACAGATTTAACTGAGATTCAGTTTTTGTAACAATGATTTGACCAAAGTGGGTTTATAAGCTGTAACTCTTGTGTGTATTCTCTATAAACACCATAATAAAAAGATCATTAGAAGATGTAGCCTCCTCTATATTCAGCAGAAAGCTGAAAGAACAGTGTTGTTAACACTTTGGTAGCTGTGATGGAAACTGATATTAGGATTCCCACAGCCTCAAGATGCAAGGCCATATGGAAGATGGAGGTGGGAGGAGTGACTCCCTGAGGCAGCAAGCTGCTCAAGGATTATATGTGTGGGGGTGTGTGGCCTACTATGGTGTCTGTCTTCACTTCTGTTCATTCTAAGTTTCTGTCTCAACAGTATTAGATTCACTATTCACCGCTACTTATAAATCATAATTGTCATTTTATTTCCTCTCATTCTCTCTGTCCTATCTCCATCCATCTGGCCAGAGTAAAGACGGTAAGACTCCCCTTCACATGGCAGCTACACATGGAAGGTTTTCCTGCTCCCAGGCCCTCATTCAAAATGGTGAGAGACCTCTGTGTGCTTACTGTTTCACACGTGGACTGAAATCAGTTTTACATATCAGAGTAGGAGCAGAGACTGTGGTGTGTTCTGTATATTATTCTGATGTTTCTTTCTTTAATACTCTTTTGATGGAAAAGATACATGAGGACCTTTTGTCTGTGTGTATGCAGGAGCTGAGGTTGACTGTGAAGACAAGAGCAGAAACACTGCCCTTCACATTGCCGCCCGCTATGGTCATGAACTCATCATCACGGCACTCATCAAACACGGAGCCAACACTGCCAAGTCAGTAACATCTGACGTTTAATCATCTACATTATATGCAGTTGATATACTCTTTACTGATAAGATAAATAAATAAGACTGGAATACTTTTATGTGTAGAGATGATTAAACTCTGGAGGGAGAAACCTGGCCTGTAATGGCTTGTCTGTTTTGTGTTTTCAGAAGAGGCATTCATGGGATGTTCCCGCTACACCTGGCAGCTCTCAGCGGCTTCTCAGATTGCTGCAGGAAGCTGCTGTCTTCAGGTACAGTCATGCTGATACCATCCTTTCCATTGGAATTACCAGGTTGACATCCAAATTGATGCTGACTGCATATTTGTACAGGATTAGTCATTGACACTCCTGACGACTTTGGAAGGACCTGTCTACATGCTGTTGCAGCTGGGGGGTGAATATATTTGCTTATGCATTGTTTATCGCTTCCTGTCTGTTCTTATGTTTCTAGCTTTCTTTGTTTCTAATTTTACAGTTTTTCTACATTATTTTATAGTACTTTTTAAATTGCACTGTGTTGTGTAATAAAAAGAAATGCGCTGACACATTTTAGTGGCAGTTGATTCCTATATGTTTCATTGGTTTGCAGGGTCAGTTTTCATGATTAAAGTTGTCTTTTTAACCAGGAACTTGGAGTGTCTGAATCTGTTGTTAAACATAGGAGCAGATTTCAACAGGAAAGACAACTTTGGAAGGTAAGCTCAACTATAAAAAGATCTTTAGGTTTTAGTGGTCTGACTGTGTGGGAATAAATGTGAAATAAAAGATAGAGAGATGGTGAACTTTGTAAGATGTTTTAAGAAATATTTTGTAAAGTCCTCACTGTCCTAAATAATAGTTGTTTATTCTCTGATGCTCCCAGGGCTCCACTGCACTATGCATCGGCAAACTGTAACTACCAGTGTGTGTTTGCTTTGGTGGGCTTCGGGGCAAGTGTTAATGAGCTGGACCAGAGAGGCTCCAGCCCCTTGCACTACGCTGCTGCTGGTGATATCGATGGAAAGTATGTTCAGCTTTGTGTTTAATTTGTACAGTTTAGTCACATATCCCTTTTAACAGAGAAAGGCTGTTGTTTAAAAAACTCTTTGTTCTTTGTCAGATGTGTGGAGTACTTGTTGAGAAATGATGCTGATCCAGGAATAAGAGACAAACAGGGTTACAGTGCTGTGCACTATGCATCAGCCTATGGACGCACACTCTGCCTGGAACTGGTGAGTTCAATTGCTGCATATGTGTAAATGTTTAAAAAGTCTTGCATGTCCTGTACAGTGTTAAAACACTGAAACGAGTGATGAAATCATAAACTTTTATCTGTTTCTTTCAGATTGCAAGTGAGAGACCTATAAATGTGGTAAGAAAGACTTTTCATTCACCCCTTGAGCTCTTACAAACAATAGCTCCCTCAGTTGTAGTGCAGGAGAAGCTACTCTGGCTATGTTCACATTTCTGATTACAAGCAAACAACGCTATCAGATCACACCTGACATTAAAATGCATTTTGTGTAAAATGAAAGTATGTCATCAGATCTCACTATCCTGATCTAGAAGCCCCTTTTCTATAAAAAAAATTTCTAAAATGCAACAAAAAATTGACATCTGTCATTTCAAAACTGTTGGAAGTCAAACTGGTACAATCATTTCCACTCATGTAATTCTTAATCTTGGTTTCCTCTTGATTAGCTTGCACCCATCATATCTCCTAAAAGGTTACAATTATTATAGAATGAGGAATAACTTTTTCTGTTGCTCTCCATGTCCTGAAAACCAGAGTTTATTGCAGAACTGTTCTGCCAAGTGGTAGGCAGTGAGGTGATGTTGACTTACAAGCGTGTACTGTCAGTATGGAAATTACATGAGATTGTAAACTAACTAATCAGACTAACATATGTTTTGGCATAACAAAACCTGAAATCTAGCCATACATGTTCAACTAGAATCAGATTCAGAATATTAACCATCTAAAGCTATATGCACTCATTTGTTTTAGTAACTCCTTCGTAACATTTAGTAACGCGTTCTGAGTGGATCTAGAAGGTATCAACACCAAGTACTGTTAGCTCCTTTAGGTACTGTTACAACACCTAAATGGCAGTGTTCACATCAGAAGCTGTTTAGTAAACTGTCATAAATCTGAAGTCAACAACCTCCAAAAGTTCAGAATCTGAGCGAACAGCTCAGTAAAACCATTTATATTACCAGCAAACAGTTAGGACAAAAAACAATTGAAAGACCAGGTACACAAAGTCCGAAAGTTAATTCCAGTTGTTCTGTGCATGCTCGTTCTCTTGTCCTGTAGCAATGACGCACATATGGTACTCTATCTCCCTTCTCCTCCTCAGATGACCAAAGTGAAGTGGTATGCTAGTGTCGAGTTGCTGCTTCAAAACTGCGATCAGATGTGCGCTTATTTCCTCTTTCGTTTGATTAATGAGGGCCTTGGTCCTGTGCTCAGCCAGTGCATGGATCGCATCAACGTACTTATAATAGTAACGGTTCTTTTATGCTCAACATTAAATATGCATACAGACAAAAAACAAACAAAACAATAACAAAATAAAACAAAACCTCCATAAAAATTCATATCGACTTTCAATCTGCGTTCATTTTGTGCATATTTCAGTACTTTTTCAGAGCTTATGGGTGTGTACCCGAATGCAGCAAACGGAGCAGTGCCATCGTAAATCATGTGGGCACTGTTGTGTTGTATAGCTCACCTATGAAAAAGGAACAAAAAAGAAAAAGATGCCACACTGTATTTAATGGCCGCAGAGACCACCACTGTCTACTGCATTGCTTCTTTTTATGTCACTTTCTAAGTGTACATTATCATGATCTCGTTCATCGCCAACATATTTGCTGTTCTCTGGCCCCCTCCTGACATGGACGTCATCAGTGCTGGTAAAATGACATTTGAGCCTCTGATGAGGTCACACAGGAGATTTCCTCATAATGAGACAAGACACAAATTCTATGAAAGACAACGTATGCACCCCCAACTGAAATGTGGACTGAAACTCAGTCTTTGACGTGTACTCCATTTATACCCAGTCCTGAGACCCTCACCTGCCACACATCAGTCTGTGGACTGTTCAGAATGCTGTTGTTTATTATATAAACTTGTACATAAACTATTTCTTTGTTTTTTCTCTCCAATTTTCTTTTTTTCTTTGCCTTTTTGTTTTGTTGCTGTGACCTGTTGCCACATCAGTATGATTCTGGTAATCGGTCATCCATCTGTGATCAGATCACCAAAGATTGAATGAATAACAGGAGACTTGCCGATGTTACAAACATCGATTAAACACCTTTAAAAACCTTCTCAATAGTTATAACAAATAGAGCAGAGTGATTATTGTTAAAATTTTGTGCAGTTTCATCAGGGCTATGGCTCACTGCGTGCAAATCTGTTTCAGTTAATGGAGACGACAGGAACGGACATCCTGAGGGACTCGGACTGTCAGGCCTCGCTCAGTCCACTCCATCTGGCAGTGAGTTTGGGAATCTCATGGAGCTGTTGTCTCCATGTTTCCATTATGTCTCTTATATCCAGAATGGGACTGTTTAACTTTTATGATTAATTGATGGAAATTTGCAGTTTCTTTAAATATGAAAGTATTTTGTTGTTGCATTCTCTCCATTCATGCAGGCTTACCACGGACACTGTGGAGCACTAGAGATCCTCTTGTCATCCCTGGTGGATGTTGACGTCTTCAGCCCAGAGGGACGGACTCCACTAAGTCTGGCTTGCTCCAGGGGGCATCAGGAATGTGTCTCATTGCTGTTGCATCACGGTGCCTCACCCATGACCCGTGACTACATACACAAAAAGACAGCCTTACATGCTGCAGGTATACCATAAGAAACTTCCACACACAGCTGACTGTGGGAATCTTTTTGAAAGGAACACTGTCATATTTTCTGGCTTTAAATAAAGGAAAACACACTTTATAAAATATGTCTAAAAATAATTCTTGCTAATCTGTTTGCCGTAGCTATGAACGGCCACCCAGAGTGCCTGCGTCTACTCATGAGCAACAACGACCAACACATTAATGTGGACGCACAAGACACCAATGGACAGTGAGTGTGTATGTGTGTGCTTAGACAAAATTACATTTTTATATGTTTTTTATGCTGCTGTTGTGTGTGGATGTGCGTGTCAGTAGTTTCAGGTGAATGCTAAATGAAACAATCTTATTGAGTTATGCCATATTTCCACAACATCTCCAGGACTCCTCTGATGTTGGCAGTGCTAAGTGGACACACAGAGTGTGTGTATGCTCTGCTGAGTCAAGGAGCCAGTGTGGACATTCAGGACCGCTGGGGCACGACAGCACTGCACCGTGGGGTGAGATAGTCAAACCCACCCACAAGTTGGCGTAGCCTTCCTTGAGTTTAGAAGCATCTGGAGTCATTTTCATAAACACACTGAAGTCCTGAAATGTTCAGGAAGATGTTCTGATGGCGGCATGTGAGAATCCAAACGTTTACCATGTTCACTCCAGGATTCGTGTAGAGATTTTCCACCCAGCTCGCCAGTAGAATAAATGGAATATCATTATGAGACATTATGTATGTCAACATGTAAGAAAAATGTGATTACTGCCAGTGTAAATAAGTATGTGGTTGGGGGAAGAGTTGTCTTCTCTGCTGACCTGTATGCTGCTTTCTGTCTCCTCATTACTATTGTGGATATTTACAAGCCGTACTTATATCATCACAGTTAAAAGCATCATCTGCAGTTCTCAAAGTCTTGTAAAGAAAATGCAGCTTTTTCCACAGCGTCATTTCTGCATCACATGCTGCCTCGTGCAACACTCTTGTGTGAAGAGTAACTGCAGAAAAAGTCCAGACCAAATGATCCATTTTTTTCTGAAAATCTCTGCAGTTTGTGATCACGCAGTGGAAACATGCACTGCATTTAGACCAATCAATAATCTGGAAGAAACGGATGCTTTGGGATCTGGGCCGTAAATGAAAAATACCAAACAGATTATGTAATGATCAGTTTTTGTCACCGTACGGTTCAGCTTTCTTGGCAAAGCATATTTACACTTAACACAAGTGTTTTTAGAATTAAAACATTTTTTATAATTACTACAGGGTCTTCTTTACATTTTCCATACAGTCCCAACTTTTCTGATTTGGGTTGTGAATGTTACTCTTATCATCTTAGTAATAAACAACAACAAAAAAAAAACAATAGAAAAAGAGAAACTGCAGCGTTTTTTGAGCCCTCTGTTCAAAGCCTTCTGGTCAGTGTACAACTGCCCGCTCTCGCAAAGGCCACATGTTAATTAAATTTGATACTAATGTAATTAATTTAGAGCTTATTAGAGAGAAAACAGTCTATTAAACAAGGAACCCACATCTAATAGTTTTTATTACTAGCAGCATGCTCCACAAGATTCAGTTTTAGGTCCATTTACATGATAAACTGTCGTACTCGCCTCTATGAGGACATTTAAGTGTTTCCACTAATCCTGAACATACAGTACTAAAAAAGTTACTGCTCACCATAAACAGTCTACAAGACACCCTCTAAAGATTAATTTGTTATAATTGTGGATCAAAACAAAGATTGTATCTTTGTAAAATCAGAGATTTAAATTAGTTTAATTACTTAATTACTTTATCATATCCCTTTTATTGTCATTAAATAAAAATTTTACATAATGTGATCATTGTTAATGTTTTGAAATTTATTTTACACAGGCTGCAACAGGCCAGGAGGAGTGTGTGGAGGCCCTACTCCAGCGGGGGGCTACTGTGGGTGTGAAGGATATCCGGGGCCGCACCCCACTAAACTTGGCATCAGCTTGTGGCCATGTGGGTGTCCTGAGTGCCCTGCTGCTGACCACCAGCATGTCTCAAGCTCATATGCACCTTACTGACAGTGAGGGCTACACACCGCTACACTGGGCGTGCTACAACGGTATTTGGACAAATGAGAAAAATGTGCAAACATCTCTGTTCTGTAAAACGTCCTAAATTAGCATTCATGTGTGTTTGTGCCCATCTTTTCTGTCCTCTAGGATATGATGCATGTGTGGAGGTGTTGTTAGATCAGGAGGTATTCAGGAAGATCAAAGGCAACACGTTCAGCCCACTGCACTGTGCTGTGTAAGATACCTGCTGTTTGTAGGCTTGAATATGTGGATAAATTTGATCTAAGGTGATGTGACCAGATGTTTTGGGGTTTTTTTCCAGTATGAACGATAACGAAGGAGTAGCTGAGATGTTAATTGACTCCTTGGGTGCAGATATTGTCAACACCACAGACTCAAAGGGAAGGTGAGAGAAGCAAATAGAATCAGGGTACAATTTTTTTTTTTTTTTTTTTTAAGAAATTGTGGCGAGCAAACACAAAATTTATCAGCAACTCTGTGCTATTGTTGCAGGACCCCCCTTCATGCTGCAGCCTTTTCTGACCACATGGAGTGTGTTTCTTTTCTTCTGAGCCACGGAGCTCAAATAAACGTCGTAGATTTAGATACGCACAGGACACCGCTTATGATGGCAGCTGTAAACGGACAGACTAATGCTGTGGGTGAGTCAACCTGCTGTCGCACACAGACGATTAACTGGTGTCCTTTGCCTTTTAAAGCTTCCCCATGTATTTGTCTCCTTTCATGTGTTTCAGAGGTGCTGGTGAGCAGCGGTAAGGCAGATATGTCTCTGCAGGACATGAACAGGAACACTGCTTTGCATCTAGCTTGCAGCAAGGTAATAATCTATTTGCTGCAGGGAAGGATTGTAATGTTTCTTGT
Source organism: Melanotaenia boesemani (assembly GCF_017639745.1). Classification (NCBI taxonomy): domain Eukaryota; kingdom Metazoa; phylum Chordata; class Actinopteri; order Atheriniformes; family Melanotaeniidae; genus Melanotaenia; species Melanotaenia boesemani. The sequence goes on along the minus strand of NC_055698.1, from coordinate 13,246,942 downwards.
GTTTTTAGGATTTTAATAGAGGTTTTACACAATTCGTCCTGAAGAGGAGTCCTTACAAATCTTGGTGGAAAATCAGATTCTTGTACTTCTTTCAATTTTTTTGTAAATTTTCTTGGCTTTTTGTTGGACAAATTTAAATTTGAAAAGTGGTTTTAGTGGTTTCAACAGCTGTCCTTTTGTTAAAAAAAAAAGTTTAGTCCAGACCTTTGAATCCAGCTGAAATAACACGTTATCAAACATTGTAACATTAAATAAACTTTTTCATCCGAACAGAGGAGCTGACAGCATGCACTGGTCCCGGATTGCTTTAACTAAACCTATCACTGAACTGAATAAACAACACTTCACTCGGAGCATAACATGATGTGTTAATGCTTGGAGTTTAACAATATGACGCAAGTCCAAACAAAACTGGAGGTAGATGAATTAACCGGACTAACACAGATAATGTGGTTGGAGCTCCAATAACTCCTGTATGTACATCTAATTATATTTAAATTGACTTTGTTGTGATGCACAAGCAAGTTCCAAATGTCTGCATATTTTTCAGTCAAAAATGAGTCAAATGTAAGTGTATATTAACAAAACTGTGTTCTCAACAAACCTGCTCTCATTCAGAGATGTTTGTTTGTCAGACAGCTAAATGCATCTGAAAGTGTGATTGCAAAGCAGCCAATTGAGACTCCTTGTCAACTAGCGGTTAAGTAAAACATTTCCAGACTGTTGCTTTACTTTGTTAAAATCTTGATTGGGTAACTGCACCACCGTCTTACAAAATCAGTATTTAAAAAACTTTTAAAGAATCAAGCTTTGGCATATTTTCTCAGTGAGGCCCCCCTAATGACGGCTAATTTGGTATCCATCTTGCATCCTACCTGTGCTCTGATCTCTCTAGTCAGTAAAAGTTAGTTCAATGTTGATCTCTTCCTCTATCTCTTTCTGTCTTTCTTTTCCTCTCCACCTCAAATAAAGTTGTAAAGTGTGGTTTTTCAGCATCAGGATGCTGCTGAGCAACGATGGCTCCAGGAATGTACATAATAAATATTGTTGTGCCATCAAAACGTGTCTGAAACTTGTATTTTAAAGGTCAGGAAGATACATAGTGCTACTTTAAATAACTTTAAGACAACATTGGTGCAGTGAATTTACCCAATTCAGTCAACTTCATTTTTTTTTGTCATGTGTGTATACCAGGACAGTGATCCAGCTAAATAGCCAGGTCAGTCTATAACTGTAGGCTGATCCATCTGCGCATGTAACTACAGTCAATGAGTGGCTATGTCAGACATGCTGTCACTGTGCAGTTTAACAGGCTGGTGCCTAAGCTGCTGCTTAAAAAGTTGAACTGTTAACTTTTCACCACAAGCTGCTCCAGCAAAGCTAAGAAACTGACCCAGAATTTAATTCAGTAATGCAAGACATCATCGTACTCAACGTGAATGAGAAGTGAGACGGTTGATGACAGAAATGTGCATGTGTGAATCCTGCTGCAGTAGTTTGACAGTCTTAATGAAAGATACACATGCTGTTAAGTGCAATAAAGATGTGCAGTAACACAATGAGCGTACTGACCAATGACTCTGGTCTGTCCATGAAGGAACATGCTAATCTGTCCTCACTATGCTCTGCTTAACATGCCAACACGTCTATGTATACTTAAATGGTGCTCAAATCAGAAGCACGTGTTACAAAGTTGGTTATAAAAAGAGACATGAAGGTAAAGACGGAGTGTAATAAGTTATTTCTGTCTGGTATCAGGAACCGTGAGACTTTTATCATTTCAATAATTTATTATTTTTACTGTGCTCCTTTCAGGGTCATGAAACAAGTGCCTTGTTGATTCTGGAGAAAATCAGCGACAGGAACCTCATTAACTGCACCAATGCTGCTCTCCAGACGTATGTAACTCAGAATGTGCAGCCTGCTGAGTTCAGACTGGACATGTTTTAACAGTGTGTCTCCCTTCCAACGCAGGCCGCTGCATGTAGCAGCCAGGAAGGGACTGACGGTTGTGGTCCAGGAGCTACTGGGAAAAGGAGCCAGTGTGTTAGCAGTGGATGAGAACGGTCAGCTTTTATCTCTCTGCTTTAGAACTCAAATCTATATTCTCTGTTTAATAGAACTGGTTTACAATTGACCTTCCTGGTTAAATAAAGTTTAAATTAAAGAAAAAAAAAAGAAATCATCTTTACTTGTAGGATAACTGATCTCCTTCCCCTGTACATTCCCAGGTTACACTCCAGCTTTGGCCTGTGCTCCTAATCGTGATGTAGCTGACTGCTTGGCCCTTATCCTCCACTCAATGATATCCACCTCCCCTATGGTTACCATAGCAGCCATACCCACCTTGTCCCTTACTCAGACAGTCATCAACCACCACCCCACCCCCAACCACATCTCAAAAGGTGTGTCCTTTGATACCCCGCCTCCTCTGAGGCCTGATCATGCCTCATACTGCAGGCCGGAGCGGCCGCCGTCATCTGTTTCTGGGGACGATGAACTGAACGACTCGGACTCGGAGACATACTGAGGACCATCAGACAGCGCCCCATAATTTTGGCAGGCTGGCCGGCCACTCAAGAGCCTTAACAAATCACTGACAATGAACTGAAGGATGGAGAAAAGTGAACAGATTCATTTTTAGGTAAGCTTCACATCTAAAAATAATCTTTGTATAAACCACATACTTGTGTCCTTAAGGTGCATACCCAGGTGGAAAAAAATTATATAATGTAGGTGAAGCTGAACATAAATTTTCCTCCAGACAGCACTGCATGGTCAGTTACATGGCCAGTATTTTTTTAGGATTTAAAGCAGTATTTTACTTTATTATTTAAGCTCCTTTTGTTTGCAGATACACTCTAAAGTGGGTTTAAGACTTTTCAGAGATTTTGCTTCAAGTTAACTGGAAGGGCATCAAGTGGAGAAAAGCTCAAAGGACAGTTTTTTTAAAAGCATGATTGTCTGAAGCAACAGAGGGACAATCTTATGGGACCAGCTGAAGATATTTTTCCAGCTGTACTTGAGTTTTTTATTCAGGTTGTTTGTTTATTTTTGTTTGTTTTTTTTTGTGCTAACACGGCAGCCACAGATGACTGTCCTTCACAGACATTAGTTACGCTGTGTAGATGATTAGGAACAACCTTTCATTTCCCAGGAGGAAAAGTCATTATTGAATTCTACGTATTTATTCCAAGTGGAGATTTAATCCTTGAGAGCTGACTGTGACAGCCGGTGGATGTTAGACCTAGTTACTGTACAGCTGGTTCAAATGTCAGTTGACTGACATCATGAATGGACGGCCTGTGGGATCGATAACTTGCAATGCTGTAACCACAAACCCTGTTTCCAGAAATGTTGGCTGATTTTTTTAAAAACGCAACAAAAACTTGAATCTGTAAATATGAACAGACACACACCTACAAAGGTAACAATTTTGGTATCTTCACTGACTAACTTAACTGTTTTAAGATAACTTAAACAAATCTAGAATCTAATGAAAATGATAACCACCGTCTTCCTTTTAACTTTCTAATCCTTTGGAAGTGATTATATTAAATGTTCCAGTTTTTCTTTTTTTTTTTTCTTCTTTTTTGGAGGATTCTGTCTATTCTTGCTAAGCACAAGATTTCAGCTGCTCAACAGTCTGCAGTCATTGTGTGGTTATACATACATTTTTAATAGGGGACAGATCTGGACTGCAGGCAGGACAGTCAAGCACACACTCTGTCTATGAGGCCATTCTGTTGCAAGACTTGCAGAAAAAGGGCATCATGCTACTGAAATAACCGCTTACTTGCCTGGAAGACATGTTGCCCTGATGGAAGAACTTCACACTTATGTAGTCCCACATACTGAATCCCCTCCGTATTATCACATATGCCGAACTTTTTACTGATAACAGATTGGATGGCCTTTCTCATCTTCGGCACATTGAATCCAACGTGTTTTACCCAAAAGTAGCTGAAACATGAAGTCATCTGACCACAAATCATGCCTTTAGTTTTGGACAATGTCTTTTGAGGAGCATTTCTAATACCCAGTCATGACACCTTTGCCTGCCTTTTCCTTTGTCCTTGTGTCCAATAAACAGTTCAAATGATCAGCTTTTTAAAAATTCTTTTAGAAAACTTGCCAACTTTTGTGGAAACAGTGTTTGAATTTGATGTCTGTGTTCTGTACTGGAGATGGGCGAAGTGTTGACACTGGTTGTGTGTACATGCACATTAATATTCTGACTATTGACCTTAATTTAGATAAGCCAGTAGTTCAGGTATCATTACTATGAGTTCCAAATAGAATATTTCATTTATATTCCCATGTACATTACAAAACTTGCAACAGCAATAATTGCGTCCAACCAAATCCTTTGTTAAATCCACATCATAAGGAGCTTTATTACCTGCTTGGGTTTCTTCTTCATTTCCTCTCACCACAGCCTTCCTGTTCTTATCTGAACCAACCAGAGCAGGTGTTGCCAGATCATGTGACAGACATAAAATATTTTAAAAAGAAGCTCAAAACATGCAGCAGTGTTCTTGCAAAAAGCAAATTAAGCAATTTACTGTAATCAAATTAAACAATAAGCCTAACTGAATTATTACTTTATCCACATGTGGCATTATTCAGGTTAGAATATTCAGAAACTGCTGTTACAAGGCAGTCTTATTCAGAGAAAGGTCTTAGTATCAGAATACTGCTGTTATGTAAACATAGACAGTGTGTGAATGCATGTTTGTGTGTGTGTTTGTGTGTATAAGATAAAAGACATAGAAAATTGCCTTTTTTTTTAGGTATATGCAAATTTCAGACAGGTGTTGGATGCTCCTTGGTGCAATGTTTGTAAAGATTAAGTAACAGATGAATGAAATATTTGTTTTTGAATTATTTTTGTTTATATATGACAGAGAATGTGTAACAAATAAATATCACTGGTCTAAATCTAAATCTGATTTTTGTCATTTATTTTAGTCATGTGATTGTTGCTGGTTGTAAGCAAGATAATGTAAAATCTTCCTGACTGAATTTATATAAATTTAGGAGTGGACAAAAATCTTTTCTTACTACTTGAAATTAGGGAGTTATGCCATAGTGGAGGCTGGCTCACTGGGTGCTTTTTTAGTTCTTTTTTGTGCTTTTATTTTCACAGGTTTGCTTTGCATCTACATAAAAACTCATACATTGTCCAGGTGGTACATTCGTCCATACAGACATGCGGTGACCAAGCCCCCGGTCATATTTGAGTGCTTCATTGACACTCTCCCATCTGCAGTTTTCTCCAACTTCTCAGGCTGCTCCAGGACCAGGCGGTGTGCCAGAACCGCTGGGTACACATATCTGGTCTCAAACATCCCTTCCAACAGGAAGTCCATCTTAGACTCTGCCTCTTCTACCTCCTGTCCGCAGGAGCTAGCCTCCAACTCTGCACAGCGAACTACTGCACATACCTGAAGAAGGAGATGAGGTAAATAAATGAGAACAGAGTCATAGCAGTGTAGCCATTTTGAACATTAAAAATTCCTGTCATTCCTACCTGCAGGGCGTAACGTCCATTCACAGTGTGTGTCCCTGCAAATGCTCCTAGTGCATAGAGCTCTTTCCTTTTGCCTTGTGCCATCCACTTATACTGAAGGTAGCAACAGAAAGTACCATCACACACACTGAGTTCGCCCTCTGTCCTGTTTATGTGGACAAATTTAAACGGGTCGTACATCATGGATGAGGTGAAAATATGGTGGGAGGGAGGAACTGGGGAAGCAGCTGGCGGAGAAGGATCAGCACAGTTTTCTCTGTGGCAGTAACCAGAGTCTGTAAGCACTGGTGATGATGTGGATTCACCCCCACCCAATTTATCCTCTGTGGCTGTACTCTGTCCCACCCACAGTGGGTCTAAAACTGGCACCCTGGCCACCAGAAGCCTGCCTTCCTCTGGGTCGCCTTTCTGGGCATGATGGTAGGTGGCAGAAAAAGGGGTGTAGATACCACTTCCTGTCATGATGAGTCGGTCATTACGAATGTTGGCAGCCAGCAGAGTGATGTTGGCACCCAAACTAAATGCCCGCTGAAACTGGATTGTGTCCAGTAGGGGGAGCTGGTTCATCCAGGCTGTGGGGAAGATCAGCTGACGCACACCCTGAAAAAGGAGCAGAGAAGAAAGTGAGGAAATAAGTCAGCCTAGTTGGATGCAGTTTAGTATAGGATTATTTTTTATTACCCTTTCCACCAGGGTTACTGTAGGCTCACGAAACAGGATATCAAAGCAGACGATGAGGCCAAACCTCCCAGCAAAAGGTGTATCAAATGTAATGACTTCAACTTGTGGAGGGGCATTAAAGGCCTCCTCAAAGTAGAGGTTGTGTTTATGGTAGCGCGCCACCAGCAAGCCATCAGAACTGTGTGAAAGAGAGAATATTATTAAGAATTTGCTGCACAGACTAGGAACTTTTGTCTGTGCATTGAGTAGCTTTCTAGTAGTTTTCAAGGTTTACTCAGTACCTGAAAACTACATTGGTGTTGAACTGCCAGCGTCCATCAGAGGGACAGGACGAGGAGGGGTCTGTCTTTAGGGGACAGGGCTGCAGATCAGCCATGTTTGCTACCAGGTAAAGGTTGTAACGACGGGCCATACAGCTTAATCGCTGGAGAACCTGAGAAACACACATGAACCCAACATAAACACATCAATGTGGCATGAGTGAAAGCACTGGGCAGCATAGGTGTGTCCTCATTTCAAAACATGATAGAAAAGTTTGTCATGTTAAGGAGGATCCTAATGACTACATGCTTGTTAACATCAAATCTAAATGTATAACTAAACCTCAGTGTTGCTGTATCTGCCTGGCTCTGTGCAGGGGTTCCAGCTCTCCTTCTGAGGGTCAGGAACAGTTTCCAGGTAGCCAGAGATGGATGAACGAGTGTAGTTGAAGCCATGAATACCGTCTTCTGGAAACACCAGGATCTGGGCACCCTGAGTGGCAAAACAGAGAAATGAGGCAGGAGATTACTAATGCATTGACATTAAACTCATCTTTGTTGGGATTGTAGGACAAAACGTGTGCTAAGCATGGATCACTTTGTTTATCTGTAAGTTAACCTACTAGAATCTGATCCTGGGTGGTTCATGGTTACTGAGGTTCATACTTAAAGGTTCAGTTCAGTAAAAGTTTGAGTTAAAAACAGGTTGCAATGAGGCAATGTATGAAACTTATTCTTTCCTTCTATGTCTGTATTATTCATTAGATGACTCTCCCTAGATGAACTGCTTCGCAGCTTGCATTAAACACTAAAAAGAAAAAGTCTGGAAACTTCAGAGGTTCATACTTGCTCCGCAGCCCGAGCGGCTTGCTGCTCGTAGACATCCAGGTTTATCTGCATGTGTCGGAGGGCGTCTCGGCGGGATAGGGAGACGTGGGGATTCGGGTTCAGGATAACTTTATGCTCGTACACGGCTGCAATGTACGAAGAGTCCGCAGCAGCCTCCGTTGGACCAAAATAAACACTGACAAAGACAATAAATAAAAACATCTTGCTTTTCTAGAGAATTAATTAATACTATCCGCTGTAAACTAGAGAGATCGAAAGTCCTCTATGAGGTAGAGTCGTCTCGTGATTTGTTTTCGTTAATAAGTTATCAGAACATTCCTTGCGAAATAGCATCGTGTTTGTTTTGTAAGTTTATACACAAAAAGCAACGCTGCTATGTCTGTCTTGACAGGACAACTCTAATTTTGAAAGTCCGAGAAAGGAAGTAGAAGGCACGTTGCCCGGAAGTAGAAGGCACGTTGCCCGGAAGTACTTTGATAGATCATCTTTACATTCAATTTAAAAAAAATTTGACCTTAGCAAGACGAGTAGAAATAAAGTTTGTCTATAACTGATCAATTAATTTAGCTAATTTATTTGAGTGGGTTAAAGAAACATAGACAATTTAATAGCGACGCGTTGGTTTATTAGCTCGTTTGATGTTTCCAAACTATTTTAGCTACGTGTATTAGCATTAGCAAGCACGCTGCCTTACAATGTCAACAGCTCCAGAAGCCCCCGTGTCAAAAACCAGCCAAATGTTGAAGAACTGCTGGAGCTGCAGAGTCATCTCGGGCGGAGGTTTAATCCTGTCTGGAGCGTATGTGTTTCATGCTGCGAGGAAGGTGATGCGTAAAGGCGCACCTACCTCCATGGGGACTGTGGCTCAGATTACATTTGCAGCAAGTAAGTTAAACATGGACTTTTTCACATTAGCTTCTGTCTTTAAATAAAAATAAATGAAAAAATGTTCAACTGTTTTTGTCAGGTTTGGCTGCTTGGGGAGTTGTTATCCTCACCGACCCGGTAGGAAAAGCGCAAAGGAAGACATAAAGACTGTAAAGAAACTCTAAAATGCTTTAAAAGCGATGACATGTGGACAACAAGGTGTTTTTGAAGTGGCCTTGAGCCGAAGAGACAGAAATGTCTTTGATTTGTCTCAGTGGAGGCGACTGACTGCTTGAATTAAAGTGGCTAGAAATGTTGTGTAGAATGACTTAATAATGCTTTAATTGTCTTTGCCGTCATTGAATTGGATCTTTGCAACAATTTTAAACAATAGCTGCATTTCCTGTTTTTTTGGTTTTTTTTTTTTTTTTTTTGGTACATGGATATTCTGGGCACCTTAAAGAAGAATCATCATCAATCATCAGTCACTTAATTTAACCAATGATCCATAACATAAGCTGTGACAACTTATAATGTTTGTAAAAGGGTTCCATGTTATTATCTATGTATGGCCAGCCATTGTATTTACATTTACACACTGATTAGTAACAACCACTTTGTCTCATACAAGGTTTGCACATTGGACTCCTCAGTCATGGCTTAATGTATTAAAAAATAAAAAGTGAATATGCTAAAAGGGAACGTACCTTTTACTATATGAATTATATTTCAGCTAAGAACAAGGCAGCTTAGCTTGTCATGGTCATATTGTAAGTTGGTCTTCCTTCTAATCTTAAAAGTGTCTTGAACCAACTGCACAGATATCTACAATTTTACACATTTTAAACAGTCCATTAAATTTAGCTGATGTTGCTAAAGCTGGAAAAAGGGAGCATTTTTTATAAGAAAATATATAGTCAACTAGACTTACAAATCTTTACAGAACAGCAAGGAAACAGAAAAATTATGAGTAATTTAGTCTGAGTTGCTTTTTATTAGTGTTATATTGATCTGAGCACAAGTGCTCACAAGGAAACGTTTGATAAGCATGATGCAAAACAAAACAAAAAACAAAACCCAGTCATTTTCAGTCGCGTAAATTTATGACATTCTGATTGACTTTTTTGTAGGTTAAAGAAAAATATGAAAATAGAGTTGACAGTACATTTAGGCACACTATTAACACATACTGTACACAGATATGCACAATTCTTTCTTTATTATAGATTCATATATACTGGGGTTAAAAAAAGACGAGCATTTCTGTCTGAAGAGATGTGCATAAAGTTAAAGGTGACATCTCGTCATGTGAACACATATTTGCCTTCCAGAAAGAGAAGCTTCAGTTCACAGCCTCTTACTCAGGCAATCTGAATCCATCAGGGCTGCTCAGTGCGAGCAAATCACAGCAGTCGAGGGAGTTGTGTCCAATGACTGCACCAGAATGGGACTCCGTTCAGCCAATGAAGGACTGAACTTCTATAGTTGCTACAATAAGTGCTAATTAGCAGTGATTGCATTGGTCACAGTCTTCTTTGTGAACCTGTTGGACCTATTTTAGGGATTTCTTTTTGGGAGAGGGGTACACGTACACACACGCCATGGGGGCGTCTTTCCAGTTGTCAGTTCATTATAAAGATCTCTTTTCACTTAACATGACAGTCTTGAGTGCATAAAATGCCACTTATGTGTTAAAAAGACGCATCTGTCCCAAGGTCTTCTCTGAACCTGCTATAGCCCCATGAGCTAATCATTGAGTTGTGACATGGAAAAATTCCCCAATCACTGTTTAATCAAATCCCAAAACCAAGAATCTGCAAGAAAGGGCAGGATATGAGTGGAACATACCCTGCACAAAAAAAAAAAAAAAAAAACCCTCAGACTTATAAAACAAGTCTGTAAAATAAACATTGTACGTTTACAACAATGGAATGTAAAGTTGGGGTAAAAAAAAAAAAAAAACCTTTCTGGGGAATCGACTTTTATGTTTTCTCTTATTTATAAAGAATATGAATTACTATTTTTAGTACACATTGATTCAAAATGCACATGCATTAAAGAAAAAAAATATTGCACCAAATCAAAGACATTTTCTCTGAATAAAGGTGATTAGGGATATATCTCCATATCTCTATCTTGATTTCCTTGTAACGTTCAGTTGTGTGAAGGAGAGCTCCCTCTAGCGTGCGTCTCTTGGTCAGTATATACTGTATACACATTTAAGGCTGGTTCGCTAGCTCACACTGGCACAGTTTCTGACTGAAGAGGGTTGCATCTTCATGCTAACACACACATAGACACACACCCATTTGCACAAAATTCTGCAGAACAGACCGGAGAATACATTCAATTGTGTGCCTTCCACAGTGACACACGCTTCAGTGTGTCCTCACAGCCTCACTTTTTAGATTGTTAAAGGTCTCTTCCCTCGCATATTCAGCAGTATGAAGCACAGTAATGTTTGTAGTGTCTCATCGTCACACCAGTACACATACACACACGCTTATGAACAGCATGGGCTTTGGTCATCACAGGTTATGACAGTAGCATTAAAGGGGATATGACCCTGTTCTTAGAGGATCTTGGGTGGTACAGGTAGCGCGAAACCCTAAAGAGTGATCAAGAGAAGCACTGAGGATGAAACAATGCTGACAAGTAAAAATAAAAACCTTTCGACCCATACTAGTTCAGTCCCATTTTTAGGACAGCGCCTCTTCAACCCAGTGCTTTTGACATTTTTCGTAGACATGGAAAAATAAATGTTAAATGTTAACAAGTGCTTCTGCAGCTCACATGTCTACAGGGTACGTTTGAGTACAGCTGTGCGGCTCCGAAATGGAGGATTGAAGCGGGAAGGTAAGGCAAGGTGTGGGTCTATGCTATCTAGTCCTGCAGTTTAAAAACAATACAGTATTTGTGGTCTGCTCCCTGGACCACAAGTAAGCAGCATTGGCTGGCCCAGAATAAAGCTTGACACAACTAAATGTAAAACTGAATAAAAAAAAAAAGGGGGGGGGGGCGAATAGAAACTAAAAGAAAAAGACTGCTATGTGCAGTCTCGGTGCAAATGATAGGATTTGTAATTTAGCGGATGTGTGTGTCACAGAGTGAGCTGGGCAGTTTCTCATCCTTCTGTTCTCTCGACAGAAATAATCAGTCGGATAACTGGAGTGTTTTCACCAACTTGAGTGTTTTGAGGGAAGAGGAAAGGCAGAAGTCACACACACACCTCAATGTTCACATCAACTGCTCCCCCCAACACTACCCCACCCTCACTCTAAGCTCTAAGTCTCTGTGTGTCTAGTCGGCCCGTGTCCTGATGCCTCTGTCCTTTCCTGTCACCTCTTAAGCGAGGAGCATTTGAGTTTCTGGCTGTATCTGTGGATGCGTGGAGAACGGGAGTGCAGCTTGACAAAGAGCTCTGGGAATTTGTATTGAGGGAACATGGTCTCCAGGAAGCCCTCCAGGAACACGTAGGCTAGCCGTCGGTTCATGGGCTGGTACTGAAACATGTCAAAGACCCGGAGTATACCCTTTCTTGTGGTGTCTGCTCCGATGATGTGCTTCAGCTCATCTAAGGAAGAGACAGAAATATTACACAGCCGTCAGCAGCGTTTACATCATTTCAAGCACATCTGTGAGACATTATGGCAAGAACGACAGAAAATATACAGTGCTGCATCAAGAAAGTATCCACAGCGCTTCACTTTCTCCACATTTTACGTTACAGCCTTATTCCAAAACGGAATAAATTCTTTTTTGTCATTAAATTTCTACACACAATACCCCATAATGACAATGAGGTAAATATGTAGAGATCTCTGTTGCTGATTTATCGTGCAAGTTAAAAAAAAAAGTTATTTGAAAATACATATTAATAGACAAAATCTTCAACTTTGTAGAGAAAACAGCTTTCAAATATTTAATTCTTTGCTCGCATTATTTTGTTTTCTCATTCCAGTTTACCATCGCAAAAGACATCGCAGATACCATATCACTGCCTAATAAATCCAGAGCTGAAGACCCAACACAAACCTTCACAGATGTCTAATGTGAAACCACGACATCTCTTAATCCATTAATGATTTGCTGGTTAACACTTGAGTGGCTCAAGGACCCCGTTTGTGTAATTTGGAATGGTCTCAGTGAAACGAAGATCTTAATCTGACCGCTAATAAGGAGTTGGAGCAGTTCAGCATGGAGAAATAGGCAGAAGTTATATTGGGTACATGTGCAGAATTCATAGACTCAGAGCAATATTATCCTTCAGGTCCCATGTATAAGGACAAGACCAGAAGCGACAAGATGGAGAACTTTTGGGAAAAGGAGCAACACATGTGTTAGATTAAATATCAAATATATATAAAAATATGTGATTTAGCCCAACTTTCAACAAATGCGACTTATTCAGTCAAGTAGGCTATTTGTAGATTTCCCAGGGTGGTATGAAGCTGTGCAGAGGACTAACTAAACTGTGCTCTGAACAACACCCTATATACCACCACCCAGTGGAATCCAGTTAAAGGATGAAAGGATATAATGTCCGTAAGGAAAGCAGACATTTTAAAGAGACGCTTTCATCTAGCAGTAAATTTTAGTACAGTAAGAAAGAAAAGATCAGAAGGCGATGCAGCGGCCAGTGTGAACAGTTTATAATAACAAATGTGTCGATGTTCACCTGGCATGATGCCCAGCAGGCTGGTTTTGGCAGCAACTCGCGTCCTCATCCGGATACACTTGTCCCGTCGGGGTGGGGTCTCAGCTAGAATACCGTTGGGCCAGTATGAATCCCTGAACAGAGGTGAAAACAGAGTTAAGATATTGCAGACTAATTGTAAAAACTTTTATGTATTGGAACAAAAGGAAGGTGTGTTTACCTGAACTTCTTAACGTAGTCTGCAACCTGCTCTGGTGACGTCATGTAGTCCACATGATCCACAATTTTCCTTCAGAACAAAGGAAGTGAGAGTTAAGGTGTGCTCATTGTGAAGCTGATTAATCACCTCTCGTTTGTGCTCCTGACCTATTGATAGTATCTCCATAAGTGGCTCTTATGAGCTGCTGCAGCAGGTTCTTAATGTTCCTGCGCAGCCACTGGTTTTTCTCTTTGAGGTCAAACACCTCGTCCATCAGCAGCAGCATTACTCGGAGTGGGATATTATCGTCCACCTGGATATATAAGAGACAAATTGACCATTTTACCAAAAACAGCAGAAAAAAAAATGAACATGAGGCAGCCAAAGTGTCGGCTAACTCACATTGTCATCAAGCTGGGCAGAAACTCGACACTGTTCAGGGTCAATGTCGGACTTGGGAAGTAGTGGAGGCACCTGAGGAAAAACATGCTAAGGTTAGATCTAACAAAAGCACATTTATAAGTATGAAAGCTACTTGCAGTATTAGAGAATTCTACCTTGAATATGGACTGTTTGATGTCCTGACCCAGTCTTTCTGACATGCGGCCCATGTTGTCAGAGACTTTGGTCATGCCCTCAGCCAGACTGTCTGGCAGGGCTTTCACGGCATTGGACACATTCCTCATAGAGCTTCGCAGAGGATTCACAAATGTGTCTATCTGAAGGTGAATAAAACAAAAAAAAAATTAATTTTTAAGAATTCCTTTGGTGCTTAAACATTGGTGCTTCATTTTCTGTCATATATACAATTTTTTACTGCATCTCAATGATGTAGAAATGACTAAACTACAATGAAAGACTTATTTTTTTGTTCTAAGAAAATCAGATACCTTCCGTGCAAACTCTCCTTTGCCCTTGCTGTAGGCCTTGTTCTCTAGGAAGTCATAGACATAGGGAATCAGAGTTGGGCAGGCCTTCACCATCTCTGGGTTTAGCAGCAACTGCAACACATGCACACAAAGTTATTTCTATGCAATCTTTCAAAAGAATAATGTCAATGAATGCAAACTGACACTTAAAGCAATTACCTGAAGGTAAGCATTGAGGTCCTTTTTTCTCTTCTCTAAGAAGTCTCTGTCCATGTTGTTGAAGGTTTTCTTCCCTGGCAGCTTGAGAATCGACGACAAGTTCTCAAACTAAAACAGACCAACATTTAAAACAAAAAGTCGCTGCAGTATTTATTAAAAAAAAAACTACTTTTAATCTTTAATTCTTATCTAATTACTTCATTCACCTGTTCAGTGATTCTCATATGAAAGTCGTGGAAGTCCGAGTAGCGGCGGTAGGTCTTCCAGCAGTCCTCACTGCCATCTTGGTTGCGTCTCAACACAGTGATGGCGTACAGTGCATATGTCTTACCATGATCGTTGCAAACCCCTGTAGCACCCCAGAAGCCGGGAAGACAAGTATCAGCTACCCCGCCCAGCAATACAGCCAAAAAGGGGAGTGGAGGATGTGGGAAGGGTTGATGAAAGGTGATAAAGAAAGGGCACAGTGTGGTGGTGGACGAGCAAATGAAAGAATATTGAGGAGAGGAAGTGGGAAAAGGAGGGCAGGTACCAAAAGCAAGGGACAAGGGAACAGCAAGGAGGGAGGAGGAAGGAAAAAGGAAGAACAAAAATATAGTAAAGGTAATGGAATGAAATAAAGTATACAGGAGCAGTGCGAAGTGAGACAAAAGACATGCAGATGAATGAGCTAGAAGGTGAAAACATGCAGGGCACAACTCAGAGGGGTTTACAGATATGAATAGTAAACTGGACAAAGTCACATATCACTCATAATGAAGTGTTACAAAAAACAAACACACACCAAATTTAGAAGATATTCTTCCACATAAGCTTAAACAAGCTTTCAGAATCTACCATGAACCCTTCAAGCTTTATTTCAGGTTAGTGTTTATGACAATGCTGCAAACACTGAGCAATAAATCTGCAGTTATTTGCTAATTGTTCTAAAAAAACCGAGAACACTGAGGAGGGTACCTGTGTCAGAGATGAAGGCATGTAGTTGCATAAATTCATCAAGACAGGAGTTGGTCAAGTCATCCAGAGACTGAAATAAAGAGAAACTCAGCATAAAGCGACATTTGCCAAAAAGGTAAAGCACAATAAGTCTCCATATATATATATATATATATGAGGGCTTACCAGGTTTATGCTTCCTGTAGGGGATCCATTGAAGGATTCTCCGTCACCATCATCAGACCCTCGATAGCTTGGTTCTTTCAGCATGTCCAGCTCTGCGAGCATACGCACATAGAGTGGACTCTGCTTGAAGGATGGGTAGAAGCGATCATCACGCAGCATCATGTCATATACCTGTGATATGAGCAACACTACTTGTTAGTAGGCTGAAAAAAGCAGCAACAAATTCTTATGTGAACAGGTGAAAAATCTTTTCAGTACCTTCCTTTGGATTTCATCAAATATCTCAGGTGTTGGATCATCTGTTGTCTGTAGCTTCTCTCCCAGTTTTGTTACCACTGCTTTGTCCACCTGAACCCTGGGAGACGCCTGATAGAGCAGAGGTCATTAGGTAACCATGCAGGCTAACAAAAAGCTGATTTAATTACAGACAAGACATTAAAACAAAGTTTAGCTTTGTGTTTATCTTACTTATGGTTGAAATAATGATGTCATAAAATATATAAGATCTGAGTGCGCCACCCACCTTGTCAGAGAGATACTGCTCATAGACACCAAGTGCAGCTGCCTTCAGCAATCCTTTTGTGGCACTGGGCTGCTTGTTGCCATCTTTCTGCCAGCCCTGCATCGCCTCCAGCTGCTGCTGTGCCGTCACCCTGTATCCCTCCACAGTGAGCCAGAAGAACAGTTCCGCCTGAGCCCCCGCCGCCTGCATAAAGTCTGGATCAAAAGAGAAACAGCTGGTGTGGGTCTACTATTGCACTTCGGTTGTAGATGGATAAGCAGTCAGAGCCTTTAAAGTTTAGACCTTGGTATTTCTGTCAGCCAGAGGTATCTGGTGACCTTCCGACTAAATCTACTGTTGCACCTCCACAAGTTTTAAATGTACTTGGTTACAATTTAGCAGTTTTATTGAAACACTCTTTTTAAGTAACATATCTTAATTTAACATTATGAGCAGCAAGACTGCTACAATGACAGCTCTAGATGTTATGTTTAGACTTTTGGCTCTTTTCCAGACTAGATGTGACGCAACTTGGCTTGACTCATAGTATGCACGCACATGGCATCGTAATCTGATCTGTAAAGCAGTGAGCTTTTAAAATCTCTGGCCAGGTCATGAGGGACTAAGAAGGAACATGTCTGATGAGACTGGTTTGAGTTACACGGTCTTGTAAACTAAGTAAGTTGAAGTTTCTAGAGAGGTTTAACAGAAATGTTGAGGAATGAGGTCTCGTGGTAACTACAGTGATGTTTGGTAACTGTGTGAGATGTGGTGTGTTTTCAGAATTACCCATGAAGAACTGCAGGGCTATGTTGTGGACAAGGATGTGATCCAGTGGGATAACACACAGCTTGCCAAAGCTGGCTGCCAACTTCAAGGCATCGACCTCCTACACAAGACAGGAAAAGGATCGGTAAAATCTGACAAAGAGCCAAACACAAAACTGACACACTGACGTTGAGAAGCTTCAGACTCGTACAGACAAAATTCATTTAAGTTTTGTGTGTTTAAATTAGATTCTCCAGTAGAAACACTATAAAAACAGCTGTGCTGCAGTTCTCACCTTGCCAGATTGTAGTCTCTGGATCCTGGTCTCGCAAACCTTCTTCACAAACAGAAGACTGTTTATCTGGTTCTTGATCACATTGATATCTAAAGAACAAAAAGGTAAAGTGTATTTATTTAGCCAAAATTTCATTAAGTACCAACATGACATATAAGCTTTATGTTTTGGTGAGAAAGAGTGAGAGCCCACCGTCTCCAGCAGTGTCCAGGGATCTGAGATACTGCAGCTCCTCCAGCACTTTGTCTTTAACAGCTTCCAGCTCAGCAGGCTTGTCTGTTAACTTCAGGATGTTCATGAAGGCTTCATAGTTACAGCTGGAGTCTCGAATCTAGAAAAAAAAAAAATCAACATCCAGAATGTTACTTGTCTAAATATTAAAATAACTTAGTTTTGTGGATGTTGGATCAATAGTTTAGATCCTAACCATCCAGATGACAAACTGGTTGATGTAGTCCGGGTCGCTCAGCTGGTTGATCAGAGGAAGTAACACACCACGCGCCAGCACCTCCTAAAATATAACACAGTATTTTAAGGCACACTATTAGATTTATGCTAAAAACATGCTGCAGCTGCACAGCAGCTTAATCAGAATTTGGCTGGTAACTTCATTGCGATGAATTAACAACATATCTGTAAACTTCTTGTGCATGGAAATGTGTCCTCTAACCAAACAAATCAAACTCAAACTTATATTCAAACACATGTATTTCTGCGCTCACCCTTAGGAAGTATCTCATGTTCTTGTTGTGGAAATCTCCAGGAGGTAGTAACAGATACAAAAGCAACTCACACAAGTCCCGTAGAAAACCTGACACACATACACGCAGCAAATGTTCATGTTTAATAGTTAGAACATAAAATGACAACACATCTGACACATGTGAAAAATGGCAGAAGTGTTTACCTTCTTCATCTTTGTGAGAAGTGCACACTACGTCTCGACAGATCTTCCTTTCCATCTCCACCTCGGCCTCAAAGAATGAGTCAACCAGCTCGTCTGTTATATCCCCTGTTCAGAAATGATTGGTTATTGTCTTTATCTGTGCTAAATTTAAATTCTCACCCTGGCGTTTAAAAAAAAAAAAAAAAAAAAAAAAAAACCCATACAAACTAATACAAAATAATAATTTTTATGGTTATTTATATATTACAGTGTTTCCCACAGACGAGGTAGCAATTTCTAGTGCTCCCATGGCGCCGGTGAGGGAACAGAGTGTGGCGGTGTCATGGTGGTTGGTGTGTGCAGCTGGCAGTGTACAAACACACACTTTCTGAGCTGGCATATTAAATAAACACCTGTATGCTTATCTATTGCTCTTCAGAGTCACCTGCTGAGACAATTTTAAAGTTACAAGAAGCTTTTTGAAATTATTCAGCTCAATCCTAATTGTTTAAAGTAAGTTCTTTATGGGGAGAGAGAACTAAGAGAACTAATCTGTTTCCACTTCACCTGTGTTCTTTCTGTGTGTGCGAGCGAGAATGATGGGGATAAAGAACGCTATGAATTAATGGAACAATGTTTTTTAGGGCTGTCAAATGATTTGTAATCAGATTAATGGCAGCTTACAAATTAATCATGCTAATCATCATTCCTGACTATGCCTGAAATTTGCCCGTTCTTACTTTATTGTATCAACAGAAAGAGCCAGTTATTACAAATATTATTTTTATTTAGTGTTAATTAGTTAATTTAGTGTTAACTGACCTTCCTTTGGGTCAGATGTACAAGGGTCAGTAAATGCAGCATGTAATGTACTTCTATATGTTGTTCTGCCTCATCTCTACCAAGTTCTGGATCATTATGCAGAATTCATACAGCATCATTTCACCAACCGTCTCCATGGTGACAATATCATAAAACCACCAGATGTAACGACTAAAGTTAATCAGACAATATTAATGAAGAAACTCTGAAAAAAACTGATAATCTGTCTTTGTGCAGCAGTGAGAAAATTCCTACAGCAGCAACACCCAAAAGTAAACAACTGTGTAAGAGAAGGACCCTGACAATAGCAACAATTTGGAGTAAATATGTGTTGGTGTGAACCATGAACTGCTACTTTCCTCCTTATCTGCTGAACAACAGGAAGCAGAGTGCTGCAAAGACACAGAGAGGACCACAGAGCCGCCATGTTTTTGTAAAACTCTGGTAAAAGTTTTTTTTAAACAGGCAGGAAAAGTGCAGATGTTGGACCCTCTTACTGGGAAAAGTGTGGGTGTTAAAACACCATCATCCTCCGCGGAGGCAACGCACATGGGTTATGTTGTTCTTTTTGTACTCAAATCCATACATAGAGCCAGCCGGCTTGATGCGTCCATGTCCCGCCATCATAAGAAAGAAATGACCAATGTATGGGGCTTGTCATTCTGCACATGCATTATAAATTTTAATGCAATAATTACATAAATTAGTTACTGTTAACACGTTATTTTTGACAGCCTTAATATTTTTATTTTAAAATCGCATTGGGAAGGGAGGGATGGCAGAATATGTGGCGCTGTGCCACACATTGGTATATGTGGGAAACTCTGCATTGTTTTAAGACACCCTGAACTCATCCCGCACACATAACAAACATAAAAAGACAAAGCATGTATGAATGAAGGTGTGCACATACTTTGCTTGTCCTCTCTGTCAGCCAGGCGATCCTGGGCTTTTCTAAAGACACGTAAATGGGTGGCAAAGTCGTCCACCAGGCGAGTGGTGAAGTAAGGCTGCCAGTCCACCTCTTTGGACCTTGACACACAGACACACAACAGCACAATTTTTGTGATTTGTCAGAAAACACGCATTGCGAAAACAACGAATTTGCCTGAATGTGTGTCTTGTACCGTGTGGAAAACTGGATGAGGGCATTCTGCAGCGTCTGTCTGATCTCTAATAAGAAGGACTCATCTTCGCTCAGAGTGTAATACCAGTACTGGATGTAGTCCCTCAACGCAAACTGGATAACCTGAAGAGAAACATAGGAGGGGAGACAAGATTGATAAATATTATTTTGAACTCAAATCTGTTTACATTTAATCGAGTGAAAAGACTCAGAGCAGATGTTACATGGTTTAAAGGAAGGTCAGACCTATTTTACATACCACAGATTAAACTAAACAACAACCCAACATGTTAAATCATTTTAAAAGCTACTGTATCAGCTTTAGACAGAGGAAGTAATTTGTCCTTACAAAAGAATATGCTCATAAGACTATATATGATAAAAAAAAAAAGAAGGCAAAGACCTCATGCCTGAAAAATCAAGACAACACATCTGTTTCAAAAAGCATAACATATGCCACAGTCAGCTGGCAAATCTCAAGATTCACATGCAGCTGAAAATTTAAGCATGCATTCCCAGGAAGAAGGGGGCCACAGAGACACCGTGGTAGACCAGTCAGCATCATCTGACCATCACTAACTGCTGTGTCTGCACTTATCTCTGGCTCGCCATGCTACTTTGCTGAGAACAACATGCTAAAAGGCTGGTTTTTACTATAAGTCTTTTAACCACAGGGTTGATTGTGGGGGAGGGGGGGGCAAACTGTGACTACCAAAGAAAACCCACAGAGCTCATATAAGCTGAGGTGGACAGTTTAGTCATCACAATCTGAACAAATGTGTTGAGTACTGAAAATAATCCAGCCTTTTCTTTTTACTTCAGACAAATGGTGGAAATAGTCTTGATATAACAGTAGAGAAAGACTCAGTTCCACATTTCTTCCCCAAATCAGAACAGTCGTGTTATTTACAAAGCATATCAGATTTTTAATAAAGACTGAATACTCTGGCTAATTTTGGGTGCAGTCTTTTAAAAGTTCTTAAAAAAACAGGAAAACCTTTTGCAAACTGTGATATTCATAAAGTGTGTTGATGTCCAGGGTAAAAATCAAACAAATACAAAATAAACTGAAAAATAAACTAAGTCAATAAAGTACAATGCGTTGGAAGTGTACCACCGTCATGATGATTGGCTTACAGCATGTTATTTTTCTTCCACCAATTAGGGTTGATAACATTTTCATGTGCAAGAAAGGGGGGAAAAAAATAACACATCTGACTCCAGACTAATCTTTTGACACACAGAGACAGAGAGCAACCTTCCAGGGAACACGCGGCACCGAGACTTAAGGGGATATGCAATGTGTGACAGTGATTACTCCTGACTTGGGCCAGCTGATGGGTCAGACAGTGACCTCAGTGAATCAGTGTTCAAAAAGTCTGCTGTGTTGTCACCAATTTGTCATCCTGCTATCTCCCATCAGTTTCTCTCATTCACCGTTGTACCTTTATCAGCTGTGAAGTGCCTTTTATGACCACTTAGTGTGTGTGTGTGTGTCCCTCAGAGTCAGGTGAAGTGGTCGAAACAAAAATTCAAAGCAATAATTTTCCTTTTCTGTTCAATAATTCTTATATTCTCCATCACTCATATTCATCAAGGTATTTAATTTCCAGTAAGGTAATGACGGATTTATTTATCAAATATGTATGCTAAACATTTTCCTAATGACTGTTTGGATTTAATCCCAGTTTTATGTTTTTATTTAACACATGTTTATTTTGTGACATATGGTCCCACTTCCCGTAAACTAGACAAGAAATGATGGTATAGTTGAAGGCAGGGCCACATTGTGATTGACAAGTTCAAATCTTGAGGTTGTGTATACATCTCAGCTAGATCCACCATGTGCTTTTAATGTTATCTAAGACATTGGTCCAAAGACCAAGATGATAAAAAGCAAAACACAAGTCTTCAAAATGTCAGTTTTAACATTTATGAATGCTGTCTTGATTGCCATGTGTATTCATTTTCTTTACAGGTTTACATTTCAGTTCTGAGTCCGGGGACTTTTCTGTCTATTGCCGTTCTGGGACTATGTATTCTTTTGATTGTCAAGATAAAAAAGACAAAAACTACTGCTAAAGATCTAACAGGTACAACAAGAAGTCGATGTCTAAAGTGCAAGACACACACACACCTGTTGTAATGGTTCATCAATAAAACTGGAGCCAGTGAGTCTTCTGTCAATCTTTATTGGCTTCATCTCCAGTTTCATTTCATCCAGTGTCTGAAAGAGACAGAACATCATATACCACAATGAAAGAGCCAAGAAAGCAATTAATGAAAAAATGTGAAAACCTTAATGTTAACTGGCAGGCCTACTTCAACAACAAAAGAATTTGATTAATAAGTAATCCATGTACTTGTGCAGGTGAGGCCAAAAAGTGTCTGGGCAAGTTTATAATGCCCCCTTACCTTCAGTATACCGATTTGTGTTGGAGGCAAGTAAGAATGCTCGCATTTTTCTAGGTGTTTCTCTGAGTTTATCTTTCCATAAAGCAAAGTGATTGCAAAGCCCCTGGAAAGCAGAATTGATGTTGAGAGAAAAAGAACAAAAATATCAATTAAAAAATTGATTTATGTTAAAACATAATGTGTAAGTTTGAAGTCTTGTTGCTCACCCTCCAATGAAGCAGAAGATATAAAAGGCCAGGTAGAATATGGCAAAAGGTCCAAAGGTGACAAGGAACAGCACAACTCCAAGACCCCCCCATCCCCAAATGGACAGACTGGCCTAAAACACACACACACACACAAAAAAAACATGTTAATGTTACCTGTGCTATTCATAATAAATTAAATTTTCACTTATTTTTAATTGAAAAGATCCTATTTATAAATATTTAAGTTCCTAAGAGTGGAGAGAGGAGAATCGATCACACCAGACATCAGTTAAATAGACATGACAGCAGCTTAACTTCAGATTTAGATTAGGAAGAAGGTGAGGTGATGAACAAAAGCATTAAATACGTCCTGTAACATAAGGACTGCACTATCACAAATGATTAAAATCATTAAACACAGCAAAACCCAGATCTGCCGCGTACTAAAACCTAAACTAAAAATTATCAAATGCTCCACACTGTAACAAATCTTCATCACAGTAAGCAAATTTGTTACAATGAGGAAACCCACAGGAAATAATGCAGATCTGATCATTATTCTTCACTATGCTGACGATGACTGGAGACTTGTGTTACAAGTTTCACACACAAGGAGTGATCTTCTTGAGCATAATGCCCAAATGCATTACAATAATGGGAGTTTACGCACAAAGACAACATTTTATTATCTAATAACACAAACTTGATCCGTACTTTGGATTTGATGACGTGGCCACACATTAGCTGTTTTGTGTGTGCACACAATTTAGCCTCTCAAGCTCCCGAAATCTCAGCCATTGACGGATTTCTTGGCAGGGAAAGAGCTTCTTTTAATCATCATAATAAAGAGATGCAAAACCAAATGGATCTGCCTGCACATTTAACTATGATTTATATGGTGACCAAACAGAACAGTATGGTGGTGACTTTGGTCTGGTTCCAGATGCGGCAACCAATGATTTCTGCAGTACTGCACTCTGACAGACAAAACAATCAAAAGTAGATGCAAGTCACTGAACGGTGCCAATTTGGTCTGAAGAGACATCCAAAACTGAGTGGATTGTTGTGAATTTGCATACACAGCAAATGAAGAAGACAAACAAAAAACTGTTTGATCTCAAGGTATGCTTACTTAACCTTGTCTGGTAGCATTTTTTATTTTACAGAGAAATTATTTATCCTAAATTGTATTAATGAAAGATTTGCTTCTTAAAAGAAAGGAAAAAAAGACAACAAATAAAAGAGCAAGTAAACTATATAAAGTATTTTATCCTAAAGGAGTCCCCTCTCCAAATGTCATTATGATACAGAGATAATATATCCAGAGGGCTTTGTTTTATAATAGCAGAACATACAATGCAAAGAGTTTCAAGCAAAAGTTCATTTGAAACTTTGATGCTTAATAATTATTTTACTTAAAAAAATGATGGGCTGCGTGCAGCTCTATGTTCATCATGTCCATGTGTGCATGCATGTTTATATTCACTAAAACGTCCTTCACTGAATGAATAATAAATCAAATCAAAACAAGAGACCAGTGGTGATATCCAGCTTTTTCTTTTTCTTTTTTTTTTTTTTATCTAAAAATACTGGGCCAATAACAAAATATCATCCACAGAGAAGAAAAGAAATCCTACAGGAAGAGATTACTTCAGATGACACAGAATGTGTGTTGTATTGTTCAGGAGTATCAGACAAAAACTGTGTGTGTGCATATTCGTGTGTGACATCCTATGATTTTCCTGTTATTGTCAGTGCAGGAAACCAAGTTCCAGTTAAACTCTGTCCCTCTTGTCCATGTAAATTATTCTTTTCAGCCTCATACTGTCCAATGAGACAGATGTGATTCTTAGAAAACTTAAGTTTTTTTTTAACATCCATGGAGTCTGTGTAAAAACAGGAATTGGTTATATGAAGGATCAATCTGTTATGATGCTCCTGAAACTTTACTACCCAGGAGATGCCACATGGATTACCTGAAACCAGGCCATGCACACCTTAGCAACGTAAACTAATACATTTTATGTCACAAGAATTTATCCAAACTGCAGTAACACACAAATATCTGAACAGGAAAAAAAAGTACTTATTTATTCCCAACAGAACAACCTTAAACTAAGAATGTGAAGCCATCACATAGACTCACTGACAAACGTGATGATCAGTGGTGATCATCTTTGCCTGCCCTACATTCCCTTAGATAAGATTCTCCACTGATGATAGGACCAGACAGAGCTTCCTCAGGACACTGACCCATTATTCTCAATGCCACAGTCAGCTATGGCCAATCGGATGACACACATTAGACAAGCTGCCAACTATGTCACATTTAGACACACGGCTCAGTCAGTTTACTATGAATAGCATGAGCATTAGTTCTTCATGCACAGGCTATGAGAATCAAAGCTAATCAAACTGTTATTGGATCATATGGACATACTGTATGGACATTTCTGAAAAGACTTCTATATATTAGTCATTACGGTTGGAGAATGAGACTGGTTCCTAATCAAATAATGAATGGCATACTACAAGCTCAAGTGAATGGATCCCTTGCTAATCAGTTTGTTCCAACAGTTTAGTAAAAAAAAAAAAAAAAATGAATTCTACAAAGAGTAGACTTACAATGCCAACTCATTTCTCTCTCTGACATTGGTTGCTCTTGTTAAAACAGCTTGACCTGATGACAGATCTGACAGATCCAGTACATTAGTTTGTTTCTGTTCAAACTGGCCTTAACTGATTGTGCTGGTCTGTGATGTACTTATGGGAATGATGAGAAGGAATAAACAAAAGATTTCTCAGCTGGATCGGGTTTCATAAAGCTGGTAATATGATTAAAAATAACTTGACAGGAACTTCTGGTTTACATTTTAAGGACAAATTAGCAATCCCTCTTTACGATCACATCAGGTAATTTAATTCACAGTACACTGCAAAACTTAAAACCTGACGTTGATGGTTGTTGGTGTAGAGGCCTGTCGTCTCTTTACTCACAGCAAACCCAAAGCCAAGTAGACGGATCAAGAAAAGACAACTGAGCCGGTTTTAAAGATGTAGGTCATCACACTAACAGAACAGCAGCATCTCTGATCATATCATGTAATGTATGCCATATAAAAGATAGTTTGATACATTAAAACATATTTATATGCAATACATTAATAGCATTACTCTAAAGCACACGTTGCAGGGCAATAATCAGTTCTTATACACTTTACTTATTTTTTCTTAACAATGTTTTCATTATGAAATACATGTGGATGTCTAATTTAGGATAAATCACTATAAATATCTTTCATTGCTATGTAATGATGTCCTATAAGAGAGTAATAAACATGCATTCTGCGAAGAATCCGCTTAAACATTCGCACAGTACTGTATGACAATATGTTCCTTAAAAATTTAGAAATAGTACCAAATTTTTCTGTTCCTGACACACATGAGGAAACACAGAATTATGCACATGTACATGGAGACATTAAAGTGCTGACAGCCTCAAAAAGCCTGAAGCAAATGTCAAGTTTTTGTGTCCTGTCAACAGAATGTGTCTGAACTGGCTGGACTACTGTCTCCATCTCAAGTCTTATCTTTCTACATGAAAGTCACAGATAGCAGTGATGGGAACAGAAAAAGAGCTCGCCAATGCAAAAGACCAATATTACAGTTTATCTACCAGTAAGAAGGCTATTCAACAACAATGTATTGCTTGCCACAAAGTTTGACTATCTAAAAAGGACTGCAGTGTCCTGGACAGGGAATCCCAATCAACTATAATGCATCGGCCACACTGCTGTCACCATTTACAAGAAAAACTAATCAAACATTTATGTAAACTTAAATTAAATATTGCCATAATGTAATACATACAGGCTACTAAACTTTCACCAATTTAGTACACATTCAGAAAAGGCAGTTAATAGGGATGCACCAATACGTCATTTTACAAACTGAGGTCAAGTACTAACATTTGAGTACTTGCTGATACGGAGTACCGATACGAGTACTAATAATTCCCATTACAGTTCACTGGTAAGGAGTGTGAACCAGATGCAACAACTGAGTGATTAATTGTGTGATATATGAATCATCACGCAGCATCTTCTGAATGTAAGGCTGGAAATCTGCCAGAATCTTCAAAAATAAAGAGGATGAAGTGGTTTTGGTGGATTGTGTTCATTGTGCCCAAAATAAGGTTCCTTTACTGAGATAATTACAAATTGAGATTTTTAACATGGGTAATAACTTTGTGTAATAGAATTAAATAAAAATGTTAGGCAGAGGAGAAAAATTTCACTAAAAGTAAAAAGTTGAATAAAAAAGGAAAATACTAATAATGATTGTGATTACCACAGTCATTATTATTTAAGGTAGCTATAACTGTGTATTGCAAACACTGATAATTTTCAGGTCAGACTACATTTTTAACTCCAGGCCTGATCAAGTAAACAGTCAGGAGGGTTTACTAAATGCTAGGATGAACTGCTCTGCCTCAGTCATTGACACGAGAGTCATCCTGCTGGGTGATGTAAAGTCTGGGAGGGTACAGGTGGGATGGCTTAAATCCCATCTTGTAAAGAGAAGACATCACTTTCTTATATTCCTTCCTCTGTTCAAGCACCATCAAGGAGTAGTCTTCATAAACTTTGAATGAATGTACCTGGTTAAGCGGCGTACCTCCGCTCCGTGCCTCCCAGACCAGCCATTCCCTTTTCTGGAAGGGGTGGAAGAAAGAGGATAACAAGTTGTGGCTTTGGTTTGAGGGTCACACTGCGGTGAGCCCGGTCCAGTTCAGGTGCTGAAGAGAAGATTTCCTCATGGCCTCTTGCAGAAGTTTTGAAAAGAACTGTGTAGTTTGTGGACCTTCAATTCCCTCAGGAAGCCCAATCAGCTGAACATTGCAACATCTGCTTCTCCCCTCCAGGTCAATTAGCTTAGCCTTTAGCTTCCTGTTATCAGTTTGAAGATGCGTGCATAAAGTTTCTACTACCTCCAGCCGCTGGTTAACAGTGACAGCATTTTCTTCTTGTGATGACAGTCTGTTGGCAGCTAGCAACGGTTGTTTGGAGCAGGGTCCATTAATTCCACAGATTCATTTCTTTGTGTTAAATTTGACAACACTAGATTTTTCACATTAGTATCGGTTTTGTAGTATATAGAGTATAAATTTCGAGTACGAGTATCGGACCGATACCCGACACTGGTAACGGTACATCCCTAGCAGTTACACTGCAGTCCACTTTTACAAGTGTTCAGTACCTGGAATGATACCCAAAGCACTTTACATCATACACACACATTCACGCACTGATGGCGGAAGCTGCCATGCAAGGCGCTCAACCACGACCCATCAGGAGCAATTAGAGGTTCGGTGTCTTACCCAAGGGCACCCTGACATGACCTCGGCTTGGCCAAGGATCGAACCGGCAACCCTCGTGTTACAAGAAGACCCATAAGATGAGACAGACCATCCAGGCTGCTATTAGCAAAGGGTACATAATACAGTATCTGTATTTTTTTGTATATTTGTGGGGATACCAGTGATACAGAAGCATATTGGAATTTTGGAGAGAAATATGTCATTATCAAGGAAACACTTTTATCTGGCAGGTAAGTGCTTATACCTGATTTCATTCTGAACAACTTATAACAAAAACAGTTTGGCTCCAGTGTAAGGGTAGACAACAACTAGGGACAAATCTACCAACTTCTTTGAGTGTAATTGGTACATATCATTTTTACTCTTCTCAATGAGCAGCAGGACAGCACGGCAGGAGAGGTAGGCTCCTTCCAAATCTGAAAGCACCCACAAGAGACCCAGTGTTGTGCTGGAATAAGGACCCCTGTTGTGAAAAGTACCATGCTTTTTGCAGCAAGGGTGCCAACTTCAGCACAAAACCTGTCCTCTTGCCGCCAGCCCTCCCAGCTGAAATCAGACCAGGAAATGATCACCTCTGCTCTGAACACTGTCTGAAAATGATCCGCAGGTGTGCGAAACTGCCATTGGCTGATCTGTCCTGACTTACAGTCAGATATTAATAATACAATGTAGACTATAAATACACAAATGTAAAAAGTTAAAAATTTTCATTGCTTTAATGTAACACATCATAAAAACCAAACAACACATGGCCCTACTCCAGAGGTGACACACCATTGTGTGCTTGACCGGTCAGCCTCCAGACCAGATCTGTCTTCTAATGAAAATGTATGAAACATCATGAAGAGTACAATCACACCAGACTGCTGAGTGGCTGAAATGTTGTATTCAACAAGAATGGACACAATTATAATCCTTGCCTACTTTTTCTTTTCCAGATGTCTTTATCATTTCTAAATTCTCTAAAGCTGGTGAGTGAAAACAGAAAAAATATAATTTTGTACCTGCAACTGCAAAATAAACTCACATTTATATATTTTTGCTTGTTAGAAAACTTCTCGACTTTTCTGGAAACAAGGTTCATACATATTATGTCCAAGTTTGACAAACCAGCTAAACTATCAAGAAGCAAGAGCTCACAAACTTATCTTCGTATAGAAAGTTAAAATATAAAAATAAGGGTAACTTTTATATGTAAAGGAAATGTAAAACAGTCATTCCCCAAAAAGTAGCTGAATCAGCTTAAATTCAGCTTGTCTGACTCCAGCTGTCCCAGTGAGCAGCACTGAATGTGGAGGCTATCAGTCAGACTGTGTTAGACAGTAGAGACTTGGCTCTGGTGGAAGGGATAACTGACACTCCTGAGTCATTACAGCTTACACAAGGTTTAAAACATGAACCATCTGTTCCAGTGATTAACACCAAACCCATCGGGGCTGCTCACATCGAAACATCTAGGCAGACTCTTACGCAACCACAATGAAAAGACAAAACACAGATACAAGCATCACTTGATTGGAGACATGTAGCATAGACTAAATATCTTAAAATATAATATTGTAATTAGTTCAAAGACATACATTAAAATGTATGTACTGCTAACCCAGACTAATTGATAAAATACCAAGGTTTACGTACAGAACATTCATTGTTGAGCCATCTTCCCTTACAAATACATCATAAATTTGTACCATTTAGCTGTTTCTAAACTTTATGATTAAAAAAAATTATGAAGCTAATTATACTTGAGTAAAATCAATCCATACATCACTGTATTACTCTGATCTTTGTTTCTGTCAATAAAAAAGGTACAGTGTGAGACAGAAACTACTAAAAGTTAGATTTCTATTTATGTGACTCAAGTGAGTCCACAAGTGCTTATCTGTAACATTGCTATGTGATGCGATTGGGTGAAAGGTTAATTTAGTTCACTGAAGCTCTCCTGTGGGAAATCCATGGTTAATGCTTGAGAGGAAGAGAAAGTACTTAGGGCTGACTGATCATGGTGGCTTAACCCGACAAGACCACCACAACACCAAACACAAGTTTATGACTAAATGATGACTTTTGACTGATATGATTGAAATTAAAAAAAGAAAGAAAATGAGGCAGATACAAACAAAGCATACATTACAGGTTATTTCTAAGCGGTTAGAAAGCATTGTTAAATTTAGTAGTTGCTGCCTTCGTTGTCCATATATTAAAATATATCAATATATCAATCATATCAGTCATAGCTACGTTTTTCCCTTTTGGGAAGGTGACAGGAACATATTACGACTGACAATGTGGAGCTGTAATTGTTTTACTCAAGCAAAAACAACTTCAACAAAATATAACTGAATCATTTACTCTGGTATGCAGTCTCATGCATAGGTCGGTTGAAATCTCACCAGCATGTTAAAACTTGATCCATCATCTTAAGGTTGCCTGCCATTTGCCTTTAAATCAACAATGGACCATTATTATTGTCTGGGTTGTTTGGCTAGCTCACTTGAGTTGTACACTGCTACCTCCACTATCACCATCAGGTGAAGCCAGCCCCATAATTCTGACATAAACCGAGTCTCTAGTTAGTTTCACCTTGTTCTTGGGTATGAGGGGATTTTTTTTAATTACTTTGCTCATCCAAGATTCCAGCTAGCTAAGAGACATCAGTGGTACACACAAGCAAAAAAGGGATACTGATAACCTGCCTTTGCAAAGTTAAGCAACTCATTTAAAGTCAAATCATAAAGCAAAATTTAATCACGACTTGTGGCAATTCCAATTTAACCCCAACATGTGGACTGCACTCTGTCCCATTGTAACCTAGACAGACTGTGGATATATCTGGATACAAAAAACAGGTCTGAACAAGCCCTAATTCTTGAGAGCTGTCAGCCTGTTTGGCAGGGCAACCACCTCACAGTGGAGGAAGGAGGGAGAGGTGTACTAGATGACAAGCAGTCCTGATGTGACAGCATGCTGACCTTAAAGTCTACCAAGCTTTGATTAAGACAATTTAATGAGGTTTAACCAGGAGTGTAAAACAACACTAACAACTCAGCTTTTAATGGGTAAATTAATCAAGCTATGAGTAGACAGGATAACAGAAGTAAATCTCAGCTAGGTCTGTCAAAATTAATATTCAATCACCAGAGTGCAAACCTGCAATCATTATATACAACAAGATCATTTCAATTTACCTCTGAAATCAAACTGAAATAACAAATTCCCCTTGCAAATTAAAACAAATTTCTCAAACATTTGCAGACTGTTTTTCTTCTATGGTTAAATGGAACCAACTGGTTTCAACCAAATGAATTTTGATGACCATCCACTACTATAAATTCATGAAATTATTCACAAAACTAAACACCTCAAAAACTCTGTAAACACACTGTGGTTTCAAGACTAATTTTATGAGGAACTCAATAACAGAAAGCAGGCGATTAATTGGATTGGCATCAAAAAGGTCAAAATTGCAACGACCATTGCTCTATAAGATATAGAAGCATAAAATGAACAAAGACATATTAATAATTTATCATAAATTATATTAATCAATTTATTTTAAACTAAACAGTGATAGTTCTAATTGTAACAAAACTCTGGATGTCAATAGTGACACAATGATACCAACCACAGAATAAGTAGTATATTCCCTATAGCAAAATATGTTGAAAGTCTATACATTAAATGGAAATGAGTCGTGTTTATCAGACATAAAGAATAAAGTCTAGCAGCAGCCGAAGCGCCATAAACACTGTGAAAGATAAGAGTTTTTTTTTTTTTAAGTACCTGAATCTGATAATTAACATGTACCATTTACAAAGCTAACATGTTGTTTAAAATTATCTGATAAAATACTACAATTAGTTAAAAATCAGACACAAGTTGCTGTAGTAAGATGAAAGTTTATTCAACACTGGGATGTCTGTGTTGTGTGTTAAAGTAGTTCTATGCACTCTGTCTGAAGGGCACTTTTCAAACACAAATGAATCAGCTTAACAAATGTCCATAGACAGTCAAAACACCATCTCACACAGACCAAACTGACAATGCTGTTTCTGTCAAATGTTTCTGAACCCCTTCTTATAAAATGTGAAATGTTTAGCTAACAGATCAATCATTGCATTGCAGGTTTTTGCCACCCTAAACCTGCTGGAGAGGTGTTACTGGCAGCTCAGATTGACTGACTGACTGTTTAAAGTCAGGAAGGAAACAAAGTTGCATCACGTGAGAATTGTGACAAATCTACAGGTTATTATAAGTCATAATGAAAATCTCTACACTCACTGACCAACAACAATGGACTTTGTGCACCATTTTTATATTTCAAGACAAACTTGTTTTATGTCATTTGCCTGTGTCTTACAGAACAGAATTACTACTCTGGCTGACAAGTATCACTAAAACCATCTCGAATGGGCAGCTGTTTGTGAAGGTCCCAGACTTTAAACAAAGCAAACTTGCACGAAGTAAATGCCACACTATATTACTATATTTTCCTGCTCGATATAGTTAATAATACTAATATATGACAACGACATCTGCATTGTTAATCGATATTCTTTCGCGGTCGGTTTTTGCTTCTCTTGCCGTGAACACTGCTGACGCCCAGCTCACCTGTATTTGTTGTATTGTAGAAAATCGCCGTTGAGGGACCCTAATCATAATCTACAAGAATACTATTGACATTGCCTATGTCCAGCTAATTCCAGCGCTGTGTTGACAGTGCGGATATCCTAATTCCCTGGCATTAACTTCGTGTTAACTGTGTAATCCGGGGATGACAGCCACTTATAGCTGACAGCCTCTCTGAAAACCCAGCGGCTGCGTGCCGTCCTCTCCCTCATCTGTCAGGCTCTGTGTTTACCTGCCGGGCTAACGACAAGGCGTTAGCTGCTTCAAGCTAACTAGCCATGTCTACCACTGGAAAACAAACTACTGTAACGACACACGTCGGTTTCACCTGTACAAACTTACCTCTGCAAACATGGTCTAAAAGGCTGCGTGTGCGGTGGTCCTGGCTAACCCCACCACATTGTAACACGCGAAGCTGAGGTTAATTTCTCCGTTAAAAGCGGTCGTATTGCCAACCTCCGTACTCTCTTCGGAGCGTCGCCATGTTTGCAAGGTTTACGTCTTAGGTGCCTCATCTCTGGACGTCGGGTTGCTATTGGCTTAGCGACTATGACGTAGTATGCCACGATTATCATGATTGACTGACCTAAATAAAATTTTTTGTACTTTCCTTTACTAATAATATTAAATTCGATTACATTTAACCTATAGAATCACTTAGGGAATCTTAATTCAATCCCTCCACCTCCAGGTAAAAATGTGCTTTTATTATTAACATCGGTATTGTGTGCCATATAAACAAACAAACAAATAAATAAATAAACAAACAAACAAATAAATAATTTATTACTGCTGTTTTCTGATCAAAGACTACAAGGATTTCTGGAAATGCAAGAAGAACAGTGACTGAAAATATTCACTTCTCTGTTTTAACATTAACAAAATGGAACAAAACAATATTATATAAATATTGATGTGAAAGGATTTGATATTAGTTAAGTGATTAAAGATATAATTTATTGCTTCTTTTTTGTAAGTAATTTGGTCATATTTGAAGTAGTAAATCAGATAGTACTTAGCTTTAAAAAAAAGTCCCCCTTGCCTATATGCATGTAATATGTAAATGCATGAATTACAATCAAGCTCTATTGTAAAAAAAAATAATGACAATACCATATAGTTGCACATTTTCTCTAATTAAAATTTTAGACCATTTTTCCCATGTTCTTATGGCAGAGGCAATCTTTCTAGAGGAATATTCTTCAATTTTTGGTAATGTGTAGTTTTCAATTACTTTTGCTATCACTGAATGTGCATGTCTTATGCATCTCCTAGATAAAATAAACAAAAGACCAAAATGCAGCCTGATCATAGCAGTAATGCATAATTTATTGACCCTGCAGACCTTCAATAATCAGAACTACATTTTACATGTCCTGCTAAACAGAGGGGTAAATAGACAGAAAAAAAGACTTCAGATTGACAGAAAAAAGATTGCTTTCTACAACAGAGATCTCTGTTGTCTTTGCTCACTCTACCTGTCTCAAAGCAGACAGAGTTCTAGCTGAGTCACACAGTTGTGGCAGATAAAGCAAAATAAGTTTTCTGGCTCTTTCATGTCCAAGAGAGCAGAGTGCACACACCAGGCTGCCCATTCTTTTAACATTTAGATGAACACAAAAGAGAGCTCTTCTGCCCTCTCGTGTTTTTATGTCTCTGTGATCACCCATTTCTCTTCTTCTTTCTCTGCTCTGTCAGTTTATCTCTGCTTCTGTTTGTCACACTTGTACAGACGAACTGAAACACCAATAAATTTAACAGCAGACTTTATATCAACACTCTATGAGCCTGTTATGAGCTAAATCACTTGACAAGCTAAACTGGCTTTTGGCCTCCAGCTCTGTGAATGTATCTAAGTTAATTATAAGCCATTTCCTGTATACAGGAGCAAAGAAAACAGTTGGTTGTTGATTAACCAGTTTGGGCGGTGTATTCATGCATGCATTATGTGAATGTTAATTTTGAAATAATAATTATAAATACAGAAGAAAATGTAATTTAATGACATTCTTGAATTCTTTTGACATGTGCTTTTTCAAATGTTCTCAAAAACTAGGCATTCTGATATTTTAGAGCTTGGACTGGACATTTTAGCATCTCTTCCACTAGAGGTCACTGTTAACCAATGTTGTACAGTTGCTTTAGTTTAAGAGGAACAGTTTTTAAATGTCTCAAATTATGAAGTACATAATAGTCACTGTTTCACAAAGTGTCTTTTGCTTGCTCTTTCAGCCCCTGAAAGAGCAAGCCTCATCTAAGTTAACAACCAGTGTTTACTACATGATCACAGTAACAGAAATTACAGATGATGCTGGAGTCAGGATTCTTTGTGGATATGAATGATTTTTCTAGCACTGAAAAATCCATAAGTGATTAAACTGAAATTGTGCTGTCCTTTCGGCAGTAAGCTGTATTAAGCCTTGAGGGCAGAGCCCCTTGGTTTCTGTCCTACAAATGCATGAAAACCTTTGGCCAAAGACCCCTCAATCCAGCAACACATTGGGATGTTTAATGGAGGTATTTATTTTACTGCTGTTTTATGAATTTTGGATTATAAATTTTTTTATGATGTTCGTATTGGTCAACAACTTACTAACCATCTCTGAATTGATTTATCAACTGAAGGTATCAGCAACTGATGGACACTATATTGCTCCACTCCGTATGCCAACTAGTGGCCTGTGGCAAGAGTGTTCATGTTCATCAGTGTTCACCTTTACACGGATCAGTCGTCCTGGTCCCTTTGCAGAAAAACAGCCCCAAAGCATGATGTTTTCACCCCCGTGCTTCACAGTAGGTATGGTGTTCCTTGGCTGCAACGCAGCATTCTTTCTCCTCCAAACATGACAGGTTGAGTTTTTACCTAAAAGTTTTATTTTGGTTTCATCTGACCATCTGACATTTTCCCAATCCTTTTCTGGATCATCGAAATGCCCTCTAGCAAACATCAGACGGGCCTGGACATGTACTGGCTTAAGCAGGGGGACACATTTGGCACTGCAGAATTTGAGTCCCTGGTGGTGTAGTGTGTTACTGATGGTAGCCTTTGTTACTTTGGTCCCAGCTCTCTGCAGGTTATTAACTAGGTCCCCCTGAGCAGTTCTGGGATTTTTGCTCACCATTCTCGTGATCATTTTGACCCCACGAGGTGAGATCTTGTGTGGAGCCCCAGATCAAGGAAGATTTCAGGTAATTAGTGGAGGACAGAGGAGCCTCTTGAAGAAGAAGTTACAGGTCAGTGAGACCCAGAAATCTTGCTTGTTTGTAGGTGACCAGTATGCTGTTACCTACAAACAAGCAACCGACTCTATATCTTATCTAAATGGAATGTATCATATAAAAAATATTCCCTAACTGCTGATGTATTTTGCTTTCGTCAGTTATTAATATTTTGACTAATAATTCATAATGTTATTAAATGATCAAAATTAATAATTTCATTAAACATCTTTAATGTTTAATGACACTAAATCACTACACAAGGCTTTTCAGAACCTTTTTTTTATATAATAAAGAAATTGAATTTTCAGAGTTTACAGTTTAGAGTTCACAATTCTGTCTTCACACACAACTAAGATAAGATTTCAAATTTAAGATGGACAGCCAACCCGCACTCAAAATGACTTTAGTGTATAATGAATGCCGCCTGAATGGGAAATAGGCTCTATGCACGTCACACTTCTGCATTTTGGTTGAGGATGCAATCTTATTTCCGCTCGGCGGTCAAAGTAAGCGCAAACAACAGCAGCTATTTATGGCGGAGTTTGAGAAGAAATTTACATGTTGCCTTTTAGAGTTGCCAAACATTAATGATGTGCGTCGGATTGTCGGATCGGCTAGCAAGACGCCCTCGTATAAACTTGAAAAATGTTTCAAGTTTTATGTGTCATCATATCTGTGATTTTGAAGGTACGTTGCTAACGCCTTGCTAGTGTAATCTATTGGTTGTAGGACCGTGATTACTATTTGTATGTTTTGGTTCCTACGCACCCCTTGTTTTCAGGGAGAAGAGAAAGAGAGGGACTGGAAGGGATTGGAAGTTAGCGACACGAGGCTGGTTGGGTACTGCTGTTCTGCTGTGTTGGCTTTAATAAAGATATGTATAAAACACCTCCAATGTAGCCCGCTTTAATCCACAGCCTTCTGAGACTGGAGTCCACGCTACCCACGTGAAGAAAGAAGGGTTACACTAGCTAGCTTGAAGTACCTGTGGCTGTGGACAGTCAACCCTCACTCAAAATGACTTCAGTCTATAGTGAATGCTGCCTGAATTGGGGAATTCTGTGACTAAGTCATCAAAGTTGGCACGACTGAATTTCAAGTCCACAAACTAATCCTTCCCAACTGTTCGCCATACTTCCGGTAAGTTGATATTTTTTAACTAAGTTAAAGTAACTAATTTAAATAAGTGGCTTTAGCACAGGGCCGGACCTAGGCTAGCAGGTGCTCTAGGCAAAACAGGAGTTTTGCTCCTCGTGGCCAAATGCTTACCAAAACTGAAGCTACATAACTCAGTTGCACACATTTTGTAACTAATGTACAAATTCTTGTCTCTTTATTAACAAACAAAACAAAGTCACACTGACACACTCTAAACGAGCTAGAAGCCGGAGAAAAACATGGGTCAGTGCCTGCAGAAAGCTAAGTAAAGGAAAGCGAACAAAGTGTCAGCCATTTGTGGAGTGCGTGTGTGGCCTGCCGTTCATTATTACTTGCCATTGAGTGCATGCTCTCTTTCTCCCACAGCAGCTGTTTAAGGAGGAAACTGTGGGAGCTACAGGGCCGGAACAAGAGACCGAGTGGACTGGGGACCCTGCCCGTGGAACTGGTTCTACGCTACTGACCACTAAGAACTTGGACTATTTTTGCTTTTAGTGTTTTTGTGCTACCTTGTTTTTGCTAGTTTGTATTACTTTTTATTTACTTTTTATTATTTTATTACTCTATGGCTTTTTAGTTATTAATAAATTGTTTTACCATTTACAGCAAGTTGTGGTTCTTAACAGTGGACTCAATTAGTAAAGTGCTGGTAACCAACGAACCTCACATTGTGGCGTGACAAATGTAGAAAAGAAAATAATATATCGCATGCAATCTTGCATCTGTTGTGACTTCCTTGAAAAACACTGACCCCAAAAAACAGCATTGGTATCTGGAAGGTTACAATAATCTTCCAACTCCATCTGCACTATACAGCCTACCAATATATTATTGAGCACTTTGAAGAGGTTGCATCCCACAGAGTTGTTGCAGCTCTGTGGAAGAGCTCACAGATTTTATATTGTTCTGCCCTCAGATATGTTCTGTCATTGTATTTAGCAATTTAAGATAGGTAAGTAGAGTTGAAAGCCATTTTTGTTCTATCACATTTAGCATGTGTCTTTTTTCAAGCAACATAATAGATTTAATCTGTTTGATAGTTTAACACTGCCGCCTACTGGCTGTTTCCCAAGCATGCAGAGTGAGCAGATGTATGTGTCATTCTCCGTCAGTCCTTGCTGCCAATGCCCTTGGAAAGAGTATAGTCTGTAAGTTTGTCTAATTGTTAGTATGTGTTAGGTTAACATATTGAAGTGACCATCGTAAATTTCTTTTGGTAAATATGGCGTAATGTAATTGATGAAGGCTAACTATTACCCTGTTGTATCGGTTAGTATGCTGTATGTTAGCATTTGCTTTCTCCTTGGGGAAATGTTATGTCTTCCGGTTGCTAACATGATTTTGGATTTATGTCTTACATGCTCTTTACATTTGATGCCTCTCTTTATGCACTTGTATAGTGACAGAATGTCCTTTATTCATTTTTTGTATTGCAGTTTTACAAAACTGAAGAAAGTAATGTGGTTCAACAGTAAAAGCTACGAAGAAGGCAGCTCGTCTTCTGAGTGGTTACTGGAACCATGTGTGTTTAGCTCTCTGCATAGGCTGAATAACCACATTTAGCTGAGGGCAGAAGATATACAAACAGATTAACTTATTGTGAGAGAAGAGGTGACTGTATGGAAGGCTGTTTTAAAATGGATCAGACAGTCTCGACACAACCGTCAAAGATACATCGCTGCTCTCTTGTCTAAGGTAAAGTAACTCATGTAAACACATTTTTTTATATTAGTATATTCAGTATTAAGTTGGATATTATTTCACAGATGTACTGTACCAGTCAAAAGTGGACAGGTTTCCCCATTGGATTTAATGGGAAAGTGTGTCCAAACTTTCTGTCAAGTCTGCCAAGTTTAAGTATACTTTGATATCTGAACTTCTCTTTGGCTGTTGTACAGCACTTAACTTTTCATTTTTTGGGTTCATATATCCATTCTGCTGTCATAGACATAAGTCAAACAACTGGACCTCATCTATCATAAACAGTGACAAGTACAGAAACAGGAGAATATGGAGACATTAGTATCGCAGCATATTTCTAGTTGCTCTTGAAAGCACATAATGTGTCCTATTTTGTGAATCCTGGTTTAAGTCTTGGTATTTAATCAAAAACAAAGTATATGTGGCACAGTAAAACCACAACTGAAAATTGTCCCCAGTAAACTAATACTTCACCAGGGAAACAACTGGTTAGAAGAGGCGAGTGTCCCCCAGCTGTTTTTCTTCTTCTTCTTTTTTTTTCTAGTTTTTCAAAGTGTGAGTTTCAGAGTTTCAAACCAAAGCAGCGAGAGAACACTGCCAAGAATCACCCCATCGCAACTTGCAGCAGTGTAGACGAAACTCCGAAAAGCGGATGTTGCAAAGTTCATCCATCCATCCATTGTCTGCCGCTAATCCGGAGTCGAGTCCCGGGGGCAGCTGCCTAAGCAGGGAAACCCAGACTTCCCTTTCCCCGGCCACATTCACCAGCTCATCCGGAGGGATCCCGAGGCCAGCCGAGAGATGTAGTCCGTCCAGCACGTCCTAGGTCTTCCCCAGGGCCTCTTTCCGGTGGGACGTGCCCGGAACACCTCACCAGTGAGGTGTCCAGGAGGCATCCTAACCAGATGCCCGAGCCACCTCATCTGTCTCCTCTCGATGTGGAGGAGCAGCGACTCTACTCTGAGCCCCTCCCGGATCACCGAGCTTCTCACCCTATCTCTAAGGGAGAGCCCGGCCACCCTGTGGAAAAAACTCATTTCGGCCACTTGTACTCGCGATCTTGTTCTTTCGGTCACTACCCACAGCTCATGACCATAGGTGAGGGTAGGAACGTATATCGACCGGTAAATCAGGAGCTTTGCCTTTTGGCTCAGCTCCTTTTTCACCACGACAGACCGATGCAGAGTCCACATCACTGCAGACGCCATACCGATTCGCCTGTCGATCTCCCGCTCCATCCTTCCCTCACTCGTGAACAAGACCCCGAGGTACGTGAACTCCTCCACCCTTTTCCGGCTGAGGACCATGGTCTCGGATTTGGAGGAGCTGATTCTCATCCCAGCTGTTTCACACTCGGCTGCGAATCGCTCCAGTATACTTGAAAACAGCAAAGTTGCAACAAGAGTTTTGAATCTCTGGAAATGTGATGTTTTTATTTTGATTTAATGTTACACGCTTGTCAATGTTACTTTCAGCAGGGCACCACAGGGAATTGAACCCTATCTCATTTCTGAGAGTACCATTACCAGTGCCTTTTGCTTTTTTGCATGATATGACAAGGTAAAACAAACCCTGCACCAAGAACAGCATATTTGTTTTGGAATTTAATTTTGATTTGTATTTTAAAAATATTTTTTTTACTTTGTGATATTTTATTGCTTCTTTTAGTTCATGCTGTTGTTTCATATCCCTTTTAATCCAGATTATATTGCAGTTTGCTTCATTAAGTGCAATAGTCAGTTCTGGTTTTACTCAAACATAAGCAGTGATGTTATGTTTGTGAATGAATGTTTGTCATTAATTTTTTTTATTTTCAATGTTTTCTAATAAGTCTGATTTTTCTTCCATTGTTATATTTAGATGCATCTGGTTCTGCTCTGATTGTCTGATTTTGTATTGTTATTTTACCAGTGCAGCACTTTAGGTACCCCTTGGTATTTGAAAGTGCTATATAAATAAAGATTGATTTGATCTGATTTGTCTGGCAAGTGTTTAGTGGATGAAAGTCATTTTCCATGAAATCTGTTACTTCTGACAATAGGTTTTTGTTTTGAGACTGGAAGTTTGTAACCTTATGCTCAAGTTCTGCTCTCTGCAACTCCAGATCATAAACTCTTGTCTTCAACTTGTCATTTTCTTCCTGTACTTGATCATATAATTTTTTAAGGTGAGCCAACTCAGTAGTCATCTTGTTTTCCCGTTTCAGTGCTCCCTGAGTTTCCTGAAACTTCTGCACTGTTTCTCTGTAATATTCAGTTTCTTTTTCCAGGGTCCTCATTGTGACCGAAGTATAAGCCACAGATTTGCGACTGCTGTTCTGTGCCATTTTTGCCACTTTGTTTTATTTTATTTCATTTATTTATTTATTTATTTGTCTAGAACAACCTGC
The DNA here is from genome assembly GCF_017639745.1 of Melanotaenia boesemani. Classification (NCBI taxonomy): domain Eukaryota; kingdom Metazoa; phylum Chordata; class Actinopteri; order Atheriniformes; family Melanotaeniidae; genus Melanotaenia; species Melanotaenia boesemani. Next base: position 13,206,205 of record NC_055698.1, on the reverse strand, counting down.
TATTTTAAGTAGCACCAACACAACAGCCCCTATCACAGGCATGTTAGCATCAGCAAAGAATGTACAGTCAGTTCTAGAACACTGACATCAAAGAAAATTCTAGATTTGTTTTTCATTCTAATTTGTGGACACCTTGTTTTGTGATAGGCTTGTATCTTCAAAATGACTTCTACACCTGTAAAATACTGAAAGTATTTTATTATTTCATTAGATTTTCCAACCTTTGATCCAGTTCTCTTCAGGTGACAGGTTGTTGTCTGCGTGTGTTTCTCTTGGATATTTGCAATACCTATTTGATATTAAAATGGGCTCCGTTCTGCAGAATCGCAAAAGTTTTCCATAGCCTGTACTCCCATATATAAAAAAGCACCAGTCATTAGAGCCGATACAGACTTTTTTAACAGCCATTTTGCACTGGAACTCCACCATCTTGTCTGAGATGTACCATCATCTAAATGCTCCACCTGCGTTTCTACATCAATCATCTGCAGTTTAGATTCCTTTTTTTCTTGATTTGACTGTTGTAAGCTGTCCCTGACTAACTTCAGCTCATTTATTGTCTCCTTCAGAGAAACTATTTCTTTTTCTCCTTCTGTAACAAGCTTATTTTTTTGTAAAATACTTTCTGCTGCATCTTTCAGTTCATCCTTTTGATATTTTAACTGCCTTTTCATCTTGATTATTTTGCTGTTTGCTATTTTAAGCTTAGTGGTGAGATTCTTCTGTTTCTTAAACATCAACCTTTTATTCATTTTATGATTTTTTTCTAATAAATACGAATTTTCTTTCATCTTAATCTGTGTTGATGTACATGACTCCCTGTCTAATGCCATCTTTTTAGTCGTTTCTTCAAGATGTTTCTTTAAATCTTGATTTGACTGTTCTAAGCTTGCAATGACTGAATTCTTCTCATTTATCGTCTTGTTCAAAGAAACTATTTCTTTTTCTCCTTCTGTAACAAGCTTATTTTTTTGTAAAATACTTTCTGCTGCATCTTTCAGTTCATCCTTTTGATATTTTAACTGCCTTTTCATCTTGATTATTTTGCTGTTTGCTATTTTAAGCTTAGTGGTGAGATTCTTCTGTTTCTTAAACATCAACCTTTTATTCATTTTATGATTTTTTTCTAATAAATACGAATTTTCTTTCATCTTAATCTGTGTTGATGTACATGACTCCCTGTCTAATGCCATCTTTTTAGTCGTTTCTTCAAGATGTTTCTTTAAATCTTGATTTGACTGTTCTAAGCTTTCAGTGACTGAATTCTTCTCATTTATCGTCTTGTTCAAAGAAACATTTTCCTCTTCAAGTTTTGCATTTCTTTCTAAAATATATTTTTTTTCTTCTTCCAGTTCATCCTTTTGATGTTTCGTATTGCAGTTTGCTTGTTGAAGCTCAGTAGTGAGATTCTCGTATTCCGCTACCAAAACCTTAATGTTTTCTAATAAATCCAAGTTTTCTTTAATAATCTTTTCCAATGTTGATTTACATAAGTCCAGGTCTGCTTGGATTGTCTGGTTAGTATTTAGCAGAAATGTCTCATTGTCCCATAAATCTGTTCGTTCTGATAACAGATTTTGTTTGTCAGATTGTAAGTTTGTAATCTTATCATTTAATTTGGCTATCTTTTCTTTGTCTTCAGAACTTTTTATTTTGAGATTCTGAAGCTCTTGTACATCCATCTCCAGTTCACAAACTCTTGTCCTTAACTTATCATTTTCTTCTTGTTTTTGAGGGAAAAATCTTTCAAAGTGAGCCATCTCAGTAGATAACTTCTTGTTTTCCCGTGTCAGTGTTTCCTCATTTTCCTTGAACTTCTGCACTGTTTTTCTATAAAATTCAATTTCTTCTTCCAGGGTCCTCATTGTGACTGAAGAGTGAAGCTTTCTATTATCTCCCATTTCTGCCACTGTTTTTCTATAGGTTTTAACTTGAAAAAATACTTGTATATTTACAAGTGCTGCTGATAGGTTATGCTGATAAAATGACAAAGTTCTATTTATTTCCACTTGGTCAACCTGGTTGTGATGCAACAAGGGCATGTTTTGCTTTATGACATCACAAATGGGCAGGTCTTACAGAGTCTACATGTTTAATTCTCATAAGGGGCGTGGCTTCATCACCCTCCTTTTTTATTTATTTATTTTTTTTAAAAAACCTGTCCTGTCCAGCATCATAGCAAACAGAATAGCAGCCTGCTTGCTGTGCTGTGCCAAACGAATTTGCTTTTCCAAAGCCAGGCTTATGGTTTTAAGGCTCCTCTTGATAATCTAATTTATTTATTTATTTATATGCTGTTGAATTGAATTATGGAATCTATGTAATCTAGCTGGACCTGACCGGAAGGGATAGAAAAAGTAGGAAGACAGCAAAAAGGAGCAAAAGGGCGGACCAGAGAACAGCGAGCCCCAGATCCGGGTCTAGGGTTTCCCGGGCAACCCCCCCTCCCCAGTTGCGAGTTGGCACAGGCTGCAGCCGAGGAGGCCACTTAAATGGCATGTTGTGTACGCCTCCCAAGTCCCTACATGTGTGTGCGTGTGTGAAAGAGAGGGAGAGAGAGTAGGAAAGACGAGGGGTCTGGGGATGCAAGCAAACTTCCCTTTGGATGGTGAGCCTCTGACAGCATTAGGCACCCAGGCTCCCTGGGAGGCCTGCCAGGGCAAGACAGACCAGGAGCAGCCGTCCCCTATGACTGGGCCATACAGCAGCATACATGCAGCCAATGAGCCGCCACCAACCCCAGAAGGCACCCAACTCCCACATGCATAGAGGGGAGGAGGACAGTGAGAGAGCCCTGACCCATGATACACCCCCCAGGCCCACCCAGGCCCCCTGGTCTTTGGGTCTATGGGGATTTGCTCTGTTTTGGAGACAGCCCCTAGCGGATGAGGGGTGAACTACAATTTTTTTGCACTTCCACATAGGCTTCTTTTACAGGCAGAGGCTGCCGCTTGGCCGGCCCCGATTGGGCCACACAGGACTGCAGCCAACGATCTACCACCAACTCCGGATGGCACCCACCCACCAAACACCCAGGGGGGAAGGACAGGAGTGGGAGGAGAACAGTAGGAGAGCCCATATCCATGGCGCACCATCCCCGGGCCCACCCAGGCCTCATATTGATATTACATAACTCATAAAAAGATTTAAATGATCTAATAATCCTTCCACATTTTCATACAACGTAATTACAAACCAGAAACTGTAATAATATAGACATCCTTATAAATGAAGCAGAATATAGCAAACTGTTGAAGACTGTTGTAAACTGTTGTCTGTCTGCCAGTGTGTTGTTTACAGGTCCTGCACTCCCAGCACCTGACTGATTCTCCACTGAAGCCCTGGGTCATCATTAAGGTCTACAACATGAAGCAGCTAAAGAAGACTTTTGGATCTGCTCTCATTGTTCTTCTTGTTGACAATTTTGCACATATTTTGCTCTGTTTTTAGCACAATTGCTCGTTATATTGTTACAGTGTTGACATTGCCATGCAAAGATGTGGAATTCTCTCACTACATTACTTGAAGATATTATGCCACAACTTCAGTGTTTTTATTATATCACGTGTGCATATTCTGTATTTTATTTTACTGAAATTTTATCTGTTTATCGTTGTGCTGCTACTGTTTATTCTGACTGAGAATTTCAATAAAAACTTATAAGAAAATGTAAAACTGTCAAACTTTTTATCTGGTAACAATCATGTTTTCTATTCAGTGTTTATCTCCACAAGATTTTTTAATGAAATTAAAATTATTGTAATGTAATTTTCATTATCAAAACTTAAACTGGTTATTTATGTGCTTGAGAGGCAACCAAGAGTCAAAAAGCCTTCAAAATGCCTTTGACACACTTTACTATTCATGTTTAAGCCATGTACAAAAGCAAAAAAACTGCATATTGCACACACTCCTCCCTGAGCCGCCACCTTATCGTGGTGGGGGAGTTTGTGCATCCTGACAATCCTAGCGGCTATGTTATTGGGGGCTTCATGCCCCTGGTAGGGTCACCCATGACAAACAGTTGTCCAGGGGAGGGACCAGACGAAGTGAGGCTCAAATCACCCCTATGATGAGGAAGAAGAAAGGACCAGGGTTTCCCTTGCCCGGACGTGGGTCACTGGGGCCCCCTCTGGAGACAGGCCTGGAGGTGGGGCACGGAGCCAAGCGCTTGGTGGCCGGGCCTTTGCCCATGGAGCCCGGTCAGGCTCAACCCCAAAGGGTGACATGGGCCTCCCCTCCTGTGGGCTTACCACCTGCAGGAGGGGCCATAGGGGTCGTTGCAGTGTGAGCTGGGCGGCTGCCAGAGGCGGGGACCCTGGCAGTCTGATCCTTGGCTGCAAAAGCTAGCTTTAGGGACCTGGAATGTCACCTCTCTGGTGGGGAAGGAGCCTGAGCTGGTGCGCGAGGTTGAGCGGTTCCGGCTAGATATTGTTGGACTCACCTCGACGCACGGCTTGGGCTCTAGAACCACTGTCCTTGAGAAGGGCTGGACCCTCTTCCATTCTGGAGTTGCTCCCGGTGAGAGGCGCAGAGCAGGTGTGGGCATGCTCACTTATCTCGGTGGACAAAAGGGTTGCCTCCCTCCGCCTTCAGGTGGGGGGACGGGTCCTGACTGTTGTTTGTGCTTATCCACCAAACAGCAGTTTAGAGTACCCACCCTTTTTGGAGTCCTTCCGGGGGCTCCCTCGTTCTGCTGGGGGACTTCAATGCTTACATGGGCAATGACAGCGAGACCTGGAGGGGCATGATTGGGAGTAACGGCCCCCCTGATCTGAATCCGAGTGGTGTTTTGTTGCTGGACTTCTGTGCACGTCATGGACTGTCCATAACTCCTTGTTCAGACATAAGAGTGCCCATATGTGCACTTGGCACCAGGACACTCTAGGCCGCAGTTCGATGATCGACTTTGTAGTCATATCAGTCGGACTTGCGGCCAAATGTTCTGGTCACTCGGGTGAAGAGAGGGGCAGAGCTGTCAACTGATCACCACCTGGTGGTGAGTTGGCTCAGATGGTGGGGGAGGATGCTGATAAGGCCTGGCAGACCCAAGCGTGTTGTGAGGGTATGTTGGGAATGTCTGGCAGAGTCCCCTGTCAGAAAGAGTTTCAACTCCCAACTACGGCAGAGCTTTAGTCATGTCCCAGGTGAGGCGGGGGACATTGAGTCAGAGTGGGCTGTGTTCTGTGCCTCTATTGTTGAGACAGCCAGCCACAGCTGCAGCCACAAGGTCAATGGTGCCTGTCGTGTTGGTAACCCCCGAACTCGTTGTTGGACACCGGTAGTAAGGGATGCCTTCAAGCTGAAGGTGTCCTATCAGGCCTTTCTGGCCTGTGGGACTCCAGGGGCAGCTGATGGGTATCGGCGGGCTAAGCGGAGCGCAGCTTCGGCGATCACTAAGGCAAAAACAAGGGGCATGGGTGGAGTTTGAAGAGGCTGTAAAGAATGACTTCCGGACGGCTTTGAGGAGATTCTGGTCCACCATCCGGCAGCTCAGGAGGGGAAAGCAGTGCTCCGTCAACGCTGTGTACAGTGGGGATGGGCAGCTGACCTCGACTTGGAACGTTGTGAGGTGGTGGTAGGAATACTTCGAAGACCTTCTCAATCCCACAAACACGTCTTCCGATGAGGAAGCAGAGTCTGGGGTAGCTGGGTCTCCCATCTCTGGGGCTGAGGTCGCTGAGGTGGTTAAAAAGCTCCGCGGTGGCAAGGCCCTGGGGGTGGATGAGGTCCATCCAGAGTTCCGTAAGGCTCTAGATGCTGTAGGGTTGTCTTGGCAAACACGCCTCTACAGCATCGCGTGGGCATCGGGGACAGGTCCCCTGGACTGGCAGACTGAGGTGGTGATCCCCCTCTTCAAAAAGGGGGACCGGAGGGTGTGCTCCAACGACAGGGGGATCACACTACTCAGCCTCCCCGGTAAGGTCTATTCAGGGGTGCTGGAGAGGAGGGTCTGTCGTATAGTCGAACCTCGGATTGAGGAGGAGCAGTGTGGTTTTTGCCCCAGTCGTGGAACAGTGGACCAGCTCCACACCCTCGTCAGGGTCTTTGAGGGAGCATGCGAGTTTGCCCAACCAATCTACATGTGCTTTGCGGACTTGGAGAAGGCATTCGACTGTGTACCCCAGGGACTCCTGTTGGGGGTACTCCGGGAGTATGGGGCGCCGGACTCGCTTGTACAAGCTGTCCGGTCCCTCTACAACCAGTGTCAGAGCTTGATCTACATTGCCGGCAGTAAATCAGAATCGTTTCCAGTGAGGGTTGGACTCCGCCAATGCTGCCCTTTGTCAACAATTCTGTTCATAACTTTTATGGACAGAATTTCTAGGGGCAGCCAAAGTATTGAGGGGATCCGGTTCGGTGGCCTCAGGATTGGGTTTCTGCTCTTTGCAGATGATGTGGTTCTGGTGGTTTCATCGGGCCGTGATCTTCAGCTCTCACTGGAGTGATTCGTAGCCGAGTGTGAAGCGGCTGGGATAAGAATCAGCACCTCCAAGTCCGAGACCATGGTCCTCAGCCGGAAAAGGGTGGAGTGCTCTCTCCGGGTCTGCAATAGGGTCCTGCCCCAAGTGAAGGAGTTCACGTCTCTCGGGGTCTTGTTCACAAGTGAGGTAAGGATGGAGCGGGAGATCAACAGGCGGATTGGTGCGGCGTCTGCAGTGATACGGGCTCTGCATCGATCTGTCGTGGTGAAGAAAGAGCTGAGCCAAAAGGCAAGGCTCTCGATTTACCGGTTGATCCACATTCCCACCCTCATCTATGGTCATGAGCTGTGGGTTGTGACAGAAAGAACAATATCACGAATACCAGCGACTGAAATGAGTTTCCTTTGCAGGGTGGTTGGGCTTTCCCTTAGAGATAGGGTGAGAAGCTCTGTGATCCGGGAGGGGCTCAGAGTAGATTCGCTGCTCCTACACATCGAGAGGAGCCAGATGAGGTGGCTCAGGCATCTGGTTAGGATGCCTCCTGGACGCCTCCCTGGTGAGGTGTTCCGGGCTTGTCCCACTGGAAAGAGGCCCCGGGGAAGACTCAGGACGCGCTGGATGGACTACATCTCTCAGCTGGCCTGTGAACGCCTCGGGATCCCTCCGGATGAGCTGGTGAATGTGGCCGGGGAGAGGGTAGTCTGGGTTTCCCTGCTTAGGCAGCTGTCCCTGCGACCCGACTTCGGATAAGTGGAAGAAAATGCAACCAGTTAACCATCCCATCAGATCTCACGGAGCACTCTTGGTATTTACCTGTATCTTTAAAACCATTCACTCTGTGACATTATGATATAAAGATGATTAAATAAATGAAACACTGATAAAACACAAACAGATTAACCCATTTCTATTTCTCTCCCTCTTTGCCTGTTGTTTACAAGTGAAGTTAGCCAATGTGAATATAGCGAAAGTCAAATAAAGCATAGTCATTAACGTTACTTACACAATAAAAACAACAGAAACAACAACAAACTCTCCTACTTGCTTTTATGTAAATGCTGAGAGCAAACATGCATGAAGGCAGTCTTTCACACAATATGAGACTCCCATTTTATCAAAGATTATAACACAAGCACAGACGATGAACAGTTGTTTACAATGATGCAACCAAGCAGGCGATTGACTGCTGCTATCCCGAGTGTGACATCAGCCGACACAGACCGATTCTCTGCTATTTCATGACATTATCATTTGCTTTGGTCATATCAGTCAAAATTAACTATACTTACCACTGCAGAATAGTCAATCCCCATAAAATGAATAGTCCTCATTTCATTGCTTGAGTCACTACATACAAAAATGTCGAACTAGTTGTCAACATCTGTCAAGCAGAAACATTTCTTTGTAATATTTTCCTGGAATGTCTCCTAAATTGAGCAACTGCTTTTAGATGACCCTCAGCTTTGTCTAAATCCAATAGAGTTGTTTTTCTCTGCCCAGAGGTGGAAGGTGTACGACCATGGATGCAGGATGCAATGAGATCACAGCACAGTCCTGCAGAGATTCGCCACTTGAGGAGATACTTTCCTTATTGCATTGCAAGGGATGATATCTGATGTGAGGTTGATGAAAATACGTGACCAGACAGACAGGAATGTCTTGATGCACAGGAGTGATTTAGTATGTTAAGTAACATGCATACATTATAACATACATTGCATAATGCTGTGAACAAATTACTGTAAGATGGCAAACATTGTATGAAGTGAAAATATGAAAAAAATATATTGTGTCATGTACACTACTAACTTTACCATAGTGTTCAAATGGCTGTACATCTAGTGTGTGGTGCTGTCTTGGGTACTTGACTTTTGGGAGATCTGACTTTTTTGTATGCAAAAACGCTTACAGATTAGATTGTCACGATGAAAACACGACAAAGCCATTTGAGTACATAGTTCGTACTCAATGGTGACAGGACTTTTAATTTTGATGGCAATTTTTAGCAAGTGACTCGCTTTTGCAGGTTATCCACAAGGTTCTGCAGTACTAATTGTTTTGAGAAACGCACTAACTGCTATGCAAATGTAAAGTCTGATGTGAGAAATGCACCAAAGCGACTGAGAAAAACTATAATGTAATTCAATATGAATAGCCCTCCAAGAGCTTGGGTCGAGGTCCACAGCTTAGCAGATGTAGTTTGACAATCCGATGCAGGTAAGGGAATGGACACTAGAGGGGGATATAGAGCTATAGTTTATACTATTAAAAGCCTCAGATGTTTCTTTAATACATAGATAGATAGATAGATAGATAGATAGATAGATAGATAGATAGATAGATAGATAGATAGATAGATAGATAGATAGATTTTTTAAAGTATTAACTTCGAAAAGCCAGCAATTTTTAGTGTAGACATTTGTCATTTAGTTAACAAATTTATTTAATTTTGGAGATTCAATACACACTTTTGTACAACAGGGGCAATGTAAAGACTAATCAAAACTGTTTCTCCATTTTTTTATGTCTTGGTTTGAGGTTAGGGTTTCACTTTTTAGTGTTGTTGACGCAAAAAGTTACTCTGTCAAGGATGAGGAGTCTGTTCTGAAGTGAAAAATGATTACAAGTTTATTGAACACAGGATTAAAATATAAAGAATAGAATTGCAATTCGAGACACTGTTCAGAGGTCTGACAGCACAGAGATCTGAAGAGAATCTGATAAGAAACATACATGCAGCATCTTTTAAGCAGAATGATCAGTCACAACACATCATGAAATACAAACAAAGAGATTGTCTGTTCCTCACACAGGATTAGACACTTCAGCAAACCTAATGAGTTTTTGAAATTTATTGACGCACATAAACAACCCTAGTGACATTAAGACAGGATGCCCTGCTGGGTCATCCTGGAGCGTCTGGCTGGTATCAGATAAGTCACACAGGTCAGAGCGAACTGTTCTAACGAATCAACAGGCTACTCAGTATTAAACTCAATTACCAAGAACTTAAACAATCTGTTTACCCTGAGAGTGATCAGTAGACACAATATAATAAAGGGAATAATATGAAATTTCCCCAACAGTGTTTAAAATTAAGATTGTGTCAATGGAGAGTCCCATTGGGCAATTTGAAACAGACCTATGTGCATGTTTCATCATTCTCTTCTACCACACAACTATACATAACCAGGCCACTGGAGTACAAACTTGGCCTTCAGGACATTATGTCTCGCTGCCAAATTGCATGGGTTCCCAAATAAGGGATCTGCCCAGACAGTTTAATATTACAAAACAGTTTGTTTTATACTTCTCAAATTATGTTAATACATTTTCATGCTAGTTTTTGAAAGTGATTTTTCAAGGGATGTTATGGTGAGTATCCAAACAGGAAAATTAAACAATTTCTTCCAAGTACTCTGATGTGAGGTCGCTAGCTAACAAAATGGACAAGTTCAAATTGCTTATATAGACACAAAGAGAATACAGTGTTATGTGCTCCACCAAGACAAGACATGGTGGCAGAAACATATCCCAGACTCTGATGTGTCTCTACGGCATGAGCAGACTGATACATCAAAGTAAGTAAAAAAAGTAACAGGAAGTATTGCAAATGGTGTCATCCTGGACTCATCACTGTAATGAAGAGGATCTGGACGGATCTGTTAGCAGTGAGTTTTCACTCTGTTCTGCTTTATTTGCTGCTCTACCTGAGAAAACAAGATTTTGGATGTATTTTATGCAAATGTATAGAAACACTTTTAAGGCTACAGACTGGAATGACCCCCTGTAAGCCACATGGATATTATATCAATGCCTTGACTGACTGTGTGACAGATTATATCAATTTCTGTGCAGAAAACATCATCCCCACAAGAATAGTGATGTTTTCCCAATAACAAGCCTCAGATTACTTGAAAAAGCTGGAAAATGTAAAAAGAAAGCATTTAGAAATGGGAGATTGAGAGTTATTGAAGATGACACAAAAACAGCTTAAAACAAAGATTAAAGTCTGCATAGAGGAGAACAGGAAGAAGTTCGAAAGCCAGTTCCAGTAGAACAACATAAGAGATGTGTAGTCAAGGAGAAAAAAAATCACTATCTTTAAGTCAAAAAGGAATCAGACTGATGGACGTCTGGACAGAGTGATTAAGCTAGACAAGTTCTTTAACAAGTTCAGTTCAGAACAACATTCAACATTTCCTCCTGCCTCCAAATCTCACACCCTCCACAAACCCATAGTTTCCCTGTCACACCTCCACTATTCACACCCTGTAGCACAGTCATAGACCATAACACAGCTTCATCTCCCCTTAGGACACAGAGTCAAAAGTCAAGCCTGTCTGTCTCCTGGGGTCAAGTGAAGACGTGACTGGAAAGACTGAACGGGAACAGCGCTGCAGGTTCAAATGGTTTCAGGCCCAGGGTTTTGAAAACCTGCTCAGAGCAACTACGGTTAATTCTACAACTCCTTGTCAATATTAGCCTGAGTAAGAAAAAAGTTCCTGTGCGGTGAGACAAAGGTGGTGATAGTGAAGGAATACAAACACCCTGAGTTCAGCTGGACAACAGACCAGACTGGAAATCCAACGCAGAAGTAGTGCCGTCGTTTAGGGGGGGAAAGGGATGACAATTCTAAGGGCCAACAACCCATTAACTTAACACAGGTTGGAAGCAATGGAGTGTGTTCTGTGAGAGCCTTGTTTGTGTTTGTTGCAACACAGAAAGGTACAGGAGCCCATTTCTGCCAACAGCCATCATACTTCGGCACAAGAACTTAAATAAAGAATTTTCAACTGACAAAAAAATAAAAATTAAATAGATAAATAATAGATAAATAAATAAATCCAAAATCTGAATTTCCCTTCAGCATTAATGTTTTTTCTTAAATTTATTAGAAGTATACATGGTAACATTCAGAGTTATTATTACACATATGTAGTTTGCTTTCAGATATTCAGAAGTTTGATACCAATTAATTGCTTCTGTAATGTTGATATATAACCACTGAGTGGCAGTAAAATCATTGTATACAATGGGAACCACAGAGTAGAATGGCTTCACTTCACTCATCTAATCAGCTTCTGTTGCAGTGTGTCACTATTGGTGGGGATTTGGTGATGGAGCGGGTGGTGCCAGGGTGTGTGAGAGGTGGATTCCTGGTGCTTGGGGGAGATGTGAGTGTATGTGCGAAGGACAACTCGATGCCTTTGAGGGAATGGCTTGGGTTGTTCTGGAGCCAGAAGATCAGATCACTTTGTTGTGCACCTTTTAGTGATAAGAGTTTATAGATGCACCTTTTCACTTATTTGCAATAGATTAGGAGTACAGAACTGTAGTCTCCAGAAACAAAAAGGTGACAAAAGCTTGTGCAGATTAAGATTTTTTTCCCCCCCTGTACTGTCCATCTCACACATGGTGCCAACTTTAAAATTCAGAGTGGAACTTTCCAACATTGTCTAATTCTCAACATAACACAGGAAGTAATGCACATAACTCAAATGTATAGCACAACAATCACAAAAGACTAACATTTCTGCTGAAAATGCATCTCCCATGAGTCTTTGTGGTCCAGATATGATGAGTTTGAAAGTAGCCCCGCCCCCCTTAACATAAACATTACATGTTGCTAATCATTATTACCACTCTGCACCATGGTGGTGGTCCATGATTTCCCTTGTTTACTGTGTACGTGTGAGTGTGAGTGATAACACGGGTGTTTAGTGCAGACCCCTTTTTTCCCCTGTTGGGTGATTGGAGCTGCCACATGCTGAGCCTGCCTCTGAAAGTGATTTCCCTCTCCTGCTAACATTGCTTTGGGTTTGTTTGTGGTTTTATTATTAATATTATTATTTTATTTTGGTTTTTTAAATAAAAATAATACCTTTTTTATACAATGACATGTCTCTGGCCTGTGGTATCTTTAAGAACCTAACCGTATGGTGAAGTTCCTCGACGGTGTAGCTGGTTGCCCTTGTCATTGTGTACCGCTACACTGTCATATTACAAGATCAAAAAGAAAGTTAATGTGCACTTGTTTTACATCTACAGCAGTAATGACTTTTGATCTGGTTTGGTTCAGTGATATTAGATGTCTGCTGTTACAAATATTTGACCTTATATGTTTTCTACACCATCAGCAAATAAGATTAACCTAAGGGCATGAAACAGATACATACAGTTAAAGACACAAGTTTCAAGACAGTTTCTTTTAAAGTTTCTTTTAAATCTTACTTGTCTATAGTGTAGAATGAGCTGACATGATAATCATAGAAAAATCCAGCAGGAGGAACGTTTTATGTATAGATTAGACAAATGGCCAGAAGTATGTTTAAGGGGGTAAAGCTGTTGTATGTTCACATAGCATCAAACACATAAAATTGTTTGTGGTATGGATACAGAAGGACAGCATTATTCAGTAACTTTTGAAATGACATTTTCAAAGTCATTACCGCAATTCTATCCATTCAAATATGAATTTAGTTTTAAAGTTCTGTCTGTGCTCCAGACCAAACCATTTTAATTAAACTTTACCTGCTTTGCAAAGAAAAGAGGTCAAATACACCAAAAACTGCCAAGTCAACATCATTTAAATGAGCACCTGTGAGATCTAGAACACCTTAAATATCAGTGACATATATATATATATATATATTACTTTAATTTACGTAAGGAAGAAATAACTTCCTTGTTTCGTTTTGTTTTTTATTCTTATTATTTAACATTACTAACATTATTTTATGGCTGTCCATAGTGTTTGACGTTTTTCACAGACACTTCTAAAGAAATGGGAACAACTTTTTCTTTGCGACAGGCTGGTAGTAACAAAGTGCCCAAAGAAACCAAATGAAATACTTTCTTTGTTAGGTTGTCATGTATAGACCCTCTACCAATGTGTTTCTTGTGTTAGGTGCTTTCCTGTATACTTGAACTATTCATAGGTCGGTGAATCATTGGTTTGCCAAACAAAAAAGAAAAAATACTCCTCTGAAAATGTCCACATGACCTGAACTGAAAAATAATGAAAAAGCAGTCAGTGTCTCAAGAAAAACTTTGAAAAGAGTTTCCAAAAACTATTGAACTATTGTTCAAGACCAGAAGAAAGCCTGCTTCATTGTAATTTAAAAATAAAGAAATGAAGGGTTCAAGACGTTTGCAAAGGTTTGATGTCTCGCCATGAAAAATGAAAGTGATATAACTTCCACATTAAACAATATATCTGAACCAAAATGGCCATGTATGATACCAATCCCATCCATTTGGGTTATGAATTGGCCACGCCCCCTGGCAACAGGAAGTCATGATTGTTACTCAGAGACCCAGTTATTTGACGTTTTGGACACAACCAGGTCCAAACTGGGTCAGACAGCAGAAAACAAGTTGGTGATGATATCCAGCGAAAACTGTTGCTCCACGCTGGAGGGCGCAACCGTGGCGCCATGGCGATCTTCGATAAGACGCCATGACATCATAAATCACTATAAATCCCTCAATTTTCACGCAATCCTTATCAGACTTGCAGGGATTAATCAGGGTCCTGCCCTGAACAGATCCATTTCACCAATTCCGGTCTAGCCCTAAGCCCCGCCCACTTTCAACAGGAAGTTCTTTTTTTCAGATTGCGGGGGTCCATCTCCTCAAGAATGAAACTTACACACTTGAAAGTGCTGCACAACAGGTCAAACCCTTTCATGATACCACAATAAAAATCTCAAGTTTCTTTGCCAAATGTAACCATGGCGAATAGTGGTCCGACGCCATCAAACAGGAAGTATTTGTAACTGACCCACTAAAACGTTGATCTCCACCAAACTTTGCAGGGAGGACCGCGGTCAGGCTGGGAACTCAGCCACATTGACATACGCTGGAAAAATTGCAATATGGCTCTATAGCGCCCCCTACAAATATTTAATTGATCATATTTGCCCACTTCATTGAGCGATATTGCTGAAATCCAGTATATTGATAGAACTTGGAAGGATGTACAAAAAAGCCTCTTGGACCTATATGATAACGTCAACAGGAAGTCGGCCATTTTGAAAAAAGTGTCATTTCTGGGGTCATTTTTGCCTGTTTCTTTGCCTTGCATTTGAACGAACTCCTCCTACAGATTTTATCGTATTTACCTCAAACTCAGTCTGAACACTCCGGAGGCATGTGTGTTCAAAAGTTGTTGAAAATTTTCTAATAGGAGGTGGCGTTCAGCAGCGGAGCCTCATCAAGTTTTGATGTTTCGCCATCAAACACGGAATCCATTATTTCTGACATACAACACTCATTCGGTACCAAACTGCACATGTTTCATTTCAGTTCCAGGCCGACCACATCTACATGTCCAGATGTTGTCACGTGGACATTACTCAACGCTGCATGGCGAGACGGTGGCGCCAAGACAAACTTGGATAAGATGCCATGACATCATTAATCAGTATAAATCCCTCAAATTTCATCCAATCACCATCACACTTATAGTGATTAATCAGGGTCTGCTCCTGAGCAGATACATGTAACTAGAGTGCCTCTAGAGAGAGAGTGGCGCCATCTCCGTTCACTGCAATGGTTCAGTTTTTTTACAGCAATGGCGGCGTATGGAGCCCCTCAAAAGTTCCCGGAAGTTAGCAAAAGCTAAGTGACGGTCAATGTATTTCAATGGAGCAGATTGTCGGAGCTACACTTCTTCAAGGTAAGATGTTTTAATAGTCATATTTCCATATCAGTTGTGCATCGAAATCAACTTGACAGGAGTAAATAAATATGTTGACGGATTGTCACCGTCTAGATTAATATATTTAGAGATTATAAACCGATAAAAGTTTATGCTAGCACACTGATAGCAACAGATGCCACAGGCTGATGAATGTAAATTCTGTTCGTCAATATAAATTGATCCAACGCCGTTTATAGCGAGGTTAATGTGTAGGGAGAGCGATTGTAGTTACATTTTTATTTAATTTTAATGTATTTATAAGGCTGTGGAATTATGGACAAAGATATGAAGATGAATACACAGTATTAGATAGCACAATACTCTTAGTATATATGTTTACAATCTTTGCAACTATAAAACCTGACCTGTTAAATGTAACAAACATGTTAACCTTAAGAACTTAACAAAATATACAAATACAAAATAAGTGGACGTCTTATTGATTGTACTTGAGTGCATTTGCTGCACTAGACAGCACTCAGCACTCTCCCAGTGTGCAGGATGAGAGCAGAGAAGCAGAGAGATGCTTAAGGGAAGTATATCACTCTTCCCTCGTGCAGCATTGTCCTGAAGAACTTTCAGCAGTTCTGGGGTTGCCTGACGTTAACTGGGATACTGTTCTTCTTCACCTTCCTGGTTTGGCCACTTTTAAGTGTTGTTTCCTGTCTTTTTTTCTACATTCTGCAACCTCAACCATATAAATCTCCCTGTGATGTGTTCTCTGTGTTTAATTTAAAAATATTAAACTTCCCAATGATATGGTCTTTGAAAATGTGTAAATGCATTGTTTTAATATGATTACCTCACATATTTTTTTGTTTTCACAGTCCCTGATGGTGGTCAAATGTATCCTGCTGACTTTGGCCATCCATATTTTCCTTCTGTCCCTGTCTTTGGGGAAGCCATACATACGCACGCCTTTCTCTGAGCGAGTGGAGCATCCCCATGCAGCACAGCATACCATGGTGAAGACTGTATTCAAAGATAGCAGAGAAAAGAAATGGCTAGACATGCTGATCTAGTCGAGTTTTATGCTATTGTAAAGGAATTCTTTTAGGTACTAAATGCATTTGGAAAACAAAGGGTGTTTGTCTGATTTATTATGTATATGTAGGGAGTAAGTCTTGGGATAGTTAACAAATAGTGATAGAAAGCCATGTATTTTCCATGAATTGAAATCAAAATTTTATTTATTTGCCATGGATTTTCTGTAAGAACACATTATATTGTGAGTCCAGACTTGTGTAGTTATCAGTCTGCCTCAGTCAAAATAAGTCTTAAGACTTAAAAGCAATTCACACAAGTAGATACTAATAAGTAAGAATAGATAACCAATTTATTTGAAATGAATTGGGATCTAAATTTTATTTATTGGATATAGATTTCCTGTAAGAACAGTTATCATTATGCTGTGAGCCTAGATTTATTGTGTAGTCACTTGGTAAATCATTGTTTTCACCTATTGGTATGCCTCAGTCAAGTCTGAAAGATAAAGTTAAAAAAACAGAAAATATTACGATTTACATTGCTGTTGATGTTATACAGGTTTAGTTAACTTAACATGATTCATATCAATGAACACAACTATAAAAATATTGCAAAGCAAAGCCTTCATTGATCATTATTTACCGATTATCGTAGTTTTCTTATTATTTTGTATTGGCCGCCAAGCACTTCCTGGAACTTTTGGAGGCTACATGGACCACGTGATCGGCAAGCGTTTTGAGCTTCCGGTGGCGCCACTCTCTCTCTAGAGGCACACTTCGTCTTAGGTGCCTCATCTCTGGACGTCGTGTTGCTATTGGCTTAGAGACTATGACGTACTGTAGTATGCCACGATTATCATGATTGACTGACCTAAATAAAATTTTTTGTACTTTCCTTTACTAATAATATTAAATTTGATTACATTTAACCTATGGAATCACTTAGGGAATCTTAATTCAATCCTTCCACCTCCAGGTAAAAATGTGCTTTTATTGTTAACATCGGTATTGTGTGCCATATAAACAAACAAACAAATAAATAAATAAACAAACAAACAAATAAATAATTTATTACTGCTGTTTTCTGATAAAAGACTACAAGGATTTCTGGAAATGCAAGAAGAACAGTGACTGAAAATATTCACTTCTCTGTTTTAACATTAACAAAATGGAACAAAACAATATTATATAAATATTGATGTGAAAGGATTTAATATTAGTTAAGTGATTAAAGATATAATTTACTGCTTCTTTTTTGTAAGTAATTTGGTCATATTTGAAGTAGTAAATCAGATAGTACTTAGGGCTCGGATTCATCTGACACCGAGCAAAGCACCGTTTCTGAAGTTTCATCTGGTAAGTTGTTCAGTGAATTCCATTGAACTGCCTTGTTTGTCACTGTAAGTTAGCTGCCTGGTTGTTGTATGTTCATGTAGCTAACGGTACTGCGAACGGCAAAATGCTAGCTTTTAAAATGTGCTGTTTCATTGTGTAGGCTGCCTGGGTGTGTGTGTGCATGCATGAGTGTTATTTTTATTTGTAAAAAATGTTAACCTCCCCTCCTATTCTCAAAAACTTAATTTATACATTTACAGCCTCTGCCCAAGTCCCTGTCCCTGATGTGAGAAGGAAAAGGCAGGCATCTACTGCCATAAACCCGTTCACGATAGCCGAAAGGGCCAAAATGTCTAAAGATCAACAGGCAGAGTGCCACAGGGCAGTGACGCGGTTTGTAGTTAAAGGCTTGCTGCCGTTTTCTACGGTGGAGACTCCATGGTTCAGGTAAGTTGGCTGTACAGGTTATTATTGAATAACTTAAAGAATATTTATTTGTACTCCTTTATCTTTCTTTATCTAAAGTAAGCCAAGATGTATTTTAAGTGATGTGCTTTAAGCAATGAGAACATAACAATGTTATTGTTAATGTTTTGTCTAATGTCTTGTCAATTAGGGAGATGATAAGAACCCTTAACCCCAGGTATCAGCCTCCCAGCAGAGACATGCTGGCAAATACATTTATACCAGCCTGGTATGCAGCCGAGAAGGAAAGGGTCATGGCAGAATTGAGAGACGTCAGGGATGTGGCTGTGACGGCGGATGAGTGGACGAGTGTGGCTCAGGACCACTACTTGCCTGTCCCCTGAGAAGGCTGACATGTTAATTTTCTTGAAGAAAAATAGTTAATTACATTGGCACGTGTGTGTCTGCACGTGTGTGTTTATAGTGTGAAGATGTTTGAGTTCCTACCTCTTGAGTTCTTATTTTTGCACTGGAAATAGCGCGAATAAATATACTCCAATATGTGCAATAAAATTTGTGATGAAATTTTCTTTAAGGGGTAATATGATAAAATAGGAACCGAAATAGGTACTTGTCAGGAACCGGCACCGAAATGAAGGTATTGGAACCGGAACCGGAACCGGAAAATTTTGATCAATACCCAGCCCTAGTTGGCTTTAATAAAGATATATATAAAACACCTCCAATGCAGCCCGCTTTAATCCACAGCCTTCTGAGACTGAAGTCCACGCTACCCACATGAAGAAAGAAGGGTTACACTAGCTAGCTTGAAGTACCTGTGGCTGTGGACAGTCAACCCTCACTCAAAATGACTTCAGTCTATAGTGAATGCTGCCTGAGTTGGGGAATTCTGTGACTAAGTCATTAAAGTTGGCGCGACTGAATTTCAAGTCCACAAACTAATCCTTCCCAACTGTTCGCCATACTTCCGGTAAGTTGATATTTTTTAACTAAGTTAAAGTAACTAATTTAAATAAGTGGCTTTAGCACAGGGCTGGACCTAGGCTAGCAGGTGCCCTAGGCAAAACAGGAGTTTTGCTCCTCATCCTACGTGGCAAAATGCTTACCAAAACTGAAGCTACATAACTCAGTCGCACACATTTTGTAACTAATGTACAAATTCTTGTCTCTTTATTAACAAACGAAACAAAGTCACACTGACACACTCTAAACGAGCTAGAAGCCGGAGAAAAAATGGGTCAGTGCCTGCAGAAAGCTAAGTAAAGGAAAGCGAACCAAGTGTCAGCCATTTGTGGAGTGCTTGTGTGGCCTGCCGTTCATTATTACTTGCCATTGAATGCATGCTCTCTTGCTCCCACAGCAGCTGTTTAAGGAGGAACCTGTGGGAGCTGCAGGGCCGGAACAAGAGACCGAGTGGACTGGGGACCCTGCCCGTGGAACTGGTTCTATGCTACTGACCACTAAGAACTTGAACTATTTTTGCTTTTAGTATTTTTGTTTTTGCCAGTTTGTATTATTTTTATCTACTTTTTATTATTTTATTACTCTATGGCTTTTTAGTTATTAACAAATTGTTTTACCATTTACAGCAAGTTGTGGTTCTTAACAGTGGACACAATTAGTAAAGTGCTGGTAACCAACGAACCTCACACTGTGGCGTGACAAATGGAGAAAAGAAAATAATATATTGCATGCAATCTTGCGTCTGTTGTGACTTCCTTGAAAAACACTGACCCCAAAAAACAGCATTGGTATCTGGAAGGTTACAATAATCTTCCAACTCCATCTGCACTATACAGCCTACCAATATATTATTGAGCACTTTGAAGAGGTTGCATCCCACAGAGTTGTTGCAGCTCTGTGGAAGAGCTCACAGATTTTATACTGTTCTGCCCTCGGATATGTTCTGTCGTTGTATTTAGCTATTTAAGATAGGTAAGTAGAGTTGAAAGCCATTTTTGTTCTATCACATTGAGCATGTGTCTTTTTTCAAGCAACATAATAGATTTAATCTGTTTGATAGTTTAACACTGCCGCCTACTGGCTGTTTCCCAAGCACGCAGAGTGAGCAGATGTATGTGTCATTCTCCGTCAGTCCTTGCTGCCAATGCCCTTGGAAAGACTATAGTCTGTAAGTTTGTCTAATTGTTAGTATGTGTTAGGTTAACATATTGAAGTGACCATCGTAAATTTCTTTTGGTAAATATGGTGTAATGTAATTGATGAAGGCTAACAATTACCCTGTTGTATCGGTTAGTATGCTGTATGTTAGCATTTGCTTTCTCTTTGGGGAAATGTTATGTCTTCCGGTTGCTAGCATGATTTTGGATTTATGTCTTACATGCTCTTTACATTTGATGCCTCTCTTTATACACTTGTATAGTGACAGAATGTCCTTTATTCAAAGCTACGAAGAAGACAGCTCGTCTTCTGAGTGGTTACTGGAACCATGTATGTTTAGCTCTCTGCATAGGCTGAATAACCACATTTAGCTGAGGGCAGAACATATACAAACAGATGAACTTATTGTGAGAGAAGAGGTGACTGTATGGAAGGCTGTTTTAAAATGGATCAGACAGTCTCGACACAACCGTCAAAGATACATCGCTGCTCTCTTGTCTAAGGTAAAGCAACTTATATGAACACATTTTTTTTATATTAGTATTTTCAGTATTTAGTTGGATATTATTTGATAGATGTACTGTACCAGTCAAAAGTGGACAGGTTTCCCCATTGGAGTTAATGGGAAAGTGTGTCCAAACTTTCTGTCAAGTCTGCCAAGTTTGAGTATACTTTGATATCTGAACTTCTCTTTTGTACAGCACTTAACTTTTCATTTTTTGGGTTCATATATCCATTCTGGTGTCACAGACATAAGTCAAACAACTGGACCTCATCTATCATAAACAGTGACAAGTACAGAAACAGGAGAATATGGAGACATTAGTATCGCAGCATATTTCTAGTTGCTCTTGAAAGCACATAATGTGTCCTATTTTGTGAATCCTGGTTTAAGTCTTGGTATTTAATCAAAAACATAAAGTATATGTGGCACAGTAAAACCACAACTGAAAATTGTCCCCAGTAAATGTTAAAGTCACCTCTGTTTTGGAAACTGAATTAACTCTTTTATTGGAATTTGTTTACAATAAAATATCGAAAATACACACCTTCATCTTGGATGACTATAACTTGGAAGATTTTGCTAAGTAAAACAGATTAAGCCAACCTATATGCAGCTTAAGTTGACAAACAGTGTTCATGATGGTCTGTCCTAAAGGAAAAAGATGGATATGTCATAGTTCAGAGGTCAGGAGGAGGAAGGTGACAGTCAATAGTTAATTAATTGACTAAAGAAATGCATATATAGTCTTTTCTTTGTGTGACAGTAAATATCAGTTTACTCTTGCCGATCGGAGTTTTCTCTCGCTGCAATCGTTGCAGTTCCTCTCTCTCTCCTTTGCACTTCTGGCACAAATCTCATGCCAGAAGTGCAAAGGAGGCTATACCTGGACCCCTTCACTTGTTGACTATGGTGGATTCCTACAAAATCGACAATGAGTATTGGTAATATATGCCAACTTTTCAATAATCCTTAGAGTGAGATTTGGCGGAACCAACCAAAATTTTGCCACATACATGGCAGCAAGACATAGGACTCTTTTTGTGCAGGTTTAATCATAACATATAGCACTCAGGAGAAACAAAACATAAATAAAAAAAGGTTTACTAATAGGTCTTCAAAGTACCAACAGAAACTAAAATAAAACAGAAACCAACTCAACTATACAAAGGAAGTGACACTGAGATAAGACACAGGAGGCGTGTCTCAATTTAGGGTCTGCACACTTCGTAGTGTGGATTTGTCGGCCACATACGTCATCACGGTGTGCGAAGTACAGTCCCAATTCACAGAATTTGAAGGACCCTCCAATTCCACCTTTCAAATCCGCACTTCTTTTAGCCTCAAACCAAGGCTGTGTCTGAATGTCCAGCCTACTCCCTAACCCCTCATTCACTACATTGGGCTGCATTACATAGCACACTACATTGTGCACTCATTCTCTTGGCAATTCGGACACGAAGCTGCCTATTTTTTCCTCGCCACAAACCATGTGACTACCGCTGTCACCACAGCAACCACAACCCGCGTCAAGATGTCAAGATTACAAATCCATTCCAAAGTTGTGTGTAAATATTTTTGTTTTTATTCCTTATGTTGTATTTTATTCTTTGTTTGTTTATAGGTAATTTTGCGCAGCTAAATTTTTTCGCCTCCTTGCGCCATGTTGAGGTTCTGCCCGCAATGCATTGTGGTCTATATTGACCATCGATGCTCACTACTTTTCAAGATGCATTGTGGGTTTTTTTGAGTGCCCTACTTTTTTCTCTCTGGACATTCGGACTCTCCGAAAAAATTGCGTGACCCCTATATAGGGCACTAAGTAGAGAGTAGGGTACACATTTGGACACAGCCCAAGGCTGCTGGTGATGCATCCTTTGCAGCCTCTTTTCACCCAGAATTCATTACACACAAGACGGTGGCAAATCAGCAACCTCAGAAGAGTCATATTAAGTTTAAATAGCGGAAGCGGAAGTTGCCGCTGCCACAATTTGAGCTTGCTGTTTCAGCGCCCGGCAACGGTGACAAGAACTGTGCATTCTGTCAGGCATTGGCTCATGACGCTGTTAGTCCCACCTGACCTTACATGTGATTGGACTAATACTTCACCAGGGAAATAACTGGTTAGAGTGTCCCCCAGCTGGTTTTTTTTCTTCTTCTTTGTTTTTTTCTAGTTTTTCAAAATGTGAGTTTCAGAGTTTCAAACCAAAGCAGCGAGAGAACACTGCCAAAAATCACCCCATCGCAACTTGCAGCGGTGTTGACGAAACTCCGAAAAGCGGATGTTGCAAAGTTCATCCATCCATCCATTGTCTGCCGCTTATCCGGAGTCGGGTCCCGGGGGCAGCTGCCTAAGCAGGGAAACCCAGACTTCCCTTTCCCCGGCCACATTCACCAGCTCATCCGGAGGAATCCTGAGGCCAGCCGAGAGATGTAGTCCGTCCAGCACGTCCTAGGTCTTCCCCGGGGCCTCTTTCCGGTGGGACGTACCCGGAACACCTCACCAGGGAGGCGTCCAGGAGGCATCCTAACCAGATGCCCGAGCCACCTCATCTGTCTCCTCTTGATGTGGAGGAGCAGCGACTCTACTCTGAGCCCCTCCCGGATCACCAAGCTTCTCACCCTATCTCTAAGGGAGAGCCCGGCCACCCTGCGGAGAAAACTCATTTCGGCCGCTTATACTCACGATCTTGTTCTTTCGGTCACTACCCACAGCTCATGACCATAGGTGAGGGTAGGAACGTATATCAACCAGTAAATCAGGAGCTTTGCCTTTTGGCTCAGCTCCCTCTTCACCACGACAGACCGATGCAGAGTCCACATCACTGCAGACGCCATACCGATTCGCTTGTCGATCTCCCGCCCCATCCTTCCCTCACTCGTGAACAAGACCCCGAGGTACGTGAACTCCTCCACCCTTTTCCGGCTGAGGACCATGGTCTCGGATTAGGAGGAGCTGATTCTCATCCCAGCTGCTTCACACTCGGCTGCGAATCGCTCCAGTATACTTGAAAACAGCAAAGCTGCAACAAGAGTTTTGAATCTCTGGAAATGCGAGCCTGAAACTATAAAATGCATGTTGCACTTATGAAAAATGAAAATTCAAGTAGAAAAACAAAGTATTTCCTCTTTATGTCAAAACTATATATATATATATATATATATATATATATATATATATATATGTATATATATAAATACCTTAATTTATGTCCTAATTTTTATTTTGATTTAATGTTAAACGCTTGTCAATGTTACTTTCAGCAGGGCACCACAGGGAATTGAACCCTATCTCATTTCTGAGAGTACCATTACCAGTGCCTTTTGCTTTTTTGCATGATATGACAAGGTAAAACAAACCCTGCACCAAGAACAGCATATTTGTTTTGGAATTTAATTTTGATTTGTATTTATTTTTTTTTTTTAACTTTATTGCCTTGGAATGGGAAATCACAGGCAATTAACATAACATGTTGACAGGTATTAACACGTGTTGAGATTGGGCTCATCCTAATAGGTACAACAAAGGCAGTAGGTATATGCAGAATGAGGGAAATACACAGCATAAATTCCAATACAAAACCAGTATTAGTCAAAAAGAGTAGACACTTTCGACCATCTTTTTGAAAAAATATCCATTTTAAGTTGTAGTTGGGCAGTCAGACATTCCATCGAATAAACCTGTTTTAATTTTGCCTTCCACTGAGCTATAGTTGGTGAGCAGGGCTTAAGTCAGTTTAGGGTGATGGTCTTTCGTGCAACCAGCAGTAGGACATGCAAAATATAACACTGATCTTTGGTGAGAAGGTCTTCGGTGTACAAGTCCAGAAGGAATATGAGAGGATCCATGGGGAGATCTGTCCTTAAGATGTCCTCTATGTTCTTTTTGATATTCTCCCAGAATGATCTTATTCTTGGACAGTCCCAAAAAACATGGGTGTAGTCACCAACCATGCCACAGTTTCTCCAACACTTGTCTGTAGTGGTACTTTTAGACATGTATGCCCTTAAAGGGGTTCTAAAAAATCTAGTTTTTGTTTTCCAGTCGAACTCTCTCCAGAGTTGGCTTCCAATTCCTTTGTGACAGTCTGAACATACATTTTCCCACATCTCATCTGTTAAAACTACATTCATCTCAAGCTCCCATTGGTGTTTAATATGTAGGGTGTTGTCTGACATATTTGCCATCAGTTTTTTATACATTTCAGATATTAATTTCTTTGCTAATGCTTGATTTTCAAACAGGTTAACAAAAAAGGATTCAATATTGGTAGGTTCCCTCATGACCATATCCCACTCCGGATGTCTTGTTATATAGTCTCTAACCTGTAGGTATCTATACAGGTCGCTCGAAGGCAGGGAAAACTGTTCTTGTACTTGTGGGAATGATTTAAGTGTCTGTCCAAAGAACAAATGGTGTATAACAATCAGTTCATTGTCAGCCCACCTTTTAAAGGCCATATCTGATATAGATGGTAGGAATTCAACGTTACCTACAATGGGCATGGCACGAGATAGCCCCATTGTGCCTCCAAGACGTTTCCGGATTGAATTCCAGATCTTAAGTGTTTGTAGGATCCATGGGTTATTAATCTTGGCCTTTTCCCTAGCGTGCTTGCTCATGAATGGGAGAGTGTGCAGCAGTAATCCAGGAAGTGAGTTTTGTTCAACTGATACCCATTGAATTTCCCGGTCGTTAATTACCCAGGGAGAGATTGTCCGAAGTTGTGCTGACCAGTAATAAAGCTTTAAATCAGGTAGTCCAAGCCCTCCCTGTTCTTTGTTTGTCATTAATACTTTCAAACGTACTCTTGGTTTTCGATTTTGCCAAATAAATCTGGATATCATCTTTTCTAGTGTTTTGAATGCGAATTGTGGCACTAAAATGGGAAGAGACTGAAATAGGAATAAGAGTCTCGGTAGGACATTCATCCTAACCGATTCTATTCTGCCCAGAAGAGACAGCGGGAGCACATCCCACCGGTCAATGTCTCTTTTAATTTCCTTCAGTAATTTCCCATAGTTGGAAGTATACAGCTGTGTGATTTTAGGTGTAAGAAAGATGCCGAGGTACCGGAATCCTTCTGTTGATATTCTAAATGAAACCAAGTTGTCTAACTCTGAGGGCCATTCCCCTACAATCATCATTGCTTCTGACTTATTTGTGTTAACCTTGTATCCTGAGACACCGCTATATTCATTGAGGCTTTGTAGGAGGGCAGGAATGGAGGTGACCGGGTTTTCAAGAAACAGTAGGATGTCATCAGCGAAGAGCGCAAGCTTATGTTGCATATTTGCATCATCCCTTATTCCCTGTATACAGGAGTTGGCTCTTATTAGTTCTGCCAATGGCTCAATACTGAGAGCAAACAAACAGGGGGAAAGAGCGTCCCCCTGTCGAGTGCCTCGTCCCAGAGGGAAAAAATCTGAACAATGACCGTTTATTCTGACCCTGGATCTGGGATTTTTATAGAATATTTTAATCCAGTCAACGAATACATCTTTAAAACCCATATGTCTAAGCGACTGCTCCAAAAACAGCCAGTCCACCCGGTCAAATGCCTTCTCAGCATCTAAGCTGAGAAGCATCGCCGGGGTTTTCCTCTTCATTGCTATTGTCTGTAAATTCAGGGCTCTCCTGACATTGTCACATCCTTGTCGATTGGCAATGAAGCCTGTTTGGTCAGGTTTAATCAGAGTTTTGATATACTTCTGGATTCTGTTTGCTATAATTGAGGTCAAAATTTTCATATCTACACATAGGAGACTTGTTGGGCGGTAGGAGGTGCACAGGGTTGGGTCCTTATTTTCTTTTGGTATCACACTGATCACTGCCTCTGACCATGATCCTGGAGGGTCCCCCTCTGCCAGTGCATAATTATATACTTTACTTAAAATAGGTATTAATTCATCCGAAAAGGCCTTATAGTATTCTCCTGGTAATCCATCCACTCCGGGCGTTTTGCCGTTTTTTAATTTAAAAATGCTGTTTTTAATTTCCTCCTGTGTTATCGGATGTGCCATTATGTCTGCCTCCTCCTGTGTTAATTTGGCCAGTTTAACTGATTTCAGAAATGTCTCAATCTTTTCTTTCTTTCCTGGTATTTGTTCTTCCTCATATAACCTTTGATAATAATTAGCGAACACTTTAGTAATGTCTTTTGGTTGCGTGAGCACCCGGTTTGTAAGAGTGCATTTTATTTTGCCCACAACTCTATTAGACTGAGCTTTGCGTAATTGGAAAGCCAGGAGTCGGCTGGCCCTATTTCCATATTCATAATATTTTCAATTTAAAAAACGTAAGGCTCCTTGTGCTTTGTATGTTGATTTGTATTTTAAAAATATTTTTTTTTACTTTGTGATATTTTATTGCTTCTTTTAGTTCATGCTGTTGTTTCATATCCCTTTTAATCCAGATTATATTGCAGTTTGCTTCATTAAGCGCAATAGTTCTGGTTTTACTCAAACATAAGCAGTGATGTTATGTTTGTGAATGAATGTTTGTCATTAATTTTTTTTATTTTCAATGTTTTCTAATAAGTCTGATTTTTCTTCCATTGTTATATTTAGATGCATCTGGTTCTGCTCTGATTGTCTGATTTTGTATTGTTATTTTACCAGTGCAGCACTTTAGGTACCCCTTGGTATTTGAAAGTACTATATAAATAAAGATTGATTTGATCTGATTTGTCTGGCAAGTGTTTAGTGGATGAAAGTCATTTTCCATGAAATCTGTTACTTCTGACAATAGGTTTTTTGTTTTGAGACTGTAAGTTTGTAACCTTATGCTCAAGTTCTGCTCTCTGCAACTCCAGATCATAAACTCTTGTCTTCAACTTGTCATTTTCTTCCTGTACTTGATCATATAATTTTTTTAAGGTGAGCCAACTCAGTAGTTATCTTGTTTTCCCGTTTCAGTGCTCCCTGAGTTTCCTGAAACTTCTGCACTGTTTCTCTGTAATATTCAGTTTCTTTTTCCAGGGTCCTCATTGTGACCGAAGTATAAGCCACAGATTTGCGACTGCTGTTCTGTGCCATTTTTGCCACTTTGTTTTATTTTATTTCATTTATTTATTTATTTTTTTTGTCTAGAACAACCTGCTATCTTAAGTAGCACCAACACAACAGCCTCTATCACAGGCATGTTAGCATCAGCAAAAAATTTACAGTCAGTTCTAGAACACTGACATCAAAGAAAATTCTAGATTTGTTTTTCATTCTAATTTGTGGACACCTTGTTTTGTGATAGGCTTGTATCTTCAAAATGACTTCTACACCTGTAAAATACTGAAAGTATTTTATTATTTCATTAGATTTTCCAACCTTTGATCCAGTTCTCTTCAGATGTCAGGTTGTTGTCTGTGTGTGTTTCTCTTGGATATTTGCAATACCTATTTGATATTAAAATGGGCGCCGTTCTGCAGAATCACAAAAGTTTTCCATAGCCTGTACTCCCATATATAAAAAAGCACTAGTCATTAGAGCCGATACAGACTTTTTTAACAGCCATTTTGCACTGGAACTCCACCATCTTGTCTGAGATGTACCATCATCTAAATGCTCCACCTGCGTTTCTACATCAATCATCTGCAGTTTAGATTCCTTTTTTTCTTGATTTGACTGTTGTAAGCTGTCCCTGACTAACTTCAGCTCATTTATTGCCTCCTTCAAAGAAACTATTTCTTTTTCTCCTTCTGTAACAAGCTTATTTTTTTGTAAAATACTTTCTGCTGCATCTTTCAGTTCATCCTTTTGATATTTTAACTGCCTTTTCATCTTGATTATTTTGCTGTTTGCTATTTTAAGCTTAGTGGTGAAATTCTTCTGTTTCTTAAACATCAACCTTTTATTCATTTTATGATTTTTTTCTAATAAATACGAGTTTTCTTTCATCTTAATCAGTGTTGATTTACATGACTCCCTGTCTAATGCCATCTTTTTAGTCGTTTCTTCAAGATGTTTCTTTAAATCTTGATTTGACTGTTCTAAGCTTTCAGTGACTGAATTCTTCTCATTTATCGTCTTGTTCAAAGAAACATTTTCCTCTTCAAGTTTTGCATTTCTTTCTAAAATATATTTTTTTTCTTCTTCCAGTTCATCCTTTTGATGTTTCGTATTGCAGTTTGCTTTTTGAAGCTCAGTAGTGAGATTCTTGTTTTCTGCTACCAAAACCTTAATGTTTTCTAATAAATCGGAGTTTTCTTTAATAATCCTGTCCAGTGTTGATTTACATAAGTCCAG
The DNA here is from genome assembly GCF_017639745.1 of Melanotaenia boesemani. Classification (NCBI taxonomy): domain Eukaryota; kingdom Metazoa; phylum Chordata; class Actinopteri; order Atheriniformes; family Melanotaeniidae; genus Melanotaenia; species Melanotaenia boesemani. The sequence continues at coordinate 13,177,462 of NC_055698.1, read as the reverse complement.
GTCTGCTTGGATTGTCTGGTTAGTATTTAGCAGAAATGTCTCTTTGTCCCATAAATCTGTTCGTTCTGATAACAGATTTTGTTTGTCAGATTGTAAGTTTGTAATCTTATCATTTAATTTGGCTATCTTTTCTTTGTCTTCAGAACTTTTTATTTTGAGATTCTGAAGCTCTTGTACATCCATCTCCAGTTCATAAACTCTTGTCCTCAACTTGTCATTTTCTTCTTGTTTTCGATGGAAAAATCTTTCAAAGTGAGCCATCTCAGTAGTTAACTTCTTGTTTTCCCGTGTCAGTGTTTCCTCATTTTCCTTGAACTTTTGCACTGTTTTTCTATAAAATTCAATTTCTTCTTCCAGGGTCCTCATTGTGATTGAAGAGTGAAGCTTTCTATTATCTGCCATTTCTGCCACTGTTTTTCTATAGGTTTTAACCTGAAAAAATACTTGTATATTTACAAGTGCAACTGATGGGTTATGCTGATAAAATGACAAAGTTCTATTTATTTCCACTTGGTCAACCTGGTTGTGATGCAACAAGGGCATGTTTTGCTTTATGACATCACAAATGGGCGGGTCTTACAGAGTCTACATGTTTAATTCTCATAAGGGGCGTGGCTTCATCACCCTCCTTTTTTTTTTTTTTTTTTTTTTTTTAAAAACCTGTCCTGTCCAGCATCATAGCAAACAGAATAGCAGCCTGCTTGCTGTGCTGTGCCAAACGAATTTGCTTTTCCAAAGCCAGGCTTATGGTTTTAAGGCTCCTCTTGATAATCTAATTTATTTATTTATTTATATACTGTTGAATTGAATTATGGAATCTATGTAATCTAGCTGAACCTGACCGGAAGGGATAGAAAAAGTAGGAAGACAGGAAAAAGGAGGAAAAGGGCGGACCAGAGAACAGCGAGCCCCAAATCCGGGTCCTGGTTTCCCGGGCAACCCCCCCTCCCCAGTTGCGAGTTGCCACAGGCTGCAGCCGAGGAGGCCACTTAAATGGCATGACGTGTATGCCTCCCAAGTCCCTACATGTGTGTGCGTGTGTGAAAGAGAGAGAGAGAGAGTAGGAAAGAAGAGGGGTCTGGGGATGCAAGCAAACTTCCCTTTGGATGGTGAGCCTCTGGCAGCATTAGGCACCCAGGCTCCCTGGGAGGTCTGCCAGGGCAAGACAGACCAGGAGCAGCCTTCCCCCATGACTGGGCCATACAGCAGCATACATGCAGCCAATGAGCCACCACCAACCCCAGAAGGCACCCAACCCCCACATGCATAGAGGGGAGGAGGACAGTGAGAGAGCCCTGGCCCATGGTACACCCCCCAGGCCCACCCAGGCCCCCTGGTCTTTGGGTCTATGGGGATTTGCTCTGTTTTGGAGACAGCCCCTAGCGGATGAGGGGTGAACAACAATTTTTTTGCACTTCCACATAGGCTTCACATTTAACAGGCAGAGGCTGCCGCTTGGCCGGCCCCGATTGGGCCACACAGGACTGCAGCCAACGATCTACCACCGACTCCGGATGGCACCCACCCACCAAACACCCAAGGGGGAAGGACAGGAGCGGGAGGAGAACAGTAAGAGAGCCCATATCCACGGCGCACCATCCCCGGGCCCACCCAGGCCTCATATTGATATTACATAACTCATAAAAAGATTTAAATGATCTAATAATCCTTCCACATTTTCATACAACGTAATTACAAACCAGAAACTGTAATAATAAAGACATCCTTATAAATGAAGCAGAATATAGCAAACTGTTGAAGACTGTTGTAAACTGTTGTCTGTCTGCCAGTGTGTTGTCTACAGGTCCTGCACTCCCAGCACCTGACTGATTCTCCACTGAAGCCCTGGGTCATCATTAAGGTCTACAACATGCAGCACCTAAAGAAGACTTTTGGATCTGCTCTCATTGTTCTTCTTGTTGACAATTTTGCACATATTTTGCTCTGTTTTTAGCACAATTGCTCGTTATATTGTTACAGTGTTGACATTGCCATGCAAAGATGTGGAATTCTCTCACTACATTACTTGAAGATAAGATGCCACAACTTCAGTGTTTTTATTATATCATGTGTGCATATTCTGTATTTTATTTTACTGAAATTTTATCTGTTTATCGTTGTGCTGCTACTGTTTATTCTGACTGAGAATGTCAATAAAAACTTATAAGAAAATGTAAAACTGTCAACCTTTTTATCTGGTAACAATCATGTTTTCTATTCAGTGTTTATCTCCACAAGATTTTTTAATGAAATTAAAATTACTGTAATGTAATTTTCATTATCAAAACTTAAACTGGTTATTTATGTGCTTGAGAGGCAACCAAGAGTCAAAAAGCCTTCAAAAATGCCTTTGACACACTTTACTATTCACGTTTAAGCCATGTACAAAAGCAAAAAAACTGCATATTGCACACACTCCTCCCTGAGCCGCCACCTTATCGTGGTGGGGGAGTTTGTGCATCCTGACAATCCTAGCGGCTATGTTGTTGGGGGCTTCATGCCCCTGGTAGGGTCACCCATGGCAAACAGGTGTCCAGGGGAGGGACCAGACAAAGTGAGGCTCAAATCACCCCTATGATGAGGAAGAAGCAAGGACCAGGGTTTCCCTTGCCCGGACGTGGGTCACTGGGGCCCCCTGTGGAGACAGGCCTGGAGGTGGGGCATTGAGCCGAGCGCTTGGTGGCCGGGCCTTTGCCCATGGAGCCCGGTCGGGCTCAGCCCCAAAGGGCGACATGGGCCTCCCCTCCCGTGGGCTTACCACCTGCAGGAGGGGCCATAGGGGTCGGTGCAGTGTGAGCTGGGCGGCTGCCCGAGGCGGGGACCCTGGCAGTCTGATCCTTGGCTGCAAAAGCTAGCTTTAGGGACCTGGAATGTCACCTCTCTGGTGGGGAAGGAGCCTGAGCTGGTGCGCGAGGTTGAGCGGTTCCGGCTAGATATTGTTGGACTCACCTCGACGCACGGCTTGGGCGCTGGAACCACTGTCCTTGAGAGGGGCTGGACCCTCTTCCATTCTGGAGTTGCTCCCGGTGAGAGGCGCAGAGCAGGTGTGGGCATGCTCATTTATCCCGGTGGACAAAAGGGTTGCCTCCCTCCGCCTTCAGGTGGGGGGACGGGTCCTGACTGTTGTTTGTGCTTATCCACCAAACAGCAGTTTAGAGTACCCACCCTTCTTGGAGTCCTTCCGGGGGCTCCCTTGTTCTGCTGGGGGGCTTCAATGCTTACTTGGGCAATGACAGCGAGACCTGGAGGGGCGTGATTGGGAGTAACAGCCCCCCTGATCTGAATCCGAGTGGTGTTTTGTTGCTGGACTTCTGTGCACGTCATGGACTGTCCATAACTCTTTGTTCAGACATAAGAGTGCCCATATGTGCACTTGGCACCAGGACACTCTAGGCCGCAGTTCGATGATCGACTTTGTAGTCATATCAGTCGGACTTGCGGCCAAATGTTCTGGTCACTCGGGTGAAGAGAGGGGCAGAGCTGTCAACTGATCACCACCTGGTGGTGAGTTGGCTCAGATGGTGGGGGAGGATGCTGATAAGGCCTGGCAGACCCAAGCGTGTTGTGAGGGTATGTTGGGAACGTCTGGCACCCTGTCAGAAAGAGTTTCAACTCCCATCTCCGGCAGAGCTTCAGTCATGTCCCAGGTGAGGCGGGGGACATTGAGTCAGAGTGGGCTGTGTTCTGTGCCTCTATTGTTGAGGCAGCCAGCCGCAGCTGCAGCCACAAGGTCAATGGTGCCTGTCGTGGTGGTAACCCCCGAACTCGTTGTTGGACACCGGTAGTAAGGGATGCCTTCAAGCTGAAGGAGTCCTATCAGGCCTTTCTGGCCTGTGGGACTCCAGAGGCAGCTGATGGGTATCGGCAGGCTAAGGGGAGCGCAGCTTCGGCGGTCACTAAGGCAAAAACACGGGCATGGGTGGAGTTTGAAGAGGCTGTGGAGAATGACTTCCGGACAGCTTTGAGGAGATTCTGGTCCACCATCCGGCAGCTCAGGAGGGGAAAGCAGTGCTCCGTCAACGCTGTGTACAGTGGGGATGGGCTGCTGACCTTGACTTGGAACGTTGTGAGGCTGTGGTAGGAATACTTCGAAGACCTTCTCAATCCCACAAACACGTCTTCCGATGAGGAAGCAGAGTCTGGGGTAGCTGGGTCTCCCATCTCTGGGGCTGAGGTCGCTGAGGTGGTTAAAAAGCCCCGCGGTGGCAAAGCCCCGGGGGTAAAGCCCCGGGGGTAGATGAGGTCCACCCAGAGTTCCCTTAAGGCTCTAGATGCTGTAGGGTTGTCTTGGCAACCACGCCTCTACAGCATCGGGTGGGCATCGGGGACAGGTCCCCTGGACTGGCAGACTGAGGTGGTGGTCCCCCTCTTCAAAAAGGGGGACCGGAGGGTGTGCTCCAACTACAGGGGGATCACACTACTCAGCCTCCCCGGTAAGGTCTATTAAGGGGTGCTGGAGAGGAGGGTCTGTCGTATAGTCGAACCTGAGATTGAGGAGGAGCAGTGTGGTTTTTGCCCCGGTGGTGGAACAGTGGACCAGCTCCACACCCTCTTCAGGGTCTTTGAGGGAGCATGGGAGTTTGCCCAACCAATCTACATGTGCTTTGCGGACTTGGAGAAGGCATTCGACCGTGTACCTCAGGCACTCCTGTTGGGGGTACTCCGGGAGTATGGGGCGCCGGACTCGCTTGTACAAGCTGTACGGTCCCTCTACAACCAGACTCAGAGCTTGATCTGCATTGCCGGCAGTAAATCAGAATCGTTTCCAGTGCGGGTTGGACTCCGCCAATGCTGCCCTTTGTCAACAATTCTGTTCATAACTTTTATGGACAGAATTTCTAGGGGCAGCCAAAGTATTCAGGGGATCCAGTTCGGTGGCCTCAGGATTGGGTTTCTGCTCTTTGCAGATGATGTGGTTCTGGTGGTTTCATCGGGCCGTGATCTTCAGCTCTCACTGGAGTGATTCGTAGCCGAGTGTGAAGCGGCTGGGCTAAGAATCAGCACCTCCAAGTCCGAGACCATGGTCCTCAGCCGGAAAAGGGTGGAGTGCTCTCTCCGGGTCTGCAATAGGGTCCTGCCCCAAGTGGAGGAGTTCACGTCTCTCGGGGTCTTGTTCACAAGTGAGGGAAGGATGGAGCGGGAGATCAACAGGCGGATTGGTGCGGCGTCTGCAGTGATACGGGCTCTGCATCGATCTGTTGTGGTGAAGAAGGAGCTGAGCCAAAAGGCTCTTGATTTACCAGTTTATCCACATTCCTACCCTCATCTATGGTCATGAGCTGTGGGTTGTGACCGAAAGAACAATATCACGAATACAAGCGACCGAAATGAGTTTCCTTCGCAGGGTGGCTGGGCTTTCCCTTAGAGATAGGATGAGAAGCTCTGTGATCTGGGAGGGGCTCAGAGTAGAGTCGCTGCTCCTACACATCGAGAGGAGCCAGATGAGGTGGCTCAGGCATCTGGTTAGGATGCCTCCTGGTGAGGTGTTCCGTGCTCGTCCCACTGGAAAAAGGCCCCGGGGAAGACTCAGGACACGCTGGATGGACTACATCTCTCGGCTGGCCTGTGAACGCCTCGGGATCCCTCTGGATGAGCTGGTGAATGTGGCCGGGGAGAGGGAAGTCTGGGTTTCCCTGCTTAGGCAGCTGCCCCCGCGACCCCACTTCGGATAAGTGGAAGAAAATGCAACCAGTTAACCATCCCATCAGATCTCACGGAGCACTCTTGGTATTTACCTGTATCTTTAAAATCATTCACTCTGTGACATTATAATATAAAGATGATTAAATAAATTAAACACTGATAAAACACAAACATTAACCCATTTCTATTTCTCTCCCTCTTTGCCTGTTGTTTCCACTGTTCAGAGGTCTGACAGCACGGAGATCTGAAGAGAATCTGATAAGAAACATACATGCAGCATCTTTTAAGCAGAATGATCAGTCACAACACATCATGAAATACAAACAAAGAGATTGTCTGTTCCTCACACAGGATTAGACACTTCAGCAAACCTAATGAGTTTTTGAAATTTATTGACGCACATAAACAACCCTAGTGACATTAAGACAGGATGCCCTGCTGGGTCATCCTGGAGCGTCTGGCTGGTATCAGATAAGTCACACAGGTCAGAGCGAACTGTTCTAACGAATCAACAGGCTACTCAGTATTAAACTCAATTACCAAGAACTTAAACAATCTGTTTACCCTGAGAGTGATCAGTAGACACAATATAATAAAGGGAATAATATGAAATTTCCCCAACAGTGTTTAAAATTAAGATTGTATCAATGGAGAGTCCCATTGGGCAATTTGAAACAGACCTATGTGCATGTTTCATCATTCTCTTCTACCACACAACTATACATAACCAGGCCACTGGAGTACAAACTTGGCCTTCAGGACATTATGTCTCGCTGCCAAATTGCATGGGTTCCCAAATAAGGGATCTGCCCAGACAGTTTAATATTACCAAACAGTTTGTTTTATACTTCTCAAATTATGTTAATACATTTTCATGCTAGTTTTTGAAAGTGATTTTTCAAGGGATGTTATGGTGAGTATCCAAACAGGAAAATTAAACAATTTCTTCCAAGTACTCTGATGTGAGGTCGCTAGCTAACAAAATGGACAAGTTCAAATTGCTTATATAGACACAAAGAGAATACAGTGTTATGTGCTCCACCAAGACAAGACATGGTGGCAGAAACATATCCCAGACTCTGATGTGTCTCTACGGCATGAGCAGACTGATACATCAAAGTAAGTAAAAAAAGTAACAGGAAGTATTGCAAATGGTGTCATCCTGGACTCATCACTGTAATGAAGAGGATCTGGACGGATCTGTTAGCAGTGAGTTTTCACTCTGTTCTGCTTTATTTGCTGCTCTACCTGAGAAAACAAGATTTTGGATGTATTTTATGCAAATGTATAGAAACACTTTTAAGGCTACAGACTGGAATGACCCCCTGTAAGCCACATGGATATTATATCAATGCCTTGACTGACTGTGTGACAGATTATATCAATTTCTGTGCAGAAAACATCATCCCCACAAGAATAGTGATGTTTTCCCAATAACAAGCCTCAGATTACTTGAAAAAGCTGGAAAATGTAAAAAGAAAGCATTTAGAAATGGGAGATTGAGAGTTATTGAAGATGACACAAAAACAGCTTAAAACAAAGATTAAAGTCTGCATAGAGGAGAACAGGAAGAAGTTCGAAAGCCAGTTCCAGTAGAACAACATAAGAGATGTGTAGTCAAGGAGAAAAAAAATCACTATCTTTAAGTCAAAAAGGAATCAGACTGATGGACGTCTGGACAGAGTGATTAAGCTAGACAAGTTCTTTAACAAGTTCAGTTCAGAACAACATTCAACATTTCCTCCTGCCTCCAAATCTCACACCCTCCACAAACCCATAGTTTCCCTGTCACACCTCCACTATTCACACCCTGTAGCACAGTCATAGACCATAACACAGCTTCATCTCCCCTTAGGACACAGAGTCAAAAGTCAAGCCTGTCTGTCTCCTGGGGTCAAGTGAAGACGTGACTGGAAAGACTGAACGGGAACAGCGCTGCAGGTCCAAATGGTGTCAGGCCCAGGGTTTTGAAAACCTGCTCAGAGCAACTACGGTTAATTCTACAACTCCTTGTCAATATTAGCCTGAGTAAGAAAAAAGTTCCTGTGCGGTGAGACAAAGGTGGTGATAGTGAAGGAATACAAACACCCTGAGTTCAGCTGGACAACAGACCAGACTGGAAATCCAACGCAGAAGTAGTGCCGTCGTTTAGGGGGGGAAAGGGATGACAATTCTAAGGGCCAACAACCCATTAACTTAACACAGGTTGGAAGCAATGGAGTGTGTTCTGTGAGAGCCTTGTTTGTGTTTGTTGCAACACAGAAAGGTACAGGAGCCCATTTCTGCCAACAGCCATCATACTTCGGCACAAGAACTTAAATAAAGAATTTTCAACTGACAAAAAAATAAAAATTAAATAGATAAATAATTGATAAATAAATAAATCCAAAATCTGAATTTCCCTTCAGCATTAATGTTTTTTCTTAAATTTATTAGAAGTATACATGGTAACATTCAGAGTTATTATTACACATATGTAGTTTGCTTTCAGATATTCAGAAGTTTGATACCAATTAATTGCTGTTGTAATGTTGATGTATGACCACTGAGTGGCAGTAAAATCATTGTATATGATGGGAACCACAGAGTAGAATGGCTTCACTTCACTCATCTAATCAGCTTCTGTTACAGTGCGTCACTATTGGTGGGGATTTGGTGATGGAGCGGGTGGTGCCAGGGTGTGTGAGAGGTGGATTCCTGGTGCTTGGGGGAGATGTGAGTGTATGCATGTGCGAAGGACAACTCGATGCCTTTGAGGGAATGGCTTAGGTTGTTCTGGAGCCAGAAGATCAGATCACTTTGTTGTGCACCTTTTAGTGATAAGAGTTTATAGATGCACCTTTTTACTTATTTGCGATAAATTAGGAGTACAGAACTGTAGTCTCCAGAAACAAAAAGTCATGCAGATTAAGATTTTTTTTACCCCCCTGTACTGTTCATCTCACACATGGTGCCAACTTTAAAATTCAGAGTGGAACTTTCCAACATTGTCTAATTCTCAACATAACACAGGAAGTAATGCACATAACTCAAATGTATAGCACAACAATCACAAAAGACTAACATTTCTGCTGAAAATGCATCTCCCATGAGTCTTTGTGGTCCAGATATGATGAGTTTGAAAGTAGCCCCGCCCCCCTTAACATAAACATTACATGTTGCTAATCATTATTACTACTCTGCACCATGGTGGTGGTCCATGATTTCCCTTGTTTACTGTGTACGTGTGAGTGTGAGTGATAACACGGGTGTTTAGTGCAGACCCCTTTTTTCCCCTGTTGGGTGATTGGAGCTGCCACATGCTGAGCCTGCCTCTGAAAGTGATTTCCCTCTCCTGCTAACATTGCTTTGGGTTTGTTTGTGGTTTTATTATTAATATTATTATTTTATTTGGTTTTTTTAAATAAAAATAATACCTTTTTTATACAATGACATGTCTCTGGCCTGTGGTATCTTTAAGAACCTAACCGTATGGTGAAGTTCCTCGACGGTGTAGCTGGTTGCCCTTGTCATTGTGTACCGCTACACCGTCATATTACAAGATCAAAAAGAAAGTTAATGTGCACTTGTTTTACATCTACAGCAGCAATGACTTTTGATCTGGTTTGGTTCAGTGATATTAAATGTCTGCTGTTACAAATATTTGACCTTATATGTTTCCTACACCAACAGCAAATAAGATTAACCTAAGGGCATGAAACAGATACATACAGTTAAAGACACAAGTTTCAAGACAGTTTCTTTTAAAGTTTCTTTTAAATCTTACTTGTCTATAGTGTAGAATGAGCTGACATGATAATCATAGAAAAATCCAGCAGGAGGAACGTTTTATGTATAGATTAGACAAATGGCCAGAAGTATGTTTAAGGGGGTAAAGCTGTTGTATGTTCACATAGCATCAAACACATAAAATTGTTTGTGGTATGGATACAGAAGGACAGCATTATTCAGTAACTTTTGAAATAACATTTTCAAAGTCATTACCTCAATTCTATCCATTCAAATATGAATTTAGTTTTAAAGTTCTGTCTGTGCTCCAGACCAAACCATTTTAATTAAACTTTACCTGCTTTGCAAAGAAAAGAGGTCAAATACACCAAAAACTGCCAAGTCAACATAATTTAAATGAGCACCTGTGAGATCTAGAACTCCTTAAATATCAGTGACATATATATATATATATATATATATATATATATATATATTTTACTTTAATTTACGTAAGGAAGAAATAACTTCCTTGTTTTGCTTTGTTTTTTACGGAAGCGTGGAGCTGTCACCCAAATAAAAAAAAAATCGGACCTTATCACGTTATAACGTGATATGTTTATTGTAATAACGTGAAACGTATCACGTTATAACGTGATACTTTATTGTAATAACGTGAAACGTATCACGTTATAACGTGATACTTTATTGTAATAACGTGAAACGTATCACGTTATAACGTGATATGTTTATTGTAATAACGTGAAACGTATCACGTTATAACGTGATATGTTTATTGTAATAACGTGAAACGTATCACGTTATAACGTGATAAGTTTATTGTAAAAACGTGAAACCTATCACGTTAAAAGTGATAACTTTATTATAAGAACATAGTCTGTACTGAATGCAGATGTTGTTACGACCTATATATCATTTTTATTGTCAGGAGACAACATATTATTAACTGAAAGCAGCGCACACAATCTATTGCCACTCAGACACATGCACGCACCGTCTCACTGCGTACAGGCAGGTGACGCACCGTGTTGCTAATAACGGTCTTGTGTGCAATAATAAACCAGGTCTGCACCAGCCTCTTAACGACCCATTATTTGAGTCAGTTGTGCTGCAGTATGGACATACTGAAAACCTGCAGGACACTGGCTCAAGAGGTCCCAAGGGGATGCCTGCTCTGTGGCAATTCAGACACACAGGCACGCACCGTCTCACTGTGCGCAGGCAGGTGACCTACGTGTTTCTCATAACTGTCCCACATTTCTGTACAACAATAAACCAGAGTAGAACAATTAATCATTGTCAAAAAGAACTGAAAAATTTCTGCTTGATGAGTATATTTTCCATAAAATGTATTTTGCTCCAATATAGGTCGTAACAACATCTGCATACAGTACAGGCTATGTTATTACAATAAACTTATCACGTTATAACGTGATAAGGTCCGATTTTTTTTTTTTTTTTGGGTGACAGCTCCACGCTTCCGTAGTTTTTTATTCTTATTATTTAACATTACTAACATTATTTTATGGCTGTCCATAGTGTTTGACGTTTTTCACAAACAGTACTAAAGAAATGGGAACAACTTTTTCTTTGCGACAGGCTGGTAGTAACAAAGTGCCCAAAGAAACCAAATGAAATACTTTTTTTGTTAGGTTGTCATGTATAGACCCTCTACCAATGTATTTCTTGTGTTAGGTGCTTTCCTGTATACTTGAACTATTCATAGGTCGGTGAATTATTGGTTTGCCAAACAAAAAAGAAAAAATACTCCTCTGAAAATGTCCACATGACCTGAACTGAAAAATAATGAAAAAGCAGTCAGTGTCTCAAGAAAAACTTTGGAAAGAGTTTCCAAAAACTATTGAACTATTGTTCAAGACCAGAAGAAAGCCTGCTTCATTGTAATTTAAAAATAAAGAAATGAAGGGTTCAAGACGTTTGCAAATACGAATAGTGGTCCGACGCCATCAAACAGGAAGTACTTGTAACTGTCCCATTATACTGTTGATCTCCACCAAACTTGGCAGGAAGGTCCGCGGTCAGGTCAGGCACTCAGCTGAAATCCGGCATATTGATAGAACTTCAAAGGATGTACAAAAAAGACTCTTGGACCTATATGACAACTTCAACAGGAAGTCGGCCATTTTGAAAAAAGTGTCATTTTAGGGGTCATTTTTGCATGTTTCTTTGCATTGCATTTGAACGAACTCCTCATACTGATTTTATCGTATTTACCTCAAAATCAGTCTGAACACTCCAGAGGCATGTGTGGTCAAAAGTTATAAAAAAAAATTCTAATAGGAGGTGGCGTTCAGCTGCGGCGCCTCATCAAGATTTGATGTTTCACCATCAAACACGGAATCCATTATTTCTGAAATACAACACTCATTCTGTACCAAACTGCACATGTTTCACTTCAGTTCAGTGCTGACCACATCTGCATGTCCAGATGTTGTCATCTGGACATTGCTCAACACTGCATGGCGAGACCGTGGCACCATGACAAGGTTGGATAAGACGACATGACATCATTAATCAGTTTTAATCCCTCAATTTTCATCCAATCACCATCACACTTACAGTGATTAATCAGGGTCTGCTCCTGAACAGATACATATAACTACTTCTGGTCTTGGCCTAAGCCCCGACCACTTGAAACAGGAAGTGCCTTTTTCAGACACCGGGGTCCCTCTCCTTAGGAATGAACTTTAAAGTGCTTCAGATCAGGTCAAACCCTTTCATGATACTACAGAAAAAACCCTCAAGTTCCTTCCTCAAGCAAAACATGGCAAATGGCATCCACCGCCATGAAACAGGAAGTACTGACCCAATGTACTCCTGATCTCCACCAAACTCGGCAGGGAGGACATTGGTCAGGTCATTGGTGACATTAGTTGAGAATGATTGAATACAGAATTACTTGCAAGTAATGAGAGTGGTCGTCTCAACTCGCGTGAACCTCTGCATTTCTGCAACGATTGTCAATGAATGGCTTAACCCAGAGTCCTCAGCCAATGGGAGCGATTCAGCAAAGATTCACCACGAATTAACACGTTTTCTAAGTTAAGGCGTGCTCAGAAAGCGCTCAGAACGCGCTCAGAACGCGTCGTGAATGCGCTGAGAAGGCGCATTTGGACGCACGTTTCTGGCTAAAACGGTTTTCCATAATGTTACAGCGTGATACTTTTTGTGGTTCAAACATGGACTATAAATTTGTCGTTGTATGGGGAAACTCTGCTCTACGTCCCTAATTTACTAAATGGGATTAAGTTTTACTTCATTGGAGAGATTTGATGAAGCTTGGAGGACACTGTGATATTGTTGACGTTGCACCCTTCAAGTAGACAGGACCACGTCTTTGTGTCGGCAGCTTATTTCTCCCAGTCCCAGCGGTGCATATAGCCTTTATAATTTTCATTTTTATCGTCAGGAGACAACATTCTATTATCTAAAAGCAGTGCACACACTATTGCAACTCAGAAACATGCACACACCGTCTCACTGAGCGCAGGCAGGTGACGCACCGTGTTGCTTATAACAGTTTTGTGTACAATAATAAACCAGGTCTGCACCAGCCTCTTAACGACCCATTTTTGGAGTCAGGTGTGCTGCAGTATGGACCTACTGAAAACCTGCAGGACACTGGCTCAAGAGGTCCCAAGTTGGGAATGCATGCTTTGGCAATTCAGATACACACACGCAAGCTCCGTCACCGTGGTAAAGTTAGTTTGACGTTCGATATTCAACAGATATTCGGACACCCACTCTCCTCGTCATGTTTAGCTGAGCCTATGCACTTTGTCACGGGTTTGAGAAGCATGATGCCGAGGTTGTGTGGTCTTCACTACCAGTGCAAAGTTAGGGACCGTCAGGAAATTACAGATACCAGAGTTTTTGAAAAACAATATCTCCTCAACCACATGAAATATAAATGTCAAAACAATTTAAACTATTCAACATTTCTTCGTGCATGTTGCACAGCTTTTGTTTTTTCCATTTTCATCACATATTATTTTATATTAATTTTTTTAATATTTCAAACTTCAATAGCTTTTTTAGTCACATGACCTACACACCTCAAATCGCTACCTGATTACACAACCTACCATGCCAAATGTTGCACAGCCTTTGTTTTTTTTCCATTTTCATCACATTTCATTTTATATTAATTTTTTAATATTTCAAACTTTAATAGCTTTTTAGTCACGTGACCTACACACCTCAAATAAAGTTCTTATTGATAAATTTGTGTATCCTTGTATGAATATAGAGTCAACAGGCCTCTTGTATGAAAAAAATAAATAAATAAAAAACACAAGCAGCAGATACACACAACAACAGAGGAACCAGCACATCCCAAATGTTGTGGAACTTCTTTGGTTTTCTGAAAAATAGATTTATCAACATTTTAGATTTTCACATACCATATTTTATGGTATATGTCTCAGTTGTCCAAAGTAAAATATTGTATTGTGTTTGTATAAAAATAACATACATTTTTGCAGCTTACAAATGTACATCAGCAACAGAGACAGCACTTCCATTTTCCTTTCTTAAACCCTTTGAGGAGTGTTGTAGTCATGCCAAGGCACAGTTGGTGGAACCATCATTTGCATGAGTCACACTGAATCTAAAAGATAATTAACAAACAACAAAAACAACAAAATCTTATACATGGACTTAACTGCCTGAGTTCAAATAATCTGATCTTAAATTATAAAATCTTTAGTCATTATCTGACAATAAAGGACTCACATTATTCTTTGTAAATGTGACATGGTACATCAAGGTCATTTTAAAACTCACATTCAAGACCATTTTACTCATCTGGCAACTTGTGACATATTTCAAAATATACAAAATACTGATAATGTATAGATACGCTTAGCTCATGCTGATTGCATTGTAAATACAAGTGTTTTAGGAAGCAATCTTGCGGCAATCACCTTCTACACCTGTGTTGTATAAAATAAAATAACTGACCCACACTGTCTTTGGGCCACCTCCAGGGGGCTTGTCTGTTGCACACATTGAACAGTCTCTCTCTTCATAAAAATCTGCAACAAAAAGCATGTACAGTATATTTCAATAAAAGTTAAATTTCTATTAAATTGATTTAACTTTTTCTTTCATTAACACCCCAGAGCTCTCCAGAATCTCAGCTGCCATCTCCAGTCACTTGGATGACATCGATTCTTTTGATGTGTCAATGTTCATGTCTTCGGGGACATAAGGGTGGTTTTCCACCACCTTCGTGGCCTTCTGGACCATCACGCATAACATGTTGTGATTTTAATAAAAAATGTATCATGCATTAAACTGAAAGATCATGTGTTGACAGAGTATTGTAATACGTAAAATAAACACCTTACAGTTTGAACTCACCTGCATAACCAATACACCGCAGCTGAATGTGTCCTGTTGTATGGTCTGGTTTATAACCCCACCTGTCCACTTTTTTCCACCCAGTCACTTTTGCTGTGGCATGTCCTTCGCATCTTGAAGTATTCTCTAATTAAGAAAAGATATGTTTGCCTCAGATTACTTTATGCTTGAATGATAGTAATGGTAAATAGTAAATGGAATGCATTTATATAGCACTTTTATCCAAAGACTTAATAATTTTGGCCTCTCATTCACCCATTCACACACCAATGATGGTAAGCTGTCATATAGTGTCCTAGCACAACTATCTGTACCAATTACAATTTCAGTGTCAAAATATATCCAAAATAAAATCTAAATCTAAATACAATAGCACATGTATGGTTATTTCACTTAATTTAAATCTTTCCTTATACAAAATGTAATAAATAATCATTTTTTATGATGAGCTTTTCATTTGAAACAATGACCATTGCTGTCGTCTTGCATGGCATAGATATGTATTAAATGTACTTAAGACGTTATTAAATTCCAGGGCTTAGAAAAGTTTTTACAAATGATGTATGGGTATTAATATTTTGAAGAAATAATTAAATACATAATACAACATAATAATGCATCAATTTACTTTTACCTGAATCTGGTTGGGGCATGATCTGAATCAAGCTTTTCATTTTGTCCAGTAGGATCCATAACAAATACCTGGCTGCTTAGTGTATGCAGATACTGTAAACAAAATGTTTAGTTTAATACAAAAAACTTGTGTTGAATGCTTGGATTAATTATCTCTACTATTGATGTAAAAAGACAAACCAGAAACTTCCAGTGGTTGTTGCTGATGCTCAGAAAACTAATAACTGAAATGTATTCCTCAAAGTTGACCTACAGTGGAGCATCTGACATTAGCCTATAAACAATACATAAATGTGAAGAGTTAATTATGCATAATCAAAATATAATTTAAATGTACCTTTGGGGGGCTCTGTCGACGTATCTCTGTTCTTGTACCATTCATTATCACCCCTGCACTATGGTGGTTTAATACTGTGTCCAGGTCCTCTGTTTTTCACTGCCACTTGAAAGAAGCACTCAGTAGTCTAAAAAAATAAATAAATAAGGATCAGAAACTGGAATTTAAAATGTGACACATTATAAGAAGTTTGTAATAAGCACTAACAATTTCAGACAATAAGTCTGCAATGAAATATCAACTTTTAGGTGAAATCAAACTAAATAAACAGGGTTTTTGGAATGGATGGGGATATACATTGTATTATATATACACAACGGGACAAACATGTACAGTAAAATGCCAATATGAATAATATGCCATTATAAAGACAATACATGTGTAATAAAATACTTGGCACATATTATATGTGAAGACAATGTTTCTCAGTTGGTGCCTGTTTGCAAGAAGAAATTGTGAGAATTTTCCTCTCCTATTAGCCACTTGTGTGGCTACAGTGTTTTAAATTCAGCGTGGTGTAAAATGTAGGATGTCCTTTTGAAACTGGAATTGGTGACAGCAACCACCACCTCTGTTGCTTTTTTCTTCCATAGTGCTTGTATCTGTATAAAAAAAAGATTCCACAATATGATATAGAATAGCACCCAGAGATTGTTGGGGAAACGACAACAATAATGATAAACTATATTTATACAATACCTTTTCCATATTGGTTGCTTGAATGTCAGATGGACTTGAGGCATCATCCTTTCCAACAGGCTTTATCCGAGTATCTTTGGGTTTTGCTTTAGGCCTTCTGCAAGACATTTTTGGCACTGGTATTTTCTTTGGTGGCTCAAAGTACTTTGATACTCTCTTTGTAGGGCCCTCATTTTTGGTTCTCTTTGCCCATTGCTCCTCTGCCTGGTCTAAACTTTTTATAGACATTGAAGTACTGGTGGTCAAAGAGGCAGGTAACTTATTTTGGATTATGTGTTCTTTGTATCTGCCTTGCAGAGAGCCATACCTTTTATGTATGAAATCAGCTGGACGGAAGTACTTTTTCTTCTGCAGGATGGAATGTTTCACAATCCTGAACCACATCTCAACTTGGCAGTTTGTTTCTCGGGTCTTCTGGGTTTCTGTTGTTCCATTGCTGACTCTATCTTTGGCATATCTAGACAGATTGCCAAGTAATACCCCACTCCACAGTGGAAAAGTCGCTGGTAAATGGAGATTGCCCAGATACTGTTGTTGTATTTCTGTTTGTTTCACATTCATGGTCATCATTGGTTCCTACCACATGCCCGTCTTTAAAGTCTTTGATATGGCTTTTGCACATGTCCAGACTTCTCTTGGCATGTTTGACCAGATCCCTGTCCTCGGCTGCAGTGAAAAGCACACACATATTTTTGAACACACAAAGTGCTTCATCCATGCTGGTACTGTTCAACAGCACAGCAAAGCAATGTGTGGCATACTCCTGCAGTCCTTTGTCTGCTGACTTTTTTCCAAACCCATGAGAGACAGCTTTAAGAATGCGGGCAGAGCAAAGATGTAATACAGTGAACTTGTGAAGATCACTGCTGGACTTTCACTGCTACCACATCACGGGCTCTTTCAAGATAGGCAAAAATACTCTCCTTGTTGAAAGACAGTAGCACACTATTCATTAGTGCCCAGCTGTAATCTGTCTCTACCTGCCTTACCCTACATGATGTATATTTGGAAACTTTTCTGACTGTTTCCATCAACCAATACGTAAGAATTGGGATGGAATGTTCATCAAGGTGGAGGGTAACTGGCGTGAGTTTGAGATGCTCCACTAAAATCTGTATACTTGCATCCATGTACATATGAACGCCAAATGGGTCCACCTGAAGGTGCTGTATGTAACCACCTGAGGAAATGTTGGTACTGCACTCCATTATTTTCTGTGTTAGCATTAGCTCCAGCAAAACATCATCATGGAGTCGCATACTGTTTTCAATTCAGATGATATCATTTTCAAGACATTCTTAGTTAGACTCCTTGTGATACTGCCTGCAGAAATTTCATCCTTGTGTGTTTTGCTGAGCTGGTGATAATGGTAGTTGCTCACACCTTTTTTGAAGAGCTCTGGCAATTTTCCCTCGTCTTCTGTAACTTGCAGGACGGAATTTCCTTTCGTTTTTTGGATGAGTGACTTCACCATATCTGAGCACTTTGTTATGTTTTCTTTCAGAGTTCCAGGCTTTTGTTTTCTTGTGAACACAAAAAAAGCTTTGCATCTCTTAAATGTGCACACTGCAGATACATGTAGGAAGGATGAGATTCTTTTACGGCTCTGTTTAGGTTTCACATGTTGACATTTAAATGACAGAGTACAGCAAGGGTTGATTTTCATGAACTCTTTGTACAGTATGTCCGTCCATGGTCGCCTAAGGCTTGCTGTGCCTGGCAAAGAAGTTGAAAACCTTAGGTCCAGGTTTTGTTGCTCTAAACTCTACCGATTTCAGAGAGCCTCTGTCATCCTTTCTTCTCCCTCTGACATTCTCTATCTCTTCCTCTGTATCACCTGGTAGATTCTCCTCTCTTACTTGTGTGTCACTTTCAGCAGGGGTAGGAGAGCGTCTCTCTTTTGTTCTTCTACCTGTCATTTCTTTCTCTGTATCTGGTAGCTGTTTGGATTCTTACTTTTTTTTTCTCTTGTTGCTTCTCTCCTTGTTTAATCAATACCTGTGTGCAGAAATGAATAGAAGCAGGCCAGTAATCACTCATCTGAACATCATGTAATGCTGGTGTCCAGCTTCCAGAGCAGCCTCCACAGTGCAGCTCCAGAAGGGACAGTTCATACCGTCCTGATGAAAACATAATTTTTTATTGATGACAAAATCCACAGACAAAAGTTGTCAAGACAGTGAGGTATAAGGGGCATGTTTGCAGTTACCTTTCATATTGACAAACACCACAGACTGTCCAGGGATTACAGTCACCCTCTCTGCAGGACAATTACAGATTAGCTGTGGTAATTCAATTGGTAATATTCTATCTGCAAAAGAAAAGGGATTCACTGAATACCAAAACATTTTTCTCTTTAACAAGAACACACATATGCAGGCCCACAATTTCATATTTTCAACATTGTGTACTACTCAACTTTACATACTACAGTTACTGAATAACCCATACAGACTTTCTTGATAAAAAATATATTTTTGACTGTCAACCAATTTTCTTTGTGAACATTTTTGTTATCTATAATAATCTACACCAGTTCCCTGAAGTTGTCACAAAGTTGGTTTTCCAACAGTCCTGAAGGACAGTAACTGCTACAAACTGTCATTTAAGACAAAAGGGTTTATGTTGAAGAAATTAAGAGTTTTTACTCTGTCACATTTTTCCCACTTACATGATTCCATTTGTATATTATTATACAAAAGAGAAAATGATAAAACAAAGAAAACCATAACATTTGGAAGTGTATACAAAAGTTTGCCTGGCACAGTCAGACACAAAGTATATATGTACTACCGCATGTTTGATGTGAATAATTGCCCTCTGTATCACTCACCACCACAACTGTTGGGGGAAGAGGCATGTGGAAGCCATTGATCCTGGATGTCCGATTGTGTAGTGCTTTGGAATCATGGTAAATTACATCACAATCACTACAGTAGTATTGCATAGGCATACATTCAGCACATCTAATTATGGATTCTGTCTTCTGGCATCTTTGACAGAGCCGTGGTTTTATGCAGTTTTGTCTCAGCATATTGTCTAGAGGCTGAGGTCTGGCTTCCTTCCACCTCTCAGATGAGGCAGTGTTCCTCAGTTTCCAGTCACTGGCGGCTGTTTGAGAGCGTCAGGGGTGGAATCAGCAATATTTGCGTCGCTGAGCAGGCTCTCCAGCTCTTTAAGGACAGAGTCTGTTTCAGAAAGAATAAAATGCATTGATTAAGCAAAATCAGGCCTGAGTAATCATCCAAAACTATATCAAAATCACGATCTAGGCCAATGAAATAATAAAATGACAGGAGGTGACAGTATTCTCTTAAGTCAAAATACGTGGCATGATACCAATTTAGCTACTGTAGCACCACAAAGAAATTTCTATTTATATATCATATTCTAAAGAAAAATATCCTGGATTAGTGGATTGTGGCAAAAATGTTTTTCAATAGAAATGGCAATAATTAAAAAATGATAATTCTGACTACTAAAGCTAAATATGCATTAATGTGTTTGGATTAAAACTTAGTGAAGAGGAAAAGTGTGTTTCCTACACATACACACACGTGATCCCTAATGTACACACTATAACAGTCATTCTATCAGAAAGCATTTAATAATCTATGCTTACAAGTAACACAATAGCCATAAACTTTGTGATTTTTGCTAAAATAAGACAGCTTGTTAAATTTTTATTTTGTCCCATTTTTCTTCAAGATTATACGATTCTACATGCCACAAAAGAGTAAATCATGCTAGTTAGCTTAGCCTTTATTCTTCTAACACTATCATTTGCGATGTGCATCCATTACTATGAATGAATGAATGAATGAATAAATGAATGAATGAATAAATAAATAAATAAAAACTATCTTTAATTTTAACACACATATTATGGCCAGATAGTGCTTAATGTTATGACACTCTATTAGAAACAGGTTGGAAATAATGCCTTTTCACTTACCTAGTCTTTCTTCTTGCTCATCAGGCATTTCTACGGAAGGTTCTTCTGGATTACTGGACATGACTCATCTGGATTGTCTTACTGTAAAAACAAAGTTCAATGTTAAGTGGCTGGTTAGCTTATTTTGTAGAGCATCAGTCTCCCATGTGGGAGACCAGGGTTTGAATCCCACAGGGGATGAATAAATACCTTCCAGTTGGATCCTTAGACAAGACCCTTAACGCTGCTGCCTAACCACTATAAGTCGCTTTGGATAAAAGCGTCTGCTAAATGATTGTAATGTAAGTGTGTCAACAGTACAGGACAGTGTCAATAACACTGTATTGCTGATTTATTAATGTGTGGCCCACACACATTTTCAATCTTGTCTGCAAACTGCAGTGAACCCTCTTTATCTTTTTTTTTTTTTTTTTTTTTTTTAATCCACATTTCCTTCTTATCCATAAGGGAACATAGCCCTCACTAGTCGTATGTCAACAACAAAGACGCTGCACATTAGTGAAACTCAGACATAAGGAACTAACCATGTGAGTTTGATACATTTGACTTGATAGTTCGGGGAATGATATTGCCATCATCATCTCGTTGTCTCCAACGACATGGATTATGTTTGGATCTCCTTCTTTTTTTTTTCTCTTTCTTCCCTAAGAATGGCAACAGAATCCAAACAGTACTGGTAAACACACTGACCACTACAGAACAGCTTTGGTTAAATATATTTTATTCGCAGGGGCACATGGACTACACAGTTTTCATCTTCATTTTTTGGGAGAGGCAGCACAGAGACCAGATCAAACTTGCCAACAATACATCATTCAATCCTCTATTTTAGTGTTCAGCACCATGTTATTTTTGTAAATATAGTTAGCATGTGATATCCATAACAGTTACACATAAGTGTTCATGATTCTTACTAAAAAAAGGAAAGTTTTGAAAACATCACATTACCACTGTTGCCTTAAGTTCTCCTGCCAGAGAATGTGCTTCTCTGAGAATCTCAGCAAGCTGTGGTGTTTCCGAAGCCATAATGCCTAAACAATTAAAATATAAAATGACCTCCCCAAGCAGATAGTTGCTCCAACAGTTGAGTTGACATTCAATTGCTGCAGTTGGAACAATCAATACAATTTATATAAAAATCCTTCCACAAGTTTTCTGCTTTGTCCCATTTGTATGCTCTACTATGATATGTCTATCTTGTTCATTATTGGCAAATCAAGACATCCTGAATAAACCAATTACTGTTCACAAAGATATCATGTCAAATACGAACTGTCTGATACATACATTAAAGTTAAAATAATTAAGATATAGTTGTAAGTAATTTAAACCAGTCTACATACACAGCCTAGCCTATGTGCATATACACCTGACAGTGAAACTAGTGTTATTATTTAACACAATCTGACACAATCCTATATTATTTCGGTCTGGTAATATCTTTTCATGAACAGAGATTTTAAAATGTTAGCATAGCCCACACTTACCAAAGTAGCCTATTCTTTTTTAAGACGCGTAACCGCGAGCTATCTAGCAAGACAAACGGTGGATAATAAATGTAGTTTCTTGCTTTACAGGATATTGAAATTTGAACGACTTAGTAAATCTACTCACCAAATAAATTAGAAATGCCCAAACCTTCCACGGAAATCGTAGCTAAATTGATCTACGGAAGGAGAAAACGCGAAGGCACTTTGACATCTTCTGTTGTGCAGGCGCACTTATCTCTTGTGTTGCTGGATGTTCGTATCAAATCCTACGAGTTATTGTGCACCACTTTTTGTAGGATTTTCTACGAACCAGTAATGAGGATACGTTGATCTATTTCATCCATGTCACAACTTAGGTTAGTGGGACATGGTCATTGTGGTTACCTTTTCTTAAGCTCTTCTGAAGTTCTTCACCCACCTTTCCTCAAGCCCGTGATGTCTTCCAGTGAGGTCAATGAAAGAGCTTCACTTCGAACATATGCATTGATCAAGTACCCTTAAAACCCGCCTGATTAGTCTTTGCCATCCTCAATGCACCTCTTCCTCTTTTCAAAGGTTATCAAGTGATTTAATTCTTCTACTAAAGAGTCATCATTTCTGTGGTTGATTAAGGTTCTTGTAATGGTTATAAAATGATAAGATGTAAAGCGAAAGAATATAATTTGGTAATACTATGGGGTAAAAATGTTATTTGCTTATAACCATCATAGTGCCAAAAAAGGGAGAAAGGAAGACAGTTTATTCTGTGGTAACTGGAAGTTGGAATGACAGATCGAGTAATCTATGATCGACTACTTGGGTCTTTAAGCTGTAATGCTATGAAAAGATACATTAGGTTGATAACATGCTTGAAAAATGCCATTGATTTAATGTTATTCAGTTTATCTTGATTATACGTGACTTTATTAAATATTTGTCTCAAGATTTTGTGTCAGTAGGGTTTGACCATTTTATCATGTCTCGATTGATTATGCCTGAGTGAACGTAGGGGAAACATGTTGCTTTTGCTCGTCCATTACAGCACTGGACATGGCAGCAGTAACACCGTGTCTCGTGTTTGTTTTGCATTATTCCCCTCTCAGGTAAAGTCTTTATTTTATTAATGCATTTTTATGTCAGTGTTCATGTTCTGTGCAATACGGGAAATAAGTTTGAACCGAAAGACTGTTTAGATTAGTAGATTTAGGCTGTGTTTAAGTTTTACTCGCCACAGTTTTCTTGCTAGTCGCATCACGTGGCAGAAGTAGCATTGCAGCAGAGACGGTTGTATCGCGCTTGTGCAATGTTTAGCATTTAGAGAGGATATTTAGAGAGGCGTTATTATAAGTTATTGTGACCGTTTAAATATTTCTGTGTTTGTAAAATAGTGCAAATGGTTTGAAAGACCGAATGCATCAGGTTGGTTTATTGTGACTGTTAAATAGCATAAAATTTTCATTTCTGTTTGTGAATGTACATGCTAACTTCTGAATATGACCGTAGTAATGTAGTCACCCATATTTAGAGTACAGTACTTATTCAGATTTGCGTTTGTATAGAGATTAACTTATATGAAGTTATACCTAAGTTAATTTTATCTTTCAATGTCAAAATGTAATGTATTGGTGAGAACTGTGTTCTTGTAAAAAAAAAACCTACATTACAGCACTGGACGTGGCAGCAGTAACACCGTGTCTTGTGTTTGTTTTGCATTATTCCCCTCTCAGGGGCATAACATTCTCGCCACATGAATATTAAGTTGGCGTAACTTTTGGAAATGCTGCTGTAATCAGACAGACAAGTTTAGTTGCAGCTCATCTTAGTACTATTATATCTGTTAGAGGAACTCTTTTTTTTTCCAGTCTGAACTTCTTTTGCATTAAGCTGTTGATGTTTGAATGTAAGTGACTTTATATTTTTCAAAAATAGGGCAACATGTCTGAGAAAGTTTCTGTAGAATTTTGACTTTCTTGGAGAAAAATAGTCAAGTTTTGCTTCAGGCTGTTATTCACATGAAGGTCAGAAGTTCTAAGAAAAGGGAATG
The DNA here is from genome assembly GCF_017639745.1 of Melanotaenia boesemani. Lineage (NCBI taxonomy): Eukaryota > Metazoa > Chordata > Actinopteri > Atheriniformes > Melanotaeniidae > Melanotaenia > Melanotaenia boesemani. The sequence continues at coordinate 13,153,568 of NC_055698.1, read as the reverse complement.
GACAAAAGGAAGAATATTAGCAGAGGAATATGCTCCACAAGCACACATTAAAAAAACTGTGTGGACTCACATTTTGTTTCTAACAGCTGATAAATTTAATTTATAGACAGTTTAAAGCTACTGTAGCTCAACCAGGTGATAACAGGCAGCAGGAGATCATTTATGAATCAGACGGATGTTCTAAGGGGAGCAAATTCACAGACATGGTGTGGATAATAGAGCAATAGAGGTTTTAGCAGTTGAATAAATTGTAACTGACAAGTGTAATTTATTTTTTTCTATTTGCATTTATCAAACCATTCTAGAGGTAATTTAGAAGGCAATGAAGTCCATTCTCTCAAAGTATGCAGATAGGAACTCGTATATACACACAGTGGTTTGTATTGGCAACATACATCTTCATTAGTATCCAGTCATATCTCTGTTCTTACACTCTGCGGCTCCAGTTTCTTTGTTTTTCCCTCATTAATGTTAACACTCTGTCATATTTAGGGATAATGACTGAGAGATGCTTAGAGGATTGTTTAGTGAAAATTATAGTTAATCATGCATATGCTTGATTAATTTCATACAGAGAGAATAACAAAGAAATAAACGACAAATACGCCTTTATTTCCATTTTAGTGCATAAAAGAAAATTTATGGAAACAATCTTTCCCGACTGATGCAGAGACTGAAGGCAGATAGTGTAGGCACAAATCTGGAAATTATATCTGCAGACCTGATTTTTCAGGTTGTTTTTTGCTAGGATGACTTAGCTCCACTTAGCTGCTTTATCAGGGCTACAAATGTGAGGACAGCACACTTTTGCTCCACAAAATACAAAACATTTACTTGCAGAATTATCCCAGTAAACAAGCGCAGTGACCTTAGTAAATAAGTTCAAGTTTGATGAAAACTGTGTGATTGCAGTCATTCTTCTCCACTGCCTCTTTGTTTTCATGAATATCTCCTCAGATCCTGTATTTCATAAGAGCTCTATTTAGCAGACATTAATCAACACAATGGACTCCCCCACCATTCGCACAAAGATTTTCTGTTTATCTGAGCAAAATGTCATGAACTGAGACCTCACAATACATTTTAGGAGGGCTCTTAACTCAGTAAACCAATAACTAACTTGCTTGTTGCATTTCTGGTTACTTGTGCTAACCTTCATGGATGGAAGCTGTGTCATGTGTTTAATGGTTTAATAATAATAATGTGCATATTTTATTGAAGTGATTCATCTCAAATTACAAATGAATTGGATACATAGCTGTAATTTCTGGGAAAATTCCCAATCCAACTGTGTTTTCTTTGTTTTCAATGAACAATAACAGAATTTAATATTTTGTAAGAACTCTATTGTGATCTAATGAAATTGTAATCTCCACATAAAAATAAAAAAAACTCCATCAGTGAAGTAAATTAACTTGGTATACAATAATATCTTTACTGAATATGTCTCATTCAGCAATAATACATTGCATTTCTTGTCTTTTTAATTATAACCATTATAGCAAAGTGACCAAACATTTTAAATGAGTGTCATCTTAAAATTGAGACTAAACAACATCTTTGAAAAGACTACAGCTGTTTCACTAGCAAACCTCATTGAAGTAATGTGAAAGAAAGGCAAACACTATGTAATTGAAAGGGGCTGCTATAATCAACATTTTTCATTCTTCAGCTTCAATGACATGTGACTGATAAATGTTGCCTGCGCTCTTCTCTCTGCTTCTGTTCCATGCTGATGCTTTGCTGTTTCACTCTCCTCTCTTAATCACTGGGACTAAGGTAAATTTGGTTGGATACTACTATTTTTAAGACTTTTACAGTCTTGTCAGTGTCACATCAGGATGGCCTACAAATAGCAGAAGCCTTATCTACACCTACTCAGGAGCTAAAGCTAACTAGCCGCAAGATGCCTCCCCTGTTGTGTTCTTGATAACCAGGGCTGCCAACTCTCACGCACTAGCTGTGAGACTCACTCATTTGAGTAGCTTCACACCCTTTCACACCACACCTCCAATTTCTCATGCTGAAAAACACATCAAGAGCAATTATCCACACACACACACACACACACACACACACACACACACACACACACACACACACACACACACATATATATATATATATATATATAACAGTACAATACAATTACCTTGTAAGTAAAAAGGAAGCAAGGGGTATATATATATATATATATATATATACACATATTGACTAATAAGGAACAAGAGAAGTGAATGAGCAAATCAAACCAAGGGTGCTAAAATAAACGGGAAAAAGAAAGCAAAACAGAATACACAAGGTTGGCCCGGGGACCAGCGAGGCAGGTAACCCCAGAGTGGCCAATAATAATAATAATAATGGATTTAATTTATATAGCACTTTTCAAGGCACCCAAAGTCCTTAAGATTATATTCATTATTCATTCACTCCTCACTCATACTTGGTGATGGTAAACTACACGTGTAGCCACAGTTGCCCTGAGGCATACTGATGGAAACGAGGCAGCCAATCCGTGTCAATGGCCACTCCGACCACCACCAAAAATTCATCCACATTCAAACACCCCTCTTGTGAGTCACAGGATGAAATGAAGGCACATATATAATGTGTTTGCATTGATGCTTTTATACTGAACAAACTGAAATAACTGTGTTCTATAAATTTTGTTTATTTTAGCTTTATACTGTTAAAATAAGCAGGATATGTTATATACATACATACTTTCATAATCTAAAGGTCTAAACAAAAAAGAAAACCTGGCTAAAATAAAAAGGGGAAAAAAGCCAGATGTGGGCAGTGGGATTGCTGAGCTGGAGCACTAAACATAGCCAGAATTCCCATCACAGTGACAACTGGAGGAGGACAGCAAGAGGTTGGCTCTCACATGTAGACTTAAGAATTCAAGAAATAATTAGGGAGGTGGCACTGACAGGTGTCCAGTTAGATGCTCTGCTTGACAGCAGTGCTGCTCCAGGCACATCAGTTTCTGAAGCTGCAGACATAGACAGTCATCCACTGCCAGGCTCTTCAGGGACTCCAGCCCCCACCAGCAATGCAACCGCAGGCACGTCGGTTAGTCAGGGTGCATTTGGCATGTTCATGTTGGAGCCTAAATCACTAAAAATGAATAAAACATATGCTTATTTTTTATTTTGTGGTTCTCTATATGTCTAATTTTATATATATTGCCATTTTGATAAACTTGACAGGCCACTAATGTCAGTATCTCACCAGGTAGAAGCACATAAACAACATTACACACGCGTAAACCAAAAACTGTTAAGTTAGCACACAGCCAATAGATGTTTGATGGAATAATGTTCATGGGAAATGTAATGATTTGCTTAATTCATCACCTGATAAACTGACCAGTAGATTGTCATTTTACCCACCAAACTGAATTTTACCTGCATTTGGTGGGTTGGCATGTGTTAAACAATTATGATCTGGGCTCTAAATTAACAATTCTGTTTTGTAAATTTTTATTAGGTTTTTAAAAGACACTCTAATATAAGATACTATATCACAAGAGTTTATCTTTTAATAAAAATTACTTGAAAATATCTATGGGATAAAACTACCTTCTGTCAACTATATAGCTAAGATACATTACATGACACAAGGCTTTTCAGAACTTACTTTAATGTAAAAAAAAAAAAAAAAGAATGGAATTGTCACATAAGTGGAGATTGTGATGTAATAAAGTTTCATTCCAGAATCATTTTGTAATGCAAGTTCCTAATTAAGTCTTTACTAGATCCTGCCTCACTCACACAAACAACTGAGATAAGATTTCTTGCCAAAATTCAAGGTGAACAGTAAACCCTCACACAAGATGAGTTCAGTGCTTAATGAGCTCCGCTTAAATGGACACTTTTGTGACTTAATCATTAAAGTTGGAGAGACAGAATTTCCGGCCCACAAACTCATCCTTTCCAACTTCTCCCCATACTTCCGGTAAGTTGATTTTGTTTATAACATGGAGGAAAATGGAGGATTTATATTCCCACGCTGAGCATAAAAACAATGTTTTTGCTTTAGTTAAATATCCGAATTTGAAACTATATTTAACTGAAGGGTAATGTTGAATTACTGAGCACTGCTAATTTAACAGGCTTGTCACATATGTTGCTAAAAAGATAATAGGCAATAGGAATTAAATAAATAACCTGTTAAGCCCGACGGACAAGTTCATGTGTGTAAAAAAGTTACTTTAGTGATGTTAGGATATTTTATTTATAATGTGAAAGAAGAATACCTAATGCCACTAAATCAACTCTTCAAGTGCATTTGGTCAACAAAGAATTTGTTTAATAACAACATTAAAATACTTTTGCCACAAACAGCAGCGCCACCATTAACCAGTAACACCCGAAACAAAATGCAACACAACGCGTGATCCCTTCCCTCCACCCAAACATATTGGGTATCAAATGAAACTAGAAAAGCTGCACTTTCATATGATACCAAGCATAAAAAGATATGCGCCAAGCACCTTAGGTCAGTCTCAAAACAAACACAAAGCTAACCGTCGCATATCACAGCAGCCTTATCAGATAGCATGTTTATCATCAAATACAGCACCAAATCCCAAAGCTATTTTCACAAACTGCTATATATTTTATTTCCTTACCTTTTTGTGGTCATTTTCAGTCTATCCACATTGTTCTTCGACCAAAACTCACAATCCATAATGGTGAAACTGCGTCATGCGCTAACATGTCATATGCTCCCATTCACAGCCATTTTGTTGTCATGTTGTGGGTCTTGGCAGCGTAAATAAAGTTTGGTCGAATTCTACATCTTACAAGCTTTCCGACGATATCTTACACTTGAAAGACACTTTATCTGTCAGGTATAAATACTTGCGCGTAAACAAAGGAGCATCATTGCCATTTTGCTGCAGTTAAGCACGTGGGCACACCGGAAAGAGTGAATATCGAACAGCTTTCATTGCCTTTGCTTCATTATAACTTTTTATCTATTTAGAACGAAGGATAAAAGCCATGAACATGTCCAGGAAATTGCAAAGAACCAAATACACCGTGTTGGAAGTTCTGGAGGAAATACAGACACAGCACAATTTGGCACAGTTTGCGTATCCAAGTGGCCAAATAGAAAGTCCGTCTGGTACTATCCACACTAAAACCTGTATAAAAGCTATGAACTTTGTTCTATTCTAAATGAAACTTTGTACAGTTGTAGTCAAGAAGTTGCTGAATCCATGCAGTCTTCACATCTTTATGCACAGAATGATTTCTGTCATGATGTTTTCATCTGTGTACAAAAAAACAAAAAAAAATTGCTGAGGATATATTTTTTTTACCTATGGTATATGACAATTTGCACAGGCATATTAACATTCACAATGTTTCTGACACTGGATTTATATTCCATAGGGTCTTACCTATCCATTGAGACCACGCTTATGTATATTGACCTAAAAATTACAGAGTTATTGTTGATTTAATTTGGGTAGGTCTGTTCAGACAAACCACACCTCCAAAAACCTTCGGGCTTAAAGGGATAATGCATAACAGATTTTTAATGCCTCTTCTGCGCCTCACTGTAATTATTTTAATGTTTTATGTAAACACGCTGAATTGTTTTGTAGATAAAATGTGCTATACAAATAAACTTGACTTTAATTACGCTGTAAGTGTTGAGAAACCCAATTTGGCCCTACACCTTTGTTGGTGATGATTTGTTTTTGACAGGTTTTGTTTTCACTTTGTTGTATTTGTTTTAAAAAGTATTGTAAATGGAGAAAAGAAAACAATATATTGCATGCCATCTTTTTGAACATGGAAATATTTTCTGTGCCTCCTTTTCAGGGCTCTTTTCACACAATGGTCTGAGCCAGATCAGAAGGTCTTTCACATACCTGGCCTCTCTGCTGATACTATGCAGCTCCTCCTTGACTACGCATACACCAGTTGTTTGTCTGTCACAGAGGAAAATGTGCGGGAAGTTATGCTAGCTGCCGATCAGTTTAATGCAATGGATGTCATACAGTCCTGCTGTGACTTCCTTGAGAAGACGCTGAGCCCAAAAAACTGCATCGGCATCTGGCAATTAACAAAAATCTGCTTCCAGCTCACATTGCACTCTAAGGCATACAAATATATCATTGAGCACTTTGAGGAGGTTGTGGCCTACAGAGAGTTGCTCCAGCTCTCTGTGGAGGAGCTCAGTATGGTCATTGAAAAAGACGACCACATTGTCAGAGAGGAATTTGTTTGGGAGGCTGTCTTGAAGTGGATTCGTCATGCTCCACAAGACCGTCAGGGACACGTGGCTACTCTCTTATCTAAGGTAAAGTAACTTATGCAAACACATTTTTATTTAATATTAGTATATTCAGTATTAAGTTGACTTTTATTTGATAGATGTACAGTACCAGTTAAAAGTAGACAGATTTCCCCATTGGATTTATTGGGAACGTGTGTCCAGCCATTTAACTAGTACTGTATGAGTGCTTCAAAACCACATTATTCAATTAAGTTAATCCCTGATGTTGTCTGCCAAGTTTGAGGATACTTTGATATCTGAACTTCTATCTGGCACCTTTGTTTCTACTTGGAAACTGAATTATTTTATTGGAATTTGTTTACAATAAAAAAATATCAATAATACATAGCCTTATCTTGGATGACTATAATTTTTGGAAGATTTTGCTCAGTAAAACAGATTAGGGCACCATATATGTAGCTTAAACTATATCTGAAATTTTGTAAAATGATAAAATGTAAGTTAAATGGTCTGGAAACTTGACATTGAGTGCTACAGCTGACAAAGTCATATTTACTGTATGTATTTTGCCTGCTATCTCCTCACAGGTTCGACTGGCCCAGTTGGGTAGGGACTACATCCAGGCCAATCTGCTGACTAACGACTTAATCAGAAGCAGTACTGACTGTATGGCCATTATTACCAGTGCTATTAAAATTCCATCAACCATCGACGCATACTGCGTACTTCCCTGTAGCCCCCTTTGCTGTCCTCGCCTGCCGAGTGTAATCCTACTGGCTGTCGGGGGCTGGTATGGTGGAGCTCCAACAAACAGCATTGAGGCTTATGATGTCCGGGCTGACCGCTGGACCAAAGTGACAAACAATCTAGAGAGTCCTCGTGCCTATCACGGCACTGCCTTCCTCAATGGATATGTGTACTGCATTGGTGGCTTTGACAGAGCAGAGCATTTCAACAGCGTGTGCAGGTTTGACCCCAGAACGCACACTTGGTCTGAGGTGTCACCCATGTACTACCGCCGATCCCATGTGAGTGTGACCGTGCTTAATGGATGCATATATGCAATGGGAGGCTATGATGGACACACAAGACTCAACACCGCAGAATACTATCGACCTGAAATCAACCAGTGGAGTAATATCGCGCCGATGCATGAGCAGCGGTACGACGCCAGTTGCACAGTCTTCCATGACAGGGTGGGTGAATTGGAGAGCGGCTGAGAGGTCATTAGTGTGAAAGTGAATCAAAAAGGAAAAAAAAAGAAAGAAAAAGTTGTCAGAGAATATTGTTCACAAAGTTAAGTTACTTAAAGCTCCTCTTGAATTTAGATTTACATTTGTGGTGGATTCAATGGATACGAGTACCTGCAAACAGCGGAGTACTACAGCCCAGATACCAACCAATGGACGATAATCTCCCCTATGAACAGCCGGCGAGGTGGACCAGGAGTCTGTGCATATGCAGATCGTGTCTACGTAGTAAGTGCAGGAACCACTGCTGACACACAGGTTACATATAAATGACATCTTTAATGTGTGAAAGCTTTCATCAGCAGGGCTATTAAACTGATCAGGCTCGCAGAGGGGGGGTTTAGGGCATTAAGCTTGTGTTTATAATCATATCTAATTTCTTATTTATTGGCGATTTAATTAATTTGTCATATTTAGGCTACACTTATCAGCCATTCAGCTCCCTGAAAGATGGAGAGCTTTATGAAACCTGATTTGATTGGTATGCATTAATTCAGAAGTATTAGTAGCTGTTTGTTTTATCTTTAGCTGTTTATCTTTTTAACTCAAACTGTTAACCTCTCCATGGTAATGGCTGAAAACTTAGGAAATCACCACATTTTACAAAATTATGCTCGCATCCATTTACCATTGATAATGTAACATGCATCTATTTAATTTCTGTATGTTGTTCAACATAAACACTACCATGTTCCTGATCATAATGCGGCATTCATACAGCATCGTTTCTCCAACTGCCCATATGGGATGAAAATATTTGCCAAAACTGTCTACATCTTGTGAAGGTGTAAAAGGTGTTTCAAGTGCTTCAAGAAGAATATCTGAAAAAAAAAAAACAAGCAAAAAGCAAACCAAACAGTGGAAACACAGCACACAAATGGACAAGTTGGACTTGACTTACTGTTTCTGATCCAACTGTCTCCTTTTTAATCCACTCCTTTATTTTAACTGACGTTAGACTGACATTTTTTTTTTTTTTTTTTTACAAAGATGCCGAGATCCATCTACTGACATTTAAACAATTTCCCATAAAACTGTACTTTCTCTGCCATAGGTTGGCGGATTTGATGGCATCAACCATCTGTGCACTGCTGAGGCCTATAACACTCAAAATGACACTTGGGAAAATGTGCCCTCCATGACCATACCCCGCAGCAACTTTGGCATTGAAGTAATTGAAGACAAGCTCTTTGCTGTTGGAGGCTACAACGGCTTTACCTCTGTCTTTGAAGTCGAGTGCTACAACGCCAAATTGGATCAGTGGTCTGAGGCTGATGACATGAACATTCTCCGCAAGGGTCTGAGCTGCTGTGTGCTGTCTGGACTCCCCAACATGGCTGAGTACTCTATGGGTTGTGACGCCGAGGAGGAAATGGAGTCAGAAGACTCCTCCTGAACAGTCTCTGACAATTTAGTACAGTCCTGCCATGTGCCACCATCCAACACAGGCTCCACTGTAACATTAACAAATTAAATAAATTACTCAGTGCAACTATTGTTCAATGAAAGATTTTTTTTTTTTTTTTTTCACAAATTTGACCCATAAATTACAGAAGCGTGGAGCTGTCACCCAAATAAAAAAAAATCGGACCTTATCACGTTATAACGTGATATAAGGTCCGATTTTTTTTTATTTGGGTGACAGCTCCACGCTTCCATAGATATGTAACATGATTGACATTTCCTCCATCTTTTTATCTTTGTTCTTGCTACAGCTGTTGAAGATGTCACCACATGATCATGATCAACTCCTATTTCTTTGTGCTTTCCTTACATTTTTCTCATTAAAACAGCTAAAGTAAGCACACAAGAAAATGTTGATAACACAGTTGACGAATATTTAATCCGCTCCATGCGTAGACAATCATTTTGATAAAATATTGACAAGGAGGAGATGAAACTTTCCACACTGTCTCCAGAATTCCCACCAAAAGATGTGCACTTCAGCAATGTGAGGTGTGTGACTTTGGAGTAAACCATTGCTGATTTATAGTTTTTTTTTTTTACAGTGGCCAGGAGGTGCAAAACAATATTACATTCAGTGAAACACTTTTAGGTTTTCATGATACTAATTTACCTCCAGTGAAACACTTTTACAAATCTACCGAAACACTTTCACAAGTTTACCAAAACACAAAGATAGGTGTTACACTAAAATCTGTGATCCATCCGAATCTGTGACCACAGGGGGGCACCAAGTTCAAAGTCTGGATTTACCAACATGGTATCCTTCCTCTGATCCTTTGGCCCCTCTTGGTCTATGAAGTCCCCATTTCAACAGTGGAAGGCATTGAGATGAGGGTCAGTAGGTTTCTCTACAGGAGGCTGGGGTTGCCACAAAGCCTGAGCAGTATCGCCCTGTACAGGCAGATCAACAAGCTGAAGCTCCCTATCAGCAGCCTGAGCAAGGGTTCATGTCACTCGGTTGAGGGAGCTGTTTCAATATTGGGAGTCCAGTGACCCAAAGGTCATCCATGCTGGGATCAAGGTTAGGAGGGGACGTAAGTGGAGACCTTCCAAGGCTGTGGGTGTTACAGAGTCGAGGCTACAGCAGAGGGTGCTGGTGGGCACAGTAGCGCAGGGAAGAGCTGGTTTAGGTTGCGGTAGAACACCTCGCTTTGGTAGGGCACAGGGGAAAGAGAGGAGGTCACTGATCCTTGAGGAGGTGCGAGCTGGAGTAGAGGAGAAGCTGGTCAGCCAGATGGAGGGAATGAGGTAGCAGGGAGCCTGGATGAGATGGGAGCAAGCTGTGGTGCGCAAGGTCACATGGACAGAGCTGTGGAAAGCTGAATCCCATCGCATAAAATTCTCTATCCAGGCAGTCTACGATGTGCTGCCTAGTCCATCTAACCTCTTAACCTGGGGGAGGGTGGAGACACCAGCTTGCCCCCTCTGCCAGAAATGAGGAACCCCCTCAGCTGCTGTCCGAGAGCCCTGGGTGAAGGGCGCTACCGCTGGAGACATGACCAAGTCCTGAAGGCTGTAGCAGATTCTCTCTGCAGTGGAATCAGCCACAGCAAGAGCCTTCACCCAGTTAGAACACCTTCACTTTCTTCAGAGCTGGGGAAAAGTCTGCAGGGGCTTCCCAAAATACCTCCCCTGGCCTGTTGGCGACGGCACATGATTGGAAGCTTAAAGTTGACGTGGGGAAGCAGCTGAAGTTCCCAGAAGTGGTCGCCAAGACAACATCAAGGCCAAACATTGTCCTCACCTCAGCAGCAACCAAGCAGGTAATTCTCCTGGAGCTCACTGTGCCGTGGGAGGACCAGTTGGAGGAGGCCCATGAGAGAAAGTGGGCAAAGTACTCTAGTGGAAGCTAGTGGAAGAGTGCCGGAACAATGGTTAACGGGCACGATGCCAACCCATCAAAGTGGGATGCTGAGGATTTGTAGGCCAATCCCTCTGCAGGGCCTACAAGATGCTGGGCATCACAGGAGCCAGTCAGTGAAGGGCTGTTAAGCTGGCCACTGATGCAGCACAAGTGGCTTCAAGGTGGTTGTGAATCAAGAGGGTAGAGGCGTGGCAAGTAGGGTAGCACTACCTGGACACAAGCTGGGGTGTGATCAACCCTGGGTGGGTCACCTAGAGGAGGGGGTCTGATTGTTGAAAGGCACGAAACCTTCTGTGAACCTCAGGTTACATCAATGATGATGTGTCCAGGGGCACCATAAGGTGTATCTAAGAGCTGTAACCCTTTAATTTTTATAAAAGAGATTACCTCTAGTTTTCATATAGACAATAAAATTAGCCTGTTTGGTCAAAGTTTGTTTCTGGGAGCCTTCATCTATCACCTGGAAAACTTCCTTGTCCTTTAAGTTAATTTCTATGCAATTGATTTTTATTAAGTTAAGGTTATCATTCGGGTCAAATGTATAGCCTTCCTCAGTTTACCTGTTGACCTACCTCTGAAAGCAGCACATTTAGGATAAATTTGATCCTGTCCCTGGAGGTCATGGAGCAGATTTCAGGAGACAGGTGTTTGCAGCTGGAAAGAATCTCTTGCAAGTCTGCAATTATCTTGTCCAGCTGAGCATTACCGTCAAAGATGATGGGTACCCACTTTTCCTCAAATGTATAATGAGAGCTCTCCTCACCTGAGACAATGACCTGAACGACAGAAATTAAAAGAAAAAAAATTGTGAAATTTTCATAAATACCAGCTTCTATCTGGTGGGAGGCATGGCACATCCTGGACAGTTTGCCAGTATAATGAGCGAGTCCTAAGGGATTTCAGCTTCATAAGATTGAATGAAATACATGCTCACCCTCAGCCTTTCCTCTGCACCTTCATCATCAGGAATGAATTTGACAAGTTCTTTGTTTTTATTTTGTCTTTCCTCCCTGGTTTCAGCTGCTTTGTCCTAAAGCAGAAAATTGTTTTCGTTCAATAAACTGGTTTAATGTTAGTTATTAACGTTACCTGGTAAGCAGCCCCAGAACTCTTGCCCCTGCCTAGTAAATTACTGCCCATATTTACCCTGACCATGAGAACATGGCCAACACAGGTTATTGGAGTTTTTTCTCCATGTTTACGTTTGTAAAGGGAGTATCCCCACACCAGGCTTCTTTGCTTCTTCCAGAACAGTGCCAGTTTTGTTGTACCCCCAGTCTGTGGAATACCACAGTGGTTTGCATCACCCAGGTGATGGTGGCTGGTTCACACCTGTGTGAAAAAAAGCTCCAAGTCAACTTGTCAGCAAGTTGAACAGAATCAAATAACATAAATCTCCATTAAAGTGGAGGAACAATAAATCACATGATCCAAGTGGCAACACAAAAATAAAGCACAACACGACCAATGACTTGGTTTGTTCATAACTCTTACTTTCCACCAAGGACTGAAACTAGCTGAGGCAGGGCTGTGGGAAGCTAGATCTTTGTAGCAAAGCCTCTGTGCACAGCTGATGCCAGTAGAAGACATGGCGGTCCATGCAGAAAGGTTCACTGCTGTGTTGTCTAATGGTGAGAACGTGGATGTGGGCCACTAAAAAGACAGGGGGAGTAAAAGTTTGAGCTAAACATAATAAAACAGCTACTCTATGCTGGAAAACTCAACAACTAATTAACAGGATATAAATGAGTAAATGAATAATAACTAAATAATAAACCTTTTCAAAGGAACTGTTGTGTCAGTAAAAATGCTCATGAAGAACATCAGGCTATATTTGTCTGCCCGTCTTTTGGATACCAGTAGTCGCTTTTTACTACTCTGGCGAAATGCAACCCGCTTCAAAGTTTAGGCCAAACTCAGAAGTGTTCGAAGTCGAGACAGTGCTGGCTTGACTTCTGAGTACCGTGGCCCCTCTCTCCTCTGCGTACTTCAGTATGAGACTGTGGGGCAGAGCTGCAGCTGTCCGGTGGAGGATACTCTATCTCTGGCTGATGCTCCTCGGTCTTCCCTAGTTATGCTGGCTATCTTTGATCTACGAAAATGGTTATCAAAACCCTGGCTGTCCGTGCCGCCCCCTCCAGCGGTTTCCTATAGTCCACCGGAGTTGGAGGTCACTGTGGACTCGCGCAACCCCGCTTTAGAGCTTGGTGTCGGTTTGGCTCCACTAAAATCTCTGCAAGAAGATCAGTTGTTATTCGTGCCATCCTCACAGGACACCAAGAGCCCACGGCAGAAAAAACAGAATTAAGGTGCTCCTGCCCAGGTCAATTAAGGATACCACCTGTGCCAGGTCGCTTACGCACGGTGAAATGGGAAGAGCTGTGCGCCTAAGCCTGGGGGTTTTCAGAGGGATATGGAACAGACTGCGGTGCACAAGTATGGGTTTAATGAGGTGGTCAGCGAGAGGATTTCACTGCATCGCAAGCTGCCTGAGGCGCGCCACCCTGAGTGAGTGTGGCCAAAACGCACGCCTGCAGAATGTAAATCAAAACTTAATTGAAAGTTATGTTTGAATTGAAGGCTTTTGTTGCTTTTTTAACTTTGCTTTGCCATGATACAGACGAGGCTTGGTCCACTCTCCTGCGCACTGTGCACAGTGGCTTGATACTGCACCCAAACAGTATCTGCAGGAGGTTCTGCTGGTGGATGACCTATGTCAGCAAGGTGAGCTACTCCATCCATCCATCCATCCACCCACCCACTCATTCACTGACTCACTGAACATCCCTTAGGTCACCTGAAAACTGCTGAGTGAGTAAGTGTCTTATCTAGATGGGGTACGTTTGATTCGCAGCACCAGGCGCCTGGGTGTTGGAGGGTGCCGCACACTGGGTGCTGCTAGAGCAGCAGGGGAGGTGCTAGTATTTATGGATTCCCGCTGTGAATGCCAAAAGGGGTGGCTGGAACCACTGCTGGAGAGAGTTGCTCAAGACAGGTAGTCTACTATTTACATCACTTAGTAAAATCTCTAAGAATAAACAGTTTGTAAAAAATTTTAACCATCCCACTATCAACCACAATATTTTTTTAAATCACACTAATTGTAAGTTTTTTTTCTGTTAGGAAAACACAGAAAAACTACATAAAGGTGCAGTTTTCGTGATAAAACTGAGTCAGTCTGTTTACCTCTTCTTGTGTTTGACAGAATCGCTTGTAAGACATTAGAGGAAGGGGCCATAGTTCAAAGTTGTCCTTATTCGTTAGGAAAGCAGGAAAGGAGGAGGTGTATGTATCCAAGACTCAGTCCTCATGATTTGGCTCCAGCCTTATGTCTTGAGCTGCCTGCAGTGTGGCTCTAATTAAACTAGGTAATTAGGCTGAACTCTCAGGCCAAGAATCTGCAGCAACTCAACTCTCTGCCACATATCTGACCCCTTTCCCCTTTTTTCTTCTGACGCCTTTTTAATCTTTTCATCCAATTTTCCTCTGAGTATCACTTCATAGATATCGCTGCTCAGAAGAAAAACTACTGAAAGCATAAGTGAACCAGAACTTGCTTTCTGTTATTAAGTGCAAAACACACTCATACCCAGATATTTCCAATACCAGAGACACACACAGACAAGAAAACCCCCTCTTTAGTCTTTTAAATACTCTCAGAATTTAACTATTGAGTGAACATTTTGTCACTGAAAACTGTTTATGGGCCTTTAAATATCAACACTTAATATGTCAAAAAAGTTATTTGAAAAGTAAGTGCACTTAAATGTGGTGTCTCTACAGGACTAGAGTGGTGTCCCCCCATCATGGATATGATAGACCTGGCAGACCTTTCAGTATAATGCCACCCAATGGCCAGTTAGGGGAGTGTTCGACTGGAGAACTTGCCTTTGTTTTTTACTGTAAACCAGGTGTGGGATTAATTAATATGATAAAAGATGATGTCTTTTGCTAATTTAAATCTTTGGCTGAATAGTGGTGCTGGAATCCCTCAGCCCACTGATTGTTGAACAATGACAAATATAATGAATTTATTTGGTTTTTCAATGTGGTGTTAGGGTTCCTGTCTGTCAATTCAATTCAATTCAATTCAATTCAATTCAATTCAATTCAATTCATTTTTTTATTTTTTATTTTTTTTTTTTCCTGTCTGTCTCCCCTGTGTATGTGTTCCCAAATTATCCTAGTGTGTGCGTCTGGCTCCCTCTGTCTGTCTTGTGCGTCATGTTTGTTTTCTACCTGAAGAGTCAGCAGCAGCAGCAGCAATCATCTCACCTGGGCAGATCATCACACCAGAACCTCATCCTCTCATCACCACCACAGTATTTAAACACCGGGCTTTTCTCCACTCCTCGCCAGATCCTCCAGTTACCCATCTGACTCCTGGTGTCTTGGCTCCTGCCTGTCCCGTCTGCCTGCCAACTTCCTGGACTGTTTTCCCCCGTTCTGATCTACTTCCTCGCCTCTGGCTCCAACCAACCTCACATCTGACTCTGCCTGCTCGCCCGGCCGTCCAGTCTGCAGTTTACCACTCTGGTCCTCGGCTTTGGAACACGGATTCCTGTTCATTTCACGTCTGCATTAAAACCTTTTTACTTAATCATCCTCTGCCTCCTAGCTATTCAGTGTCTGCACTGTGGGTCCAGAAACCGTCACCTGTCTGGTCCAACGTAACATTTGGATTATTGAACTCTGAAGAAACACAACATATAGGCAATTTAACACTTTATTAATTTAACAAACACGAGTTTAAACAGAGTTTGGAACAATCATACACAGCCACAACATGACTAAGAAGACAATGTTCACCCCCACAGAGTGGGATTTATCAGATATTACCTCCAGAATTTGGAGGTGGATAGAATAAAATGGCTTGCTTGCAGTCCTGACCTCAACCCCATTGAACACTTGTGGGATCAGCTTGGGCTGCTGCTTGTGCCAGAATGACCAACACAATCCACACATTATTTTTCAGAGTTTCTTGCAGGAAATTTAAAAGCTCTTCTTTGGATATTTGCTGCCTTGTGTCCTGCTCTTTGTCTTGATGATTCCACAATGTCTCCATGATGTTGAGGTTTGATTTCTGAGAAAGATTCAGACCTGTTGTTACTGATTATATATCTGGTTCATTTGGTGTACCATAGTTTTTTTTCCTGATTCCTCTCCTTTGTGGTGGTTTCTTGACAGCCACCTGTCTATAGATAATTTCTGAGACGTCAGCAAACAGTAGCACAGTTGAGGGATGAAGTGCCTGTCTTGGGCCCAGAGAAAAGTCTTTGCTGGACTTTTAAGTCCATGACTCTTGTGAGATGTTTATAAAATGTAGATAGTTTTCAGTATGTCATTTCTTTATTCTTTCCTCCACTTTTTATTTCTAACTTTTGCATAATAACTATTTGGGAAGATCTTTCAGGTGTACTAACATCATTTTATGGCTGTCCATAGTGTTTGACATTTTTCACAGATGCTACTGAAGAAATGGGAACAACTTTTCTTTGCGACAGGCTGGTAGTAACAAAGTGCCGAAAGAAACCAAATGAAATACTTTCTTTGCCCAGTTGTCTGTCATGTAAAGATCCTCTACCGATGTGTTTCTTGTGTTAGGTGCTTTCTTGTTTACTTGAACTATTCATAGGTCAGTGATTTATTGGTTTGCCAGACAAAAAAAGAAAAAATACTCTGAAAATGTCCACATGACCTGAACTGAAAAACAATGAAAAAGCAGTCAGTGTCTCAAGAAAAACTTTGAAAAGAGTTTCCGAAAACTTGCAGAACTATTGTTAAAGACCAGAAGAAAGCCTGCTTCATTGTAATTTAAAAATAAAGAAATGAAGGGTTCAAGATGTTTGCCCATGACAGTATTACAAACAGTTCAAGTGAAACATTAGAGCTCATTTGCATGTTGCTTTTAAGGAAATGTAAGTCTCTTTTTTTTATCTGTGTTCTCTGGCCTGAACAACAAAGGAAAAATATAATCTACAGCATAAACTGTATGGTCATGTAATACTCTGTTTTTCTTAGTTTTTCTTTGTCATTAAGAAGATGGATTTGATTAATTATTCATTAGTAGTGCATATTTTTATATATTTAATTTATAGTATTGCATTTTTATGTTGTTGGTCATATACTGTGTGAAAGATGTTGATTGAACTATCTTAAAATGATCTTTTACCTCAGAAAATTATTGTAATTATTCTTGTTTGACTTGTTTGTGAACTTTTGTAAAATATTTGATTACACAGGTTAAAAAAGAGAATGAAAATAAAAGAAATAATCTTCCAAAATGGCCACATCTCTTAATTAAGGTCTATATTGTGTGTTATTTTTTTCCCTGGGTTGTTGGGTAATATAACTGCTTAACAAATTAAGCAGGCTAAGATAAAGTATTTCCTTACATCCACAGCTCTATCTGTGATCCACCCCCATGGTCTGGGCGTTTGGCTGCCTGTAATAAACTTACCTTCATTCATTTACCAGCAAGAAGATTGTTAAAACAACATATATTTTAATCTTTCACAGTGAGTCAGAGGTGGTACATTTGCGATGGCTCTGTTCTGTCCATGTGTTAGTCATTCTTGACATAGTGACCCTGTGAAAGCAATATGTATGTCTAAAAAGTGGAGCACCTAAATATAGCCACCACTGAGCAAAAGTGTTCTTAAAAAGTACCAAAAATACTGTGTTCTGATTTAGTTTTTCTTGTTTTATGCATATGGTGTATTGCATTACATCTCTTCATGTTACACCTCTAGTTAAAATAAGCAGCACTGTGGCTTCATAGTTTATCAGCAGTCAACAGCAGAGGGAGCCATCAACCTTCAACATCTTTTCTATTTTCCCAACCACTTTGTTATTGTTAAAGGCTATGCAAAGAAACACCCATCTTATTAACTCATATAGCCTAAATTTTCTCATATTAATTTATTTATGGTGACAATACAATCAGATAAACTGTGTGACTTTGAGAAATGTGGTCTTCAACACACAAAGCTGTGATTAACACCCTTTAACAGGGCCATTCTTTTTCAGTCCACACATTTAACACAGTCCAACAAATCAGAAGTGGAGATGTTTCTTTTTAAGCCCTGTAGATTAAGGTGAAGACAGAAATACCCCGCACTTCTTCTCACTTACTCTGTCCTTTCTTTCCCAGGCATTGAGTCCTAATAACCTAGTAAACTCTGTCACACAGCAAAATTCCTCACTTAGCCCAGCCAAGCAGACGGCATCTTTCAATACAAATCAGTCACATGACATGTCTGTAGCTTCAAGGCAGACATCACTGTTGTCGATTAAGTGCGTCGTCTTCAGTTATGTAACTTTAGCTGCTGTGCTGAGCTTATTTAAATAAATAAATAACAAGGCTACATCTGAAGAAAAAAAAAAAAGAAAACAAGAAAAATGGAATTTGCTCTGAATTCACTTTCCCCCATTCTACTTATAATCCTGGCAGCATGTTTTTATTTGATTTTATTTTACAACTGAGAAATGAGATCAGTCGAATTTTAGCACTTAGTGTTTGCAAAACAAGAATAAAAGCACCAAAGTGGGTCATGCCTCGTTGAATAAATATAAAAAAGTAATATCTGTCTATAAACCTTTGTTTTGATGTCTTAAAAAAAAAAAAAAAAAAAAAATCACTGCTACTAGTGTATAACAAGTTAAATGAAGTATTTAGTCTCAGCTTCTTTTACAGCAAGCTGTTTCAGGAAGTCAAAGCATTATGTTCTCTGTTTGCAGTTCATACTTATTTTGCAGAAGCCATGAAATTCCTTTGATAAAATAAGATAAAAGAAAGGGGTTTTGTCAGATTTGTATTGTCTGTTTTTCAGCAAATATCTTTTTCTTTTTCTAAATTCCATCTCCTGGTTCTCTTTCTGCTGTGCTCCTTAGGGGCCTAAAACTGTCCTCCCCCTCTGGTGCTATGCAACCTTTTGCTCACTCTACCATCCCAGCAGCATCTTCCTATCTACTCTCTATACTGAGGTTGAGTGTGTCGAATACAGTGAACACCCACATCCAGTTGTGATGGCTGCTGGGCATGTCATGTTCTCACCACGTTCTGCACACATCTTCCCAAGAACCTGGGTGACTCAGATGGATATCAGCCACTGTGGTGGAGATACTGTGCTGCAGCCTTCATATGGAGATCCATGCGTCTATATCCTCCAGGAGGAAGGCAGCTGTACCAACTTTAGAGAGTCTTGTTTTACACAAAAACCAACCCATGTGCAGTTAGTGTAATGTGCAATTAGTTCTTAGCACAGCACTGACACACAGTCAAGATAAACTGCAGAAAAATGTGACAAAACTTAGCCCATATTATTAATTAATGCCAAATACAGTTCCTGTAATCCATGTATTTATGTAACATCTCAAACACTTAGATCCAGTTTTTCTGGCTTTAAAGACAAACCATGGCATTGGTGAATAAAATGATAATAATGCTGCTATCTGGATTCCACAAACATGCAGAATAACGTTTGATAAAATTTATAAAAAATAACAAAAATAGACAGTTTCACTTACTTTGTTCTTTATCATATTTTAACATGGGGTAGAAACAAACAAGGGAAACTAAACAGTCATCATAACTTTTGAAACTGCAATGATAACATTGCAGTACCGTCTTGAACCAGCCTTAATTTCTTCATATATTCGCTGGAAAACAGGAAAAATGGTGCTGCAATTTGCCAAGAAATGTTCAAACATAAATGGAAATACAGTAAATAAGGCAACGCCCCCCTAAAAACAAACAACCAAACAAAAACAACAATAACAAAATAAAGATAAAAATTTTTTTTTTAACTTATCAAATACATGAATACTTTCCTCTGAAAATGCATAAGGAATCAGTTTAAAATAAATGAACAAGCAGCAGATATTCAAATAAAAACTTTGAAAGAGTTTCAGAAAGCCAGAAGAATTATTGCTCAAGATCATTTTAAAAGATTACATGAAAGCCTGGCTGAATGGAAACAATATATAAAGAAACAAGGGGAAGCTTAAGCATTTTGCACATCACTGTAATATAGTTCCAGCAGCTGAAGTGAAACAGTAGCTTTCAGCTGCAGTGGAATAATGCAAAGTCTTTTATTAATTGGTATGCTCTTTATGCTCAGTGTCAAAGAAAGAAAGAAAAAAATGGATTATAGAGGATGCAGGAAGAATAGGTTGTAAATTCAGGCAGTGCACGTTTATGATCACTGGTAAAAAAATTCTTCTGCAGCCTTTTCAAATGCCAGATTGTAGACTAATAGCTAATTTACACTCATAGCCCCACGGCAGGTGAGAAAGAGCAAAACAAAAACAAACAATAATACAAATGGTGACAGGAAACATGCATCTTCATCTTTGTCTTCATCTTGATCCTCATCGGTATTTTAAACAATGGCTTCAAATGGCAATATCATGACTCATAACTCTTTTCTTCAACCTTTTTCTTCAGTCCATTTTTTGTAGAACACAAGTGTATGCCTATTGCTTTTTTACACGTGTTTAAATTGTGCATAGACTGTCATCACTGACAGCTTACAAAAATCCCGTTTATCACACAGTTTATTCAAATAATTTTATTATTATTATTATTATTATATGTTTGCTTAAGCTAATAATCTTGTCCCCACCATTTGCTATTGTGACAATTAGAAAATGGAGTTCCCAGCTTTCAATGTGAAATTTATTTTGGATTAGTACTTGTGTGACTATTCTGGTGTTTGAAATAATTTAAAAACACCTGTGCTGAACAAAGAGCCCAGAAAAACTTTCACTGCCAGTGGGCAGCATTATGTATTAGAAGGTTAAGTAACTCACTGAGATAAAGTGGAAGCACAATTTCAGAACTATTATACCAACTACAGACTGGTTGGAAATAGACAATAGCAGTTTAATAAATGGCTGAAAATGCAAAGCGGCTAATTGATTAAATGATAGGCTTTTGGAAAAGAGTAAATGAGTAGATTCCAACTGCTTTCCTTCTAGCAGGGTGAAAGCGGCTGTTTCAGTCCTTTTTCTTATATTGGACATGACTTCTGACTGCATCCTGGGTAGGCGATAGGTGTGCATTAATTAACTATGGAAAATACACCATCCAGCCATTCATCCATCCCTCATCCATCATCCATCCATCCATCCATCCATCCATCCTGTAGTCCGTCCAGGGTGTCCTGGGTCTTCCCCGGGCCTCTTTCCAGTGGGACGAGCCCGGAACACCTCACCAGGGAGTCGTCCAGGAGGCATCCTAACCAGATGCCCGAGCCACCTCATCTGGCTCCTCTCGATGTGGAGGAGCAGCGGCTCTACTCTGAGCCCCTCCCAGATCACTGAGCTTCTCATCTTATCTCTAAGGGAGAGCCCGGCCACCCTGCGGAGAAAACTCATTTCGGCCGCTTGTATTCGCAATCTTGTTCTTTCGGTCACTATCCACAGCTCGTGACCATAGGTGAGGGTAGGAACGTAGATCGACCAGTAAATCGAGAGCTTTGCCTTTTGGCTCAGCTCCTTCTTCACCACGACAGACCGATGCAGAGTCCGCATCACTGCAGACGCTACACTGATCCGCCTGTTGATCTCCTGCTCCGTCCTTCCCTCACTCATGAACAAGACCCCGAGATACGTGAACTCCTCCACTTGGGGCAGGACTCTATTGCAGACCCGGAGAGAGCACACCACCCTTTTCCGGCTGAGGACCATGGTCTCGGATATGAAGGTGCTGATTCTCATCCCAGCCGCTTCACACTCGGCTGCAAATCGCTCCAGTGAGAGCTGAAGATCACGGCCCGATGAAGCCAACAGAACCACATCATCCGGAAAGAGCAGAGACCCAATCTTGAGGCCATCGAACCGGATCCCCTCAACACCTCGGCTGTGCCTAGAAATTCTGTCCATAAAGGTTATGAACAGAATCGGAGGCAGAGGGCAGCTTGGCGGAGTCCAACCGGCACTGGAAACAATTCTGATTTACTGCTGGCAATGTGGACCAAGACCCTCCAAGACCCTGAAGAGGGTGTAGAGTGTGGGTGTGTTGGTGGGATTGAGAAGGTCTTCGAAGTATTCCCTCCACCGCCTCACAACGTCCCAAGTCGAGGTCAGCAGTCCCCTATCCCCACTGTACACAGCATTGACGGAGCACTGCTTTCCCCTCCTGAGCCGCCGGATGGTGGACCAGAATCTCCTCGAAGCCGTCCAGAAGTCATTCTCTATGGCCTCTCCAAACTCCTCCCATGACCGCCAAAGTTGCGCTCCACTTAGTATGCCGATACCCATCAGCTGCCTCTGGAGTCCCACAGGCTAAAAAGGCCTGATAGGACTCCTTCTTCAGCTTGACGGCATCTCTTACTGCCGGTGTCCACCAACGAGTCCGGGGGTTGATCATCAAACTGTGGTCTAGAGTGTCCTGGTGCCAAGTGCACATGTGGGCACTCTTATGTCTGAACAAGGTGTTCATTAAGGACAGTCCATGACGAGCACAAAAGTCCAAGAAAAAAACACCACTTGGATTTAGATAAGGGGGAGCCATTCCTCCCAATCATGCCCCTCCAGGTCTCACTGTCATTGCCCACGTGAGCATTGAAGTCCCCCAGCAGAACGAGGGAGTCCCCGGAAGGAGTGTTCTCCAACACCCCCTCCAAGGACTCCAAAAAGGGTGGGTACTCTGAACTGCTGTTTGGTGCATAAGCACAAACGACAGTCAAGACCCATCCCCCCACAAGAAGGCGGAGGGAGGCTACCCTTTCGTCCACCAGTGTAAACCCCAACGTAAAGGCTCCAAATCAGGGGGCAATGAGCAAACCTTGGTCCTTGCTTTCTCATCATCATAGGGGTGATTTGGAAATTACACTTGTAAGTTAAATTTAAGTTATTAAATAAAGGACTTGAAAACTAAAAGAGGGATCATGAACAAGAGATGTACTACAGCCCTAATACTAGAACTACCAGGTTGATGCTTAAGCTGTGATCAGAGGTCATAAAGCAGGCCTGAGTGATTAAAAGAAATGAACATTGTTTTGGATATTTTTTTGGTTAATTCATCTCAGCAAATTTAATTTAAAAGATAGGTGTTCACAGATGGAAGCCCTCTTTTCTCTTTTATACATGCTTGAGCATTACAGTGGCAACCTCTCAACAAGGACACTTGCATCATATATACCACCACACAATGGATGACAACTAGGAGCTCGTTATGCTGAGGATCTTCCAATTTTTCTGCTGAAAAATGTAAGTCTACCTTCTGGCAATTTAGCATCCATCCCAGCATCTTCAGTTGATGAGCACAGTGGGGCATACACCTACACCTCTAAGGGAAGAAGCCCCCATTTATCTTTACTTCCGACATGTGCATTGTTGTGTCACCCCTCCCACCACTTGTACCAAGGCACCGACTCATTTATCAAAACAGAATATGTCCTCCAAGCTCCAAAATCCCCCCCGCCCCACTTACTGTTTTACACCAATGCAAATAGACGCCATTGTCTCACCCTGAGTGGAACAGATGAATGCAAAGACCTTGCGTGGAGACAAGGATAAGGCGACCCAACTGTGGATAAGGCCCAGAGCAACTTGCAAGCACACAAGTTGGACCAGACACGTTGAAACACAAACATAATGCATGCTGGTTGACTCTTTTCTTTGGCAAGCAGAACACATTTTTAATTTAAATACAGCAGTGTGGCTGGCAGGTTTTTTTACATATCTCCATTATGTCTGCTGAGATGAAAGCAAAGCTTTTTATTATCTGTGAGAAATTTTTAACTTTGTCACAGCAGTGATTTTCTCTTTTTTAAGCTGAAATCTGGGGCGAGGGACAATTGAAGTGGCCCCTTCTCTGGGATAAAGTGCTTGTTTGAATGGAAGACTGAACATGTGTGTGTGCTAATGCTACATTTCTGCGTGTGGTCAGATAACAAAAGTGGATGTGGGTGAATTGTTACTCTATTTGGGTTAGGGCCATCATTGAATAATAATTTGAGTGCATTAAAAATTCTACACAGTCCCAAAGATTGCATAGTATTTATAATATAAATGACAGAGATGTGTTACTTTTAAAAGTGAAAATCCAGGTATTCATTTTTTTTTCTTTTAAAGGCCTTTCTTGGAGCTTATTTCGTATTCTATCCGTCCTAAAAGAATGAGACCCAAGTTTTCCTGAAAATCTCAGGTGAAAAGGGGAAAGGAAGAGAAGAATGGTACAAAACCAGAAGCCAGGTGGGCTTCGGTTTGCTAATAACAGATAAAGTGGGAAAGCAGTGAATAAAATATGAGGTTGCTAGCAGGTGGGTAAAATGATGCAAAAGCAGTCAGGGTGGGATTGTCTGTATATCATTAAATATGGATGGGTCTCAAGAACTGAGGCTAAATGACAACATTCCCACAGATGTTCTGCTAAACACACAAATAATCATTTTCATGGCAAACACATCTACACCCACCTGCATGTCTGTTCACAGCAAAACACACAAGGTTTTTCTGTGGGAGAGGAGTATTTTGACCTCTATTTCCCATAAAAGCTCTTGCACATTTCTGTATATACACAAACAAATATATGCAGATATTGACATGGTTGCACATGAAACTAATGCATCAAGTTAGGAGAGAGAAAATATCCCCCTTATACACTTCTTATTTCCCAAAAAAACATGAACACACTGGGGCTGCAGCTCATCAGGTGAGAGCATATGGACCTCTGACAGTTTTGTCAGTGTTATCCCTAATATGCATACTAACTCAGTTTTTATTCCCCATGTTGACACCACTGGTGGAACATGATGGTTGCTGCACTTTTAAATCAAATGAACCATAGCTGGAGCTCACAAAAGGCAAGCGCACACATGAGCGTGCAAGAGAAATAGATAACACTACAATAAACAGAAGGAGCAACAGCTGTTTTGCATGGACCCGTAGAGTTCAGAGACAACCCTGTATAATGTCAGCAGTGTGTCAATGTGTCAAACTCAGAAGTTCTTTTTTTTATTATTGCTTTTCTAAGTTCATTTAACCAAAAACAGGAATTTGCTTTGGTGGCTTGAGGCAGTTTCTGTAATCATAAGCATACAAAAATTATAAGGATCAAATATTTAGAATAGAAATAGATAAAGTAAGAAAAAATACTAATAAAACAAACATCATGTACAGAAGATTAAAATATGTGATTTGCTTGAACAGAAATGAGCAGAATGAGCAAATTGTCATAGCTAGATGTGCAATGTTAGAGTAAGGTGACACATAAAAAAAGCTTACAAGCAGTTTATATGTACAACATGTTTGATGTATTACTCTAAAGCATAAATGAATTAGAGTGTAGGTGAGAGGTAAATTCAGCTTTTTCTTCTGCCCTTGTTGATATGAAGCCGACTGCTGATGGGGGAAAAGCTGTCTGTGGCATGAGGTTTGGGCCCAAAGCCTTCTGTCAGAGGGGAGAGAGTCTCAAACATTTGTGTCTGGGGTGAGGTGCAAATCTTTTCTGCATATTTAATCTCCTGGAAGTACACAGATCTAAGTCAAGGCAGCTCGAAGCCAGTCACATTCTCTGCAGAGCAAATGCTTAGCTGCATCCTGCCCTTGTCCTAGTCAGTGGCAGAAGCTGTGGCTCCTTCTTAAGGTCCTGTATGATGATGGTCCCCAGGAAGTGGAATTAAAAGTGTCAGCTATGGAGTCTCACAGGGCGATGGAGGCGTGTGGCTGGGCTCTTCCTCAAATCCACCGCCATTTCTGCTAGTTTTTACATTGTTAATCTCCAGATTGTACTGCACCTGTAGGAAGACTAATCCACATGAAACGGATGCAGGTGATGACGTATGTGAACATCAGAAGCTTGGTGGACTGGTGCAGCTGTTTGAGTATAAGGATTAAACAAAGGAAGAAGAATATAACCTGGAGGAAAGGAGACACTGATGGCCTGTGAGTTTCAAACATGCCTCCACAGCCGCAAGTGCTGTTTCCTGCCAGACAGAAAGTTAAGTGTTCCAGTTGCAGATGGAGTCAGGCATGCACAGCTGGGAGAACATTTCCTGAAGAAGAACTGGGATGATCATGCTGAAACCAAAACTGAGCCAAACTGAGCAGCCACACACATTATTTTTGTGAATGCAAACACCAAAACAAAAACACGTAACAGTCATATTTGTTATTTATTAGCATAGTATTTTTTGTATCTAATAAATATAAAAAAGGAACAGAGAATTTTGATTACAGTACATTCCATGTGCAGAGTAGCTAAGTCAAACCTACAGGAATTTAAAAGAAAAGAAATCTGCTGGATTAGAGTTCGGAACTTTTTCCAGGATTAAAATTGCATTGGCTGATACCAGCAAACAACATTGCTTTACCTTTTCTTTACAGCTTATTTTTTTACAGCCTAGATTACACTTCTGCATTCTTTTAGGTAAAAACCAAAAAAACAAACATCTGTTGCATTGATATATTCATAGAAATATAAACGCTTTTTATTTCCCTATTGTACTTGGGAATATTGCCTTGACTTTGAACAGCTGAGAAAATGGATCTCAGAGCTTGGAACCCTAGGTGATCATCAGGGAAATCGTTTACAATGTGGATCATAAACAAATTTAGTGTCTGTAGTATTGGCTCCAGGCCACTTTACAACAGAGGACACTACCTTATGGCTAAAATAACCCTGTTGTTAAAATTGAGCTGACATCTGATAAATATGCATCTGTAAAATGCCAGGTTCAGCCATTAAAATACCGAACCATGTTTTTTTCTTTTAAATAGATAGGTTTAATGGCAAGCTGGATCTCCACTGAGTGACATGCAGCATGTTAATGTGTGTCTACCAGCACTACTCAAAAGCTTGGAAAGACATGCAGAGAGAAAGAGGAAAGGTGTATGGAGAAAAACACTGGAAAAGAGAATTTGGGGGTCCCTGTGCTCAGTGTGACAGACAACAGCAAGGGTTGTGTTGCCTAAGGCATAACATGCCCTACCACCATTAGCTTCCTCCATCCTTCACCTCTACTTCCCTCGGGCTGGCAGTAAAGAGCACAATACGTCCCATTTCTCTCCTCACACTGTCCTGTGCTCCCACTTCAACCAGTCACGCACTGTTCCATGCTATCCAGAGCATCCAACATGGGTTGAGTGAACAAGGAAAGAAGAGTTGAATGGCAGAAGTATCACCCTCCATTATGGAAGAGTACTGTTCTACAAAGGATCCTTAAGATGGGAGGGGAATGTGGGAGGGGGTGGGGTGCCCTACCAATATAGCTACCTACCACCATACAGCTCCACAACTGACCCAAAATTTCTATATACCATTTTATAACACTTGGTTTCTATAAGGTAAAGATAATACACCTAAACCATCTGTACTTTTGTCATGCAAGTGGATTTTAATAGCGTGCCTTTAAAACAAAATGAAATGTCAGTTGTAAATGTCTTGCAATGATAGTCTATTATTAAGTTCAGGAATATATACCAAAAAAAAAAAAAATGTGCTGGAAAAACTCCTGTAGACTCCAGGAAAGTTCTAAGCGACGTCTGCTACAGACCCTGGTTTTGGCGGTTGTTGGCTCGCCCAAGTTCAGTTTGAGGAGAAGATCCAGAGATCTAGAGTGCCTCTCCTCTGTCCTGCGGAGGTGAACTGTGTTCCCCCAACTTGATGGAGCTCAAAGCTCTGTCTTCTTTGTGTGAAAAATCCGGTGAGCAGAGCGGCGGTGAATGCATAGGAGTCTTTGAGGTGACAGAGGATGGATGCAGTTGTAGGAATGATGTGTCAGGAGCGGGAAGTGGAGTTGAGCTGGGAATGGGAGGATACCCTGACTGGAGGTTCTGTGGTCTGTGTAGTATGGAGTCCAAGTGGCACATTGTACTCTGTTGCTGGGAGATTGTGAAAGAAGAGGAGGTTAACGGTATGAGTGGGTCTGTACAGATGGATTCAGACTTAGAGAAGGATGGTAAAGACTGGGGAGGGTTAGAGGGGTGCAGGTATGTGTGGTGTGCTGGAGAGTAGTGCATGGGACAGACCACTGCAGGTTGTGGAGCTGTGGACATGAAGGTCTCCATAAGATGGGCTATTCTCTTCATGACCTGTCCCAGCTCAGCCACATCCCTCTGGATGGTCCCCACCTGGAAAAATGAACATGTATTTTGTTATTCTGACTGGGGGATGGGCTACTTGAATAGACTTACAGGCTTTCCATTTCTTTTAATTATGCAAAAAGCAATGAACCACATTGAAGAAAAGATCAAACACAAGCAAAGTGGATACTCAACACAATTTTTAAAGATATGTATTTACTATAATTTTAATACTTCTGGTCAACATTTGAATCTTTGAAATATTTTGCACCTGTATGGAAGTTGTTCTTGGTGGCTGGACATTAAATGTGCTGATCATTTAAAAATGTAAAGCAATTTTATTTTGCTGTTCACTACTTTGTTTCTTTGCATCATAACTTCAGTTACTGCTGGTGAGAATGGTAATTTCCTACTGCTGCCTCGTGTCAAAAGCATTCAAATGATGAAATGCAGTGGTTTCATTTATTTGACTAAAAGCTAAAGGATTAAAGAGTCAGAAAATGAGCTTTTCTTCTCATTGAAATCAACTAATTCAAACAAGTATAGTACTTTAGTACCACGTTTAGGGGGGCTCAGTGTGGACTCATGTACTCTAATATTTAGAATGATTGTCATTGTATATTTATACTACAAAAATTATTTTTGTTAAAAGAATATCATGCTTATTGCGCTGTGTTTAATATATAAGCAAGCTATTTCTGAGTTTCATAATTCTTTAGAATAGTTCAGCATACATTCATTAGTGGTCTGTCACACTCAATATGCAACATCTGCAATAACCCAGCAAATAATTCAAGTTCCTTATGGGTGACATGTCTAAACCCCACAAGGAATTTGACGTATGACCTCTATTCCTATTTCTCCTACGTCCAAGCTAACTTTTGTGGTTATATAATAACATCAAGATTTTATCAGGAACAAAAGGCCCTTGGATTTACAGTACAATCAATTTGGTATTCTCAGGTCAGTCATTCTGTATCAAAAATATGTCTCCCATCTGATGTTTTTGGAAGAAACATCAAGCTGCCATCATCAAGCGTTACATTGAAGAGGTGGCTGGTGATTGGTTGCGCTCTGCACATGGCATGTCCACTGAGCCCTGCCAAAGTGCCATCTGTTTCTGCCAGTCAGAGCAGTCATGACCATTCATCTGGCTGATGACGCTCATCAGTGCAACTGGATGCACATCACCACTCAGCAGGGCACAAATTTCCAGGTGTGAAGGACTCCAGCCACAAGGTGATCAGGCTGAGTGCACAAGTATATTGTGATTGCAACCAACCAAATCAGGATGGTAGCTCCTGTTCTCTCTCTCAGTTTAATGGAAACACATTACAAGGCAAACATGGCAAGCAATGCAAAAGTGCATAACATTTGTGAAACTTCTAGATCTGTAATATTTTGTTTCCATACTTTCCATAAAGAAAAATTATTAATCCCCTTCTTTCACATTTCTCACATTTCTACCTTCCTTTTCTCCTGGGTCTAAACTCTCGATCTGATAAAAATAGAAAAGCTAAGAGTGGCAGGGCAGTCCAATCTGACACGGTGTCAACATGATTTTTGGGCTCCCACGTTCAAGATAACTGTCTGTGGACATGCTCAGGCAAAACAGTATCAATGGATGACTTGAACCAGCTTCAGCTCCAGCTACATACAATATAAACCAGGAATCACCAAGTCTGGACTTGACTCAAATCACTAAGTCATTAAGAGGCTTGTGCAGAACTTGACAACAAGCTGTTTAAGCACCATTTCATTTGAATCAGGAGTGTTGCAGCAGGGAAACATTTAAAACCTGCACAACCTTGGCCCAAGAGGTCCAGGTTGGTAATCCTTGCTATTGACCTTCAAAAGTTGACAATAGAACTTTACGTCCAAAGTGTCAGAATAATGTTAATGCTAATTGTGAGAGCTATTAAAAAAAAAAAAAACCCAATGGGGGGAGAAGGAGTAGCACTAAGTAGCCTGAACAAAAACACATTTCCACATTTGAAACACTTGACAGAGGGGCATGTTTGCCATTGTAATGCATCACCTGAATAAGGAGACCAAATACTATAGCTCTGAAAGCAAAATGTTTTCCAATTATTGTTTGGCCTCTAATATTGGCCACTCAGATATTTGAACCTCCTATGTCATATTTCTCCATATTTGTTAATGTTGTGCCAGTGGGTGACAAGTGCCTGTGACAATGGAGTCTACGCCATTATGGATATATTAAATGCCTTTGACTTTATGTAACAAACAGTTTTAGGGGAATATTTGCACTTTGTTAATTAGATTTAGGTCATACACAAATCATTCCGGAGCCCCACAATTTTCCAGCTTACAGACTGAACAGAAAAAATGATAAATGCTTCAAGTTTACTTTCATATTCAGTTTAAAGTTATTTGCATTTATTATATAGACCACTGTTCATTATCAAAAGTGGGTCACTACTGCTGAGCATGCAAGTGTGTGTGCCACTCAGCAAGTGTTATGTGTATCCTCTTCCTGTAATTATGGGTGAAATGACTGAAGAGGAGCCACTCTCATTGTCCCAGCTCTCCTGTGTAGGTGTATGTTATATTTCTTCGACATATAGAGGTCAAGCTTCTCTTCAGTCCTATTAATACCTTCGTCATCTTCCACTAGAACACACCCCTGTTCCCAGCCTTTCCATCTTCTGTGGTGATCGGTGTGGTTGGGTTCAAGTCAAAGAGCAAAAGCAGGAGGTCACAGAGCAAAGCCGAGCTGCTTTACACACACAACCACAAAACTGGTTTTTCATTACAATGTGGGCAGGTTAGTGTGGTTGCAGCCAGAATAAGAATGGCTATATAACAGTGAAAATTGCCAATTTGTGTTTTGTTGTTAAATGGTATGGTTGCATGCGAACCAAGATAAATAAAAGAAAGAAAACAGAGCCATTAGTTTGCTGATTTTGATTAAAAAGCCTTGGTGCCATCGTTTTTTTTTTTTGTGTGTGTGTGTGTGTGTGTGTGTTTTGGTTTTACCAGGGATATTTAGTTGGCTGTATGCATGTCACACCAAATGGGCTAATGTCACTACAAATTGAAAAAAAAAAATTGGGATCTTCTTCCAGTTAAATACATTTGAAATCATGTTGTATGCGACACAGAACATACAATGCCCTTATCAGTCATGTTGTCGTTTGGTGTGTGTGTGTGTGTGTGTGTGTGTGTGTGTGTGTGTGTGTGTGTGTGTGTGTGTGTGTGTGTGTGCATGGTTCAGACAGGGCTCAAATCAAACACTCCTTTTCATCCCCTGTAGCGATCTGGTGAGGTTGGATCCAAGTGTGGATTAATAACCAAACTACCATGCTGAGGGACTTCCTGTCAAACATTGGTAACCCACAGAGACAAAGGGAGTACAACAGAGCAAAGGAGTTTAGGTGTGAATGTGATGTGTCATTGTCTTTCACCATCCTCTCTTTTATTTGTTCTTTTTTTTTGTTTTGTTTTTGTTTTTACTTCTTCCTTCTGTCAAGAGAAGAAAAGTCAAAGGGTTTAATAGCTACACATTTTTTCTTTTGTTTGATATTTTTCTATGTTTGCGTCTCTCTTTTTTCTCTGTTGAACAGTCAACTCATCTCATGACACACGCTGAAGCTTAGCAGGGGGAAGCAAACACTCCTCCTCACCTGCCAAAAATCTAATGCCAATTCAGCCATCCGCCAATCAAACCATAAGGTGCAGCATGAGAGTCTGTGTGTGTATATATACACATGAATAGTGTTATACAAACTAATAGATGGTTTGAAGTAAGATGAATAAAAATCCAGAGCATATCAACTATAAACAACAGTCATGTGAGAAATTTCCACAGATGGCTTTCTGTCTGTGAAGAGTTAAAGAGCTAATTTATTGTTTTATTCTCTTTTCTTGGTTCATTACTTCTCTCATTCTTTCATCTGTCTTATGCCTGACATGCTGATACAGCCATATGGCTTGTGCTTATTTAAGCCCACCTGTCTGTCTCTCTGTGTCACCACACACACACACACACAAACTCACACTCACTCATGTTTCCATTGTTTCAGACAACATTAGATTGGCATACACTTATTTCCAGAAGTCTTACTGTTACGCTCTTCAATTCAATACTTGCTCCTAATCCTCATCTTAAACCAAACCTTCAACCTCGATTTGCAATAAAAAGGAACACACGCATGACTCCATAATGAACACACTCACACAAATGCCTACCTGCTGGCCGAGGTGTTGGCATTGTTCTCTGGTCTCCTCAAGTGTAGCTGCTAGTTCTTCTGTGCGGATGTGAAGCATATCTGTGACATATTAAGAGGTTATAAATCACTTCAAGCACCACAAAGTACAAATCTTTTCCCCCAAAGTTACAATGTGACGGCTCTTGATGAATTCTGTGGGCACTGAAGTATATTAATCAGCCTCATTACTCTCAAGCACTGCAGGGTTTTGGATGTGAACATTTTTCACAGGGATTGCAAATGTTATAAGAAATAAAGTGTGCAAGATGTATCATGAGAGGACCTTTAGTGGATAGTGACGTACTGGTTGGTCCACTGACAGGACAACCTTGGACGGTAGAGAAGGAGGTCTGGGTACTCTCTGTCACCTCACTGTCTTCAGTACCATCTACTATCCTGCACAGACAGAAATATTTGTGTTATTGTATGCAACAAAGCAAGGAAATAAAATAAAAAGGAATCTAGCCATCTAATCATTATCCCACCCCCACATAATGCAAAATGTCATAATACATGATATAATTTTGTACTAATAAATTAGTAATTACATTTCTGCTGACAGACTGTCCTAAACTTTACACTCTGGAACTTGAATGTTGTCATGGTTTTACTAGAGAACCTGGACAGTTTGGTCAAGCTTTTTACACAGTTAGAGGAAATGACTGATGCCTCTCAAGTGTGGATTTCTTTGAACTGCCATTTCTTTTTGAGCAGATGGTCTTTTTTCTTATAGTATCAATGGAAAGGTTTTGCACCCTTTTGACTTTCTGCATTTTATATTTCAGATTCATCTTAAAAACAATTTTTTTTTTTTCCTGATCAATCTACACAGTGCAGAAATGAAGGAGGCAGTAAGAAATGGCTGACACAATGTCTGACTTTCTAGCAGCTGGAAAAAATTTGACAGTTTTTTCACTGCAATCCAAGAAGGAAAGGGAGAAATTCAAGAAGTAGTACATATAAGAAGCCTTGAGTACAAGCTTCAGTATTGAGGTGAGCACAGCATATTCACACACAAGCAGAGATTGTTTTCATTGTAAGAGCTGAGTTTTGAAGGAGAGCAGGAAAACATCTAAGTGAGACAATGAAAAAAATTTCAAACTGAAAAACTAAGCTCTTAATTAAATCAGTGTACCACCATACTCGTGGGTTTTTTTTCTTCTTAAGGGACTGTTAGACAAGAGAAATATACATGCAGGAAGATGTAGAGCAATCCCGAATAAACACTCTTTGCCAAAGGATGCACATTTTCTTAGGATTGAACAAAGGTTTACATTTGAACAGAATGATTCAAGGCTTACTCGCAAGAAAACAGTTCAAGAAACTGACCCAAGTAAAATGTGATACTGAACAGAGTAGAGCACCACTAAAGAAACCCTAAAAATAGCAGTGCACCAATTACATCTGTAAGAATGGGAGAAACTTCCAAAGTGGCAGTTTGCCAATCATCTATAATCATTCCAATGCACTGCTTGAAGGGTCTGAATACTCGGCATATTGTTTAGACGTTGAAGTAGACTATAAAGACAGTTCTTTTGGCTTATTGTGAAGAACTGTGTAGACTAAAAAGAGAAAAAAATAATAGATGCAAGTTGGACAACTTTCTGCCAACACTTGAGATTCTCTTTACATCTTTGTTGAAAAAGGAAAAAAAAACTTTGGATAATATGTTCAAACTGAAAAAGCAAAAACACAGAAGTTAATAAACAAACATGCCCACTCAAACCATTAATTCAGCGGCAATTAAACTTGGTTTTTTTGTAAAATATGTTGACAAACATGCAAAAAAGATCCTTACAAACTCAAATGCAAATTTTAAGATAATTCGTTCAAGCAACTGCATATAATTCAAGTTATAGGAAAACTGAGCTGCCACAATACCCAGAATCTCTGCAGGATTAGTGCTAAAGCACACAAAAATACTGCACCAAGCGATAAATGGTAGTGGTAGCTTCATCCTCTGACTGTTGTCCTTTTTTCTTTTAGATATGCATGTTGGAGGCTACAATAATTCCAGACCAGATAAAGAACAATTAAAAGAAAACACTAAGAAAGCCTAAAAATACTAAAGATATTAATTTCCATGATATATGTCCATAAATGTTATTTTAATATAGAGTTGTAAATCTAAGGACAGGGCACTATTAGAGTAGCTCAATTTAATTGCTGTTAAATTATATGAGAATTCACCTTCCTACTTATACCTTTAAAGTTTACATATTAACATATTAAATATTCTTGGTTTAATATGTGCACAAACTAAAACAACTCCATTATGCAGTTTAATACAAATTGAAGGTTTTACTCCACATTATAATCAGCTGCTATTTTCTTCTTCCAACACTTATCGTAAACATAAATCAGGTTTTTATGCATTTGTTGATCCTCTATACTTGACTGTCACACACTAAACCATTGTTAAAGCAAGGATGCTCTAACCTTTATTTAACTGTTCTACACAATATTAAAATGTTTGCCAGTTCTGACCCAGATGATTTAACACTACTTTTTATCACATGGTATCTAAAAAATGATGAAAACAGACATTAAATCGTTTCATGGAGACACAAAACAGTACAGTTAAAGTATCAGATCCATGGCGATTAACTCACCTGGGACTGAGGTTGAAAGGGTCCAAAGTAGTGAGTGTAATTTCTTGGATTGTCCTCTGAGATCCACTTGAAGTCTCTACCAAGGTCTTCTGGCTGGGTTTGCCAAGTGGAGATTTCCCACCAGCTTCCCTGAGGTTCACTGCTCGTTTCTGCTCCGACAACATGTACACAGACATGGCCTCATCAAGATCCTGGTCTTCTGTATCCCTCTCTGGTTCGTCCTGCGCCTCAGTAATGGAGAGCTGACCCTGAACCACTTGCCCATTCCTTCTCACTACCGACTAAAAAAAAAAAAAAAAAAAAAAAAAATCAAGCGCACGGACACTAATAAAGACTTTTGGGATTATACAAGCAGAGGATCAACATGACATTAACTTCCATTTAAGTAAATGTGCCTCTTCTACGAGGAAACTTGTAATGCTTAATTTTCTGTGACACACTAAATGTTTCTATAATATTTTGTGTTGCTTCCTCTGAAGATGCTGTAGCTGAGCTCTGCTCAAAATGACCTTAACTAACACAATGACTTTTTTCCACACATCAAAATAAACCCATGTCTTGTGAATGTCATGCTGGCTTTAGGACCCCACCAAGATGCCTCACATCAACAAAGCTGTAAAGGCAACAAACTACAGTACAACTATTTACAATTAACTATTATAAATACATTGGTCAAAGAACTGCATAATGGTGCTGCTAAACTGCTTAGCATTGATCAACTGCTAAAGGATGACACATTCTGGTAATAACAGTAATAAGATCCACATTCACCTATTGATCAGGGGCAGCTGGTCTATGACCCATCTGTTGCAGACAAAAATACCACCAGTGTAAAGTTAATGGCTCATAATGATGAATTGATTCTGTTGTAAAATATCTGAACAGCTTGACAGCATGCAGAGCTGTTCATCACCCTCCATTCTGCTGGCCTCATGATTAAATGATTGCAACTAATTTTGTGAAGAATTTAACTTTTTATTCACCCAAGTTCCTCATTAATTAATTAAGTCTAAAAGAGTGATAGTGTTCATTATTATTGATAGCGGTCTTCTACAGAGTAACCAACACTGTTCACTCAATAGAAAAATTGCCTTGTACTTTAAAGCTCATTTGAATTTAATGTTTTTTTTTACAGTGAGCTGACATATCATCGATGAGTATCAGTAATTAAAGTGAAGTTATCATGAGTTTTTTGCATTAATGGGACCTGTCTAAAAGCAGAGGCAATGACTTTAGGATATATAAGTAATCACTTAGTGAGTGTGGCTGCAAATCGGCACCTGAGTCTCTAGAGTTGTTGTTGGCAGTCTGGCCTTGACCTAAAAGATAAGAAGAAAGGAAATACACATTAAATCAACTGCAGGAAAAGCAATCATCATGTTACCTATCTTTTCTCAGCTTTAATTTACAGAGAAACAATTTCACAAGGGTCGACCGTTTATTTTGGTCTAAATTCAACACAGAACTATAAAAAGTAACTGCATTGCTTACAATGAGGAAGTAAAAGAATATTATTCATCATAATATATTGATACTGTTAGGTTAAGCTATATACAGCACAGTGATGGGCACATAGTGTCGAGCAAGCTCAACATTTCAACCTAAACAAGTTTCCATCCTTAGCTGCCTTCACCCATCTTCATTTAAACTCTGCTCTGGCCTGGGATTTGGGCTGCCTCTCTGCACATTAGCTTCATCTAAAAGCCCTGTGGCATGTGCATGTGTATGTGTGTGCATGGGCACAAGGGCCAGTGGAGTGTATATAAGAGAAGCAGAAAGACCTGAATGTAATGTCACCAGCACAGCCTCTCCAAGTGCCCTGGCTATTTTATCATTTGGCCCTCCATCTTGCTCTAACACACAGACACACACCCTGTAGCAACTCTTATTAGGACATCGTTCTGGCTCTTATTCATTATAGACAGCCTAAACCTGAAGTCACTAACAAGCAGACAGCGGTTCGGATCCGGACCCAGAACTTGTCCCACATGGACCCGGAGTTGAAATACGCCCCTACCCACATACACGTTCAACTTCACGTTTCAGAGCAACAGTGACAATGCTCACAAATAAATGTGATGAAATGTATATAATAAAGCGTAGAAAGGAGAGTGTATTGGAGGACTCATCATGCAGCCCCTCTAAAAACCTTCTCATCTGTGAGGGTGATGGATCAGTTTCAGTGTCTCATAACAACATGAGGTGGAGAAAGGTTTTATTTGTTGTGGATCCTACCCCAGGTCTGTTTGAGACGAGTCATGTATGTCTCATTTTGTTTAAAGTTTTAAAATTTACTTGATTCAATATCATTATGATCTTCCAGACCTTGGCTCCAAAAGTTTTTGTCAAACTGGACCTCGATTCATTTTAGTTAAATACCCCTGGCCTAACCGACCTCCAACCCTAACCTCTACTAGAACTGGTTGATGTCTGAACCTAACCTCCTCCTAAACTCAATTTACATCTTTTACCTAACCCTTTACCAGGACCCCACAGATGACATTAACTTTGGTTGATGTTAGGTTGATGTTAATACCAGTACATATCCCAGATAGGTAAGTACAACAAGTACACACTCACAAGCACACTTTTTGTATCTTAAAGCTATTCCCTTCTTCCTTCTTGGGTCACCCCAATTCAAATTCTTGCTCCATAAAAAACCTATTTTCTTTTTTCTTTTTGAACCTGTCAATAATGATCATAAATTATTGCAGCACTATGACTCATTATTCGGAGAAATTACCAAGTCTAAATTAATTGGTACTTTTGCAGTACTTTTTGGGTTTATTAACATACACTTCAATAATTTCCAATGTATGTGGTGCAAAAATGAAAAACAACCAGGAACTTGTATAAATAATAAAGGTAAATTAATAAGAAGAAACCAATATTACTTACTTACTTTTTTTTTATATAAAACTATCCTAACATAATATTCCTACATAATATGGGAATGTAAAATCTAAATGAAGATCTAGGTACAATTCTCCCACGTTTTATATAGATCTGTGCTAACTGTCCACATTAGTTATGTGTGGGTACATGGGCTCAAAATGAACACCACTGTGGGCCCACTTTGGTTGACCATATAGGTGTCGTAGGGCAGCTGGCTAGGCTGGAAATCTCTTTTACCCTTGTTTGCTTTCACTTGCAGGTGGAATGCTGGGTGGTTTGTCCTGCTGGGTTTTGTAATTGGGTGGTGGCTCAGCTGCTCCAGCCATTATCTACACATATGCCTGGCATCTGGTAATCAGGTGCTGCATTTATCTGGATGGAGACTGCAGCAGTTCCCTACCAGATAGTCGTTGCTGCTACACTACCTGAAGACTGCTCCAGTAGAGCTGCCTCCCTCCTGGAGTTTCAGTGTGTCACCTCAGAACCTCCAGTCGGACCTGCCCGCCCACTCTCCACCTGTTTACACCTGTCCCTGAACATTTGTCAGCTGCTCCCATAGCCTACTGCCTTACAGATCATGCTTCCTAAGAACCCAAAACCAAGTGAGATAGTGAGCTCCTCCACCTTCTGCTCCACTGAACTAGCCTGCTTGTCACCACAATAAATCAACCTTTTTTAACTGTTTTTAACTGTTCTCTACAGCTGCCTTTTGGCTACGGCTGCTTTTGCATTTTATTAGCCATATAGGACACACAAACAAATGTTGATAGGGCAATGAGCTTTTTAAAAACATTCTGTTTAGGATTGGGTAAATTCTTAGAGAAGTCCATATTTATGCACAAATACGCTTTGGATAGACTCACATGTGTCTCGTGTCCCTCCCTCAGGTTGTATGTGAGATCCTGCTGGATATCCTGGACAAAGTGGTGAGAGTACTCAGGGTAGAGGTCTAACACCTCATAGAGGCCTTTCAGATTGATACACTGCAGGTCACAGTAGGTCAGGGCTTTCACATCAGCGTTGGTCTTTATTACCCGGTTATCCAAAGACAGATTTGCTCCAATTAGGTCACCTTTACCTGTTTAGAGAGAGATAGAAAAGATGGGTTACAAAAGGGCCCATCGCACAAGTCTTTCACATTGCTAAAAGGGACTGAAGATGCAGAGTCTGTAGTCTCTTATAGAGTTTCACATCTTCCATCCATTGATGGATTTTGAGAGAGTACTCAGGTAGAAGGGTGTAAGAGCTTTGAAGCAGAATAATGCTGAAACATAATGAAGACCTCTTAACTATTTAAGTCTGCTGTACAGATATATGGGGAACACTAGGGAGTAAGATATTCAAAATATGTCTTACAAAATGAATAAATGGATTCTAGCTCATATATTAGTGTTTTCCTAGTAGAGAATAAAGGCCAGATAAAAATAAAGCATGCATAGATTATACATACTTTATATATCCTTTTTATAGAGCAGAACAACTGTTTTATGTGTCTTTTCAAGAAAATATTATATTGCATATGCTACGGAAAGAGACAACATAGTCAAAATGAGACACAGAAGTGATGTAAAGAACTGGACATACAGTACATGAAAATGATCAAATGAACAAGTCTGAATAGTAAGGGAGAAATACAAAATGATGAAAATGAGAAACAAAAGATCCAAGAAGACATGCAAGATGCCCACAAAGATACACAAACAGGCAAAAAAAGACAAAAATGACCAATATGAGACATATAAAGCCATAAATGGGACATAATAATGGGACGAATAAAAAGATTAAACATAAAGCTAACAGAAATTGTATGCAAAACATTTAAATTTAATAATTTACAATCATTTACTCCTTGTAGCTCTTTTCAACACTTAAAGGGCATCAAACAGCAGAAAGTAAAGAAAGTACAAATATACATTTCTGGCATTCAAAAACAAAACAAAAACAAATCAGTGACCAATATAACCACCTTTCTTTGAGAGGACACTCAAAAGCCTGCCATCCATAGATTCTGTCAGTGTCTTGATCTGTTCATGATCAACATTGCGTGCAGCAGCAACCACAGCCTCCCAGACACTGTTCAGAGAGGTGTACTGTTTCCCTCCCTGTAGATCTCACATTTGATGAGGGACCACAGGTTCTCTATGGGGTTAAGATCAGGTGAACAAGGAGGCCATGTCATTATTTTTTCTTTTTTTAGACCTTTTCTGGCCAGCCACGCAGTGGAGTACTTGGATGCGGGTGATGGAGCATTGTCCTGCATGAAAATCATGTTTTTCTTGAACGATGCTGACTTCTTCCTGTACCACTGCTTGAAGAAGGTGTCTTCCAGAAACTGGCAGTAGGACTGGGAGTTGAGCTTAACTCCATCCTCAACCCGAAAAGGTCCCACAAGCTCATCTTTGATGATACCAGCCCATACCAGTACCCCACCTCCACCTTGCTGGCATTTGAGTCAGAGTGGAGCTCTCTGCCCTGTACTGATCCAGCCACGGGCCCATCCATCTGGCCCATCAAGACTGACTCTCATTTCATGAGTCCATAAAACCTTAGAAAAATCAGTCTTATGATATTTCTTGG
The DNA here is from genome assembly GCF_017639745.1 of Melanotaenia boesemani. Taxonomy (NCBI): domain Eukaryota; kingdom Metazoa; phylum Chordata; class Actinopteri; order Atheriniformes; family Melanotaeniidae; genus Melanotaenia; species Melanotaenia boesemani. The sequence continues at coordinate 13,113,382 of NC_055698.1, read as the reverse complement.
CCCAGTCTTGACGTTTTATCTTGTGTGTCTTGTTCAGTGGTGGTCGTTTTTCTTCCTTACCTTGGCCATGTCCCTGAGTATTGCACACCTTGTGCTTCTTGGCACTCCAATGATGTTGCAGCTCTGAAATATGACAAAACTGGTGGCCAATGGCATCTTGGCAGCTTCACACTTGATTTTCCTTAGTTCATGGGCAGTTATTTTGCGCCTTGTTTTTTCAGCACGCTTCTTGCGACCCTGTTGACTATTTTGAATGAAATGCTTGATTGTTCGATGATCACGCCTCAAAAGCTTGGCAATTTTAAGAGTGCTGCATCCTTCTGCAAGACATCTCACTATTTTTTACTTTTCAGAGTCAAATTTCTCTTCTGACCCATTTTGCCAAAGGAATGGAAGTTGCCTAATAATTATGCACACCTGATATAGAGTGTTGATGTCATTAGACCACACCCTTCTCATTACAGAGATGCACATCACCTGATATGCTTAATTGGTAGTAGGCTTTCAAGCCTGTACCGGTTGGAGTAGAACAACATGCATAAAGAGGATGATGTGATCAAAATACTCATTTGCCTAATAATTCTGCACACACTGTACTTAAACCCCTTGTGAATTATCTGTCAGATGATGCGTAAATTCAAATACTTAGAGTACAACTGGTCATCTGGGAAGCAAGTTACTATTTAGATTAAACAGATGAAGCTTGAGATGCTACAGTCACTAACAGCTAACAGAATATTACTGTCTCTGCTGTTAATAATTATTAGTTACAAAGCACAATTATTCTAATTGCTTTTATGTTTTATATTTTGATGGAAGTGTCCATGACACTTAAATACAGGGTGAAGCTAAATATCACATTAGTGTTAATGTTCCATAAGGTGGTAAATTATTTATTATAGTCATTGTGAACTGTGAATGAGGCTAAATTACACTGACAGAGCTGAAGTCGTGACTGTCCCTATGCTTCCCTTCTTTGCCACTGTCTATCAGTTCATTCTTTGTTACTTTAATCATGTTAACTTATCATTGTTTCTATTTCTTGACTGCCTCCATTTTTTTACTTGTCCGGTCCAGCATTGTAGCAAACAGAATGATAGTCTAGCTGCTGTGTTGTGCCGAACAAATTTGCTCTGCCAAGATGAGCTTTTATGGGCTCCTCTTGGTAATCTCTTTTTTAAACTTCTTTATTTGTTTAAATATATTGTTTTATCTTATTTATTTGGTGTTATGAAATTTATGTAATCTTGCTGTACCTGACCAGGGAGGACAGAAGAAAAAAGAACAGAGGACAATAATGGACAGAAGGAAAGTGGAACAAAAGGAAGAAGATACAGTAGACAGTGGCAACAACCCTTCAATCCAGCTTAACACCAGACAACCAATTGCTACACCTGCACAGAAACACAACAGAGAACTTCTTACAGCTTTTACAAGTAAACTAAGCTGACAATCATTAGGAGCTCCTAAAAATAACCAAGACAACAACAAGAAGATGTATCACAACAACAACCAAAGTACCAAAGACACACACCAAAAGGTGAGCAGAGATGAGCGTGATCGTGCAAATATGACCACGTCTCCATGGAGGCTAGAGGCAGACCTGGGCCATCAGCAGCGATCCCAGAGCACAAACCCAAGCCACCCCACCACGAAGACCACCCCGGACCCACCCCGAGGGCGGCAGAGGAAGGCCCCAGCTAGAACATCCCCCCACAACCCCCCCCACCCCCCCACCCCCGCAGCCATGGGGCACAAGATGAAGATCAAGACCCAGAAGAGCGAAGGGCCCCAAGCCCCAAGAGCCCAGAAGGACCAGGCCAGCCCAGACAGCCACCCGGTATGGGCCCCAATGTTCCAGCAGCCCCCTTCACCTCCCCTAAGTGTTACTTTCTATATCCCTGTCTTCCTCTTTCTTCAGTTTTTATTTGCTTTTAATTGCTCTTTACTTCCTTACTTTATCTTACCAGACCTCATATCAACTGTATTTCATTTCACTCACTTAGTATTTCTCACCCTCTCCTCTTATCCCTTCCATAACGGTTCACCATTAATTTCCATCATCCCTTTGCACATTATTCTACCTCCTTCCTGGCCTCCCTTAGTTCATCCCCCCTCACTTTTTGTTTGAGTTTTTTTTTTTTTCAGATATGCTTCTGTACACATTCTGTCCTCCTTTACAAAGAAACACTCTCCTCATTCACCCTGTTAATGCCTAATATCATGGCCTCTCTTGTTTTCATTCTTCCTCTATTATGGTGTACTGATGTGGTGCTACACACTTGTGTTTAGACAGACAAAGAGATGAAGAGAAACACATGGAGAGAAAAGGAAATGAACAGAGACTGAGGAGCAAAACATTCAATGTCAGTCTATCTCTACACAGTCAGCAAGCAAGCAGAGAGATCATGCACACCGCCTGTCAAGCCCACACACACACGTATGCACCCACACACACACAAACATATGCCATTCTGTGCAGCAATAAACAGTTCCACCTACCTGATTCACATAAATGACCAAACACATACAATTTTTTTCCCACAGGAGCATGTACATTCAGATGTTGAGACAAACAGGTAAACACACAAGAACACACACAAATGAACAAACCAAAGATTGGCAAGAATTAACGAATGCTGAGAGAAAGTTATAAACAGAATTTCAGAGTTCCAGTTTCTTTGTAGGTCTGTGACATGTAGGTTGTAGAGCAAAAGCCAAAAAAGTCACTTAAGACAAGAGGTTGTGTCACAGCAGATGTGTGTGGATGGGAATCTTAATTCCGTAAGTTTGCATCTCATTTTAGATTTATTCTGCACAAAGACACAATATTTGTTGTTTTTTTTTTGTTGTTGTTGTTGTTGTTTGTATAGTTTTTTTTCCATTCCAAAATTCTCTTTCAATTTTGTTGCATCAGAAAATTCTTCAGCATGCTTAAGCATTTATACGTTAGTGTAAATGTACAGAATAAAAGTTGTGTGTTGAAAATGAATAATGGATTGTAAACAAAGTCACAATTTTCTCATAGATTAACAATTCATATTAGCTTATAAGTGTGTAGTGGCTGAACAACACACAGCAACATTGCTTGGAAGAAACAGAAAATACCAGTTTTTTATATGTTTAAAGTTAATTACCAGTCAGTTTAATACTTATTAAAACTTAATTTTACTGCAGAAGTTTACTGGCCTGTCAGTTTTACAGTATCGTCACCTTTATTCTCGTCATTCAGGGCGACTGTGTTCCATGGGCACGCAGTTCGCCAGCTTTGGCTTTAAGACTCTTCTGTGTGGTATCCCTGTGTGGGTTTGTTGTTGAACTGGCTGTAGAATTTGTAAGAGCTTTTCTTTTTGACAGACATTGTGGTTTACAGAAAAGACTATTCCTAATTTCACTTTGCGTTTGTAGAGGATATTTGGTTTATAGGAGGTTTTTGTGTTTTAGAACCCGGTACTTGTATTTTGTTTGTAGGAAATTGTATTTATTTAATAAATACTTTTATTTATACCATTTTGAGGACGTCCGGTCAGTTTTGTTATTGACCCTCATCCCCTGGACTAAAAGGGGGTTATAACACTGTTTCAATAGAAAGTAATGAGATGTTTCAAAATTATCTTGTAGTTTTGTTTTACTTTAAAACAAAACTTTCCACACGTCCATGTGATTTCTGTCCCAACTTTCCTGTGTCTCATATAGTCCGCTTCAAATTATCAGTTCACATGAGCTCCTTGCATTTACTTTCTATGTGTAATGTCTTTCTTCAGTATTCGGTACTACTTTTTTTTTTTTTTTTTTTTTTTTTTTTTTATTATTATTACTATTGTTATTATTATGGTAATAGTTTTGGAAACCTTTTTATTATGCTTTTAATCTAATCTGGTTTCATTCATTGTGTTTCTTAAAGGCCAACTTGGATCTTTGTAAGTTTACTCATAGTGGTTTTATTTGCCTTGTTGAACTTTTGCTTTGTTGTATTTAAAGTTCAATCAAATGTTGGTAAAAAAAATTGTAAGATTCTAGTAAGCTGCCTCCTGTTTTCTGTATATGGATCATGTCTTCCTATAAATCCAAAAATATGCAATTTTTTCTTTAAGTTATTTTGTCCACTAATGGCCTTTATTTGAAAATAGCTTGTGATTAAAATGGTCAGAAAGTGAGAGGGGGGTGAGATGCAGCATGAAGTGTTCCATTCTGGGACTTGAGCCCAGCAAGGCTGCATCAAGGAGCTTAACCCCCTGACTCAACCAACCCGTAGTAAAATATTGATTAGCATTCTATTACTACTTATTGCACATACCTTTCTTCATTTTGTTTCAATTGCAGCTTTGGGAAATGCTTGGAGATCTTTTTCCTCAGTTAAAAATAAAACACTTTGTACTTTAACGTTTTTGTTTCAATTATCTAATTAATAGATATCCAACTATTGATATAGATCCTGCAAGTGTTAGGTTATTCTTTTTCCCTAATTTTAGCAAATCAAACACATAAATCATTACTTGAATCTGCAAATGAAAACAAACGAAATTTGGTTCTGGGTGCTGTACAAAAGACTGACCTCTACAAGTCACTGCTAAACTGGCTAAGACGAAGATGAAACTAAAACTACCAAACTCAAGACAGATTCAGTTTGACTGAATAACATGGCTATGGAATATGTGACCATACTCAGCTGGACTTTATATCAGCTTGATTGGGAATGATTTAACATGTGTAAACTCAGACAGTCATGAAGTAAATGAACGACTGGTAAATATATACTTTACTATGCAGAAACAAGCTTTTATTTGTTTCAACATCTTCCTGTCTGCTCTGCTCATCTTCACTGACCTAATCAAGGAATATTTTTCAAAATAACAAGAAAAAATACTGTGAATATAGCAGCTTGGGAAATGAAGAATAGAGCTCCCTCATTTGTATGCTAAGCCAGATAAGCCCTTCTTCGACAGTTATTTGTAAAACATACCACTGAAAAAACTGCATCTAACTAGAGTTCGTTTTATGGGAGCTTAAGTAACAACAGACTGTAAGAATGAGCTACTGCCTTCAGAACACTATAATGGTCCTCCCTTTTCTTTTCTAAACAATGAGCTCATTTACAGGATCTAGCTTTAACTCAATGAGCCACACTGTGCTTTTTTATGAAGCTTACTATGAGGAGGTTTCTTTGTGTGTAAAACTATAATGGCACAGACAGACTGTTGCTCTGTATCTGAGCCTCATCTTCATCCCTTTAACATACCTAAGATGGCCAAGACCATCCCATCTTTCAGCACTTCCATGGACCCTGAACAGACAAAGAAGATGGCCTGCAGAGCATCGCCCTGTCGAAGGAGGTACTCTCCAGGGGCGCAAAAGGAGGTCTTGATATGCAGTGACAGGGAGCGCAGGCAGCCACGACTGGCAGAGGCAAACAGCGACAGCTCCAGGATCTCCTTGTTAAGATGCATGGTGATGTCGGATCGCAGCTCATCTGGAAAGTCCTTCAGCAGCTGTAGAGATGATGGGGGGAGAGGAAGAAGCAAAGAATGAAATCAGGAGGGGAAAAAATGAAAAGTGTGGGAAGCATGACAAGAAGAAAACACCTTTCTGCAACTCTAATTAAATTTCCATCCTTCATTGCATCTGTTTTCTGTTTTCTAAGCTGTGAACACATTGTAAACTGTTCCTTAATAAATATACAATGTGGAGTTACCTTAGAATAGTTAAAAGAAAAAAAAGTCATAACAATAAATGTCATCTGTCTGTCCATCGTCCATGATGATAACATGGTGTTGATCAATGAGTCATCAGAGCCAGGCTGACTTTAATCAACAGGCACATCTATGATTCATCAGTCTGGATTTCATCATCACTTCATTTCAGCCTTGATCTGGGTTCTAATAGCTGCCTCGCAGTCATGCACAGCTCTGAGAAGCAGATAACTATTAAACTACTGACAAGATTCCCAGAGATTGTCATGGTAAGGTGCTACTCATCCTGCTTTTCTGCTGCTGTTTTCTTTAAAGTATCCTGATGCCACATTTACAAACTTAACTCTGTTTGCACTTGTCTCTAGTTCTTATGTCTTTATTGTACTCATTCTAGTCTGGATAATATTCAAAGATTCCAAATTGAAACACAGCTCAGGTTATATTTGGTAGAAAAAATGTAAATAAAGACATTTTTGGTGGAATAAATCTTTTTAAAAGATATCACAGATGAAGTAAAGTGATGTCTTTCTTTCCCTGTCAGGCTGTGGTGAGAGCAACAACACGCTTCTGCATTCACAGGGGTTATGTAGCTTCGATCACATTATGACTGTTATGATGAGCTTAAATGTGACTGATATGTAAGGAATGACAAGAATGCTTAATATCAAATTAAATACAGATCCTTCTGTGCTCTGCAGATTGATGATTTAAGTATGGCCTAGAAATATTTTGATAGATATGCAATGTTGTATTTGTTTGATTCTTCTTGTATGCCACCGCAACAACAAAAAGTAAAAATACATTCGAAATGCAGATTAAGTGCTTTGATGAATGGGGTTCAACACAATATCAAATGAAACTTTTAACCCATAAAGCCCCGACCCATGAAAAAAAGCTTTAATATAAGGTCGATTTTTGGCCCTTTAACAAAATATAACAAAAAGATTTATTTTTTTTTGGGGGGGGGTTATCTACCATTTATTACCATGTGATAGTTTAAAAATATTATAATGTGGTTTCCTGCTTCTGGGTAGGGGACAGAAGACAAGTATTAGATTGTGTTCAACAGGATTTTAAGCAAAGTTTATACCATAAATTGAAACAAAATGTCTCAGAAACTGTATTTGACAAATATGTCACGCAGGGCTCTTATGGGTTAAACAGTATTTTACAAATGACATACATCAGGGTTCAATTTCAGCTGATAGTTTAAAAAACACTGACACACAAGCAAGTTTCTGCTTTTTGATGCTTTGTCTGCTGTGGTCTTTCTGCCATTAATTTCGTCAAGTTAAATGGACTGCATCTGGGTTCAGATCAGGTGCCTCAGCCGCTGAAAGTATAGAACTTGAAAATAATCTTGTTGTTGAATCCTGTTGAATCAATTTCTCAACTCTTTTTTTTTTTTTTTTTTTTTTTTTAACAATAATAAAGAAGCCTTTGCTTTTTACCAAGCTCTAATTCCTTAATCCTTCTTCTGGTCCTAACTACAGAATAAGCAAAGTAGGGAATAGGCAAAGGATAAATGCAAAATAAAGAGTATACAGTACGTGATGGTCATGTTGGCTTAACTTTAACACACAAAAACACTTCTAATCCCTTGCTCACACAACTTAATCTGTTTGTCCACTTTTCGTACCTCATTACTGTCGATACCATTGTTGACTGACCAAGTTGTCTGAAAGTATTCAAGCATTCGCTGCTTGAGGGAATGTGGCAGGTGATGGACACGTATGAAGTCCTTGAGGTCTTTGGTTCTGGTGTGGTAATGGGACCAACGGGAGTACATCCTCTGGATGATGGCTGTCACATTGCCGAAAACCAAGGCATGCATCAGTGCTGCAGGTAAAAAGAGGGAGAGGAGAAAAGAGTAAGGGATGATGGTGACACAGGAAATGGATAATGGAGGATAACATCAGTAAAATGCTGGAAAATATTTAAACTGACAATAAATGGTCAAGACAGTTATCTAAATAGTAAACTGTTTTTGATGCTATTGTTTTCCTGGGAGCATTAGAAAAATAAAATTTGTGTAGCTCTCTGTAATCTTGACTGAAACATGTCCTTTCTACACCCACAGTAATGTATTTTCCTAATCTCATTCTGTTTTCAACTCACATTTTCCACCAGATGTGAAACAGTCACTGTTGTATCAGTGATTAGTCAAAATGTAGTTTATAGAAATATAAAAAACTTTTAATGTCATCCTTTCATTAGGTAATGGTTTGTTCAGAGATAAATTCAAAAGTGTTTCTCTTAAGGCTTAGAATTACTCTGTTTAACTCTACAATTAACTCATCAGTTAATTATAATCTGGCAAGAATTCTGTTTCATCCTTAAACTCATTTCACTTGAATTATGCTCTGAAATATGAGCAGGTGCTTTGTGCTAGTTTTCATTACGTTTCAGCCCACAAGAGATAGCATGTGTGTGCCAGCATGTGTATGTGAGGTGTGTTTGTGACTGCTATTGCCCTCAGGCAGCTGTGGGCATTTAGCATTTAGCTAAACCAGAGCAGTAGGTATCCACAGGGAGAACCCTGCCACAGGAACCTCTCCCCATCCTCAAAAAACAAACTAACATACTATAACTATTGAGTTTAAATTGGATCAAGACATTCTGTAAATATTTGCTCATTATATTACATGATAATGAAACTAGGGAAACATATATACCTGCCAAGTAAGATGAGATGATTTAGTAGTAACGTATATGTTGATGAGATTTTACAACATGACCACTTATACTAATGTCTCAGTATGAAATGAGCTTCAATATAAGATACAATAAGCTGGTAATTTCCAAAATGTGTGTGTCATTACATGCATCATATATTATGTATTTGGTGTACCTCCTATTAGCATGACGCAAATAGAGAAGATCTTTTCTGCGTCAGTGTTTGCTGACACATTACCGAAGCCCACGCTGGTAAGACTGGTGAGGGTGAAGTAGAGTGATGCAATGTAGATGCTGCGGATGGAGGGACCACTGCTAGTTGCATTTACAACTCCCACTGCATGGTACGGCATATCCATACGCTTTCCTAGCTCATGAAGCCATCCTGTTTTTAGGAAGATGTGAATATGAATATAAAGGGATAAAGGGATGTTTAGACAGCAAGTAGCACAGTAAGTAAAACAGAGTAACTAATTTACTTACAGTCTCTACAAATGTATATCACAGTCATAATGTAGATAAAGACTAACTCCTCAGAATTATTTCCTAAGTTTGGAAACTGTGTTTAGCACTCCTAAATGCTAGATCTAGAACAACAGATTCAACACAAGAAGGAAAGCAGATGCTTGGAAGTCAGAGCTCATCCCTGGCCAATACAATGTGGAGACATGCAGCTGATCCCATGGGAGTCTCTTGCAGACACTGATAAATGGTAATTGGATGGAAACACCTCAAGGCTGCTTGACTTCAACACTAACTTCAGAATCAGAAACAAGTAATTAGGATACAACACATTAATCCTGTCTCATCTACTGACCCACTCTCTTATGACACTGTAAGACTGTAATTGGTAAGAGAAATCTGCATTGCTCTCATGACCCATGGCAATGTAGGCCTGCAACCCGTTATGAGTATGCAAGAGTCAATTAATTACAAGCATTGCAGCTCATCAATACTAACCAGAGATCAGCACAGAGGGCCTCATTACATGACTGACCTAGAGTCTGAGGGTGAAGCCGTGAGAGTCCGTCATCAATTATGAGAGGAGTCAAGCAATTTAAACCTCACTTGTCTCATAATTTCCATTTAATACTAAAGGGATCAACAAGGACAATAAAGACATCTCATTAAACTGCTATACACCCGGAAAGATGCACAGCATGTAAATCTCGTTTAAGTTTTGCATTAATTGCAGGTTCAAAATTTTATATAACAATACTTTAATGTGCCATGTTCTGATGTAAATCACCAGATTCATACTGACAGAAACACAAATACTAAGGCAGTTAAAATCATATTAACCCAACAATAGTTTCCTGCTGATTTGAGCACAGTTATCAACAGCACTCCTACTGTGCTGAAAGAAATGAGTGTAGCTCATGATAACTTTTGTTTAAAAAGCATTTGTTTTAAAATCAAAGAAATGTGTAAACATTTGTGGATTCAGGGAAACAACTGGTATAGTTTTCTCAGTACACACCAGCATCCCAGTTGTATGGTTTATTCTCCATCTCCATCTTGCCAATAATATACCAGATGCAAGCCATCCAGTGGGCCAGAAGAGCAAACATGGACATGAGCAGGGTCAGGACCACTGAGCTATGCTGTGAGTAGCGGTCCATCTTCTGCAGGAGCCTCAGCAAACGAAGCAGACGCACAGTTTTTAACATGTGGACCACAGACATCTGAGGAAATAGAACAACAAACAAAGGATAATTTGAATTATTTTACCAATCACAATTAGAACCTACCTAACCCTTTAAGATGCTGCTCAAGCATTTGGTAAAGCACATTTTTAAGTGATGATGATGAATTTTATTAAACATTTGTTTAAATAAACCTTCCTGAGCCATCTCTATTACTTTATTTGTATATGTGAAACATTATTCTCTTGCTTTTTTTCTTAGAGTTAACTTTAAAGAGTTAAGAAGAAACTTGTGGAACTTACAACATGAAAGGCTGATTATTAAATTGCTGTATAATCATGTCAATATTTAAACAGTAAAAAAGGGTTTACAAAGCTCTCCAAATTATTGGAAACAAATCAATAAAACACCCCCTATGATGATGACAAATCATGGACCCAGGTTTCCCTTGCCCAGATGTGGGTCACTGGGGCCCCCCTCTGTAGCCAGGCCTGGAGGTGGGGCAAGGAGGCGAGCACCTGGTGGCCGGCCTTTGCCCATGGGGCTTGGTCGGGCTCAGCCCGAAAGGGTGACATGGGCCCCCCAACCATGGACTCACCACCTGCAGGAGGGGCCATAGGGGTTGGGTGCAGTGTGATCTGGGCGGCTGCTGGAGGTGGGGGCCCTGGTGGTCTGATAAAAGGCTGCAGAAGCTAGCTCTAGGAACGTGGAATGTCACCTCTCTGGCGGGCAAGGAGCCTGAGCTGGTGCGAGACTCACCTCGACACACGGCTTGGACTCTGGAACACTGTCCTTGAGAGGGGCTGGACCCTCTTACATTCAGGAGTTGCTCCCAGTGAGAGGCGCCGAGCAGGTTTGGGCATGCTCATTGCACCCCGACTTGGTGCATGTATGTTGGGGTTTACGAAAGGGTAGCTTCCCTCCGCCTTCAAGTGGGGGGATGGGTCCTGACTGTTGTTTGTGCTTATGCACCAAACAGCAATTCAGAGTACCCACTCTTTTTGGAGTCCTTGGAGGGGGACTCCCTCATTCTGCTGGGGGACTTCAATGTCAGAGACCTGGATGGGCGTGATTGGGAGGAAGGGCCCCCCTGATCTGAATCTGAGTGGTGTTTTGTTGTTGGACTTTTGTGCTCATTATGGATTGTCCATAACGAACACCTTGTTCAGGCACGAACAATTGGAGTGTCCACATGTGCACTTGGCACCAGGACACTCTAGGCCGCAGTTCGATGAATGACTTTGTAGTCGTATCATCGGACTTGTGGCTGCATGTCTTGGACACTCGGGTGAAGAGAGGGGCAGAGTTGTCAACTGATCACCACCTGGTGGTGAGTTGGCTCAGATGGTGGGGGAGGATGCCGGTCAAGCCTGGCAGACCCAAGGGTGTTATGAGGGTCTGCTGGGAAACGTCTGACGGAGTCCCCCGTTCAGAAAGAGTTTCAATTGAATCCGAGCGGGCTGTGTTCCGTGCCTCTATTGTTGAGGCGGCAAGATTGTCAGTGCCTGTCATGGTGGTAACCCCCAAACTTGTTGGTGGACACCAGCAGTGAGGGATGCTGTCCAGCTGAAGAAGGAGTGCTTTCGGGTGTTTTTGGCCTGTGGGACTCCAGGGGCAGCTGATAGGTATCAGCAAACTAAACGGAATGCAGCTTTGGCAGTCGCTAAGGCAAGGAGTTTGGAGAGGCCATGGAAAAAGCCGGGCGGCTTTAAGGAGATTCTAGTCCACCATCCGGCGGCTCAGGAGGGGAAAGCAGTGTTCCATCAACACTGTGTACAATGGGGATGGGGGGACTGCTGACCTCGACTCGGGACATTGTGAGGTGGTGGAGGGAGTACTTTGAAGACCTTCTCAATCCCACTAACACGTCTTCCAATGAGGAAGTAGAGTCTGGGGACCCTAGTTTTGGCTCTTCCATTTCTGGGCCTGAAGTCGCTGAGGTGGTTAAAAACTGTATCTTGGGGTCTTGTGCACGAGTAAGGGAAGGATGGAGCAGGAGAACGACAGGCAGATCGGTGTGACGTCTGCAGTGATGCGGACTCTGCATCGGTCTGGCGTGGTGAAGAGGGAGCTGAGCCAAAAGGCAAGGCTCTCGATTAATCGGTCGATCTACGTTCCTACCCTCACTTATGGTCACGAGCTGTGGGTAATGACTGAAAGTACAAGATCACGAATACAAGTGGCTGCTACTCGGCATCGAGAGGAGCCAGATGAGGTGGCTCGGGCATCTGGTCAGGATGCCTCCTGGACTCCTCCCTGGTGAGGATTTCCGGACACATCCCACCGGAAAGAGGCCCTGGGGAAGACCCAGGACACGCTGGGTGGACTACATCTTGCAGCTGGCCTGGGAACGCCTCGGGATCCCCCCAGATGAGCTGATGAATGTGGCCAGGGTGAGGGTAGTCTGGGTTTCCCGACTTAGGCAGTTGCCCCCGCGACCCGACTCCATATAAGTGGCAGAAGATGGATGGATGGATGAAATCATTAAAAACTAAGTCTCCTAATGACAATTTGTTTGGAAGTGGTTGCCTAAGAAGCTGTAGTATATCCAAGGAATAGTCAGCTGATGCAGAACAAAGTCTCCAAGAATCCTAAATTTTTAATCTAAGAGAACCTTTGAAGAAAAGTATATGTGTTACCTGAAATGGCTCAAATTTAAGGAAACTGTAAATATGCTAAAAACCCTTTGTTGTCCAGGAACTGGAGTTGAATAAAAGCTTGCAAAAAAAATTAAGAGGCTTTTGAGTCTTAATCAAAAGTTATTTGGTCACTGTCATGCCTGCTCCTCCTCCACTAGTACACTCATCTTCACCAGCCTATTGATTACTAGTTCTGACACAACACTACTCAGGATTCCTCTGCTGCTTCTGCCATCTTGGACTCCACCTGTGTCTCATCTTCATCAGCCTTAGGAGTCACACCTGTTTACCCCTCTACTTAAACCCTCAGTTCACACCAGTCCATTGTATAGACTTATGCCTTCTCTCAGACTCTGTACTGCTTTCCCTGGGTTAGCTTTATTAAAATCTTTTACACTGCTACCTGTGTTTGTGTCCGCCTTTCAGCCGGTCCAGTCTTAAAGAAGACTATACCTACCATGGGCACAGCGGCAGTCCTCCTTCTGGAGAGGAATCTTCTTCCACCTCGGCTTCAGTCCCAGAGCAATCCACTGTAATTGCCCAACTTGCCACAGTAGCCACTGCTTTGGAGCAATGTGTGGGAAGACAGGAGTCAATGATGTCGAACTTATTGAGACATCTGCAAATCCAACATCATCCGTTGTCAGCAGCTGGCGTTAGTCCTGCTCCAATTCCAATGGCTGTTCCTGCTGCTGTTAACCGTTCCACTGCCTCTCTAGTAAGGCTTCCAGAAGTTTACCATGGAAACATATCTGGTTGTGCTGGCTTCCTCCTACAGTGTAATCTGTTTTTCAACTACCATCCAGGGCTGCTGGAAGGAGAACGGATATCAGCTGTCATTTCTCTCCTGGAAGGTCAAGCGTGTGAATGGGCTACAGTTGTCTGGACTCAAGGAGATGAAAATCTCTCCTTAAGCATGTTTCTTAACATTGTTTCGCTCTGTCTTTGATCATCCCCCAGAAGGCCGAGAAGGGGGAACGGCTCCTCCGTCTACAACAAGGGTCTTGATTTGTGGCTGGCTACGTGCTGGACTTCCGTGCTGTAGCTGCTGCAAGTGGGTGGAATGAACCAGCGCTAATCACTGCCTTCTGACAGGCTGCGGTTCGGATCAAGACGGAACTAACTAGCCTGTCCCTCAACGCCCTCATCACCCTGGCTATACACCTTGACAACCTCAACCGTGAGAGATACCGTACTGCCAACCAATCTTCAATGAGAGATCAACTAGAGAAGGAGCCAATGCAATTGGAACATGCTAGGCTTTCTGCAGCAGAGCAGCAGCGCTGAAGGGAGAGGGGTCTGTGCATGTACTGTGGAGAGGGGAATCACCTTCCTGATTGCCCTCATGTTCCCCGGGCTCAAGGGGATAAAAGAGGTTGTTGGAGTGCCGAGTCTCCACCCTTGTACTGCTCGGAACAATTTACTGTTCCAGTATCTGTTCATGCTGGTAATTTGAGCTTTCCTGTCTCAGCCTTAGTGGACTCCGAGGCAGCTGGCAATCACATCAACCCTGAACTGGCCCGATGACTTTGCTTACCTTTCCATTGGCTTCCCACTCCTATCGCTGTCCAAGCAATAGATGGGTGACCTATCAGCGAGGGCTCCGTTACCCACTTTATCAGGCCCCTAAAGCTCACTATGGGGACTCATCAGGAGGAGTTGACCCTTTTTGTTCTTCCTCAATCCCGTCATCTCCTCGTTCTTGGACTTCTGTGGTTCACTATAACCATGCCCATCGTTCACTGGTGAACCAAGAACGTGGGCTTTCCCTCACCATCACCGGATATCCACTCTGGGGCACTGGACTTTGCCTCCACATCTGTTGAGAGCCTCTCCACTCCTCCCGGGCACGCGGTCCCCAGGGAACATCAGGACCTGATGGCGGTGTTTAGCAAGACCCGAGCTACACGCTTACCACCTCACCGACCAGACTGTGCTATTAACCTTCTGTCATGTACCACTCCCCCCAGGAGTTGGATCTATCTGCTCACACAGGCCAAACACCATGCCATGGAGGCTTATGTTGAGGAGGCCCTCAAGCAGAAATTTATCCGTCCGTCTTCCTCTCCTGCAGCCGCAGGCTTCTTCTTTATAGATAAAAAAGATGGGGGCTCTCGGCCATGTATTGACTACTATGGTCTGAATAACATCACTATGAAGTACCGTTACTTTGTTCCTTTAGTCCCTAGTCCCAAAGTTTGGCCTCCGTAGTGCTTACAACCTAGTGTGCATCAGAAAGGGGGACGAATGGAAGATTCAGTACCCACGTGGGCCACTGTGTCATGCTGTATGAGCTGGCTAACGCCCCTTCGGTGTTGCAGTATCTCATCAGCGACATTTTGCGGGACATGCTATGTAAATACGTCATCGCCTACATTGATGATATCCTGATCTACTCCCAGTCTAGGTCCCAGCATGTTCAGCATGTTCAGCAGATCCTGGAACAACTGTTGGCCTATCAACTACACGTCAAATTGGAGAAATGTGAGTTCCAGAAGTCTACCGTCTCCTTCCTGGGTTACTTTATCAGTTCGGAATGGGTGAAAATGGACAAGGAGAAGGTCAATGCTGTCACTTTGTGGCCGACCCCTCAGGCCATCAAGGAGCTACAGTGATTCCTGGGGTTTGCAAACTTTTACAGGCGCTTCATCTGCGATTTCTGCTCAGTAGCATTCACCCCCAAGGCCCTTCTCAGAGGTAAACCAAAGGCCCTTGTGTGGACGCTGGCTCCTCAGGAAGCTTTTGTGGGTCTGTAGGCGCTTCACCTCAGCTCCGATCCTGAGTCTTCCCGATCCCAGTCTGGCCTTCGTGGTGGGGGTTGACGCTAGTGGGTCCGGTGTTGGGGCTATCCTCTCGCAGCCATCAGGTGAGCCCCCTAAACTCCACCCCTGCACATACTTTCCTTCACTGTTTCTCCAGCGGAACGGAATTATGACGTAGGGGACTGGGAGCTTCTGGCAGTAAAATTGGTTCTTGAGGTGTGGCAACATTGGCTCGAGGGAGCTCGTCAGCATTTCCAACTGATCACCGCAACCTGGAGTATCTCCGGACAGCCAAATGCCTTAACTCGCATCAAGCCAGATGGGCCATATTCTTTTCACAATTTGACTTTGCCATCTCTTACAGTCCTGGAAGTCATAACACCAAGACTGATGCTCTGTCACGCCGAGATGGACCTGGCACCTTATCTACGGAGCCTGTACCATCTTGCCAGCTTCAGTCTTTATCAACCCCATCCTGTGGGACTTTGATGCAGATCTGGAACGACAGTCGCGATTGATGCCGGCACATCCGGAGTGTCCTGCCTATCGGACATTCGTCCCTCTGAACCTCCGTGACAGGGTGATCCGGTGGGCACACACATCTACGTCCTCAGGTCATCTCAGCGCTAAGCAAACAGCCCACCTGATTTCCCAAAAAAACTGTTGGCCCCACCTGGATTCTGACATTCTCAGGCTTGTTCCTGTTCCCTCTGTGCCACCACCAAGTCTCAACGTCATCCACCTGCAAGGAAGCTCATGCCATTGCCGGTTCCACATAGACCATGGACCCATCTCACAGTGGACTTTGTTATGGACTTACCAGTCTCCAAGGGGCATTCTGTGATCCTGGTGGTGGTAGACTGTTTTTCAAAGTTTTGCAAATTAATCCCATTTTCTAACATACCTCCTGCTCTCCAGGTAGCCGAGGCTTAGTTCAGCCATGTTTTCAGGAATTTCGGCCTACCTGGATATCTTGTCCGATCAGGGTCCGCAGTTCATATCTCAGGTCTGGAGATCGTTCTTCTGCCGTCTTGGGACCTCGGTGAGTCTGACGTCTGGTTACCATCCTGAATCCAATGGGCAGGCTAAGAGGACTAATCAGGAGCTGGGGAGGTTTCTACGGGCTCACTGTTCCAGGAATCAACATGACTGGGTCTGGTTCCTGCCCTGGGCTGAGTATGCCCAGAATTCCCTCCGGTACGCCTCTATTAGCCTGACTCCGTTTCAGTGTGTGCAGAATTCTCTCAATTTAAATCATGCAGCTTAATCCCCTATATAACATTCTAACAATCATATCATTTGGACGTTGACACTTATTTTAAAAGAAATTTCTCAGAAAAACATAGAAAATCAACCTGTATGCAATAAATGTGCATATTTTACAGATGGTAAATCTAACAAGAAGAGTACTAAACCATATTAAAAGCACATGGCTAGTGCATCCAAACAGCACTGATACAAATGACAAAAACCTCTCAAGTATGCATTATGCCTTCTCCCACATTACAGGCTTTTCACGTGCTCTTCAGTTCTGTAATTAGAACTTGAAAAATGCTTGTTAACATTCCAACAGTAAGATCTATGAAAATTTACTGATGAAGGACCCTTGAATACAGAAATACCACTTACAGCAATCAGGCTCTTAATCACATGAGTGTTTGTTTTGTTGAGTTTCTAACTTCCAGTCCTCACTATCAGCATATTTCTCAGCACTCCAGATAAATGGTGAAGTCCCCCCCCCCCCTTTTATCACAGTTGTGAGCAGGGCCGGTTCTAGGAATGCATACATGAGGGGGCAGGCATAAATTTGAAGGGGGCATTATGAGTACATACTTCAGCATTTTCTTGTTGTTGTTTTTTAAGTGTTTCTTTAACGGAACTGTGCTGTTAGTGGAGTCCAACTTCAAAGAAATGGATTGCACTTTGTCAGGCCTCTACTCTAAGACCTGTCCAGCTTGGGTGTCCCACCTGAAACCAAAGCTCCTGCTGGTATAGCTCTTAGAGTCACTGAGGCACGCAAACCCCCTGACCACAATAAGGTGGCAATCCCTCAGGGGGGGAACAGAAAATATCAATAACAAAATGAAGTAAGAAAAAAGAAAAGAATGATCCATTATCAAAGCTTTAACAACCAACAAAATAACAATTGCCCTATTGGACAGCCATTAGATGTCTAAGCATTTTGAATAAATTTGAAACTAATAACAATAAACTCAACTATCTGTGTGTTTGTTTCTGTCTGTATATAGACCATAATGATTAAAGAATCATAACTATCAAGCACAACAATAACAGAGCAAAAAATTAAACCCCCTACCAAAATAAGGCAGTGAACCTTCAGGGGGAAATAATGATAATAATAAATGAAAATGAGTAAAAACTAAATGATCCTTCATCAAAATTTTAAGAACCAACAAGGCATACATGAAGCTCTGAGCTGAACTGCTGAAAGCAGCGGGAATGTAGAGTGAAACTTTCTGTTATTTTTTTCTTCAAACTAGCATGCTGAACTAAAGGCTGGGCGGAGCTTGAGGGGTCTCATATGCGCAGCTCGTTTTCCCTCAGTCTAGTACCGAGGAGGCAGTCACATCTATGGCCCGTGCGTGATTGATCACTGCTCCTACTAACAGGCGTAGACACGTTTAAATAGAACAGAAACAAACCCCAGTTGACAGAATAGATGCAATAAATACGTCTGTTATTATAAGTATTTATTCAGTATCGCTACAACACATTTAACAGAGCTTTACTCTATAAGTTTTACCGCTGGAGCTCAGCAGCCGCTCTCTCTACGAGGGGGAGAAATATGACACCGCAAGATCAGGCTGTATGTCAACTCATTTGCATACTAAACACTGATTGGTTGTTTTCTGTGGTGGTGGGAAGGACTTGTTGAAGACAGTACAATGGATCCTGTGAAGCTCCGACACACAGAGTTCAGTACAGAGGGGAGAGAGCGTTTGGAGAGATTTGCCCATTTCGGCGCATTTGATTGAGGGGGCAGAATGTTTGTTTGAGGGGGCACTGCCCCCTCTTGCCCCTGCGTAAAGCCGGCCTTGGTTGTGAGAAGGACATCTAATCTGCTCCAGCTTTTCAAGCATTATACATCACCACCTGGACAGGGTATTTCATTTGGGGCTACATATATGTGCAAATGCACATATTTGCACCAGCTATTAAAACAACAACAATACACAAAAGAAAACAATATTTTGAACATTTGTCTGAGTTGGTGGTAAATTGGAATGGTTGGTTGAAAGTTTATAGAAAAACTATTTATAAACTAATGGAATGTTGTGGTGAAGAAAATGTGTTTGTGGGAGATTAAAGGATAGTCAGTGTTTAAACAAAGCTAAGAGGAACAGATGTGTGGATAATTCACATCAAAACTGCATTTGCACTTGTGTCCATTATGCTATGTGGGGATTTTTGCACACTCCCTTGCTGTGGGAACTAAGGAACTTATCCAGCACAATGGGGTAATGAAACCTCCTACTGAGCCCTGGGGACAATCTCTTTCTCTTTTCTACCATCTATCACCACCCTGCATCCCACCTATGGAGAAAGCAGCCTGTGCCACGTTCCATTCTCCTCCAGCAACAAGAATAGTAAGAAATATAATGAATGCAGCAGCGCACATGCACTTCCTGCCACTTTTTCCTTCAAGTTCTCCCTGTCACTTCCAATCTTACCCCTGCCATTCACATTTTCATTTACTCCGGTCATCAGGTGTGAAATTTACAGTTAGCTACCTGATGTTTCTTTTCCTTCTGCTTTTTAGGGCATCATATATGCTCACAAGACTATACGTTTACAAAAATACTCATTATTTCATCCCCTGCAGCCATGCCTTTAGCCCTACAAGTGAATCGCAATAATGTGACGGGTCAACTTTTTTTTTTTTTTTTTTTTTTTACTGCGGCAGCTGCTCTGGACCAATAATTAAAACTATAAAGTTTCATTCAATTAGTGGTGGATCTAGACTAGTAGTGGTCAGCATCTTATTGCTAATATTAAAGGACAGTCAGCCAGTTCACTATTTGACAATGTTTAGTTTAGATATAAATAAGAACTGTATTTATTGCTACTCTGTATGTATGCTATTTTTCCACTGGGGACAGGTCAGGACTTCAGACAGACCAGTTCATTTCCTGTATTCACATCTTCTTCAGCCATGTCTTTGAAAGTGATTTTGTATCCCTGAAAAAGCACGTCATCGTATATCGCATTTAAATGTACTTTTCTACATTAATTCTGCCATCAAAGAAGTGTAAATGAGTTTTGCCAAAAACACTGATACAACCCCATAGACTAGCTTTTGGAAGTCTTGTTGAAAACAGTCTGGGTGGTCCTTTTGTCTTTAGTCTGATCATAGAATATACAGTGAGAATATTACACTATATGAACAAAAGAAAAGTTTAAAATGTCAATACCTCAAATCATTTTAAAGGAAAAGAGAACAAAGTTAAAGTTAGGACAAGGTTGGACTTCTTGACAGACTGCAAAACGTGCCAAAAAAGCAGACATGACAGAGACATATGACAAAAACACAGGACAGCTGAACACAAGGAAAGGACACTGTTGAGGTCCCAAGGCTTGTTTTGAAGAAAGATGGCTCCTGTCCTCAAAGGGGAAACTCTGAATGCTCTGTCCTTAGAGGGGACATCACACAGAACGATCAGCAATAATACCAGCCCATTCTGCTTTCCCTGTTGGCAGCGGGGTATCTTACGGCCCAGTAGCCCTACACCCAAACACAGATCCAGTGGGAGTGTGTGGTATTTCCATTAATAGAGTCTGAAACCAAACTGGTAACTTCGCCCTGCAGCAGGATGTCATTGCTCTCACCCTTTCCCTCCCGCTTTCTTTTATAATAAAAATACCACATGCTTCTCTCTCTTTTCTCTCATTTACCATTCTCTTTCTTTCCAGCCCTTTTTTAGGAAGTGACATATTTTTTGCCAGTGTCACTTTTTTTCTTCATTGACATTTGCAAATGTCCTTTAAATCAAAATTATTGTAAAGAGCCTAAATATTTCTTAAACTGAAAAAGTCTCTTTATATAATTTTATCTGCAAATTTTACCGGGGTTTATGAAGGTGGTGTTTACAGAGACCATTTTTTTCCCCTTTGAGTCTTTTTTTCATCATATGGGAGTAGACACAATGAATAAAAAAAAGTAAATAAATCTTTTATTGATTAGCATGTGAAATTACTTTGGGTTTGTACTTCAAATAGAAAATGTCAAATATTTACTAGCTCACAACATTCACTCAGCTAACATATAGCAAAATTAAATATTTTTTAAATGTATTTATATTTTTATCAATTAATTTAGAGGGAACAATTAGACAAAAAGCATCATATAATGCAAAATTAATGAAACAGAGCACTGGGTGTCAGCTGATACTGATTTATCATATTGCATGTTAAGAGCTCAATAATGAGTGAAGGGCCATTTTGGCATCAATGCAGCTACAGCAGAGGACCCATGCATTCAGTGCTGCAGTGTCCAAAACCTTATAAAACACCACAACAGACAATCTTCTAGTTGCAGCTTGAGATTAATACTGCCCCAGTATCCTGTCAAGGATGTCTATTCCTAACTTGGTCCTGCTGTAGTAAGAGGAGCTGATCATTCCTACTCCATCTGAGTCTTCCTCATTCAATTGTTGGAGCAAAGTCAAAGCTTATAATGCATTCTTTCTTATGCTTCTGTTATTTTATTTGATATTTTTTTTTAATGTTTTTATTGGTGTTAGTTTTTCTGTTTGTGTTTTCTGTTTTCAATATACAGGGTACTGGGTGGGCTGTTGGGCCTTCTGAGATTTTTTCAAGAGAGTGACCCTTTGGCTTGGAAGATGTCTGTGCTTTCTGAGTGCTTCTAGTCTTTTCTAATTCAACTAATAAAATGTTTTAATTACAAAAAATTGTAACACTAATTAGAAAGACTCACAAAATATTAAGAAATCATCATAACTTTCACGGTTGCATAATGAACATTTAGGAGAAAAGGTGAAATTTTAAAAGTAAAATGCATTCCCATTCTTACTTGAAATGACGTTTCAGTTGCTCAAAAGTTAGGCGATTTGTCATATTTATAAGTTTCAGGATGTGAAAAATATTGGATGGAAAACAAAACTGAACAGCAGGCAGAGCAGTTGAGCAATAATTTCTTCTGTCAGTCTTCTACTCTGGAAAAATGCTGTGTGTAGAGTGTAATTTAGTAATATACTGCTGAAAAAAGCAAGGCTTTCACTAAGAAAAAATTAACCTGAATGGTTGCATGTGTTGCTCCAAAACCTATATACATGGTTTGACATTAATGGGGCTTTTAATGTACATGTTGCTCTTGGTAAGTGGAGTACCTCATATAATTCATTACTTTCATTACTTACTGATTTCAAAATATCGTTCAATATTTTTTATGTATGAAACATAGCACAGTGATCTCAGTCATTCTTACGTGAGCTTAATAACAGAACAGAGAGTAGGATTTTTGTCATATTTCAAAACTCAAAATATGTTACCTGTGTGTAAAAAATTGGATTAGGCTTTTATGTGCATTTCACACAATACTGTTAAGAAACAGAGTTGGTTGTACAGCAATTCTTTGTGTGTGCAGCTATGTTAGGCTGGATGATTGTGTGTTTCCACTCAATAGTGGACCTCTTGATTCACAATGTAATGAGTAAACAGAAGCATACAGCACGATCGAAGCCTCTTTTTCTCAACTAGAGACCAGACAGCAAAAACAACAATAGGCAACTGATCTAAAGCTCCCTACAGTCTGGTGCCTCAATTGGTGATATATTTTAAACAGGGGCAAGACAAAACAATCTTCCTAATTGCTTCAGATCTGTGTTTTTCCTCTACTTAAGTACTCTTTAGGGACACATGGATTTGAGTCCAATGATTTGACTCACACAGAAACTATATATAAAAAAGCTTTAAAGATGCAGATTTGTGTTTATGTTATAAGTGCTCATACACAATGTGGAATCAATGATGTCAAACCAAAGAGACAGTAGGGCAGCCTTTGCAACAGCTCAGCTGATTACTCTTGTGAAAATTATGTTGCTCTTTTCAAAGAAAATGCAGTACTAGACAGCTGCTACTGTACAACACACTGAACATGAGATTTTAATTCACACCACCATTGAAAAGTATTCTTAAAAGCTTGCACGTCATATTTTATTTTTATCTATTTTTCATTTGTTTTGTCTTCCATCCATGTTTCTGCCATAGTCTATACAAAATATTTATTGAAAGTCATTTGCATGAATTATAAAAAGTAAAGGCTGCTTGAACAAGAAACTTGGCTACTTACCACGCTGACATTGACAGCAATGAGCAGGTCAAAAGGCAATGCTGCCAGCAGGTCAATGGTGAACCATGTGGTCAGGTAATGGATGCATATCTGTCGACCATCAAAGATCACCTGGCCCGACTTGCTGACGTAAGTGGTGCGAAAATTGAAAATGATGTCTAGCAGCAAACAAACAGGAGAGGTGATGATTTGGTTATTGTAAAAGATGCTAATCATACAGACTCAGTTATTAATATCTATGTCAAAACTGTTTCTAAACAGAACAAACCTATGATGAACAGTATCTCTACAACAACGTCACTCGCAGATATGCTGCGGGTCATGTCATCGGGATCACCAGTGAAGCACACGTTATAGGGCACTGTCACAGCAACGTAGAAGGTAGCAACCAGAATGAGCCAGTCCCAGCCTGCTCTGATTGTACTGTAGTGAGGGAGGATAAATTTGGACTTCTTGGAATGTGCAACCTTGTACTCCGGTAGAGCAGGTGGGTCCCCAAACATATTCTAAAAAAGACAGCAGAAAACACAAGTCATGTTATTCATTCTTTAACTCAAAAAACCTTGATAATAATAACAATCCTGATTTCTTTATGGACCCTTTACATGAATGTTTTCTGAACAAACGGTTTTCCAGCATATACTTTTAATGTCATTTAGAGATGCAACAACAACGCAATTTTTGCATTCACTTTCAATTTATTGTAAGTTCTGACACAGTGATTTTCTTTCTGGTACTATAATTTAGACCATAGACAATCATTCTTTGTAACTTTGTATTTTCTTCAAACTCTAAATGACCTTTTTTCTCTCTGTCACCTAAAATCTTAAATAACTAACCTAAAATAGCCTTTTATCTTTTGTTTCCCACATCTCCCAGAATTAGAGTGTAGCAGGTAACAGGAAGCCTATATGATGCCTAAACTTGAAATAAAGTGTCCAAAATTTCAAATTAAAATAAATTTGTTCAACTATTAGACCTGTTAGATTATAAAATTATTAATTTTACACACTATGCTACATTCAATTTTCATCAAAGAGAAAGAAAACACAAACTAAATAAAAGATACACTGAGTGATGTAAAAAAGGGAAAACCATTGTTTGTGCAACTAATACAAGTAGCCACATTTGCCATTTTCCTCCCGGCCTAATGTCTTCGTCCTCTAGGAACACAGGGTTCCCGGCAAACTGACAAAAACATTTTGTTCTTGTCTCTCTGTGGCATGCCTTTTTATTTTTTAAGAAAAAGAAATTTTTGACCACATTTTGTGGGAGCTTTGTGGTACATAAAAATATTTATATTATAAAATATGAATTTGTGAAAAAATAGCATGGATTTCTGAAGACGTGCACAAACAAGCTTAAAAAAGGCTAAACATGTGAGGCAGCCATGATGGACATGCTTACAACTATCCAAAATGCCAAACTCCTTGATAATGAACATTCCAAGTTCAAAATGTTTTTAAGTCCACCTCCTGTAAGTGTTTGTTATTGGGAAATTAAAACATGTCACTATGGTCATTATTACTACTAATATTATTATTACTAAGCACATTTTCACTGCACAGTGTTGACCTGAGGCAACAAACAAAAAAAAGTTTTAATATACAAGTATTAAAAAAATTTGTTTTAAAATTATCAAAAACACTTATTTACATGTTTACATACATGAGCATATATTTTTTTAATTTACCACAAATATGTTGAAAATTGATGTGCATCTTGCCAAATGGTAGCAGTGTGCACTATGTGACTCTGCTCCCTGCAAATGACTGCTCCACACCCAGCTAAAAGGTCACATGCACTTCAACCCCACACACACATATCTAGTGATATTTTATTTTTTTTATCTACTCAAAAAACTTACAGCAGTGTGAGGACCAGATATGTGGTTTGCTGCCTGCGGGCAATGCCATGCCATAGAGGGTTATTTCCTTTCAGCAGCCTCTTCTACTGTAAAATAATTTTACAGCACCTCACTGATTTAACAGATTTTTAGCTTTGGTCTTCTGAAGTCAACTTAACTCTTCTATGTGGAGAAGTTAAAACAACAGAGCAAGTTAGTAAGCTAACAAGAATGGGTGTCCCTGTTGCTATGGGCAAACAAGTCGGATGGTTCACTTGACTGAAATAAAAATGGTATTTCTCAGTTTCTGACTTGACCCATATTCTTATCTTAAAAAAAAAAAAAAAAAAAAAATCAAAATTAAGCTTAGCCCTTTGATGCATAGTGTCCACTACAGAGGACACATGTTTAAAGTTTGTTTTTACATGTATGCATGGGTATGGATCGTATATTAGCAACTTCACTGGACATTAGTGAGTAACCAATACTCTGCCACATATGAAGAATAAATACATTTGATATAGTATATATACATACATTGTAATTACCATGTTTGCCTCAGTGATAAACAGGACAAGGAAATGATCCAGGTGTTTTATAGAAAATTTATATTATATTAATATGACAAGATATTATTTTATATTTTCATAAAACAAATAGAAAAATCAATACACTTAGTAAAAGTTAAAATAAGCTTAAAAAAACAGAGAAACATCAATGTGCATGTCTGTAGAAGTAAAATATTTTATTTGAAAAAATGTGGTACTGTTCTGTAATAATTCATGTACCAGAGGGTTAACAACATTTTAATACATTAGTATTATTGAATAATTCAGCAGTCCAAAAGTATTCCAGCTATCTTATCATTTTTGCTCATTTGTTGTTTGTGGGAGAGTTTTATGTAGGCTCATCTACATCACCTGCCTGACCTTGATTTCATTGTGCTTCAGTAACAGCCTATCTTCTCTCTTGTGTGTCTCCAGTGTTCTTAATTCACCCTCACCCACGCTTGAATTATCATGTTACCTACATCCTGCCTTATTGTCTGGAGTGATACCTTGTTGAGTTTAATCTTGCCCTTCTCCCTGCTGTGGAGGTGACCAGAAATGTGATAGAGCACAGTGCTGCTCCGCAGACGAGCCTTGCTGAATGAAGAACCTGTTTTCACCCTGCCGCGCCGTCGTTCTGTAAACATACACACACAAAACTCAGTACACACCCATCTATAATAGTTTACCCCCCAGGGTCAGCTTCTGATGACTGAATCAGTCATTATGCTTGATGAAATGCATGATATTCTGTCCTCAATTGAAAAACATGAATATGCAACAGTAAGGTTACAGTTTGCTCAAACAAGGAAAGAGGCTGAAGACTGAAATATAAACAGGGTGTTTGCTTAGATTTTTACCTTTATGTGGTTGCAAAATTCTTCTTACATGTTTTGATAATTCAGCCTTACATAACTACTGAAGCTTATTATGTTAGCAATATCTCTGACAAAAAGTGTTATTTTTCCTGCTATGGCGAAAGAGGCAGTTAAGTATAGCATGTTAAATTTGCTGTGGCTGATTCTTACAATGCCTTCATGTGCCTTTTTGTTCACATGGTTGCAAATCTGCCCGTGTGTGTGTTTCTGTTAAGTGTATTGTAGTAGATAAAGTGCAGAAGTGGTGAGTTCAGATTGAGGAGTTGTGTAATAAGAGAAGACACTTTATAACTGTTCGGTTCTGGGCACCATTGTCACTGTTGTGAGCCTGAAGGAGAGGACTGAGGCCAGATTGGTTTGAGAGGGGGGTGGTGGTGTAGGGTTTACAGACAATAACAAAGCTACAAAGTAGAACTGATAACTGCTTCTGAGTGTCCTTTGGAAAGTGTATGTGTTCAGAGTGTTTTTTGTGTGTACAGACCCCAGACGAGGCAAACAGACAGGGCCCATCTATAACACTGTGCAGCCTTGGGGGACTTGACACGGCAGGAGCGCAAAGACGGAGATGTGCTTATTTTTAGATCTAATGAATTTCCCCCTGCTTTTACAACCAATTTTGTGAGGACTGAAGGGTAGTACAAGTAGAGAAAGGGAGAGAGTTGAGTATGGGGGCAAAGACATGGAGGGTAGATTGGGTGAGTAAGAATGGACAGTTAATGTAAAAACTGCTGGAATGGATGAGGACAGAGGTGAGAGTGGAACAGAGAAAGGACACCCATATGCAGGGAGTAAATGTGGTTTTGCAGCAGAGAAAATTTATAACAGAAAAGAAAATGAGGGGAAACAAAGGATAATGGTGGGTAAAAAGAAACGGTTGTCTTCAGAGACTTTGCTTCTCTCTGTGGCACACAATGCTCCGACAGAGATCTGTGTAAGTGTGTTACAACTGAGGGGTTTCTCTGTACATGAAAGATTTCCCTACATGGAAATGTCCTACTAATGTTAGAAGATGCTTTTTGGGCCTCTAAATCATGGGGGCTGCATGGTGGTGTGGTTGTTAGCACTGTAGCCTCACAGGAGGGTCACTGGTTTGAGCCTCGACTGTGTGGAGATTCAAACAGCAATCTTTCTGTGTAGAGTTTGGGTGTAACATCCTGGTCCTTTACCAGACATGTTACCCTTTTATGATCAATGATTGTAAAAATTTTTTTTTTTTTTTTTCTTCTTCTTCAGTAATTCATCTTCATGTATTTTTCTGAACCTGAATCAAACAAAAGTTTCAAGATTGTGTCTTTTCCCCATCCAGATTTGTGATTCATCACTGAAAATCACATCTAGGGCTCTGTGATATGGCCTGAAAAATAAATTCTCATATTTTTTTCAAATCAAATTTGACATAGGATTTTAATTGATTTTTTAAATTTTGTTTCTTAAAAAAATATTAAACTTATTCAAAGAATATTAATCTTTAAGCTTTTAAATTGCTAAATGTGTTTATTTACTTATTTTTTCATGTAAATGAATGACATTAAAAATGTAAACATCATAACTTCTTCACCGTACAAACTGCTTCAGATACAGATGTGCAACACAACTGCATCCGTGATCCCTTTCTATCTGGATCCTTATGGAATCAACTGTGGAAATAATTTCCCTGATCTAGGTCGTCTCTTAATGAGAGTTTGAGGACTGAAGTTGTCTCCTGCATCTCAAAGAGAGCAGCATTTCTCACTGCAGTTACAGACAAAGATAAACTGCAGATGTGAGTGATGGCTCACTTCACTGTGTATCTGTTTCTGCATATCTAGTTTGCGGAGGGCGGACCAAGTCCATTGCTAACTATGGAAACCAAAGGGTAGTGTTTGTGGTATATATAAAAGAGGGGGGAAAAAATCCAGATTTCATAAAAATAAATTGTCAGGAACAGAAAATTCAATTTAATCGATTAATCCCCCAGCCCTACTTTTGTCCAATCATCTGCAGTCTTTAGCCCAATACAACATTCTGTACATTCTGTGTTAGGTGATGGTTTAACTGTGACTTTTCTGTAAATGAATCCCCATTTCCTTTTAGCCAGGTTCTTAAAATTTAGCCACAAGCATCTCACTCTCTTGTGAATTTATATTTTCTGCCTTGATGCGCCTTTCTTGGTCAACTTGTATGTTTCCCTTTCACGACCTCCCCATTTTGTTTGCACTTGCTTTAAATTCTAGCCAACCCAGAGTGGACAAAGGAGCATCTTTTGCCACGTTCATGGTTTATTTGCCTTCTTGAAGGAGTTTTGTAATTCTTTCCTCTGCAGCTCTTTTGTTGGGGCCACATTTCCTGTCAATCAATCGGTGCAACAGCTTGTTAAGTTCTGCGAGGATTCTAATTTAAAAGCCTCATTTTCATATTTAGACCTGTGCAGGTATTTAGATTAGAAAAGCAAATTGCAAACAATGGAGTGACATCATATATTTCTCCTGAACTTGATCAAAAATAAATAAAAAATAAATAACAAATGACATCTTTTGTATGTTTATAAGTCTCATTGTTCAGCTGTAAAAACAAAATAGTTATGTCTAATAAAAGTGATTTGTTAAATAGAACAATAAAGATAATTCTGTAAAAGTGGTGATCCCTTTTTGGCAGAGCAGAGTTGTCCCATCATTTTAATGTAGATATGATGTCCATGAAGTTACCTAGTCTGAATATACTTATGTTTATTTTTTTTATTCCATTTCATATATTCAAAATGAACTCTTTATAACAAATAGTTTTGTGCCCATAACCATTGTTTATTAACTCCCTTCACTGCACTGAGCACAAAAAGCATTTTCTCATTTTGAATAAGCTTGTTAGACTCAAACCTATTAAAGTGTTTCTTTCTTCCAGTCACCTGCAGCATCAGCTCTTTTTTCTTGTGAAATACAATTCATTATGTGGCCAAAAACAACTTTTTTTCAAGTTCCTCCTTATTTGCAGTAATAAGAGGAATTAGGCAAATTTCTTGCTGACACTCGTATACAAACCCGCTGACCCGCTGTAGGATTTTTTTGGGGCGTTCACTGAGTTGTTGGCCTTTAAGTAATGCTTCAGTGATATTAGCTTTGGGGGACTGTAAGTTTGTGATTTTCTTTTCTGTAGTTTCTTTTTGTATAGCTATTTAACATAGAATCTAATTGAAGAAAAAATGCTTAAAAGTCCAAATTAAAAGGGTTGTTTTATCACAGTTTGGTCTGATTAATTGCATGATGTTTTTGTGCTTCTAAATCCAAAATGTGCAAATATATTTACCTTCCTTCTTGTCCTCTTGTATTGTTTTGGCTTTTGTGTCTGTGATGTCCTTAAATGAAGCCAGAAAGAGCACCACATCACCCTTTTCATTTTTAATTGGGACAATGTCCAGGAGGCACCAGAACAGCACAGCTGAAAGACAAGAACACCCTTTTAAACATTATCAAACACCATCTTTCATTAGTAAGGATCATGCATTTGTACAGTGAGCAACACAGCTTAACATGTAGTGCCCCCATGAAATGTTCCTGCAATATTCTCCTGTTGGTATTTACTATTGTTTTGAACTTCAAGTGCTGCCAATTGTGTCTCAATCTAAGATTTATGACTGGAATCTCACTGGCATATAGGAATTTTCCATTCTTTACTCTTTTATAAATTGACTTTTTTTTCATTTGCAAGTAAACGGTTATAACAAAATATGTTTCCTAAAAGGAAGAACTTTAGTTAAAATGTAATATTTTATTTAGTATCATTTTTATATTTGTATTATTATTTATATTATTTATTCATACAACAAAACTATATGTATTTAATTATATTTTTAATCTTGGGGGATTAAGGGCCTTGCACAGGTGAACCACTATGGGCCCTGAGCAACGCTCTTAACCCCAAAACTGCTTCCTAACATGTGAAATATAGCAGCTCGCTGCTCTCTAGTACAGATGGGTAAAATACAGAGCCTGAATTTGCCATATGGCATTAATAAAGTAAAAACTATTATTATTATTTTACAAAATTTCTAATGAGAAAAACCTTCAAAGTAGAAACTGAGCTCTGCTTTTCACTGGCTTCAGTCCAGTTAGCAGAAATGGATTGAGGGTTTTCTCAGAGTTTCCTCCCATCACTCCCACTCACTACATCTTTCTTGCCTGGTGATAACTCAATCACAGTGGTTTTGTCTCAGCATGTGTGTATGTGTGTGGGAATATTTGTACGCCGTGCGACAAGGCAACATGATCAAGCACATGGTGTGAGAGGGAGCTTTCCTGATTGCAAGCATGCAGCGTTTCTTTCTCAGGCAGACAGACGGAGGACAAACTGAGTCAATCAGCCTCACTTACGTTCAAGACTCAGCTGAGACAGAAGGAAAGAGAGGGATGATGAAATAATAAAAGGACTAGGGCAAGATGGAAGGCAACACACTGAGACACAGAAAAACTGTCAGCAGAACAATGTGGACATACTGAAATGTGTGTGTGTATGTGTGTGTGTGTGTGAGTGTGTGTGTGGGATTAACAGCCGTTCAGGGCTCTTTCATCAAATCATGTAATAGAATTCACTAAAATGTCTTTCAGCTCTGAAGTTAAACAACACGACTCAAAACAAAACTAGAAAAATCTATAAAGAAACAAACAATATTTCTCTAACTTTTCTTCATTTTCACAAAGCTTCACAATGCTGTTTTCACAGTGTCATTTTTCACAAAAAGACCTTTCACAAGGCAAGCTTTGTAAGCTCAAGTTTGTTTTTAGTTGATATGTTTTTAATATTATTATTGATCTCTTTGAAGCTGTATTTAGTGGGGTTTTAGTCTTCTGTTTTGTTGTGTTTTGTGAAAACATGTTATTGCTATGTCTTCTGTTCTCTTTCTTGTGTGTTACGAATCATCGTTGTGCTATCTGTTTGTTGAGGTTTTCTTATATTGTTGTATGTGGAATTTTCTATTTTCTTGCTTCTTGTACTTTCTTGTATGTCACTGTGTTATCTGATATGTTCTGTGGTTGGTTTTGTTTGCAAAATACACTGTGTTGTTGTTGTGTTTTCTGGTTATATGTTCTATTTTCTGATCTTTAAACTCTGCACATTTTGATTTTTAGTGGCACACAGACATTCACAATACAAATTGCTGGAGCCGTCATTGCCCTGCAGCATGCTGGGGTTGTGAAACCGCACTTCACATCTTCTTGATACTGCCCAGTGTCAAAAACCAGTAAATGGATATCAACACACTGGCTGACTTGACCTTACACCAAGGCTAATTCAACAAAGAAATCCAAAATGACATTATCAGAGGAAGTGGGAAAAGTTAGAGAAAAGGAGTTCAGAACAGACAGGATGCAAGAGGGATGTAGAAATAGACTTTGTTAGGGGGCATGAATATTGTAAAGATCTGCCAAATGTCAATAGTGTTGCTTTAACATACTTTTTATTTAGTTGTTATGTTACCTGGGGCCTGTTCTAGAAAGTGGGAAACTCTGAGAATCTTAACCCTGAGTTGGGGAAAAACTCTCGAAAGTGAGGTAAGTCCATGGGCACTGACTCTGTGAAATAACCTACTTGCTGGCTGGTACATAACAAAGAAATCCTGAGTTTCTACCTGGTTCCTCCCACCTGAAGTAGCTGCCAGACATAAGTTGTCCATACCAATGCGATACCAGTAATTTAGAAGCTGAATAATACACAATGATTTTTTTTTTCAGCCTCTCTGGCTTCCAGCACATGGTGTCCTCACAATCCTCTTCCTCCTTCTGTGCTAAAGATCATTCTGCTACAGTATATTTTAAAATACCATATGTGTCAAAATCTGAGTTTTGAGTACTTACAACAGCAGGGTTTTCTACATATAGATATATGTATGTATGTATGTATGTATGTATGTGTGTGTGTGTGTGTGTGTGTGTGTGTGTGTGTGTGTGTGTGTGTGGATTGGCTTATTAGGTGAGAAGATATGTACTGAATGAGAAAAAGCCACTAAATATTTAATTTTTCTATCAACCAGTACGAAATACAAAATGTCCAATCATGGTCTAGTACAATACAGTACCTTCCTAAAAGATGTCTTTGTACTTTCAGTTGCCTACATGTATGTTTTTCCTCAGTGGGAGTGAATCAAAATAAAGTTAAGATTTCATTCTGTCCATCAATGTTTTAACCCACATGCTACAGTTTTAATGAGTTAAGCATTTGGTCAGAGGATCAGAGGATTTAAACTTCCACATTGATGCAGGCTGTGGTTTTCTTCCATCATGCTTCTGCAGCAGCAGCAGCTCTTTTTTTTTTTTTTTTTTTTTACAAAATATCTCTTTTACAAAATATTTCTTTGTATTGCCCTTAGGCTTGAATAAAAACTTTTCGCTCCAGTCAGGTGAAATAACTAGCTTTTTGTCAGCAGTTGCCATGGTGAATTCAGGTATAGGGGCTTCTTGATGATGTTTTTTTATTGTGGTTCTCAAATCTAGATAAAGATATTCGTGATTTGATCGAACCAACTCACAGCAGCTGCTCTGGAACCAAAGACTGAGAGTAAGTCAACCCAGAGTCTCTTTTAAGTTAGTTGAGTTGGTTGAACCTCCTTCTTAGAACGGGCTCCTGTTTTGAAATACTGTGTTTAGTTAGTAAATGTGTTCATGATTTGTTGTGTTTTCTGAAGCAGTGTACAGATTTCTCTCCTGTGTTAATCTTTTTTTGTTTAATTTTGTTTTAAGATAAGTTATGTCATGCCTTGTGTTTTATGCTGTTTTCTGTTTTGCTGCTGTATTTTGCAGCTCAGGGGTAACATCTCAGTCACTTTTTATTCCTGC
Source organism: Melanotaenia boesemani (assembly GCF_017639745.1). Lineage (NCBI taxonomy): Eukaryota > Metazoa > Chordata > Actinopteri > Atheriniformes > Melanotaeniidae > Melanotaenia > Melanotaenia boesemani. The sequence continues at coordinate 13,080,564 of NC_055698.1, read as the reverse complement.
CAACATCTCAGTTGTGCAATTTTCTATTAACACTGATGCCAAAGGCCTTTACCACATAGAGAAACAACTGACCAACATTTATGGTTGTGTTTTTTTAATAGATAAGTCAACTTTCAGAAACATGTTTTAAATCAACTTCTTCATTTGATCAATGTGAAAAATATTGTCTGGTCCCAGCAACCACTGACACCTTGATCAAAAGCAGTTAAAAATGATTTTACTGGGAGAGATTCATTACTCACTGCACACTGTTTAGGACAAAAAAGGAAAAAATAACCCCATGTATGAGAGGAGTATAGTGTCAAGTTGATTGTAAGCCACAGATTTTACCTAGTGGTATGCATGTAGACTTATATTTTCCTGAGTATTTATTTATTTATTTATTTTTGTGCTGATCCACACATCAGAACCAGACGTAAAATACCTTTTTAATAAATGTGTCAGGGCATATAGCACCATATCATATCACAACAAGAAAAAAATCCATTGATGCTTTACTGTGCTCATTATTTTTGTCTCCATTTTGCTCGCTGGCTGGCTAATCAGCGAGGCACACACCAAGCCATGGCACACCACACCACAGCCTGCTTTGGGTCTCACTGTAACTGACAGAGACAGGGCTAAGTGGCCACTTGCAGACAGCTATTAAAGTTTAATGTGTCTGGGTGGGAGTTAAATAATATGTAGAGGGCTTTTTCTTCTTCTGTTGAATCACTGTTTAACGAGCATAGATCAATTAAAGAAGATTTTTATATATACTCTTCTCGTCATTATTTAATCAATCCATTGGATTGATGGATTGATCCACTAAATGGAGCTTCCTCAGAAATAGCCACAGAGAACACATTAATGACATAAAAAATTAAGTCCCCTCATGATAATTGCTCTGTGCTCTGGCCTTTGTTCCATTCTTACTTGGTTAAGTGTAGGGGGAGGCACACGTGGGTCTGTGTTGCACAGTAAAGCAACTATACATGACAAAAAAAAACAAGATAAAAACAAATTAAACAAGCAACAACCAGCCATGCATAACTAAAAAGATAAGCTTACGGCTGTTTACCTGTCTTTGTGTAGAACATGATCTCATCTTTAAACTCTTTGCGCTCCTCCAAGGTCTCGTCAATACTGAGGATGATGCTTTCACTAGTCTCAGGCCCATATAGGAACTTACAAGCACAGCTCTTCTGCATGACTTCTGTCCGAGAGAAGCCTGTAAGCTCACAGAAGCCATCAGAGCAGTACACAATGGGAAAGCCCTTTAACAACTGAGCATTGGCCAGGATGAAGTTGCTATCTGCAAAAAGGAAGAGGAGAAAGAAGCAGGGTGAAAGAGAGCTGAGGCGATGACATCATTTTTTAGATTATGGTCTTTTTTTAAATTGCTAACAAATAACTGTGAGGTTAATTTTCTAAATAAAGGGAATTCTCTGTTACTCTTTCCCAAAGGCGGTTTCAAATATCTTCACCCTGCATGGAGAAGGAAAGTCAGCAGCCCTCAGGCAAGTGAGAAGGAAGCTTTTGCTTTTGTAATCCTGGTTTCTGCCACAAGAGGCTAAAGTGAAAACCTACCCAGTACTACTAGGGATAAGGTTGTTCTCATGTCTTTCTCAATGCTTCTAAAACAGAGGAAAAAATCTAGTAATACTTCAAGTTGTGAAAGATTACTTATAACTGAACAAAGAAGTTAGGCTAGGAATACTAGCTGAAGTCTCATGGGAAGTAAATGCTTTTAAGACATTTTCACTCATTTTATTTATATTTTGCTTATAGGTAAAGTACCATTGTTGTTCAGATTTTGATGTTTTTATAAATGTAATAACCAAACAGTCACTAAAAAATGTTTTCAAAAAAGAAGAAAGAAAGGAAAGAGGTCTGATAGTTAAATGTGACAGCATGTTTGGACAGTTTTGTGAGGTGCCGTCATCACCTGCAACAAAGTTTGTAAAAATGGTGAAATTTGAGGGAGAAAGTTAAAATAATGCTGAATGGTGTTAAATTGACTGTCTATTATTATCTTGTCCAAAGCTAAGGCAAGGCTGTCAGCTGACCTGGGTGCAGTGATCCTTTTCCAACTACGTGGAAACTAGACTGCATGAGCGCAGCCTAAACTGAAATTTAGCTTACTCATCTTTGGAAACTGTGCTGCCAACACTCTGACTGTGAGACCAGTGCTTTAACCTCTCAGCTAACATCATCAACAGCTTTTGAAACTTCACAAAACAAAAATGGAAGCATATTCAACTGGACAAGTGCTTCTCTAGATGCTTTAATGAATCGCTTTCAGTGGCCACCAGTGTAGTGATGTGACTTTTAACTCAGAGATTTACAGCCTGATGGGATCTTCAGCTCGAGCCGATGAAGGCCTGTGTGGGCTGATTAAATGGAGGTCATTTACCTCGATAAGCAACTGATTTATCTGCACTCTGAAGTGCAATAGTCCTAGTGTGGAAACTCATTCCCTTGAGTCAAGAAACCAACTCTGAATGCAGAATATACTCAGTGAGAGTTGCATCAGAGTGAGGAGGTGCAATTTCTGGTAAAGATGATGACAGGTGGGGAAGAACTGGAGTGATAGCAGATAAAAAAATTGTATAAATGATGATGCGTATCACAATTAATTAGCCTATTTATGTCTAGCTTCAGATACCCAGTTGTAGCAGACCAGCTGTTTATACCTGAATCCATCTATTATGGCACACACACACAAACACTCAGAGCCAGTGTTGTGCAGAGTGATGCTGAACTGTGCTGATAGACAGCTAATGTTCCAGTACAATGCCCATTATACAAAACAGTGGACAACGGTGGTTTGACAGATTCACAGCAAGTGTGGATGTAGATGTGTGTATTTAAGTATACCCTGCTGTCATTCGATAAGAGGTCAGCCAACACTAGCCAATTAATTATACACTATAAGTACACAAGAACAAGAACATCTGATATTGTGAAATTGCACAAGACAAATATAAAGATGTTTGTACAATTACAGTCAATAAATTAGCTACCCACATTAATGAGCACTTATTTGCACAAACACACAAAGTTACACAAGCTTGTTTTTAATCACTACTTGACACATCTCGCAAAGCGACTTGTTTCAATTATGTCGCATTACAAAACTCAATTTTCTACACCAATAACTCCTTTTTCCTGCAGCCTGGATGTTTGATTTTTTTTATGTTGCATGTCAAGCTTTGTTGGACAAAAACCACGAAAGATTTGAACTGGGAATATGATGGCAGAGAGTAAAAATCTTGTATGTGCTTCTCTAGGGGAATGAGCAGCATGTTTCTTTTCATAACTCCATTCAGCAATCAGCCTTTTCTTCTAGATGCTCTCTGCATTTGTTAAAAATTGTGACTGGCGTACCTTTTTACAACTCCCTGATATTTATGATAAATAAAGGAAGGCGCAGGTTTTTTTATAGGTTAAAATCTTAGCAATGTTTCAATCAATCAAAACCAAATATAATACAAACTTCTGGGCACTTGGTCATTTTTTTTCTGTGAAAAAAAAAATCTAACTGAATGAGTGGCTAAGTGGCTACTATATACTAGAGCTGGTTTTAACATTTTAAATACTAACAAATTATGCTTCAGAGCGTGAAGAGAATCAATATGTTTTCTCACACATTTTCTTTCAGCATAACCTACTCGAGGTAATGCACCTGGGATTAATATTGATAAATACATAAATATTTTTTGCCAGCTTCAGTGACTGAATATTGAACAATAATGGTGGAAAGAATATTGATTGATTGAGCCTCAGTTATTGTTTAACTAAGTGAATTTTGTAGAGGATGATAACGTAACCAGCTCAAATAAGCAAATTATATTGATGATGACCTATGAATGAAACAAACAATAAATAAATTAACTGAAAAAAATGAACAAATTGACTGAAAAACGAAAGAATGTCTGTGGAACCCTAATTTCACCCAACGGGTTTACATCAGCGAAATCTGCTGGTTGTCTGCGTTTATATGTTCTGTGCAGAGGAGCTGTGTTTTCCTAAATCTTTTTGATATAAATGATATAATGTTGTGGTTTTATTTTTAGTTTTCTTTCCTTGTTTTAAAAAAATGAGAAATAATTAGTCATTGATTGACAGTCCAAGACCTGCTACTGGCTGCTGGCAGGAATGACCTGCTGAACCTTTTTGTATTAATATTTCTCTGCTACCTCCGCCTCTGCTCCCACGATGTAAAAAGTTCTTTGCTTGCTTCCGTTCCTCCTGAAATCCCAAGTAATTTATTTTCTTTTGTTTGTTTTAGTATAATGTGATTGTTTCCAATCCCACAAACTGACTGACCAGTTCCCTGTATTCTTTTTCTTCTTGTCCTTCTCTGATACACCCCACTATTGTAGTCATCTGACTGTTGAATGTTGTTTATTTTTCATCTTTAAATGTTATTGAAAAAACTCAGTGTTACTATTTTGAACATAACATCCATGAACTCTGAACTCCTTTTTGAATAAACAAATGCTGAAATTAGAGCAACTGTTTTACTTTATGTCAGTTTTTTTCCAGATGCATAATTATGTCTGGCCATAACATGAATGGACCCAGTAATTTTTTATTTCTTTTTACAGACTTATTTTTTTTAATGCCTGTCATCCCCACATCCTGTTTATATGCTCTTCTGTGTGATTCCCACTCTTCCTGATTGTCATTACCTGTGTCCTGTTGTCTTCCTGTGCTCCCATGTACTTCTGTGCCAGATCATCTTGTCTGTTTGTCGGCTTTTTTGTCATAATCTTGGTTTTTGGTTTAGGTTTTTATGGTCTTGTCATGTTTAGTTCTGTTTCCTTTTTCTGTTCCATTCCTTGTATATTCTATTTAGCTGTCTTTTTCCCGTTAATTAGTTCACCTGGTTTAATTTGTTCATTCACTTCACCTGTTCATCATTAGTCCGTCCGTGTGTATATACACCCCTTGGTTTCCTTTTTCACGTTGGCATTCTATTGTAGCCTTCATGTCAAGTTTAGTTTCCTTTAGTCCTAAGTTTTATTTTTATTTTATATATTATATTATTTTATATATATTATATATAATAACTCATACCTCAGCATATGGGTGTGTATAAGTGGGGAGGGCGTGCCTCTGTAAGAGTGACTAAGTATGTGAATGACTTTAATCTACTCCTTTTTTGTGTCTTGGGAGAGGGAGGATCTATAAGAATGCAAACCTTCAAAGATATATACCATATACTGTATTTGCTTTTATCTTATGAGCCCACGAGACCCCTCAGGTCCTCTGGTACTGGCCTTTTAACTGTTCCCAGAGTAAAAACAAAAACCCATGGCGAGTCCTCCTTTTATTTCTAAGGCCCTTGTATGTGGAACAGCCTGCCTGAGGACATGAGGGGAGCACCTAGTGTGGATATTTTTAAAAACAGACTCAAGACCCACCTTTTTAGTTTAGCATTTTAATCATTTCTTTTATTATTACTATTGTATTTATTCATTTCTTTATTCTTAACACACAGGCTGTATTCAGCTTCTATTTATTTATCATTTATGTATTTGTTTTATCATTCTGATTCTCTTATTTCACGGGTTCTCTTATTTTATGGGTCTTAGCAATATTACTATTACTTTTATATCCAGGGTTGGTTTTTAGATTGTTTTAGATTTGGTTTTACAGTGTTTTATCTCAGTGTTTCCCCACACCACTAGACCCCAGAATTTATGACAGCGTTTCCTTGGTCCTTTTAACTTGCTTTTACCCTCTGTGATGTGTGTGTGTTTGATGGGAAGGGGTGGGGGGTGGGCTTGCTGCAATTGGGTTGGGGTTCTGGGGGATTTTACTCTCTGTAAAGCACCTTGAATTGCTATTTCTATGTATGAAAGGTGCTATATAAATAAAGTTTGATTTGATTTGATTTGATATATAACTCAGGGAGGAGAAAAAACAATGATGCATTGTACCTGAGGAGGCTGCACATCTCTTTCCAGGCCTGGTGCAATCCCCCACCTCACGGATCCTCCCCCCAGGTCCCCATACCCACATCCACAGCATGCTTAGGCCAACCTTGTGATGTTGAGAATGTTAACTAAGAGGGGTATTAGTGTGTCAGCTAAGTGCATTAAAAAAAGATGTAGGTTAGTACACATGCACCCCTTTTATCCTGCCTGCTTTTGGGTGTGTGTGCTTTGTTTTATAATAAAATGTATTCCACAATATGTTTGGATTCCAAGTGAACATAACTTACAGTTCTACTGCGACAGTGCTTTCCATTCATGAAAGAAAAAAGAAGTTAAAACATGTCATGCCAGCAGTAATACACTCACTGGATGACCCGAACAGATGGTCAGTGTCTCAGCGTTGGGACTGACTGTCAGACATGAGACCCCTAAGGCTTGGGGCAGACTAGGAAAAGACATGACAGTATTGCTCAGAAAGTCCAAGAAAAGATCTGCAACTTTACAGCTTCCAGAAAACTGAATCCTGTTACACAGAGCTGACAGGTATGCTGCATACTGTCTGAGTGTGCTTGTGGTAATGTGAGGGATATTAGGTGACTCTGGATGTTCAACATTATTAAAATGACTGTTTATGTTTGACACATAAACATAATTCAGTGTAGAAAAGTAGACATTTTTAACCCCTTAATGGATTAATTAATTTACAAATATATAAAAACAAAATAAATACAGGAGAAAAAAATTGAGGAAAAAATATAATAAAAAGAAAAAGACAAAAAAATTTTTAAATAAATTAATAACAATTAAGAAATAAAAAATAAATAATAAATAGCTCATGTAAAAATTATTTAAAAAAATAAGTGTGAGTGAAAGCAGACAAGTGAGTTAGTAAATCTAGATAAATAAAATTAATCAGTCTGGTAAAACGAAATTAAATAGACAAAGACCAGACAGGTCCTCTGGTAACGACCTTTTAATCGCAGAGACTGTTGACATATATATATTTATATATATATATTATATATATAAATATATTATATATATTTATATATTTATAAAAAATCAATCTTTTTATCTTAGCTTAAAGCCCAATTGTATATTATTTATTTTGTTTAATTTTGTCTATTTTATTCATTATTCTATATATCTGTCTTTTACTTATATACTTATTCTTTTATGTTTACTGTCATTGTACTTATCTGTTCTTATAATCTTTTAGGTTTGTTTTGATCTTGGTTTTACTTTTTGTGTTTTCCTCATGGGGATCAATACACACCGGGGGCTGTGCCTACTCGGTCTGCAGAGTTGTTGCTGTGGTTATTTATGTAAAGCCCTTTGCGCTGCTTTTGTATGAAAAGTGCTTTATAAATAAAGATTATTTGATCTGATTTGATAGTTATTTGCAAAATTTGAAATGTATCATGTTATAACATATGTTTTATTGTTAGAACATGAAATACAAGACTTGTAAGCAGATGTTTTGAACTAGAAATATTGGAGCAAAATACACTTTGTGGAGATTATTCTAGTCCAGCAGAAACATTTCAGCTTTTTATCTCAAGGATTAATTGTTCTACTCTGATTTATTGATGGACACGAAGGAATGTGGGAGAGTTATGAGCAACACAATACGTCACATCACAGCATGCAGTGAGACGGTGCATGGGTGTGTGTGCTGCTTTTGGTTAACGTGGTTTAGTACCAGTGGTTACCAAACCACTGCCTTGCTGTTTTCTGATAACTAAAATTAAAATAATATAGACAACATGCATCACTGGGAATAAGAGAATAAAGTTGCAGACACAAATACATAGTCTTGTCTGGTTTAAGGGTGCAGCTGCAATGATATCCTCCAAGCTTCATCACATTTCTCCTTGTCTCATCCTAGAACGAAGTACAACTTAACTTTGGTAAATTAAACATTTCTCTGATCATCTGCATGTACAGTTTGCTCATTCAAAGACTAATACGGTTTATTTTCCACGTTTTCACCACAAAACATATCACACTATAACGTGATAATAATATTTGAGCAAAATACATTTTCTTTGTTTTGTTTTTATTAAGATGAAAGCTCCCATACTGGTGGACTCTGTCTACAACTACATACGCAGTGCTGTGCAAATGTCTTAGGCGGCCCATCATTTCCTTATATTTTCATCAATATATAAAATAGGTATAGCACATAAACCAAAATACAGTACATGAGGCAAAAGCAAAGTTTGTACAATTCTAACATACTTAAGAGTGGATATTTGGTATGACCATCTTTATTCATCAACACAGCCTGAACCCTTGTCGACAAACTTTCTAATAATTTCCAGAACTTTATTTCTATGTCATGTTTAGGAATAGTTGTAAAGGCTCCTTAAAAGACTTTCCAAAGCTCTTCTTTTTTTTCAGTTTTCTGTTTTCTGCATCTTATTTTTCTGTTTTCTATCAAGATGATTTCAAACTGCTTCAACAATGTTGACGTCCAGGCTCTGGGAAGTTTCATCACTGCGTACCACTCATTTTAAATCCGATTGTGATGTTATTTGGTAACTCAGACTTCCTGTTTCCCTTCCTTAACAAAGACTTATTGACAGCTCCCCTTCTATGGAGACCACTTCTGATTATGCTTTAGTGAAAAACTGAATGGCTAGAAGGATCTTTAAGGTCTTGTCTGGTCTTTGCTGGATGTGTTTTCCTTACTTTTTTTCTTACATTACTATTTCACAAAGACATGTCTTTCTAATACTCTGCTAAAGATACTTTCTTAGGCTTGCTGCATCATCTTATGTCAACTATTTCCGTCTATATTTATAAGGACACATCATGTTGAGATATGCCAAGCTTACCAGTGCAAAGTTACTATTTTGGTCAAACAACCACTCTAAATTTAGTTTTGTTTTTTTTTATTTTAAATTTATTTACTTTTTTTTGCGGATTCAGAATAAATGTTCTTCCAAAAGTGTTTTAGATATTTTATCTAATAAAGGCTCTTCACAATGTAACTCAGACACAGATTATTATACTAAGATATGTGTCAGAAATTACTTGATTATCATTAAGGTTGGTCACAAAAGTGACAGTGTCACAGACTGCTCACACTCATTGTCAGCCCTCATCTTCAGCTGCAAAAATTAGCTTAAGTAAATATAATCAAGCATTACTTTAAAAGTTGGAGAGACAAAGAGTTTTGAACCTTCTTTGGCAAAAGTGTTTGATAAGACCCTTATTGTATCTTAGTGAAACACAAATTTCCCTGCAAGGGATTAATAAAGTATTTCTGATTCTGATTCTGATTCTGAATACCTTTATTTCCATCCAGATTCCACTAACCTGCACTGCATTAGTCATGTCTTCACTTTTGTACTATCAGCTTTCCTTTGTCAGACCACTGTGATTGTTTCTAATTGTGTATTTCTTTATTTGCCTTCCTCTCATGTCATATGTTATGCATTTCTGTTATTGGCCACCCTGCCAGAGAAACACTTCTTTCATTTTTTCCATTTGTGTTTTTGTCTTTGCTTTTGTTATGGTTTAAAGCAGGGCTAATCAGTTCTGTTTCACAAAATCTGCAGCCCTGCAGGTTTTCAATGTCTTCCTTCTCCAACACACCTGACTCAAATTTATGAGTCACTGTGCAGAACTTGATAGGCTGTTGGATCTGTTTTGGATTTCCTTCAGACTAGTGGACAAAAGAAACAAATCTGGTGGATAATAGATTCAGCAAATATTTATTATATAATACCTCATGTATATATTTAAATACAGATTATATGCCGAGGAGTAAAAGTAGGACCACACCTCTTACACCCTACTTCCTGTTACATCTATAAAAGCTTACATACCCTTCACACCCGTTTGTGCATGTTCTCCATGCCACTCTCACTTTTCTGCTCACCAGCATCCCAGCTTACTGGTGCTGCTTTTGCTCTTGAAATAACAGACTATGGATTTTATGAATAAACATGAAGAATTTATATATAAGCACAAATGTTATAATATAGCTATATCTAATATCTCATTAAATGTCCCTCAAACCATTACTTCTCATTGTCTATAGTCTGATGCAAAACTTGGATTACTGTTGCCCCACTGTTTAAAAATGTGCTCTTATGAAGATACATACGTAATAGTTCTCTAGTATTTTCTAAAACATCTCAGAAAATATAATGTAATTAAAACTTTCCTTGATAAAAATTATCCTGTGTTGATATTTTTTTAAATGCACTTTTACTATCTACCACTGGAATAGGTTGTCCAAAGCAATGTAGAGCTATTTTATTAACCTTTATCCTAGATTTCTTTAATTTTGTCCTTGATATGAAATTTCCTAACCTATCTTTGCCCCTCCCTACTGCTGTCCTACTTTCCCTTTCTCCTTCCCTCCCTTCCCACCAGCAGTATGTCCCACCTTTCCTCCCAACATCTCCACAGTTTTCTACTTTTGATCTCTTACCTCCTGCCCAATACCCCCCCGCCCCCCTTAAATCACTCCGTCTGTCCAGAGTTCTATCCCTCGCCAATAATCCTAACTCCCTGCTCCCTTTCTTTCCAGCTGTTCTTTACGTCCCTCCTACCATTTTGGAGCTCTCAGTATAATTACTCTTCATCTCTTTCTACCCTTGAACTTAAACCAGAATTTCACCCTTTTCCCAGATCCATTTATTTCCTTTACTCTTTGCACACATTCACCTTCTTCTCCTCCCACTACTTCTGCAAAAGTATACGTTTATCTTTCTTCTAAACCCAGAATTGCTGCTACAGGAAAATTCTGTTTCCATTTTAGATTTCATCTCCCATGTTCCCTTTGTTCCTTTCTATCATTACATGTTTTCAACTCTTTCTTCTGTTCTTCTCTTATCATCCCTTTCCCTTTTTCCCCTTTTTTTATCTTTCCATTCAGATCTTTTGGGGCTAATTGCTCCAGTGTAGAAGCTCATAGATCATCTCAGCTTGTGCTCACACTACTGCATGACAGCTGCTGAAACCCTCCAGATACACAGAGAGTACAGGGAGGAAGAAAAGACTGAGATAAAAGAAGAGAGCGAGAGGGCAGAAGAAGAAAGGGGAGGAGAAAGAAGGAAGAAAGCAAGATGAGAGAAAATAAAGATATTTAATGGCCCTTTCAATGTCATCCACATTGGCTGAAATACCTTGGATCTGGACAAATTATTTGTAAAACGTCTATGAGAGATCAACAGAACATATTTTCAAGTCTAATTATAACATTAAAACCTCAACACAAGGTTGGTGATAATCTCCACTCTGAAAGAAAGGAGATTTTCTTGTTTATTTTCTAAGGAACTGTCTGTTTTCATCATCTTAATTAGGCAGCCAGCAATGTCAACAAATCGGATTTTGTCATCCATTCTACTACCCGAGGACAGTAGTATTCGGCACAAACAATAAAACAAACCTGTAGACCGTGTATTTATCGCACAAAAACTGATTTTTGCACTCATGTATGGTTTTACTCTGGATTCCTTCCACAGTCTAAACATTTAGGTTAGGTAACATGTGATAACTGTTGATTGTAAATTGACCCTATCGGAGTGGTGGGAGTGAGTTTGCATGTTTGTTAATCATTGTTTGTCTTTGTGCTGATTCTGTTATGGACTGGGGACCTGTCCAGGGTGCACCCTGCCTTTTGCACAATGGTAGTGACAGTAGTTATTTATGAATACAGCAAAAACTGGTGTTTTAATTGTTGGTCCTGAAAGCTTGGCCTCCAAAGCTGTCACCTGTTTAGGGACCCTTTCTGCTAATGTGCAAATTTATTTGTATAGCACATCTCATGTACAAGACAATTCAAAGTACTTTACATAAAACTTTAAAAGCATTACAGCAGGGTGCAGGAAGCAATAAAAAGTGCATTAAAACTAACATTAAAAGAAATAAAAATAAATTAAATAGAAACAGAAATAAAAAGCTAAAGTAAAAAAGATAAAATTAAGAAATAAATTTCTAGTGCGGGAAAAACAAGGTTAAGAGAAAGAGATGAAGATTTGGACTTCTAAATAAAAACTATTAAAATGCAGCAGAGAACAGGTGGGTCTTTAATTTGGATTTAAATAAAGTGAGTGTTTCAGCTGATCTGAGGCTTTCTGGGAGTTTGTTCCAGACATGTGGAGCACAGAAGATGAATGCAGCTTCTCCGTGTCTGGTTCTGACTCTGGGAACTGATAAGAAACATGATCCAGATGACCTGAGGGTTCTGGTAGGTTCATACTGGGTCAAGAGTTCACTGTTGTATTTTAGTCCTAAACCATTCAGAGCTTTACAGACCAGCAGCAGAACTTTAAAGTCTATTCTCTGACGAACAGGCAGCCAGTGTAAAGACCTCAGAGCTGGACTGATGTGGTCCACTTTCTTGGTCTTAGAGAGGACTCGACCAGCAGAGTTGTGAATAAGCTGCAGGTGTCTAATTGATTTTTTAGGAAGACCTGTAAAAACACTGTTACAATAATCAATCTGACTAAAGATGAATGCATGGACTAGTTTTTCTAGGTCCTGCTGACACATCAGATCTTTAACCCTTGATATTTTCTTAAGGTGATAGTAGGCTGACTTTGTGATTCCCTTAATGTGTTTTTTTTAAAGTTTAGGTCTGAGTCCATCAATACACCCAGATTTCTGGCCTGGCTGGCGGTTTTTAGGTGTAGACTGAAATTCTGTGGTGACCTTTAATCATTTCTCTTTGGCTTCAAATACAATCACCTCAGTTTTGTTTTTGTTTAACTGAAGAAAGTTTGGCTACATTCAGTAATTAATCTTCTCAATGCATTTACCAAGAGCCTGTACAGGGCCTCGTTCTCCTGGTGACATTGTAATATATATCTGTGTGTCATCTGCGTAGCTATGGTAACTAATTTTGTTTTTCTTTATAACCTGTGCCAGTGGGAGCATGTAGATGTTAAACAGAAGAGGCCCCAGGATGGAACCTTGGGGAACTCCACATTCTTGTCTGCTCAGATGTAAAGTTACCTATTGACACAAAGTACTTTCTCTTCTCTAAATAAGATTTAAATCAGTGTAGCGCAGTGCCAGAGAGGCCAACCTAGTTCTCCAGTCATTTAAGTAAAATATTGTGGTCAATTGTTCTAAATGCAGCACTGAGGTCCAGTAAGACTAAAACTGAAATTTTTTCATCATCTGTATTCAAACATATGTCATTAATGACTTTGGTCAGAGCAAGTCTCAGTGCTGTGGTGCTGTCTAAAACCTGACTGGATGACATCATAGCAGTTTTGTGTTAAAAAGTCATTTCACTGATGAAAAACAGCTTTTTCAATGATCTTACTTTGAAATGGAAATTTGAGATCGGTCTGTAGTTGCTCATTTGTGTCTTGTCTAGATTGTCCCTATTTAGCAGAGGATTGATTATAGCTGTTTTTAGAAGTTCTGGGAAGACGCCGGAAATTAAAGACAAGTTCACAATCTGTAACAGATCTGGCTCTAGAGTCTTTGAGAACTTTTTGAAGAAACCTGTGGGTCAGGATGTCAGCAAGAGGAGTTCAGCTGATATAAGATGTCGCCCAGATCTTTGCTGTTAATGGGATTAAAGTGTGTCATGGTGCTTAAACTGGTTTTCAATGGACACAGTATGTCTGTTGAACCTGCTGCTGATGAACTATCTGCTTGTCTGATATTCTGGATTTTGGCTGTGAAGAATTTGACAGTCATGCAGGCCTTGGTGGAATAAAGTTCAGGTGCTACTGACACAGGCGGGTTTGTTAACCTGTTGACAGTAGTGAATAAGACCCGAGCATTGTGACAGATTTAGCTAATAATGTCTGAGAAATAGGACTTTCTTGCATTCCTCAGTTGTAGATTATAAGAGTGAAGTTGCTCTTTATACATGTCATAGTGAACCTGTAGATTTGTTTTTCTCCATCTGCACTCTGCTTTCCGACTCTCTCTTTTTCCATGCTTCACCAGTGTGGAATTTCTCCATGGAGACGTTTTCTTTCCAGAGACAATCTTCACCTTAATAGGAGCAATGGCATCCATAATATTTAACATTTTAGTATTAAAACTAGTGACAAGGTCATTGGCTGAACCCCCTGATAGGGCAGGTGTTAAAGAGAAGACCTGGTTAAACATTCCTCTCGTGTTTTCAGTTATACACCGTTTTGTGATCACCTTCATTAAGACATTTGTGTGAACAGTAATCGTACTCTCAAAGAAAACAAAGTGATGATCAGACACGCCCACACCACACACAGTAACCTTGGAAAAGTCCAAACCCTTCGAAATCAGTAAATCTAGGGTGCTTCCTTTAATGCGTGTGGGCTCTGTTACATGCTGAGTCAGCCTAACGTTTTCCAGACTGTTACTGAGGTCTTTAGTCCTCTTGTCCTTAGGGTTGTCTACATAGATGTTAAAATCACCAACAATAATTACAGTCAAAATCTACACAGATTATAGCCAGCAGTTCACTAAACTCATCATAAAATGCTGCACAGTTCTAGGAACCCTGGGGATATTTCTGATCAGGCTGCGCTCTTTGATGAGCACATAAAAACGATGACCCGGTCCTGATTCTTCCACCTTAAAAATATTGCCAGACTTAGGTCAACTGTATCTTATTCAGAAATGGAAATTATCATTAATGCCTTCATCTCCTCATGCATTGATTATTGTAATTCTCTCTTCACCTGCCTCAGTAAAGCCTTATTAGACCATCTTCAGTTAATCTGAATGCTGCTGCCAGACTTCTGTCCAGATCTCAATTCTCTCACATCATTCCTGTCTTGGCATCCCTACACTGGTTCCCTGTAAATTCCAGGATTCATTGGTCAGGTTCTTCCATATGAACTGATCTCCTCTCTTTTTACCGCCCTGTGAAGTCACTGCGATGTGCTAAATCCCTATTACTTTTTGTCTCTCATAGCAGGTTAAAAACCAAAGGTAATAGAGACTTTCAGTCTGTTACCCCAAAACTGTTGCCTCTTCTGCTGACATTTTAAAAAGCAGTTAAAAACACATCTGTTCAGGTAGGCATTGGAACTAGCCTGATGCTGCATTTTAATTAAATGTTTGGCTGCTTTTATTTGTTATTTATCTTGTATATTAATTGTATGATGTCTAATGTATTTTTGTATTTTTATGTTTTAATAAAAGTTACTTACTTACTTAATTACAATGGCAACATCTAGATGGGATAATGCAGGTATGGAAAATGAACTTTCATTACAATATTAGCAACAAATTGTTCAATCTTAATATGAGTAATGACAACCAACAGAAGGTGTTACTTCAGCTTGAGCTGCAGCATGTGTATATTTCCCTGTTAACATTCTAATTAACTGATCAGTCTAAAAGTGTTTGTGGTATGTTGCTATTCACAAAGTGCAGGTTTTAAATAGAAAAAGTTGCAAAAAAGACTCTCTCAAGTAAGACAGTGCTTAATCTATACATCCAATGCATATGAATTTCTTGGAGGGATATCCATTTTACTGTACATGCTGTGGATAAATGTAAATTTGTTATTGACAGATGGATTTTGACATTGTTTTTTGTTATTGTAACTGATTCTTAAAGGCTGCATTCAATTAAATGTGCATAGTCTTATCAGGAAAAGGTATTGTGATAAAAGTTTTAACGCATACTGCAAATGTTAAATTTTTACACAAAAAAATATATTTTATTTTCTGGCATTTCCTTTTGAGGCTTCTAATAATATTCAGTTGGACTATTCAGCACAATTAATAAAGCATTTTAGATACATCACATTTAGTTATTCAGTGGTTTTACTTTAGCCTCATGATGTTGGAGGTTTATATAGCAGGAATGTCACTTAAAAGGACGGCTTCTCTCACAAATGTCATGTTTGAATCTTCAGCCTCACAAACTTCCTGAAGTGCCCCATGGGCTATATGAGGCACAACAACAACTCTTATGATGGGTGACCAAGCACGGGTAAGCCACAGACACATAGAGTGAAAGGGAAGTAGGGAACAGAAATCAGCAGAACTATACAGCAAGATAAGACGGAGATGGATGGTAAAGGAGGTGAGAAAATGAGAGATGGGGGGGGTGGACAGAAGAGGAGACGAGAAGGGGGAGGTTGAGAAATACACTAAGGCAGACAGATGAGGGTATTAGGGGCAAAGGGTGAGGGGGTGATGTGACAAGCTAAACACAGGTGAGATGGAGCTGTGAGAGAAGGAATGATGAAAGATGAAGATTGAGTGTGGTAAGAACTGGTAGGTAAGTGAAAAGAAGGATGCAAAGACCTTCTCACCTTTTTGCCTGAATTCATGCAGGCCTGTGAGATATCACTACAGAGCAGTTACATAATAACAAAAAAGTCGCTCTACAGTTGCCACAGTAACCACTGACACACACCATGGCAACCAAGTTTACAGCTGTATATTTTCTTTTGGATACAGAATAAAGTCAAAGCATGGAGTTATGAGATTAATGTCACATAATTCAGGCTCTGCATCTTACCAAGAAATTCTTATTTGAGTAACAATCATTTATATTTTAACTAAAGGTCAACACACACACACACTTGTTCCTAGATATGCACGTATATGCATTACATTTATAAACAAACCCACACAACCATACATTGGTAATCCTTTCACACCATGTAAATGAAAAGAGAAAATTATTACACAAATTCACAGCTATGCTATAACCCTTCATCATCCAGTCCCCCAGGCTCTGACCAAATGGAACATTACACCAACCATTAAATTCTTTTAATTTACAGGCTCTACCCGAGCTTTTCTTTCTCTGTCACTCTTTGTCAGATTTTTTTCCTTTGCTCTGCCTAAAAACTTATTTCATTTGCCTTCCCTCTCTTTGTCACTGTACCCTGCATAATTTAAAAATGGATGACATGGCCCAGACTTCCTCTGGCGAAACCCCGCTTGTCGATCGTTTCAGACAGTCCATTAGACACGCTGATTAGGAGAGGAATCTCACTAATTAGGCGATTTAACAAGGCAGAACATCCTTGGTGACACGGTAGCTCCCATTCAAGGTCTTTGATGGAACAGATGAAATGCTCACCTTCCATTAAGTTCATAGTAACAATCAATTCCAGTCACGTGAAGATGAAGGCAGAATTTTTCTGCTCAGTCTGTAATGATAGGGCCAGTGTCTTTTTAAGTGAATTCTTTATCAAAGGGTTATTGAAGCTAGTGGATAGTTTTGGAACACTGAATTTAGCATGGTAATCAGCATGCACCCCTGATGACACCGATGCCCATCTTGGTTAATAGTGAGTGAGTAAAAAGCAAATGTCTTGTTACTTTGAACATGATGTGCAGCTGCTCCTGCTGTAGAACAGACTTCAATTAACTGAACATATCTTGTCTTGTGGCTCAAACTGTCATGAAGTGTGGGGAAGCAGACAAGCTGTATTCTTCCTGCATATAAATATGACTGGCAGAGGCAATGACAGTTATTATACTTAACACTTTATTTATCATGCAGTAAGAAACACTATACTAGGGAAGCCAAAGTTAGCCTGGATGCATGATTTGCTAAAATGTAATGTACTAATAAGAGTAAGTATTAAAATATTAATCACTATACACACTACAACAGAACTAAGATTTGAAATTTCACTTTTTAAATGATCATAAGCTGGGTAAACTGGGATGTGGCACTAGCCTGTTTGAGCTAAATGCTAACACCATTATGCTAGAAGCACAATGTTAAGGTACTAATGAATCATTATTTTGGTTGCCATCTTAGTTAGGGTTATTGAGTTTAAAGATGGGAATATTTTGCATACTATGCAGAGCTGAGAACCTCAACTCTTCATAGCATGTAATGGCCAGTAGGAGAGAACTCTTGTGGTTTCAAAAACCAGGGCTCATTGTAAAGAAGTCTTTGAGAACACAGTCTGACTTCTCACTTGGCCCTCCAACAATGTACATATGAACACAGATATTTTGGTAGCAGCAGAGTGGTCTTTGTGTCTGCAGGCAAACTAAAACCAAACTTTTAGGAAACTGCCTTCCAAGATTAACATTTTCTCTTACTAGCTTGCATCATCAAATTACTGCTACTTGTTTGGTTTAACATCAAAATGTCTGTTAATCTCCCTTTGTTTACATGGCAATGACAGAAGTATGTTATATGGTACTAGAGATGATTTTGCTAACAGGACTTTTTATACACTGCCTGGCCAAAGAAAAAGATGACACCTGTATTTGACTAATCAAATTTCTGCAAGCCTCCTATAAGATAATTACTACATGGGTGATTATCTTTCAACTGGCAACAAGTTATTTAACCTCAACTGATGCATTGAGTAACTTCTCATGTAGAAAGACACGTCTTGTGGTCAGGGAAAATATGTTTGTCTGTTTTAAAATTTTCAAAAAATTGGCAGAGCAAACATCTGAGGAGATTGCAGAAACTACTAAAACTGGGTTAAGAACAGTCCATTGCATTATTTAAAACTTGAAGGAAAGAGGGGAACCATCATCTTTCAAGAAGAAATATGGTCAGAAAAACATTTGAATGATGGTGATTGGCGATTACTTAAGCACGTGGTGAAATCAGATGGTTTAAAAAAGTAGACATCACTGCTATGTTTAAAAGTGAAAGTATGAACATTTCCACCTGAACAAACGCAAAGGGAACTCAGGGGATTGGGACTGAACAGCTGTGTTGCCTTAAGAAAGCCACAAATCAGTGAGGCTAACTGGAGAAAAAGGCTTCAATTTGCTTGGGAGCGTAAAGACTGGACTCTGGAGCAATAAAAGGTCATGTGGTCCGATGACTTCAGATTTACCCTGTTCCATAGTGATGGGAGCAAAACGAGGAGGTGAAAAGAGAGGCAGGTGAAGGAATGCACCCATCATGCCCAGTAACTACTGTACAAGCCTGTGGGGGCAGTCTATGATCTGGGGCAGGTCCAGGTTCAGCAACATTTTATGTCCAAAAGATGGGGTCAGCTGATACCTGAATATACTGAATGACCAAGTTATTCCATCAAAGGATTTTTTTTCTTTCTTGATGTCACGGAGCATATTCCAAGATGATGGTACCAGGATTTATTGGGCTCAAATTGTGAAAGAGTGGTTCAGGGAGCATGAGACACCATTTTCACACATGGATTAGCCACCACAGAGTCCAGACCTGAATCCCATTGAAATTCTTTGGGATGTGCTGGAGAAGGCTTCGTGCAGTGGTCTTTGTGAAAAATAAATCTTGTGACATTGCAGAAGCTTATTGAAACAATGCCAAAATGAGTTCATGCCATAATCAAAGCTAAAGGTGGTTCAACAAAACATTAGTGTGTGACCTCTTTTTGGTAATGACACAAAATGTAACACCAATGTTGTCACTTTGCACCATATGTGGCTGGTGTTTGAAGTGGTCAGAAAATGCAGTTTTCACTGAAGCATAGCAAGACAGTTTTTGTATGTCTGGAACAAAATTGTGAGATTTTATTTTATTTTATTTTTATTGATTGATTGATTGATTGATTTGCTTGTTTTTTTCCTACCGAGTTTATTCTCTCAGTGACTAATTTAACTGTTTTTTAATATAGCATTTTTATTTGGTAGATAAAGTGCCACCAAAAAAATACAGTCTGGTTACAATTATAAATGTGTTTTATTCTACTGAAAAGCAGAAGATACAGAAAATATTTAATACTTCTTGCCTCGGGCTCCACTCACACAGAGAGAAACTCATCTTGAGAGCTCTGTGTAGGTTTAAAAAATGGAAAGCAGTGGGCAAAACTATTGGAGGAGATCAATATAATTTCTTAAAACTTGAAAACCCTTTGTCTTGCATCTGTGCCTTAACAAACTATGCCCACACTTTATTTTTTAGGATGGTCTTGTCTTGCATTGCAATCTGTAATTTAAATGGATTTTTTTCAGGGATGTTGAGTAGCAATCCAAATATGTAAAATTTAAAAATCTATAAAATATTCAAAAGACTATAAAAACATTAAATACTGTGTGCATATATATTCTTCCCCTTTGATCTGAATCAATATCTGGTGTTTCAGGTTATCTTCCAGAAGGCACATGTTAAATAAAGTGGACATGTCTGCAGTCAAAGAGTCACATGATCTCTGTGTTTATGCCTTCATTGCAAAAGACCCCAGGGTCTGCAGCACCAATAGAAAAACAGCACAGAGAAGACCACAGGGCTCTCCGCAGACATCAGAGAAACATTTAAGGAGAAATACAGTTTGTCTATGAAACCTCAATAAACTCATATAACCTGCAAAGACATCTAATTGACCACCAAACAATTCTTCAAAACCTGAAATCCAGAAATGAGATCTGGAAGCATTCTTAACTTATTTCAACTTAAATCTGGATCTGAAGCTGTGCCCATTCCTAGTAATAAATAATTATATTATTATTATTATTATTATTATTATTATTATTATTATTATTATTATTATTATTATTATTGCTGATAAACCTATAGGCTCCAGCTGGACATAACCTCAGGACGGACTGCCCCCTGCAAAGTCTAATCTTGGGGAAAACGTGTTTCAGTGCTCCAGAGATAATGAGATATTGATATTAGATATTGAGAATGAGGTTCGTCATTTAACATGACAGTGACTTTAAGGATACTGTCAAAGCAACGCTTGTAGGGTTTACAGAGACACATTTAAATGATGGAAATGCAGAGTCAAAGCCCAGACTTCTTTCCAAATGTAAATCTGAGGTATAACTTAAAGATTATTGTGCAACTGGAGAAACCTTGAAGTATGAAGGAGCTGGAACAGTTTTTCCTTGAGGGGTTGGCACATATCCTAATGCCTAGATATGCCAGGAAAAACCCCAAAGACACTTACAGCTGTGACTGTTGCAAAGGGTCCGCTATAAAATACATTTAATTAGCGGGGGATGAGTAAATTTTTTTAATGCACTGGATGCTGGCACCATCTCTTCAATGATGTGTCTTGAACAAACCATCTGTTTTATTTGTGACTGATTTATCTGACTTGGAAATTCATTCAATAATATCTATATATATATATATATATATATATATATATATATATATATATATATTATTAAGCCAATTAGCTTAAGACATAAGACTATGGCAAGTGTGCTGGACAGCATGTTACTGGCCCTGCAATTGTTCAGTACAACAATAAGCTTCCAGCACCTTTTCTTTCATGAGGATGTATGACTGAATCTTGTGACTTTATGATTCACTGAAGCAGTACAATGACACAATGACACAAAGAAGCGTCATGAAGCACACATGCTCTTTATGATACACATGTTTACAGCCCAGTACCATTATTTCTGTTCAGTTTATTGCCCTAAAATAAAATAGTCTCAATACTAAGTGGGCTTTGGAGAAAATTGGAACAGTCCAGCCAATCCACTGCCAGTTAGTGAGACTGTGCACCCTACAGCACTACAGTCAATGATGATTGATTACTCCGTCACAGCCTCATAACTGCACTCATTATTTCTTTCAGAGTCATTCTCTCACTGAGAACAACACCAGACCTTCCTTTTCACAAGTTAGCATAATTATATAGGAAAACAACATGCTTCTAAGCATCTGTGTAAGGATAATAAAAAGCTGCTGTTGTTCAGTACAGTAAAGTACAAACTTTACTATATAAACCTTGATGAAACATGTGCATTTGAACAGCTCTATGGTCTTTTATGCTCCATAATTAACTCCCTCTGTGTTTTTGCAGGTCAAAGGGTTGCTAGTTAGGTAAAACCAGAGAGACACAATGCTCTCTCTTCTTAAAAATCTTTTCAATTCTTCTGTTGTGTGAAATAGTAAAAGAGGTTTTAAACATTCATGTGACAGCAAGCAGTATGCCCAACCACATACTGTAATTGGCATTTAAAGTAAGGTAATCACCTGAGGAATTTCCTTTTATACTCAATCACATTATCAAGGCAAGGCAAGGCAAGGCAGTTTATTTGTATAGCACATTTCATGTACAGGACAATTCAAAGTGCTTTACATAAAACAAAGACATTACAGATATTTAGAATAGTAAAAGGCATCAACACATAATCAACACATAATCACAATAAAATAATAAATTACATTAAAATGATTAAAAGCAAGATAAGTTAAAAAAAGTTACCGTGCAGATTTCATGCATAGGCGCATGAGAAAAGAAAAGTTTTTAACCTGGATTTAAAAATGTCTACATTTGGGGAAAGTTTAATCTCCACTGGCAGTTTGTTCCATTTGTTTGCAGCATAACAGCTAAATGCTGCTTCTCCATGTTTAGTCTGGACTCTGGTCTGGACTAGTTGACCAGAGTCTTTGGATCTAAGAGCTCTGCTAGGTTTATATTCTCTGAACATATCACAGATGTATTCTGGGCCTAAACCATTCTGGGATTTGTAAATGATCAGAAGGGTTTTAAAATCTATTCTGTGACTGACTGGAAGCCAGTGTAAAGATTTTAAAACTGGTGTGATGTGTTCAGATCTCTTAGTCCTGGTTAAAACTCTAGCAGCAGCGTTCTGGATGAGCTGCAGATGTTTAATGCTCTTTTTAGGGAGTCCTGTTAAAAGACCATTACAGTAATCCAGTCTACTGGAGATGAATGCATGGATGAGTTTCTCCTGGTCTTTCTGGGAGACTAAACTTTTAATTCTGTTGATGTTTCTGAGCTGGTAAAAAGCTGTCTTAGTGACAGCTTTGATATGGCTGCTGAAAGTCAGATCTGAGTCTATCAACACTCCCAGACAGCTGAACATGCACACACCAAACTACACAGTAACATAATGATCAACAACAGGAAATGCCACAAGCTCTCATGTTTCTTTCTTTTCCACTCTTTATCTTTTTTATACACTCTACTTTTCTTCTTTTCATTCATAACATTATAACTGCTGTCCTGTTGTAACTCCACGCACACCTGCTCCAAGCCTTTCCATTGCTAAATGTGACAGTAATTACCTACTTATTGGAGGTGGAACTGGTGGGTGCTCAGAGCTACAAAACAGCAACCTGGATAAATTGTGAGGATGGAGAGAAGGGAGTTGAGTTTACACAGACTATTGTATCACCAAATTGTCTGTTTAATTCGGCAAAACAACAACCCAATATGGCCTCCTTCTCCCTCCTGAGGATCATTGTTCATTGACAGCAAAATCCACTCAGAAAGTATTTTGTATTCACAAGTTTGACTGCTGCTAATTCAGGGGTACTGGGTTGCTCAACTGGTGGAATGGGAGCCCAATGTGCAGGAGAAAGAAGGTACTTATTGCATCCAACCCATGTTTAAATATAGGCCTGTAGTCTTTTGCTGCAAGTCATCTTCCTCTCTGTGGCTGGTTTCCTGAGTGCATGTAGATGCTATATTACAAGCAGCTACTTAGTTTGTTTACCTTGGGATGACTTGGGTCATCATTTTATTAATGAGATAGTTCACTTCATTATCTCTACAGAATGAGTTAACTTTATTGTTTGTTTAATTACTATCAAAAACTAGATAAAATAGAAAGGGTCTTATCAAATTTCAGGAAAGCCACTGCCAGGATGCAAACAGAATAGGAAATACTGGCATCAGCATGCTGCTACAGCTTCTGACCAACTGCAACCATTTCCAGTTAAATTAGGAAATAGCTCCTCATTCTGGAGCTCATCTCATGACCGATTACTGAATGTAATCCGCATCTCAAGAAAAGGCCAATTTCTCAGGATCATAAGAAAATATAACTTATCATGTGAAAACAAGTTCTTGAAATAACAGAAGGCTTAATTTGAGATTTTGAGATACTGGCACGAAAAGTAAATAACTGAAGGAATGTCTACTCTCAGCTTCTGTACATCCTGTATTTATAGCCCAAAAAGAGGGGGAAAATATATATATATATATACATATATATATATATATATATATATATATATATATATATATATATATGTAAATGGTCTGTATTTATATAGCGCTTTTTGTACCTGGAACAATACCCAAAGCAATTTACATTTACCCATTCACACACACTGATGCCGGAAGCTGCCATGCAAGGCACTAACCACAACCCATCAGGAGCAATTTGGGGTTTGGTGTCTTGCTCAGGGACACCTAAACATGAGCTCAACAGGCCAAGGCCATCAAACCAGCAACCCCCAGACCACAAGACAACCACTCTACCCACTGAGCCATGCCGCCCCATGTCTGGTCTCTGGCACCAATGTCGTCTTCATCTTTCACCGTCGCTCCCAAGTCCTTCAGTCTCTGTTTGAGGCTGTGGATATATATATATATATATATATATATATATATATATATATATATATATATATATATATATATATATATAAATATATATATGTGTGTGTGTGTGTGTGTGTGTGTGTGTGTGTGTGTGTGTGTGTGTATTTTTTTTAATCAACACCATTTGTTGTCTAACTAATTTATCTAATTAATTCATTGTGACCATCTATCTGTTGTTTTAGCGATAATTGGCATTAAAATATTATTAAGCCTTTAAACCAATCAACTGATAAAGTACATCCACACAAGCTCTTGACAGATGTATTGGGCGTAGGTTTTTTTTGTTTGTTTGTTTGTTTGTTTTAGCTGTTTTGTTTTTTTTTTTTTTTTTGTAACTATTTATTTATTTAATTTTTAACATTAACTCATTTAAATTTGGGGAAAATGCTTCTTATTAAGCCTAAATTAAAGACATTTCTCAAATGTTCTTGCCTGATGACGATATGCAATTCTGAAAAGCATCACACCACAACATACAGCACTAGTGATGGACAGGTTGTGAGATTAGTAACCTGGATGGTTGTAAGGCTGACAGGTGTCACAGCATTCTCACCCAGTCATCTTAAAAGACAGCCACAGATAGATTTAGTTATTTCCCACACATTCCTACACATTATGGGAAAAACAGCCAGCAACTGTGACCGGAGGTGACAACCACTAACCACTAATTCAACAAAGCACATAGTGAAACATACACACTTTTTGTGTTTTGAAATGGCATCCAATACATGAGATGAATTTATTACAAATACATGCCAGCTTGGTGTCAGCTATGAGATATTCAAAAAAATCTGAAAAATGCAAATATATTCTCATAAAATCTCAAAGGGATTTTGAGTAATTGCAAAGCTGCTACTTTATCCGAATGCAAAAAAATGTAGTTCCAGTCTGAAAACTTTTATGTCTACTCTCAACTGAGCTATTAAATTAGGCAGAAAGACATTCTGGGTCCTCTCAGGCTCTGAATACAATGGATCCTTTGTGTTTAAACTGTCTTTGAAGACTGGAGTTATAAAAGTGGTTGTTCATTTTATACAAATAAGACTCACTGCAAGCGTGAACCAGAAGACGACTTTCTTGTGTGTTTTAAGTTAAATCCATTGAAACAACCGTATGTAAACTTTCTCTCTAAGTACAAGTCATATCACATTTAAGAGTTACCCGCTCTTACTTTCACCCATTTATCACTGCCTGCTGGTCTAATCTGGGCTACAGATGATGTCAAAGGGGATCACACAGCAGTGAACCCTGCCTCGTTCCTTATATGTTTCTCGGCCATGCCATCAGGCCTAATTTGCCTCATCCTCTGCTGCCACCAGTTCTCTCCATCTAGTACTTAAAATCCAACGTTAATTTTCTCTTCCTCATAGGCTCACGGACAGCAGTTCATTCTTTGGATGGAGCTTGACAAACTACTCATGCTGTACAGAACCACTCTAACTCCCTTGTGTGAGAAAATAGCTTTTGACCAGGCAGCTGAGTGTTTTGCTGCCACTTGATGTATAACCAGTTGTTACTTGTATAGTGGTGCTGGTATGGAGCATGAAATTTCAATGGATGTTCTTTGTTGTTATCACATCCCTGTGAGTGTTATGGAAATGTCCTAAAGACTGGGATGCAGGGCAGGGTAGTGAATAAGAGGTGGAATCAGCAACAGAATTTAGGACATGTGTAGAACACCTGGCTCAGAGGGACTTGACAGAAGTGGGTTTAAAAAAGTTATTTTTACCATTTTTAAAAACAAATAATGGCACAAGTTAAATTGTGTGTAAGTAGTAAAAGTAGTAGTATATGTTTGGGTACAGCATAGTACTTTTGAACAGACCAATGAAATGCATCTGAGTTATAAAAGCAGAAGATAACACGTTGTAAAACAAAAGCATTGACAAATCTTTGCCAATGCTTGTCTGTGGGCATAACAAGAAAAGCAGTTTCTTAGATGTAACTCTAGAAGGCCTGAAGAAAAGCTGAAACAAGACTGACTCAAGTTTAGATTAAAGTCAGCTGTATAGAACACTAAAAATCCTCACGGAAATATAGAAGACGCTTACGCAACATCTTGTTTTGCGTTCATGAAACACCATGAGAAAGGAAGACTGCTGAAATGAGAGGGCAGACTTCAGACTAAAGAAAAGAGTTAAGGCATTTCTGACTTGCTTCAGCCTGAGGAGGAATTTGCTGTAAAGCTGAAATCAACCAATTAACTTGGATCGACCGGATGCGGCAATAAAGACTGCACTTTCTACAGGGTTGGTCAGCCGGAAACAAACATAAAACAGGTTAACTTCAACACAAAGGCAAACCGGGAAATATTGTTTATTTTTCCAAATAAGATTTCAACAATTCTATCAAATCTATTTATAACACAGACTGAAACTTGTGAACAAGTTCTGCAAATCTCTAGTAAGAAGCTGGAAGCACCCTAACAACCCTCTGTCGCTGTCCGTGGTTCTGAAAGCTCGGCGCCATGCACAGCTGCACCCTCAGCATATGTGGGAACTCTTCCTTTATTAACTTGATACTACAAACAAATATTAATGTCGAGTTTATTGATATATAACGATCAGGTCTTTGTATACATATAGCCTGAATGCCTATGAACTGAAATAGCACTGCATCGAGGACATTAAGAAAAAAATCACATGTGCACATACTGGTATGAATTGGGAAGCCCATATTCTCGACTTGATTTTGGCAGGTTGTTAGTGTACTCGAGGATCAAGCTGGAGTCTGCTCAGCTTCTTACAAACTAGGCAATACAATAGAGCCACCAAAACAAGCTCTAGTTGCTAAAATTACTCAAGGGATTAAAAATAATTACAAATAAACTTACGAGTTCCGTCAAACCTTGTGGCTATAGTGTCCAGAAACGTGTTCTGTGGCGCTAATAATCCCTTCATCACAGGCATTTTCTCTGCTTAATGTCGAAGTCCCCATTAAAGTTACTGAAGAGACGGTGCAAGTCGTCCGAATGCGTGAGGTACCCCCATTTAGGCGCTGAGACAAAACCAGCAGATATCCAGTCAACTCAGCACCAAGCGAACCCCAGCTGGTAAAAACTGCACGTGATGCGCGCATCCGCGCGACTGTTGTTTGTGTAGAGGGAATGGGGTTGGTTATGAAGCCCACAGGTGCAGCTCAGGTAATCGTCGGAGACAACCGTGGCAGAGTGAAATTCCCTGTCATTGTTATGTGGCCATCTCTCCACTGTGCGCAACTATGGGACACATCAATCACTCTCTACAACAAAAATCACAAATGGTGGGTGTTCTCCATGAAAAAGAACGAGAGAAGGAGAAACAGAACTTGTGTTAAAAATTGTGATTTTTTTTCTCCCTCCTCGAGCGTTTTAGAGAAATCAATATTCTTTGTCTTTTCATTGCATTATTTTAATAAGTCACGAACTGTCTTGTGCTATGGCTGAATAGTGAGATAATAGTAAAAAATAGATTTAGATTTTTTTAAAGGCAGGTATTCCAGACATATGCCACAAAGAGAGTCGGAAGGACAACTACACACCTTTGATAGACCTAAAGGAGTGGCTGAAATACTAGAATACAAACCAAAAGCATTAGTTGCGCCATAGCACGGTTGTATCCACGATGCTTACTCCCAGCGCCTACAGCACCTGAGACCATACACGCTAGTGTTCACGACAAGAGATATTATAAGTTTTTAGCTTCATCTGGTGGCTACATCGTGGCATAACATGCACGGAGTAACGCTTACATAGTCTCGAGCCAAAATGCACACAGTAGATCATTTCAGCTGCACTATACCGCCCTCATGTGGATAGTAAGCTGCAAATACAGTTTGCGTCACTGTATCTGAAATTGGACTAATCCACCTTTTACCTGTATAGAATTCAAAGCGGAAATTAGCTGTTAAGAATATTTTTTAATTGGTAAAGTGTACAAACAGACACTAATGATGATAATAGGTATATCGTGGAAATCTTTGGTTCTTCTGATATTTTTTGAGCAAACATTTGATCCTCTTTGGATGGGTACCTATAAATAAAGGTAGCAAAAAGTACATGGATATAATTAGAGTATCAAACTCAAACGGTTTATACTTATTTTATTTAAATTTTTTTTATCATTCATCCACTTACAATTCTGAAGCTGTTTGAGAATTTTATGTAGTTCTTGTTTTCAGATGTCCCCGTAACATTGCAATGAGAGTTCAAATGTGGGTTTTGAGTTGACCATTCCATAAACCTTAATTTCTTCTTTCTGAATTATTCCTCTGTAGATTTGTTAGTGTTTTCTGACATCATTAACATGATTTAAAAAAAAAAGAAAGAAAGCAGAAATTAAAGAATTTTTGCCCTGGGACGGGCTTCCCCCATGACCATGCATTGAAATAAATGGATATATGGATGGATGGAAAAGATCTTCTGACTAAAGTAAAACAAACAAATAATAATTTCCACACATTATCTCTGTATAGTCCTTGATTGACAGCTATATCTACAGTTGAATCTGTGGCTGAAAGCTGCACAGTCCCCAATACAGTGAAAACACCCCAAACATATTTTTCTCTTTGCTTCACAGTATGACGTTACTGGCTAAAGAACTCTATAAGTTTTCCAAAGCATGTTATTCCAAAAGCTCTGGCCTTTGACTGTATGACTATTGACAAACTGTAATTTTTTGTGAGTTTTTCTACATCTTCCATGCTGGTCAAAGTCATGAGATCTTCCCCTGATTGCACATAGGTGCTTTAACACCAACACCACTAGGAGGAGACCTGTGATGAAGTTTTGTATTCCTTGAGATGTGTTTTTGCAACAGATTTCCTAAAGAGGACAGTTCTGAATAAATTGATATCAAGATAATTTGGAGATGATATTTAACCCATTCCAACATTGATATAAGCCTGTAAGATTTTTTAAAGGCCATAGTGTGCTCTCTTGACTTAATGACATAAGATACTTCAATAGCAGAGAGGATAGCAGACCTTAGCTGTAAGAGGTTTAAACAAGACAATTATGGGTTTCAATATGGAATAGAATAGAATAGAATAGAATAGAATAGAATAGAATAGAATAGAATGCCAACTAAATATGTGATAGACATTCGAGTATATTATTTTTTCAGTGTGAAAGGTCAGCTTTTTATTCATTTAAAGCACAGAAATGATTAGAAAAAGTCAGGGAAAAGTCAGGGACGGCAGTAGTTAAGGTGGTAGAGCGGGTCGTCCAATGACCAAAAGGTTGGCGATTCGATTCCCACTCCCCCAGTCATCTGCCGTTGGGCAAGACACTAAACCCTCCTTGCCTCCTGTGTTGGCATCGCTGGTGTATGAATGTGGATGAATGTTCGGTGATGGTCGGAGAGGCCGTAGGCGCGGATTGGCTGCCATGTTTCCGTCAGCCTGCCCCAGGGCAGCTGTGGCTACGCAAGTAGCTTACCATCACCAGGTATGAGTGAGGAGTGAATGAATATGTAAAGCGCTTCGGTGCCTTGAAAAGCGCTATATAAAATCTAATCCATTATTATTATTATTAAGTTTGTTTCCTTTGATTCACTATCATGGGATCATATGTTTTCTTGTTCAGTTGTAGTGACATTTTAACATTTACATTAACTGCATTTTTCGAACTAGAAACATAAATACAGACCTTTTTCTTACCAAATGAATTTATATTTAAAAACAAACACACTTTATTACAGCTCTAAAAGTACCAAACTGAAATGTCATCAGTAAGTCGAGAGTTGTTGTGTTCAAGGATTTTGACTGATACACCAACTTCTGTATCTCAAGAAACAGGATTTTTTTCCCAGTTTTGTTCATTCACAAGCCCCATAAAGCATGTAAAAGTAATCTTCAGCAAATAAAAAAAAATCTTGTATCATTTTCATGCATAAAAACATGGAAATGTACATGCAAAATATGACAAACACAATTAAACACTGTTGTAAGGTCAGTCACATAATAAAAAACAAGAAAAAGCCAAGCACTGTGGCTCCCACTCAGATCCTTCTTAAAAGCAAAGTAACTATTAGAGCGGCATGGACAAAGTAAAGTTATCAAGCCCTCCAAGGCTCACTGTTGTGAATCATATCTCAGTGACTTTAAACAAGCTCACAAACTGAAAATAAATGTAGTCAGAAATATTCAGGGTATGTAGCAAGAAAAATGTGACTCAAGTCCCTGAGGTGAGGCAGTGTAAGATAGTTATGCACAAAGAGACACTTCCATAAATGTGTCAACTAATAAAATTAAAACAGACAGCCAACACACGGGGATGCTTCACCTGAGTAATTAAATACTTAACGCATCATTTAATCCTAATGACTGCTCCAAACATGTGTATGTGTATGTGTGTGTCACAGTTAAGTTCATAGGAAAGTGACAGACGAGTCAAAGTGAGTTACTGCTAGTTGCAGCATTACTGCACTGAAACTTCTATCAAAGCTGCAGAAATTACAGTCTGGTAACTTAAGTCTGTGATCCATAGTCATAAAATGTTCAGATGTGGCAGTGACACTATTATGTGTGCTGTGATCTGTCTAAAATAAAAGTACTACTTAACATTTCTCCAAGCACGGATTAAATTACCCATTAGATTCTGTTTGAAGGATTCATTGTGGGTTCCTACTCTTACATGCAACTGCCATGATGTGGTAATTGTTACAAATACAATGACATATTTGAACCTGCTTTTCAGGGGTTATGTGCTACTTCTGATATCACCACTAGGGGTCACCAAGTTTTTATGTATTTTACACATGATAAAATTTCAGCTCATCGCATCTTTTAACTTATCAATTTCAACCTAGTAAGGTAAAGGAAATGGGGTACAGAAGTTAAACCCCTACCTGTGGGGTTGTTAAAGTATGAAAGATACATGCATGCATAATTCATACCTATTTTCATCAATCCATCCATATATTTTTTCAGCTTTATCCTACTCAGTGCTGTGGGGGAGCTGGAGCTTATCCCTGCTGCCATAAGGTGAGAGGTGGGGTACCCCTTGGACAGCTCACCAGCCCATCACAGGGTTTACACAGGGACAAATGAGATTCTTTAGCTTGTGCTCACACTCAGTCCTAGTATCAATTTAGAATCACCAGTACCTGACATGCATGTTTTTTGGACTGTGGAAGGAAGTACCTCGAGAGAACCCACATATGCACGAGAAAAACAACTCTACGCTGAAAGAGTTCTGCTGAGATTCAAACCAGGAACCTTAATCCTGTGGGGTGGCAACGGTACAGGCAGCTCTACTTATTTTCATTTTTATCAAAGAAAGTTAAGTACATAGGTATAAGTATTATAACAATGACAGTTTTAATCTAAATAAATGGGGGATATAATATATAGTATGTCATACTGTAATTTTGGGCTTCATTTTTTTGTCATTTATATTTTCATAAAAACATTTTAATCTCTTAAATCTCTGTTTTGTTTTTCAGTATTTCAAAGGCAAACGTTGCAAACAAGTTGCGCAACAGTATCGAAAGATATGGCTATACCTTCATTTTAAACATGTAAAAACTTCAAGTCCTGTGTTAAATTTCAACTCATCATATCTTTTAACTTATAAATTTCAACTTTGCCCTCAATCCAAACAAATGTAACTGTTTCATAGGTTTGTGTATATCTAGGTTTTGTTTGTCTTTTATAAATAGTACATTTTTAGATTAGAACTGTGGTTGCAGCAATGAACTGTATTCACCAGCAATGTTTTTCAGGCTGGTACAAAATGGATGTTTACCTGTCTAGGCAAACTAGTCTAGGTATCTGTCATATGTTCTAGCATTTAACCTTACACTACTCCTTCAGGAAATTTGTCTTCGCTGTACCAAACTTTTTAAAAGCTGTTATTGTATCAAACTGAAACTGCCCTCATATAAAAAAGGAGATAATACTCCCTCCTTTCTAAACATTGCACAGTTTTTCTTTAAATTTTACATATTATTTAGTTGTTTTGGAAAATGGGTTGTACTTATACACTAACCTATATTTTAGAGGAATATGTACAAATCTGCATTTATACAATCAACACAGCAGTAAAAACAAGATATTAAAAAACATCACATGCCATCAAAGCCACGTGATCTCTTCAAACCAAGCACTTACATATTCAGTGTATTGTATTTTACTCAGGTGTATTGTCCTGATCTCAAACAAAGGCTCAAAATAGTCTTTTCATTCCTCACACAAAACACAACCCATCAAATTTTCATTCTAGTAGGTAAGGGGGGGCACCATCTTGCATCTGATACAAGCTTACGATCTCATCTGAAACCAGAATTCAAGCCTCTTTTGTTGAAGACTTTCTGATATGTATACATACATCAAACCCACCTTAACCTGAAGCAATGTTGTTCTTAGAAAGTACACGATATGCTTTCTGATACATTAATAGACTGAGGGCCCTGTACACACCCAAGATTAGGAGAAACCTGAGGAGAGGCAACTGCCGGTCAAGCTGAGCTCTGGCACAATGTCAAAGAAAAACAACTATGTATTGACATTTAATATATTTGCACAGAGGTTTCTGGGTTAAGATGTTTGAGATTGGAGTAATTAGAAGGTCAGTAGTGATAAAAGACTCAAGTTAAAACCTCATAATTAAAATCATGTTCAGCTCAAAATAAACATTGTCCTTGTGACCTATATGTGTAATTATATACCAACTTATCAGGTCAGTAAATCAGTGTATAAGCATTGGGTAAAGTTGTAGCTAGTTTAAACATTTTTAGTTTATTATTTGTGAAGAGCTGACCCACCTGTGCAGTTGTACAATATTGTCTCTTAAATATGGGAATGAAGTAACATCAAATGGAAGTACATAACCAAACAAGTAAAAAATTTGTGAGCATTTGTGTGCAAGGAAACTTGAGATCATAGAGAGTGTGAGAGAGCAAGAGAAACAGAAATGTGAAGCTTTTAGTGCTGGCGATCCATTTCCCCTCTAACGTGCCAGCATGATGCCTCCACCCATCTAACGGCAGCAGGCTCACTAACCATATCATGAGTTTATAATAACCACATCACATCCATGGCGAATGAGGTGGAATGAAAATCTAACCTAATTTGGAGAGATACACGACTGTGTAAGTAGTAGGGTGTCCCCTGAGATGGGGCTCTGACTGAGGGAGCTGGTAGCATGCTCTGTGAGCGTGTAATGGGCTTAATTATCATTTAGCATGCCAGCCTCATTGACGACGTATCAAGCCAGTGATAAAATAGTAGACCAGAGGGTGACAGAGGAAGAGCAATGCGATCATATGAGGACTTAAAGACACATGCACACACAGAATAGTCTTGGATTACTTTAAACATGCTCTGAACTTACACAGCAACATACCCAGAGGTGCAAGTGGGATGATGCAAACACACAAACACACACATTTCCCAAAGCTGAGTGACATCTCTCTCTCTGAATTAGTCACGATGAGTGATGGGTAATCAGCCATGACTCGTTCTGGCTGGGGAGATTGCTAATTCACTTTGTTTAATTAGTCAAAAGTAGTAGAGCATGGGCAGCTCCCTCTCCCGATCATACACTTTAGTTGCTCAGCATCCACCCATCTGCATGCAAGCAGCAAAGACAGACCTGTTACCACACCAGTGTAGCATTTCAAGGGGCAAGTCCCTCTCTCTTTTCTTTCTGACACACAGCTATACACACCTAGTCTTTTGTGATACCATTGCAGATATATCCAGCACCGTTTAGGGATCACATCTTCAATGGTGAAGTGCATCTCGTCTGCAGTGGGCCGCATGGGGAATGTCTGTTGATGCTTGGCTGCAACTTAAGGTCTCTGCAAACAGGACACAGAAGAAACTATTTTCTGTGCCTCCTGTTTTCATCTCTGTCAGGTACAGTGAAGTCTTTTTCTTTGTCTTTTTCTTTTCTTTTTACCTTCAGTGGTTCCTACTTTTTTTTAATTTAATTTAAGAGGTCAGAGCTCAAAGTAATGATTTGTTTAAGCAATTATACACGACACAATGTGAAGAGGGTGAGTATTATGCTGTGAACTATACAAGTTCACTATAAAATCACTTCTGATCACAATAATTTGAATAGGTGTCTAAGTATTGGCCGTCTGGAATGAAAATTTTCAACATCTCAGACACATTGTAGACATCATTAAAGCCTTCAAAAGTTCATGGCTCAACAAAATCCACCTTGTCCTGCTCCACTTTGTTACCATGGAGAGCTCCAATACCCTAAAGACAGTAATAAGTGCGTGCACAGCATACGGCAGAACATAATAAATAAATTTATGCGCAATTGTCACATTTAATACATTTACGGAGCGCGCTAGTGAATTCATTATTACACCATATGTTAATGCAGCTGGGTCCGTGTATATCTGAGACTTTATGTGTGTGTGGGTGTGTGTGAGAGCTTGTCTGTTGTGATGGACTGGGAGGGAGGCGGTGGTAGAGGGTGTCTCCCCCCTCTTTCTTTTCTCGCGTGCGCACAGAGCTTTGAAGTGTAACCAACAACTGCTGTCCCGGAGTCAGCGGTAGGTTGTACTCCGCGCATTGTTCTCTCTACGGCTTGATCCACAAACGTGTCCGGGTGCTCTGGGTCGATGACGGGAGGTCGCTTTTAACTTATGATGAAACAAATTGATCGTTCCAGCGAGAAGCTGTCAGACAACAAGGAGGGATAGGAACAGAAGTATTCATTCAGCAAGCACGAGGTTATTTCGAGGTTGAACCAGCGAGGATTGTAAAGAAAGAAAAGGGGACGCACAGGAGCGTACATCCGGACATACATACCGACAGCCTGGAGA
Source organism: Melanotaenia boesemani (assembly GCF_017639745.1). Classification (NCBI taxonomy): domain Eukaryota; kingdom Metazoa; phylum Chordata; class Actinopteri; order Atheriniformes; family Melanotaeniidae; genus Melanotaenia; species Melanotaenia boesemani. Next base: position 13,045,654 of record NC_055698.1, on the reverse strand, counting down.
AGCGTATCTGTTTTTCAGCGGAAGCTCAATGGAAGACAACAAGACACATGGATACAGCCGCTGTGTGCAGGAATGGGCTGTTGATTTATGGTAGCACGTCGGAGAGTGCACAAACAGGCTTGTTTTACCTCGATCAAACTTCGACAGGACCAGACTTGGGACGATTAGTGCTCAGCAAGGTGCGAAAAATGAACTGAATTACTGCCCCTTCTAGCTGCGCGCCTGCTGGTGACAGCTGGTTTATTATGGGGAATTGACTGTAGCGTTCACTGGATTTTAACAGGATTTAGAAGGCTATGTTAATCACTGCATCTGGATGAAGGTCATAACCCATTAATGAAGCGGATATGTGTAAGTTAAAACCGCGCTGCCTTTAGACCTGCCATGTTTTTCATGAATGCTCTCCTGACAACCGCCAGCTATCCAGACTATCATCTGCTATAAAATAATTATGCCCATGTAGGGGACTGTTTGTTGTTGATGTTATTTTAAAATTTCAGTAATATCTTTAGAAATATATGAAGCATGAATATTAAAGTCACACCAACTCAGCTGATCATCACACACTGCTCTCTCTTGTCAAGATAAATTATGTCTATGAGGATAATCTGTACAGTCTTTGATGCTTAAGCACCTCTGTCTCTATGTAAGTGTGAAACCACAGATGGATCCTCTTTGTAATGGAATCAAGAACACTGAAGGGAGTGATCTAGCAGTAGACCCTCAGCCCCCTCCAGCTAAGCTGGCTCGACTGGAGCAACATGAAATGGGACCCTCAACCCCAGAGAGAAGTAGGCAGGGGAGTCCAGTGGCCAAAAGCCCCTGCCTGGCACAGAAACCGAACACAGGAAGGCTACAAGGCAAGAGCTGGCACATTAAAGGTACGTGGACTGTGGACTGGTGTGGGGAATAGTTTAGGGAACATGTGCTTCAAGCTGAGAACTGTACCATACTATCATACTGATATAATTTGCTAGATAATGACTTATGACATTATCCCCAAATGTCATGTTTTTGTCATTCCAGGAAGCCTGCTGCCAGTGTTCTGTGTGGTAGAACACAGGGAAAGTTCCTTGGAAGTGGAGAAAAGAGAGGAACATGCTGAGTTTGTGTTGGTCAAGCGAGATTTGCTCTTTAATCAGTTGATAGAGATGGCCCTACTGACGCTGGGATATTCCCACAGCTCTGCAGCACAGGCTAAAGGTATACAACATGAGCAATGCACAGAAATCACTATTACACTGGTACCTCTTTAGGTTTTCTCAGTTTTCTCTTTTGTGTGTTCAGGTCTGATCCAGGTAGGCAGGTGGAACCCAGTACCTCTGTCCTGTGTAACTGATGCTCCAGATGCTACAGTGGCTGACATGTTGCAGGATGTTCACCATGTTGTCACCCTTAAAATACAGCTGCACAGGTAGAAAGCACTCAATATTACATTATGCTTCTGTTTTAAGAACTATCAATTCTAGGTGTATGTGTACTCCTGATCTTAAGATCCATTAGTTTTTTTTCCAGTAATATAGATAAGGTTTGTGCTAGGGCTGTCAAATGATTACAATTTTTAATCAGAATAATCACAGCTCTCAAATTAATTAATCACAATTAACCACAATACGCAACTATGCCTGAGATTAACAGAAAGATAAATGACACAACACAAATATATATATATATATATATATATATATATATATATATATATATATCACATAAAGTACTGCTGAATCTGTGGAAACAATTGAATTATCTCCTTTATAGCTCTGATGGGAGTTTTTTAAAGTCAAGGAAAGTAACTTTATTGATTTTATCAGTGAGTCTAATTAAAGATGCAATTAAGTCACTTCATGGGAAGTCTTGAAACCTTGATAAAAGACTGATTTGTTTGAAAACATCTCTAAACATCACAAATGCTCCAATTTCGATCTTTTGTTAATCTTATCAAGTTGTCCCAAAATGGAGGATCTACCAGCAGAGCAGTGGAGTCACTCCACAGTAAGAAATGCTCTGAAGGAGCTTCTCAAGGACATGAACCAGAGCTCCCTGGCCAAGGAGTGTCCCCTATCCCAGGTATAACACTCACACATACACACACACATATAGATCAAGCATAAAAATGAGAAAAAACAATAACAAAAGGTGGGAAGGTGTGTGCATGTATTAACTTTGCCCTTCCATGTCCTTTGTGTGTTTGTATGATAGTGTTTGTATGTGTGTATGTGATCCAACTGTTATATAGGAAGTTCTGATGTTAGGGTAGATAAGGTGCAGAGACAGAGTGCAGGATAAAGAATGAGATAAAAAAGAGAGATCACTATCTCTTAAAAAGCCATACTGTTTTAGCTCCTGCCTTTAGAATCTGTCCTCTGCCAGGCTTGTCATGTCTCTCCAGTTCAGTCTTTCAGTACATCACTCTCATCTTTGCTAGTCAGCTTTTTTACTGGTTCTAGTGCTTTATGTATCTAATCAACAAAAACAGACACAATAGCAGAAATAATCATCATTTATAAATCAGTGATTGGAAAAGGCCCCTTTATGAATATTTATTATTATCAACTTAGTTAATTTGAAAAAAAGAAACTGTTTGCCTCTTGCTGCTGCAAATTCATCTGTTCTCTGCAGTGTTAAGATCTAATACAAGCCAGTCCCTCCTCCCCCATCTCTCCTATCACTCCCTTAAACACCCCCACCCCCACACCCTTACTTGTTTGTGGGAAGCAGATTAAAATAAATATGTGGAGATGAAAGGTGTAATCAGATGTAAAGATTGCACAGGATGGTCTTCAGGGAAAAGCTATGTTTGTGTGTGCGTGTGTGTGTGCATGTCAGTGAGTGAGAGACAGGCATAGTCTCTGATGACCTCTGGTGTTTTGTTTGATTACACACACGCGTGCATGCATGCACACACAATTCGCACATTGACACACTCATCTGTCTTTATTATTCTATTTACCTGGGGGTCTTTTTAATAACACAGATCTGAGTTCATTAATATCAGATGTGTGAACAGCTGAGACACCCAGGCCGCCCATAGCAGGAGTACGGAAAATGTAATGAATTTCTATTGTCTTTTCTCGTCTGTTTCAGAGCATGATATCATCTATTGTAAACAGCACTTACTATGCAAATGTCTCAGCTGCCAAGTGTCATGAGTTTGGTCGATGGTACAAGCACTTCAAGAAGTCCAAATGCTTCAAAGGTGAGGGATTTCAATCACTCCTAAAAACACTAAGTGGGCATTATGAGTTTTACTTCATGTCCCCAATCCATTATATGTTAACATAGTTTTAAAAGACAATAAACCCTTTATTTTAATTATTAGGAAATGATAAAATACAGTAAAAAGAAAAAAGACTATCTTCTGAATTTATCTGTGGTTCAGTTTTATGAAAGGAATATGATTGAAGTTTGGTGTCAAGCTCTAGACCCATCACTCGTTTTGCATGTGTTTTCTCAATTTGATGTTGAAATGATGATAGAAACTCTAACCTGGAGTCTACAGGTGGCCGGTGGGGTGGTGAAGTGGCTGGAAAAGAAAAAGCCTGCAACATTATTGTGTTGATAGGCAGTGGCAACAGTCATAGTGGCAATAAAAAGCAGGAATATATCATGTTGTGATGCAGTGTATGTGAATTTGGCAAGATTACAATCATCAGCAACTTAAACATACATAGGTCAGAAAAAGTGATGAACAATACATAACAAGTGTCAGAAGGTAGAAAACGTGATGTTCCATCAATAAAACAAAATTAGAAATAAGTGTTAGAAATACTTAGACATATAAAAACCAGTTGCAAATAACAAGAAGTGTGTGCTGACATGCCTCACTGAGTAATCATAGATATTGATCATTCCAATGTTAGATTGTAAATGAAAGCAGTTTCAGGGTACTTTCCTTTGAAGTGGAAAAAAAAGCCCAGAATGAAGCAGAAGAATACCAAACAGCATCTCTAAAGATTTACATTTTTAAAACTGTCTAGGCAACCACAAATATCTTAGATAACTTTTATGAGGTCTCAGATCATTAAAAAAAACGTTATAAGGGATAATTTACAATCATTATTACAACAGGTCAGATTTAATAGCAGAGCTAAATAGGATCACTGACCTTCCTGTCCCAACAATGCAGCCTCTATGCAGCAGCATGGCACTCTCAAAAATCCAATAACTGATCATAAAACATTATGTTTTTTGTGGGATTTTCCTTTATTTTTCAGCAGTTACATAAAGGTAATTAATAGGTAATTAACACAACAGTGAAGTATAGAAGATAAAGAAAACATTTCAAGAAAAACTGCTAATAAAAAAAGAAAAATATAAATAAATAAATAAAAAAACAAATAAACAAACAAATAAATAAATAAATAAATAAGAAAAACAGCTTGTGCTTTTGCCCCATAATAGCCTACAAGAAAATTAAGGAAACCTCTGGAGGATTAAGAGACACTCAGGAAAGCAGGTGCAGCAGCACCTGCACAAGTAAGCCTTTTATAGGAAGACATCCTTGGACCATTGGAGTTAGAATATAAGCTTCTCCCAAAATTAATAATGCTATGAAAAATAAATAAATAAATAAATAAACACATGGTGTTAAATTTCATGAAGTAAAAAGAAATTCTCAGCATGAGGTTGAATCAGAAGTGCACTGGGCTTGAACTGCAGCCACAGGCACAATGGCCAAGTCACTGGTAGAAGGAAGAATGGATCCCATTTAATATTATTGCTTTGTGATGGCAAACATAACACAGCTGAAGATGAAAAGACAGTGACTTCCACAAAATATCAATGATCCTAAACCCATGCCAAAATTCACAGTTGACCGCCTTAGAAACTCAGGCTGAGGACTTAAAATCGGAAATTAGATCAGTATATTCAAGGCAAATAAAGTTATTTTGTGAAGGATTGGCCAAAATCTCCCACATTAGACTTAAAAATCTTTCAATTACAACAAAGTTAATTGCATTGTGTTGTGGGAGAAAGTGTCCCTTGACAGCAGATTCAGAAAGGATCATGTTAACAAGGTTTTCTTTCTGGTTTGAGAATGTTTTAGTTTGTGAATATTCCGATTCTAGTAGCATTTAATGCATTAACAAATCTACATCCATCTTTTCTTTCTTTCTCCTTCACCAGAGATTGACAGCTTTTCTGAGCAGTCAACTCACATTACCCTCACACAGCAGCCAGTCACCGGTAGCCCAAATGATCAGACCTCATCCCTCCTTTTCCCTCATCCAGCTGTATCCAACATCTGTGGTCACTCAGCTCTTGGTCTGCACCCCCCTGGGTTGGTTACCCAGCCTCTCAGTTCCCAAATGGTCAACCAGCAGCTGGTGATGGCCCAGTTTCTCAACCAACAATATGCTGTTAGCCGCATGCTGGCTGGTCAGAGCCTCTCCTCTCCGCCACAGCAGTTTCTCAACCACCCCCCTGTGGGAAGGGCTTCTGCCAAAGTCTTCTCAAAAGCTCCTGAATCTCAAGCTTCACAGCAGCCACAGTGTGGCCCAGGGGGAGGTTCTGCAACCGGGATGCAGAGTCAGACTGTGGCTGGGTCTTCTGTGGGACAAACAGACGTGCCAATTGACATTTACCAGTGTGTGAGAGAGGAGCTAAAGCGAGCCGGCATCTCCCAAGCCATCTTTGCCCGTGTCGCCTTTAACAGGACCCAGGTATGATGTACAGAGCAAAAGCTGTTGAAGTTCTTAAAGGTTTGCAACTGTTTGAGGGTTTTTTGCATCTGTGTTTTCTGGTTTTCTGGTAGCAGGTAAGTGTCTTGGTTGGCAGTGGCATGGCCTGTGCCGCAGTGCCCCCTCCCCCTGTGCATGTTTGTTAGTGTGTTTGTGTGTGTGTTTCTGCCAGCTCTCTGCAGCACAAAGCTGGTGCCAACACTGAAGCAGCTGCTAGGCCATCTAATCACAACCCCTTGGAGAAATGTTGTCTCGCTTTCTACCTCTCTCTCTATCTAACTGTCCTTCCATCATGCCACTGCTGGCAGCCTTTCTATTCATTTAATCTGTAACTCCCATGGTCAATCCATCTTTTTTCATCTTACCCTTCCTTTGTCCACTGGTTCTCCTCCTTTTGTATCCTTATCTCCTACTCATCGCTGACACTAAAGTGTTACATTATCTCGATCTGCTTTCAACACTGAAATGACAGAAATGGGTCTCAAAGGACAGGATAAGCCCTTTGTTATTGTCATTATTATTATTAGTATCATTATAATTTTTATCACAATAAACTGAGTTGATTATTATCCACCCCCATGTTTCCCCATTGCCAAGTCCAAGGTGCTTTGGTGCCAGCCATACAAGTTGGGCAAGATGCCAAAACGTTATCAAGAAGTGAAAAACACATTTGTCATTTGACAATTCACACAAAGCCTTCATCTTTGTGGAAGGCAGGGTTTGTTGGGGGGATCCAGCAGTGATGCATGATTTGAATAAGAACGCTGTTTCCTCTCATGCCATTTTTCTGCTAGCATGAAATCTGATTTCTTTTTGGGAAAGAAGCCCTGTGATTTGCATGCAGGATTTAGAGGCTTTCCTGTATAGATAGATACATCCAGAATAACGCTAGCTGCACGGTCAACGGCGCGTTTAGCACTGACTATGAACTTGTAGTAAAAACTAAACTACAAGATTTTGTTGAGAGTTCTCTTTAACTGTGATCCAGAATTGAATGGAAATTTACCATATTCCTCCAAGCAGATAATAAACTTGATATCTTCAGTCTTTAGATAGATAATGAAAGAGTCATTTGTGTATGTGATACCTACATTTGGAAGTAAGTGAACCCTATCATTTTGAGTGTAAAATCTAAGAAACCGATGAAAAGAAAGCATTTGGCTTGGAATTTGACTCAAATGGGTGTTTAGTGTAGTTAGATGATCAACAACACTCTCATATCATCACACTAGATATGAAATTGCATTTATAATTTAGCATTATAACTAGAAAAAAAGGTTAAAGAACAAGAAAGGCTCTGCCAAATAGGAATAAAGCCAATATCTCTAAACATCTTTAATTAAAGCATTTTATCTTTTAGCCTAATATTGTTCTATCAAAATGTATGCAAAATCAAACAAGTGCAAGGCCGGTAATATTGGTTTCACATGGAAGTTATTTTTATTTCTGAGATGCAGTCTGTTACACGAGCCGTCATTTTCTCAGAATCATTATCTGAAAAAAACATTCAACAATGTGTCTAAATAGGTTTGGCATATGCATGTTTCACTGTTATGTGTTGCACTAATCATGAGTGTTAACTTATGTGTTTACCAGGGCCTGCTCTCAGAGATCTTGCGAAAAGAGGAAGATCCTAAACATGCTTCCCAGTCTCTGCTGGTCAACCTGCGGGCCATGCACAGCTTCCTGCAGTTCCCTGAGGCTGAGAGGGAGCGCATTTACCAAGAGGAGAAAGAGAGGAGTGTAACTGGATTCACACCCAGCTGCAACAACACACCACCAAGATCCACACAGGTCAGCCTCCAGAAAGATTTCACACATTTATATTAACAAGAAAAAAAGAAAGAATGAAAGAAAGATGGGTTCTGACTGAGCACTAATTGTGCTTTTCACGCACAATTTCACAACTGAGTTGGGGAGAAGCAAAAACATGGAAAACTATAGCAAAGCTGAATAGATATAGATATATATAGCATATAACATCGCCTAGCATCACCTAGCTACACTATATTTGAAATCAAGTATACAATCAAGTAATGGCATACATGCATCATAAAAAAAAGTAGATCATACAGCAGGTATGAAGTATACAGAATTGTTAACGCACCACTCAATATGGTACTAATTTACCACCAGCCAAATCAATTGTCAGTTGTGCTCCCAGATGTAATAGGTTAACCGGAATATACTAATGAGCCTAAACTAAGAATGTCGCTATATCAGAGCAAATTTGGACATAGTTCAGCCACTAAATCAATTCTCCTCCCCTGCTTGTGTACTGGAATAAGGAGGGTAGTCTAGTTAAATGGCCTAGTTCAGCTATAACTGTAGCTTAACATAACTGTGCTTGTAAATTAATGTAATGTAATGTAATGTGGACCTTGGGCATTTTAACTTTGGTGAAATTTTACATGCACAAAAGCTATGACACTAAAGTAAAACACCCTTTTGGTCCCTTTTAACTGTTGCATTTATGCAAGCTTGCAAATAGCATAAAGTTTAAGACCATAAAATGCTGTGCTCAGTAACTAGCATGTCTGGAGTCTTTAATGGAGATGCTTTAATCCTCTTTAATTTCTTCTATTTTTTTATTTTATGCTAACAAATTTGAACAAAGTAATAAAATGATGTTTTCACTTGTTATATTTGATTTTCCAAAACTGTAGAAAAGTTCACATGAACTTTGTCAAAGCAGTAGCCATGTTATCTTCTGTAGCTGTCTCTACTGAGGCCTCCTTTGAAAAATCTTTATCATTCCTTTGCTAATTTTAATGCAGGCACCACCTATATTTAAGTAATGACACCTAACTGATTCAATATTTCTGAAACCATTTGTCTGTCCTCTATTTTAGATTCAGCAAATGGCTATTATCATGTGAGGTTTGAATTTAATTCCTTTTTCTTTCTTGTCTGTCTTCGTTTAGGCGAGACTGTCTCCAATTGCAGCTGACAGAGGAATGAGGACAGACAGCTGTGTTCTTAATGTCAGTGACTCTATCTATGAAGAGATTCAGCATGAGATGAAGCGAGCTAAGGTGTCTCAGGCTCTGTTTGCAAAGGTTGCTGCTTCCAAGAGTCAGGTACTAGCTTTCCTGTTAGTGCACAGTAAATCTGATATAGACGTCCAATCCCTAACTAATACATATTGCACTCACTTGTTTCTGTTGTTTGATTAAATGTTTAAATTTAGCAGTTTTGATGACCCCATCTTTCCAGATGAAGCTGGGAATGTGCTAATGTGTGTGTGTGTGTGTGTGTGTGTGTGTGTGTGTGTGTGTGTGTGTGTGTGTGTGTAGAAAAGCCCAGATAATCAACCAGCAGCTGCACACTGCAGAGGACTATCATCAGTGTATCAGACTGCTATTGTGTTCTAAATTATTGCTTTAATAGTCGCTATACACACATGCACACTGCTTACTTATGCAAACAGACATACTGTATGAGTGCTTGCAAGTACACACAATTACACAAATGCATACAGACACACAAATCCAGTAATACAAAAACACACACAAGCATGATTTGAGTGTTTATTGTTCTCATTTTTATGGCGGCCCCATAAGCTTGTTATTGCCTTTTGTTTTGAGAATAATTTCCCTTCATGGAATTGGGGGTTTTTAGTTGTCTCATTTTCTGTGTATCTCCAGAATTTCTGCAATTTTTAACTTCTTTCTTTCTTTCTTTTCTTTCTTTTTCTTTCTTTCTTTCTTTCTTTCTTTCTTTCTTTCTTTCTTTCTTTCTTTCTCTTTCTTTCTTTCTTTCTTTCTTTCTTTCTTTCTTTCTTTCTTTCTTTCTTTCTTTCTTTCTTTCTTTCTTTCTTTCTTTCTTTCTTTTTCCTTACAACTTTGTTTTTACTGTCATGCAGTGGTCATACCAGTACATACAGGTGGTCCAAAACCGTTGTGGTTCATTTTCTATGTTTTCATTGGCCTCTGCTTTTCCTTACTTCATCTGTTCTTTATACCTTTTGCTTGCTCTCCTCCCCCCATCTCCCTCTCCCTCTTTTTATTACCCAGTTATTTGGCAGGCAGAACCATGCTGGATCTCTCTGTTCTATCTGCACTGTGCATCTGGATGGCATTGTGTGCTAAACTTGGGCTTCAGCCATGTGTATATGTGTGTGTGTGTATTAGAGCGCAAGAGACAGAGAGAGAGCAGCCTGCTTGCAGCTATGTTGCAGTTTATGAATATAACTTTGCTTTATGTTTCTCAATTTGTGACTTACAAGTTTTTCTCCTATGATGCTGAAACAGTTTAAGCTGATAAGGAAATCTCAGGAGATTAATCTGTACAGCATCATCAAATTATTTTTTTTTACATTTTGAGCCTTAACAGGAGACATTTTTGAGTTAATATGTAAAACAAGGTGAATATAGGTAGTATTATTATCTTTATTCACACTAGCAACTCTGTACTTAGAATTGCTGATATCCACTTAAGGTAATGAAAGTTTGGAAAATCAATGGTCCATAAACAAGCTTGAGAAATTATTAGATGTGTAAAATGACTTAGTTGAAAATAGCATTCTTTTTTTTTTTTTTTTTTGCTTGTTTTTTTTTCATTTACTTTGAACCTGAAAGAGAAAAATGCATTTTTTGTTGGTGTGAGTCTAAAGTTTAAAGGTTTATCATGTGCAGTGAATCCAGTTTAGCAGATGGTGTTAGAATCAAGTGTCAGTGTCAACAAAATAATTTAGACATTAAGAAATATAAATAGCTATTTAATATAAAAAAATAAGGGAGATGATGAGAATTAATAAAATTATACTTGAAACTGGTCAGTGAAGTTTTAAAGCCTAACTAGCAGCGTACTGGCTCTCACTATTTTGGTCTTTTGAAACCTGATCATGAGTGAGAACCCTCTCATTTGACAGCAGGTTGTCAGTCACAACATATGCCATACCAAATCAAGTCCTGTTTATATTTCATTGAAATAGGACCATATTTTCATTAAAAATAATAATAAAATAAATATCATGTTCTGGCATCAAATGGTGAAAGCTCATTTTAAGACTTTCAAAGAAAAGCCAAGAAACTAAAGTGAGAAAGAGCTATGGGTCTGCTGGCCTCAAAACATTAAGTGCCTTTTAATCAATAAATATGCTTTGGACCCACTGGATTAAGCTATCAGCTCTTTTCACTGCATGTATGTACTCCTGTAGGGCTGGCTGTGTGAACTTCTACGTTGGAAGGAGGATCCTTGCCCAGAGAACCGCACCCTGTGGGAGAACCTGAGTATGATCCGTCGATTCCTCAGCTTGTCGCAGACTGAAAGAGATGCCATCTATGAGCAGGAGAGCAGCAACCTGACTGCACAGCAGCACTGCACTGACAGAATAGCACTGCTCAGCAGTGACAACACACTGGTAAGGCTACAATAAACAGATAATATATAAATATTGATTAGAACAAAAATCAGAAAAGTGTAGGAAATTAAATAAAATACAATCATAAAAGTGTTTTTACTGGAAATTTGAATGAAAATACATCGTGCAATGAATGCCGCGAGATCACACGGCTACACAGTGAAAAAACAACACATTAAAGACAGTTTAATATCAAAGGTGTGAGGAAACAGTTATTTATCACTTTTAGCAATGAGCCATGAGATTAATCAGTTATTTTTCTCACACTTTCATCGCCTGTATGAATTCATAGCTATGGCATATACTTAGAGTTAAAACGTCATTTGAAATAAAAATAGCTCACACTGTTTGAGAGTAAACCTTGCATTAAAGAGCATAGCACTGCATTACTAGACAAGGAAATGTACATAGGCATGATCAGATCTGTGTGTTCTGTGGACAGTGTAGTTTTTTTGCAGACCATCCCAAAACTTAGCACATCCATTAAATAATCAATAATAAACAGTACTTTTTATTTCTTACGGTACCAAATCAGAGCGTGTAAAAAATTAGCCAATTCATAATTTCCATTGGGTATTAAAAAAGTATTTTAATTAGATTTAATTAAATTTAATTTCATTAAAATAAAAAGGAAGAGGAAAACATTCTGCATATACTATTTTACCTCAAATCAAATGACAGAGCTGCTAACAATTTACACATTCAGATTCAGGAAGCGATTATTGAGAGGACTGTCAAAACAAAAAAAGAAAAATTAAAAAAATTGTCCCTTACTTTGGGCAAAAGCATTCTTGCCCAATATCACCTTACTTATGAAAATAAGTAACTTTAAATCATCACACTGAATGGTGCTGGAAAAAAACAACAAAAGACCAAATAAGATCTTTCATTCTCATTATTGTCTTTTTGCTTTTAACAGTACCGCTGCAACTCCCCAATGCCCCAGCAACATCATCTCCAACCCCACCAACCCTTGCAGCCGGAGGCAGGACCTGACCTGTCTCCACGGCAACCGTGTGCTGCATCACCAGCCGAGTCTGAGGCTGGGGCCACCTGGGGGCACTTGAAATTACATTTGCAGGGCAGAGGCAGTTTCAGTGGTGAAAGAGGGGAGAGTAAGGACTGGGTTGAGGGAGGAAGAGGAGATAGGGATTGTCTGGGTGTGGAATGGGGTGGAATTGAAAGAGTAGGAGATAAGGATATAGAAAGCAATGAGCAGGGGAGGGATATAAACACACATAAGGAAGGGACAGATGAAAGCACTGGAGGTAGTAAAAATGGAAATGTTAAGGAAAAACTGTATGCAAAATGGCCTAATGTGAAGAACGAGGACAATGGTACAGCCAGAGTATGTTCTTACACAAATAATAAGGCTGGAGTTGGAGGTGACATCCACAGTGAGGGGTTAAATGTGTCCGGTGATGCTCTGGGAATCCTGCAGAGCTTCATACGGGATGTGGGCCTGAACCCAGATGAGGAGGCAATCCACACCCTTTCTGCCCAGTTAGGCCTGCCCAAGCACACCATCCGCAGCTTCTTCAACAGCCAAGACCAAGGGCAAAGCCAAAACTACAGCCAGAGACCCATAAACAGTCACAACAACCAGCGAGGCTGTACAGACCCAAACCTCTCACAAGCAGATGTAACAACAAAAGAATTGGAAGAAAAAGATGATGAAATGACAGAAAAAGAAGAAAAGTTACAGGAAAAGCAAATTAGTAGAAGGGAAACAAGTGAGATTACTGTTTTGAAAGAATCACATGTTGGCACTCAAACCATTCCTCCTATGAAGGAAGAGCAGGAGTGTTACATCTAACCACTATACATCTAGAACATTGCTTGGGCAAGCCATGTGCTCCATGTTTTCCAATACCAGATGCTCTTCTTCTGTGATACACTTCAACCTGCATCCAAATGCAACTCAACCACGCTTATATATTCTTCCACTAAAGATTCACACTGTTTTGGTACTGAAGTGGTAATAAGCATGTGCCATTACACACTATGGAATAGCTGTGACTGTTTATAATGCATGATTTACCAGAGACTGAAGTCATTTTCACACATGTGCAGAGAATTAGGTCTGGTAATTTTCTAGAGTTGTCTGACCACAAATGCTTTGCACAATGGAAGGTTTACCACATGAAAGGAAATGCTCCAAAGGGTCACATAATGCACAACATGATGCAAAAGGTTTATTGTAGAAAATTGCAGCGTCTTATTTTGCAGCATGTTGAAAATACTCTGGAGCAGCTGCTGTATTCACACATGACCTCTTTCTGCCATCTCCCAACATTATAAGTTGCAACCTGAACCTGAGTAATCTCAACTCAAATATTGAAATTTGTACATTCTCGTATGCAGCCCCTCCAGAACAATCTTAGAGCTGCAGTGCATGTGTGACAATGGCTGTAAGATTTTGTATTTATTTAGAAAGCAGTTATCTGATTTCCAGGAACCTTAATGCACTTGAGACAGTTTACTGTGATAAAAAGTACAGGTAACGTCAAGAAATGGCTCCTGTGTGTAGATACAAATCTCAAGAAATTGGAACTATTACAGTGAGTCTCAGAGGTCATATCTTTGTTTAAAAAGATTAATTATAGTTGGCTGAGTTTTGAGAAATGTTCATACCAGAAATGCCTTGTAGAAAGTGGCACTGCCAGTCTGTTTTTCTCATTTTATTGATTAATATTTCCATTATTATTATTATTTGCTTTGTCTAACAGTACTTTTGTGATGTAGCTCTCAGCTATCTGAAACTCATAAATCTAATTGTTCATATTTGTCTCGTAATATGTTATAGACATAACATAGACATAGACTTATAAAGCTAAAGAATAATCATATTTTAATGAATGATAGTTAAACACAAGCATTTGTGAAATTTTTACTCCACTGCAGTGTGTTGAGTAGTATAAGACATTTTAAATGTCCCAACTGGAAATGAGTCAATGTCTATATTATTTCTCAAGTTTATTTATTATATTGAGTTTTGATGTGCTTGTTAAAGAATAAATTTGCTCCTTCTGAAGACATTGTAATTTGCATAAAATATTTACAATAATGCATGTATTTGGAAGTCTTAAAATACATTGTTCTTGTAAAAGTCTCCTTTAAAAGTTTGCTTTTCCCATCAGTTGTCGAAATTTTACGGTTTATTGAGAGCATTTTCAACAAGTGCATAACGTTTAAATGTTTCTTAATAAAAAAAATTGTTTCAGAATGTGAGTAAGAATGAAAAAGATCTGCATAAACTTGGACTACAATCTTTTAACTTGGCAGTGTAACTTAATTTTCATCATTTTGTTTGTTAGATCCATTTCATTTGACATATTAGGATTATAATAAAATAGAGAGTGTACATTGTTAGGGAAAAGTCATTTCCCTAACAATGTCAGAGAGTGACACAAAATACATTTCCCATTGTAAATCCAGAGGATGCAGAGGAGCTAAATACTATAATATCTGCACTTTTAAGTATATCTAGTCTGGATATGTGCATGATTTATAGATCTTTGAGATTGGATACATTTAAAGCCCAGCATAGAATAAAAGACAATATGAAGCTCATTAATCAAAGTACTATTTTAGGGGTGCTGTAAAGCATCTATCAAGGATTTAATCAATGGATGACCTTTTTCTGTCTTAACACTGTGTGGTTTTTTTCTTCATGGATGTTACTGGGTGAAGTGGCATCATTGTTTCCAGCCTTCAAACAATATTCCTTTGTGTTGATCACCAGTGTATCAGTGGATCTCTGACTCTCCAATCACATGAAACTCAGTGCTGTTAGTGTTTTCTATCTCCCATCGCTTTACTCTTTTATTTTCTTTGTTTTGACTGCTATTTTGATCTGTGCCTCCATCTCTTGATTTCTGCCCCATATCCTCATATGTTTCTTCTCAAGACTCTTTACGTTCTATACAGAGACAGAGCAACATTAAAGCCCCATTTGGCCAGAATAGCATCACTGTGTAGTTCAGTAATGCTTTGCACTTTTCTGACATCTGTTTCCATGACAATCCTTTAGTCTGGGCCAATAAGAAGCCATGAAAGCCTCATCATCAGTAATATTAGCTGTAATAATGATGATAATGGCACTCTTGAAATGTCATGCTTGTGAGAATGATGGTAATAGCTATAATGGTCATTATTGGTGCTTTGTGTTAACCCCCAGCTGCCAGGCAAACACATGCACACACCACCACCATGAAGGCAATCATTTAAATAAGTAATGTTATCTAATGTCCCCATCTGTATTTATTATCAGGAATGATTCTGCTTTTACACATTACAACCGTTTTGCCTGCCTTTTTGTGTCTGTTGGTGGCACTTTATGATAAAAACCTGCTTGTTAAAAGGCACACACATATCAATTTATCTTTTGTGACCTCAGAAATAGCTGTAATTAGCTCAACATATAAATGTTTTAATCAGTCCTCATGCTGCACAGCGCCTTCAGTGTTCTTAGTTATTCATGATGTTTTTTCTCTCCTTGGTGGTGCGACACTACAGCCTTCAGCTTTTCAAGTGCAAAATCAGCACAATCCTTCTCTGTGCCTTGCTTTCTTTAGGATTCCCTCCTTTTCTTTGTTGGTAATCTTAACACCTATGTTTCTTGCCTACATGAAACGTACAACATGCATGCACACTTCCTCACCGCCACCACCACCTACACCCACACCCCTCATTCTATTTTGCACTCTAACCTCTATCTGCTTTCTCTTTAACTGAATATCAATATGGAAAAAACAGAACCTGAGGTCTGCAAGGGTTCATAATTTTTAAGGCCCAAGACCATTAAGACGTTTATAAAAAGAACCTTTAAATCAATCCTGAAATGCAAGGGTAGCCAATGCATCAATTTTATCAAGGCAATTTAATTGGACTTTTTCATTATTCAATATTAGCCGTTATCTTTCAAGTCTTTTCTGTGGGGTTAGCATACAGTGAAATCAACAAGTTTTAAGAACCTTTGAGCTATCAGACACATTTCTGTTTGTACAGATTTATTGTAAGTCTCACTGCCCAGCTAAACCAAGTATTTGGAATGAACAGCCTGAATTGGGAAGGTAGCCAACAAGTCAGTAGCCATTATGAATGTGACAAACTTGTGAAGGGACAACCTTCAGTGCTGCACTCCATCAGTCAAGCCTGTATGGTAGAGAGGCCACCAAAGACATTCCTCCTCTAATGTCAATAGTAATTTCCCTAAAAGTTTCTCTATTGTTATCAAAGCATGAGTAGTAAAATGTTGTTGTCTGATGAAACAAATATGAATCTATTTGGCCTCTCATCCAAATGGTATGGAAAGCAGCCACTGAGTATCTTACCATTTATAGGCTACCATCTCTACTGTCAAACATGGTGGTGGCAGTATCATCATGGTGATAGGGTCTGAGACAAGACATGGTAGAAGAAAGAAAGATGCAGAAAAATAAGGAGTAATCTCAAATTAAATTCTTTTCAAAAGTTTTCAGTTTCATATTTCAACAAAACAATGACCTAGTCAGGGTTCATGATAACTCTGTGAAAACATTTTTGGACCTCAACTCAGTAGAGCATCTCTGAAGAAATAGCTGTGTACTGACACTAGTTATGTTTGAACATTTCTGCCAAGAAAAATGGGGAAAAAAATACCAAAGAAAAGATTTGCCAAGACATAGGGACTTTTCGAGATGTGAGGCTGCCATTACTGCCAAAGGAGAGCCAAGCACTCAATTAATTGTCTGAATATCTAATTAAATAACAATCCTAAAATGTGTTTTTATTGAATTATTGGGGGAATGGATGTAGATTGTTAAAAAAAAATGTCCACTATAAATCCATTTCAACTCTCACTTTCAGTGTGGACCGCACATCCTTCTCCAAAGTGCCCTAATAGCATCAAGGGTCTTGCCTAAGGACCCAGCTGGTAGGGATTAATATTCATTCCTGTGGGATTTGGACTCTGGTCTCCTGCCTGAGAGACAGATGCCCAGCCAAGTGAGCTAACCATCGTTGCCATGATATTTAAAATTGACTTTAACTAGGATCTCCACCCTCCTGCTTTCCCTCCTGTATTTTCCACAGCTTTCAGGGGTGTACTTCTGACTAATCCTGTTAATAATTACAAATATTACCAGAAATTTTCCCTGACATCATCCAAATTAAGCTTATACCTTGACTTTTTCTATAAAAATCTTGATTGGATGAAAATAATATTTGATCTTTTGTACAAAAATTGGTTAGTTACCAATTTATTAACATGCATGAATAGTTATATAGGGCTTATACTTTTATTGCAACAGTATAAACATGGTATGTGTCCAACTGATAAAGGATCTGGTAACTTTCTTATTAATAACTAATCTATAAAAGATAAGCCCACGATTGAAACCAATTCAATAGATGCAACTTAATAATACCGTTTTAATAAAAACAGACAATTAAAATGCAAACTAAGATACAAAAGCTACCTGCAAACAGTGGCATCATGCGCTTCGGTCCCATGGTCACATGACCAGTCAGCTGATCTTCAGTACATCCGCCTGACCTGCTAGTGTTTACAAATCAGCAGACTACTCGACACAACAGAATGAGGATCCCTGCATGATCTGGACAGGTATCTAAACAATACTGAGAGCAAGTAACTGCATGTAGAATATTTTCTGTTGATAGTTACACTCGTGTGAATCCGTGTTTGTGTGAGAGAGCGTGTGTTACAACTTTTGTCTCGTGCCTCACGACAGCGGTGTGTAGGAAGTAACGACAGGCCCGTGCAGCGGCTTGGTTACATGCTAATAGCTAGGCGTAGGCTAGTGTAATGCTAGCTTTCCTGCTTCCTGTCATCTCGAGTCATGTTCACTTAACACTGACAGTTACAGTTAAACATATTTAGTCAGTTTAACTTGTCTAGCCTTCGTTTAGCACTGTTAGAATAAATAATAAAATAATAAAATACAAGCTATCGAAGGTGTTGGTTGGTTTTTCGCCTTGTGTCCGCACGATAATCCCTCTAGATGCAACCACTCAGCCGTCCTATGTCTAAGTCGGATATTGTATGCGCTTTAAATTATATACACATTGTCAGTTCTAGATGTAACTTAAAAGTCAAAGTCTTCAAGACAACATGTTTAAGTGAAACATGGCCTGCTTTAACGTGTTTTTCTGGGCAGACTCCCTGTAAGTCATTTTTACTGATGGGTTAAGAGCAGTTTTAGTTTTTAGGTTCAGTAACAGCTAACACTGCCTGACTTAATGGTTTCACACTGCATACAGATGTTTTTGAATGAGGATTACAGCCTGTCTTGCTACACCTTTTGGGTGAGGGTTTTCATTATAGTGTACGGTAAGAGGAAATAGGTGGTGGTAATCTGCTGAACTTCACTTTGTTTCTGCAAATCACAGAATTTCGTGCATGTTAAACGTTTCCTTCCCTGTTCTACTTTCACCATATGTTTTCTTAGTAATGTCGTGGTTTCTAGACTTGGTGTATTTGTGACCTCTTTTATCGGGCATCTCACATTTATTACATAGTGGCCAAAAAGCAATGATTCGATCTCACAAAGATGATTTTACATAAATATTCAAATTATATCAGTCCACCTGCACCAACAATTCACCACATTCAACAACAGCTAAATAAAAGTAACAGAAATGTGTATTTCATTTACTGTAGATTGGGTCTGCTGCTCCTGTTATGGTTTAAAGGCTCAAAGCTTAGGATGCTTAACCTTTAATATACCTTAAAAAAAAGATGAAAA
Organism: Melanotaenia boesemani; assembly: GCF_017639745.1. Classification (NCBI taxonomy): domain Eukaryota; kingdom Metazoa; phylum Chordata; class Actinopteri; order Atheriniformes; family Melanotaeniidae; genus Melanotaenia; species Melanotaenia boesemani. The sequence continues at coordinate 13,026,860 of NC_055698.1, read as the reverse complement.
TATACATATATATATATATATATATATATATATATATATATGCACCTCTAGAGCCTCTGATGAAGAAATGATGTCCAGTAAGTAACACAAAAGAATCTTAGGAGGGGAAAAATATCCTTTTTAGATTTGTCATATGGCTCCCTGTAGGTGTCCAAACCCCCAGCTTTGCCATCTACTGCTCACGTTCTCCTATACAGTACAGACAGATGTCTGGTAATTGAATCACTCAAGACCCAGAAGGTTCATGGTTTTTTGCAAAGTTATTCTTCCAAGCATGTTCTCAGCTTCTTGCAGAGCATGTGACTGTAAAAGCTCTTGAGCGCTTACTGTGTGCTGAAGTAGAGGCATGTGAGTCTGTTTAGCTGGGATGTTCCACACTGAACTACAGTGTGCCACCCAGCTGTAGCCGCCAGTGACAGCTCCCCTCTTTACTGTTCACTTAATACTCCTTTGAATAGTCACCCTCTAAAGAGCCCATGAACTGCTTCTTTTTCTGTATTTATTTTACTTTAGATTGTCCTGGCAAAGTTGGACCTATAATGGAGAATAGTGGACCGGCTCAATGACAAGAGTTCTTTATAATTTGTTCACAGTCTGGAGTTGTATGAGAAGTAATGTCATTAATTTACAGAGCTAAAAGCATGGCTATGGTTGTAATTCAGTCCCGTGTTTCTAAGTGTATATTCAGTCAGCACTTAACCAAAATATTTAATATAATCGATTAATCTATGTTTAGCTTTATAATTATTTAGCCTTTGTGCCTTTATGCCAGTGAGCTTGGGGTGTTACAAGATGTTTTTTTCATGTCAGCTCAGCCAAAATCTATGTGATCTTCATTTCAACAAAGACCCACTTCTACATTTTAGGTACAAGAAAATTTCGTTTAGTTAAGGTGGTTGCTGAGTGTAGGTGATGTGATGCTGCATGACTTTGCTCAAGTGGAAAATCAAAGCAATGAGGGAAGGTTTAAGCTGTGATATTTCTGGTCATTTCCAGACTGAATTAGTGTTTGAGTAAAGGAAAATAAATGAGGGTTATTAAGGGAAGTAGCTTGGAGTTAGACTGTGTGACTCTCATTCTTCATTCTTCTCTTTTTAGATCATGGTTGAGGTGATAACTTTGAAAGAAGAAAATAGTCAAATAATCTTTATACTATAATGACTGCAGTTTGGATTTAGCATCTCTTGTTAATAAACCCCTGGAACAGCTCTACCTCAGCACAGATGGACTAACTGTTGTTTGTGTGTTGATTTATTTATGTATTTCATTATGTATTGATTTGATTATTTCATGAAAGATTTGTGTGCCTGAATTATTAAGGTGTCTCCAGGTGCCGTGGATTAAATAATGCAGAAGCTAATTTGCTTGATTATTATGCTGTAAAGTTAGAAAGTCATTTTACCCTCGACTCTGGGAAGAAGTGACAAAAACAGCAGAAGGCTGAGAGAAGACTCGCTTCAGGCGGTGTTGGGCTAACACGACAGGGCCTCGAGTTTTCTAAACATCATCTTTCACCCTTCTCACAAAGGCTTACACAGACAAATGCGCAAAAGATGCTTCGTCAAAGTACAGGCAGCAATGAGTGATCTGCAAAGGCCTCTTTAAGAAAGTTTAGTATGACTTATTTTTGGAAAGAAGGGACAAAGCATTGTAGTGTCTGCCGGGAAAAAAATGCTCCTCAGAATATCTTTGTCAGATAGTTATGAATTAATATTCTGTGCCAGATGAGAAGGATTTATATTTGTAGACACTCAGGAGATTTTAAATCTTTCATGCTAGTCTTTAAAAGTGAGAAAAACTGGCTGTTGGTGACACCTTTTCACAACATTCCTCTGTTTTCCTGTAGTTATGGATTAGTTCTAATTATTTACCCGGATAATGTCATTTTCTTGAGAGAGGGGAGAAAAACCCAAATGATTTAAGGAGAGAGAACTCTTTGAGTGGAGCAGATGTTTCCCAAGAAACAGGCACATGCATTATTCATGTAAAATGACTTCTATTTTCGTTGTGTGTGTAGCTAATTTATCGAGCAGTGTTTCATTCACACTGTTAATAGGTTTAAGAAATGCCTTTGTTGTGTTATTTCCAGAATTAATAAAGTGAAAGAACACACTGCTCTGTGGATGCGTGCTATTCTCTGGGCATATGTATTAGGCTAACCATATTCATAAACATGGAATAATCCCAAGTCAGATAAAGGATGGAGGCAGACTTTGTGAAGATAGATTTTGATAGCTCACAGAGAAAGTTAAACTCTTCTCAGAACTTGGCACAGAAGAGTTGGCTCATATTTTACCTGGTTGAAATTCTGATTCAATTTTCTCTTGGAATGTTTGCATGCATGTATTTGTGAATCAGCTCCTCTTTGTACACGGCAAAATCAAACTGTGTGACTTTCAGTCATTAATAATGACCCTATTTACTGCTCATAGCCGAGTGTATGTCAGATGTTTCTGTTTTGGCTACAGAAATGAAAATTCTCACAATTTTTGAACAGTATGTGTGCAGCATATTCTCAAAAAGCTGAAAAAGTACTTTTTTTTTACCACTTCAAATGTGCATTTCTCTTATAATTCTCATGGGAAATTCTGCTAATGATGATACCAAGTGATGAAGAGTTTTAGATTTTATGTTTTTTTGTCCTGTAATTACATCTCAATACACATAAAAGTTTAAGGTTAGGATGTTTTTTAGTTTCAAAATTCTCCATACATTTTCTGTTGGAAACATGTCAGGACTGCAGGCAACCCACTTTGGCTCTTGTACCCACTTCTTATGCGCACAAACAGTAGTTTTGCATTGTCTATTTAAAATGCATGAACACATCTGTGGAAAAGATGCCATCCTTAAGGCAATACACCAGATCTGACAGGTGCTGTGAGCATTAATGTTGCCACTGCAGAGCCAGGAAGCTGGACTTGTTGCTAATAAAAGTCTGGATGATTGTTTTGGTATTTTTTTCCAGACCAATATCTATTCTTCCAAAACAGATCTTGAATAATGATTTGTATCAACACACTTTTTAATGCACATTTCCACTGTGTGATTGTCCATCCCAGATGCCTCCAAGCCCAGAGAAGTTGATGACGCCTCTGAATAACATCAGATTTCTTTCTTGCATAGTAAAGTTTGAATTTGCATTATTCAATGTCATATCTCATATCTGAGAGGAGTGAGGTTTTCCATATAACTCCCTTCAGAGGGATCGAAGGTCATGGCTTTCTAGCTAAGATTTATGGCTTTTATTCGCTAACATTTCTCCAGATTCCTTGAATGATTTGATAATATTTTCTACTGCAGAGGGGGGAAATATGAAAATCCCTTCCAGTCTTTCTTTGAGTATTTTATTATTTTTATTTTTTAACATTTTAATGACTGTCAATTATTTGTTGATGGGTCGATGATCCTCCACCCATGCTGGCATCTCTGAGACGGATACTGCTTTTGTTTACAATTGTAATTGATATTATGGTGCAGACAAAACAGGAAATATGCTGGGTTCATTCTTTCTGCAATAAAATAAGAGTTATTAAACCATATTAGTAATCCTAAATATGTTTCATATCCAGTCTGATAACCGGCCATTATTTATAATTTAACTCTAAAAGAAATGAAAAAGTTTTGCTTTCTGTGCTGGTAAACTAAATTAGATGCAATTGTTCAGTTACGTTAACTTATATTTTTTGTACATTATTGTTAAGGTTTTGTCTTGCCTTTTAACAACGTTGTGAACTGAAGATATTATTGTAATTTTAAGCACCGTAGCACAATTACATTTACACAGAACTGTGGATTTTCTTAAACTTATATTTTCTTAGTCATACCAGCAACACTACAGTTAGTGCCACGTTAAGAGAAGCCTGCTGACGTCAGAATATTTCATTGATCTATTAATTTGCCTCCCTAATGACTTCATTAGCTTTGCTGGTTATTTTCAGTATATCACAGACAGAATGGTGGGACATCAGGCAGCTCAAGTGCTTTTTGTTAATTTCAGCCATCCGTCACTGATTCTAATCACTGTCAATTTTTTATGTTGCAAAGTTGTGATTGGTGCACAATTAGAATATAGTTTGATTACCTTTTTGGGGGAAAAAAAAGGTGAGCCAGCTTGTTTTTCTGAAATGTTAATGTTACTTTAATATTAATGCGCTGCCTTTCCTCTAACAGCTTCTTTTTCTTTCTTTGCCGTCTGCTGCTGTTCTGCTGAATTTTATTGCACCAACTCAAATGTGACCCATTAACAGCATTTTTCTTTAATTCCCTCTTATGCTGACGGTGTTTTGCATCATTGATGTGACCTCTTCTTCTTGCAGAAGCAACCTTTTCTTCTGAGTCTTGACTGAGGAGAATCACAAGGCTGTGAGCGTACGTATTACGATCAAGCAAGTCAAGTATGCAGAGTTTGTGTTGGTTAGCAGCCTGTTCTGCTAATATGAAGAGGTCAGAGGTCTCAAGTAAAGTAAGCACAACCAGTCAACAAAGGTTCTGATCGATCATCTGTGTCCTTATCAGTAAATGTTATTAAGTTTAGAGCGGATCTCTTGTGCTTTATCACCAGTAGGTAGGGGATTAGGCTTCTTAAAGTCCACATGCATGTGTGTTATTATACCTAATACTCAAAGATTATATTGTTTTTTGTAATAGCCACTTGATCATTTGTTTATTACCTTGTATTTTCTGACTTCCCTTGTGTTTTTTTCCATGTTCTTTCTGCCTTATGTCCTTATTTTTCAGGTCTAGCTGGGTCGCGGTCATGCAGCACCCCAATTTTGAGACCCGTCACCCACTCCAGACTGATGAGCAGCAGGAGACTGGCTTCGATCCTCTCCACAGTTTTAACAAGAATCGCAGCAGTACGTCAACTCTGTAACAGCTTACGAATCTGAAGTATAATCAACACATTAGGCATCCTGTCCGCCCAGTATCATAAGATGCCAGTGCTTTCTTATTTCTTGAACTCTTGGCTCTTTGGTTCTTTTCATATTTTATACCTTCATCAGGAGTCCCCTGTGTTGATTTATACTAGATGAGACGTAGAAGATCAGAATCATTAGTTGAGAGAAATCAAGAAAGGAAAAAAAAAAAAATCTGATGTGACTGAAGAGTGAGTCACAGAGATGCTAAGCAAAGCCTTTGGGCTAGGAGTGTTTTTATGTTTGTGTGAGAGGAAAAAGTATTGTGGGCTGGCATGTTGTGGAACTGATGAATATTCAGACTGAGTGTCCCTGTGGACTGATCTACTCCTGTTACTAACGCTGATAGACAGCTCTCAGAGTTGAATGCATGTTCACCTGCAGGCCAAATTAGACATATTACTGCCAATAAAGAGGAAGAGCAGTATCCCACTTAACTGTCTGTTATTTTCTCTTGCTCAGTAGAAGACCAAAACTATCATACTTGTTCATTCATTCATATTTTTTTAAAATAAATAAATTCAGAAATGTATAATTAAATAAGGAGGCTAATAAATAATTCTATATTTTTGCATTTGTTTAAACATGTATTTACTTAAAAATGTATTTTTCTTTTTATTTATTCATAATAAATTTTTGATCAGTTTATTTATTTACTACATATTTATTCATTTCCACATTTATTTAACTTTTTATTTCTTTGCTGTATGGTCACTAGGTGGACTCTTCCAACTTTGTTCGTCAGCAGTAGTCGTCACCTGCTGGAACAAAACAGGAGTGGAAAAGCATGAATAAGTGTAGAAATAAATTAATAGATAAAAAATGATTAAATACATTGAGAAATTTAATAAATAAATGCATAAATACATAAATGTATAAATACATGTATAAATAATTAAATACATAAATAAATGCAAAAATATTGAATTATTCATGAATTTCAATATTTAACTATACATTTCTGTATTTATTTATTAATTTATTTATGATTATGGCAGTTTTTTGGTCCTCCATGCTTCTGGGCCTTTCTGCTTCACTGCAGGCTTGTAAAAGAAGTTGCAAAAATAAAATCGGGGGTTGTTCTGTTACGTTTGCACTAACATCTCCCCCTTATGGTTGTGTGTGGTACTTTCCGAACAGGAGGATCTCTTGACAGCCACACTTACTCACAATCTCAGTCAACCTTCCTCTCATACAGGTACGTTCTTCTAGCACTTTCCTATGTGTGTGTTTCCCGAACTCTTGGCTCATCACACTGCTCCGGCCTCTCAGCTTACACATTAGATGGAAAACCATGTCCAATTTGGGTTGAGATGCTCATAAATCTCCTCATCCTCTGCCTCCTCTCCCCTGTGCAGGAAAGAATGGGACGACTTGTTCCTCAACAGTAATTACCTGGCCAGGATCCGGCAGGCAGGCATCAGTGGTCGACTGAGGAGCAGCCGCTTTCGTAGCGTATGTTGGAAGGTACCTGCCAAGCAGATCAAGCAGCCCTATCAAATTTGATTAGAGGGGTTTTGGCAAATTCCCTGCAACAGAAGAGTGTAGTTTTCCAAATTAGTAGGAAGGAAATCAAGTTTAGTTGTAGAGAAGTTTTCTGCATGTTTATGACTTGTTAAAGAGGAATTCTTCTCAAGGTTGCAAAAACTAATCTGGTCTCTGTGTCTCCAGCTGTACCTGGAGGTTCTTCCAGAAGATAAGGGACAGTGGATAAACAAGACCAAGGAGCTCCGGGGCCAGTATGAGAAAATCAAAGAGATGGTGAGGGCGCCCCTCTGTGGTCATTTTCTACATCTGCATAAGAAAAATGTTACTTATGCAATAAGAATTCTTTTATCAAAATAAACCGATTTAATTATCAAAACCTGATTGGAAACCTCATCACACACCGTTTTAGCAACTACTGCTGTCTTAGTTTTGTATTTGCTGCTTAAGAGGAAGCGAGACGGTTTGCATCACACATTTTACCACTGCAACTCTTAAGGGAATAACTAGTAAATGTTCATTGTTGTTTTTCCCAGCACATCACAAACCCCCGCAAAGCTGCAGGCCAGCAGGACCTGGTGGTCAACAACCCACTGTCCCAGGATGAGGGGGTGAGACCGCCTTCATCAGTTGTTTCATGTTTGTAATTTTATGATACTAATAATCACAGAGAAGTAAGAAGAGCCCTTACTTGCGAGCACAGAAGTCTGTTTACAGTTGGCACACTGATGGTGCTGCCTTTCTTCTTTTGGTATAATTTATAAAAAAAAAGACAAGCAAGCAGATGTCATCATATATGGATTGATTTCTTGTAATTAATGGAATTGTGACAAATCTTTAAAGACAAATTGAACTGGAAATTAGTAACTTCTTTTAAATTTTGTCTGCTTGTACTGAACCACCCACCCCAAACCAAATGACATAGTTGTTTTCTGAAGACTATGAAGTCTAAAATATAAGGCCACAGGATGAGCTGCATCCTACCACAGTGTCTGTTTTAGCTAGACCGTTTTTAATTGTTTTAATGGAGAGGTTTGATCTGTCTTCTGTTGACAGGTGTGTTTTTCTTTATAAATCTATTTATTTATAGAATTATTGGTCCCTAATAATGAGCTGCACATGACTTCTTCCTCCTTCAAATCCCTTGAGTTTCTGACTCTGTCTTGTCTTATGCAGAGCCTGTGGAACAAGTTTTTCCAGGATAAAGAGCTGAAGGGGATGATCAAGCAGGATGTGTTTCGAACGTATGCGGATCTCTGGCACTCACTCAGTGACACAATGTGTTTGTGTTTTTTGCTGTCGATATGAAGTAAGTCTGTCCTCTCTGCCCTTCATTTGCATAAGATTCCCTGAGATCTATTACTTCCAGAAAGAGGACGTGAGGACCAAGCTGACGGACATTCTCTTCTGCTATGCCAGAGAAAACGAACAGTTACTGTATAAACAGGTAGGATCTCATGGTGTCAAAGCAGTAAATTCTGAATGTGGTATTATTACAAGGCCATGCTCTCGATAATCTCAGGGTGTTTGTGTGTGGGTGCAGAGCTCATAGAGCCCAATAAGTTCAGACAGAATAACAAAATGCCTTCGTAACCTAATCATTATCAGTGTCTCTAACAGGTGCCAGTGAATGAATAGATGGCCAGCACAACATCTCCTTTGCAAACTGGAAGTGACACATGGCCGGCCACTGGCTAACAATATCTAAATTAAAGCTGTCATCATGAATTAGTAACCTCGTGCATCATTGTTAAAGAAAGACTTGACCACAAATGAACCGTATTTTCTATCTACACTTACCCTTACACCCACCCACCCCCTCTTGTCTTCGTGTCGGTGTCTGCAGGGGATGCATGAGTTGCTGGCTCCCATAGTATTTGTGCTGCACTGTGACCATCAAGCCTTCCAGCATGCCAGTGAGACGGCCAGCCCCAGGTCAGCTCATACTCACCATAAAGCTGGATGTGTTGCCCTTTACTTGCCAATAACATCTTTTGACCTACACCAATGCATATGGCATATTAGCAGTTATTTGGAGAAATGTTATTTGAGTAGTCTCTGATTTTCTGCAGTGAGGAGATGAAATGTCTGTTGGACCCAGAATACCTTGAGCATGATGCCTAGTGAGTATACCAAAATCATGAATAATAGATGGAATTATGTGTTATCTGACAAGATATTGCATGTGTTTTTGTAACTATGTGTGTCAGTATGTCTCCTCGCCATAAACTCATGCATTGTTTCCTACACTTCACTATACAGTGCCATGTTCTCACAGCTGATGGAGACAGCAGAGCCGTGGTTCTCCAGCTTTGAGAGGGAAGTAAGGAAGGTCAGTTTGATGTCCGAGATGATTGTGCTGCAACACAATATTGTGTGATTGTGAATCATGACATTATACCAACATTAAATAAAAATGTGGAAGGTTTCCGTCTTGCTTGATTTGAAAGTGCATATGGCTGGTCACTATGGTAACAGAAAATGTACTTTAATACCCTAGCAAACAGAAGTTATAGAATAGAATAGAAATACTTTATTAATCCCTTTGGAGAGTCCTCAGGGAAATTTGGGTACCAGCAGCAATACAACACTAACAGTAAAGCAGGATAAGCACAAGATATAATATATACAGGTATAAAATAAAATAGAGGCAATAAGGTGCAAGAAAAGTATAAATAGAATGCAATAAATAACAATAAGATAAGTTAAATAAAATAATATAAACAAGCATTGCACACAGTAGAGGTGGTACAGATTCCCAGTTCACTATTGCACGTATAAGTTATTACAACTGTTTGTATGGGTTATTGTGCACGTGTTGTATCAGGCGGACTGCACACCTCCCTCTCCCCCCTCCTTCTCCCCCTCCTGCCTAATGCAGAGTTGTACAGTTTGATGGCTCGGGGGACAAAGGAGTCTCTGAGCCAGTTGGTCCTAGTCTTGGGGAGGAGCAGCCTGTTACTGGTCAGGCTTCTCTGTGCACTGATGACAGTGTGCAGAAAAAAAAACCTTATCTATGATACCGAAGTATGGGGAAGTGGAGGTAAAACAGTCACACAATCAGTTTTCACTTTACAAAAGAGAGCCATTAGAGTCATTAGGAGGAAACCGTATAAATTTGTTAAAAATTTGTTTAAAATTGTTAATTCAAGAATTAGTGGAATGTTGCATTTTAAAGACCATGAAATAGCACCATCCAACAAACTCCAAATGAGATTTATGAAAAGGGAAGTTGTTATAACTTAAAAGGAACAGAGATATTTGAAAAACCATGCTGTGTTTCAGTGAAAGGCTTTGGAATAACTTTAGAATATAAAATAAGTTTTTTTTAACCCAAAAGTTGAGGAAATCAAAACAGTAGAAATATAAAGAACTGGACTAGTTTAGCTGTTTGATACGTTGCGGGACTTGAATAAATTGTGATTTTCTTAAAGTGAAATATTATTGTATGTTATGATAAAAATGTTTATATTTAAAAAATGTAGTTGTGATGATGAGGCAGATAAAAATTTTTTGTTCTATCTGCTGCTTTTAATTTTTTCAGCTCATTTATTTTCTGTTGATTTAATTTTATGTAATTGGCTTTTAATTTTGTCAGTTTGCTGTAAAAGAAAATACTACAGAGGACTGGCATAATATAGAGCTAGTAGCTTCTCTAATGTACCTAAAGAGATTCATGTGCTTTTTATAAGAAAATCAGCTAAACTATAATTGTAGCCAGTAACTGATTTCACTCTGCACACAGTTTTCCACTTCAAGGTGCTAAAACTTTGCAATAAGGTAGGAGCTGTGCAGATTCACAGTTGAAACTCAACTCATTAGAGCTGTTCTTGTAATTTTATGCATTATTTAAAAATGTATAGTCTTTTTTTATTGAAACCGATCAGAATTGGCCATACATGCAAATACAGTGAGTGGAGCGTAAAGGCCCCCCTTAACTTTCCCAAGTAAAATACTGTAATTTAATTCTGCTGTGGCAGCTGGAATAGGACAGCAAGCTTTTAAATAAAATGTTACATCCTAAAGGGTATCTTATAAATCCCTCATGGTCAGGTCGGCAGTCTGGGAATGGCAGACTCCGCCACGAACAATTTAAATTCTTGTAGAAAGCTAATTAGCATATAATCATTGTCTTTGGCAGATGGACACAGATGCAACTAAATGTTTACACAGAGGTGTGCCAGTAATATAATAATCTGTTCCCCCAGGGTAAGGAAGAGATGCTGACCAGCATCCCATTTGCTCGGCCCCAGGACTCTGGGCCATCTGTTGCCATAGTTACCAAAGTCAACCGTATCCAGGACCAGCTGGTAAAGAAGCACGACATCGAGCTGCACATGCATCTCAACCGGCTGGAGATTGCCCCTCAAATATACGGCATGTCAGTATTTGCTCCCTCTGCCTGTCAGATTCTTTTCTGGACACTCATCTGGACAGAAATGCAGTTGTTTGTGTTTGTTTCTGCAGCCGGTGGGTTCGTCTGCTGTTTGGTCGTGAGTTTCCTCTACAGGACCTTCTGGTGGTGTGGGATGCCCTGTTTGCTGACAGCATCACTCTGGACCTAGTGGACTATGTCTTTGTGGCCATGCTGCTCTACATCAGAGATGCTTGTAAGCTCTATTTAATAAATAATCAAATTATGCCATGTGTTGGCCTATGTAGCATGTAATTTCATAACGCATCTAACTAGCAGAATGTGGGTTACTATGTCTCATTCAATCCAGTCTGGTTATATTGCTTCCAGTGTAAGACAGAAATTTCTTTCTGCAAGTAGGGTTACAGCTCGAGCACCTCCTATTGTACCATAAATTATGTCTCATCATCAGGACCATAAATCAGTAATAACATCTGCAGCTTTGTAGTACAGATGAACTGACCTCTTGGAGGAAGACCTCATTTAGATCCTGACAGCATTTTAGGTCCTCATATCAACTAACGTACTCATATCAAATGAAAATTTCAGAGAAATTCATTATCTCCCTCTGTTTCAGTAATCGCTAGTAACTTCCAGACCTGCCTGGGCCTACTGATGCATTACCCTCCAATCGGAGACATCAATGCTTTGCTGCAAAAGGCCCTGTTTCTCCGAGACCCCAAAGTAAGCACACAGAGTTATTTGCTGGGTGTTTTTCCACAGAGGAAGTAGAAGATTTGCTGAAGCGAAACACCCACATGCAAAAGCAGTGGGTTGAAATCCTCGAGCAAAAGTCACATAACCTAGCCCAAACAAGAAAGGAAAAAAAGCGTTTTAGTCACGCTGTGAAATGGTGATAAGGTGTTAAAATGATTTAAATTTGGCAGCAAGTCTTTCACTTCCTTGTACTTGAGTTGTTGCACATTGGTGACTACAGGGCACTTACAGTATAAATATATGAAATTCAAGTGCAATCAATGAAGTAAATAAGAAGAAGCTAGCTGCATGCACCTAGTGTCTATAGACTTTAAATATTAGCATGGCATGATCTGGCTCCCATGCAGTGTATTTAAATTTTTAATAAAGTAAAGGAGCACTGAATGATTTGGGCCTCAATCATTTTTTGGAGAGGTCAGGTTATCCAAAAGTCAGAACTTCTTAAATACTGATTTCTCAAATCTTAACAATTTACTCTAAGCAGCTTAATTGATTTTTTTTTTATGTACATTTAAACAAATCTTAAAGGAAAATGTGCAGAATTTTATAAAAAGAAAACCTCACCATCTGTCAAGCAAGAGGTGAATTAAATCATGTTTTGGTTTGGAATGTTTTAGTCCTAAGAGATAGAATAGATTGTTGTAAATGAAAAAATAATAATAATAAAAAAAAAAAGATAAAGAAAAATCTGGGAGAAAACACCACACTGAAAAAGCAGAGGCTGGCTTCTACAGCAACATGATTCTGAAAGTCTACAACAGAGTATTGTGCAAACTGAGGTTTTCATGATGTAAAATTCTGATTGAACATCTTAGGAGAGACTTCAATAAGAGATGCATGGAAGATAACACAAGAATCATACAGACATCAAAGTGTTTTGCTTTAAAAATAAATGAAAATCCCACAAATACAAATGAAAAATTAAACCTACAGTTTCGTAGATTCTAATGTTTCTTAGTAATAAATTTGCAAGAGCAACTCAGAATTTGAAATAAATTTTATATGTTGTTGGTCTGAAACTTGCTAGAAATATCTTCTTGTGCAACAAGACTGCTTTTTCAGTTTTAAGTATTCTTAAGTAAATTGGTTATAGGCTCATCTACAGGCAGTTTTGTGAGCCTCGAGTGTTTGAGTAAACTTCAATCATGGTTATGAATGCAGTGGAATGAAATGGACCAGAGTTAAAGAGGAAAGTCCCTGCCTTAAGCATGAAGATACAAATGTTTTGGTTCCTGCTATGAAACTCCCTAATTGTTGTAACTGCTTCCTCTTGCAGCTATGTCATGTAATGTTAGACCTTTTTTCTGGTAAGACAGAGAGTGAAATCAGAACGTGTTTACACCTTGAGCACATGTTCTTGGGTCATTTGGCACTTTGCTGACTTGTTCGGTGAAAAAGCAGTTTTTATTTCTGGCATTTAAAAACATTAATCGACAATCTGAGCTGATTCTTTGATATCAGCTAACGCCTCTCTGTCCTTCCTCCAAATTCAGTGACCTGCACACACAGACCCAGCAACTCACCACAGTCTGTCCACTACTCCTCTGGGATTAGATTTGCAGAAGGTTTTGATCCAACATGACAGTGTTTTCCCAAGCTGAATGACCATGTCACAGCACGTCCACATCAGTTTTACACCTGCGGGGGCATCATCCCTGTTGTGTGGGCAAGAGTGGGCAGGATAGAGGCTAGTTGCTCATAAGTACTGAGTCAGAGACGCATGCATTTGCTTGTTCATGTGGTCATGCACGGGCATGGATTTTTGGTTTTCTGTTTCATTTAACTTGCTAATCCAAAATAACAAAGACACAATAAATGATTTATTCTGTCCCTAATTTATAGAACAATCCACGCCCTGTGAACTACCAGTTCCAGCAAAACCTGGATTACTACAAAACGAGGGGAGCTGACCTGATGAACAAGACCCAGTAAAGCACAGACACAACTCTTCTCCCCAACACACACGCACAAAAAAAACTTTTGAATTCCTCCAAGTGACGTCTGGATTAACATAAATATGTCATAACTGGCTTCTTTGATTTTTACAACGCATTGTTGGTCCATCAAATTAGTTTTACTGATTTTCAGTGAGGGTTAATTCATGAAAATGAAATACGTTTATACTAACTACCACTTTTCAAATTGTGTTCAGATATGTTAAACACTGAGACCACACACAACTGAACCATTTAAGATGAAATAAATATCAGACTTTTGCACATACAATGTCATCACCTTAATATGTGGGAAACCATGATCCCCCAGTAGCTACTATCTAAATGTAAAGATGCTGAGTTTGAGTCCACACTGTGTCGCAATTCATGCAAGTGGAATGTTATGAAGTTAATACTTTATTAATCCCCAAAGGTAAATTTTATTTTCACAGAATAAATTATTGAGGAAAAATAAAAAAACCTCAATTAATTAGTCATAATAATAAAAAACATTTCATAGGCAGGAAGTTTGAAATTGAAAGTGTAACAGAGAGAGAGGAATTATTACATTTCCCAGACATCGTCATGGCAACGACTGAGCTGATGCTGTTACATGCCGTATTGACAGCAGTGTGGAACGTTAGCTTAGCTACTAAAATTAAAATTTTCAGGTGCTCAGAGTTTAATGCGCTGAAGCCAACTGGACTCAGATATTTGCTAGTCTACATTTTATAGTTTTGTTTACCAGCTAGTTTGCTATTTGCACTCCTCACTAATGCATATTTAAAGGTTTTTGTTAGTGTAAAGAACAATTCAGGTACCAACATGAACTGTGTGCACATCTTGATGAAGGTTTAAAGGTGCCAAATCAAAAGTATGATTCATCTAAATTTGGCTGTCTTTCCTATCTTTCTAGAGCCATTTCCAGTACTAAAGCTGCTCCCCTTAACATCAACAAGGTCTCAAGCAGCCTACTGAACTTTGGCAGGAAGCTCATTGCACCGGCCATGTCGGGTGCCTCCACCGGCATTTCCCCTATCAACAGTGAGGTGCACTCCTCCCCATCTGTGTCCCCCACATCGGCATCTGTACCCATCCTGCCGCACCCGCTGGCTGAGCCTCCCGCCCCAGCTCAGACACCGAGCCAGGCCCAGACTCAACACTACCGCCTCCTTAAGTCTGAAAGCATGCCGGTCCACCTCAGTAAAGGTGAGCAGCAGGATACAGAACTGCTCCAGATCGTTGCGGGACAAACACATCCTGCTACTTCCTACTAATGAGCATGTTTATAACTGAGGAGTTATCTGCATGTTCAGTTTAATAATGATTTTCTAAGTAAGTCTTCAGCTATTGGTTTGTGTGGCTGTGGCGGCATCAGCTTTGTCTCTCCTGTCTGTTAGACGGAATTGCAGGTGAAGTGTCTCAGGACTCTCTCCCAACACAGATTCACGCTCACACACAAGGTAACAGCTGCCATGGCAACCGCTTGTGTGACATGCACCTGATTTGTCTATGTCTTTTTTTTTTTTTTTTTCCTCAGTGCCATTGCATGTCAAAGCCCCAAGTGTGTCATTCACCCTGTGTTTGTTCATCTGCTGCTGGACAGATTTTGCATGTACTACTAAGCTGTTACCAGCAGATGGAGCTCCAACTGTGGATTTGATGCTCATTCTTTCAGCAAATGTTCTTGTGTTTCAGTCTGCTTCTGTCACAGTTGCTGTCAAAGTCGGCCTATTTTACTTTGTGATCAAATAGAAAATTTCTAAGATTATCTCAAATATTGTCCAATTAAATTTGCATTTAAATGATTAGTATGAATAATAATTTTCATCATATTTAGGGCACTATTTGGAGGCTTGATTAAACTTAAACTACTTATGATTCTGCCAGTCGTTCCCTGATGCTGCATGAGCTGTCAGCATGCTGAACATATAAAGAAAGTCAGAATCTGGGAAGGAGAACGCAGCAAAAAGGCTTAATTTTTTCTTTTTCTTTTTAATGAGTCATTTTAAAAGTGACTAAAGAAGTAGAATCAGTAATTGGCAAGATCTTTTTTTTAGATTAATCTGTAATTTAAATGCAAATATAATTGATATGTACTTGACTATGATTAAACTGAAATTCTGTGATTATTCTGATGACCCATTCCAATATAAGGTGAATATATATCTTTTTTTCCTTTCTTTTCTTAAGCTTACTTTTAAGTTTTTAGCTCTGGAAAGTGACATTCAAAGTGAATTTGAGATGTAAAAGCAGCTGGGTGGGATTGTTCCAGAGTGGTTCACATTCCATCATGGAGTCATTCACCATTGGTTCTCTCTCATCTGCTTCTCTCCATCTTTCTCAGGGCAAAGCTCGAGGACAGTCAGCTCCTCCCCCAGCATAGAGAGCCTATCTGGTGGGCGGGGTCAGTCCACCTCCTCCCCACCTCTGCCCCTTTCCAGAGGGAGTGATGTCAGCACCTCGTCTCCTCCCCTCTCCGCCACCAAGAAAGAGTCTTTCTTCACCATCACTCGCTCTCGTTCCCACAGCAAAACCATGGGCAAGAAAGAGACGGTGAGCTGTGTTGATCCCTCTTTTTTGTCAGCATTTTGTCTCACTGCTCATCTTCTCAGAGTTGCAGTCTCCTAATCCCCTGTCCGTATGCTTTTCTGTTGGATTTTTTGCGTACATGGTTTGAATAGGAGGAAGACCTGGAAGCCCAGGTATCTTTCCTTCAGGGGCAGATTAATGACCTGGAGGCCATGAGCAAGTACTGTGCCAAGATGATGAATACACACATCTGTGAGTTCAGCTGCAGATGGTTTCAAACACCTCATTTCTTGTATTAGTTTCCCAAGTTCAGATTTATTCTGTAAAACATTGCAGTTGTGGCTGTAAACAGATAAAAATGTAACTTTTCTGCATGGGTGTAATTGCACTGCTGTCACTGCACTTTCTGTCAACATAAAATATGACCTTTAACTGAGGACACCAACTCCACTTTTGGTGTATTTATTTTGATGACTGGAGAAGCTGTAGCTCAAAATTATTTCTTCCTATTCATTTAAAGGAAAAAGAAAGGATTAGTGCTGCCATCAGTCATCCAAGGGAAACCATGGAGTTGAAATATTTGGACACCATTGCTATATATTTATTTAAACACAGTATTTATCTGTCTGATTCTTCTGTATAGATGGTTGTAAATCACAGCTACTGTGTCTCTATCCATTAATATGACTGCAGCATTTCAGACTTGTGCCATGTTGAAAGTGACACTTGCAACCAGACGTGAGACCAACACATTCAGTTGTTTTCCAATTAATGAAAAGTAATGCATGTCTGAAAGGGACTTCAAAGGAACAGATAGTTTTGTGTGCTACAGGCATAGTTCTGTGAAGTATGCCTCTACAAGTGCCTAGAGTTATGAACTCTTTCTCTGCAGGTAAAATCCAGGAAGTGATTCTCCAGGAAAACCTGGAAAAAGAGGATGAAGTCCTGGTGTCGTTAGCTGGACTCAAACAGGTGATTGTGTGAGCAGATCGTTGTGAAAGTGATCTGTAAAACTGTTTTCACTCATGCAATGAACTTCTAAAATGCACATTCTCCTAAAACTGTCAAGTTTATATTTTAAAGCAACTCAGTAGTAGTCATGACGTCTTGCCCTTAAGTTTCTATGATTTGACATAATCTCCTCATCCTGTCAGATCAAAGACATCCTAAAGGGAGCACTGAGATTCAACCAGAGCCAGCTGGAGGCTGAGGAGAATGAAGAGATCACCATCGCCGATGATCACTACACCTCCACAGCTGCAGCAGCTGAAACTGCTCTGAGCTCCATCAATCATCACAGCAAGCAACAGCAAGGAGGGGACAGTAGGCGGAGCCGGGACTCTGATCTGGACGGGAGCGTGAGCATGGACGAGAAAGAAGAGGAGGAGTCAGCGATGACCCCACCTGAGCAACAGGTTAGTAGTCTATTAATCCTCTTGTGGTCTAGCTACTAGGTATTACCTAATATTTGGTAAAAGCAGGACTGGTTTAAACTTGTCTGATGTCATCTTTTTTGCCTCTTTGATCCAGGATACAGTATTCTTTTTTCTGTTCAAAATAAGTGTTTATACCGGTTTTGTTTGTTTCCAGCTTTAAGACAAGTGTCTAAATCTGTAGAAACAAAACAAAATTATGCAGCTTAACACAGACACCTCTTCACAAAAATATGATTCGAAAATCAAGTTTGTTGGCTCGGCAGAATAAATTTGCATAGTTTAGTAAAGAAAGAATTGGTCTTAGTTTTCAGGCTTTACACACAACAAATCCAAATTTTATGTGTGCAGGTGGCGTCGTCTCTCGGCTCAGAAGGGAAGAACTGGGACGACTACATCCTCGTGTCTCAAGATGGAGACCTGCAGGCGGAGGGAGGAGGAAGGGCTGCGTCCGAACACATCCCTCCAGTTAGGCGAGAGCGAGGCACAGTGCGAATGGAGCCCGAGGGTGCATCTGCGACTTTCCATGACCCCCTGATGGCCGGCACCACCTCCGGCTCCTCCAGCCCAGATGAGGGCTCCACCCACAGCAAGGACTCTGACTTTACCATCGTTAACCCGAATGACCTGTGAATTAGTAACGCGTCCCTGTTCTCTGTCTCTTACGCCTCCTCTGTCTCGTATCCCATTCAGGGGTGCTAATAACAGAAAACTGACTTAGGATCAGAGAGGGGAACCGGCAGCTTTTGGTGGAGTGCCACCAGACCTGCTGCCAGCCTAAAAATTGCACATGTGGACTGTGACACTTGAAGTCACAAAAACCTTATACTCTGTCTCTTTAACTGTCATCTGTGCTACTTCAGTCCTGTCTGAGCTAATGCTGTATGCTGTCTCAACTATGTAATACCTGTCTCCTCATTATGCTGGGCCCTTTATGGGTAGCATCTAACCTCACCCGTTACTCATACCGTTTACTGTAGTTCCCTGCTCTACAGAGAGAGGGTGCCATTGAACTGCTTACCTTGTCACTACATGGTTATTCCGAAGACTTGGAGCTCTAACTGCAGTTTTCCTCCAAGAAAAGACTCTTCTTTTACTGTACTGGGAGTGTGATAGTCTATTTTCTCTGAATCTGGAGATCTGGCCATACCCCTGCCCGTGTCTGTGTGTTCATCTTCTTGCTAAGGAAACTGACTTCTCTGATGCTGAAAGGAAAGGAGGATAATGTCTCAAGCTCTCTCCCCCTTCAAAACCAGTGCCTCTGACCGTTGTTCTTCTCTCAGCCAAACAAATCCTAATTCTGTGATCTTGCTCTAATTTTCTTTTGGTTAGCCTTTTTTTTATGTCATGGAAATATTTTTAACCCTTTAGATCCTTAATTTACCAGATAAAATTTTTTCAATTAAGGAACAAGTCTGTTTTTTTTTCTCCTTTGTTTTTAGATTTTATTCCATTGTGGACATTTTAATGTGATCATTCATTTCTCACATTAGAGGTGAGTTGTTCTCATGTTCTGTGGAAATGATGAGACAGCACGCAAAGAATGTCTCTCCAGCTGCTCTATTCAGCATTATGAAACCTAGATCAATAAAACTACATTGCTATTGCTATTCATCGATGTGTCTGTTTGGGGAGTGCTTTAAGACCCTTGTCATCTTTTTTACTACATCTATACAAATAGTGGTGTTTCTCATATTTGAAAGAATGGTACACTTGAGCAACATTTGAGATTCTAGTCTTCAGGACCTATTTATTACATTTCTTCTTTCAAAAATATTTATTATAATTATTTGCAAAGTAAACTCCACATTTAATTAAAAATATTCAAAGTGCTGATATTGAGAAACTCAATTTCTTTTTGTCAGAAAAAAATTTAATTTGATAACAGCAGCATAAAAAAAAACTTTTGCTATGAGAACATTTCCCACTCTGTTTCATTAACTCTTCTTTTACCCCTGCAGGCACCAGAGGTTTTAAACTGGCTTTCAGGCGGTGGGTGGTGCTGCGGCAGCCGATCATATACGGCTGGTTCTGGTGGTGAAAAGTGGTAACAGATTTAAGCTGCCTTTCTGGAGATTTTCTGTCACAGTTTTGTGGTTTTGGTGCCTAAAGGGGTAAATAACACAAGAAGCTTTTAAGTTGGTATCATTTTGATGATAAACATATTTCCTATTACAGCTTTATACCTGAAGTCATTCACGCCACAGGTCCTCCTATTGTTGTATTTCTAAGGCCTTAACCTTATAAGTACTTTTATAAAGAATGACTGCATTTAGCGTCATCAGTGGATTTAAAGGGTTAAATGCAACCAAAACCCTCCATTAACTTACACCCAAAACCCTAACTTATCCTAATCCTTGCACCACACTGTCATGTTGTGGTACCTGCAAAATATGGTTTGCATTGTCTTGTTGAAATAATCAATGCTTTTCCTGTTTAAAAAAAAAAAAAAAAAAAAAGCTGACAGTTAATGTCGCTCCTAATCCAAAAATTACTCCTGCTACATACACTAATGTACCCCCATAACACTCCATTAGTTGACTTATTAAGTGTCTGCTGATAATGAGTTGAGTGTTTTAGTCTAGTGGATGAGTAATTCTTGATTTCCAAAAATGTTTTCAAATTAATTTTGTGGTGTGACTAGCACCGTGACCTCACAGCAACAAGGTTTTTGGTTCTAATCTGTGCTGGGACCTTTCTGTGTGGAGTTTGTTGGTTCTCTAGGAAGTCCAGTTTCCTTCCACAGTCCAAAAGCATCCATGTTAGATTAACTTTATGAATAAGTGTGAGTGGTTCGTCTTTCTGTGTTGGCCCTGTGATGGACTGGTTACTGTCCAGGGTCTACGCTGCCTCTCGCCTGGTAGCAGCTGGGACAGGCTCCAGCAGCCCTGCATAGGAATAAGCAGGTATAGATGATGGATGGATTTAAAACTATTTGCTTCATCAGACCACAGGAAAATTGATAATTTCTATTGGTCCCTATTGTATAAGCTCAAGCCCTGATAATTTATTAGCATTTCCAGTTGTTTGATAATATTTTAAATTTGTATGATAGAGTTAAAATTTTCATATGTAGTAAAATGTGGTCACTGACAAAGATTTTTTTAGAAGTATTCTTGAATATGACATTGATTTCCACAAGTAGAATCATGTCCAAATATCTCAGTCCTGTCGCATTCCTACAGAGATTTCTCTAAAACCTCTCAATCTTTAAAGAACTATAACATACCTCATGTAGATTTTTAAATCTCCACCATATTATATTGTATCATGCTGTATGTACTGTGACATTAACTATGTATTGGCATTACATGTAAAGATAGTTATATTTGCAAGGATTTGGTCAGATAAACTCTTGTGCCAATCCAGTAATTGCAGAGATATTTGCCTTTAAAACCAGCGATATTAGCTACACTATGATGCTCAGTGGACGTCAAAAGATTACCAAAGTCATTAACATTTATCATCTTGGAATATCAGTGTGGCAGCTCTTCCTTATTACAGTCAGCATTTCCAACAAATCCAGCCATACTTCAGCCTCAAGCATGACTTAAAATTGAAATTTGAACATCTAGAAATCCATTACGAGTGGCTGATGATGAAAACCTGGGTATTAAATCTTGTCTAATTTAATCTAAAATCTGATTTCATTTAAAGCTCCAGAACAACAAAAAGCTGGTGTGATAACATTTGTAAAGCAAGACCTTTAAACATTCAGCTCACTGAAACTGATTTTCATCCCAGATGAGACTATATTAGTCTTTTATCTACTGCACAGATTTATCTGCAAAGAGCCATATGTCTGCATCCCTTATACAGCACGAATGTCTCCATCTGACATGTGTAGCTAAGGGGTGTGTGTGTATATATATATATATATATATATGTGTGTGTGTGTGTATAGATACATATTGGGGGTGGGACTTTAACACGTTAATTATGATAAATTAATTACAAAAATAATTAACACATATTGGAGACTTTTGGAAACTGACATGAAAGCACATATAGTTTACTCCTTCTCAAAGAGCAGTGCTTCCCTAGGCCCCGCCCCCATCCATTAGCACCCAGCTGCAGTCAGAGCAGGAGACGTTTACCTCTACTCTATGACCAGACTGAAAATGAACACGTAAAGCTGAAGCTGGCTGATCACGCCCTGATTAACCGTCAGATATAAATGCTTATTAATGAAAAGTGTGGACAAAAACATTTCAAAGTTAAAAGTACTGTAACATGTAGTAGACTTTTAATTGTAGAACAGCAAGAGTTACTAGTGTAAGCACTTAAAATGACACTTCAACTTTAGGTCTGTTCATTTTAGGCCAGGGATTCTTTTCTATTTCTTTTTCTATTGTTTGGAATCGCAATGTTATTAAATTGATGTGCAATTATAAATGCATTTTTCCAGACAGTATTAGAGCTTGAGTTTACAATACAACAATTTTTGGAGCAAATATTGTTATGCAACTAATCGAGATTAATTAATTATAATTAATTATATATATATACATATATGTGTGTGTGTATTTATTTTTTTTGTATGTTCTCCTTGTGTTTGCATGGGTTCTCCCGGTTACTCCGGCATCCTCCCGCTATCCAGAGACATGTATGTTAGGGTAATTGGTCACTCTAAATTCTCCTGAGGAATGAGTGTGCAGCTGATGACTTGTCCAGATTGTACCCTACCTCTTGCCTGATAATTGGTAGGATAGACTCCAGCTACTCTGTAATCCTGAATTGGACTAAGTGGTATAGAAGATGGATGGATAGCTTTGCTGAAAAAGTATAAAAACAAAAAAAAAAAAACATGAACATCAGTCATTTAAAAATGTCTTTATTTCCATCTTGACTTGCTGGTTGAGCCTCATCAACTATATGAACCTGGAATGCTTTCTTTTCATTCAGCATCAATAACTTATGTAAAATATTCTTTACAGGAAAAGGGTAGAACTACATATTAAAATACTGTACAGTGTTTTGCACGTAAAGTAAGCACTTTCAGCAGTAACAGTATAAGTTCCCTAGAGGCAGACATCAACACCAGTGATCAGTATGGCAGGTGACAGTGCTGTAATTAGCACAAGAGTTTCAGGAAAATACAAAAATATAGAATACTGTTTGTGAGACAATATGTAGGGAGATAATGTGGGACTTTGGAGCAAGATCAACAATCTCATGGCAACTGGGTGAGGAGGCAACAATCAAGGACTGAGAGATCCTTTATATATAAAAAACAAAAACAAAGTGGGGAGACAGATAGAGGTTGCACTAGTCCACGAAATAATGGCAGGAGACATCAAACATTCATTGACATTGAGAAGTTTTCTTTAAACATACAAGCAAAAAGTCCTGCAACTTGTTCTTAGCCTTGAGTGAAGATTGACAGATTTTTCAGTTAACCAGACCTTTTAGCCAATAAAAACTTTAGTTTTTTTCCTTTCTTCCTCAAACCTCTGAAACCCCAAAAACATTGCACGTAAAAAGTAAATCCTAAACATTTGGTGTATTTACAGTTTAAAACAGCTGAACCTTGGCTTCAAATCCTAACTACATTCATCTCTCCAGCATCCCATTTACTTGCATTCATTACCAGCAATGCATCACAGTTCAAAGGTCCAGAGGCTGCGTTTTCAAGCTTTTCACATTCAGCAACACTTCGATCTGTCTTTCTAAGACTGTGGTTACAGTAATGCTCCCTTAGCCCTGGGAGTGTGAGGAAAAAAAGAAGTGATGATACAAGAAGAGTTTGTCACAGCAGCTATGATGGCAAACCAGTCATCCGCTTGCTATGCTGAGGTACCTCTGGCGCTCATGTTGTCATCCTGACCTCGTCGTGTTTGTGAGCGGACTCTGCTTAATCCTACCCTTTCCTTAGTGAGGTTTCCAGTCAGAGCAGCATCATGCACCTGTTTCATGTTCTCCTGGACTTCTGCCTTTGCATGTTTCAGCAAGTCAGCCTGGCCCTGGAGTGGCAGGAATGAAGGGAAACGAGGAAGGAACAGAGTGAAATGAAGGGTAGAAGTAGAATAAGGGAACGTAAATAGAGTAAAAAGGTGGGTAACTAGCTAGAAGCCACAATTTGTTGTATTAATCTAACCTTAAGGCTTTTTAAAAGTGTATGAGTGAGTTACTGACCTTAAGGATGGTGATGTTCCAGCTAAAACTCTCCAGTGCTCGACTAATCTTGGAACCTTTCAGCCCTTCCTTCACTGCCAAGCTTTGCAGTTTTTCATGAAACTCCATGGCTAGAGCAGAAGAACACAACCACAGTAAATACATACTGTTATTCAGAAGCTTTGCTTAAGAACTGAAGGAGCACCACAGTAGAGCTAAACAGGCTAACTGGTTATCTATTCTAACGTAAAATTACCTTTTTATTTTATAAATGCTCCCATGCTAACATGGTTTCGAGGGTAAATTAATAGGGTGACATTGGTTTGCATCGGCTAAAGATCTGCATACAATTTTTTATAAGCATTTAGCATACTGATTTTAGCATATAGCCCAGAGTCTTGCAAGGCTGTGGAATGGTTTGTCTGCTTGCTAGCTAGAAACAAGCTGAAATTATATCCAAAATGGGGCTTTGGTTTGGGCTAAACATACTCATACTCAATATACAAGTCTTTACAAACCTTAAGTTGAAAGGTACATGACTTCAAACCATTGCAATATTGAAACTTTTTGCCATTTTAGCCGAGCTACAAGTAGCAGATTTCACAAAGATGAAAAAAAGCCTATAAATGCAAATGAAAAATGGAAGGAATGAATGAATGAAGAATCTGAGAGATAGATGAAAAAAATCTTCATAAATAAAGCAAGACTGTGTCATGCAAGTTAAGCCAGCAGCTAGTTAGAGTTTGTGCAGTGAGTTGTGTTGTGTGTCTGATTTCTTTGGCTGCCCCGGGCCATTGTCCCACAGTTACCATGGAAACCCGGAAGTGGGTTAACACGGGGCAAACATCACTGCGAGCCATCAATGAGAACCTTACATGCCAAGTTGTGGACCATTCACACACACGGAGGAGTAAACAGATTAGATGCAAGTATAATTCCTTGCACATTATTCCTTTCTGACAGTAAATGACTGGAAACATGCACACCTGCACACATATTCCTTCTCCGCATTCACATACACCTACATAAGTTACTTGAATAATAATCTTTAATGCTTGGTTGCTAGGCAACTTGAAGCCTACGTGCCAATGTAGTGTTTGTGCGTGTCTATTCCCTGCTAAACGAAGCCAGTCGAGGGAGCAATATCTTCCAGCCAATACCAGGACAGCCTGCACACACACACACACACACACACACACACACACACAAACTAATCACGTCCTCACCCAAAGGCCAAATAACCTCCAAGGCCAGTGAATCAGGATGTAGTGCTCATCAGAACACCTTCCCTTCCTGCCCTTCATCTGAACTGTGAGCAGCTGAGACAGGGACAGGGAAGTTTTTTTCCAATGTCCCCAAAAGACAACCGGTATATTGCAGCTGTGTAATCTACTGTGCACTTCCTGATGTGACTCTCAGCACTGTGTAACCTGAGGCCACGTGAGGAAAGCAGCTGATCATCTGAGGTTGATAAAAGGGGGAATTAATTCACACACAAAGTTTCTTATGCCGTGGCAACAGACCCCTTGTTAGGAAAGATATTCCTAGTGTGTGAACTTCTTTATACTACACGATTTTCCCACATGATTTCCATAATTCTCCAATAAGTATTAGCCTTAAAAGTCTAATTGTATTGCTCAGCTCACAGCAAGTCGTATCGATTGTACAAACTTTAAATGAATTTTGTCTAATAGGTTGAACAGAGCATTAATTATGTAGATCACAACGTCTTTTCAGGAAAAGTGTCTTCATTGTCAGAGGTTTGATAAGTCACAGGCTAACTGTTATGTGCCACAATGTGGCTTCAGGTACGGTATTTTCTCTGTCCAGCTGAAAGGAGTGTTTACACTTAGAAGCAAAGTAAAAAAGCTGGAAGACGCTCTGCAACCAGCGCCAGAGGGCCATCAGTGTGCAAGGTGCATGTGTGCTTTTTGCTTTTGCTTTTTTTTATGGTCAAGGTTTGTGTCTCTACTCCCTTTTAAAGGAAGAGCGATGCACTGTTCCTTTCTGCTGGAAGTGGGATACTTTTGAGTGTAGTTACTTAAACTTACAGTTGATTTTTTTCTTGTTTTTTGCTTCTTGGGCCTAGATTACCATTTATTGAACTAAAAAAAAGTTTGCTCCCATGTGTGGGCTTTGTGTTTTATTGACTTATTTAATAATTATTTAATTGTACATACATAAAATCTTTTTCTTTGGTCTTTTTGAAGCAGGCCATCATTTATTGGTACTTCCCACATCTCCTTCCCAACTCTGGAGATAGTACACTCGCTGTATTATACTCTGTCAGCTATTAAATAATTTATCTCCTACTGAAAATCAGTGCTTATGAAATCTGTTGACATGATTTTCTGTGAATTAAAAATGACGAGGACATTGCTTCTTAGAAATAAGTGTTTAAAGAACAACTGTACATTCACTTAAAGTTTTTTGTTTTTGCTTAGCCCTGAGTGGTTTGATTTCTCACTAGACTACAAAGACCAATCCAGAGTGGGATTTTAGTGAAATATACTTAACACCTTTAACTAGATAAGGCTGAAAAACAGCTTCTCATTTAAATTGCCATTAATGTTATTTTTTCATTAAAAGAAAGAAGAATAAAAAGACAGTATCTAAAAACCTGATCAGCTACAAACAAAAGTATTTGCAAGCTGTATGACAATGAAACTTCCTCCTGTTGTAGGTTAATGTAATCCCACCTGCCCTGCATACTTGTCCACAATTTCCATGCCCCACCCTCCTATTTCTCTGCTTCTTCTTTTTTCTTTTCTTATAGGTGGGGGTCTGCAAGGCAGAGAGCTGTAGCCATTTAATTAATTTCCCATGAACATCATGCATTAGCACACTCAATAAACACCTGTGTGCATCTGACTGAAAGTGTGCTCCTTGTTCATGAAACACTAGAAAGTAAGTGACTTAATTCTTGAACACACCAACACAACCTGATGCACTCCTGTCTAGCTTCTGTTTTCTGCTCAGCGTTGCCTCCAGCTATCTGCCTCATTTCTATCGCTTGTCTTTTTTTCCCTCTCAGTTTCCTTTCTCTTCCCTGATGTGACTTCCAAATACATGCTTCCTTCTATGTGACCCATTTATGCCCTCTTGCTGTCTACCCCCTTTTCCTAGAACAAGGTAGACCTCTGCTTTGGGATCACTTGATCACCATCCTTACTGTGTACACAGAGGAATAACTTTGTTCTGAAGATCAAGCCTTAGGCTCTTTTATCAGATGAATGTATGAGCACTGAGCAGGCTGCTCAGGGCGAAGTTATCACATTTTTAAATCTAACTATTTACATGTGACAAGATGCAAAATAAAGATTCACAATGTATTACAAGGTGGTAATGTGCCTTCTTCTAGTTGTAAAACACAGTCATGTACCACAAATGGATCACTTCCTTAGACCATGTTCTCAAAAATCCAAAATGAAGTCCAGGATGTGAGAGTGGGACAGTCTGCAGTTTTCTTAACAACATTCATCTCTGCCAAACACACTTTTGACAGTGGCCCCAGATGAACCATCATCTTCCCCTCGAACTATCATTCCACTTCATGTTTATCTCAAAATCTCCTTGGTTTAATCTTTTCCACTCACTCTTTTTGTCAGGAGATGTATCCGAAAAGCAATTTGACACACATTTAAACCCACAGAATTCTTAAGAGATGAAAAAGAAACTGATATTACCAAATCTGTCCAAAGTGGTCTTTCTCTAAACTTTTAAGAAAGCATACAACATCTGTAGCTGCTATTTGTAAAATCCAACACATAAAAATTCAGAGATATTGTGAATGTTTTATTTTTTTAACCAAGCCAGCGGTTAACACTTCTAAATGTCAAACATACTGTCTCCTGGGAGACAGCCAGAGACTGAATCTGGGCGAGAAATGTGATGTGGGCAGTGTGTGTAGTCTGTTGGTGGGTTTGAGGGGTTTGTTTATTGCCTCTGGGACAGCAATCTGGCAGACTAATGTTAGATGACCCAAAGCGCCCCTGCTGAAGTAAACAAAGCTCTGCCAAAAAAAAAAACCAAAAAACATAGAAATTACATCAGCAGGACAAATATTTTGTCTTTCATTTGAGGGGCAGAGACGTGATTGACAGTGGGAGTTGTGTCAGTTTAAACCTCCTCTATCTAAAACATACAGATGAACCGGACCAGTCTAACAGCAGTGATTAGCCAGATGTCTGCAAGAGATGGAACTGTGGGTAGAAAAGGAAACAGAAAACATGAAAGGAGATAAAATCCAAAGAGGGCAAGGAAAGGAAAGGAAAGGAAAGGAAAGGAAAGGAAAGGAAAGGAAAGGAAAGGAAAGGAAAGGAAAGGAAAGGAGCAAATTATAAAAGTGGTCAAATATAAAGCTCTGCTGAAGATGCTGTATGGGAATTGTCACTAGTGGACTAGGTTTAAAGGCATAGCCTGATTTCTACCCATCATGCACATCATAACACACGCTTTACATAGCAGCATCTCATACACACACACTGAAATGCAAACACAGGCAAATTTACACACCCGTTGACTGTATGTGCAGGATTCTGTTGTAGATCCCATCTGAGAGCTCGATCACAGCTCTGCTTGCGTTGACCATCTGCAGACAGGAAAACAGGGATTCTGTTAGGTCTACAACTTATCTTGTTATTTTGTTTTTTTGTACCAAGCACACACTGTTAAGCACATATGAAAATAGTTTATTCTCTGAAGTAAAAGAACACACCACACACTCAGACTAAAGGGTGAGAACAGATTATTCCCAAAAGAGTAAAACATTACATTTCTTGGTTGTACAAATATGAAAAATGTCAACAAGAGTTCACACAGCAGGAAAATACATATGATGCATGGACATGAATGCACCTATAGAGACTAACAGGACAGCTCTGTCTAAGTAAATGAACATAAACAACACACCCTCTCTCTCTTCCTTTCTCTCTCTCTCTCAAACACACACACGATGAGAACAGTGACTATTAATTCTGAACTTCCTCTCACAAACCCTGTTGGGACCTGCCCCTCTATGGGGAGTAAATGCTGTTCAACAAATAAGGGATTAATTACAGCACACCACTACAACAAGATCAGTGCAGCAAGACACACTCAAGAGTGCACACACATTCCTATTTCCTGTCTCTTCTTTCACATGTCAGGATTGAGGTGTGGAATCCATTTAAATAAGCTGCATTCAAATCTTTGCTAATGGTATTCAGCACTGGGGTGAGCTTTTTCAACCCTGATCTGCTCAGCTGAAATGGAAGTGGCTGGGGACACAAACACAAATGCATGTCTCACTTAGACCCACGATGCACAAATAAGCAGCCTCACGTGCTCGATCCATAGCTGTGACAAACAGCTGTGGCTAAATTAAAGTGTCACAATTATGTACCAAAACATTAATCAAAACTGAATAAGACTAGAAAACAATCCATTTATCTCTGCTGAAGCCCGACTCCGGCTGAAAACCTAAATGCATTCTTCCTTCGTTCACAATGCACCTGCAGACATTGCATACGCTCTCTATATAGATTTGCTAAATTGGCCATTCATGTTGACTGTCCATCATCCAGCACAAAAGATTCTTCAGGAATAGCAATAAGTCCACTTCCCAATGTAATAAAAAAAGGTATTTAATTAGCAGAAAATAAAAAAAATCCCATGTTTCTCGCCACTGCAACAGGCTACCATTTTGCTATGTGCTGCTCCAGACCAGCACAAAAGCCACTTATTCTGGACAGCCCAATCCAACTTGACCCAGAGGGAGAGAGCTCTGACAGGAACTGAAAAACATTATTGAGTGAGAGAGGTAACAGGATGAACATTCAAGGACACAGACTGACACCAAAGGAAGTATACTGAATGTGAAATAAAGAAATTTGGCGCTAAGGCACAATTTGAGCACCCACTTAAATGATTCATCACGTCTGACTGACTGACTTGAGGAGCCGCTGTAACTAACAGACCAGTTGGCTGCTTTTATCCTCAGGAGTTCTTCCTGCCTTTGTGTTTACTTGCACAAAGGAGTTTTTTTTTTTTTTTTTCTCATGGAAAAGTTTATTTTTAGACATCATTACATAAATTAAATCTGTTAAATAACTTTCTTCTTGGTCAATGAAAGTCTGTGGTTTATTTGTGTGGAAACACAGTGACTTTAGGCCAATATGAGGATGTTGATGACGTGTTTACAAGACTCAGGCTAAAACAAATGGGGTGGTTGTCTGCTACATAACAATTAGTGCTCGCTTTGAGCTTCAGCACATATTGGCTAAAGAGGAAGTTTTATTGGGCTTTTCAGTTTTTGTTAAAGCAGTCAGAAAATAGAAGGTGACTGGATTTGTTGTTTTTGCTTTATCTTTGCTTCCATTTGATGAATTTCAGAATCATCAGCCATGCGTGCAGTTTAATGTAGTGTACACACAATAAAAATATCAGCATTTATTCTTTCCTCACCATTTCATAAGTGGAGACGACTCTGCGAAGGACATCTGGCAAGGGCCCCTGTGGCTCCAGGGTAGGGTAGTTGTCCCGTAAGTCAAACAGCAGCAAAGGCGTCCCCTCTGGTCCTGACACTCTTGAGCTCAGAGCCAGCACACACTGCATGAGGTTAGCCACAGCGGACACTCCACACAACTCCCTGAACACTGCTACCGAGTTCTGTTAAAAAGAGAGCAGACAAATGAAACCTTCTGTCATACACACAAATACACACATGTAATCAAACCAAGCCCTGCACCAGAGCAGTTTGTCTTTTCTTTCAGGTGCTGATTGTTTTCCAGTTGTTGTGCAGCTGTAGCTGTTTGGAAGAAATTGAGACATACACTGATAGAACATCTAATTACTGCTTTATTGCCACAAGATGACAAATGAGCCACAGACTAAGCTGTGGTTTGACTCATAAACCTTACCTTTTACACAATAACAATGATTTTGCATAGTTCATAATGGACTAAATATAAAAAGAGCTGTGTGATTATGTGAACAGCAACACTCCCATGTGAAATAAACATTAAAAATACCAAGTACTCAAAAAGAGCAACCTGTGATTCTGACCCATGTCTTGCATTATTATATCATGACCTCTATTTCTACTATATTACATGCCGTAATAGCAAGGCCAGCTTTCAGCTTGTGAGTTTGTGTGTGAGTCATTGGGGAAAAACTGGGTCCTTGTGTTGTCAACAGCAGCTAGATCTCCTACAAGATTGAGTCTAAAATTGATGCCTTTTGAATACAGGAATGTTGTCCAGGATCAAGGATCTTGTTGGGGAATCTTTCCCAGGCTTCGATCGTTCCAACTGCAGTTGAAGGTGAGAATTTTTACCACAAAAATGGCTGCGGCAGTGATGGCAGTACTTTTATGTTTGCCTGGAATATTCATGGGGTTGCTGAGCTGAACATTTTTGATTGGTTGAGTTTAACAGGCTTTCATTTCTGCCTTCCTGCCTCAATCAGCCATGCTGCAGAAATAGTTGTTACTGTTTGTAAAGACAAAACTCATACTCAGACATTCATGCCTGCTTCAATAAGCTGAGCAGACAATGTGCAGTGCAGTGGTGGCAATCCCCCCTGCTTTATTGTCCTGCTTAAGAATGAATGAGGAGAAATTGCTGATTTTGACTAAAATAAAAGAAGTGAATGTGAACAGAAAGATGTTAATCCTTGATTGTTTCACAAATTAAAAACATCCCAAAACCCCACGCAAATGTGTAACATTAATGCACTTCGTGATTTGACTGCTTTGAAGATTGTTGTGGAACCAACACAGCAGCTCTGACGCTTTGAACATGAGTGTTGGAGAGTAATAGGCTTTAGCTGACCTAATTTGCTTAATCCACCCTGTAACTAGACCTAGGTGAAAATGTAAAAGACCCAGGCTGAAATAATCTCTGAGTTTCCGGCTGCAGTTGGTTACTATGTGCTTTTTGAGCAGTTTGGCTTGGGTGTGTCTGCTTTCAGTATGAGTGTGTTGGCACCATGCAACATTACAGGCACCAAGGTAATCAGGTTTGTAGTTGAGCTGATCAGATTTACAGATAGTTGTGGACTCACCAACGAGTATTGATTGGAATGAGGAAGTCCAAAGGGTCACTGACTGAATCTTTTATGTACTTGTGCAACACTGAGTCTACTTTTCAGTGCATTTCAAACTCATCCATAAGAGGTGTACTTCTGATTGGTGCATAAACATATAATATTTACCATCTGCAGTAGTGTAATGGCTGTTGCTGTTACTTTGAGATATACCTGTGTGAAAGGGTATAGGTAAATTTGGGAGGCATTTACATTGTCTATATGTCTGGACAAATTTTGTTAAATGGCAGTATCACAAATATACAGTGCCGACCCATGGTGGGCTGGTGTCCGGAGCGGCCTGGTCCATCTGGGGTAGGGCCCCTGCCTGGGGAACTGGGTGGATCTTGGTTTCGCAGTGCCCTGGGTCCAGCTCTTGGCTCGTGCTCGGGGGGCGGGCCACTGTCCAGTTCTCTGTAGCCTGTACTCCATTGCTGTGGGTGCTCTGTCTGCTTTCCTCTGCCTCCTTCTGGATGTGCTCTGTGGTGGTTGCTTGTTTTCCGGTGGTTGGGGGCCTCTCTGTTCTCACCCTTCTTCTTACCGAGTGTGGTTGCATTTGCGCAATAATTTTATTATCACTGTCATTTGCACACACATACACATGTATTTTGCTGTTGTGGTTGTTTTTATGTTTTTCATGATTTTTACAGTGTGTCTTCCTGCAAATTCTCCTGATGATTGTCTTCTGTGTTTTCAGTTAGAAGTCGTAGATGTTTTCTGTATCTCTATGGGTGGTGCAGCTGGTTGTCCTATTTTTTTCTGTACATAGTTGTTTTTTATCTCTTGTATCTTTGTCTCATCTCTACTTTTTACTCTCTTTTTTTCTTCTTTTTACTCTCATTCCTCTCGTCCCCTTTGTTAGGTGCAGCATTAATATGTATGTAAATTAAGCAAAAACAAATTAAAGATAAAAAATAATACTGAAGTCTCCAGATGAGCCTTTTATCCAAACAGCTCCTCTTGGCAAAGCAAATTTGTTCAGCACAACACAGCAGCCTGACCATTCTGCCTTCTATGATGCAGGACAAGACAACTCTTTGGACTGAGTTACACAAGTAAACCAGGTCCTTACTTTGTTCTGTCACACCATGGTAATAAAATCTCTCTACAGACAGAAAAGCGTGAGTGTGTGTGTGAGTGTGAAAACAACTCAACAGTAGGTAACATCAGGATCCAACTTTGAGACTCTCTTGCTTATATATTTTCCTTACCTGCATATTTCCCCTCAAGTCAGTGGCTTCTCTTAATAGAGGAGCAGCCATCTTGAAAACCTCATCCACAGCCCGAACTCCTAAGTCCCTCAAAGCTGTGTAGTCCCTCCCCTTTCGAGCCTTCCGTACAGAGAGACCTCTTTTATGGGGCTTTCCCCCTCCTCGTCGATTTGTGAGGGCAACATGCACAAACAGCTTGGCGTGTGGAAGGTCTTCTCCTGTGAGGGACTGCAGGGGTACATGTCGATAGCCAGGCTGGAGACACTCCAGAGGTATAGTATACTGACCTACAGTGGCAGAGAAATTACATTTAATGCCTGTATAATAAAAGATAAAAGGTAGTTCAAACATTTCAACATCCCACACTTTATAAATTTATACTATAAAAAACTGTAAGAATACCTATGAATTCATCCCCAATGAAATCATCATCCAGCACCACAAAACGAACCATGGCGAGCTCAGGCAAGTTGATCTGGAACTCAAAGCTCTCATCGAAAATAGGGTTGTCCCCGTTCTGGGTCACAGTCCTGGTGCGGCGCTCTGTGCAGTCAGCTGGAATGCCATGAATCTCCACATACACATATGGGTCCACCACATCTCCTTTGGCCCCAGAGCCTCTGGGCTTTGGCAGATTCTGCCCGCTGATCACCTGGGAAAAGGATGCCTATTGCTTATACATTGCTGACTTTTGAAACAAAGCCATAATAACAGGGGAATATACTAGTTTAATATAAATTTGATATTGATTGTGTAGTAATTAAGTATTTGTTGTAATATTGTTCTCAGTTTGAATGAAGCTACCAATCAACCCTGATCTATTTTAAGGAAATACAATTAATAAAGATTTTTATATGTTTAGTTTATATCTATATAAGAAGATTTTAGTATTACCCATGGATATGATACCCTTAAATTCTATGATCAAAGTTTCAATACACTGAATTATGCTTAAAGTTTATTTCCTCTAGAGGGGGATGCGTTTCACTGTGGTCTACACATAATTCTACCACACCTTCACATGCAGCAGCTGTGGAGACACCCCAGGCACCGTGTCTCTGGTGTCAGCACTGAAATAAGACACCTCCTGCCGCATGATGGCTGGTCGCAAAACATAACCACAGCTTCCATTCTGCCGGAACCAGGCTGTGTTCAGGTCCATCATGAGTCCTGCCGTCTGAAAATTCATTGACACAATCTGGCAACCGCACTTCCACAGGTCCTGTGGGTTCATGTTGCTTGAGTCAATACGCATAGGGCTGGGGTACACCCGTGACAGGAAATGCTTGTTGTGGTTGACAAAGTCACCGGGGCTGTCGCCAGCAAGTCGCACAGCCAAAGACTCGTGGTAGGAGCACAGTTCCCAAGGTTTTTGGCTTTTGGAGGATGTTTGAAAGTCTATGAAGCGTACAGAATGGCAAAGAGTTACTAGGTCAGAGAGTTCCCTCAACAGCTGGAAGCGTTTGGAAGGAAGATGAGGAGGACTAGACTGTGCAACAGATGGAACAGAGACACTTTTCTGCACCACATCCTTCTCCGTTCCCCCAGGTGCAGCTCCGCCACTATTTAGTGGTTTTATTCTTTGACACATTTCTGCTCCTTCATCCTCCTCGCTTACCTCCCCGTCATCCCCATCAGAACCTGGTCCCAACCTTTTACCCTTAAGCAAGATTCGATGCCTTAAAGCATGGGGCGATGGTAGATACAAGGCTTCTTCATCTGGGAGGTCTGTGTACAGCCTTTCTCCTAATATCCTAACGAGATATTGCAAAAACACTTTCTGCTGGCGTAACGAGCAGTGGTTTTCAATACACAAAATTAACGGATACTCAGATGCCACAAATGCAAACTTTCCAATTGCTTCTAACACACACCGCAGGGCCAGTGGTGGGGAGAGGGTGTGCCCAGTACACACCACTGGTTCCTCATCTGGGCCGTCCCAAATGTCCAGCTCCACACAACGACAACCCATCTTAAGGGCCCGAATGTAGCCAGTGATATCCGAGGGACCTCGAAACTGGTCCTCAATGAGGTAAGTGTTGTGGGAGGAG
Organism: Melanotaenia boesemani; assembly: GCF_017639745.1. Classification (NCBI taxonomy): domain Eukaryota; kingdom Metazoa; phylum Chordata; class Actinopteri; order Atheriniformes; family Melanotaeniidae; genus Melanotaenia; species Melanotaenia boesemani. The sequence continues at coordinate 12,991,989 of NC_055698.1, read as the reverse complement.
TTGATGTAGTAGTGGGACAAAGGCTGAGTCATGTCCTGGAAAACAGTGGCATGCTCTCGGTCAAAGAGGTGGCACTCTGCTGAAGTGAGGTAGCTGGTGAAGCCATCCAGTGATAGGTATCCCTGCTGCCGTCCCTCCTCAGATGGCTCATGAGACTGGATGAGTCTCAAGCTGGTTTCCTCACTCACCTAAAGGACAAAGCCAGAAAAGACTGAGCGATAAAGGAGAATGTGCATATACACATACATGTGTTCACAGGGATGAATGTGTCTTTGACTTGTTTCCTAAATGTGTGAGATTAATTTCTGTTACCCACTTGAGCCATGCCTTGTTCCGCCTCAATAAACTTCATCAGGTCTTCGGCGTCCAGGAACTCTTTGTTTCTTGAGAACTGCACCAACAGGAAGTAGATCTCTGGACGTGTGCAAAAGTCATGGAAGACCTCAATGAACTCCTGTTTGGTGACTTGCTCAGTTCTTTCAGTAAACTTTTCGCTGTGATCTTTAACTCCAGATCCATTATCTATTGTAAGCCCGCACATCTTCTCCCTGACTCTTTGGAGCTCTTTAAACCTGTGTTCCACTTTTCCACTGCTCACTCCAGCATTCACACTTTGTATCAGCTTAACAGCTGACTGCAAGGGAATCCCTTCTTCGATGTAATTCTTCCTGTCCAAATCAGCAACAGAGGAAAACAACCGCTCCAGCCAGCGAAGACGAAGACTGTCCTGACTGCTGGCAAGCATGTCCAAGGCGTGTTTTCCATACTGCATGAGATACCTAGAGACAGACAGGATACAATGTTTTGAAATAACACAATGTAAGAAACAATACCATTTTTATTTAAAACATTTTGAGCTGTACCTAAAATACTGAGCACAAGAAGTGCAGCAGAAGCTTTCATTCAAAGTCCAATCACGTTTATTGGCACAGCCTTTTATAACTAATAAAACTCAGAGGACAATACAAAGACATTAGCTGAACAAATTCTCGCAGTTTTTTTCAGCACCATCGATGCTGCAGAAAAAGGAAGGTGAAAAACATAGAACATTAAGTCATTACCTGTTCACCTTGATGTGAATCAGAGCACCTCATAAACAGAATTAACCTGACTAAAATACTGAAGTGAAGTTTAACCACTACTATTTATATAACAAAGAGATGCATTTTAATATGTTTCTGATTCTATGACGTTCTTTGCTTTAAGAAAAAAGAGTAATGAGTGTAAATAGGTTTCTGGAAAACATTGTGATTTTCAGGCATATATTGTAAAACTGATCTTAGTTCTTTGCATTGTCATACCTCAGGCCAGTGATCCAAATGTTAGCCACTTCAGCAGAGTTGGCCACCAGGTCCAAGCTTTCATAAATATCACCATAGATGATGGAGAAAGCACAGTCCTCAGAAATCTGCTCATAAACGCCGCTTGTGCGGAAGGTTTCTGTGTTACGACCTGTCCGTACCTGGAATTTGTGGCCGCAAGATTTGAAAAAAAAAAATAAAAAATACGTCAGATACAATAAAACTAAATCAACTGTTGTGCTCCATATGCTTGAGGGTTGTAAATATCTCTAAGGACTCATTCATGTAGCAAAAAAACTGTGTGGGTTGACTAATTTAGAATTTTTTTTTCTCACACTCACCTCGCGTATAGAGGCAAGAGAAATACGAGCTTTGTCTGACTCTTTCTTAGATGGTTCCCAGCATAGAGCCTGAAGGCCTGCATCCAGAAGGTAGTATCGTTGGTACACACGCGAGTTGGGTCTAATTTTCTTCAGCTCACTCCCTTCAACCTAGAAACATGATAAGGATGAAGATCTCACCCACAGACCCTAACCTCATCTCAACAACAAGCTGTTAAATATCTGCAGGCTTAAAAGCAATTTGATCTACCGGAAACCCTCAATGTATGCTTAACACCCTAAATATTTAGTCTACAGGTATGTAAAGGAAAACACGGTAGCTGACGAACCATCGAGTGGATACAGTCGGCAGCACTGCTGATCTTCTTCTCTGACAGACTGCTGCTGAAGGATACCGTCTTCTTCCTCTCTCGACCAGCACGTGAGCCATCCTGAACAGGATAGATGCAAGGATGGGAAAGAGAGAGAAGATGATGTAAGAGGACATTAAAAAACATGTCAAAAGAGAATCACAGTGACAGACAAGCACTGACCACTCTAAAAAAATTTCTTTTTTTTTTTGCATTAACATGACAAACATTTTTCCAACTCACAATAGATCTCAAAGGATTAAACGCTACAAGCTTATATAACCATACAGATTATTTGGTCTACCACGTACAGCCTCCTCTTTCCAATCTGTTATTGTTTTTCCTGATACCATGCTAAAAGCCTTTGCTTGCCCTTGCCCTTCACCACGACATCATTAATCATACCTGACTAGACAGAAGAACCAGACTGCAGCATTCTAATTCTGCCCCTTCAAGAAGACACTGGCAGGCTCAATCAGTTTATCTGAGCACACCATCACAACTCATCCATTTGATTTATTGACAAATTAGATGTCACCCCCACAAAGAGCACTATGCTAACAGATAAGACCATATAGTATGTGGGCAGTTATTCAATTATAGATATATTTGTCCTGATAAAATCAAATCAAAGAGCTAAGTTAAGTTAGTTTAAGTAGGATAAGCAGGAAAACATAATTACCCCTGATTTAATCCCAAGTGGAGTCATTTACAATGCAACCACATACTCAACAATATACATCAGTAACAAGACACAATGGCTGCCCAAATTTGATGCCTAAAAAATGCACTGATGCTTCTCAAAACCCACAGTGACATCTGCAAATTTTCTCTTTTGTATGATCAATCAACCAAACCCTGAAAATATTGAATTTTAAAATAATCTGTCATCAAATCTACAGTTATTGATTAATAAATCCACAATCAAAAGAGTTAGATTTTTTTCTGGAAGATGCATTAAATAAATAAACCAAATAAACTGGTCCACAATTTCATTAAGTGTGTTGGAAATATTTAAAAAGTTTAGTTGATCACAAGTGTGCAGATTATAGTGGACACTGATCAGCAGATGATTAGTCTGTACTTATTACCATACCTCAGATTTTATTCTAATAAGACTTCATATGAACCTCAAGAGCTCTTTGCATCCGTCATGAAAAAAAAACAAACTGTAGCACTACATATGAAATAAACATGGGAGACATGAAAGACTACAAGAGAAAAGAAAGAAGAAAAGAGAAGAAAGACCACAGCTGTGTTTGATCTAAAGAATGAACAAGTGAAGGAGGGGAAGCATAATTCAGACAGGATGGAAATGTTGCCCATCAGATGGAAGGGAGGGCACCTCATCATTACAAATCCTTACTGAATCAATCACCTCATTAGGACTGAGAAGTGTTTCCAATCGCAACATGTTTTTGAGACAGTGTGAAGGGAGATTCACACTGTCTCAAAAAATATCTGCTCTAAAAATATCCCTAGTGCCTTAGGGTATGATGGAGTGATGGAGACAGATTGCGGGTGTGGACAAGCCCACTTTCCAAATTAGCTGCAAGTAAAGAAAGAAGAAATAATCATGTCGAATTCATCCCCTTAAAACAAGCAAAACATTATCACTGCAAAACGGCAAGTTGTAAACAAGGTTATTGATTATGTGCTCATTAAAAACATATCTCCCATGGTAGAGCGCTTCAACAACAACTCTACATTTAACCAAGTCAACTAGAAAGACACTAATGCACTAAAGCTTATCAAGGTTTCTATTTTGTAAATCACACTCAATTTAAAATATTATTATCAGCTTATTGGAAATACCCCACTGCTCCCAGAATGAGGCACGGCAAACACACACACACACACATAAATAACCACTAATTAAATAGTTTATGGTATCAGGAATAATTCACTCTTTCCTTTTTCTTTTTTGTGTAGTGCCAAACATGGGAGATTATTGTTAGCCTCAATGTAAACCTGTCACCTGAGGATAAGACATTATTGAGAATGGTTACTCTGTGGATGCATCAGACCCAATAACTACAAGAACATGACATCTCCAATGATATTCATGCACTATGTAGGAAGAAATCTTGCTAAAGCGACAGACACTTTTCCTGAAAACTAATTATGGCTCCGATGGTGTTCAACTGTCACCAGCTGTTTTTAAAGCAGGCAAGAACTAAGATTCTTCCTGAGGCTCCCTGACAGGTCAGGATTTAATTATCATCAGATGTGTACACTGTCCTGCATGTCCACCTCTATTGACCCATGGCATAAATTACCAATAGAGGCTGAGATAAAGTTCAAACACACAACCAAACACTACCTACATCATTGTGGACTTTGAATACATTATCCTGACAAGTTAAAACAACAGGGCATACATTAGCCTACAAATGGATAAACACCTGAGGAAAATGCAAACACATTGATTATTCTGCACAAACTAGACACAATGTTCAAAATAGATTTAAAAGGCTGCACACACAAAGAAACAAAACAAATTCAGCTTGCATCCCCTGATAAGATTCCAATTCCCTTCTTACATAACCTCTGTACCCTATGTCTTCAATACAGAGGTCTTACTTTGTTTTCTCACACAGAGCAAGATGAGTCTCTTAAACCACCACTGTGCTTCAAAACAGGAAACAGCCCATCAGCCCATCACAGAGTTTCCTGTAACTCCGCTGAGAACTGAGGCAAGTGACAACAGATAGGAAAGTGAAAGATAAAAAAAAAAAAAAAAAATATATGATGCATGAAAACTTTCCAAACACCCCAACTTTTACACTTGAAACACACTTTGTTAATACACTGCTGATACAAACAGTTTAAACTACTGCAATTAGAGCAAGTGGTTAAAATATAAACTTTTATGAACTGATTATGACAACAGTAATGCTATTGTAAAGCGCAAATCTACCTTATACCCATCCTAGCTATGTTCCAATAGCTATGCTTACAAGCTAGCTGCTAACAACTTTGGCTGATGGCTGTTTGGTCAAAGCTACTGGAAAAGCTACTAAAAAAGCTAGCCACCTGTAACATGCTAGCATGCTAACACTTAAATACTTCTGCTGCATGGACAATTGCAATAAAAGTTACACAGTTTTCAGTTCTTCAGACTGCATGCATTGAAATATTTTAAATGATAGATGGAGATTGATGTTTCAAATAAACTTGTTTGTAACCTGTAAAAAGTGTTTCAAAGTTGCTCAAAAAACACTATGACGTACTACAAGAAGTGAAAAAACAAAAAAAAAAAAAAAGGTTGGAGAACAGCTGTAACCAGTAATGGTTACACATTGGTAAGACTCTGGTTTTAAATATGGCATTCTTATATTATGTATAACACACCATAGGAAATTGTACCAAACTGTTTTATGTTGCTATTTTCTGCTGGACAAAGATATTCACTCAGATGAGAGGGTCCAACAACATAAAATCAAAACAACAAACTAAAATAACCTCAAATTTTGGACTTCAAAAAGTTAAAATGGGTCTGACATAACTAGCAACTGCTTCTACATGACCATATGGAATTTAATTATTGGTGATATTTTTTTTTCAGCTTCAATTAAAGTTAAAATTGTAATGTACACTGCATGGAATTAAAAAAGTCACCCCCTGGATTTAACTAAATAAATAGGTACGAGCCTCCTATTGGATAATTACTGCATGGGCGATTATCTTTCAGCTGGCAAAAAACTGATGCAATGTGTAGCTTCTCATTTCTTAAACAACCATGTGGAAAAGTGATCGTGGAAAAGATGTTAGTCAGCTTGAGAAGGATCAAATCACTGGCATGCATCAAGCAGAGGAGGAGATTGCAGAAATTACTAAACTTGGGTTAAGAACTGTTCAACGCATTATTTAAAACTGGAAGGACGATGGGGAAACAATCGTCTTCCAGGAAGAAATGTGATCAGAAAAAATTCTGAATGATCATGATGGACAATCACTTAAACGTTCAGTGAAATCAAATCAAAGAAAAACAACAGTAAAACTCAGGGATATGTTTAATAGTAAAAGTAGGAACATTTCCACATGAACAAATGTAAAGGGAACTCAAGGAATTGGGACTGAATGGCTGTGTAGTCATAAGAAAACCACTAATCAGTGAGGTTAACTGGGGAACAAAAAGGTTTCAATTTGCTAGGGAACATAAAGCCTGGACTCTGGAGCAATGGAAGAAGGTCATGTGGTCTGATGGGTCCAGATTTTCCCTGTTCCAGAGTGATGAACACATCAGGGTAAGAAGAGAGGCTGATGAAGCAAAGCAGCCATCATGCCTAGTTCCTACTGTACAAGCCTGTGGGGGCAGTCTATGATCTGGGGTTGCTGCAGTTGGGCAGGTCCAGGTTCAGCAACATTATGTGTCCAAAGAATGAGGTCAGCTGATACCTGAATATACTAAATGACCAGTTATTCCAGCAGTGGACTTCGTTTCTTCTTCCAAGATGACAATTCATCAGGCTCAAATTGTAAAAGAGTGGTTCAGGGAGCATGAGACAAATTTTCGCACATGTACTGGCCACCGCAGATTCCAGACCTGAGAATCTTTGGAATGTGCTGGAGAAGGCTTTTTGCAGTGGCTGGACTCTCCCATCATAAAAGATCGTATACTGAACAGAAATAAATCTTGTGACATTGCAGGAGCTTATCAAAACAATACTACAGTTAATCTGTGTTGTTATCAAAGCAAAAGGCAGTTCAAGTATCTGTTAGAGTATGTAACCTTTTTTTTGGTGGCAACTTTGTTTTTTGACCTGGCAGTGTAAATAAAATAAAAGTACTAACAACTTATTTCAGCTGTTGGAAAACTGCCCATAAAAATGATTACTGCAGATAAATTTGGTTGATTGTGTGACTATGAGATTACATTTGTTCCTGTTACAGCAGGACATCGACACACTGATTAAACAGATGGGCAAATGCAGGGATGAATGGAGAGTGAGAGAAATGGGAGAGACTGGGTGGCACAGACTCTTAGATACAGTTATCACAGAAAGACACACAAGATGACAGAGAGGCTAGACTCAAAGTTCACCTTTGAGGAAGAAAAGAGATAAAGAAAATAAATTAGCTGTAGTCAAGGAAGTTGCTATGCATCTTTAGTGCAGTCACTCAAAGAGCTGTGTTTTTTAATGCACCAACGTGGTTTGGTGCCTTCGAGCAGCTACATACATGAAATGATTCATGAGAGTGCTTGTATGCAACAAGCTTGTATCAGTAATTACAGCTTCTCAGAGTTAGCAGAGTGGAGATGTGGGTCATTAGTGGGCGGCATTTTTGGTTTGTTAATTAAGATGGAAAGAGAATAAAAGGCAGTTGCTGGGTGAGAGAAAATAAAGAATAGAGAAGAGACAATTTATAGGGACTGTGAACACTCTTGCCTGTGGCCTTGTGTATGTGTGTATATGTGTGTGTGCATGAGTGTGTGTGACAGAAGATGATTGATGCTTAATGGGATAGTTTATTCCATGAGCCTCTTACCCTGGAGCAGAACACCACCACCTGGGTCAAGGAGGGGATTTATTTTGAAATGTGATCATATACAAAAATAAATAATAGAAAAGAAAAAGAAAAGAGAGAAGAATGAAAAAAAAAAAATTTAAAAATAAACCGCTATATGGTCACATCAGTTATTCAGTATGACAACATGTCAGCTAGGCAAATACCCCTGAACTGCTGCTCTTATTCAGTGCACAAGATATTGACTATTACTCTGAAGGTAACTATAGCAACAACATTGACACATTCGTCTATGTCACCATTTAAGTCTAAATGATGGCTTATTTCTTTTTGTGCATATAAAAAGTCTCCGAAGTTCCAAAACCAAAAGTCTGCAACAAAAATATTTATTATTTTGAGTAGAAGACCCCAATCTGGAGACAACTAAAACACCTATTAGGTGGTCTTTGTTTTTAACACAATCTTGAAACATATTTGTGTAATACCTACCTAGTTACTGGTTTAGCATATCTCATAAGAAGAGAGAAACTGCTTTGCATAACACAATTAGAGCAGGTCGGGTCTTTCAGGAGGAGAACCTTAAAGAGACAGGACCTAATACTAAGTGTTCTTACAAAGGGTGACAATTAGTCCTGCTGCAATGAACAGTATAAGAAAAACTGTGTTTTGTATATTAAAGTATATCCCTTATATAAAAAATCCACAAAACAACATTATGCAATTAAAAAACTGTTGCATCTTTAAATACCACAAATCAACAGCCATACTCGCATTGATTTACAGTATATCTGAAGAGTGATACCTTGAGTTGAATGCTAGTACCCTCAATATATCAATTTCACCAAACTTACTACACAGATATTACATTAACCATTTTTAATGAGCACACCCTTACTTTAAAGCTGCCTTATTCACTCCTCACATTTAAATAGAAAATGACTAACTTGGCCAAATGAACAACAGAAAAAAATGTTCTAATCATGCACAATAAAAGGCAGAGACAAAGAAGATGTGCCCATTCTCCTCCACTGCCTTTTTACTCCCACTCCTACTGGCCTACCGGAAGAATACTTCATGAAATCCCATTTGTCTACAGCAGCTGCCTTCATGTGCAACAGTTGTTATGGTAATTGTATAAGCTGCAAATATACTTTTGTTGCCAGGATATAATAATTTCAGAGTCTAGACAAACCCAACAGAATCCTTCTTCTGTAGACCTGACTTCAAACATAATCTGTCATTTCACAGCACTCTAGACGGCCATCTTGCACTGACAGCTTTAGGGCAACTGTAGAAAACCGAAGTGCAGACAATGAGCTTCATTTAATACTTAGAGGTTAATTGCATTACCGAGTCAAATAAATTAAAAGAATTAGCAATAAATTGCTTTACCTCTTACTTTACTATTCATAGAGATAGGATTATGCAACATGAGATATAACTGACAGCTATAATTAGCATTTCCTGCACAGTGATGTCAAAGTGGTTTCTCAACTGTGGTTGAAACCGCAAAGCTGAGGCTCTCTTCCTTCTTCTCAAGGTAATTCTTTCTGAGTTTTATCTTAATTGATAAATACAGCAACATCTTTTCAGATATTTTTAGCTGTTGAACTTAGAAAGAAAAATCTTGCATTACTGTAGGCTAATCAAAAACTATGTCATGTTCAGTGTAAATCTCCACTGGGTTGCATGTGTGTGTACTCCAGATGCCAGTGCATTAAAAACAAATAGAGCAGATGAAGCACTATGTGGTCAGATCAGTCTGTAAGCAGTTGAGGGTACTGGAACTATGTTGAACAGAAAATGTGGTGAACATTTGCAGTGTCTCAACTGCTCTCTCTGACGAGAAGCCTTTGCACTTGTGGCGAGTGGAACAGCAGATGCTCTTTTACTCTTTAAACCTTTGAAGTCCCCTGTGCACGCATACAAGCAAACAAGCACACAATCAAACTCACACACCACACAAAATGAAACACGCAAAAGGTTTGATTTTAAAAGGTCATCTTGTCAGAGAGCTAACCACAGTTTTAGCTGACAAACGTCACAGGTGAATTTTTCAAAGATAGTGGGACAAACAGACCCCAAGAAGAGGTACTCAGGCATCTGCTGAGAGCATGAAGATGTTGCTCTAGGTGCCAGTGTCAATCTTAGATGCTTCAGTAATGACTTTGTTGATCACTACTGCTTATAATATTCATAAACTTATACATTCACATAGCTAACACAAATCGAATCACGGCCACATGTAGGAGCAATTTTTTCTATTCAAGGCATCGGCAGGAAATGTCATTGGAATACAATGAGACAAATCATTATTATGAGACAAATCAGCCAGATCACCAGCATTAAACTGTCTCATGCTTAAATAAAACTATAAGTCATTCTGTCTCACAACCAGACATCAAGACTCAATCCCCACATGAGAAGATTTAGAAGTTTTACGCTCTTCTGCAAAGTGGGAAAGAATCGAGGAAGATTTTAGTACTCTCTGATTCATAAAGACATAATTATACAATTAAAAAATCTTCTCAAAGCCTAAAACACTCCCTCCCTATTAAAGAAACAGACATCCATTTTTCAACAATGTCATGGCTGTGGAGAAGTAGCAGCAATAATTCCTATGTCAATTCATCTGTGTCAATGCCCTGCAGTCAAGCTTTTCTCACACAAGTATGGAGAAAACCTCTTTTTTTTAACCTTCTGGGCATCAAATAAACACTGATTAGTGAGGATAAAAGTAATTCTGGAACCAACTTAGAAATATTTTTTTAGAATTGCAAACAGTACTGACAGACACTGACGAACAGCCCTGATAGTAGGATGTCTTCTGATACAACATGGCTACTGAAAAGATGAGAAAACAGACATCTAAAAGAAAAGTTGCTGAATATTCTGGAAGGAAATATTTTTAAAAAGCAAGATAATGTTCACCCATTAAGAGATCACACTTAAATATTCCCACATTAAAGCAATCCTGAGTTGCTGGCGTGGTTATGTGATTCCTTTGACATATTGTTTATATCTGTTAGGGGACTAATTAATAATGCTAAATGTGTCAAAAGGAGTATTTTCTGTTATGATTGTATTATATTGAAATTCTGAAACACCTCTGAACACAAAATGGGCAAATACAGTTGGGTTTACATCTTTTAAGTCCGTGCTTTGCTGATTGAATGACAACATGGAAAACAATGGGATTACCTCTTGGAATCTTTGTTGGATTCCTTCTTAAATTGTTTTTGCATTTTCTATTTATCCTTTCTTTTATCTTCAATAGCATTTTATCCTGTTTAGTTTAGTATAGCTTTAAGCCTGTCCAATCTCTAGGCGAGAGGCAGGACATCCTGGGCATGTTTTCATGAATAAACACAAAGACAGGCAACCACACATATTGTACCTAAAGTTAATTTAAAATAACCACTTCTACTGTAGTGCATGTCATTGTAATTATAAAAGAAAGTGGAGGGCCGTGCAAGAACAAAGAGAACATGCAAACTTCACACATAAAGGACGTTGGACATTAGAATAGCAGTATTTCCTGTGGTTTTGTCACAATCAGTGGGTAGGTTGATCTTCTCCATGCACTGTGCCCATGCAGTTTAAAGCAGTTTAAAGCAGACTAAAGATGCTGATTTGAACTGCTGGAGGTGCTCAAAGCTGCTCTGACTCAAACAACTATCATCCAAAGCTGTGTTAACGCCTCTAGCTAATGCTGCTCCCTCAGTATGAAAAACACAGACATACACCCATCAAACATTTACACTGATGAAAGTACAAACATTAATATACTATATAATATAGATAGGGACTGCAAACTAACAGTCTGATTTGTATCCACTACTGTCAAATAAAAACAAATCTAAAAGTGGAGCAAAACAGAGGAACCGTTTGAGATTTCAGGAATGCTACTTCTTTGTCTTTTGTAGTTAGAAAAGAACATTGGAAACACTCTCACGTACACACATAACATGCAACAGAGATCCTTGTGGTGTGTGTTGGCATGACTAATGAGTACAGGAAAGCAGATATTTGTTCCGCCCCATTTTACTGGAAGGCAGGTCTGTACAGGTGTGTGTGTATCGGCTGAATGTGTGTATCTAAGAGAAAGTGAAAGATGATATCTGATGGTTATCTACATCTTACATGAACTTGAATCAAGCCTGCCCTCAATGGACACCTACTGTGTCTCCGCTATGCACATGGGGGAGACAATAAATGAGAGGACAGTGGACAGCATGAGATACATACTAATGAAATACTCTCATTAACTCAGCTCAAGGGAGCAAGGACAAGCACACATACACTAGACATAAACCCCCTGCTCCTGTTAAAACCGGTCTGGAATGTCATGCTTCCTGTTTATCCATCCGACATACCGCCCGGACTCCTGTTATGTGGAATCCTGAGGTTAGCTGAAGGGGTAATCTGGTAAACAATAAAACATGATTTTGTGTTGACAGATGGATTCATAACTCCTAACATAGTTCTTAAATGGTTAAGCTCCAAACATCTAAATCCACAAACACAAGCATATTTATGATAATAGCACTATGCACTCCACTGCTGTCTGGAAGCTGAGCGCTCTTGGCCAAACAAGTCCACTCAGTGATAAACAAACATCACCGAGGCATGCTCATTTCTACCTCAATATAAACTAAGCATACGAAGTGCACAGTGTGCTTTCCCCTGCAAAACCAGTCATAACACTGATGTTCTGGAGTCATTTAACACCTCACATCAAAACGTGGCACTGCATCTCAAGCACTATCCACACCAGGAGTGCTATTTCTGACTTCAAAACTTCAAGCACACAGAGCAGTTTCAAACCGTCCTTGTTAAAGCTGGCTGCAGCAGAGAATGTGTGTGGGCAAAGAGGTGAAAAACATTTGTCAGTTTTCTCTCTCTCCCTCTGTGTGAGTGTGTGTGCACTTTCTAATGAAAGGGATTTGACTGCTCATGACTTAATAGCAATATTGCAATACGAACTGTGTGAGGAAATTGGCCAACAGGCTGCCTTCCTGGCTTTCTGAGTCGTTGCCAGTTGCACACAGATGATGGCATGTTCATGTCTTTGCAGGCAGCAACTCTGGAGACAAGCAGCAGCTACAGATCAATATAAGACCTCCTACATGTCCAAGACTGAAAGCATAAAAGGACAAAGTCAGGAGATGACTTATTGATTATATGCTATTGATATGGTGTTGCTTTAAATGCTGTTTTACTGAAAAAACCAAGCTGAATTGTACAAAATTAAAAACCTTTGCTCAAATAAGCTTGTCATCTGTTCCTATGTGAGAACTGACAGTGGGGCTAACAGGAAAGAGATACTATAAGCTGCGAGACAAAGTAGGCAGAGAGACCTTTTAATCGAAGTTTGTGGCAGGTGTTTTTGCTCTTTGGTTCCTCTTCCTCCTCTCTCTGAAGCTAGAGTGCTAATGAGTGAGACTGTTAAGGATTTTGCAATTTCCTCAACAGTATAAGCGGTACATGAGGTGAGGTGAAGTGACTTATTGAGCAGCTTGACAGCCACAGCATGCAATGAGACACAGGTTGGAGGTTGACTGTGTCCAGCAGTGCTGGAGACCTGCGTATGAGTAAAAAGTCATCATATGACTCAGAGGTGCTTTTATAGCTACAGACTGTTTTGTAATTGTTATTATCATTATTATTATTATTTCAAGGTGTTTTTCCCCAGTTGTCAACAGCAGAACCTTCCTGTAAAGCGTTTAGCCTTGTGTTATAACCGAAATGACTGAACTCCTGCTCTGTACTATATTCTCTCATGTGTTGCACAGTTGCAGGCTGTTTGATTCTAATTTGCCTTTCCAGAATATTTCTTCTGTTGGAAATAATACCCTACCTTGATAAGACTGCTGCGTCGAGGAATCGGTTTGGGAGCTGACTCTGAACCGGTGCTCTCCCACGTTGGGGATTCGCAGCTGGATTCGTTTTGGATCCTCCTGACGGTGTCTGATACGCTACAGTTCCCGTTTGACACGGGTTCTGTTTCCGTGCTTGTTCCGGCTTCCCCCGACGCAGCTTTCCAGCCAGCAACCGGTGGATCGGTCTTCCTTGCTCCAAATTCGGCCATGGTTTGACACTTCTGTGGATGTCTCAGTTCTCATAAAAGGCTGCGGACCTCCCGACGCAGCGGCGTTGCACACGGACGCGGACGTGCCATCGTGTGAAGAACAATCGGCGACCGCGCGTTAGCAGCTGAGGAAACTTATCTGCCTCTCTCTCTCTCTCTCTCTCTCTCTCACACACACACACACACACACTGAAGTGGGAGGCGACAGCAGGGCGACAGCAATTACCGACACTCCTTGTGGGTCCTCACCATCCGCCGCCACAGCTGAATGTGCGTTCAGGAAATTTAAACGCCACGGAGCTTGGTCTGCACCTCCTCCTCTCCGTGGTTTAACTCCTCACCACAGTTTCGTTTATTTTATATCATGATGATTCTGACATTTTGAATTTTAACCGTCCCGTGTTTCGTTTCCAGACCTCATCTATGCACTTGGTGTCTGAGCGTGCAGCAAGCTATGAAGTCATCTGTCAGGAGCCAGTTGGATGAGGAGGTGGTATGGATTTCTGCCTCCGCTAGAGCAAGACTTTTCTGTTAAAGCAGTTGTGATCACTTCATGGGTTGTTATTAATTCTTAATGTCAGTCACTGTGCCTATACAGTTCGACTTTTAGGTTTTGTTGAAAACGTCCTCTGATATCTGAGATTATTTGACCAACTGACTATTTAGAATGCATTATTTAGTCTACAACTTGCAAACAAACCCCTCTTTTTAATGGGAAGGCTTCATTTTTTACGCTTAGGATAAAATGTAAAAGAATTTAGGTGTGGTTGATTATTTAGCAATAAATCTAAAGACTAAAAGTCTATTTATCACCCTTTTAAACTGTGCCACATTAAGGAAATTTTATTTGTGTGGTAAGCAATAGAGTCAAATTATGCCTCATGAAAACTTCCTAAATCTTGTCTGGCAATGCCTAACAGCTTCTTCTGCTATTGACTCTTGTTAGGTGTCGTTTTTTTTTTTTACTGGATGATTAAAGTCTGAAGAAACAAGACATACTGGCGATTTATCATGTTATTAATTTAGCAAACATGGGCCTCAGTAACATGTGGAAGAACCATACACAGCCGCAGTCTGGTACCTCCTCCTCATGGTGGTCACAGGTCGCACACTGCTGTGGGATGGCATGCCATTCTTCAACCAGCATTTGTCACAAGTCAGTCAGTACAGTTGTGTTGATCACTCCCAGGCAGGTCCTTTACACTCCCACAGTCTGGAGGTAGTCTGACAAACCCCACTCTCTGAGAGTGAATTCTGTCATCTTTTAGAAATTCAGTCCCAGGCAGTGGAGTTATAGGATTGCCACTGGTTGCAGAATCTCATCCCAACATCTCTCTCCACTGACATTGGCTCTGATTATGACAAGCCTTGTTTTTGAAGGAGATACTGCTCCACACCATCATGCTGCCTCCACCAGAGGCTGTTACCATATCAGTGCATCAATCAGCATAGTGTTCTCTGTGACTTCTCCATACTTTGACCCTACAATCCAACTGCCATTGGCAGAATCTGGACTCATCCCTGAACTTAACGTTCTTCCACATGTCCAGGTTCCAGTCCACACGTTGCTGACATCAGCACAAACAGACCTGATGGTGAAGGGCAGTCATAGCAGTTCTCCTGGCAGTCTTATGAGGCCAGAGAATGGCTGTGCAGTCTGTTCTGCTGTTTTATGTCTGGGTAGAGAGCTGTTGGCTATACCCCCTGCAAACCTGTAGAAGACTGGCTACAGTGTTGGCACGGTGAGAAAACAGTCTTCTGGTGGTAAATTCTTGGAAAGTGCACTTTGTGGTCTGTTTCTGAAAGTTAATTATAAGATTTATTGCCAAAAAGCATTGTTACAACAAAAAATATCCACCAAACACATTTCCTTTGAGCTTTTGTGCTCTTTATTTGCCTCAAACCACTTAACTTTTTGATATAAAGTAATTGCATGTAGTTGGCTGTAACCCAGAGACTGTCAACATAATAAGAAATTTCTGTTGAAATCAGGTCTGTTAAATTCTGCTGCAGGTCGTCATAAATCTAGCTACTGCTGATCAATACAGGGGAGTATTCTTCATTGGTTAGACACATTTACCACACTTAAAAACACAATAAATTGTGTATTAAGGTGAAGACATTTGATATAAATTATAAAGATTTTGCTTTAGAATTAGGTTGAATTATCATTAAGTTACTATTTATGAATCAGCCATTATTACTTCCCAAAGGATAAATGTCAAATATAATCAGTGAATTAATTTTCTTCCCCTGAAATCTAATTATTGGGTTTTTATCAGTTTGTCAGTATGGACATTTATACAGAGAAAGGTGCATGCAGGCCGTATGAGCAGACTCATGTCCATATTCTTTATTTAGGTTGCAGTTTTTGTGTAGAACTCTGCAGGACAAACAAAAAGCTTTAAAATGATTTTGATTGTAAACACAATGCGATTCTTGCACAAATGAAACTCAGAGCAACATTCAGTTACATGAAATGAGTCATTTTTCAGGGTCATAATAAAATTTAGAATCATTCAGAGTTAATCATTCAGGGGAACCTTATCTGAAGAAAAAGGAGATATTTCCATTATCAGCTCTGCATTAGCATAATGTAATAACTACAGTTGAACATTTACTCTGGGGTGTCATTGCTGGAAGAAAAAAAAAAAAAAAGTTTTTTTTTTTAAGGCATTCCACTCTGGGGCTGCAGTCAGACTGAACTCTATTTGGGGCATTTGACACAACAACCTTAATCAGCTGCATTTTAATAACTTACAGATTGCAGGTTTCAGTAATTTATGTCTTATGATCTGTGGTTGTTGGTGGTGCAGCCTCTGAATTCAGATGTTGGATGAACTATGATCGAAGCCACAAGTGCTGACTACAGCAAACATAAATCAAAGCTGACATAAATAAAGCCAGCCAGCGCCACTCATCTACCATCTGATCTTAAGTTATTTGACGGGATTTTGTAATTCATTAGGACTCAGATGCTAAATGCCTGCCCTTTCAAGATTTGGTTGAATTGGACAATTCATGAAAAGATTTAGTGGGAATTTGTTGCATCCTGTGTTATGACGCACGCTTAGTGTGACAAGAACAACATTAATCCTGCTCCAAATCACGACATTATAGAATTAAGTCATGAATCTGCCCGTCAGGACAGAAAATCATTTTTATGCTCCTGGCAGGACGGCTGGGAATTGTGAGAAAAATTTGACATCTTATTGCTACCAAGCAGAGATGTATGGTCTGTTATTATACCCATATAAGCATTTTTTTTATTCCTGCTCTATATTAAAATTTTATACCATAAACTGTGCAGAAAGTTTTTTTTTAACCTTTATCTGCAACAGTTTAAATGATTAATACAGAAATTTTTTGCTCAGGAAGTATCTCAGTGTGGATACACATTGCTGAGTGCAGGTATTCATCATTGTGGGCCTAAATGAGTCTGTGCAAAGAAAAAAAAATTGTTTGCCTTTACTGCCATCTAGTGTTACATTTGATTAAAGGAATTGGATGTTTAATATATGAGGCTTTACTATAAAGATGTGAAATAAATATAAAAAAAATACTGTTTAAATATCGTGATATATCAAGTTTATTATCAAATGATAAAACTTAAACCACCACCCATGCAAGAAAAAATACATATCAACCCCATCCACATGACATAACCTGCAAAGAGTCCAGATACTTTTATTTTACGGCATCAATTTAAAAAATGACATAATTTTCTTTAATTTCTGCACCTACCCATCCACAACAATTGAACATACATGCTTTAAGATTGGTAAATCCTTAATTTATGCCAGTGGTTGCATTATGCAGTGTGAACGATAATCAATCCATATAAACATTCATAGAACAAGATATTTTTTTTTTGGTATATGGAGCAGAGGTAGAAAAGTATATATTTTGAATGATGTTATTATTTAAAACCTTTGGAGGGAGACTTATTGTCATGTGAAAACATTTGTATAAACTGTATCACTATACTTACCTTGTATATATGAATTTAGTTTAAGAAATAGAAGTAATTTTACGTGGGTTAAAGGTTTTACAGCATTCATCCTGACTGATTTCTAAAAAATCTGCTCATTGATTCTGGACTCCAGACAGCCTCTACAGAAGGTCACTTTGCACTATACATGGCAGGCATCCAAATATCCAATCTTCCTACAGTCAAGTAAATGTGAAACCTTTGGCTTTAATAGAAAAAAAAAAACTAAAGAAGAAACATAACAGCAATATGTCTTGCAAAAATTGTGTATTTCTTTGGCTTACACAAGAACTGAGTAGATGAACATTAGCTCAACATTCTCAGTCATCCAGCTGGCAAAGGCAGGCCACCCCACGGTTAATCCAGTGCTTCTGTGGCTTGTCAGAAGGCAGCTCGATAGACAGGACATAGTTGGTGGAGTGCCCAGTGGTAGACAAGGTCCCTCGACGGGCGCTTGTTTTGTAAACCGGACAAACGTAGTTGTTCTCATGTCGAAACTTGGCCATTTCTCCTGGTTTGAGCTTGATGATGGGCAAAAAGTCAAACAGGATCTTAGGAAAAGACTCCCCAATGACCATGTTCTGTCTGTCCCAGCGTGCCCCTTCCATGAAAAGACCCGTAACATACGCCCCATCCTCCGCCTTTTCGTTCATGTGAGTCTCCTCTTTGGTTACCTGGAACACAACCAAGAGTATGAGTATAGTTTGTCCCAAAATTATTATGACTTAATATGACCAAAAGATAAAGAATCAAAACATACCTCAAATTCAAAACCAATATAGTCGATGGGGATACTGTACTTTCTGGCAAAGTTTTGAGACACTCCAGTAAGAAATGACTGAGTGAAATAAAAACCGGAGAGCCAGAAGACTGTGGGTGGTCCATTATCTAGCCAGTCCTGTCCAGACCAAAACATAGGTATTAGTATCTTATGATCCTATGGAACATTTCTATTACTGCTATTCTAAACAACTGCTTCAGACCAAGCAAACCTTACATATAGTACTTTTTATAGTAACTCTTTGATGTGTATTACATTCAGCTTGTCACATTCCAACTATTGTCATGATCTATGTGGCCCCAATCAATCATAAATCTTACTTGCAGGAACTGCAGCCTGGCTAACAGATCAGTCACGTAACTTCCCAGTGGTTTGAGAGAGGGATATGACTTGGCTCCCCACATAGTGGGCACTTTGCCCACCAGCATGCTGTTAAAGACATTATCAAGCTCAGAGGACATTACAATCTGTCCCTTTAAAGCTTTGCAAAGGTTTACCAAGCTGCCACGCAGCACATCTGTAAGTCTAACAAGACAGGAGACAAAAGATATCAGTAGGTAATTTAAAGGATAGCATAACTTGTTATCTTTTCCAACCTGATAGAATTACACAGCAGTAGTTTTTACAGTACCTGTTAAAGCGGATGACTTCCTGCCTCAATACAGTATTCATTGATTCTTCATACATAACTGGGTATTTATTCATCACCATTTGGATCTCAAAGTCTGCTGGCAGCTTAGACAAGATGTCCTCTGCAAGCTCCTCCACAACTTCCTACATCACAAAGAGAACACAATGCAAAGTTGACGTAAGGTAAAAGACAACAGGACTTAAATTTTGTTCATTATTTGGTATGTGCAGTAAACACTGACATTTTCACTTTTTTATATTGTGGCCTTTAGACTTCAGTAACAGCCTCAGACTTTTTTCCATCTCTTATATGCAGAATTATTTAAAGATGGAGCATGTAACAAAAAGGTCAGTGTCAGAAATATGTAATATATCATTAAAAACTGTGTTTCTATTGGTATCTACTCACTCTACAAAAGTAACTGCTTTTATTCTCTTGCAATGAGCCATCTATATCTACTTGCCGTGTGTCCACATATATGGCAGCTGCCATATTTTTGCAAACATTTTTACTATGGTGTCTCTGAATGGACAAACAACTCTGTGTGTGAAGTAAGAATCCTTTGAGTTTTTCTTTTTTTTTTTTCCTCCTCTGAGCTTTAAAACTGCAATACTTGCTCTGTTTGATAGGTGCTAGAGCACTGTTTGGGATATGTAATGCCTTAAGAGGTACATAGAAGAAGACAGCACATTATGGACACAATTTGGAAATAGTTACCTTTAGTGCAGTTGTCCCTGCACCTGAGTCCACTAGATCCACTTGCAGATGAAAACATGTTTATTTTCTAGGGCTATCTTTACCTCTAGAGATCAGCAATTCTTACACACTGTACCTTTAAACTCAACCACCAAGTGGTGAGTGTCAGGGCAAAAGATCCCGTCACTATAGGCATGTTTTACTCGACTTTCTACAACATGTGTTCATTCTGAATATTTTGCCTCTTGTGGATTCGGAAATTGAGGTGTCTGGAAAACTCCCAGTGATAACAAACATCATCAACTGTGAGAACTTCTATTGGCACTAATAAGCTCTCCTTTATCTTGGGAGCAAAAAGTCAAAGTTCTTCAGACAGCAGACAATACAAACCTGAGGAGACTTGGCTCCGCTGCCAGACTCTCTGGGCAGAGTCATAAGTACGCCATCCAGGAGCAGATTGGTCTCTTGATTATCCTTTGTGATGTCAGCGTTGCTATGAAGTCCGAATACACAAGGATCGGCACAAATTGGTAGTTTTCTAATGTAGTCAACATATGTCTGGAATAAAGAAAATAAGATGCGCAAACTGTATATTACCACATTTCTTAGCTCAATGGATTAATAAGATTTGTGTCTTCAAGGCCTAGCTCTGCATACACTCTGAGGTAAAACAACAACAACAAAAAAAAAAAAAAAACAACTACAAAAAATGTGTATTTACTAGGGATTGGCTTTTTAGGTGATTGTTGAAGTCGACTAGTCAGGCCTTTCAAAATCCTTTATTTTTTAACAGATAGATGAGAAAGTGGTTCAGGGAGACATACCTGGCCTGGCTGCATTTATATGGTGGCTGTTATACCAGGTGAACTAAACACTGTACACAAGTGTTCAGTTTCAACACAAACCAGTTATTTTTCTCTTTCCGCCTGGTCTGTCTGCTCCTGAAGTGCAACATGTCTGTGACGGTTTAGTAGCCATGCTGCTCTGGTCTACTGCCTCCACTATTGGTGAAAACTCAGACAGAAACAGCGATTGACTCAAACAGAGGTCGGGAGGCGGAGATGATTATTCCTGGGTGAAGTTGCAGCTAGCTTAAGGGTTAGCTCCCTTTACCCAGTAGTAGTGAAGCAGAGTCTGTTGTAACCAGAAGAGCTGCGTGGTGTTTATTGCTAAAGGTCGTAGCAAAACATTTGCAGCTAAACGGGCAGTTTCTCACAGCTAACTTTCTCTGCTCAGACGTCCCCTCAACCTGTGATGTGTGGCTGACAATGTGCTGTGCGTCTTTCCCTGTCTCTCCCCTCTCTAGCTTGATCTGACAGGGGCTCATGCTGTGCTGTAAACAGCATCATGTCTCTGTGCAATGAAAAATAACCTTCATCCAAACATTAGTTGAATTAATACTGATAAATACTGATGACAATGGATATACCAGTATTGCAGTAAAGTGTTTATTAATGACTAACCAGAGCTGTGACAGTACCTGATAGGGTCCATGAGTAGGAACATAATACAGATCTCCCTCACACAGGTGGTAGCGATCCTGCTTAATCAGCTTCCAATTGTAGAAAACAGACAGGAGTGAAAGCAGCAGACGTCTGTCTTTGTCATCTGTAACTCTGCCACCGTAGTTGCACTCACCTGAGAGAAATGTCATCCCACTTGATTAGAGGTTTGAAGCAAATTATTGCATTCATATTTTATTAAGAAAAGATATAGGGAGAAGTGCTTTCGGCCCTAAAGTTTAAACTACACCAGTCTGTGAATCAAGAATTACCTAAATACTCAGAATATCACCTTTTTTTTTTTTTTTTAACCTATTTCACTGTTGCAAATCGATTGCCTGCTGTGAACCTAACCTGTGAGATATGTGAGTGCCTCCAGTGGAATGTCCTCATACTCATCCAGGAACATCTGGATTTGCCTGATACTGATTCGCAGGTCAGAATCGTTAAACTCATAAGGAATATTCCAACCTGACAAAAAATGAGATGGAAACAAAATAAGAATCAGTTTTACATAATTGAAAATAATCTTCTATAACTTTTTAAAATCAACAACAAAAAAAGGCTAAATATGTTCAAACGTGCAGGGATTGAATATGTACAGTTTGATGTATTTCTCACCCAGAGGTCCAAAGTTCCTCCTCTCCTGCACCAGGGCATGGAAGAAAGTGAGACCAAACAGGAGCTTCTGCCAAATGACCTGTTTCTTTGAGTTTCCAAAGAAGTCTGGGTCAGAGATGGGGTGACTGAGGTAGGAGCGCAGCAGGTTGGCTCTAATTCCTTTAGGAGGCTCATTGGTCATCTTAAGCCCATTCTGCAGGATACTAACTGGAAACTTGTCAGATGGGTAACTGGTTAACCACAACCTGAGAACAAGAACATGAATAGATGTGTTTTTCAACATGTTACTGATGCAAAATGGCAGTCCCAGTAAAAACAGCTGTATAGAGTCTATTACCTAAAGTTAGGATGTGTGCTTTCTGGGGTGATGGTTTCCTCACAGATCCTCTCCAAATTGGGCATCCAGCTGGTAGCCAAGTGGCAGTTCTGCAGTACAACCCAGGTTCCTTCCTTGATTGCTTTGTCAATCATCTGAGCTGCTATGGGTCCCTGTCCCTGACCAAGGGAAATGGTTTGGGTCTTACTACCCCCCATTTCTCGGTCATCAGCAAACTTCAGCAGACCTATAGGAGAAATAGTTAATTTTAAGTATTTAAGCTTCCAAAACTAAAGCAAAAAGTCCCCAGATATTTCCAAACTTCAGTACATTGCCAGTTTCACTATGAATGTATGTAGCACTACTGTGTGTTAATAAATGGAATTGATGTCCACTGTGTGTGTGTGATTAATCACCTGCAGTCGGATCAGATCCTGGTGACAACACAAAGATGAGAGGGGAGCAGCAGTTTGAGTCTTTGTAACTCTTTGCCAGGTCAAAGGTAGGTGGCTCAATGAATGCTTGTCCCATGTTGTCCACTATGAAATCCTGCACAGCTGGAACAAGTTTATCTGGCCTGAAGCACCTGATCACCACCATTCGGTCCAGTCCTACCAACTTACTCCACTGGTCAGGCAACTGGTCCTTATGAGGCTTTCCTGAATCATAAAGATTCTTCCATTTGGAGGTGTTTCCTTTGACATGTTCAAAGAACCCCTTTAGGTTTGGAAGATTGGAGGCCCTGACTATCTCTGACCAAGATTTGTCAGACAGCCACTCTGGGGCAGGGTTGGGATGTGGGTTATTCAAAGCAATGCCACCCTTGAGAAAGAAATGCCAGACTTGACTGTCAAGCTGGCCTTTACCTTGAATGATGCCTACGGTAAGCAGAAGGGAGAAGAGCAGCTTATCCTTTTCAAAAAGTGAGCGGCAGACATTATTGTAGATGCTAAGGGTAAAGTGCTCAACAATGTTGTTGATTCTTTGAGCCACATCATCACTTTTGGGACTCTTGGAAATGGAATAAAGGTAAAGGTTGATGAACCATGTCAGGGAGTACTGGTACATTGGCTCAATGTTGGCCATGTCCGAGATACAGAAAAACAAGATGGATGAGTGCTCAGCTACGGGACGGTAGCCCATGCGAGTGTCATCGATCTCTTTCTCAGTAATACTGGCAATTTGTTGCTTCTCAGAGATCCCCTTGGAGAGTATTTTGGAAGATGACAAGATCTTGATAGCAGTCTCATCTTCCAGGATGTTTCCCTCAGAGGAGGAGAGCACCTCTAAGATCTTATCCTCAATTTCCTTTAGCTGCTTGCTGTTGGCAGCACTCTCCAGGATAAGCTGGTTCTTCTTCTCTTCCAGTTCTGGTTTCTCTTTAGCTGCTACTAGCCCCAAAAGCTGGTCCTGTAAACCTTGTGGAGTGATCGTAAAATTTAGCAGACAGACTTTAACAGCCACTTCAGGGAGGTAATGAGGGTTCCTCAGACTGGTGGTCATGTAAAACAAAAAGTCCTTAGAATATTCTACAATATTCTCTCCTATCTTTATGTACTCCACACCCTGCTGTTTAAAGGTCTGTTTCAGCAAGACAGGTTCTAGTACTGGATCAAGTTCCTCTCCAACTTGTTCCAAAAGAACTGGGGTCCCAAACTGGATGCAGTTTTCTAAGATTCTCACATAGTTTCCATCAGACTGTTTGATGACAGCAAGCTTATTAGCCTTCTCCATGTTCTTGATCCACTTATTGGCTTGGCCTTGTGGATCAATCATTAGCGGCCATCGTCGTGAATTGAAAACAACGATGCCATTTTCTGTGGAGAAAGAGTCAACTGGAAGTCCAGCAATCTGCCATGTCCTGATGGCCACCTGGTTACCCAGAGTGTTACTGAGGGTGAAGTCCTTAGAGCAAGGGATTTTCTTCTCTTGGCACAGGATTTGCCATTGCTCCTGGCACTTTATACGGTAATCTACAGGGAAAGCTCCGAGGTAAGACACAATTCCAGAAGAGAGGAGAATGTCACCTATCAGGTTGGTGTATCTGTGGACAGGAAATATCATGTGATTAATATTAAACCTACACATCACAACTCACAGTATAATTTAATATGCAGCAGATTTATATTTTGTTTTACCTAATCCCTAGTTGCTTTGCAGCCTCTGTCCACCTGTCTTTCTCCCCACCCAGTCCTCCAATCAGTTTTTCTGCCCTGACCAGCTTCTGAGAACACAGTTCAATATTGTCCTCCAAGTCTTTTTTTTTGTTAATCATTGCAGCCAAGTCATCATTCAGACTCTGCAGTCTGTCCTCAACCTTTTTCAGCTCAGCTCTCTTCACAGTCAACATTTTCATCTGTACAGCTAATTGCTCCTCAGCCAGCTTTAGTCTCTCCTTTTTGGGGGCTACAACCTTGGCTACACGTTCATAGACTTCCATTGCCCGTACCCATTTACAGAGACCTTCACAAGCTGAAGACACGTTTTTGATGACTGAAGGCTGGAAGTCTGGGTTGTCAATAAACTTATCTCTGATTTTCTTGATGTATGGAGCAGGAATATTGTCCTTGTCATAGGCTTTGAGACTCTCCAGAAACTTCAGGTCTCCGAGGAGCTTCTTAGATGGGCCCCAGAAGTCTTCAACCATCTTACCTGCAACATAATTATCCTTAAAATGAAACATCTATACATAGTTAAAAATTTGTATGCCATTTGTCAAAAGGCCATATCCTTAGAAGATCATTCTTGTAATGGTGAGATCTTACCTGAGCCACTGGGATCAGGTTTTCTTTCAGGTTTGATGCCTTTCATGATACAGATGGACTCCATAACCAGTTTGACTGGACCTGGTGGGTTCTGCATGGACTTTACTACAGTAATGTCTGCAGGTTTCAAAGTGTCAAGGGCAGCAAGGGCAGCATTCAATGCAGGCATTGCCTCTGCCAGGTCACCCTCACATTCATTCTAAAAGAAAACCAATAAATATCAATGTCCTCATACATAGAAAGTTTCAAACCAAATTACTGCTCTGTATGGGTTTTAAAAAATATCTAGATAAAAGTAAATAACTGGGATTGCATACGTGTTCTGCATACCTTAATGGCTTGAGCTGCAGCTGCAGCTTCATTAGCCACTCTCTCATCAGCAGAAACAAGCTCCTTCTTAGCATCCACCTCTACTGTTTCCTTCTCTATCTTGAGCATCATTTTGTCAGTCTCAGCTGAGGTCTGGATGAGCTCTGGCTGCAAGGCTGTCAGCTCCTGCTGCATCACTGATACCTGTTAACAGACAGTAATAATATGCACTAAGTGGGAAACTATTACCATCATTGATTTATACTTGAAAGGTTTTACAGGTACCATTACCTGAGATGAAGCAAAATCCAATTTCTGGAGCCCAACAACATATCGGTCCCTTGCAGTATTTACTTCATTTCTCTTTTTTGTGAGTAAAGTCTTGAAAGTAAGGATAAGCTCAAGATAGGAGGTGGGTGTGACATAGTTGTGTCTTCTCAGTCTAGATAAGTACTTTTGAGACATCTCTCTGACACTTGTCTGGAAGTTCTTACACATCTCCACCACCCTTAGACACAGGTAAAGTAACACAACTCAAATCCAAGCCAACTAAAGCAAAATAAACAGCCTTATATTATTTAAATTCTCTTACTCCAATCTGATGTCACTTTCCATTTCCACATCCTCTAGGAACTTGTGGGCTACCATTTCCAGGGCATCATTGGGCCATGCATGAAACCAGTCAATGGTGCAGCAGTTGATCAGAGAGGGGAACATCCTAAGACGGTTCCTAAATGCATCACAGATGGGACTCATCGCTGTTGAAAACATTATTTTTCAGTTAAAATTACTTAATCAAACCTTTGCAACAACAATGATGAAAAGCACATACCTAGCACGATGTGAAGGTTGGCCTTCACACGGTCAATGAAGAAATTATACACTGAGAGTGGAGTTGAGTCAATCTTTTTGCCTTCCATTCGTGCAATACCCTGTGCTTTCTCAATGATGTCAGCACGCTCATCAGCAGCAAAAATGTTTGGCACATCTCCTGTATTAAGCAGCATGTCAATGTCTTCCAACATGGATTCATTCTTGATTTGGCTGTCAATGAAAAGAAACACAAGACTCTTTCCCTCAATGCCTGCTTTAAGCATCATCTGTTTGAGGTCATCGCGCCAGTCTGACATGCTGTAGTTCTTGGTCAGCTCGATCTGAAACAGGACAGAACCGTTGATAAATGTGCCCAGTTTAGTGGCACTCTGGCGCCCTGAGCCACCGATGCCAACAAGTAGAAGGTGGCCATTGTCTTGTTTCAGTACACGGCAGATGCGGGAAACATGCTCAATGGCAAACTTGAACATTACGAGGGACATGGGTGCCTTGCTGCAGCTGTTGTACTCATTGAGGTAGAACTCCATCACTGCTTGCAAGGCGTGCAAATCTGTGATTTCATCGTAGGCCTTCATGTCCGAATCAGGGTTGACATAGTCACCAAAGAACAAGCTACGGATGCTTTCATCTACTACCTTGCCATCTGGACTGAGGTGGCTCAGAAGCTAGAACACATAAGAGAGGTTCATAGTAGTTTTTAGTCTATAGAACACTTTGAGCATCATGTGCTTGTAATTTGTGTAATAGATCAAATAGATAACAAGGTACCTTTTCTAAACTTAGCTTAAAAAAGTTTGAGGTCTTATTTTTGACAATGTTAAAAAATGTCTCCTTGTCCTCATCATCAACAAGTCGGTCATAGAAAACACGGTAGACTTCATGAATCCATAAGCGGATCAGTTTATCTCCATCCTGAAATGATCCGTCCAATAACATCCATTAATGAGAGAGGTCATAGGTAACCAGAAAAGTCTGTTTTCTTTTGCTCCCTTACCTTCAAGTGTGTGTGTGGAGCCAGGAGCACGCCACGAATCACGCGAGCAAAGTCTCGCAGGTTAAAGATGTAATGGGACTTTAGTGGAGTGGGGAGAAAGTTGTCAATGGTATCCTTGTAAAGAGCCATGGTGGCCTGGACCATGATCTTACCAAGCCTAGGACAAGGTAATAAGTTTTCTTGACAAAGTTAATCTTAACTTTATTCTGATTTACACATCCACAAATATAAGAAGAACTGACAAGTTACCTGAAGAAAGAAGTTTCAAACCCCTTGTTGAAGTGCCAATCAACAATGGAGCTAAATATCTTGGTAAGTGTTTCATCATCGAAGGAATCAATAGAGATGATGTTCAAATGACATGTGAAACGACCTGGCATTTCAAACATTTTGTTAACTGCAGTGAATCTTCAAAGCAGACCAACTGATTATTACATTTTCAACATACCTGTAATGTCATTCTTCCCACCACCAGGTGGTCCCATTGCAGACATAAACAGAACATCCGCTATGTTCAGTCTGGATGTGTCTTTCTTGTCATACCAGTGATAGTGGTCAATCCACTGTCTTAACAACTCAATTGGGGGCTGAGCACCATATTTTTCTTTAGCTGGCATGTTTAGATCATCTGTGGCAACCAGGGGAGAATACCTATTAATATCTAAATATGTAACATCCCAATTTAATAAGTACTGTGTGGGCGAGGATCTTTACCAGCAAAGACAACACACTTCTTTCCCATTGGAGGTCCAAACACACCCTTTCTCCTTCTGTCCAGCTTTGCCATGATAATGTCTTGGGTCTGATTAGCTGAAGTACGGGCTGAAAAATTCATGCAGTTGGGTGTATACTGCTCTTTAGGCAGCTTTACCAAGTAGCTTTTTATGATGACAGATTTTCCAGTGCCAGTGGGTCCCACAAATAACATGGGGATTTCATGAGCCAGGTAGGTGTGCAGGAAAAACAGCTGGCGTGCTGTGTCCATAGTAGGAATGATTAAGTCTGACACCTAGTAGGGAAAACCAGCTTTTTAGGCATCATTGCAACCCACAGTATCTATGGTACAGTAATAACACACTCACGCTGGCTCCAGCTGGTATGATGTTTTCTTCTTTTGTGATAGAATCAGTCCACAAATTCCACTGTCCTTGGCCATCCTTCTGGAAGCAGTAGTCATAAACAGTGCCTGCAAAATAAGACAATAATCTCATTGAGTTCTGAAGATGTCAGAAATTTGATTAATTTCAGCAAAAGTATTTTTGATATGTTGGAACCTCTTTCTGGGAAAATGTTGTTCTTTTTTAATTTAATGCTTTGTGGTCGAGGGTGTTCACGATCCATGCCCGCGATCAGATTGCGATAGAAGACATCAAACTTCTTACGACTGTCTCCAGTAATGGTTCCCCCCAGAGACCAAACAACCGCAAATAGGAAGAGACCCTGCAGCCACATGGTTATCTGCTGGCTGGACAAATTCTGTGTACCATTGGTTTCTGATGTAGAAATTTCATCTGGTATTGACAGAAAGGTAACATATACACACACACACACATACACAAATACATGCTGATAAATTTAAATACCAAGTGACCATTTACTTGTTAAGCAAATGTTTTTCTTACTAACCCACAAGGCAGGTATACAGCTTCATTAGACTATAGGTCAGGTGGATGGGAGACGTCTGCACTACAAAGCGACACTCCCTATCTATAAAGTCCAGACAGGGTTGAACTAACCAATCAAACAAGTCAATGATCTACAGGGCAAAAGATCAAACAAGAAGGTACAAAAGTTACATGATGTCCCCAAGATCTAAAAGCAGCAGCATCTGTTAACATCTGTGGATTAATCCATTAAGACATGGGTATGACCTCACCAGCTGCTTATGTTCAGTACTTAGGCTTTCAGGCCATGTGTTCATGTAGGAATCTCTGAAAGGAGACCATCCCAACTGTTGAGGTTCCATGTAGATCATACCACACCTGTAAGTTAAAGGTTGAATGAAACATATTTGGTTTCCTATTTACAATAAAACAATGCAGCCTATGTCTAAACTGCTTACCTGCTGACAGTAGCTGGTGAGGCTTGTTCGAGGTCAGCAGGTTCAAAAATCAGACTCATCTTAGAACTCATCTGAATGATTTCACCACTCATTAGACAAAGCTGGAGGACACAGTACAAAGACGTGTTTTTCCAATTACAGTCAAATCTTTTACTAAAACAACAAATGTCCACAAAAGTATGTAGAAACTAAAAGAAATATCAAGATGTTCATTACCTTTTTATTGTCATCCAGTACAGTATTCATGTTCTCAATCCAGACAGCATCAATTGGCCCATCAAAGATGATCCACTGTCGATGTTCTGAGGTGGAGATAGCCTGATTCCTGAAGGAAGTGGCCAGGATGCCATCAGACCACTCATGGCTGACTGGATCAAAAGAGCCATACAGCTGGCCCATGGTGATTGCCTTTGGGTTGATGATACAATAATTCACAGCAAACTCCTCCATCAGGTTGGCTAAATATGGAAAATTTGAATGCATAAAAAGTTTGTCAACAGAAAGAAAATAAACACTGAAATGTGATCACATCTATATAATAAAATCACTTTTGGAAACTGATAATGGATCACAAGGGATCAAAAACAGGATGATGAGTAGTAAACTCTAATACCAACCTTCATATAAGTCCCCTAGGGCAGCAGCAAGAACTTTATAAGCAGAAGTCTTCCCTCCAAGAGGGTCTCCCACTATCATAAATCCATGACGTACCAACATCATCTCATACACCTATATCAAAAGATGCAAATCATTTCCTAAGCAACATAAAATATAATCTCAAGAACAGTTTTTAATCTTTAATAATAGAGAAAAATTCACTGCCTTGATACCTGGATGATTTTTCCAATGAACCAAGGAACAGGCTGGAGGTTAAGTTTTGCAATGTTTTTATAGAGGGCTTCTAGAAGGAGATCATAGTCTGGTTTTGGGAGGACAATTCCAGGAAATAAATCTGAGATGATACCCTGTGGGCAGCAGCAAGAAAATAATAAGTTAGCATGAGACAGCTTAGGTTACATTGTAAGAGGATATAGTACAAACATCTGGTACCTCAAACAATGGCACATCCTGTGCCAAGAACTTTGCCATGTTGACATCCATCAGGGCTCTAAGTAACAGCACACTCTCGTTCTCCTCAGGGTATTTCAGCTTCAGATTACCTGCTGCAGTCAGCACAGACTTCACAGCTCGCATACCGTAGTCATAGTGATACTGGGATGACAACTGCTCTGAGCACAAACGGTAGGTGGCCACGATCTTCTGAGCAAGACTGTCAGTGAAATTTGAAATCCATATTTGTTACATGGACAAAGCCATTCTTGCATATAATAAGAAGAAGTTAGCTTTTTTTCTTATACCTGCGTGATTCAATGAACCCCATGGAGTATAGTGATATCTCACCAATAAGACCATAGTCTGGTACCATCATAGCAACTGTACGAAAAAGAGCCTAAAAGATAAGATTGACAAATAGATATTTGATTTTCTTTACTGTTTACAGCAAGTTACTATATTGTTAGACTTGGACCTGACATGCACCTTTAAATTATCAGGCAGCTCAGCTCTGCCAGCATAACCAGGATTCATGGTGATGAAAACAGAGCAGGTTGGGTTGAGGGAAAGCTCTGTGCCCTCAAAAATGAAAGTCTTCAGATTCTTGGCAATAGCCTGTTGTATACAGAGTATCTGTTGCGCCACCACAGAGAGTACCTCCACCTGTAACACAAACATCCACAGTCATGAGGCAACATTTTCTATAAAAGTATGACCTTTAATATAAAAAAAGACATGTTCATGAGTAATGAAATGCCTCAGAAATATCTCAGAATTGAAAACTCCTTATATCTGATTCTAATTTTGGAGAAAAAAAAAACCTTTATGAAGTTAACGAAGTATAATTTTACTGTATATCCATGCCAAAGTGACAACATTTCTTGTTTGCAGGTCTTGTTCTAAAAGGAAAAGCATGTGGGATTTAGTGACATCTACTAGTGAACCTGCATTTAACAGCCAAATTAATTCCCCCTGCCTCCAAACCTGTCCGGCTCTTCCTAACGGGTAGAGAAAAAAAGAATGGTGAAAGGCCCACTTTACAGCCAGTGTTTGCTATATTCCTTGTAGGTTACTGAGAAGTATCACAGTGCAACACTGCAGACCTTGAAGTATCTGTAGATATAAATATCTGTGCAAAAAGAGAACAAAAACACAGCAAAAGATTCCTCTAAAAACGGTTGATATCAACTGTGAAGTTTATACATGTTTGCTTGATGTAACCCCAGGTGTATTTCTGTCTAGATCAAAAATAGAACCTTCTCAGGAGACGTAAATCATTTAAAAACTCAGATGTATGCTTATTACCTGGCATATTTCAGAGGAAGATCAGAGTACATGTTACAGATATAAAAAGTGCAAATTATGCATAGTTTTAAAGTTCAGTTACAAAAATAACTGAATATACACAGTTATATAAAATGGAATAAAAAAAGGCAACAGTTATACAAGCCTTTTCTTATTTTTATTAGTACTAGAACTCTAATAGCAGCACTTTTCATGACTTTTATATTCAGTATACAGGCATATTATATTCAATATAGTTGTTCTGCAGTCATATAACAAGCAAACTTGATTCCAAGCCAAAGATGATGCAGACAACTCGAATGAGGCTAAAGGCAACAGTTCACTTTTATCATGTTTCAAGCACTAAATATGAATAGATTACTTTGTTATAATAGCAATCTGCTAATAAGAAAAGATGGACTTGGTTCACACAGGAAGACAGCAACATACAGTTCATCAATGTAATAATAATATAGCTCACCTCTATACGATTGAACTCATCAAAGCAGGCCCAAGCTCCAGACTGAGCCAGTCCTTTGAAGAACTTACTCATGGCCTTGTAGTCCAGACCATCAGAGCAGTTAAACACCACACACTGCACGCAAATAATAGTGATGACAGTATTAAGAAAAAACAAAAACAAAACATAAATTCGAGATGAAGAATTTTACCGTAACAATTTTGATGTACCTGTTTAGCCAAAGCTTTTGCTAGGTCTTTTGTGGTCTCAGTCTTGCCAGTTCCTGCAGGACCCTCGGGAGCGCCCCCTAAATTCAACTTCAAAGCCCCCATTAGGGTCCTGAGATATCACAAACTCATTAGAAAAAGATTTCATAAAGCTCTTTATGAACAAATATTTTAATAAACATTCTAAGTTTTAGTAGGTTGCATCTAATGCTGTCAAACATTGAAGTTAAATGAGTTACCTGTAACAGCGATCAGTCAGAGGTGTGATGACCAAACGGGGAGAATTGCCTAGATACTCATAGCCATATTTCAGGCAAGTCGTAATCATGCGCAGCATCACTTCTCCATCTTCCCAAAAGTAACGCAGTTGAGAAATCCATGCAAAGTCATTCAGGGAGGAGACACGATCATCTGACAGTTTGGCCACAACATCTCGAGCTAAAAGAGAAAGAAAAAGCACAACAGTTTATGCTAATTAAACTCACATTTAGTTTCTTTCAAATACCTCTGAATTTTTGGATTCAAACATTACCGTGAACATCTATGACAGTAAGAGCACCGAGGGTCATCCTGGCCCCTCCTGGCAGCTTCCCACGCACCAGCTTTACAATGTCAGCAATCTGGGCATTGCACTTCTCCACATAGGCCTTTGAAATGAAAGAGTACCATACATTAGACTTTGTATTATATTCTTAGAATGTGCTCTTTTTTGAAAAATGAATGAATGAATGAGATGAATCCAAAAGCTGACAGGCAGAGAGTTGGTTTCGATGGCTTCAGACACTTCACTGGTCCAAAAGATGGAGGAGGCACAAATGACAACTTGGCCAGGCCACTGCAACACCCACTGCTTTCGGGGCACCTACAGGAAAAGTTTAAAAATATATTACATAAGATGAAATGTTAACACAATATAAACCTGTCCAACAGCTTAGTCAAAATGAGAATGACAGAAAAGAAACAACCTTTAGCCCTCATATAGTTATATTTTAGTTAAGATTGCCTACATCTACATTTTGTAGTACCTCTGCATACTGAGTAACTCCTTGATAAATTACATGTCGAACACTGTTGAGCATCAGCCTTTCCACCTGCAGCAGCCACTTCTCCACCATTCCCTAAAGGTGGCAACAGTACTACTTTACAACATACAGTATAGCCATCATATTATGTCCAATTAAATACTGAAAAATACACAAACAGTTGTAGAGTTGTATACCTTCGCTTGGGCTGGATTAATCTTTTCTGTAAAAGGCACTGTCTCTTTTTCAGAACTGATCATGCCAGTTATCTCCATGTCCTCAGTAAACTCCAGTTTTGCAATGCCCTCAAAGCACTTCTTCAGGTGGGGTTGTACACACCGGGGGTCTTTAGTCTGTGACAGAATCCCCAGCAGCTCATCATTTGACAGGAAGAAGAATCTGGAAACACATTGATTATTAACAGGCTGAAATAATCATGTAAAAATTATGCTAATAAAATTTACTGTCATACTGAAATTAAGTGAGTCATCTTCACAATAGGATTCTTTTTCAACATATTTTCCCTAAGTTGTGTACTGTATTGCTGATGTCTCTATTCAGTTCTGTTCAGCAGTTCTATTCTACTGCAATATAAGCCACTTTAATTGGGTTTTTAAGATCCTTAAGAAGCAATTTGTCAATCATACTGACAGAGTAGCAATATCTAAAAGTATTACAAGGTGCTTTTAAAACCTTGGGAAAAAGAGTCTCTTCTGTTCAAGGTAGGTATTAAGGCCTTTTTGAATGTCATCCAGATACTCATTGGACTCTTGCAGCCGTTCTAGCATGTTGGGCTGGTCTGTGGCCACCAGTACATGTGTATCCTTAACCTGGAACAGAGCAAGAGCACACGTGTCAGAGCAAATTGAATGAGGTCCAATTTTAAAGAAAGGATGTAAACAGGAATTCTTCTGTGATGTGGATCTTACCGCCACAGCTATGATATCCTTCCAGTAGCTGTCAACAATGGCAAACTTACGGCCCTCCTCAGGCATCTGAGCAATGATGTCTTCTGAGCTAAAGATGGGTTCAAGGTAGAGCCACGTAGCCTGACACCGCAACATGGCATCTAGGATGTCCTGCATACTCAGCAGCTTGTCCTCCCATTTCTAAGTAGGGAAGAAGTGGCAAGAATTAGACATGTAGCGTATATGCTGCAGAAACAAGATGGTTGGTGTTAGTTTATTTCAAAGCTGTAGTCTTTCTGATGTGTTGTTTAGAAAATGTTAAAGGAAACATCCTATATAATGGCTGCCATGTCTCACCTTACATTCAGACTCTATTGGCTTTATAAAAGGGGAGCCTCGCATGGTCTGTGCTTTGATAATGTGGTCATCCAGAAGAACCTGGATGTCATCCACTGCTGACAAAATGCTGGTACCCTACAGGAAAATAAAATCTAAGTTTTTATCAAACATCTGATTTAAGGCTACTGACTAACCAGTGGCATTTCTTGCAATGACTTAATGTTCAAGATGTTATTCCTTGGAAGATAGTTACACTGACTATGTTTGAGCTTATGACATGTCTGATGTGAAAGTTTGTGATTGTGTTGGCTGGTCATACGGTATCTCTGTAGGCAGAAAAAGTGAACTGAAGGTTGGCCCATTCTCTTTTCATCTTTTCCAAGTATTTTTCTAAAGAATACTCTTTACTTGCCGATGCTCCAATTTCTTCCAACCTTGGTCAAAGTTAAAATAAAATCCCATTACATTTTCAGATAAAACATTTTTTCCTCTGATTATGGCTCATGTGGTAAACATGGTTTGCTTGAGGTGAAATACTGTACTTTTCAGAGAACTGTGAAAGCCCGAGGTCCAACACACTCCGCAGTGAGCTGTTCACATCTGGTTTGACTTGGAAGCCCACGAGGCTGCTGATCTACGAGCAGATATAAAGTTCCATTAATTATTCATATCAATGTCACGCATCATGGGAGATATGGGACACTTGGTCCTCACTTTGACATTTCTACCAGTCTCAGCTGATCTAATGATGCTCATATATTAAAGTCATCAGCAGACCTGCTCCCAGTGGCGATCCTTGAGGCCAGGGTTACAGATAGTTGTCAGGATGGGCAGGTGTTGCTTGAACGTTTCTATCTTGCTTTTGAAGCTTTTGGCCATACTACACGGCCCAAAAAGATTAGAGAAAGTCTTTGTAAGTTTATGCGTGGTCCTCCACATGATGTCCAGCTCATCCGAGATTTTTTCAGCATCCAAGTGCAGGAAAGGACCTAGACGTTAAATAAGAAAGAAATGTGTATGCACCACTTGTCACATTTGGCATCATTTAGCATTTTGAAATATAGTAGATGTAGGGAAATTAGATGTAATGTCTCCAGTGGAAGTTGACTACCGTTCATCCAGACATCCGACATGCTCTCAAAGTTTAGTGCTGTGTTCCATAGCTGCTCATATGGCTGTTTCTTAGCTATCAGCATTTGGAGCATTGGATACTGGCTCTGCTCCCTGTCCAACAAACTCTGCTCTTTGTTGATGTCCTGTTAAAATATAGGAAAAAAAATCCTTCTCATTTTCCACCTACCATCAAAACCCTGCTTTTCATTATCAAGAAAGATCTGATTTGTCTGGGTAATAACACTATTTTGTTTTTGCAGTTCCACTAGAAAAAGATGAGTATGTACATGTTCATCTCACAGTGTAGGAGTGTGGTGTGTCTTACTTCCAGCTCAGTGACAGCAGCCTCCAGGCAAGCTGTGATTTGAGAAAGCTTTCCTACGTTGTTCTTCATCTCCTCTATATTCATCACTTCATTCTTCTTTTTGAAAGTTTGGATCTCTTTATCTAAGCCTTGCAGGTTCTCGTAAAACTCAAAGATCCTGAAATAGTCAAACCAAGATGTACCAGATCTGACAAATTCAGTTAATTCCACTTAGATCTACGAAGCAGAGTAACAATATCGAAAAGACACTGATAACAGATAAGGAATTATTTGAGGTCTAAATTATGGTGTTCTGAAACTCACTGCTTTCGTTACAACAAGAAGTTCTAGAGTAGAAAAATTGGGTGAAGCACACGTGAAACCAAGGAAGGAAAAACAACTGGCTAACACCACTCTTGGCGGTGGTGGGAGACACTTTGATAAGACCAAGACTGTGAAGCTTTTATCTTGTAACCTTTTTAGAAGATGGCTCTCAGCTTGTTCTCTTGTGATGTCGAGACGAATCCTGCTGTCCTCAAGCTCAGTCAGGATCTGTCTGGGCCACTGGAACACGCACGAGTTCAGCCTCAAGTCGTCATCTGGAAAAGAAGAAAAATTAGAGCAAATAGCAACAACTTTAAGATTATTTGAATAAAACACATGCCATTCATAATTTAGGAGCATTTGTATAAACTACTTGTTAGTTCTTTGTTATTGCAAATAGCTAAAAGACAGGTTATACCAGACAAAATGGCATAGTCCAGGAGGAATTTGAGGCGACAGGCTGCTGCATTGATCTCTTCATTCAGCTTGTGGAAGGTCACCTCGCTGCTCTTGTTAATGTACTGGCTGAGAAACACCAACTCCTCCGTAGTTTCGGGAGTGCCTCTGACTGTGTCTTTAATCTCCTCATAGCGTTGGCAGATGCTGGATAAAAATAATAAATAAATAACTTTTCTGATAATTAAAATTATGTGTCTTAAAGCTCCATAAATAGATTTCCCCTTTACCTTATGTTAAGCCTGCGGTTTTCTTCCACTTCAAACATGACAATCATGTCTTTCAGTCTTTGGGCACGGTCACACAAGCACTCATTCACTTCACCAGCATAGAGACAGAACATGGAAAGGTTCGCCGTGACCCGCAGCAAGGCAATCTCCTTCCACAGGTGATTAATGCTGTCAATTTTCTAGGGGTTCATACAAGGTTAAAAGACTTCTGCAAACTAGGAAAATGATGAAACTGAAAAAAGAAAATAGCTTAAATAGAAATATTCAGTTACTTTGGTAAATCCTTCCAATGAGTGCTTTTCTTTGAGAAATGCTGATATGTCCTGTTTTGATGTATTGTCCAGGAGATTGTTGTATTTATTATAAACATTTAGGTACCTGAAGGATGAGATGCAGTATTAGCATTTTCTTTATCTTTTGTAGTGTGTGACTATGAAAATAGGCACATGGGTCATTACTTTTTGGGTCCCACTGTGTTTTTGTAGAAAACATCCTTGGCCTTGTTAATTAGGTTTTCGACCAATGATTCATTAGGCCTGACAGCGTGCAGGTACAAGTTCTGGATATCAGGAAAGAGGATACTTTCCACCTGGCCAAAAAAACACTACGTGTTATTTTGTGTGTTATACAAAATTATATAAGAGAAATAACTGTATAAAAGAAAGAAAAAAGTTGAAAAACATTTTAAAATTTGCACCATTGGGAGCTTCTCTGCACTTTTGATGATTTCCATGAAGGCCCTGTAAATGACCTCCCAACATTCCTGAAAGCTGGGTATAAACTTTATGTGAGTCTCATCCACTTGTATCTTAATCAGCAACACCTGCGAGCGAACGTACGTCATCTCATCAAACACCTCTCCAAAATCATTGCCCTCCTGAAAAAAAAAAAAAAAAAAAAAAAAAGCAGAATGCAGGGACAATGATGAGAAAGCTTCACAGCAGTAAGAAAAGGCAGCATGTTTGGATGGCTCACTGCATCATGTCAGATAACAAAAGACCAAACCTCATACAGCATGAAGAACTGAAGCAAGTCCTGTAATGATTCTATGACCAGGCTTCGGAGGTGCAATGACATTAGTGCAGCTGCACAGCTGAAGATCTCCTGGATACCCTCTGTATTGTTGACTATAGGGGGCAGCCACAGCTTCTCATAGGTCATAAACAGTGAAGCACAATGAGGCAGCCATCTTTAAAAAAAAAGAAAAGAAAAAAGAAAGCCCTAAATTTATTCCCACCCATTTTGTTAAGATTAAAAATAGGGTATATCAACTGGCTGAGTTAAGAGTAAAATATATCATTTAGTTTAAACTACTTTTAATTGTCAATTTATCAGCCACTTCTAAAGCATCAGCCCAAACATGTCATTTTTCTAACTGAGGTTTGTGTTGAGTGAAAATATCCATTAAACAGTTACAGTAATCACTACATGATAAACACAACACGGTGTTAATAAAAATACTTTCTTCATCCCTGGTGCTTACTGACAAATCTTAACCCAGCAAAGAAACAGAACAAGTTTGAGGTTCAATTTGAGTATGTTTGACAGTGGAAACAGCAGAAGAATGGTATCCATGCAGGTGGGAATTACATACAGGGATCAACTTCTCCAAATTATAGTGGCTCATATTTCAGCTTTGCATGCAGACATCCTAGGCTTCTGTCTAACAGGATGTACAACAGGTGCAGAAAAAGGAAGCAATGGAATCCTAATGAAACTCAGTGTAAACAATCTCCTGAAAGACAGCTGGACATGTGTCTGACAAAGTGGACAAGATGGAAACATGAGCCTGCACATACAATGGGATTTACTTGTTTGGTTGTGAACATACAGGACAGCTGACATGACTAAATGTGAAGACACACTACACTGATAATGGCTGGACGGCAGCTTAGAGTACCTATGGCACACTGCCTGCCCAAACTGGCAGTACTCACATTTGAAGCAGTTTCTCTCTAGCAGCTTGGCACTGTCTCTGAACAAACTCTTCAAACTCAGATGGGAGGATGGGGCTGAGGCAGAGGTCCTCCAATTTTACAAATCTCAAGGATGAAAAGCTAAAACAGGATAAAAGAGTAATTGGTTTTCCAAATTTTTAATAGGTTAAATAAATCAAAGGATTAAGAAGATTCAAAATTCTCATGCTGTGTTTTCTTGTTAAGTAATTCTGACATCATATATTCACATCTTCTCTGAGCAGGATTAGCTGGGCAGAGGGGTACTTTTTGCTGTGCACTCAATAATGTACAAGTCACCCGTTTCACCAAGCATAGGCCATTCTAGATTAAATGAGATCTTATTGTAAAATGAAATATTACCTGTCTATCCAGAAATTCTGCAGTAGGGTCATGATGGGACTGACAGTAAATAGATGTTGGCTCTGCCACATGTGGGCATCCTTGTAGCTGAGGGCCCATGGTACTGGGGCATGAACCAGCCTCCTTGGAAAAGGCTTGGGAATGCTGGATATGGACAGTCGCTTGCATTCAGATGGGTCCATCAGAATGTAGTCCACTGGTGAAACAGCCATGGATTTATGAATTTATGATAGCTTATTTGTGTTAATTATACATTAAATTGTGCAGGTTTAGGGAAAAAAAGAACCGTAATGGAGTTCTAGGCAGCAATTTTGTCCATAAAATCAAGGTAAATGTACACTTTATTGGTGTCTGAAGAGAATGTCTGAACAAAAAAAATTTAAGAATCAATGGTTTTTGGTTTTACCAATGCTCTTTTTCAGGCTAAACTCATAATCTTTCTTGACTTCCTCCATCATGTTTTCCTTCAAAATCTGGAAGTATTTCCTATTATCCTCAGTGTCAGGAGGCAGCAGGTTCATGATGTTGACCATCTGCTGGTGAGGCTGGTCGGGCAGTATAGAGCTGGGGATAGTGTTGATGTAGTACGCATACCTCTGTGAGCAAATTTAAGATGCATTAAAAAGAGAAGGTCCAAGAGTTTCAAATCAGCAAATCCAGTCCATGAGTGAATTTACTGATACTTGCCTCCAGGTCTCTGTCATTAGGTTCAGTCTGAGTGGCCCTGATCTTCTCCTCTTGTCTGTGAATGATGTCAAGCTGCTCTTTGGGACTCATAGGCAGGCTGCTGGGGGTTTCCAAGAGCTCATGCTTATGTTTAAGCTTATGCTTTACCTTAGATGAGACTAGAGCATGAGACGATCTGTCCCTGTAAAAGCATGAATCAATCAGATTAAGTGCTTAAGGTAAAAACAAAAAACAAACAAACAAAAAAAAGAAACAACAAAAAAACAAAAACAAAACAAACAAAAACAAACATAAAAGTTACACTACTACTAGAATGTGTGGAAAATGTCTTTACCTTCTCCGTGGTGTTATTGTTTCCTTCCTTCCAGGTGGAGTAATTGCTTACAGCCCCATTAAGTAAAAAAAAGTCTATTCTGAGAGATTTTCAATGTAGTCTTGAGGAGTGTAGGCAGACAAATTACCAGAAAACAAATTTAAGAACAAAACAGTGTCATGGATGCAGTAACCTGTAAGGATACAAGGCCTTGTTGGTCTTGTCAAGGACTGACGAAAGCTGCGTTGTCTGTGCTGGAGTTGATTAATTTTTAGGTGCTGAGCATGAGGGCTGTAATTGTTTCCAATAGACTCACTGGGAGTCCTGTGGTGGTGTAGCTCTTTGAATGGAGCTCCAAGAGTCCATGAATTAGCTTGGAGGAGGGGCGGGTAATTACTGTGCCTTAAGACTGTCTGATGGAATAAGAGGTAAGGTGGTGGGATAAGGGTTCATGTGCTTTACTGGAGACAAATGTATTAGAAAAACAGGACTTGCAAAAGTTTGTATGATGTAGTAATTTGTATTCTTACTTGATAAAGTTTGGATGGTTCATTAGATGTTAAGGGCAAAGCTGGGGGAAAAGGAAATCTTCTGTTTTGACTCATATTAGACATGAAGTCATCCTCCACCTGTAGTTCATACAAAAGCAGTGAGAAGAAACACTTATCAAAACACTGCACTAAATGTATGTAATACTTGCAGATTTTTCTCAATAGCACTCTTGTTAAAATTAAACTAAATTCCAAGTTTAAACATGTATTTGCCTGAAGCAAAGGAGGAAATTGAATTATATAAGCCAATAAGGGGCTACATTTTCAGTTTTTGTAACCATGACAACAGATTTGCAAGTATAATTTATTCCTGTCCTGTTCCCTTGCTGATTATGAATATCCTCTACTTTCTAACCTTTCCCAATAACGTCTTAGTTGAGCTCTTGTGGTTTGATATTTCACTAGATCGAAGATCATGGAGGGGCAAGGGGAGTCAGGAAAACGAGTAAAAGAAGTCCAACGTTACCTGCTTGAGCCTTTTCATTGTTTTAGTAAGTCCAAGTAGAAGAAATAAAAATGATGATATAATAGCCTGTATAAACGAAAACAACAGAAGTTTGCATTTTTTTAACATAAAAAAAAAAAAAAAAAAAAAAAAAAAAAACAGCAAACACACGTTGGTACAGTAAAGCTTACCTTCTTCTGTTTGCTTCAACGTTAAACTGACAGGATTTCTGACTGGCACAAGCTGTTTGAATTATCCACAAAAGAAATCAACGTCAGCGACAACAACCGTTAATCTGCCACTGAGTATGGTCATATCAAGCTTCTGCATATTTTGTTTCCCTCCCAAAGCTTCACCTAAGGAAGTTATCACGTTGCTGTAAACTGAAACACTTGTTGATCTAATCCAGGGACGTCTCCATGGTAACACTACCTTTGCGTCTTCAAAAACGGAATTATATATTTTTTATGATTAAATGCAATGATTATTATTTTTAATGGTTAAAAATAAAGAAAAATATATATTAGAACTTAAAAAAAATAATTTAATATGAAATCCCACAAATAAAAATTAATTTAGGGCATGTTTACCAAGAGAGACTGTTTTTTTTCTTTTAAACATTCAGGTACACATATCAAAGCTTTTGTTGAAAAAAAATTAAATTTTAATAATGTTCATGGTTACGTCACGTTCAGTTTAGTCGCGTTGACTGAATGGGTGTGGTCTTAAAAAAAAAAAAAAGAAAAAAAGTGTGGTCTTGGCTAACATGCTTGTTACTGTCGTGCGGATGAGCAGTTCTGCGGCTTGAGTTGCCTGGCCAAATTATCGGTTTTAATTTATTTTTTTTTTAGAAATGGTAAGTTTGGTTGTGAGTTTTGAGTGTACTGTACATCAGTATAAAGATTGTGTCAGAATAATATTTCTTTCGAACTTTGTTTGCTTTAATTCGCAAAGCGCTTTGAGAACAGGTTAGATTAGCTAAGCGTTAGCTTGTTTGACCTACACCAAGAAAAACGAAATGGCGCACTACTCGGGTAGTACCCGTTAGCTTGGCGATAAGACATTTAACAGTACTTGGTAATATATATCGTCAATATAAGTTAGCTTAACTTTCGCTACTAATTGTTCTATGTAGCTGATTTTTCTTGACAAGATGTTAAAATCACGAAGAATCACTTAATAGCCAATTATCCATGCAATTGATTTTTTTCCCTCGGGAATTTTCCTACAGAAAGTTGAACAAATTCACAGCTTTTAATTATGACTTCAGTTTTACATATAGATAGCTAAGGTTGAACTTGCACAAAAGTTCCAAATGGTTAGCTTTACTCCATAAGTCATGTGGCTATCACGTTGGGACAGAGCTCTCAAGCTAGCTAATTCATAAGTCAAACTGAACATGGCAGAGAAACATACAAGACTGCCCAATATTGCTGTGGGATCTACACATTTTTCAAGTCGTAACTTCACCCCCCTCCCTCTTTCCTTACTCCTTAAGGATGTTAACAAGCCCAGAAACATCTACCAGACTGTACCTTATAAGTTGTCAAATGGATACATCCTACCTGAGGGCAAACTGACTCCTAACGCTCTCTTTGTTGGTGGGATAGACATGAAGGTAAGTTCTGTTTAAGTTAAGATCACTTATTACCTTTTAAAATGAGGACTGATCCTTGTTCAAATCAAACTTTATTTATAAAGCACTTTTCATGCCACAGACAACACAAAGTGCTTTACATGATTAAAAACATTTAGGCATATCTCAGATCATGCATATTAAAAATAAAACAAGCTTTCAAAGTAGAATTACAAAACAATAAAAACACTCATTAACTGAAATGTAGGTATAAAATACTAAAAGTGATTAACATCTGGCCTGATGCTGCTGTTAAGCACGCATGGCACATTGCACAAATGTGCAAATACATAAAGGAAAGCCATGTTTGCATATTGAGTTAGGCAAAATTATACATGAAAATGAATTTACTAGAGCTTGGTTATGTGGATGAACACATCCTCCATCTTTCCTTGCCTGCATAGAAATTCAAGAGTAAAATCAATTCGGGATCTGTAAAATGTTTTTTTGTTTAAAACAAACCAGGTTATGTTTTTCATGACATAGAGCCGTGTCTACATCATGAGAAAATTTTTAAAAACCCCACAACCCCTCCCTCCAGATGCAAACAGATGGGTCATCGCCTTGCAGGCAAAGAAAACCACGCCCACCAGTGCATATGAAGGGATGTGAACTTATATGGTGTAGATTTGCTAGTTTCAGACTTCTGTTCTTTCACACTTTCTGATAAATATTCCTGCAAAGGGCCGGTGCTTTTGAGGGGTGTAAAAGTAACACTGGACTTTCTTTACCTGCTGATCCTCATCTGGCGACAGACAGCAGCTTAGATTGTGGCAACAGCAATTTACAGCAGCACTTCCTGCATCTGCCACAACTTGTCGCGAATCTCCACAGTTTTCCAGAGCCTGCTGGTGCGCTAACGGCGGAGACTGATACAGTTCAGGACCACCTTGTTCATGTGTAACTGAGGAGATTCAGGAGGGGAAAAGTCTTCCACATCAAAGACCGCTTTGTGGCGTAGGTGCTTTGTGAATCTCGCTTTGCATCTTGCCAGTAAGCTGAGCTGCTGTCTGTCAGT
Organism: Melanotaenia boesemani; assembly: GCF_017639745.1. Taxonomy (NCBI): domain Eukaryota; kingdom Metazoa; phylum Chordata; class Actinopteri; order Atheriniformes; family Melanotaeniidae; genus Melanotaenia; species Melanotaenia boesemani. The sequence goes on along the minus strand of NC_055698.1, from coordinate 12,948,244 downwards.
CATTTCTGCCTGTGTATCCCATCCAGCCCACTCAGCACTCCCCGATCACCCCACACCTCCCACCCCAACCCTCACAGTTTCAGGCATTTTCTAAAAAGTAGTGAGTGTATTTACACTTTAAATGGTCAGGCAAACCATTGTATGTGGGTGAATAACCTGGTATGTTTTTAATTATAAAATATAAATTTACCAGCCATTAGATTATGAAAATTAAAAATACTAAACACACTTTAAAGAATAACCTAATATTTTGTTTTGATCTGTATTCCTTTTTTTATCCTACTAATTCAATGTCATTGCCATATCAGCTTTGAAAATGTGGGCACTTGCACTAAAGAAGAGTGTTACTTTCAGATTTTAGTTAATTGAGGAGAAGATATGCACTTGATCATCTTGTAAAATTAACAAATTATATCACTCAAATTTGATATCTTGAGTGAAAATAAGTAATGGCCATCGTTTTGGTGTTCTGGAAGTTCACATAGTTCACTTTGGTGCTTCTCTGGTAGCCTTTAACATACGGAGTGCAGTTAGGCTAGGAAAGCAAGAAAAAATAGGTTTTATAGTGTAAAATTCTTTTTGCTCCCAGGTGGGTGAAAATGAAATGCGTGAATTCTTTGCAAGATATGGTGCTGTAAAGGAAGTAAAAATAATCACGTACCGTGGAGGGATCTGCAAAGGGTGAGTTGTGATATTTAGAAATGGGTATTGATGCCAGATGTTAACTACTTTACAACAGTACCTCAATTTAAGTATATTTTATTCAAAATTTGATATATCTGTTAATTTGTTAAATGTTAAATGTTAAAGGTAAAGGTTTTTAACCACTATATGTATTTACATGGGAAGTCTATCTAGATGTTATGTTTGGATGTTAGAAAAAGAAACAAGCATTCACAGGTACAGTTGTTGTTTGTTGTTAAAGTGGAAACGTATTGTTTGTCACTTAAATTGTGTGAATGTGCATGCGTATAAATGGAGTAACAAACTTTAATGTAATATTTAGGTTCTTTTAAAATATGATTTGAGGTTCTCTTTTTTTCACATTTTACATGATTTATTAGCAGTGATTGAATATATTCTTGTATTGTCATATTTTGTGTGTTCTTAGTTATGGGTTTGTGTACTTTAATGAAGATGTCAACATCCAGTCAATCATTGAGGTGAGTGAATTTCTGCCTGTCTTATTATTCTTGTGCTATGTCAACCATGGAGAGCAATGTTTTTCTGTAATTTTTGTTACAGCAACAGATCAGTTTTAAGGGCCGGAAACTCAAGCTGGGTCCTGCCATCATGAAAGAGCGGAACTCACGTAAGCATTCACTCATTCATTCATTCATTTATCTTAAAAATGAATTCTTTGGGTCTTAGTTTGATAGTGTGGTCAGAAAGTGTTGCCACTACATATGGTTCTGTTCACACCTAGTATTCATACACATTTTGGGTGATCTGATCACAAGTGGACACCTACACAAGGGTTTAAATTAGTGCTGGGCACATTTTTTTAATAAATGCGGTTTTAATTTAGGCAAGGCAGCAAAAGTAAAACATGCTTTCTGACTTTTACAAACGTGAAGCATAAATCGGGCCTTCTTCTGTGAGCTTTCAGTAGAGGAGTCGTTTGTTCGTGTTCATGGGGAGACATCATCTGTGTTGACTTGTTTTCGGACTTTGTGGTTTTTGTATTGTTTGTTGTCTTAACTGTTTGGTGGTCACAGAAATGGAGGAGAATTGTGAGCGTGCAACCATGTACAGTCTGAAATGACATGCCGTTGTTTAAATGAGGTAAATAACATCAGGCCGTTTAGTTTTTAAAGTTTGTCCGAGCGTGGATGGTAGAAATGTTCAGAGACACAACCTGACGTTGATGAAGTTAGCTTCTGATCTGTGAAATACAGAAAGGCCGAATCAAGGGGTTTAGCCCAGATGAGTGATGGATTTTTTAGCATGTGCAAATTAATATATATATATATAATACAGCATCTAAACGTTCCAATTCTGACCACCTTGAAGCAAACAAAAACCCTGCATTACACTTATAAATCAATATTCTTTAATAAAGCAAAATAACACTAAATAAACAGCTCTCATCAACTATCAACAATATCACTGACAGTCAGCTGCTAATTGAAGATACCTTAGATTGTTCCAGGGAATACACCTTACATCCACTAAAAGCAGAAAATATAAAACAAGAGGGCTACTAAGTTTGACTATAAAATTATACATACCCAGACTTTTCCATCAGATGGTCAGATAGTGAAGCGTGATTTGTCACTTCAGAGAACGCATCTCCACTGATCCAGAGTCCAGTGGCAGCATTCTCTACACCACTGCACCCGACGCTTTGCATTGCTTTTGGTGATGTATGGCTTGGATGCAGCTGCTCAACCATGGAAACTAAGTCCATTAAGCTTTTTGCACTGTTCTTGAGCTGATCTGAAGGCCACATGAAGTTTGGAGGTTTGCAGCAGTCAACTCTGGAGAAATTTGCCATCCTTTGCATACTGTACGCCTCAGCATCCGCTGAGCCTGCTCAGTCATTTTATGGGGCCTACCACTTCGTGGCTGAGTTGCTGTCAGTCCCAATCGCTTCCACTTTGTTATGATACCGCTGACAGTTGACTGTGGAATATTTAGGAGTGAGGAAATTCCATGACTTGATGTGGCATCCTCTTACACTACCACAGTGGAATTCACTGTGCTTCTGAGAGCGACCCATTCCTTCATAAATATTTGTAGAAACAGTCTGCATGCCTCAGTGCTTGACTTTAATACACCTGTGACCATGGAAATGATTGGAACACCTGATTTCAATTATTTAGATGGGTGAGTGAATACTTCCCAATAACGTGCGTGTGTGTATGTATATATATATATATATATATATATATAATGTATGTATGTATGTGTGTGTATGTATGTATGTATATACACACACACATCAGTCTTGGCTTTAGTGCGGCTCAGGCAGGTGCAGTATTCAGGCTACTAAGGCGCTTCTTCTTCAGGGGAGGCTCGAAGGCGGTATGCAGGTTTCTTTATGCAGCTATTTCCTCTCTGTTGGACTCCGGTACTGCACGTTACTTCCGCAGGGTTTTTTTTCCCCTCAATAATAAAATTCAGTTTGGGGCTTTTAAAAAACATCTGGGGCTTGGGCCTTGCTGGTTCGAGCCTCAGCTGGGGGGAGTTTCAAACAATGGCTTTTCTGTGTGGAGTTTGCATGTTCTCCCCTTGTATGTGTGAGTTCTCTCCGGGCACTCTGGCTTCCTTCCACCATCCGAAGACATGCATGTTAGGTTAATTGGTCACTCAAAATTCTCCCTAGAAATAAGTGTGCGCATGAGTGGTTGTTTGTCTTTCTATGTTGGCCCTGCGATGGACTGGCAACCTATCCAGAGTGTACTCTGCTTCTCGCTTGTTAATTGTTGGAATAGACTCCAGCTTGAATGAATGAATATTCTAAGGAGATGGTAGATTCATTGAAACACAGTGTCTGATATTTGAAACCTTTATTCTGTTTATATAAACAAAGGGTGGGATTTCAACATTTTAATTATGATTAATTAATTCCCAAAAATTTAAAGCATTAAAAAATTAAAGCATTTAATTGCAGTCTGCATTCCAAACAACGTGGAACGTTTGCCATTGCACTATTTCTGGTACACCTATTAAATTGAGACACACGTCAGAGCTGGGCAACATCAGTGTTGCCAATTAAACTACTTTAGTGCTATATGTAGTGAGTTTTCAGACCCATCTTTGAAATAGACTCTATTTCAAAGAATCGACTAGCGACAAATCTAGAGGCTTTTTCTGGAGTTATTGGAGACTTTTGGAAACCAACCTGAAAGCATGTATAAGTTACTTCTTCTCAATAAGCAGCGCTTCCCCAGGTACAAAGAGCTGTTGGTACTTGTTTGTGTTTTGACTGCACTTTTCAACCATCACAAAACACAGCTGTATCGAAGTTGTTTCAACAGGTTTTGGCTTTTTTTTTTTTTTTTTAGTTCAGTAAACATTTGTCCTCACAATGATAAAAAAACAAATATAGCCATAAGTAGTAAGTAGTAGGCGACCTTTTAATATTGTGCAACTTATTGGTTCTTGGTGTTTCCTGGGAGGATGCACTGCTATGTTTCTTGTGCTTGACATTCCAGTTATATTTCAAGAATGTGTGAAATTGTGATGTGGTCTGTGTGTAGTAAATATTACAGAAAATGTACATCAGGCTCTCTGCAACAACTGGGGTTCTTGCAGTTTTGTTGCAACTACACAAACTCACCTGAACTTCACTGTCAGTGGCTGAGCTATTGGAACAGTTTCACGTCAGGGTAACATGTCCGCAAAGGAGCATAAACAGGCCATTACTCTTCGCTGTCTTCACACTTATTTTTGGCTAATGGAAGACACACTGACTCATTAATACCGGTTGTGAACAACAGGTTCTTGGTTTCATACTCTTGTGTGTCCTCTGCCATTCAGGCTCCATGCTGTCCCGCCTGGTTGAACCAACTCCTTGGATGAGTCCCACCCCGTACTTTTACTGTGCCTGCTGCTCACCCATGGGGGGAGGGATGTCGCAGCCCTCACCCATCCTGAGTGGATGCAGCCCATACAATCAGGTATCTCACACACGTGAGAAAGGGAGGAAAAAAAAAAGTTGACAGAGCAAATAAATGAGTTGTGTATTCCATTAACAACCCGGCCACACACATTTTCCTACCACTCTCAGGCAAAATTAAAATGAATTTAGTGTTTGAAAAGGTTGGCTTATGATTGTAATCAGAGCCAAGACTAATGTTATAAGATGGGATTGAAATAACTTTACATTTTAATAGGAAACGTGGAAAAAAAATATGATGATTTAATGTTATTGGTAATAAAATAAGTTTGCACCAGTTATGAGCAGTTAGTTATTTTTCCCCATGACAAAGTTATTTCTTTAACTGTATTAGAAAATTAGAATTTCTTTGAACATCATCTTTGCCCTTTGAGGTCACATTTGTCCTCACTGTTTGCAGCCGTACTCTTACACCAACTTTGGAGGGGTCATGATTCCACCGATGCCGATGAACTACGCACAGAATGCCTACCAGGTATGTTTTAAAACAATTAAGAAGATTTTGACCATTATCCTGCAACAAACTTGAGATAACGGTTTCAGTCTGTGTTAGGCCCACCTTATTCTGCCTGTAAAACAGGCCAAAGCCCAAGTCCGGCTTTCTTTCTTGACTGTTGATTTTGCCCTTGAACTTTGCTGACCCCTCTCTCCCCACATAGTACATTCCACCTCCCTGGACTGCAGACCAGAGGACACAGCCTTTCAGTCAGGTACCTGTGCATTTATTGGAATAAAAGGTTACTTTCAAGCCGCACAAAACATATTCATCCTTTCAAAAATCACAAAATTTCTGATTATTCTCTTTATATTTTTTTTTGTTTAGAAGAGAATAGCATCATCTCTCTCCACTAGTTCTCCTCAAACTGTCATATTCATGATCACCACTAGAGGGTGCTGTCAGGCCTAAGAATAGACTGTGTGAATCATCATTGAAATGCACCTGAACTGTCCAAAGTTGGCTTTATGTTTTTTTTTTGTTATGTTATATCCTGTTCCCAGAACTTTGTGGACTGTGAAGTCAAGACTATGTTGACTGTGCTGTAGTTCAAAGCCCCTGACAGCTAAAGCACTACTTCAAAACACAGTAGGTAACAATCTTGGAGGACTAGTAGCCTGCAAAGATTGTGTTTTTCTCACCTATGAAAAGAATAATCTGTGAGATTACATCTTGAAATTCAGATTAACTGTAATGAAAAACAAGGCTTATTTTAAACTTGTCACATTATTGCCTTTTCCTGCAAAATCTGTTTCTGAACTTCTCTGCCCCCCCTCCCCTTTCATAGGCATCCTCAGTATTTTGTTGGTCTTCTGTTTAACATAAAGTGATTTATATTATTGCAGACTGGTTAAGTGTGCATTTGAAGAAGAAAAAAAATGGCTTGTGTTGTAATTTTCTTCTCCTTCCTCAAATTCAGGTTGTGGTGGCATCAAAGAATCCAAATGCACACTGACATCTCGACGTTCCAGACATCGGGATGCAACTCGCCTCTTCACAATGTTGGAATGCCCTCCCCTTTCTTTCTTTGCCTCAAAATTAAAGAGCCATTTTAACACCAGACTTCATGAGCTTTCCACTTTAACTCAACCAGTTTGATCCCAGCCACTTTAACCAAGATTAAGGTTGACCTGATGTCAGCTGCTTTTAACTCACTTGGATCACAGTGACCGTTGCACCGAATGAGCAGGGCACCATAAATGTACCAGCTGATGCATGGGATCACATTCTTATGTTTTTTTTCCACCTTTGTTTATTATTCCAGACAAAAGATGAAAGGACTTTTAAGCTTACACTTTGTGCTTATTTATGTTTTATTTATTTTTTGAATTATTTTAAATATTTGGTTGGGGTTTTTAAGCCTCTGCGAGGGCTCTTTGTACATAACTCTTTCTATATATTGTAACAATGTCTTGACAGTAATTTGTTCTTTACAGCTACGGAGCGTTTCTCTTCTCCCAAGTTAGGTTCAATGCTCCTCTGATTAAGATTTTCATTAACTTTTCTACAAGCATAAGGGGCACTCCATTAATTCAAGCAGTCATTTATTTTGTGCTACATTTTATTTCCATTACAGTGAATGAGAAGCAGATTTGTCTCAGCACCGCATCAGTTTTAGTCATTTCTGGACTAATTTTCAGTTGGTTCCTGGAGTTTGTAGTCAGGGTCAATCACGGCATCGATTTGTTTACCATCACACAATCAATTTGTAAGCAGAGAGGAAAAAGTAGAAAATGTGGGATTAGTTTGAAGTAAGGTGCTTTATTTCATTCATTCATTCACTGCTCAGTGTTTGTTCACTACGTGTTTCAGAGTTTTGGGGTTTAATCTTGGAGACATTTCCACAAAGAATTTTATATGTATGTCACAAGTGAGTGCACTTGATGTTTTGATATTTTATTTTTAGAAGCAACTTGGCACAACTGAAAATGCACATTTGTAAATGGTGTACGTCACTGATTTGTCTTTTTTCTTTTTACACACTTGTTTGTAGTTTTGCATGGACATTCACCTTGAGAGCTGTTGTGTGCAAGTGTTTTTTTTCTTGTTCAGAGAGCCTTGGCACTGCACTGTTTGGTATTAGTTGGTGCTCATGTTTAGTAGAGTTTGGGCATTTTTGTTGAATAATAAAGTTTAATTTGTTGTTATGTTTGTACATTTTTCTTAAAATGCTAAGTTCATGTTAAAAGTTATATCACTTTTGAGTTGGGAAGCAATGATCTGCTGGAAGCTTCGGAGAGCAGCGAACCTTCCAACTGCTGCTCAGGGCTGAATTGCTCAGCTTGCCTGGCAACAAGCCCATCATCTTTTGGTCACAGCTTTTTGTTTTTGTCATCTTCTGATGGTGTGACTGGATTCCCTTGAGTGCCCTTTCCAGCCTTTGACCCACCCTCCTAACCCCCTGTCAGACGTTTCTGAATTATGGATAAGTCTGGATAGCTGTTTTATGAAATATGAATTTTCTTAAAAAGACCCCTGAAAAAACATCTACTAATCCTGATAGTAGGTCAACATTGCGTGTGATGAACACAACTATTAAAACATCCAACACCTAAGAACAATGTAGTTTGCCCCCTCACATTTAACCTCCTTAATGGATCTGCCTCTTTACTTTTTTGGGAATTACTTATTCCATAGTGAAAAATAGGGTACAAATAGTTTATTTCCCCTCTAGAATGTTAGATATAAGCTGAGCAGCAAGTGGGGAACAACAGGAAAGCGAGAGATGATAATAAACCGCCCTCTTTCCCTCTTCACACACTTCAGACAGACGGAGAGCCAGACGGAGTGTTTATCGTGTGCTTACAGTCAGTTGTAGTTTCTAAATGAAGGATTCATGTTTTCCTACCATTGGATCTCAGGGTCTGTCAGATCCGGTGCGTGTCTCTTGCAGCAGCCGCGACGGCAGCAGACTGTAAAAACACGAGTGACGCGTCGAGTGGCGTGAGGATTTCACTCCTGTTTAGACTTCGTGAAGACCAGGACCAGCTTAATTGGTGAGTTTAACTATTGGCTGTTAATTTATAGAAAAAATATGACATCTAATGTATGTGGTTCATATTTTGACGATTGGCAACCAAAACTGAATATAGCCACCTAACATTTAAGTCACTTTTTGCAGCACATGCGACTTCTCTCAAGGAAAAAGTAGCCAATGGAATTTACCATTTTTTTATTTATTTTTTTTATACTTTAAAGATAGTTAAAAGAACAACATCAATTGATTTCACCTCCAAATTTTGCATCAGAAGTCTGTGGAATCTTTCCACCACAGCACACTGGTGACAGAGAGAAATCCTCGTGGGTTTGACTCGCATCCATTCATTTGATTTGTGTGATGTTGCGTGCCATTTGTATTTCTGGCGTAACGAAATGAATAAGCCCTCTGCTTGCTGTCACAGGTTGAAATGAACTCAAGATATGCGTGACAGAGTAAATGTGCCACGCGCAGATGGAAGAAGGGGGTTTGAGTTTGTGTGCCAAGGCGAGAGAGATGTGGTGCGTAAGCGACCTGTCATGTCTCATTTCCCGTTCACTAAACTACCGCCGTTAACGGGCAGCGCCACCCCATAGCCACGTGCTGTTGAGACTGGTAGTGCGTGCCATGTTCGAGGTTGAACGCACCAAAGAGGAAAAAGGGAAAACCAGAAACATGTAATTTCAAGCTAGGCTGCACCCACAAAGTGCATGGGGCATCAGTTACTTTTATGGCTATGTATGGCTGCAGCATAAAGCTGGAAATCTGTTTGGAAAAAGCAGGCATTAGTGGTGAGTGATCCAGTTAATCACACTGATCGCCACTTACTCTTTACTCCACTGCAAGAATGTTAGAATCGACCTCAGGGTTTAGTAAACTGATGCTCCAGTTCAAACACTCCTCCTTTATTCATAAACTCCTCCTTTCTGGAGAAAAATAGGTTGTACACAAAGCTGCGTGACAAACCAATGCATCAATGTCATAATTAGTTTTTATCCTCCCTCTGCAGCCTCATTAAAGCACTGTTTGAGATGACTACTTTGTTGCTTGGAGGTATCACACCTCCCTGCAGGCAGCTTGACACGCTCCCACTCTGCTCTCAGTCTGTCTCTCTGCATTTCCTGCTCCTTCTGTCTTTCTCCTCATTCTATTCTTGCTCATCTCTTTTTTTTTTTCTTGATCATCAGCAGCATCCTCCGTAGATACTCAGTAGAACCCAGTGGGAGGGAAGCCCGCTCTGTAGGAATCCATCTCTCACCTCTAATTTTAAAATTCAGGGAAATGCTGTACTTGTGTTCATGCAGTATGCTAAAATAAGTAGTTTTCAACACTTGTTATCATTAAACAACTGCAAAAAAGTGACTTAATTCCAGATGCACACAGCGTTAGAACTACAAAGAGATTACTAAATTTATAATCCTTTCCTAAGCAAGAAAAATGATAGCTTACAAATAAATTTGTAAATGTAAGTCTATACCAGCAATGAGCATGTATTGATCTTAATCAGGTGGTGCATGAGGTACTTAAAAAGTTCCTATACTGCTTGCAGTAAAAACAAAGCTAACACAGTTCTTTTTCTTTTGATTACATACAGTGGTTGGAGTGAGTGGTGTTGCTTAAAAGTCAGGGCCATATAGTGCTGATGATTTTGACTATGGAGTCATCATTATGATATGGTTGAATAATTAACTCACCTGCACAGCTTGTCCACATAATTAATTTTCCTGAATATCAAAGGACTTTCTCTGAAAACCCAGAATGTTGATTTGCATTGATGCTGATTTTTTATCAGTTATTTATTGCACACAATGCTGTTGTGGCATAAATGACTGTAAACATAATAACTGATTAATTTAGACTAGCAAATGGAAAAAAAAGAAACATGAGCTGCTTTTTTGTTTTAACGATTTTTACCTATATATCATCAAAAATTCTCCCTAATCTACTTGCACATCTTTAAGTACTTGCCACAGTTTTTCTGTGGTTATAATCTGCTGGTCAGAGCTCTGTGGGTGTCTAACCATCTGTTGCAGGGCTCCCATTCTTCTTGCTGCTGAAGAGAGAGAGAGTTCCTCAAGCGAAAACGTTTCCTGTTAGCAAATATTATATACAATTAATTTATTAAGAGATCATTTATTAAACCGCATGTTGTTTTTCTTTTTTTTGGTGGTGGTGGTTGGGTTAAGAAAAATTATTTCTAGCTTAAAGAAAAACTTTATTCATCATTATGAATCATTGTTTACTATGTTGTTACCTAAATGCAGCTGAAACAACTTGAAATGTATAAAAGTACATTGTTGCACCCTAAAGTGCCTTATTAATGTAACTTCTGCACATCTTGCTGTATTAATAATGTCTCATTATATCATAGCAGGTGCTCTTACCTGTACATAACAGACATAGAAGTTTGTTCTCATAGATGGATTTTAATATACAGTTAATTAATACAGTAGTGTGTGGATGTTTTTTTCTTTTAGACAAGAAAAATCAAATTTTTAGTCATTATTTTACTGTTGTGGAGTAATCCTCTCCATATTCACTGTAAATTTACCCCAGCTTGTGTCCGTCTGCACCTCTCCCTCTGCTTCAGATAAGTATTTCTTTTTGTAAAGCGGGCATCCCTCGAGTGGAACCGGAGGTAGCAGTGCAGTGGCATACTCCAGATAGATTACGCTCTCACGTAAAACTGCTGTCGTTTAAAAAAAAAAAAACCTCAGCTACAAGAGATTCTCTAATGAGAAACCCTCTGCTACTCCCTGTCTGTCACTTCATTCTCTCTTTTACATTCCTTTTATGTGTCTCTGTCTCCTGTCTCTCGTCGTTCAGTGAAGAGTTTTTTTTTTTTTTTTTTTTAACTGTCAAGGCCTTTTCTGCCTGTGTGTTTGTGTGACAGCATGTATGAGATTCTGTTTGAAGTCAGCTTGTAGAGAAAAAGGCCTCGAATGAAGCAAAAAGGCCTTGAATATTCAACTCGGTAGCGTTTCTTTGGCACTACAACCTTGAGTTTTCATTTTTGTGTTGTGTCCAATTAAAGATGTCAGTTTTTTAAAACCCCTCTGACAGAGTTAATCTGCTAATGTGAGACCTTGTGTTTTGAAAATGAGCTGTCAGCATACATTCAAAATGATAGTTGAATGTTTAGATCAAACAGTGGATCACTTGGCTGTTCGGGACCAAGAGGAGAACCAATAACATTTAATTCGAGAGCAACAAAACAAACTGCCACTGGGAACAATAATGTGGATCATTTGAAATGTTTATGATTTTAGCTGAGCATCATGAATGAAGGGGAGTAAGACTATGAATGAATCCAATTTACTTGAAAATTCAAATCCCTTGGTTTGGAAATGAGGTTGAAATTGGATTAAAATACTATAGTTAAGCATTGGATCCAGTTTAAGACTCTGAGATGCAAGACTGTCTCTATTACAGTGCGAATGAGTTTCCTCCACCCACTCATGTTTGACCCTTACTCTCAAAACCAAATCCCTTTTCTCTAACCAGCCAGAGATGAAGCCTGCTAAACATTCCCACATTGTGCTTCTTTCCCCCTTAGCAGACAAGACATATTAAAGTACAGCCCCTCAGGAAAAATGTTGGGAGTGGGTCTACATGCTCCAAGTCACAACCTGGGGCCATCTTGGCTGGCTGTTTGTCTGGAGACATTGTAATAATTTTATGGGACTGAACAGGCTCAGCAGGAGAGCACATTGGCCGTGGTACCGTTTTGAGCTACCAGACAGAATGGCTTGGTGGTTAGAGAGGATTGGAGGACTAATAAAGTAACATAATATCATGGAAGATGGTCACCTCCACTGAGGCACTGGGGTCTATCCAGGAAAAGTTGGACTGACTACCTTGGTTGGGGATAAGTTGTTGGCATATGTGTAGGTATAGTATGGAGAATAGGAGAGTTTAGCCTAAATGTTAACTGAGAATGGAGCCACTGCCTCAAGAAGAACTAATTGAGGAGGTTCAGACAGGCGTCAATGATGGCTCTCAAGCAAGGTGTTTGGGGAATTTTGAACTGGCTGGTGACCATTGCCCAGGCCTAGGGCACGCTAAAGAGATCATGACTCTCATCTGTCTTAGAGATGGCTCAAAGTCAAACTTCTGCTTCTGCAGTCTGAGTCAGGATAAATGGTAGAAAAGAAATGGATAGATAGGAAGGATTGGAGAAAGCAGTCTGGGTAAAGGATTAAAGAAGCAAAACTGATAGAAAGTTGAAAGCCTGAAAGTGAATGGAATGAGAGAATGTAGAGGTCAGCATCAACTGATGATGATGCATGAGGGATGGTTTTAAAGTCTTATAATCGGGTGGACATAGAAGAGTTTACAGTGAGACTAATCAAGGCCATTGTACCAATAGAATGGAGGGAGTGGTCCTCACCAAAGATGGTGGACAGAAGAGGTAAAGAATAGGGTAGATAAAGACGTGGAGCAGTTTTTAAAATCCCGAAGAAGACAAGCTGAAGAGCTAATAGAAAAATTTAAGAGGAGAAAGATGGGTCATGAGAAAAGAGGGGGACATGAGAGGAGAAGAGAGACAGATAAGATACAGTGTCTCATTTTCCTTTTACCAGTGTCATCCCTCCATCTCTCCTCATTTGTTCTTTTTATGAAAGAGTATGTTGTATTGTGTGACTTGTTTTCACTTTGCAAATTTTAATTGACTTGAGTTTATTGTCTCAAGACAGATGAGCTACAAAAGTGTAAAAAGATGCTGCATTTCCAGAACTTCTTAATCTTTCAGAATGCATGCACCATGCATTCAGAACTCTTAGTCACCAAACACACATCTCTCACACTGACACACACGCACACACAAGGCATAATGTAGTCTGTTAGGATCATTAGCCGAGTTAATGTCCGTGCACTTGGCCCAATGGGAGTTACGATGTCATTCTCCATGCTCCCCAAACAGATACAGATATACAGATATAGACCTGCCCCTGGGGAAGACACACACACAAATACACACTCACACATACATGCAGATGTGCACCTCACTGTATGGCTCTCACAAGCCGTGTAAGATGGAAATATTAAGCGTGTCTTTGGTGATGGTTTGAGGGTACCGTTGCTGTCACATCAGATTAGCTTGATGAATTTTGGCCACACCTCTTTCCCTTTTGTCATTTACCCCTCTCTCTGTCCTCTCTTTTTGTCATTCCTCTACCTCATCACCTCACTTCTTTTGTTTTCAATCTTTATAAATCATGCAAGCAATATCTTTGGCTTTAAATTGCCTGTTGAATTTAAGAAGAGGGGGATTTCAAACAGAAGCTCTATCCAAATTGTTTTTCCAATCACCTATTCTCAGGGGTATTTACTGGTCCTTACAAAATATTATATAAAAAAGAATATAATAACACAGATTCCTTTGTGCTTCAAGGCAAGCCTAGGATCAGCATATAAATTGGTTGGCAGTAAAACATGGCCAACAGTTTGGCTCTCCACTTTCTGTCTATCTAGTCTCATGTTGCTCTGCTTGACAGGGCAGGAAATCGGTCTCATTTCTGCTCTAATTCGTTCTGATCAAACATGTCGCTCTCAATCAGCCCCATTTGATTAGGAGGTGTCCGTATCACAGCCCACCAAGCAGGTAATGGCTGACATGCTCATATTTCAGTGTTATTGCGGTCTGTGTGTGTTCCTGTGTGTGTGTGTACGTGTGTGTGTGTGGTATTTAAACATCTGAGTTAGATTCACACATTTTACCCTTGAAGCTAAAGGTAGCACATGAAGACTTATCATTTAGGTGTGTGTGTAACAATCACACTTTGTAGAAAGTGCAAGTTCATTACTTATATTTAGAAACCATATGAATTAAATTTTTCTCACCCTCCCACCCTCTTTTTTATCTCATATATCCTCTCCTCTCCTCTCCTGTCCTCTCCTCTCAGAGAAATGGGGTGTAGGCTCCCAAAGTTGAGGAAAACAGAAGAGAAGCATAGCCCTGGCAATATCTACTCCACCCTCCGACGGCCTCAGGTGGAGACTAAAGTTGGAGTGGCCTACACCTACCACTTCCTGGATTTTCTACTGGGGAAAGAAGGTATGAAGCACAGCCCAGTCAGTGTCTTGGCAATCATCTCACTTTGACAGAAATAATTTTTCTCTTGTGAGTACCCCCCCCCCCCCCCCCCCCCCCCCCTGTTTTTTTTTTCTTGAGAGCTTGGCCTGTAAAACCTTAGTGAGACATCATGTGCCTCAACCCAACTTGACTCCCACACATGCATACTTGAAATAGTCATGTGTTACTCTTTTCTCATGTATCATCTCTCTACGAAAGAGGTACAAAAATAAAGTTGATACTTAGACTTCCCATCAACACAATATCTTGTTTGTTTTTTTTTTTTCTTTAAAGAAAATAATCCCTTCATGAATTAAAGTGCATTCTGTGTAAGTGTGTGCTTTAGTCTCTTTTAATATGTGCAGAACAATGAATATGCAAATTAGTCCCACCTATATCTCCACTGCTCCCCTGCCTTCAGCTGCTCATCCTCAGTCCCACTCAAATGCACTTGGCCTTCTTGCCTTCAGTATATCAGTACACAGTTCATGTGTTTTCATTGTTAGATGTTAGATAAACCTTTTATCTTAATGGCATCCATGACAGTTCCCAACTTGAAAAGATTGATCTTTTCAGGTTTGTTATATATGAAAATCCTGACTCTTTGAATCTGTGGTTTTTGAGTGTGGAACTAGCATGCTGTGGTTCTGGGGTATTATTAACTGCTTATTTTTCTGATGATTCCTTTTAGTTTTTTTTTCTTTTAGAAAAACATCATATGCATGCATTTAGAATTTTAACTTCATCTTACATAGTTTTAAATTTTTTTGTCAGTTGGTTGAAATATTGATGTTGTTAGATAAGCATTTCAAAAATGTCATCGTCTTAATGATGCTCGATGTCATGGGGAAAGAAGTGGGGTACATACTGGACAGCTTGCCCATCCCACACTCAGAAATAGACAACCATACACGCTCACACTCATACCTACATAACGACCAGTGCTGAATGACCAGTAAACATACGGTATGTGGTTGGTCTATGAGAAGAAATGGAGCACCAGTGCTAACCACTATTTCAACTTGCTGCAATGTAAAAATATTAAGGCTGCTGAAAGTCATATTTTTGAGAACAGATTGTGCATTATAAAATGTTAAATTATAATTATGAAATTAAAGAAAATTATTACTTAGGTTTATAATCACATCAGCTTGTTGTTTTAGTGATAAAGACCTTGTTTAGACTGTTTTGATTTGGTGTCTCAAGTGGCTCTGTGGTGTCTGTAAAGCACTAAACAGGTACTATAATTAGCTAAATAGTCACATATTTACCTAAACAGACAGTAAATGAGATTAAAGGAGGGTTTCAGCTGAATAAACCTTATAAAACTGTAATATGTTTGCAAACCTATTAGATCTTTATAGCCTATTGAAACTAAAGGTTCATTACAAAAAAGAACAAAAAAGGTATCATTTAGTTCATGAAAGCTTTCTTGTTCCAGCCATCAAACAATGATGTGCTTCATATTTGCTTTTCAAATGATGAAATGGAGATAATTAATGACTGAATGGTTAATGGAGGAGGAATTTCAGACACAGCCCAAATGAAAAGATGTAATCTTGGCTTTGACACGTAGCTGGCGAGCTTCCTTCAGATCTGTTTTATTTTTGTCCCAGGTCCAGTCTGGAGGAGGCTCCAAGGGATGCATCTTCAGTTTTGGTCATTCCAAAAAAATTCTGGGAAAATCATTTCACTTAAAACCTTTTTCGGATTCCATGTGTGCTTGCTTACTTAAGTTTTCAGTTTAACCCTGCTTTACCTTGTCATCTGTATTGTTTTCTCCTCGCTTGCTTTTCCCACTTCAGCTAGTCAACTGAAATGTTTAGGTCAGCAACTCTGCAGAACTGGGTGTTTTTCATACTGTAAGTTTCTTCAGGGTAGAAAGTAGCTTAAAAGCTGAAGTTGTGTCTGTATGCAGCTCTTGTTGCAAAAAGTTCAAAGACTTATTTCATTTTCAGATTCAGCTATATTGTGCACTCTGTGGTAATGCCCTCCAACTCCCCCCTCCTGCTGCTCCCTCGCACAGAGGCAATGACAGTAATGACAACTAAAGCTAATGTGCATTTGTAAGGTTCTGTCTTTGGGACTGGGTGTGTATTATTGTTTGTATTTCTGAATAATTGTGAAAAATTGCGTGAAAACGTGGGCATGTGCATGTAGGCTGACTGCGTCTCAAATGTTTGATAAGAATCCTCTAGAGTCGTCTGATTCTAAAAATACTAATTCTGCCATTGTGCTATGTCTGTGAAGAGATAGAAGGGAGGTATGAAGGGGGTGGTGTAAGCAAGAAGGAGAAACAGAATGTGTTAATGTGCTGAAAGAGTTATTTTTCTTAATTTATCACCTGCTTTCTTAATCAATCAGTCAGTCAAAGTTATATTTGAATAGCACTGTTCATACAAATAAATGCAACACAAAGTAATTAAAATGCACACACTCATACATACACATTTAAGAGCAATGGGATTATGGTAAGCGCTAACTTACTCTCAGCACTTTGCAGTAAGGCAACACTGGAGACTTGATAAAAAATAAAAGGAGTGCAATTAACATTAATAAGGAATATCATGTTACGAACATATACATTAAAATAAAAAATAAAATAGGACAGTAAAATAAAAATTATATATATATATATATACAATTTTGTAAAACCTACTGATAAGGTTTAGTAATGTAATAAAAAAACTGCCTCATCATTTTTTTTAGTTCTAGATTTAAAGTTTGATAAAATGCCTCTATTTGAAAACCTGAGTGTTCTGTTAGTTAAACACAAACTAGATAAATAATTAGGACTAAGACCATTAAGCTTTCAAAAAAACAGTAAAAGGATCTTAAAATCAGTCCTGTTATCCTGGTTGAGCTGTAAAAAATTTCTGCCATCCATGACTTAATGTCTAAAATACAATTAAAAAAAAAAAAAAATTACAATTGGTCTTGTGTCATTGGTCCTGAGACAGAAATATATTACTGTGGCAATATTGCCATAGCAATATTTATTACTGAATATGTCTGCAAGCCAACACTGTGCACTCCGTCACCTGACATGAAGCAGGTGCAAGTTTCCAATGGCGTTTCAAACCCAAAACTGTAACAGACAGCTGGCACATCGTCACAGCCAAGTGGCAACGGTCCGGTTGCCAAAAGACTTCACTGTCAGCCAGCCCTGTTATGTCTGGCAAAACGGGTTAGGATGTAGCAGGAGAGATTTCTGGCAATCCAGAAAGGTGGTGATGACCAAAACAGGCAATAGACATGATGGTGGCTTGTTTTTCTCTTTGCTAAAGGCGGTAGCAGACAAATGGTCTGAACACATGTGCAGCAGCACATATGTATAGATACAGAGACCTCACACACCGTGTTCATACAAGTGGCCATGGTGGCTAAGTCATGCTCACACAAAACACTGTTTTTAGTACTTATTTAACAAAGTTAGTTTTATCTTTAGCAGGAAGGCAGGTCATTTATATGGTAAACCCAATGACGCCACCTGAGCTGCTTAAGATTGGTAGACTATTTTAGGATAAATGCAGCTACTATGAATTGATTGTGTGTCTGCGTGTGTGTGATTGCAAGTGGGTGTTTGCTTCTTTCCGTGTGTGATAGCAAGACCAAGAGAAGTAAAGGATTCCTGGAGGATTATCTGATTGTTTGTGGAGATTGAGAGACCTCATTCCCAGCAAAGGGATTTATTTGTGTGTGTGTGTGTGTGTGTGTGTGTGTGTGTGTGTGTGTGTGTGTGTGTGTGTGTGTGTGTGTGTGTGTGTGTGTTTGTAAGAGACAGATAGTGAATCTGTATGTCAGTCCATGACATTGAGGAAACCCACGGTCAAATCCGTGCTTTAATTCAATTTGACTTTCATTAATGATATTATTTCCCTGCCAGCGTGACTTGATGACTCCCACACGATAATGAAAAACAAATATCTTTGCAGGAGCCTCTGTGAAATATTTGAGACAAGATGGCTTTTTATTAAACTAAGTTTTGTTCCCAGAAAGAGGAGTTTTGTGTTTAGGATGAAGAGAAGCACAGTGTATTTCCCAAACTGACCTTTGACCAGTGAGTGATTAAACTGAGCGGAAACAATGCGGCCGATGATATAGCGTTAGTCTTTGTTTTATGAGCTCTAACTCCAATAGTGCTTCAGCTGAAATTATTTCTGTGTGACTAAACCTCGTTTTTTCACATTGGGTCACAGCGACCCTGTGGTGAATCCAGGGAGGATGAAGAGAAACACGTTCAATGTTTCAGGCATTTACCCCAAAGTTCAAACTCAATTTCTCTGATTTGTCGTGGCCGGTTTCATCGTATGATCTGTAACTAACATCTTGTTCTCCTCAACTGTCTTTTTACTCTTTGCTGTACCTTTACTGTGGTCATCCTGGGGTGCAAGTCACAATAACACTTGACAACTTATTTCATTTCAGAAAACACTCTTCGCCAAAGACAAACACGGTGGCCTTTCACAAAACTGCAAAACCAAAACTTCTGAAAAGTTGCAGTTTTGTAAAATACTGTTTTCAGTTATGTGAAATGTTTTCTGAATCTTTTGTCATTTTTGTTATGTTTTTAAAAAAACTTGTTTTGCACTTTGGAACCACCATACTACTACTTCACAGATCCTCCACCTTGCAGCATGATCATCATTATCTCAGTTGTAACACAGTGTTACTGTGACATGTCAACAAGAATGTTGAATATGAAATCCAACTGCCAGGTGTGACATCTTACCATGGCCTCCTGTGTGTCGAGGGTGTGCTCTGATAATGAGAAGAAGAAACGGGAAGATTGGAAAGCATGAACAAGGAAGAAATAAAAAGGGAGAGAAAAACATCTAAATAAATGGGAAGCAGAATAAAATCAGGAAGGTGTGACGGAACAGAGCTTATAAGAAAGAACTGCAAAGTTACTGTAAACTAGCTCATGGTGCGAAATGCGAACAAGCCTCTTGAAAACGAGCAGAGAAAGAGGTGTGAGGATGAGCGAGTGGGAGTCAGGGCTTCGGATGTGTGAGGAAGAAAGTTAGATGTGATGCAGTGTGACTAACACTGGTCTCCGGAGCAGTGAGAAGCTGAATTCTGCTGATGACTGTCTGCTGCCCAGCAGAGACGGAGACCCACTCAGCTCATTAAAACGTCTGTCGAATGCTCAGTCTGTGTGTTTTGATGTGTCTGGTTGCAAACCTTTTTAATGCCTGCAGGCTACTTTATTTAAGCCAGAGGTGTATGCATACAAATTCTTGCAGTATTTGTGTGAGTATGAGATCTACACATCGTTATGGTAGATGTAACTTGCTGTAGGACTGTGTGTGTGTGATGTATTTTCTCTCAGAGCAGGCACTGCAGAGATCCATCAGGTTGCTACATCTGCATTTCTTCACGCCTTTTTCAGGGCAAGCTCAGCACAACAACATGTTTAAGAAAAAAATTTGATCTGACATAGATCAAGTGATATCTGTGGATGATTTTTATTTTTTTTCTTGCAGCTTCAGTCTTATTTGCAAAAAGCCTTGAGAAAATGCCTGCAATGACGGCAGAGTGTTGTTATGTGTCAAAAGTGAGCCAGGCTGGAATTCACAGCCTCACAAGTACATCAGTACTGTTTGTGCCTTAAGCATCTCACTGTGTTCTCACCACAGCAAACCTTTCTTCTCTTGCTTCTTCTTGGCAGCCATTTTTGTGAACCCAGCGCTCTTTCTGAGACATGTCTTATAAAGTGGGCACACTGGGGAGATCAGATACTGACCAACAACTGTCATAACTTGCAGCTACATTCCAGTAACAGCAAGGAGCTCCTGGTTCCAGGAAGTTGATTATTTTATAGTCAGTGTTTTGGCACATTTCCTCACGTAAAACCTCTGCAAGTCATTAGAAGGCAATTTGAATAAACGTGAACCTCCAGCAAGCACAGGGATAAGCCTTAAGGGTGACTGTAAGTAGTAATCCCCATGCATCACCTAGCAGGCTTAGTCGAAACTCTTGCTTTCTCATGCACACACACTCAGACAACACAGGCAAAAAGATGGCTCATATACACTCGCTGAGATACCTTGCTGCACATGCACTGCAAAATGCCTTACAGTCACACATAGAAACTCAATGATTTGTACAGTACAAGGAATTAATAAGCCCTTTGAAGCAGCTACAGAAGGAGGATGACTCTCACGCTCCTCAAACATCTTGTGTAAGCCAGGGTCAAAAAGTAAGGCGTCACTCTCAACACACAGCGGCTGCGATGTGTTCAAAGCTGCCGATTGAGACAGAAATAGCAGAGAGAGGATCAACAGCTGAACAGCCGCTCAGTCACTTTTCGTGTCCGTCAAACAATATACCCTTGGATTTGTCTTCATCTTTCCAGCGCTTATGCACGAATGTGTGGAAGCAAGCGTTCCCAGTCATGTGTCCCCCCCCCTTCTTGCTTTAAACCCTGAACCAGAAGCACAAAACCACATCATCACATACCTTCAACTTCCCTAAACACAGACTCTTTACACCTCCCTACCCTCCCCAGCTGGCACTATAAAACTCCAGCCAGCTTTTTTGCCATGAGCTGTTCCCATGTTCCCATTCTGGGGTGGAATTGCAGCCTCCCTTTTAAATCCCACAGTGGCAGACAATATAAATGAAGTTACATCCCAGCCTAAAGCACTGCATGCCTGTGTCTTGTCAGTGGATGAGTGCCAGCCGAGCACATCTAATAACAGCTAATGGCTGTTTACGATGACAGGATTGTTGTTACCACCCCCCCCCCCCACACACACACCCTTTTCTGCACCCAACTCTTGTCTCCAGTTATTGTTATTATTATTATCACTCTGCTACTTTTGATATGTCTCAACAGACACACGTTTAAGTGTTTACTTGATGAAAGACTCTCCTGATACCAAGCAGTTTTGCCAAAATGATGCTTCATTGACCCCCCCCCCCCCTCGTTTAACTCAAAAGGGAGCCAGGAAAGTGTGTGTGCATGTCCTTGTATCCTAATGCACTTGCCATCTTCTCATGTGTTTGTGTGTATAAGTGAACATGCCAGATGATGGAGAACAAATTGAAAATGAGATGGCTTGCACATTTCTGTTTTTTTTTTACCCCCATATGCATGAATGTGTGTCCATGTGTTTTGTGTGCATGTGTGTGTGTGTGTGTGTAGTTAATTTATTCAGGTTATTTTCTCTTTCCAGACCCATGCAAATAAGATTGAATGGGAAAGGATGACAGGCATTCAGGCACAAACAGACAGCCTCATCTCCCCTTCTGCTAACTGCCTTGCTGGTTCTGTCTCCCCCTTTTCACTTCTTGTCTCATTTTTTCATCCTGGCACACACCTGGCTTCACACAGAGACGCACAGCCACATATGCTTTTTGGCCTGTAGCGAGACAAAAAGCCTTGCCACAGTACAATGCAGTGACCTCAAGAGGGTCACTCTCACCCACATTGCGTTCTCCCTTGGTGGATTTACTGTGGCAGTTTGCTGCCATACGATAAGCTCTGCTAACCATTTCCACTGAAGTGAACAGGTTTTCTTTCTATTGTGTTTGGTAATAAGGGAACCGGCTTTGTGCCTGTGATTGCTGCTAATACTGCACAGCCAAACAAGCATTGTGATAGCATGGTCTCCCTTTTGATGTATGTGTGTGAGTATGTTGTGTTTCCGTGTCTTGGTGTTAATATGGGTGGATATTTGGATGATTCTAGCCAGCTTCATTTCATGCACAGCAGTGTGTGCGTCTGCACACTAGCAAAGATCTGCAAGTGTGTGTTTTCTAAAAGCCAGACTGTACTGGTGATAGTGAGCACAGAGGCTAATAGTTCTGGTGTAATTAGTTTCAGATTTAGCGTGAAGACGCCATGTGTTGTTGTTCAGTGGGAATTATGATGATATGAGCTCCATCTTTGTTCATTTGTGCCCTCTGTCCCCTTTCATCATTCCCTTTCTTTTTCCCCCTCCTCCAACTCTTTGTTCCTGCTTTTTTCCATTCCCCCTCCTTGTTTTTATTAGCTCCCCCATCCTTGTTATGACCACATTTCCCATTAACCCCTTTTGTCTAACCTTGTTTTTCTCCCCTCTCCAGAGGTGCCGGTGTCATCGGTGCTTTGTCTGTCATCAGTGAGAGAACTGCCAGTTCAGGTCAGGGAGCTCTATGCACAGGGTTTTGTCCTGGTTGCCGTCCACCCCTTTGTTCACCCTTGCGGCCCTCGTCATGCCCACATCCAGCGGCAACTCCACCGGGCCGTGTTGGTTCGAGAGACACAAAGGTACACATATTAAACACAGCCTTGTCCTCAACATCAGCACTTTCTAAAATGAAGGAAGTAATTTGACTGTGAAAATGTTTTTTTTTTTTAATGGCTGATTAAGATAAATTAGATGATAAATTTGCAGCCAGATTTAGCACAAACAATCCTGCTTGTGGGACTTCACTGTTTAGACAGAGAGTCCTGTGGGGACTCTTTGACTCCTCACCTCTTTTTTTTAGTGTAAAATGAATTATTTATGAGTCAACCAGTAAAATGGCTAGTTTATCTCTCTATTGCAATTATTTCACTCTTAACTCTGCCTCACATAATATACTGTACATACACTGTGTTGTGTTACTGTTTTACATTTGCGACCATATTAGCAGAACATTGTTTTCATATTTTACCACTCCGACTTCTGGCATTCAGTAAAAGTTTATTCATCATTGGACACTCAGTGAATGGAGAAGAGAAAATGTTGCATTATTAAAGTTGGTTAAGCCGGTTAAAGAGCTTACAGTCATTAGTAAGTTTAAGGGGAACTGGACTACCTGAGAACGTGTGCTTTTAATGCAGTCTGGAAAAGTCAAACAGCAAAATGTGGTTATGTTTGGTCACTTGCTAAGATCCAGAAATAGTGTTGTCTCAGAGTCTGAAAACCTCTGGTGTGAAACATTTTAGTAAAAATAGAGGGTCGGGGTAAAACATGTCTGTGACGCTGCTTTAAGTAATATTTTCTGATATTCTTCAGCAAGGGTAAAAAATTATGAGGCAGTGCATAAGAGACAAATGAAGATGCTCTTTTAGTTTTTTTTGTTTGCTTGTTGTTTTTTTTAATCTTACCTTAGTCCTATCGTATGCCTTTCTCTAATTTTTTTCCTATAGGTTGTTGCTGTTAAACATTTTTTTTTCTTTGTCTGCCCAGCAACCTAAAGTCTCTGTATGTTAAACTTATGTTAACACATCTTCTTTTATTTGTCATTAAGATAATAAAAATGTAAAAAGTAGCTCATGCTACTCTGATCACTTCTATATTTGTTACCTACGCCAAGGCGGAGGTCATGTATTTGGTGGCTTTGGTTTGTCTCTCTGTTTGCAACTTAACTCAAAAAGTTATTTTGATTTTGATTAAATTTTCAGGAAATCTCAGAAAGTGATTAGATTTTGGGGGTAATCTGGATTACCCCCAAAACTCAAAAATAATGCCCACAATTACTGGCAAAAAAATGTAAAAAGGCTTAGTAGAGGTCCACGCACTCTGAGTGCTTCTGGTTGAAAAAGTAATTATCCGACATTTATAAAACTTAAGTTATCCACATGTTCCTCAACATTTCTAAAATATTTTACTAGAATCATAATTCTAATAAAGTGACAGTCTCATATAGAAAAGCTTCAAAGTTCAAAGTTTTTGTTCCATGACACACTGTTTGTGTAGCTTTCTATTTGTCACGTTGCAATCAAAGGAAACACTTTGCTTACTTGTCAGTTTTGGACTTTTTCTCTTCTTTTCATGTGAATTTAAATGATTGTGTATCCACACAAACATAATCCCACACAAGTACATGCAAGCAGGTGCCAGGCTGCTCCTTTGATGCCCCTCCTTCTAAGTGGTCCTGCTGCTTCTTGGCACCTGTCACCGTGGAGACGCCTGATTGCATCATCAGTGCTCGCCAGAGGGGAACAGCACGCTGAAAGAGAGAAACCATCTCTCCATCCTTTCATCTGCTTTCTTCTGTGGTGACCGCCCCACACCCCTTTTCCTTTTCTTTTGTCCTCATCACCCTCCTTTGTCCCTTTACTCTGCCTTTTATCTCTCCATCAACACCATCCCCTTTCATCAAAAACCATAAAAATGAGGGAAAAAAATATGACAGATCTACTGTTTCAAATCTAGCTGAGAATGTCACTCAAGCCTCAGAGCACAAGATATTACGCCAGCCTTCCCACTGACCTCAATCCAAATCTGAAGAGCCGTATCTGAATGCGCCTTTTATGATGGTGTCTTGCAGTGGGATAAAAAGGAAATTTAGTCCCTTTTCCTGTCTAATAAGTCTTTTGTGGTTGTGGTAAATGTGTGTTCTCTTAAATGGAAAATTCACACTCCATCAAATATGCTATGAGGTTTCAGATATGATCATTCTGGGTCAACAAGTGCTCAAGAACATGAGCATGTCTGCCAGAATCTTTAGAGCCAAGGTTTTTTATGTAATATTATTGGGTGATGTGCTGTAACTACTGTTAAAAAACATGTCCAAGGTAATATTAAAACAGTGCTGGCCCATTTGACATGTTCTTCCTCATAGGATCATAACTGACTGCTCATATGACTATGCTGAGCATTTGTGTCGATTTCCTTTTTTAATTTTTTTTTTTACCTCACAGTTCAGAAAAAAGCCAACAGAGATGGGCCAGGAATCGTCTGGAGACAGATGTCTGTGTGGCAGGTCAACAGACTGCAGACCCAGAAGTGATCCAGAGCTATGTGAAGAAGGTAAGTTCAGAGCTTAGCTTAGTCACACCAAAAAAAATGAATAAATAAAAAAAATAAATAGATTTGGTTTCTCATTATCTGTTCAGTTTCCACAGATTTCTCTTAAAACATTGGTTTCTTAAGTCTGGGATAAAAACAGTAATCTTTGTTGTGTTTTACAAATCTGTTCAGCATCCTAGAAATGACATCTAGTGGGATGTAATCACAGATTTGCAAAGATTAGAATTTGCTTGAATCCAATCTTAGTGTTGATATGCCAATGTAAACCAAAGAGCTGCAACTTGCTCAGATTAGTTTGAGGAATGGCCTTCTAGTTGGAGCATGTGGTGCCTTTTGGACTGACTGGATCTAAATGACTCTCATTTAATTAAATTAAGACAGGAAAATAATAGGAACATTTGTTTTAGATCTAGAAAAAAATAATTGAAATCCTATTTTCTCTTTACATAAGTTATTGCTGTAGAATTAAATTTTTTTCTCATCATTGTCCCTATGCTTGTTGTATTGTGGGTTTCTGCGTGTTTCAGTTCTGCTGTGACGGAGTAGCAAACATTACCGTGTTGAAAAAGCTACAGGCAATAACCGTAATTGTCCTTCTGTGCCATATGGTAAACCTTGCCTCTGGTACAAACACAGATAGCTTCTCCAGTTCAAATGGAACTGATTTCATTAGTGTAATAAAGGATTTGAACTATTTATGATGATGGGAGTTGGCAAGAACCAAGACACCAGCATGATGGATTCCCACGAGTTGCATATCCTGTGACACTGCACTGCAACTGGGAAACCAAAGGGGTGAAATATAGGAAATGGAATCTTAGAGTACAACTTCTTTTCCAAAACAGTTGACTGCAATATGCAATTAAAAACAGAATGCATTGATTTGTAAATATTATAAACCAATTTTTTTTTTACAATAAAATATAGAAAGTATATCAATGTTGATAGGTGCTCTTCTTTTAGCAACACTTCATAAATGTCTTGGAGCAGAAGAGACTAGCTGCTGGACCTTTCAAGAAAGAAGTGTTGCCTCATTCTTGTCTGATACAGGATTTTAGCTGCTCAGTGATCCTGGGTTTTCTCTCATATTTAGCATTTCACGAGGGGCTAAGATATTTCAAATGATGAAAGATCTGGACTAAAAGCACCCAGACTCTTCTAATATGAAGCCATGCAGTTGCAGTATAGTGTTTATTATTGCATGAATTTTGCAAGGTTTTACCTAAACAAGATGGTGTCTGAATGGGAGCATATATGGCTCTAAAACCCATATGTAAAATTAACATTTTGATAAGTCTGATCACAGAACAGTTTTCCATTTTTAGTCCATTTTAAATGAGCTTTGGCCCAGAGAAGATGATGGTGTTTCTGGATCATGCCACATGTGGACTCTTCTATGCATAACAGAGCTTTAACCTGCAATTGTGGATTGAATGGTGAACTGTGTTCCCAGACAGCGATATCTGGAATTGTTTCTGAGCTCATTCACTGATTATCTTGAGACAATCATGCATGTTGCAGTATCCAGTCCATTCAATAATTTTTTCTTTAGTTGTTTTTTTTATTTTTTATTTTTACTGTTTCTCATGTATACAGATGTGTTTTAAGACCTCTGAATTATTCATTGAATTAATTGATTTATACTGTAGAAGATGGCATATTCATATTACTTTACATTGTCAAACACTGAGAAATTGGCCCACAATTAGTAGACGCCATCTTGTACAGACTGGTGAACCTCTGCCCGTCTTTACTTCCGAGTGACTCTACCTTTTTCAATGTTTTTTTTATATACAATCATTTCTCTGACCAGTAGGCAATGGATCATATGAGCTGCAATATTCAGCTGTTTCTTGTACTTCTCCAGTCTTTTGTTGTCCCCATCCCTCTTTTTTGAAGACAGGCTGCTTCTATGAAATAAAAGAAAGTCTCATTTTCAACATTTAAAATTTTCCATGTTCAGTTGTGAATAAAATATTGGCAAATCAATTAGCAAACCAATGCATTCTACTTTAATATGCATTTTTTTTTTACTTTTTGGGAATTGGGGTTGTAACTGCAGTAAACCATAGTAAGAAGTTCACTCCAGCATTCCCTGTCAATCACAGCACCATCGATGGCATTTATCTGCTGTTAAACTCGCTTTCAGTGTCTCCGCTCATGAATTCGCCGACAGTCCAACATCGGGAAATGAAAATGTGCTCTATTGAATAGATTTGCATCTGAACACCCAGAGAGCACAAAGGAAAACCTGATTGGATGGAAATGCACATCACTGAGCATAATGTGATAGGCTCCGGCAGCGTGACATGAATAACCAATCAGATCACAAGCTGCCAGAGAAAGTTCGAGATAAGAGCCCAGGATCAGCAGACAGGGTGACAGGATGGTGTGTGTGTGGGTTTGTGTTCAGTTTTGAAATTCTATACTATTTTTTTTTTTTTTTTCAGTACTCACCCATCTACATGGTGATAAGATAAAACTGTGTGAGATGTGTGTGTGTGTGTGTGTTAGTTGTGTATGTTGGTATTAAAAGCACTACTTGAAAACTGCGATGTGTTTGAATGGATGAGTGAAGTGTCAAAAAAGAGTGGCTAAGAGGGGGAAGATGTGTCTCATTATTGTTTGGGTGGTAGCTTGCAATCTGATTTCTCTCCCGTCGAGCCTGTCTAAGACTGTCAGCCTAAATATCAGCTGACAATTAGCCACCAGCGCTCCATGGGAGGGAGCAACATATGCAAACACACACATACACACCCATGCATCATCACACATGGATGTGTTGAGATAATGAGGTCCCTTTGTCATTTGAATATTTGATCTTTGCAGATGATTAGGTAGGTTGTTATTTTGCAGAATACCCACCCTGCGTCTGTCAGCCTTTGTTTGTGTGTAAATTAGGCTTTGTTTGTCTAACTACAGTTAAAGAGACTGAGCAAATATATTTGTGGTGCAATAACAGACATGCTTATGTTTGTTGTTGAGATTTATTCTAATAGAGTTTAAAGGTGCGGGTAGATGATAACATTATGTGTGTGTGTTTTACAGATCCAGGATGTAGCAGAACAAGGGGTGATGTTTGTGGGCTTTCTCCAACAGCCAGGTGGAGGACCATATTTCTTGGGGCACTGGGACACTGAAGAGCTGTCATCCTTGCATTCAAGCCCTTCGCCCATATATCGACACCCTTTCAGTACCAACACTAGCCCAACGGATCCGGCAGAACCACATTGTAAAGGCGTAGCAGCTGATCGTTGCAACTGTGAATCTCAAGATTTCGATGATGGTGATGTGGAATGTAGGAAACAGGACCACAGTACTTCGGTTCTCAGAAAACTAGACTTCAGCCCTCCTAAACGTATTCCAAGTTTAGCGTGCTACCCAGAAAATTCAAATGACCCAATCAAAAGCTCACAGACTGGTCTCAAAGAATCAACAGATGAACCTCAGAGTCACACTGAACCTGATGCAGACACAGTTGAAAACACATCAGATGCACAGGGGAATCGGTTCAGTCCGAGCCTCTCAGGAACAGAATGTACTATAAAGCTTGTGGAGCGTAAACTTCCAGAAGTGAAACACTTAACTGGATTCACAGAGAAGCATTTGAACCTTTCCAATGAGAGAGAAAGAAGAGATTCAAGCACAGACAGCTGGCTCAGCTCTCCAGAGCTGGATCGCCACTATGACAGAAAATTTGATTCTACTCGTGCAGATGGGCAGAGCAGAGTGAAAACTCATAACAACAACCATATCAAGCTAAAGAGTTCACAGAAAGACAAGGGTGCTACATCACCACCGGCACAGGCTAGTAAGTAATCAAGGCCCTGTTTTATTTTCTGCCAGAGCTTTCGTTCCTCTTTGAAATGTTCATGTATCTTTGTGTGTCTGTAGGGATGCAGCTGTTTGCACTGTATAACCACACAGAAGAGATGAACACCTCTCTGAGATTCTACTCTCTCAGGGTGCCACTTCAAGTGCAAAAGGAGGCAGGGCTAATCACAGAAGTCGATGCAAACTGGCTCGACCACATGACTCAGCATTTTACCAGCGGAGCGCGCCTCGTTGATGGGTTTTTCCACCTCACAGATGATAATGGTTTGTTCTGAGGATGTAACAGTGTAGTAAAGCTTCTCTAAAATCTTACATTTCCCTCAACCATAATACATGGCAGGAGCAACTAGTGTACTTAAATCCTTTGATCTCTTGCACCCGAAAGTGGCGCAGAGCAGACAACAGTCAACATTTCATTGTGATGAAATAATCAGCATTATCCAGTTCACCCATCAGAAGATTTAATGTTGTAGCTGACTGGTGTTTATTGATTATTGTAGCCTCAAAGCTTTAGATATTTCTTACGTCATAGCTTTAACCTGAGAATTTTCACTGGTTGAGCAGCACTGGGGTTTGACAGGATGAGAAAAGCTTCTGAAATTCTGCAGATCCCTGCTTCACTGCTGCGTAATGGATGATATGCATGGTGTCATGAGCTAAAGTCCACAGCTTATACCGTAAGTCACTGCTCAGCCACCCGTGGAATAAGCAGGCTTAATCCAAACAGAACTTGGACCAGCAGTGAGAGAATAGGGATTAGCTTTTAGCTCCTGCTTGATTCACATATATCTTCCTGTGTTTGTCTGACTCTATCTCAAATTTGTCGGGCTTCTCTCCAGACAACGGACTTTCATCTGTGGATAGTGTGTTCATCTTCCAAAGCTCTGCAGAAGAGATCATAAACACGTCCTATGATGCCATCGTGGTTGAGCAGTGGACTGTAGTTGATGTAAGTTTTACAAAAATACTGGAAAGGTTGTAGACTTGAGTTTTCCTACTTGCATGTATCAGTGTTGCATTCAAGTATCTCCTCTTTCTAGGGTGTTGTTGTAAAGACAGACTACATCCCTTTGCTCCAGTCATTAGCTCCATATGGGTGGAGACTCATGTGCGTGTTACCAACACCTATTGTCAAGACAAACAGGTACCAACACCCCCAAGAAAACATCAAATAAATCAGTTAGGAATGCTTTTTGCTCCTTATATTTGATCTTGTTAAAAAGTATCAACTGAGCTCAGCAAGGATTAATCACTTCTGTGTTGATTGTTGAATCTAGAGTCATTACTCTGCTGTCTAAGCCATTGCCTGTCTTTCTGTTTGGGATTAGGATTGACAGTATGCAGAACAGATGGCTTAAGATCTGACTAATCGTGATCATATGTTGGTCCTAACATAAAAAGCTTTCGAAAGCTGTCATCACTGCCAACAAAAACACCATCACTAAACTGCCGTTGTCTTGTAACTTGTCACTTTACAAACTGCAGCCACCTGAAGCTGGATTTCAGTACATGTGGAAATGTGCCAGCTCCTGGGTAAAATTTTTAAAGTAATGCTCTTTTCTTTTGTGCAGCGACGGGAGTTTGTCGACTAAGCAAATCCTTTTCCTTCAGAGACCCATTTTGCAGCGGAAAAGAAAAGACTTCAAGGTTTGTCTTCCTTCAATCTTTGCAACCAATATGTCACTCGTCTCTGTCGGGCCTTTAGGTCACATGACTTTACGTCCCAGAAGACGCCGTTTAAAAGTTTTGTAACTAAATATGGACTGTACAGAGAATATAAACCATCTCAGAAAAAAAGTCTAATAATAGGCAAGCAGTTGGCCTCAAACTGTACAGGAAAGAGGCATCAATGTACGAAGCTTTGTTGTGATTTGTCAGGTGTCTGGAGAGACGGAAAGAAAAAGATATGACACAAAGCACAAATCTGTCTCCAACGCGTCTGTTTGATTTCAGATGCTGAACCTCAGGGGCCGCAACAAGGCAAAGAAAAATTCAGCTGGAGAAGCACTTGACGAGCAAGAGAACAAGTCTCTTGTGATAGAAGCTGAGATGGACAGGTTGGGAACTAACACAGAAGAGGAGGAAGAAACAGAGGAGAGGAAGAGCAGGGACAGCGGAAGGAGCAACAGAGCGAACCCTCAGAGAAGCGGAGAGGATGCGCTACATCAAAAGGGCTTCTCGTTCCTGTTAGAGCACAAGGCTTCTGTTGAACATCAGGAAGAAGAAACTGACATAGACAAGATCCATCTGTCCAAGCAGGAGAAGTCGGTGAGATGGACAGATTTCTGTCAGAGAGAGAGAGGAGGAGTGAAAGACAAGGTGAGGACGGATGAACGGATCAAACAGCAGCTGTTTTCTGGTGTTTGTTGACATATTTTACAAAAACCGGTCAAAGAGAGCTGAAACCTGGTTAACCTTGTAACCACCAATGTGTTGACTTGCAGGTTTAGTTCCAATATGGAGAAGCCAGATGTAGTCAGGCATATACTGTATCTGTACTGCGTTCTGTTGACTTTTCTATCTGACCTGATTTGAACAGTAAATGGACAAAGTGTTGTGCATTTCTCTGCTTTGGGTCTGCTGTTTGATGTCTAAATATAAAATTAGGAGATTGTACAAGGTTTTCCTTTACACTGTTGTATTTTACTACTTTCTTGTAATTGGATTGGGAGTTTATTGGATTGGGAGTTTTCATTTCACTTTGCTCACTGTATTTTTTTATGTGATAGACATAAAAGATATAAATTAAGATTAAAATCTTAAATATGTCTTAGACTGCAATAGAGCCTTAATACATATATCTAGCTAAGTCAGACACAAATACGCACACATATAAACAGTTTTGGTTATTTCACTTTTTTCACTTTTCAGTAGCATAATGAATACGGGCATTAAGAATTACAACTCTATTACAGATCCCTACTTTAATACAACAGCTGACTTTAAGCTGTTTCATGGACAGATGTAGTCTGTTCCTTCAGTATTTTCCATGCTTTTAGGTTTGGAAGACGTTGCTGTGAATCCAAAAGTACAAATCTTTTAATGTCAATCGACACATCCTCAGGCAGCA
This sequence comes from Melanotaenia boesemani, assembly GCF_017639745.1. NCBI lineage: Eukaryota > Metazoa > Chordata > Actinopteri > Atheriniformes > Melanotaeniidae > Melanotaenia > Melanotaenia boesemani. The sequence continues at coordinate 12,916,437 of NC_055698.1, read as the reverse complement.
TAAACAAAACACATAATCAGAGGGGACCTGTAGGCATGGGCCAGCAGCATAGAGAGGCCTGCAAGGCCAAAGAAGATCCTTTTCATGAAGGAAAAAGCACATCACAACATCCAGCCTAGTAAAGAACACTCTCCAGGAGGTTGACTTATCGTTATCTAGACCTACCATGAAGCAATGGCATCAAAAGAGGGAATATAGAAGGTTCACCACAAGGTGTGAACCATTGGAAGATGGCTCTATAGAAATTACAAAGATTTGAGATCTGAACGCATACATCACCTGTAAAAACACATGGAGAAAGTGTAATGGTGTGAGCATGTGTGGCTTCCAGTGATACTGGGTGTTTGATTTGACAGAAGCATTAAGTCAAAGTTGTTTAGACAGCACTTCACTGTGAGAGCAAGTCAAGAGTAAAGGTAAGAAAGTGGAATATTCGGCAGCTGCTGATTGAATCACCTGGTCTCAACTAACGGCAGAAAGACCCTCAAACAACAGCAGACCAAGCATCACACAAGAGAAAGCTCATTCCTTGGGGATGCAATCATTGCCATCTTCAGTAGGTATTAAAAATAAACATTTTATTTATGGTAATGTTAATTAGTGCTTCTGAATAAAAGAGCAATCTACATGTTAAAGAGCTGTTATTTCTACACCCCTTCTTCAATCTGGATGTGAAAACTCAAATTAAGCTGCACTACATTGCATTTGACTAAAGCAGCTATAATCACATTATGTCAAGAGCCCAGCCATCTAATAAATGTAAATTGAACTTAATTACAGACTTATTAGCATCAGTCTTAAATGACATTTGACTGATCGTAATGAAGTTCAGAAATTGCCTAGTACAAGCAATTTATTTACAATCTAAACCGTTTTGCTTGTTAAATATTAATTTATATTTAATCTCTCAAAACTAAGCTAAACATTCCTGGATTCATGTTATTTTAGTTTGGTTTATGAGACTGGGAACATCCCCAGTTATGTGTTGGATCTGCATTTTGATGCGGCTGTAGTAGTTTTATTATTAAGGATGAATTTCTCCTTCAGCTTGGTCAGCGCAACCAACTTTGTGCTACAAGATGTTTTCCCCTATTAATGGCATTTTTTCTAGACCACCTGTGAAGTAGAAATAGTGTAACATGTAGGTCTTGATATAATAACGAGGTCAATAAAGTGTTTAAAACCAAATTGCCTAAATGTTTCTTTATTTCAATTTCATGCCACCATCCTAAACAATTTTCCTCATTGGAGAAAAAAAAAAAAATGACAACTCATAAATGAGTCTCTACAACAAAACCCCCACTGAGAGATGACAGCAAGAAGCTTGCCAACATCTCTGAGGGATGTTCAGTGATCCAAGCCAATCAGAGACTGCCTGGAGGTTCCATTACAGGGCACCATGGGATACGCACGCCACCCCGAGTTAGAAAACTGTTTGTGGGTATGTGGATGTGTGTAACTGAAGATAAGCCTTGTGCATCTACACAATATGTGAAATTAATCTAATATAACTTGTCGAGCTCACCAGCCAAAATATTTGAAAACCTGCAAATGAAGTCATTTCATTTAGTAGATATACACACAAATGGTATAACACATGTAATAGAAGAGTAACATTACAGTCTCTTTTACTAGATGAGCAAATCAATACTAAATATGAAGTTCCAGTGAGCAGGTGTTAGATTTTACCTGCTACTCTGTTACATTTATGTCTAAGTGTTATGAGCTGGGCTGTTTCTTCATCCAGGTGCAGCAGCTAAATGGAAACAGCACATAAACCCTTATAAAAAAAAAAAAAGGGAGACTTTATGGCAAGTTTGCACAGTAAGTGTAGGTATTTGCTGGAAATGTGTCCAACAAAAGGAGGCTGAAGTTACAGAGGTCTCACTGGTTATATCACAGGAAATAAAATAAATTTATGCAGTCTCTGAATTAGTTGCAAGCTGAGGAGCGGGTGAGTCCTGTGGGCAATTTAGACCTCAAACCTTGCAGCAGCAAGGATAGGAGGTTGAACTTTTCCAAATTCTACGGTTCTTTTTATCCAGGTCACTGAGAAATTGAAGTTATTTTCAATTTTCTCCACAACCTGTCCTTCCTCCCTCTTGATTATGACAGAAAAAGAGCACAAGCGAGGAAGGCAACCCCTGTTGGTTTCTGGGAATCGTCTGGGGTCCTACCACCACTTCTCAAACAGGATTCTGTCTTTCGAGAGGCCGAACTCCATGAGGATTTTTGAAATAGCTTCTATCATGGGTGGGGGTCCACACAAGTAACACAAAGTCCTTTGTGGGTCTACAAGAGCCTGCAACTCCTCTTCTGTGATCCTTCCACCTAAAGAGACACAGCGAAAACAAATTCATTAATCAAGACTCAGAGCTTTAGTCTCTAACATGTATCTTTGATAACGACTGTTCTACATGATGACACAGATAAATCAAAGAAAGAAGGGAGAATGTGTCAGCCACTCAATCATCCCGGCTTTATGAAGAAAAGTGTGTGCATGCAACTTACTTTTGACAAATGGCTGGAGGAGTGGATCGACTTCTGCGCTCTGCTGTGTGATGTGGAAGTTGCAGGAGAACTTGTCAGGAAACTCTTTACATGTCTCAATAACAGAACTCTGGAAAAGAAATTTGCATAGTTGAAGCACACTAATGAATTACAGACATGTGGATACAGTTGTACCCACAGCAGGGTTGTTGACAATTTCCTTTCTCCCTCATAAAAAAAATTGTTTATAAAAACATGCAGGAAGACGTACTTTGAAGAGAAGTTCCTGAGTGTTCTTAGCACTATAACAGAGATGGACAGAGCCGATGTTGTAGCCGGGACCAGTTGCTCGACTGAGACGTAGCAGATCTGTGGTGTGCAACAGAATAGAGTAGAGGGGATTGATCCCTACACCACCAGCCACCAACAGCAAATCCACAGGGGGGTCAGAGGGCGATGGGTCAAAGAAGAAGTCCCCACCGACGCGCATGGCTACCCGGGATCCTACTGTACACTGACATGGAGAAGGAGGCAAAAGCAGCAAAAAAAAGAAAAATAATATAATATAATAATAATAAATCTCGGGAAACCAGATCATTTCACATCAGATACACAAACTTATGCTACTGCATGGGTTTTCAAGTTTCAAAGGTCTTTTGTGGTCTAACAGCATATGTAGTCATATGCCTTCATCTTCAAACATCCACATCATAATGCTTGCATTCTTAGTCTGCTAAAATGGTCCCTACACTATTCCTGGAGCTCAATATCAAACAAAAGGTTCAACCGATGATCCCAGAGCTGAGAGCCCAAAGTCTCACAGCACTCAAATACACAGCGCTTTCTCTTATTTATTTATACATGATGTAGTAGCTCAAAGCTGTTTGTTATGGCCTGTCATCAAACACAGAGGCTGCAAACAAACGTGCAGACTGCAAAGACGAGTTGAAAGAAAGCATTTATATTCATACAACTACTTGCACTAGTGGTTTAGTTTTAATAGAGGTTGCTATACTTTAACAGCAGATCCCTAGTATATGAAATACAATGTCACAGATTAGGAACTTACTGAACACAAACATCTGTTTGTGCTTACGTGATGACAATTTTCATTATTTACTCCATGATTGCTATATTTTTAAATCAGACAGCATATCTAGCGCACATTCAGCCACTTAAAAAAAACAAAACAAAAAAAAAAAGTGCATGCAAAGTCCTGAATCAAGCAGGATGCAGAGCAAAGATGCTCTTCATGCACAAACTGGAGTGGAAAGTTGGAAAAATGTCAAAACGGGAGCCAAACTAATTTCTATGGCACATGAAACAGTCCGAGGGCACAATGCCTGCATCTTTGTGCAAGCATTTTTATGCATGATTCAGGGGAAAATTAAATTTTGTTTTACAGATTTTGACGTGTATTTATCAAAGGAATCATGAGAGTATCATGTCTACCTCCAACATCGAGGATGTAGAACATCAAGAATGAAGATCAGCTCGGTCCTTTAAACAGACTAAATGTCAAAGATACTTTTTCTTTTTTCTGGAAAACACACTAAAATCTTTCAGGTAATTTTCCCATTTAACACTACACACCTATGTAAGACGTCAACACCCTTGTAACCATAAAAACGAAAACCTGCAACAGAAGTACAGAATGCAAGTTTTATGGAAAGTGTGACTGACTGCGTGCATGCATGCACAGGTTTAGTGGAAGGAAGCGGTGAGCAGCTTTTCTGTTGACAGAAGTGGGGGAGCCTCCATGGGTTGAACCACTGGTTTAAGAGACTAACTCAGTGTTAAATTAGTGTTTCTGGCTTCCACAGGATTGCACAATCCCAAATGAAATATTTGATGCAAGGTTAAACAAAGTACATAGTTTTAATTTATTATATTTTATAGTTTGAGAATAACCAAGTTATACTTCTCTTGTCTATCAACTCAAGTTAGAAGACTGTTGATAACATCGAGCCATTTAAAACGACACAATTTTAACTGAAATCTGTGTTTATGTGTTCAAAGAAATTTCCTCCCAGATGTTTTTTTTTTTCTGGCTGCTACTAATTCTGAAACTCTTGCCATTTCCACTTCATCCTCAAAATATACCACTAACTGTGGCTTTACCCTGGCCCCAATACCACCCTGTTTGCTCTATTTGTTCTTTTTTTCCAGTGTTTTATAAATAAACACAAAGGCAATCACAGTATACGAATAACCAAATTTGTCTCTCTGGAAACTTTCCCCAAGTAAATACATAAATTTGTTTCATGAGAAAACGTATCTGTATATCATGGAAACATGAGAATGACTACCCAACTCACCATAGTGTGGACCCAGTGTGCTGGGGGGTGTTTGGTGTATTTAACAGCCAATTCAATGACCCCCTCCCGCTGCAGCAAACCTGGGCTGGAGCACATGGAGAAACCTCCCACCTTCTCCACACCAGGGATGAAGAAATCCACCCTGCAACCCACCAAGACCACACAACATGAATGATACATGATGTTTAATTTATCAGTCAACTTAATTATACAGACTGGTACGTTGCTTTAAAACATCCATTGCTGTTCTTCACTATTACTTGACTTTACCCACTCTGAATATGTTTTGTTTAAAAACAAAGAATGATCACATTTATTGTGTAAAACATTAATTCATGTTATCCCATCAGAACTGTAGTCAAACATTGTTTTTGATTTAGCATGAGCATCACATTCAGTTGTACATAAAAAAGCACACTGAACTGCAGGTCACAGGCTCAATGAAGGTAGAATATGACCCTTTGACCCCAGCAAGAAGTGAGACCTGTTCCAGAAAACAAAGAGAACAAAACCAAACCAGATGCATCGCTGCCTGCAGCGTTCTAGTCTTCTACACAACGTGGCTACATCTGCAACCACAACAGCAACACCAAACAGCTGGTCTAATGTTCCACCAGTACAATGATCCACTGTTACACTCAAGACAGACAGTGACTAAAAAACCCTCAGAGGTATCATAAATATGGATCTGCCATGAAAAGGCATGCATACTCCTTCCATCTCCTCCTACTCTTAACACCTGGGGATAAAGGACTGGACATTCCTTTAAAAAAAAACAAAACACTTAAACACATCAATTTCCATTCATTTGCATTTATTAGCAGTCAGAGCAGAGCAACTGGCTGCTTCACAACCGCCCACCAACAATATGTGCTCATGAGGATACTGCATGTGCACTCAACAGACTGACAGACCAAGAGCTCTGCCTCCATAGAAGAAATAGTGAACTGGATATCATTACTTCAAGAGTAAATTGAAGTTAGTTTGAAGGTCAATCGTCTTGTAATGTTATGCATCAGTCTAAATGTAAGCCTTTATCTTTATCTATGGCAAAGGTGCCAGGATGCGAATAATCCCAAATTCAATAAGCAGTTTGTTAAATACAACACACCTTTATCACAGTACCCTATATCACTGACAAGCTCTGATTCTTCTTTTGGCAGATCAAGACACACAGTACCAACTGATAGGACCCATGTTTACTTTAAACGTCATGTCAATAATAAAGGTTTGAATTTCAAGCAAATGATCTGACACAATAATGCCATCGTGTGGTGGCTCTGAGCACTACATCAACCACAAAAGGGACTGGCACGTCAGCTGAATAACTGGTTGCTTATGAGAGGAGCACAACTGTCTGGAGTTTTCTGTTTAGTGTTTACAACACTGATGCTGTTTCTGTACCTCTGTAAATATACATTTCCAGAAACTGCATCAGCAGCTCTTGCACTATGATTTAAAATGACGGGAGGTATTTCTTGATTTGATATAAAATTGTACCCAATATATTTTCTCACAAATTCCATTTATTTGTCCCATGAACATAAATATTTAATTATGTAGCCAGGTTGACAATAATCTTCACAATAAAGTTTTCAGAGTGGGTGAAAACATTAAAGCATAAATACTTACCATTGTCCCGCTTTGAAACCAAAGTCTGGATTGACGGCTATTCTCAGTCTCTTTACTGTCTCAGACTCATTTATCATTCCACATACTTGACCTGGATACAGAGTCTACGTTGGGGAAACAACAGGTTGGTTAATAATTGCAAGATAAATTGCAAAATTTGAGGAAAATTCTTTAAACATGTACCGTCAACTTCAACAACAAATTATACTTACATTTTGTCTATAGTTGCTCGCTGTCCTCTCTATGTGGTCGATTTGTCTTTTAGAGGACATATTTCTTCTGATAAAAAAGACATAGAAAAATCACTTTGTCAAATATTCCTGTTTCTGATAAATGGCAGATTACACAGACAGAAGCCCTATATATAATCTTAAAGGGACAGCTTGCAGAAAATAGAGAATGACACATAATCCCACTGATCCAGGTTCATAAGTTTTACTCTGATACATTCACCTGCTGCCAAAATACCATTACATAAATTATGATGATGAAGTGAGTACAGCTATATAAGATAACATCTCAACCTACAAAAAATACAATCCAACAAAATTTGGTACTATAATAACTTGGGGGAAAAGATCCATTAGGATCAGAAACATCATTACAATCACCTGAACAAAGTTAAATGTATGTTCCTTTTATTTATTGTTATTATTATCTTAGTACAAGAGATAACAGGAAAGCAGTCCAGCGCAACCGGTACAATCCTGACAACATTCACCTCGTGGCAGAACTGGGGCTCAGCAGCCGCCAACACAGCACCCCGGCGGCAGGACTCGGCAGGCTGAAGCTCCGAGTAGCGGCGGAGACAAAGCATGGGACGCTCATCACGACCTGGCTTCCTGTCAGAAAGGAACAGAGCACATGTGGCAGCTGTCAGAGCTAAAACCCCCCAAAAAGACTAACTCACTTACAGCTCTTAGTCAACTTATTTCTTCTCAGTTAATACAGCCGTTAATTTAATTGCAGAGCCCCAAATATGACTTAACATCCAGACCTGGTGACGCCGGGTCATAACATCGTTGATAATCCTCACTACTACCCACAGATGTTCTTATTATAAAACAACAATGAAAGAAAATGGATTAAGACCCTTCTTCGACCGCACGTAGAGATTAAATAGTGTCAGGGTGTATTATTGTGATTAGTTTTAACAGAGTTTGGTTTGACCTCCTCTTAAGTTAGCTAACTAGCTTAATATGCAATCTAGTAAATATCGCTTTCGTTCCGGTTTATTCTAGAACTCATACAATATGTACTATTTTTCTTACCTAAATTAGACAAAACAGCGCTCCTGTCAGACGTTGGTCATGTTTATATCTTGAATATTCACGATAACCTTCGTCATGTTATGATTACATGATACGAATGATGCATTCTTCCTCGTTGAAAATTTTACTGTAGCCGGTGACTTCTTCTGCGAAATGGAACTTCTAGTATTGAATTAGCTACAACAGCGCCCCTCTGTGGACAATGGCACATGGACCATTTACTGTACTATACGTGATCAAAGAGTACTAACACTCAATTTATTTTGTATGCTGTGTCACATTGTGTAGTCCCCTGTAACGATATAGGTACAATTTCACACACACACTCACAAGCTTTATTGATGTATTATAGTGAATTATTTATATTACTGTGTAGAATTTATTTTTGAAGAGGATTCTTTCTTGAAGTACTAAGGTAACACACAGACAACCTATTTATGTAAATTTGTAGAAGCATAATCACCTTATTAGGCTTGATAGACTTGTATTAATGTTGTGTAGTTTACATTTGTATTATGAACACAGTTCTTGTAGAGCACTAACATCCATTTACTAACTTAAATGCTAAAGGACACAGTAAAAAGATGTTTCTGCTTTTTACTCCTTGGTTTCTTGTGCTTTGTGTTTTAGTCACAGGAACTGGTACCGCATAAGCTTTATATAGTTGATTTTGTTAAATCAACAAAGGCCCACAGGTAGTTTGTGGTTCCCCAAACCTTTATAGCTTTTCAGCTCATTATCTAGCTTTTACAGCCTGAGATGTGCCAGTTTTGGCTCTGTTACGGACTTTGAGGAAGGTGACAAAGTATTGGTATTGCTCCCTGTACAGGGCGCAGCGCTAGCTGCTAGATTTGTAGGACCGTATGAGGTGAAGCAACGCCTTAGTGAAACTGATTATGTCATTGTTACCCCCGATCGTAAGAGAAAGACCCGAGTTTGTCATATAAACATGCTCAAGGCTTATGTGACCCGTGATGCAGATGTTGCATTAAAAAAAGTCAAAGTTCCCGCATCCCATGAAGCTGTGAAGAGTTGTGCGGCTTTTACTATGGTGAATACTACGGAACCGGAACTGGCATTGACGAAACGCATAGAATCGCGCTTGATGCCGCGGCTGTCAAACTCTGAAATGTTGACATCGCTGACTTCAACGTTAGATTATCTGCCTGATGAACAGAAAACTGACTTACTCTCTTTGATAAACAGATACCCTGTTATATTTCAGGACATTCCTTCCCAAACTCATGTCATCCAGCATGATATAGACGTGGGAATAAGTCGTCCAATAAAACAACATCCCTACAGGTGTAATCCTGGAAAAAGGGCTCAGATGAAACAGGAAACGGACTATCTGCTGCAGCATGGTTTTGCTGTACCTAGTTCCAGTCCTTGGAGTTCGCCCTGCCTTGTTGAAACTAAACCTGATGGATCTCCACGGTTTATTACCGATTACAGGAAGGTTAACGCTGTAACTGTTACGGATGCGTATCCTCTACCTCGCGTAGACGATTGTGTAGATACTATTGGGAATGCACAATATGTCAGTAAGTTGGACCTGTTAAAAGGGTACTGGCAAGTTCCACTTACACCTCGTGCTTCATTACTTTCTGCTTTTGCTACTCCTGATACCTTCCTGCAATACACAGTTATGGCTTTTGGCATGTGTAATGCCCCTGCCACATTTCAGCGTCTCGTTAATACGCTATTTTCGGATCTTCCATTTTGTTCTGCGTACTTGGATGACGTGGTGGTATTCACGGACAAATGGGAAGATCATGTGTCTGCTTTGGAGACAATATTTGCACGTTTAGCTGACGCCAGCTTAACCCTGAACCTTGCCAAGTGCGAATTTGGTCGCGCTACTGTCACCTATCTAGGCCGACAGGTAGGACAGGGAATCGTGCGTCCGGTGGAAGCTAAAGTGAGTTCGATAACCCAATTCCCCATTCCAGAAGACCGAAAAGCCTTACGCCGTTTTCTGGGGATGGCCGGTTATTACAGAAACTTCTGTAGAAATTACTCTACAGTTGTAGAACCATTGACGTCCTTAGTAAGTCCTAAGCAGGAATTTCTATGGACCCACAAGTGCCAACACGCGTTCGATAGTGTAAAAGCTCTACTTAAAAATGCACCAGTGTTAGCGGCTCCTAATATGGAGAAACCCTTCAAACTGGATATAGATGCCAGTGCTATAGGGGCTGGCGCCGTGCTCCTCCAGCCTGGTAACGATGGGATTGATCACCCTGTCTGTTATTTCTCCCGTAAGTTCAGCCGACATCAGTTGCATTATTCCACCATCGAGAAGGAAACGCTGTCGTTACTCCTGGCGCTACAGCACTTCGATGTATATGTGGGATCCTCTCCTGTGCCCATTCAGGTATTCACGGGTCACTGACAGCCAGGAGTCAGCAGTGTTGGGCAGAGAATCCTGAGCTTGTACGTCAGGAGCCTCTGTCCCGTTTTCTGCGTTCTCCTGCTGTTCTTCATCTGTAAAGGATGAGAGCAGAAAGCTGTCAGACAGATCAATCCCTTCCTGTATTTCTGTCTTCTTTTGGCGGGCCTGGGCCCTAGTTACCACACAAGTAGGAGAATTTTGTGTTTCCGTAGGATGATCCAGCACTTCCAGGGATGGAGTTACTCTACCCCCAGCAATATCATTTCCTAGAAGCAGAGATATGTTGTCAATGGGTAACTCACGACATACAGCCACAGGAAATCGACCCGAGATTAGTTTTGTGTTTAGATACACATAATGCACAGGACAGGGTGCGTATCCCATCTCAACTCCCCGCAATATAACACTGTAGCCCGCATAGGTTTGTTCTGAGAAGGCCAGTGTATTTGCTAAGATCAGGGTGTGAGATGCACCTGTATCACGCAGTACAAGAATCTTCCGCTCCTCAGAGGCGGAGTCAGTTAAAGACACAGTTCCAGGCATTGTAAATGGCTGGAAACATGGATCCAGGGAGCGATCAACCTTTTTCGCTTTACCTGCACACTAAAAAATGTTGGGTTAAAAACAACCCAAAATGGGTTATTTTTTAACCCAACACTGGTTAAATATTGGACAGAACACATGCTGGGTTATTTTGACCCAACAAGTTGGGTTGGTTTCCCTAAACCAACAGTTGGGTTGTTCTAATAACCCAACCATAGGGTCAATTTGACTTTACTGCTGGGTTCTTTCTACCCAATCATTTGGGTTGCCAATTTCTAATCAATATAATTAAATATTATGGTCATTATATATTGATTAAATATATTGACACAAAAAATTCAATTTTTTTTTTATTAAACTTTAGAGTCCACAAAATATTTTAAGCAACAAAATTTTCTATTAAAATAGAGAACAGTGAATACTTAACACAATAAATACCACAAACTTTTTAACATTAAATATTTTAAAACATTGGATATTTTCTTATAAATATCTTAAATTGTAATACACATATATCTTATCATAACACTAAGTAATTTCTATCTAAAAACAGGGGAACAGGTACTTAATCTTTTCAGAACAAAAAAACTATACTATCTAAACACAATATCTCCAGAAAAAAAGGGGTGTTTTGTCCTCCCCGAGATAACAGAGAACGCTTGGGAATACTGCGTCCCGCTGTCCAGCAGGAGGACATAGGGGCAGGATCTTGATGTTTTTGCCTGGTCCAAGTATTCAACCATGTTGATTCCGACCTATGATGAGAAATGAAAGTAGGTAAATATCTCTACAGGGACAAAGCAACAAACAACTCAAGCTCTTTCAACCCATTCCTTCACAAACTTTGATGAAACCCCTTCCACTGAAGTTACATCTCTGGCAAACTCAAGCTGGCTAATGCGGCGCGTGCTAACCGTTAAAAAACGTTTCTCACAAGCCATCGCTAACTACAAATGACCGAGAGCTAACAATCACTGCTACAGACGTTCATATTACAAATATACACGGTTACTAAAATAAACTTTATACATATGATTCATATACATGAAACAATAGTGAAAATGTAACAAACCTCGCTGTGTAAAGTAGTGTCGCTCCGGTAAGATATTCTCGGGCTTCTCCTTCCCTTCACCCAGGACTCTGGCCAAACGGCTGCAACCGGTGGGGTAACGGTACTGTTTGTCGCGCATGCGCGAACATCGACCCAACATGTTGGGTAGTCCCAAATGACCCAACACAGTATAATGGGAAATTCAACCCAACAGCTAATAACTCAACTACCAACAACAATAACCCGGCAAGTTGGGTTCTTAGATTACCCAACTTAATGAAAACAACCCAATTAAACTACCCAACAGTCTCAACCCAGCTGTTGGGTTAAAAAAATAACCCAACATTTTTTTGTGTGTGTACACTTCAAAAATCCCACTCCTTTCTCAGTCGGAGACGGAGTTGAATTATTTCTTTTTTTCCAATTTTAAACACGCACTGATCAAGTGACCCGGCTGATGACAGTAAAAACAGAGTCTTTCATCAGAGCTTCTGTTCTTAACCGTTCCCAATATGGGTTTTACATCAGTTTTGGCCACAGGCTGAAATACAGTCTTATGAGTTAAAACATACTCGTCTGCTAAGACTGCAGCGGAAGACAACTCTGTCACTTTCTGTTCATTTAAATGAACCACCAGTTTTTCTGGAAGCTGCTTTTTAAATTCTTCCAGCAACATCAGTTCTCTAAGAGCTTTAAAAGTAGTAACCCCACAAGAAGAACACCATTTATCCAGTAAGGTACTCTTTTCTCGGGCAAATTCCACGTATGTGTGGGTTGCCTCTTTTCTATGGGTTCTAAACCTCTGACGATAGGCTTCAGGCACAAGCTCATAAGCTTTTAATACCGTGGCCTTTACAGTGTCATAATTCTGACTGTCCAACAGAGGGAGCGCAGCAACCACCTCCTGCGCTTTTCCTGTGAGTCTGCACTGAATGAGGAGGGACCAACACTCCTGAGGCCACTTTAATGCAATTGCCATGCGTTCAAACGCAGCGAAATAGCAATCCACCTCAGATTCCTTGAAAACTGGTACAAATGGAATAAATTTTGAAATGTCTAAAGGGATAGAGGAGGGAGCAGTACTCAGGGACCCAGACAGGTCACCAGAGACTTGCTTACCTGTGGCTTTTACCTGAGCTTCCAGCTCCAACTGGCGCAGGCGTACTGCTTTTTCAGCTTCTATTTCCATTCTTTTTATTTCCAGGCGCATTTGTCGCTCTTGGGCCTTTTCCTCTGCCTCCAGATGTAATCTGGCAAGCCGCAACCTCAGCCGAGCATCTAGCGGAGAGGTGCCAGCTTCGGAGAGCAAGGGATCAAAACGAGGAAGAGTGACAGGTGTAGCAGGCCTGTCACCAGCCTCTGAAACCTCTCCAGGGATTTCCGACCCAAGCAGCTCATCCTGCTCAGTTTTGCCAGAACCTATCCCCGAGGGACCCGCTTTTTCAGGCGACGCCACCGGAACACTTTCAGCTTCAATAGCAGCCATTTCTGCCACACACAGTACCCGCCTGGCAACCAGACCAGCCACCACCAACGCCCTCATATCCTTTTTCCTAATTTGTTTTGATAAGGGAATCTCATAAAAGTCGGCCAGCACGGCCAAGTCGTCCTTACGACAGAGGTCGATTTGCTCCAGAGTGGGGTTCTCACGGAACCGCTCCAGGCTAAATCGGACCATCATTAACGTCACAACCGCACTCAGCACAGATCACAGCAACAGCCTAGGAAGATTAAACCAAATATGACTCTATATTATCCTTAAATAAGGAAAGCTCCCGGACGAGCCCCCATTGTGTTACGGACCCCTTCTGGTCTAGGGGTGGAAGGGGTTGAGTAACACAACAAGCCGGTGTTATCAGAAATAACAATAATTTATTTACACAAATGTTCTATATTTACAAAAACTTAAAGTGTCCTTATCAGGTAACTTACAACAATAATAAACAAAAGATGACCTATAAAAGGAAAACGCACGCTAACCGGCGGCAAATTATAACTCGCTTACAAAAAAACACAAAGGAAACTTAACCAAACAAACTATAGAGTCAAACAAAATCCATATAACTTAACAATCCTAAATAACACAAAGAGTGGAGTTTCTCCTAATGAGAAAACTCCCACACAATCACTCACTATAATCACTGAAATTGCAAACCGTCTGTTGAACAGTCCAGTCAGAATTCTAAAGGATCAAGAGCCACCAAGTGTCCTCAGACACATAAACCATACAAACAGCTCAAGAAACCACACAATGTACAAACTACTCAGAGAACCCAACACGAGGCGAACTGTGTCCTAGTGACACAGCTTCCATGAATGATGACAGGTCCTCCTATTTAAAGAGCAACTGGCAGGTTAAGAGCATGATTAATGGTTTGGATTATGCATATTTTATAGTTAATATCTATTTAGTTTTTGTTGAAGTCCGTGAATAAGAAAATAAAGAAATCGGTTATGGACTATTAAAAACTGCTCAAATGACTGTAAAAATCTGTTTTGCCGGAAGTGACGTCACGTAAGGGACTCTGTTATGTACGTTATTGCTAACACAACAGTTATGGCTAACACAACGGAACGGAATGGGCGTGAGATTATGGAGGAAGAAGAAGATAATTTTATTTTTATAAGTGAAGGACCGGATCCATACAGTTTTGAACCTGAAGCTACAAACAGAGTCACTGACAACCAGCAAAGGAGATCGTTGACGGGAAACAGGCAGCAGATTCAGTCATGGGCAGCTGAAAACATCTGGAGGATTAATCAAACAGCATGGTAAGTGATACAAATGTTTCGTAAATTTTCTTCCACATTAGCCTTCTGAATTGGGCAAGTAATACCTGGTTATGCTGCAGACCAGTGAAAAAATACAGTGTTTGCAATAGCAAATAGATTTTAAAGCCTTTTACTTACTGCAGCCGATAGGAAGACATCCCTGTCCTGCCCCGCCCTGACAGGTTTGTTTTAAAAATCACGTTTCGCCACAAAAAAAAACAACTTCAAGCTGCTACTATGTCACTAGCGATTCGTGACAAAACATTGGTTAAATAAAATAGTTCTGTGGCAGATAATGCCTATAAAAGCTGTGCAATGGCTACCCCGTTCACACAGTTGTAGACAGAAAAGCGCTGTTCTAATCAAATCATCTGATGATACGTAGGCTAGTGCCCAAAGTAGCCTCGCTAAGGCTCCATCATCTAATCCACGTCGGGTAGCCTAATTAACAGCGCAAAACAGTCATTTTAGACTATAAACAACTTTCTGAATTGTGTTGATTGATCAAGGAATACCAGAGTTATAATCTTTTTTCTGAAGTTGGTCAGACTGGATGTGCGTGTAGTGCGCAAAAAAAGCCCACGCTGTTCTAAACTCATAAATACCTCATAGAATGTACGTGCTGTAATGTCTTAGTTTTACCAGCACTCTCTAAACTTAGAAGCAGACTATTTCAATGCGGTATTTAAATACGCTTAAAAAAAATAAATAAAACTGGAAGAAAATTTGTTGCGCCAGGATGCTGGTTCCATGACGAAGGATGGATCTGCGCACTGGCTGAGCAGATCCATCGCTTGTTTTTTTTTTTTGTTTTGTTTTTTTCGCTAAACTTACCTTTTTTTCTAATCCAACACTTGGTCTCAGCTTTTTCAGGATGTGTATAATTTTGCACTTTTTTCCCAATGATAAATAAAGCCTGATTCTGAGGTTTAAAGATATTGTTAAAACAGAAAAACTATTTTTAAAACTGGATTGTAAACCCTTCTGAATAATGGTCATTCCACATATGATGCCATGTGCACTGCAGTCTTAACACTTTATCCCCCAAACAACAGAGCCCACAACTCTCACCCACAATTGGTAATCCCTCTTCCCCCTATATTCAGCAAGGCCAGTGACAACAGAAAAAAGGGCATCTCAGCTTTATGTATTACATGAAATGTTTCAGCATGTTATAAGCAGCTATGACTACGGATGAAATATAAACATTTAATTTTTAAAGCCTGTATGTAAAAGTAAAAAAAATAAAAATCTTTACATGGTTGAACATATATTTACAACACTGTATCTACATTTAACAACAGAAATTCTTTAACAGCATGTTATCTAATTACAGGTGTTTATGTGGACACTGTCAGCCCATGAGCAGTGCGGAGGAGAGCATATGCTGCAGGGAGATTCCTGCAATTTGGAGCCTCGTCGAAGACCTCCATCCACAACCCGAAGGCATTACTTGTGTGGGACAGCATCCTGGGTTCTCTGCATGCTGTTTGAACCCCTGGGTGCTTCAGGTGGCCTACAGCGCTTTCAAGCAGGAACATGGTCCACTTGATCTGACCCAAAATGAACAGTTCAGGTATACTGCCTACAGGCAGATGGTACGCTGGGCACATGGAGTGCTTGGACGACATGTGAGGAAACCTCTTCCAGCATGTGTTGTCTCAGCAATCCGGTTAGCTTTCCCTGATGAACATGGTGTCTACCAAGGTTTCAGATGGCCTGACCTGTAACACATACAAGACATGTCTTCCTATTCTGTAAATTGTAATAATAAATAAAATATTTTGCTTCCATCTCAATGTCATCTTTCTGTTATGATCATCTTCCTGGATTTATTTAATAAGTTCTAATTATTAGAAGCAAAACATCTTATTTAAACTTGTTGCTAGAAGTAAATAAAGCTCAATTAATTTACACAGTCATACAGGAATTACAAAGAAAGAATAGAGATAGAAAATACACTCTGAAATACACAGGCATATATTAGATGGTCCAGAATCTTATGGATTATATAATTCTGCGGGAAAATAGATGGCCATTATTTGAAGAAAATGTGCGCGATGCCTTCAATTATTTACCATATGATGGCTCCTTCTTTACTGGACGCACAGTGAATCCACCTTTGCAAACGGGATTAAATATGTTGAAACTGTCCTCAATAATAAGTAGTAAAAAGGGGACAATTCCGTTTTATAAGAAAAGGTTATAAACAGGTTAAAAAACAGAGAGAAAAACTTACTCTGCTCGTCTCCCGTTTCCGATGGGCGGCCCGCGACTTCCCCGGTGAAGGCAGACGTGATGGGGCACCTGCTGCTGCTAGCATGCTAGCCGTAGCATGAACAGTGGGAACTGCATCAGACCTTAAACGCACTGACCTCATGGTCTTGTACCCCATCTTAAACGCAGTTAGGTCACTAGGCATATAGTCCGTTTCCACAAAGTGTGCGCTGCAAATGACGGAGTTTTTGGGATGAACGGACTTGAAAGTGAAGTCTTGGCGCCTAGCCTGGACAAACCTGACCCAGGAGCGAAAGGTGGGGCTCTTCTTGTTAGGGAAACTGTGGACACGATGTCCAGAGAGACTTGAATTTGTGCAGGATGCACAAACACAAGTATTCACCATGGTGATGTTCCAGAAATCTTTAGTTTTACTATTAGAAGTCTGGAGTAAAAAACACAGCCGATGCCTACGATAAACTGAGCTGATAGCCGCGGGCGTATGGGCTCGTTTACCTTACATGACGTCACGTATCACGTGACAGGAAAAGTTATGTTTTTTAAAGCACTGGATCGCAGACGAGCTGAATTAAGTGCAATTACAAAAAATGAAATTTTAAGAAGCTTTTATTTATGCCACAGTGTCTCTCGGACTTTTTCAAAACGTCATATTGTGGAAAATTCAACCTGAAAGATGCTCTTTAAGGGCGAGGCATCTCTCAATGATTTCCAGCTGGGATGAGCGGGAGCAGTAGCGACCAATCGGTGAGGCGGAGGGGAGGAACTGCAGCTTCTGGTCCACAGCCAATCCCGAAGCAGCACTGGCTCAGCAGCATTTGCATATCCAAGGCTGGAGTGACAGGCTGGAGGCCAATCCAAAAGGCCAGGGGCCGTAACAGGCTCATTGGATCGTTTTCAGCCAGAAAAAGGCAGCTGCTATTATCACAAACAGTTTTAAAAGGTCATAGCAGTTAAACAGCCTCAGCTAGTTAATATAGTTATGGCTTTGTTATGTCTTATTGTTTGTTTTATCTATTAATTAGCATTTTCTAAAAGAGATTTATTGTTTCATTTGTTATATTTTGGCTTAAAGTTTCAAGTCACAGCTTACTGACCCAATTTAATTTCTTTGAGCTGCATATTACAGGGAACAGGTTTGAACTGGGAACTGAGGTATTAGGTCTATAATAGATTCAGGACAGGACATTATTCAGTCAAAGCTAATTTCTATTTACTTTCAGCTTGAAGCGGCATGATTGTTTCGGTACAGTCCAGAAGTTCTTTCATCTCACAGCCACTGCTTTAATTTAGAAAGCTGTATGTATACATATACATGAACTGCATCTACATGGAGCAGATGAGAAATACTGTAAAACATCAACATGACTGCAGCTTTCTTTTTGGCTCCATCTTGTGGTCAAATAATAGTTAACACTAGACCTTCCAATACTGTCCACCTGCAGGGTCCATAAATGTTATTTAATTCTTTAAAAGTTTTCATTCTTTTTTCCTTTCCAGCTTAAATATCATTTGGTGATGAGGATTCAGGGTTTGTAGAAAAGAACCAGCATTTAGGAAGCATTTATGAGAGGCATTTTGTCAAATGTGTCAATGATATATTTTAAACATTGAGGCTCTGTTGAGTGCTGTCATTCTTGTTGATCTACTGTCACCAAATGAGGTGAAATAACAAGATCTTCCAGTGCATTTTAAAATCCGGTAAAACTAGAGCATCCTTCATTGTTCAGTGCTGCAGCATAAAGGATAATTTATGTGTTTTTACTGTTTAGCTTATGCTTATCTGTTTGTCTGCTCAAGAAGGATAAAACACCATAATGTACAGCTCTTTATATACACCAGAGATGAAGTAACTACAGAGTTTCGGGTACATGGCGAGAAGAAGTTTCTCGGGTATACAGGCCACCATTTGTTTAAGGATAGAGACATGGCACACATTCCAGGTATCACAGCGACAACTTTCACTCTCACAAAAAGACAAAAAGCATTCCCCTTATTCTTTCCTGTTATCTCTGTCGCTGGGTTTCTCTGTGTAGTCCCTGTTGGCAACAATCCAGACAGAAACCTGAGGGATTCCACAGTTCAGAGAAACTAATTTATGAAAACATAAAGTTACATCTAGGTTTAATATCTTTCATTAATGGGATCTAACTATGCTTAGACACTTGGCATCCTTACAAAGGTAGTTTAAGAATTCAACATATTACATTTGTGATTAATCTCAATACAGAGCGGCTATGACTAAACATTTGGTTGTACTTCCTCTGATATTCGATATCTTGCAAGCATGCACTGTATATGGCTGACATCCAGATATGTCTTTAGGATCTACCTGCATAACAATGTCAGTAATTAGACAGTTCACTCATTTTCTGACTTAGATGTAATTATTAAATTGCATTGTATGCATTGCATTGCATCCAAAAACAGGGAAAGTGACACTGACTGTAGTGACTTTGTGAACCACAGAAAATCACTGAGAGGCTGAGGTTGGGCCTTTCCTTTGTTTGAGATCCCCAAAAATATGTTTATAACTTCTACTAATATCTCAATACAACATGCTCCAACTTAATCCAAAGCAAAGGAAAATGAATCACAGTGATCAAATAAAAGCTAGAGCTAGAGCAAAGCTGGAGCAATGATCACCCATACCATGTGACCAACCTTTCCATAAACACCAAACATTTATGGCTGCAACACACTGACATATTTAAAGAGGAAATATGCAGGTAAAATGAATGGAGTAAGTCACGATGAACCTGAAAATCTCTTATTTTTTTCACTGATTAATTTGGACAGACAGGTTAAACAACACATATTTAAAATGGCAAATACTTTAGCCTCATTAGAAATATTCACACAGTCGAGTATATCTGACTCACAGAAAAAGATAAAATATTTTATTTATACATGATTGTACAGAGAGGCTTGAAAGTCATTTGATTTGCAATCAGAGGAACACTAATAAGTTCTGTATAGTTGTACAAATATGTGGCTATATAGCTGTGTATCCATTGGTGGATCCATCTGTTATAAAAATAACACTCAGAAGCATCAAAAACACAGAAAACAAGCTGAAAGTGTTTGATTCCTTTTTGCACTGCAGGTTTTTGCCTCCAGTTTCTGCACAAATAACAGGCAACACTCATCTACACTAAACTTAATGTATCATATTTCCAAATAAAAGCATGGAGGAAAAACCAGCCGGACAATACAATCGCCAAAATAAACACACAATGTAATAGATCGAAACTCATTCTATTCAATTCGGTCTGCTCCACCCAAATGTTCTGAAGAAGGCAGCTGTTAAAATATTTTCCTGCACAAATTGACACAAGTATACTTTAATTCTGGACAAGAACTTGTCTGCAAAGTAGCTAGCATTTAAATAACCCATAAAAACTTGTATTATGCAAGACAGCAAATAAAGCAGATTTTTGTTTCTATTATTATCCATAGTTACAGTAGCCACTCACTTCCGTTGCTGGTTTTTTTTTTTTTTTCCAAGCTGACTCTACCAGTCCAACAGGCTGTCTTTTTTCCCATGGTTAGCACACCTTTGTTCAACCTGTTGGTCAACACTACACAGTGACAAAAAGAGATTTTCAGGTTTATCTTTTCATCATAACTTAATTCACTCATAGACACTTAACAGATGCATGATGCAAGCACACCGTCATCACAAAACATGAGCAAAGATGGGAACATGTACTTTGAGCTGTGTACTTCTGAGTCAACATAAATATTTACGCACACTTGGATGAGTGACAACAGTTTGTTCATTGTGTTTATGTTGGTTTCAATTGAAGATCTGGGCTACCTAGTTAATCTGGATGAGTTCATCTAAATTTACAAACTCAATTTTCAGAAAAGTTATGAAGTTTTTTTAAAAAAAGGCAGTAAAAAAAAAGAAAAAGAAAAGAACATAAAAAAGAAAAAAAATCTGTAATGTATTAATCATTTTCAGCTTTTATTCAGCAGATATACAGACATGTGCAAAGGAGAAGTTTATCTTTTTTTAATTAAAAAAAGAATTGTATTTTTTAAAATGTAAATAAGATTTAGAATTTGATGCCAGCAAGTTGAGAGCAAGGCAAAGAAAGACAGAAAGTTTATAGAAGAGATTCAATGAACAGATTTATTGCTGACATGTGAGGGTGCCAGAATTGGGCATAAAAGGGACATCCACCAAATTCTTAGTCTTTCGTGGGAAATAAAATCAAAAAAGATTCATGGAAACTGGATACATTCCTTTTTTCTTTTTTTTATACTTTTTATTTATAACATTTTAAATGTATAAACAGACACAAGAACAAAATGAGGTCATGGGATGGCAATCAGACAAAACAAGCATATTTCAAAACGTATACAGTATTTCACATGTAGTCAAACAAGGTTAATACTGTCACAGTCAACAAAGTTCATTAATTTTCTCCAGCGTCTTTTCCTCAGCTCCTTCTGGAGCCTCAGAGTAAAGGTCATACGTTCCATCAGCAAAGGGCAAAGGCCAATAATCTAAACCACTGTTGGATGTGTAAGACCTTGGTGCTTTCAGGTGAAACTGCAGGAGAAGCTATCATTCCTCATTATTCAGTATTACTTTATTGGTTTGGAAGTACTTTGGAAGACTATTGCCATAGAGGAAAGTCTGCTGCTGCATCCAGAAATGTAATCTGGAACAGTTTTGCACAAGGAGGAAGCCATACATCAGATATCCTGCCAAATACTCTGGACACGGGCTCACTTCAGGTGGACAGAAAGACAGCAGACACAGTTTCTTTTAAGGAAGGTTATTTCAGGTGCCAAAGATTAGATAGATGTGGAAGACCATCTAATAAAAAGTGTAAAATCCAGAATCTATGACGGGACAGGGAGTGCATCAGTGTCCATGGCATTAATGACATGCATTATGTGCGAGGGTAGCATTGATACAGAGGTGTATGTTGGAATTCATACAGACATACAGTATGTACCATCAACGCTTGTCTTCCCCAGAGGTAAGCTGTTATTTCAGCAAGACAATACCAGATGTCATTCTGCATGGCTTCATAAGACTAAGTTTGTCTGTGTCTGACTATCCTAGCTGAAGAATGAAGATTAAAAATTTGTCTGTTTTTTTTTTATTTTATTTACTTATTTATTAATACAGTATATGATTTTAAATGTGACTGGAAAAAATTTTGTATATGTACATTTGGTACAAAAAAGATTAACATATCACAGCCAATCTGGCTAACTGGCAACCAGATACAAGATGAAAAATACCTCAAGCACTGTATAGGTAAATAGTTAAAAAACCTTAACATAAACATTTCTCAAAATAAATTGAGAAATAATTTAGGAATTCCATTATCTGTGTAACCAAAGAGGAGAAATCTCTGTATTGTAAGGGACAAGGATGAAAACTGGTGCTGAATGGCCATGATCTTTAAGCTCTCAGGTAACACTGCGTTAAAAATAGGCCTGATTCTGCAGCAGAAGTCATTGCAAAGCCCCAAAACACTTCTGAAAGGCACTGTGGAAGAAAACACCACTTTGATGGATCTACAAAATGCAAACCAAAACTCCGCTTGTTCCATTTTGTTTAGGAGGGGAGGACTAGGCGCTAAGTCAGATGTATGAATAGCAGGCACCCAGATGCTACGTCGGTCAGGACATATGGACGTTATACACATTTACAAACAAGATCCATAATGCTGCCATACTGATTCAAGCTAATCTTAACAAAGGTTGAAGCACAGTGGAAAAAACTGTCCATTTGTGCTGTTGGGTATCATACAGCCTCTTCTATGCTGAAGAGCAGAAGGTCTATGTGACCTCTGGTCAGCCAAAGTTCAAGAGTGACATCCATGATGCTATGGGGATATAACTGCACACATGGCAGTTATCAACACCTGTCAAACATGAAACAGAAAATATTTTAAATATCAAGCAAGAAAGACAAAAACATTTGGATAAAAAGACAAAATCTTAGGTCCAAAACTTCTAAAACCCACAAGTAGTAAACATGACCCTGTTCTTACTGAATCTTGTCTCCAGAGTTGAAATGATTTACCACTCCTTATATTATGTATGTATTTCCCTTTTCACACAACATCCTAACTTTATGGAAACTTACAACTGCACATTCTTCAGCCTTTTGACCTTTGAGATTTTTAAAAACATGCAGACAATATCTCAGTGTGTGAATGTCAATGACAAAATTCACAATTACTAAATCACCAAATGCATTTGTGGTAAAATACAATTAAAGAGAAGTGAAACCACTTAAACTGTTTTAGTGTTTTATGCAGTATTTCAGCCCACCACCTGTTAAAGCAATTGAGACTTGTGACTTGTATTTCCTCTTTCTTGTGGATGCTTGGCAGAGATAAAAAGACTTGATTCATGAAGTTTGTTGTTTCATCAAGCCAACTGTTGCCAGATACAGAAACAGATACGGACGGAGGAAATTCCTGACATAATTCCAGTCATTGCTTCAATATCTTTCGACAGGCTCTCTCAGTTGTCAGCATGCATTCTCCATGTTTCTCTGTTTTGTGGACAAATACTCTTTTTCATCAGATTTATCCTGGTAAAGTCGATGCAGTGGAAGGTATGGCACTGTGGTGAAGAGGCTAATGTTTGTGGTGCAAATCTCTATCAGAGTGCATGGATGTTTCCTTCAACCTGGTGTGCTTATAGTTAATGATCAACTTGCAGTTAGGTTATGTATAGTACTGCGATATGGAGAAGAGAGTAGATTATGAGATAGGACAGAGAGAGTTGGAGCTGAAAACCAAAGATATCAAAGATAGGAAATGAGGTTAGAAAACGTCATTATGAATCTGATCCTTCTTGAATGTTGGTCAAGCTGCCAACTGTAAACTTGTCAAGCAGTTTGCTTGACAAAACAAACTATTTGAAGGAGATTACATTGCAAAATGCGGTTTTGCTTTGTTTAAATTTGACTTTTTATGTAGTAAATTTAAACCCTGATTATCGTAAGCCATCTCTAAGGTGTTATGTGTTTACTTGAATTAGTTAAGAGTGTGAGCATTTGAGGTCCATTTATGCTTACCTGTGTGTGCGAAGGGAGTATACCACGAAACGACGAGAAACTTTCTCTGTGCATCTCAGACAGAGAATAACTCCACTGAGTTTCGACTAGGATGGTGGATGGGAGGAGAGGAGTCCCCCTGGTATGCAGGTTGAAGGAGTGACAAAAACATGGCACACATTCCTGGTGGCATGGCAAATAATTTTGCTCTCACTTTGGAGGAGAGAAACAGAAGGTATTCCCTGTTTCCTCCCTCCTCTTTCTGTCTCTGGGTTTCTCTGGGTCGTCCCTGTTGGCAACAGCCCAGACAGAAACCATTCAGGGATTCCAAAGTCAGAGAAATGGTTGTAGGCAGCATAACGTCACATCTGTGACTATCAATGACTAGTAAGAACAAAAGAGAGAGAATTATATTTAATGAGTAATTTAAGGCTTTGCTATACACTCACCCATTAATAAGATAATCATTTTCACACAGTGTGGATTTCACGTAGCCCTTTAAGCCCTGTGCCTATGTTTTAGGTTTCTGCACAAAATCTGCATAATGAAATGAGTACCTCTCTGCAAACACCATGTCTTTTTGAATACTTTTGGAATCATTATACTTGGAACACGTGGGAGATTTGTTAAGATGTAAATATATCAGTATATGTGTTAGTGTTGAAGAATGAATGAAGATGCCACATAGCACATAAAAGAAAAAAAAGTTTCAGGCTTGACAAAAATGCTCCTTTGGAACGATGCAACTGTGGCTCTGAGTCTCTCACAACTAAATTTGAGATGTTTTAGTGCAGACAGTTCAGGTGAGATCTACAAAATGGCCATTCTGGCACAGTTTGGCTATCTATACTCGATTCCCCAAATGGGGACCTCAGGTTTTAAAAGTTAAATTACTTTATTAACTTGCCATTTAAAGAAACATCTTAATCATTTTCATACTCTTGTTTAATCTAAGTTTATGAAAAAATCATATACCACTAATTATTTACTCTCTCTCTTAGAATAACACTAATTTTTAAATGACAGGCTGCACTTACCTTACAATGCAAAACTGGGACAGTAGTATCTGATATGAATACCATAGTCATATGGTATTCATAACAACAACTTACACTGACGTGTTGCTGAGGGGGAAAAAACTTGTGACTAGTCTCATACGCACATTCTTTTGCAGCTCTCTATTCAGGAAATCCCTCCTCTGGTTGAATGGTCTTTGGAATAGAGATGCAGTGTCTGGAGATCCAAGAAAGGGTATAAATAATTAATTAACTACACATAGTTTATTAAGACAGTTGGAAAGGGTATGTAGTTCCTTAATCTGGGAAAAGGTTATCACAAAATTAATGTACTAATAAATATTATGTTATAATTACATTATTCACATTATGGTTTTATTTGTAAGTGGAATTTTACTTTAATCTCCTGGAGTGACTGCAGGAAATTAGAAGAAGCTTATTCATCTTGACAAAGAATTATTATTTTTTTATTTAGGGTGAGTAGTTTAATAAGTACAATTTATACCACTTTTGCAAAAAAGAACAAATTACTCGTACTATTGATTTTTGCAAATTGCACCATATTAAAGTAAATGTATTTCAATAATCATAGGAAGTGGGTGGAAATATTTGTTATCTTAAAATTTGTAAGAGGAAAAAAGACTTTTGCTTTCCCATAGTAACCCAAACCATGCACATTGCATCAATAAATAATTTATTTTTAACAGAACAAATTAGACTGTGGTGTCATGTCAGGGCACTATGAAAACTCTAAACATGTGCTGTAATCCTTCATAAATGTCATCCTAATTACCAGGAGGTGTGTCTTTTAAAACCATTTAAATGTGATGGAGTACAGATCATCATTATAATGTGCTAATGTGCCCTGAACAAGTGTCATTTAGACAGAAAAAAAAGCAGGAATAACTGACTCTGGATTTGGACTCGACTTTAAGTGGAAGGGCAAGCAGAAGCATCCGGAAGGAACACAAGAGACCAGCAGCAAAGCAGATGACACTGGCGCCAGGCCAAACAGCTTCCCCTCACTTAATTTGAACTTAGAGCTGTAACAATTGCACGTTCTGCGCAGTAATGATAGTCCTGTCGCACGCGCTCATTTTAAACCATGTAGCCTATAGCCGAACTGCAAGTTGCAAAGTACAGACTGTTTTGATTATGAATACAATTACCACAATGAATAAAAGTCTCACCACTCCTCTTTGTAACAAGCAATAGCCCAAACATAACTTGGCTCCCTGGCCGGGGTTGGGTTCAGCTGATACAAAGGTTTTTTTTTAC
Source organism: Melanotaenia boesemani (assembly GCF_017639745.1). Classification (NCBI taxonomy): domain Eukaryota; kingdom Metazoa; phylum Chordata; class Actinopteri; order Atheriniformes; family Melanotaeniidae; genus Melanotaenia; species Melanotaenia boesemani. The sequence goes on along the minus strand of NC_055698.1, from coordinate 12,890,397 downwards.
TCTGTTACGGAAGAAGCGCACTCTCCCATGGGGTATGTTGCCAGGCAGCCATAAACCCCACCTACCCATGCAGTGCATTTACCTGAGCAGTGTTCACGTGACATACTCAGGGAATTCATCCAATGGGGAGTAAGGACAGGTGTTTCTAGATGAGAGTTTCGGAGGCGGAAACCTGCTGGTTCACTAGAGGTAAGCCGCTCCTTATAAATGTCTCACTTCAGCTGTAATATTTCCAAGAAGTACCGAAGAGTAGAATAAGTATTAAACTACAGCGGCGTTAAAAACGACACAAACGTTTTGGTGGTGGGAGATGTGAGGAGACAAGTAACCTGTCTCGTGCGTAAAATGGATACTCCTGCGCTCTTTTGAGAGACTGTTGTTACTGCTGATCCAAGAGCTCCGCAACTGAAGGGGAATTCACTGGACGTTTTAGAGCTGTGGTTTATAGTACCTCTATCTCAGCACTATAAAAATCTTAAAATTTACACTTGACTTGACTTTAACTGTCCTCGTGTCCTTTTGCAGCTAAGGTAAGTGATCCTGAGAGCTTTTTTCTGTTTTGTTCACACGTGATTCTCGCTGTGATTTAGTGCTTGTTGTCACAACTCATTAAACCAGTTTTGCAGAGAGGCTAAATATGGTTACACTGGCTATTCATGGGATTACTTGATGAGACTTAGACACACTTGTGGGGAATTACAAGTGAAATTAAATTTGGAGTGTGTAAAAGTAAAACATGAAAGGTTAGATGGCAAATATTTGAACAAAACAAGGCAGCTTGCATGTTTGTGGGAGGAAGAAGATGTAAAGCAGGAGAAAAAGAATGTTTCAGAGTTAGGTTTAACAAATATTAATGATTATGTTTGTTAAAGAATAGTTAGTTAAAGTTTATTGCACATAAATGGATCATATGATGAGAACATTCATCCTACAGAAGCTGATTGAATCTTCTCCTGGTTACAGGTCCCTCCCATCATTCCAAGATGACAGACAGGACCCCATGGTGGAAAGCCTTCCTGCCAAAGAGAAAAAGTGGAGGCCCCAAGGACTCCGGGTCATCAAATGTCTTTGGCCCAGACTTTAACCCTTTTGTACAACCGCCAGAGAAGCAAAAAGACCCCTCTGCTGCAGCCTCCAAGACCTCTAGCGACCAGACCCCATCTCAGCAAGCGTCCAACAAGACCTCCAGCCTCCTCAGTGATGACACCTTCGATGATTCCCGGCTGGAGTCGGTCTTCAATGAGCAGACATGTCGCAGAAACATGAAGGTTTCCCGCTCAGGTCGATTTAAAGAGAAAAAGAGGGTGCGCTCGACCCTTCCTATTGAGGAGAAAGAGACAGGGAATGCAGCAGCAGGGAAAGAGGATGTGCGGTGACAGTGAGGAGGAGGAGAGACTGCTTTACAAAGATTGGAAAGAATGTGAGGGATTTATAAAGAAGAAACCTCATTCTCATCAGGCATGCCAGTCTAATGTACAGAGTTTTTATAATGATGGTGATGATGAAGATAATGAGCATCCTAATTAAATAGGAATAGAATAATATGGTTCAAGGCCTGTTGTAAAATATTTACATTTGTTGATGGACTTGCACAAGAGAGTCAGAGAAATGACCTGAAATGACTTTCAGATGTTTTGTATTTCTTTATGATGGTTGTTGAACCATTTTGCAACAAACAAAATGCTGTGATCACAACTCAAAGGAAGAGCTAGATTACGCAGTGAGCACTTGCGATGCTGGCGTAGACTCTCCCTCAGCATTCAGTGAATGGACAGTTCATAAGAATGAAACAACAACCCCCCCCCCTCTTTATTTTTTTTTTTAAAGCACAGTCATCAAACTGTTTTCTTCAGGAATTAATACTTTAAAGACGTTTACATTACTCTTTATTAAGATTAATATAAAGTGATGAAGGACAATGCCCCCTTTGCAATGCTTTTACAAAAATGTTGATTCTAATGGGTGAGAAGGATGCTTATGAATGAATGATGTTATTGTGTGAACAATACAAGCAGCTTTTAGTCAGATGCACATCTGCCAGCAACAAGCAGAAGATATTTTGATGAAGGATTAAATCAGCCATATTTTATAAGGTCCTTGGCAAAACTACCACAGAGATAGTTTTTAAAAAAAAAATCTAAACAAGGGATTTGAATCTGCTGTGAGTATTTATGAAGGCAAAATATGAAAAAAATAAATCTGCTATCTGCTACATTTGAATGTGTGTATGCGTGTCTTTATTCCATCAGTGTCTTAAATAGAAATATGTAAGTTTGTTGGTAAAAACTTATTCTCTTGACCCACTGACAGCAGCCACTAGATACATTTTCAGATATCTAAAAGCCTCAGAAAACATGAGAGAAATGGAAATACACGTGAAGAACAAAAAACAAAACAAAACACCCCCCATCATAGGTGTTTATGTTTGATTTTTTAAAAAAGCAGTAATTTAAAAATCATTAGTACCTTCTAAAGTGTAATACAGACCAACCTCAATACAAAGGATTAATGAATAAGTGTACACATAGTTTGTGTCAAGTCCTAATATTCCTAAAAAGGGAGGAGCTCGCTTGTGACACTGCGTTCCTTTGCCACTGTTAAACGTTAAGGTGTGTGTGTCTGCGTGAGTAGCAAGGGGTATGGTTTCTGCAACTAAGAAATCACTTTAGGATTTTTAGTTGTAATCCTCTGCCACTATTTTGCGGTGCAACCGAAGTGCAACAACAGGTTAAACGAGGCGTTGGATTCTTTGAAGTTGAATACACACGAATCAATGAGGATGAGCTGTAGGACCGTGTTTTCAACACAAGGGGGCAAAATGTGCTGGAAAATAATCATATGGCTGGAAAATAAGGCTGGTTAAATAGACAATAAGAAAAAAACTTTTTTCCTGACAGAGTTGCAAATGTCTTTAATTTGTCCACAGATGTATTTCAAAGCATCATGAATCGTTCAGCATGAACTGAAGACATGACACCGAGCTCACCATTGGTCTGGTGTTATCTGCGGGCTACGAGGTGTGGCTAGAGCTGTGCGCCTCCTGCAAAACCCACTCAGGGAAATAAACCGCCAACAGCTGCTGCTGGACAAAGTCTTCCTGTCTTCAGCAATGTAGACATGTCAAAAATAAAACGCGTTGGAAACTTTTCTTATTTCCTTGGATGTTTCCAAGAGCTCATCCATCTGTTGGCATCCTGAACGTATAAGAAGTCGTGTCCTCATTTGACCAAAAATAACTTTCTCACCGTTCCGTTATGAAGCGCGCACTCTGAGGACAGCACACTGCACGTTATCAGCTTATCTGACAACAGGTGGATTTTTGCTATTTTCTGACGGTAAGCAACCATTTTATTCTATTTGCTGATGTCAGAGCACCATTAAAGTGGGCACGAGGCATAACTTTTATTTCTCTCTTTGGTTGCATCTGTTTTGTTGCGACAAGGTGTCAGTTATGTTCATTTAATCTACCTTTAAAGGTGTTACTATGCTGTTACTATATTTTTAACTATCACCGCAACCATTAGTTAAAAAAAACATTGATTCTTAACATTATTGACTAAAGGAAAAGAAAAATGCAAAGAAAACCTTTTATTTTGCTCTTTTTTGTGCAAACGTTAAAGGATTATGGGCCAACATAAAGAAACTGCCCGGTCATTAAAATACATGCCTAAATTATAAATATTGTGGATTATTCCCAGGTAGCTAATATCCATTTTCCTTGTCATGGCCCAAGTAGCATAGCAGTAAATCAAACCAAGCATGGATCAGTGGCACCCCCCTTTAAAAAACAAGAAGGAGAAGAAGAAGAAGAAGAAGAAAATCTAGGTCAAATTCACTGTCCGCTATCAGCCTTAATGTGTTTGTTGTCAAATTCTGACTTTAAATCTCACAAAATTTACAGACTAAAAGCCAGTTCTGGCAACCATTTCTTTAAATAGTTGTGTTTCAATTTCCTTGACAATCTCCTCTTGATGTTTTTTTTAAAAAGGTAATTGTCCTGGAAGCAATTGTTATTATCATGTCCATTTCAGTGTTAATATTTTCCCACCACCACCTGTTAGATTTTTGCATTAACAGCTTATGGAAACAGAGAGCAGATATTGGATAAATGTCTATCACACAGAACATGTAACTGCTCCCTGTCAAGGCTTTATCTGCTGCCAGCTCCAGTGGCATTTTTGGTGTCACATTAGATCTTTTTTACTTCAAGTTATGCAAGCCAACATACAGGGTCAAACAACAGCTGGTGTGAGGTGCACCTACACTCACTTTCCCACCTGTTCTGCAAAAAGCTCAGCTAACCAGCGTCCAGCGTTGGCCCTTTAAAGATCAAAACTGGCAGTGTCACAGAGGCTGCTTGACACAGATATGAAGATAGAAATAGCAACCAAGAACGGTCTGGCAGTCGTAAACAGGGGAAGCATGAACTGAACACACACACACGCGCGCACACAGGGACAAGTGAGATTCAGAGTCAACAGAAACAAGTCCTGTTCTAGGATTTATTTAATTTCTAAGGAGGAACATGTGCAAATTCCACAGAGTGCTGAATGTCTACAAACAGGCTGGTTTCAGGCTTTCAGTCAAAAATTTCTTGTGATTATGATGGTGGGTGGGAATCACAGAACTACCACTGGACCATGATTTGCCTTCAAGCATGTAAAGATTGGAAAATGGTGATGCAATCAAGGACATGAGCTGTTCCTGGAAAGCAGTTGTAATGCTTTGATAAAACAACATCCTATGTGATGACTCTGTATGCTCAGTATAATTAAAAAAACGGATAGAACACTTAGTTTTCCCCTGGACTTTCCTTGCCATTCACTAACAGCATTGAAGGCTTTTGGTCACTGAATGACTGAAGAGTAGGGGTCCATTACGTTTCACACAACTCTCACCATTGTTTCATCCCAAGTCCTGCCACAAGGCATTGTGGGAAGAAGAGCAGCAGGGGCAGAGGGGGGCTGTGTCGGATTTCTGTGGAAATGATGGCGCTCTTGCTGTTTCCTGTTTTGTGCTGTATGGTGCCGAATGTTCTTCCTGTTCAGGAAAGAGGGTAGGAGGTCATACATGTGCCATGCCATGTAGGACAAATATACTAAAAGTTAGTCAGTAGTTGCACTGCACGAGTGGGACAGTGGTAATAAAGTCTGCATTGACCTTTTCAGGTATCTGAAGCTTAGACATGCCAGCCCCACCTCCTCCCCCTCCACCTCCTCCCATTCCTCCTCCACCACCTCCACCCAGCGCTGGTCTGCCACAGGTGAGTGTGACTATCTCTAACTCTTTCTCATGCATTTGTAACCATTCACTCGTGTCCTTCTTGCTGATGACCAACCAAACACTTGGAACTTATTTGTATTATTGATTGAGCTACACACACACTCACTAAAATGCACACACAAACACACACAGGATAGGACAGAGAGCAGACTCAGCAGATGGGTGTTATGTTTCCATGGCTGGCTCACATAGCATGAGCTCCTGCAAACAGGAGACAAGGCTCGACTTATTCTGAGCTCAACAATAACTGGAAGTCACACTGCTGCTCAATGGAGAGAAACAATACCTTGTTTTTGACTGCCATCACAAACAAAACTTATCCACTTCACTCTAATTTTTCTTATTTTTTTCCTCATTTATGTCATTTTCCACTTCATGTGTAAAGAGCTGAGCTGAAGTTGAGAGGAGGAGGATATATAGTATATTTTCCTACATAATCACCTTCACATAAAAGCATATTGAGTAAAAACACTTCATACTAACAGTTCAGTCAACCATCTGATGCATCAGTTATAAAAAAACAATGCCACAGTTCTTTCACATAAAATATTTTACTTCCACAGGCATGTACAGTGATGCTTTTCTTATTTTCTTTAACCTTTTTTTGGTTTTTATTTATTTAATTTATTTATAGCTATTCTATAAAAATATTTATAAAATAATATGTCATATTGATATATCTGTTCTATTAGGACACAAATATTATTTTATCTGCCTTTTTATTGCAGAAAAACTTGGCAATAACTGTATAAATATATTTAAACAAAGAAAACAGGATAAAAAAAAAACATAAAAATGCAGAAAACTAAAAAAAAAATTCTAAAATCACAATGGCTAGAAATCACAATATTTTAAAAAGGTATAAAAAAATCACAACAGCAATAATAAAAATGTTACATCACACTATATGTATATATATATATATATATATATATATATATATATATATATATATATATATATATATATATATATATATGTGTGTTTTTGTACATATTGTAAATTTTCTTTCATGAACTGCTATGTTCTTTTTTTGTGTGTATTTCTTTATGTTTTGCATTTTTTTTACTTTGTTACCAAAATAGCACCAACTATAACAGGTGGTATATTTTGTAGCTTAGAAGCCTTAATTAAATTGTGTTGTGGGGAACTGATGAGATTAAATTCGTATACCACACTACAAAAATCTGTTTAAGGGTTCATGAAAGCATTTTTTCTCTGTGACAGTGCCCTTCAGAGCCTCCTAAGTTCCAGTCTGGTGGAGGAGGAGGTGGAAGGAATGCCCTGTTGGCCGACATCCAAAAAGGAGCCAAGCTCAAAAAAGTCACACAGGTCAACGACCGCAGTGCTCCTGTGGTCGATAGTAAGTCCAACAACCAAACCATTCATGAATACAAACTCCATGTTGTTGCTGAAGGATTTCTCAGAGTCAGTCTCATACAGGGACTACATTGAAATGTACCAGTGCGGTGGATCAAGGGGAAAAAGAAAAGAAAATGTACATGTCATATGAACTTAACAAGAGAGTAGAAATAGTTATATGGGTCAGCAGGAGGATGTTGGGTTTCTATGGGGTATGTTTGAACACATTTAGGCAAACAAGGTTTGTTTCCCGAGTTTCTGGCTCCTACAGCAGTTTTAGTGGACTTTTTAGTCAAAGGTGCCCTCACCTTAACTTCACGCCGACGCAGGGGGAAACGAGCCGGCGCGCTCGTGCGCCTTCGCCAGCGAGGAAGACGCACGCCGCTACCTGGAATATTTCTCTCTAATGTGCGCTCACTGGGCAATAAAATGGACGAGCTTCATCTTCTGCTGAGGAGAAACAAGGACTTTCGTTCATCCTCTGTTTTGTGCTTCACCGAGTCATGGCTGTGTGGGAACATCCCGGACTCCGCGCTACAGCTGGATGGATTCCAGCTTCACCGAGCGGACCGTGATACGCGGCTCTCTGGCAAAACAAAGGGTGGAGGTATTTGTTTCTACACCAATGCTGGCTGGTGCAACGACGTGACAGTGATACAACGGCACTGTTCTCCCCTCCTGGAAACTTTTATTATCAACTGCAAACCATTCTACTCCCCACGTGAGTTCGCTTCCTTCATTCTGGTCGGTGTTTACATCCCGCCGGAGTGCAACGTGCAGGACGCACAGCGCGCACTCGCCGACCAGATACTGGAAGTGGAGCGGACCAACCCGGACTCTTTGGTTATTGTCCTCGGGGACTTTAACAAAGGCAAACTCAGTCACGAATTGCCTAAATACAAACAGTTTATTAAATGTGCTACCAGGGAGGGGAACATTCTCGATCACTGTTACACTACCGTCAGTAACGCATATCACGCCGTCAGCCGCGCAGCACTGGGACACTCCGACCACTACATGGTCCACCTGATTCCTGCCTACAGACAGAAACTAAAACTTTCTAAACCTGTGGTGAAGACATCAAAGAAGTGGTCTAGTGAAGCTGCAGAAGACTTAAAGGCGTGTCTGGACTGCACTGACTGGGATGTCTTCAGGGCTGCTTCCACCAGTCTGGATGAGTACACAGAAGCTGTAACCTCATACATCAGCTTCTGTGAGGACTGCTGTGTACCAACACGCACCTGGGTGACTTATAACAATGACAAGCCCTGGTTCACACCCAGACTGAGACAGTTGAGGTCTGAAAAGGAAAGGGCTTTCAAAAGTGGCAACAGAGCAGAGTACATAGAGGCCAAGTACAGGTTCAGCAGGGCGGTGAGGGATGCTAAACAGCTGTACACAAAGAAACTCCAACATCAGTTCTCCTCTAACGACTCTGCTTCTGTCTGGAGGGGGCTCAGGCAGATCACCAACTACAAGCCAAGAGCTCCCCCCGCTGCTAACAATCGACGTCTTGCCAACAACCTCAACGACTTCTACTGCCGCTTTAACACAATCGTCCCGGCTCGTCTGCAGGACAAGCTTTCACAACTCAACGTGCCCGACACCACTTGCAGGTGGATCACTGACTTCCTGTCAGACAGGAAGCAGCGCGTGAGACTGGGAAGCCACACTTCGGACTCCAGGACGATCAGCACCGGCTCCCCGCAAGGCTGTGTTCTTTCTCCCCTGCTCTTCTCTCTGTACACGAACAGTTGCACCTCCAGTCACCAGTCTGTCAAGCTCCTGAAGTTTGCAGACGACACCACCCTCATTGGACTCATCTCTGGTGGGGATGAGTCCGCTTATAGATGGGAGATTGACCGTCTGATGGCTTGGTGCAGCAAGAACAGCCTGGAGCTCAATGCTTCCAAAACAGTAGAGATGATTATGGACTTCAGGAAGAGCACAACCCCCCCCTCCCCTGTCATCCTGTGTGGCTCCCCAGTGGACACTGTGGAGTCCTTCCGCTTCCTGGGCACCATCATCTCCCAGGACCTCAGATGGGAGCTGAACATCAGCTCCCTCATCAAGAAGGCTCAGCAGAGGATGTACTTCCTGAGGCAGCTGAAGAAGTTCAATCTACCACGGACAATGCTGGTCCACTTCTACACTGCCATCATGGAGTCCATCCTCACCTCCTCCATCACCGTCTGGTACGCTGCTTCCTCTGCCAAGGACAGGTGCAGACTGCAGCGTATCATACGTTCTGCAGAAAAGGTGATTGGCTGCAGCCTTCCTTCTCTCCCAGAACTCTACTCCTCCAGAACCCTGAGGAGAGCAGGGAGGATAGCAGCTGACCCCTCCCACCCTGGACACCATCTGTTTGACCCTCTCCCCTCTGGCCGGAGGCTGCGGTCTATCAGAACCAGAACCTCCCGCCACAAAAACAGTTTCTTCCCCTCTGCCATCAGGCTTTGGAACTCACCTAAAGACTTACCTGACTAACTTATTAACACACTCCCCCTCCATTGGTCACTTCAACTTGTACATTTTTATACTACAGACTGCACATTTCATGTAAATACACTACTTACTTTTATCTTATTTTTATGTACATAACTATTTATTTCCACTCTTATATAGTTTTTCAGTCTTAATGTTATATGTTCAGTTGGCTTGTTCATATCTTTATGGTTCATATTTATTTATTTATATGTAGGCACCGTCAAATCACAACAAATTCCTTGGAATGGAAGTTACTTGGCAATAAATCTGATTCTGATTCTGATACACTCCATTAAAGAAGAACTACAGCACAATGATGTAGGTAGAGGAGAAAATTCTAATTCAATGGCAGTCACAGTAGACAAGGCGTTATGACCAGTATTTCAATTTCCCCACCTTAAATATTTGGTTTTAGTCTATTTATGTATTCCTCCATGATTAAAAGTTAATCTACAGGTCAGAGAAATCCCCAAAAAGTGGAGCCAGGTTGGAATTATCTATCAAATTACAGCCACAGAGGTGGGGTTAACTTTGTAACTGTTGTCTAAATCACTGAACAAATGTATGAGCTTTAGAAAGCTATTTAGAAATATTAAAAAGAATTTTTCTTAAACATGACATGAAAAATATTTTATTAATCAATGAAGAAAAATTATAAAGGGCAGGCAACCCACCAAAATACACCAATAAGGAAATTAACCAAACAATTACCTCTGCATTGTCTGGGATCTGGGACCAAAGATAAAGTAGGTGGAGGTCTTACTTACCGTCCAGACAAGCACCAAGCAGGAATGTCTTTTTTGACCACTGAGCCTCTCTAAAGTCATCTAAAGTGGAGTCTTACAGGTGTGATCTTTGCTGCAGAAGCCCTAAGCACAGTGTGTCAGTCAGCATATGCAAATGATGTTACAGTTTCATTAAGGGGCACAGATGCACAGAGGGTATGACGTATTTGGATGTTTTCCTGGGTGCAGATGATTATAAAAGGAAAATTTGGGGTGGGTTTGCATGATATGCCTGATTGTCTCAGAGGACCTGTGTCTAGGCCCGATTGTCCTACAGCAGCAGAGTTTTGGTTGCTAACAACCCAGTGGCCTCAATGCTCAGGTCACAGTGGTGGAACCTCCAAGTTTTCCAATGAAAGAAATCCAGAAAAAAGTTCCAAAAGTAGATTTCTTTTGGAAAGGCTATCGCTTGAACAGACCAGTTTTGTGTTTCCTGTTTCGGAAGAGGGGCAAGTATTTATGGACTTTCAGATTTGGGTTAAATAACTTTGTCTACAGACTTTGCAAAGATTTTTGTATTGTCAGATACATTATGGATGGATACTGCTTCTATAATGCTTCAGGACATTAAAAATTTCAACAATGACAGACACCTATTTCTCCTGGACTTGCAAGGTGTGGACTTTTCACTCACATCCAGGTTTTTCCAATTTGTCTTCTGTACTTGGAGGTGAAGAGATACTGTTTTCAAGTGTATGGTCATAGTAAAAAGGAGGCACATTAAAAGGCATTTAACTCAAAACAATGTTGGACTCTATCCATTCAGCCTTGCGTCAGCAGAGATGCATGAAGTGACAGCTTTCCACATTTCTGCTTTGCCTATGCCCACCTCAGACATCTGACCAATCACACAATACTTCTCGGAGTTCCACAATAAGAAAATTCTGCTCAGCTGATGCAGAACAAGCCACAAGATGTCCCAAACCATGTTTTCGGGGCCTTGAGAACAAGAAAAAAGTTCTTGCTTCTTGCAGAGTAACAGCCTTTAGAGCCACAGTGGATTTGGTCAAAACAGTTTCCATACTGCTGACTTTGGCATTATCACGTTACACTGGGATCAGACCCACTGTAAACCATGCAGTTTTACTGGGTCTGTTTATTAGAAAAGTACAGCTGTTATTGATTTAGGAATGTATGTAATATTGTGTCTGCAAGTACTAGAGCTAAATGAATTAAATATTGATTTTTATATTCAATTTTAGAAAAATTTAAAATCTCAAAGTTCAAGCCCTTTAAAACAATATTAAGATTCTTCTGATGCACTAGTGGGATCACCAACTGTGGACCTGCGGAGCCACTATTCTGCAGATTTAAACCTGCTGCACACTTAAGTCAAATTATTAATGGGTTATTAAGAGGCTTGTGCAGAACTTGATACCAAGCTTTCATGTGGATCAGGTGTGTTGCAGCAGGGAAACTTCTAAAATTTGCAAGACAGGTGATTCTGCACTAAAGTGCAGCATATTGGCCCTCATCTCTACATTCAGGAAAACATGCTATGAACTGCAGCATTAGTATTTTAAATTTCTCTGTGGGTCCACATGGATTTTGGTTCATATTAAAAACTCCTGGATAAGGTATGTTAAGAACATATTCACTAATCTGTATAAATTTCCATGCTCATGTACAGGTTTTCCGAATTCTGTAAAGCAAAGAAATTATCCAGAGGAGAAGTACCGAGCATTTAGCTAGAGATTAGTGCTGTTACTAGATGCTGTAGATAAAAGGCGAGTACAGATTTTAAATTCCTTGGACATTACTCAGCAGACCACATGTCAGGCGTCGCATGGTAGATCACTCGATCACTCATTACAACAAAAAGCTGTAATGAGTCACTAAAAGTGAGTTGCGACTTGACTTGGACTTGCAAAAACGGACTTGTGAATATCTCTGGTATGTAGTCACTGTGAAAGTCCTTATTAGAATATAAGTGACTAATGTGCCAGAGTCAAGGTGGTCTGGCATGTTAGCTACGGGGATGCCCCCTGGGAGTACTTTAAAGTCCCTGTTCAACCCCCCAACTGACAAACACTATGGAGATCTGCAATGGAAAGTGGTGGATGGGGCTGTGGCCAGAAATAAATGTGTGTGTATAGATTGTACAGCCATTGGTCTTTGTGTTTTCTTTCATTAGAACATCTTTTTCTCAAGCGACCCAGACTGACCCCTGTGTCCTCTTACTGGCTGGGCTGGGGCAAGCCTTGGATGAGCAGCTTTTTATTTTTTCCAAGGAAAAAAAAAACATTCCTGTAGTGAATCACATATTATGTTCATGACAGTGAAGGTCGTATTGTAACGGGAATATATTTGATCTCAAACCATGATCATTTTCTAAGTCTATCAAAGTCATATTTTGTCTCCATGCAACAAGGAAGTAGAAAATATTTTAGTAAACCACTGTTATGCCACTAACATGCCACTGTTGAACACAATTTTACATAAGAAACACCCCTAGTTGACAAAGCTGCACTCAGCAATTCCATCCAACCACATCGTGGGGTGTTTGAGACTTAAGACTCAACAAACATGTTTGCCCCAATGTGCAGCCACTTATATGAGGTGTATTTACCTCATGCGGGTTGTAGGGGCGATACTTATCTGGTCAGAAGGATTATGAGCCATATTTAAAAAACAACAAATACAATTGTTTTTGTTGGAAAACTTTTTGCAAATATCAGCCTGAAACAGAAATATATTTCTGTAATACAATAAAAAAAGATATGAGTAAATTACTGTGGACTGTTGTAAATTTTCAGTATTATTAAAACTGTGCAAATGAAAAAAAAACTAATATGTGAATAAATTTACAATTAAATAATGAATACTAGTAAGTAAAAATCCTTCCATGATTTTACTTAAAAGTTACTGAATAACTTGTAATGTGCATTTGTTCCCCAGAGCCCAAGGCTAACCCTGCAGATATAACAGGAAATGGCAGTGGTTCTCAAGGCTCATCAGGTGGGACAGCACCCATGGGACCCTGTTTAAGTGGGCTATTTGCTGGAGGGTTTCCCACTCTCAGGCCTATAGGACAGAGAGACTTAGCAGGCAAGACCCCAGGTTGGTGTAAAAGCCTGATTGATGAATTTCTACAATCTTTTATAGATTTTCTGACCATGACTCTTTTGTGTCTGTTTGCATGTGTTGTTAAGTGTCTCGATCAAGCTCATCAGCCTCCCTGAAGCCACTCTGGAACCCCCCTGCATCAGCAGACTCAGGCATCATTCCTGAGCCTTCCAGGGCGGCAGACCTCCAGAGCTCCTTCCAACGTCTGCTCACCTCCTCCTCCTCCTGTTCCGCTCCTCCCTCTCCCTCTCACAGCACCAAGTACCCACCTCCTTTTCCTGCTTCCTCTCCCTCCACACCTCCACCTGCCCCTCCCTCTGCTCCACCCCCACCTCCCCCACCTCAAGCGTTCCTGGACCGGCCAGCCAACAAGCCTCCCCCTCTCCCCACCTGCCCTCCCCCTCCCCCTCCATCCCAGGTTACCAAGCCAACATGGCTCCCCATCCAGCACTCTTACCACACATCAGTGTCCCAGCCCTCCACTCCACCTCCTCCACCTCCACCTTACCAGTCTCCATCATTGGTGCAGGGAGACCGTTCCTCAGGTTGTTTCTTCTCTCCAACTCCCACTACAGTCTACTCTGAACCTTCTCGGTTCCCCATTTTGCGTGACAGCCCTCTTGGACTTCCTCCCCCTCCTCCTCCACCTCTACCTACTTCCTACACCCCTAGCTGTCAGTCCACCCTCACTCCACCAGCACCTAAAGTATCTTCAGTGCCCCCATCCACAGTGCGCTCACTGCCTCCCTCTTACCCTATCAATGCTCCCACTCGACGGCCACCAGCTGTGCCTAAAAGTGCAGGTAGGTGGTAAGCAATCTCTTTATGCCACAGGTTGTGCTTTTATTTCTCACTTGATTACCTACAACTCTTCTGCATTGTGCAGGAAGACAGATGTTTCACACAGGTTGAGTGCAAGATGGTTATGTGAGAGTTGAACTACCTAAAAGCACAGAAAATTTTATTTACCCATTTTTGACTAGGATGACTCCTACATGAAGCAGGACCCCAATTCAATTAACCTAACTATAGAGGTGACTACTGATTCTAAATAAAAAAAGTTTTTCCTCTCTTAAATGGTTAAACTTCAAAAGACAAAGATTAAACCCACATGGGTGCTGTAGCCCAGAGGGTGGAGTTGTCCTTTAACCAAAAGGTCACTGTTTTAATCCCATCTTCCCTACCCTTCATTTCAAAGTATTATTTGGCAGGAGACTAAACTCTTCACTGCTCCCCTGATGTATTCCTCACTTTTTAAATAAAGCCATTTGCTAATTTACTGTTGGTGCTGAATACTCATAACAGAAGGGGGAGACAGTGTTGGAGAGCCTAAATTCCTCTGAGCAGCATGCATGGTGATCTTGTATTAATGAGAATGGCCAAAACCAATATACAGGGAAAAAAAAAAAAAAGACACAGAGTTACTGTAATGATTAGCTCCTGAGGACCCGGAAATTCAGCCACACAGTAAAAGTTTGAACAGAGTATGGTTTATTGAAACCGGGAGAATGGTGGAGAAACCAGATGTAGTCTGCTAAGGAGTGGCAGGAAAGGCTGAGTGTTGAAGAATCCTGAAACAACTCCAGACATTAATTATGGATCCACTAATCCAAAAGGCGTTGTCAAGGGCAGGCAATGTTCATACACAAAAAGGCAGATGTCAGGCTACTTATCAAGGGGGGCAGGCAAATCTCCGTAAACGTTCCAAGCAGGGGTCAATATCCAGATAGGCACTTGACAAGAATAAATCTGGCGTGGATCAGGCAAGAAAAATCCAAGGATGTGACAGGGTCGATAACAGGAGGTCTGAAACACAAGAAAAAAACGCTGGATCTCAACAAGGTTAGCAGAGACTGGAGAGTGTTTCAGTAGGGTGGGGAGCAGGTGAGGAGAGTGAACAATCAGGGCAGGTGGAGCAGATGAGCTTGATTGCAGAGCTGCACAGCAGAGCGGCAACCATGATAGTTACGTGATATTTAAGTGAGATGGGTAGTTATTTGAGAAATAACCACTAATTGTAGCAACAATTTCAAAAGGTTCAAATCATTTTTAAATTGATTCAAAAGATTCAAAACAAAGAAATACAACTTTATTTTGTTACTGCATGAATAAAATTCTGCACAATCTTTTATAAAGGTGCCTCAGGGCCAGAGTTTTGTCTTAATTGTCACTGTTCTACATCTGTTAATGTATAGTGGTGCTGCACTGACTGTCACAAACTAAATGCTGTGCAGCTGTAAGATAACTGAGAGGAGAGCTCTTTCTGTTGAATGAAGCAGTAAACTAATTAGTAGAATCCTAACTGTCCTTATGGTCCCTAAAGTAGGCTGACATCTGGTTGTGGGGAACATTTTAAAGAATAATTGAACATCTGTCACCCCTGTATTTTTGGGGACTTCTGCTGTCTGCATTGTTGGACCGTGTCAAGTTATTTTGCAGTTGCAGGTTTTTTTTTTTGCAGCAACAAGCTGAAGTTGTGTCAGGCCTGTCATGAAAAAAAATCCAACTCAGAAGGGAAAGAGCTCTATATGGTGATGTGACTTTTTTCCCTAAGCATTAATTAAAAGCACACTTTTACAAAACAATGCACATTCTGTGCTTGTTAACACTGAAGCACAGCTTTTTTTTAGGAAACCCACACACATTTAAAGGCATTTACAAAAACAATGTTGGACTTAAAAAAACTGAATAATGGCCCAACCTACTCCAAGCTTTACCTATAGTCTTCTAGTTTTGCTTATTAAATATTATGTGGACTACTTCTTTCTGCACTGACAAGCCACATCCTCTTGTGTAGGCCAGGATTAGATTGGAAATCTGAACTGGCAGTTAGAAGTTGTCTTTATAGCATGTTCAAGTGATATTTTTATTTACATATTTTGTCCAGAGTCAGACTCTGGCTCTGTCTGAGGGTAGTTTCATCGCTGCTTGTGCTTGCTGTCAGTTTTGTGCACGAGGGCCTTTCAATGAGAAAAAAAAAAGTAGTAATATTTGACTGGCTGGAAACTGTAGTACCTGTTAAACCTAGTCATTATGTGTTGTGTTACTATGTTTTTAAGTGTCTGTGTAAATCTCTGCTTTAGTTTTGCATCTAACACATCTTTTTTTTAGATTTAATTTTTGCTGTTTATGTGCTCAGAAATATTTGCTGACATCTGCCTCCTTTGCTAACAGGTGTGGGTCGGCTGGCTCCTCCACCAGCTCCTCCAGCACGTTCCCCAACCACAGAGTTGTCCACCCGCATTCCTCCCCCACCACCACCACCTCCTCTGCCGCCATTCAGCCTCAGGAATGGACACCTGCACAGCTTGGGTAGGATTTTACTACATATTTAAAAATAAAGATGTGCAAGAGAATGAATTTTGAAGGTGAAATGCATGCAAAGCAATGTCCGTTTGAAGAATGAAAGACATCTTCTGCTTGTGACCAGGATGAACCACTAAAGTGAAGCTAGCAATGTCAGAATCCTCCATGTATGTGTTGTACTTCTGATAGTTAACTAAGAAGCAGGAATGAAGAGAGAGGAGAAGGGTTGCTACAAGATTAGATAAAGTTTTTAAGCTTGCCTCCGGTCAAGGTTAAACAGTACATTTATAAGTAAAATAACATTTTCTAATTGAATCTTCTCTCTCCTCAAGCAGATGATTTTGAATCCAAGTTTCAGTTCCACCCTGTAGAAGACCTACCACCACCCGATGAATTCAAGCCTTTCCCTCGCATCTACCCCAGCAAAGAAAATAGAGGTAGTCACAAAGAAGACTTGCTCTATTTTATCTTTTCCCAGGACGTTAGTTTCATCCATTGTTGCTCTTTCTCCCCCCCCCCCCACTCTGCTTCCTATTGCAGTGAACCCCAAACCACCTGGGATCAGGACGCACCTCAGATGAGTCATGGACTCTCCCTCTTCTTCATCCCTAAAAAGAATATCTTAAATATTTCTCCTCTATCTCATGACAGCTTATCATAATAACATAGCCACCATAGAGACTTCATGCGCCTGTGTTGTTTGTGTTCAGTGTATTTGTGTGTGCACTGTATGTGTGTATGTAAGTGTCAAACAGGGTCCGGCCTTATTCTGACTGTGTGACCTCTGACCTTTTCCAGTGTGGAATGTTTTGAATGTGTGTACGGAGGAGGACTGCATTTCTACTCATAAGCTACATGCAGACTCTGCACAAGTACACATCACTCCAGAGCCACTGTCTTCTATTCCATTTATCAGATCGTAACACTTTATTAATTACATACTGTATAGAAAACTAATTCAAGACTTATTAAATTTAAAAGTTAGCATCAACAGACTATAAACACACAACATAGGTATTTGGCTCTTTAAATACAAAATGTGCCTTTGTTAAGTGTCATACAACATGCTACCTTTTTAAATTAACACTTAAATGCTAAAGAAAGCAGGAATCTAATTTACTTTTTAAAATATTCCACCCTGAGATTAATAGTGGGAGACCATGTTGACTGGAGTGCAACATGCTGATCTAGATTCATTTTTAAATTCGGGGCATAAACAGGATTATATGTGAATTTTTGCATTGCTGGGTAAACATGGGGTAATAATCTTTTAACATACAGTGGTGCTACCCTCCATTAATGTGATATTTTCTTTTTCAAAACATCTGATGGGACAGTTACTGGAGAACAGTTTTTGTGTGTGTGTGTGTTTTTTTTTTTTTTTGTTTGTTTTATTTATTTATTTTTTTTAACAAAAAACTGAATATGGTCTTGATTTCTTACCCTTTAGTGCTAATCAATACTAACACTTGAGAAGATGCTGCCACCTGCTGGTTCATTGTGTAAATTACTTCAACGTGAGATGAATAAATTTTTGATTAAAAAAAAAGTTTATAGACACTTTACTGAGTATGATGGTAATGTGTAATTCTGCCTTATATAGCCCAGTATATACTTCTTGAGTTTAGTCTAGAGTTCTTTACATGATTCTGCTCAACTTTAAAGCAATGAAAACATTAGATACACCCACTTCATCACAGTAACTACCTCTATCACAGTGTTAAAAAAAGGTAAATTTACAGTAAGTCCTATCTGGACTCTCCTGCTTGGCCCTACCCCTCTGTTTTAGAAAGGAAAAGAAAGGTGATCCTTTTCTTTTGGGGATGAAGTTTAAGTCCTCAACTCATCTTGCAGCTGTGGCATTTCAGACCATTTGATGGCTAGATGACCACTATTCATAGGTCCTCACAAAAAAAGGGATACCTTACCCTAGAAAAACTGCAGGGCTGAGCAAATGGAGAGCCCAAGGGAAGAAATGATCTGGGTAAGGTTTCAGCAACTGAATGGTTATCAATAATACGTTTACAAACGAAAAATCAAGTCAAATATTTTGTGGCATTATATCTATGGAGAATATTTATTTTTCTTTCAGACTTGATTGTAAAACCTAAATTACCTGGGTATAGTAAAACTATTTCTGCAAATCCAGATGATGCACTGTGGCTTCAAATTTATTGACAAATGCAAATACATCATCTTTGAAATTCATATACAAAATTAAATGGAATAATTTGGTCTCAGTATCTTTAATGTTCCATACACAGGTTTACAATGAGAAAAATCAACCTGTCCCAGTGTTGTATTTCTGTTTAAGTGAAACACCACAGTCACACAGACTCATCAGCCTCACAAACAAAGCTTCAGATATCCTGAGAAAGTCTTTTTTTACTAAGCTCCACTCCAGACGTATTCCAGCAATCACTTCACAGTTCATCGTGTTTGTATGTGAATTCTCTTGAAGATATAAAGCCGTCATTGTTCTCGTCCTCTCTGGCAAAGACTTCCTCCATCATGTTCTCATGTAGGGTGTCATTAGGAGGGTAACCGTAACGCTCATACTCCATCTTCAGATATTCTTTCACCTGGCAGACACGAAAAGGACAGGATAGTTGATCAAAGAAACTTAAATATGACAAGTATTAAATAATAAAAAAAAAACAAGCTGGCTGACAATTTCAGTTCAGTTTTAATGAGTGAAAACAGCATGGGATTTCTCAGTAGGTATCTGCCAAACATTGAGAATTTCCAAGGAGTCAAGAGCCAACCACACTTGACGGTTAGAGGTTTCTACTGGAAAGATGGAAACTGATCTACTTAACCTTAGTGTGTTACTGGTTAAATAACTGTGCAGTAATTGTCTTTACTTCATGTTTGGAGAGCCTCCAGTCGTCATTGAGATCCATCTCTTGAAAGGATTCATGTGACCTCGGTCCATTCCTGATCTCAAGCAACTCAACGATGAAGGTCAGCGTGCTCTCAGGTGGGATCTTACCTGATCATAGATAACACAGGACAGTAGGGTAAAAGGCCAACGTTTAGTCTGCTATTAAATAGAATTAACAACAAACTTAAGTTACAGTGGTAATTATATCAAGTTTTTTTTTTTTAATGCTGTTGTCATGGGAACGTTAGTACAAAGGAGATGGATATTTTTGGTTAGGGTAGTTTGTGCTTACCAGAACAAAGCACAGTATTGTGTACATGCTCCATGCTGAGAAAGAGTGGACTATCACTGAATGAATCTTTCATTCAGGTTCCAGGAAGCCATTGAGAATAAGACAGACAAGCATGATACACATAACATGTATATCTGTTTAATAGGCACACAGTTGAAGAAGCAGCAATACTTAAGTAGTCAGTAATGTAACTGATTTATTCAGCAGCATGCAGTTGAGCTGGATACAGGTACGGCCACAGTACCTTTCCCTTCCTTCCCATAGGCCAGGGATGGAGGTATTATTAGCTTTCTTTTCTCTCCAGCGCACATATCCTGCAGGCCTATGTCCCAGCCTTTCAGTACTTGTCTGATGCCGAGTGTGAACCACATTGGCTGCTTGTCGCCAGAGTTTCGACTGAAGGGCAAACACAGACTATATGAATTAATCAAATAATAGGGGGTATGTTTTTGGATAACTAGTCTAGATACTATGATAAAGCTTAACCATGAGCTCCATAAGAAAGATCTGTTCCCTCATTCTCTTATGTTTGCACATTTTATTTTGTTAAGCTTTCTCACTTATACTTTTCCACTGTGAAAATGTGGGAATATGACTAACCTAATTCTTAATTTTGGTATTATGAGTTTGCTCCAATCATCTTCTTGCTTGATACATTGAGTCAATCAGCCTGATCCTCAATCTGTAAAACTTTCTTCTGTTTTGTGCACCTCTTTTTGAGCCCAAAGGAGTCTCCTGCATATGCTCATCCTACTTCTGCTCCTCTATTAACAACGTCCAGACTCCATACCTGAGACATCTATCTCCCACCTTTATTCATGTTACTGCTCCACTTAGGATGATGAATCACAGTCTAATTGCCAAAATCTTATACATCATTGAATTTTTTTTTTACTTCAATTGATATCTTTTTACTGAAAAAAGGTAACAACAGACAAAATTAAGTCAAGACACCTCTCTGTTAAAGTCTGAAAACATAAAACTAAATTATCATATAATCATCCAAACCACACACAGTTGAATTTCTACTTGGCATAAATCATGGAAAGGAAAATAAATGTAAATCATGTTAAGGGTGTAACGTCATTTCAATAAAAGAGAAAAAAAGCTGAATACAAATCATTTGCAAGCCATTTGAATTAGTACATAGACATCGTTTTGCAACATAAGCTTATGTTAACATATTTCCTTTAAGATAATGTATGAAATTAAGTTAATTTCCCTAAGGTTTAATTATTAAATTATTATTTGGAATGATGGGCACGTACGGATGAACTCACCCTCTCCTCCTGTGTAGTATGAAAATTATTATTAAAGGTGAATAGAGAGGAAGAGAAATCAGCTTGGTGTTGTCTGACAGAAAATGGAAGAACGTGCTTTCCTATATTCAGAGCTGTTCAATAAAGAGCACACTCAGGCTTATTCAGTGGTTTTCAATGCCAGTATTACATTTGATTTACCTATGACTCCTGTCTAAGTGTATTTCTACTGATGATGATGCATTTCTTTTGGAATGATTAGTGAATTGATTGATTGATTAAATTAATAAATATATTTCTTCTCTCCCTCTTCTCCCATGTATGGCAGGTTTATTGCCCTTGACAGTGTGATCACAGAGTTTTGGCTCTTTTTGGATGTTTGGAGGACTCTTAACTCCCAGCACTGGGCATGCTTGTTTTACACGAGCATGCTAGCACAAGCATGCTTGCAGTGAAGAATCTTTTTCTAAAGGACTGGAAGACATGACTGTGTTTTATAGTCTGTTTACATGAAATGATATTACATATGGAAAAATGTGGGCTATTTAAAAAATTAAGAGGTTTGTGGCCTCTTTATAAAACGTCTAAATGTAATGTCATGTGGTTTATTCAGTGAGAAAATTTGTTAATTATATATTGGAGTATGAATATGTGAACGTGGTCTTTGTGTGTGTGTGTGTGTGTGTTTTTTTTACTAGAAAAATAATGTCAACAAAAACCTGTGGAAGATAATGAAGTTAATTGACATCAATTAACTGTTTTTCACTCTTTAAGATTCTGTTTCCGGTTTCAGACCCCACCCCCTTTTCCATGGTTATGTCTTATATTTTGTAAACTGTTGTCTTAAAACCAAACAGGCATTTATGTTTTACCAGCAGGAAAGTAAAAATAAAGGATGAACTCACTGTTTACTTTAAATACGTGACACTGAGTTTAACCAACGAGCTTTGCGCACGAAAATTGGAACCCAATTTTCTGTCAAAAAGTTTCAAAGCTTTTATATGCCATGATAACGAGGAAAGTTAAACATCATAGCTTCAGCGTTTAGAAGTACTAGAACATGACAGACTCTGGAGAGGTAGGACTGTTTCTAAGCTTTCACAAAGACTATGATAAACCACACCACAGGCATTTGAAATAATGTACCTGGAGTGAAACATGGTTCCGTTCTCAAAGAATCCGTCATGATGAACCATCAGCATGTCTCCGTACTTTGTCTTTCTGCGGCAGATGAAAGGTCTGCTCAGGACCTCTATGTTAACCTCAGCTTCGGTCAGCTTTCCCCCGCTGACAGACGCCAGCAGAGAAGAGCAGAACCAACTTAGCACGGCCAGCTGCATGTCATGCGTTCAGCTTCAACAAAACACCTAGATCTTCACAAAAAACAGCAAAGCGTGCAGTTGGTCTTCTACGTGGCATTGACGTTTCAGGGGAAAAAAAGTTGCAAGACGCTTTCCTCTGATTGGCTGTGTTCCTCATCAGCCACACCCACAACTGCTCACTTTTGATCGCAGCTCTTTATTGATGTACTGTATTTTATTTGATTTACAGCCATGCATGAAAATGATAGACGCATCACATCTTTGTAAACTTATTTAGTCATTGTGGTGTAACTTCATGCTTCATCAGTAATAACAGGTACTTTTTTTTTTTTAATGACATTCATTTTTCTTCTGTTTTATCCACACATTCCCTTCTAGTGGGCTACCACTTGGCTTGTACTGTTACAGCACTGGTTAAACAATCTGTTGTGCACTAAAACACATTAACATGCATTATCACAACATTGCACTTAATAAATATATGTTTTGAAATACATTGCACAGGAATAGACACATCCACACACCCCTGAAATGCATACCACAGTATCTATAGCTAAACTGCCTCTTTGCAAAAGGCTTTTTTTTACCCTTGTATTAAGGAGTACTTAGCTTATTTCTGCATTAACAGTCAGCAAGTCATAAACATTGTAAGATTTCATTTGATACAATTATTAAACCGTTCCCCATCTTTAGAGTCCGTAACAGTGCTGCAGCCAATGAGGTGACAGTAGAAAGGAGCTGCTCAACCGGAAACTCATCTCAAGTGGGTACAGTTGATTTAAAACTGACTTCCATGACTTTCATGGCTCAGAGCAAGAGATTATCTTTAGTACATTCTTTCAATCCATCGATAATTACAAATGGGTGAGACTTCAGTGGAAATCTGAAGTATAATCCCCATGATCAGAAAGAGAAAGTGCAAACATACACTGTGGCCATTTCTAAACTATTAAATTCAAGTGAAGTACTTGCAGCCAGTAGAATCAATGAGGCAGAATTCGGTGCATTTGAGCTGACCAAAGGACCTGCATAAGACAAGGAAAAAGATTTACAACAAGACAAATTATTTACATTTACTTTTAGTATATAGCAAGAATTTAGTTTCCCTCCAATTTTCTATTTGTATAAGAAATACATCTATTGGCTTTCTGTTTACTAACAGTAACAGGCGACAGATGATACCACTTTCATGTTCATGCTATAGCGAACAGAAAAATAGTTTAAAGAGTGAAAACAGGGAACTCAGGAAGTTCAGGTCAAAACAACCCGGACAAAAAGTAAGTGCACCCTTTGTCAATTCCAGTGTTTTATGTCTCAGGACATAATGGAAATAATAATTTTGTCCATACAAAGTCTTACAATTCGGATATATACAACCTTCAGATGAACAACAATAAATTACACATTACACTGTGACAATTATTTAGCAAAAATGCACTAACAGTGTAAAAAAGTAGGTCCACCCTTACTGCTTCGATAGGAATAAAGAGCATTAAGTAGCAGACAGGTCCCGCTTCTCAAATTAATTAACTTGTGATTAACAATTGTGACCACCAATGTAAAAGCAAAGGTTTTTTTTATTTTGCTGGTCCTCAGGTGAATGTTAACACAATGCCAAAGAGGTAAGACATCAGCATTTTAGAGAGGCAACTACTGTTGCCCATCAATCTGAGGAGGTTTATAATCCCATTTCCAAACATTCTGGAGTCCAACATCAGATCTAAATAAAGGTTATTGAACCAATTTAGGGCATAATTCAGTGCCATGTTTGGAAAATACAAACACACTTTCTCAGTACAAACACCTCAAACCAACTGTTAAGCATAGTACTCGTGGTGTGATTCTTTTACAATCACAGGATCTGGGCACTTGCACTCAAATAAAGCTTGTCCAAATTTAGTCCATGAAACAGAGTGATCCCAAGCACAGCAGCAAATCTACAACAGAATGACTTCAGAGTTAAAGAATCAACATGTTGCATTGACCCAGTCAAAATCCAGGACCTTAAGAGTGCTGTTCATAAAGAAAGGCCTGCAAACTTCAAAGATTTAAAGTAACATATAAAGACAAGCAAATAGAAATTCCCCACTGTGAGACAGATAACGTCGTACAGAAAATGATTATTACAAGTTTTTGCTGTTGAAGCTGTTAATCCAAAAATTAGACTTTGTCTGTCACACAGTGCTTCTGCAAGTTGGTTTAGTTTTCATTAAACATATACTGAATCAGTGTTATATGCCATGTGTGTAATGGTGTAAATACATAGAATGGCTCCACCTCTGTTGCTTACAATACACTGAGAAGTACAGACTTAATGTTCAGTAAACGTACCCAGGAAGATATGATTTGCAGGTCTGATAACCAAAGTCCTTTCCATCACATTCCTCCATGCCTTCATGGCGGTAGCCATCTCCACAGTAGGCCCACTTACAGTCTGCAAAAGCCAAAGGAAGAAGACTAACAACGTATAGGCAGAGGTAGGAGAAAACAAGGGAGGGAGGGAGGGAGGGAGGCAAGGAGACGCTACTAATTTCTTTGGCACTGCAGCCTGTTTTCAGTGATGCCAGTACAGCATTTCCTGTTAATTTAATTGAACAGAAGTAGAGAGTAATGAAAGGTTGACAGGAAAAGAGAAAGGGAAAAGATTAATGAAAGATCAAGGAAAGGTTTCCTGCTTTTATCCTTTGCCACATGGGCAGAAACTCTATGGGTTGCTGTGGTTATGCTCTGCATAATATCTCATGGGGGTTTGAAGTTATAGGCTGGTTTTGTGTATTTACACTAGAAGAAAATAGAGAATAAGCTATTTTAAAATCAACTTTAGAGTGATTGCATTTTCATGTAACTTTTGAAACATTTGTATTTATCTTCATTTAGCTCTACATTATTGGATTGCATGTGTACAGGTGAGCATGTAACTCACTGAAACATGCATCAGTAACAATCTGGTTCCCATCGTCACACTCCTCTCCATGCTGGGCCTGCACCTTTCCATCTCCACAGACACCGACTCTGTCTGGGATTGTCTCAGTAGACTGGAAAGACTGGAAAGGCTGGAACAATTATGACAGCAAAGTAATTTTAGTTGTTTCTAAAAAAAAGACATTAAGAGGTTTAGATGTAGTCCACAAAACCTCAAAGAATCCTAATAATTGTCTAAATAATAATGGCAAATAACGACGGTTGCAACCTTGTATTCATCATTATAATAATAATAGTAAAATGTGGTTAGCAGCAAATTAAAAAAACATAGAATAAGAATTACGTAAAAATGACATTCTAATAGACACATCAAATATAATTTACCTGTATGGGACTCCATCCACCTTTGTCATTAAAGTACAACATCCTCTGATCCTTCCTGAATGCCATAGCATTATCTACATGTAGACGGCCCATTTCCTCCTCACTGTTCACTACATATATCTACACAAAGAACACATGAGTAGTTATTATAAACTCTCTACTGATTACAAATTCAGTTTACATTGTGATGGTCTACAATCTTACAGCAGTGACTTTATTGGCCCCGTGCCGTTGTGTGTAGCTGCCAAAAGGGGCATTATTTGCTCCTAGAATGGTGTTACAGTCACAACGACCTGGCGCACCTGGAGGACCCTTCTCCCCTTTCTCCCCTACAACATAGAGACCTGCAAGGAAGCACATGGTTAACACAACAAATTACCTACAATAAAGAAAATAAAGGCAGTTTGTACGTGTGTGTGTGTGTTACACTACCTGACGCAGGAGGACCAGGTGGGCCAGGAAGGCCATTAGGACCGGGAGATCCTGGGGGGCCCATGACTCCCGGAGCACCAGAATGGCCCTTCATGCCCTGTACAAAACATGCATCTCAGTACAACATCTTCTAGAAAATAGCTTCTGTGTGTGTTTGCATGCACATTATGTTAAATAAACAGCAAAATGATAACTTTAGATAAAAAAAGAACAATTTCCATTATTTCTTTGTTCAGATGTTTAGGGGTTAATTGCGTAATTGTATTTCTCCACCTGTTTGCCTCTCTTTCCTGGGCGACCAGTAGGTCCTCTCTTCCCCGGAACACCAGGCTCTCCCTTTGTTCCCAACTCACCCTGTCAGAAGAGCAAAGGTAAGAAATAATCACATATAACTCAATTTTTAGGTGTTTTCTTTCTTTAATGATATATTTTACCTTCTGCCCAAGCATCCCTGGCAAACCAATGGAACCCTAAACAGAAAATGGAAGAAAAGGGATGATCTCATACACAGCAGAAACAAATAAAATGTACAATCTACTTCTAAAATATACATGTTTATAAGGTGTGTTTAAATGTAATGTTTCTCATGAGCCACTTTGGATTTCAACCAATACTTTGAGAAGCTGTTATAGAAGTTTTTGCAATCTAATTAAATTTTAAGGTCCATCAGAAAACATAATGAATTGAGGTGCTCACTGCCATAATAACTTATAAATCATTAAATGCAATTACACAGCACTTTCCAAACGATTTCAGAGCCTGAAAAACAAAAAACAAAAAACACGCTAATAATCAAAACATTTCTATTAAACCTGGTTGCCTTTTGGTCCAGCTAAGCCAGGCTCACCATAGTCCCCCTGAAAAATGAAAACGAGGAGCAGAAGGAAAGATGATAAGATGAGGCAATGTTCAGTCCAAATAAACTGCAGTGATTTCCAAATCATTTAAGTGAGGGATGCTGTGAAACAATGAAAACAATGATAATAAAAACATGGATTATTGAGATCATGTTGATAAAACTCACATCCTAACAAACCTCATGTACAGGTAATGAGATAAATTAACCAGATAGCAATGTTCTTCTAAGTTTTTCACTTCCATCTCA
Organism: Melanotaenia boesemani; assembly: GCF_017639745.1. Lineage (NCBI taxonomy): Eukaryota > Metazoa > Chordata > Actinopteri > Atheriniformes > Melanotaeniidae > Melanotaenia > Melanotaenia boesemani. Next base: position 12,863,508 of record NC_055698.1, on the reverse strand, counting down.
ATATAATTTTTGTGAACATTTTTGGCCTCACTAATAGTGTAGAGAAAAACAAATATATGTTCGTCATTGTTGATGCATTCACAGCACACATGGCATGGGTTCAAGTTAGCTATGCCACATGTGGCACAGGTAATAGATTCTGGCTTTTAAACTTTGAGTTCTTCTTCTCTTTTGTTCTTGATATTTATCCCATTTATGCTGATGTCTTGCAAATTAACTTAAATAAGTTTTTTTGTTTGAAATTTACCAGACAATATATTTTCAAGAAAAAATACATTTCTCATTTCAGTGTTTGATGTTGTTGGTTTTTTTAACTGTGATTTGCAAATCCTTGTGTATTTCTACTACACATCAAAATCAACTCAATCAGCTTGTATTTGCCATACAATGAATTTGTTCTATAATATCTACAAAGAAAATGAAGAAAACTGAGCAAAAACACTAAAACTAATAATAACACATAATACATAGTAAAAAAAACTCATCAACCTAATATTTTTAAAAACAGTGTTACAGTTCCGCTGTAGAAACAGACATTTATGGAATAATCTCCTTCTGAATTTACCTTTTCACCTTTGTAACCACGTAATCCCTGAAAAGACACATAAGGAATGTTAGAATCCAGGATGAAGTCTGTCTGGATATGTTCATGTTGTAAAGCTGCAACTGACCTTTATTCCTGGTGGACCCCGCAGTCCAGGTAAACCCATGAGTCCTGGATCTCCCTTCTCACCCTTATGAAAAGAAAAACAGCTCCGTGACTGTCTCTGTCATTTACAGTATAAATTTGTGACTTCTTTAATGTGTCCTGCTACACCAGGATCACACAGTACTTACAAAAGGTCCATGACACTTACTTTTGGCCCCTCTGGACCAGGCCAGCCTGGTTGCCCTGGTTTCCCTGGAAGGCCTGGAGCTCCAGTTCGACCCTGCAGAAACACAAGCAGTGTCACACACAGTGAAACTATTCACTTTCTGTCTCCTATTCATAAAGATTGTTGCAAAAGAGACTTGAAGCTCAAATAGTTGGTGTGTTGCATTTAATTGTTCAAAGGATGCAAACCCCCCACCCCAAAAAACTACTTTTTTTCAAGTGCTAAGATCGGTGTTTACCTTCCTGGAATGCCAAACACAGATCTTATTTACATGGTAAATAGGTATCAGTATCAAATGATTAAACTGACTTTTTATTATTCTTCCGCTCAGATATGAGAGGAGAAACTGGAAGTGAAGCCTCAACAGCGAAATTAAATGTTGCTAATTACTTTTCATGAAAAAAGCCTTTATCGATGTCAATCTGCTGCTAGATTCCTCCAAGCTAGACAGCCAGGGAGCAGCCCCACATCTCAGCAACACCCAACACCTGAACTAGCATTGCACTGCCTGTCATTAAAATTGCAGCTTGTGGAGACATCATGGGCCTGCTGTGTGTGTATGTGTGTTTGAAGGGGTGGGCGGTGGGGGGTGATTGATTATGGAGAGCAAAAGCACTTTGGGAGATTAAAATGCACAAGTGGAGCGCTGGAGTGGCTAGATCAGCAAGGCTAGGGTCCAGTATAAGGGGCTAATGGAACCAGGCCAAGGAGAGCAGAACAGAGAGGGAAAGAGAAGAGCAAAGGAGGAAAGAAATAAGGGGTACTGATAGAGAGGTGGTGAGCATGAGGAGGACAGGAGACATTTAAAGATGGCGATCAAGCTTTGCTGTGTGGATACTGCGTCTTCTGAGACTGATGCATCAGAGGGGTTATACAGATCTCATTATTAAAGGACACATGAGACGGAGAAGACACATGGAGGAGAGGAGGAGCCGCGTACCTTTGACCCTGGACGTCCAATTTCTCCCTGGATGACGATAAATGAAGGGAGAACAGATTCTGTTAGAGCACAGATGAACATAGGGATGAATCCTTCAACAGAAAACTGAATCAGAGTCATAATTAACACACCTTCTCCCCTTTTGGCCCTCTTATGCCAGGCAATCCACTATGACCCTGAAAGAAGAAACTAAATTTATTTACAGCTCACATGTGATCTGTGGAGGATGGTGCATTTGTAGACAGATCAGTACTACAAAGGTAATTTAGTTTAATTTCCATCCATTGGCTTAAAATGTCTACAGCAGCACAACACACTATGATTTAATCAGGGTGAAAACTAATGTAAAGATAACGTTTAGTGGTAATTGATTTTGAAGTGAGCCCTCACCTCTGGGCCACGTGGTCCTGAAGGCCCTGGAGGTCCAGGTGAACATCCTGGTGTCACAAGCTTTTGTTTTTCCTTCACACCTCCTTCTTGTATGCTTGGTTCTAATATGCTGATCCCCTCCTTGATTCCACAAATCAAACACAAAATCCCACAGAGCAGGCTTTCACTTAGTGGTCTACAGTAGTCATATAGTTACAGGTAGAAATGGGTGTTTTAGGCAGACCTACAGTGCTGCCCCTCTTCCAAAGCTTAGGTGGAGGAGGGAATAGCGGCGGCGGAGGTGGTGACATCAGACAACAGGGGTCAAACCTCAATGGCTCATCCAGCAATCTGAGAGCTGAGGGGACAACAGAGAAAGCAGGATGCATCACCAGCAGTCTGCCAATCTGCATGACTGCAGCAACACACTCATGAAAGATGTTTTCTTACATAACTGGCAGTCCTGCACCCATTCTGCAACACAGGCTAAGAAACATCTGGATAGCTCACCTGAGTGGGTAGAGAGGATGCTGTCCATGTAAGAGTGATGGGATGAGGTCCATGCAGGACATAGAATGATGTGGAAGGACACTGCAATCTTCACCAGGTCCATGCTGCTACTTTACTTTCTCAAAAACACACAACACAATCTGTCACACGTGCACTATTTTTTGCCAGACAGTGGCAGCTGTCACTTTTCCTAACTCCCCCTTGAAGGTGTCACCATTTCATCACTTCAGTCACACACACTCTCTCTCATTTTAGCACTATAAAGTTGTTGAAGCTCCACACTGCAGCAGATGCAGCACCGCTGTAATTCCAGCCGTGCAACAACCCCCTCCCTTCGTGCCAGAATTAGACTAAGGAGAGGCCACTCAGTCACACAAGTCATGCCAACATTTGTAAGGCTGTCATAGGTTCTTTCACACAGTGGTTTCACGTTCACTCACTAGTCGTTTGATAGATGCAGGTCATTGTAGTGGCAAAAAGATGCTTCATTTAATCTCTGATGTTATCTCTGATAAACAGTGTACCCTGCCTTAGTGATTAACCAGCTTTAAACCGAAGTAACATCAACAGGCTTTTCCTTACCTTCTATTTGATTGTTGTTACACGTGCAGGCGCGCTATTTGGCGCTCCTCTCGTCTAAATGAAACTGCGCGCTGCGTGCAATGGCTCCGATTACATTTAGCGTACAGTCTGCAAGGCTAATAAATCGGATCTACTTATCGACCCGCCTCTTTTCCTCCGCTGGTCAATAATAACACAATTGGAGGACCTTCCCCTCTCCTCAACTTCTCGTTTTAAATACCCAACAGAGGCCACGGTGTGGAGCCAGCCCAGCGGTGGCGGCTCCGGCAGCTCCAGTGGATCACATGCACATCAGCTGGTGTGTCCTCTCCCAGCATCGGCTTCTGGTCTACTGTGTGGAAAGCCGGGGTGGATCACCCACTTCACATTGGTTTGGCACGGTTTGTCCATACTGATGTTTTTTTTTTTTTTTTTAGGAAAAAAATAGCGCCATCTTTTGGACATTTTAGTCTATGCCAGAAATAAATTCAAAAACATAAAAGTCGCATACTTTTTTTTAAAATTTCTGTTGAAACAGTTTATTGAACATGTATTTAGCCTTGTATGGTTTGTATGGTTACTGTGAAGATGACTGCCAGTGTGCTCCTGATTTTTTTAAGACTATCCAAATTCCTTAAAAAAACGCTGTAATATTTTTTTTGTTGCCTTTATTACTATATATATAATTTTAATCTTAAAAAAATATTTCCCAGGTGTTCTGGAGGTGCAAATCACAATGATATGGTAAATAAACAATGGCAAAAACAAAAACGACAACACATTAAAACTGAAAAAACCACATGACAGAAAACTTGACATTATTGAAAACATCAAGTGCCGTATAAATATATTTAACTATGAATAGCAAGGTTTCCCCCAAAAAAGACAGTTTACTTACTGAGAACATTAAAAAAAATATTAGAAGTAGATCAAAATGTTTGACTTTAAAATAAAAGCCAGACTAAGGGAACAACATAAACATTAAACAGTCAGGCGGAGATAAACCTTCACCTCTGCACTGAGTAGCAATATGCTTGAACTGATAATATGCATGTGCTAATCTAATGTGCTCTCACATTTTTAAAATCAGGGATGTATTTACTAAAATAAAAAAAAGAATAAAATAGTTTTGGTTCTTTTTTTTTTTTTTTTTTTTTTGTATTTTGAATTGTTGTAGTTACTTTTTCAGCACTTCTTAACTCTTGTTCCAACTTTTTTGAGATGTGTTGCCATCATGTTAAAAATGAGTAGATGCTCAATCGTAAGCTGTTTTAATCAGGAAATGATTTAGTCTTTTTGTAGCTTGTGAATTTTCCAGAAATCTTTTAGATGTCTTTAGACCTTATTGTTTTTCTGACTAATGTTTACCTTGCTGTCATGTTTTCTTACAAACCAATTTGACGTTGATTCTGATCAAATCAATATGTAAAAAAAACAAAAAAAAACAAAGCTTAACTTGTTTTTGTTAAAGGCTTCATTGTGGGTAATTCCTTCCAGCTTTCTGTGTAATTTAAACATTTAGTTCCATTTAATTTGTTCAGTGGATTAATTTGTAATCCACTTAAATTGATTAGACCTGATGCAAAATGTGTGTGAGTTTCTTAGAACTGTAACATTTGGGTCTTCATTTTTTCTCTTTAGTTTTTATCTTTCAAGATAAATAGCAAACTTCACATAGTCATTTTAAATGCTCATGAACAGTTTTTTCATATGTGCGCTGAATATAAACTTCTATAGCTATTTGGCTCCCTCTAGTGGTCACTCTATGAAACTGGTTGGTGAAAGGGGGCTGCTCACTTTTTAATACCCAAAGTTGACCTTAAACTAATATAAACTTTAATTGCAAACCTCCAAAGATATAAAGCAGTCAGTCAGTTTATTATATCTGTTTCTCAGAACTTTCATTAAAATTAGAAGATTTTATTATTAACGAAACTATTATAACCGAGGACTTAGAAGGTGATTCCTAAAGTCAACCTTACACTCGTTAGAGGTTATATAGATGCTGCTGAACTGTGTAAGCTTGAGGGCCAGGTGGATTTTAGAAAAAATAAGGTTAAGACATCATTGTGATGAAATCAGTGCTTGAAGCGGTATCAATTTATTTTCAGAACAATATTTAAGGCTTGTCATTCTTATTCAAGATGTATTTTTAAACATGATGATATGACTTAATTTAATTAAACTTAATCTAACCCAAATAGTTTAAATCTCACATTAGCCATCATAATTACACTGAAACATTTCTCTTTGAATAAAAACACTTAATGAGTACATCCTGTAGCAGATCTCATGGTAGGCCTATAAAGACACCTTTATCCACTAAATTGTTTTTCTTCCATATCCACTTCCTCTTCCAAGCTGGATGTAATGTCAAATTCTTCAGTCCTGTATAGGATGAAAAATACAGTGTTGATACAATCAGAAAAACTCAAACAGAGATGCATCTGTGAGTTCTTCTATTTCTAATACAAGAGCAGGTCTAATTAGATATGAGACTTAATATTATGAAATGCATGCGTTATTTACCAGTGCAAGCCAGTGTTCAGTAACTGCTCACTGGCTAGAGTCCTGAGAAGGCTCCAGTATGGAACATTTCTCCCAAATCTTTGAGGCAGCACCAGTCTGGGTGCCTCTCTGACATTGCGGCATTTTGCACAGATTCGGATCACCTCCCAGGACCGTCCAAATCTCTGTGGCAAGTTGGGGTTCGAATTTGGAGACCTGTCGTCACCGGGACTGCTTTCCCTCCCAAAACGCATGGGCATATTGACATGCTTGTAGAGAGGTTTGACAGTGGGTGGATAGAGCTTGATTATGGTGGGCAGGCTGAGTTTGCTGGTGGTGGGAGTCACGTGAATGTTGAAGCTCTCCAGATCTAAATTCCTGCGGATTCCACTTTTAGTCTGGAAAAAGAAAATTTGTTTCTTAAAGTAGAAGTTAATTATAGGTTTTTGTTGTTCCTGTTCACGTGTGTGTTTGTTCACTATTATTTTTTTTAAAACTGACTGTTTTTTTGTTAGCAAAACTGTACACCCTTCAAAGTCATTTGTTGCATTTTGTTTTACTAATGAAAGAAAACCAAATGTTTTGCAGTTAAAAATCATTGTTGCTCAAGTAATTTGTGTATGTTTGCGTAGTCTCTGGTCCGCTATTTCTTTATATTTTCACAAGAAAGCAATTTTTACAAACAATTGTGTATCCACAATAACTAGTGTGAATGTGCAGTGGATGATCACAGATACCAAACAGCTGGCTGTTAGCTGGAAAAGCATGTGCTACAGTAGCATATCGCCATGATCTCTGCAGCTAAAAAACACAAGGAAAAAGCTGCAGCTTACCTTCAATGATTAGCTATTTGGCTTGCCTTTAAAAGATCAGAAATAATAATAAAATAAATGCTCATTTAAATCCACACAACTGAGCAGTTTTATTTTCCTATAATCCTTATTAGACCAATGTATGTGAATATAAGTAAATGCATTTAATGCTCATGTTAACATTAACAGGAATTAGAGACTGTTTCAGGCTTGTACTTACAAAACATGTCTCAAATTTACAATCAGTTTTAATATGTTACATATGCCTCTGATCCAGTGTGTTAGGAGAATAATAGTTTCAGCACATAAGCAAAAACAAAAGATAAGTTTAAGCATCCTCACACAGAATAAGTCTCTGGTTCTCTGAATGTCTCTTACCTGTTGGTATGGCTGTTTCTTCACTGTGTGTCTGCCATCATTGCTGCCCTGCATAGTGTTATCACTGTGGATGGATTTCCCAAAGACATGGATGTCAGATGCCGCCACCCCTCCAAGACCCCCCAGCAGCAGGAGCACATTCAGTATCACTGCTGTCAACATGTGAACAGTTGTGCTTGAAACTTCTTCCCAGACGATGTTGGGACATTCGTCTTATTTCTTATCAGTCACACTGTCCCCTCCCATTATTTAACACCACTTAAAGCATACGTCACCAATGACATGTAATAAAGGTACTGACACACATACACTGATGAACACATGCACAATACATCTTCAGCCTCATTTAAACTGAGCAAATGCCTGTCTGATCTACTAATCAGCCAGCTCAGAGTAATCTGTTTGAAAAAGTATGTGGTCACTAATTGGGCTGCTGAATAAACCTGCTGCCCTTTGTATAATCTGACAGGAGATCGCAGGAAAACTTAACAAAACAAAAATGTGGACGTACTGAATGCTATCATTACAATTCAAGACCTATGATTCTTGTTTAATTCTGTTTAAAGTTTTACTCATTAGGTTGTTAATATCAGCAAAAGATCAAACAAATGCATTTTACACTTGAGAGCAGTGCAAGTTAATATTTAGCCATTTTATATTTTTTTAATTTTATCATTTTAAATAAAATTTCTACTAATATTTGTTAGCTTGAACTTTAAGCCAACTTTAATCAATGTCATTATCTACGGTCGCTGTGGATGTTTAATGAAAAAAACTCTCTCAATTACATTGAGAATCAATACAACTTAACTGTCTCATATGATAATCTTTCCTTGATATCCCTGATCTTTGCATACATTTTTACTCATTATCTCATCATGAGTTTGGAAAGCCCCAAAAAAATACAAATGACTTACAAATAAATGAAAATAATCAGACCTTTACTGAGATAAAAGCTACCTGTGAATAAAGTAATATAGACATCACTATAAGACTTTCCTTCTTATCACGTTAAGATATTTGTGTTTTGCATAACAAGTTCTTGGAAACAAAATAGCCTTTAAAACCATGGATTGTATTTGTTTTATTAACTTGTTTACTCTAAAGGTTTCTTAGCTATAGAAATGTTCCCCATTACATTGATCTTTCAATCAAGTATAGACACAAAAACTACTAAAAAATAATAACAAAAGACAAAATTATGGATATACAAAAATAATGTATACTTATCATGTACATACAGATCAACAAGTGGTGAGTTGAAGATCTTTTTATATTAATAATTACAACATATCGTGCAGACAGAAATCGCAGTTTCTTGCATTTGCATAGTCACACGTTATTTAGCACATCAAGTGGTTTTGCACATATATATAGTAACTTTCCTCTATAACTTTAAAGGAGAAATATAATACTATTTTCCAACCCAGTATGACAAAATGTGAAAAGGCCATGTAAATAAAAATTATGTCCACAGACACTATTTTCTCAGTTTTGTCCCACCTCCCTTTCTGATTGCTTGTATCTGCAGGTAACTTTACTTCAGAAGCTGTTTTCTCCTGCTGTTTTGCTGCTGTTTTAGACATTACAAACTACTTGGTTAACATTAGGTATTAAAAATTACATGTTTAAGGTTAGGAAGATATCATGGCTTGCAAAAAACTGACACAGTAATAAGATATTGCATTAGGACAGTGGTTTTCAAACTTTTTAAAACACGACCCCCAAGATAAGATGCGTTGAGCTTCACAACCCCCACCCCCACTCAACAACTTAGTGCTTAATTGTGTGATGTATCAAATGGATCCTAAATGAGAAGGATAAAGTGGTTTTGGGGGATTTGGGCTACATGCCTGAAACCAGGTTCTCTCACAGAAATAATGTCAAATTCATATTTTTCATATTAATGCGTTAAAAAAAATTGAGGTGCTAATTTTAAAATCTCTTTATCAAAGGTTTATTTTTTACAGCCCTGGTAAAAATCCCAAATTTATTTGATAAATGAAGGATATATATATATTTTTTATATAATCTAGTGACCCCCATAAGTGTCCCGACTCTTAGTTTGAAAACCATTGATTAAGAATACCCTGGCCCCATCTGCAACACATTAAACTTGCTGTACGCACTAATCATACATCCTATTGAAATAAATTATTATGAAAGTTGTGCTAAAAAATCCAGTCCAGATAGTTTTCTATTATGTCTATTTCAATCTTTTTCCATAAACTGGATTGACTAGTTAATACAGTTTCATGAGATCTTAATGGAATCTGTTACATGCATGAAATGTGAGAAAATAGTATAAAAGAGCTGTTTTCAACAAAAAATTTTACAGTTCTAGACCTGGGTTAAGGATGTGGAGTAGCCCCACTTGCCTCCACTTCACCTTTCTCTTCTACAGAATCTGCCTTTTTGAGATCCGTAGTACTCAATTTCCCTTGAAATGCAATTTTAGCAAATGAGAAATCATGGAGTAAATAACCTTAGAGCTCACTCTTCCACACACCAAACTGATAGTCATTTTATTCTCAGATACTTTAATCTCCCTTGTCTGTAGTCTGGCCACAGGCAATTGGTAGTAGTATTGCTTGTTTTGAGGTAAAGTGACTCAGGTCACTTTAATACATGACAGGCTGACTCACTGGGATTCACTGTCGGTCCATTTCCTAGTGTTTTGTTTGAGATTTTAATAGGTAACATTAAGAACTGTTGCTGAAAAGTTTAGCCAATGTACACATTTAATTATGAAATAGGAAGTACCCATAATTAAAAGAAAAAATGTTAATTAGAAATCAGAAATCAGAAATCAGAGTACTCAGTGAGGCTATGAAAACCTAAATCAAAGTAGTGGTAGAGTTATTAGCTCTTCACTTTCTTAAATTCAACCAACTACATAACTGCTGATATGAATTTGCTGTAAATTGCTATACAAAAACTAAAAGAGTTGTGATGGTCCACTTCCCAGTGGAAATGTACAGTAAATGCAGCACGATTTGAAGTGTAAGCTGGGTGGACATAAAGATGAAGAATATGGTTATTATACTCAGAGCTGGAGTGTGATGCAGCAATGGACTGGAAATCAACTCACTCAGAAGACAAACACCTAAATTATGCCCTTAAACTCAGAAAAATGTTTTACAGTTATGTTCTCTTTAAAGTTTAGTTTATGGTTATCATTCTTCCTCTTATGGAGCTCAAAAAATATAATCATACTAGCATGCGCAGCGAGTTTTGATGTGGCCACGTCTCTGTTTTTGTAATGTATACAGTATTTTCTGCACAAGTCCTTTCAGAGCTATTCCTGCTATATTACATTGACATTTTCTCAGTAGCGATGCCCACTATTTCTGTCAAATGTAAGAATTGTTAGTGATTACAAAATATTTGGAAAATATTTTCAAATACTATACAAATCAAATCTTGAGGAAAGCTTTTTGTATTTTCCTATTGCCCAGCATTCTGTTTTAAGTTAAAAAAAAAAAAAAAAAAAAACTACATTTCATATTTAGACAGAATCCTTGTTCCAAAAACCTTCTCATTCCTGGTCCATGTGATTTCTGTCTCACTTAAAGAAATCTACCTGTTAATGTTCTAGTACTAATAACATCAACAAAACAGGGCAATTTTTACTCCTCTTTGACTCTCACCATCTAATTCAACATTGACACGTATTTGCCCTGCGGGAGCAGAGATGGCGTCATTAACCATTCCTGTTTCCAAGACTGTCAATTGTTTTTTTTAAAGCTCTTATGACTCATTGGAGATGTATGTACATCAAAAGCAGACTGAATGTAAGGAATGCCTTTTGAGAGACATGGGGTGATAATGACAGCCGGCAGGGAGCGTTAATTTGATCCATGCGTCATGACTCTGACATTGTTGCCACTTGCTATGTTGCCATGTCCATTTCCACCCCTGAGAAAAAAGCACATTTAAAACAGTATTTAAAGTACCTCAGAGGAAAAGCATCTGAGTCACATCTGGTTTCAGTGTTTCAGAATCAACATTAAGATGGCTTTTGTTTCAGACTACTTTTCTGTATCATCATTTACCTCCCACCTTTCTTCAGTCCTTCTCTTTGTGCTTTTCCTCTTTGACCCTGGCCCCAGCTTACAGAATATGGGGTTTGGGATTTATGATCTGGACACTCATCCAGAGTCCTATCAGCAGAGAGCTTCAATAAACCTAAAGCTCTCCCTTTGTTCTTTCCCTGAGCTTTCTGAGTACTCCCTACAAGACCTTGTTCTCTGTCACTGTAATTCTCTCTTCCTAATGTTTTTAATGTTCATCCTTCGCCACCCCGGCGGCCTTTTCATCTTTCCACTTACATGCTTTTGGGCCTCCTTCCCCTCCCCTCAGCTTCTACATGCTTGAAAACAGGCAGTGCCTTCTTGATAGAAATATAGCCCAGGTTTGATTTACAACACCTCAGCCTTCCACAAATAACATCTGTTTTTGACAAATCTTGCAGCCTTGCTTCTTTTTACTTGTACAATCCATTCTACAAGTATTTGGACAGTGGCATATAGATCTTGACCAAAATGGATTTAAATTGGGGTAATTAAAGTGTGAAGTGCCTGCTCTCAGGTTTAATTAAACATCCACCGTGTAGGATGCAGGGACACCCAGAAGCACAAACTGCAACCTAAATGCTTACCCTCCAAACAGAATGAAGTATGCATTGTCCCTGAAGCGGAGCTGTCAAAACACTTCAAAACTATTTTTCATTACACAAATTGTAAAGCTTTTAAAATTCTGTGGAACTTGCTTAACTCACTCTTTTTTCCACATGAAAAAACACACCTTTCCATGACTTTTCTGAGGTCTTGATACAACTGTTGTTGTGTTCAGGGAGCAAACAGTTGAGCAAATTTAGACACACACAATCATACAATGTAATTTTTTTTTTACATTTAATGGAAGCTCAAATGCAGTTGTTTGCAGATATTTGAATTATGGTGTGTTAAGTAAATAATGAGGTTGGTGTTGGTGTGCATGTTTTAGTCAGTGAAGTAACAAACCATCTCTACATAGTGCAAGACATTGAAAAGAATCTCAGCAGTACAGTTGTGTTCTCCCTTAAAGATTCATAAGCAGCCCCTCCACACCCCCCATACTAAGATAGCCATACAAAATCAATAGGACTAATCCAGAGTTAAGGTTTGTTTGTCTGGTCTGCTGTAGTAACATGACAGTGCAAATTGATTACAATTTATTTCAAGCTCTGTGAAACATGTAAAAGAGGGGGAAGGATGACATAGAAAAAGCTAATAGAAATTAAAACTGGAAGCTGTGTAAAAAAGGTAACAAGGCTGTTGCTCCTCTGTCTGAAATTTGGCAAGAGTCCCAGAATTCCTCAATAGGACTGGGGGAACCTCAGGTTCTTGCAGTGATTTGCAGGAATTTTCTGTTATCCCTCTGCCGAGCTGATTTATGTGCAGTTTTATCTTCCCCCTCACTTAGACATCAGCCAGGTCATCATCACTACACTTCACATGACTACAAACTCTGCCAGGAGACTCATTTATCAGGCCCCAGAGACTGGTTATGGTTTTATCAATGATCAAATCCATTTCTGTTGGATAACACATTATAATGTATGGTACGAGCAAATGACACTGGACACATGATGCTGTATGTGTGGTCTGTGTAATTCAGTATCCATGATTGTGGTGGATTATGATGTATCACAAAACTGCATTAAAGAAAAAAGTGAGCAAATGAATATTTGAAAACATAAACAGTCATTAAAACTGATGCAGAAACAGAGAAGAAGTGTGGTGTTTATTTCTTACCGTGGAAATACAAAAACAAAGCAACAACAACAACAAAAAAAGAACCTTTATGTTAAAGTATTTAACCTTTTGCAGAGGTCTGAGTTTTCCTTGGGCCACAAGCAGAATCTTGCAGCGTTGTCCCCTACTGTGATCATCTCAGGAAACGACAATAAATTTTCCTGGTTTGTTTCTTTCTAATGGGAGGCAGTAAAATTGCACAGAAACAGGATAAGACACGAGGTAATAATCTACATTTTGTCAGTATCAGCAGGTCCTAAGAAAAGTCCAAAAGCAACAATGTGTTTTTTCTTTTAGCGATTCTCAAAACTTTCCACCTCTCCCACAAACCACTGAAGGCATGGACATGATAAAGAGTCTGAAATGTAAGAGACTTGATTATACAGATGGAGTTTTAAGCAAACATAACTCAAACAGTAGTTTCAGCTGTGGCTTTCAGGAGCAAACTCTAATGGTATTGTGACAGGTCATGTGGAAAAATCACAGAACAAATGTTTTCCTTTGTTTAAACTCAGAATAAAATGAGGAACAGAAACCTCATTTACAGTTTAGCTGAGTATAAAAACAGAAGAAGAAAGAATCATTAGAAAACTGGAACAAATCATTTAAATGGCATGATGAACAAAATCAGCTGAGATTAGTTAGGTCACTTAACATATAAAAATTAATTGGCTAAAAACAAGAACAGCAAGGGATGAAATTAGACTAAATTAAATCTAATCTAATAAAGAAATGCATCAGTTGTATTTCTCATTTCAGTTGTCTGTGATCATTTTAGGATGTTGAAGACTTTGTGAGGATTTAGTGGGATAGAAAATACATACAGTACTTATTACAAGGATCAAGAGCTTTGATGAAAGTAAGAAAAGTAAAGACAATGAACAAAATTATGGCCAGCTTTGATCAGCTCACACTAAGAGTATGAGTACACAGCAGATGGTCGTGTAGTTGGGTGTTTTATCAAGAGCTTCACTGGCATCCACATCTGGCTCTGAAAAACACAAAGAGCCCATGGATGTCCCGGAAACTCAAACTAGTTTAACAAATTACAGACACTATGGGACACTATTGAGTTTGTTGCTTCCCCATCCCAAGTACTTAGACTGAAAATAGCGCAAGATTATTGGAGAATTTTAAACAATTTCCTGGCAGGAATTTTACACCATCTGAGAATCCTTATGGTCTTTAAATGATTAAACTTTAAGAGGGGTATTCCTGCTAATCTCCGCACTCAGTCTCAGAATAGTCATCCTTTTTTTCCCCCCCACGTGCACACACTCTTGCAAACTTGAGCAGATGACATACATCATACCATGCAGGCTTGTAGGGTACAGAAAAATACTAGATTTGAACTCTAACCATTAAAAAAAATGCTTGCATCTGGGCATTTTTAGGCCTTTTAATGGTTTACATTTTTAGCCCATCAGGCTAAATAACTATCCAGTGCGACGTGTTGGATAATTCTGCCCCAGCTGTCCGGCAGACATAAGAGAGTGCTGGTTATTTTTGTCGTCTATAATTTGACCATCGGATTTATTAATTTTTAACCTGAGTTGACAGTGCTAAGTTTATGACTCTGCAAAACCCCTGCACATCATAACTGTAAGTTATTCTCTGAGAACTTGATTAACTTACTATTGAAGCAAAACTGGATTGTGACTGCTTCTTTTCCAAATACTGACAAATCCTTTAATATTAATTGTTAGGAAATTAATTTTTTTTCCAGTTCATTTGTCCTTGCTTCCATTTCTGTAACAGTTTATAAACAAAACCACTAGATGGCGCTAAAAGATGGTACAATCATGTACAGATGCCACGGACTGTGTTTTTTCCATGTTAAGTTTTTTTTTTTTTTTTTTTTTAAATTCAGTGAAAGGCTTTGTTTTTAAAAGAAATTAAAGACATTATTTCTTTTATTCTTTTGCAGAAATTAGCAAATGATAATAAGTTTCTATGCAATATCTTCCACAACGTCAGAGGCTAATTCCAGTAGGTGGCGCTCTAACACACTTCATCTCAGCTTGCAGAGGGGGCGGAGCCTTAGAGAAGAAGGCTGTCTCTATACAAAGGGGGAGGGGAACAAAAGGGGAGGAATTTTTATGACTGTTTAAGAGAGGTGGTACTTAAACCACTGTCCAATCATAGTCCGGCAGAAACCCACCAATAAGTGAAGCAGGGAAAAAAGCTGGGACAGAGAGGCAGGAAACTGAGCAAATGACCCTTGATGAGAGAGAAGAGGAGGAGGATGGGAAAGATGAGGGGAGGAAAGGGGCCCTGGGAGAGGGATGTGTGTGCTTATGTGTGTATGTGTGTGCGTGTGTGAGAGAGAGCGAGCGAGCGAGAGAGAGAGAGAGAAGGGGGGTAAAAAGCATATGCTTGGTTGAAAAATATGCAACATCTATGTCTGTCTTATTAATTTATTATTATATATATTTCTGTCCCCAGCAACAAAAGCTCACGGCCCATTCAAGTGCAAAGAGATAAATAACGTGTTGCTAGTGGAGAAGATAAACGACAGCACAGAGAGAAGCAAACATGAGAAGTGAGAAACGGTGGATGTGTTGTTGGTAAAGAAAAAGAAAAACAGAGATGAATTAAACCACAAAGGATTTTGACGATGAGAGATTAACGCTCAATGAGGTTTAGATATTCCTGCTGTTTTGGGTGGGAAAACAAACAAGTCATTTTATTGCTTTCCTTGCTCTCACTTGATTTGAATGTTTACACGGCCATTTATCTGTTGAGTGACTTTCATGATCCTTGGGCCCTAGAAACTTCTTAAAAGCCTGACATAAATTACAAAAACACTGCTGTCTATAGAAAAATAAGCATTCAAAGCCCAGCTTTGCTGCTATATGAATGGCATTCATTTGGTGAGAATTATTTGCGTAGTTAGAAAGTTTGAAGGATGAAATGAGAATCAGAAGAAGACAGAAGAAGAAAGGATGAATAAAATTGTAAGTAGAAACATGGCTGAGAGAAGACTCTTTCCCTGATTAATTCTCCTGACCTCTGAGGTTCCTCTCTGCTCTCAGTTGGGCGACCAGTTTGGCTGCTGTTCAGGGAAGGGGGGGAGCAGAAGGGGTCAAAAGGTCCAAAGACACCCACACAGAAAGTTACACTGTGACCCACAACCCGATTCCCGAGGTGCAGCTGAATGCTGCGCATGAAGTGCTTAAAGCAAACACAAAATCAGATTTGTTTTTTTCCAAAAAGCAATTTTGTAGTCTTTTAAAAGTCACTTTCAATTTGTCAGATATAAAAAAGACACTTTATAGAGGAACATTTTTTCTGCTTCCAGAATTCACAAAAAGTGATTTCCACTCTAATCAGAAGAATGTTGAAGGGACTGTTGAGTATTATCAGTAATTGCATACATGAGACTTCAAAGATAGAAAGCATGTGCTACCTTGATTACTTTTGCTGCTATATGATGGTTGCTGTGGCTGGGTGATCAGAAAATACTGATTAAAAATGGTAGAGTTTCTTCTCTTGATATCAGTTAGGGTTATTTATTTATTTATGTTTTTGTCTGTGCTTTCTGTTCAACTGCTGAAATGTAATAATAATGTTTTAGTTAAAACCAAAAATGAGCCTGAAAAATCTTCCTATTTCTTTATTAAATTTGTACCTAAAAAGTTAACTTCCTCTCCCAAGTCTGTTTTTTATAATCACAGATTTCTTTTTGATACCCTAATTAAGGAAAAAAAAGAGGACAACTAATAGTTTAAAGTGTGGTTTGTTAGTTAACCTGACCTAGCCCAAAACCCTCAATGAATCGATGCAGATATAATATAACTGCTCTCCAGAAGTCCTCCATTCAAAAACTGCTTGAACACTGTTGTTAAAGAGCATGCACTTACTGCAGCTATGCACAGTTACAGTATGAGCACTCGTGTTTCACTTCCAGGAAGCTTTTAAGCTCTAATATGTCAAACTCCTTAAATTAGGAATGTTTAATATAGCTTATGCTATATTAAGCACTCAGTTTTCTCAGTCATCTCTTTCTCTTAAACAATGTTATTCTGCCTTTTAGAATATGCATGTTAACATAATAATAGCAGGTGGTAAGAGGAAATAATTTTCAATGATTACATTTTGTTTCAGAGTTAACAGCTACAGGGGAAAATAAATATAAGTATACATCCCAAGTGGAATTAACAGAACAGGTCATCTAACATGGTGATCTATGCCAGACGTTATCATGGGTAGTACTGAGAGAAGCAACAGAAGCTGCTAAAAATAAGCCTTTAACTTTTGAATTTGGGGGAGAGTGCTGACTGTGCCTATCATTTGACTCATTTATTCATGTGATGAAAATACAGACAAATAAACATTGCAACATGATTCAAACAAGCTCATCAGCCTGCAGCATTTAGAATTTGTAGTGTGGTTTGAAGGGGAAAGAAAAGAAGTGGCTGCATTGAAAGAGCTAATCAAGCTGATTAAAGAAGTACAACCCCCCCCCCCCAAACTCCCACCCACCCACCTGTAAAAAGAAAAGAAGAAAAAAAAAGGAAATTCATAACAAAGGCAAAGCCTTCTTTCTTTAAAAATTTAACTAAAGCTTTTATACATCTGACTGACATCGACTGACATCTAAAACTTTGCAAATAACATTCAAACCAGTAATAAAACATACATGCTTTAAAGGCTTTGCACACAAAAAGGCAAAAGGGCCATTCATTACTAAATGCAAGTCAGCATCTGTTGAGTCCAGTTTTTGATTGTTGTAAACTTTCTGTGATGATAATTCTGTAGAAATGTTCTCATAACCAATTTGTGAGCTATTTCTTTAAATAAAAAAAATCCTCTGTTTACATGAAAGGCAAGTAAAATTAAGTAAAAAAATAGACAAACCCAAGTTTGACAAAACAGTGTTGCTTGAGGATATTGTTCATGCGTATGACCTGCATAAAGTTTCTTTCTTTTTATTTCCACTGCTTAAAAACAGTTGTGCAAGTGTGTGTGTGTGGCCTGTTTTGTGTGTAGAAAATATTGTTATCCCCTGATTATTTGTGATGGTGCTGCCATAAAAGCATGCCCACTTTTCCTTCATTTCCACTCCCTTTCCCACTCTTCCCCTACTCCATTCCTGGCAGTATACAGCCCAAGTGTGTGTGTGTGTGTGTGTATGTGTATGTGTGGGTGTGTGTGCTGGTTCACATACACACAGAAGGAACATGATCCAGACCATTGCTTTCAGTGCGGTGTGCAGGATCCCCAGAGGTTTGAGAGAAGACAGAATTAAAGGGAGTGAGACAGAGAGAGATTTGACCTCAGTGAAGCTTTTTCATATACTCACACACACAGTCTCACACATACACATGTGTGTGAATGTAGAACTGAGTGGTAGGGACAGCTGTGGGATAGTGACATCATCTTTAGTTGCTGCTTCATGTATTTGATCTGGCCAAAGGGGACGATTGAAACTGAAACGCCAGACAGCTCTCTGGACCCACATCCTCTGCCAGAAAAACTGCGTGACTGTCTTTGTGTGTGTGCACTTTTCAGTACAACTACTTGTGTGTGTGTAAGGTATAAGAATACCAATAAAACCACAACACTGAGCCATACACCTCGTTCTTAACTCTGTCTGCCTCTTGTTGTCTCTCTGCCTGCCAGCCTTCCTGCTGATTGATGAGTTGTATATATTCCGCCTGGTAATCAGATCCCTTTCTTCCAGAGATTGCTGTAAATACAGTCTGCTGAAGTGCCAGGCTACCAGGCAGACAGGCTGACTGTCTCTGGCGGGGATTTGGCTAACACTACAAGGCCCACGATCATGCTGTGGAGGCCCCCTAAGGGAGAAACACATGACGCCTCCCAAGCGATGAAATCAATGCACGCTAACAGTGACATGCATGAGTGTGTTCGTGTATGCGTGTGTATAATAGAGATAGAGAGGTCACGCAAGGTCTGTGGTAGCATAGATGTGCAGATTCATTAGACATCTGACTTGATTTGAGCAGTAAATTAGCTGTTACATGGAAATGAGAGGAGCAGAGAGGTGGTGCACTGATGTGACTTTTTGCGGTTTGGTGAGGATGACACAAGAGGGAGCACAAACACACACACAAATCATGCATGCGTATAAATACATACACACGTCTATGTTCTGCAGCTAGGATGCCATCTGTATGTACACAAGCTGATCACCACAATAATTTAAACCATCACAGCACACGTGATCACGCAGTCAAACCAGCTAATTGAAATCTTTGTATGAGAACACATGTGGGTTTACATAACAAGCCTAAGTATGGGAAAAAGTGCAGATTTTTAACAGCAAAACAAGCAACCACTACCACAAACACAGAATTCCACATAAGCCTTTAAACAAAAAAACATGTTCAGGCAGCATCTTGTAGGCCTGGATGCATGCTGTGGACTCCACACGCAAAATGAGCAACATGTTTACCAGTTGAGTAAAACTGCTGTGACACTGTCATGTCATGAAAATGAACTTCTGTCATGCCAGCAAGTCTGTGTCCAAGACAACTAAACTGGCTACATCACCTGAAGAAGACCACACTAAGTGCTTGAAAACCAGAAAGTGGGTGGAGCGTGAATCTCATTTTAATTTAAAAATAACATATTGGCCATCTCTCCCCATGCTGTATGTGAATCAAGATTCAAATGAGTGTTTTTGTATTCAATTTGTGGTAGGCTAACATTTATTTTAGAACAACAGCAATGTACACTGGTCAGACAGATGTAGACATATTTATCTGTATACATGTACCCTACAACTTAATACAGTACAAAACCGTAGAAAGCAGTGAAAGCAGTCACAGAATTCAAGCTGTCAGTTAATTCTGTTTTCACATGGACTCCATATAGAAGTATTTCAGGTTTTAGGAGAGAGACAAAGTCAAGAGGGGTTGAAAATGGGATAATACCCAAAATTTTACATAAAAAATAAGTGTTTTAGTCCTGTGTAGGAACATTATTTTTACTTTTGGTTCTGGTCTAGTGGTAAATTGGCAGATGAAACCAGCTAAATCATCCATAGTCACCCTCTTCTTCACTTTTTCAAGCAAGCAGTAAAAACTATGGTGACTAAAAACATAAAACGCAATGCACCATCAGTTCAGATGGCATTTGGTGTGTTTATTCTGGGCTAACGTAGGAACATGGCAGTGCATTATGGTGGACTGCAAAGAAAAAGGCTTGTGTGTTGATGTAAATTCTAAGGCAATTAAACAGAAAGGTTCTTATTTTCATGTGATTTTAAGGAAACTATAACAGACATAATTATTTATTAATATTTTGCTTTTGTATTCTTCCAGATAGTTTCACCTAAATACTATGTAATGGAATATTTCCTTGTAATTTTATCTGATCTTCATTTTTATTTTAAATTGCACCACAACTGCTGTGGAACAGGTCATGGATTGAGTTATTACAGATCCTTTCCCAAACTGGCAGTATTGCAGAGTAATGCTGACAAAAGTTTAGGAAACTGCTGAACTCCATGAATGAAGAGGCTCATGCAAAGTATTAATGCAATGACATGAGATGGTATTGTGCACAATCAAATGCAGATTTAGGTGTTCTCGAACATGGTAGTTGGAGGCTGAATCTTTTTTCTGCCCAGTAGCCCTACACATCTGTTTTGTGCATTCATGTTAGTGGAAGGGCTATCTCGACTGTCTTATGGATGAAGGAGAAGGGCTAAGAGAGAGGGGCCACACAATCCTCCAAACAAAGACAGCCCAGGACTGCACTTCAAATGAAGGGGTATAAAAAATTTCCCAACATGCACTGGATAAATCAACAAAGATGGTGACAGAAGAGAGGCAGGACACCCATAAATGCACATTTAGCACCAGTAAGGATGTAAAATATTTCAGAATTTTGTTCCATCTTGTGGTCATTTATTTACAACCTTGTTCAATAAAGGGCTGTTTATGAACTCGATAACTTATCGCTGATCACTAATTAATAATGTTCATTAGGGTTAATGACAGCTAGTTTGCTAATGTTGCTAACATTTGTCAACATAGCCTTCTGAGTGTTTTAATGTTAATAAAGACAAACACAAAAATTTGCCCACAGCCCAGGCTATTGAAACAATAATTGAAGCATTAAACAGCTGTTGTTGTTGTCATTGGCTTGTTGCCATTCAGTTGTCGTGGATCCTTGTTGCTTCATCTGACTAGCAACTAGAAACGACCTCTGATGACATATAACAGTAAAGTTGAAATCTGTTCGAAGTGAAAATGCAAAAATTATTTTATTGAAGTCATGAGTAAAAGCAAACACACATATATCAGGATGTTGAGGAAAATCTTACTCGCAACACATTTCTATTTGTCTGTTGTCGTGGAAAATTCTAAACATCACTTTACGTGACGCCCCATCTTGAGAATATGAAAAATATGCTGCAGATTATTGACATTCTTTCCATCTCTATCATAGTTGTGTCTAAATTGGGTCCTTAGGTACATTAAAGTAAAATGGTCGTTGTCTGACTAACATCATGTCATCCCTAACAGTTTAATGGAACTACCAATGTTACATATCTGAACAAAGGTATAATATGGAAAACTTCCCCATGGTAATACAATAAGGTTTATAGTTGTGGAATAAATAGCTTTTTCCGCAACTACAATTATCCAGCACATTACACAGTATACATAGTTTGAGTGTCTATTTTTGGCATTTGAAGAAAAATAAATACACTCTAACTTCCAAGTGGCATGTCTTTATTTATATGTTTTTTTTCATTCTGTCAGAAGTGTTATTCTGCTCACATGCCAATATAGTAGATTTAAAGTGAACCAAATTGACATGCTGAAAAACAAGAGACAAAGAATGACAGAAAGACACAGAGACAAGTGAATCTAATGAAAGCAAGTGGAGGTCTACCACCCACTGGAGCAGACAGCACACCCTGTCTCGCTCTGCAGAAAGTCATCTTAGACACAAAAGGTACAAAAGCCATCTGGGCTAGGCGGCTACGCTACATCCAGAGACAATAGGGGCTCATTCACGCAGTCCAGCCCAACCATGGCCATCTGCTCTTGGTGAGAGTGAGTGGGCGATGGGACACCCGGCACCTCCAGAACCCCCAGAGCTTCTAAATGCAGCAGGATGGTGGTTTAAAATAAGCATATTAATACTGAAGTATGAAAATATGAATGGAGATGAGCTGCTTTGCGATATGAGTCAACACAATGAAGGTGGTGGCTGATACCATCATCTGAGGCTCCTTCGTTGGGAATGAGAACATATGTGGTGTTTTTCCTGTACAACAATGGTGAAAGGAGAGCAACTGTTACAACAGCGGGGGAGAGAATGACAGAAAGGGTGTAAGGATGCATGCAAACATGTATATATTTAACACACAAGCACAGATGCGAACACGCTGTCTGTGACACAACAGCAGCCATTCATCATGAGGTGAAAAATGAACAAAGAGTAAGAGACTTAAGAGAAAAATTAACTGACTCAGATCAAAAGCCTTTGACTTTTGCTTCATCTTGTGTGTAACTGCTGTGTAAAAGTTATCAAGTTTTGTTTGAGCTCTTAAGTTTGAAAGATTTAGAGAGATACTGATCTGTCTACAGCCATGAGGAGTCTATGCTTTGGCACATATGGAACATTCAACAAATGAAGTCACGTCACGCTATGGCATGACGGTAGAGCAGCTCAAAAATCTGAGTTTGGGATGCACAACTGAAACTGAAAACACACTAACGCGCACAAGCACATAGCAGCAAATGTCGTGCATGCAGTCATGAAACTATGAACACGCATACTGTCCATTTTTTAGCATCAAGGCAGGGGTTTTTCCCTTTTAAATATCTCATCTTCCTTCAATTATTCAATAAGCTTCTTTGAAAGAGAAGTATTGTGACCTTTAGGCTTACAGTACGATCAAAGATGAAGATTCTTTTGCTTATGAATCACTGGCAAAATATGTGAAAAGCTGATGAATGGATAGCTTTAGTTTCAAAGAGCAAGAAGTTTCCATGTGATCACCCTCCACTTTATCACTATTATTGGATTACCTGATCAGATTTATTTAATTTCTGTATCAATGTCGGATGAATCTGTAAAAGGTGTACTTAATTTTAATTGTTGCAATTTATCACAAAGTTTAAATTTGGTGCAATCTGATCTCACAGAAATTTATGAAGCATGATCCATTTAGCACCTCATGATGGAGTGGTGGTATACGCTAGCATCACAAAAACAAACAGAAAGTACTTTAGCTTTATTGTGATGATGTATATGTAAAGGCTGTGGTTACGACATGGATTCCCTCACTAAGTTCAAACAGTTTTTGTGGTATTGATAATGTTAGTGATTCCTACGGCTAACTTCTAACCACGAGTGGTTATTTAGATGTCTAAATACTAAGACTGTCATTTCAAATCCCCCGGATTTAATTCGTACAGACCAATACAACCTATTATCACATTTGAAGAATATGTGATGTCTAGTGATTGTCAGAGAATCTGCAATTAAATGGAGAAAGTTGGATCCATGCATGTGATGCAAACCTTTAAGAATGTATGTGTAATTGTTTTCTAGTCCTTGAAATTTTTTTATTTCTTACTCTAGCCGAACAATGGCGAAGTCAACCAGGAGGTAACAGAGTATCCTCCCTGCTATGTTGTATTAAAGGGTATGAACTGCCTATTTGACTTTAATTGGAGAACTTGTTGAAAATATTTCATAAGGTTAAAAAAAATGGTTTCAGCAGACTGATGAGGGTGGAGACAAATATTAAGAGCTCGTGTATTTTGCTAATTTTATTTACTTCTGTAAAACCAGGCTGACTTTCACGAATTCTGACCTGAACATGACTATGGCCGATTATTGGTTATACAGCTGTTTCTATAGCAAAAACTGACTTTGAACTTTGCAACAGATTTGTCAGGTAGTGATAATAACTGTTTTCTATGACCCAGTTTCGTTGATAGATAATGTCCTGTTGTTCATGGAGCTCGTTGGCATCTTTTGTCTCAATCTGTTCTGCAGCTTTGTCAGCAATGTTCTTCCTCCGCACCAGATGATAAATAATTAAGTCACTGTAAATTATGGCAGCTGGAGAGCTGTTTCCATCTGAATGTGCTGGAGAACAAAACTGAGGAAAAAGTGGATTACATACTGAAATTATACTCACAAGGAGGCTGGAAAATCCCCACCTAATGAATACTGTTGTCTGGTGAATGTAAGAAGCATTACAATCAGTCAGAAGACCCAACAACCTGTCATGATCTGTAGTTTTTGCTCTTGTTCTGTTGCTGTCTATTTAGTATTGTCATTTTTACATTCTGTCTTGTTTTCTGTTTAATTTTGTAGAGTCGTTTCCCCTTGTGTCTGTGTTACTTCCTGTTCCCCTGTTTCTGGTCATTAGTTGTCTTACCAGCTTCTCATCTTGTAACCAGCCCCTTTATATAAATGCTCCAGTTTTTCCCTTTCCTCATTGCTGTTTCATTGTGAGTGCTAGTTGTCAGTTAGTCCTGTCAGTGCCATAGTCTTCATTTGTGTTTTTGTGGTGTTATCTTGTCTGCAGTTGTGACTTTGTTTAACTAAACCTTCATTTTTTTCTGAGCGTCCTACATTTGGGTCCTTCCACCTCTTTTCCTGCATCCACAATCCATGACACAACCTTCAGTTAAAGCCATAGAACAACACCAACACTTGCCTGTCATCAACAGCTATTGTTGAACTGTATCAGACACAATGACAAGCTGTCAGCAGTTAGTATTTGCAGATTCTATTATTTCAGTGTCAACACTGTCAGCTAAAAGCTTTTGTGTATCCACTCTTCACTGACACACTCTGTTTACACAGCGTAGATTGTGCAGACAGGTTAGCAGTTTTTTTTTTTAGGTCTTAGTTTAAAGCAATTTAGTTTGGATTGTGTTCCTACTTAGGTGGGAGTGTGAATACATGCCACTGTGTTTCCGTCTGCCTTTGGTTTCTGAGTACTGCTCAGACAGGGAAACACCTGAGTTAGCTCTGAGACTAGACGTCGAAGTAGGCACTGATGAGAGATCACATGTCAGAATACGCCTTTGTGATAATGAGTGGCTTTGTTCTCAAACATAACCAGAGACAGAAAGTGTGGAAATCCCCCTTAACTGCTGACAGACAGTTGTCAGAAGCCTCAGATTAATGACGGCTTCTCTCAGTCAGTCGTGTCCCAAAGGCCAACACAGCTCATTCAGCTCACTCCTGGGGCTTCAGTGGCCTTTAAGTGGTCTGAGGTTAGTTGTTCATACAACCCGTAAAATAACAAATGCATGAATTTGTAAAGGTGATTTGTAATTTTTAAAATTCATCCTAATGAAACTTACCTGTCATTACAGCTAATGTAACATGATCTTGTTCAAATATTCAATAAAAATGTGATGCTGTACAATATATCAGAAGGATTGTCTTGTGTCTGTTTATATTGTTTAGGGGTTGAGAGGCAAGAAAAAAAAAAAAAAAGAAATGTGTGTCTCATATGTTGTAATTCAATTTTTTTCCATATTTCCCAAGTGAACAACTACTGAACTGGAGGTCAAAGTGGTTCCTCACACAGGCAGGGCAGCTGAAGGGGAGACTACAGAGAACAGAGGTAACTTTCTTTTAAGAGAAAAAAATAAGATATTTTTTTTACTTGAATCACAGTTTGCTTATTTGATGGGCATGGGAGTTTGATTCCACATTCACACCTCCCCAAACGAGCTAGACATTCCAAACTAACAAACAAGGGTTTGATTGAGAAAGGTTGGTGTGAATGCACTCTAAGATATTAACTTCCATGTTGTGGGAATTGATGTGCATGCACATGCATGTAAGTGCATGTCAATGCACTGGTGAAGTGCCGAATATTTCTTTGTTTACATAGGCACTCACAAAATAAGTAATGAAGCCATTTTATCCTAAAATAGAATAATCTGTAAGCTTACTGAATGACTCAAAGACCAATTTTAAATTTTACGTTTTAGTTCCGTTTAGTCATTTTGTTGGCTCTGAATCTTTACTTTCTATTATTTGTTATGAACAAATATAACAAAAAAAAAGCAAATTACTTGCACGGAGGTGGTTATTCCTTGTTACTAGTTTTTTTTTTACTAGAAAAGTTACTGTTTGCATATGAAAAGCAGGTATTTTATTATCACACTAATTGCTTTTTGTATTGCTTTTTTAAGCGTTTAATTTTAGCAAACTAAATTAAACACATTTAGATGCATTTTCTATATGTCTGAAAAGAAGACATTTCATAAAAGAAAAAAGGCTAAATCTAAAAACTGTGAAGATTTTTTGGAAATATAGTCTCACTGGAGGCAAAACCTGAAAGTTGAGATCTGGATCACATATAAGCGCAGAATTCACCAAAGTTCATCAAGATGTTCTTGGTGTAAATGTTTTTATCATGTAACAATCCTTACTGAAGCTATATTGGTATGTTGTTTATTTGATCATGATGTGATGCTCAAAGAGACGCTTGTTATTGAAATCATGTGCATGGGATTTGTCTCAGCCATTAGATGCCCAGATTGCTAATGGATCTGGACTTTAATCTCTATCTGTGAAAGTAACAATGAGTCACCACTGAAGAATGCTAAATTCATGTTTGGGAAGAAACTGCTTGTAAGAGCTGGATTCAGCAGGCGGTTGTAAACATCCTCAGTGATGACAGTTATTGGTACACATTCAATCTGCAAACTAAAATGATTGAATTTGCAGAATATATTCAATTTGTAGAGAGCAAGGATGCTCTGAGGACAGACTGAAAATAATCAATGGTTTACTGCAATATCAATTCTGACTTTTAAATTATTCAGGCGTGTTTCCCAGCAGCATACAAACTGCACATGTACAGTCATTCAGAAAAAAGTCTGCTTTTCTTCCTCTGTTTTTTCTTCTCTGTCTGTCTTATTGCTTTGAGTGTGCTTCTACCCACAGGGCAGAAAGAGGTTTGTGACAGGCTTTGACAGGTATTGCATGGTGGCAGACCTCCCAGCTGTCAAACAAACAGACAAACCAATGAAACCAGAGACAAACAGCAACGACTAAAAGAAGATGATTGACTGATGGCTGTGCAGTCTGGGACGGGTGTGTACAAATGACTGAAAGACAAAACATGAGAATAATAAAATATCCTCACTCAATCCCCATATGCCTTTTCCCTCCCCTTTCTTTAAGCTTTCTCACCTTAACTCCCTCATCTCTCAACACCTGGCCCTCACCTGGACAAGTGGCAAAACTGCACCAAATGTTTGCTTCACACAAGCAAATCTAAACACACCTCAAGTACTGAGTTTTAAAACGTGCCCAAGCATGAGAGAAGTTGATCTGTGTTTACAAAGAGCTTCTAGTTTGAACTCAAATGCAAAGGACAGATGCAGGAGGAGTATTTGGAAGTGTTGGAAAAAGCACAGAGTGAACCTTTGGGAAAAAGTAACAAGAGTAGAGGGAGCGAGCAAGAAGAGAAGGAGATCTCTGTGTTTGTGTGGTTATGCATTTCCTTGGTGAGAGGCTGTTGATGGTTCAGTTGGAGTGTGCTGTCAGGACTCGGCACCTTGACAACCGGCTCTGTATTTCACTCACTCACTAAAAAAAGAGATCGAGGGGCCCCTGGCTTCTAAGCCCTTGTCAAACCCATGGATAGACCAACACTAAAACACACACACACACATTTACACAAACTCTCTCTCACACACACATAGCAAATTCATCTCCCCTCTTCATTTAGCTCAGCCAGATTCAGATTCATTTCACAAGAGTTACACAACCTGTTGACGCTGAGCTGAAACTCTCCACTGTCTGCGCGAGTCTAGTTCAACAGCAGTGTTGCACCTGGCATGAGACATGAAAACAATCAGAATACAGGCTCATGGGAAACAGCATCTTTGTGGTTGTTACTGTGTGTTGCAAGGCACACAGGTGTGTCTGTGCCTTATCTGTGTAAAACCATATGAGTGGACTGCTGTCTGAACCATTTTACTTCAAATCTGTCACCATATTTCAGAAGAAAGAATTTAAGATCACAGCAGCAGTCACAATGTTGTCCCAATGCACAAAAGACAGGATGGACAGATGACTGAAAGAGCGATAAGCTGAGTGAGTAGCTTGAAAGACTGATGATCTAATGGATGGATGATTTAAGTGACAAGAGAAATGACAAATGCTGCCGGATAAATGGATGGATTGACAGATGGATTGAGAGCCAGGCAGATCCATAGAGATGTAAAGTGACAAAAACATGGAAGAAAGAAAAATGACTGCATCAGGAGAAAAAAGATATCATGTTCAGTCATGGAAACATTGACCACAAAATTGAAATAATGGTGTTAAAAGTGATTTATCTTCACACATTTCATGGCTTAGACTGAAGTTTGACAGCTTCTAAAGTAACTTAGAAACAGCATCTCAGCCAGGCTTTCTGTTTGAAAGTGGACTTCTGATTTATTCTGCTTGACTAGATGAAGAGGAGGGGCAGGGGTGCATGGCTCCAGCTGGAAGGCATGACAAGAGAACAAATGCAGAGCTTCCCATGAAACCCACATGCAAGTTGTTGAGGGGGTGGGTGGGGTGGTTTTCTCATTGCTCTCCTTCACAACATGTCCTGGTTTACCCTACTGTCATACACAAGCAGTCCTGTAGAGGCTGGAGAATTTATCACTGTAGTGAATATTTATTGAGGATTCAGTTTTAACACAGGCATCAAATTTTTTTTTTCTTGACACCTTTATTAAAATTTAAGTTTCATATTCACCAAAAAATCTATGCAGCAGCCTGACTGAAGGTTCAGTATGACTTAATCGTTTTTCTGCACAAAACACGTATTTGCTGTCAAGAATAACCATCTAAATACCATAATAAAACTTAATAGTTCTCTTTTAAACTCCTTGGACAACCTTTTTGCTTCTTTGTGCTTGGATTCCACAAGATGTAAAACAAACAAACAAACAAACAAACAAAGCTACTGGCCTCTCTAAGGAATGGCAAATTATGTCAATAAAAAGGACACACATTGTTAGCTACTGTACTTAAAGGCTGTTGGAAAGAAATGGGCACTCGAGACCGGGGCTCAAGACTCAAGTTGCACTTAAGTTGCATTTCCAGTGACTTGAGACTGACTTGGACTCGTGATTTGAGACTTGTGAACAAGCTTATTTTTTCATGATCTTCTCTCTCTCCGATCTCCTGTCTGCTGTCATTTCCCCAGACGTAACACTGACATATGGTCACACAGATGCTTCTGCAGTGCACGCGCAATCAATCAAAATATTGACAGCACCGGAACAAGTGACCGTTCCATTTCTCTTCACACTGTACACCTCAGACTTCCAGTAACTCTGAGTCTTGTCATCTACAGAAATACTCTGATTACTCTGCAGTTGTGGGGTGTATCAGTGATGGACAAGAAGCTGAGTACAGAGAATTAATCAGTCAGTTTGTGAGGTGATCCAGAAACAATCACCTCATCTTGAACACAAACAAAACAAAAGTGATGATTGTTGACTTCAGAAAGAACAGGAGTAAAGTAAACACTGTTTTCATGGAGGTGGAGGTGGTGGAATACAAGTACCTTGGAGTCAAGCAAGACAACAGACTGGAGTGGAACTCAGATGCCATCTACAAGAAGAGATGGAGCAAACTCTACTTCTTCAGGAAGCTAAGATAACTCAGTGTCTGTAACTTCTATAACTCTAGGTGCATTTCCATTACCCCTAGAATTGTGCAAAAGCTAAATATCGCAATAAAAAAAACGGTAATGAAAACACCTATATTTCGAAAAACTCTCAAATATTGCTAAAAAGTTTTTATGCTCTCATGAGGTGGTTTTTCAGATGTGTCGATATAGAAGTATATCTCAAAAGTGTAATGGAAACGCTTTTCTTGCATTTACGCTTCACCGGACGTGACGTAGCGGGTCACGTGACCAGTTCATTTGAAAAAGATGGCGCAGTCTGAGTAGACGCAGGAAGAGACAAAATCTTTTTACAAATAATTAAAGAAAAAAATATGATCGTCATCCTTGATAGCAAACAATGAGGAAATGCAAGAGTTTTACAAAGATGTAGAAGTCTCTATCCCCCTCAAAGTGGAGAGATAACGGCTAATGTGCTAAACACCATTCAATGGAAACACCTGCAAATCACAATTACACTTCATCAAAATGTTAGAAATATTACTTTTATTTTGCGAAATACTGTAATGAAAAAGCAGCTACTGTTGTGGACGTTACAGCATCACAGCCAGACATTTAAAGAGACTGAACAAACTGATTAAGAAGGCTGGTTCTCTACTGAGATGGAGCTGACTGTCCAGAAAAGATTGCTGCACAAGCTGCTGAAAATAATGGACGATTCCTCTCATCCGCTACACAACACAGTGAAGAAACAACAAAGCATGCAAGACAGAAAGGTACCGGACAACGTTCCTGCCAGCAGTAACCATCCTCCTTAACAAGTCACTATCTTCTTCATCTTCGAATTAATTATAGTTTTAATACATAAATATATATATATATATATATATATATATATATATATATATATATATATATATATATATATATATATATATAAACTACTATATTTAAATTTCCCTCTGGGATAAATAAATTATTTTCCATTTCAATTATATTTAATTTAATTTCAGTAATTCATTTAATTTCATTTCATTATATTTCATTTAATTTTTTATCTCACCAAACTCGAACAGAATAGAAGCTCTTTGGACGTGTTGAATCGTCCCTTTAACACAAAGCATTGCAAGCCACTTTCATGTCTCTCTTCACTTCACAGCTGCAGGACAAGAGGTGGTGAAAAGTCAAAAGATGCAATATAACCTGGCACACACACACATACTGTAGATATTCACAAGCTCAAGCTTGTGCACTGTCTGACATGCGTTCGCTGACCCTTCAGTTTCATCCACACACTTATTCAGGCCCGTTATTCATTAATCTTCATTTCAACACACACTCTGGATGCCGTCAGCACATATGCTCCCAACAATCACTTGGCACTATGCACTCTCTTTCCCACACACACACACACAAAACAAGTTCTCTGTGGGTGAGATCTGATTGCTGACACTGATATCAGCTCCCCTCCTGCTGCTGAGCTGTCCATCTGGTTGCCCGTTCAGAAGACAGAGTGCGGTCCTCACAGTGGGGCTCCTGTCACTGAGCGTTAGAAGCGAGCTGAGCTCAGATCTGAGCTGACATTGAGGATAATATTGGCATCAACAGAATCCTTTGGTGCCGGTATCACATTGAGATTACAGAGGAATATGATGACATTTGAGGTGGCCAAGTTTAGTCCTTTCCAGGACGCAGTGTTCCCCCATGATCCCAAAATCTTTTTGGAGATTTTTTTAGGGATTGGGCCATGTTCAACAGGCGAAGCCATGCGCTCTGTGTAAGCTATGAAAAAATAAACTATGAAAATGGGACACCCTACATTTAGCTTTTATCTAAAGAAGAGGTATTTAATTCTTTGTTATACAGTTTCTTTGGTGTGTTGTAGAGTCTCTGAAATATGAAATTTCCAGACATCATGAAAAGAAAATCATAGCCCACACACACAAAGTGCCAATCCACTCAACTTTTCTATGTTGTTTTCAAAGATGTCCAAATAGTTGGAGTTTTGTGTTTGTTTGAACTTTGTTTTTTAACAGGGATAACTAAAACCAGTCCTCCCCTTGTCTGTGATTCACTACAACAGAGACAAATAAACTCCAAGCCTGCATTTGGCCAAGCAAATCAGCGCTGTTGAATGATTCAATCCCAAGGTTTATTATGGTTTTTACGCCATGAATTCCAAATGAAGGCTTGAGCACGAACAGGCATGCAGGAAAAACCAGGCACTTATGCTTTGTATATTTATCACTCCCACTTTTTGTCAAAAGCTCCCTCAAAAACATCTCTTGTTCTGAGAGATGAATTCACTTTAAACATTGTTGTATTTTCATGAATCCAAACAATGCTTAAACAGTTCCCCCTGTTTTCACATCATGGGCCTGTTCATTCAAGAACTGCCCTGAACAGAGAGGGCAATGTGGGCTGTGGCATTTTTCCACAGTGTCCTCCAGCTGTGACTTGGCTGTCAATGAGACATTTGGGCCATTGGCTGGGGGTGACAGGAAGGTTTAGGTGTTGTAATCAAACTCCCCTTATTCCCCCCAGGCTCGTTACTACGCTCAAATTCTGCACTAATTGGCTAGTGAGTCTCATGGCAGTCAGGGACCTTGTCTGCCCAGAAGCCCCCTGGAGAGAGACAGAAAGAGGGGTTTTATTAGTTTCAGTGTGAAACCATATATAACCTTTACGTTGATTTTCCATGGTTCTACAAAAGTACGCATCATGTGAAATATAGTTACAGAAAAAATAACAAACTAATAGAGTTCTTAATTTAGTGAAAGAGTGAAGGCATGCATTAATTTAAAAGAGTGAAACAAGCAGTTGCTCAGAAATTAAATTAAATTAAATTAAATTACAAATATTTTATTTATGAAAATCCAGATGGAAATTACAATCTTGTAGTAGCTTTGTTTTGTTTTGTTTGTTTTCAGCAATTGTTGATGATGGATGATTTTATGGAGAGATTTCATAGAGGACAAGACATGTAGATTTTTAGCCCAATGGAGTCTGACATGACCAGGCAATAAAGATAATGAAGTGTAACATATAAAACTGGATGATGCAACCATAGTTCTGCAATAATTACCAATGGGAGATAAAGAGTCTACTTTACTTTACTCTCCTTTATATGCTCTTTTGTCTCTGTAACCATTATCTCTCTCGTCCTCCTCAATTTTTCTTTCACTCTTTGTTGCCCACCTTTCTGAAATTTACGGCTCGCGGTTCTTTGACTGCTGAACTGTCACCTAAAAGAGCAACAAGCGTATCTGCTGTAACATTTTACACGCTGTCAGCTAAAGCAGCTCCTCTGCAGACAGGTGAGGAATGTTTTCACTCACCTTTCTGCCTCTCCGTGGTTGTCTCTTTCTAAACACATATTTAAATGCATCTTTTCGTTGCACCTGGGCTCAGCGCTTTAAAGATGAAAGTAAAAGGACAGGAAAGGACAGAAGATAAGAGCAAGAGAACAGCGAGAAATATGATCCATCATCAGATGGGTCTGAGCAACATGCCCCATTTGTTTGTGTGGGGTGTCTCTGAAAGAAACAGCACGTGTCAGTTTTTCCTGATGTCACGCCACCATCAACAGAAGGCCATCATTTATCTGTACCTTCTTAAACCTTTACAAAGCTTTAGGAGAAATAAATCAGGTTAATGATTTGACAGTGTTATGGTTAAGGTTTGTTTAACACATACCAGCAACATCCTCTGGTGGAAATTCCCCACAAAGGAATTTTGGTCAAAATACACTTTCTGTGAAAAATGGTAAACCTTGGAACACTACATTTCTAAATAAGAGAACGTCCTACATTTCTGGCTTTTAAACTCAAACTCAAACGCTAGTTAAAAACAAACCAGCTTTGCAAACACTTTTAATAAGTAAACATATTTTAAAATTTTAATGTCATATTTCATGTTCAGTTCTTTTTTAATGTACCATTTTAATTTTTATGGTATTGTGTAGTCTTTCTTCACCTGTCTAGGGACAGATGCACAAAAACTTTTTAGCTATAATCTCTTTTCATCTGTTTTGATAGATGTTCAATAATGTGCACTGTCCCTGTCAAATAAACTAATAAACTGAAACTGAAGCTGATTTTTGTTGGTGATCTTTGTGAAATCACAAATCCTTGTTTTTTTTACAAGCTTTGCTCTCCATCCTTTACTCAAATAAAACGTCTAATTAAATTTCAAACAGTACTGGCCCTAGGCATTAAATGCAGATTAACTTCCCCTGTGATTGTCTCTGTCCGAATGCCCCTTATATGTGTGAGGGATGTGTACATCAGCAGAGACGTTGGGATGGAGCTCCCAAATGGAAAAGAGAGAGAGAGAGAGAGAGAGAGAGAGAGAGAAACAATAGAGCCAACAGTTTACCACATTCACTTTGCAGCTCCACACTTGGACTGAATCATATTATTTTGTCTGATAATGTTACAAACTTCATCACATTCATTCTCTCATAGAAACTGCCCACACCCAGAGTCATTTAATAAGCCACTCTGGTCACACCATCACCCTTCTTTAAAATTGACTCCCATTTAAGAGCGGTGTGGAAGAATGGGAAGCTGTCTGGTCTCTGATTGGATAGTTTGATTTGTCACCATCCAATCAGATAGAAGTGTAAAGAAATGGACAAAATTTGCACCCGCAACTTCAGTCTTGCACGCAGTTTTGTGCTTTGCATCTGGAAACAGGGTTATCGCAAAAGAACCTTTTTTTTCACAAATACGAATCTTTTTTTACAAACACGCAAACTTTTTCTGCACATTTGCAAACTTGAATTTTTGTGTTTTTACAGGTTGAAAAGCATGATTTACAGATGCAAATTCTGAAATTATGTGCAAACATTCATTTAAAACTGCAAAATCTTTATGAGCCCATATATAAATGAAGATAATTTGGTCATTATCATGTCTTAAAAGAAATATATGCATCAGATTAACAATCATATGTTAGACCTTGTCATTTTATATTTCACACAAAAGAAAAGCAGTAAGGCAAAAATTAAGTACACACCATGATTCCCCATCAAAACCTTGTTTAACCACCTTTGAATGAATAAGTGAATAAATAATGCCATAAATATTGTGATGAGAGGAGAGCCTACCTTGACCATGAAACAGCTCCAGAGGTTGTTTAATTTTTTGAGTGAATTACTATTGAGAATAAGACTAAATGCAGTTTTTTTAATGTAGAAGAAAGTATTTGGTATTGATGTATATTAAGTGTGAATTTGTTCATAACTGTGTCACTGATTAGTGCATGTCTCACAAAGGCTTAAATTTCTCTCACTGACCCATTGCCCACCCAGCAGGCATCATGGGTAGATGCTTGTGGAAAGGAGGGATAGTGGGAAAACACAGGGGCCTGGGGCCCATGTGTCACCATTGCTCAGTCTTCCTCAGTCATGTTGCCAGTTCATGCACTCACACACACATATGAAAATGTCCAAGCCATCAGCTTGAATGTGACATCAGAGTTCTGACAAAGACAAGCTGGCCCAGCAGTCTCAGTTTTAACAAGCTCCAGCTGAGGGTAGACATTGTGAATATGAGTGTGTGTTTAGGCTGGCACCCGCGGTGACATAAGGCAGCCTGTATATGTGTCTACTTCTTCATTTCCTGTTCCTGTGAGGCAGACTTTCCTCTCACAGAACATGGCAGCTCACCATTGGGGGCCAAATGGTCCTGTTGTGAGTGACTGTGTGCCAGAGTGTGTGTGTTCCCAAACCAATGGGGATGAAGACTTGTGCACACAAAGTGGAATCAATCGCACTTGTTGCTGATTAAGACCTGACTCCACCATCCTACCTCTGCCTCCTCCTACTCTGGCTCCTCAGCTGTGAGTGATTAAGTTGAAGGGAAAGCGGTGGAAGGGTGAGAGGAGGGGACAGGGTACTCACTCACAGGCTGAGTAATGGCTTCCAGAGATCCCCGACTGCCTGACTCTGTGCAGCACGAGAGCTAATCAGGAGTGACGGCTCGACCCGTTTGGACAGTGTAATGGCAGCCCCGCTGCTGTCAGGGAAAAGACATGGACAGCCACTCCCCCCCCCCTTCTCTTCAACACAAGACCCCAACTGCTAGCCTGCTAGATCCTGCCACAACCATCTGACAGGCAAATGTTGGGTAAGAAGAAGGAAGGGAAGGAGAGAGGGAGAAAAATAAAATGGGGGAATAATTTAGAAAAATCTGAGACTGAGAAAGACAAAAAGTATAAAAAAAAAAGCTCATAGGGAGATACATGAAGGGCCAGAGATGCAGTGTGCTGGTTTCATGTTTGTGCGTGCCTCTGTGTCAGATTGACAGTGGGTGTTTAATGGAACCTCTGGGCAGCTGAAGAAACCCACCGTGTTCATTTAACAGTACAGATCTCAAGAAAAGCAATACTGAGTTTACACAGTGTGTGTGCACAGATGAATGTGCATGCTTCATATAGTGTATGTGTGCACTTGTAAAGGGTTAAGTTGCGGTCTGCTGATTCATGCTGTTTCCACGGTGATTGGTTTCCATCATGCGTCCAAGGGCTAAACCATCGACAGCGCTCTCACTTTCCCCGCAACCCGACTTCTTTTCATTTTTCAATTTCACTCTCATCAGCTGCTGCCGCCTGTTTTTTCATTTTTCTATTTCCAGCTGATGACAGAAAGCGTGTGAAGTGTGAAATTAGAAAGCGCGTCTGTAAATAATGGCATGTAACACAGAGAATACACACATGAACAAACACGTGCAAACACGCATATACAGGATTGCATAAGCTAGAAGACAAAACTCATTACCTTCCAAATGAGCAGTTGGAAAAAGTGAACTAAATACTTAAAATTGCCTGTAAATGACATAATTACAAACAGCAGATGATAGTCAGACTTCTCATTTGATTTTATCGAGTGTCTAAAATTCTGTAAAACAAGAAAAAAGAGCCCTGTGTTACTTTTAGGTACAGACTGAGACATTATAAGCATGTTATTCCATCCTTTTGGGGTCTCTCTATGAAGGAGCCCCTGTTCTATGTCTCTTTGGCACAAACACACACTCTCACACACATCTTGTCCCCCCACCTGGGTTTAACTGTCTGACAGAGTGAGATGTTGGCGTGGTGGAGGCCTGGAGAAGGAGGTCAGGGGCGCAAGGGCAGCCAGGTCCCTCAGACGTCCATCAAAATGACAGGTACCCCTGCCTTAAAACTCTGTGACCCACCTCAAAACCTAGTTTCCCTCCTTTTAGCTGACACACAAACTCACAGAAACACACATGCTGAATTACCAGGTCTAAAAAGCCCTGCAGGGAAGGAGACCAGCTCACCGTAATTAGGACATTCTGTGGCCATGAAATCACTCTGAAAATTAGCTCCAGGAAGCAAGAGGAGGGAGACAGAGTCCTAAAGAAAGGCCAAAAGAAAGGGGGGGAGAAATGAGAGCGTAAGAAAAAGGGTGAAGTTAAGGGAAGAGGAAAGTGTTCTGGTTCTCCTCAGCAGTCAAATAGATGGGCCACATGTGTTGGCAAGGTGAGAATGAAAGAATTTAGAATGATCCCAGATAATGACGGCTGTTAAGATTAACAATTAATCCTCTAGTCTTGTGACATGTTAGATTTGGGTCTGGGGAAATCGTTCAAGGAGGTGCACAAGTGCTCAAGCAACAACTCAATCAAGCACATTTTCTGTGTTTGTGCGTATGTATGTGTGTCTTATGGCTGACAATGTCCAGGCCTCAGATCCAGACAGGAGAAGGAACCAGGGTTCGGATCTCAGCTCATGTCTGAACAGTCCTGGTCTATGTCCTCCACTCATTCTGGACTCGGTTCTACATGCTATACAGATCTGCAATGCTCCTGTTGCCCCTGGCTTACCCCATTATGATCTCCTGCCAGAACACAAACAGCATCTGCCAGCGATCAACTCCTCAACAAGCCCTTAGTCACACTGGAACAACATTACCCTGTGCCACTCCAACCCTTAGGCCATCCTGTCTCCTGAGCTACAAACATGAGAGATAGACTTTAGGATCACTTGCTTTTGGTAATTTCTACGGACTTTAGAGTAAATGGATGTGTAACTAAGTGTGTGCTAGCCCAGCTGTGGATTGTGAGTAACGAGCACAGCTCTGTGAGGAAAGGGTACCAGGTGTGCTTATGCCAAGACACTCCTCAAAATTTTATGCTTGCATAATGACAACAAAGTTCTTGAATCAAATGGTTGGTGGAATACAACAATTGCAATAAAAAGAATAAAAAGGCATCAGAATTGAGAAATCTAGAGAAATTAGGGAACTTAGCACAGATGTGATCCAAAGCTGAGTTTTTCCTTTGCTAAAATCCAGGTGAGTCCTGTTGGGACATAAGCGCAAATGTCTAAATAGGCCAACAATTTTTCAGTAGTCTATATGCAGCTGTAACATAAGTTGAGGTAGTGACCAATGGCCAGATGTTGGCATGTGTTCCAGTACATGGATTTCTGCAAGTGTGCAAATATAAACTGATCATGCATCCATCTCTATTTTGACATGATCCTCAAATTTCTAATTTTCTCTGATGCAGAGGGACATGCTGTTTATAGTTTTTGTAATCTGGGCTGTGTATCATTACAACAGCATGTGCATGTGTTTTGTCTCTCTCTCTCTCTCTCTCTCTCTCTCTCTCTCTCTCTCTCTCTCTCTCTCTCTCTATTTGACAAAGTAAAACTCTGAAATTCATGTAAGAATCACGCGATCAAGTGAGCCACTAATCAAGCAATGGGAGAGGTTGGGAATTCCTTGGGAGGTAGACAATAGAAGCAGTGCTATGTTTCTGTGGTATCCGGAGCAGCAGGCACTGGGAAATTAAGTTCAGCTGAATGTTCAGTCACACATGCAAACACGCCTGCATCATTGTTTGATAAACATTTGGCAAAAGAAGTACCCATCTTGATTAAGGCAGTATGCTTGATGTATGTTTCTGCTGATGACATGTTTCTTTTTCAGTGCTGCCAGCGTGTGTGGACATGATAACTTTTTTCTCTGTGTGAACTTGCTTATGTGTGTTTGTGCGCACAATTCCTTTCTGATTAGCTGCTGTTTCTTTCAGGTGTCTCATGTCCTCTCATACTTTAATCAGGGTTGAGGCCTCTGCCATGGCCGGAAGGAAACCCAGTTTCAGGAAGTGTCTGATGCTGTGTGACTGGCCTCGCTGTGGCTTTTGTGCCAGTGAAACAGCCATTTAACTAAGGAAAGGGAAAACCGACATCCTTACTCATTCTTAAATCCAGTTACTATCCTGTCTCAAGTGGGACGTTTGGTCTTCAGCATGTTTGTTTTGAGCTCAGTGGTGGACAATTTGTTGATAGATGTGACAGAAATACACACAGGTTACCATCCATGATTCAACACCCCTGGCTAAAATTTTCTCAGAATGTTCTTTCATTTTTTTTTCTTTTTTTCTTTTTTTAAACAAGTCAAACTCGGGTGAAGCCACGATGTTGAAGTGCATCATGGGTCACTGAGCCCTCAATCAGGCGCTGAGTGATGATGTCATACTTAGCAAACCACTACTGGGACAGCAGGAGGGAAAATAAGAGCTGTAGCATGAAAACAGGGGGAAAGACAGAGATTGGGGATGACAGTTGAGATGTGAGAGAGTGTTTTCCAGGCACTGTAGCTGAGAGTGTGGCGTGCGGTTGCTGGCTGGCTGATAGATTTTAATAAACAGCCTGTTGAAACATGACAAGACTATTGAGTGAAATCATGGTTGTTTTACTGTGATGACTATTATAACTCCCTGAACCTGGGAGTCAAAGCATAAGCAATACTGTCAGGCTTTATGATTGTCAGGGGTTCTTCAGAGAG
Organism: Melanotaenia boesemani; assembly: GCF_017639745.1. NCBI lineage: Eukaryota > Metazoa > Chordata > Actinopteri > Atheriniformes > Melanotaeniidae > Melanotaenia > Melanotaenia boesemani. Next base: position 12,824,325 of record NC_055698.1, on the reverse strand, counting down.
CAGTTCCATTTGTATACCACCAAATTCTACTGTCTACCATTTTTCCATTCAATGATATTTCACAATTCATTCAAGTATGTTATGCACCGTGTTCATGCAGCGATGTGATTTTGTTCCTTATGTCATTTCATTTCACTTCACACTGCGAACATTTCAAGAAGTGGAATGTACCATTTTCCTAAGTGTGCAAATCATCCAACAACAGTCCAACAACAACTCCCAAAACTCCTGCATAGAAGTTAAACTTCTTGTCCTTCTTGGTGTTAGGGTTAGAGAATAATAATCTGTAGCTTTGTAGAAGTTTTAGCATAGCCAGACATGGCATGTTCTTGATGTAAAACCTCTGCTATTGGACAACTTTTTCTAACATCTTCCATAGCAAAATAACCTTAACAGCCACTCTCTGGCAACACAATGCAGAAAGGCTAGGAAAACAATATCATTCACATTTCTTCATTTAATTTTTGCATTTCTATTTTTAAAAGCTTCAGCTTTTTTTGAATGGAAACCAAGCTACTGACTAGCTCCTGGAACCTTTAGGTTCTTTGGGTTCTTCTTTGGGTTACTTAGGGTTTGACAAAGTTTAGGCTGTGGAACCAAGTAGTTAATTTTATACTCATGGTATACTCCTTCAGTGTCAACTAGCAGTAGATAGGCAACACCATAAATACTACTGGCACATTATTTAGGAAAACTAGATATGGCAGAGTACTCTCATATGCCAGTACCTATGATGCAGACCTCTGATGGAAAGAAAAAATAAAGTGGGCCAAATTTAAAGAGTGCCACAGCATTACTGAATGTAGTGTGATTAATGATTGGAAATCTGGGGATTTATCATTAAATTTGGCTGAATTCTCAATGTTATTCTTTGTAGCTCATACTAGGATGTAGCTAGCATGATATTTTTTTTCCATCCACATCAACTAGTGATGACAAATTACCTCAAGGGTCAGGCAGAAGAGTAACTTTGAATTATCCAGTGACAAGATATTTTAAGTCTGATTTTAACAAGTTAATAGTGAAAGCTTCTGGCCCTTCCTTTGGCATGAGTGTGTCAAACTCACTGTGGAAGACTTACCAAACGCACAGTTTGTGTATGCATGCATCAAACCTGTTCTTGGATTATGTCACATAACTTACCTCTCTGAGCCCTCTTTTTCCACTTTGACTGCAATCAAAAAGTAAATACAGGGCTGGTTTACAAGTGGAGGATGATGAGAATTTGTTTGTCACCCATCACTCTAAGAATAGATAAAATGGGCTCATCCTTCTTACTAATTCAATAAGTTATTGGGGTGCGTAATAAGTTTTTAATAAAGTTTATATTGCAAATGTTGACAATGGTTAATTAATTACAGTGTTCTTTTTATTTGTTCCGTTTTTGCCAAAAAAAAAGAAAAAAAAAGAAAAAAAATTACTAAGTTTTGCAACTTTTTTTTTTTTTATATATATAACTGGGTTCATTTGTACTTTGTCCTCCTGATGTTCATTTTCCTGAAAAATTTTGAGATCTGTTACAAAAAAATGAGAAATGCGGTGAGGTCAAATTCTGATTTAAATGAAATAAAAAACAAAAACCCTGTTTAAAAGTACTCAAATGCAAGTCCATTTAAGTGTAGTTAAGTTAAATTGAGTGATAATAGTTCCTATGAACTAGTAGTTCAAATGGCAGTAGATATGTGGTGAATGGTGTCAGGGATGGGGTTCCTTGGCAAATTTTCTCCTCTATAAGAGGTCCCTGGGTTCATAAAGTTTGAGAACCCCTGGTATAGTGTATTAGTTGAATTTAATCTTAAACATAAAAAAGAAAAACAAATCATGAACCAAAGCTATTTGTTGGTGAATTTGATCCATGTCTGGAGTTTTCAAGTTTACCAATTGCTTCTCACTCCCTGTATCTTGATCAGTGATGCAGTCTTTGCAGTCAAACAGCCAATCTGCCAGCTGTATATGTTTTATATGAGTATGCACAGTGTCAGTGTCCTTTTCCTTTTAATCTTTGTGATTGCATCATCTAAAGGAAATCCATGTTTTCTTGCATTGGCACTGTAATCAGAAATCCCATATCTAAAAACCACTTTTTGGTTACTGATCACACACGAGGCTCTCAATTACAGAATTCCACATTTCATGTAAATGTTGCAGTTGTCAGTTTGCCATGGAAATGCTGCAGCTGTGGAAAAAAGATGAAGTGGTGTATACCAACCACTCACTCATGGCACATTACTTCCAAAGGCAATTTGAAGGACAGGGAGGATGCTGATGTGAGCAGAAAGCAACCTTGTCTACCCCAGTCCCTCAACAGACGTATTATGCTGCTGTTAGGGTGAGGGGTGAAAGGTTACAGGCAAAGGGGAGGGCTGTTGGAGAGGAACGGGTGGGGAGCTTGCCTCTATATGATGGCTCTCTCCCTTATCCGCACACCAGCTGCCTGTGATACATTCACACACATGCTGACATTCATGCATAAGCACACACTTCTCATTAACCTAACTCAACCTTCTTTCCCCTATGTCCTACCACTTCTCTCTATTTTCAACAAAGACTTTTTCGCCTTTTGATGCCAACATTATTCACCTCTTTTTCATGCAGGTGCTTCATGTTTTTTCCAGATCTTTCTTGAGGCCCCAGTTTGACAGCAGTGCACAGGACTCTCTGTGATGGCTGACATGTTGTGTTAAATGAGCCCAGGTCTGTGTGTGATGGAGGTGCCACACTGAACTGGTATACCTCTTGAGCTGGCACTGGTATTTGCTGTTTTGTATGTGGCAGGGCATCATGGAGATGCAATGGGTGCCGAAAGGTTGTAAGAGGTACAAGCCTGCAGGGCAGATGTTAAACATACTGTGACTGAGGGCAGACAGAGCGCAATGCTACTGTCAGAGCCCAACTTTTGCTCAAAAACCAAAAACAAAATATATAGTGTTCAGAAGTAATATGGTGGAGAGATGAGAGATGATTTGTTGTTTTTAAAGATGTCGTCTTTTAAGGTTAAACCTCAAAGTGCGAACCATCTGTGAGCTGAATCAAGTCTAATCTAAGAAAGATCTCACACATCTGGGGGTGTGTGTGTGTGTGTCTGTGGGGGGGGGGGCTGCATAATGTGGGTATAGAAGACATATTCTTGATTTCTTTCCTGGTAGTTTGATGTAGGTCTGAGCTGTCAAGGTGATGGAAATGAGCAGAGGCACTGATCCGCGTGCTCGATCGACACATGTGCTGGCCCGTGAGTGCACTGCAGTCTCTGCCTTTCTCCTCCTTCTCCTTCTCTCTGTCATCTCGCCTTCTCTCCCATGGTTTCCTCCCATGGTTTATTATTACGGTGTAATCGCTTCCATCTGCCTGTCAAGCCACTGGGCAGAGCAAGACCGGGAACAAAAGGCAGTGAGAGAAAGAGCGAACAGGAGAGCAAGAGGGAACTTTCTCTCCAACACAAACACATCTCCTCCCTCTGCTCTCCTCCTCTCAAAGTCCCTCGTCAGAACAAATCAAAATGCTGCAGAGTCACTTTTCCCTTTCTGTCCAGTATATTATAATTTAGCATGACGTCTGGACAGCTTCACGCACAATTAGGAATTCAGCAGCTCTGGGCAAGAAAATGTGATTCAAATTAGTGATGTATTACATTACTGTTTACTTATGATCTCTCCTGCCATCTCACACCCTCTCAGTTTCTCTTTGAGGCCATCTCGTGTGTGCATTTGTGCCTGTTCTTGCTACAAGAATGCACATATGGTGCATACACACAGAGAAAGCATGACTTTATCTACAGTAAAGAAAAGATTGGAATTCCTTGAAACTTCCTGCTTTGGGAGGGAAGTTGTCCAACATCACCATGTTTTGTAGTTTGATCCCAAATCACATGGCAATGACCGGTAGCAATCAGCTGTGTTGCAAACAAATATGTTTGAAGTGAACATCTTGGGTTAGCGGAGTGGCAGGGGAATACTCACTCTCAAACCACACAGGACTTTCAGTCCTCTGATCTTCAATCAGATTAGTCCATCAGCTCAATTACAGCCAATCAAAGCCAATTGAATCCAATTATGACCAATTATGGATAATTAGAATGCCTCAGAGATTGATAGCTCAGCAAGATGGGGCAAGATAGGGCAGTAGGGTGTCACTTTTAAAAAACTGTCACTGGCCTCTCACTCCATCTCTGTCTAAATCATAGTGCTGGATGTTTTCAGATGATGCCTGCTGACTTCAAAAAAATGTCATGATAACAAGTCTGACAGTTTAAATAACACAGAACTCTTTCGCTTCAACCATCTGCATCCTCTCCTCCATTACCTCTAAATTCTAGAGGTTCCTGCTGCAAAACGAAACACTGCAATCAATGACCGCCAATCTGCTGTGAGATCTAACCGCCGTGAGCTCAAGATGGTTTTCCCTGCAGCTTTTCTAAGATATATGACCACTTTGATTGTCAGCCTCTTACCACAGAACAATCTTTTCTTTCTGCACTTGGGTATTTTGGTAATGTGGTTTACAAGCTTTAGCTAAGCAAAGGCAAAGAGCTACATTTATCCCTGATTCCAGATCATTTCCAAAGTAATGTTCTTAAAAATACCAGTACCATGCATTGGTATTTTCTGGGGTTTCCTTGTATGGTGACTGTTTTTGCAATTATTCAAGCTCTCTCTCTGGGTGCACTGGAATGTCTACGGGTTCTGTTATTGCACGGCTTTGAGTTTCGGACTGCAAGCGTGTTGATGTTTAACTTGGGTTTATATAGAGTTTATGGACACATATTTCCATCTTTTGGACATCGCCAAAATGCATAGAAATGTGGAAAATTAAGTTAAAACTCAAGCTGACATTCTTTAGACTCCACAGGTCCAAGACGTTTGTCTGTCAAACTGCAGGACTCCTGTCAGTCAAAAGGTCAACCCCTGACCATGTCTTGTCCCGCCTCTGGTTATCACTAAGGTAGTTTTAGCTTAGCCTTTCATTTTGACAATTTTGTTTTCCATTCTACAGAGCAGTTGATGTTATCGTTTTGATTAAAATCACTGCTCAGATATTCGCCTCTAATGGCTGACAGAGAGTAATGAGACCCTTTGCAGAAAAAGCCCTGCCAAGATAAAGTGCATGAAGTGCAGAGCATAGTCTTGCTGTTTGAGTATTTTGAGGACTGAAATAATTGCAACAAAATGCTCACATAAAAGCTCCCCTCTGTTTGACTCCATCAGATAGCGCCTGCAGGGTTTTCTCTTTGGAATGAAGCTGAGCAGGACAGAAATAACCCTTAGCCGCAAAAGCTGCATGGTGGTATAACTTTGGATGAACCCCATTGCTGTTAGTGAAATTTTGAACTTTTTAGCTGTTTTCCCCCTCTTATTTGTAACATTAATCTCTTTTTTACCATCATATACTTAACCCTCCCCAGTGGTTCCTTCTTTCCCTTTGGTTATATAAGTTCCCATACTGAATATCTGAGTGTGTTTGGGGTGGGGGGTTCAAAGGAAATATGGAGGATAAACAAACAGGAGTTGCAGAACTGTAGACGGTTCAGCGCTGATTGCGGAGCTTAGATTGACTCTGCCCTGGTTTATTTGTGTAAGTCACTGAGATAAACATCACACAAATCCTTCAACAAGAAAAATGAACCCACAAGAGGATGGACACTGGTGAGCAGAAACCACTCACACATGTAGATTTTGTACAAGCAGATGTAAAATCAAGCTCAAAGGCCCTGTCCATTTTACACACTCACACACACATGCATTCCTTCTTGCCTCTCCTGGCCTCTGCAATGAAGAGACATCTTTAAGAGCTGTCAGTCAATGCTGGTCACAAAGGAGGTGACTTGAACTCCCAACAAAGACCCTTAAGAGTTTCTCACAAGGCAAAACGAAGACACACAGAAAAAAACAACAAAGAAGAAGAACGAAACAGACAGTCAGAGATTTACTTGGTGACAACATCAACACTCACGAAGCAAAGAAAGTGACTGACTAAGCGAGTGATACACCAGACAGATGAAGACAGACTGAATGGATGTGATGGACAAATGAGACAGAAACATATTGCAATAAAGAGATTGGGAGGAAGAACTGAAGAAGTGTTGGCAGAAGAGAGATAGAGACAGGAAGCAGATTTACCAAGCCATGTGAAACCCAGCTTGAAACCTCATTATTACCAGTGCACACATTTCCAAGATATCAATTCAACATACAAATATTTACAATGTACATTTACATAACATATTTCCTAAGCATTTATGGTACAATTGCAAGGCTGAATGCCAGTGAGGATGATGGTGCTTTGCTGAGGTGGCAAATGACAAAGCCAGAGGGAGCGTGGGACAGTGGGTCAAGGGGTGATGGGTCAGCGGGTGCAAAGGGGACCAGGGCAATGGGTCCTGTGCTCTTGGGTCAGATGGGAGTGTGGGCCTAGGGCAGAATGCCAGGCTGAAAGGCACTTGGGTGGGCTCGCTGTAGATCTGCTGGAAGAGAAGGCGCATGGAGCCAAGGGTGGAGATCCAGAGGGTCAGGGTGGAGATATACAAACAGAAGGATTTCTTCAAGCCAATTGAGCATCAAAGTATTCCACCCATGTAATGTTTTCAAAATGTGATGAACAGCAAACTTTTGTTTGTTTGTTTTTTGTCAAGAAACCACCAAATTTGGGTGAATAAGCTTTATGTTAGAGAAGAGAAGACAGAACAATTTATGCCAAAATTAAACTGCCTGACAAGAGGATCACCACCCGTCTCTCTCACTTACACACAGTGATACATACACAATCTAGAGTCCGTCTCCCACAACCTCCTGCCTATTTATACTCAGTTTAAAACACTTTTTTGTTGAAACTTTGACTGAGGGGCACAACTGAGAGGCAGTCAAGCTGCTCCTTAAGAGTCAGTGACACAGCGATAGAAAGCAGCACAGAGCAATGACAGATAGAGTGAAAGGGAAAAGAAGAGGGGGGGTAAGGGAGACAGTTAAAAAACACAGAGGCCTTCAGTAGAAGCAAAAAAATACCCACAGAGACAGAAAGAAAAAGAGTGGTTTGAAAAGAGAGTGAGAAGATGAGAAGGAGCCAAAGAGAGGCAGAAGAAGGGGAGGCCGAGGGGAAAAAGAAAGAGTGAAGCACTGTTCAGAAAAAGCCAAAGAGAGTGAGTTAAATAGATTACTTTCAGGTTCAGAGACGCTCTTTCTGGCTGTTTACTGGCTGTCACTCAGTGCCTGGCTCCTAGGGGGAGGGATGGCTGGCTCTCATTGGTGTCATTCACCTGCCAATCTGCCTGACAGGCTGACCATAGGGCCCCATGTTGTGGTGCGGAAACTGTCTGTCAGCCATGCAGCAGCTGCATGTGACATCATCCAAGAACAGGTTTGATGCGTGCATACACAAACTGTGCGTTTGACAAAGAACATATACACGCGATAGTTAAATGTGGAAATTCAGACTATGGAAGCAGCACAACACTCACTCTTTCTCCTGCCTAAAAACATAGAAGTACCTTGCGACACACAGAATGAATCCCTGTGGACTGTACATCATGGCCTGTGCTAATTCACTGGCTGTCCACCCCTCTACTTTGCTCCCTGAAAGTCCTTGTCATTTGCAAGGAAGCAACCATACTTCATGAGAACACACACACACACACACTCATATTCATCTGCACACATCATACACAGACAGGCAGACAACAAGGAAAGGCAGTGTTGGACATACATCTTGGCTGTAATTATGCACACACATAAACAACACAGATGAAGATAAGTACATGAATAAACTCTGTCTGGTTTACCTTGGCACGCACACATAGCTCACACAGAAACAGCTTGGCAACAAGACAGCACCCATCTGTTTAGAGCTAATTTAACATGGTCACTAAAACAAAAGAGACAAAGGCCCGCCCTGTGAATGATGATGAAGTGACTGTCAGCTGAAAAACACTTCTGGTTCTTGTGAGTATGATTTACTGTGTCCATCTCTATTGGTTTATACAGCACAATGCAGAAGTTTTTTTTCTCTTTTTCTTGGAACCCCCACATATATGAACGAGTCAGACATTAGCTTTAGCTTTTTATTTGTAGGAATCAAAACAGAAATAAAATTACAATTGATATGTTTCTGCGTGCTCTGAGGTGTTTTGCGTACATTACTTGCTTCAAAAAGAAGTTTTTAACATATTTGTGACATGAAAAGTTGTCAAATCTAAAACAAGACAGGACTGTTATCCTATTGATGCACCTCTAACCTGAACAAATAACGCAATTAAGGTTAGGAACCATATGATCGCTTTCTGACAGAAAAATTTGACAGATTCCTACAGATTCCTTACTGGTGTGATTACTAAAAGTATTTTTTTCATTCTACTTAGTTGTTTCAGTATAATTTTGATAGACTGGTGGATTCTAGTCTTGGCTGGAGATGCAGTTAAATATTATCTATCCTATAGGATGTACAGAATATAAGGGTTTAGCATGATTCTTGGTTTTATCCTCATATCTCCGGGCCAATTTTTAGTCTGCATGGGCATATGCTCCACTGCCTATTACTCTTGATGTGTTCATCTGTGTGCACAATTAGTATGAAGAATAAAAAGTGATGTGTGATTGGCTGAATGTGGCTCGTGATGTAAAGGCTCTAAGTGGTGAACAAGACCAGAAAAGTACTCTATAAATGCTGCGTTGATAACTTAACCACTGCAATGTCATCCATTAACCTGTGGACTTTTTCGTAGAGAAGTAAGTCTTTTAAGTAAAGTTGTGTGAAATACAGTCATGTTTGCTGTTGGGAGGGGTCAAAGTGCTCTCCGTTTGGAGAAAAAGGAATAAATTCTGACAGAGAAGCAACAACGAAGACTACCGTTAAGAAAATGTAGTGACAATATGAATAAATTTAATAGTGATTTGTGATTTTTTTTTTTAACTGTTGCAAATTTTATTTTAGGTTTTGGTTGTTTTAGATGGGAAGAGTGCTCTTCTCCTGCTCATATTCTGAGTAGCTGTTTGATTCTCCAGTTAAATTTCCTCCATGTTTCTCCAAAGTGAGAGCACTCTGACAGAGATAAGATGCCAACTACTCATAGGTACTTTATACAACCCTATGTCAAAAGAAAAAAGACATAATAATAATAATAATAATAATAATAATAATGAGAACATAGATTCATCAGTTGATAAGTTAAACTGAAGCACAACTACTGAATGCAGCAAGAAAAGGATTATAAGCAGAGTAAATACACCTCAGGAGGGTAGTAAGCCCATCAAGAGGAAATTATTTATAGCAGTCGATGAATTTCAAAATGATAATCATGAATGAAATACAGGACACAGGTAATCATCTCTCATGTGATTTTTGCATACTTTTAACCCAATGAATACAACTTATAAGTTATTTTAAATTTTAAAAGATTGTTTTTTACATTGTGGAAATAATAACTTCATACCTTTGGAAAGTTAGGAATATTTTCCATTCCAGTCATGATATCAGACTTGTGTACACAAAGGGAGGCTTACATGCTCTATGCACAGGCACAGCCAGTCGGGAAGAGGAACTCTTGAACCATATCACTGTGACAGCTATTATGACAGATGACTGTATCATCTTATAGAGGAAATCCCTTTTTTTCCTCCACTTGTACCCTCTGAGGCCAGATTACTCTCTGCTTTGTGCCTGTTTTTCTATATTGGGGTCAAAAGGCGACATTTTCAGAGGTTGTGGGAGAAAATAAAAGGAGGCACACTGATGCAAGGGAACATAGATTAAAGAATTCAATTCTATGACATCAATGAAATTGAGTTAACTCATATCATTGTTTAATTTTTTTTATTTTTATTTGTTTTAGATTATGTTCATGTTAAATATAATTCAACTAAAGTTATATTATTTCTTTTTTAATTAGGGGTTTTTAAGTTTGGTTGAATGTCTTGTCTTTAATTATGACCAAAGGTCATAGTTTACCCTATTTACCCTGGAGATATTACTGGAAATATCATGTTTGTGTATCCCTCCTGATCTTCAGTTTACACCAGTCAAACACAGGCATGCAGACATTCTTTGTGGAGAACAGCCTGCTAAATGACCTCGCCTCTGTCTGCGATGTGTTTCCTGCTGACAGTTTGTCCATTGGCAAAAGCAACCAGGAGGCAGCTTACACACCATGACAATCCACAGATTCTTGGAGTGCCATGCACGAGTTCTCAAAGGGTTCCAAATGGTTGCTCACAGTTACACATTACTTAAATATCACTGCGCTGCTGCTCACCAGGGGACTACTTGTCATTGATATGCACCTATTATTGGGAACTGAGTGCGAAGCCTGGAAGGCATCCATTATGTTTTTCCCTTTTCATTTAATTTAGCTTCTTCTTCCACTATGGGAGTCTGTAGCTGTCCCCAGAACAGTATGGTAAAAATCCTTAAATGTGACTCACTAATTGGGTGCAGTGTTAATTTTTTTATTATTACTAAATTTTATTTTTGCAACATCTTCAGCACTTTAGCAGCATGTGATTAACGGCTTTAACAACTTTTAAACTACATGCTCAGTTTTCCTTGAGATGCCAGCTTACACTATGTTAGATTTTCTGACATACTGTACCTTATGGGAAAATAAGTTCTATTTTTCAGTGGTCATGTTTTATTTTATATTATCCCAGAAGTGGCACATATGTTTTCTAGACAACGCTCCTTAAGAGTTTTCAGATGGATTTTAGATTTTCTAAGATAATTGTCTGATGCAGCCAAAATTCTTTTCAGTTCTACTTTTCTTTCATCTGAATATACTCAAGGTGACTCTAAACTTATATTCTCATACACCACTGATCTTTGGAGTATGAAGATCACATACAACAGAGATTAAAAAAAGAAAAAAAAGCAGCAGTTTCTGGTAAACACTGCTATGTGAAAATGCTCAACCACAGAGGTAAAGCGCAGCATGTGCCTTTGGTACAGCTTTCTGTGTTTTTTTACCCGCCTTGTCTTTATTTTTTCTAATCTGTTTTTCCTCCGTGGTTTGCAGCCTAAAGAGATGCTGTTATTCCAGATGGCTTGGTGCTATGAGTATAGAAAGCAGCAACAGGAATATTTCACTGAAAATATGAAAATGTGTCAGCATGCGGACATCATTATGGCTGCCTAGACCATTTAAGCTCTGCAAAAATCACATCCAGGCTTAGAGAACAATAATAAATCTGTGTGTCCATGCATGAAAGCTCAACTTGTATGCCTCTGCATACATACAGAACTCTGATGTGCAGATTTCAAACACATGTCTTTATGTTTCCAAGAAACTTTAATAGCAAATTGTATATAGGCCTAACCCAATTTGCTTTACATCTGGTTTAAAGGCTACAAACCTGTGGTAACTTATAGATAAATAAAAAACACATGACAAGCTGAGACACAAAGTCTCCATGGCAGAAATGAACAGTAAGAACAAAATATATGTTTAACATGCCTCATCCACATTTATTCTCTTTCTTTCTTTCTTTTTTTTTTTTTTTTACTCTGATTGGTGCATGGGAGCCATAGTATCCATATAATGCCTGGTCTTTTTCTAAATCTGCTGCTGGTAAGCCTTGAAAATGCCCCTGTGCCAAATGAGTGGCGTAAAGCATGCCCCAAGGCATGGCCCAAAACGACGCCCTAACAGCAAAGCTGTCAGCCCATGAGCCAATGTACTAAAACATGAATGCAGCCGAAGTGTTTGGTTTTATAGCCTACAACTCCCAGTCACAAGCCCTCTAATGCCCCGTTTAACAAGCTGAAAATCCTCCATTTATTCCCTCTCCATCTCCCTTTAAGAGCTCCTCCATTACTATTCACAAACAAAGAAGGCCCATGTAATGCGTTTTAGATACCATAAATGTTATTAATGTACTGCTGAGGTGCTGAATGGATGCTGTTCTGTGTATACACACACAGGAATATCATGAGACGGAGACATTTTTGTATTATTTTAACTCTTTCCCAACACAATTCAGGCTCAGTTACAGCTTTATGGAAAACACCCCCTTTTCGGGGGTTCAAATGTAAAGAAATAAATAAACATACCTTTAAGTGTTAGCTTTAACTAATTTATCAAAAACATTTGCAAACAGCCTGAGATTTAAAGTCTGGGACACGGTGACTAAACAACTGGTGGCTACCTGTTTGCTGCTATATTCAGCTGTTGCTTCTTTGAGTTTTTTTTACTTAGTTTGGTCTTCAGCAAGTGAAATGTGAAAAGCAGCTAATTTTACTCCTGGATTGCTTTAATTGTATATTTTGGGTCATTGCCTATCTAAACTGTGAAACTCTATTCAGCCAAATGCAACTTCTCTTTGGAATTGTGGCTGAGTGTAGAAGACAGCATTTCCCTTTACTTTTCAGAGTTAATCTGGCTGCTCCTGACTTCTGTTTGATCATCAATAAAGAAAAAATAGTGCCCCAGTGCCTCTGGCAGCCATGCATGTTCATGTCATCATGCTGCCTCAAGCCGTTTATACAGATGATGTTGGATGCTCAGCATTTAGTTTGGTTTTAAGCCCTATCCAAATTTTTTCTCCTGTCATTCAGCATTCAGGGAAGGGTAGATTTTTACTAATTAAAGTTATTTGTTTGTTCTGACTAATATAACATATCTTTCTATTTTTCTTTTATTATTTATTTATATATATATATTTTATTATTTACTATGGAAATAATACTGCGGCCATGTGTTCTTGAAAGTTAGGTAAATTCTTACATTTTTTTTTCAAATAGAACTTATCAATTCCTGATGCTCTGTTATCCTTGTATTTATTTTGCTTTTGTAGTCTAAAAATAACCTGTTAACGCTTGTCTTGAAAGCTCTGTATGTTGTGGGTGTTGGGACAGCTTCCAAAATCACACTGTGAAACAAATCCAGACATTTAAGTGCTAACTGAAAAAGAAAAAAAACTAAAGAATAGCCAATATTTATCAATTTACAACTTATGTGTGAATTGCCTGATGACATTTCAGCCTGTGAAGAAAAAGGTTCTGCATATTAAAGAACTCAAATAATGACAACTTGTCAATTATTCCTCCAATTTTGATTTTAATGCTGTCACATTAAATCTGATCCTGCAGTTCAAGTCTGCATTCATTCATTAATGCATCTGAATGTTACATTAAAACATGTGTCATTGTGCAAATATTTGCATATTTATATTCACTTAACTGTAAGTGTCCTTGAATGTATGCACACAGTGTTGGTTTGCAGTAGTGACTGCAAGAAGTAGAAACCCCTTATAAAGTTAATATATATATATATATATAATTGTAATGAATCAAATATGGTTACTTAAACTGAGTGTTCTTAGATAAATTAGGTTTATGTTCAGGCTGTCCTTGTGCAATATTGTAGGAATATCATTTATGGACAAGAAACTGATAGGGTAGAAGAAAAACATGAGGAGAAATCTGTGGGGTGGAGAGGTCTGCAAAGGATAGGCGCCATTGTATCTTTTCTGCTATCATAAACACAGCAGACTGGATAAAGTCCTCATCGGCGTTACACTCTCCTAGTCACAGTTTCATGAAACCAGCACCATGTCCTGACCACATACACACCCTGCCTCTCCCTTCAACAATGGAGTCGTTCGTGAAGGCCAAAGAGACACAGGGCATGCTCCATCATGGATATTAGCTATGGGGATCAGTTGCTTTAAACAAGAAAGGAGGGGTGTGCTCTTGCAGCCTATCATGTAACAACCACAGAAAAATACATTTGAAATTTTGTCTCTATTTATTACGTATATTTCCCTTTCAAATGTGTTTGCAGGGTCAGATGATGTAAGAGAACAGATACTCTGGAATGCCAGGACTTGTGCAATACCCTTCCACATTTTCTAGCATTTTAATCATCATCGGGTGTATATTATAATTTTGCTGTGTTTTAACTCTCTGTGGACTTGAAAAGCGTTCTTTCCACTACATTTAATTTTACAACACATCCTGTGGGGTGCTGTTTTACCATCTCTGGGAGAAGAAAGTAAATCAGGTTTGAATGTTTAACACAAAACACTAATGAAAGAACTGTGTTAGGCCAGTCTGGCATGAGTGTAGGGGTTATAATCTCCAGTGAGGTGTTGTTTTCTTGTTTATTTTTCTTTTTTTCCACCTTGGGATACAGGGATTGAAAAATTTCTCAGTGCCTTAAAGAACTCTTGGTCTTGGAGTGAGCAACCTGGTATGTGGGCCAAGCTGTTCCTCCATCATAACTGTTTTCTCATAGTCAAGTGGGACAAATCAGTGGTCATCATCATTAATACGTGTGCTTGTCAAATCTAGCTAGCACAGCCTCCACCTGAGTCTCCACTGATTTAAGATTATGACCAGCAACCCCCAAAATACACTTTGAATCAGTTATGATCATCTTTACCACCAGCATGCCCCGAATTATTTTCTTTGACTGTGTGTGTGTTTATAGCAACAGGAGGACATGTTTATGTTTGACACCGTGACAGGACTGGAATCCTCAAGAGTGCTGTGATGTGGACAGGAAACTCTGAATCTCCCCCTCACTCACAAACATCATACACAGTTTCCCTCTGCTCACCCAGCTCTCTAAAAAAACAGCTTTGACACGATCTGCGTCGCTGTGCCAGTAACTCGAGAGCAGCCAGCTAGAGTTTGGAACACTGAGGAATCCTGTGAAAGGGAGGCAGTCAGGGAGCCAGTCCACACTGGGGAGGGTGCAGATTTGTGGGATGGAGAGTGTAGAGGGTGCTCACTAAAGTCTGAGTCCCTGGTGGGAGATACTTTGAGATGGTAAATGGGGCTGATCAGTGTTTTGTTGGTGGTTAGGTACAGCACACACATGAACACAAAATCCTGATGCCGTCTTGTGGTTGCAGAAGTGTAGCCAGGTCTCTGTAAACATCTGTCAGCCATTGCCTCCCTCATCCACCCCTCCTCTTCAGGCCCCAGCAGTTCAGTCTGCCCTCTGACCTTCAGCTGAAGAAAGAGCAACTGTGACTTTCTGCCAAAAAACTAGCAAAGACTTCAATTATTTGACAACTACCTCAAAAGGGGAGAATGATTTAGCTGGATGGCTGTATATGGATAAATCAGCCTTATCATAACAGTATTACTCGTTTGACTCACAATTCAAAGTTTAGGAAAGAGGACTTAAGAGACTACAGCTGTATGTTAGATGATTACAGCAGAGTGCAGCAAGTGGAAACCCCTCGGGTTATTTGGTCTTTTCAACAGTTTAAATTCTTGACAAAATGGTCCAAATTATTTAGTGCTGGAGCTGAATTTGTCTGAAAGTACCTCCGTGCTAATTACAGCTGTGCCATTATCAGATTTGTCATTGCACATGCAGGTAAATTAACTGAAGTTGTTGCATACGCTGGACAGAATATTATTCTTAAATTAGGCAGAAGTTTGCTCTTCATTCCTGTTTAGTAAACCAGACGGTTGGACTAATAAGATTTGCCTGTGGTTTGGACAGTTGAAGCTCTGATCTACCGAAATCACAGCCACTCTCCCTCCCACAGAATCCAGACAAGCACCATAGACCTGTGGACACAGACCAGAGCCCTCATCAGCTCTCAAACTCCCACCTATCTCTGGGGCTTCAGGTATCCCCTTAGTCCCTCCAATCCCCTCTGCTCCAAGCCCCTGCAGGCCTCGCTTACTCTCCACATCAATTACAGCCTTTCCCTGTTGCCCAACCCCCTGGCTCTATGACCCCTGGGGTTACTGAGTCATGGAGGTCAGAGGTCATTCTCCCCACTGCTAACCCAGGCATCTCTTAGAAGTTTCCGGCCCTGCATCTGAAGCCCTGCGGCCGCACAGAACAACACCCACACGACCCTCAGGCGGCTAGGGTAGGCAGGGATAACCCCTCTATTCTAGTGAACAATGGCATGTTCCAGTCAGTCTAGTCTCACAAGGTAATTGCTTCTCTTCAGTGTTAAATAAATACACAGTTTTGCATTAGTTATGATCATCCACAAATCCTCCATCATTCTTACTGTAATGTCTATGTGGCTGTCAGTGAAAAAAGGCCCCTTTCACTGTTTCCTTCTCTACCTTAAGTTTACAAGCATTGCATTGCTACTGGAAGTCCAAACTATTAAGTTGTTTCAACCAATAATCATTTAGTTTTTAAATATTTTGCAAGTATTTTAATGTTATATATTTGTCTACTTTTTAGCTGCTAAATATAATACATGCTATTTAAGCAAAATCCTGTTTTTTCTCTGTTTCCAGTGTGTAGAAACATAAACTACTACTTTTAAATGACACATTACTCAACTTGATTAACAGAAAATGTATTGGCAGCATTGTTTTAACTCTAGTTTTAATCTTTTTGTAGTGTGAAGCTTGGCTGGACCAAATGAGCATTATGAAGGTGTTGGTTTACCAATTAGTTTCAATAGTTTAACTATAATCATTATTTTGTGACTTACACCACAAGAGTAAATAAATAAAATGGGCTCTGGCGCAGCTGCATACTAAAATTAAATCATGTTGCATTAATACAGGAATAACTATTTTAATCATATAAAATATGAGCTACAGTGTTTAGCTTAGCTTTCTAGTGGCCTACTTACTTGGAAGATTTTATTTGCATGTTTTTTAGTTATACCTTTAATGTGTGAGATTCATAACTTTAATTTGTAACAAACTATTGATTTGTCGTGGTATAGTACTTTTGTCTGATCTGATTACATTCTCTGCTACTGTTTCAGCCAAATAACCATAATATGGATTTGAATAAAGGTCTGTGGATATGAAAATCAATGTCTCATGAGATAAATGGATTTAGACTCATCAGTTTCTTGGAAATGCTTCAATAACTTGGATACCTTGCTGAAAGAAAGTGCCAATAAAGTAAAAGTAATGTTTTCACATACATTTTCAGGAAAGATATTAGAGCTTTCAACAACACCGAGTGTATGCATGCTGCAGCAATTTCTACACTTTTTACCTAGATAAATCTCTTTAAATTGATCACTAATCAGCTGAAGATATTGAAGAAGAAGGAAAATTTTAATGATTCAGTCGTAAATCTCACAATGAAAGGCCAACAATCTAAAGATGTATCACACAGTCAGCCAGGTTGAACAGCAATTCAATGGCTCAGCTCGCTTTGTTGACCACGGGCCTTTGACGTGGATCTGGCTTCATGGTGCAGAGCACAGCTGTATTTCTGTCATAGATCCAAGACCTTACAGTATCAATATCAGACACATTATCTCTAATGGGAGAGTCATAGGGTGGAAGGAAAGAGGGACACAGAGACTAGAGGGACGGTATCTCTATTGATTAACTGGAAGAGGACCTTCACTCCATCCGCCTCTGTTCAGACATATGGGGTAATAAGGACCACTCTTCTCCACTACCCCTCCTCTCCTCTCTTCTCCCCTCACCCCTACGAGAAAGCCTTTTAATCAGCTCCTCAGGGAATACATAGATATGATATGGGAAAAAAGGAGGGGAAGAAAGAGAGAGGAGAAGGAGACAGGATGAGAGGAGTCCATTAGTGAGGGAGATACAATGTAGCTAAAGGAACAAACCTGACGCAAGGATGTTTCCTTCAAGAAGAGAAAAAGGCAGAATGCATGACAAGCCTGAAATTACATGTTTTCTGTATGCGTGCACATTTTTTTAGCGTTGGCCTCTAAACTTCTAGAAGTGCATATAAGCACAAATAATACATAGTACGTTTTTTTCAGTTCACATCTGAGCTGATAGTGCTCGAGTTTCCAGGTCACCTCATCGGGTTATGATTCTTTTTTTTTTTTAGCTGGGCTTGGGCCATTTTCCTCTGTTTATGTATGCCCTTTCTGTTTTCTTTTCCAGGGAGAAGGATGCCAATCTCAGCAAACCAGACAAACTTTATCAAAGCAGCCATCTTAGTCTCTGACATGAAATCCACAACTGCGTTTCATGCTGAAAAGACATGAAAAAAAAACTGTCAGCGCCTCACCCCTTTGCTGGCCTCTGTACTCTTGAGAGATGCTGAAAGAAAGGGGGAGGGAGAAGTCTGTGTGTTTTTGAAGTTTTGAATCAGATTTTTCTTATATGTTTAGTCCGAGTTACATCTTTTAAAAAAAAAAAATCCTTGAAGATATGCTGCGTTCAACTTTAAGTGTCTATAATTTAGAGGGGAAATTTCAATGAATTACCTTAGGTTCCAAACTGAGAATTTTATAAAACTCCGGCAATGCCTTGCATCGTTCAAAACTTGGATAGCAGCGCCCTCTTGTGGCCAGGGGTACTTTTTTAAAAATATATGCCAGAAGCTTTGAAAATATAATATATATCAGACTAAAATGGCAATAAAAGTCGGGAATTACTGGGACTTACGTAACTTAAAGTGCCAATGAAAAACTGCAATCACATAATAGTGTCAGCAGGAAATGTATTACAGCTAATATGGGAAAGCTAAAGCGCTGCTAACTGGAACACAGTTGCAACCATTTTCCTGCCGACCAGAGGGACATATAACTTAGAAAGGTCTGCTCTACCCATCATCATTAAAACAGAACCAGTACTGGAAATGGAAAGAAAGAAAGGCTTGGACACAGCGACGCATTTTTCATCAATACGACTCAATTTGGAGAGAACGACCCTGAAACGAAATTTCTTCCATATGCCCCCGCTGCGGGGCGCCACGGAGTGTGCCAGAGGTACCCTCAAAAAAATGTATGATGATTCGCGCTCTGTGATTGGCTAGTGAGTGCTGCAAGCTCTGGAGTAGTGAACCAATAGAAAATCGGAATATTGAGTCGTTCGTTTGATTGGGTTGAAGACGATGCCAATCAAACAGAGAAGGGGTCTAGAGGTAGAGAGCTACCAGTATTGTATTTTGCTCTCTGGAGGAAGGAGCTCCGCCGCAGAGAGCGGCTTTCACACACACAGGCACACAGGCACACACACACACACACACACAATTTCTCCAATGTATTCTTTTTTTTAACAATTACACACAAATTGAGGCAAACTAATATTTTCAATATTTAAATATTTTAGAAATATATTTTTTAATGAAATGAGTCTAGTAGATTTAAACACTCCGTGCTGTCAAAATCAAAATGGGAATATTGTAATTGATTGACGTTTATTAAGAGAGAAAAAGTAAAAATTAAAAAATACAATTAGAAATAAGTAAGAATCTAAGAAGTTTTTTTTTTGTTTTTTTTTTTTGTTTTTTTTTTTTTTTTTTTTTTGTTGTTTTTTTATTTAATTTTACTAAAAGCTATATTTTTCTGCCTTCGCGTTTTCTCTTATACCAAACATGTGGTAAATGATTTTTTTTCATTCTTATTTTTTTTTAACATAACCATTAGATCAGGTTATTTTTTTTAAATAGTCAATTTAGCAAATAAACCTATTAAAAGAAATATATATATATATATATATATATACACTTTTTTCATATAGTTGTAGTAAATAGGATCCATGGTCAGTGGGCTTAGATATGGCTTTAAACTCTAATATGCTTTAAATTGTTACTACTCTGATGACCTGCAAAATAACGACAAAAAAGCCCCCTGGATTCTTTGGGGGAGGGCTGAACAACATTGCGCATGTGCACGATCATCCAACGTCATAGGCAACTCCACCAATTGGCTTCATCCAAAGAGGAGCACGTGGGGGGTGATTTAAGAGCTCTCCTCTTCGGCAATAAATCTGTCAGAACTTCACAAAGTTGATTTAAATGTGTTTCACATCGTTATGAAAATACTTGTGGATTAATCAAATGGCTGCGCGGTGGTGTCAGATCAATTTTAAGCTCTTTTTTTTCAAAGCAATAACATTCAGAGTGTTTGTGTTTAGGATTTGTTGGGCCACCAGGTCGATCAGTAACGCTTTCATGAGTCAAACCGCAATGTCAGATATTGTTTAGAGATTTTCCTTCTTTGTTTTTAATTATAGTATTGTATGACTCGAATGCAGCGTGTAAACAACACAGGGCGCTTTGCAGCATTTCTCCCCAATGTTGGACAGCACTGCAGCTAAAGCCATCTCAATTCATGCTCAGGTTATTGAATGTTACATTATGGCAACGAGACTGTAACAATGTAGCCTATTGTCAGATAATCGCAGAACCGTGTTTGCTTGTCTGCTAGATTTGTGTCTGCTCTGCAGGAGGGTTGCCTGTCTGCTGCTGAGACAGCCGAGCTGACAGGCAGAATTGTTGGTCTTGTCATAGCTACTAATTTTTCTTCCTATAGCTTAATTGAATACGATTTTACCTACTTTTTTGTAGTGTCACATAAAGGCTGTTTAAGGTAACTTAGCTACTTCCAAATAGCTTGGAGTTAATTTCCATTGCATAAAAAACTTTATAGTAGCCTCATTGAGACTAAACCATTGGGCTATTTGGGAGTTTCAGTTGAGGTGTTTTGTGTGTGTGTGTTTTTGCCCAGCTAAACTTCAATATTAACTTACGTCTGCCATTATTATTTCGGCGTTCACGTCAACTTAAAAAAAAAAAATCTGGAAAAATGATCAAATTAAAAGAATTCTCATTTGATGGAAAAATCATTGTTATCAGGTGAGGTTAATTATGCAAAGAACATTTTAACCATATTTATCATTTCTTGCTTGCTAAATGTGTTTTGTGTATGTTTGTCTAAAAATTGCTCAGATTTGTGTAATTGGGGCTTTCAGCATGGAACAAATAACAGTTTAATTACCATTATACGACACCAGGAGTCGCAACAGAACCATATTGCTGAAGCACACCCCAACCGGAGAGACTGTCCCTGTAGCATCTTTAATCGACTTTTCCATCCTAATAAAGTACCAGAAACTCAGACAAAGTTATTGGAGTGAACTTTATTCTAAGATGGAAATATGCTGACGTTTTAGTGAAAGTTTAAAAATTCATGCTGCATTCCTTTTTTTTAAAGTTGTAGGCTGCATATGGAATAAATAAAGTACCATAAAATGTAAGATACAAAAGGTGAATGTTGTTAAAAAAAAACAAAAAACAAAACAAACCTCCAGCTGATCAATACTGTTGTTATTATTTCTATTGTTATTTGCATATCATACATTCTGAAAATGTTTAATATTTGAGTCCATATGGTCAATGTGTTTTATATAAAACGAGTACCACACATAGCTGTTTACTGCTGCATGAGTCATAATAAAAATATATATTATCAATAGCCACATAAGAACACAATTTGTGTGCTTTTTTTTAAAAAAAAATCACAAATTACTTTATGAATGATTAAAATTTTAAACAAAGTAGAAAATACAATATAGGAAGGACACTGTAAAGTACCGTATGTTGTGCTGCATGTGCAGATTTGTTAGCTAAATTAGAAAAAAAATTAAGACAATTTAATTACATAATAATAAAGTTGGATTTTATGCATACCACTACAATTTAAACTGATTTATAATATATTTAATTTAAATCTCCAATACTCATTAAGAAAGCAGCGACTTGGATTGCAAGTTGTTTTTTTTATGTATGTTTAAATATGCAAATTAAATATCATCTAATAAGGTTTGCACTGATTTCCAGAAACACCCAACAGATGAAAATAAGCACATATATCTGTAATAAAGAAAGATGTGTTATTGAAATTTAAGAAAAAGCCATAAATCCAAAAATTGACAAGTGCTTGTGGGGAGAAAGTGAATAAAGAAAAAAACAAGTGGAAAGGCAATGCTTCATTGCTTAATTTCTTCATCTTGAATAAACATATTCAAAAAGTGCAATCACTTCTGTCTCTTCTGTTTTTTAGTATAACTAAAGGCTATCACAGATAACACCACAAAAGTATGCTTGCATAGACCTTGGATAAGAAAGTGTCTGCAAATTAGTGTTACTTTGTCCAGACAACAACCCTGAATGTCTGTACCTATCAGCTGTTTTAATAAAAACTCTTTTCTTTCCCTGTTAAAGTGAAAGAAAAAATATTTGTAATATTTATTTAAATAATTTGTTTTGTGCATGATAGTCTGATATTGTGACTTAAGATTGCAAGGTCAAATGTGGCAGTTTATAGTATGTCTCAGATACACAGAAGGTTGTAGGAGCTACTAGAATTTACTTAAAGAGACAGATGAGTGAAAAATTAAATGAAAAACCAACACAAAGAGATAAGCTATAACCTGCAATGCACCTTGTTAGTCTGCAAACTGTTAACTCTACTGGAAGGATTCCTCATATGTTTTTTCAATTGATTTTATTTTTATTTTATTTATTTATTTGGTGGGTGGGGGATGAACATGGTAAAGAATGATGCCTTACATTGTCCAAGCTCTCATATACACATTCAACTGGTTTGAAATGTGTTGACTGTGAAGGCCACAACTTATAAATCACATTATTTTGGGTGCCATGTGAGGCACTGCCATGCTTAGAGTGACTTCTTTGAATGTTCCTTGTGGTCAATCATCTCTTCTGTGTGAGAACTGACTTTTACTAATCTCTTTTTATTTAAGGCAAGGCAAGGCAAGGCAGTTTATTTGTATAGCACATTTAATGTACAGGACAATTCAAAGTGCTTTACATAAAACAATGACATTACAGATATTTAGAAATAGTAAAAGGCATCAACATATTATCACAATAAAATAATAAATTACATTAAAATGATTAAAAGAAAGACAAGTTTTAAAAAAAAACAGGTTAACATGCAGATTTCATGCATAGGCGCATGAGAAAAGAAATGTTTTTAACCTGGATTTAAACATGTCTACATTTGGTGAAAGTTTAATCTCCACTGGCAGTTTGTTCCACTTGTTTGCAGCAAAACAGCTAAATGTTGCTTCTCCATGTTTCGCCTGGACTCTGGTCTGGACTAGTTGACCAGAGTCTTTGGATCTAAGAGCTCTGCTAGGTTTATATTCTCTGAACATATCACAGAAGTATTCTGGGCCTAAACCATTCTGGGATTTGTAAACAAGCAGAAGGTTTTAAAATCTATTCTGTGACTGACAGGAAGCCAGCGTAAAGATTTCAAAACTGGTGTGATGTGTTCAGATCTCTTAGTCCTGGTTAAAACTCTAGCAGCAGCGTTTTGGATGAGCTGCAGATGGATGAGCTTCTTTTTTAGGAAGTCCTGTTAAAAGACCATTACAATAATCCAGCCTACTGGAGATGAATGCATGGATGAGTTTCTCTTGGTCTTTCTGGGAGACTAAACTTTTAATTCTGTTGATGTTTCTGAGCTGGTAAAAAGCTGTCTTTAGTGACAGCTTTGATGTGGCTGCTGAAAGTCAGGTCTGAGTCTAAACGTACGTGGACATTACTATTAATTTGACTTTTGTTTTTCTTCATGAAAATAATGTGGTTAGTTAACGCTGGGTGGAGGTGAAGTGAGCACCTTTCCCTTGCTCTGATTAGTCAGAATTGTAACGCACAGTCAAGTCAGCCAATCAGATTCTATTATGGTACACACTTTGGTCCAATCTGCATGAGCTATGCAAATTCTGAAAAGAGTTGCAGCACTGTATGGTGACAGCACTCCGCTATTCACTTGTTCCACTTTCTGTTTAATGCTAAGTGCCGAGGAGACGTGAAAGCTAAGTCGTCGACGAGTGATTTATCCGTTACACGGTATAAAAGAATAGCGTGTTTGCTATGTTTACTTCCCGAGGCTCCTATTAGCCGGTTATTAAAGCTGGCAGCTAAACGCTAGGAGCTAGCTTAGACGATTTCGCCGGTACAGGCGGACCTCTTTGTCTGACAGGGGAAGGCGTGCTCTTTTGTTAGCTTTTCCCCTTTGTCCACTTGGGAAAGAGGAACTGTCGAGCCAGGATTTCATAATCACCGCTAATTTGGAAGTATTTAGAAAATGCAGATCGCGAAAAAATACTTTACAGAAAGCCTGATTCAATTAACGATCCTACTCAGTTTGATTGGAGTTCGGGTAGATATCGACAGCTACTTAAGCGGCTACTATACGCCTCTAGCAGAGATTAACTTGGGTCCTAGTTCTGCCTATATCCAAACACCCTTTCACAGTTTGAGAGATACTCTTGACGGATACAGTGTGCATCCTAAATGTCCCGAGCTAGACTACTTCTTTGCAAGTCGCCGGCTGTTGGACGAAGTGAGGACCCTTGGTTCTCCGAGGTTCCACACGCAGTTGAACGCATGGCTTGTACACCAAGTGTCTGCCACTGACAATGCTGAGCGAGAACCTTCAACCAGCAACAACATTAATACCAGTGCAGGGTTAGAAAGCCCTGGAGATGAAGCCAGAGATGCCAGTGAACATCAACCTGGCAGTGGCCAAGAAGTGTACCAGACAAACCCTGACCTCGGACAAGGGCCTTGTGGCGCTGGAGCCTGCGTGTTTCCTCAAGAGGCAAGTGAGGGGGAAATGTCATGAAAGTCAGGCAGATGTTGCTTCTGACAATCCACAGGATGGCTGATTAAAGTTAACTGATCAGTTTGAGTACTTGACTAACAAAGGGGATTAACGTGTGGTTAAAACTTTAGCTGTAGCTAATGCTATTACTAGCTAACTAACAGCATTAGCTTATCTTATAAAGAGAAACTATCTACTAGTTACTTATTATATTGTTTTGTTTCCTGGTGTACCAGGAAACAACATGATGTGATAAGCTATTGGCTAAGGGTGAAATGTCCATTAATGCTTATTCTGCCACTCTTCTATCACAATTTGAAAACACAAGTGTGGTAGAGATTGCCCAGTTTAATTAAGGGGCTTCTATTCATCAATATGTGACACTTTGGTAACTCAGCTACACACATAAAAAGTCATCCTAATTATCTATAAAATCAGTTAGCAGGACAGTCTGGAATCACAAGTATTCAGCTAACTGTCTACCGCACCTGTTAACCCTCACATAACTTGTCATATTACGCTCTCCCTGAATAGTAACCATAGATTTAACAAGTAAAGCTCAGTAAGACCTGTATGTTTGGTTCCTGTGAATGTCTAAAACTGCTTGGTGTAATTTTTTTGTCATTTTTAAAGAGACATTATGATTGAAGACCAGAACCACATAATTATGTTCAGTTCTTCTAGCGATCCAGTATTTCTAGCTCAGTGTAGGAACAGCTGCTCGGTGGGAGTTATGTCCTGGGGACAGTTGACGTCTCCAATTGTGTAACTGTATCGCCTTTCTTCAGACACAGCCACAAGCTGAGGGCTTTGAGATGTGGAGAAATGAGGCTTGGGTCCTCACCCTGTTTGTGGTTCATACTTGAACATTGTCTCTTATAGGGTTCTTGTTTAGGCAAGGCAAGTTTATTTGTATAGCACATTTCATGCTCAAGACAATTCAAAGTGGTTTATATAAAACATCAAAGCATTACAGATGTTGCAAAATAAAATGTAGTAAAAGGCAAAAGTAGCAAAAATCACAATAAAATTGTATTAAAATCATAAATTAAAACGATTAAAAGCAATATAAGTTAAAAGTTACTGTCCAGATTTCATGCATAGGTGCATGAGAAAATAAGTGTTTAATTTGGATTTAAAAGTGTCTACATTTAGTGCTAGGTGGATATTCTCTGAACATGTCACAGATGTATTCTAGAAACGAAACTGTTCTGGTATTTGTATACAATCGGCAGGCTTTTAAAATCTATTCTGTGACTGACTGGTAGCCAGTGTAACGATTTCAAAACTGGTGTGATGTGTTCAGATCTCTTAGTCCTGGTTAAAACTCTAGCAGCACTGTTCTGGATGAGCTGCAGATGTTTAATGCTCTTTTTAGGAAGTCCTGTTAAAAGACCATGAAGTAATCCAGTCCACTAGAGGTGAATGTATGGATGAGTTTCTCCTGGTCTTTCTGGGAGACTAAACTTTAAATTCTGTTGATGTTTCTGAGTTGGTAAAAAGCTTCTTAGTGACAGCTTTGATGTGGCTGCTAAAAGTCAGATCCGAGTCTATCAACACTCTCCAAGGTTACGAACTTGGTCAGTGATTGTAAGAGCCAGAGTCTCCATGTGTTTATCAATAATGATCCTCTTCTCGTTGCTACCAAACAGAATAATCTCAGTTTTGTCTTTATTTAATTGCAGAAAATTTTCTCTCATCCAGGTGTTTATTTGCTCCAGACACTGTTTACACACATACTGGGATAACTTTTCAGCTCATGTATTTGTAAAACAATTTGATCAAACAGCATGTTCCAACATGCTGTTTCATGGAAGTTCACTGTTTTAAAGGCAAAGAATATGGCTGTCATATTTAAAAGTTACAGTCAATAACTTTCTGCATGGCTAGTTGAGGATGGCAAGGCTACTGAAGTAAAAGTCAACAAGCTCAGACAGAGCTGTGACAGAATTAGGTTGGGAGGGAATACTCCTATTTCTGCCTCCAGCTTTATTGGAAAAACCTGAGCACCATTTACCCATTGAGACCAGTCTGTCCTTCATTTGAAATGGAAAAATTACTCATTTTTTCTCTGAGTACAGTTATCAGGGATCCATCTGTGATGACAGGTGATTGACGTTACTGGAGGCAAAGCAGGCCATCTCTGCTCCAGCTGTTAAGGCTGTTTATTGAAACAAGCATGGCCTCTTTTAGAAATGAAAACTTGAATAAGACTAGAAGTATGTTCTAATTAAGTTATTTTATTATATGCAATCACTGAATTAAGATTAATGAATCAGAAATGTTATTTTGAAGGCTAACAAGTTGTTTCTGTCTTTTTTGTTTCCCCTCTCCTATTTACTGAATCCATATTCACCAATTCTACAACCAGGATGATGAAGTAAAAGTGAAGCAAGAGGAGGAACCTGTCCCACTAACTCAGCTGGCTCACAGTTCCACACTTGAACAAGAGGTATCATTCTTCATTACCCGCTGTGTAGTAGGGTCAGGTGACATGGCAAAAAAATATGATCACCATGTTGTTTTCTATATAGATCAACCTTAATCTTGATTGCAATATAATAATGCGGTTTCGAAAGTGTACAGTCAGTTTCAAAAGTATACTAATAATGACTGCAACATAAAAAAAACAATGAAAGTTATGCATAAGCAGAGTTTCTTTTTAAAATGCTTTTCATTAAGGATGCACCGATGCCAATACCAGTATTGGGTATCGGTCCGATACCATGTATGTGTACTCATACTCAGTATTCATATTAGTCCTCTGATACCACAAAACTGATACCAATATGAAAAAACGAGTGCTGTCAAACTTAACATGTTAATACAAAGAGATTAATCTGTGTAACTGATTTCATTTTATTAATGTATTAATACATAAACCACTAAAAACCACTGAAGCAGGTAAAAAATTCGGAGGCTGACGGCTATGTTATCAAACGTGACATTACAGCACTACTAGCTGACCACAGATCAGCTCTGCTCTCTGAGCTCAAGACGTCTTTCCAAAAACTTAAGTCCAACAAAGTCAATCGATAGCAACACAACAGACTGTCGTCACTAAAAGAAAATGCTGACACTGTTTACCAGCGGCTGGAGGAGGTAGAAACTTTATGCACTCAGCTACTAACTGATAACAGGAAGCTAAAGGCTAAGCTAACTGACCTGGAGGGGAGAAGCAGATGCTGCAACATTCAGCTGATTGGGCTCCCTGAGGGAACTGAAGGTCCACAGCCTGCACAGTTCTTTTCAAAACGTCTGCAAGAGGCCGTGAGGAAATCTTCTCTTCCGCATCCGAACTGGACTGGGCTCAACATAACACGACCCTCAAACCAAAGCCAGAACTTGTTATCCTCTAGCTTCCAGTACTTCCAGAGTAGGGAATGGCTGGTCCGGGAAGCTCGGAGGAGAGGTATGCCGCTTAACCAGGGTCATTCATTCAGAGTTTATAAAGACTGCCACTTGGAGGTGCTTGACCAGAGGACGGAATATAAGAAAGTGATGTCCTCCCTTTACAAGATGGGATTGAAGCCATCTCTCCTGTTCCCCCCCAGACTTTACATCACCCAGCAGGACGACTCTTGTGTCAATGACTGAAGCAGAGCAGTTCATCCAAGCATTTGGTAAACCCTCCTGACCATTTACTTGATTAGTTCTAGGTTAAAAATGTAATCAGACCTAAAAAATGATCAGTGTTTGCAATGCACAATTATATCTACCTTACTTACGTCATCATCACATTCATTATTAGCGTTGTCCTTTTTATTTGACTTTACCTCTATGAGTCAGGATGACTCATATAACACACAATCACTCACTCAGTTCCAGTTGCAGCGTGCATCAAATTCAAAGCTTTGCTTCTGGCTTACAAAACAATAACCCAAACGGCTCCTGTCTACCTTCACTCCTTAATCCAGAGCTAACTTCCCTCTCGACAGTTACGCTTAATGCTCCCACAACAATATGGCGCAAAATCGGGTAGCTAGACTCTTTTCCTCTGTTCCCTGGTGGTGGAACGATCTACCAAACTCAGTCCGTTCCGCAGAGTCCTTATCCACTTTTAAAAGCAAGCTAAAGACTCACCTGTTTACTTAGCATTTCTGCACTTAGCTTAACTCTTCTGCTCGTCGGAATGAGTTAGAAAGATTTGTCCAGCTCTTTGGCTCAATTCAACACTGAATAAGCTGCGTGCACTTGCCCCCAAGATGATGTTGTTTGATGAAATCGTGATCTTGTATTTAAACAAAGGACTATTATAGAGAAGGGGGGGGGGCACTGCCTCTAGCACTACATGACAGCACCTGGGTCCAACTGGACTCACAGCAGTCTGACTATCACTTATTTATGATGTCCCCTCCTGTTTGAATTCTTGCTTGTTTTCTTACTCTCAGATGCAAGTCGCTTTGGAGAAAAACGTCTGCTAAATGACTGTTGAATAGAATAGAATAGAATCAGTCATTGCTTCTGGTTCACACTCCTTACCAGTGAACTTTAACAGGATTTATTGGTACTCGTATCGGTACTCGACACCGGCAAGTACTCAAATGTAAGTACTGGTAATCGTTTGTAAAAAATTTGGTATCGGTGCATCCTGACTTTTCGTGTGGGTGGCAAACACAAATTGACACACCGAGTTGCACTGAATTGCTTTTCATGCTTTCTGTGTAGTTGCTGGGCTGGTACCTTTTCAAGTGAATAAACAAATTAGTTATGTTTCCCAATTTAGTGTTCACAAACCAACAACAAACTTGCCACAATGTATTAATTTGTTGTTAGTTTAATGTGCAGGAGATCAGTAACATGACTGGGCATGAAAAGATCGTCTCAGAGAGTCTCGCCCCAGAACCCCACCTGCCACAGATCCCTCTTTTAATCCACTGAAGGCTTTTTTTTTTAACCACACCAGGAGTTATTTTGTTTAACCATTGGTACAGGACTCATTTAGTTGAAATAAGTATAAGCATTTCTATTTTAACTAACATCTAATTTCGCCATCTTGTCTTCATGAACCGTTGATTCATAATATATCTTGTTTTTAAGCTAATGAACCTAACCTTTAGCCTAATACCACTGAGTACCTTAATGTAGTAATCTGGCATATTATTGAGGATATGCTAAATAAGTTTCTTTTAGAAAGTTAGCAAACTCTCTTCACCATTTCTGTGTCTCCTGCCTGCCTTTTCTGCTCTGAGGAGATCGGCATGGCTTCTGTCAAAAATAGATTTAGTGTGTATTTTGAGAAGAGTGGAGGCCTGCATCAGGGACTCTTCTGAAATGTGCTACAGTGGTGGAATCCCAAGTATTGTCTTAAGTGATTGTAGTAAGCTCTTGCAGCAATGTTGCTGCAGCCAAAGATGGTCAGTCCTGAAGAAATCCAGAGCTTGGTCTTTTACAAGGAATGATAGGAAGAGATTTACCTCTTTGTAAAATATTATTTGGGCAAGTTCAACAGTTTAACAGTAACATTTCCCAGAAGAAATTAGCAAAAAGCTTTAAGGATTTTGTCATCTGTGATACATAAACTTCTTAAAAATGTCAGCAAATCTGGTGAAATGTTGCATACAAGAGGCAAAGCCAGTGTTGAACAACCATGATCATCAGCCCCCAAACCTGTACAGCATTAATAAAAACAGGCACCACTGAAAGGGTGATAACATTTCTGAACCGTTGTCAATGAAGAAATTTTCTAGTCTTCACACATGCAAGTTTAAACTAAACAGGGAAAAAGAAATTAATATACACAAGGCTGAGCAGCTGGGGTTGCTTTCTCTTGTTCATTTAGTACTGTCAATGGAAAATACCATATTGTCAGTGCAGAGTTCAGCATATTTGATAAATGAGGGGCCTTGAATGCACAACACGGATAACTTGCTCATCAAGAGCAGCACCGCTGCTTACACGTTTTGTAGCAGAGAACACTGCGGTCCAGATTCCATCTTTTTTAAGGAAGACTTTGCTCAGCAAGTCACTGACAAATCAAATCCTGCACTCGTTACAACAACATGGCTCTGTAAGTCCAAATGCTAAGCTGATTGTCACATTTAGAGTAGGAAAATATATTACTTGGAAAAACTACAGCTGCTGGACTGATAACATAGCCAGTTTACAAAACTTTATAGTTCTGTTTGGGGTAAAGCAATTTAATTTTTAAAGCTTTTTCTGTTTTATTATTGCAGTGCTCCTACTTTGTTAATGAAAATTTTTCCCATTACTGTTTTCCAGAGTCTTCTTGAAGGGGTCACTGTACTGTCCAATCAAGCACGTCACCATCCTCCTCTTCCTACCAGTGATATTGACTGGAACAATTTTCTTTCTGTCACAGACCTTGATGTAAGTTTTCTGTACTTGTTAATTGTATTAAGCACCATGTGAAAAGACAGATCATAATATCAGTTAAAAAATCTGTTGCATAAGCTGGGAAACATGGTATAATTGGTGTAATAGAGTTTCAGTTCGCCTTGTTGAGCTGCCTAAAATGAACAACGAATAGCAAATCTTGGAAGAATATATGACAGCTAAAATGCTCTGCATGTCTCTTGTGTAGGAGTTGGATTCACTTGTTGCTGAGCATGTGTCTGACCTCGACACGGACATCACTAGAGCCATCAGCCAGGATGTCAGTTTACATGATGCAACGGTAACCAGTGCTGGAGTGTTTGGTGTGGCATCTGGAAGAGCAGAGTCCAGGACTGCCTCCCAACAGCAAAGAACCCTCTTGCGACTAGACTCCACGGGCTCCTCACTGTCAGATGCTTCACCAGGGATGGCTGTAGGCCTCGCTGCGCTCCCTTTTGCCACAGTATGTAATTTAACTGCAAATATGACATCACAGTGTACACTGGGCGGCTGTCTGGATGAGGCAGTGTTTGACCAGATCAATCAGCTGGGTTTGGAAGGCCTGGACATGATAGACAACCAGCTGATGAACTGTTTGGAGTCCATCGATCCACAAGTCCTTGAGGACTTGGACTCTGATTCTGGTCTTTCCTTGGAAAGCAGCTCTGGCGGTCCATTGTCTCCAGGTTAGTCCAAATCTCATGAAATATTTGGATGTAATGTCTTTACTTGTCTAGGTTTGCAAAACAATCATTTGTAATGTTTACTAACTGAATTATTCTTCCTTTTTTTTCTCTATTCTCCTTCAGGGTCATCTGAGATATCTTCATCATCCAGCTCATGCTGTGATGATGAATGTGGAGCCACAGGCTACAGCAGTGAGGTTGATTCACTCCCCTCAAAAGGCATAATAGACCACAGTACAACGTGGTCACCTGTTGATCTGAGTGAGAGTGTGTGGCATGACCACAGCTACTCGTCTCCTGCTCTCCTCAACAAGGCATCATTAAAGCTGCCCCACAAAACTGAGGAACCTTTCAGCGATGATGACGGGCCACAGCTGGATGAACGGGAGCTGAGTCGCGATGAGCTGCGTGCCCGCTCCATGTGCATCCCATTCTCTGTTCTGCAGATTGTTAACATGCCTGTGGAAGAATTCATGGAAATTCTTGATAGTCACAGCTTCTCCCCAGAACAGGTGACTCTCCTGAGGGACATCCGCAGGCGTGGGAAGAATAAATTGGCAGCCCAAAACTGTCGCAAGCGCAAACTAGATGCCATCACAGGACTTCAGGAAGAGGTGGAAAGGTTGCGAGCTCAGAGAGACAGACTGCTGAGAGACAAACAGCTTACAGCCAAGACAATGGGTGCCGTGGGCCAACAGATAAAGCAGCTGACCAGAGACGTCCTGGCTCGGCTGAGGGATGGTTCAGGGCAGCCCCTGAACCCGGAGAGATTCACCCTGCAGTGCGGGGCTAACGGAAGGGTTGTAGTTCAGCCCATTAGACGGCCTGCTGTCTCCACATCAGCTGGCAACAAAACAGACAAGAGGAAGAAGGAGAAAAAGCAATGATGCTTTATTTCCAGATGAGACTTTAGCTTTTGGGGTTTTTTTGGATATGAACTTACTTGCCTGATTCTGGTTTTGGGATCTCTTCTTTTGTAAATGTGTGTGTGGATTCACCACTGTTTAAAACCAAAATAGGCAAAAGCTGCAAAATGAAAAGACACTCAAAGCATAAATGAGTAAAAATGAATATTTGTAAATAAGAAAATTGTAGCTTATACACTGGACATTCTTTGCTTATTTATGATGGGCAATGCAGATGGGGTGCTTTAAGGGAACAGCTTAGCTGCTGGCAAGTCTCTCTTTGTGCCTGTTAAGATATGATAAGACTATTACTTTCAAGTGCAAGTGTGACAGTTACTGGATAGTGATCTAAAAGAAGGGGATTGTGTGTGTTTGCTTGTAATGTTGCCTTTCTTTATAACTATACAGTAGACTGAGAAGGTTAAAGATTGTATTTATTACAGTTTCTTAGGTTCTGTCGAGGACGGTATCCTTTTTTTTCAAAATGGTAATTTTAAACATAAGTGGTAAGAAAATTAAAAGCCAACCTATATAATGTTTACAGAGTGGTTTCAGATTCTGACAGGCATGTAACATTAAGTATTGGGATTGAAATTTAAAATTAGATGTATTTTTTTTCCTTACTTGTCTTGATAACATACAAGCACCAGTGATTACAAGGACAATGCCTTAATTTGCATCTGGAATGTGTTTTTGGTTAATTTGGGTATTTAATGATCCGCAGATGCATGTTATCGTAAGAAAAAATGTTTTGAGTCTACCATAACATATTATACGTTACTGCTGATTGGTTTTAAGCATATTTTGATTTAATCCCTTCAAGCAAAATTTCAGTCTTCACAGGATTATTTACTACCCTACACCTCTGGTTTAGTTGATTTCTGGCAACATTAACAACATCGTATTGATGTTTTGTTTCTTATTTTTTTCCTCAGGGGAGGGTAAGTGTGTTGACAACCTTTAAATCCTTAGTAATGTGATCTTAAGTGCACATAAAATGTCTAGATTCTTAAGAAAAAAAGAGATACAATCACAACTTTTGGGTTGACTGTTTGGATTTTTTTAAGTATTTTAGATTATCTTGAGTGTTATGACATTTCCATTGTATTCATGGGTATACTGCTTTATATGATCAACTTAGATGAACAGAAAATTCCTAAATTAGTTGAAAGTGTGAATGAATTTTTATTTAGTTTTGAGAAAAAATTGACTCAACCCCTTTACTTAAAGTATGTTGTACTATTTTGTCTATAATGTTCTACCTCGTGTCCAAATTTTGGTTAAGTTTGGTTAAGTTTTGGCTAAATGAAAATATTTATGGGAACTTAAGTGCACTTGAATAATAAAAATCCATCTGTTTTGTGACCCTAAAGGACAGGCTAGTCATTTGATGAAAAATGCTCTAATAGGATTGGATGTTGCTTTTGTGTTTTATATACATTTGAGATTACCAGAGAACTAAGTGTGAAAAGATGCAATGTTATTCATGGATACACTGCTTTACATAATTAACTGAATGAGTGAAATGATTGGAGAGTGTGTAAACTAGTTAATAGTGGCTCAAAGTTTTCTTTTGTTTGTCCTGGATTGGCTGAGAGTTTACTTTGCGGTTGTATGACTTTCAATTTCATAAATGTCTTTTGTTGCTGAAGGCAGTTTGATTGCATGATTGTTTTTGTGTGAAGAGTTTAAGTTGCTCCTGCAGACTTTGTTTTCTCATATTAAAAAAAGAAAAAAAAAAAGATAAATTGTTTCATTTTTATTTGTGCAACTTTGGAATATTTTGTTTTCACATTTTAACGTTTACAAATTTTCTCTAATGTCACCATTCCCGGCTTCCAAGCGGTTCCTGCCGATGGGAGAACCCACCGCGACCGGCAAGAAGAAGGGAGGGGGGCTTGTCGTGCTTGTAAACAAGAAGTGGCGTCACCCCGGGCACGTTTCTGTTAAAGAGTGAGTCTGCAGCCCGGACACTGAGCTTGCCGCCGTCGGACTTCGTCCGTATTATTTTCCGAGTTTACCAGTGTTATCGCCGGCACTGTTTACATTCCTCCATTTTTTTTTTTTTTTTTTTTTGTTTACATTCCTCCATCTGGAAACGCAGACGCAGCGTGTGACGTCATCCACACTGTGACTGCGGGATTACAAACGAAACACCTCGGGGCCTTCATCATCATCACAGGTGACTTCAAACATGTCTCCCTCTCATCCACACTCCCGACTTCCTACCAGTTTGTAGCATGCGCCACCCGTGAAAATAAGACTTTGGACCTGCTGTACGCAAATGTTAAGTATACGTACAGCTCTACTGCCCCGCCCCCACTTGGCAGGTCAGACCTCAACCTAGACCCTGCTCTCACCATTATACAAGCCTGTGGTTCAGCAACCCCTGGTCACAGTGAGGAAATAGTCTCCTGAGGCCATGGAAACACTGTGTGGAGTATTGGAAGCTATAGACTGAGATGGTCTGTATGAGCAACATGGTGAGGATGGCCTGACTGTGTCTCAAGGTACATTGGGTTCAGCATTGACAGCATCATACCCACTAAAGAGGTTTGCTGTTACCCAAACAACAAACCATGGGTAACCAGCAACCTGAAGGCCCTTCTCATCGAACAGAAGAGGGCCTTTAGATCTGGGGACCGAGCAGAACTCAAGCAGGTACAAAGGGAGCTTAAACGTAGCATCAAGGTAAGCAAGGACAACTACAGAACACAAACTGGAAGAGAACAACACCAGGGATGTCTGGAGTGGGATGAAAGAGATCACCGGCTTCCAGACGAGAGGTGGGGGTGCAGGTGAGGGGAATGAACAATGTGCCAGCGAGTTCAACATGTTTTTCCAATAGGTTAATCTCCAACCCCGCCACCCCTGGCAGCCCCTCTACTGCTCCTCCAAGTAACAGACCCAACACCAGACTCCGCATCATGTTCTTTGACTTTGCCAGCGCCTTCAACACCATCCAGCCCAGAAGGCCATACTGGAGAACATGCATATGAGTGCTCCCCTCATTGCTTGGGTCGATGATTATTTGATAGGCATACCACAGTTTAAGAGATTACGGGGCTGTTTCTGGTCATCTGATTAGTAACATTAACCCCCCAGGGTACTGTGCTGTCTCCCTGCCTCTTCACCACATACACGTCAGACTTTGTGTACTGCACTGATTCGTGTCATCTACAGAAGTTCTCTAATGACACTGCCATTGTGGGGTGTGTGGAGGGAGGGAGGCTAAGTCCAGGGACCTTGTTGACCACTTTGTGCAGTGGTGCAGGGAGAACCACCTGCAACTGAACATGGCAAAGATGAAGGAGATGGTTGTGGACTTAAGGAAGAACAAGCCCCTGTCCGCTCCTCTCTGCATCAGGGGGATGGATGTAGATCTTGTGGACTCATACAAGTACCTGAGTGTAACACTGGACAATAAACTGGACTGGTCCACCAACACAGAAGCCATTTACACCGCTTTTACTATTATTATTATCATCTCACAATTGCCCTTAAAGTGTGTTTATTCTGTTTTTCTACTTTCGGTATTTCACCCTATTATGTTTTTGTGTATTTTGGGGTATTGTGTGTACTATACTTGCTATGACAACTTAATTTTCCCTCGAGGATGAATCATGTCTATCTATCTATCTATCTATCTATCTATCTATCTATCTATCTATCTATCTATCTATCTATCTATCTATCTATCTATCTATCTATCTATCTATCTATCTATCTATCTATCTATCTATCTATCTATCTATCTTTAGTTTTCAGTAGATGAAAACCTTTTGTGACTTTACCTTGGCTGCTTTTACCTTTCTGCTTTAAAGGATGGAAGGAAAGTACAGATAGTAAAGATAGACATGATTTCAGGCTTGTGAAGTCCCTCAACAGCTTCCTATAAATAAGCACGGCCCCTGGGTTAAAACAATGAAAAAATACAAGGGATCACATTAAGCTGTGTGTGTTTTCATCTGAGTGCTTTAGTCATTTTATATTACTTTGTGCTATTTTGAGAATTTGTATTGTTATACGTCTTCTTTTCGTCCTTGTCATTGTTTTCCGTCTCATTTTGATGGGTTTCTTTGATCGTTTCAACAAGCACTGCAATAGTGGGCTCCTCTTCACATTTCTGGTCAATATAGATAGGGGAAAAAAAAAAAAAAGGCGAAAAGCGTGTTTCCTTTCGGGTTCCCGTAGAAAACCTACATCGTCTGGCTTTTGGCGCCTGCTCCGTAGACCAGCCGAGCTGCTCAGAAGTGGTTATAAAGGCTGCAGACCGCGTGGTAAAGGGACATCATTCATTATATTCCTGTGGATTTTAGGGTGTGTATGCAGGGTTTCCTCTTTTTAAGTGTTGCATGCTTTTGTGATTTTGTAACAGTTAATCGTTTTACAGAATATAGAAACGCTAGCTTTGCATGTTGGAGGAAATGGAGGGAAGTAGGAGTTGCAACCCCGTTGGAGCAGTAGCTTCTCTTTTGTTAACGCCGTACAGTCATTTTTTTAACTAATACATCTTCAAATAGCTAAAAGCAAGCTTGAAATTTCCAAAATCTATGCAGGCTGAGTTCTCATTTTGTCTTGTCTTTGTGGCAGTAATTTAAAATTATTTTGCTGCATGATACAGGCTATCATTAGCTCGCTGGCTAACCCTCATAATGTTGTGACGACTTGGCTAACACTAATAACTGTGAGCTAACATACCATTTAGAAACCTTTTGTTAAATGATCGATTTATTTTATTTGTCGGATTAGTTGAAATATTACATTTATCACATTAGTAGTTGTAATTAGTGTCTGTAGCCCATCTTTAGTGTATTTGGGGCCTGGTAATATATTCGTCTGTTAGAAATTAGGTCTCACACTCCTCTTTGTTTTTAGAAGGAAAATGGGCAAGAAGCAGAATACTAAGCCTAAGAAGGATACACAGGTGACGCAAGAGGAGCCTGAAGAATTTGTTGTGGAAAAAGTCCTCGATCAGCGAATTGTGAATGGAAAAGTAGAATTCTTCCTGAAGTGGAAAGGATTTACAGAGTAAGTTGCCTCGGATACCCCTCCTCCTCCTCCTCCGGCTGTGCTGGAAGTGCTTCCCTGGTATGGGGTTGTCCTACACTTTTGTCTGAAGTCATTGTGGTTGCATAAAGCCACAGCCATTCTCAACACAGTTGTGCTGTTGTCATCTTTATTGTTGGTATTTCACATTTAATAGGGGGTTACGAAACGCAAATGTTTACTCCACTCTTCCTTGTTTAGGTCTGACAACACTTGGGAACCAGAGGAGAACCTGGACTGCCCTGAGCTGATTTCAGCATTTCTAGAGTCACAGAAAAGTGTCAAGGAGAAGCCTGCTCCTGTTAAGAGGAAGGCATCCACAGATGAGCCAGAGACAGAATCCAAGAAGAAAGAAGTGGTAAGTAAATTTTTTTCCATGTGCCCAGCCAGCATTTCCTGTAGAGATGATACTAAAAGCAGCAATCTCTTACAAGCCTATTCTTGTTTCCTGGCTGTGACAAGCTTATTGCAGTATATACTGAAATATCAATTTAGTAAGATACATTCTTGAAATGTGTTTAAAAAAACTAAACAAAGAAACTTGTTATGGGAATTATGTGAATTATGTGAATTACTGGAAATGTCCTTAGAAATTCCATGAATAACTGCCCTAGTTTATTTCACATAATTATGTTGTATTGTCATCATTTAGGCTGAGAAGCCACGAGGCTTTGCTAGAAACCTCGAACCAGAACGAATTATTGGTGCAACAGACAGCAGCGGGGAGTTGATGTTCTTGATGAAATGGTGAGTGGGATATTTTTTCTGTTGTTGGGCAGATTACAAAATTGAGCTGTAATTAACCAATTAAACTCATTCATTTTATAATGTGTCTAGAATGCACTTATATGACATAAAAATGCATCACCTAAATAACCACAGGTAATCAGAGAGCACCACATCGAACAATTGAAAAAAAATTCATTGGCTGTTGGCACCTTGTGGATTGTCTTTGTTTCAGAGTTTCATTGTCTTCTTGGACTCCATAAGGGGGGAAAACTTGGTGCAGTTATAAATTTAGTTAAAAATAGAGATTGAGAAGTTTTCACAAATGGGGCTTTTGATGACAAAGTGCCAGTTTTACATGGCTGGAGCCATTGATTTGGTCTGAAGTCGCCAACGTCTGTCCTTGAGAGCCACAATCCTGCAGGTTTTCCAAGTTTTCCTGCTCCAGCACACCTGACTCAAATTAAATGGATCCAACAGCCTATAAGGATCTGCACAATGACTCATTAGTTTAAATCAGGTGTGTTGGAGCAGGGAAACATGGGAAAACCTGCAGAACTGTGGCTCTCGAGGACTGAGGTTGGCCACCCCTGGCTTTGGTGGTTGAGCAAATTGTTTCTGAAGCAGCACTGCACACAGGGAGAAGAAGAGGCAGGGGGATACAAGACAGACCCCTAGACGGTTACACCGTCCTAGGCACAATGTTGTTCCATTCCTTTTGTGTCAGAAATGAAGTCTATTTATCAAGTTGGAACTTTTTGTTTTAAGTTTGTCTTTATTGTGGTTTAAAGGGGCACTCTTTTCAAACACACCATAGGATCTGATTTTGTCATCCAGTGGATTTGTCCGTTTTAAATGAAGGAAACTCCTTCCACCTGGCTTGCAGCTTGATTCCCTGGGTAGGAAATGGTGCGGACCAACTCTTAGCTTCCGTCCTTTCAAGATGGATTCTAGGGCCGCACTGGATGTTGGACATTTACTGTTATCATTGTCAATATGCACAATATTAACATCTCAAGACTTTTTAAACTGTATAAAAATGGTATGCTACAGACCTTTTTTTTTTTTTTACTGCAGATATATTGACTTGAAATGGGACACACACATGGAAAGTAGCTCTCTTGATGCTGAAACTGAAATGTTTCCTTCACTACACAGATTCTGTGATGTAAATGTGTTTTATCCCCCAATCCCTTTTTGTGTCTTCCAGGAAAGACTCGGATGAGGCTGATTTGGTCCCAGCCCGGGAAGCCAACACTCGCTGCCCTCAGGTGGTCATATCGTTCTATGAGGAGAGACTGACATGGCATTCCTGCCCAGAGGATGAAGCTCAGTAACTCTTCCTTCTGGTCCCTGCTGCACCTTGCATAGCCTCCACTCTTCCCTCAGGACTAGACTTTCTCCTCTGGCCTGCCTTCATAGTTTTAGTTACCTTCAGTTATTTTTTGAAAATGTTTCAATGCTTGCATTGTATAGCTGTTAACAGCTTTTTTTTCCCTCCCCTTCATTGTACATAGTTGAACAGACTGGGGGCAGATGATGATGATGTTGATGATAATTTCTCAAGACAGAAGTCTGCCGGTATTGTGATTGATCTCTAGAACCATCTTAACTTGTCCAAAATGTTTTAAAATGTAATTGGTTAGTTGAATTTGTTAATCTGTCAAACTTTTTCTATCTTCTAAATCATATATGATGCTGAGGTTAATTTTTCTACAACAGTGTTTTGTTTCAGCAGTACATTTTGTTTACTGTGTGTGTGTAAATAAAGGTTTTATGTGGCCTTATATTACAGCTTGCTTTTCCTTTTTTTTTCTTTTTTTTTTTTTTTTTACTTCAAACACACTGAAATAGAACTGATTTAGCTAAAAGTTAACTAAATAATTATGTAATCTGACTTTTTACAGTATTAAAGGGAAGCATATTGTAGATAATGTAGCATTGCTGAGGTTAAATCTCTTTGAATGATGTCTGGTTTTAGGATATTTCCTGCACCATCGCCAATGGTGCAGGAAAATGTACTGGCATTAGGGAGGAAGTAACGGACTTTGGACTTTTGTGTGTTGGCAGCTAGAAATCCCTCAGCTAACTTGGCAAAAGTGCCACTTTCAAAAGTCTCAGCATTACATGTTCAAACAGAATTTATTTAAAGGCCTATTTACTTGTCCTAAATCTTGATTTAAAAAGGTGAAGTGCCCATTTTTAATCTCTTAAGGGATAAAGGACCCCCCCTCCAAAAAAGGTAATCATGTTACAGTGCTGAATAAATCAAATATCCAATCAGTGCAGGACACTTGTATGTTAATTTGTTTCCATCATCACTAAAAGTTGGTAATAATATTAAATTAGCTTCACTTTTATGACAAATCAGAAAAAGTTTTATAAGAGTTCCTGAAAAAAGTTGTTTTGTCCTGATGACGTTTTAGGCTCAAGATTGAACTTTGTGACAAACAAGGCACTTCTAAACATCTATATTTTCTGTACTGAAATAATATAAAAAATAAAGCTTATTTGATCATTTTTATTATTAATTTAGTGTTGGTTTGTAGCCATTTTATCATTTATCCCCTCTGTAATTAGTGCCTATAGAGAAAAAAGGAGGAAGACTAAACAATTAACTCTGATAGGTTATGGCAAAACATTTAATATCGTTCACGTTTTTTTAGTTTGTTTACCGCTTCCATAACCACAGTTCATACTAAAATCAGTACTTTAACAAGTGGTTAAATCGTTTTTTCCCTCGTTAGTTTGCCTCCTCCCACCAGCTGATTCGATTTGATTAAAATGATTAAGACGCAGGTGCACCTCGAGGCTGCATGTACCGCGTCACTCTCCTCCCAGCTTACGATTTTCTTTTAAACAAACAACCTTTTGTTGTTTTCTAGATATTTTATCGCGACGTAACCTCCCTGGGGCACAAAAGGAGGTCCCACCGCGCAGTTATAAGTTTGTATTAGTGTAACTTCAGAGAAGGCGGAGTTGAGCTTCAAGCCAAATCGCAGAGCTGGACCTGTTTGTTCATAAACACCGGATTAATTCTCTGGAAGAGAAGAGAGGCAAGGTAGGACCTCAACACACTTTTGTTATACTTTGTTGTAACCCAAAAGAAAACATTTTAAAGGGTATCTTTTGAGCATTGTTTTCATATTGGAAACAATTTGGTTGTCTATCTCCGGATGACGAGGACATATGAACAGGTTCTTCATTTGGTTATAGGCCTATATCTTCTCACTCCGCTCGTGCGTCCTATAAATAGAAAATGACATGAATATGACATGGCAATGGTAAGCTGTTATACAGTCCCTGGTGGATGGACAAAATTTGCATTACAGATTTAAATTAAAGGTTTCTTTTGACTCCCATTCAGACATAAGCAATTGTGTGGAATTTATTGATTTCCTACAACTTTTCTTTTTTCCTTCTGGGGTAAAGAACTTGGTGACTTTTTAAAAATATATATATATTTTTATGCTCAGGACTGTTTCAATGAACGGACTGGCTGATGTCTGATCAGCAGGCAATCCCCCTCATCACAAAGTAGATCCAATGGATTAGTTTGTGATGGCATATGATTTCATGTGATGTCTTTGTAGAGTGAGGCCACAGTCTCAGACTTGGACAGGTGACATTGTTTGCGCTCTATTGATCAGTTGTGCTTAACTTCAGCCATGTCTCATTAGCGTCAAGGGGCACATGATCCAGCATGTTGCTGAAACCTAGAGATGTGCTTACCATGTGAGGGGACAGTTATAGAATACCAAGTTGCATAACACTTGCTTATATTGTCACAATTAATCTAGAAATGAATTTGAACAACTTGCATGTGGCTGCTTCTTTAGATTGGTGACTGCACTGTCATTTGTGTGCAAAAACTCTTTAGTGGATTTTGGTGTAGAAGGTAGCTTTCCTTTCGCAAGTTTAATCCTCATTTGCCCTTTGTTCTGTTCCAGGTGCTAATGTTGCTACTTTTTATTTCCTCTTGTATTGACATTTAGCTAAGAATATTGTGCTCCTTAATGCTTTGTCCAAGGAGCAACTAAAGGCTATGTTTGTGCTACTGATACATTTTTCTTTTTAACATTTTTTTTTCTGTGTCTCTGGTAGAGTTGTACACCCATGATGGATGGTATTTTGGATAATCTCTCAAAAACAGTGAGTACAAAGTCTTTTACCACTGCATCTCTTCAATTTTTCTGACATTTGGCTTGCTGAAACTGGGTTATTGTTAAGGATCCTATGACACAAAAGGGAAAATTCTCCCATTATTCCATGTTAAAATCTTATAATGTTGCTTGAGCAGTAATAGATCTCTTTTGAATATTGCAGGAGTTCATTAGTATTTGTGTTCGAGATCCAAAGCTCCACAAAGATGACCTCTGGCACGCACACATTGATTATGAGATTTGTCTACATGTAAGTCCCCCCTTACAAAAAAAACAAACAAAAAAAAAACCAATAATATTAATAATGAAAGTTGGGGGATGGTGTATTGTAACTGCAAGTCTAATATTTCTTTTGCAGACAAATAGCATGTGTTTCCGAAGGAAGACTTCCTGTGTGAGGCGGCGTTACAGTGAGTTTGTTTGGCTACGACAATGTCTGGAGCAGAACGCTCTGATCATGTAAGTTCGAATCCAAATTTTTTTTGTTTTGAATTAACATGCATTTGATTATTCCATTATATAATCAAACTAAACTAATGTGCCTGTGCAGAGATTTGCCCAAGTTGCCACCCCGGAATCCCTTTTTCAGTCTAAAGGACAAAGTCCAAGTGAACCAGAGGATGATGGGCTTGCAGGAATTCTTAGAAAAGTGAGTTGCTTGGCAGTTCAGGAAGTTCATGTTAATTCAGTTATCATATTCGCTTTAAAGTACCTCAAAATCTGGATAAAAGATTTCACAATAATTCATATGTTTTGACCACTTTTTAAAAATGGTTTAATTTTAATCTCCGTTTATTTCCCTGTCCAGTGTTCTTCAAAGTTCATTTTTGTTATCCGATAGCCGGCTCCATCTATTCCTTCAGTCAGACCTCAGCACTGCAAAAATTGAAAAGTGTGTTGTTGGTAAGACTAGGTACACAGTAGCGGAGGCCATCCAGCGTTCCAGCAATGGTTGCATCAGTAGTTTAGAATACAAGGCTTCTTGTGACTCAGACTGTGAAAGGTAGGATATCAGGCTCATATTTTACACATTTTAAATGTCATTTATTTACGCTAAATTAACCCTTGCACCCTGTGCTCTTGTGACAGCTCTTCGTCATCAGGCCTGGGACTGAGCATTGACACTCCAGTGCGAGGGAGTCCTATCTCCTTCCTCCATTCATCTGAGATCCATAGCTCTTAAGCTGATGCTCTGTGCTTTCGGGGCCCCCTTGATGAGCATTAATGTGTAGAAGTGATACTGCTGTATCTCTATATGTGGAGCGCATAAAACTGTTTGGTCCACTGAGCTCTTGTCAGTTGTGAATTCCAAAGAGCAAAAATCTTGTTCACTTTTTCACTTGGACTTTCATTTTTAATACCTTGCTTCAATGTACTCTTATCTCAAAACATTTTAGTCATTTAAATATGTACATAAAAAATGTTCATGTTTTAAAAAAATACCTATGGTAAAATGTATATAATGTGAATTTCGTAAAATCTATATGTATAATGAATTCTTAAAGATTTCCTAATGTATATTTTATCCCAGGATTAAAGCTGCACTAAGGTTAGAAAGGCATGTTTTGAACTGTAGACTTTTTTTTATAAATTCATTTGCCAATACTTGTATCACTTATTAAAGGATAAATAAATTCTATGTTTTTTAAGGGAAAATGACATTTTTGTATGTGTGTCTTGGGATGCTTTTATTTATATATATATATATATATATATATATATATATATATATATATATATATATATATGAAATGTGTATGGCTTTACATGGCTTCAATGATTTAGTACAACAATCATGCAGTCTTCCAGGATTCCAGTAGAGGGAGTTTAGACACAGCACACCACATACTGAAGTGGACCTGGGTATACAAAGCTAACACTTGGTGTCTGCACACACTTTATGAATTCCAGCTCTTTCAGCAGTGTTTTACTTGCAATTTGGCATATCCTGATAAACGCGCTATATTATGACCATCCATTATGCAATTTGTGTCTAACACCGTTATTCTCTACGCCTCCTGCGACAAGGAAACTCAGGGTCACCAAAAGTGACAGGTTGAACAAGATAGGAGTAATATGATTATTTGGATTTAAATTTAGAAAGTTTCATTCTAATATCATGCTTATTTTTTTCTTTTTGTTATGTAAAGTTAAAGGTTTATTGCTGGCTTGCACAGATGATGTAGACAAATGAACCAATCTGCTTTCGGGATGTAGCTGTAAGGGTCAAGATAGTTTCAAACTGTGTGTGCTTGGCTACGCAGAAGCTCTGAACACCCTTGTAAATTGAAAGCTGATGAAAGAAGCAAAGGCTCATTAGAGGAGACAGCTTCTTATCCCCCCTTTCCCTGCTCTTCCTCCAACTGTTGCAATGACGTGTGGCCAAGCCCAGCATCAAACCTGGCCTGTCCACTGTCTGTCGTCCTATTTCCTCTCCGTGGATTGTGCCATCTCCCTGTGCGCACAAGCCATAATGAAGCTGTCAGCGACTTCACACACCAGCCACTGAGCTGTTTTCATACAGCAAACGGACGTGTACAAACACACAGTGGTGCGTCTGGAAACACTGACACAAACGCACACACATGAACGCTGGTGAAAGATGTGCATGAATGAACATTTTCTCCTCTGCTCATCCTCTGTCATTTTTCGAGTCCCACTGGTTTTTGGTTAGAACTCCCCATCTCTGTTTGCTGTTAAGGTTGACCTTATCAACGTACCCCATGACAGGCATGCAGTATGACATACACATACACTGCTTGGTTCAGAGGGGGTCAATTTTCTTGACAAAATGAAATGCAGCTGCAAACAATTGCATCTGGTTTTATATGTGTATGTGTGTGTGTG
This sequence comes from Melanotaenia boesemani, assembly GCF_017639745.1. Classification (NCBI taxonomy): domain Eukaryota; kingdom Metazoa; phylum Chordata; class Actinopteri; order Atheriniformes; family Melanotaeniidae; genus Melanotaenia; species Melanotaenia boesemani. Next base: position 12,779,335 of record NC_055698.1, on the reverse strand, counting down.
TACAGATATGCACACATCTGCCTTTTTGAAGGGAAAAACATCCAGCATTTGGATATTGAGTATTCATGGTACATGTCTATTTCAGCTTGGTAATTTATAACTCAATTTCCAGTGTGCATTGATGCGCTTCATACCTCCAAAACACCAAACAAAGCCCAAACCCAATTGTATTTCAAAGCAATTAGGGTGTCCACTGAGTTGTGAACAGTCTACGTTGCGATGGCTCTGGGCCCGTGTGATATTTTTAATTGTTAATTTTCTATCACATTAGTCAACTTCAGTGCCTTTGGACAGGTGACCAAGCGCCTCTAGGCTATGCATAAAATGACACTCTGAACATATTCTCAGTTTTTTAATGCAGCATAGTGGGTAGTACTTTAACGTGTAGGGGGGGAAAGGTGCTGCTGTATGTGATAAGTTAAATGACAGGAGGGTATATCATATTTACAGCTGTTTTATGTTCAGAATCTTTCTAATGCTTTTCAGTGTACATGGTGACCGTCAATATTGGTTTAAGTTTATGAGTCTAAATTATTAGCTCATTTAGACTTTCACCTGACGCCACCACAGGGAATGGCTTCACCTCCTTGACCGTACAAAAGCCAACAATGGTAAAATCCATATGAGCAATTAGCCTGGGTAGCTCTCACCCTGCCCCTGCACTTATTTCCCCGCCCATTTTCTTCACCTCTCACTCTTGTGTTTCACTCTTTCCTCTGTTTCCCGTCTTTCTCTTAGCCCTCATTATCTCTCTATGGGCTGCTAAGTTAATTACCTGTTCTCTTTTGTAGTTGGGTGTTTTTTTTTTCAGCTGACGCTGCAGACTTTGGCTCGCTGTGCCTCAGCTGTCTAACTGTTGAGGAAGTAAGCCTGGGTCTCGACCTTGCAGCCTCCTCTTGACATGCTCTCTCTCTGTGTGTGTCTGTTTGTGTGTGATTTGCCAGTTTGTTTGGGGTCAAAGGGCATGGCTTGCATTGTATTGGGATTATTCCCTTCGAAGTGATATTGCTCAGGGCATCATTAAAAGTCAATGCATCTCTCTCACCAACCCCACCACTGCATGCCTAAAACATACACACATTTTGCACGCACTCCACACATCACCAGCCATTTAACAGCTAAAATACGACTTGTGCACAGATAAATGTCACAGGGCCATCTATCTGAGAGTGTTAAAAGTCTGCTAATGGAGATGACATATTAGCGGCCCAAATGACTTCCATAAAAGCTCCCGCCATACCTTGCGGCGCTGCCTGGCCACTGTGACTGCAAAAGGATATGGCACTGGCAGTGCAAATGTCTCTTCACAGAAACACAGAGCACTAGGGGGTGATGTCATATTGGGATGGAGGTCTTTTGATTCAATAAATTCTGTATGTTCATCTGATGCTGTGATTGAGAGAGTACGAACTCTAAGATGTGGCATATTTATTAAAGCTACTGGTTTTTATTGTATTACACACTATATAAAACTCTTAATGTAATGCTAATGACCTCTCACCTTTGACAATTCATGGTGTAATTATGAGCCAGGTCAGTTTTATTGTTACTGTTCATGTCAATAACAAAGCTTCTTTTAAAATCAATACCTCACTCCACTCCTACTTGAAGATCCTCCACAGGTACGTGATCGCCTCTTTTACTCCTCCTTATTCCCCCCCACACCATCACTTTATTAATTACCCTTCTCTATCCATGCGTATCTTTCTCTCTCTGACTGAATGGAGCAGTTGTAATTGCTTCTCTCTGGAGCAGTTAGAGGCGGCACAAAGGAACCGTATAGAAACCACATTTGCATTCAAGATGAGCTAAGATGGAAAGGAGGGAGGGAGCACTGCCCTCCTGCCCTGTGCTGAACAGCTCCACTTGTGCCTTCTCCTCTCTCTCTTTTTCTCCCCATCCCTCCCTCCTCTCATCTATTGTCTCTCTCCTTCCATCTTATCTACTCCCACCACCCCTACCTCCCCCTGCTCACAGCATGGCTCCCCTTGCATTGTCTTTCCAGAGAGTTCCAAGGTCGACGGGAGCTTGCTCATCAGAGCAGGGTATTGTAAGCTTAGCACTGGTATGGATGAGCTAATTTGTGTGAGAGAGTGTGTGCATGAACCTGCAAGTGTGTATGTGTTTTTGTATGTCCTGAGGCCTGCATTACTGAGCATATATGTGCAGTAATTTGTGTGGTAGTATTTCTAATGGCTGCTAAAGAAGGGTGAAGGAGGGGAGGTTGTAATTAATAACTCAAAAGCTCAGAATTGCAATTTTTTACAACCACCAATATCTCACCACCTCTCAGACTTATGCCATCACTCTCACCCACTCCTGTGGAGCACACCCACTCCCACACACATGCACATACATGCACACGCATACTCCAACTCCTGAGGGCTCTTCTTTTCCAGCTTGATAAGCATTTCTCGTTTGTTTCAGTGTTTTGATCAATACAGTTAAAACGCAAAAGCAAGCATAATTAGGTCTGAGATGGCTCCCACTGTGACTGAATAGGTTTCACCTGGGGAGGTGCTCACCATTATCATTATTGCTCTATGTATGTGTATGCATTGTGTGTTCATTCCACACACAGCGTGATCTAATAGAATTGACAAAGTGCACATTGGGACATAGATTAAAGGAGAACTCGGAGCTATAGGTTAATTTCAGCAGGTGATGGAGTTTCCCATTCATGGTGCTTTTGCTCACCTCTATCTTCATTCCCATAATCATTTAGACAACCTTAACAATGCATCTCTGCCACTATGGTTCATTTCAATATGTTATAGGCCACCTCAATCATTTTTTATTGGTTTATTTACACAGAACGATACATAGATGGAGGCTAGAGTGATCATAAATTGTCTACAATTACCATTATGCACAGAGAAGTGACTCTCCTTTGTGCCACTATACCCAGCGTGAAAAACCTTTGTAAAATTAATCTTAGACAGTTAAGAATGCTTTTAGTTATATAGTACACATTTACTCTAAGATAGATGTTCAACATAGCATCATATTCATCAGTGCTAACAAGAATTAAACTTCAAGGGTTAAAGGTATTAAAGTTCCTCTTTTATCCTACCCATACACATTGTATTCAAATCTAATGAAGCAGTACATGATTGTACATGTTATCCCTTTTGTCCTGTACCTTTTCCTGCTCTTTGGTGTAAAAAAAAAAAAAAAGCATTTTATCTCCAGGGTCGCTGCAATCATTTGTAAAAAAATGAGAACAAGAACAGCAGACAGAGACAGAGTTACTGTTTTTAACCAGACTGCCCCTTTAAGGGCCAAACATGGCAAGGAGATGTCTCAATTCTGATCACAGCCAACAAAGAGCTTAATATGATATGTGGCAGAGCCTATGTGTGTTTGGAAGGTTACAGTTGTCCATGAGGGAAAGAAGGAGATCCAAACTACTGCTGTTTGGGGGGTATAATTTCAGAGTTAAACTCAGTGCTGTGCATGTGTCTTCAAGCAATCTGTGTGTGTTTGTGTGTGTGCACAAGGGAGGTAGCGGGGTGGGAGGAGGATTTAGACCCATCATAAAGGAATTCTCCCCCCCTGGCCCGTAGCTCATTCCGACACTTTTATGCCTTTTTATTTTCAGGCCCATTGCAGCCAAGCCCGGAGATGTGATTTATACTGCCTGGCAGCATGGGCACTGCAGCAAGAAAGACAGATGGAAGGAGAGAGGAGAGGGGGAGGAGGAGGGGAGTAGAGAAGAAGAGGGTTAGTGGGAGTTGCCGAGGGAAAGAGGGGATAGGGGTGTGTATGTGTGTGTCTGTCTCTGTGGGATGATTGTTTTTAAAATTTGAGATGAGGAGGATGGAGGCAGAAGAAAAGGAGAAGAGACAGAAGGAAGAGGAAGGCAGAAAGTAGAGACAGAGGAAAGAAGAGGGGGAGCTCTATTCTCTTATCCCTCTCTCCTGTCACATCCTCACCTCTACATCTTTCTCCCTCTAATGAGTTATTGGCCCTGTCTGACTCAGGAAGAGAAGCCCCAATCTCTTCACCACACTGGCGCCCTGACAGCCTAAATCCCACACCCCCATTTCCCCCCATCCATCCATTCACCCCCCCACCCCTGCACCCCGCCCACACACACACACACACACACACACACACGCACACACACACACACACACACACACACACACACACACACACACACACACACACACACACACACACACACAATCAGCATACGCCTCCTCCTCTTATTTGCCTCACGCCTGTGGTGTGTGAAATATCCATGGTGCTCCCATTGATTGGAATGGGAAGTATCTGGAGGAAGGGGCTAGGCATTTAACAAGCTCAGGTCTGAGGCATCGAGGAAGAAGAGGAGACCACCGCCCACAAAAAGACAGCTCACTTATAGGGAACATGGGCCATAAGGAAGGAGGGGGGCATTAGATAGACAGAGGTGGTGGACAGGGGTGGCAGGGTTGTGAAATGGAGGGCAGGTGAAAAGCCAGAAAGAAATGAAAAAGATCTTGTTGTTGCATGCAGGCATGTGCTTTGGAAATGTGTATGAGGGTGTGTATGTGTGTGTGTGTGTGTGTGACACCTGCCTGCCAGTGTGGCAGTTGTACTGTCTCTACGCTGTAACATCTCTCTCTGTCACCCAGCCGCCTGAGAGGAGATGAGCTGCCATGCCGACTGTCGTCCATCCATCACAAAAGACAGCACACATACTCACACACACACACACACATTCTCCCAGAGGGAAATGTATATATATATATATATATACATATATATATGTATGTATGTGGCTTGTTTTTTTTCTTTCCATTTTATTTTTATTTGTTCATCTGCATTTGCACTCAGGCGAAACATTCTTTCTTTTTGACTTTTTTCTGTCCCTTGTTTATTGTCCTCCCCTTTTTTTTAATCTCTTAGGCATTTTAGATAAACAATTGCCTCCAAAATGATTAAGTCAAAATAAAAAAAGTGACTGGTGAAAATCCTTACTGAGATTTCTCATTCAAAGCACCATGTAGCATCCAAATGTACTGCTGATTCTGTATAATTTCCTTCAAAACAATGGTCAATTGTTATATCAGTAGAGGTTAATTATAACAATAATAATAAGTGCTCATTTTCTAATTAAATGCTAATTACTTTAGTCATCAGTTATAATTGGTTCATTTATAATGTCTCAACAACAAAGCACATATGCCGCAGGCCTCTGTAAATTTTGTGAAAAAAAATCTGAATGTATATGTGTCTTCCTCCAAAATGAAAATAGAAACAACATGTTGCAAATTAGAATTTCGGGTGACTGGGGCTCCTTCTAAAATAGAGCAGCAGGACATGTTACTTTATCTCTTAATCAAAAAGTAAATAAAATTCTAGACAAGCGTGGAGTCAAAAAACAGAATTTATTTTCTTCAACTGGCTTTACTTAGAAATTTGTGTGGCTTAGCACATTATTATTTCATGAAATTCATTCTTATATTTCTGTTTACTTGTTTTTTCCTGAAACCTATAAGTTTAGAATTTGCCCAAAAAACCAACCAACCAAACAAACAAACAAACAAAAAATCCAGATTGCCTCAGCGGGATGGATACATAGATAAGTAATGTAGTCACAGTTTATAAATTGGGCACTCAGATTAGTAATTCACATTTGCAGTTTTGCATTGTACGCCCTCCATTTTGTTTACAACACAATGTACAAACAGCTTCAGAGGATAAGAAATAGAGCATTAACCCCAAAGTCTGTAAAACTTTAAGCTCAATATACAGTTTTTTTAAATCTGCACTTAAATCATGATAATTGGACTTATTTGGGTAAAATGAGTATTTGTATAAAAGCTTTCCAACCTTTCCACAAAAAGATTTATTTGCAAATCTGCATTATAATTTTGATGAATTGGCATAGAGTAAAACTACAAAAGCCGATGAAGGACATGGTGGACAGAATGTATTTTTCAGTATCTTAAGATCATTAATTGATCATTTTCTTGTAGTTAAAAAGGTTGTTTTACAGTTAAAATAGATCAATTGTATTATCTCAAAATAACAAGGGTTGCTTTGTTGTGATAGTTGATAAATTAGTCATTAATTCAATATAACTAGGTATAAAAAATCAGCCAAGTAACCCTACTGATCTGCAACATGTCCTCTCAAAATTTCTCAGTCTTCACAGCTGGGATCCATTGCTATGTATGTTTTATGTTTCTTTTCTTCAAAACACCTAGTTCAAATGAATGGGCCATTAAAAGGCTTCTGCAGATCTTGGTGATAAACTTCAGGGTTGATCCTTCATTTGAATCAGTTTAGTTGGAGTAATGTAATATAAACCATGAAGGGGCATTACAGTGGTCTAAGTTAGCAAGATAAGATAAAAATGGACTTTACATTGGGTCCTGAAACCAAAGTGGTATGAAGATTGTATCTTAAATCACATTCTTGCAGACAAATTTGACACTAAACATATGTGTAATTTTACTAATACAAACATTTGCTAATTTTTCTTTTATTTATGCACAACTTTAGATGAATTTGCATGGATTTGTACCTCTACACATACATCTTAATTGGCAGCTATGTTACCCCATAGATCCGTTTAATTTGAATCAGGTGTGTTGGACCAGGGAAGAACCTAAAATCTGCAGGACAGTGGCCCCAGAGGACTGGAGTTGAATAGCCCTGACATTGTTTGTTCGACATAGTTAAGTTAGTTTTCCACAAGCCATGAACAGTGAATAGCCTGAAGGGTAGATACTGACTGAAACAGAGTTGGTTAAACTGTTGTGTTTGTGTTCATTTTATTATGTAATGCACTTTGTGCTACTCATGTATGAAAAGTGCTTTATAAATAAAAATGCATGTGATTTGATTATGTATGCGTACAAATGCCACTGTTTGAATAACACTTACTAGCTCAGTGAAGCAAACCAATTTAAACTTACATGTGATTTCTGAGCTCACCATCTTGTCATCTTGAGAAAACAAATAATTTTCTTGTGATGACTGGTTAAGATATAGGTTAGAAGCAAAAGGCCAATTTTTCAAGATTATGTGATTAAGTGACTTATCACATGAAAACAAACTTTGTTAGCCTGAGATAAATTAATAATCAAACTAATGATTATAAGATAACAGCATCAAAATAAAAGAAATGACAGGCAACTCTGCTCTTGTTGCTCCATACAAAACAATGTAAATAGATTATGACTAAATGAATCCAAGAACTGAGTCAAGGTTAATACATAGTTTTTTTTGTCTCAGTGGGCAGGCTATTGGGACAATTAAGCACATCACGCAAGTAAGCATACATTGGTTTTATCATACTGATGCATTTTTATGATGCAGTGTTACATTTTATATCTCCAAGTAGGAGCAAACTGTACATGAATAGATTATTTTCAGCTGTATATTGGTATATATTTGTAGTCTTTAACTAAGAATTAGCTGTCATGGTTTAAGGTTTTGTTTACATACTGCTTCCTGCACTTTATAGGTAACACAGAGGAATGTTCTTTTAACTTAAATAGAATTGGTTAACTAGTCAAAAATATTGTGTATCAGGCTCCTTAATATATCAGGTTTTTACATGGTTGGGGTTTAAACATACTTGGATGATCCTTCATAACATTATGATCACTTGCCAAATGTCAATTAGGTTATCATGCTGTCAAAAGTGCTCTCACCATTGAATTTGTGGACAAACAGCATTTGATGATGTGCTGGTATATTAGATTCTTTTACCCCTGTATATTATGGGGCAGAGTCTTTGCGCATTGGGCGTGCTTCCCATAGATAATGTCAGACTCAATCAGGTTTGAATCTGGGAGTTTAGAGACTGGGCAAACACCTGATTTTCTGAGTTTGTTGTAGTTTTGTATGAGCAACAGCTGTGCTGCTGAGGGAGGTTGCTGATGTATTGGAGTGCCTTAGCAATGAGAGGATCTGACTGATTTACAAACATGTTTAAGAAAGTAAGTGTTTACATCCATGAGACCATCAAGTATTAATGTTCCATAACAGCATAACACGATTAACAGTGCTACTCATCTTATCTGTAAAAGATTATAATACCGTGACTGATATTTTAACCTAATACAAACTGCAATATAAACTAGCAAAAAACCTTGTTTCGATGTTATATGTCCATCATTAGAAGTACTAAAGGCAATGTTAAAAGCACTAAATGCACACACACTTTTATAGATATACTCTAACAGCTCTCTCTCTCTCTCTCTCTCTCTCTCTCTCTATATATATATATATATATATACATACATATAATGTTTTATTTTAATTTTATAATTTGCTGCTGTTTTACTAAAACTTCCCTCCTGGAAATGAATAAAGGTCTTATCTTAAAATCATATTTCAGCCTTTTTAACACTTCTGGCCTCAGAGAAATTCCTAAATTCTTTTGTATAAATTACATCAAACAGTAGGCTACAGCCTTTTTGATTGATGGCTGCTTAGATGATGATGATGTTTATGTTCATAGCTTATTTGACCACCAACAGCTAATCTCAGATATGTTATGGAGTTGTGTACCTGAATGCATTTTAATCACTGCTTGCTTTTTGTCTTTCTATTAATTTACAAACCAGCCCATGCATTGGTTTTTATTTAACCATAACAGTCAATTGGCACTAGAGCTGTTACAGTTTGGTGCAATTTATGATCGCTCTAATTGTTCACTGCTCCCACCTCATGGCGCGTATCTTTGAACGAACAAACACGCGCTGTGCTGTTTCTTCAACTGCTCATCTTCGGCCTAACAGTCCTTACTGGCACGATGAATTTGATAAATCCCCTTATCGCCCCGGGAGACAATTAAAGCGCATGTGACAGGGGTCCCTATCTCCGCTCTCCTCCTGTAGTGCTTCATTTAGAAGCCATTTGTCTCCGCTATGGATTTCCTATTTTTAATGGCGCGCGTATGCAGGGGTCGGGGCCGTGCTGAATAATAGATGCCTTTCGTTCCCTCTCTTTCCCTTTCATTTCTTCTCCTCGTTCATTTCCTTGTGACCAGGGCCCACGGGAAGGTGTTGGTGCAACCAAGTTGCAGTGCCTCTTTGCGTTCTCCAGATTCTGGCAGGAGGCTATTCAATAGAGCGTACAAGGCTTTTGGTGGAAGCCGGCAGCAAACGGTAAACAGATTTCAATGGGCACCCGTTAACCCTCAGCCTCCCCCTCCTTCCCTCCTCCTCTGTAAAGGACGTTTATCACAGAAAGCGGGGCCGCTGCGCAGTGAGGTGATATATCGCCCTGGCCGAGCGCGAATGAATAGACTAGTAATTATCCCGTTAAAAGGGTGGCCAGACAAAGAAAGAGACTCGCTATAATTTAAATTGTTTTGTTTCCCCCATAGTCGAAGCCTGGCTCACTGACTGACATTACGGAATGGGAAAAGTGAGCCTATTTATAGCCTAAGACGTTCAGCTAATTGTAGAATTTAATAAGGTTTCTGGAAGAGTGGATTCAGTAAAAGCCAGAGAAGCCTGCACCTCCTTTCCACTCTGTCCTTATATCTCCTTTACATCTTTCTTTGGACTTTCAGCCTTCTTCACTCTCATATTTCTCTCTGTATGTTTAGCTTGATCCTATCCTCTCATCTTGCCTACTTCTATCATTGCATCCTCTCTTTCTTAGCATCCTGACCTCTTCCCCCCACACTCCCAACAACACTTCAATTGTTCTTCCCTCTCCCTCACCTTGTTATCTCCTATCACATAAAATCTACCTTAGACTAATACTCCTCTCAGTCTGACTGCGTGACTCTGATTGTGTGATTCTCAATATGTCACAGTGGTTTAAGGTGTGCAACGATTTGTGTGTGTGTGTGTGTCTATGATTACAACCAAAGATGCGTACAATTGTGTGTCCTTCTGAGTGTGTGTGTGTGCAAATGCATGTGCTTGTGGTCTCGTCTGGTGAGTGTGAAACAGGGGTAATTGAGCTCAGAGGGTTTTCTGTCTTTGGTGGCAGAGGGGAAATTGGAATCTTCAGAATCCATTAGAGAGGCCCTCTCACAGTGGGTGTGTACATGTTTTGTGTGTCTGTTGCATCTGTGTGCATGCCATGTCTGCATGTTTTGTGAGAAAGAGACATAGACAAGAAGAGGCAAGTGTGTTTAGCTGTAATAGAGTAACTGTAACAATGCAACGAATAAGAAGTATAGATATGAAATATGAGGTCACAAAAATTAAATGAAAGTGAATAATCTTGCTCGCTTGTTCTGTAGCATGTTTGTGTATGTGTGGAGTCCCCAGTGTACACCAGGTTTCCGGCACTAACTGACTGAGTACCATCATAGACTGCAGGGGAAATGGGGAGAAAGAAGAAAAGGAAGGTGAGTGTAGATAGAGGGGGAACAGCAGGTAGTCAACAGCAGATGGTCTCACACTTCTCCCTGTAGAGCTATCACTCTCCTTCTTTTTCTCTCTGCACTCCTGCCTCATGTTGTTTCCTGCATCACACGTCGTATAATGTATCATCTCACCTCAGCGTCCTTGGTCACGTACAATATTTACTGTCTCATGCTTTACTCACTGCTAAACAACCTTCTGTTGGCAGGGTTTGTGGTTAATTGTTATGTAAATGTGTTCAAGGATCATGTAAAATTCTGCATTTCTCTTAATATAAAACTCCATTTTACTAAATCACTTACTACATTTTCCCTAATACCATAAACTTCCATTCTCATCAAAAACTACTTACAGTACATTTTATCACATTTAAGGTGCTCCAATAGCAAATATAAATGAATGAATGAGTGAATGAATGAATGAAAGGAAAGTATTATAGTTTTCATAATAATGTTTTCATTAGTTTAGAACTATGTTGAAATTAAACTGGTGATATTTTTACGATCTTAGAACCAGTCATTTACATCCAAAAATGCTGAGTATTGTTTACCATAATGCACAGGCATATTACTACAGTTGCCATTTGCCCAGATGGGTAAAATAAACATGGGTTGTAGAGTTGTTCTTTAGCATTTCTTGTAGTTTTCAAATCTTTTGTGGCATAATAATCTTTGTTATACACATGAAATAGGATGTATGTGATGCTCTATTTAAGTCACTACCAACAATTAATGCTAGATCCAACTGGATCCTCCACACTAGTTTCAGTATGGCATTTCCAATCTTATTACAGCAAATAACTACCTGTCCTGCTGTGTGAAGATACAGCAACTTATGTTCTCAGAGTGCACAGCCTTTCTACCTTGGTGTGCCTCATATTTCTTGTTGAATTAACACTTGCCTAGCTAACTGTATGCATAATAACTGCACTGCATAATATTACTTTGGTTAATAATTTGGTGAATATGATTCCTACAAAGACAAAATACTATCCAAGTGCGCATTTTAATCATTACAGTAGTTGTCTGAGGTTGTAAATTACCTTTTTAAAACACACAAATACATCATAATGTCACCAATGATGTGTTTATTTACCATGAATATGTTAATAATGGAAAATGTGTCAAAGTAGTATGTTGATTTTATTTCTAGTTCAACATATAGTGCTCGAAATATTCAGCTATTGTGTGTTAATTCATGATTATTTTATTGAAGTGAATTTTCTTGAAAATACACAGTCCACCAATTTCACTAAGCAACAAGACCTTTAAAAGTATTTCAAGTGCATTTCCAAAGATTTAAGGGCAAAATAGAAAATGAATCATAGTCAGTACACTACATAGGATTTAACTTAACACGTTTCTATTTGAAAGTGACTCTGCTTCAGTCAGCACAGTTCAGCTATGATTAGAGTTCATTTAATGGTCACAGTATACATGTATGTAATCAAATTATTGACTGAAGTATCTCTGACAGTACAAAGCTGTTGACTGTGAAAGAAAATGCTCCAGAAATTATTTAGCTTCTAACACTGCTTACATGTAAGCAGGGCTCTAAATTAATTCCCTCTAAATGTGGGTTTAAATTAATTTTGGCAGGTATAAACGAAAACTTAATGGCCAGTTTGGTAGGTGATGAATGAAGCAAATCATTTTGGTTATTTGTCCCATCAGTACTATCACTACATTTCCTATGAACACTATTTCATGACGTATCATCCATCCACTGACTTCATCTTTTTCTAAGAACAAAAGTTACTTTATTCCTTATTGGACAAGTGAACATTGTCAGAATGTTGTTTGGCATTTTCATGAAAAAATATCAGTAAAAACTATTTAAAAAAAAAAAACATGCCTGATTCAGTGCATTAAGATGTACTCAGATTCTGGCTAGCGGAAATTCTGATTGGTTGGTAACATTAGTAATCTACCAGCCACTTTGGGTGGTGATCAAAATAGTTAATTTAGAGCCTTGAGTCTAAGCATCACTGAACAGTCTTTGTCTATAAGTTAATTGGATGGTGAGTTTATCTGATGATGTTGTTGTTGTAAAATAAGGATTTTCTTACAGCAGATTGACAACCTCAAAAGGCTTTAAGCAACTGCAAGTTATCAAGTAAGCCCAGCTATTTTTTCAATCAGTTTCTGAAGCAAAGTATGCAAATGCAGCTTTCTTAGGATTTTAGCTGTATTAATGCACACATACAAATTACCATTTTAACAAAAAGATGCAAAAAGACAAAGCTTTGGCGCATGTGCCAGTGCATGTGTGTCTAGTGAAGTGCTTCAATCTTTTTTACATTAAAGGTAAACATACTCTGTGATGCTCTGGAGCACTGAATGTGCATGATAGTGTCCTGAATGAGACATCTCATGACATGGCCTGAAAATAGTCTTTCTTTCTTACTAGTCTATAGTCTTTCCTCCTTTTTGCTTTCACAGCTCTGGGGAAGAAGCTGTCTTTGGGTCTTTTTTTGGTGGTTTAAATGTTCCTGTACCACTTTCCTAATGGAAGTGGTACAAACAGTGCGTTGCCCGGGTGGGTATCAACTGCAATGTGTCTGGCCCTTTAATGAACTCTGGCATTGTAGATGTAGTCCAGATCTGGTACAAAGTGGCCCACAACCCCCTGAGCTGTTCTCACCACCCGGCCTAAGTTCCTCTTGTCCTGTGCTGTGCAGCTGCCATACCACACCTTCACACTGAGACACAAGATGCTCAGAATGGTGGCTCTGTAAAGCTTTTATGCTTCTCAAATGTGGAACAAACTCACAGAAAACGCCAGGTCTGCTGAAACTCTCAGCAGTTTTAAATCAGGGTTAAAAACTTTTCTATTTGCTGCCTATTATCAAAACAACTCTTAAATTCCCCACACTGTAACTTTATTTCTTGCATTTTATTTATTTTATTTTAGCTTTTTTCTTTCAGTGTTTATTTTTTATTAATTTTTTAGGTTGTTTTTAATAGACTTGTTATAGCTTCCTGCACACCGCTGTAATGCTTTTAATATTTTATGCAAAGCACTGAATTGTCTTTTACATGAAGTGTGCTATACAAATAAACTTGCCTTGCCTTGTAAAAGTTCATGAGCAGCTGAGAAGAGAGTCCTGCCCACTTCAACTTCCTGAGAAAGAAGAGGTGTTGTTGGATTTTCTTCAGCAGGTGTGAAGTGGTCACCGTCCAGGAGAGGTCGGAGGAAATGTGGATGCCAAGGAACTTATTGCTATCCACACGCTCCACTTCCTTTCTGTGTATGCAGAAAGGAGCGTGCTCAGTCTCCTGTAATCTACTATGACCTCCCTTGTTTTGTTGATTCTTAGAACAAGATTATTCTTGGAGCACCATGTTGTGAGACTTCTTCTCTGTAGTGGGTCTCATTATTGTTACAGTGTTGTCTTATATTGTTCTCAGTGCTGCACACTGTCTAGCATGTGGAGACAATGAGCTGAAGCATTCATATACAACACATCTCCATAATCAATAACAGGCAACAAGGTTTCTTCCACCAATTTCTGTTTCACATGAAAGGAAAAGCAAGACTCATTTCTATAGTAAAGTCCTAATTAAAGTTTTAGTTGTATATTGAGTGTGCTCCTTAAAAGACAAATGGTCATCAATTAAAAATCTTTTTACTTTCATCTGTTTAGTTATTTTAAGGTGAGTGTTACTTGTCTTTCATAAAGGCACATGACCAGTGCCTAAATTTTCTTTTCTATTACCAGTTGTTCTTTGCTTGCTTTCAATAATTTTCTGACCAGCAAAATGTACAGAAATTGTCTAAACAAATGCACACCTTTATTTTCTTACAGAACATGTCCATGTTGCATTATATATTGCATGGTAGGGATGCTCCCATTTTGTCTCCAAAAACAGTGAAGTTTTACCCTGGTTGTTGCACTTTCATGTTGTGCCAAAAAAACAAACAAACAAACAAAAACAAACAAACAAACAAACAAACAAACAAACAAACAAACAAACAAACAAAAAAAAAAACATACAGGGTGCAAGGTGACACTGCATGTTTTATGATGAGAAGTATGAAAATAAATCATTGTAAACTCCATTGGTGTGTTCCCATTGACCCAGCCTTGACATGCGAGCATCAGTTGGAGATTGGCAGGTTGTATGACAATTTTTTCTACTAGTATTGTGTTTATACCAAATGAGAAATATCTTTTGGAAAATTAATGTTCTTTCCCTGAGAAAAGAAAAAAAAACTAGCATAGTTAGTGAATAGAAGCTGCTTTTGAGATCATGGTAGAGCTCATTGTTTTTTCCTCTTATTGGAGAGCAATGTTGTCAAATCTTTGCCTCCATTCAACAGATTTTTGTTTCTATGTATGTGAACTGATCCTTTAATAGAAACATAATATTGATATCCACCTATAAAAAATTCAAATCTGCAATATGCTACAGCATCAATCCACAAAGTAGGTTCAGTTATGTTCTGTTTTCTTATCAGCATTATGTTACATTAATTATTAGATCTTAATAGGCACCAGTCCAGATCAATTTGACTTTGAAACAGACTGACAGAAGCAAACATGTAAAACGTTACTTTCTTGTCAGTTGATAAGTGGGGTATTTTCCCCTCAGACCAAACTGTGTGTTGTTGAGAGAAGCATACTCAGATCAATACAGCCACTCTGTTAGCACTTTAGGTGCAGCTTCCTTAATAAGGAATGTGTGGTGTGGTGATGTGTGCATGTGTTATCAACCATGCCATTATGCTTGTAAAGTCATGTTTATACTGGTAAGTGTACTTAGACTGATATGAAACCACATAGTGCACTTGGGATGTATGCATATGTATGTATTTCACTGAGTGAGCATGTGTACAACTCTGTTTTTGTGTGTGTTTGTGTGTATGTGTGTATGTAATGATTAGCCTTCTCTTAATGGGAAAATAACGTCAGAGCCACTGGGAAGTTTAATCCATCTGAGCTGATTCTGTTTCCATCACAGCTATTGATCAACTCCAGTGACAAATCAACAGGGGGGGTTTACCTGTGTTTGTGTGTGTGTGTGTGTGTGTGTGTGTGTGTGTGTGTGTGTGTGTGTGTGTGTGTGTGTGTGTGTGTGTGTGTGTGTGTGTTGAGAGCACCTTACGCAGCATTTTAGGTTGCTATGTCAGAAACCAAACACTTAATGCAACAGTAGACTCCAATAAGGAGCTTTCCTCTTTCTTTGTTTTCTCTTTCAATCTTTCTTCCCCTGATGCATTTATTTGTTTTTCATCTCTTTTCGTTTGTGTTGTCTCTGTTTTCTAGTTCACACTCATCTTTTCACCATCCCTCTATCCTTGCCCCCCTCCTTTCTTCTATTGCTCCAGTCTTTAAGTGGTATTGGCTTTAAAGGGGCAGCAAATCAGTTGCTGATTAATACTGAATTTTGGGGGCCATTTGTCTGCACCGTTGCCCCTGTCTGTGACACCCCCTCCTTTCTCTCCCCCCATTCCTCCTGCTCTCTCTCTCTACCTCTCCTCTTGTTCTCCTTCCCTCGGCGGTGATGAATGACCGGCTGATTGCCGAGGGATTAGAGTCGTCACGGTTACCTGTGCCTTGACAAAGTGGTCCTGATTGGTGACCAAGGCGCTCCATGGGGTGGGGGGGTCATATCTCAGAATGGACTAGTGTGTGCTAATGTGTGTGTTTGGTCAGCTTCAGCTGAACTTATGTGTGGTCTGTATGTATACAGGCAGGGTAGTGTACACTGTTTATCATGTTTGTTGGTGTGATCAGGGGCAGGTCTCCAGTTTGTGTGTGCGTGTGTGTTTGGGTTTTGAATGGGGCAGAGGTGAGCTCCCACGCTTTCAGATGCTGATACTGTGTGACAGAGATTGGCGAGGTCCCGGCAGCAATGTGACCACACTGACACCCGAGAACCCAGTAAACGGGTGCTAGTGGACACTGATGAATCGGCACTCACAGGAATCGAACACAAGCCTAATCAGTGCATGGATCCCCCTGCAGCAACATTTTTCAGTTTTGTCCTGCCTTATCAGGTGAAGGCCATCAGCTATGTCAGATCCCATTGGTCCAGCGCTTCTCGTCACTGTAGCCCTGTAAGTACTTGTATGTCCAAGTTTAACCGCACAACTGGCATATTACTCAAATCAGCTTGTAGTTTTAGGTAAATTTCATTGACATATTAAATTGATGTATTTTACATTAACAGAGGATTTGTAATATATGTGTAGGTCCAAAACTGCTTTCTCATGTAGCAGTAACAGATTGTCAGGTTTGCCTCTTAGGCTTGCCTGGCCCTTATAGTTGAATAATTGCCCTCACCTGGCCTGGTAGCCGGCAACAGATAAGAGGGGTTGGGCAGTCACCAAAAACTACCAAACTCTCAGCACATGCTGGTTGACTCTTTGTCTTTAACAAGTGCATATTACTTGAGTCACATGGGGACGTGAGAGGATTGGAGTCCAAGCTGAACTGGTCAGCATATATATATATATATATATATAACTATATTTTTAATTGTCTCTTTTCATTAGATTTTGACTTTCCTCTTTCACTTTACTTGTTAGAACTAACTCTGGGGCCTCTGGGGAAGTCTTAGTTAGTAGTTTGGTTAACTTGTGGGTCACTGCTGAGGATCGGCCATCTTTTTTTCTGTTTATCTTTTTGTACAATCACTGTGTCTGTATGTGGCGAGCATGTAGTTGTGTGTTTTTGTCAGTAGACCCATCTTTTTAGATCTTTTTAAAAAAATGTGCACCTTTTTCTTTATTTTTTCTTTTTACAGGAGTACCTAGAGACTGCACCAGGTTTAATGTGTTTTTTTTTTTAAAGTTCTGTCAACATAAAAATACTTATACAGATGCTACGCCTCTGCCCATACCTAAATATTTAATTGTTGGCCTACCTAGGGTCACACTTACACAAGATTTCCTAAGTATCAGATGCAAAAATAAGCAAAAGCAAACTGAAATGTAATATGGGTGTATGTTCATATTTGTATGCTTGTAAGAAGACTATACACATACTCTGGTCTCATGAGGGCCACGGTCCTGCAAGTTTTTGATGTTTCCCTGCTCCAACACACCCGACTCAAATTAATAAGTCATTGTGCAGAACTTCAAAGGCTGTTGGATCCATTTAATTTGAGTCAGTTGTGTTAGAACAAAGAAACATTAAAAAACTTGCAGGACGGTGGCCCTAGTGGGGCTGAATTGAATTGCCCTGCTCTACAGTAACTATTTTATAACTGGTTTTACATTTTCTCAAGAGACAGCAACTGATGAATCAACCATTTCTATTATCATTGATAACAACAGTTTAAGAAAAAATATGAAGCAGCACAAAAGATGTGCATAATGACTGAATTGCTTCAGTCCTCATTCTTATTTTCAGGATCTCTTGAGATAGATGAGAGGGGACCTTTCTCTGAGAGGTTTGTCAGAGAAACTGTCAGGGAAGGGGATCCTTGGAGGAGGAGAAGATCCCTCCTGTCTCCCCAGGCTACAAAAGGATAAAGAATGAAGGGTTGACGATATGGAGGGATGCATAGTTTGGCTGGAAGATGATTATTTCAGGGCAGTAGAGGCCGAGGAAGAGCCTTGACTAATTATAGTCATCTATTATAGACACAATTAAAACCTGGCTAATTTACTGTGGCTCGACACTCACACACCCATCTGATTTATATTAAGGCTCAATGACACCCAGAGGACAGATTCACACTTAAAAGCACACACACTTACACATGCACTTGCATTCAATTCAATCAGACTTGTACTATTTTTTCGTGTTTCAATTTTCTATAACAGTATAAGTAACATTAATGCAGGAGGTCAGTTGTGAGCTATTTCATGGTTTTCTGAAATTATATGAAATTACAAAAACACCCTAAGTCAGAAAAACTTGCTGACTCACAA
Source organism: Melanotaenia boesemani (assembly GCF_017639745.1). Classification (NCBI taxonomy): domain Eukaryota; kingdom Metazoa; phylum Chordata; class Actinopteri; order Atheriniformes; family Melanotaeniidae; genus Melanotaenia; species Melanotaenia boesemani. The sequence goes on along the minus strand of NC_055698.1, from coordinate 12,761,117 downwards.
AAATGATCCAAATGACCCCTGCTAACTTTTCAGTTAACACAAAGTGTTTCAATTTAGCACCTATGACCTTTCATTCACTTTTATTTTATTGTGATCAGTTTGAGCATAAACTGCTCAAAGAGACCATTTGGAGGATTTATGCACAAAAATGTCCTTTGAAGAATTTGTTTCCAGTTATTGTCTTCTTCACAATGAACTGTTAGTAAACTAACTTGTTAGCCCAAAAAGCTTGTTTTTCTTAAGTTAAACATTTTCTTATATTGGCCAATAATATGTTGTTATGTCAATTAAAGGTTAGCATCAATAAGCTGCACAGTAAGGAGAAAACACACTGTTTGGCTGCTGCAATTTAATAAGAGCTGATATGCAAGTTATTTCCCCTTTCAATTAAATTAACCCCCCCCCCCCACCCCCTTCATTCAATTGAATTCATTCTTATTTGTAATGATATAGTCACATGTTTTGAGCTTCAATAACAAACAAAGCAATACTACATATTCAGAATTTGGTGGTAAAAACTTCAGAACCTGATTTGCTCATTATTCAAACTAGAATAGCTGCTTTCAAACTAAAAGGTTTTGCAGCACATCACAAGAACCTGTGAATAAGGAAACTTTGGAGGTACCTAGTGGGTTTCCACTGCTGCAGAACCTTGAGATTGGTGAAGATTAATGATGCTAGTTTTATCATTTAGCACATTTTCCACTTTACAGTAAAAGCTGATCTCTGTTCCAACACTGAATCAATGACAGCATTTTGAGATAGAGTATAGCGTGAATATTTTATATGTTTACTGGTGTTGTTTAGTTATCACACAAAATAATGTCATCTTTGTTTTATAGTGATTTCCATTACAGTCCTTCATTGAAGTGGAGGGAAGAAGTTCATTTGAAAGTTAAATGTAAAAACTAGCATTGGTTTGCTCATTTTTTCAGTTCCATGTAAACTTTTGTCAAAATGAGAAAATAGAGTATTTTCAGTTGGGAGTGGCTTTATTTCCAACTGATCTGATGGTAAACTAGCCAAATCACAGTCATCAGCTAGTTCTATGAGTGCCTATAGGTGTGTAAAACCTAATATGCTTTAAAACCAATAATATTTTAAAGTCTCTGTTTCATTATACGCAATAGTAAACACAATGCATAATAACAAAATTCGACAATAATTTCAATTTGAGGGATTTCAGCCAGTGCTGATGTGAAATGTTTGCCATGTAAAAAATAATCTTCACAAGCAAACTTAAGCAAACTCACTTTTTCAGTCCCCAGAGGACAAGTTTCTATGATGCACCAATTCTGTTCTGAGTCACCTTAACATTGAACGCACATATTCACAAAAAAAAGAGACACTGTGAGAAAAAAAGAAGAAAGAGTGGAAGAGAGAGAGCAATATGTCAGCAATTTTCTTGGTTGTTCAATAGCTTGTCATGGTGTTAGGTTGCTGCAGCAATAAGGCTCCGCCTTCTATTGGGATAGGCCATGCCTGTCTGCATTTGCTCCTCCCTTGAATGTATCAATCAAGGAAAAATCCTGACAAGAAACCCGCCCACCTGGGTGGCTCTGCCAATAGAAATAGGTCTCTCTCTACATTGCTTTCTCTCTCTGTCTCCCTCACACTCTTTCTCTCTGATAGAAGCCCTCAGGTGATGCAGCACATCAAGGGTTAAGTCGACAGTACGCTGGATCTCTGCAGAGGTGACAGATGCTTCCTATCCCACCCAGCACCACAGGGGAGCCAGAGACACTCAGCATACAAATGAGCCACCGTCTGACACACACACAAATATATGAATGCATGCAAGCACACACAGACATAAATATGCATATGTGAACACAGACTGAACACATATATACTAACACCAAACACTAACACACGCACATGTTCACTTGCATACACGCTATACCTTCTGGGGTATATAGAGGATGTCATATTTATGATAATCAGTTGTATGACCATCATTTGAACATTCTCCTGATTTGTACAACCACCGCTAGAACAAATCGATGTGCATGACTTTGTTTCCAGCAGGAGTCAGGCAGATGTGATCCTTTGTCTCCTGTTATGGAGGGCCACTGCACATAGCTGTGCTATAGCAGGCATGCACACTCACATAAATGCAGACACATTCAAACATATGGTACAAACACAGTATATGCACACAGGCAGGGACATGCATGGGCTATAAAAGTGACAGCTGTCGTCATGATGGAGCACTCAGAAAAGAGGAAGTGAAGGCTTAGCCACCGAGCAACATGGTGTCGAGAAGACCTGCTATTCATTTTCAGCTTAATATGTTCCAGCCCATTGGAAAAACATTGCAGCATATAATGTAAGCAATTTCATATGCGCACACCAGTCCTCACAGCTTTCTCTCCAAAGTGCTCGGCAAAATGAAGAGACCAGATTTAGGTGATGGTTGACTGACTTAAAAAATAACACAGCATGTGAGTGTGTGTGGGTGGATGTCCACTTGTATGGCTGTATAAAGCCATTTCAAGTTGTAGAGCTGTGGGTATATATGTGTATGTGAATATGTGTGTGTGTGTATGTCTTAATTAATCTCACCCCATCAGTGTCTCTGTTATGCACCTCTGCACATTCACTCTCCATCGCTGCATCCCTTGATTATAATATTTATCCACCAAAGCTGAAAAGACAATCAGCAGCTTGACGTAGGATAAATGTCTCTAAAAATACATTACAGATGCAAATGTCGTTCAAGCAGCACACATAAACATTTTGTGTTGGCATACTGAGACCAAAACAGAACATTATGACACATATGCATAGCTACATCATGAATAAAATTCTCCTTTTCTATGGCAAAACTGCTCACACACAATCACAAACATCCTTACACAAGCAAGCCAGCAAGCCTCAGTCGGTCCCCTAGCATCTTTATAAGGGTAAATAAATGGTGTGCTTGGCAGTGGGTAAATGCATGTGCTCTCAGCCTGCGGGCCCAGATGGCGGCCCAGTCGTTTGCTTTACCTTGTTTTGTTTAATTACAACAATCAACTCTCTATTTCTACAATTAATCACCACCAACCTGTTCCATTAGTCTCCCTCTTACTCTCTAGTGTACACATCACAAAGGCGGTACTGCTATGTGAGCAAATCAAATATTGAAAAATGAAAAACACACCAACATCTTCTTATTAACAGAAACCACAGGGTTTCTCAGACACACCTCAGACACACCACAAATACAGAAACCCTGTCTGTAACTAAGCAGCTAAACTCTATGTGAACATTACTGTACTAAGAAGAAATAGATAATAAGGAGAAAACAGTGTTGATGGGATGGAGGGACTGAAGGCTGTATGTGTGTGTGTGTGGCGGGGGGGCAACGTGGATGTGGCTCGGGCACACGAGAATAACGGGGCGGAAAGCACTTCATTACGTCCTTTTATTCCGTTATAATCACTACGCGGCCATCACTCCTGGGCGACACCGGGGCCCAGGCACTGACACGAGGATTGATGCACCGGAAACACGGGGCTCCTGCAACACAATAAACAACACCATTAACCAACGTGGCCCCTTCGACGCTGTAAACAGTTCTTATTAATTATACTCTGCCCGTTACGCGCCTCCGCGTGGCATTTAATCCGCCCTAATATGACGACAGCCAAGAAGATTGTCAATTATAGTTTTATGTGCAGATGATCGCGGATGCAGGTTTTGCAGCTTGTAATAGAATTAGATGAAATCAATTTGAAACACAAAGCAAGACATGAAATGATACAAGCATGCCCAAGTAATTTAATTAAAAGCTAGCAAGGCACTTTTAATCCAAGCAAAGACTGTAAAAGCACTTCAGAAATATTATCTTTTAGGTCCTTAAAGTACGATGAAAAAAAAAAAAAAAAGAAAAAGAAAAACAAAGTGAGGCAGTCTTTATCGGGAATCACTGATGCATGCCTATTAAAACAGGTGCATTAGGCCTCTTATCTTGACTATCAAATCAAAACATGTTAAATTAGAGAGGGGCCTTCCTAAAGGTGATCACCCAGTTAAAGTCTTAGGAATCTTAACTGTAGTAGTAAGATTTGATGGCAATACTCGGCGAACTGCCTGATGGGTGAATGAAGCAGCCATAGTTTGTCTTCTACTGCCACCTAGAGGCCAAATTGTAGTATGTCGCCTCATGAAACGAAAAATCATATTTTCATCTTAACGCTTAGCCATGCTAGATTTGTTTTCAGCGTAATATTTGTTAAATTATATTCCATTGTTTCACCACCATGCTTTTACTCTCCTGCTTTTTTATTTTTAATATCATCTTAAAGAAGACTTTCTTCTTTTACTTTGTTGATGTCCTGGTTGAATGGTGACTTAATTCATTTATTTACCACAAACATGCCTATCAATTCATGATTAATTTACTGTAGCTTTTGTCTTGTATCTGTCCTGAGAGGTTGTAGCAATTTGCCAGTAATTTTGATTAAACAGTTACTGCCATAAGCAGAAATATTACAGTGATAAATAGGAACATTGTGGGAACATTTAAAAATAGATAATTTGACCACCCCCCTCAGTTTTAAAAAAATGTAAAAATTCCAAAGACAAAGAATGTGGTAGAAATTTTACACTTCTTCCCATGATTTTTTTTTAAAGTAACCACACTTCAGTTGTAAGGGTTTTAGGGTGTAGAACATAAATTATCAGCATCACAACTCCTTTACTAAGAGTTAAAGACAAACCAGGATAATCCACATGCTAACATGCTACATTTTGCATTAAACACATTATTTGGAAGAATGATACCTGTTCAGTTAGTTTCATGGGGACAAACATGATAAAGGACTAACTGCTAAAATAAGGTCTTTATTTTCTGTAATGATTTACAAGCTTGCTTCCTCAAAGGCTCTAGGCAAAGGCATTTTCTGTTTGCACTTTGACCTCATGAAGGCAGTAATATTCAGAGAAAATATAGCAAGGGATTAACCTGTTTGAGCTTAAATGTTTTTTTTTTTCAAAAGCATTACGAGTTGGAAATCCCTTAAATGTGAGGTTAAACAAGACACACGAGCTTCAAAGACTGTTCGAACCATAGCTCATTTTCACTCAATAGCCACACAGAGCACAAACAGTACAATGCTCCATGCTTACATAAACTGCACATAGATACCAAGATGGAGCAGTGCAAAGACTGCATGAGGCTCTATCATCAAAGTGATAGAGACAGATGGATTGAATGACCAGAAGGAAGTGTTGTTTACTTGCATTATAAACAATGGAAAAATGATCCATCACAAGATGCATTTTAGGCCACTTGGGAAATACAATCCCACACATTATTAATAAGAAAAAGTAAATATTGTAATGTTGGAGCCACAAAAAACAAACAAAAAAAAAATAAATAAATAAAATAAATAAAAATAAAAACATGTCAAATATTTTAATTTTAAGTTGAACAGGATGAAAGCTTATTGAACTGTTTGTTGGTGTCAGTCTTGTTGTTTGTCCCCTTAGAAAAGTTAAACCCTGACTGTCTGTGCAGCATGACAAGAAAACTAAAAGTGTCTTTCAACAGAAGATGAAATAGAATTACTCTGAAGTAGCAGAAAGCAACTCAATGCTTGCCCATAGTTACAGTGCTCAGCTTAGTTCAGCACAATGTGGCCTTGGCCTACATGTGCAACCAACATTAATGTAACCCCTCACCGTTTTTACTTTTGTCTACTTCGCTGACAGACACACACACACACACACACACACACACACACACACACACACACACACACACACACACACACACACACACACACACACACACACACACACACAGTCACTCCCTTAAAACCTTTTGCCTTTCACCCTGTTAAACTCTGGATAAGAGACCTGCTTCAGAGCAATAAAACCTGTTCAATAAAACAGCCTTTGTGTACTCTGTCTTTCCTCATGCTCCTTGTTTTCTCCTGCAGCACTATCTATCTATCTATCTGTCTATCTATCTATCTATCTATCTATCTATCTATCTATCTATCTATCTATCTATCTATCTATCTATCTATCTATCTATCTATCTATCTATCTATCTATCTATCTATCTATCTATCTATCTATCTATCTATCTATCTATCTATCTATCAGGCTTGCTTGCATATAGCTGCAATTGCTTGCGTAGCTTTCTTGTTCACTCTACTTAGATTCTGGGCAAATTAAGTAATATAAAGATATTGAGGTATTAAAATTTTATTTATTTGAACATCTTTTTTTTTTTTTTAACTATGGCCATAAAAGACATCTCACAACAAATAGTAGCCTATCTGACAATATTAGCTTGCAAAAAAGTATTTTCTTTTTCTTTTTCTAGTAGGCATAGGAATGTTCCTGCTTAGTATTCTTGTGTCAGAAAAACATGCTTGTAATCCAAAACGTTGACGGCGTAGTTGCGTATTTCCGTCAGTAGATGGCAGGCTTGAACGTATAATTCCTTCAGGAGTAAAGGCGCGCGCCTGGAGCTCCAGAGAGCGCACCTGCACACCCTCCCCCTCTTTCTGCTCTGTTATATCCTGCTTGCGCGCATCCTCTCCCAGCCGTGTCGTGCCCGGGTGAAGAGTTCACGGTGCGTACTCGTCGGTGGGATGATGCGGGGCCCATGTCACAGTCTAATCTCATTTTGCAGCGCGGTGAGAGCGACATGTTATATTACTGGAATCAGCGAAGGGACCCAAAGAAAGCATGCCAATAAACAAAAGTAACGGCCTGCCTCTCATTTATAACTATTAGGAACACTTAACCTTATGGTCAGAATATGGTTATATATAAATCCACCTGCAATTTACTGTGGCGTTTTATTGAGAAGCTAGATACTGAATCATCAATATTAGATTTTAGGAATAAGAGATATTTTATTGAGCCTATTTGCATGCTTTACTGTCCACTGCAACTTATGATGAAATAAGCCTACCTTGCTTTCATGGGTGCACACAAGCATACATACACACACCAACACAAGCAGCACTCACATCCCCACTGTTAATGACAGTGTGCAGACAGTTCAGAAAAAAACACTGCAATATTCAATGCACCTGCTCTCTATGTCTCCCAAATAAAATGCCGGATTATGTCTCCATTTTGCACATGCACACAGGCACACACACACTAAACCACAAATTGTTCCACGCTGTCTGAATAGGCTTTGCTGTGTCCTTCACTGTAAAGATGCACTTGAATGATAATGGTCAGTAGAGAGCACTCTGTGTAATCATAACGACATCTCTCCAATGAGTAATATCAAGATTTGTCCATATGAATCATGTTGCTGCATCAAATACATATATTTCAAAAGATGAAGTCTACTCCTTAGCTGCATCAGAGGTGTCAGCAGTACAGTTTGCAGAATTTTTTAAATGATTACTTATTTATTATTTTTTTCATGCATACAAACAAGCTACTCTGGCCTTTGTGACTTTGCGGTCGTCTTTTGTTTGTTTGGTTTCTTTTGTTTTTCATATAAAAAAATGTAACTGTTACACAAAATATGATGAACTAGTCCTCAGGGATAACAAGGACAAATTTAAAAAATGGGCACCATAGGCTTAAGACTGAAGAAAAAAACGTGTTCTTCCAAAAATAAATAATAATAATAATAAAAAAAATTCAAAGGTGAAAGTATTAAAGAGTAGGATGTTAAAAATGAGTAATTGCCTACCTTTAGTTTCCTGATTTTTTTTTATCTTGTTTTGAATAATGAGGGAAAAATACTGAGAACCTTTTATTCTTTTAGATTTCTGGGTAAAATATTGTTTTTTTTTCTCTCTAAGTCCTGATAAATCCTTCCCTGAACAAATGTAATGATTTACATTTCAATAATACAATTCACAGTAACAAAAACCCTTCTTTTAAAACTATGACAATCAAACTTGAAATGGGCATAAGTTTCTTCAACTGCAGAATCATTTGCATCAACAGTAGACGAGAACAGGGCAAGAGAGCAAGATTTCTGAGTTTCTGTTGTTCCATTTTTTGTCCAGTAGTTGGCAGCAGAGGACTAGAGCTGCGACTCATGGCTGTGCTCTGTCTCTCAGAGGTCCTCTGCTTCCATGCTCACCTGCATCTTCACCTCTAAGTGCACATTTCATTTGCAACTATGTTGCATGCACCTTTTCTGCTGCTACGTTATATTTTAGTATAAAAGTTCTCTGACAACTGGTTACTTTGTGAATCCAGTCACACTGTTGCCCGATAATGAGGAAAACTGAAAAGCATTGTCAACAGATTACCATCCAGAATGTTGCACCTTGAAAAGTTGAAATAGAAACTCCAGATTTTTTCAAATGTGCAGGTTTTGGGTTCACATATTTACTCAAAGCAACAGCACAAGAGAAAAAGACAGATACTAAAAGCTGTGCTGCACGTGTCACCAGCCTGACCCAGACTACACTTCCTGCTCACCAGACAACTATTGCCCTACAGTGACATATACTCTCTCTCTTTCTCTCTCTCTCTCTCTCGCTCTCTCTCTCTCTCTCTCTCTCTCTCTCTCTCTCTCTCTCGCTCTCTCACACACACACACACACACACACAGACACACGCACACACCCAGGCACATTAGTTAGGGAGTCAACACCAGATGGAGGTGCTGACACAGACAGAGCTGATAGCGGGGTTACCCTCATCATTCCCACTTACACCCTGACGACTACAGGCCTCACACACACACACGTACACACGTGGACACATTCTCAAGTAAGTGTGTTATCTGTGGTCATCGGCTCCTGCTCACGTCACAGCCCTGTCGCCTTATCAGCACCTCTTTGCCCTGAGCTGTAATGCTCATCCTCCTGAGAGGAAGGCAGAGACTGTGTGAGACAGCTTGAGTGTGTGTGTGTGTGTGTGTGTGTGCATACAGTAAGTGTGTGTAGAGAAATCAGGGGGGAAGGATGGAGAGATAGCACGGGTGCAGAGGGCAGCAGACAGACACATGGCTTGGCCAGAAAGATGCCATGAGTGTGGATGGTGAGTGAAACTGCAGAGGATGTGTGGTTTGATCACTGAGGTGAAAGTGTTGCCAGCCAGATGTGCTACACCTCTACCGCTCCCTCGCTTCTCCTGCAGTTTTGCTCTAATTCTGTCTCCCTCCAGCAGCCTACTTGATCTTTTCTCACCAGGTTTGAGTCCTGACTCTTTGCTTGGCTCTGTGTCTTTCCTGCCTCGGGACATCTCATTTCTCCATTCCGCCTCACTCATCTGTGAATTATGAAGTATATTTCACTTGCAGTTGTTCACACTGAATGTTGGAAAAACAAATGCCTATTTCTGGGTACCGTATCATTTCATTGTCCTACTTGTATTAATGCAAAATAACACTTGTGAGCTTGTTCTTTAAAACTAGATGATGGCTAAATTCTTTAGAGGGTTTATCTGTTATTGTTTTAATGAGTGATAAAGTTATATTAAATTATGAATAACAAAATGTCCTTTTATTCCATTGTAAAACTTTTTCAGTAAAGATTAAACAAGGAAGTTCAGAGCTGGAGAACTGGTCTGGAAAGAAAGATTTCTGAAGCAGCTGCTCTAAAGGATTTTATTTTTTTATTTATTAATTAATTTGCTTGTTTGTTTAATTTAATTTAAGTGGGAAGTTGATTTATGTAAGTAACTTATAAGTATCCCAAAAAATTAACTGCAATAGGACAGCAGTGACAGCTCTCTCAGACGGAGAACCATGGATCCTGTCAGGAAGCACAGATACAGCTACGCAGAACAGGGTACCATAAGAGTAAGTTTTTGTCATCTAAAACAACTTGAATGTCAACAATTTCATAGCATTTTGAGGGAACATTATATATAAGGATTTTTAAACAGTGTTATTTTTACCTCTCAGTTATTTACTATGTTTCAGTTTTCTCAGTTGAAGATAAAAATGTCCTTGCATACTCAGCAACTACCCAACATATTCTTCTGTTAATCAGCTGTGACTGATAATTCAGCTACGGGATTACTGGAAAGCCTGGAAAAGCACAAAAATGAAAAAGGTAATGCCTGACATTAAGCTATCCAAACGTCTGATGCAACACTTGGCAAACTAAGCTGATGAGCAGGAGGATATGTCGGGTAGCCATCATGCATGCAGTGGGGTGTAGAAACACAGACAGTCTTCAGCTGAGAAAATAGTGACAAAAGAAAATAAATGTTTGATGCAAAAGTGATGCAATGTTAATTCAATGTTCACTATTTGTCTTTGCATCCATGAGCAGCTATCTGCTAAGCTTTCCTGTCAGGATTATTCCCTGATTCTTGAAAGTGAGAGCACTGTGATTACTTTCCACTGCAAGTAAGGGTCTAGACATAGCTTTGTGTACAACTCCCCACAATATTTTCAGATGCTTACCCCTATTTTACATTATTTTCTCCCAAAATGGGAGCTGTATTGGAAATGTTTGGAACAATCTTAACAGTGGTTGGTTTTAGTTGTCAGTGCTGCGGTTGATGCTTTAGCTTTGCTCTGTAACGCAAAACCTAGAATGCACCATGGACACTGTGAATGGGATGGAGTGAAACTAAGTGTTACATACTGAATAGTGTTTGTGCAACTGTTTTCTATCCTTTTTGTCTGTGATTAGTTTTTTTCTGTACTCTGTCCTCTGTGTTATGAAATGAATTGTTCTGGTTTATTCCTTGACTTGTGGCTCAGGAAAACTTTCAGCCAATCATTATGCATTTTATCAACATCTGGTGTCACCTCTGAGGGCTACGTGTTATCTATGTTTTTGGAAGTCTCTCCATCTGTATAGAAAGAAAATGTCTGTCTGTGGGGACTGAGAGCCTTATAGGTGGCAACCACATCCTATTTCCCCAAAAAGCATACAAAAACAATTTTAATTAAAGTAATTTAGTAGTATCAGTGACCCTTGCCTAGAAAAAAATTTGTATGCTTTAAGATAAATGAACTTTTAACTACTCAAACACATGACATACCATAACACTTTACATAGCCATTAATATTAAGCTGATTAACAGGATAAATGATTCATGGGCCCAAGCAGTACTGTTTTTATAGATTATTGTGTTTATGGCCTTTGGCCATTAATTCACATGTAGAAAAGAAAGAAAAACAGGAAAGCAACAATTTAATATTGAAAGGGAACTCTCAAGCTTAAAAAATTCTTGCCCAGTTTTCATCATGCAAGTGGAATAAAAGAACAAATGTTATCATTTAATGTGACAATAATGCAAGCAAACTGTTAATGATGTTTAGACAACATGGGCTATCAAAGAACAAGCTCACACTTGTCATCATACATCCACATTGGCACAAGTAGGACAATGAAATAAGGCAGTACACCCTTTTAATGGACTTTTTTTGTGTTTTGTTTGAACCAGAGTAGATGAATTGAATTTCATGCACAGACTGTGTCCTCATCCTTTTTGCTGCAGCTACCCCCGGCTGGTTGGAGGAGTTATAGGTTGCACGAGCAAGTGCTATGTACATCTTTGTCTTGCCTTTCACTACTTCTTTCACCTCTCAGAGCCAGCTTGGCTCACCATCACCACCTCCCACTTCTCTCTGACCATTTAGCTCTAACAAGTGCTCTCATAGTTAATGAAATTTCCCTGTCTCTGCTCAAATTTCTGCGATTAATCTTACTGTCCTTTCTCCCACTTTTCATCTTTTCACCTCTTAATAACGCCCCCTCCCCTTATCTCCAGAGAAACAAGAATTCCTGGCTAGGCTGTTCTTCCTCTCTTCTACTACCATCTCTTTCTTTTCAGTCTGTTTCAGCCGATTTTTTAATTTGCTTGCATTTAATCATATGCACAGGGGAGGAGGACAAGAAGGAGGAAGAGGATGAGGAGAGCTCTGCCAACATTTGCCTAAGGCTCTGCAGCCTGGATCGATAAGTGGTCTTAAGTTTATCTGATTTTTATCAGCAGAGCCGACAGGAGGGTAGGTCAATGGGCTGTGCCCGCATCAAGTTGACCTTTTCAGGGACGATGGTGAAAGAGCTCCCCTTGAGACCCCCACAGTCCCTTGTCACTGCCTGACTGGCACAAGTCTGTTGTGCTCAACGACAAAGTCTGCAGAGACGTCTATATCAGCCCTTGGTTCGGCTGACAGGGCCTGGCTGTTGTATTTATAAACTGTCCTTTGGCCGTGACACTTTGCCAATGATCGGATCTTAATTTATGCAGGCAAATCTCCTCGGTGCAAAAATGAAAGCTAATAGAGTCATTAGTCGCTAATTCGTGCCGGGATACCTTGTATAAATTGGCTTACTTTGTAAAGCCTTCCCCTGATAATCCCCCCTCCCCTGCCCTCACTCCCCTGTTTCCCTCACTCCTTCATTTCTCAGTCGGGACATAGCACAACATCATACACTCTCTGAGCACACAAACATTATTTTAGTGCCTAAATGGTTGATGGTGTGTGTTTGTTTAATGGTGTGTGAGGCAAGACATTTAATGTGTGGGCAGAGCAGAGGTTCCCCCCCGCATATATGGCTATGTTGCATAAAATATACATACTCAGTGTAGCAGATATGTACTCTCTGCATGCGTTTGTGCTAGGATGTTTGTGTTGGCATCCTGCTGCCAGTGCCCAGAGCTGTTAGTGCTGATGTGTGATCGTGCTGCCTGATGGCTGATTATGACATTAAATGTTAATGAGCATTGATCAGCGATAGCCCCAAAGTGTGAATCATTTCATATCCTCACTGGCCACTGCTTAACGGCATACTGATGGATGCACAATGATCTCCAATACGACACAACAGCAAGACCTACTCACTATGCATATAAACACACACAAGTGGAGAAGAACAGGGAAGCACACACAAAGGATTCACACACAGGATGTATAAGGGCTCGAGCTGTCACAGAGAGTTCATTTTAGACAATTGTTATTTGGTTATTTTTATGTGGTGATTATGGGAACAATAAATAAAAAAAATGGAAGAGAAAAACTGACAAGACATTGGATGACAAATTGAACTGATTTTGTTAAAAAGCTTTAATTAAGAAAGCACATTTGTTTTAAAGGGTTATATGATGTGCTCAAGTCAATCCAACCAAATTTGACCCATCCATCCATCCATCCATCCATCCATCCATCCATCCATCCATCCATCCATCGTCTCTTTGCTTATTCCAGTGCAGGGTTACAGTAGGGCTGGAGTCTATCTCAACTGCTATCAGGTGAGAAGGTACACCCTGTACAGGTCACTAGTCCACCACAGGGACAGGCAGTTTTACATTTTTCATTTTTGAAATTTGAGCTAGTTTGCTTTCATAACATGACCTTATTCAGACAAGTGGAAAGGAAACATTCAAAGTACATTTTAGAACAGGAATAGGCAAGTTCAGTCCCAGAGAGCCACTGTTCGGCAAGTTTTAGAGGTTTCCTTGTTTTAACACACCCGATTCAAATGAATGATTCACTGAGCAGAATGTGATAAGTTGTTGGATCTATTTAATTTGAATCAGGTGTGTTAAAGCTGGGAAACATCTGAAACATCTGAAATCTGCAGGACTGTGGCTTTTTAGGACCAAGCTTGCCTACCCCTTTCTTATAACAACACCACCTCAAACTCCTGCTCACACTTATTTTCAGCTACCTGGCCATTATCATGTCATGTTTTTTTTTTCTTGTGCGTGGTCAATGTCTGCTGACAGCCCATCTCAGCTAGAGCATGTACATTATCCACTGCAACCATTTTAAAAGTGAATGTTTTTGCACTGCAAAGAACAGCTCCTGAAAATTGCAGGGTGGGATTGCACAGCAATATACTGTAGTATGAGCTGTAAAGAAGGATGAATTAAGAAGCTAGCACAATCCACAAGAAAATGTCAGCTGGGGCACAGAAGCATGCTGCTTCCCAAGACAAATGAGCAACCACTAGCCACAAGGACTGGATCCTGCTGAGTGAGGGGGGAGCTAGCCATCTTCCACCTGGTAGTGTTGATCGAGTAAGCAGCAGCCAGTGGTGCTCAAACTAATGCCCGGGTACTGTTGGCCACTTTTCCACTCAACCCTGGCCAGGTGGACAGTGGACCCACTCCAGATCAAACAGATAGGCACTAGTTGTTAGGCCCCATCCACCTGGACATGACAATTTGGACAGTCGAAAAGGCATCTAAAGAGGGGAATTATTTTATATTAAACAACTGTTCACTTGGCAGCCGTAAGTATCCATTTGTTGGTTCCCCAAACATGACTGTATTAGCAGGGCAACACTGTGAACAAGACAAAAATTTTCCCATCAGACGAAAGTTTTACTTCCTGCTGTCACCAGGTATTTATTTAAAAGGAATCCTTGGAGCTTTCTTTCTTTTTCTTCTCTTTTTTTTAAATAATGTTTTGTCTTCACCATACAATATGAAGAAGCCTGAGATGACATCTATTATGATGATATAGGGTTATATTTATAAAGGTGAATAGACATAAATTGAACAATAGCTTATTTTCCATACTTCCAATATCTCTCCAACTTGGAAAACACTATTCAAAAGCCACTATTCAAAAGTACTGGATATAGAAGAACTCTGACATGACATTGCTCCAACAGAAAAAAGTGAAAATTGTTTTGTACTTTATAGCAAAAATAAACTGGGAGATGAAAAGTATTACTTCAAATGTAACTGGTAATGAGAAACTGATATTTAGTAACTCTACAAGAATTTGTCTTTATTCAATATTTTACTGTATCTTATTATTGAACAATTAAAAAGTGTAATTATTTGTAAACAAATGCCTGAGATGAGTCTGGAGCTATTAACTCTAAACCTTAATCAGACCTGAGCCTCATACTGTGCCAATTCCTTATTCAAATTTGATGATCCCTCAAAGAATGAATATTTGCAAAGGTTGTTCAAATGACGTATCCAGAAAAAAACTCTGAAGTTCCAGGCCTAAAGAAACTAACCTGCCAGGCTGGTAGTGCTACATATGCTTTTTTGAGTTTGTGACTGTATTAAATATTTAATTCTCATAACAACTTGATATGTGCTCAGGACCAAGCCTTTAAAGAAGAAGGGCAGGCACTTAAATCTGACTGGGAACAATTGCATGGGTGGAAGAGTAAGCAGAGTCTGTTAGTTTCTGTGAACGTAATGTTTCCTTTTGTTTTTTTGTTTTTTTTTGGGACTAAGCATTTTATCAGACTGTATTGTTTGGAATTTTGCCATTGTGATATGTTTCTTTTGCCAGGATATTTTGTATTAGTGGCTCCATTGGTGTGGAGCGTCCATTTAGTCTTTTTGCTGTTTGTTTTTGCTGATTGTACCTACTGTGGTAATTATATCATAAACTGTATCAGTCAGATCACTAATATCTTGACCTTCCAATAATAAACATGCAAAAGTTGTGTGATAAAACAGCAGATGAAATTTGAGTGGCAAGGACTTAAAAAGCCATCAGTAACGTCATTAAAGTTATTCCCACTAGGTTTGTCAGGTTTGTGTCTTCCTTTTAAGCTGCCTGAGTCCTGTTGGATAGTAGTTACAAGATGCACATGCCAGTGCTTTCATAAAAAGCAACTCTGACTTATCAAAAAATAATTTTAACTGCACTAAACATTTTGAAAAAATTAAGGAAACTGCATTTAAATACCTTGTCCCATATGTTTAAATAACCTATGGTGGAGTGCTGTGACAACTGTTGGTGACTTCCCTTGCAGGCAAGTCAGCAAAGTGGGGCATAGTTACAAAAACAGCATGCAAACTCAGCAAAAGTGCTTTCCATCTTTAGAATAAATATAAAAAAGTACTTTACTAGATTTAAATGTTAGAGTACAGGAAGGCAATGTTCTAACAGATGTGAGGCAGGAGAATAAGGTTTTGGACTTGCAGACATGTAGTCAGCAGAGTGAGCTATCGTGTCATATCCAGTAGCTGAAAATTTAAGGTTTGCCACCATCAGGCTATCATTCCTTTTTCATGTGAGTCATGGGAAATCTGAATAGATTTTTCCAATGAAGTGAGACTAAAGTTAAAGCTCTAATGCCAGACATGGCATATACAGAGGTTCATGCAGGCAGAGTGTGCCAGCTTTTTAAGAGAAGATCCAAAATCACCACATGGTTTCCCTGGAAAAGCTCACAGTTCTCACAGCAAGTCCAGGAAACATCCCACACACACCCTTAACATCAGACAACAGATGGAAAAGACTAAGTGGAATCACAAAATCTATGCATTTCCAGACATGCTGCCAGGATCACAGACTTATCTCTTCATTCTCGTTGAAACATTGAGGATCGAAAGAAAACTATAAACAGTTTGGGTTGAACATGAAATAACATATCATCCCACAACTTTGGAAGCCATTTTCACTTAGTCGTGAGATGGAGGCTGCTTTATATTTGATGAACGTCTCAATTGTTCAGAAAAGAGATAAAGTCTTAGTTTGTTTGGCTTAGGTTTCGATGGGTGATCCTATCTTATTGAAAACAACTGTCTAACTCCAGTTTGATCTGTGTACATGTTCGTCCATATGCCGACTGAGCATAAAAAATAAAAAAACACCCCACTTCATTGCACCCAGATTTGAATATGCAAACTAACTTTTCTTTGACTTCGAGGATTGGGAAATACATAATTAAGTCAATCTAATTACTTAATTAATTATTTCATTAATCATGAGCTCACAAATTTCCTTCGCCTCCATTAGTCACGCAGCTCAGCAGTTTCATTATGGATCAATGTGGAGCTGTCCCCATCAAGAGTCGCACTGTCATTGTCGAAATTAATCAAGATGCTGCCTGCATGCAGAACAGGCCTACGAGTCTTCTCTGCGTTAACTAGCATGTAACACTGGATGTAGTCAGAAAGTGTGGAGAGCTGACACACTCCATTTAAATACTGTTCAGATCAAATGAAATCCAAATTTAATTAATATTTATCCTAGTTTGGTGGGGTGGACGGGGAGGGGGGATTTTACTGTTAAACATTCTTTGAATTTCTTATGAAGCTGACAGTCTTGCATTTTGACCAACACAGCAGCCATGTAGCATAGTTTTCATCCATGTTATATGTTGAATTTAATCCTTTCCTTGGTTGTGAGATTGGTGTTACTGAACATATTGGCTAGCTGATGAGCCCTGTGAAGTAATGAGCATGGACCGAAAGCTCATCAGTCAGGCTACAGTTTAACATTTCAAAGTTCCACTTCTTGCTATTAAACAATCTGTGGAGAGAGTAGACTTCTGTGTGTGTTCATATGATAGGAATTATGCAAAATTGTTTGCTTGACTTATGTCTTGGTAGCATTTAAATGATTAAGTACATTTGCCTTCAGTATGCGTACCAGGAGACATCTGGTCATGAGTAAAAGCCTGAGGGTAACAAATTTGAAGCTTTGTAACAGGTCTTACTGAAGCTGGAGAGGTTCTTGCTGCTGCATCCATGACTTTGCAAGTGACTGTGTCGGCATCCATGTAGTTGCGCAGTTGTTTGTGTGTCTCAGAGAATAGGACAGCATACATGTTAGCAAAGCCACAAGAAAGGAGACAAGGGAGGGAGAGATCTTCCCTGCTTAAGTCTAAATTCCTCGTTTATTTGTTTGATTAATTTGTGCGACGGCATGCTGTAACCCCGTTCTGTCACACGCCTCCTTCACAAGGGTTTATTTTAGCAGGGCGGTAAGTGGCCCCATAATGTCAATGTAATACTGGGTCAGGCTTTTTCGAATGGAGGGATGAGACAGAGGGGGAAAAGACAGAGCGGCAAAATGTGAGATGGTGAGATGGGAGGAGGAGGAAAACGTCCCTCGTTCATCTTCTGAAAGTAAGCGTTAAAATAACACCTGGCTTGAGTGGATTCACTGTGGGTGTGCTGGAAGGCTCAGCACATCAGGCTAACAAGAACTGTCAGTGGAGATGCACATGCACACTTATTGAGAGAGAACACAGAGAAGCTAGAGCTTATGCTAGATAAAATTTGAGAATATGTATTCCTGATAGCCATAGACCTGAACTTGTAAGTGTTCTTTCCTTAATGTCTTGGGAGGTCAAATCCTTGTGGTGAGACTGAACATGGTTTTCTATGTCTATGTGAGTCTTAGCAATCCATGACTAGGTACATGGTAGAGTTAAGAGGGATGGAGGTAGAGACATCTTGCATATTCAACGCCCTGTCGCCCAGCTGTCATTGGCCAACTGAGCTTTGAGGAGATAGTGAACT
Source organism: Melanotaenia boesemani (assembly GCF_017639745.1). Taxonomy (NCBI): domain Eukaryota; kingdom Metazoa; phylum Chordata; class Actinopteri; order Atheriniformes; family Melanotaeniidae; genus Melanotaenia; species Melanotaenia boesemani. The sequence goes on along the minus strand of NC_055698.1, from coordinate 12,742,988 downwards.
AGTCAAATTACCGGCCATGCTCGATTCTGTCTCCTCTTCTGACAAGACTGTCAGAGATGGGATTTAATCTCTTAATAACGCACAGGACTGGGGATGCTTTTTTCTCCATTTCCCCCCTCCTTCGTTTAGCTCTTCTTCCTCTGACCGTCCTCTGATCATATCTAGTCATGTCGACAAATCACATGCATTTCCAAAAGTGAAATATCTGTGTCTGAATATCTCATATTCCCTCCTGTCTTTCTATCTGTTTTGCTCTTTTCTTCCATCTCTCCTTCTCTAATACAAACTGTCATGCTAGATCATGATTGATCAGGGCTTTAGTGGCCGACTCCAGCTCTCCCTCTCCTGCTGCGGAAACGAATTGGGATCAGATGCGCTCCGACTAAGAAGTTGGAAGCTGAGTTATTGGTGATATGAACTAGGGAGAGGAGAAGAAGGAGAGATGAAAATGAGCAGGAGACTGATAAAAGGAGTTTGAAAATCTACTTGTATTTAGTCACACAATTTGTGATTTCCAGGTGGACTTAAAAAAAACTTAATTTTGCCAAGTTTTCACACCATAACTCTGTAGAAAAACTACACTTAATTGCTTGAAATTATATAGTGGCTTTGAACCTAAGTTGCTCTACAAAGCATTTTACAATATTTTTCATAAACATGTTCACACACAAGTGGTGATAACCAGGGAAGCTAAAGTATGTGATGAGACAAGGGTTCAACCAGCGACCCCTCTGAGTCACAACAACTGCATGTGAATATGTGCACAAGATTTGAGTCAAAGCAAAGGTCAGCAGATTCTTTCAGATTTGGCTAATACATGAAAAGAAAGTGTGTTTTTTAATAGTTTTCATTTGATTTATTTCCCACAACTTTTTTGACTTTTGTTTCTCTGGCAAAATTAGTTCCATAAAAAAATTTCTTCACCAAAGTAGCTGCTTGGTCTCAGATTACAATTAAAAGTAGGTCAAATGAAGCAACAAACCTAAACAGTCAGTCCACAAGAGGATAGGCGCAGAAGTTTTCTTTAATTTATTTTTTTTTTAAATGTTGGTTACTGTTTGCTCAAAAGGCAGAAAAAAAGCAGAAGTGGGCACGCCAGTAATCATTGGAAATTTTAAAATGCACTTCAACACAGAAGTTTGGTTAAAATTTTAATAGGATGGCGGTCTAAAAGTTGTGATGTAGAGTTGCAAAGGATAAAATCATTAATTTACCTTTCTTTTCTCTTAGCACTTACTTTGTTGAGTATGACTTTCACTATGATAAAATAGCTTTTCTTTGTTTTATCACTTGCTCTTTCATAACAAGCATGTTTACTGAACATACTCTCTTTATTATTCTCCAATGTGTTCTCAGTGTCTCATGTTATTCTTGCTGTCTATGATTGGTAACATCATCCCAGACCTTGAACATGAGTAGTCCACACTTCTCACCCTCCGGGTTGCAGTCTGCTCCCCACATCATCCTTACATGGCAGTCACCTTGGAGACCATTGTAACTCTGGTGATTAATGCCCCAGGAAATGAAAGTGTTGCCAGGGACGATGTGGGAACTTCGTAACTTCCTGTGTTCTGCTGGGGCTGGAATGCTTTCGTGTCCGACATCGTACCTTTAGTTAATTAGCAAAATCAGCTCGCTGGGGCTTAATTAGAATCAGCTCACAGACACAACCGTGTCCCGGGGCTCTTTAATTACCCTCAGGTTCATTAGGAGAGAAGAGCTTCAAGCTCTAATTAACTGACTCTGTGCACTTGTAGGTGTGTGTATGTATCTGCATGCACACACATCCATGAATACGCAAGTTCCCTTGATATGTGTGTATATGTTTGTCACCTATATGATTCTGAAACCAATAGGATATGCAAATAATTTGTTAAACTGTCTTGCAAATATGGTAAAGACGACAGCTTTCCATGTAGTGTTAAAAGGAGGGCGAGAGAAGTGAACAACGGGGTAGATCATTGGATATGAGATGGCGATGCAGCTAATGAGTGACAGGTTTGTAGGGAAGTAGAAAGACAATGGAGAGGCAGAGTGAGGGAGTGTAACAGAGTGTGTGAGGAGGGAAGGATGAAGATGGAAGGGCTGAGACAGTGCCAGCTTTGTTTAAACCTAGAGTGTGTTATCTGTCCTTTCATGGTGGTTGTCAGCATGAGATGCAAAATGTCCTCACATTGTCTAACTGTGGACATAAGGCAGTAATTAGAGAGAGAGGCTGATAGAGAGAACTACAGCAGACACAGCTGCAAATACCCTTTGATTAAGCCATCTCTGTCCAGCTTCTTAACAGATTTTAGTTATGCTAATCAGTGGTACATGCTTTTAAAATCTGTGGGCAATGACAGGCCAAGAAAGAAAGAGCAGTGGACACTCCTCAACTGTAATGTGCATGATACATAAAGGATGTTCAACTTCACAAACACAGACCAATGAAGAACTCATTTATTTTTTTACAGGGAAAAAAGAAAGTAGAACTGCATGTAGATCCATTCTTTTGGTTGTTTACAGTCTGTGCTGAAAGATCTGTTCTCTCAGGTTTTATTTTTTATTTTTATATGCCAACTGTCTAAGTTAACATTATTTCCAAAGCTGATCAATGTTCCTAATCTGTTCTTACATATGGAGGAAATGTTGATTACTAATGAGGAGACAGTCTATGCTGTCCTTATCACAGTACATTGTAAATATTCTTTAATTTCAGCAACTGGCAACTTTCTTTCTCCAGAAACACAAATTACTTTGTTGTTTGATCAGAAATGTAACATAATTCTTATAATAGAATATAAACTTGTGTTTCGAAATATTTTTCCTATTTAATGATACCAGTTGGTGTTGTATGGCATTCTTGAAAAGCCTGATTAGTCACTGTTACGACAAAGATAACTCACAAGGATTATGCTTCTGTGGAATGGGCACAGCTAAATACATGGGTAGTGCCCCCCAAAAGTTTGCCATAATTCCCTGCAACATTTTTCTCTTCTTCACTCTTGTTTTGAGATTCATGTACTGCCAGGTGTGTATCAGCCACAGATATATGACTGGCATCTGATTGGCACCTAACTGACAGACATATCTGAATGAAATTCTGGAGCCAGTGGTGATCCCACTTCTCCAGAGTCTGGGATCTAATTTCATCCTCCAGGATGACAACACTTCCCACACAGAATTGTCACAAAGTACCTCTGGAGCTTGTGAGTTGAGAGGATGGAATGACCTGCCGTAAGTCCAGACCTAAACCCAATTGAACACTTTGCTGTGCTTTACATGCTACAGTGACCAACACAACCATGCTGGTTGACCTTCAGCAACTTCTGTTTGAGGAATGGGATGCACAGCTAAATGTGACCAGTCTGTTGACCAGCATGAGGAGGAGTTACCAAGCTCTTGTGGCTGTAGAGCTTCCAAAACCTACTGAGGTCCCTGAAAGTGTAAAACAAATTTAGTGTAAAAATTGTCAATATGTGTTGTTTTATCCTTGTTACTGTGGGAGAGTATGATCATTCATACAACCCAAAACAAGAGTGATTACCAAGAAAATATTGCAGGGAATTTTTGGCACATTTAGCTTTGAACATTTCAAATGTCTCATATACCCACATATAAGGGCAGTTCTATCTGCTCTTATGAACATAATCTCTTTTCCAAAAATGTTAAAGCCACCTCAGTCTGGCATAAAAGTATGATATAAAATTGAAGATATGCTTTTGTTTTACTTTGCCTTATACTTGATGTTTTCTCATAATGTACATATAAAAGCTCATGAAAAGCCTTTTATATGTATATACATTTTTCTGTGTAACACTACAACCTCCTCACTCATCCTTCAAGGATGATAAGGGCATTGCAAACGCTATGTGTTTTACCCCGTATTTCCACAGTAAATCATAGACAGCTGCATGTTTTTTCAGAGCAGCTTCTCATTCATTGGTGTTTGGTGAGAAGTTAGTCAAGTGCACTGTCAAATTTCTTCCACTGTGTTTTGTATGATATATACATGTCTTTCTCTGCTCTTCACAAAGTGCTGTGCCATATTCTGTCACACCCGCATGCGACAGGCTTAGTATGGATTCATTGATTGACAGGATGACTGGAAGCTGCCAGGCTTGAAGCATTGAGTTGGCTCAGTCGATTTGTCCTTGGCTGACAGAGAGAGAACTGTGATGACACACAGAAAGAGCAAACTATTAATTCACCAAGCCAGTTCAACAGAGAACAGCAATGCAGAGAGAGCAATGACAATGCATTCATGTTGAGAAGATAAGGTCAAAGGTTTTATAAAGAATATAACATTGATGGAATAAGTAACTGATTTTAGATGATAATCATGCTTCTAAGTAGAAAACAACATATTTCTAATAAGCTGAGCAATGTAAATATTCTTTAATTCATTTATTTATCTCCTCCCTGAGCCGCCACCATATCGTAGTGGAGTTTGTGCATCCTGACGATCCTAGCGGCTGTGTTGTCAGGGGCTCATGCCCCTGGTAGGGTCACCCATGGTAAACAGGTGTCTAGGGGAGGGACCAGATGAAGTGCGGCTCAAATCACCCCTATGATGATGACAAAGCAAGGACCAGGGTTTCCCTTGCTCGAACATGGGTCACTGGGGCCCCCCTCTGGAGCCAGGCCTGGAGGTGGGGCACTGAGGCAAGCGCTTGGTGGCCAGGCCTTTGCCCATGGGGCCCGGTAGGGCTCAGCCCGAAAGGTACCCACCCTTTTTGGAGTCCTTGTAGGGGGTGTTGGAGAGCACTCCTTCCGGGGACTCCCTCATTCTGCTGGGGGACTTCAATGCTCACGTGGGCAATGACAGCGAGACCTGGAGTGGCGTGATTGGGAGGAACGGCCCCCCTTATCTGAATCCGAGTGGTGTTTTGTTGCTGGATTTCTGAGATCGTCATGGACTGTCCATAGCGAACATCTTGTTCAGACATAAGAGTGCTGACATGTGCACTTGGCATCAGGACACTCTAGGCCAGGGGCAGCCAAAGTCGGTCCTCGAGGGCACCAATCCGGCAGGTTTTCCAGATTTCCCTGCTCCAGCACACCTGACTCAAATTAAATGGATCCAACAGCCTATAAGGATCTCCACAATGACTTGCTAGTTTAAGTCAGGTGTGTTGGAGCAGGGAAATCTGGAAAACCTGCTGGATTGGTGCCCTCGAGGACCGACGTTGGCTACCCCTGCTCTAGGCCATAGTTCGATGATCGACTTTGTAGTCGTATCATTGGACTTGCGGCCTTATGTTCTGGACACTCGGGTGAAGAGAGGGGCGGAGCTGTCAACTGATCACCACCTAGTGGTGAGTTGGCTCAGATGGTGGTGGAGGATGCGGGTCAGGCCTGACAGATCCGAGCGTGTTGTAAGGGTCTGCTGGGAACGTCTGGCAGAGTCCCCAGTCAGAAAGAGTTTCATCTCCCATCTCCGGGTGAGGCAGGGGACGTTGAGTCTGAGTGGGCTGTGCTCCTTGCCTCTATTGTTGCGGCAGCCAGCCACAACTGTGGCCGTAAGGTCGTCGGTGCCTGTCGTGGCAGTAACCCCCAAATTCGTTGGTGGACACCAGCAGTAAGCGATGCCGTCAAGCTGAAGAAGGAGTCCTATTTGGCCTTTTTGGCCTGTGGGACTCCAGAGGCAGCTGATGGGTATCGGCGGGCTAAGCAGACTGCAGCTTCGGTGGTCGCTAAGGCATAAACTCGGGCATGGGAGGAGTTTGGAGAGGCCATGGAGAATGGCTTCTGGATGGCTTAGAGGAGATTCTGGTCCACCATCCGGCGGCTCAGGAGGGGAAAGTAGTGCTCTGTCAACATTGTGTACAGTGGGGATGGGGGGCTGCTGACCTTGAATCGGGACATTGTGACTTGGTGGAGGGAATACTTTGAAGACTTTCTCAATCCCACCAACACGTCCTCCGATAAGGAAGCAGAGTCTAGGGTAGCTGGTGCTGGCTCTCCCATCTCTGGGGCTGAGGTTGCTGATGTGGTTGAAAAGCTGCTCGGTGGCAAGGCCCCTGGGGTGGATGAGGTCTGCCCAGAGTTCCTTAAGGCTCTGGATGCTGTAGGGCTGTCTTGCTGACACGCCTCTGCAGCATCGTGTGGATGGGGGACAGTTCCCCTGGACTGGCAGACTTGGGTGGTTTGTGGACTTGGAGAAGGCATTCGACCATGTTCCCCAGGGACTCCTGTGGGGGGTAGTCTGGGAGTATGGAGTGCCGGACCCACTTGTACGAGCTGTCCGGTCCCTGTACGATCAGTGTCAGAGCTTGGTCCGCATTACCGGCAGTAAATCAGAATTGTTTCCAGTGCGGGTTAGACTCCGCCAAGGCTGCCCTTTGTCACCGATTCTATTCATAACTTTTACGGACAGAATTTCTAGGTGCAGTCGAGGTGTTGAGGGGATCCGGTTTGGTGGCCTCAGGATTAGATCTCTGCTCTTTACGGATGATGTGGTTCTGGTGGCTTCGTTGGGCTGTGATCTTCACCTCTCACTGGAGCGATTCGCAGCCGAGTGTGAAGCGGCTGGGATGAGAATCGGCACCTCCATTTCTGAGACAATAGTCCTCAGCCGGAAAAGGGTGGAGTGCTCTCTCCGGGTCTGCAATAGGGTCCTGCCCCAAGTGGAGGAGTTCATGTATCTCGGGGTCTTGTTCACGAGTGAGGGAAGGATGGAGCAGGAGATCAAGAGGCGGATCGGTGCGGCGTCTTCAGTGATGCGGACTCTGTAGTGGTCTGTCATAGTGAAGAAGGAGCTGAGCCAAAAGGTAAGGCTCTCGACTTCTACGTTCCTACCCTCACCTATGGTCACGAAGTGTAGGTAGTGACAGAAAAAGAACAAGATCGTGAATACAAGTGACCGAAATGAGTTTTCTCCGCAGTGTGGCCGGGCTCTCCCTCAGAGATAGGTTGAGAAACTCTGTGATCCAGGAGGGGCTCAGAGTAGAGTCGCTGCTCCTTCGCATCGAGAGGAGCCAGATGAGGTGACTTGGGCATCTGTTCAGGATGCCTCCTGGATGCCTCCCTGGTGAGGTGTTCCGGGCAGGTCCCACCAGAACGAGGCCCTGGGGAAGACACAGGACACGCTGGACAAACTACATCTCTTGGCTGGCCTGGGAATGTCTCAGGATCCCTTCGGATGAGCTGGTGAATGTGGCCGGGGAGAGGGAAGTCTGGGTTTCCCTGCTTAGGCAGCTGCCCCCGCAACCTGACTCCGGATAAGCGGCAGAAAATGGATGGATGGATGGATGGATGGATGATTTATTAATAGTAGGCTGATAGCTTGCACAAAGAGATAAAGGCAAATTTTCTATTTTGCAAAAAGAAAACTGTTGTTTCAGACCAGCAGATTTAAGCTGAGTCATCAGTTTTGCTCTCCAGAATTAAAAATGTTCCCTGCTATAAAGTGGACAGAGGTGTATTGAAAACCACATTTAACTCAATTTTACACTAGAAGCAGTGAGAGAGCTCAGACCTCTGCCAAGCTACAGAGTTACTCACCTGAGAAAAATTCCAAAAGGTCCGACAGCCCACCAGCTATCAACCCCATGCCAACACTTATGTATACGTCAAGCTAATATTACTATTTATTTCCATCATCAGAATAGATGTAACATTTTTCTTTAGAATTCTTGACCCTGGAAACATACCCTTAGACATCAAGAAGAAGAAATGGCTATAACAGTCTTGAAGTCATTGAAAAAAATTTATATTTTTTCCAATGGCAGCAATCTGGGTTAGCTGCACTCTGGGAAATCTGTTAGTGTATTTCTACCTTTATGTCATCTTCTAATTCTTTTTTTTTTTTTTTTTTTTTTTTTTTGCTAGTCATTCTGGGCATAATCTGTTGAATTGGAAGCTTTAATAGCTAAATCATCCCTATTCCCAATTGCACAATAAATAAATAAATAAATAAATAAATAATTTGCTGAATCCAGACAGTGATCTGAATTACTCCCAAAACGTAATCACTTATTTCTTATTTTATGTCTGACATTTCCTGAAAATTTTATCAAAAAACTTTTTGAGTTATATTGCTAACAGACAGACAAACTAATGCTGCAGAAAACATAACATCCACTTTTTTAGAGTTAATAATCGGATGCCACAGGCGCCCAGCTCAAAACTGATGCAGGCTTTAACCCCCCTATTATCTTTGGGGTAAATCTGAACCCAACCAATGTTTGTCAATAAAAAATAATAATAGTTTACTTTTCTTTTTTTTTTTTTTTTGCTTTGTATTTCATGACTCTTTCTAATTTGATGGATACAATTGATTAAGCATGAAACTATCATGATAATATGTTTTCAATGTGCTGAACACATACTAGATTGGTGTTCCTCTAGGGTCAATTAGACCCCAAGCTGTTTGAGCTGTGTTAAACTTGTCTGTTTGTGACCAATGTGTGACCTAACATACCTATACCTGCAGGTGCAGAGTTCATACTTCTGAGATGATAAATGACATGGGGGAGGGGAAACAATATTCTCATGAGAAGTTTTTCTGCACCATGGGCATGAATATGTATGTGTGTGTGTGTGTGTGTGTGTGTGGCCTACTACTCACACCTGCCGAAGTAGAAATTATACTTTCCTCCCTGCTGCTGTCAGACTTTACAATGAACACATGTAAACTGTGTTTACATATTTATATACATGTTCATGTACATATTTGTATACTGTACATACCCACCCTCACAGACCGTATACTGTACATATTATTATTTGTGTGCATGTGTGTGTTCTTGTTTGAAATCACATGCCTGTTTCTGCTTACTGCACCTGTACTATTGCAACAAAGCAATCTCCCCATTGATGGACTAATAAAGGTTTTCTTACACTTATTCTTGTTATATTTCCCATGCTGTGGGATATTGGTAGTTCATACAAAATAATCGAAGAGGCAATCACATAAATGTTTGCATGGCAGCCCTCCAGCTATATCATTCCTCATTGTGCTCTGTATATACTGCAATCTGCACTCTCTCTTTCTCTCTCTCTCTTTCTGTCTCTCTTGAAAATGTCCTCTGGGAAAAGGTTTACTGTCAATGTTTTGGAACAGCTCTTTGACAGTGAAATTGACATAGGAGAATATCTGATACAAAGGATTGTGTTGAGGAGGATGCTGATTTTTTTTTACCCCCGATGCAATATATGAAGGGTGTGGTGGTGGTGGTGGGTTTCTTTTCCTGTACTGTCCGTCTTACTCATGTTACCAACTTTAAAATTCAAACAGGGCAGAACTTTCCAACATTGTCTAATTATGAACATAACACAGTAATTGAAGCACATAACTCAAATTTTTAGCACAGCAATCACAAAAGGTTAAATTTCAGCTGAATCTGCATTTCACATGAGCCTGTGGTTCAGATATGTAGATAGATATAGATAGTTTTGAAAGCAGCCCCGTCCTCTCTGGCAGAAACATAACATATTCAGTTATCTTTATTAATCATTATTATTAATCATTATTATAATGTGCCTAATTGTTTGTGCCTATGCACCAAATAGCAGTTCAGAGTACCCACCCTTTTTGGAGTCCTTGGGGGGGGTGTTGGAGAGCACTCCTTCTGGGGACTCCCTCGTTCTGCTGGGGGACTTCAATGCTCACGTGGGCAATGACAGCGAGACCTGGAGGGGCGTGATTGGGAGGAACGGCCCCCCTGATCTGAATCCGAGTGGTGTTTTGTTGTTGGACTTCTGTGCTCGTCATGGATTGTCCATAACGAACACCTTGTTCAGACATAAGAGTGTCCACATGTGCACTTGGCACCAGGACACTCTAGGCCGCAGTTCGATGATCGACTTTGTAGTCGTGTCGTCGGACTTGCGGCCGCATGTCCTGGACACTCGGGTGAAGAGAGGGGCGGAGCTGTCAACTGATCACCACCTGGTGGTGAGTTGGCTCAGATGGTGGGGGAGGATGCCGGTCAGGCCTGGCAGGCCCAAGCGTGTTGTGAGGGTCTGCTGGGAACGTCTGGCAGAGTCCCCTGTCAGAAGGAGTTTCAACTCCCATCTCCGGCAGAGCTTCAACCAAGTCCCGGGTGAGGCGGGGGACATTGAGTCTGAATGGGCTGTGTTCCGTGCCTCTATTGTCGAGGCGGCCAGCCGCAGCTGTGGCCGTAAGGTCGTCGGTGCCTGTCGTGGCGGTAACCCCCGAACTCGTTGGTGGACACCGACAGTAAGGGATGCCGTCAAGCTGAAGAAGGAGTCCTATCGGGCCTTTTTGGCCTGTGGGACTCCAGAGGCAGCTGATGGGTATCGGCGGGCTAAGCGGAGCGCGGCTTCGGCGGTCGCTAAGGCAAAAGCTCGGGCGTGGGAGGAGTTTGGAGAGGCCATGGAGAATGACTTCCGGACGGCTTCGAGGAGATTCTGGTCCACCATCCGGCGACTCAGGAGGGGAAAGCAGTGCTCCGTCAACACTGTGTACAGTGGGGATGGGGGGCTGCTGACCTCGACTCGAGACGTTGTGAGGCGGTGGAGGGAATACTTCGAAGACCTCCTCAATCCCACCAACACGTCTTCTGATGAGGAAGCAGAGTCTGGGGTAGCTGGTGCTGGCTCGCCTATCTCTGGGGCTGAGGTCGCTGAGGTGGTTAAAAATCTCCTTGGTGGCAAGGCCCCGGGGGTGGATGAGGTCCGCCCAGAGTTCCTTAAGGCTCTGGATTCCGTAGGGCTGTCTTGGTTGACACGCCTCTGCGGCATCGCGTGGACATCGGGGGCAGTCCCCCTGGACTGGCAGACTGGGGTGGTGGTACCCCTCTTCAAAAAGGGGGACCGGAGGGTGTGCTCCAACTACAGGGGGATCACACTCCTCAGCCTCCCCGGTAAGGTCTATTCAGGGGTGCTGCAGAGGAGGGTCCGTCGGATAGTCGAACCTCGAATTGAGGAGGAGCAGTGTGGTTTTCGTCCCGGTCGTGGAACAGTGGACCAGCTCTACACCCTCTTTGGGGTCCTCGAGGGGGCATGGGAGTTTGCCCAACCAATCTACATGTGTTTTGTGGATTTGGAGAAGGCATTTGACCGTGTTCCCCGGGGACTCCTGTGGGGGGTACTCCGGGAGTATGGAGTGCCGGACTCGCTTGTAAGAGCTGTCCGGTCCCTGTACGACCGGTGTCAGAGCTTGGTCCGCATTGCCGGCAGTAAATCAGAATCGTTTCCAGTGCGGGTTGGACTCCGCCAAGGCTGTCCTTTGTCACCGATTCTGTTCATAACTTTTATGGATAGAATTTCTAGGCGCAGCCGAGGTGTCGAGGGGATCCGGTTCGGTGGCCTCAGGATTGGGTCTCTGCTCTTTGCAGATGACGTGGTTCTGTTGGCTTCATCGGAACGTGATCTTCAGCTCGCACTGGAGCGATTCGGAGCCGAGTGTGAAGCGGCTGGGATGAGAATCAGCACCTCCAAATCCGAGACCATGGTCCTCAGCCGGAAAAGGGTGGAGTGCTCTCTCCGGGTCTGCGATGGGGTCCTGCCCCAAGTGGAGGAGTTTACATATCTCGGGGTCTTGTTCACGAGTGAGGGAAGGATGGAGCGAGAGATCGACAGGCGGATCGGTGCGGCGTCCGCAGTGATGCGGGCTCTGCATCGGTCTGTCGTGGTGAAGAGAGAGCTGAGCCGAAAGGCAAAGCTCTCGATTTACTGGTCGATCTACGTTCCTACCCTCACCTATGGTCATGAGCTGTGGGTAATGACCGAAAGAACGAGATCTCGAATACAAGCGGCCGAAATGAGTTTCCTCCGCAGGGTGGCCGGGCTCTCCCTTAGAGATAGGGTGAGAAGCTCGGTGATCCGGGAGGGGCTCAGAGTAGAGCCGCTTCTCCTCCACATCGAGAGGAGCCAGATGAGGTGGCTCGGGCATCTGGTTAGGATGCCTCCTGGACGCCTCCCTGGTGAGGTGTTCCGGGCAGGTCCCACCGGAAGGAGGCCCCGGGGCAGACCCAGGACACGCTGGACAGACTACATCTCTCGGCTGGCCTGGGAACGCCTCGGGATCCCTTCGGATGAGCTGGTGAATGTGGCCGGGGAGAGGGAAGTCTGGGTTTCCCTGCTTAGGCAGCTGCCCCCGCGACCCAACTCCGGATAAGCGGAAGAGAATGGATGGATGGATGGATGGATTATTATAATGATGTTGAAAACTATTAGAAACAACTTTTCTTTTTTTTTTTAGTAATGAGACTGCATTAATTAATTAATGGTGTTCATTTTTTTTTTTATCATGCATTAACACTTTTTTTTAAAAGTTCTTGCTCACATGCAGAGGCTTGCAGTCCAACCCTTTACCTCTATGTCTTGTCCTACTGCAGTGGTGCGTCTCATGTAAACAAACAGGAGAGAGCGGGTTTATTAAAATGAAGAGACGTTTTTCTTCTGGCACTTAAGAAAGAAAGAAAAAAAGAACTGACATTGTCAGCAAATGGGCAGAAAATTGTGATTTTTGGAGGAGAAATTGCTCCGAAAAGACAATGACAAACATTTTTTTAACTAAATCCAAGTTGTATCCTGTTGGATATAAGTTTTGAGGCAAGACAAGCAAAGGTAAGACAATTTATGACTATGATTTATAAATGTGGAGCAAATTGAGCCTTCTTTTGCCTCTGGTTTGATGAATCTTGGTCATAGAAACTTTGTCCAAATATAAGTCCTGGATTTATCTAGACTGAGGTCTGCCATCAAATGATGACATTCACCATGCTGTTTCCTTATTTTTAAAATAGGATGAAGGTTCTCTTTTGTACAATAGTCAACTGCAAGATTTCTGTCAAGTTGAGCAAAATCTTCTGCCTTTTCGGCCCTTGTCACAGACTGCTTTGAAAATGTTAAAATTCCCTCCAATATCATAACTAATCACAAAAAACTATTGTTGAGAGAGAGAGAGAAAAAAAAAACAAACAAACAAAAAAAAAACACCTGTGTCCTTGCTGAGCTGATCCCACCACTGCCACCAAATGTCAGGGACCAAGCTGGTAAAGGACAAGAACACAGGTGGTTTAAAAAAGAACGGGTTTTATTTACCCAAACAAAATACTCACAAAACATTTTGGGCCCTTAAAAGAGGTCAAATGAACAAAACTAAACCAAAAAGTATAACAATAACTCAAAAAAACTTTAAACTAACTGTTTAACATGTAACTCAAAGAAACCAAACTAACACAAGAACCAAACTGACCCAACAAACATGAAACAAAGGGGAACTTAAATATTGGCTGATCACACCAGTCTAAACACATGAGGAGGTTAACACATACTAACAAATAAACTAAAGTAACAGAACCTAACATTTAGTTTACTTATTACTTAAATAAAAGGAATTACCAAAAATGAAACAAGAAATCAAACTACTCAAAATCACAACCACAAATCTAAATATATAAAGAATATGGAGCAAATTATCTCTCCTCTGGAAGAGCTTGCTTGGTAAAGGCCTAGGGCACTTCCTGCTCCTTTGGCTTCTAATGATTATGCTCACTTCTGCCCCGAAGCATTCATATGGCTCCCCCAGCACCATTAAGAGAAAAGAATACACGTTAAATAAATAAAACTTAACCAGAGTTGAAAAAACAACACTGCTCCAATGTGTGCGCTAACGAAAGAGAATTAAAGCATTTCAACTTAATTTAAACCAAATATGTAAACAAAATGGTGTTAACTCATAAACTAACAGAACTGAAATGTGTTGGTATAGTGGGGTTACTGACTTTAAATATGTGGCTGTAGATACGGCCATCACACACCGTTTTTAAAAACAATAACCAGTGGATCAAGTTGATAAGAGACTGGTGGAATTATTTCTTCATTTTCTTCCACAAGCTAATAAAGACACTGAATTATACTAGACGCCATTGTTGTTTTAAAACAGAAAACCTACTGAACTGAAGTGAACAATCAAAAGAACTCCGACCTGGTCAGTTGTATGTTTGTATGTATATACGTTATTTATTCCTGCTGGGGCCTCTTGGCCAGGTCATGTTTGCAAATGAGAACTGGTTCTCAAACATTTTTACCTGGTTAAATAAAGGTTAAATAAAAAATAAATAAAGTTTACCAGCCGATACCACCCCTGCTGCCACCTTCAGGTTTGGAGGAGAAACTGCAATACAACACCAAAACAAAGCGCACCTCCTACACTCGAGTATGACAGCAAACTCACCAGCATCAGCTACGCAGTAACTGACCGACGCAGATGCTGCACAAGCATATATCTGCCTTAAGGCTTCACAATGGATGTGCTGGCAGTGCTTGAAGATCATACCTGGCATACCTGACAGGTAGGTTGATATGTGTTTAATATGATCAACAAAGACATTTTCTGGCTAAAGCCCCTTTGGATTACATTAAATTATTTGTTTAATTTCTATCCCATAGCTCTGTAATATCTCAGCTATCCCTGAGCACAATAATGCATGCCGATTTGGATGGCATTATTGAAATGAGTATTCGATACATTAAGTTTCCTTACACTGTGGGAGAACAGGGCGACATTAAAAGGCAATTTGATTGAATGAAAATTCTTACGGTTCACATTAACTTGTTCTCACGTGGAGCCCTAATAGCAATATGAGTGCAGTCAATTACATTACATTTGGGAAACTGGACATTGCTGCAATGTACAAGTTATTTGTGGCTCAAACATGGTTCTGACAAATTTAGTGGCTTGTTGGCCTGGGTCAACACATGAGTTATTCTGATGCACAGCAGTGCAGGTAATAGACTGGAGGCAGGCACTGCATGTGATGGCTGGCTCATTGGTAAGTAAATCCGTATTGTAGAAATTCTAACACTTAAAACCTTATTCATAATTCTCCTGGTATAACTTGCAGCCGACTGTGGCTACTCTGTGAGGCACTGGCTCCTCATTCCATTTGCAAACTTGCAGAGCGCAGAGGAGGTTTGCTTTGATGTGGTCCACTCTTCTGCACACTCTGTTGTGGAGTGAGCCATCAGCCTCCTCAAAAACCAGTAGAGGTGTTTGGATGGATCGGGGGCATATTGCTGTACCATCTTAAAAAGGTGTGCAGAATAATCATGGCTTGTGGTGTCCTGCACAACATCACACTGAAGAATGTTATTTCTTTTATACCTGGCCTCCCTCCCCCCACCATAAGGACCCTGATGCACAACCCCCTCCCCAAAGTTTGTAAGATAATAAGCAAGATTAATTTTTTAACAAGTTCTTTTAATGAGCTAGAAATGTCAGATAAAATGCCACACATTGCACTCATCACTTAAGGGATTTGTTGCAGTTCATCCCGGGCTTCCTTCAACGCACTGATTATGTCTCTTTGAGTTTGCAGAACGGTGTCAGCACCCGGCCAGTTCCAGTTGCGCCATACGCCATACTTCAAGCTCTGTGAAATAGGTTATCTTGTCTGCTCGGTTGCCATGATTAAGCTTGAAATGCCACAGATCCGCTGGCTTATTGATATTCGTAACTTATTTTGCATTGACCATTTATGTGGGTGGTATATGAGCCAATTTCACATGAGCCCATGTGTGCACGTACACTTTTAGTAAGGATCCTATGCACAGTTTTATAAATGAGACCCCTGCAGTGGTGCTTGCTAGAACTCACATTGATGCAGAGCTTGTCAGGAATAAGTTAATGCACAATCCAGGAGTTTTGGACCCTGTTGATGGTGTTCCTTTCCTGGCCCTATCTGGATTGACCATGGACAGGCAGACATATCTTTAAGAAAAGATCTGGCTATTCAGTTCAGAGAAGGCAAAAAAAAATTACATGTCCAGCACCAAAGCATAGTCCAGAAGAAAACACAGAAGAGGATGATTGTGTGATATCACTAGTTTCCCTGCATATACCCTTATGGACAGAACATTGTGCAGTTACAGCCCCTGTAGGGTTGGAAGTTGAAAGAATATGGAGCAATATAAACATATATATATACAACATTTGCACCTTGTGAGCATTCATGGATAAATGTCTTGCTTGTGGCTTGACAAAAAGCAAATTAGCACCTCTGCATTACTCCCTTATCAGTTCAAAAAGTGGTTATGGTTATAAAATTAACATTAATTAAAACCTTTTATCTTTCTATGGACCACCTGGAATCTCCTTGAGGAGGGTTCGCAGACTTCCATTTGACAACCATTTAGGGGCTGTGTTTTATGCTAAGTAATGCAAATGTCGACAACTTTCCTTACCGTCCCACACCTGGCTCCCCAGGTAGATGTTAACAGGCTGATGTTAAACCCTAAAAACTTTGAGGCCTGATTTCTCACATAACTATTTTGGGAGATGCCAACATTCAAATGGTCACATCTTGTTAAAATATTTTTGGATTTCTATGTGTTAGACATTGTTGGAAAGCTTAAAGTGTAGCTTAAAAACTGCACTTTAAGAACTTGTAAATAACTTTTAGGATGGGTTACCAGAACCAGTCACCAACACCCCCAACAAAGTTGAGACACATAGGGAAGCAGCACAGAGACAATACAACAGCAGCTGTAAATTCCAGCAACGTGCATAGAAGATAAAATCCACATGTTACATGGGCTCACAATAAAACATAGCTCACAATGAATGGGGGGGGGGCAATACATACCATGGACACGAGGCACAGCCTTTACCACACAGGAGGACCATGAAGTAGTAAGCCTCACCTCACTTCTTAAGAAAACAAACAAACAAACAAACAAAAAAACAACAACAACAAAAAAAACACAAAACAATAAGCATTGCAGGACGAACCAACACTATAATGGAAATTTGGAGGCGACTTACCTCAGGAAATGAAGTTGCAAACTCATACTCTGGCACAAATGCCAGAGCCAAACTACAACCCAATCCAGTTTTAAATGACAGAAGAATGAACCAGAGGAAAGGAGAAACCACCAAACTGCTGCCTACTACTTCAGCTCTATCCTGGGACAGATACATTCTGAACTGCAAACACCTGCTCATATATTGCAGAGCGACAACCTGCAATCACTAGGAGTGAGTGTGAGTGGTTGTTTGTCTCTATGTTGGCCCTGTGATAGACTGGTGACCTGGGCTCCAGCTACCCCCTAACCCTGAATTGCAGTAAGTGGTAAAGAAAATGGATGGCGGGATGGCAGTTAAGTGGTGGCATAAGTAGCAATTACAAAAGGTTAGTGTTGGGAATTTGGATATTGATGATCAGGACATGCTGATGTTTAATAGTATGGGAATGAAAATTATAACAAAAATGATTCAGATTAATGTTGATAAATATAATATAGCTAGTGAGATGATGAGACATATGCAATAATCATATTCATGTTACTAATGATCAGACACAATTTTACGATGAGATTGATTATGACTATGTTCAAGATTCTGGTGATGACGTTAAAACTGAAAGTAAAAGTTGATGCTAACATGCTTTTATTTGTGAAAAGCAATAATTGTGCATATTACAAAAATATGCTATTCATACTCCTACTGTCTGATCTGAACAGGTCTGCAAGACTGGTCTCACATGCTGGAGTGCAGAGCCTGACAAGCCTCCCTCTCCTTCCAACTGTAGAGAATGCACCTTCAGCCATTCATCAGTGTCACCCTGTCGCCGTCGGTTATAGCCCGAGGCCCATCACATCTTCATTACAGTCCAAATAAATCTGAAATAAAACCACAGATGATTTATTAGCTTCCTATGGCGTCATGCTGGTTAGCATGGTCTGCCGCCACTTTGGCCTAGCGAGACAGTTCTCAGACATGAAAACCAAAAATCCGATGTGACAGGGATACGTTGGTATGATATCAGTCTGTGATCAGAAATTCTGCCTGATGAGAAGGAGGGGGCATTCGGGAATCTGTCATAGACCAGTAGTGTTTATTTGATGCATCTCTGTGTGACATTGGACAGTCATGTGGAGGCTGCAAGATGTCTTTCAGGGAAAGCATAGTGCAGATTTTCTTCTGGCATCTATTTCTAGAATTATGCTTTAGAGTTATGATTTATTTATTAAGATGATTTTGATCGAGGGTGAGGTAGTGATATTTCAAGATAAAAACAAGAGGGGCACTCAGTCGGATACCACCTCCATCTTCGTGTTGTTCCACCAGAGGAGCAAATCAGAGAACTGATTTTCACAAATTGCTAAAATAAATTATGTTGAAACTTTATGTTAAATGAAGAAGAAAAGTATGGTTGTTTACTCTACCGATTGGGTCCAAGTAGTATCTATTCCCCCCATTTTAGAAAACAGCAAAAATGTCATCATCTGCATATGATGTGATCATTTTTAGCATTAAATTATTAGTTTGTACATGAACAATAAACGCAATAGTTAGAGTTAGGGTAGAATCACAAGGCTGAGTTTCACCCTTTCAATGTGTATTGCATGAAATGCTCCACAAAACTACGAAAATGTGTGTTGATAACATGCAACATGATTTGGCTTGTAATAACTATACATTTTTATAAGAACAAACTGCTTATTCAAATGTTGGTGATGATGGTGGCCCTAATAAGTTAAAGTTAGTTAGATTATCCAAAATGTATTTTAAGTGTGATCTCAGTAGGAATGCTGACTGTCTCCGCTTTTCTTTTCAAACTTTAGGAAAACAGCAGAAACATTTGGGATGATTTAGACACATTATAATAAAAAAATAATAAATAAAATAGCAAAGTGCAATGAGATTTGAATTTTCCAGCCTGGCCATCTTTATTTTTATCTTTACACACAACTTCATATCATGCTGCATTCACAACACCTCAAATCAGGCAATCAAATCACCTTTGCTCTCATTTCTTTTGCTTTGCTATTAGTAAATGCTCTGACAGCACTTTGAGTTTTATATCTGTAACTGGAAATCTGACTTTTTATTGCTGTTCTTTGATTTTTTTCTCCTAAGGCAAACAGAATATTTAAATTCCCACATCAGCACCAGATATCAAAATAACAAACAAAATTAATAACAAATAAATAACAAAATTTAACAGTAAATTAACTGGTACCTGTCTCAGATATATTTCTACATGTTTATTTTAAACATTAAAACACAAGACTACATTACCTGCATCATTACTGTCATTTTGCAGACGCTTTTCTCTAAATGATTTACTGTGGGTTGTAGCGTCTTGCCTAAGGACCCAACTGGAAGGTGTTACTGTTCACCCCTGGGGGAATCGAACTTCGATCTTTTGCGAGACAGACGGATGTTCTACCCACTGAGATATCCAGCTGCATGATCTGATGCCTCTGGCATGTCTTGCCTTCTGACAATGCAATGACAGGATCAGCCACCTGCTGCCACTATTCTGCCTTTCTGACACAAGTAATGCCCATGTTGTGCCCACCAATTAAACATTTTTATGTTTTTCACCGGGGTCCATCAGTATCTCAGTCGCTGTCACGACCCCTTTTTGAACCAGGGGTGATAGGGTCGTCAACAAAACAAATAGGACGAAATATAAAATAATAACAATTATTTATTTACAAACAACAAACGGGTTCAACATAAATCAAGGCATCTAAGGCCATCAATTACAACAAAAGAAACGTAATTAACTCAAGGTGTCCTCAATCGAGGTAAACAATAAACCAATTAATAAACACAAACTCAAAAAGATTCCTATAAACCAAAATACTGCTCTAACAATTATTCAAACTGGAGCTATGCTTAGTCTATAATTAATATACCGTTAATTC
Source organism: Melanotaenia boesemani (assembly GCF_017639745.1). Lineage (NCBI taxonomy): Eukaryota > Metazoa > Chordata > Actinopteri > Atheriniformes > Melanotaeniidae > Melanotaenia > Melanotaenia boesemani. The sequence continues at coordinate 12,723,371 of NC_055698.1, read as the reverse complement.
AACAACAAAAGATGTCTGCTAAACCAAAATACACAAATTAAAGAGGGAACGAGCGCAGAATCACAATCAAATCAATTACTCAAATGTCTTAACTAAAGGGAAGAAGAAAGCTCTTACAAACCGCTATGGGTCAATCAACCACTACTACTGCAAGTCCTAAAATGGCTAACTGTGGGCCAGAAGGAGCACAGCTGCCCTGATCACCGTCACCGCCTCCCTTTTAAGGACCGGTACTCCCGCTGGTTGGTCGCCGAGGAGGAAGCAGTGTGGCGGCGCTGTCCTGTAAGATGAATGGGGCGGGGCTCCCCTGAGCAGGTGGAACCAAGGACATCCAATCACCGTACAGGAGGGAACGAAGGAGGTCTCGCAGGCCAGGAGCAGGGTTGCAGGATATGCAGCAGACATTCACATACACGTCCAGGCCAGAGGCCAGGGAACATGACACTCCCCCCCTTAACATACAAATTCCCCCACGACATTTTCCTAAACTGGAACACACAAGAAAATGTCAGCCATAAAATCTATACATGTATTAACAGATTTTCCAATGTTTCCAGTGCATTCACCCTTTTCATTCACCACATCACTCTTTATTCACCGTCATCACCATCCATTTCAAGACGGGACAAAGCATCAGCACAAACATTCTCACAACCTTTTTTGTGACGAATTTCCAAGGTGTATTCTTGGACTATGAGGGCCCACCGCATAAGTCTTTGATTTTGATTATACATTCGGGATAAGAATGTTAACGGGTTGTGATCCGTATATACTATGGTGGGCGCAGACGAGGAGCCCACGTATACGGCAAAATGCTGCAGAGCCAGCAACAGTGACAATGTTTCCTTCTCGATGGTGGAATAATGCATTTGGGCCCGGTTGAACTTCCGCGAGTAGAACCCAACGGGGTGATCAATTCCATTGTGATCTGATTGCAGAAGAACAGCTCCCGCTCCCACAGCACTTGCATCAATTTCAAGCGTAAATGGTTGTGTGAGATCCGGGGCAGCGAGCACTGGAGCATGTCTGAGAAGCGCCTTCGCACTAGCAAACGCGTGTTGGCACTCATCGGTCCACTTAAATGTTTGTTTCGGACTAACTAACGCAGTCAAGGGTGCAACAACCGTAGCGAAATTCCTGCAGAAGTTTCTATAATACCCCGCCATACCCAAGAAACGGCTGACCGATTTCCTATCTACTGGTCGTGGGAATCTGTCAATGACTTCTATTTTTGCTTCAAAAGGGCTCACCTGTCCTTGTCCAACTTGTCTCCCAAGATAGGAAACAGTGGCTTTCCCGAACTCGCACTTAGCGAGGTTTAAGGTTAGATTGGCTTTCTCTAATCGCGTAAATACTTCTCCTAATGCTGACAGATGTGCTTCCCAGGTATCCGAAAACACTACCACATCATCCAGATAGGCGGTACAGTAGGGAAGATCAGAAAACAGGGTGTTGACCGATGGCGTCTACACAGTCATCCACTCTCGGCATCGGATATGCATCCATTACCGTGAGGGCATTAACTTTTCTATAATCCGTGATAAACCGAGGGGATCCATCCGGTTTACTCTCGACGAGGCAAGGCGAACTCCATGGACTTTTACTGTGATGAGCAAAGCCATGTTGTACCAAATAATCGGTTTCCTGAGCCATTAAGTGTCGTTTCGGTACACTACACCTGTAGGGATGCTGTTTGGTAGGCCTGTTACTTCCTGCATCGATGTCATGTGTCATAACACTGGTTCTAGTCGGAATGTCCTGAAATAACTGAGGAAATCTTTGAACTAACGCGAGCAACTCAGGTTTCTGGTCTTGTGAAAGATGGTCTAATGTACAAGAGAGTTGCTGTAACATCTCAGAGTTACATAATCGAGGAGTGAGCTTCGCAGCGAGTGTTTCCGACCACTGTCGTTCGATCGGAGCGACTTCCTGGTCTCTTATTATGACACCACACTGTACTTCCGGAATGACAGGATCTGGCAACTTACTAGTGCGTTCAGCATTAACCGGCACATCACGGGATACATACGCCTTTAACATATTTATATGGCATGTCCTAGTTTTTCGTCTTCTTTCCGGCGTAGCGATTACATAATTCGTTTCTGATAAACGTTTCTTAACTTTATATGGTCCCGAAAATCGTGCTTCCAACGCATTTCCTGCGATTGGAAGTATGGCTAAAACCATATCACCATCAGTAAAGTGCCGCACTACAGCCTTCCTGTCATAATATCGCTTAATTTTTACTTGAGCGACTTTCAATGCCTCGGATGCTAAACTACGAGCTTTCTTTAGTCTAGCTCGGAAGGAATTCACGTATTTGCATACGTTCGTGTCGGGCGAGAGATCACTATCTAACAGGGTTTCTTTTAAAACCTTCAACGGTCCCCGCAGCGAGTATCCAAATATAAGTTCTGCTGGACTGTATCCAAGTGACTCTTGAGGTGCTTCTCTCGCAGCAAAAACCACAAAAGGGATGCCTTCATCCCAGTTTCTGGTGTTCTCTAAACAATACTTTCTTAACATCGATTTCATTGTCTGATGCCATCTTTCCAGTGCACCTTGGCTTTCTGGATGATAAGCTGTACTGGTAACGTGTTTGATTTGCAAGTCTGTTAAGACCTGTCTAAACAACCGTGAGGTAAAGTTGCTACCATGATCAGTTTGCACTAATCTCGGCAATCCGAATGTGGAAAAGAATTTCAATAAAGCGTTCGTTACCGCTCTGGCAGTTATCCTGCGCAAAGGTATGGCTTCCGGATATCTGGTGGTAGCACACATCAACGTTAGCAGAAAACAGTTACCTGTTTTAGTTCGTGGCAAAGGTCCTACACAGTCTATAAGTAATCGTTCAAACGGTTCGCTTACTACCGGTATTGGGTGTAATGGGGCACACGGAATCCGCTGATTAGGCTTTCCGGTGATCTGACACCCATGACAGATCTGAACATAGCGAACTACATCTCTTTTTACACCAGGCCAAAAGAATTGTCTTAACACACGCTTGTAAGTTTTATTTATCCCCATGTGACCGGACCAATGATCATCATGAGCCAACCATAATATGTGCTGTCGGAGCAGCCCTGGGACCACAATCTGTTCACCCACATTCCAGTCCTCTCCCGGAATTGCAACCGGGCACCAATGTCGCATAAGCACGTCATTGCTAATAAAATACCCACTGTTGACTGCAGCTAACTCCTCAGCACTTACCACTTTCTTGAAACACTGTTGTAGCGTGGGATCCTTCCTCTGCGCCGCACACAGACATGACCGAGAAAGGGGCAGCGGAGAAGCGGCAGGGTACAGTCCTCCCGCCTGAGTTTTTACATCAGGACAGGGGGTCCTTTCCTCAGCCTCTCCTTTTTGTTTCCCTTCTTCTGAAAAAGAGTCAGCCAGAAAACTATCAGCCAAATCGACAACCTCATCATCATCATCATCATCCGAATTTGTGTTTTTACGTGACTGAGCATGGGTTACCACACAGATGGGTGGCTGAACCACAGGGGCATCCATCACCTCCAAAGCGGGTAGGACTCGGCCTCCTGCAAGATCATTTCCTAAGAGAATCGAGACATTATCAATGGGCAACACATCACAGACAGCCATTGGAAAAACGCCACCAACCACATTGATTTTTATGTGTACCAAATGCACAGGTCGGGGCACATAACCCATCTCCAATCCACGCAGCATGACTCTATACCCTGCGTATGAGTTATCTGAAAAGGGTAGAGCATCTGCTCGAATGAGCGTTTGGGAAGCTCCCGTATCCCGTAACACTTTGACAGTTACTTGATCGTCCACATTCTCAGTTAGCGCCACAATACCATCCGTAATAAACGGAGCAAAACAAGGGTCCAGAGCTCTATCAGCCTCCTTTCCCGTTTTTCTGCTTTTTACAAATCCCACTCCTTTTCTTTTCGGAGGAGATTGTCCTTGTTTATTTCTCAGTTTCAGGCAGTTGCTTATCAAATGCCCTGGTCTATGACAATAATAACACTCACGTTCATCCTGAATGCGAAGGTTAACCGATTTCATATGTCTTCCCGCCGTGGTTTCACCAACCGGCTTAAACACAGTCTTATGTGTCAGTACGTTCTCATCAGCTATGACGGCTGCCACCGACAACGTACTCACACGCTGCTCATTCAAATAAACTACCACGCTTTCTGGTAGTTGCTTCTTAAATTCTTCTAATAGAATTAACTCTCGGAACGTCTCCAACCTGCTTACACCAGCAGAGGAGCACCAACGGTCTAATAGACCACTCTTTTCGCGTGCAAACTCTACAAAAGTTTGGGACTGCTTTTTCTGATAATTTCTGAATTGTTGGCGATAGGCTTCAGGTACTAGTTCATAAGCTTTTAAAACCGCCACCTTCACCATGTCGTAGCGCTGGCTGTCCAAAAGAGGGAGCGCTGCTACTACCTCTTGAGCCTTCCCTTTCAGTCTGCACTGCACAAGCAGGGCCCACCATTCCTGAGGCCACCGCAAAGTTATGGCTATTTTCTCAAAAGCTGCAAAGTAGCAGTCAACCTCGCCATCCCCAAAGGCAGGGACAAAGGGAATACATTTGGAGATGTCAAAGGGGTGAGAGAGGTCTGAGCTACCCGAGGAACCTGTAGGGACATCAGGGGCGGTTAAAGTGGACTGGGACTGAGCTTCCAGCTCTAGACGGCGTATTCGAACCTGCGTATCAGCCTCGATCTCCATACGGCGGATCTCGAGCTGCATCTTGTGCTGATGCTCCAGCCGTAGCCTTTCCAGTTGTACCCTCAACCTGGCATCAAGCCGGGAGGAAACTGAGCTACCTTCTAAGATGAGCGGATCAAACCTGGGGAGAGTGACAGGTGGAGTCTTCCTATCCTCACCTTCCGGAGTTGATTCCTCACCACCAGCTGTGCCCAATTGACACTCGAGCCCAGCGTTGCTAGGTCCCGCCTCCTCAGACGGACCAGCCTCCGCAGGCAAACAGGCAGAGTCAGCCACAACACCACGCAGAACGCCTCTTTCGATTAGTCCAGCCACAATCAACTCCCTCAACTCACGCTTCAACATCTTTTTACCAACAGGGATGTCATAACAATCAGCCAGAACAGTCAAATCATCTTTCCTGCACTGATTTACACGATCTAGGGTCGGATCCTCCTTAAATTCCTCTAGATCAAACGGAGCCATATTGAAGTCAGCCACGTACTTCCGCAGCGCAGAATCCACTAAACTAACAACTGCGAGTATGCGCTCGCCCACACATATACACAAAACAAAAATCTCCCGGACGAGCCCCAACTTTGTTACGACCCCTTTTTGAACCAGGGTGATAGGGTCGTCAACAAAACAAATAGGACAAAATATAAAATAATAACAATTATTTATTTACAAACAACAAACGGGTTCAACATAAATCAAGGCATCTAAGGCCATCAATTACAACAAAAGAAACGTAATTAACTCAAGGTGTCCTCAATCGAGGTAAACAATAAACCAATTAATAAACACAAACTCAAAAAGATTCCTATAAACCAAAATACTGCTCTAACAATTATTCAAACTGGAGCTATGCTTAGTCTATAATTAATATACCGTTAATTCAACAACAAAAGATGTCTGCTAAACCAAAATACACAAATTAAAGAGGGAACGAGCGCAGAATCACAATCAAATCAATTACTCAAATGTCTTAACTAAAGGGAAGAAGAAAGCTCTTACAAACCGCTATGGGTCAATCAACCACTACTACTGCAAGTCCCAAACTGGCGAACTGTGGGCCTGAAGTAACACAGCTGCCCTGATCACCGTCACCGCCTCCCTTTTAAGGACCGGTACTCCCGCTGGTTGGTCGCCGAGGAGGAAGCAGTGTGGCGGCGCTGTCCTGTAAGATGAATGGGGCGGGGCTCCCCTGAGCATGTGGAACCAAGGACATCCAATCACCGTACAGGAGGGAACGAAGGAGGTTTCGCAGGCCAGGAGCAGGGTTGCAGGATATGCAGCAGACATTCACATACACGTCCAGGCCAGAGGCCAGGGAACGTGACAGTCGCACACCAGACAAATTCCACTTCTTAACTCCTTTTCCCTCCCAAGCCATAATGCAAATGATGTGATGAATATGTATCATAGGTGTCCACCTGACCATTTGTAGCCACCATGTGGGCGTGGGAAGGCGTTCCCTCATGTGCACCCGCTTTAGAGTTGATTCTGATTTATGAACGGAAACAGGAGTAGGACGTACGTGTGCACTCTTTTAGAAATCTGAAAGTAGAAGTGCGCAGCATTTCCTTTTTATGCAGCAGACGCCACCTGTAGTTTGCTTTGCTATGCACAGTTTTATAAATAAGACCCCAGATGATTATCCTATCATGTTTAATATGTAAAACCAGAAGTGAAATAGGGTGTATCCACTTTTTCACATGAGCTACCAACAGATCCTTTCTATAGCCAGTGGTTTTAGTGAGGTCAGTTTCAAATTACTCCCTCACCAGTGCAATAATCAGCAATAACTTTGTTTGCTGACAGTGACAGGACCTTCAAAGTGATGGCCTGACAGTGCACTTCAGGAGTCAACGTCACTATATTCATGGTGTGTTACATCACACAAATCATTATATCTGCTAAACAGAAATCTTGCACAGCCTCACCACTGCTCCACTTTATTATTAAAACAGCATACAAGCTAGTTTGAGAACAGTCTACTCTTAATTTGTTTCTTTTCCTCTTGAGTGGAGTCTCACATGTTCAGCCACAGCTTTGAATACCCTGATATTAATGTCACACAACATCCTACCCTGCACTTTACTGTTGGTTCTTATCAGGCTAAAAGACAAAAGGTTAGGACTAAGATGGATATTTTGTTCGCGCCCAGCCAAGTTTCTAACCCTGGAATGGGCTCAGCATAGCCATTTCAGTTGAGGTCAGTCCAGATGACAGAGCTCCAGCTGACTCCAGGCCAGTTCAGCAGGGAAAGGCACAGCTGAGACCTGCAGGTGTCACATTGTCCTGGTTGTCACTAACCCAATTACACCTGGATCACTAGGGACACACTCGCTCCAGCATGCAACATGAGAGTACAGACACACATAACAACACTCTTATATACAGGGACAGATAATATATGCAGATATGAAAAAGCCTGAGAAGTCTAAAGGAAAGATGAGGTAAGCCCTTAAAGAAAAAAAGAGACATCCAGGAAATTAATTTCATACTTGTCTTTAATTAATCATGCATTATAAAAGGCAAATAGAGTAGCTGATAGCAAGAGAAATGAGACATTAAAGTAAAAGTGAATTTTCAATGCCCTTCTACCCTTCAGACTATTTCTCCAACCCTTCCATTTCTTCATTGTTCCTTCTTTCTTATTGCTCTTTTACCGTCAGCTTTAACCAATCCTTTGGCAATCACACTCCTTTACTATTTGTTCTAAACATTTAAACGTGTGTGTATGAACCTCAAACGATACCCACAAATTTGATTTTTTTGTGCATTTGCATATAGAAATGTGGTTTTTAAAAAAAGTATGTGGTCTGGGAATTACTAATATTATGAGGACATAAATGTTTTTAACAGTAACATAATACACAGTCCAAATATTTTAAATCACTCTATTTCAGTATAAAACACACTGTAATGTTAATATAGCGAAAGTAGTTGTTGTGGTCAAAGTCCTCTGAGTGTGACTGCATGTGTGCTCTAATGGTGTTTAATGCCCAGACTAATGGCTTCAGCAGGGAATCCTTGTGCAGCGCTTCAGTCCAGGCATGGGCCGATTCGCTGGCAGGACCATTCCTCATCTTGATACCACATGGAGGTGAGAGCCAGGGGAACACGCACACACACACACACACACACACACACACACACACACACACACACACACACACACACACACACACACACACACGCACACACACACACACACACACATGCATGCCCCCCAACCCCACCACACACCCACAGACACACTCACACACAAAACATTTCTTTGCCTCTCACCAGATTGTTTGATAACACACAGTTTCTCATTCTTTGTTTCCTATTGACTTTTATCTTGCATCTCTTGCATTCTCTCACTGTCTTCTGTCTTCCTATCTTGAACCCATCCAATTTCTCAAATCTTTCCATGTGTTTTACATTATATTCTTTACTATAGATATTCCTGTTAGATATTTAAAAGTGCTGATAAACTGATCACATAGCATTGTCTATATGTCTTGGGCATTCTGTACCTTATTTATCAGTGCCATCACACTTAGTTGCTGTTTAAAAAATGTAAAATGAAGTGGTAAATTCCCATGTTAATGCCCCTTTACACTATGTTGTTAAAATGCACAACATTAAAGCAGAAATAAATATGTTTTCAGACATATACAAAACAAAATACATATCGATTGGTCTCCTCATATCAGTACACAAAGGTTGAATGATTATATAACTAAGCCCTGTGAAGTTGAAATTTTGCACTATTGTGCACAAGGCTGCTTTGGGAAACAGATGAGATCATATTTAATGGGTGTCCATAAAGTCCTCAGTTCCAGCAAAAATTTATCCCTTGCACATTAATAATGCCTGGAAATAACGCAGGATTGCTGCAGTTAGAATGCTGAGCAGTGTGCAGATGACGCCATCTGTCTTATTTCTTATTTTAATATTCTGTTAATAGGCAAAAACAAAAACAAAAAAAACAGAAAAAACAAAACAAACAAAAAAAAAAATAAGAAAAAAACAAACAAATGATAATAAACTACAATATTACCCCACAATATATTTTATTAAAGAAACACAGTAAAACACATTGATGTACCAGACAAAAGAAATCACACAGATGCATGATCTGCTTTAGAAATGCCCACCTATCTACAGCACAGTAAGTTTGAGGACATACATCCATTCATCCATCCATTAGAGGCAGGGTACACCCTGTATAGGTCACCTCCATCGCAAGGCAATAAATAAATAAATAAATAAAGACCTCTAAATGATTGCAAAATATCCAATTAGTTATTGATGTCTATACACACACACACACACACACACACACACACACACACACACACACACACACACACACACACACACACACACACACACACATATATATACATTGCTTTATTTATGTAAATGGAATTTTTTTAATTGATATTTGAGAAAACAAATACTAATTTGCATGTTTGATACTATTTATAAATTCTCTGTGGTTCCATGAAGTGCAAAATAGCACTTGCTCAGCCTCAGTTTTGCTAAGGAAATTTTGTAATGACTTCAATGGCATGTGGAGAAACTCTTGTAGGCTGCAACTAAATAGAATGGATCATTTGGCCTTTGGTGTGGCAAGATGCAAATAAGTGTGTGCACATCTGAATGTTTGTTTGACTCATAGGTATACAATCAGAGGGGAGTAGAATCAAATTAGTGAGAAGTCTGCCTGTGGGTTGCCCACAATGACTTGAAAAGGAAAGCTTAGTGGTTAGAGGCATAATGAAAGAGTAGAGAGGTGAAAAGTACAAAATGGTAAAAATGTATGTTGGAGAGATGGAATATGATGGGATGGTAAGGGTAAGATAAAACAGTAGTAAAAAGAACAGAAAAGTGAGAAGGGCACAAAGCAATGGGTAAGAAGTGAAATGAAGGCAGGCGGTATTTGTGTATATGTGTGGGTGTAAAGGCTTGTAGGTGGTATGGGGTACACTGGTGCTTGGCAGCGGTGTTTGGAGGGTTGGGGGGTGTGGGGGTGTCAGTACAGATGCTCTGTGACCGGGTGTCACCACTCGGGCCAGGAAGCTGAATCCAGCGATTAATCACTGGGCCCCTCCGCTTGTAATCAAACGGGCGCTGGCCATGATGTATGAGCCATGTCACAATTACTGACTCTCACTCACATGCTTGTGCGCACACACTGCTCTCAAAGTTGATCATTTGCACATACGTATTCACACATGTATGAGGATGAACAGACGCACTCGGCACCATGAACAACCTCCGGCAACTAACTAGGATTATGGCTGTCTTCCAAGAGGCCACTGGGGCAGACTTCAAAGACACAAACATAAACATTGTACAAAGCCAACACATTATAATCTTAGTCAGCAACACAGGGGTAACAGAAGAGATAATGTCAGCATGTCAGAAAAAAGGCTGGGAGAGAAGGAGGAAAAAGGGAGAAAAATAGTAGATGAGTCAGTAGGAGTTCAGGGCTAATGAGGAAGACAGATATACTGAATAATAGGAGTAGAAGAAAGACAGATGGAAAGATTGGATAAGTAAGAAAGACTGGAAGTGGGAGAAGAGGCTGTAAATGAACGAATCAGGGAGGAGATAATGAGCTAGAGAGAGCTGGAGAAGGAAGTGAGGGCTGAGAAGAGGATGAAGAGGTGAATCCGTAGGGATGGGGGTAAAGTTCTTGGTCAGCGGTTTCCACAGCGATGGTGGACAGGGCATCTGACAGGATGAATAATTTAGGAAGAGGTGTGTGGACATCGATCCCACAATGCACTTCTGCCTGACCACATTGTCCCAAGCATATAATCTCACACCAAAACACACACTCAAATTATCCTTTGCAGTTTGTCACATAGGAGCTGTCCCCCATCAAGTCTGGATCCTAACAAATGGTTGCTGTTTTACACCCTCTGCATTGGCTACAACATGGTATTATTTACACAGCTTCACCACAGATTTACTTTGCACAGCTGGCACACTTAAAATGTGTTTAAAACAAGAATGCAACATGTTCGCTGTTTTTACTACTATTTTAAATCAGCTGTTTGAATTGCAGTGCTATTTTCTTGCATAGTTATTGTTGCATCCTGTATTCAAACATTTGCCTCCCTCTTTTTACTAAACATACACATGCACATGCATTGTCTTGCAGTAAATCTTTTCCCCTTAGAGTATTTCTAGAAAGTGATTTAAATTTAGTTCACATATTTGAATAAAAATAGAAAAAGTGTAAGTGACATGCATGCACGAATAGACATTCTAAAGATATGGACGGCTATGAATGGAGCTGGCTTTCAGTAGCCTCCACTGTGTAAAGTCCTTCCTGTTTGGTCTGCCAGCTTCCTGTCTACTGCAGCCTGATACTTCCTGGTTGAGTCAGATGCCTTTGACCCTCATGCCCTGCCATGGAAACCAAACATGACCACTTCCACCGCATTTCTCCTGCAGGAAAGAGGTGACGGGCAGCGAGTAGGTGCAAATTTTGGTTGCTTATTTACTTGTAAAACATCTCTCTTAGCAACTCTGTACAATCAAATGGCTTATATTAATATTTTACAAGTTTATTACTTTGGTGAGATTGATTTGAATCCCTGGATATGATGAACATCCACTTAAATTGCAGTCTTACATTTTTTCTCTTTTGGTAATGTTCCCTCAGCCTCTGGCACAACAGAAGACCATTTTTAACCCGGTGGAACAATGTTTCTCCCAAATCTCTCTGGCTTTGCAGGCACCTCTCCTCTTCATTCATCACACAGCCTGAACAAGTGACCGGGGAATGACCTCGCTTGCATGCAGACGCACACACTCACACACACAAGGAATCATCCCACACAAAAGCTTGATTCATTTATCACAAACGATGGATACCTTGGAACACATGCTCAAACATGCACGTGTGTACACCCTCACATAGACACACACCTTACTGCACACACTCACATGTAGCGTTTCCTATCACATCCGTTACAGATGGCTTCTCCTCCTCCTCAGTCCTAAATGAATATAAATATGTCTCTTTGACATCATTCATCTGCCAGAGATGAACACATTTACCCTGTCCTGCCAAAAGAGGCAGTGTTGCTCTCTGGTCTACATGGGAAGGATGCATTTGGGAAATAGCAACTGGAAAGGAGAATGGAAGCAGGGATACAGCCTTGTAAGAAATAAACATGACCCAGTGGTATATAATAAGGCAGGGCCGAAGCAGTAAATGATAATACAAGTGACTGATGCAGTTTTTGGTTTGCTCCCACATAGAGACAGGCTGAAAAACTTCCCTTTTTTTAATGCTTCTTATTCTGCCACTGCCGCCCCCTAATCAAATCTGATCCTATCTCTGCTGTCTTGACAGCTTGCATTCACAATGAAGCGTTTGAAAGGCCATTAGCTCCACTTTCCAACATCGCAAAGCCAACAGCTCTCAGATATCATCAGTAACAGTCCAAGAGAAGATGACGGTCAGACGACAAGTGAGATGTGGATAGAGTAAAGGGGCTGAGAGAACAAGGAGATATCAATGATGGGAACAAATAGAAACAAAATGGCGGACAATATGCCACAAGGAGATGCTTAGGGAGATATCATATGGGGCGGTGACAGTTTACAGAAGACGGCAGATCATCATGTGGTGTTTGATATAATTATCAATCAATAAGTATATCCTCTACATATCATTGATGTTATTTTCAGAATCAAAAAGGAAATATAGCTGTTGAGAGCCCTATTCATATAGAAACTTTTACATCCTAAAAACGATTGTTTCAGTTATTTAACTTGGAAACCATTATAGTTCACCGGACTTGACCTGTGTCCCCAGTTGCCATGTCTTTATAATGCTCTGCCTGTGAAGCCCTGAGGGAGGCGACAGCAGTTTCAAAGTGAACCAGCTCCTGCTGCAATCTGTGCTCCATATGTCATTAAGCTCATTAGGGAAACACTAGGTTAACATTACAGCCAGCGCACCAGCTTTTGCTATGTGGGCAGTTGTTGGTCCACATAAAAGCAGCGTCTCACTTAGTCTCCTTTCCTCTCTTTGTCTTGCAACCACACTTCCACAACTGTATCCTCCATTTCCCTGCTTTGAGACATTTCTCTTTCATTCTGCCCTTGTTTTTGCCTTTCTCTTTAACCTTCACAGGTCTTACACTTTGCCACTTGGGGCAGTAAAAGGAAAGCGTCTGGTTTTGAGAATATTTTGACATCATATTTTGTCAACATTGCAGCACATTTAAATTTCTGAAATAATTTTTAGTTCACTTTACTATATTTTATGTTTTGCACTGACAAATTCTTCCCTTATATGAACAGCTGTCAAACTCCAAAAAGATAAATTTACCTGTAAAACTTTTGACTCAGGTGATGAAAGTCATCTTTGTTGATTCAATAACAGCACATCACTGACGGAAACCAGGGAACCAGTATGTTCACCTAGAGGTCAGCTGGAGGTCAGCATAGAGTGTCGTGCCTCTGCTCCACACCCACCCAACCCTCCCCCTTCCTCCACCCCTGCTCCTCCTCCTTCCCCATTCCTGTGACAAAGAGAGCCAGATTGGTTGCCAAGGAAACAGTCATTTTCCATGGCGATGTTGGAACACGTGGAAAGGGCAGGGCGGTTTTGTTTCGCCCCGTGATGAAGGATTCTACCCATGCATGTTTAATCGGCAGACTTATGATCCCAAACCCAACAGCCAGAGCCCATCTACCACCGCCTGATTATGCTCAATGGAGCTTCTGACACCATCATTTTGCCTCTTTTATCACGCTGTGCAGCACCCACCACGGGTACCTTAGCTATTGTTCCATCATCATTCCTGATGAGTACAGCTGAGACCACAGATAGTAAAATCAAACAAGGAAGGTACACATGTGTGTCTTTAGCAGTAAACGCCTGGACAAATAAACACCGGCTTTACATACACACTTACATAAGACTAGGTTCACAATCCTCTTTTTTGTCCTTTTTTTGTATGTTGGCACCCACCCACTAATGTTTGGCTTAGCACAGCAGGGGAAAAAAATGGCTGATCACCATAGCAACTGTGTGTGCTGTTCTGCTACAGCTGTGATGTATGCGGTGACACTTTTGACCCTCTGATGAACTCTATTTTGCAGGAAGACTATTCCCCCTACTCTATGTAGCATATACGTTATGTTAGCTTTATATGCCCAGGTTATCATCCACAATCCAACACTTTTTAGACCCAATCAGACAAGTGTGTATATTATATCTTTGCACTTGGTACTAATTAAAATTCCCACAATTTTCTGCAGCATTTATAGGTTTACACATTTCTAAGTTTAAAACTGAGACCTTCAAACTCATATTTAAACATATATTTACTTTCCAAGTCACTATTAACTATATCATGTCTTCATAATGTCAAATATTTCTCAAAATGCTGCCATAAATTTTAAATAACATAGATCTACCACATTGACTCTCTACAAATTAATCTGGAATGCAACGGTAAGCTGTTTTAGAGTTTTGTAGGTTTCAAGGTTTGTTTGGCCCTCACATGTTCGTTTCCGGCTAGTCTCTCAGTTATGTTTGTCCTTTATTGACCCACAACACTTCTTCAGAGCCTTTATTGGCATGCCATTTTTACTGACATTTACAAATCATGCACACTGTTTCAAAAATAAAAAGGGTTCAAATGAACACAGCCCAAGCCCGGATATGCAAGTGAAAACACAATAGTGAGGCTATTTTTCTCCATTGATGCACATATACACAGGCACATGTGCGTTGCTGTTTGATGACACAGATAGGCACAGGAAAGTCACGTATGCTTCCTCATCCCTGCTTCCACTGACACAAACACACAAATAGGACTGTCACTGCAAAAGCACAACACAGAAACACAGTGGATCATAATCATTATAAAGTTCAGTCTGAAGCTGTCTCCTGCAGTCTGGTTAGTTTTCCAGAAATAAAACACCTCTTCTGTGTTTCCACCACTAGGAGTGCTGCAGCTTTGCGAAAAGCCAGTCTTCCCAATTCTGCCACAGCTGCTGCCTCACTCAGAGGAGCCAAAGAAGGAGAGTTGACATCCAATAAATGTAAAAATGCAAACACCCTCTAAATCATTCATTTTAGCTTTTTTTTTTTTTTTTTTTTAAGGTAACAATTGGCTCCACACTGAACCTGATGGAGAGTGAACATATATACTGTGGGATGTACAGATAATACAGACTAGTAGATGCGGTTGACAACAGAAATGTATTTTCAAGTCCAGGGAAAAGAATGAATCATGCTGGGGAGGCAGCAATCACAAAAAAAGACAGAGAGAGGGAGAGAGAGAATACAAATGCATACTCACAACACAGCTTCTGTTGTTTTTGTTATAGTCGCATAATGTTTCTTATGTAAATTCTGCCTTATTCTTTGCAAAGATATTTTCTTTGCACTGGTGCAAAGGGAGGAATTTTCCAGTATTTTTATACAGAAAAAATTTAACCAAACAAAAACAAAAGGAACATTCTTTGTCCAGTTGCAGCTCCTCAGTCCTGTTTGTCCAGCTCAGTGTGGGAGGGTCATGACCTCCCAAGATACACTTAGACCTGCCATACCGCTGTGAAGTCGACTTGCAGGTCTAAAGAGGACAGAAAAAAGTATGGCACAATTAAAACTTTACAGATGTAACACTACATTAGGTAAATTTTAAATGGGTAATTCAAGTGAATTGTATGTGCTGCACGATCTGTACAAGAGGAGCTTGGATCTTGGATAAGTTATTATTTTATACGTGTATAAAGCTCTAAAAGGTGAAGCGCCCCATTACATTGTTGAACTCCTTTGCCCATATAACATCACTAGATCTGTTTGTTTTTTAAAAATAAATGTTTAATTGTAATGTATCCTTTGGTCAACTTTGTTTTTTTTTTAATTGCTCTTTGCAAAATAATTTGATCATATTTTTGTTGGTTTAGCCTATTCTTTTACAAACTTCCAAGTTAGTCACTAAAATGTCTTAAAGAGCTCAAATGAATCTTATAGATAGAAAATATTCTCTCCTTGGACACAATGTGGAACTCCTCCCATTTAACATTTTCATACAAAGCCATGGAATTTGTATGAGCTGTACATGAGAATGCAGTTTTGCATATCAATGGGACCAAGCATTGCAACAATTTCCCCCCGCCAGCTAACTCGTGCAAAGTTTACTTTATGTATGACAGATCTGTGTGCATAAGGAGGTTCTGGCCATGTCGATAAAGTTTCCATCATAAAGTGTGAGCAAAACTAGAAGCATACAAACAATTAATGATGAAGTAAATGTCACTGGACCCAAAGACATCTATAAAAAGTCAAACCGAAAAACCAAGGAGTAGCGATACACTCAAGAACTAATATAATATCTGCAATCTGTATAATATCTTATACAGATTGAATAATCCCCTTAAAGCAAATTTATAAAATGTGATTACTGACTGAATGACCAATAGTGGTCTGATGTATACCCACTTTATCTTACAGGCTCTGATCAAAAGGCAAACTCATGGCAGACTTTTTTCTTTTACACAACTGTTATTTGACATTAAATGTACTTATTGTGTCTTATAGAATTTCCCAGGCTGTTCACAGAGAGCAAAAATGAAGTCCAAAAGTAAGATTTAATAATAATACTAATAATAATAGTTAAAATTAGATAATAGTAATCAACAAAATCCAAGTAAATTACAAGTATTTAACTTTAAAAGCATTAAAGTTTTAGGTTTTATAAAAATCAGACATCTTCGGTATGCCTAGCTTTCATCCTATATCTGGCTATAAATCAATATGTGCATGGCCTCGCCAATTGGTCATCACGTTTGGGGACAGTCACCATCACTTGTCCATCTCTCCCTATCCCTGCCTGTGGTCCTGCCACTGATGTTGAGCGGGTGACCTTTTCTCTCAGCTAATCCACACCAAAAAGCCCTAATTACTGCTGCCGCTCCACCAGCCTCCTCTGACCCAATAATCAATACAGCCGATTGGCTGGCGGATCACCCCATCAGACACCAGCACTTTTCATGTGAGTCAGTGGGAGTGTTTATGCATGTCTTATCATGATATTTCACAGGGAAATGGAACATAAGCTGAAAAGAATCGGCCAAAAACTAAAGAAAAAGGAGCTGATGTTTAGAATATCTTCACAAGCAACAGAACGATAGAAACTAAGAATGACTACCAATGGACCATACACACACACACACACACACACACACACACACACACACACACACACACACACACACACACACACACACACACACACACACACACACACACACTTGTTTTTGGTACACATTCCTCCTTCCAACCTGAATGTTGTGACACCAGTTGACCTTATTGAGCTGCTGTTGTGTAAAGAGTCCCTGATTAGAATACCTTCCCTTTAACCTTTAGCAGAGTGACGCGACTCCCTAAACCAAAGAAGTAAGCCATGGGTTTATGCCGGGAGGTAAATGTATTCTGGCATTATTTCATTAAGCTGTGGCATTTCACTAAAAGTCCTGATAGCATTTTAACATTAGCACTCACCTTTTTATGTGGAGCATGCAGGTGTGTGCATCTGTGGCTATACTATGATGAACTGACAGTAGAATGTATGCTGCCCTGAGCACTTGTGCATTTATTGCCGCATATTTTTTCCCTCATATATTTATGTGCACATCTGTGTGCAAAATGCCTGAGGACTTTTGCAAAGCAATAAAAAACACACTATCAGAAAGAAAAGAAAGGAGTTTAATTTTAGACAGAGCTGCATGAACAGATTCATATATGTTAAAAGTAGTGGCTGATTTCTCTCTCCTCTTTTTCTTTCTCTTCTTTCGCCGTCTTTCACTTTTGCTGACAGTCTTTGATTGCATTAGACAAGTTAATGAAAAGCAACAAAGAAGAAGCGACTGGCAGCCCTCCGTGCAGTCTGCACCTGCCAGAGTGTATGTCTGAGTGTGCATACCCGCCAGTGCTTATGTCAAGCTGTCTCGTGTCCTCAGGCATACCAGTCAACACATGATGAGACAGTAAGAGAGTGATGAGAAGCTCGTCTGTGCCTTCAGGGTGGGGTCTGTTCTGCAAACGAGAAATGGTTATGAATACAAACTCCTGTTCCCATACAAGATGGAGTGAGAAATTTCTGGGGAAAAATACTTATACAGAAAGATTGTGCTGTGTTTTGAAATTTCATTTTCACTAGCTGTAATTTATTAAGCTACAGTATATTTTCTAATTTCTAATTTTTTAATCATATGATTGACATCCCACAGTGTGCTATGAAAGTTTAGCATATCAGTTCATTAAAACTGTTTTTTAATAACAACTTTTTTTTAACTATTAAAACATTTTACATTTTTAATAAAGCTTTAACTATTATGAATTACATGTAATGTGATAATGGTCTAATACAGCAATACAATAATGATACTGCTGATGTATATGATATACATGATTGTGTGCATTATGCATTCGGATAATTTAGAAAAGTGTTAAAACCCTAAACAGATTTCAGCACTTTTAATGTGTTAAAATGTGGAACAAAATAAAACTTAGGAATTCTTATATGTTGTAATATCTTGTAATCAGGAAGATAATTTAACACAACAACAGCAACGACAAATATAAGACTAAAAAATGTGTTCATATGTATTTGAGATGATATCTGTTATTTTATTTTTTTGTTTCACCTGGTCTCTTTCTGAACTCAGAAATCCTTTGATCCTTTGTTGTTGTAATATAATGACCTACATGCTCTGTGGTATCTTATTTGATTTTTTGTTTGTTTGTTTTGTTTTTGTGCATACAACTTACCAAACAATGAAGAAAAGAAACTGAAAACAACTGTGTCACAGAAGAATAAGAGATTATATGTATTGTAGAACAGCTGTGGATGTCTGGTGCTAGGGACTTAAGAGTGTGTGGGTCTAGAGTGACTTTGAAGCATTGCCCTCAACGTTTCTTTTCCTTTTTTTTAAACTGTATCCACTGTTTCTCAAAAAATCAATTAAAAACATCTTATTTTGGCTGCATGGTGATGAGGTGGCTAACAACAAAACCGTTCCAGGTTTGAACCTTAGCATGCATGGGTTCTCTCTGTGTTCTCTGGCTTCCTACCACAGGTTAAAAACATGCATATTAAGTTATTTGGTGATTCTAGACTCAGTGTGCATAGTTGTTAATATCTGTTATCAACCTATCCAGGGTGTACCCAGCTATTTGCCTAAGCAAGATATCTTTCTATCCTTGCAGCTATGATTCCAGCATCCACGCAACCCTAAATTGGGGTAAGTAGGTAGGCAGTAAACAAATGCAGTTTTAACTGACTAATTATCTATAATCTCTGGCTGATGACCACTTTAGTAAGAGTCAGTAACATCTAAAGTAAGAATACACTGGTATGACATTTATAGTAGACATCTGAATATAATTTCTAGGATACACTCTTTCTACTTTTGGTAGTACATTTGGCTTAATGAGGCTGCCAACAATAAAATGGGAACCTCAGTCCCCAACATGTGGTAGTAGTCAAATGTTTTTATATTGATTTAACTCAGGCGTGAGAAAAATAAATGGACATCCTGTTTGTGTTAACGAAGCAATAAACAAAATGTTAGTGCTTCTTTGCACAAAATTGCTAACATAAGTAATTATAGGTTCATAGCATCACATTGAACTTGTCAACATACCATTTTACCACAGTTCCTGCAAATATTTGAGCCAGGTTTGGAACTTATGATGACAAACAGAAATTAAAGTGTAATAAATTAAATGATTTGTTATTTGTCTTAAGCTGACATCTTTGTCCTATGGTTTCTTTATGTGAAAACTGTGTCCGATAAAGTGAACAATGTGTTTTCATAACCAAAACTATGTAAACGCCAAGTAAGTTAAATCTGGAAGTTTCCCTTACAGATAATTTTCTAATGTAACATTCTTTATCAGCAGTCCAAGTCATGCATTTGCAGTGCATATGTGTGTTTGTGTGAGAGTATGATGGTGAGGTGAAGACAAATGCACTCACACAGAGAGCTGGCCAAGTCAGCCTGGCCTGCTGAGTGAAACCCTGTGGCAATGTTTAGCTTAAAGGGTGAAAAAAAAGTTGAGTGAGAGAAAGGAAGGAGGAAGGATGAGTGGATGACAGGACTGAGGCCCTGTATGTAGAATTAGTGAAGAGAGTGAAGAGGGTGCGGTTGAGGGAAGGGCAGGAGCCGTGACAAGAAGAGGGAGGGTGGGAAGGCAGCATGAAAGGACCAATTGGGATGGAGCATAAAAGGCATCCCGCTTGGGCTTGTCAGTCAGTCGTCTCTCACTGACACCTGAACCTCTGCTGACCGGGTCGTGACTGCCTCTCTGGCACAGGAGATATCACTGGGGGAGCCTGATCTTTGACCTTTCACCTACTCGTTGCCCCCACACCCCTCATCCTGCCTTCTCAAGCACCCCTTTACCGACTTCTCTACCTTACTTTATTTCCAGCTCTTTCCCCTTCACACTTCAATTACCCAAACACCACTGCTTTACATATTTATGACAGTAAAGAAGTTACACATACAGTAATGGCATCAATTCACTTAGATATATTATTGTAATAAACTTTGGACCAGAGAGAAATAAAAAAAAGAAAAAATCCCAAAATATGTTTCCATTAGCCCTTTAGGCCTTAAGAAAAAACCTAGCTGGGACCCTGCTTCCGCATAGAGTGGCAATTAACTGTTTCTGTTGCTAGCGGACTTCACCATTTCCAAACCAGTTCAGCAGTATGTGTTCAGGTCAGACAGTGATATTTTGAAAAACGTGCGCTTGTTGGTGCTCAAGACCTGTATGATTTTTAAGTTCCTGGCTAAAAAACTCTAAATCATCCAACTGACTGATATTGCTACCCTATTTACCTTACCTTGACATTTACAACTACCTAGTCAATCGACAGTCACACTTCACAGGGGCAGCATTAAAAGCATACAAGTCAGATTAGAGGTTTATAAATATTTCATGGCAGGATGGGTATCAGACCTTCAGCTGTGGAAAGTGCCCCAAAGTATTGCCTGTTTAAGATTGCTCTGATGTGGAAACATCTCATATGATTTGTTTTTATGTCTTGCCACATGAAGGGGTGGTACTTATAACCATTGTTCTTAGTGCTCAGTTCTTGGCCTTAGATAAGGATATAAACAAACTACCTTAGGAGTAACTACATGGTGCCATGACAGCATGGTGGCCAGTCCTTGGTTCAAACCTTTCTTTGTGGAGTTGGCATGGTAAATTATCTTTGGGTTTCTGGAGAGTCCAAAAATAAAAAAGAAATACATTCTTGGTGCAGTTGGTTTTTAACTTTTCTGATGGACTGGCAACATCTCTAGTGTGTATCCTGCCTTCCCACAACCCTGAATTGAATTAAGGAGGTATAGAAAATTTATGGACAAACATGACAGGGTTCTACTAATGTAAACTACTTTTAAAAGTGATGTCACACCCAACACTGTTTATTGACACTAGCATGCAGTATGGAGCATGAGCTGTACTGCAAACTGCATTCATCAGTTGTGTATAACAAGGATATAAAACCTTTGTCTTGGCTGGTAGCTTTTTGCATCTCTGTTGCCTAGCAACTTCACAGGAACCAGTAATACAGTAAGTGAGTACACTTGGCCAAGAAATAGTCACTTAACACCTCATAAAACCACAGTGTTTGACTTTGTTGATTTCTCTGTGGTTTGTAAGCCTGTGACCTACTTGGCTCTTTTAACACTAGAAGTCCCAGAGAGGGGTCAATTGACCTTTCTACCTTTACAACCCAGAGATGGGTCGATTGACCAGTAGGATTTTAGCTAAAATCCTGTCTTAAGCTGTGAACAGCTTCTTTTGTTTGTAGACGAGTCAATTACTGGCACACCCCAGGAGGGCGCATACTTAGGGGAGACACTGTAGACTCTTGAAACTGGACTGTCAACTTTTGCCCAAAGCTTGGCTTGAGACACTGCTTGGTCCCCTGAGTATGAGATTGGAGTAGACCTCAAACAGATTCAGAAAGGTTTTCCTGCATTCTAGTATATTTCAAATAATTAAAAATATATTTGATATGATATATGATATATACCTCCTCGACACATTTGTGTGCTTTTAGAAGAAAAAAAAAAAGATAATCATTGTGGGCCTTCAATAAAAAAGCAAACAATTTACAATGATATGACAAAATGATGAATTCATATTTTTTAAAAAAATCACTTTAAAAGGTCCAGCTCTCCTCTTTTCATACAAATGAAAAAATACAAATTTTTCAGAATTTTTTACCAATTTTTCAAACTTTCTAACCCAATGTTCATGTACCTTATGTCCAAAAAGCCCAAGCAATGAACAATTTTGAATATTTAAAATGAACATTTTTTGATTGTGGTGGTACAGGCAGGGTCTGTGAGTAAAATATCCAGAAGCATTAGTGTCTAAGTCAAGAGGGCATAAATGTCAACATGACAAAGATATAAAAGAACAACTGTGAATTTTTTCCAATGCTTTTTATTTTTGTCATAAAAAAAACAACAAAACAGTTAAAATAATGCAAGTAATGAAACAATTTCACAAATATTTACACAAGGCTACAGTGGCATGCCCTTGTGTGAATGGCTTTTCTGCTCTTTCAGCAGTCCGTCTGTGCTAAGTCCAAACATGCTTGGCACTTCCATGGTATCTCCATCCTGCATTTGCCACATGTGTATTTGTAGCAGTCAACACATCTTACAGTTGCGCAATTGTTCTTGCATCGATGGTTGACCTGACATTTTGCCCTTTTCCCAGGGCTAGGTGTGGGAGGTTGCTGCTGAAGCAGTTGCTCCTTATGTGCCTTCTTCTGACTCACATGAGAGTTGGCCAACTCTTTCGCGAGCTCAACCAGGAAGTCCACTCTTCTCTCCTGCACTCCGGTGCATTCCTTATGAAGAACATGAGCGTTCAGTGCCGCCATGTCGATCATGTTGTAGAACACGGCGACTGGCCATCTCCGTGTTCCTGCACGCACGCTGTACTCCCGCACCATCTGGTCCATCACATCCACACCACACTTTGTGGTGTTGTATTGTGTGACAGTGTTTGGCTTCCTTTTGGTGGTATTCTCAGTCTCAACCACATTGTGCATGCTGCTGAGAAGATAGACAGTCTTTTTCCGTTTCGGCGCATATACTGTGAGTGTTGCACCAGTGGTGGAAAACACTCGAGTGGTGAATTTAGTGTGGTCCTTCAGTCTAGTTGACTGAGGAATTTCCCGGCGAATCTTGTTGACTGTGCCAAGGATGGTGGTTTTCCGGCTAAGCAGTCGTTGCGCAAGGGACAGCGATGTAAAAAAATTGTCTGTTGTTACAGTTCTGCCCTTATCCATGAACGGCTCCATCAGCCTCATCACTACACTCTCAGAGAGTCTCTCTCCACTGGGACGACTGGGGTCCTTGCCAAGATATGGCAGGATATTGCAAATGTACTTTGATTTCAAGTCACAAGCCAGCCAAAACTTAATGCCAAATTTGTCCGGTTTTGTTGCAATGTACTGCAGAAAACTGCAGCGAGTCTTTGTCGGGAAAAGCTGTTCATCAATAGTGATGTGTCGACCAGGGTTATAAGATCTGATGCAGTTATTGACAAAAGATTCCCACAGATTAGAAATTGCAGCAAACTTATTTGTCT
Organism: Melanotaenia boesemani; assembly: GCF_017639745.1. Classification (NCBI taxonomy): domain Eukaryota; kingdom Metazoa; phylum Chordata; class Actinopteri; order Atheriniformes; family Melanotaeniidae; genus Melanotaenia; species Melanotaenia boesemani. Next base: position 12,700,000 of record NC_055698.1, on the reverse strand, counting down.
CCACTCGCTCACTGCGTGTGAACATGTTATCAAAGCGTAGGTGTTGCATGATGTTTTGGAAGCGCTTTCGGGCCATAGTAGCAATGATTCGTGGGTTTCCCAGCTCTGCTGACCAATTGTCACGTAGTGATGGAACTTTCTTCACCCCCCGCAAGATAATAATTGCAATAAATGCCATTAGTTCTGGGAGGTTCATGAACCAATCTGCCTGCTCCTTTTGCCGTGCATGCTGAATGGTCCATTCTTGAATGCTACAAAGCATTTCAAGTGTTATAAAACAGAAGAAGCTTTGAAGACGAGTCCGGATACTTCTTCTGGCCTTAGCAGTTGGCTCTCCATCTGTGCCGTATGGTTCTATTGGGGTGAAATTGAGACATGTCCCCAGCTGTTCTTCATGCCACACTGTGCCATCTTTAGCCATCTCTGTCCTCTCACTTCCCAACCGAGCCCTCTTTTCTGGCAGTGGAGCAGTCTCATCATCTGCAAGGTAAACAATTTCACAATTTCAGAGGACGAAAATAGGATGTTTTGGAAATAAGATTAAAAAAATCCTTTATTTGTACCAAAATGGAGAAATTCCAGTGTTGCAACTCACAGTACAGGACAAAGCAGAAAGAAAGAAATTTGTCATACCAAAAAGTTCAATAATAGTTTCAAATCTTACCTGAAGACTGCTCAGAGTCAGAGTCCGAATCCAGCTGAATTTGTATCTCTTCTCCATCTGAGTCACAAGGGTTTGTATCGCTGAGGATCAGGTCCAATGCCTGCTGAGTTGTAAGCCGCCTCTGCATTTTGCTTCCTTCTATTTGTTCGAGGTGAAGCTAGCTACTATTTATCCCCCTCAGCCCACCATCCCCCACTGCCACAGAATTTACCAGACGTTTCAAGGTAACAAGGAGGGGCTGGATGCAATGGGTGCATTCCTCAGGTAATGGCTGCATTTACAAATGAAGAGATGCTAATTTTTGCCAGCAGAGTCGTCAGTTTGGACTAAAGGTCTTTCGACCCTTCTCTGGGACTTTAGGGAGACATCAAAATTCCTGGGACTTCTAGTGTTAAGCTCATAAAAATTTCAAGGCAACTGCAGCGTTTTCAAGAATTGAAATATTTTTAAGGTCTCAAACAAATAAACCTATTTATCAAACCAGTGATACTCCTCCAGCCCTGCTGTGTCTTTAGTCTGAGCACTTATGAATGTGTTGTATAGCTATGGGAATACCCAGATATAATTCTTTTCTATCCAATATATACTTGTAAATAAAAATATCTTCGCAACGCAATATTAACAAACACATTTTGGCAGTTTAAACACATTTGCACTGAATATACTTTTATACCCTTCTAGTGATAGATATAAGATTTTAGTTTTGCTCTAAATGAACATACTGCCTTTATATACACAGCGAGATATATTAAACATTCTGGAAAAAAAAACCTTTATCAGGCTGACATGGCTACACCAATACAAGTACAAACTCACACACACATTTCCCTGGAGAGTTGGGTCTAATCCCAGGTTTACATTGTTAGGACAACAGGGATAATCCTGCTAACAGGGTGTTTAACTAGAAAGCACAATGGCTGAATCCCCACCACACACAGTATTGACCTGAAGAGAAAAATAGCAAAGAGGTGAGAAAGCAAATAATGCAGAGGACAGGGCAACAAAGAAAGATGAACAAAGAAAGGAGGAAAGCAGGGGATAAATAACACATGACACTGAAAGGCTGCACTAGAGGAAGCACAGGGACAGAAATGAAAGAAAGGTCTGTGCTGTCAGGTATGTAGATGAGAGTGTGATGGCATCAATGCAGGAGTGGACACAACCGGTCCCTCAGGAACGTGCACACTCCAGTCAAAACACATGCACCAGAGGCTATTCACCAAAGAGCATATAAGCCTTTATTAGAGATAGAAAACACGGACAGATGAGCAGACCTCATGTCAGTGCAATTAACTAATAAGAGCTGATCTGGATCCTTCCTGTGGCTAAATATATAGTTAGCAAAAAAACTGAGGGGATTTCTAAAAAGAACATAAAAATATTAAATGTTTAAAAGTCTTAGCAATTTTACATTTATGCATAATGTTGCGTCACAGAAAGACTACTGGACAGGACCAAAGAGTATGTGGCAAGCTTTGATTTTTTTTTCTTTTTATTGTGTTACTTATCATGTTCTTTACCAAAGTTGCATTAGTGGGAGCACTGAGAACAAAATTTAGCCCAAGCAGTTTTCATCTGAATAAACCCCGTTTTGTCCAGCTTGGATTACTTTTATGCAAACCACTCTAAAACACAAGCGAGCAGTTAGTACCAGTCAAAACTTTGGATACACTTTCCCACTTTTGACTGGTAGTGTATATTATTGTTGCATAGCACCACTCTTTTTTTTTCTCTCTCTTTTTTTTAAAGACAGCATACTTTGTTATGGAAGAGTGTCTTTACTCTAGAGATGAACTCAATAAATTATAAAGCATCATTTAGTTTCTGTCAATATTAAATATTTGTCATGGTTTAGATGTGTATGGATGCCCCTGTGGTCTTGCCAGAATGGAAAGGTCAACAAGCCTCTTTTGCCCAAAGTGCAGGGGATAGACAGAGTAATGGAAAGCTGAAGGGAAAGTACAAGTGTTTGGCTATCACTTCCAAAGTCGTCATGTTGCTCTTCCTCGGCAGTCTAGTCCTGCATTCCATTACAGTCAGTCGTCTTGCAGGCTCTTTCCTAAACCTCCTCATTTAGTTATCATTACAGTTAAATAAAATAAGTTTGCCAAGCAGTGGCATTGCTTATGTTGTTTCTGAATACACTAAATTGAAAACACTTCTTTAATTTAATTTTCTTTTTGACTGGATAACTTAAATAAGGATTTTGACATTTTACTGCATGTGTGTTTTGTGACCATTAAACAAAACAACGTTTACCTTTAGTTTGGGTAAAGGCCCATTTATGCTCCTTTACGTACACAAATGAGGATGTCTGTTTCAAATGTAATATGTTGCTGTTTTTGCACTTTCACTCATACTTACCATGGTTGTTAATCAATTTATGCACTAGTGCAATGTTAAGAGTTTAGTCATGCAATCTGACCTCAGTTTCAGACACTGGTGGCAGTGGTAATGCACCACTATATAGTTGTTTCCAACTACCCAACACGCCCTCAACACTCGCATAGCCTTTCTTTAAAAGCTCATGCAATTTCTACTGTTGTCCTTGTCTTCAATCTTCTTCTGCTACCTTCTTTCTTCATGTTCCTCTTCTTCTTCTCTGGTCCATGTCAGCTATTCTGCTTAGCACTGCCCCTGCAATTTCCAGTGGTATTGCTCTATTTTCTGTGTCAAGCAATGGCTAGCTAAGTTCTGTGAAAACGGACCAAATTACACACATAAACGATGTAGGAGATGTATGAAACTGTCCGTTCATCTACGTATCCATCTTCTGTGTTGAGTATAAATGGGCCTTAGAGCTGCTGCTCTGATTAGAGAAATTAATGAACATGTTTCTAGTTATGTGGTGAGGAAGATGTTATTTACATCTGTGGGGTTTCTGTAAGATCAGTATTGAAATTCCTAAAAACTTTTTAAGCTATAGACCTTGATCCCAATGGCAGCCGAGAGTGGCCAGGCTTGACTGTTATTTTTTTTATAATTGTTATCTCGAAATAACGAAGGCAGTTTTCCTGTGTAAACGGGATAATTTCTTGTTATCTTGAGAAAATGAAATTTGTTATCCTGAGACAATGAGATGATTAAGGTGGGTTCAAAAGTTAGTGTCACTATGTGACACATGGTTTTATTGATCAAATAAAAAATCGACAAAACTCTCAGTCTACGGCTGAAAAAGCTCTGACAAGACGTCAGTGTAGCATGCAGGGTGAGAGACATTGTCCATGATACTGAAGAGCTTCCTCAGCATCCTCCTCTCGGTCTCCTCTGCCACAGACTCCAGTTCAACTCCTAGGACAGATCCAGTTGTCCAAATGAGCTTGTTAAGTCTGTTAGTGTCAGCTTTCTCCAGCCTGCTGCTCCAGTACACAACTGCGTAGAAGATGACGCTGGATACCACTGAGTGATAAAACATCTGCAGCAGGGTTCTGCAGACATTGAAAGACCTGAGCCTCCTGAGATAAAATCAAGTGAATGACCTTTTTAGTAGGCATGGCATCAGTGTTTATTGTCCAGTCCAGTTTATTATCCAAGTGGATGCCCAGGTACAGGTAGCTGTCTACAATGTCCACCTATCTACCCCTGATGGTAACAGAGTTCAGACGGGTCCTCTGTTTTCTGAAATCCACAACCAACTCCTTTGTCTTTGTGACATTGAGCTGCAGGTGGTTCCGTCCACACCACTCAATCATTGATGGATATTCCTCAATCTGACATCAGCTTGCATCTGTTGCTGACTTAACTGTAATGAGGCATTTCAGTACAGAACAGCTCTGTACTGAAATATACCTTAGACGGACCAGTTGAGGTATTAGACGAGAATGGTATGATCGATAAGCTCTCATCCATGTTGAAGGACAGTTCCCCTCCCCACCACCACACTCTTCCGGTACATTGACACCTCTGCAGAGTTTCTTCAGGAACAGATTGCTTCAACCAAAGCGTGGGAAAGGAGTGTGCCATCTTAGGTTCCTTATGATCTGATTTAATTCTGATTCCGGGTGCTTTGATTTGATTATTAAACAATTATCATGATTTTTAATGCATCTTTTTTTTCCCCATTCAGAGTTTTTTCCTCACTCAGTGGCTACTTCCATTCCATATACATTAATTCAAGTAACCAAACAAAGTTATCTCAACTCGCTTTCATTTATGCCAAACTATAAGTAAATCCAATGCATATTAGACATATTTTTTATATTATGCTCATATTTTCCCATGGAATATACAGGAAAAAATGTGTTAGCAATTTTTAGGAGCAACAACAGGTGTTTTGTCGGTTTAGCATACGTTGTCAGAATAGCTACCCCCATTGTAATGTGCATGTGTAGCACAGAAAACCGCAAATGATCCATCAATTCAACACCATCAACTGTTCAGAAATTCTGTCAGCATATGATCAACTGTAAAGCCACAAGCAGTTAATTTTGTGTATTGTATTGCATATTAATTGCACATTGCTCAAGTTCATCTTAATTTGACTTAACTTGAGGCAAAATGCACTTAAAAAGTCAGATGAAGTGTATGAAACTATACTTATAATACAGTTTTTTCTATTAATGTTTTTGTAAATGGGGCTGTAATCAAGTTTACACAGGTGTTGTAGCATCGACTTATTTTCCCAAACTGCGAGACTGGACATGAAATGATTAACTTTAAAATCACTATTGCCAAATAAAATATTAATAATTATTGTAACCTGTCTATCATACATAGCTTTACCAGTTTGATAAAGCAGAACCAACCAACAAGGAATTAGTGTGCTTACAAATGTCAAACCGTCAGCACCAGCGGCTTCTCTTCGTCTAACCTGGGATGGGAACAGATGAGGAGCTGCTGTATATTTATATAATTTCTATTATATTTTATTATGGCTTTAAACAACTTACATATGAGGTGTTTCCCAATTCAGGGTATGCACACTTTGAAGTGCGGATTTGTCTGCTCCATATGTCATTGTGGTGCGCCAAGCACTGTCCCCAGTTCAGAGAATTCAAAGGAGCCTCCGAATCCATCCTACAAATCTGCACTTCGTTTGGGTTTAAAGGCTGCTGATGATGCATCCTTTACAGCCGCTTTTCTCCTAGAATGTATTAGCGAATGAGCAACCGAACTCAGAAAAGTATGTTTTAGGTTTCAATAAAGTTTTGTTAATAAAGTTTTTTTTTTAATTACACTTTAGTAGAAATGATACAAAACCAATTACATTAAAAACATGTTTGATAAATGGTGACATTAAAATTCTGTAACAGTTGATGTTTGTGGATTTTTAAGGGGTTAATGAAGTGTGTACCGACTGGAAAACAACTGAGCCTCAGACTGTGTTTTTTTTTTTTTTTTTGCTGTTGGTGGTCTGTGTTAACGTTCACTTCAGACATTTAAGTGATTCAACGTCCTATGTTGTTGCTATGGGAAATTCTAGTTGGCTAGGTAGGCTGTTCCATTTCTTGAACGTTAGGCGGAGTTTGAAGTGTGCAGACCACATAGTCTGCAAACTCCAAAGTGTGCAGACCCTGATGGAGTAGTTTATTTATTTATTTATTCATTTAATTTAATGATGACAATGCACATTCATGAACACTTTGTACATGACATTGTGTAAATATGCCAGAATTAGCTAAGAGCTATTTTCCATCCGTAGTCCTCGGACATTTACAGACAAGATATACAACAACAGATATCATTTACAACATATAATATCTAAAAAACAATCAACAAACAATCACACACATTAAACCTCACCAATGTTGACAAGTTTAACTGGTTTTGAGCCATTTTTTGAGTTCTTTTTTAAAAGCTATACGGGTGGAGCTCTCTTGTATGGAAGTTGGAAGACTATTCCAATTCATGCAGCCCTTAACAGCAGTGGTATTTTGTCCTGCGGCAGTCCGTATAAATGGAACCTCACAGTCCCCTCTGAAGGCAGATCTGTTCCTAAGATTACTGTCTCTACATCTGATAAATTCCTCCAGGGGAGGGGGGGCTAAGCCATGAAGAGATTTGTAGATGAGGCAAGCATGTTTAAAAGTTTTAAAATTTTCTAAACTCAAAAGATTGTATTTCAATAAAATTTCACAGTGATGAGTTGAATATGGCATTTTGGCAAATACCTTGATGGCTTTTTTATAAAGTTGTGCTAATGGTTTTAGTACTGTGGTGCCTGCAAATGACCATATTGTAAAACAATATTCTATGTGAGACAAAATCATGCAGTGAAGGTATGATTTAGCAGCAACAGTTGAAATAAAAGGCCTGCTTTGCTTAAAGTTTTGAAGATTAAATTTTACTGTGTTGACCACTTTTTTGACATGTTTTTTAAAGGTAAGATTTGAGTCCAATATGTTTCCCAGGTACTTAAATTGGGACACCATTTCAATTACCTCACCACTTATAGATATATTTAGGCTGTCCAACTGCCCTGGTCTTTTTGTAAATGTCATGCAAAGAGTTTTGTTTATGTTAAGCATAAGATAATTATCATTAAGTCAGTCTTGTATACCTTGTAGAGCACTGGTAAGTTTGGATGAAATAATATCAGTTGTAGAACCATGAGAGTAAATAACTGCATCATCTGCATACATTTGAATGTTAAGATCACGACATACATCTGGGAGGTCATTAATATATAATGAGAATAGTAAGGGCCTGGCCTTGTCCACTCTCATGTCAATAAAAAACAAAATGCTTCCAAATGCTGGTCTTAAAACCTGATGAGTAAATCTCACAGAGAGTAGTGGCTGAAAGGCAAGTGTAACATCACAATTAATTAATAATAATTCTAATAATTATTAATTAATTAAATAGTGAATTGGCTCACCCCTAGCATGGAAACCAGCACTGCTCCCCATAGACCACAAACACTTTCAACACAAAAGCTGACATAATTTATTAATTGTCAAAGAAATGCTTGTTAGCTCATTTGTGTCTTTAAATTATTGCTAGAAGTGAGTACAAGTCTGATTAAATGTTTGTCTGTCAGTGTCGGTTTTGTGATGGACTAGAAACAGCTCCAGACCCTTTGTGACCCTGCATTGGAATAATCCATTATTTGGAGAAAAAACTTTGCTTGTTTGAGATAATGAGATAAATTATCCCATTATCACAAGAAAAACTTGTTAAAAAAAACCCATGTGAACCCAGCCTCCTTTGGCTTCCATAGATCCCCGCAATCTTGATTTCATGTTTATTTGTAAACAGGCATTTTTAAAGTGCTGTATCTATCTTTCCTGTTATTAGACTGCAGAGCTTCATTCATTTACACCATAAATAAACGGTGTAATGACAAAAAGCCACTAAATTAAAAAGTAAATGTTATCTGTCTTCATAACCAGGGTGTACAAAGAATCATAAAGGGGTGCATACTTTCTTATTTTCCTTTTTTTTAAAAAAGGACTTCAATAAAAAGAAGAGTATTTCAGACTCAGACTACTTTATTATCCATTTCATTCTCAAAATGAAATTTGTCTTTGGCCTTGGAAGAAGGACAACTGTACAACGCAACAATATAAAACAAGGTCAATAAAGACAGAAAAGATCAATAAACAAATAATTGCAATGAATAAAAAATAAAGATAAAAAAACAGCAAGTTATTCAGCAAATGTAACTAGTTAATTTTGAAATGCAGTAATCCTGTAATCTGATTAGTCACTTAAAAAACTAACATTATTGTACATCCTACACCCACATACACCCACACTCCCTTAAATGTAGTCTATTTGAAACAACTAACCCATCAAAAAAAAAAAAAAAAAAAAACTAACTAGACTAACTAACCCATCCATTTTGGCTGTCAGAGCAACACACCTTGCTTGAATGGTCAATTAGCTTATGTCATTTCTCAAGGGTAGTGATAATAAATTTTCTCATTGTAGTATGGATCTCTTGTGTACTGTTAAAATTGTGTTTTGGCTTATGCTCCATTAAATTAATTTGGGTCCTTTCTTTTAAAATAACCTATGGTCACATACCATGCTCTGCAGCTCAAAAACATTGTATTTTTTTCATAAGAGCAGACGTTTTAAAACCATTGCAGAATTTACTGATATTCCACAGGGAAGTACTCACTTTTGCTAATGTTCTTTGTCATTCAGTCATCCTTGTCTTTAGTGCTTTAATGAATGGTACACACATGACCCTGAGCCATAAAATAAATGGACAAATGATAAACCATTTTAAATTAAGTGCTCTGAATGTTGTTGTTTAGATTTACCGTTGGTGACACTTTGATGTTGGCTGATGTTCATACTCATGTTAACCACTAACTTTTCCTCCTCCGCAAGCTGTTGATGATGCTGGAAATAAAAAAAATATTGCTTCCAGTGTGCTAGTAAATACATCCCGAAGATATAACCAACACAAGACACATATTGGGGAAACTTTCATCACCTTGGCATGGCAATGAATTGATGATCTTTAGAGTTAGAGGTAGATATCACTGAAGCCATTATTTCCATAGAAGATTAGTAGCTTAATACTCCAACACAATCCATTCCTGGTGTGAGACCCGACTCTCACTCCATCATCCTTTCATGCCTCAGATAGACTGCTGGATGAAAATAATCTGTCTGGAATGAAGCCTGTTGTTTCTCGTATTTGTCACATTAGAGGATATAAGCGCTTGCAGTGCATAAATCGGCCAACTGTTGTATCTAGCAGAATGGACTTGGCTCCTGGGGGTGCTCCCTAATTGATAATATTAACTCAAAAGTTTTTGCCAGTAACAGAAAAATACTCATTGTGCTGCACAAACCCCACCCCCCACCACCACCACTAAACTGACACGTCACGACACTGTGTGATAAACAAAAAATAGCTTTAAGGCAGGAGATTGTAACAACAGGTACCACAATGAAAAACGGATTCAAGAGAAGTCAAGGAAATGTATGGGAAATTAAGAAGACATCTGTGGTATAAGATGCAGATAGATCATACGCATTTACTTTTCTTTATTACTTTTTTTTCTTAATCCCTGTCTAAGGTGAACACAGAGCAAATTTTTTAAATAGAAAATGCGCAGGCTTGCTTCCATTGCCCGATTTGGAGCAAGTTAACTAGGATGCCTGGTGTAATGTGAAGGTATAAATAGGTTCTCTTGCTACACTTAACTGTTATACACAGTGCAGTATCTGATAACTTTGAGAAGGAAGCCACAAGCAAAACTATCTGCTTTTACCACATATAAGAGAAAATGGTGGGAGGTCTTAGGGAATTACTTTTAAGCAACTGACTAAAAGAAGAAACATGATCGTATAATCATTCATATGACCAGTATGCATGCTACAAAAAGTTTATGTTAGGTGTGTTTGTTAAAGACATCAAAAAAGTATAAAATGTAGTATTTTACGAAACTGGGGAAAGTTTAGTAATTCTGTAAAAACAATGTTGTGCGTAACTTTGGGTACTGCAAATGTATGTTCAAATACACACACAAATTACACACAAAAATTATTTTCCTATGCAAAAATTGCAAAAACATTAATATTTTACACATAAAATTTTCACCTTCAGCCTCATAAATGTAGTAGTTTCATTTTCCAAAAGGCTTCTACGCATACAAACCATTAAATATGTGTGCACAAATCGCTCAGTACGCAAGGACAAAACTGCATTTACACACAGATCAGTTTAGAAATGCTCAAGGGGTTTTGAGACTGAGCCTCACAGCTTTGTGCATAGACAGTGCGTTTAGGGGCTGGTGGAAAGCTGGGTCATCTGGATGTTCATTGGATAAAATAATGGATGGATAGTTGTTAAAGCTATTGCATGCAAATTGAAGGTGATAGTAATATTTACATAGGAAAATATATTGTATTTTATGTTGATGATCGTTTTGTAACCCAGCCTTGTAATTTTATGATTAGAAGCGATGTCAATGTGAACACCCAAAAATGAAGCGACAAAATAAGATTTCTTACATCTGTCCAAGGCTACTAGAAATGGAGTCAAGAATGTAGCAATAGTGTCTTATATATATAATACTATAGTTACATTCTTGACTCCATTTCTGATAGCCTATAGTTTTCCTTTACAAATTTAACTTTACTTTTTACATTAGATTACCTCGTTAGGTGTTTCGTTAATTATTTCTTACAATCTAGGCAATCTAATCCCCTCTCCTGATTCCTTACGGAAAGTCGTGGCAATGACATTTTCTCTGAAACATGCAGTCATATGAGTCTAGCTGTTGGTACTTCATTTATTTACTTATTTTATTTCTCTTTAGAAACAAGCTGATGAACTGAGTAGTCCCTGAACTAGTATAAAGGGCTGCAAATTACTATAAGCATCATTTGTTCAGTACTACTTGTATTGAGAGGGACCAATTATGCAAGACAAAATGGTTCTTTGACAATATGGGCAAATACAGTCAATTGACCTCTTGACAGCAGACTGCTACTGCAAAACTAACAGTAGGCAAACTACATCATGCATTCATGCATGCACACAAACCCTATATACTTTTCCCTGCATGGACCCAAACTACAGTGGATAAATGACACTCCAATATCTAATACTGTCTGTCGAAATATTGCGCTGGCTGGCATTAAATCTGGTTTTGGGGGAGGTTAGGCAGGCAAGGGGGAATATCGGTAAAACAGAAGCAAGCTTTAGCATGCATGTCAGGGCCAGGGGACACACTCTGAGCCAAATGCCAGTCTATAGATTGCAGAGGGACTAAAGATCACATCATCGTCCACCCGGACATCGGTGACACCGGACAGCAGACAGAAAGAGAGGGAGGACCAAATGATCCCTGCCAGCAAGAGGCAATATAGACAGCCGCTGTCATTACAGGGCAAACATGCACTAGTTTGAGAGCACAAATGTAAACACACACGTAGGGTAACACACACGTACAAGAGCCGTGACAACGATGTTATAGACAAGTGCTGTCATTAGAAGAGTCTCTGCGGATCTCCAATGATAACGAGCAAGGGGGAGGAAGAGCAGGGGGATGTTGAGGAGGGTGACTGTCCAGCTGTCTGCAGGTGAGCTTGTGGTGTTGGAGAGGTCAGCTTGCTATAACATACAGCACCACACAAATGATGCAAGGTACACACTAAGAACACATACCTTCTTTGCTGTTTGTTCTTATTCATTGTCTGAAGCTCAAAATATTTGGATCTCTGGCGAAACTTTCATTCTTTAAGCATAATCAAATGATGCTATGTATTGATGTATTTTAATTTCACTGCACATCATGCTATATGCTACAAACAGCTCAAGGAAGTAGAAGAGGAGAGTGATAGTAAATGTTTTACAGGTATGCAGTGAGCTGAGAATTTGGGCGCACAAGACATGGCTAGTTTAATGTCAGCAGGGAGAAATGCAATAGTATTTTTGGTCTTTGCATTTTAAATGAAAAGAGTATATAAATATACATAATCAAAGTGAAAAGACCCTGCTTCTCACCTGCTAAATACTGAGTTAGACTACAAGTTCCCTGCGACTCTTAATGGACAAAAGGATATAGATTATGGATGGATGGATGATGAAAAGCTTTGCACCAGTTTGACAACATATGAAGTGTAGTGACAAATTAATGCAAAGATCTGAATACCTCTACAGTGAGGTGAATTGGTGGCTCTGTTATGCTATAGGGCCCATTTTCTGATTTGCTTTGGGTCTTCTTGTCACTTTACAAGGGTAAGGTTACTGCAAATCAATACAAAGTTGTTGTGAGATCAAATTTATTCTGTGATGACACATTTTTATCCTTATGAAAGAAATCTCTTCAAGGTTGACAGTGCCTCTAGATGCTGCAAGGAGTTCCTGAATGGTTTGAGTAAAAACATTATGTTGACTATATAGTTATCACTTTTCAACCCTTTATGGAATATTATAGGCAGAACTTTCACAACAATGACGATACTAAATGAGGAAATATCTTTTGGAAAAATGCTACTCCGTCCAAAACATTCAAGGAACTTGCATGTTCAGTTGTTCCTGTACCAGGTAATGGACACCTAGATCAGGGCAATTCATTTCAAGAGCTGCGGTCCTCCAGGAGGTTTCCCTTCTCCAACACACCTGACCAAGTCATTGTGCCATACTTCCTAGGCTGTTTGATCAATTTAATTTGAGTAACGTGTGTTGGACCAGGGAAACATTGAAAACCTGCAGGACTGTGACCCTCGTGGGACCAAACTGAAAAGCTCTAATTTTGATTTGTTGCGTGCATAATATATGCCGCAATTAAATACACCAAAACTGCACCATGTACAAAAAAGAGGTATTTTCACTAATTTTATTCATAACACAATCTGTGCCACATACCATAAGCTAAATACTGAAGTTAAACTTAATAGGAATCACGTATACTAAAGTAAGATGTTACATAAACAGTTTTTTGCCAACATGACTATTGAAACATAAAGTCAAAATCATCCTTAAGAATTATCAAGGATGATATATATATATATATATATGTGTGTGTGTGTGTGTGTGTGTGTGTGTGTGTGTATATATATATATATATATATATATATATATATATATATATATATGTGGCAATAAACACATAGCGTGTCACACACTTTATTCAGAATCAATTTGTTGTGCTGAGCTTACTGTTAAGAGTACCAGAGATTCATATCTAGACTGCTATGTACTTAAATATGACAGGCAGACTATCAGTGCATAGTTTCACTCCAGCTCTAAGACTCCTACTGTGTGATATGCCTCAAGGTGTGTACATATGGGAGGCTTTGAGTTACACAGAGCCTTACATGTGTCAGGAAAACATCCCTCTTATTCTTTTCCATAACAGACTGCTGTATGAACACTGCCTGTTCTAATGTAAAAACAGGCTAAAAACACTGCATTAAGCAATCACGTTTCTGGGATAATTAAATTTACCTCAGAAAATTCTTTAACCACCAGCTTAAAATGTTGAAATAATTTGGTTTCACTTCAAACTGTATCAGAACCAAATACCTGACAAGCAACATATCATATTATTCCTAAAACTGTCTAAATTCTTCACATGATCTGATCCGCTTTCTCATGTCAGTAACCATCAAAAAGGTTGAGCGCTCCATTTTGTATCAGTTAACACACAAATTGTTCCTAATCCCTCTCAGATTGTGTTGCCAGTGGTCTACTGTCACAGCACACGTGAGGACCATTGCTCTTCTTCTGGAGAGGACTGACAGGTGGTTTTCAGGTAAAGCGGTATCAGGTGAGTTCAAACACTCCGACAATCACTGAACGTCCCTCCTGGCAGAATCCACAGCTCACTTCAACTGCAAACTCCACATGACATTGAGACGTTTCACTTCAGGTGCTGAAACTTGTCCTCTTCCTTGAAGCTGTGTGTGTTCATATGAGTGTGTGAAAGCAGCTACTGGAGTTCTGTGGCTCTCACTACAATATGTCAACAAATATCTCCCTGAGGGTATTTTGACATGTGCTGTTTTACCTACTTATTGATGAGATCAAAGGCTCAGATCCTTGATATCAAAGGCTTGGTTTAGTCTCTGCTTCTTTATTGACTAGACCTGCTGGCTATGCAGTTTTAGGTTTGGAATTATGTTTTATTATGTCTGTTAATCTTGTGTCTTTGGTTCAATAGGAAAATTACAACAAGCAATGCAAAAAGCCCAACTAATGAGGCTGTATTTGAAAAATGCAAAGCATAAACCAGGGGTGCACAATTCCAGTCCTCAAGGGTCACTATCCTGCAGGTTTTGGATGTCTCCCTGCTCCAGCACATCGGATTCAAATTACATGGCACTTTCCAACAGCTTTTCAAGCTCTGTAGAAACCTGTTGATAATCCATTAATTTAAAATGTTCAATGCTGCCAATTTATATATCTCAGCAAATGCTCTTGTATGTACAATAAAAACAATGTTTGGATCCACTAAAAACAAGGAATTTCATCATGGAGAACATTAATTTTGCTTGTCTTATTCCCATGGTGGCAAAAAATGATCTTTGTCAAAACTGGCATAATTGCTTTTATGTTTTACATTTATCAATCATTTCATTAATTTCATTCTAAATCTATACACTCTCCACCACTTGGGTTATTTTTTCATCTCCTTTTCTATTTCCATTTTATCCACTATTTACTATAAGTTTACCTATTTCCATTTTATTCACTATTTAATATGTTTACCTAGGTGTTTCACTCTCTTTTAATTAGTATTAATGCTAGTCACAGGTTAGAAAGCAGTAATCCAGCACATTTATCACAGCTAAGCCAGTCTCACTAGACCAGGTAGTCCCCCATCTCCACCTCATATGATGACTGAAATATGGCCCTACTACAGTCGGGAGAGCATGGTTGCTCTAAAAGAACCTCCACTGTTCCCCTGGAAAGGCTTTAAGATACATTGAGGCCAAGTAGGTGACACAACATCTGAAATCAGCTATAACAGCTTATGTAAACAAATAGATAGGTGCCTCAGAGAGAAGCACAATGAAGGAAAAGTCATAAGGAGGGGGTGCTACAAGTAGTTAAACCCAGCAATTTTAGGGAAATGCTGACCAGCGAAGATGACCTGACTGCCACAGAGTTTAAGAGCTTTCTCCAGTCACACCTGGATAATAAGAGTGGCACAGAACTCTTCCAGGAATTGATGTGTGGCAAGCAGCATGAAAATGAGACCCCACAACAATTCCTAGATAGAAGGATTGAGCTTAAGCAACAAATTATGTTCACCACCAAGGTGGCTAACTCAGCTGTTAAGTACAAAACCTCAACAATACAATGTATATTTTTGAACACAATATGTCAGGGCATCAGGGAAAAGTATGAGGATGTCAGAAGTGAGCTAAAGCCTCTCCTTGCTAACCCTGCACTGTCCGAGGCATACAGTCAGTGTCCTGCTGGACACTGTAGCCAACGTGAGCTTGATTGACTGTGACTGGAAGAATAAATACCTACCTGGCCAAAACGTTCAGACTCAGTGAACTTGTGGATGATAACCTAAATGTGATTGCATTAACAGGAGATGAGGTACATGAACGGTGAATTAAAGCTGTTAATCTGCAAGGCAAAGATGACCCCAATTTATCCATCCATGTCCCCTTCCTGGTAAGTCGTGGGAAATTAGACAGACAAATAGTTGGTTTTAATGTAATCCAAGAGCTTTTTAAGAGCAATGAGAGCAAACCCAAACTCATATCCATACTGTCCCATTTCTTTGTGGGTGCCATGGATATTGATGATGCCAGTGCAATTGTGAATTTAATTCAGACCCAGAAATATCCAGAAGAAGAATAAGCTTCTGTGAAAGTGGGCTTTAAAGGGTTCACAATTCCCCTTGGTCACATGGCCCACATTAGGTGCAAAGTGCCTGTGGATATCAGCCCATCAGAAACACTTCTCCTTTTTGAACCCAAACTCGACATTAGACGGCTTGAGCCCCCGTTTACACCACAACACTGAGACAGTAACTGGAGAGAGACTGGCCTCTCATTTACACAGTGCCAGAGTTTTGAGTGGAAAAAACTACAAAGATTTGACAATGGCCTACAGAGTAAAATTGTTTTGCAACGCAAGGCAAGTCCTGTCAGTGTAAACTGGGACTGGAATTTTATGGCGACAATGATGTATTTTACATAATTTTGTACTTGCACACCCAGACCCTGCTTAACCAGCAAAAAGCACAGCAACAACAATGGGAGGAGAAGGCACGGTCACCCATGGCTGACAGCCTGGTGTGGGGGACAGTGAGAAGTTTCTGGTTGCATGATCTGAGTGACCGAGATATGGAATGCGGGAAGAGAAGGCCTTGGAGGTAGGTTGGCCTACATGACTGATGGCTTTATAGACCAGCAGGATAAATTTAAAGGTTTGACACCAAGGCTCATGGCAAGTGAGGACAGAAGGATGGAGTGGCTGTTGAGAGTGATGTGGGTGATCCCAGCTTGTTTGGTCTGGTGGGGGGTGCTGATGAGGATGGCCTCAGTCTTACTACCATTTAACTGGAGAGAGTTTTGGCTCATCTAGTGATGGCAACTAGTAACCCGAGAGAGAGTCAGATGAGTATAAGGGGAGGTTTGGAGCTATATTTGAGTGTAATCAGCATATGAATTAAAACTGATGCCATGACTTTGGAGGATAATGCTGAGGGGGAGCATGTAAATTAAAAAGAGAAGGGGACCCCTTGGTGACACCAGAGGTAGCAAATCTGGTGGAGGATGTAAGATTTCCCAGTTTAACAAATTCCTGCCTCCCTTAAAGATAGGACTGGAAAAAGGTGAGGGTCATCCCTGTAACTCCTACCTTTCGGAGGCACTGACACAGAGAGTTGTGGTTGACCGTGTCAAAGGCAGCAGGTTAAGTAGGCTGGAGAAGCCAGAGTCAGCAGCCATCAGTAGGTCATTCAGAACTATGTGCTATGGGAGGGTCTAAAGCCAGATTGAAATGTCTCATAGAGATGGTGTGACTGCAGGTGTTGATGCAGCTGGTTGGCAACAATCTTGTCCAAAACCTTTGCCAGAAAAGGCAGATTTGAGATGGGACGGTGGTTGGAGAGGATGTCAGATTCCAAGTAGTGCTTTTTTAGCAAAGACTTGATAGCTACAAGTTTGAGGAGGGATGAGACTTCACCAGTATATAGAGAGCAATTGATTATCCGGGTCATGGAGGGAACAGTGGCTGGAAGGCACCTCTTTAGGAGTGATGCTGGGAATGGGGGTTGATGGAGCATGTGGCAGAGTAAATCTTTTGTACTGTGGAAGAAAGTTCAGGTTGAGTTATCTCTGTAAAGGCTTCGAGAGTTGGACCAGCATAGGGGGAAGAACTGGGTATGGAGTTCGACTGGGTCAAGACAAAGCTTTGTCTGATTGTATCAACCTTGCTTTTGAAAAAAGTTCATGAAGCGGTTGCAATCTTAAGTATAGTGATCAGTAGTAGAGGAGACTCTGGTCTTGAGCATCTGGTTGATAGCTGAAAACAAAATCCAAATGAATGTCCATTTGAACTCTATTGACTCAATACCACCCTCCTGTAGTAATCAGGGGCCACTCATGACAACTCTGTGGCACCCACCTGTGGAAATCTGTCAATTGACTGATGAGCAACAGGAGGAAGGAAGGAGGAGTTTTTGCCATGGTCCATGGGTTTTACATTTATGTTTTTGTAGTCTGTGTGTTTTAGTTTGATTTTGCTGTCTTTTAGGGTCATTGTCTTGTCTGATTTCTTCCTGTTCATTAGCTCATCTGGCTTGATTTTCTAATTCACTACGCCTGTTCCTTGTTAGTTCCTCAGTGTATTTATAACCCTTGGTTTCAGTTTTCATTTGTCAGATCCTTGTTGTGTTTCCCTGTCACGTGGTTGCCTGAGTCTTTTGTTTTATTTCCAGTAAACTTTGATCCTGCAACCGTCTACCTCCTGCTTCTGAGTCCTGCTATTGGGTCCTCACCTCTGCTGCACCGTGGCAGTTTATGCTTGATGACAGTATTTTTGGTGACATCCCAATTCTCCAAATGTTCATTAACCTTAAAGAGCACCAGTCCAGTGCACACAGACCTTCATATCCAAACCATTGTTTAAAGAGGTCAAAGAGTGTACCTGTGTGCTTAAGGTTGGATTGTAAAGTCAAAATCACCATTTACAGCTGATTTTAGTCTGTGTCAAGAGATGGAACTTTCCATTGACTATAGATCATAAAACCAGAAAACAGTACCAGCCACCTGCAGGACCTTTCAAAAACTCGTGATCGCCATAGATGGTTTAGAGTAGTTTTAAGTGGGTTTTCCTAGTTTTCCATTCTAAAATGCCTGGCATACTGGCAGCAAACTACAGAAGGTCTGACCACTTTTTTTTCCAAGACAATCACCATCAAATTAGTTTTCAAGAAGATTTATTTCATGCCAGTGCAGAGGCTGTGCTGCTCAAATGATTTCTCCACATGCTTTGGTATCTTTCAAGACTGTTATGTGTTTCTTTGGCAACAAAAGATTTGTTAAGTAACAGGATCAACTGATTAAGCTCTCCCAAACCAAGATAATCTGCTAAATAACACACCAAATCCCAAACGGGTTGAAGAGAAAGCAAAGCAGATGCGGGGCAGGAGCAAGGCAGAGGAAAAAAATGGTGGAAATTCACATTTTTTCTAACTGTTCTGATAGGTAACATAGGATTGCTAGCTAACAAAATGGATGAGCTCGAGGTGCTAACAAGGTCTCAAAACAATACAAGGAATGCAGTATTATTTGCTTTACCGAAACAAAACTGCATGAACACATGAGTCTGCACACTGTTTTAAGACTGTATGAGCAGACTGCAACAAGAAAGTCAGCGGAAAGCTAAAGGTGAGATGGAATTGCAGTGTTTTTTAACCACTGATGATGCCATCCTCGACATGTCACTGTAAAGGCACATCAAGCTGTTGGCCGTGACATTTCATCCAAATATTTATCCAGAGAGTTTGCCTGTCTTATTCTAGTAGCAGTTTATATCATTACTTGTTACTACCGCAGACACAGCCTGTGATGTCATCAGCTTCATTGCTGCTACGCTACAAACACAGTATCCTAACGCATTTATTGCAATTTGTGGAGACTTAAACAACGTCTCCCTCTCTGCATCATCACCAGCATTCTAACAACTCGTCAGCTGCTCCACCAGAGAAAATAAGATGTTGAACTTATTTATTTTAAATGTTAAAAGTGCAAAAAGCTCCTCTGCCCTGCCTCCTTTGGGAAGATCTGCCCATAATCTGGTTTGTCTCACCTCCACTCACAAACCAGTCATTCAGCAGCAACTGGTCATCACACAGACTATTAAAATCTGGTCTAATGATGCTCAAGATACTCTGAGAGGGTGCTTTGTGGCCACAGCTGGAATGTCCGTGAACCACATGGATCGATGCCATGACTGATTGTGTAACAGATTTTATCAACTTCTGTGTGGAAAGCATTGTTCAAACAAGAACAGTGACATGCTTTCCTAATAACAAACCCTGGTTTACCAGTGACCCAAAAAACCTGCATTCAGGGATGGAGACGGAGTTATTGAAGACAACACAAAAACAACTCAAAACAAAGATTAAGAAGTGCAAGGACGACCAGAGGAAAAAGAAAGTAAGCTCCAGCAAAAAAAAATATGAAGGATCTGTGTTGGGAATGAAAGAGATCACTGGCTTCTAGTTAAAGTGGGATCAGACTGATGGAAGTTTGGACAGTGCTAATGAGCTGAACATGTTCTTTAATAGGTTCAGTTTTTCAGCCCAACAGATCATATACCCTCCATGACCCCACAGGTTTTCTGTCACACCACCACTCTATCACCCTGCAGCTCAGTCATGGACCTTGCTACAGCCTCATCTCCCTCCACATCTAAAAATACTGAGACATCTTCTGCCTCCACCTCTAACCTGTCTGTCTTCTGTAGGCTGGTGAATAAGCAGCTTGAGAAACTGAACTAAAACAAGGCTGCAGGTCCATATGGTGTCAGTCCCAAGGTTCTGAAAACCTGCTCAGAACAATTAAGTTGAAAACTAAGTTCTTCAGCATCCTTTCAACACCACCTGAGTCAGAAATGAGTTCCTGTGCTATGGAAAACATCCAGTTCCAGTACCTTAAAAAATCCCAACCATCTGAACTAAATGACTACAGACCAGTTGTCCTAACATCACACATCATGAAAGTCTTTGAGAGACTGCAGTTGGTGCACCTCAATAAGTAAGTGAACAGCTTTGAGGACCCATTATAGTTTGCATATTGAAAAGAGCTTGGGGTTGAAGACACCACCATCCACCTGCTTCAGAGAGCCCATTCTCTTCTGGAAAAAATCAGGCAGCACTTTCAGGATCGTGTTCTTTGATTTCTAAAGTGCTTTTAATACAATTCAGTCTGCTCTATTTTGTGAGAAGCTCCAGATATATACCTCCTCCACCACCTGGATTTATGCCTATCTAACAAGCAGGTCCATTTTCAGGAAGCTTAGCTATCCCTTGATTGACGCAGAGGATGGAGCAATACCACTGGAAATCACAGGGGGCAGTGCTGAGAAGAATAGCTGACTTGCAACCAGTGAAAAAAACAAACCAGAAATGAAGAAGAGGATCAGGAAAGAAACGGAGATGGGATTTATGGCTCTTTGAATTGAGCCGGATCTTTGGAAGGAAGGGAGGACTACTGAAAAACTGGCTCATACTTACAATATCTTACAAATGACAAACAACGACAAACAAAATATGTACTGATATAAAATCTGCTATACAAGACTAAAAAATATAGATAAAAAGGATAAACCTGAGCAGTCAGTGAAAATTCTAGTAAATGTTTAGGATAGAACTCACAGTATTTGTTTCCGAACAATACTCCCATAGATGCGTCACATGAATGGAGCGTGTTGGACATCAGACTTCTATGATGTCACAAATGTGATGAAGGCAGTGTGGAAAATTTGAATATAAAAAGAATGGCTCACAGCTGTGACTCAGTTCTCATCGTTCACTTAAAAGAACTGTTCAAAAGAATCGATTCGTTCATGAACGTCACATCTCTAAAAGAAACAAAAAAGCAGAAGAAGAATAAATATGAACACAATGGCTGAAGAAATTGCACAAGCTTTTGAAGAAAGACTATATGTGAGTGTTTAGGGTTTAGGTTGGAAAAAACTTTTTAGGGATGCATCAAACAATGTCTGAAACTGACATTGGCTAGCAGGAGTGAACTCTGAACTTAGCACTGACTTAATTGACTTAATAACCATGGCAACACAAAGACGCATTAAAGTATGAGGAAGTGACACAGCAACGTTTGACATGGACATTGCTATTTACATACATAAGGGAGTATAAATGGGCCTAAATGTGGCTTTTTGAGACTATATAGTAACCTAATGTCACACCCAACACGTTTTTAGGACACTGCTTATAAGATCAGTTAAAAACCCTAAATTTAAAAATGTTCTTTGTTTAGAAGGTTTAATAAGAAATAGAAAATATACAGAATCACACAGTCAAAAAACTATGTCACTTCCAACATCTCTGACTTCAGTTTGACTAGTTAAG
Organism: Melanotaenia boesemani; assembly: GCF_017639745.1. Lineage (NCBI taxonomy): Eukaryota > Metazoa > Chordata > Actinopteri > Atheriniformes > Melanotaeniidae > Melanotaenia > Melanotaenia boesemani. The sequence continues at coordinate 12,678,358 of NC_055698.1, read as the reverse complement.
CCTCATCTGCAGCCTCACAGTGAATTACCATTATTTAACTGAAAGCCCAAACTCAAACCTGTTTTGAACTTCGCATTACTAAATTATGCATTTCATAAAAATGCATGCTTTCAAAACTATAATAAATTATTCGTCTTTAATTTTACCATTTTTGCTTTTAACTAAAATGATCATCTAATGTAAAATAATGAATAATGAATTTGGCTCCAACACAAATGTTTGATCACACAAATGTAAAGTCAAAACTGAGTAAACGTGTCTTGTTCTCCCAAATACTGTACAACCTCCTAAGATAAGGACAAAACTGTTAAAAACAGACAGACAGCTACATGCTCCCACCCACTCAAATTCATGAAAAACAACAGTTATGTTAACATAATTATGCTGACTACAAACAAACCTTCATAAACATCTCACCAGGACACTATAGTCCAAATCACACACTGATCAAAAGCATTGATCTAATTAAAGTTTGGATGTGTCAGAACTCACTTTAATTAAAAAAAACAACTTAAATAATAGTTTTTGGAGCCAAGGAAGAAAGATTGAAAGTCAGCACTTAGCTTCAAATCACTAACTTAAAAATCAACAACACAGCCAGATATCTGTGAGTAGTCATGGACTCAAACCTGAATTTCAGCAGTGACATTAAGACAGTTGTGAAGTCAGCCTGCTATCACTTACAGAACATATCGAAGATTAAAGGACTGATGTCCCAGCAGAATTTTGATAAACTTGTCTATGTATTTAGACTGGACTACTGTAATGTTGTCTCCCTAAAATGTCCATCAGACAGTAACAATTAGTCCACAACGCTGCTGCTCAAGTCCTTACTAAGGCCAAGAAAGTGGATCATATAACTCCAGTCTTCAGATCTTTACACAGGCTTCCTGTCTGTCAAAGAACTGACTTCAAAACCCTGCTTTTAGTTTACAAAGTACTGAATAGTTTAGGACCAAAATACATTCAGGATCTTCTGGTTTGTTACAAACCAACCAGATCCCTGAGGTCATATGGGTCAAGTCTACTTCCTGTTCCCAGAGTCAGAACTAAACATGAAGAGGCAACATTTAGCACTTTTCTGCTACTCAAATGTGGAACAAACTCCCAGAAATCTGCAGGATCTGCTACAACTGCCAGCAGTTTTGTATCAAGATTAAAAATGTTTCTATTTGCTCTATTGTTAATTATTTATTGCATTTTATCTTATTTTATTCTAGCTTTTTCTCTTTTATCTTATTAAAGTTGGTTTCTAAAATGCTTGTTAATGCATTTACTGCAACCTGCTGTAATGCTTTAATATTTAATGTATAGCACTTTGAATTATCCTGGGCATGAAATGTGCTATTCAGATAGACTTGCCTTACTTTGCCTTTATTTTTGTTTTATTTTCGCTAATACAGTTTAACACAATTTTATCCACATAATGTTACAGTTTCATAAATGGCTGGAGAAACTGGTTTAGATTTTAAACAGCAATTTCTTGTTTGTCATGCTTTCAGGTATGAGCCACAAAAAAGTTTTATATTTCCATGGAGGACTTGGACTATTCTAAGCACTTTCTGCAGAGGTTGGCAGAGCAGCAAAAGTAAAATAAAGTAAAAATGTAGTTCCTGAGTAAATTAAGTGAGGGTTGAGTAGTATTTTGCAATTAGTACTGTACAGTAAGGAGCTACTGACACTGGCGTTCTGTATTTTTATTTTGTAGCCACAATAGTTTTCCCAAAAGATTCTAAAGGGTGAGGGGTATTGATACTATCTACAATTACAAGTCATTTTATCTTATTGAAACTATAGTGGAGGTAGCAAACTTTTGCCTTTCCACATTAAGCTTACATAATATTTTGTACATTCAGTTTTACCATTTTTGGTCGAATTCATTCTCGTGGAATAAAAGTTTCTTTCACTGACTGAGCTTTGCAAGCAGAACATTCCATAGTCATTTCTCTTTAAACTAAAGGGTGTGAGTGGATGCTTAAGTGTGCATGCATGTATATGTGTGTGTCTGTCAGGTGCTGGTATTCACATTAGTCACATAAAAAAACAAAGGATTCTGGGAAGCCACACTGGACAAAACACATCCAGACTCCTCTTGGTGTCTCTCGATTTCTTGTGTGTTTGCACGCATATGTATATGTGTTGGTAGATAAGTGTGTGCTTGTGTATTGGGGCGCTCTCTTTAGGGAGTAAGGGCGCCTCATTGGCTGCCATGTTGGGGTCAACCCACGGTCAGGACATGTGTGATGGATGGACCCTTGTCTCTAGACCACTACCCAGCCCACTCCCTGTCCTCTCTTCTCCTGTGGGCCTCAGACTCATGAGCTACCCTGGCTGTGCACTTCTGTTTTCACATCTTTTTGTATAACTCCTTTTGGCACACCAAGAAGGAGTGCTTCATCAGGCAGAAAGGAGCTCAAAGAAAACTGCAAACAACTCTTTGAGGTGAGTTCTGACTTAAAGATGTGGAGGTGTTGCCCTTCAGCCTGTGTTGCTCATACCCTCTGCTTTACCTTCCTCTAATCATCCACATCCCTCCTTCCTTCTCCCTTATTTTCTCACACTTTAGCCACCACCGTCTAACAAACATAACAGGACAGACAGCTACTGACCACATGATGTCATCTCTCTTCTTCTTGTCCTCACTCTCTTCCTCCATCACACTGTCAATCCCTCCATCGGCTCTGTCCCTCTATCGGCACATGGAGACACACATCTGTCGATGGAGGAATTCATTTTGGCTGCCAGTCACAACAAGGGAGTGGTCAATGAATGCAGACGTGCCAATACCTCGACTACTGTGATGAGTGACTTCTGTCTGTCTGTCTGGACTTCCAGCGCAAATGTATGTGATAACTTAAAGACAAAGAGTCTGTCTGAGAGAAGAAATAGCCTTGTTCTTTTTATTTGATTTTACAGCATTGTGTATAAAGTGTATATTTAATAGCATGAATAGTGCATGCAAATAGCATAAATAGACCAACTAAGATATATGTGTTCAAGCAAGTTCTGATCAAGCAAGGGCATGGAAAGGTTTATGCAATACAGATGACACAGTGGCTTCTGTGGTTATTTTCCTGTTACTTATGTTTGGAGATAAGTAACAGGAAAAGATTTCTCCGTTGCAATGGAGAAATTAGGATGGTTCAAAATATGTCAATATGTTTTACTGGCAAAGCTATTTACAGTCTTTTTTCATTATTTAAATTTATTTAAATATTTTAATATTTACAAATGGTGATAAAAAAATATCAGCTTGCATTGTAGCTAAAATATTTATGCAAAAGTCGTGGTACGGGATTTTTCAGATCTTAGATTTAGTAAATTTATGAGATTTATATTATTTTTTTTTTTTTTTGTTAATCTTTTATGTGCAAGGAGACACACACATGTGGAATCATGATGAAAATTAGAACATTTTCCAACAAAGTCTGAGATAGTTTGACATTGAAGCGAATGAATCTTTTGAAATATATATTTTTTACACTTCTCTAAATGTAGTGGCTCTTGTACTTGCATCTGTTTAACCTTTTATCTCTCTGCTTTACCTTTTTTAAGTGACTTTAATAATTTTATTACAAATGTATGGAAACAAACCTGCTTGAGTTTTTCTACCACTACAAGTTTTGACCATTTTACTATTTATTATATCAGTAATTGTCATCTCTGCCATTTAAAAAAAAAAACAAAAGAACATTTATTCTTATTGTTGTTGTCCAAAAGAAAAGAAAACATACAGAGAAACATTTATCTCTTGCTTTTGTCTTTTTGTGACCATTAAATAGGAACTCATTGCAGATGTCTTATACGTCCTACATCTTTCAGTGAAAGTGTTGTGACATAAATACCTGCACATTCGGGTGGTGATGTTTGGGTCTTTTTGTTAACACTGATTTTGTTTTGGGCCCCCTACGTTTTTCCATGTCCTAATGCTGCTGGAGAAAAATTAAATCCTTTTGACACAGAGTTTATTTTTTGTTTTAAATTAAATAATCAAAAACACACACTTGGTAATTTTCTAAATAAAGTATTTTATAGTTATTTTTCACACATTATTTTAGCTAAACTAAACTGACTGACTGAATTGAGGCCACCTTTTTTACAGCTTGAGTGCACTTTTTAGCAAAGTTTTTGAAGGAGTGAAATATTCCTTTGCATTCTTCTAATTATAGGAAGAAATCTAATTAAAACTTCATTTTCCTATTAAAAAGAGCATCATTTAAATTAACATTAAAAATGTAAACAAATGTAATAGAACTCTAAATAAATGTCAACTGAATTTCAAAGTGTTAGGGATATGGTATAATATGGTAAAATAAATCTTAAAAACCAAATGTAAAATTAAACGAATTTACTGTTGTTGAGAATTTTAAAAATCATGTTTCAGCTAATTGGCTTGGTTTGTGGAATATTGTAAGCTACCTTGTTTGTTATTTGTGGGCAGTATATTACAGATGATTTATATTTATTGTAACATCTCAGAATTATTGTGTGTATGTGTGTGTGTGTTTTTTTTTTTTTTTTTTGGTTTTTTTTTTCACATATGATAATCTAATCAAAATGTACGTCAAGAGGTTCATCCATAGCGACGAAACGGCCTCAATCAGTGCCTAAAAAAACGGGGGGGGGGGGGACATAATTCAATTCATGCAAAAAATAGATCTCACCTGGAACAGATTACTCCTTGTTCTGAGTCGCACGTCTGTATTTCTATTGGTCTCTTCAAGGATACGGAAATGAATTATAATTTCTACATTGGGTCCTCAAGTCAGAAGCTTTAAACGTGTATTCCTTCTTCCCAGAGAATCCCTAGTTTCCATAATGAAACATCTGTCATCATCTACGTGTTTATCTCAAGGCCTTAATGGAAACCAGCAGGAAAGACCAGATTCGGAACGTTCATTAAAAGCTCTGATTTTTCCTTCTTCTTTTTTTTAACCTTCTTTCCCCCCAAACGTGGCATCTGATGAAGTTTTGGTCAAACAGGCGTTCATAGCCATTGTATGACTGACTGCATTGTTGTCTTCCCACTTTGGTCTGTAAAATGGAGTTTAGGTTTGTGTGGCGCTGAGACAACAAACCTAAAATCGTGACCGAGGTTTGACCTGGGATCTCTTTTGAGGATCAGCTGCGTGACACTCTTTGAGCTCCTGTAGTGAATTGCGGAGTGAAGGGAACTTCAGAGAACTTAAACTCACAAAGTGGGGTCCGGGGAATTCCAAGGGGGTCTCTAAAGAGGTTAAACGTGTTTAGAAATGCAACTTATATTAAACTTATCAAACTTTTTTTGGGGACAGCAATGATTTTCTTAAATATTAGTCTCTTTAAAATAAAGACTTTATTTTAATTCAAACGTTCATAACATAGATAGATAGATAGATAGATAGATAGATAGATAGATAGATAGATAGATAGATAGATAGATAGATAGATAGATAGATAGATAGATAGATAGATAGATAATTTTAGATAAAAAAATGCTTTAAGCAAATTGCATAATTAATAATTTAATTACCCCACTTTAATTCTTATTTCTCTTTTTAATTTTCGTTTATCTGTTGACAATGTCATGTTGGAAATAAAAAAAACTCATCTGATCATAATAGTAAATTATTTAATAAATACTTAAACATATATTTTTATTAAACTTTTCATAACCTAATTTTGTGTCTATTTATTTTTTAAAACACAGAATTTCACACTGCAAATCACTAAACACACAGCTGTTTCATAGTCTGTTTGATTTTTGTTTTGCTTTGTTTGTTTTGTTATTATTATTATGAATGGCCCCACAAACAAACCCCCGAGCAACAAGTGTGTGTACATGTTTTAGTATTTACACAAAACATATATAAATGACTATGTTTGTAGTTACTAAACTAACCTCTACAGCTTTGATGCAAAATATTCGTTGTCCTCTGTTGAGACAAGCTTATTACAATTAACATATAGCGAAAGATGTAATGTTAATAAATAAAAAGTGAAAGTGATCGTGATGACTTACTGTCCTCTTCCGTGTGTCGCTGCTGAATAGGACTGAGCTGTAGCCTCAGCAGATCTCTGCAGCTCGAATACAGCAGCTCTTGCAGGTGGATCCAAAGTAAAGGTGAATGTCGCTCATTAATCATGAGCGCTTTCGGCGTTTCTTTGCCCTTTTATGGTAGAATGGACTCGCATCCTGCACACCAGGAATTAAAACAACAAAAGGATCAGGAAACATCAACCCTTTCAAATTCCATGTCGCCTAAATCTGCCATTTTGTTGTAAGTTGGCTTGAAAATCCTCGGGTTTAAAAAGACCTGAGTGTTAGAAATAGTTTTTTTCTGTGCAGAAACAATTTCTGGCTCTTTGACATGCAGTACTGCAAGTTTTCATACTTTATACTATCATCAGGTAGGGTGATGACACTTCCATGTAACTTGGGAACTGATGAGTTGACATTGACAGGAGCGGTTGGGCTTCCTATCCTATAACCTCGATTCTGCAAGAGTTTTTTTTCCCTCAATAGGCCAAGAGCTCGATAAGGTTGTCATCACAAATGACGCTGACATTCGTGCTCTCATCTTCCTCATGGATAAACATGCCTTTATTATGTCAATAACTCTTTACCCCAGGGATAGGAGCGCGCAGGGCCGCATACATTGAGTTGGATGAGTAAAACAGGCACGTGGCGTTTCTACAGTTTCTCTGACTGGACAGAGATTTGCCCTTCTGTCTGCAGATCCTAAGTACATAAGTCAGATAGGAAGATTGGAATCCAACATTTGCCTTAAATCAGCTTTAACGAATCTTTAACGCCCAAGAACTCCCCCAAAAGTCATAACACAAAAGAAGATTTAGAGGTAAACGCACTTTAATACACATGACTGACCCGTAAACGTCTCTCTGGACAAAACAGTTTGTGTTCCGCTTGATTAAATAGATAGCAGGTAAAAGCCTGAAACACACAAAAAAAGCTTTGAATGACCGGTTCTGCAACTGATAAAACTCAGCGCCCCATTATTGACACATGAAGGAATTACGCATCATGCAAATCTCACAATACATCCAAACAGTCGACGCACAGAGACCTGAAACAAAGAAGTGATAGCGATTAAGGAACATTACAATTCACTTACTGACGATTACTAAAGATGTCATCTTGCTGATTGTATGATGCCTAATTGACGGCATTCAATACATTCACACCGCCTATGGATGGGATGCATCTTTAGCTCATTTGAGGTATATTTGTTTTTGTGTGAATATTTGTAGCTTTACATTTATCAGCAATAGTCAGGGGTAGGTATAAGAGAGACATTATCTCAATATAATCTGTAAAATTAGCTAAATTTAAGCCAACATTCAAAAGAAAATTAACACATTTTGTTCCATGACACTTGTTTGGACAGCAGTCCTGTGTTTCTTGCGGATACATTACACCATTAAAAAACATGAAGTCCGGAAGTGGTCCACATTATTGTTCAAAGATTCCAATTAGTGCATTAATGTCTGAATGTCCCAAAAAAAAAGCCATCCACCAACGACTTTGGTTTTGATACACTTTGGTATATATACTACCCAAAAAAGCTAAAGAGAAAACTGCTCCTCAGTTTGAGGTGTAAGGATCAGCCCCAGAGGAAGACACTGTGGAGGAAGTGGGAGAGGGTGTGGATGGGGCTGAGATTGATCTCTCAGAGGCTGCATCGTCAATTTTCTCTTGAATGCCTTCTGCCGTCTTTGAGGTTGTTACTTTAGCGGGCAGAAGACCCTCTTTCTCCCTCTTTTTCTGCTTCATCCTCCGGTTTTGGAACCAAATTTTCACTTGAGTCTCATTTAGCTGAAGCGCAGCGGCGATCTCTACGCGGCGCGCCCGGGTCAGGTATTTGTTGAAGTGAAATTCTTTTTCCAGTTCTGTCAGCTGCTTGGTGGTGAAGTTGGTTCGGACAGTGTTCGGTTGACCAGCATATCCATATTCACCAGACCTTCCTGGAGACGAAAAAAACAGATTTCAATGAACAAGGGTGATCCTGATTGTTTTCTAATCACTTTATACATAACCCCTTAGATAGTGTCCTGTTCCTGTCTAAGAAAAAAACTTTTACGCAGCAGAAACCACTTTTACGCACCAACCATTTATTATCATTTTATATGAAAGAGCAAAACAGATCCAATACAAATGCTAGAATATAGCATCATATGCATTATAATACAGATGTGCTAAGTAATCTAAATTGACGAATTTGAATTCAATACACTGACATAACACGCGCTTGCGCATCAGATTGCCAAGTACAATACCTTCAACTCCTTCATTCATTTAAGACAGGTTTGTTTGCAGTCTTGGTACCATGCCATATACTTTCTTATTCACACACAACTTGGCACCCACCTGTTTTCGGTGGATTCCTTTTAACTTTCATCCAGTCAAATGTCTGGGCAGACGATGCACCCTCAGACAGAGGAGAACAGCAAGCCTCCAGGTGAGCTGCATGTAGAGGTGACAGCGGGTTTGGGGCCCCGGGGTAAGGGGTTGCTTGCTCATGCCCGCCGCCATAGGCAGAGTGGGTATACTGCAACTGACCCAGGGGGGCGGCACTGTAACCATGGCGATGTTGAGAGACCATAGAGGAAGATATGTTACCCGAATACATCAGTGGGCCACACTGGGGGAATGCAGTGGTAGAGTCTACTTCCTGGTTGAGTGTATAATGGTTGTAGGTGGCGCAGAAACTTTGGGGTCCATAGCTGGGGCTACAGGCCGGATGGGCCCCGTAGGAGAGACCCAAAGAGTTTGAAGTAGACTGGTAAGAACCAGGCTGGTGAGGAATGCTGTCAGGGGAAGTCCTGCTTGCCATGAAATGGTCATCCGCCCCGCAGTTGTTGACAGAAGCCCCGCAGGACTGGAAAGTTGTAATCCCGTGGTCCGAGTGGAAAGCCCTGACCGAACACGAGCCACCTTCACCGCTCATCACCGAGTAGTCTAAGAAGCTACTCATTGTAGCATTGTTGTACCAGGATTGAGGGACCGTCCTCTGCAATCTCTGATCTCTTTTCTCTCTTACCCTAACTGACCGTGCCAACCTTTACCTAAACTTGGTCCTTATCAGTGGAGGGAGGGGGATACATAGTCCGATATCAATAAACGGGTAGTGTCACGTGGCCCCGGGTCAGCCAGTGAGGTACTTGTCCTTATCCTCCTCAGCCGGTGACAGATTGGTGTTTGAGGGGCTATTTAAATTCCAAGCGCTCGTCGATCAAGGTGACGCGCGTCTCCACTAATGTATTGGCCGAGCAAACAATGAGCTGGGAGGCAGAAGGCGGTGGACAGCTCCGGGGTCGCACTAGGAGCGAGGTACACATACACGGCTTCTTCTAACCCCCCGCTGCGCGCTCTCCCACCGGGGGAGAGATCAACGTTTCACCTTCTGCAACCTCACCACGAGGATGGCCCCGCACTCTGACCTCAGGTATGTGTTTTTGCTATGGAGTACAATTATGAGTCTGTGTGTGTGCGTGTGCTCAAGTTCGTGCGCGTGCCCTCTGTTCAGCCGTGATGTCATATGTCTAACAGTGTCATTCTCCAGATGGATGGAAGACTAAGAGTGTGTGCCATTGCCACGGGCTATCTTTAGGCTATTAATGTCTCATTCCAATGCGAAATGTTTCACGCTTGAAAATTAAAGGATTCTCTCAGCAAATATTGTCACAATGTGACAGTGAAGGAGAGGCAAGATGTTTTACTGCTGAAATTATGTTCATTCAGTCCAACAGGTTTTTTTTTAATTATTATTTACAACTTTGTTTCCTGATGAAGAACGCTGTTGAAAACATCGAGTCATGTGGCGTGGTGTCAGAGCACTCTGAGTTTTGTCCGTATCATTTCACGCCATGTGGTGTGGAGAAATGATACCATGGCATGAACTTTTCCTGTAACCGTTTTGCCCTGAAAAATGACGCGCAAAAATGCTGAAGTTGCACACAGTTTGTATAGTTATGTTGTGTTGCCACATGTAATGAAATGACAACACACTGTACATTAAGACGACGTGGTATTAATTTTTTTACTCTCTCAGGTCATAAGGTCTGCCATCTACTCCGGTTTCACCCCCACACGTATTCATTATGCATGTATAGTGATCAAATGATATAATAATGCGAGGCCCATCGTGAAGCTAATGCACGTCTGTAGCCCGAGGTGCAAGTGTGGGCTGATTATCCTGTTAAGTTCATCACATAAAGCTGCTGGAGAAATTAATGGCCACAGAAAGCAGAGGCGAGAAAAAGACAGAGCAGAGGGGGGAAAGTGTGCCGCAGCGACAGCACATGCCCAACCTCTCACTGAGGAAGAAGAAGAAAAGGGTGGGAGGAAGAAGGAGACGATCACATAGAGGGTTGAGCGCCCCTAAAGGCCGAACGGGATCAAACACTCAAGATACTTCTTACCTTGTTTTTAACATATTTGTTTTTATGCAATACGGATAAAAATAGAAATATTTCGTTCTTCTGTGCACTGCTGTGTTTTCAACCAGCTGTGAAAATTAATTGTAATAGTTAAACAAAATGATTTTGAGGTACTTTGTTCAATAGCTTATTTCCACTTCCAGCTACTTTGTACTTTTTCTCTATAACAGCTCAGTGGGGAATGTTTTGCCTAAGCTATAGGGATAATTTGACAATCCATACAAGTGTGTAGACACAGTAGACAAGTCACTTTCGACTCTACTGCTATCATCCAACTTTTACTCAGTACATGGCCGCCCATCATTTTGTTTTCATAAGCATTAATCTTTTTATTCCTATTTAAACACACCATAATCATATTTGACAAAGTGCATCTACCATGCATATCATATCATGTCATGAAGTCATGAGGTTAAAAAAAGTTTTACTCCAACTTTATGGGTGACTGTATATATATATATATATATATATATATATATATATATATATATATATACTACCGTTCAAAAGTTTGGGGTCACTTCCCTACTGAATCCCATGGCAAAGTGACCCCAAACTTTTGAACAGTAGTGTAAATATACATACATAGAGAGAGAGAGAAAGAGAGAGAGAGAGAGCGAGAGAGAGAGAGCTGTTAAATCTGGTACCCTCTGATATAGAATATACTATATACTTTTTTTTGCTTAGGGTTGTTTAATTTTGAGTAGAATAATTCTCTACGTATAGCAAATATCCTGAATATGACATTATGTTGGAGTGTTTCTACTGTGTAGTTAAATGTACAATACCAGTCAAAGGTTTAGACCTACTTTCCCAAATGTAATGGGAAAGTCCAAACTTTTTACTGGTAGTGTCTTCCTCCATTTCTTTGATGTTGACTCAGATGAGGTAAAAGGTGATTAAAAAGCCTTAGTTCTTGTTAATCACCTTGTTATAATGAACACTTTGACAGACTTTGCATAAATTTATAAAGTAAAATAGTGTTGCAAAGTTACCACCAGCGAAGAAATAAAACACATTGGGGTCATTATCTTCACCCACATTCCCCTTTTCCCTTTTCTCAGTCTGCAGCTGCCTCTGCAGTGAGTGGGCCCAGTGTGGATCCTGACTTGTCTGCTTGTGGAAAGAAACTTCGTCATGCAGGCCTCGGAGCTTTCTTAGCTCTTTGTGTGAGCGCATGTGCTCAGAAAAGGCGCGCTGTCTCGGAATGATTTGGTTATACTGGCCCCGTGGTTAGTCAGAGCAATCTGCGTAGGAGTGCAAAGATCTGCCTACGCTTTTACCCACCCCCACCCCCTTTGGATCAACGTACACACTCACATACGGCTCACAAACTACCGTACAACTTTCCCCACCAGTGTTCAACCAGTCAATGAGCTGCGTGTGGCTTCCAGATTATTCGATAAAGTTTCTAGCTGAATTTCACACGTGTTCATGAGTTTTTGAATTGATCCACGCAGGCTCACTTTGCAACTGGTGGTTGTTTCTGCTAATTTCACATGCGTTGAAGTGTGGGACTAACCCACTGAGTAATCTGTGCACGTGCTAATAACGGATTCCCATAACTATAATCAAGAGCAATACAATAGTGCAGGATTTTTTCATAATGCCATTGAACTAAGGGCTTTTACCGATTCTCTAACAAGTTGCAAATCTCTGTACATTTTTAATAAAGCAATGATGATTATCCATACTCTATACACAAAGCAAACTAATTAGTAATCTGACAAATTGCTTGTAATACAAAAGTAGTTTGGCTTGAGTTTAGATTTCTCTCACTGAGAGTGAGTGTAGACTCTCAACGTGAGTAGACTGCCACTGCTGCCGAGCCAGAGCCGTGTTTAAACAAGCTATAAAAATGAATTATTACCGAACGCATGCAGAGACTCGGCCCCTTTTAGCTCAAGAATTGGGGAGTCCCGTATGAAAACGTAAGTGGGGTTTTATTTGTGCACATTACGCCACAATTGGTCTCCTTAATGTCCGTCTCATTCATGCCACGGAGTGATTTATGAGCTCCTGAAGGCAAACATGGCTTGGGTATTTGACTGCAACTTGCACACAATGTTAAGAACCCTGCCATGATCAGATCCGTGCTGGCATATTTGCTATTTTTTTTCTCTCGCTCTCAATACAGAATACTAATTCTGAAGGTGAAAATAGAAATAATTCATGCTACTGTGCTTCAACGCAGATAAAATAGTTGTCGCATTTCCAGCATATCTTAAAAATTGAAAGGATGATTCAGGTTTAAACAAAGGTTTCCAATCATAAAAGATTTTTTTAAAACCATTTGTACATATTTTGATTATTTTGAAACGAATAAATTGACCCATTAAAAACTTACATTAAGAAAGCTAATTATTTATAATTATTTTTTAATGAGGCAAACCTTTCTAAATAACCTGCGTTATGTTAAAACTAAGTTATATATTAAAAGTAATATTCAATAGCTTATTTGAAACTGGACTACTGATAGCCATAGCCAACCTGTTGTTAATTGAAATTTGCATATCCTCCGTCTCTATTTCTTCTTCTTTAATTTAATATATTTCTTACATGCATATTTTAAGAAAAGGAAAAAAACACAAATGCAAAAAGGAAAACTCAAACAGCAGATTAAAGTTTTTTTCAAGTTAATTGTATTCTAACAAAAATATCCAAGACATTGGAAGCTATACAAAAATAAAAATGAGCAGGTTCCATAGGCCTAATACTGAGGAATCATTCACACACTCATAATTTCCATTCCAAAATATCAGGTTGTAATGGTAATTCAGTCACTTTCAGTACAGCTATTTCAGTGATTTAATTTATTCCTTACCTTGTATTAACCGTCAAGTCAAATATCAACATAATAAATGTGCCGAATACACAAATAACATCAGAGTTAATACCGTTGTAGCCTGATATCACATTTAAAAAAGTGTGAGTGATTTTAGTTAATAGTTCAGATGCTGCAGGTCGATTGTGGTTAGAGACTCCGAGAAAAAATAGAAACTGTCCGCGGAGATGTCCACGGGGCTGTCCAGAGACTCTGACAAACTCGGCGAAGCTGCATCTGAGAGCTGTAGGCAGGAATCCGAGGAGAAAGGTTGAAAATCGTGTAAAGAAACATCCAGGGCCGAGGGGCTGTCACCATTGTCCGGGCCAGATGCCGATCCGGGGCCCATTGTTGACATGCAGCCCGGAACAGTGGGTGACGGGTTGGGAAAATGTTTCAGATTTTTGTCATTGCTGCTCAGCGGCGCGGCAGCAAAGCTTGTGGACTCTCCATTGTGGAGCTGCTGCGCGTTGTTCTGAAAGGAGCAGGTATCTCTTTCCAACAGGGCCCCGCTCTGCTCACACAAGGGTCCCTCGTCCTCCTCGTCGCTGTGGATGCCGTCCTCGGTGATCTGCCCTTTCCCATCCCCGTTGTGGTTCTCCTTGCTCTGGGTCTGCCGCTTGTGTTTCATACGCCGGTTCTGGAACCACACTTTGACCTGTCTCTCGGTCAGATCCAGCAAGGCCGCTATTTCCACCCTCCTTGGCCGGCACAGATACTTGTTAAAATGGAACTCCTTCTCTAGCTCCAGCAGCTGTGTGTTGGTGTAAGCTGTTCTCAGCCGACGGGAGCCCCCTCCTCCCCCACCGTTTTCCACAATCTCAGGCGAGCCTGGAAAATAAGCAGCACGGTAGCTTGGGATTAAAACACAGGACACAACAATTACATAACCCGGCTTCCCATAAATCTAACGCCATGGCTATCACACCCCACTAGAGTGGCTCACAAAACGGTACAGCAAAATGGCCGCTGGAGCAACTAACCTAATCTTATACAGCCTTTATTAAAACATAATGTCTGCATAAAAAAACAGACAGGATTATTTTAAACATAAAACGTAGCTAACATTAACATAAACCAAAGAGAAAGCTCTATAAAACGGTGAAGTCCATCGTGGTGTGAGATTCTAATGAATGCGCCAGCTGCCCTCCACGGCAAAGGCACTCCATCACTCTTCATTACTGTCACACATCAAAACTCTGCTTCGGCTAGGGGAATAAATCATTGTACATCACCAAACTTTATCCAAACTTTTTGTCTTTCTTGTTTCACAAAGCGACTTAGTAATCATAAATCCCTGAGGACAGAACTACTGAAGCACATACGTTGTTTTGTGAGGCCCCACAGGGTTCTATTACAGCAACAGATAGTAAATTTGCAGTATTTATTCCCATGTTTAAAGTCACATACCTTTTGGAGAAAAGCACACTGGTCCGTTGGAAATGGTGGTAGTAGCAGTGGAGGTTGGCAGGTGATTCCTCTTGGAGGCTTTCTTCTCCCGCATCCACGGGTATTCCGGGGGTAAAGAGGCGGTGGGCAGCGGGCTGCATCCATCGGGGCTGTGTCTGGGCCGGCCGTGCCGCGGATGGCTGCCCGGATTCAGGCTAGGAATGGTCTGCTCAAAGGGAGGAGGAATCAGTGTCGGGCGTGAAAGCGTCGAGCTCTTGATTGATGAACTTTGAAATGAATCAGCGACAGGGGGGAAAGATGTCAGGCACTCAGCAAGCGACGGCTGACTATTGATAAAACCGCTCTCTCGCTCGAATTCGTAATTCATCTCCGCTCCCTGAGAGCCGAGGAAAGTTTGCACGCGTATTTTTTATAAATGTTGCGGCTCAACGAGGACGAGAAAGAAAAAATCATTTAAAAAATCTCCAGGTGTTGTTTTTTTTCTATTTCACTCATTACGGCCGTATGGGGACCAAGCCACTATTAAACTATTGAATTCATGGAGACAAGGTTGAAATTGGACCGAATTGCCTGTCACATGATTACCTCTGCCCAATGACAATTTGGGGTTTAATCAAAAGAAGCCCCTGTCTGCCTGATTGATCCAAAAACTCTGGTGAAGATCGCCTCGCTCAGCTGGGGCACAACTGTTTTTATTTACATCTTTGTCCGCTCAGTTTATCCTCCTCTTGCCCCTCCAGTCCACTCTACTAAGCTACAAAATGTGTTTTTTAAGAATGGCTGACGCTCAGTATTACAAGGAAGGAGCCCAGCCTGGTGTGCGCGGATTCGTGCACTCCTCTTTCTCGTATTGTTTGAGGATGTCAGTGAGAACGCCCCCACCACACATTCACACACACGCGCGCGCGCGCACACACACTCACACACACGAACATTTAAACCAGAAGCTCTTCATATTTAGGCAGATATAAAGAAACACGTATAATCTGATATTGACAATTCTCAGTGGGAGCAAATCCAACAATCCGGTCTATGCAACGAGAATGGACATTAGGATGTATGTGAGTCTTTAAAGGTGCATTACAGTGACACATGCATTGCAAACATTGCCATGTGTTGCAATCAAAAGCCAATGTACCAAGTTAATACTGACAAATATGACACATTCAGACCGTTTTGCCCCTTAAAAGCAACAAAACATCTACAATCGTTGAGCAGAAACTCGTTACAGACAATCACTGTAGATTCTTATACTATACGGACTGTAGAAACAGTATATTAAGGCATTTATTCAACAAAAGGTCGATTTTATAACGAGGTCAGGCGCGCCCATGTTTTGTGCACTAACTTAAAAATGCTCAAGGCAAATGCTCTTATTTTTGTAAATTCACATGGTCAGATTTTTTTATGACTGAAAACAGCCGTGATAACTGCATTCTTTTAAAGGGTATTGATGTGTTTAAATAGTCTTTTTATGTAAACACTGCAATGCCACGAGACTTGACCAAGATTTATTGGAAGGATACTATAGCTGGAATGCTGGGAAAAGCTTCCCACTGTATTTCCATTATCATCCCCACCTGAAATTGCATCGAAGCAAACATCAACACAGTTACAATCGACCATTTACAACGAATCCATTTGCAGCGTTATTATGCAGATGGGAATGTTATTGAATCGCTCTTGCCCCGCCGTGTTTGGTTTCATTGCCCTTCCAGAATAATCTGTGAAAGCCACATTCAGGATGTTTTTAGTTAGGCAGTACACGCTGTATTTTCATTTTGAAAAAAAATATGGCTTAGTGAGTAACAGAGGGAAGAAGAGAAGTGGAAGGCCTCTCTCAGTTTGTTGCTTATATACCAAACAAAGAGTCCTGGAAGCCTGCGCGCGATCAATCTTACTCGCCAAAAGGTCTGACAGCTCGGTGCCCTCACAACACATTTAAGGCTTCTAACTCTCCCCCGGATCAAATGCAGCCAGGAAGCTCTGAGAAACACTGGCCACTCATATTAGAACCAGTTTCTGCTCGTAGTTTTAGTCTAGTTGTCGCTGGAGGGATTTTTTAAAAGACAAATAAGAAGCCAGCCACACAAGATGCGACCATTTCCTTTCTGGAGGGCGGTAATGCGCCAACGGTAAGCATGAGAGTGAAACAATATTGGGAACCTAGTTTTTATCTTTGAATTGTGAATATACACGAAGACGTGTGTTTTTTCGTTTTATTGGAAATCTGTGTTTGTAAGCAGACCTGACTGCATGAAGGACAGAGTTGCTAGGGGAAGAGACGAATGGCTTTTTTGGAATTACGCACAGGCTTTGTGTGCAAGGAAAGGAGTGGGTGGCGGCATTTAGTGGACTCCAGCCTGTCCTACACACTTATCTTTACAGCAGGTTTGATTTAGGACCACTTTCCCACGGATTTAAATTAAATTAAGGAAGCACAAGTTTTCTGTTTCAGTTAAAATACAGTTAATGCGAGATATACTGCGCTTTAAAGTCAAATCGTTGTCTTGTTGCGTATTATATGCATATTCGTGTATTTTTGTCTCTGTGTATGTCAGATGCAGAAATGTCCATTGCACTTTTTTTCGGTGACACACCATGGTTCAATTGTTCTAGGTTTCCCTGCTAACCATATGTCAGGGCCACCAGTGATCATGCCCACTGAAATCAATCATTTTGGGTTGAAAATTAGGTTGGGGGGGGAGGATAAATAACTACATAAAAAGTAGCTTGATTAAATAATGGTCCAAATCCAGAAAATCCGACCAAGGCTTTGAATGTTTCTCTCAAAAATAATGTCTGTATTTCCCCAAAATAGTAGTTCCAACTGTTTTGTATTTTGGAGATTTACATGAGAAGAGAAAGCTGAAAAAGAACATTTTAAAACCTGAGGATTTTTTTTTATCTTTTTCATTTTACGAAATACAAAATAATTAAAAAGATAAAAAGAAAAGGAATACAAAAAAAACAACATTTATTTTTTCAAGCTTTCCATCGATCTTTTCTTTTCCAGCAGCCCTCATCATCTACATAACCGACTCTCTTCGTACTGAGCTGGCTTTGCGATGGCATGTGCAAATCTACAAAATAAATGACACAAATAAGCTCCTTCATGATTCTACTTCAGACTGTATCCTCTCTGACCGAATTTGACTGACTGAATATATCAGGGAATTATTTTTTAAACGATTTCTCATTTAGCTTGTTGTCTCCTTGCAGATCCTCCACAAGGGCCCAAGTGACATTTTTATTATTATGGATGTACCCACGCAGATGAGAGGAGGGGAGAGGGCCACCCTTGAGTTTTCCTCACGCTAAATCAAGCAGAGGAAAGAAGAAAAACGAATCTAGACGTTTTTTTTAAACCCAACACTAGATATTAAATGTTTTTTTTTTTTTGTTATTTTTTGTCCGAGAAAATATAATCCAAATTGAGGATCTGTTCCTTGTTTTTTTATGCTTTATTGGACTTCCATAATACTGTTAATTGTTCAATTTTACAATTAGAGTTTTTTTTACCTTCTAGAATTTTAAGCATTGAATATCTACCAAAGCAAAAATATAGGTGTTTGGACATATTTTTTCATTCAGGAAAATGGCTTGTAATTGATTTTTTTTTATTATTATTTATTTATTTATTTTATTTTATTTTTTTTGTAGAATGTTGCTTAGTATTAATTAAAACTGAAGAATGTATTTCATTTTATATCAGTTCTTTTATTCATTCTTCGAACCGGAGCAGCATGGAATGTTTGACACTGAAAGAAAAAGTGATGTGTGTTCTCTTTTCTTCAATAAAGAAACTGCTAATATGTGTCCTTCTTGCACCCTTATTGCATGACTGGTTAATTTTACATTCGCTGAGAAAATAATAAACCTCCTTGAAGAAGAAGAAGAAGATGAAGAAGAAGAACAAGAAGAAGAAGAAGAAGGGGGGAAATAGCCTATAATGACGACATAGTTTGCTGCTGCACCCGTCTAGGAGCCTCAGACTACATGTATGCACTGAACAGGACCGAGATGCCTATTTTCCACCAACCTTCTCCCCACACAAAGATGGAGGGGCGTCAAATAATACTAAGGGGTTCTTTTTTTTTCTTTTGCCCCGAACAAAATAAATAACATTAGAAAGTCCAATATGACAAAACATAAGCAAGGGAGGTTGCATGTAAGCCTATGGCCCTTGTTTTTGAAAACATATTTCCCTCAGAAATCCCAACTCGTGGCTCTTGAGGTTTCTTACAAGTGCAACAAAATGCAATAACACAATTCTTCAGCTGTGGATAAATAAAAGACGGACACCTTCACATTGACAATGAATAACATGTTCATAATACCCTGTTTGAGATTTTTAAAAAAAAGAAAAAGAAAAGAAAAAAAAGATTAAATAGGCCTAATTGGCTATGCTGTGCCCCCCTCCTTAAAATATAAAGAGAAAGGTTTTTGTGAGACAATGACATAAGCAAACAGAGGAAAATTCAAGCAAGTCGTGATTATTTATCCTACGCTACTTCACACATCAAACTATAGAAAAACATAAACAAGAGCAAAGGAGAAGGTGGAAGCCGTGAGGAGGCGCAGAAACAAAGCAGTAATATGTCTGGAGGTGGATGAGACAATGGGCGGAGTGATCCAGGCAGCGCCACTGCTACAGATGCGTCAGTTTGGGCGCTTCCTGGATTCTTCCCTGAGAGTAGTGCGGTGTTAGGTCTGTGTACGTCGGTGTCGGATCACACACTCCGTGATGCTGACTGTTGCCCATCGTGATTGCTCCATTGTACTCCATGTTTGCAGACGGTGGGTGTGAGAGGTGGGTGAGACCGAAAACAGAAGCCCCAGAATTGGGCATTGAGTCGATGTAACCTCCGCCGACATAAACGGGGCTACCTTGCATGTGAGTTCCGTAGTTGCCATTGCCTTGGAGAGGATGCGCGTCATACTCGGGCGTGCCCGAGTCTGTCCCGAGGTATCTCTTCTGAGAGGGCGGGCAGTTATTGAGGGCGTTGTTTAAAGGAGGAGGATATGACGTAGCCATACCGTATGCATTGTGATGAGGTTTACTGTAAGACGTTGGCGACTGGGATTCATATGGTACACTGTTTACAAGAGAATGCATAGAGTTGAGGTATCCGCCTCCCCCACCGGTGCCACCACCGGAAGCCGGGCCCACGGGACTCCGCGGGGACTGACCACCAGGAGAAGGCATCATCCCAACGCCTTTCTGATCCTTTTTGTATTTCATCCTGCGGTTCTGGAACCAGATTTTGATCTGTCTCTCTGTGAGGTTGAGCAAGTTTGCCATCTCCACCCTCCTGGGTCTGCAGAGATACCGGTTAAAGTGGAACTCCTTCTCCAGCTCCACAAGCTGGGCACTGGTATAAGCTGTCCGGGCCCTCTTTGATGCTGCTGACCCTGGAGGACTCTTGTCTCCGGGGCAACTCTCCACTGTCAGGGGGAAGGAGAGGAGCATGTCAGTCAGTAATCCATTACAGACACACGAGCAGAGCGGTATAGAGGAGTGAGAGTGAGAACAGAATCTGATAGTGAATCTTTGCTATCAAAGGGGGGCTGTGGTGGTGATAGAAATGTTTACTAGATAAATATGCCCATAAAAGTACATTCTTTTGAAAATCGTCTTTTCTCGCTTCACCTCCCTCCTAACAAGTTGCAAGCATTTCAACATTTTGATAAATCTACTCCCAACACAGGGGTTATCATTAGGGCTCCAATTAACAATCAATGCACCACTGCAAAACAAGAAATGTTACTGAGGAATACTAGATTTCGTATGTGATATGGAACCAAGTGACCTTAAGATTGCTACTTAAGCATTTTGACCCTTAGCCTGCCCTATATTTGCACAGTAACATTCGCATAATGCAGGATTATGTATTCCTCGGGGTGCATGAAAAAAAGCACGCATTGCCCTTACTGATAAGCTTAAACGACTGAAGCTTGGCTGCAGAATAGCAAGGTTGGTCTACTTACCGTTGTGGCAGGCGGCCAACACCTAATAAATTTCACTACCTGTCTCCTAAACCTGGAGTAAAAGGAATCCAACATGACATAACCTGACCCCATAATGATATTGCAGAGATGAAAAAGAAGTTATCACGTGGACTAGAAGCAATATCCATGTAGGGCAATGTAGGGTGATCACGAGTGAACAAGGTGATAAGGTGATTTTGGGTGACCAACAAACCCCCCCCCCCCCCCCCCCCCCCCCCCCCCCCCACAGAAACACACACTTTTTTTTGGTCATTTTTAGGCTTGTCGGTGTGATTCATAAAATATGGGCATTGAAAACTAACCCTTATACACCTAGGGTTCACGCCTATTTAACAGCTCCGTTTTTTATTGTCTAAGTGTAAATAAACACTTCCGAATGCAACACCTAAAACTGCCTGCTAAAGCGGGATCTTGCATTAAACCTTGCATAATACAAGAGTAAGTTACTATATTAATGTTCGTTATCAATAATTACTGATTAACATAGGTTTCACTGAAAATGAGATTCATCTACTTAATTTACAACACAGTAAACACACAGAAAAGAAAGGTATGTGATTTTTTTTCCATCTGTAACATATCCTAACTTAAACCATCATGGAGCCATCCTTTCAAACGTCAGTATCTGGCTTATGAGTAAATGAAGTGTAAAGGTTTGCCTGACATCAACTATTGTATGTGCTGTTAGATAGCTAATTAAAACCTCAAATATTCACTAAAGTAAATTACCATCTTAATGCAAACAAACAAAATCTAAAATCAAAAGAAAAGAAAATGAAGCACAATGTAAAAATCTTTATTTTTAAATAACTAAACTTGGATCTATGACTCCTTTTCTGCATTAAAAACAAACAAAAGAATAAATCATCAATGAATAAACACTCCATCATCTATTGAAATGACACCTCATGAATTAGCATTTTTACTGTCGCACTTCTACATTTTAGGCTAGCTCTAAGTAAATACGCCCTCCCTGGTTCCCCCTCCCCCCACACACACACACTGACCCACCAAGTTTTCCTCTAATCAAAACAGCAGGACAAACTGAGACAACTGTTGTGTGTGTTTGTTTGCTGTCTCTCTGGGAACATTATGTGATCAGGGGAGATGCATGTTTACAGTAGGGGCAGGTCAGCTGCAGGGCATGGGGACAAGGAGGACTCATACCACCAAATTCTTCCAGTCTGCTGCCTTATATTGCATGAGTATGGACATTTTTTCTTTTTCTTAAGGCTAATAGTGCACTCAAAAAAATGAGGTGGGCATGTGTTCAATTTGTAAGAAATGAATACGTTTGCTGGACATGATTCAAATGGATTTGCATTTATTACACAATATAGTCTAATTGACTGGACATGATTGCAACCAACATCTGTTTTTAGGTCAACATGATAAATTCATATGGTAAACGGGTGGCATGGTAAAGTCTTGTTGTATTTTTTTTGAGTGTACAATGTGACTAAATCTTTGCGGGATGTGAAATAAAAAAGCAACACTTGTATGAGCAGACTAGCTTCCTAATTGGGTAGTATCTCATTGTAGTTCTTGGCTCCTGAATAAGTTCTGAGAACCAGCGGCCTAAATTACAATTTATGTAGTTTCATTTGATACCATAAACCACTGGCTTAATAGTGATGGAGTGATATTAACAGCTCTGTACCACTAGCATATAAACCTGAACATTTTGGACTTCCCAGTGAAGATGAATTGTTCTGTTGTGCTTTGCCCCCCTTATTCCTATTCCCTTACCTGCCCGCCCGCCCACCCCTGTGTATTGTATCCACTCTCGTCATGAATGTAACAAGTTGTGTGAATGTCAGCAGCAGTTAGTACCTGAACTGGAGCTACTGGTGGGTTTCTGCTTGGTGTTCTGACGGGATTCCTTCATCCAGGGGAAGATCTGTTTGTTGCGAGCAGAAGAGGTCGGGGAGCCGTTCTTGGAATTGGGCTGGTTGGACCCGTTGCTTGCATTTTCGCTGATAGCACCAGGGGACTGTGAGGGAGGGGGTGGGCCTGACATCGGCACCTGCGGTTGATTGTTTTCGGGTAGAACCTTGGACTGCGCCGCCTGAATGGCTGTGGTCCTGTTGCAGCTCTCCGCCATCTCCCCCGGCTTCTGCAGAGCCACGGAGCCGCCAGGAGACTGCAGGGAACAGGCAGGTCGATGGTACTCACTTTCCACATGAGAGGCCCGGGGATATTGGACCTGATTGGCATCATAACTGAAGCCATTTGCGCTTTGATATGGGTAGCCACTGTAAATTGCGGAGCTGTCGTAGTAGGTTGCCTTTTGCATCTCGCCGTTTCCCAATATTTATTTCAGAAACTGACAGGGTCTTGACACCCTTGTAGAATAACATTGGCACCCTGTGGTCACGTGACGCCTCTCCGCCAATGGCCTCCTTGGGTGAACCTAGGGTTACAAGAAGCACTGTGAGGAGGAGAAATGGTGGCGATCCATCTTACTTTTCAATGCAGACTTGACACTGGAGACTATGGAGGCAAGATAGGGCCGACAATTCTGTAGACTATTACCGTTTACCTTATGGCTTACACGGGGCACAAAGGCATGCTCTAACCTTGTATTAACATCTGTGCCAAATAACAGAAAAAAAAAAACATTTTGAAAAAGCATCCATATCATATTTATAACCTAACAATGAACTGTAACACCTTAAATCAATGAGCCAAAATAGGAATATATTTATAGACCACTTTACGGGTAAATGTAATAGATAAAAAGCGAGCTGTGGAAATTACTTGTCTTGTTAGCAGGCTACCACACAGGAAAATAATATTTCTGTTACAATATTATTCTACGAACCAAGCTGTCAACAGCATATCTAATTTCCTTTGCAGCAGGTGAAAAAAATCAGTATGACCACAAACTTTTAACCCTTTTTTCTTCGTCTTCTTCTTTTTCTTTTTTCTATTAGGCCCAAGAAAACACGTAAAAACAGAATAAACAGAACATTCTGGTCTACCTGGAGCAAAGCAGGAAAAAAAACAAAACAAAAAAAAATAACAAACAAAGAAACCCCACGTTCTCTTTTTTTCTGTCTTAGCACGTTGCAAGATAAATGAAAGGGCCCCGAGGAAACCTGAAAAACCGGGCGGGCATCCGTGCATCCCCATGACAATGGCGTGAACTTTTCCTCGCAGGCCCATAATAATGGCTACTGTCCGTGGGGCTGTGGGCGCAGGCTGTCCGTTGTGGTGATATATAGGGGGTCAGCGGGCCGGGACTGCCTGCTCAGAATGAGTAACCCGTGAGCAGCCAAGTCAGGCTGACAGAAACCCTGGAAGAGGGAGCGGCTAGAGCATGCTGCCACAGGTCCATAATCTACGTAGAAAGACTATTTGAAATACTATAAGCCATAATGGACACACAAATACAGATCGTCTGGGGAAATTTTTTACAGTCTAACATAACAGATATAATAATAATAACAATAATAATAATATTAATAATAATAATAATAATAATAATAATAATAATAATAATTTGTCCTGTAGTATCGTAGATGTATATGAATTATTATCTTCTGTCTTTACCTTCATCTAACATCTAAACACTGCCCGCCTCCCTAAGCTCTTTAAAGTCTATAAATACACCATAAAAATTTAACTAAAATCTAAGTAGGTTTTCATATTAAATCCTATGTGAAATATTTTTAACAAAATGCCCAAGTTATTATGTATCTTAAAGTTAATCAAACTCTAAAATATAATTGTTATTAAATCGTTATAGGATGCAATGAAATTATTAATAATTTATTTCATAAATTGGCCTAAACTGTAGTGCAGAAGCGAGCATATCCGAAGGTTTTCATACAATCAGAAATTATTCAAAACAAACAAAAAAAAAATTTTTTTTAAAAATTAAAAAAAGAAGAAGAAAAGAAACCGTGAACTCAGGGATGTCACAGCTGTGCATACCAAGCGGCGAATCAATCTAAAATAAAATGAGCCCTCAGCTTGTATGGAGTTACACCGCAGACTGAAAGAAGGTCTTTGCTGTCTGCACACATGATGACCGGGCAGAGATATCAGAAAGCTTTGTAGTTTGTATCTCCTGGCGAACCAATGCGACATTCATAAATGGCAGAGCAAGAAAGACAAAAGACAGGCTTGAGCTGTGTGCGCAGCCCTCTGCTCCTTGCAAGAGAAATCTGGCTGCCTGACTGTGTGTGTGAACTCTTCCTGAACCGAGATCTAAGTCATACGGTGATAAATCACCGCGCGACACACAAACTCCACCATTTACAATCGAGGGAGCCTATTTCTGGCCTGCTTACCTTATCCTCTCTCGATGAATGCAGAGCACCGAGCAATATTTTCTCATTCAGCGACGAAATCGATCAAAGCAGTAATCCAGAGAAAAGTTTAAAGGCAGGCAGGGCTGACTGGGTGAAGGAGCAGTAGCAGACTGCGCCCTGCCATACACCAAGCATTAGCAGCCACAACAAAAAAGGGAAGAGCCGAGAGAAGCCCCCTTTTTTTCTTTTTCCTTTTCTCTTTTCTCCTACTCGACGTGGATGGGTAAATCGAGATTACGAAAGCAGGCGTGAGCTGTCGGGTCAGCGAGATAAGAGTTATCTGGCCTTAGGACTGAATTTATCGTCATGCTATAGAGCAATGGAGAGGGCTTCATTGCAATATTAACGTCAGCCAAGGCAATGCTTGACTATGAGATCCTTCACCAGTACCATGCAGACACCAGTGAACTGCCCCGAACCAGAGCGTCACCATAGACAAGAAAAATTATGCAAATGAAGTAGCGCCTTGGAAAGCCAGTACAAATCAAGTGGTTGCCTCTCCTCCTCCCCCAATCAAAGGAGGTAGTGCATGTAGTAAAAGAAAATAATAATTCATCGTCACAAATAGTGAGTCCCAAAAGTGTTTTAAAGCGTTTTCTTATCATTTACTCTGCGTCCAAGAATTATGAAACTAGTAGTTGATATGTTGGAGAGAGAAGGCGAATACAAAGGAATAATTAGGCGCTGAGCGTGCTGCATTTCCATTTCCATGGGACATAAAGGGTTTCTATTCAAGGCTTAATCATTAACCCACATTTTTTACCAAGGAAAAAAAATCTGGGTTAAACACAAGGACGCGCAGTTCGTTTTGGCTATCTACGCCTGATATACTCCTTATGGCTACGAAGAACACACCGTGCGCATTTTAGTCAAAAGGCAACCGCAGATCAAAGCTTTTTATGTCTATTAAAGGATAACCCCACCAAGAAGATGGTGTGAAAAATGAGCAAGACTTTCATAACCAAAAGGCAAGGCAAGGGACACACAGCGTGGAACACTGAAGAAGAGAGCCGGCAGCGTGGGGGGAATCCCTCTGCATGGTAATGCTGTCTTTTGCAGCAGGAAAGAAAGACTGAGAGAAATAGATTTATGGCCCCGCTCAGCTGTAAACACGGCCAGCGGCTAGAGCTTCTCTGCTGGCTTCAGGCTCTGGGACAAAATTCAATGACACAATTAGAAAAGGTAGAACGCACGGACGGCGTGGGAAGCTGAGTGGGAGAAAAATTCAGGCAGTGGGATTTTTTTTAGCTAACTTTGCTTTTTCTTTTAACAAAGCAACGTTGTCACTTTGTATAATTATTTACTTCTTTGTCCTTTGCTAAAATGCTGATTCGTCTTTCTTTTTAATTTGGCCCTGAGGAGAGGGTTAAAAGTCAGTGAGGTTGTACTCGTTTACTGCCGTGCGTAATAATGCGCAAAATAACGTAGGAGGAAAAAGTAAAATGCTAGTAAATTAAGAAGAATAAAGGAAACACTTCTAAAAACTTTACAGGAACACACCATAGAAACTACAAGCAGCTGGCTTTCACAGAAAGTAGTTTTTTTAAATGAGTAAGGCACCGTTCCAAGACCCGCGATTCCCCTCGTCACTTTTATGGTGACAAATTACACCACAAAGACAAGTGGAAGAGAAGGAATTATTGCTCTCGAGCTGGTCATATTGCTGCTACACGGAAATGTACAAGCCATAGGTTGATTCTCTAGCCCTGCGAGCGCTTTGGTGGGCGTGTGTGGTACTTATTAGAAATTGAATAAGGATATCACCATTAAGAATTCATAACACAAATCAATAAAGATATATGGACTTACCGAAGGCAGCTCAAGATGTTTCCGAGACGGTGGGATGGCCTGAATTTACTGGGCCGGATTTCTGCAACGAGGAGTGGAACACAAATTTTTAATCTTTTGGAAATGAATCCAACATTTTTACGTGTATTGTAAATTACATTTATTTGGTTTTATTTAATATAGTCCATAATGTAAGCATGGAATGTCATCACAACTCATGGGACTATTGTTGGCCGCCGTTGTTTAGGCCCTCATTTTAATGCTTCAAAAAGGCATTTGGCAAATAAGGTAAATTGAAGAACTATGGAAAAAATAACAAAAAGCATTCTAAACTAATATTTAGCAAAAACTTTAGAATCAAATGTTGATTCCAAGTCTTTAATTCCATTTTATTTTATTTTATATAAGGACGGGATATTTTACAGCGTAAAAAAACTAGACATTTTTATTCTTTTAATATCTAAAACAAACAAAAGAGACGCAAGAATTAAATAAATGACACACGTAAAAAAGACGACAACAAAGAGATTCTTTTTCAAACAGTATCTTAACTAAATATTACTGTCTATCACCATAATATCACTAATAAGATCAAATTTGGCCCGTGCAAATATCTTGTTTTTGTTTCCTTGCTGGTCGGTGAGCATCTACTCCACAACGGATCGAATAGTCATTAGCTTTCGCTCACCATCTTCCCCAAGTCCCCGCGCCCATAAATCAAGCAGGAGCGCCGTGACCTCAGCGCGGCCGCACGGTCCTGGATGGCACTCCTTCTTCCATTATATCCTCGTTTTCCCGGCGGAGCGACACAATCCCGTCGCTATCCTCCCTACTTTTTTATGTAGCTCGTCTTGATGTATCATTTACGTGCAGACACACATAAAACCACAGAAAGACACGACGTGTTTTGTTTTATAGGACAGGTTGAAATAGCAGATTCGCGTGCTCTGTTTGGGTGTTTCTTGGTAACCAACGCCTGGTTTATTTACAAACGGTATGGCTATCACGGGCCTATTTACACAAATAGTTGTTTATGTTGCTAAAGATTTTGTTTAAGCAGAAAAGTTGAATGTTTGTTGTTTTATTTAAAAATGTATTTTAAATTATGTATGCATTTATTGTCCTGTTAGTGTAGAAAGGGTGATGTGGATGCAGCAGGGCTGACTCACTAGCTTTGGACCTCAATCACATCTCTAAACTAGGATATCTAAAATGTTAATCCTAATCATGGGATAAATGGTTGCAGCAGGAGAAATAAGACAAAGTCTCAATTTTAACGGTCTGAGAAAGAGCTTAAAATTTTACCAATATGGAATATGGTTAAATTAATGGCGTTTTGCTCGGAGAATCTAAATATTCGTGAATATTAATAGCTTCTTGATATTTCTCGCCCAGTAAAAGCAGTGGAACCCCCCTTTTTATCTGACCTCTGCCTCGCGCAGCAATAACTCACGACAGTAATGAACAATCGGCGGAAATACCTCAAAATAAAATCCATCCTCCCAAAGCTCAGCCTCAGACTGTGTCTGCGTGGAAAAACATATCCGTCCGTGACAGCAGAATACATCCACAAACACGGGCTTCTCTCTCTTTCAGTCCACCTCGCTTCGACTTTCTTTTTCTCCCCTCGATAAACAAACTACAAAGCTAAGACTCCCCTTTCGGAAAGTGGGGGTAACCAGCATATAATCTGCATCATATGGCCAGACCGGGGCTCCGGTTTTTCTTCCCAGTGCCATAACATCGCGCAGTATTATGCGTCCTGCTCACGTGACGCAACGTCAACTTAAATCCCTTTTATTTGAGCCCGTGAATCATTAATGGAGGCAGTCAT
The DNA here is from genome assembly GCF_017639745.1 of Melanotaenia boesemani. NCBI lineage: Eukaryota > Metazoa > Chordata > Actinopteri > Atheriniformes > Melanotaeniidae > Melanotaenia > Melanotaenia boesemani. The sequence continues at coordinate 12,649,731 of NC_055698.1, read as the reverse complement.
TGCCCCTGAGGAGAAACGGATCAGTTTGGAGGGAGAAAAAAGAGGGGTATGTGACACTGCAATGTATCTGGCAGAGGAGCAAGCCTCTCACTGAGAAGCAGCTTTTCCACGTGTCGCCCATTCACAGGGAAAGGCTGTTCTGACAGTTTTAAAGTGCCATATATTTGGTGCCTGTTAGCAGCTGAAAGAGCTTAATCCTTACAGTTTCAAGAGCAACCCACAGCAAGGTAGAAACGACAATGTTAGCACAACAGAGAAACAATTCACACTAGATGGAGAAAGCTATCCTAATAAAACACCATTTATGGATGGCATAATCATTACCCCTGTAAAACTCATTCCCTTTCTCTTTATTGCTTGAAGAGTGTATTAAACAAAACTCAACATCGCCCCCCTCCTTCTAGTAACACTTCTGTTTTAGTACCACTTAATCTGCCTCTGGTCCTCCATCAGCAAAGTGCGCATGCTGCGGGGTAAATAAAAACCAAACGTTACAGATTTACCTGTCATATATAAGGAGGCTGTGCGTCCTGGTGGTAGTGAGGGGTGCCTGTCAGTCAACTGAGGGCGGAAAGTGGAGGTGAGGTAACCAAAGAGTGGCTGCTCGACCCCGCTGATCAGAACACGGCACCCATTAGACCAACATGCACTGACATTTCCTAAGAGCGACTGAGTGATGGTAGAACTTACAGGTTTGTGCAAAGTTTTGTGAGCGTTTACGTACCAAATCCGACATAAAAAATAATAACTGGGAAGAAAAAGAAGTAATTAGACTGTGCCACGTTCGCCATGGAAGATATGCTTCTGACACTCTAAGTATTGCCACAAGTCTTGTCCCGGAAGAGCTACTCTCTTCTCGGCACCGTTTGGCGCTTGTTTTCCGTCAACACCGAGCAGCGGGCGTGGAAAAATCCCACCACTATTAATCATTCAGGGCGGACAGAGACACCATCGCACTCCCACATCAGCCTTTGTCCTCTCAAACTACAACTTGAGTGGCAAACTTTTTAAGTCAAGAGCAGAGTAAAAAAATCTATTTATTCGCCTTTTATTAAATCTAAAACATGAGCTTTGATTATGCTAAAAGTCACAAAGATAAATGTTTTTGGATGGTTAAATTGAATATGAAAACTGTTTATTGTTTTTAAGTCGATTTTTTTCTGTCTTTAACCCAATCTTTTGTTTCTTTTGCAGATGTTAAGCTGTCAGCAGGATGTGAGGCTCTATATCTCCGTGGTCTAAGAAATAATCCTACGTTGCCTTTCGCCACTGCTCCTGAACTTTTCCCTGACCCGCGCAAAGGCATGAAGAGTTTGAGTGGGAAATTGTTTGTGCTTCAAAATATGAAGAAAATGGAAATCAAAGGCCCACAGATTGTAGCAAAAACTTTTCCCTTACATTCTGATGCAATCATTTTCATATTTTCCATTGCACTAAGGTATTGATTGATGATGTGTTATATCTCAATAACACAAATGTTTCAGATGTATTTATACAAATCAAGGATCCTTATCACTGTCAGCAAGATGAGGTTAAAGGCACAGACCTCTGGATGTTGGCCAGACGGTGGTCCATATCTACCCACAATGTTGACACTGCGAGCTCTTAACAGCCAGGCTTGGGTTACCTATTCTCTCAGCCGAAGATAACTGCTTCTGCAAGGTTTACCCCGGCCAACATCAAGGCTAATGCGAAATTCAACGCCTACAGCTGAGTGGAGCCATTTCTAATTAGCCTCAGACCAACAATGTGACGGAGTAGCAAAAGACTTGTTTGCTTGAAGGAAATAATAAAGCAGTTTTTATCTTATGTTGAACCGGCTCTTTGTCATGCCTGACAATGTTTCGTTGTGGCTTCTGTTCCGCAGTTGCTTATTGCATATTTCCAGAGGTAAATACAAACTAAAGCGCGTATTCCAATCATGTTAATGTTATTTTAACAGTATTAACATCCGTACTAAAACTGAAAAACTCCACTTTTAGTTTTATTTTTCACATTAAAGTGTCTCAATTAATGTTTTAAGTTTATCTGAATGTTGCATTCATTTAGAGAAGAAGCTACAAACAAGCTGCAATGCCTGTTCCTGGTTAGTGTTCATGCTTTATGCTTAACATATGCAAGCCATTTCTTTATTTTCTTACCTCTGAAGAAGGTTTCTAGGTTTGTACTACGCAATAATACGATATATTATTTTAACTTAGGTAAATAAAAGGATAAATAATTTGTCTTATGAAGTTCATAATGTGCAGAATGCATGTCCGTATCTCAACTCTAATTTATAACTAATGATCAGAATTCAAGCAAAGTCAGACTAGCTGTCATGAACCATATTTATTGAACGTTCCAATATCAGATGTTAAATTTACATTTTACCTCGAATCCATAAACATACAGGAAATGGCAGTAAATAATATATATATAAATAAATATATATATTTAAAGATTTTCACACTAATAATAATAATAATAATAATAATAATAATAATAATAATAATAATAATAATTATTGTAATTTGTCCTATAGTATCGTAGATTTATATGATTTATCATCTGTCTTTACCTTTATTATTATTATTATTATTATTAGTAGTAGTAGTAGTAGTAGTAGTAGTAGTAGTAGTAGTAGTATCGTTGTGAAAACATTTAAATACTTTTTAATTTCCTGTCAGCTTGGATAATTTTGTTTCCCCTTTTCCTTAAATTGTGTCTCCACAAAGCCTAAATAAAAAGCTTCTACTTTATGTCTAAGTCTACTTACAAGTCATGGCGCTCTGTGTCCAGAGTTCTATCAGAAGAAAGAAGATCTGACCCGCACCCTGCAGAACATCACTTCAAATGAAAATAAGTCAGATTTTCTGATCTATTTCTGACCCCCCGGGGCATTCATTATTCAACAAGTCACGTGAGCGAGGGCGAATTAAAATTTCAGTAGTCTGAAAGTGACCTCTATTCGCGAATCAAATGACTTGAAATCTGTAATTGAACTATAGTTGGACTTGTTGGAGTGTGCGCAAAATCAGTGCCAGTCATCCTCAGCTCTCTCTTCTGTCCTGCTTCCTATACGTTGCTGGTGAGGATTTTTGCAGCAATGTCAATTAATTTTGGAATTATTATTCTAACACTGACACATATTTGGTTAGAAAGAAAAGTTACACAAAGCTGCTTCTAAAACCGTAACTCTACGTTTCTGTCACTCTGTGAATTACTTTAATTTATGTTAAATCAAGTTAATTTATGATTATGTGCATTGTAAACCCATCCATTATAAACATACCGACGTAATCGTTAAACTAAATCATCAACGTCAACACATTCGTAAAATTATACTGCACAACATGACAATCCCAGCATGTTTCTGCCCATGCCTGCCCTCTCGTAAAAGCCTGCCAGTGGTGCCTCTGTGGTGATCTGAAGAAGAGCTGCCTCTAAGAATAATTTTGGGAAAATTCATGGCCCAGTTAAACACAGTTATTGTTTCCACGCCGTCTCTGGGTAAATCTGAAATGTGAAGAAAAAACTGACGGAGGTCTCAGTCCTGATGTATGGTCTGGGCAACATTGTGTGTGTCGAAAGGTCAGGGGTCAGAAGAAGTGCTCCGAGCCTGATTGGCCATTGCTGGCAGTGTCCCCTAGCTGAACCCTCTATTGTTTGGATGTAGCAGGTAGTGACCAACACTCACACTCTGGTGCTCTAAGGTTGGCAGAGATCTCCTTCTAATGGCAAAGTAGAAACAATATGTGTGGCTGGATATATTTAACAATATTTAACGGTTTGGTCTGACTCTGGAGCATATCTTGTATTTCCACTCTTAATTCATTAAAATGCGCAAAACATTTACGCATGTTACACATTCGGATTTAAGACAATTGGACATGAACAACTTGCATGATGGGAAATACTCTTCTGTTTAAAAATTTAATAAATTTCTCAGAGTCGACTTAATTCCGAGTAGCAGAAAAAATTCACATTTTATCCGTAAGAAACAGTTTTTATGAATACGTGCGTATTTCTGCCTTGAATACAAAGTGAAACGTCAATATAAATACCTTAATTTTGTACATTTACAAACTATGCTGTATTCCACGTAAATATGGTTTTAAAGAGAATTTAAAACACATCTATAAGTTTTTTAATCTTTATATTTTTTTAATAATACAGTGAAACATTAAATTGGCCTACTTGGACGCCTTTAGAAATGCGTTCTGGTCTACAAAATGCGAGTAAATGTTTTATCACAAACACAACGTGAACAATTGTAAAAGACGACGTAAACATGTCACATTTTTTAAACCTTTAACATATAGTCGTACAATTTTAACACGGTTCATATAATGCAAAAATAAATACATTATTTCTTTATTTTTTAAACACTGGACATAAACATATTTTTATTCCAGAATTTTTAGTAATCAATACGTTTTTTGCACTTCTATTGGTTTCGTTTTGCACCGTGGATCGGCGTAACTGTTCCACATTTTGACGTGACATTGTTGGTTTCAGCTTCTATTATCTTTAGAAATTATTATCATTAAAGCAAAGGCACCCAATTCGCAGACACACACGCAAATAAGTACGGCTTAAAAAATGCTTTTGCACTCAGTTGACATCAATATAGACGGTGAAAATTTTAAAAACCATGTCAGCCTTGTAAGTGAAGCACATATTTATTTCACAAAGACATGATTAACCTACACTAGCCTATACATTACAACGGTCATTACTGAGACAACACACACGAATATTCACAGTTTAGAACACAGCACAACAGAGGACGCACTAGCACAAATGAAACTAAACCTTACAACACTAACAAATTGACGAAATACTTCCCTTATTGTGCCTTCATTAGGTAGGATTTGTCTATTTACATTAGATGTGGAAGTCACCTGGACTACATTCAACAGTAAACCAACCCACTCAAACACATAAACTACACTGCTGCCCTGACTGATGCCATTCCTCTAAAACAGCCCGTCCGGTTTTCTAACAGGCATCTAAAGTCTTGCTAAATATCTTTCAAGTATATTAGAACTTTCCATGAGCAATAGTAATAAAAAACTGAAACAAACATAGAAAAAATGAGCGCAAACTTACTTTCACCTCACTCAATTTTAACTGCAATGATAGGTACACTTTGCTCCAAGTCCTACGTCTGAATGTGCGTTGGATTTATTCATAATAAACAAATATATAAACACTTCAGTTGCCACCGTGGCAATTAAAGGTGAATTTCAAGCTTATGATGAGGACAACCGCAGAGGAAAAGGGTACAAAGGACGTGACAGGGGCCCAATGGCAGAGGCAAGGTGACAGAGATAACACCATGTGTAAAATACTGAAAATCGGTCCATCAAATTCCACTTGTGTTGTTTGCCATCTCAGTCTGGTTTGGGTTTTTTTCGGGGTTTGGGGTTCATGCACTATAGACCTACAGTGCACGGCGTGGGGACAAGCTGTTGGCCTGTTTTGATCTGCTGCTGTTGTTGTTGGGCCCCGGAGGCTGAAGACGAGGCCGAGCTAGAGGAGCGAATCTTAGTGTTGGGAAGCTTGTGCTCCTTTTTCCACTTCATCCTCCGGTTCTGAAACCAGATCTTGACCTGACGCTCGGAAAGGCACATGGTGTGCGCGATCTCCACCCGCCTGCGCCGGGTCAGGTAGCGGTTGAAGTGGAACTCTTTCTCCAGCTCCAGAGCCTGCTGGCGGGTATAGGCAGTGCGAGACCTCTTGGGCACTCCTCCATTGTAACTGGCATTGACTGAGAGGGAAAAAAGAAGCCATACACAGGCAAGCAAGCAGGTGTTATATGCAGGTTGATTGCGTTTATTCCAATCCCTTATTTGCGCCACTGGACACATTACATGGTATGAAATTACAAATAAATTTCTGGTTTTAGTGGGATGTTGCAGCCGTTTTGTTTGCTTTACTCTGTGTCTTGTTTTAGTGTACGATAGTCTTAATGTAGAAATGCGAATACACAAGCACCCGCATCCAGGGACAAATCAAGCTTAGAAATGATTAACAAAACAGCAGGGCGGAATATTACAGTTTGGCTTCACTCCAGTTGTGGAGGTAGTTTGGGTTAAAAAGCAACAAAGGCACATGGCCCCGACAGACGAACACAGGCAATAAAATTTACGAGGGTCCTTAATTACCGACCCTGCTGCTCGATAGTCGTAAATTGCTGTTGTAAGGACTGCTACCAGTGCTGCTTCAATAGACCTGTGTGTGTTCCAGTGGTGGTTTCTCAGTGGTTTTGCTATTTAACCGTAGCGATAACTCACCGGTGCTAACGTGGACCTTTTTCATCCAAGGATAGACCACCGGTTCCTTGCCCTTCGCTACGCCGGGATACACCTCACTGGCGAGGCTGCAGTCTTTGCTGGCATTTGCCCCTGCGCCACCATCTGGTGCCGCGGTGAGACGAGGACCGTGGCTCTGTGGAACTGGCTGCGGTTGTGCGTGGTGCCCATCGCCGAAATCGTCGAGTCCGGTGGTGGGAACGTTACCATAATCATAGCCCGTTTCTGTGTAGTTTGACCTCGGATAGGATGGTTCGTCGTGATGGGGGAAGCCCGTATCTTTTGGTCGCTCGTAGTAATCACCAGGGTTGGGAATATATCCGCTCTGCTGATATTCGTCGCAGGGAGGAAAGGAAGGCTCGATATAGTTGGAGTTTATCAAGTAGGAACTCATGGTCATTAATTTGTGAAGTGCAACAATACTAATTTTTATCGCGCTGTCGTTTTTCTGATCTCCACAAAACCCTCCTACTCCCTGTCAAATGTACAAAGTTGCCTGGTCACGTGTGAAGAGCCACCAATCACCGCCTGTCCTGTGGGCATCATGTAAACAGGAACCAATGGAAAGCATGGCACTGGTACCACCAGGACCGCTTGGACTGGCTTACGTTGGTGTTTTCTTTATTAAATCAAGGTATATAAACCCATACTAATCAACTAAGTTGTTTACTGCATGGAGCAAACTTATGTGGGTGAGGCTTTCTTCGTCATCTGAAACAGAGAGTAAGTATGAAATCTGAGCCCTCAGAGAATAAAGCTTGTTCACAGACAAAACCCTGTTCCTAACAAACATGATTGTTGGCTGTTGGAAATCTGTTGCATCCTAGAAAAGAGCCTCACAAAGCAATAAAATAACAACCAAATTATCAAGGTGTTTGTTAGACTACTCAAATTATCACAAAAGAAAACAATATCTACAGCTGTGCAGAATTCACTGACGAGCCGCCTTTCCGCGGACATTCAAACTTGCAAGGCTCTGTAAACCTTGTGCATCTTCAAAACCTGACATGTTCCCGGTGAACACACACAATTTGCGGGAAAAACATGTATTCATCGAGATTTATGTAACTGCACTCCACCTTTTATCCAATTCTTATTAACATTATAACACATCATTTGTATTGTTTTCCTCAAACAAAGCAAAGTTTTTCTCTCAAAAAACGACTTCAGTAGTGCAGTATGATGAACAAATATACTCCGTGCATCAACATGTTTCTATTGAAAAGCTTACCAAAATAATTAGGCAAAAACTTTTGGAGACCTTACATTAGAGACACACGTCAAAATACACATTTCAATCTTTCACAAAGGAATTACAGTAAAGAGCTCCACGTTAACCTGAATGAGTCTGTGTAGCAGAGATGAGTTCATATCTTACACATAAACGATGTTTCTACCTTTACATAATGTAAAAATACATTAGATAAAACACATATTAGGAACAAATTGAAAACATTTATTGCACCAAACTCTTCTGTGCTTTAGTATTACTGTGATGTACAGCAGGATCAGAAATATGCTTAGAGGTTTCAACAATGAAAATGTGAATGTTTCGTGACAGTAAAACAATAGCTAAAAGGTAATAAATAATAATAATAATAATAACAACTATAACTATAACTATAATAACAACAACAATAATAATAATAATAATAATAGTAATAATAATAATAATAATAATAATAGTTGTAAGGGAAACAGTTGCAAAAAAGAAACACATAATTTCATACACTGCCGTAATTTTCGATTGACAACAAAAATTAAATCTCATTTTGTGTTAGTGTTTGTTTATTTGTATATAATCTGAAAATTTCTGACCGTGCTCCTTTCTATCGACCATCACGTCCAGATCCAGTTTCCTCTCCACCCGAGGTGCTTCACTGTATCCGTGTTCTCTGAGGATGCAGCAGCTTCTCTTAAAGCTGGTCCACACTGTCCACTTCAATAGGACCTCTGCAAGGAGAAACAAGGAGCCAAACTTACAGAAATATTGAAAGCTTTCTTTTCTCTCGTGCCTTTTCTCTCCTTTTCCCCCCTTTTTTTTCCTTTGGCCACCCTCCCTATTCTTTTTGCTCCCCTACACAGAGATAACTTCTGCCTGACCCCAAAGTGACATCGTTTCCATTTTGTTTCTGATTAATCTTGCCCATTGACAGTCTTTGTTAAACAACAAGGCGTGCCCCCTTTTTTTCCAAAGAGGCGACATTTTCATATCTGTTAGACGTGGTGACCTGAGGTTCACCCCGGACTTGGACTTCAGTTTTTGCAGGCTCTGTTCAACTCTGGGAAGATGGGTGGGTGGGGGTTACTTAGGGGAGGTCAGCACCCCAAGAGGGTCTTCAAAAGATTTTTTTAAGTGTAAAAGACCTCTCTAAGAAAGCTCACGAGTCGAACTGCTGCAGAGAGATAAAATATGTATTGGTGGAAAGGGGGATGAAATATATTTCACGGGGTTTTATCTTTATCACTAAAGTAGTTTATTTTGGACGACTAAGAACACCCAGGCCTTCGTTTTTGCTCTTGATTCTTTTCACGTTAGAATATTGCTCTGAGGTAGAGCTGCTGTGTATCGTACAGGTTTTTCCTTTCGTTTTTCTGCACCTAACTCATTGTAAATGGCAGCTGATGTACTTCCCGCCACATATTCACTGTATCCATGCGGCCGGGAGACCACCTGAGAGACAATACGTCAACATAATGTCAGTAGGTAAGACGACTTCACATGATATCTAAATTCACACTCTGCTGCCATTCCATTATATATAGGTCTTGTATAAATAAGGGCCAGGTCAGCTCGGCTATTATCCACTTACTGTGAATTATCCTTGCGTGTTTTACGGGTCATTTTACTTGTTGCTGATGTGTTCTTATATTCAGCTATAAATAACTTAATCATAATGCTATTATCAGGTAGGGTGAGAAATCCAGGGCTGCAGTGAAATCCTGTTAGATAGCAGTATGGGTAATGTTTTAACTGCAGGCCTGTCGGATGCTGCTGTGTATTTGAGTGCAACAGTTCTGGGAAAATTTAAAGCAAGCCATGCCAAAACATAGCAAAGCATCGCTTATCTAATTTCACAGTAAGTAAATGCTTGCATACAGTAACAATGCAATGCTAGCTTATACTATCTCGGTAATTTTCTACAAAATTTAAACCCAATTTCCGGGTTTTAATTTTAAACAGAAACGGCTGCGGGGTTGTGTTGAGATTTCCACCCAGCAAAGGAGAGAGTTTGCTTTTAGCGCATATGCTGTCAAGTGAAGGTCTAGTTAACCTATATCCATCATGCTGACAGTTTACTGTAAATTTAGATTATCAGAGAAGTGCTTTGACGATGGTGACAGATTGCTAATGGTTCTCACAAGGTCCCTTGTCTATGTAGCTCTGAATGGCAGTGGAGTGAAAAAAAATTTCTGCAGTCAAGACCTACTAATAATCCGAGTTTTTAAAAAAGCAAAACAAAACACACATTTCATTCCATAATGGAAACATTTTGATTCAGGTTAACATCGAGAACAAAACATTTTTTACGTGGTGCGCCATGTGTAATTATCTTTTCACCACTTGGTTATTACAGGAAGAATGGCACTGAGAAATGGAATGGTTTTTAGAATTACCAATAATGATCATTAACTTTTCTCTGCAGCTGTTAACTTTGATTAGACGCCCTGGAGCCTCGAAGAAGCTTAAACAAAAGCAAGTACACGTTATTTGGAAAGCGCATGGAAATCTGCTTTTTGCTCTACAGGATGGCGCGGAACAAAGGGTGAATATTTCTGCATTCTGTGCAACACATTTGGAATTAATGCAAACTTAACCAAGTAAAAAAGTCGCAAGACAATTTGAAAAAGCGAAATGAGTTATATGCCACAAAGCAAATTACAACAATCAGGTCAAAATTCATGTTTGCACCGAAAGAAGTCAGCTATTGTTTGCTTTTTGGAAAATAATGGGCTTAAAATATGTACAACATCAATTGCATGCGGTGAGGCTGAAGTTTAACACAATGGAAAACACATCCGCATCAAAGAGTTTTTCATTTCCAATTTAGGCCCAGAAATTTAAAATTATGGGACAACTCTTCTGTTTTGTTTTAAACTTTTTAATATGTTCTCACTTTTCATTATTTTTAAAGTGGTGAAATGTGGATGGCAGATGTTGTACACCTGTAATGTGTTTGATTTCTAAATAAACAAATGTTGAACAATCATATCATTTAAACTTAACTTGAACATTTATGAAACAAAGCATTGTTTTCTACTGCTTTCATATCGATGAGGCAATAAATACTTTTTTTTTTAATCGAAAGTGCTGATTTGTTCTGAATTTATTGTTATTTTCCATTTATGTGTATTATTTGTGATTATGGTTGTTAGAGAATTTAGATATTTATCTTTGTCTATTTTAGGAAAAAAGAATACGACATCTAGAAATCACCGTGCTTCCGTCGCATGTTGTCAGCTACTAATCAGAAATTTTATCTCTTCTTAAATTTCCAGTCTAAATGTTTAATTCATATCTTACTACAGCTACAACAACAACGGTCAGTATCTTTAGATTTTTTTAAGTGATTAGACGTAAAATAAAGCGTTTTAAAAGTATATATTTTAAATAGTTTTTGTTCGAAAAACATCTATGCCATTATTTTTTTTCCAAAACGATTGTATTCATCTGTTTAGGAAGAGAAGGACTAAATGTTTTTTAAGGGATCTGGGGGCTCATTCTGGGGGGCTGTGGGCCTTCCATTACCCTATGACCGGGTCGAGAGTATCAATCCTCAAAATGCAAATTTTGCCCTCGTCCCTAAACATATCAAATGTAATTTATTCAAAGGAAATTCACCAATCAACCGCCCTAATAAAACGCCAGTCACTCAATCTTGTTGCTGGGGGACGGATCCAACCTCCTCCCCGGTCCCAAACGCGGGGTCACCCCGCTTCCAGGGTTCACCTGGAGTGCACCGTGCAACATATGTAATGCAAAGCTATTCTGCCTTTTGTGTGGAGAGTCAAGATCGCTATTATAAAGCTGGCATCAAGCTCTGAGTGAACAGATGACGGAGACTTGTTCAGCCCGTAAACTTTTGACCCCAATTTTTCCTCCTCTTCTGCAGCTATCTCCCTCTCATCAGTCCCAGCCCAGAGAGATATCTGCGCCCCCACCTCACCTCCTTTGAAAAGAAAAGCTGATTCGAACAATGTGTACATCTCTTGCCACCACAATGATCATTTTCAGAAATTTGATAAGCGGAGAAGATGCCAGCGCAGGATCCAAAATGCAATTGTGTATTTGTGATGTTTCCAGTGACAGAGAGAGCAAATACATCCAACAACCAACTCCAAATATAACGGCTGTTGTGGCTGTGCAATATGCAAATCATTCATTAGATTCATTAGAGTCAGAGCAACCGAAGCAACCAAAAGTCTTTGTTGGAGGCAACACTTCAGGTTTCACTCCCACTCTCTCTTCACCCTGACGGTCCCTTTCGTATCACTACAGGCTCTTTATCCTTGGGTAACTTCATTTATGCGCATCGTCCTCATAAGCGACGCAAAGCAAACGTGCCACTAACGTGAAGTCGTATGTGTGTGTATGTGTGTTTGCGTGCGCGCTACACTGGTTTTTCCTAGCTCTCTATGCAGTAGGGTGACAGTGAACTTGGCCTAAAGCGAGCTCTGCTGGTGGCTCTGAGAGGATGCAGATTTATCTTGGTGCTGTGGCTGACCTCCAGATGAACCCATGCCGCGCTCCTCTGTCTATCTGCCTGGCAGTACGCCGCACATGGGGCCCTGTCAAATGTCTCCTTTTGAAATATTGGCACTGGGGTTTCTGTTCCAAATATCCGCACTCTAGGATCGTCCTGTTTTATTTGGAATCCGTCGAAAATCCAACTAAACAGAGTATATTCACATATTTTTCTTATATTTCGTATAACAATGAGTTTAGTGATGAGTTCAAAGATGTGTTTTTTTTAGCAAATGGAATCAAAACGACATTTTCTTTCTGAATAATAATAAATTGAACTACGAAAACAAAATCGAACAGGAAGTTTAATTACATCAATAGTCCAGAATCTCCTTTGCGACAGGATTTTAAATTTCACATTGGCGGAAAAAGTTTTATTAATGGCTTGTATTCTCTGCAAAGTTCAAAGCTTATTTTAAGCAGTATGAGGAAGGCCTCAGCTCCACAAATAAAACCCTAACATTATTTATATTTTTTCGGGAAGGTGAATTATCTTTTATAAATAAATAAACAAATAAATAAATAAATTATAAAATAAAATAAAATAAAGCCAGAGGACAATTCAAATAAAACCCCGTTTCCATTTGCAAATTCTGTACAAGATCCAAATATTTTCAGACGCTTTCGTTTGGCCTTGACTTGAAATTTCCAACTAAACCACCGAGTGGAAACCAATACAACTTAGTTGAAGTGAAACTGCCAAGTACCTATCTTAATAAATAAATAAATAAATAAATAAATAACACTTTATAAAAAAAACATATAATATAAGATGATCGTCTTTTGTTAGTCCATGCATTTTGGAATCAGTGTCCACTGGTGACCGACCTCGCCCCCGCACTGACCGGACAAGAGGTCACCACAAAGAGAGAGTGACTTTTTTAGAGGTCATTTGAACTTTTCAACCCTAAACACACACAAAAACACCGTTGACACAAAACGGAATTCCTTTTAAACATTTCCCTGCTGCTGTTTTTTCCCCCATGTTGTGTTTACTTGACACTGTTTACAGCCTGCCCTAAATTCTGCAGCCATGCACGGAGACAACATGTGGAGCGCACGTTGCGCTCAGAACAACAACTGTACCTTTTTAAGGGATTGACCTACAACTTCCAAAATTCATCCTGACAAATAGAACCTAATCATATATAGTTGGCTGTAAACCAGAAGGCCTGAATCAGCACTTGACTTTATCAAGGAAATCTACACACTCCACTGCAGCTCAATGGAAACTTTCTGGCTCCAATGTAATAAAACAACAAGTTTGAGGGGGTGGAAATGGACACAGAGATAATTATCCAACATGTAAAAATGGATTATGAGTTACACCACAGATGGAGGGAAACAAGTTACACAGGAAAGGAAGCAATTAAATAGCCATGAGCAGGACCCAACCCTGCGTAACATCTGCCGAGACCAGTATTCAGCACTCCACAACTGACAAATTAGTGTAATGAACTAATGGGGACGGATAGCGGGAGTGAATACAATAATACGGCTGTTTAACATAGGGTGGTTGTTCTCAGGCTACCGGTTAGTCTGGAAAAACTTACCCGGGGAAGTGGTTCTCATCCTGGCGAGCGTACGGTCCACACTGAGGAAGCCTGTGCAATACAGAAGGTCTGTACCGGTCAAGTAACACTTACAGCCTGCAAAGAGAGAGTCAGACGAAGCTTCGTCGTCAGTGCGATTATATGTTATGTGCAATATACTGTCAACTCCCCAAAACCATAAAACTTACTTTAATGGCTACCACGTGACCGTTTATGGCCAGTGAGCCTATCTGGCCGCTCACTGGATGATTTTTACGATCTAATTCATAGACAAAACCCCCATTCATTTAGCACCCAAATGTCAGAGAGTCAGAATCGGTCCCTAATAAAGTTTACAGCTAGAAAAGTCGAGCTAATTCTCGGGGAAAAGCTCAGGAGTCTGTGCGCAAAGGGGGACGCTCGGCCCCTGAAGCTCGTTAGCTGGTTAGGACCTCTAAAACCCGCTCCAAGGTGAGTAAAAGCTTTCATTCAAGAGGACTTGTTGAATTCAAAAAGATTTATCTTAGGAAACTTTGACACTTTTCCAACAACTCATGTGACTTGAAGATTTTAAGCAAAGTAGAAAACTCTGGCTCTCAAAGCAGCAGTCCTGCGTGACGCAAAAGCAATAAAACTCACAAAACTCACTGCAATGTTGCCGTTCCAGTAAAAAGTTTATTGTCACGACTATCATAGCCATCATCACCATGACCATCATCATTATTATATTTTTGTCTTCCAGTCTTTGAAAAAAAACATTTACAAAAAAGCTCGCCACGATGAAGTTATACACAATGGGCAGAGATTTTTTTCTTTCTTTTTTTTTCCTTTTTTTTTTTTTTTTACTGCGGGAGCTTTCACAAAAAAAAGAAAAGAAAAAAAACAGCGAGAGAAAAACAGACAAAACACGGTTTTACTAACAAGCTGTGTCCAAGTTAACAACTCAAACATAAGCTTCAGAAAGAAAAAGAAAAAAAAGAAACCATGGAACAGTTACTGTACATACATACAGGGATGAGGCGGCACCTCTGTCCATACATGTTTTCACAACGCACACAATAACCACACAAGGCTTATCTGCTGGTTCTACTTTTGGAAACAAGTTTTTCTGACAAGTACAATACATCAAACAAATAAATACATATACATGTACAGTACGTACAGAGAAAACATTGGCTAAACACAAACCCTCTATTTAATTATCTGTTATTGTTGAGTGCATAACACAGAATTTATTGATTTATTTTGCAGTAGACACGTAGCATTTTAACCTTTTTTTTTTGTTTTCTTCCGACAGAACAAGAAATAATTTAAACAAACATTTATTTCCATGTGTTTCTCCTTTATCCTAAAATCTAAGCAGAACTGTACATAATGTTTTTTTTTATTATTTTTTTTATTTATTTTTTACTCATACGTATCAACACGGTAGGAATATAAAGGAAATAATATTAAGGAATATAGTAGGGCTGTCGTTGGACATATAGAAGTTGGGATACACCAGAAGTTGGGATGTCCCGCTCACACCCCGTCAACAAGTCTCTGCGCGTTTTTTTCTTTCTTTTCTTTCTTTCTTTCTTTTCTTTTTTCTTTCTTGGAGCAGGAAGAGAAGTTGATATGACAATCTCTTTTTAATCTTTTATTATTTTTTCATCGTGCTCAGGAGTACAGGTGTTAAAATCACGGCCTGTAGGCTCCCCCTCCTGCAGCCGCCATGCTCATGCTTTTCAGCTTGTTGTCCTTCTTCCACTTCATTCTGCGGTTCTGAAACCAGATTTTGATCTGTCTCTCTGAGAGGCAGAGGGCATGGGCTATCTCGATCCTCCGCCTGCGGGTCAGGTACCGATTGAAATGGAATTCCTTTTCCAGCTCCAGGGTCTGGTACCGCGTGTACGCGGTTCTGGCTCTTTTCCCTTCTGGTCCAGACAAATCTTAGACGAAGAAAAAGAAAGAGAAGTTGGAAAACATGTGATATAGGAGATGTGACAAATGAGTGTGCTGCTGCAGCAACTTTGCAACATCACACTCTGACAAAGTGTGATGTTGCAACTTCATGTGGATGGACTAAAATGTTACATAAAAATAGTTTACATTAATAATTAAAAACAACAGGTATCAAAGGATGGCACACACCTAGTCGTTTGTACATAGGGAAAATTGAGAGTCAGAACAACACGAAAAGACCTATCTATTTAGTTACTATTCAGTTTAATCTAACTAAATGCATCTTCATGTGTTTTTCATGATCGAATAATCTCATACCTTGTTAAAGACTTGTTAACCAAAAATTTACCAAACAGGTGATAGGCGCATTTGGCGCCACTTGATCATGTTGAAAATACATGTATCTGTACATTTGAACGACTGCAATATTATTCAATGAATATAATGCTGCTCTTTTTCTTGGTAAATGTTTGTAAATGGCGAAAGTCCCTATAAATAACACAACATCATACCCACAATGCAGGACACAAAATCAATACAAGATTATTAATGCAAACAGTTTACCATGACTTATATGGAGTTTTCTCATCCATGGATATATCTGAGGCTGCGTTGAGTCGCTGGTATTTTGAGGAGTTGTCGGCGCGCTTCCCACAGGCTTCTCTTCCTCCAAGGAGGAAGGTTTGGACACACAGTCCCGACTGAGCAGTAGCGTGCCTCCGTTCGAGCTCGAGCACGGGCTACTTATGGAGTTTTTCACGGCTCTGTGTTGAGATTGCGCCTCAGTGACCGGGGAAGAGCTGGCGACCGAAGAACACGGGAGAGGGTCAGGTGGAGGCGATAGGGACGAGTTCCCGGTGTTCGCGGGCTGGTTGTACCTGACAGGCTCCACAGATGGTGTTGTCGCCGCTGAGTGACTCGGGGAGAAGCCCGGCGTCCGCTCGCTGCCCACAAAGTGTCCGCTACCAGTCCGCCCGACTGTTAGGTCCATCCCGTTGTAGCCATAGCCGTACCTGCTGGAATGCATGGCTGTTGAGTCTCTGTATTGCTCATTTGCCGTATTATGGTCTCCATAATTATGTAACTGGAAGTCCGCGCCATTGGGATAGCGACCGCAGAATGAGTTCACAAAATAGGAGCTCATTTGTTGACAGTTCCACCGTTTTGCTCACTGTTTCAATTATTGTTGTTTTTGCTATTTTAGAAAGTAAAAAGCATAAACCTGCTCTCTTGATTTGTGGCTCTTATGGTTTAGCGCGTCCTATAGCACCCTTGCACAATTTATGATGAATTATGGAAATGAGTGGGACATGGACTTGATTCTCTCTTACGTAGGCACCCAAATATGGGGTACGGTGGAGAATCACGTGCTTTTGTTGACCAGTCGTAAATCCTGCTTGGTGACCTCCAGAGGTAAACTCGCGCATGCAGGAAATACTGGGTGGGATGTGTGGGGCGCGCGCCTCCCTTCGCTTTCTGCTCGGGCAAACTCCGAGGCGGTGCTGTGGTGTTTTGAATTGTCGTTGTGCGCCATCCTCTGGTACAACTGTTGCACTGCCCGTCTGCAGCGCTTTCTGAGGCGTGGGCTTCAAACGGGGTCATTCAGAGGTTAACGACCATTGCGGCAAAAAAAAAAAAAAAAAAAAAAAAAAACAACGGGCCCCTAAACAATACAACAAGTGACATGCTGAGAGTGCAATCTTTGCGATGATAGTGTACAGAAATAATTCGATCAGATTCTGTTATGCACGTTGTGATGGGCGATGGGTGCAAATAGTTTTTGCAGTTAATAGAATAAAAACTCATTCACAACATGAGTTGCCCTCTTTCACACTTTTTTTCTTGAAATCATAAAATAAGTGAACGTCGTCTTGTGAGAGAAAATAAAAAAAATGACTAATGAATAAAGGTTTGAGGGGAATATAGAAGCCAAACTCAACATTATCAAATAATGCGACAGAGTCAGCCGTTCACGGCGTGCCTTTCATGCCACTTTGAAAAATTAATGTCATCATATACAGACTCAACATGAGTACAATCGTACGGTTTATAAGTAAGTTTAAATGTTACGATGCCAAATAGCATGCATTTGAGATAATGGCTGTTGCAGGCCTTTTGCACGTAGTGCGGCGTTATTTTGATCCTATTTAACAGCGACTCATCTGTTATTTTGATTTCTAAACAGTGAGGCTTAGCAATTTACAAATCTTGTGTATTGTTTATTCTTAATAACGAGATATTCCTTCTTTCCACAAGAAACTAAACGCTACAGTTTGGAGGTTTTATGTCAAAGTGACATCTGAAAAAACAAAGAGAAAAATAATTGAGAATACAAATATTTAAAGTAGCTGCTGTTTTTGAAAATATCATTGTTAAAACACAAAGATTTAGTCATTATTGTTGTGACGTATTGTACATAACAGATTTTTGTATAGCCTCTTGTATTATGTGCGTTTTTATATTTAGATGTACAAAGTAGTGCTGAACTCTTTCCCCCACATTCTTGTGCACTTTTACAATTGTTTACAATTATCTCATAAAAAAACATAACATGTGACATACAGGCGCATTTTAAAAACAGTGGTATAATAATTCATTATAAAAAACATATTAATAAAAGT
Source organism: Melanotaenia boesemani (assembly GCF_017639745.1). Taxonomy (NCBI): domain Eukaryota; kingdom Metazoa; phylum Chordata; class Actinopteri; order Atheriniformes; family Melanotaeniidae; genus Melanotaenia; species Melanotaenia boesemani. The sequence continues at coordinate 12,631,589 of NC_055698.1, read as the reverse complement.
TGCTCCACTTAGTCGTTGGACTAAAGAAAACATGCTGCAAACTGCCCAATTTTGCACACAAACAAATTAATTTATTCAAAGTGTTTAAAAGCTATCAATTTTGTCTGACTGTCTGTGACAAAAACAGGAAAAACAGATTCACAGTCTTATACAGGCTTCATGCTTCAACAAAGCCGTGGCGTGGCGTGGCGTCCCTCCGTTTGGTTTTTCTCCTTAAGGAATTTTTATGGCACCTTCGTCTCTCGAAGGCAGAGACGTGTCCTCCAGTTCCCTCCACACGCGCCCTTTCTCCCCTAAGCGGTCAATTTTCCTCAACACAAGCACATTCTTGCGCTACTGTGACAAGAGCAGACACTCTGGTTATTTATTCTGTCCCAGGTATGTGTGCCCTTTGCAGTAACAGACCCTGGAAGGCACAACGTTATAGGAAGGGTGAATGTAGCAGTTGGGCCCGTTGCAGACCTACGCACGCACAGTGTTGGCTAAACAGTCATGCTACAGCAGCTGATTTATGGTTGGCCAATGGCAAAGAAGTTCCCACGAAAATCACTTCTCCGAGTTGAGGCAGAGACACACCCAGGAACTAAATTAGGACTGAAAGAAAGGAGAAAAGCGAGTTCTCACTGGTGTCAGACTAGAAGGGACGAAGGAGGGGGTTAACTTGTGAAGGGAAAAAGAGGGCAGTGCACTCTGCGGGCATATTCACATTCATCATAGAAAACATGAAAAAAAAATCCGATAATACGTTTATCAGACATGATTTTCTTTGCGCAGCTTATTATAGTTTTTAAGGAGGCTATTTATATTTATTGAGGACAAAAAAAGTTAAACGTTTAAACCCCGTATGTAGTAAACACAAAAACGGGAGTAACAAATAGTTTTTATAAATGAAACATTTGATTCTGCATTCAACATTGTTAATAAAATGCTAAACAAAAATGTGTCTAAATATTTATTTTCTGTTCCTTAAATGAATAAATTCAGGATCACCACACGCAAGTATCCATCTGCAAAGGGTGATCGTTTTGCTTTCCGATAAAAACAGGAATTTTAAAATTCCCCTGCAGGGACATTCCTTTGTATTAAAAAAGTTAATTCTGTCATTTAATTCATGCCATTTTGCACGATGTATATCAGTTCAATACGCAGGGAATCGAGGCCTGCATCTTTACTTGCAAAGCGCAGAAAACTTCACAGAAATATGAATGCACGCATACAAGTCAACCAGTCTGATTTCCAGCCTGCACACATGCATTTGCAGCACAAGCAACCGCATCCACACAACCCCCACAGCCTCCACAGGAGGGCGGCAAATAGCAAATGTTTTGGTTCCCCGCTGAATTTTGCTTCTACATTTACATCACACGACAAACAAATTTAGGCAGATGACATGAAAGAACCCGAAGATCACCGTCAGAATAACTTATCGATTCATTATTCCAGACTAAGCGGATGCAGGAACATTAGTCATTTATGAAAAATAGAATAGAAATAATGTAAACTGAGTTCCTTCACAGAATTGGAAACAACGGGAAAACAATACAAATGTAAATAAAGACCTGAATATTTATTTTAACCATTTGCTTACTGAAATTCACAAAACAGTAACACTTGTCATTTCATTTGCAGCTGTCTTACCTTGTGAAGGCTTCCGCATGTGCAAAGAGGAGGTGAGGGGAGGGAGTGGGCAGGTGCAGACGGCCACTTACGGAGAAAAGTGTCCATCTGAGTCCTCGCGCGGAAACATGGGCTCCTGGAGGTCAGTGACGCACCGGGGCTCCATCCACATATCATGCTAAGACATGTAAGGGGCCTGAACGATCCAGTTATGTCTCTGTAATCTTCCTGTGCGTAGAGTGCCTCTTTGAGCGAATAGAAACAACAAATTGACCCCCAAAAAGGCAGATGTAAAAGAAAGAAAATGAAGGTCACTGGTAAGCAGAGCCACGTGGAAGTCGGAGTCCGTTAAATGAAAGGCTGCTCTATTCTGCTATTGAAATTATATATATAAAAAAAAAGTTCATGGTCACGGCTCCCTGCCACGTGACGAACTTTGGCCAATAGGAGATCGAGCCGAGTCGTAAAGTTGTGCCGCTGTGTTGTAAATTTTCATAAACAACAACGGATTTATGACCCAACGCTGGAGGAAGAGATGGGGTTGGAAAGAGGCAGAGTGGGAGAGAGGGAGGGAAGGGGTCAGGCGCCATCTTACCGAGAGGAGAGGGAAAGCAGAGTTCAACAGTAATTCCCCTTCATCCGCAGCCTGTCCCATCTCGCATCTTCATAGTTCACATTCTTTAACTTCAGTGTTTAGCTTATCCACTATAGTTGACTTTATGTTTCAATACATGTATTTGACAAACTGAACCGCAATAACCGTGACTCAAATATTATTCGGCTTCTAAATTTTACTTTTTAATTGTTGTGCTTAACACTATATTAAGTCAGATATTGCTTGACTACACATACATAGACATAAAACTAACTGAGTATTTGCTTATTATACAGATTTAAGCCATTCCCATTGCATTTTACATTTTTAGATCATGTCATCAGCTTCACAGTTAAAATGAGCTTTCCCAGGTTAAATATGACCCCACTGTTTGCACATTTTGGATTAAAATATTCCATACCTTTTCAGTGAAAAAAAGGAAAAAGGACGCTGTAATGTCACGCCTTCTAAATAACAGTGCATGCATTTATTGGCCTAAAACTAATTACAAAGACTGATTAATTATGAAGCAGAAACTAAGTGATACAAGCCGGAATTTTACAATATAGACACCTCAAGACATATTCCTTTTTACGGTATGCAAAGAAAGATATCTGGGAATCTGAGGTAGGTTAAAAGATGCAATCTGAAACAGAGAAAAATGTTTCTGTCACTCCGGGGATGTAAAATTGAAAAACAGACGTGTTAGATTCCTACCTAACTGCTTAAACCACAGTTGTTTTGTAAACAACAAACGCGTTTAAATACATTCGAATATTTTTTTCCAGAAAGTTGAATTTGTTCACTAAACAAAGAAAGAAAAGAAAAAAAAGAAAAGCCAATTTTCTAACTGTCTTATATTTAGGCTCTCGATGGTATAAATATTAGGTAGTTTTTCGTCAAAGGAATGTTTACTCAGTAGTAAGGTTACAGCACGTACAGTCTAACATTCATAAAAAATATAGTTTGGATAATTAGTATATCTCTTCTTCATGTGGAGCTTACTTTAATGCATTTCAGGTTTAGAAATTAAATGCCCAAACATAATTTTAGCCCATAAATACACACTCCATATCATCGCTGTCATTCAAATAATGATTCTATATCTGTGCACGCGTGGCATCTGAGGAAAGAATATAACTTAATCCCAGATATAATCAACAGTTTGTTTCCTTCATTTAATTCTATGTCCATTTCTATTTTGCAGCCTTTTCTGCCTTCGAGCCGGCGCTCTTGGAGTTCTCAGCTTCGGACACGGCTTGGATAACGCCGGGCTTCTCTTCGTTGTTCACTTCGTCCTTGTGGTCCTTCTTCCACTTCATTCTGCGGTTTTGAAACCAGATTTTGATTTGTCTCTCTGTGAGGCAGAGGGCATGGGCTATCTCGATCCTCCGCCTGCGGGTCAGGTACCGGTTGAAGTGAAACTCCTTTTCCAGCTCCAGGGTCTGGTACCGGGAGTAGGTCTGCCGTCCCCGCTTCCGATTTGGATCTATATGGAGGATATGAGGAGTGACTTAAATTAATAAATTGTAAATGCATTTGGCTGCATGAAATATTGTACAGTAAACTATTAATCACAATTCTGCAGAAACTGTGCTGACAATAAAAAACCTGCACCAGGAAACAAGAGGGTGTCATTAATCTATCTGTAATTGCCATTTAATTGTGGCTCCTATTTTCACATTACCCACACATATCCCCCAACAGAAGGCGCTGCTGAAAGCAACAGTCTTTTTTTTTTTTTTTACTTTTCTACATCAATTAAAAGCAGTCCTGCTGGGGTGTTTGGCTTATGCCTCCTTTGATATTCTGCATGCCTTTCCAATTAAATGCCAGCAGTGTTCTGCACACCAAAGGAGCTATTTCTAATTGGTTTACAGCCCCGCACCTTTTCCTTCAAAAATATAATATGGCTAGGTTTCATTGAATTCTAAATTCACATGATGGCAATAATGATGATATTGATCCAAGTTTTTAGAAAAAAGCAGCCTCCGCAGTGCGGACTCATTAGAAAAGAGCTGCAGAGTGTAAGAGAACTGATTTACACAACAGGCCGCTCATTTTACAACCACAAAGGGAAGAAGAGACTGTAAGAGTAATAGGAGTGCAGAGAAAAACCCCAGCGGTAAGGTCTCTGTGTATACTGAACACACAGAAGCGCTAGCCAAATGAATTTATGGCTGCAGAACTCATTAGTTGCGCAATAAAAGTTTTACGATTCTTTCCATGCAACAGCAATGAGCTTCTCGAAATTAATCGAACCACTAACATCTAGTGTAAGCATGACAATGTTTTGTAAGATCATTGACTGGGTTTTTTTTTAATTAGCACGTATACCTGATGCAAGCATCCAAGGATACATCCGGTGTTGTTTGTCCGGCGGCGGGGTGAGGGGTCCCGGCCCCGGATGACAGCAGCTGTCGCTGAACAGTCGGCTCTGATCAAACGGGCTACAGTGCAGAGTGTGTGCGTCCTGTCCCTGGCCATAGCCTGAGGTGAACAAGGAATGGCTCTGGTAGATTGGATTATTGACGCTGCAAACCCCAGAGAGAGATGGTAAAAACGCGATAGCAGCAGCAGCAGTCCGAGCTGAGTCCTGGTCGTCTCCACCGGGTCCAATACTGCAAGAAGCTCGTTCCACACTCGGGAACAGAGAATAACCCGCCGTTGATTTGCAAAGAAGACCATCCACATAATAAGAACTCATATTTTTTCTCTCTGATTTGTTGGCCCAGAATCCTCACTGTCGTTTTTACGAGGTAGTGTGATATATGACAGCAATATACCCTAGATTTACACCAAACCCCATTTTTACACTGGACCAAAGAACTCACCCATGTGACTCCGGCCTGGACGCTCTCATCCAATCAGCAAAGACGTGGATTTCTTTATGGCACAGAACTGCGCAGTGGCGTTAACAGTTCCCACACGTAAACACATACACACATATAAACACACGTTAGACAAATTCGCATGATAAAGAGGATTTGGAGTTACATTTGTTGAATTAAACTTGATGATTTTATGTGGTCTTTCGTCCAAACGCTTACAAAAGTTCACCAATAACCAATAAAGGCTTTTATTTTCATCTTAATGCAACTATTGAATGCCTAAACATATTTGCGAATAATTTATACAAACTGTAATAATGTGTTCAATAAGAATAAATGAGACATAAGTAAACGTCAAAGAGAGATTAGTTTTGTTTGTTTGCAATGCTTTTAAAACAACACACGAGTCTTGCGTCCCAGCGGAAAAATACGTGATAAAATTTAAGCGATAAATAGATTCCTTATCAGTAAAAATAGAGAAACACACACATAATACAAAAAATTGAAACTTTGAACATAATGATTAACTTTCTCCCCAAAATTTTGTTGGGAACCTAATAAATTTTCAAAGGAATGCTGATAATATTACTGCTTATAATAATATTTAATTATAATAATAATAATAACAACAACAATAATAATAATAATAATAATAATAATAATAATAATAATAATAATAACAATAATAATAATAATAATAATAATAATAATAATCTACATTTGTCCAGAATGACAATGTTCGTATTACAGATATTTATACAATTCTTAAAAATTATCTCAAACCTGTGAAAACAGACGTTACAAAAAACAAACACACTGAAAAAAAAATCCAAGACTAAAATACAATGAAATTTATTAACATCATTACCATACTTTTTAATGGCTATTATTGGGTTTGATTAAATTTTATCATTCCATTCTATATTATTATTATTATTATTATTATTATTTACACAATATAAAGAGCAATGTTCTAAATTAGAACCATTTTTATTGAAAATCTGTTCTAAATAGCCTTATACGGTAAGGCTGGACTAATGATAACACCAAAGTAATATTAATATTAATAATATTATGATATAAAACAAATGAATGTAGTTTAACATTAAAAGCCAAAAGAAATAGAATTAGATACAAATACATCGATGAAAAAAACACATACAAAAGAAAAATGTCGGTGAACATGCGCACTGTGTGAACGCTTGAGCAGCAGTCGTCCAGCATTTATAATTATCTTGTTGTTTCATTCCTCCCTGCAGAGCTACATGACGAGGAAGCAGCTCCTGCACAGAGACTGTAAAAAGGTGTGAATTTATTTTTCACAACTCTTAAAATGTTATTACAGTGCAACTTCATCAGAGGGGAAAAATAAAAGAGCAGTGATGCTATGGAACAGTGTCTCCACCCTCTGGTCAAATGTGGAGACTGCAGCGTAGGCAGTACTGCGCAGGCGTGTTCCAAATGTACTGCATTAGAAGGAAATATTCATGATTAAAGAAAGAGAAATGACGCATAGAGTTAATGATGTGTTTCTTTATTTGTGATTTTGAGTAAAGCTCTTGTGTCGTTTTGCTAAACGTTCGAGGCATTTTTAAAGTCTATTGCTGTGTTGGAAACTACGCTGCTGACTTTATTGCTTCTTTTCCTTAAGAACAGGCCCAGCAAAGGAGCAGAGGGCGGAAGGTTCCCAGGTAGAAACAAAGGATCGCTCCAAATGACCATGAGTCCTGCGCGTCCCCGTCGGGGAGAGTCCAATAAAGCTGATCATTTCCGCTCGGCCTTTTGTCCAGCTCCCAGTCACACAGAAAGAAGAGAAAAAACAAATGGGTGCCATTCTGGAAACGGCCTAATTGTGTCTGGACGGCCATAAAGCCATTAAAACTGGAATGCCAGACAGTATAGCAGACCAGGCGTTTTATTGCACTGTCTCTGGCCGAGTCTTTGAAGTTTGGGTCCATCTGCGTCCCCTGACGCGTCACAACAGCACTGTTGGACTAAAGTCCGATTTAGCCTTCGAAGTGCAAGCATTTATTTGTCAATGTGCAGCGCCTTCGTGAGAACTAAATTTACTAGCTATCGACTTTAGGTTTGTATTTGATTGTTAAGGATACTTTGTAGCCCGGTGGTGGATTTGATGTTTTGCATTTTGTCTCCTTGTAACAAAAATTTTCTCAAACATGCAGAGACTTGACCCCGTCTTACACTGTGACAAAAGGTCATATTGTAAAACTCCATCTACCTCTTATCTAAAAACCAGTATTATACACTACTTGAGGCCAAATTGTGTTCTAGAAAATTTCTTTCCTTATTTATTAGGCTTACCTATCAATGTTCTAGTTTAAAATTTGGCCAATACAAAGCCAACGCGGTGTTAAGGGACAGAGCTGTGGGCTGGCTGAGCGTCCGTGTCATATCTGTCTTGAGCTGGACATCGACCGCATTATTTTGGGCTTCAGCTGTCGAAAACCTCGATGCCTTTTCTTGTTTTGTGTCCTTTCGCCTCGCAGCGCTTTGCACCCCATAAAAGGTTATAGCAGTAATTGTCTTTTATGGCTGTATACAGCTAACAACATCCTCTGCCAAGACACAACTCTGTCCCCAACCCACACACATATAAAGAAACTAATATTCACCTACCGTTGTGCGTATTTAAAACGTGTGCACGCGCTTTAATATTATTGGTAAATTAGAAATACATATATGATTTTTTTTTTGGGGGGGGGGGTAATTGTGTTGTACTTAAGTCTAAAGTATTTATTTAAAAAACTATTTGCTAGAAATATGTGAGCACGCTATATAAATATATATTTGTGTGTGTGTGTGTGTGTGTGTGTGTGTGTGTGTGTGTGTGTGTGTGTGTGTGTGTGTGTGTGTGTGTGTGTGTTTAATATATATTATATTATACTCAGAAGCTAAGCACTGCTACAATTTGTGAGTGAAACATATTTAAAGCATATAATGTTACAGATCGAAGCTAGAAAATGAACACGAATTTAAGTCCATGTATTCCAGATATAATTTGTTTTATTTAATAAATAGTACAAATTACATTTGTGAACCAAACGTCAGACGGTCAGCAGACCGCGAGGTATTCAATGAGTAGCCTACAGTGTTTAATTTTCTCTCACTAACAAACATCATGTCCCTTGAAAATGTTACTCCCTGAAAATTCAGCCAGACATGTTATACTGAAGCAAGCAAATTTATATAATCCGTCATTTAAAAACATAATATTGTAGGTAGGTAGTTGAAAGACATAGGTAGTCAATCATGTAATTTTATATAGCCTCTAGTCTCTATAACATTTTTAATGTCGTAAGAATTTTCAGGAAATTTCTGCGGTTTATACTTCAAAATGCAGCAAGGCTGTTTATCTACGGCTCTAATGTTAATATCAAACTCGTGGTAATCAGTCAACGCTCTACCAGGTATGGAGAATAGACAATAAAATTAATACATTTTTTAAAACCCAACTATTTCTTGAGCTGACTCTGAGATAGACAACAAATATAGCTACAAACCAAAACACGCACAGATACAAACATCCATACACAAACAAGCAAGGGACCAGACCAACAAATACACTTTAACGAGGTATTAATTCAAATGAAAAGAGGAACGGAGCAACTTAAAATAATAAAAAAAACAATAATAAAAAAACGAGAGGGCACTATTAAAATTGTGCAATATAAAGTCGCATCAAATTATAGCCCAACATGCTTTTTCTTCTTCTTTTTCAATTATTGTACAAGACAAATATTCCTAGAGGTGTTATATATAACGATAAGACAATGGAGTTTAAAAACAAGGTCCAGCAGAGTTAAGAGCTTCTAGTCTCAAAGCTCGCTAAATACTGTATATTTGCGTTCAATTATTCATCTTTCGCTGCCCCGTCTTTATTAAACTTCTTCATCTTCATCCTGCGGTTCTGGAACCAGATTTTAACCTGTCTCTCGGTGAGGTTTAGCAGCCTCGCCACCTCGTACCTACGGTCCCTGGTCAGGTAGGTGTTAAAGAGGAACTCTTTCTCCAGCTCCAGGATCTGGTGCTTGGTGTACGGACAGCGCTTTTTTCTCGTGGCACTCGCGTGGAGCCAGTTGGAGACCGGGTTATCTGAAAAGAGTGGGGTGCGAAACTTGTATGAGGTCCCGATTCTTACTTTACCAAATGAATTAAAAACAAACAAAAAGAAAAACACAGATCAGCCAAAAACTGATTGAAACTACAAAGACTATTTCTAATTTAAAGGAAGTGACAGTGACTTACAGGGCAACTGCAGCTGTTTCCCTCTCCACTCACGTTCACTTTAATATCTATTACTGCAACGTGAGCAGGGCCATTAACAGCCCTCACAAGGAAATGGCACGTTCAGAATGGCATCTGCTAGGACGTGTACACCCATCACGCACTTCAGTCCTCACAGCTCAGTGCATATAAACAGTTTAAATATAAAGAACTTGGCTGTGACTTACTTGGGTCCAGGCCCGGTTTCTCCTCGCTCTCTGCGCTCATGTCTCCAGCCTGAACGGACAACTCGTCCTTCTCCCCCGGTGATGCTGTCGCCACCGTGCCGTTGGCGTAATCGGAGAGTAGCACTGCGGTGTGGGATCCGGGTAGCGCTCCGTCAGCTCGCGTCCCCAGCCCCTCTGGTTTGATTCCGTAGTGATGAGTCGTCGGTAATCCGGTCATTGGCAGCGAACCGGACATAGGTTCAAGAAGCCAGGACTGATAGCGGCCATCTGTATCTGGACACACCGGGCCTTGTGGATGCCCATAGTGGTGATGATACACAGAGGACACGGTGCCTGGGAACTGAGCCGAGACGTGGTTCCATGACGGACCGAACACCGGGGGTTTGGACGGGAAGGTGCAAGTCCCAAGCTCGTTGTGATCGCTGATAGGGGTAGGCTGCCTGGCGTGCTGAATTCCCGAACTGGAGGGGTACCTCGGAACAGAGGACTCCTCGCTCTCGGGCAGAATAAGGGAATCGACGTAGTAGCTAGTCAGTGTTCCGGATGTCGACATGGCAGAAAAATTATACTTTCACATGTACGCAGTCATACAGCAGATACATGCAAAAGCACAACGCACACACACATCTCACACACACATACACACGCAGTAAACCCAGCCTCACAAAATAACAATGTGGAGAAATCAAGTAGCAACTTGGCCCCTCAGAGAACTACAGTGGGAAAGTAATGGGGAGAAACGCTGCCATGCCATTGGGTAGCAGACACACGTGATCATAAGGCTGAACAATAAAGGATAAATCAATCCCTGTGGTCATTAAATACTCACCCACTCTGCTATAATAACCACGAGTTTTAAGAATTATCAAGAATTAAGCAATATCTGCTTTGTGTGAGATGAAAATTATGAATGAGCAAGACAAACATTTACAGCATTATAGTCGCTTGCTGTTGTTACAATCCCTTCTTGGTCATCCAACACGATAGAATATGTATTTGGAAGCGTTATTTTACGAGATACTTTATTGGACGCGTAGAGCACCCTGCCATTGCTGCTCGCCAAAACACATTTTAAAACACTGGTGTAGCCTATTACAAAAACTTTGCAGCTCAAGGATAAAATCCGAGATAATAAATTACAACAAAATGCATAGTATTCCGTTTTTATTTTGCTCTTTTGGGGGCGAGGGGTTTTGTCAAAAGTCTTATATAGCGCGTGTATTTTTGTCGGTCATTCAAATAATATTGTCAAGACAAAGTTAACAGCAGAAAAATATTTGAGGCAGTTCATGTTCAACAGTTTTGTTTATTTATTTAATCTTTCATTTTGCCCTTTTACATTTAGGTTGAAAAGAGAGTAGTATGCATCCCGATCTTAATTTGGTAAACACACAAGAGATTACCGATATTTAAAACTATTTTATCTCAAATAACCCTTATGTCTTGAATATTTCAGGATACTTTGTTGGAATTCTAGAATGCGCCGCTAGGTGGCAGCAGCAATTGTAGTAGCTCTGTTTTTAACTCGTGATTTTTTGCAATATAGCCGTCTTTTTTAAGACATCAGCTGTCAATCTGTGTCTGTTCGGGTTGATTTTTCACGCTGGTCAGAGGCTGTGCTATACGGGAGATTTTTCTGAATATTTTTCTGTTTTTGCAAGACTTGTTATTGTGAGTCTCCATGGCAACGAGACTTGTTTACCATCGGGATCAACTGATAAAACTCTCCAAACTCAAGATTATCAGTGAAACAACACTTCAAATCCCAACGGAGTTGAAAAGAAAGAGAAGAGGATGCAGGGCAGGAGCGAGGCAGAGAGAAAAACGGTGGCGATTCAAACCGTTTCTTCCAACGGTTGTTATGGGAAACGTGAGATCGCTAGCTAACAAAATTGATGAACTTCAGGTGCTAACCAGGTCTCTTAAAGAATACAGAGAGTGCAGTATTATGTGCTTCACCGAGACATGGCTGCATGAACACATCCCAGACTGTAATGCGTCTGTACACGGCTTCAGGACGGTCCGTGCAGACCGCAATAAACAACTCAGCGGGAAGCTGAAGGGAGGTGGAATTGCGGTGCTGGTAAACCAGCGCTGGTGTCATCCTGAACATGTCACTGTTAAAGAGAAGATCTGCACAAGAGACATTGAACTGCTAGCTGTGAGTCTCCGCCCGTATTATTTACCCAGAGAGTTCACATGCGTTATTCTGGTAGCGGTATATATATCACCTGGTACCGCTCCAGACGCAGCCTGTGATGTCATTAACTCTGTAGTGGCCAGGCTTCAAACACAACATCCAAACGCATTTGTGGCGATCTCTGGAGATTTTAACAACATCTCCCTCTCTGCAACTCTACCAACTTTCCAACAGTTTGTCAGCTGCTCCACCAGAGAAAACAAAACGTTGGACTTATTTTATGCAAATATTAAAAATGCATACAGCTCCTTTGCCCTGCCACCTTTAGGAAGATCAGACCATAACCTAGTTCTTCTCTCCTCCTCCTACAAGCCCATCGTTCAGCAACAACCAGTCATTAGAAAGGCTATTAGAACCTGGTCTAATGAAGCTGAAGATGCTCTGAGAGGATGCTTCGAGGCTACAGACTGGAACGTCCTATGTGAACCTCATGGAGATGACATCAACGCCTTGACTGAGTGTGTGACAGATTATATTAACTTCTGTGTGGACAGCACCGTTCCAACAAGAACAGTGAGGTGCTTCCCCAATAACAAACCCTGGATCACCAGTGACCTGAAAAAGCTGCTGAACATCAAAAAGAAAGCTTTTAGGGATGGAGACAGGGAGTTATTGAAGTCCACACAAAAACAACTTAAAACACAAATGAAGAAGTGCAAGGAGGACTACAGGAAGAAGTTGGAAAGTAAGCTTCAGAAAAACAATGTGAGGGATGTGTGGTCAGGAATGAAGAAGATCACTGGCTTCGGGATAAAGGAGGATCAGACTGATGGAGGTCTGGACAGAGCGAATGAACTGAACATGTTCTTCAATAGGTTTAGCTCACCTCCTGCTTCAACCCCAACTAGCCACACACCCTCCATGAGCCCACAGCTTTCCTGTCACACCTCCACTCTGTCACCCTGCAGCTCAGTCAAGGACCTGGACACAACCTCATCTCCCTCCACATCAGGACTTCCTGAAACCTCCTCTGTCTCCACCTCCACTCTGTCTGTCTCCTGTAACCAAGTCATGCAACAACTGGTGAAACTGAACCAGAACAAGGCTGCAGGTCCAGATGGTGTCAGTCCCAGAGTTCTCAAGACCTGCTCAAAACAGCTATGTCCGATTCTCCAGCACCTGTTCAACACCAGCCTGAGTCAGAGAAGAATCCCGGTGCTGTGGAAAACATCCTGCCTTGTTCCAGTGCCTAAAAAACCACAACCAGCTGAACCAAAAGACTACAGACCAGTCGCCCTGACATCTCACGTCATGAAAGTCCTGGAGAGACTCTTACTGGCTCACCTCAGCAAGCAGGTGAACACCTTTCAGGACCCATTACAGTTTGCATACCGTAATGGGCTTGGGGTTGAAGATGCCATCATATACCTGCTTCAGAGAGCCCACTCTCATCTGGACCAGTCAGGCAGCACTTTGAGGGTCATGTTCTTTGATTTCTCAAGTGCTTTTAATACGATTCAGCCTGCTCTGCTGTGTGAGAAGCTGCAGAAATTCCAGGTGGATGCCTCCACAACCACCTGGATTTACGACTACCTCACAAACAGACCACAGTTTGTGAGACTGAAAGGTTGTGTGTCTGAGATGGTGGTCAGCTGCACTGGAACACCACAAGGGACTGTACTTTCACCATTTCTATTCACGCTGTACACCTCAGACTTCCAGTACAACTCTGAGTTCTGTCATCTGCAGAAATACTCTGATGACTCAGCAGTTGTTGGGTGTATCAGTGATGGACAAGAAGCAGAGTACAGAGAACTGGTCGGTCAGTTTGTGAAATGGTGCGGTGACAATCATCTCATCTTGAATACCAAGAAAACAAAGGAGATGATTGTTGACTTCAGGAGGAACAAGAACACACATAGAAGTGTTTCCATCATGGGAGAGGAGGTGGAGGTGGTGGAGGAATACAAGTACCTTGGAGTTCAGCTGGACAACAGACTTGAGTGGAAAAGCAACACTGAGTACATTTACAAGAAAGGTCAGAGCAGACTCTACTTCTTAAGGAAGCTAAGATCTTTTAACGTCTGCACCAAAATGTTGCAAATGTTCTACAGGTCTGTTGTTGAAAGTGCAATCAGCTTTGCAGCAATCTGCTGGGGCAGCGGCATCAGAACCAGAGACTTGAAAAGAATTAACAAACTGATCAAGAAAGCTGGTTCTGTGCTTGGAGTAACTCTGGAGCCGCTGGAGTTGATCATCAAAAAAAGAATTCTGTACAAGCTGACGAAGATAATGGAAGATCCTTCACACCCTCTACACAACGCCGTGACGAAACAACAGAGTGTGTTCAGTGGGAGGCTTGTTCAAGTCCGATGCAAGACAGAGAGATACAGAAGATCCTTCCTTCCAGCAGCTATCAGGCTGAAGAACAAAGCCCTTAATTAATGAATGTGATTGTTTAAAAAAAAAAAAAAAAAAAATTACTACTACTACAATATTGAATTTCCCTTTGGGATTAATAAAGTATTTTTCATTTCATTTCATTTCATATCTCTTTAGCATGTACAATCCACACAATTGAAAAATCTTTATAGATTTTTTTACAATACATATACCGCCTTAAAATATGTATTAAAGATAGAAATTTTCTAAATAGTCTGACTTTTCTTAAAGAATTTACGAGTGTTTATTTGATCATTTTCATTGTGAAAAAGAGTCAGTTTTGGCAAGGGTGTTTTATTTTTTCATAAACCTTCGGTCAAGTCATAAAACATTTCATATTATTAGTCAGGCTACAGTTAATGTTAAATATTGTGCATCGTTTCATCTGTGCAAAAACTAGTAACTTATTGTTATTTTAAAAAAACTTTAAATAAAAAAATAAATAAACCCGTAATCAATTCAGTCTCTAAATCTATATCAACTTGCATGTCTTCAAAAAGAAATGGAAAAAGGAAAAGAATAATATAAGATCCGAGTTTTCCATTGCTTAACTCGAAGCCGTTTATTTTTTTACACCGCCGTTATCACTGGCATAGACCTATATGTTGGTATCATCACGGCCATTAACAAATTAACTCTAATACTTGCCAGCAGCTCGAGCCTTGGTGTAACATAACGCATTAACGAGGACTAAAAATAAGCGTATGAGTTGAATTTGGATTCCTCCTTTTAAAATGAAATATATAGCACGGGAAGCGAAGAACAGCATATAAAACACGTATTTATGTGTTAACCGGATTCTTACATTATAATACTGATAAGATGTGTTTAAGCAAATAAATATAGAAAATTAAATATAGGCTAGTAATAGTGTTTAGACTTTTGAAATTGCAGATAGCACAAAATCCAATCACTAACAAAAATTCACACTTTTCATTATAACAATTTTATTATTTTTCTAATTAATCCGAAAAAAAAATAATTTGACATTTTTTGTAAATCATATGAAGAATACAACCAATTTAACGCCACGTATATATATATATATATATATATATATATATATATATATATATATATATATATATATATATATATATATGGGGGGGGGGGGTATTTTTTTGTGCTTTATATTATATCCTCGCAAATGTACGTTTCAAAGCAGCAACCTTGAGTTATCTCAAATCATGCTTGTGCTTTGTTTATTGCTTGCAGATAAGAGCTAGAGCCTGTAGACGACACCCCTACAAGGCCACAGGCAATTCAACAGATTCTTTCCAATCCACTGTGACGACTACATAAAAAAGATTAAACGATGATAAGAAACAAGAAGAAAGGAAAAAGGAAAAAACCCAAGGTGTCCATAATGTGCATTCTTAGTTGTAAGCTAGCACCTCACTGGTACTTTCACATTATTTGGCTAAGAGACATCAAACACACCGTGAAGGGGAGGAAAGGAGCGGCTTTGCGCCTGTTTGTGCACTAAAAGTTCGAATAGACAAACAAGAATAGACAAACACCTTTGGAGCAGGAAAAGACGCCACTACGCCAATGGCTCTAAGGCTGTAAACCTAAATCAGGGTGTTTTTTTCCCCTGCAGTTTACCGCAGGGGCTATTCACTTCTTTTGCCTCTGCAGATAACAGCCTGTCTGGCGGATCTAAATATCGCCATAAAGCCCTTCCCCTCCTTTTGTGTGAGCCACTATTGCGCAGCGGAAGCATCCGGTCTCATTGCCCACGGAGGTCGCTGTTGCCCCATTCACCTTCCCCTTCCCCTCCACTGCAGTGGTCGTAACCGAGGCCTTGTCTGGCGTGTCTGCGTCACTACTACTCACGGAAAACACTCACGGCTTTAGCCGTAATCCCAAGTCTACGTCGCATATACTGTAACCAAGCTTTGATCACGGTGATATTCAGCACACATGTCACCTCTGGCTTGTTTTTACCAGCAAAAATAAAAAGAAAAACAAATTTAAAGTAATCTGAATGAACCACAACAAGAAATAGACTGAACATACACAGCAGCCTGCCACTCCTCCCCGATGTATTACCTTGGGAGGCTTGTAACGTGCTTCCAAGACACCTCTGCACATTTTTAAACAAATCCCATTATCCTCATGTCCCTGATTTGCTTTCCGCTTGGTGTCGATGTTTGGAACTGGGGCAATTAAGACAGTTTCATGTTGCAGAGTTAGAAATGGACCCCAACAACATGAAACTACCTAAACCACTCGACAGTCGATCTGGGCCTCAACTGAAACACAATCAGCCAATTCATAATGCACCGTGGTGGTCGCTTTCGTCATCATGTGTCCAGAAAATTGTCTGTACTAATATGAGTACAACTCGCATGTGCATACTATAAGCTGCTGCAACAAGGTGCAAAAAAATGGACAAACGCACAAAGATGATTGGACTTACCCGGTTCTCCGAATGTTAATCCCAAATTTTCCAGAGTGAACCTGAAAGTATTTTATCCACACTGTGTGAATACAGTTAAGATTTCTAGCTGAGAGCTGGGCCTCCTCTCCGTCCGACAGGCTGTCTCACGACTGAAGCAGCTCTTCGAGGAGAGGGAGAAACCTCATATACCAGCTAGTCATAAAACTCTACAATAGCCGACTGGGCATGGAGCAAGACGGCTCATAGCCTAATATCTTTATTATTTCCGATGGCTTGTATGTATTACCCTTTAGAAACCACTCTTTCAGCAGTTACAAAAACAAGTGAATCCTCTCTGTGTGTATAGCAGTTTATACCATTTTACTCTCTGAATCTCAAGCAAACCCGTATTTATTCCCTCGGTATTATCTACACATTGACCTAAATAAATAAATAATGCATACACAAATAGTGCAAAAATACAAGCAGCTACTTCTCAATGCGAGCTGATAATTTATTAAGCATTACACAAAAACACAATGTCATATATGTACAGAAATATACAGTAAAAACATTCATCCTTCACTTTCCACACTCCTATCGTGTAAACACCCTGAATGTGAATAAAGATGCAATTTATACATTTAAGTTGAAATGGTAAATGGCAAATGGACTGTATTTATATAGCGCTTTTCCAGTCAATTTGACTACTCAAAGCGCTTTACACTACATGTCACATTACCCAATCACACACAATCACACACACATTCATACCCCGACAGATACATCGGGAGGCAACGTGTATTAGGGCCTATATCACTGGTAAACTACAGCTAACCATCACAGGGTGAATGATTTTTCCCTCATGGAGATATAAAGATATTATATTCATTTGATTAAAAACAATAGATGAAAATTCATATCATGCAATTCCAATTCAAATAAAATAAATTCATATTTGATCGTCGGTTTTGTTTTAAAATTTGATTTAAATAAAAGGAAAAGAAAGGTCATTTGCAAGATTTGAAACAGGGGTATAGCATTTCAGTTACCTTTCAGGGAACAAATGTGAGTATGGGCGTGTGTATGTGTGTCTGTCTCAGTTTTAACTGCACTGATTTAACGACACAATCCAACTATACAAAAGAGGTGACAGGCTTAACGATACAAAACAAAATATCAGAAGACAACCAGAACTGATAGTATAGTTATTTTTCTTTGATTTTTCTCAGAATGTCACAGACTAGGATGCACTGACAATAAATGTGTCTGGAAATTAAAGAAATGTGTTTACACCCCACAGTGAAATGAGTCATTGTGTGGACAATGAAGGATGGTAAAGGACTGGTGTAGTAGAATGGGTGTCATTGATTTTCACCTATTTTCCTCCGTTTTGCCCGAAAGACCTCTTTTGTCATCATGAAAATCCGTAGTTGGAGGTGAGCTCTCGGATCCTGTTCTCCCGCGTCATTTTCTTCAGTTTCATCCTGCGGTTCTGGAACCAGATCTTAACCTGTCTGTCCGTCAGGTGGACGCTTTTACTGATCTCTAGGCGGCGCTCTCGGGTCAGGTACATGTTGAAGAGGAACTCCTTCTCCAGCTCTAGAGTCTGGTGCTTGGTGTATGGGCAACGTTTCTTTCGGCCGCTTTTTGCTGTCAGCCAGTTGGCCGCGTTTTCACTTTTTGTGTCTCCTAAAGGAAATGGTACATAAACGGGTTTACGCAGTGCAACATGAGGAACTGAGTTGTGTCTAAGAGAGAAAAATAAAGAGAGAAAAAGCAAAGAGTGTGCACATATTTAGGTTTATAATACACTCTTATAAACATAGCAGACAACACTTTAGAATAAATTAAAAATGACTTACTTTTAAAATGCAGACTTCCTATAGTCTGATCTACTTGTAATGAACTATTGGAAGTATAAATATGCATGAATAACGCCACAGTATAATTACAATTTTATAAATCATCGTTGTAATGCTGCAAAATTTTCCAACTGATTCTTAGAAAGACATTAGGAAGCAAGAAGAAGTAAGAAGACAGTAGAATACAGTAAAATATCTTAAACAATGTGCATTGAACAATTATGCAGCAGATAAATGCTCAGAGGGTTTCTATTTGTGCGTCTATGTGCGTAGGTGCCTAATCGTTTCCTCATTAGACTCACACAGACTTGATGTATATTATAACTGAGGATCATAACATTAATAACATTTTCCCAAACAACGCAGAGCAACTAAATATTAATTTACTATTATAAATGGAGCAAATTACAATGATTACAGACCAATAATATTCGTCCCTATACTAATACGTGGAGGCCCATAAGGTAGAATGTACGCAGAGGTCAAGGTAAACATTTCTAAGTCTATGTGTTTGTAATATTAAGGAATAAGATCATGACATATAAAGTTAGATTTGCACGATGACACCAAGCCATCCAGCCATTAATTTTTACGCGTTATAATTGTGGATGTATTCATATATTATTTCTTATCAGTCCTTGTCTTATAAAGTTTGTTCTAGTAAACGCAGCCCAGTCTTACGAATAATATTTAAATGCGACGTTTACACACACGTGTTTTGACTTGTCACTGCAGCTAAACCTGTAAAATAAAACTTGACAGGTGCCATTAAAAAGCGTCACTCTACCTGCATGCCACCTAAAAACGACTGACCACACCTAGGATGAATTGTGATTTACCTTTATTTGCCTTTGTTGCTCTTTCTTTGTCATTCTCCTCTGTTTCGTCTGCTGAGGAGGCTTCTCCATCAGAGGAGTCACGCGCCTCCTCGGTGCACGACGCAGCGTGAGGCTGTAGCTCTGCGTTTCCCGAGGAAACGGGCTCCTCGGTCTCCCTCCCTTCCTGCGCCGTGACTGGAGCAGAAGACGAGGTTGGTGGCGTGTGGAAGCGAACAGGAGCAGTGGGGTGTAGGCCAAAATGAGAATGGGAAGGGTTCGACTGTGGGCCGTTACTGTTGTAAAGTTTATGAGAATGTGCGTGCGTCTGAGACAAGCGGAAGTAGCCCGGCACAGGCACTGAGCCCCCGCCACCGCCATCGGTAACTGTACAAGAACTCGACCCAAGGCCGGCTGTAGTTAACCTTGAAAATGTAAGGTCTTCGACCGTGGAGGTTTTGGGGCACTTCGGCTGCTCGTACAGGCAGTAGGTGCTCTCTTCCTTAATATTCTGCGGGAACGAGCAGGGTGCGACTTGGGGAGCCACTGGGTTTTCTTGGTCCATTCGACATGACCTCTGCGCGTCCATCCACATTTCCATGCTGGACATGTACGCGCTTGAGGCAGAAACCACATTTTGGGGACCCAGATCGCTCCGTTTAGCCATACTTGGGAAGTATCCATAGTTATGTAGTCCGTAAGGCACTTCTGCAGCGGTACTGTGAGGCACGCACACCGTGCTCCCAGTGTAGTGACCTGCGCCACTCTCGGTGCGGCCATTGATCAGTGAATCCACTAAAAACGCGTTTCCTGACGGGCTGTCCGAACATGACATTATTGTGGTGTATTTTGGCGAAGGGAGAAGATAGCCCTTTCTGGCTGACATTTCTTGTGCAAAACATGCTGGATATGATCAGAGACACCCCCTCTTCGCTGAGCGGACTGTAAAACCAATGGAAATGCTGGAAAATGGACAGTCCCTCCCACTCCCAGGCTACGTAGCAGTCGGAACGATATCCATCATGGAGCTCAGGCAGAGAAAGAAGACAGCAGAGTAATCTGTGTGTTCCCTCGCCTCGCCGTTCTGCACCACCCTGTACAAAAGGGGCGAGGTCCAAGATCGTTCAAAGTTTTAAAATACTTATTTTTTTAAAGGTGCGATTCGTGGATGCATACTTAATATAGACGAGCTTCAGAAATATTTGGTTCACTGAACCACTGATTGCACCACTTGCAAATCAAATGTGACCACAAATGTCCGGAATGCGTGCCAATAGAAGAATCAGGTTAATTCAGTCCCACAGCACTAAACTGATTACATCTTAGGGCATGATTGAAAGAAATATATTGATATAAATAAGCACGTAAGCAAACAAATAAACAAACAAAAACCTCGAATCCAAAAATATTTTTTGGTTAAAATGAGACTTTTAAATGAGAGGATTTGACCTAAATGTGGAAAATCAAGTTTAAAAGTGTAGCGCAGCTCTAACCCACCAACAAAGACATAAAATAACAAAGCCACAGGAGTCCGTGGTAGTAAAAATTTTTTAACTAGGGAGAATTCGCCTTTGGCAAACTGACCTGGCAAAAAGCCGTTTTATTTGGTGTATCCTTGAGCCGAGGAAAATTTGAATCCTCGCTCCTTAGTGGAAATACACTAAGAGTATTGTTACCTATTGAACATAGATTAAACCTTGCATGTTTTTTTTAACAGAGAAAAGCTCTGCCATTAATATTTAATGTGTCAAATGCTGCTTCTGTGAAATTTATACTTTAAATAAAAATCAGTAAATTTGGATTAATACTGAATTATGTCCCATCCAACAAGTTTAGCGGACTAACCAAAACAACCCTTTAAAATCAACTGCAAACAGAGGAAGGAATAAATATCTGCTACAAAGTAAGTCTCAGTCACGAGAAAAAAATAAAACAAGAAATTAAAAAGAATGTTTAAAAGTGATTTCATGTTAATAACGCACGAAGCTCGCCCAATTTATGTTAATGAAATATGTCTTGATGGGAAGAAAACGACATGTCAGGTTTGTCAACTTTTTGTTCGTGAATGTAAACATTGTATTTTTCAGTTACTTAAGAGGCAATTTTATCAGTAATCTTTGAAATAAAAGTGCACATTTGAAATGTTTTTCTCTGTTATTTCCTAATTTGGGATATAAAAAGAAAGTTAACTTGTATAATACACGTTCATTAAATAAACGCTTTACGACTATGGAACACAATTAATCCCAGTGTTCTGTCTTTTTTTTAAACATCTACTTTGGGGTTTTTTTCGTATTTTTTCCTACAAATTACCTATTGTGTTGGCTGATTTTCCTATTTATTTATTTATTTATTTATTTATTTTACACTGAGTTTAGTTTACAAGTTTTAGTGCCTTTATTTATCAGAACTGTTGATCGTCTATGTGAGAGAAAACTGCTTCAGCCAGACTGAAACTCTCACATACGAGCCATCCTGTCGGTCCAATTTGAGGCAATAAGAGCCACAATAAAACTCTCCCTCTATTTCGTGGTGTCCTTGGACATGTGCGCTCCATTGCGCTTTTCCAGGTTGAAGTTAATCTCGGCCAGCTTTTACCATTACCAGTCCCAGGTGGCTGCGCCCCCCCTCCCCCCCCCCCCCCCCCCCCCCCCCCCCCCCCCCCCCCCCCCCCCCCCGGAATTGTTTGTAGCCTGTTGTACTGAAATGAGGGATATATAGGAAAAATTCATAAATTAAGCCAATTAAAGTTTCGAAACCATGTCACTGAGAGCTCATTTATGTACAATACCTTCAATTTTGTTTTCCCTTTTGTTTCTTTTAATATTTCCACGTTGACGGTGCATTTGTCAATCACTGCTGCTCAAGAAGCAAATGCTCCAAATTATTTTAGTGAACAGAGTTGGTTGTGGGTTATTTATATGTATTTAAATTTAATACAATAACCACTTTCAAAGGACTTGTTAATGTATTATTGAGGAGTATTTGAAGTGGAGAAGATTCAAAGAAAAAGTACCGCGCGCGGACCCTGTTTAGCAACTTCCCCACAAAATATAAAATGCCCAACAAATTGTAAGCTCGCTAGATGCAGATATATTTATATTAACTCCAAAGCCTCTGTACTTTTCCCCACAGTGACCCTTTCCTTGTGGGACATATGATCCAGAAAGGAAACTAAATACATCAATTAATAATGTGTGCCTAGTATTAAGTTGTTTTGGCCTGCACACTTCATGATGCTGAACTAGCATGGGAGGGCCTATCGATATCTCTGTGTTACAGTTATTAATTGTTGCTATTAAATCTTCATTTTCACAGCTGCCCAGCTATTATATCCTGAAAACACTTTACTATGACCACTGGCTTTGATCAGGCCCATATAATCGTGGCCGAAGAGGCCGTTTGAGTCGTATCATGTTCGTCCTGAGTGCAGTTATGAACAATAATGCGGCGTTTTATTACATCCAGCGGAAGCATTTATTTTTCACGAGAGACAAAGGAGAGAAAAACTGGGCAAGAATTGCCACTCGCCATTCAACTGACACCGATTATGTAGAGTTCAGCTCTGTGTCCGTCGCAGGAAGGAAAGGGAGACGCAATTGTTACCCTAATCAAATCGACCTTCTTAATGGCCGCTTTTAGATACTATTTGGCACGCACAGAGACTAATTTGTTTTGGGTGTGCGTCAGATGGTTTCAGTAGGTGCTTTAAAGAGGGAGTAGAATGAGCACAAAAGTCACGTGCTGTGATTTAAGATGATTTGCACTGGCGTCAGAAAAATCTAATATTTTGTTCTGCACCATACACACCAACTTTTTTTTACTGTATACTTAAAACAGTTACTGTGCCCATTTGTATTAATTAAGGAGGACTTTCCAAAATCCAAAACATTTGTAGTTGAACTGTGTTGCAGATATCTTCAGGTACTAAGCTATACTTGAACTGTTAAAAAAACTCTTGCTCAGCTAAATGAATAGCACATGCAGCATGAAGTCTTAGCACACATGTGTTGCCTTATTAGGCCTTCAGGAAGACTTTCTCTACCGCACGACCAGTGGGCACAAAAAATAAATGTGAAGACTAAACACAAAACATCTCTTTTATCAACCAAATCAAAAGTATTAGAGTAATCAAAAGATTACTCTAATGACTGTGTTTTGCAAGAGAGCAAACTATTCAAGAACCGAGGTTTCTTGTCAGCTTTTACCTGTGTCCATTTCAAGTGATCTTGGAGACCATGGGATCCAAGGCCATGACTTTGGTCCCAACAGCGCCGCCCGGTGGTAAAACAGTAAAATTTTCGGTGCAGCCATCCCACAGACCTGATTTGAGGTAGATAAACCACACGAGGGGGAAAAGCCTCTTAAATAAAGTTGAAACAGCCAGCAAGCAGAGGCTCTTCCCATCCGTACTCTCCCTGTCGTTGCTGTCGCCTCCTTGGTAACACAGTTAATAACCTTGGGTCTCAGACGGTTTATTGCACCGCACTCCAATTGTACAAATGCTCCAGACTCTCAGACAGCTTTTATGGTAGCGTTGCTGCAGCAACGGGGAGGATGTCCCGTAATTAGGGACGGAATTCCTGCGCGCAGTAAAGGATGCGCAAGGCAAGACCGGACTATGGCAGAGAGAGACAACCATAAACTTCAGCCTCTCTCCCCGCGTTTATGGCCCTTTTGACTGTCATATATGAACGCCAATGCGCTGCGGCCAGCTCCCATAAACACAGTGATAACAACAGCAAATATGGCGACCCTCGCCAAAGGTGGCTGCTGTTGAAGTAGTGTTTCCAAAGCCAGTCAGCAAAATGACAGCTTACACGCACAGAAACAGAGAAATACTAGGGAAGAAGTCATCAGAAAACAAACTGGTTGAAAGCTGTATGCTTGGCAACAGCACTTGTTTTTTAGACGAATAAAGGTGAACCCATACGTACAGTGGCTCAAAAGTAAAATCTCCATTAGTTGGAATTACAGATAGGTTAAAAACCTCAAAGTATTTGGCAAACAATATCCAAAAATTGTACACAAGCACTTAACACAAATATAATTTTAGAGTACAGCAAAGCTATTTTAAAATCACAAATTAACCCCGAATTTATTTACCGTCCACTTTTTTATATTATTTAAGAAGAAATGACATCTGTTTTATTTAGAATGTTGATTTGTTAATGACAATATATATTGGCAAATCCCTTTGACTTGGGGATAGGGTGTGTACGCGTCCGTTCGGTTGGATGGTTCACAATTTAGATTCAGAGTTGTTTTTTGTATTTTTATTTGGGTTTTTTTTTTATTAACTTACTTACTACAATTTTACTGTAAGCAACTGTGTGTTGTGTAAGTTTAATGTGTTGACTTGCGTGCGTAACATGCTTCATTTAGAATCAGTCGACACTACAAAACTACTTTAAAAGGGAAAATAGAAAAGAATGGCAAAACAAAACAATAACCACGACGGTAATTACTTGATTTTCAGTATTCCATTGATTTGTTTTTATTTTGAAAGATAGTATTATACACAATAATTTGAAAATACCAAGCAATTGATTCAATGCAATGGCCCTGACCAGCCTTGTCCCAACAGTAAATTTCAAATTGTATCTTTTTGTCCAAGTTCCCCATGGATCACGAATCATAAAACAAATCATATTTTGTCATGAATATCAGACCTGATGGCCCGCTGCATATGTAGTTTTCACCTGTGTGAATATGTTGGGCGTGTACCTCAGTGCGACTCCACACGGATTCAGTGGACAAGCTTATCTCTCTGGTTTGGCCTGCATGATCAACATTATTATCTGCCTGTCTTCGAAATATGAAACAGAGAGCCTGTGATTAAGCATTGAAAGATTCACGATACCAAAAATAGTCAGCCCTCATTCTGCAGGCAATTCGACAGACGACAAAAGCTGGTTTTGAGATCAGCTCACACTCAAAATGGACTCCAAACACCCTGCCTTTAATAGTGACTTAAAACCCGTGGCGTTAAAGGCGATAGATAGTAAACGAATAGCTACAAAATAAATAAGGACACAAAACAGAAACACATCATCCTCATCTGTACGGACTCAATATTTGGTCACACTGATATAGATACGATTAGCCTATAATAATTCACATGTTCGCCTATACATCCAACACTTTTATGATTTCGACAGACCAAAAAAAAAAAAAAAAAAAAAAGGAAAAAAGGAGGGGGATCAATTATAACTTTTGGTTACAAAATACATCAGAGCAGTCATTTTGTGACTGCTATTCATTTATTTTTTATTTTTATTCCTTTTTGTTTCGCCCGCGTTAAAGGAAAATAAACTAGGCTTCTGCGCCTCATACAATATTAACAAGGGCCTTCGCTAATACACAGTCTTAGGGAGGACAGAAAACAGTTTCTACATTTTCCCAAGTTTGAAAGTGAGGAGCGAAATCAAAGTCAACAGACTGTTTCAATTCAAGGCATTTCATATCACTTTACTGTTGTCCTCGAACTTGAAATTAACCCATTGAGCAGTGCTATTGCTGCTGTCGCGGCCATTGTGGTACGCATAGTACACTGGAAAGAGTCAGTCTGTAAACGTAGTCAGTCCCACAGAAGGGGACTACTGTTGTATGGGGTTGTTCTGTTTCCTAAAGCAGGGGATTAGACGTATAATACTGTAATCTGTCTCTGTTCAGTTTCTTCTCCTTCATGCGACGGTTCTGAAACCAAATCTTTACTTGTCGGTCGGTGAGGTTGAGCATCCGAGACAGTTGCAGCCTTTTCTCCTTGTTTATGTAGACGCTGAAAAAGAATTCTCTTTCAAGTTCTCTGATCTGATATTTGGAATAAGGGCACCTTTTCTTGCGTGTCCTCTGTCCACCTGGAAGATAAAAGAAATAAAAAAGCACTGATCAGAAAACGTGTAATTAGCCATAACTAAAGAAAAGATTTATATGCATTGGATGTTACTACGCATTAGCGGATTTCCTCCTACGTAAAGCATTAGTAACATGTTTCCTATTTCAACAGTTAAACATTTCAACTGTCATGTATCCTGATGTTATATCGCTGGAAAGACCACCAGACCATTTGATGCTGGCTCGCTAGACAATACACTTGGGCTTTGACCTTTTCAAGTAAATGAAAGCAAGCTCGCTTTAAAATACAAGCAACTACCAACTTTAGTAAATGAGAGTGTGCTGCATGAGACATTTTATATAGAAACGTTGTTTTTATAGATAATAATAATGGGGAAATGTACACGTGGGAACACAAACTGTGATAGCTTTAACAGCAGAGATCGTGTGCTAAACCTTAAAACACAGGCACCACCCTCATTACATGCAAGGGCTCCTTTAACGCAAAGAAAGCGTGAAACAAGCACATTCGTACTAAATGGAAATAACGCAGGTCTGTGGAGGAACCCGCGTTCATAATAACTTTGGGCTCTCTGGAAACATCAGAGAATGTTACAGAAAAATTACCGGCTTGCTGTCTTTCACGGCCAATTTCAATTCCAAACACGTGATCCTACAGTTTATAACAAAGTTTTGTTGGGGGTGGGGGGGTCTACAGGCCCTCTATAAACCTTATATGCTTATAAAACAGCATATAAAATTTTTAACAGCAGCGCGCAAGATTGCAAACTTTCTCTCATAACCGAGGCGCTGACTTTAATACGTACTGCTGCTGCTGGATTTCTCCTCATTGTTGCCGGAAGATAACTCTGGGCTGCTCGTTTCATCTCGCTGCTCCTTCGCTTCGGTGTCCCGGCACGGTGGTGTTTGCTCCGGCGCAGAACTAGGCTGCTTGATCGCTGTTTTGTCCCCTGAGAAGGCATGTGTGGTGGAGCTCTCCGACGCGTTCCCATACGCTGTCTCGTAAAACTGGTCGAAGGCTTGTGGTAACACGCCATTTCTACCGACATTTCCGTAAAAATTTGTGGCAGCGGAGCCAGCGCCCGTGTGGTGGTGGTGGTGGTGGTGATACGCGGCAGCGGCTGCTGCAGGACTGTTTTTGCCAAACATATCCCCCACGACGGCGGTTTGCGCCGACAGACAGTCCCGGTGCACCATGTCCTCTGCGCCGGGGTAGCACTGGGCCAAGTTCCCCCGGTGCGGCCATTTACCGGACGCCTCAATGGCTGCATAGTCCCTGAATGTCACCTCTCTGACGGGTTGGACCTGCGGCAGGTTAGAGGAGTACGAGTATGTCATGGGGCGGGTGGACGGGGTCTGAGATAAAAACGAGGGAAGACCGGAGAAATCAGCCCCCGCCGACACGTAATAAGTGCAACTGGGCAAATACATGTTTGATCCGACGGGGACCCTTTCGTCAAAATCCATCATCGTAGTTCAGCCACTTCTATAACTCTATGTTGGGGTTTGATTCCTCTATAACCGCCCTGAACATGGCTCTGAAGCGCCGTGCCTCTTGCCTCTTTGAAGCAGGTTCGCTAAGCAGAAATTTGGAGACGTAAGCTGACGTGGAGAGCCATCTCCATCCACTCCACTGAGGAGGAGGACACGTGATCACGCGGTAGAAATTGACAGATTTTCAAGCTCTGTGTGTTTGTGTGTACGTGTGCTTGCTTGCGCGTGCGCATGCTTGCGTGCCTGCCTGTGGGTGTGTATGCTTTGGAAAGAGAAAGAGTGTGGAGGAGTGTTAGAGACATGACTGCTGTGTGTCCTGAAGCTTGACATTGGTGGTTTATCGCTATAGATTAAAATGAATTCCTTAACAAGCAACTGAGTCAAAAGAAGGAAAAATATAACCACATGTTAAGAAAAAAGAAGACTTTTAAGGAAAAATTTAGCATGATTTCCCAAATGGTATGTGGACTTCATTACTCGATTTCTGATTTGTTTCATTAAAAAAAATAATAATAAATAAACTGCTATTGTTGTCATTTAAACATAATTATTCTTTGTTATAAATTAACATGCAATGTGAAAAAAACTACATGCTCTGCCTACAAACTGCTTAACCATACCTGAAAATAACATTAACTAAAACCAGCATCATTGTGAGCATTTTAAAGACCTGAGTTGGAGGAGGAATACAAGAGCTTACTTCTAAAAGCTGCTTTTAGGGATGCGTAGTCATCATCAATTGGTAGATTCACAGCATAGCATTTGGCTGAGTGGACATTTGGTTATCAGGGTCATGTTCAAAGTAGCGACTAATGTTGAAACTGGACAAAGCCTTGGGTTAATATCAGTACCAGACCAAACTGAAAATTTCGCAAAATATATGCAGTTGTTTGACATAAGCAAAGACAAATTAATTTGGCTGTCAATGATAAACTTATTATTAAACATTTTATTTTTAAAGCAATGTCTTAAATTTTAATTTTAGGATTATTTTATACGTTAAAATGTTTTATCTCCTCATCAGTCAAAATAAATAACCAAAACTTATAGTAAGGAAATTACGCCCAAGGTGAAATGTAAAGTTTGCCAATCAAGTCTGCTTCTGTACTGAAATTGTATCCGTTTGATGATTTTATTTAGAGTTTTTACTCTATTCCCTTTTTATACTATTTATCAAGCTGCTCTGTTTCCTTTAAAGTTAAATTTTATGGTCCACCGACAGCTCCAAAAGTTGCTCTATTCTAGTTGCTCCACTTTTACGCACGGCTATTTTGCCACGTTTGTGCCAAAATATGGATTTAAATGTACACTCCAAAGAGGACATTTCTAGAAATTATCCCACCTGTTTAAATCGTTGTACAAATTATTATTTATATCTGTGTTTGTTGTTTTTTTTTCCCATGACGAATTTAAATGAACAAAATCAAAGGAAAAACTGTATAAACTGTTCAATTGTTGCAAAACTGAAGAAGGGCTTCAGGTGTATGTTATAGTTACAGCTGGGAACATATTTGCAACATCTCTTATTGGAAAATCTTTCGTATCATATGAATATCCTAAATACATTGGCGGAATAAAAGAAAAATAGAGTATGTATAGAGATTTGTGAATGAAATGTTTATTTCAAACTTTAGTCCATTCAAATGATAAATGTATAGACTAAACTGAAATGCATTTGTGCTGTTTGATTTGATAAACATGCCACACTGCACATTCCCCGGTGTTCTGCTCTGAGGCCACCATGCAGCCTGTTTTAGAGGGGCTGCAACCTGACTCTAATATGCTGTGAACGAGAGACCTGAGCTCGGATTAAGACCGCCGCGGCTGGTCTGGCCCGACAGCCTGACGTGCATATAGGGATTCAAGGGTCTCCTGGTGGCACATATGAAACACAATCTTGAAATATCACACAGACTAATACTATGCGAGCACCAACTAACGCCCTGTGAGTGTATCAAAACATGGTAAAAGCATGCAGCGTGTGATATAAACCGTGCTGCTTAGAGGCCATTTTATTTAGATAAATTGCAGAGACACATACAAGCTGAGTGTCTTTGTGACCACACGCTCCGCCTCTCAGTCAATCCAGACAAATTCTACGAGTTGTGCTGAAGCTTTTAAGCTGTAATTGAGGACAAAATGCTCAGGAAATCCAAAGCCAGCTCTGCAAAGACCTGCGTTTTTATAGCTGCTATAGTATTCTACTGCTCCTTTCCCCCCAAGCCAGACAGACACCACAAAACTGGCCAAGCGTGATAGGAAGTCACCACCTACGCGGAATCAAAATCAGCGGCTGGGGGGATTTCAGTTACATAGAAACATTTGTCTGTACATACGCAAGGTAAGATTTATTCTTACACTAAATAAGCTTATTTATTTATTTTTACTCTAGTCGCTAGAAATTATTTGAAATTTTATTGATTAAAATAAAAATACTTTTAAAACATTTGCGAGCACACACATCCACACAAACCAATCTGGGTTCCTATTTATGACAAATGCGTTGTTTTGTTAAAGATGGTGGTCATGCGGGTTTCGTGGCCAACAATCTCGTGCTGTTTTTGGTCAGCAGGACTTGAGTCTGGTGCTGCGTTAAAACAACTCTCAAAGCCAAAGCTTTGTCTGTACGGTCGACTTCAAGTTCGGGGGAGGGAGAGGGTCCTTTCACAGAGAGCAAAGGGTCCATGTGCCCCGGATGAAGTTCCTTTAATTACCTTTGCGCCTACTCAGGCTTAAGGTTACAAGATTGGTTGATAGTGCGAGCCTAGTGCTGAATGCAAAGGAGGAAAAAACTGAACTTCACCTTCAAACTAATCTTATAGATTTAGCAGAGTTATCGGCCTCTGAAGACTTTTTTCTTATATATATCGGAATGCTTGAAAGAATTGTTCTAACAACCATGATGGTACTTTGGAAGCATGGGCGCACTAGAATAAGTTTGTTTATATTTTAGTGGCGATATGATAAAATGCACTGCGATGTTTTTTAATAACAAAAGGAGGAAAAAAGTTGAAACATTATCATCATTTAGCCCAGAGACACTTGAGTTTTTGATAATAAATAACCACGGGAAACTATTCAGGATATTGCCTCATGACAGACAAATCAGTGTATTTACTCAGGGACATTGTTTTCTCCCCCTTAACCTGACTTCCTATTCCTCCCTAAAGCACGGACATTGAATAAACACGCTGGACTGAGTTCCCTTTTAAGTTAAAAAGATAACCATTTAGGACAAAGAAAAACATTTTAAATTAAGAGTAAGTTTTTATTTTGACTGAGAGAAGCGACAGAAGCAGTGTCTTTGTCACAAAGAGAACGCGATATGTATACGCTATAACCCAATCTTTGTTCCATAAACCCTGTCAGACAAAAAGATAACTAGCAAGCGCTGGTAGGATCTGAAAGTACAGTTTAACCTCACGCAGGTATGCCTATAGGCTGTAAATGAGACTAAATAGGAGCATTCAATCTCTTGCAAAGACACCTCCTGTAGTTTAAGTCCTCAATTGACATAAAAAGCCCCAGCGCTTTACTACAGGCTTTTTTTGTTTTCATTTTATGGTTGAAAAATAGACCACCACACCTGCAAGTCAAAGCTTCTTTTGACTAGATTCTTAATCTCAAGATGGAAACACTGCCGTTTGTATTGAGCACTGAAGAGGAGGCCGACATATAAACACATGCAATGTAACAGCATGAAACGCAGGGTGCTAAGTGAGAACTTTTACCAAGCACATTTTCATAACTTCATAAAAAAAAGAAGATTTTTATATTTTAAGTTTTCGCTAAACGTGGAGTTTTTGTAATTTTGAAATGTGCAAATGTGCAAGTGCCTGCAAAACAAAGCAACCTGAGGAATAAACCAGCGGGATTTTATTCCAAAAGTTATTTATCAACGTCATACGTGTAAGCGCTCACTTATGTGCTTTTTGAAAATAAATATCACATGTATAAATATATGAGATGTTGTTGAACTTGAATTTTAATGAGACTGCTGACACAGTCTGCAGGATCCAGCAGTTGTCATGTTGCTGGCGATTATAAAACCATCAGACCGAAACATGAAACAATCAGAGCTTGCATCTAGTTGCCTATGAATAAGTCCTAATATATCAATAAAATTTAATGTGATTAAACAAGCAACTCCTGATTTATCCACAGGTGGCAGAAATGTGAGTCGACGCCGATGGCGACGACAGAAGTGAGGCAAGGCGGACCACACATGGAAACCGATCAACTCCACGGTCAACTGGAGCACCTCTGGCAAAGCAGGGGAAACATAGGTTGCTGCTGAGTTAGGTGGTGAAGGCTAATCTGGGAGACAAGGAGCCTGGACAAAGGGATATAAACTGGCTTGAATAGTGGAGTAAACGGACATTTAAAACAGTAAATAGAAAATAGCGGTAAAGTTTCAACTTCATTTGAAAAAGAAAACAAAAAGTCGAAAAGTCTTTGGCATCAGATGATCCCGCTGTGTACTTTTTGGATGGTTTGAGGAATTGTAGAACAAAAAGTAGGAGTATACGATATTGTAAGTCCACTTAAGTCTATAATTTTTCGCTCTCTCCAAAAACCCAGATGTCATTATTGTATTTCAAGTAGCACTCGAATTTAAGCATCGGCATTTATCCTTTTAAAAAACAGCTTTTAAAACAAAAATATTATTTTCTTATTATATTAATCAATTTATTTTTCTTTTGGTTGTGATCTAACAATGTCAAAACCAATTAGTCACCAATCTGTAAAGTTTTTTTTTATCTCGGTCAATAGCTGCAGACACAAATACGACAAATAATGCGTGTATTTCAGATGCATTCAATTACGCAAGCTGACTTCGATCTTTGCTCCAAATCCAAAATCATCCACTATTTTATTTCTTTAACGTTAATTCTTTCCATGAACATGAACATAGTATGTTGTTTATTGTAATAAATTGTAGGCTTTTGTGGACTGTAGCTGATAATGCCGAGCGACGCTCTTCACATGACCACCAAAACACTGCGACTTCGACTAAAACTCTATTCGTTTTATTTTAACTATAAAAGGATAACAATACCAATAGTAATCATTTCTTGGTGTCTATTTTGTGGATTGTTCTTCCAAATCTCCGCGTCCATTTCTGTAAACATTTAGCTCCGCACAGGCACATTTACAAAAGCATATATTCGACTGGAAAATTTAGGTAAATTCTTTAACTTAATTTATATTAAGAATTGTATCTTGTGATGTGTTTGTACATAAACAGCATCTGGTTTATTTTAGCCCGTTGATTGATATCATGATTTTAAAAGTCTGTACAGCCTTAATGAATAAACACAGTAACACTATTATGTTGAAGCTAATATCAGTCATACAGCAGGAAACTCCCGTCTGTCTATGAATCAGGGGTCGAATGGGATATGGAGGAGGCTTTTACATAATCTCGGTCAAGTGCTTCTATTTGACCGCTTGTCACGGTCTTGGATAAGCTTATGTCTGCTGCAGTCTGTGTGGTGCATTACGAGATTATCTTTGAGATCACGCATTCAAGCTTGACCAGAGTCGCATCGTTGAGTGCCTGAAGGCCTCGCCTTCATTACAGACTCAGACAGCGAAGGTCAATGTAAAGAGCAGAGCTGGCCCTGCCTGAGAAGCCGCGCCTGACAGAAGGGCGAGAGACAAACTGCTCTGCTTACTAGAGATGCGGATATTAGCCCCATTCACTGATCCGTTTAGTCAATACACATCTTCTACTAGGATTAAATCTAGCCAGTATTATCAAAATGGGGGAAGCCTGACATGTGATGTTTTTTTTTTTATTTTTTTTTTTGTTTGTTTGTTTGTTTGTTTTTTTTTGTAAATGATTATTTCTTTTAAATTTATGTGATTTAAAGCAAACAAGCCCTTGCTCTTTACCCATCTCAATCATTACTTTTAGAGTGACTGTATTCTCTATTGATCAAGAGGTGAAACAGATTAAGATATAACATTTTCTATAGTTTGAAACTGGACCTAAAAAACCTTTTCTTTCAAGATAATTTTCAGATGAAGTTAATGTGAAATTTCGTAAATTTCCTCCCTTAACCAGGGCCCATTTAAGCAGTAAAGTGAAGTGTAATTCATACTTCTTCCTTAGTGTGGCAGCACAATTCAGTTGTTGAGACTGGTTGCAACTTCCACCTCTCCCCTGTGTTGTCCTCCTGCAGTCTACCCAATCAAAGTTAGCTCATATGAGGAAACAGGAGGCGCCTGGTTGCGAGCTTTGGACCCACACCTATATGAGTTGTAGGCGGGACTTTCAGGGTTTGTTTTGGTTGTTAAACCAATAAAATGCCAAGACCTTGTGTCGCAGCCAATTAGTTACCGCGTTGGGTACGCAATTTCCGCAAAGAACTTCCGCCCCCCCTCCCCCCTCCTCCTCTGTCCCGTTCCTTAACACGTGTGCACCCGTCGTTCCCACGTCAGACTACGTAGAGCTCAGCAGCACTGCGCTCCGTGCTCGCGGACGTAAGCCCATGTGCATTTCACGTAACATTGCAGCACTAAGTTGCATTGTTTTTCTTTTTCTTTTCAGACAATTAAAAAGTATAGGCTCGGAAAAATAAAAACAACGTTCACATTTATGACATTTATGAGCATTCAAGAAAATGTTAATAAAAACGCAAATTAAAAAGAAAATTATTTAAAATTAAGCATATATATATATATATATATATATATATATATATATATATATATATATATATATATATATATACATACACTATTTTTAACTTTAAAATGTTAATATCTTTGACATTTTTCAGGCTAATTTTCTTTTCTTTTGTACAAGAATAAATGTTTTTAATATGAAAGTTAATAGTATAGTAATACTAAAATAGTCAAAATTTAAAACAGCAGTAGGTAAACAAAAATTTATTTTGGCATGCCCAAACAAAGTGGTATATATTGTACTATATTGTGCTTTTTAAAATAAAATACATTATTCACAGAAAGATCTGCTGTACAAAGCAGTAGAGCAGGACCCTTATGAGTTAATTCTTTATATAAACAAATACCTCATTAAGGTCCCAGTGAAATGGTCCAAATTTGGAACAGTAATAAGAAAACAAATATTTACTTTGGCATACCCAAACAAAGTGGTTGAGACGGCTCAGTTTTTTCTCTAAAAATAATGAAAATAAAACTGACCACATTTAGTTTGGGGATGTAAGAGTAAATGTTTGTTTTCCCATTACGGTTTCAAATTTTGACCATTTGAATATTGTTACTATATTATTAACTTTCATCTCAACCATTTGTCAAAAGCATTGACTATTGATATTATTGTACAAAAGAAAAGAAAAAATTAATTAAAAAATCGCTTTTAAAAATTTCAAAGTTATTAAAATTTTAAAGTTACATTTTTATCTGAGTGCAACTTTTACAGAGTTAAACTAATTATTATTATTATTATTATTATTATTATTATTACTGGAATTACATAGAAATGCGATTGTTTTAGTTTGTACTTAAATCCATCCACATTGAAAAATGTTGGCTGCAGGCAAAAATCGTACAAATCACAAATAAAGCTGCGGCATCAAAGAGACTTAAATAGTTATTTAGCAACGCAAAACCAACTAGAATACTGAAGAAGTTTGGATTTGGTCTCATGCTCGATTCAACATCCACTTGAACTGAACAATAAATCGCAGGTTTATCAAGCACGCGAGCCTCTTATTTTCAACGGACAGAAAACTGTTGTCACTCAAAAAAAAAGAAAGAAAAGGACGAAAGAAAAAATATGAAAGGGAAAATCTGTTTCTATTCATCTAAATTATCTTGAAGCAAATGTTCGCACACGATGATTGGTTCTAGACACGGCGGAACGTTTTTCAGTTAATGCAAAATTCTACTAAATTGTGGACTTCAGGTCCACTTCTAACCACGGTAGTCAACATAACATTTGCTTACTTAAATATGACTCAGTCCCAATTCAAACAGTCGCTGAACTAGCTAATATCTATAACATAGATTTAAATAAATGACGACTGAATACGGATTAATTACGGTCATTTTTCTTCTTCGCTCTTCTCAAATAGCTCCTACAAACGAAGAGAAATTTCAACCCAAAATGTAAAAAAAATAAATAAATAAATCTACGACATGTTTTTAAGTATTGTTATCTTTACATATTTAAAGACTAACACAATTCCAAGGCTGATCACTAGTTCTAAACTGAATCATAATCAACCGCCTGCCAAGTTAATAACTATATGTTTGTTTGATATGGCCTTTGTACATATTTTTTAAAATGTTCTCTTATTCTAGTAACGTAAAAAATATGAATCCCTGCTTCCATTTTGGTCATAACCATGGGTCATTTTAGCGTCTTTCATTTCTTTCATGTTTACGTGAGCTTCCAATGAACAGATACAGAAAGTGAGTTTGGGGATGTATTCTGTACTATGATATATATGTTTATTTGTTTTATAATAAAAATAAATGAGATTTCGGTTCTTGTTTTAATTGCGTGTTGAAATGGTTCCCTGTTTTCGTCAAATCTGCACTTCTTCTTCTTCTTCTTCTTCTTCTTCTTCTTCTTATTATTATTATTATTATTATTATTATTATTATTATTATTATTATTATTATTATTATTATTATTATTGTTATTATTATTTTGTGGACAACTTATATGAAAGATCTTGACTGTTTATGCTGAGGCCGGTGTGTGCTACAAAGTGGTCGCTAGATGGCGATGTCAGACCACATTTCAGCAAAGATCTATCTCAACTGATTCTTTCCCTTTTCTCACAGCAGCATAAAAGAACTTCAGCTACAATACCTTTGAAATTCTCAGAATCGAAAATTTATGTAGGATTTTTGGCTTAAGTTTACAACAAACCCAACAATATCACTGCAAGGCAATTTGATAAGAGACCGAGTGTCCATATGCAACGACTGCATTTTTAGTAAATGTATGCGTAACAAAGGTGGAAGCATGATTTCTCTCTAAATTAAAAATGATTGGCTGTAAAACAAAAACAAGAAAAAAACATAACATAGATAAATGGGCCATGTGTCTAATATGAAGAAAAGCTCTATCTTCAACATAACATGGATGAAATTCAACCAGTCCACATTTTATTAGAACGGACTTTAACACCGACACACTGGACTCACACACAACCTGGATATCATGCCTGATTTTACTTTTATACTTATATACAACCACGTGAATACGCACACATTATAAAAGCTAGATGAGATATGAACACATGTCCCAGAGGATTATCTAAGCATTATAACATGAATTGCACCATGGACTGTAATATGAATGAGAACACGGATTCATATGATAAGACAAAATTTCGTACAAGCTGAGCACGTGAATAAGCAAGCAGGGGTAGATTAATATTTAACATTTCCAAGATCCGAATCCAAAACACTTCTTGTAAATTTATCATTCTTGTTAAAGTTAAAGGTGTAGTCTCGGTGGCGCACAGTTTTTCTCCTTTGGCACTGAGCATGACAAAGGCAGAGGGGGAAAAGTCACATAAACTGCTCATATGCTGTATATTTTTTTTTTTCTCTCACCTGAGTACTTAAATGATATTTAACAACAAATGGCAGGAAATGGAGGGTCCGGCCTTCACGGGCCCCCGGAAAGTTTGTTCCAGAGGCTCCGGGAAATTATTTGCTTACATACATTTGAATCACGTTCAGACAGGAGAGAATTTGCTGTCCTACTCCATGTGTCCAAACTCGCGTGAGTTAATGTGTATGTAGTAGTTTGCCTCCAACTGAATTGTCCATACAGTAAGAAATAAACTAGCTGATCGTTTTCAATTTGTTGACAATTTTCTTCTCCTTGACGCGTCTGTTTTGAAACCATATCGTGACCTGTCTCTCAGACAGGTTGGTCTGAGCAGATATTCTCCTCCTTTTGTCCTTCGTGATAAATTTATTGGCGGCGTACTCGCGTTCGAGTTCCTTCAGTTGCACCTTGGTGTATGGCACGCGCTTCTTCCTTCCACGTCGATAAGAGCCGGAGTCTCCTCCAGTGTGAGACGCTGCGTCTACAAAAGAGAGACAGAAGAAGACGTTATTACCTGCTTTTGCATATGTGGTGCAGCGTTGTGGTCCCTCTCAATGTGAAAGCTCTTGTTCAGGAAATTTAAACTTTTTGAATGACACATTTCTATTTGCTTTTACACAAAATGAAACTCTTCCAGATTTGCTTTGGTAATTATATTTTTTAAATAAGGGTAAATATAAGATCACTTGTGATAGTACCAACAGGCTAATTCGATTATTGGAAAATATTTCATAGAAAGGAAGAAAAAACTAAAATACTATTGCGCATGTTTGGATTTCTTGTTTCCACTTTTTTAATGAACCATTTTAATCATCTTTGCCTTATTATGATGACTTAATTCAGGAAAACAAATCCCCATTTAATTCTGGTATTTGTTCTGCAGGTTAAAACAGTCGCTGACATTTCCTAGAACATATCCACTTTTGTGCGTTAACATGCTAAAATATCAAAGTGAAGACTGAATCCGGAAGGTATAACTTACCTGGCATGGAGGATTTCCACATGTGTCCAGGCTGGGGCTGCTCCTTGGCGCAGTAAACCTGGCTGTTCCATCCATTGGGGGCGAGAGTCCATGGTTGGTAGCTTTCCATAGGCAGCAGGGACTCATGTCTGGCCTCTGATGGCGCACCGATTGTAGGCACCACAGGAACGTCCAGGTAACTGGGAACAGGTTGATATGGACCTGAAGGGTAAGTTGGGTAAAAAGCAAATTCCTTAGCCCGAGAGGTAAAATCGTCGCCCGAGGCGGACGTATCCATGTATTTCTCTCCATACGCGGTGGGGGGCTGCGCTCCGCACGATTTAATGCTGCTGTGATGCGACATTCTGCACGGGTAACCGAAATACCCATAAGGAAGGGACGCGCTGGATGAATTCTGAGCTGCAGAGCAGGGGCTGCACTGTTTCACTGGTTCGCCCATGCCAGAGGCGGGCACGTCGCTGGACGAGTAAGCCGTGCTAGGTGCCAAAGACGCTGGGTGCGCCATCAGATTCCTGCACTGGTTCGCAGCAAAGTTGCCACCGGCAAAACCCTCCATGTTCTTGCTCACTTCATCGGAGCCGCCGCCGTTGTCGTAGAGAAACATCACCGACGGGTCGACCCAGTGAGGACGGAGGAGCAGTGACGTTGTCATAGCACGGCATCCAACATTGAAGCTTCTGGCTCTTTTTTAAAAAGCCCAGAGACTGAAAAAAGGAGATACTGCTTCTCAGGGAGTAAAGCCACTCTGACGCACACAGGAGCGCAGAGGTTGCGTTGTTATTGGTCAAAACATTGTCATGTGATCAGACTATGCAAAGAGGGACGGTAAACATCAGCAGATAATTAAATGGAGAAAAATGCGGCGAAGTAAGGTGATCGTTTCTATCAAGGGATGTAACATTTCTTTCTTGATTGAATTGAAGATGATAATGAATTTATATCTTTAATATGTAAGACACACAAGAAACCAGTGTATACTGTATTTACGTGATGTTATACTTCAAAGTTCTAAATGCCCGAAATGGTTAATATTCATTTTAAAAAGGCGTGTTTTTATGTAAAGCTGAAATCAGAGTAAGTTATTGAAGAGTAGATTACTTTTTTTTTTAATTAAACAGCTTTGACTAAGAGTCTATGGCCTTCACGCACGCAAATCACTCTTTGTCCCCCTCGGAGGAAGAATTTAATATCATAACACCACCATATGCCAAAATATTCTGTTTATAAAATATATACCGTCAAAGTATTATGTGTCCCACCGCAGATGATCTATGTGTGCAATTCTAAATAATTTCTGTCACTCCGGATTCATGACTGTGTGGCAGGTTACATGTTCATCCGTATGTGCGCGTTACTGGGATGTGGAAGTATAATGGAAAAGCATGAGTCCACTCACTTAAAGTGGGTTAAATGACGTATTTATTCAAGACCAAAAGACAAAATGCAAATAGAGGAATAAACTTTAATATTTCAGTATTAGCTTAATATATACTTAACGAATGAAAGTCTGATGTAACCTCATGATTTAAAGAAAATGTTTTAAACACGTGACATCCGACCTGTTTGCAACATGCAAAGTAAAGGAAACAGTTCTGGACTTGGCTGTGTTTTACATAGGAGGTAGACGCGGCTGGAGGCCAAGGTCAAGTTGAAAGTTGCTGTCTAGCCATCCTGTCGGACCATTCAGGCTTTGAAGGGCCCGTCTGAGCTCTTGAAAAGAGCGGAAGAAGGGTGAGAATTCCTGTCCCAATGAAAGCTATTGGAGGACATTAACTTTTACTATCATTCTGTTTTTCTCCACCGTTTTCTCTCACCAGCTGGTCTGTGGCCGCTTCTCATGGCTATTGCGTTAACTTTGTGTCCCAGCGTTGGAAATATAAACGGGACGCTGGTGTGTGTGTGTGTGCGTGTGTTTTAAGGGGTTTTGTTTTTAATTGTGGAAGTGTTTTTGTCAAATATGTGTGAAAATGATCTTGATCCCTTAAAAAGAGAGGACAGGATAGTTGTGTGGTGCGTGAGTGTGTGAGAGAGAGCAAGTGTTTGTGTGCCTGTGTGTGTGTGTGTGTGTGTGTGTGTGTGTGTGTCTGTGTGTGTGCCTGTGTGTGCGTGCGTGTGTGTGTGTGTGTGTGTGTGTGTGTGTGTGTGTGTGTGTGTGTGTGTGTGTGTGTGTGTGTGTGTTTGCTCTGCTGATTTGTGTTTATGTCCAGTGGATCTTAATCTGTTCTGTGTAGGGAAAATTAAACTGATGGAGCTTTCATTGTATTTGTAAGCACATCTTAAAAATCCAGCAGGGGCTTCGTGTGCATAATCTTGTTAGCTTTTTTTAAAAGAAATATTTAATAAAAAATAATACAAAAATAAACTACAACTCATGCTACAGTCATGGATGCAGTCGTTTGGATTCAGTTTTGTTCATCTATATTTAAGGAAATTATCCTTTCCTCTGTGGTAAATTTGAACACCAGAAAATGGCAGCTCGAGCGCTAAAAACATAAAATTGACTTAAATGAAAGGTCCGAATGATTTCAACACAGTTAAATAATAATGTTCTGATCCCTTCAAGGAGATACGAGTACTTAAAAAAACAAAGCAAATAGCTATGGGCTGATGCTGTCTATTTTAGATCCCATATTCGACATGTATTGTGTGTCGTAGTGACAAAACCTCGAAGTGTGCTGGAGGTGCTGTTTATTAAACATGCACTGCATTTTCAAGGGAAACTATTTTAATGTAAAATCAGCTGCTGTAAGTCCACATTTATCTATAACAAAGAGATGAAAGTGGCCTTATTGTAATTGAGTCTTATTATATGGTATCATTAAATAACAGTCATTTGCAGTTTTACGCTGCTTATTATGGTTACTTTTTTACAGGTGTATGTTGAGACGCTGTAGATACCATTTTATCCAAACCCCAAATTTATAGGTTTCACATGTTTTTTTGTGTTTTTTTTATGTACAAATATTTCATTAAGAAAATTAAAGAACGTTAAGTGCAATTTATCTTATTAAAAGTTGTGAATCAAAGTCAGTTCTATAGGCAGCACGGCGATGTGCTTGATAACACAATGACGTTCATTACCGCTAGCTGCACAGTAGTCGAGGTTTATCTTGACGTTATCAAACAAGAAAGGCCAAGAAATAAAATCATTCAGCAGCAACATGCAGCAATAATTATGAGTCATAGTACAAGGCTTGGCCTGTTGCGCTCTGCCTGGCGTTTTAGTCAACGCAGGCGTGTTAGGCTTCAAAATAAACACTGCTGCGTTAATCATTAACTGCAGAGTCCTGGTTTGTTCTGCTTTAAGTTTAGATCGATTTATTGTAACCATTCAGCAGCAGATAGAAGTGCTCATTCAAAGATGATTATTTATGTTTATATCCAAGTTCCTCCTTACATTCTCTATGTTATTGTCCTGCAGTAACAACAGCCCTAAGTCCACGTCAAGTTGACTGTGGCCGCGCACATGTGGTCATTCCAGACAAGAGATCTACTAAACAATGAACAGTATCTATAGGAGTTGCCCGCCTAATACACCACACTGCACCATGGGCACTCCGCTTTAAATTCTTATTAAGCTAAATGCAAAAAAACACAGAAAAGACAACAGGATGCAACTAAATTGTAACAGGATTTTTGATTTTGTTGCTAATTTTCTTTTTGTATATTCCGTGTGAGATTTAAAAAAAAAGAATAAAAAAAATAATAAAAAAAAACAGCGAATTTTAATTCCTGTAGACCCCACTCATTTAAAGGATCCTGAGATGTGCCTTTGGACTCCACTTTCGGACTTGGCAGCAGAGTCTGGAGGCTTTTTTCTCTGGGGTCATAATCAAGTCTCAACCCCCTTGTTTGTACTGGCATCCAAATTCCGAAGCCAGAGAAAGAAAGAGCATTTATTCCATGGCCTCAGCGTCTGGAGCCTGGGTAAAGTTGGGAAAGGTCCATATAAAGTTATGCTGGGCTATAAATTTATATCCCTAATAACATGAATTAAGATGTTAAATGGGCTGCTAAGAACCTGCAATCTAATTCCAGCCTTGTTGAGGACACGTGCCTAAAGTAGAAGCTGTCAAAGAGCTGTCAAAGCATAACAGCCAATATGTTTTTGTGGTCAAAGCAGGAAACCACAGGGCGGTCACACACTTGACTTTTCCATATTTTCTGGACGCTTGCCTATACCGGCCTGCATTAAAAATAACAAGAAAACTTGACCCACTTCCTTTTCGAATACTAGCCACCTAAAGGTCCACTGTTAACTGCAAAGTTTCACTCCCAAAGTGTCCTTAATGTGTGCTTTTGACTGAGACATTTGCTGCAAATTTCGCCTTGTTTGAGTTTCTCCAGCAGAAGTCTTAAACGTTGCGTTAACAGGCTGCTAAAGCTACAGCCCGTAAGCTGCATGTGACATTCATTTATTGGCATGCAAGAACCTCAGTAAATACAAAGGTCTGCGCTTTGTTTTACTCAGTGTTCAGTTCAACATCTGTTGGAGTTTTGAGTGTAGCGATAAACAGCTTCCAATACACCAAATTGTATCTTTCTGACAGGAAACCTGTCAGCTCTTTTGTACTTTGACAATCGGATTATCAAATGATTCATTCATTTATATCACACTGAATCCTGCAGCTCTAAAATTAATATTTTCTTCTTCTTCTTCTTATTATTATTATTATTATTATTATTATTATTATTATTATTATTATTATTATTATTATTATTATTATTATGGCGCGGGAGTTGTGGTAGAAACTAATATTATTATATATTATATTTTATTTTCGTTCAGGAAATTTGACTTTTAGTTGCAAAAGTGGGATTCAAATGAATTTTTCTAGCGTCTGTGTTGCGTTAAAAATTGCAAAAAGTCACATTAGATGGAAAGCTAATTACGTTTTTTAATTAAATTAAATTAATTCAATTTTCCAAGCTTAAAGTTTAGAAATTTTCATCTAAATTACACACAACTGTAAACGTGAAATAACAGCACAAACTGAGTTCATCGTCCTGTTCGTACGTCTATGGCTTCCTATAGAGAGAGTGTGTTAAAAAAAAGTGAAAATATATTCAAAGCTTTATTAATAAATGGCAGGTCCTCAAAATGATTTGACTTTCAAAAGCTATAACACTGAAAAGTTGAACATTTGATTATAAAATACTAGCAGGCTTTTATGTTTTACCTGTCGTTTAATTTTGCACACTAAATAAAACTAAAAGTAC
Source organism: Melanotaenia boesemani (assembly GCF_017639745.1). Classification (NCBI taxonomy): domain Eukaryota; kingdom Metazoa; phylum Chordata; class Actinopteri; order Atheriniformes; family Melanotaeniidae; genus Melanotaenia; species Melanotaenia boesemani. Next base: position 12,588,310 of record NC_055698.1, on the reverse strand, counting down.
TCTAACAAATTATGTATCTATTTTTTCTTTTGTTTTTTTAAATCTATTAACGAAAGTGTTTGCGTAAAGGGAAATAACTTTGATGAAGTCTTGTATAGCTAAATGACAGTGGCTGAAGGTTTCACACGATCTTCATATTAATCAAGCTGGTGCGAAAAATAACAACAACCTAACATGACTGAAAAGTAGATTTTGATAAAGAAAAATGAAAAGTGCTGAGCCTTATTTACAGCGGCCTTCTATAACACCTTCAGTCTCATGCAAACCCTATTTTCTGCATGATGCTTTATTCTTTAATCTCCACTCTGATTGCAGAAATTGCATTTGCCTTAAAAAAAAAACGCATGGAAATTTGGAAAATGTGAAAATCTCCATTTGGCCAGAATAAGCATAAAAGTAGCACAGAAAATAGTGGAACAGCAGACTTGATGACACCAGCATCCTCTAAAAATAAAAACTCATTACCAGGCCGACAGACTTGTAAATATCACCTTTCTTAAAGATGCCAGGGATGCACAGACCAGAGTAAGCATTACAAACCCTCTGGTTAAACGTCCAGGCTTTACACCTGGCGTTGTCTTGCTACTGTTGAATGTTGCAAACCCCAAATTATGTAGTAACACAGGCCCGATCTTGGTGGCCTGCTAAGCCCTTTAAGTAATAACGCGTGGTTTGCAGAATGAAGCTACTAGGAACGAAAGGAAAAGAAAAAAGAGGGTCTTTAAACAAAGAATATTTCCTGCTGCCTAGTCACCGGGACTTGCTTCACTCCAAGGTCAACGAGTTAACTCTCTGCTAACTGCGTCATTCTGTTTCAAGGCCAAGGTGAAGCAACGGAGAGGGGAGGGGCCACAATATGAGGGAGAGGCAGATTTTTTCCCTTTCACCTTCCTTGTGTAAAACACGCTGCACCTCAACCAACAGAGAGGTGAGCATCCAAGATCCAGCGTTCATGTGCCATTCTATCACACACTGATTTTGTGTGTGTGTGCGTGTGTGTGTGTGTATGTGTGTGTGCGCGCTTTAAACAAACAATACTTGCTGGTCTACTGACAGGGCCATGGATTGGATTACAAACCAACTGCGCAGGCTCCATGGTCAAGTTCAAGTTGGACTGGCTAGTAAAACTGAGGGGCGCATTCTGCAGTGTCTGCCGTGGAGGGGAGCCCCCCCCCTTTGATCTTCTGCAAAACTAGACATTGGAGACAGAGCTACACTGAACGTCTGCTACAAGAATGTGGAGGATTTGAAAGAACTGCGTATTTTAAGACAACTTTAAAATAAATGAGGATAGTACGACCTAGGTTCGGCAAAGTCCCCAAACCTATCTTGTGTCCTTCATTATCTCAACCACACAATATAAGTTTCACTACAGTAAACACGCAAGGTCGTTCATCTGTTGCGCAAAACGCTTCCAGTCGTTATCTCTGCACGATCACAAGATCCCATCTGCCCTGGCCACGACCCATTGCATAACTCTAACAAAGTAATGGGATCTTTGCCACCTCTGGGCGCTGCACCAACACAGCACATATGCCCCTTTATGAATTTCAGAGCCCAGGTTATCCAACTCCGCCTCCAAAGAGAAGGGAATTTCTCAGTCTACAAAGGAATCTGCCCAGGCCTACTTGGATATGATCTGACAAGTTCAAAAACTGTCATTGTGTACATTTTTGACAAATAAATATTTCTCATAAACACAATATATACTGACACAAAAAGAAACACATTAAAAAAAATTATACACGCAATTCTAACAGGTTCTGCAGGCAAAGTGAACGAAGGGGATAAAGTTTTGCTTCTGTGCCACCAAGACGGAAATTAAGCAAATTCTTTCTTCCGTTTCCTCTATGACTCAAGATATTTTTGGTTCAGCTGAAAAGATTACTCAGCACATTTCCCCTATTTTATGGTTAATTTGTAGAGGAATCAATAACCTTGATCCTTTGAGTGATGATAATATCTTCACATTTTAGTGCTTAATACAGAAGTTTGCCTCAAATAAATAAATTATTCTTCAAATAGATATAATACAAATAACGACTTGCTTTTGCAAATTCTAAAATGGCAGCATTTGTCAGAGAATGAGAAAGGTGCAGACAGAAGTTGTTTTTCCCTCCCTTTGCAGAGCAGATGAAAGAGTCGGGGTAGAAAGCCAAAGGAATTTCCCTTACTCCTCAGCCTCCCGGCTGGGGGAGGGGGGCCATCGCTGCTCGGGGCGTTTTCCTTCTTTCCGACAGGCGAGGGCGCACAAGGACAGCGTAGACTGCTAGAGCTCTAGTTGGCCACTTTCTTGTCTCTGTGGGGACCACAGTACACCACATCTCTGAAATACATCATTTACATCGTAGCTATCATGTCCAAGCTGTCATGTCTCCCGCAGCGACAGAATTCAATTAAGTTCACAAACACAAAAGAAAGAAAGAAAGAAAGAAAGAAAGAAAGAAAGAAAGAAAGAAAGAAAGAAAGAAAGAAAGAAAGAAAGAAAGAAAGAAAGAAAGAAAAAGAAAGAAAGAAAGAAAGAAAGAAAGAAAGAAAGAAAGAAAGAAAGAAAGAAGGAAGGAAAGAAAGAAAGTCCAGGGGAGGGGAGGTTGTCATTAGGTGGTCATCAGTAAGTTACAGAAATGCAGGGTGACAACAAAATACGTTCTCCATTGTTAATGGGCATGGAATGTATTGCGAAGCAGGCAACTCAAAGACTATTTGGATGCAAATTTTAGATGCTCCACGTTGAAGAAAGCACACGAAATAAACTTGAGCATCATTTAAACGAGTAGGAATAATAAATTCTTTCTTTGACAGTTTGATGGAGAGAATTTGATCTGACGGAAGAGGCTCAGAAAACATGGAAAAAATACTGAGTGTGCATGCCTAACTATGAAACTTGTCTGATAAATTCAGTTCGCTAAATCTAAGTTTTAAGGCCACACTAAGGACCCCGTTTAATTCAAAATATTACGCATGCACACATTCTATTACATAAACGATTTGCAAATATACGACGACAGTGGAGTTTGTGTCTAATTTAATCACAGACAGCCTAATGTTTCCCATGTCTCATAAAATAGCTAAAAAAATTTCCCCAAATGATTCCATGTTATTAGGACAAGGGTTTTTTTTTTTTTTTTTTTTTTTTTTTAGAAGGACACATTAACACATAACTCCATCCCTTTTGTTTGTCATTTGATAACAAAGAAAAAAGGAAAAACTAGCTCAAAATGCGCAAAAAAGGGCACGTGAAATGTCCTGAAGTGATTTGTATTTGTATTCAGTGCCATGATATCGCGGTATTTGGACGTGGCTCTGTTGGTTTTTAGGACTTCCTGTCAAGTGGCCTCTTATCTAAACTCTGACCTAAGACTTGACCTTTGAAGACTACTTGACTCCACTTAAGATGAGGAAAAGAGTTGTCAGAGAGACACAAAGGCAAAGAAAAGGAGTGTGCTAATACAGGTAATAATTCATTGAGATGGTCCAGGACTACTGTTATTAAAAGTGATTATGATCACACCCTGATCCAGTCTGGAGCTTATAAAGATCCGACATGAAAAAGTATTGATATATTTTTTGTGTCTGTTTGGTAGTGGGGTGATTTTTAGATGAAATACCTCATCCTTTCAAAACCCTAAAATGTTTCTGCAAAGCTCATCCATCAAAGACCACGTAAGCACCAGTCAGGCTGACACAGTTCACGGATGGTGTGTTTCTTGTTTAGTATGAGGCTTGTTATGCCCACTGATACCCCCCTCCTCCTACTACTCGCTGCCATTGCTCCCTCTGTTTTCCCACATATCCAATCAATGCGTGTCGTCATCAGGGGGGACCATCATGACGACTGGCCTGTTAAGAATGACAGCTCTGAAGAAAGAGAGAGAGCGAGAGTAAATGGTGATCCCTCCCAGAGCTCCTTCTCTGCACTCTGTAGCGGGCTTCTCTGAGGGTCAGACCGGATTGCATCTCATCTTTTCCAGAAGCCTCTTCTACTACCCGTTTGGACGAAATTTCTCCCACCCACATTCACCGCCATCATCACCACAATCACACACCCCTCTAACCTGAGAACCATCGCCGTAGTTTTGACGGCTTGCATTCTCCATTGAAGTCGAGTTAAAAAAAAAAAAAAAAAACAGTGGTTGTGATGGAAAGCAGAGAGGAGGTGGTGAGGTTGGCGGAGGGAGGTCGGCTTGGCAAGAGCGGTTCGAATTTGTCGGATGCCATAGGGAGCCCCGTGAGAGAACCGCAGGGGAAGCCGAGTCACAGGAGCTGTCTCAGCCCCGCCGCTGCGCCTTACTGCCGGGACAGGACCGAGATGATAGTGGAGGAGAGCGCACGGAGAAATGTGTGCGGCGACGTGAGACCGATCAGCACGTCTTCCACCGGTAAGAGGCACCGGGCTGATCAACCCCATAAGGACGGCAGCAGCTCAGACACGGAGTCGGACTTCTATGAGGAAATTGATGTCAGCTGCACGCCTGAAAGCATGGACTACCATACAGCCAAAGGTAGGCTTTATGTTGCTGCCTGCAGGGTTTCTGTGACTGCGTGATTCTATCACCAAGTTGATTGTATACATAAAACTAAATTATGCATCCTAAAATTAGAAACAGACTATTCAGCAGCTGCAATAGTTTATTATGAAAATGCACATTGAAATAGATACACACAGAATACCTGCTTAATAGGTACATTTTAGCCTTACTGGCTACACAAAATACATTCAAACTGTAGCTGCTACACACAGCTGTTTTGCCAAGTGACCAATGTGGCTGCAACACTGAGGTGACACCCACAGTCTAACCAGGAATTTTTATCTCTGACTTACACAGCAAATATGTCTGATACATTGACAGCTTGAGAAAAATGCAGGATTTAGTCTCAAGTACAAGCAAAATGGTGAAGCAAAGGAGATTGACATACTAGGTCCATGGGTATCTGTCTGGCATCCTCTGTAAGTGCAAAGGCTCAGTCTTCAGTATATTCCATGTGTATCTTATTAAATAAATAAATAAATAAATGACACCAAGCTGCTACATACTACTATTAAAATAATAAATTATTTAAAGTCTATTTGCTTCAGGCTAAAGAAATGCCAAGAAAACCAATACGCCAAAGATAATTTTCGTAATAATTTATCAATGCAATCGTCGTACAAACCAATTAATGTGTACTACAGTAATTAACTGATAATAATCTTTTTCATCTTAAAAATAAGATTAAAAGACTCTACAAAATAAAGACAGACAAAGCTGTAGAGCATTATGCAAAAAAAGGCCTTGAAAATAATAAATGAATAACAATGGAGTTTGAATAATGAAATAAACCAAATACCAACTATCAGCAAAATGTCCTGATACGTATTAAACGAATAAAAATAAAATAATAATAATAAACCATCTCAGTACATTTTTATTCAAGGGATTCTACAGATGTGTATTTGACTTTGGCTGCAAATATAAGCATCATTAATTTATTCTGTTTATTGGTTCAGGTCGAAATGGGGATTCTCCGGGTCACCCAAGTGAGACTGGTGCAGACCCGGGTAAGTCAGTACCGGGTCAAGGCTCTCTGTCCTACGCAGCAGACCAGATTCGCCGGTATCGAACTGCATTCACTCGGGAGCAGATCGCCCGACTGGAGAAGGAATTTTACCGGGAGAACTACGTATCCAGGCCGCGGAGATGCGAACTTGCGGCTGCATTAAATCTACCTGAAACTACCATCAAAGTAAGATTCTTGTCCCAAACGAGCAGGGCAGCATCGGGCCTCTGATGCACCAACCCAGGCTCCCATTTCGCAAGCTCGTTTTGATGCAAATTAGCAATATGCAAAAAAATGTTTCGAGCTTATACAATAAAGGAGTCCTGGATGTAATAAGGCAAACCAAGGAAAACTAACATGCAGCAAGACAAAGACGCAGATTGTCACTGAAGCAAGGCCTTCATTTAAATGTAAATTCTTTCCATTTGCATGTTTTATCTATTTACCTGCTTACTGGCACAAGAAACGGAGCAAATTATATCAATTTTAAAAAGTAATTACCAAATCAATCTAAATGAAAAAGATAAAATCCCCTTCTAACCCAAAGCAGTATTGGGGCGTGTGTGGAAGCGTTACTACTGTATCACGTGGTTTCCATATCTGCTTTTGTTGGTCAGAGGGAGGGCTGAGGTTAATATTTGACGCAGTGTGTCTCTGTTCCAGGTGTGGTTTCAGAACCGAAGAATGAAAGACAAACGCCAGCGTCTAGCCATGACATGGCCTCACCCTGCTGACCCGGCCTTTTACACCTATATGATGAGCCACGCAGCGGCCACAGGCAACCTGCCATATCCATTTCCATCCCACCTGCCGCTTCCTTACTACTCCCCTTTAGGTGTTGGTGCAGGCTCAGCTCCTACCGGCTCCCCCTTCTCGAACCCATTGCGATCTCTCGACAGTTTCCGGGTTTTGTCTCATCCCTACCAGAGACCAGAACTCCTGTGCGCCTTCAGACACCCTTCCATGTACCCAGGTCCAACTCACGGCCTCGGTCCCGGAGGGAGTCCTTGCGCCTGTCTGGCCTGCCACTCCAGTCAGTCTAATGGTATTTCAACTAGGCCCTCTGGCTCGGACTTCACTTGCTCCCCAACAAGCAGGACAGACGCTTTTGTCACTTTTACGCCTTCGGTGCTCAGCAAATCCTCATCTGTGACATTAGACCAGAGGGAAGAAGTGCCTCTGACCAGATAAAACCAAAACAAACTATACGACAGCATTTAATATAAGCTTTCATTTTAGCATATTATATGGTCAGAACTGAAACAGTGTAAAGGGGTAAGCAGATAAATCCAACCAAGTGTGGGGAAATAGTTAGATCTTCAGGACGCACAACATTTCAACCATAACTGTAACAAAATAATCCCTTGGCAGAGCCACGAGAGTGGGCTGAAATAAGACCGCATGGACGCAAAACCAGATTTCGTTTTTAGAAGATTAATTTGATGTGTGAAAGACGAAAAGGGTGTTAGGGGGAGGGGGTTTCATAAACAAAAACATTTAAATCTCCGTGATGGATGAAGATGAGATTTTTTTTTTCATAACTTGTCGTCTCTTTACGCGTCCAAATCGACCTCCATGTATTGTTAGTTACACGAGAATGATGCTTTCCATCTCTCTTTTTAACAAGGGGATTTGTTAACAGACTGCGTCCGTCTCATTATAACCAACTCTCCACACCGGTGCCCTCCATGGCGGCGGCCCGGGCCGAAATGTGCAGATGCAAGTAAAATTAGTAAGTGATGTATATGGACGACCCTGCGATTTTTGAGTGTTGAATTAATGATAATACCAGGAAGGGATCGTTGCTGCCAAAAGGTAACAAGGCGCCGAGGGAACGGATTACTACAGCCCGCACGGCTTGACAAGGGGAGGGGGGGCAGTGGAGGATGGAAAGAGGACAATCAAAATGTGGGGAAAAAATCTCGAAACATTTCGAAGGCCTTCAAACAGACTTTTTGTTTTGTTTCCATCTATAATGATAAAGAGAGATGTATTGCCTAATCTAATGAAAATGTGATTAAATTATGGAAACGTTTTTTTCTCGCTTTGCACTGCTGCAGTGATTCTAGTTTTGTGACATTTCATGGAGAGTGCTAACTAACCATTGACTGATTTTTTTATTTTCTTTTCTTCTCTCTCTCTCTTTTTATCATTTAATATTTGTACATCTTTTGTGGTTGTTTGGTTGTGTATTGGCTGGGGTGTCCACAACGTCCACCTTGCAATAAATTATGTCAGTCAATGCAGCCGTCTTTGTCCTCTAAACACATTTATGATTTTTTAAATCCCAAATGAGGATTCAAAGTTTTTCATTTGAACACCCCTTTATTTCATCAAAACAAATTAAAACTAATTCTAACCAGCTTTATCCCTTTCAGATAATTTCTACTTGGTTTGATTTCGTTCAGTTCACGTACGCTCAGTTGGTTCCCTCCTGCCGCCTCCCGATTCAATAATAACACTAATTTTGTTCTCAAGTGGTCGCTGTCAAAACCCCAATGTGCCCCCCCATATTTCCTAATGGGACCGCTAGATTGACCGTGACAGCTAAGTGGTCCCTGTGCTCCGTTAACGTCACGCATATTTTCTCTGCAAACACTTAATAGACACAGAATTAGTTGCGTGAAAATATTGGAAACACTGAGATCGATCATTCAGAGAGAAGCACAACAATAAGTCGGATTTTAATTGGCCGTATTTGACCGAGGCCGCGCAAATTTAAAAAAAAAAAAAAAAATAAAAAAATTAAGGGATTGGTGAAAAGCTGCGGCCCAGAGAGAGAGAGACACAAATCAGGGTTTAAAAGTAGTTTTACGCTGCAGATTAGAAGTTATTGCAGTAATATATGGAGATAAATGGCTGGCATTTAGCGCGCAGGCTTTGAAGTCTTTGTTAGCAAAAAGAAAAATATTGGACAAGTACATAATTGCAGCTATAATCCAAAACTACATAAAAAAAAACGTCAAATTAGCATGAAATATCCTCCAGTTATTTATTCCACAAGATTATTTCAATCGACTAATCTTCATAGGTTATCTCAGTAAACAAACCCTTAGAATAAACATGTCTCACAAAGTCAGTATATTTTTATTCTGTAAAGCTTTCTGAGGTTAAAAAAAAAAAAAAAAAAAAAGGTTCATCCTAATCAGACTCAACTTCACCAACCATCCCCTCTTCTCCCCCCGCCTCCCACCCCAGCGCACACGCATTTGATTGATGGCCTTATTAACTGGAGTTCTTGTAAGTGTGACCGAGCTGATTAAAATGCATATGTTTGGAATAATACACCGTTTAAGCCTCCCGGGTCGGGGCGAAACCACAAGGCAGATTTATGTAAACTATCAGCCGTTGTCTTTAAGCCTGATAGGGACCCGGGTCAAGCAGGGAAATGGCCCTGGTTTGTGCATAATAAAATTGCGTTGTAAAAGATGAACGGACCCGGTGTGATATTCAAAAGGCGCAGTCTCCCAACATTTTTTTCTTGTTTCTTCTACCCATGTTGGTGCAGCAGGACTACAATACTCTTCCAAAGCCACATCACACTCTGCCAGAATGACACATTAAAACAAGGCAAATTACAGCCACATTTACACCAGCCAAGCATATGAGTCCTCATCTCACGGTACACGGCTGTATCCTCAGTGGCCTAATCCAGCATCGCCATGCCATTTAATCGCGGGAAGATTGCGAACGACTGAGCTTCCAGATATGATGGGCTCATATAGATCGAACACATAACAGCAATTACATCAGCCTTATAAGATCCTATTAGGGAGAGCTGGCACAGAGTTCCACAGCTCCCACAACTAAGCACAAAGCGTCTTGATAGGGGCGGTGCATGCAGCTGTCCACCGGCAGCAAAACCGCACATTCACACGCACACACACACACACAAAGAAAAGAGTGGATCTGTGGCTTATACTACCATTGTTAAAATTGGATTACATCCTAATTTACAGACCTTGTCGTAACGCGGGAGGCTGGTGAAGGCGTGGATGGACCAATCACACAGTAATGATGATGAATGGGAGATTAATGCGCATACAAGCAAGACAATTTAAGCCTTCATCTGTTTAAATAGGCTTCCAATATCATTTGGAAACGGAGGTCATGTTAAATCAATCGGGGGACGCGTGAAAGTCGTTTTCAACTGAGTCTTTATCAACATTATTTACGGCGCACTGGAGACAACCACATGCGGCAAGAAAATGTGCCGGCTGCCGCACACTCGTGTCAAACATTAGAGCAAGAAAAACTGAGCAGGATGGATCCAGGTCATAAAGGGCCTTTGTTAATTTGTTTTTGTTTGGGGTTGAAATAAAGACTTTCATGTCATGAAGATCCTTTGGATTAATCCAAAGAAATTTATTTTTCTTTTCTTTTTCAGCAGGGGCTATTAGTTGTAATGATGCTGGATTTAGAGGAAGAAAAGGCTTTCTGTTTTACAATTATCCCAGAATCCCAGAAAACATCTTTTATAAAGGCTCACATCTGTTATCTTTACACTGCCGCATAACCTAAATGAATTTATGCCAGTGATCCTAATTTATCAGGAGCATAAAAACGTACAAATAGGCCTAATATAGCTGTTATGCCTGTACACGACTAATTCATTCAGTGAACTCATTCTGGACAAATGAACAAAAACTACTTTAAGTAATGGATTAATGCATTAGTATTATTTAATTCATGACTTGTATCAAGCACATAAAGCCACTGAGATGACAAGGCTGTATGAAATATAATCTTGACATATCTAGGCATACAATATAGACAGAGGAAATCTTTTAGAATGTCTTATCCTTAACACACTGTGTGGCAGGCAACAAGTAAAATGACTTTGCTTCACACATCAGTTTAAAAAGGGATTGCAAAGTTACAAGTTTTGGACAGGGTTTTACAGTGGTATAATTATCTGGGTTTTAGTAAAAGAAGCAGTTGTCCTAAACAAACACAAACCTTGAGAACGGTAAAAATTGTGATGGACATCCACCAGAGGAATATGGATAGATATTTTTTTCACAAATGAGTTTCATCTTTGGGATATGGGGTATCATATATCTGATAGAACCCCCGTTAGGGTAATGATTAATGAAACAAATGATTCTAAACGGTTCATTAGAATTTGTAGAGCACCAATACTGTATTTCATAAAACTATCCCTGAATAGCATATAAATCTGATACATACAGAAGATGTTTAACAGTCAATAAACAGACCAGCGTAAAAATTGCTTTTGTATGAAGCATTTGGAAAGGGCAGCAATATGTGACAGTTAACACTGTCACATTCATTGTTCAAAACTGACTGTAGGTATGCAGTATTAGTGTAATATGAGTGTGTGATGCACTGGTGACCTGTATAAGGTGTATCCCACCTCTTACCTTTAACAGCTGGAATATCGTCCACCCACTGTGACCCTTAACATTAACTAGGGAAAGGAGTGTAGAAAATGGATGCAGGCATTTACTAAATGCTTAATCCTGCAGAACAGCATTAATGAGTAAGAATAAACATGATGAATTAATTACATGTAGCCTCTGCGGCTCCAAACACCTATCAGCCTCCTCTAATGATGTTGTAACCTCAGAAAACGTAGCTGAAAAAATGACTACTTCTGTGAAATTATACAATCTGTAGAGCATAGTGAAAACAAAACAGGTGTAAGCAGTGTGAGATAAATATGTGTGTGAGATAAATATTTCAAACATGGTTTCTTTCTTAACTTAAAATAAGGTGCAAATTACAAGACCAGTAAAGTCCTAAGTCAGTCCTCGAGGGCCACTGACCTGCAGGTTTTTAATATTTCATAGAAACTGAGTCTAAATTAAATGGATCCAACAATCTATGAAGTTCTGCACAACGATTTATTAATTTGAGTCAGGTGTGTTGGAGCAGGGAAACATTGAAACCTTCAGGATTGTGGCCTTCAATGACCAGAGTTGGTCACCACTGTGTTAGATCATGAGTGAATAAGATTATTTAATTTAATGGTCATTGCAACTAAATAAGCTAAAATGCTTATATTGATCATGGTCAGCATTTTAAAATGTACCTGTATATAAACAGTGACAGGTGGGCAGAACAGGACGTCTCTGTGTGAATATGAATGGACTGTCATTAATAGTTTTTTGTTAATTTTCTAGTTTACAGTAGTTTCTTGAACATTCTGCCTTTGCAGCTCTTTTTGTGTATTTTTAAGGATCTTAGTTCAAACATCCTCTCTCTTTTCATCTCATAGTCTTGCAATTGGGTCGTTCCTCTTCATAACAGTTAGACCATGGATTTTTGGCATGGAGGGATTCATAATCACATCTCACTCCAAAATCTAAGAATCTTACCAGTTTTTATCCGTTCCAGAATAATAACCACAAAGGTTTTTGGAAGGTATGCAAATATTTGACATTTATGCAGAAATATTCTCATTTTATTGATTCACATTTAAAGCAATGTGTAAATGGAAATATATGTCCAGGTATTCAGTATGACTGTGCAGAATAACTATGTTTTATGGTTAATTTTAAAATTAACAAGTCATACAATATTGTGATACAATCAAAGAAAGCAGTTCAGGCTATACCACCATAAAGTGCAAAATGTCACTAGCAAACTTGCAGACTTTAACATAAAATGCATAATATTTACTGTCAGTAAATACAAAGCTAGCATAGCTAGTTTAGCAGTAATGTACATGACTACATGACTGTGAGGAATATGTAGTTGTGCTGGCTACAGTGGTTACCTCTGCTTTCTTTTTTACTTCAATATAAAGACTAACAAAAATCTTCTGCAGCAGTTGAAAGTACACAACTCCACCAAGATGATGTTGAATTACTGCCTACTAACTATAATATATTGGTGAAAAGAAAATCACAGACACAAAACAAAACTAAATTCTATTCTTTTATCTGGACTTTGACTTTCTTCTTTTTCTTAATTTTCTTTTATGGTACACTAAAAGTTGTATTACCATTGTATTTACTCTTTTCCCACAGTCTATAGGCTTTCCTCATCATTTCTGGTAAATCATTTGTCTCCCAGTAATCACATCACAAAAAGTGGGAAAATATTTTTCTATTTTACTCAGATAACGTTTTTTTTGCGTCGCTATAACAACTTAATTTCTTTTGTTTCCTTCTGTCCATTTTTAAATTAGCTATATTTTAAATTTAGCATTTTGTGCGCTGTTTCCAATAATGCTGTTTCCAGTACTTTTTCTATCTTTGATTCCATAACTGAAAACTCCTTTGATTGAGATTGCATTATTGCTATCTAAATGCTCTTAATTTCTCCTTTCTTTGTGGTTAGTTTTTCCAACTCTGCTGTGCATATGAGCTGGAAATTATATAAATGTTAACTGAGTTGTCTACTTGTAAATGTGCTATCTTTATCTCAGAAGTGCTACCAGTGATTTGCTTCCCTGGATTTCTTTAAGCCACTCTAAAGACAGTACGGCATACAACTTTGTGGTCAATATATACATTCTCCTAACTTATTCAACTCTGTGGGGCATAACCTATAATATGCCGTACATATGTATGTAAAAAATAGTTTTGGGTTGTCTGACAAATTTAGACTTTATTGATATCATATTTTCCAACAAGGCAAACATTTAGTCAGATCTAAACACAAAAACAAGACCATCTTCAAAGAAATCTCAGTCCAAAGTTGTGGAAGGTAAATGCACTTTTAAAATAAATGACTATTGGAAATCTAGGAATAAAGTTAAAACAAACTAGGTATAAAATTATACTTAGAATATTAGTTTTACATTGTACTTAAACTGTAGTTCTTTCTGAGATACAAGTGTATGATTTTTTTTTTATATTTGTCAGTTACTTCTAAAACTCACAAGTTCCAACATCCTGACCTGGAATAGAGTATCAAGGTCATACACAGAGTCACACACAGATGAAAGCATCAGGGACATTGTGGATATCACTGGAAACGACATATTGACATGTGGGACTGAACCATCACCCTTCTGATTGGCAGACAACAGCTCTATTTCCTGAGGCTGTGAAGAGTATGTTTTAAGACTCAACAAGACACAAAAAGTCATACAACTTAGTATTCTGAGAAATTCATGTAATCTATTCCAACTAAGACATAAAACCTTTGCACTGGAAATTTAATTGTTTGATGTTCAAGAAAAGAATGACAAAATAAGAGGATGAGGAAGATGTGGAAAAAGCAGGGAAAAAATCCTTCAAAAAATTCTGTAAAAATGATGAGATTCAGCACCAATCAAAAGTTTGGACACACTTGCACAATTTAAAATGAATGGACAATGAATGTGACTACTATTTTTGCTGATGATGTAAGCATACATGAGTTTTATCATATTTGAGGCCATCCTCTGCACAGATGCCTTATTGTCATAGTAAGTTAGTAATAGTAGGTAAGTAAAGATTGCGGAGTTTGGGTCGGAACCACCAACCTTAAAGACTTCATTACTTTAGTGTGAAAATGTGATACACAGCATGCTGCTTTATTTAATGTACATGTTGTGTTTATGCATGCATAACCTTAACATATCTATTTGTGTGATATTACCACCTTTGGATAGAACAAAACATCACATGCTTAGTGTAGAATTATAGAAAATATTTTACCCCACTGCTCTTCTTATGTGCAATTGTCACTTAAAGTCCATGTAATGGCCACATAATGGCTAAGTGTCATATTATTGATAGTGCTGGTAGGAGCTCAGCCACCAACGTGTCCCAAAAGTCTTACACAGTTTTGTGATAATGATCAACTTATTAAATTTCATGTGATTGTTCAGCTGCTTTCCCCATGAGATTTTTTTGTTTGGTGGAAAAGCTCACAGAGCACATAACATTGTGCGATATTGTTTAAAAATGATTTAATAAGCACTTTGCTTTACAACAGAGTGTTATTATTTTACAGCCCTCTTGGCAGCCAATAGCTTTGCAGATCGGTCCAATTCTCCCCACACCTCACTTTATTTTACTACTTACTGGCTGCTTTACTGCTCAGTAACAGTGGTGGCTGATGGCGACAGGAAAAGTTGTTCCCTTTCTTTCCCAGAGATTGAAACAAACTTTGTTGCAAAGTAGGTAGGTAAGGATCAAGTCTGTTCCCACAGTTATACAAGGCCTGCATCATTCATATGCAGCATTTTCTGCTTTTCTGTGAGAATGTGTTGCAGTTTAGGCTCATCTGATGTCCTCTGAACAACAGTAATAAGGGTGATGGTGATGTGATATCTGCACAGGCCTTTGGTGGGTACCGTACACAGCAGGTATGTTCTTCTTGTGCATGCTTGCCTGTGATAGAGTACCTTATTGTTGCAGTGATGCATCCTCATTATGCCCTCATCCCATGACCGTCACACCCAGACTGCTGGACCTCTCCTGGGGACTGGTAAGTCTAGTCTTCCCCATTCTATCTGCTCTTCCATCTCCTGCAATCCTCTGCCCTTATTCTTATTCTGACTCCAGCATCCCACATCCCCCAACCTCCTTTCAATGTAAAGTGCTGAGTGTTACTGACCCCTCATGTGGCTGACCAATAGCTGGGGTTTGGCAATGTTTAATTGAATTTGAGAGGGCTGAGAAAGCCTTGTTTCATGGTGGCACAAAATGTAACGCATTTATTTAAACAAATGGAATTCATCTTGCATATTTTGCAAAAAGGGTTGGAAAACGGAGATTTCCAATTTGTGATACATGTTGTGAGAATATCTTAAGGCAAGCCATGTTTTCCTTTTCTTAATCAAATAGCCTAGTTTTGAAAAGTAAATCCATTGCATTATAACTGCCAAATCTTGATTTAGATTCTTCTGAGTAATCAACTCATAAAATCAAAGTTATATTGTGTCAGTTGAAGGATAGACTTTAACATCCTGATGAAAATATACAGACTGAACAGATCTGATCACATCGTTAGTTAAACTTGTCAACCCCCTCATGCAGCTTTACTCTTTTATCATGACCCTATCTGTGAAGCGCATTAACTGCATATTTAAAAAATTCCCCAGCCAGCATGACCATGTGTGGTTAAAACTGGGCTGCAAATAAGGGTCTCAAGTAGATTTGTCTACAGTTTCCACATTGGCCTCACCTGTGTTTGCCCATATGGGTTTCAAGTTGTTTCTGACTGGATTTCAGCTGGGGCCTAATTTGGTAAGGGCCCATGTTTGCCCTGTTTATATCCATGCCCACTTAGCCCACATACATTCCTTATGGGGCTCATACAGCCAGCCCACATGAGCTTCACATATGGGGCCCATGTAACTGAAACCACATGGGACCTGCAAAATTTGCCTTGTGGGCTCCACATGGAAATGCTGGTTGGCTCATTTTACAATTGTTTGTTTTATTATATCTGTAAATAAACAAATTCTAGAAAAACAAAATGTTGAGCACCTTGCTCACCTCACTAATAGATAACTTCCTTACATTATATTTGTTATGCAGTCTTGCAGCAGTTTGTGAATCTGTCACAAAACATATATTTTTTTTCTATTAATGTTTAAATTACATTTTTTTCTAGTTTTAACTTTATGTTTTGGTTTCTTGGTTTCTTACATCAAGTTCTAGTTGACCCTATGATCAGGTTATTTCTTGCAATTGAGTGTTATTTATTTAATGTTTTTCAGTCACGCAGTTTTCAGTTAGATTGCTATACCTGCTCCTTGTTTGTAATTATTTCCGTTATTTCTTCAAATTGTCCTTTTTTAATCACCATATACTCATCATAGATTTCCCCTGCCAGCCACCTGGTCTGTTACTTTTGTCCTCAGTTTTGGTCTGTGTTAGTTTGCAGTCAGTGGTTTCTTATTTCTTTCTGTAAGGTTTTCTTCACCAACCTGGATGCCTCTCACCCCGTTAATCTCTTTTTGGGTCTTGCTTCAGCTGCAGACAGTGACATTATTGGTTTTAGCAGTGGAAAAAGTCAACCCCATCCAGTGGAATCAGTTTTGAAATTATGCCTGAAGCCATGAGCATCTAAAAATGTGCTAGCTAGCTCTATGTCATTGAATTTGCAACAGAATCTTACAGCAGTTCATGCCAAGGAACATGTTTAAATCATATTCTGGGATGCAAGTTTTTCTCCTTTTTTTGAGCATGTGTTCATGAACACAGAAATTACCACCATTTTATGGCATATATAAATGTTTATCATGTTTACCATGATGAAAAATCTGAATTGGGAGGTTGCAGGTTGAAGTTCTTGCTATACGCATGAATGCCATCCAAGACTTTGGTTTGTCTCAGGTCTGACACTGTTCTATTTACATTTTCATGTTAAATTTGACTTGTTTTCATTGGCTGACTTCTCTCACCATGTTCCTGTTTGTCAGGTTTGGGCACTAAAGCAATCTGGTTAGAATTAGGTTTTAACTGCTATTTATTTATCTGTTCTAATTGTGCAAGAAAAGTGATAATCAAAACTTTAGTTTTATGAAACTTGGTTGAGAAGTAAAGTAAATTTAAACAAGGCGTTAGTCTGTTTAAAATTATAAGACAAGCCATTGACCTTTGTAGAGGGTTCCTTGGTGCCCAAGCAGTTTCTAATGAAGTAATTAATACTAAAATTCTAATTATAATCCAGTTATATGAAGGAGTAACAGGGTATAAATGCCTGCATGTTCATGTTGAGGGAAGATAAATTTAGGAAGTAAGCTTTTACCATGGGAAAGAGAGCAGAGGAGATGATGGTTCCAGATAGCAAGGATATCAGTAGAGCAGCTGAGAGCTTGTGCTTAGTGCCTTAATGGATGGTTTCAAAGAACACTCACACTGGTTAGCAGGGAGAAGACCTCCCCACAACTATAAAAACAGAGACAGTGTAGAGGTAGGGTCAGCTGTCTACATTCTGTGCTGTAATCTTCCATGAAAATGAGCTTACTCAGCTTATTTGTGAGATAGTGAAATAACTTACCAGTTTAATATGTATTTTATGGTTGCAAGATTATTTGAGATCTTGAAAGGTTCATAAACACATCTGTTTTTTTTATCTTGACAATATAATACAATATAACCAGATTGTGTCAGAATATTTTCATTTTAGGGACTTGTACTTCTCTGAGAGACTTTAAAGATACTCAACTTTTCCCATTGTTTTCTTGTACAATATTTGTATTTCAATTAAGTCACTGAAATAATTATTAGTCTCCAATTCCTCCTATGAATCCACTAAGGACATTTTTTATAACAGAATAAATTGCATTGTCTGAAAATTATATTTTATATGACTCGTAGTTTGTATTAACAGTTTTTTAATTGTTATTACCATTCATTGGATTGCTTGAACCTTAGCTAATACCTGGTTCATTGCCAGTGTCCATCTGTCCATTGGCTATGACTCTATTACTAGAATTGATAGATGCAGTGAAATCAGGGTCTTTACCAAGTTTATGTGAAAGATGTTGAGATTAACAGAGCTCAGATTGATAATGGATCAGGTAACATACTTAAAACCTTATAATGCCAACTTCCCACTTATGTACAAAAGGTAAACTCTGTGTGTAAATACGTTTTATTTTTTAGTAGTAGGCAGAGTTTGAGCGCAGAATGAGCCCTATTAAAATGCCTTGAAGAAGTCCTCAAAAAAGTGTTGGTGACTTTGCATGAATGAATGGGAAACTGGTTTAATAAGACAGACAGGGTGACGCTGACTGATAGACATGTGGCGTCTTCAGGTTGTGACTCAGGGACCAGGAACCCAGTTTAAATGGGGAAAGGACAAAACAAGGAAGCCTTGTTTTGGTCAGTCAGTTAGGAGGAAGGGTGTCAGGAAGGCAATGGGGAATACTTGTGCTATAAATTTGTTTTCTAATGTCTCTTAGCTGTGTAGAATGCAATTGTAAGACATTTAAAGCAAGGAGAAAAATAGGGTCAAACAGGAGGAAGGATGGAGGAGAATGGGGCAAAGACTGTGTGACACAGTGCTCTAGAGATCAAGAGAAAGATGGAGGTAAGGTCGGACGATAGGTTTTATGGTGATGCTCTGTTTGTGACGGCTGTCTGCTGGATGAAAACAGGGCCTCTTTAACTCCTCACAGGTTAATGGAACTTTTATGAGTTTGTTCTGCAATCATGTAACCCCTGGCGTCTCCTTTCCTCTGTTTCTTTCTCTGCATCTTTGCCTTTCATTCCATCTTTTTTTTTTTACCATCTTTCGCAGGGCAGATCAGAGGTAAGCCGCTCCCGCGTTTCTGTAAACACAGCTCTCTCACTCTCCACAGTGGGTTTATGAGGACAAAACCAGTATCAAAGTGGTCTCCTTTGGATGAGTCACTGCTCTGGCTTAGTTTACATTAGGTAAAGACTTGTTTAGGCAGTGGTTAGTATAGTCAGATGGAGAAATGGAAAGCAGCAGTTAAATGGCTTAATAGCTAGTAAGAAAGGGGCAGTCTAATTGTTTAGCTATTACCTCTGTAGTGTGGGAAATTATGGACTTCTTCCTAACAGTGGCAAAATATGTTTAATTGTACGTAAGAAAAAACTAATAGCTCATCTGTTTTACAGCCACAGACACCAAAACCTCTGTGACTCAATTCAGATAAGCTCCACAGCTAAAAGGTCTCCCACCACCAGGATACAATCAGCTGCTGTCTGACAACATAGGGTACATTAAGTCTGAAGAAGGAGGTGAGGTTGTCTGTAGACAGTGGATTGATGGAGATTGGCGCAGAAAGGCGATGGGAACCCGTTCAGGTCTCCCGTCATAAAGCATGACTGAGGAATGCACTGCTGAGGCCCAGACGCAACTTTTAATGCCTGAACATGACTCAAGCTGACTGTCAGTAATGAGTTTTATTCACTTCCATCATTTGAGTGTCGATTGTGATCATGGGCTATCTGAGAGGAATGATTGACGGGGATGGTGCCAAAGATGTGAGGCGGGAGTGTGGGGTAAAGGAGGACAGAAAGGAGCTGGACTCATATTTATGCTTAAATGTGCCTGTTGGAAAAGATATAGAAATCTTATTTGACAAACTACACAATTAGATTAAGCTTCTATGCCTTCATCTCATTGATGTTTCATCTTCTCTCTCCCTTTGCAACACAAAACTCTGAAAATAAGTCAGAATCAAAATCACAACCTTTTTCTGTTACATCAAACTATTCTTGGTACAGCAGCTCCTTAGAGGCACAAAGCCAAAGAAAAAAAAGGCAGTTTAAGGATGATAATCAATATTGATCTGAGTTATGGAGTGAGTGTGAGCCACTGTGAAGAAGAGGGGGTGATCCTTTCTCTGTCTGGATGTTGAAAGGATCAATGAGCTTTAGAGGATTGAGAACGAATGGTTCCCCTTGTGGAGGCACTGTTAGAAATGACAGAGCCAGAAAGATTATATAGTCTGTCCCATCATCTCCTTATTTCTCCCCTTTTCTATTCCATTTGTCAACACACCTTAACACCATCAACGAAAGTGCACGTGAAAAAAAAATATGCATATCCATGTGTGCGGAGGTGACACATCTTTCACCCCTTGAAGGTATTGATTTGGAAGCAATGCAGTAATCTCCTGGGGAGTTACATTAGAGACATGACACACACACTAATTTTTGTTTTTTATTAACCCAGAACATTTATTGTAAATTATAGAGGCTCCACACAAACATCTACCTTTGAGTTGTGGTATTAGATAAAATGACAAGGCTAAAAATGGGAGAAATACTAATGGGAAAGTCTTTTTTCAGAATAGTATAAGAAATATGCAACCAAAAGATGAAGATGGCCTTTTAGAAAAGCTTAGGAAGGCTGCTGCTATGAGCATAGAGGGGAAGGTCTGTCCCTACTGGCCATGCTTACCCCTGACAGTAAGAGAGCCTTTTCTATTCTAATAAAGCCTGTCCTCACTATATTTACCTGCTTAGCACAGTCCAGTGCTCTGCGGCCACAGTGACCTGCCTGCCCGAGGGTGTTTGTGCATGCATGTGTGCACTGAAGGGAGACATAATGGTGACTTAGCACCTGGACACGTCAACAATATGTAGATCTGTTGATACAGCATCTGAATTGGCAGTGAATGCAAATTTATTTGTGGCCCAGAGTGTAGATGGAGGAAAGCAGTTCACTCTCTCTGAGTGTGTGTGTGTGTGTGTGTGTGTGTGTGTGTGTGTGTGTGTGTGTGTGTGTGTGTGTGTGTGTGTGTGTGTGTGTGTGTGTGTACAACATGAGAGATTGAGAGAGATGAAGATTCAGCTGTGTGGGTGAGACACTTGGATTAGAGATGACAACCAAGACTGAGGAATCCCATCATTCCACATCCAGGGAGCACTACATAAACCACTGACATGGTCCTCTGGGATGGAACCATAGGAGGATGCCAGTTACACCCTGTCAGGGGGTCTTATGACCTGATGGATGTGGTGCTGTGGGACTCAGAGAACACGTGAATATTACACCAACATCCAAGAACAGATAAACTCACTGACTTCATTGTTTCAGGATGCACCAGCTCTTCCAGCTAATTTCTTGGTGCATTTTTGCTGCACAGATGTTGAGCTTCAATGCATGTTTTGCTGCATGGACAAAACTATATACCCACATAGATGAGCACACTCTTTGCAAGATCCCATATGACAGCACTGAAACCTCTCTACAACTATCATCAAACTGAAAAGCCCCAAAGTTGCATCTTCTTTTATTAGAATGACATAATAACTATCCATCAACTCAGCTAGCCAACCGTAGCTTCCCTCCTGACATACAGCCAATCAGCTTTTGCAATATTTGAGAGCTAATTTGTCACAGTCAGCAGCGTCCCTCCCATTTCTTACTCTCCCTGAAGTGAGTTTTATTGTCATCCAAAGTCTCTGAGGATAGTTTTATCATTCCTGCTCAGTACAGCACTGGGACTTCTGAGACACACATCTTTCCACCCCACCCACACCAAGCTGCAAGCTGAAGATTTTTTTTTTTTTTTTTTTTTTTTTTTTGCTGTTGTTATGACCATTTAATATTGCTCTCTTTTTCTCTCTTGGTATTCCTAACACACATAGGGTCAGTGATGGCTGTGTTTGTGTGTGTGTGCCATTTCCCTCTACTCTGCTCTAAACGAACCAATTATGGGTGTTTATGTAGCTTTAATGCGTGTAAGTGTCAGGAGAGAAACATTGCACCGCTCACCACCTAATCAATGAGGCCTCGCGTGCTACACAACCATTCGCTTTTCTCCATTCTTCCTCTCCGATTCCTCTATCACATCACTCCATCCTCCTCAGTACCCCTCATTTTCTCTTTCTATCCCTCACTCTGCTTCACACTCCCATTCCTTCTCTGTTCAATTAGCAAGACATGAGAATGAGGTATCAGGTCAATTGGCCGTGAAGAGAGCTTTAAACAGGGCAAGATGAGGCCATCAAAAAGTTGCTATGTGCAGGGCAATTGCTCTAAGTCTGGGAGTTTTTTTTTTTTTTTTTTTTTTAAAGATTTAGAGGAAGTTTCAATGTATCTAAACCAGCTTTTTGAAAGTTGTATCAGCTGTTCATGTGCAATTGCTGTGTTTTTAAATTTAATAAATTTTATAATCCATGTTTATTTTTTCTGTCAAGTTTCTAGAATCTACAATTTCTCTTCCAGTCAGGATTTTGGTGTATTGAAAATATGCAACTTTAAAATGTCATCAATAAATTTGATCTACCCAGCATGTAGCCCCCTGTCATCACACCATCACACTCCCACCTCAGTTAATTGTTGATGCTGTAGATAACTCTTTGCAGATAAGTCTTCAAATTTTGATCAAGCATGACTGATTTGTAGTGAGCCCTGTGATGTCTCTCAATGTCTATAATTGATGCAACACACATTATAAATCTGTTGTGATACTTTATTTTTTGTTTTAGAACCCAACCTCACTCAGTTACTTATGCACCTCTACAGAGGTTGTCATAAAACAGAATTTTATTCATCTCAGATTGCTGATCCTGGATCAGATTACCACACTGACCCAAGTTTGAACTGTTTCTGGATCAGTTGGTAACAGCTACCTTAGTTGGTAGCAGAGATTAATGTGGAACAGTGGGAGTTGTACCCCCCTTGGGTATTTAGGACCCAACACGGAGGGTCTGATGGTATCAGCAGGGCCATAGCCCTGTTATCAACACCAGTGATTATTTACTGGACCTGGGCCTCTGTGGGAACTGGGGTGATGAATCCTGACAGGACTGATGATCACTCTTCCAATAAGAGTAATTAATATAATGAGGAGCTACTGAGCAAGTGCAGAAGCATATGATGAATAGTACATGCATGTTGTCGTTACTCACAGGTGACAGTAGGCATATGGGGGGTATTGTGAAGCAGGAAAAATAATGTGGACCACATGGGGAGAAAGGAGAGGTTATAGAAAAAGAAAAGGAAAATATGGAGGAATCAACAAAGTGTTGCAGTAAGAAGCAGATGATCTTGAAGATAAGGGTACATATATCAGAATCAGAATCATACTCCTTTTGAAAACCACATCTATGTAAAGGCAGCTACGGTGAGGGAAAGTGAGAGAAAGCAAACTCGTATGACAAGACAAGCAGGGACAGAGTTTATGGAGCCCACTTTACCCTGATATGCTTACTCATATAGCTGAGATGAAACCTTTTAGCCAGGTAGTGGCTTCATGTTTCACAACAAGTATATATACTCCCAATGAAATTCTAATGAGGACTTAATAGTTATAATTAGCTGTTGTTATGTGCCTCACTGTCGACATGATATGTTTGATGCTGACTTGCTGTCTGAAATGAAATTATCTTCACTAATGAACCTAAGCGGAGTCAGTGACTAAGGATGAGGGAATGATGTCTACAAAACAGGAAGAAGACATGTGGGTGTTTTTGCCGATGTGCAGACACTGTGGGTGTGGATATGAGCTAGGGCTAAATGGGCTGAATATTATTGGCGGATTCATGTAAAAGATATCAAGGCCGCATTACTACACAGCGAGACAGTGGCTCGTTACACACCACTGCATGAGCTATAATGCCTGCTAAATTCCAGCCACTAATTTAGCCGCATGCCACTTAACCTGCATTTGATATGAATCACGGGGTGCTGCAAGAAGCCTTGCCTCCCTTCCTGCCTCATGACCTCACCACTCTTACTTCCTTAAAGAGCAAGTCGTTAAACAGCCATGAGGATCCACATGCAGTTATAATGGGGAAATAATGAACGCTGTTGCCTCAGGTATTTATCACAGCAGCAGCTCTCAGCATAATCTCTAAATGGCAGAAAGTGGAGCTTAGCAGGTGGTAAATTTACAACAAATTTACAGGGGTAGGGAGGCTACCTGGTATAACTAATGTGTTCATGAGCAGGTTGCAGGGAACTGCACGTTTGTAGATGGAAAGGGCATAAACTAGTCGAGGTGAATGAAGTGCATTGATATGAAACTTCAAGTTTGTCGACCACTTTAAGTGCCTTTAGTTTGACTCACCCATTCACTAAACACTTTGAAGTGTGTATACCAGGGATTGGCCCACATTTACACGCTGATGAATTAGAATGGTGACCTGGGGTGCGATCTTTCTCAACGACAGTTTGACATGTTTTGTTTGTATGTTTTTTCTAAAAATGCCAATCTAAAACTGTCGATAACCTTTCTCAGTAAACAGTATCAAAGCCTTTGGAGGTAGTCACTGCAAGCAGAATCATTGCTTACAAACTTTGTGCACATCAAAGCAGTCCTCGCTCCCTCTGCTTTGCAATCACTGTCCTTTCCACTCTTTCTACATGTTATTTGTGTCTGAACTTTAGCTGGGCTTGCTGAAAATCCAATGCTTCTCAAGACTAAGCTTTTCTGCAGACTTCCTGATGTTTTCTCCAAAAGTGTAATACAGACCTCTATTTCAAGGTTCAACTAAGGTCCAAAGATCACTACCAAGACCACTGTGATGAATCTGTTAGAAATACTGGCTGTCTCATCTAGAGGCAGACACTCTACCTGACTCTGTACAAAGCTGCTGTTAACATCTGCCTAAAAATCCTAATATTTGTAAAAGCTCATGCAAATAAAAGCTAGTCAGATACAATTCAAAACTAAACAATACTATACAATACAGTTACAAAAAAAATTTGTTATGATATGATAAGTTATGGTATCTTACAATACGCTTTATTGTCCCCAAAGAAAAATTTGTCCTTGACTCAAGGGCTGTTAAAATAGCTGCCTTGATGAGAGGAGTTGTTTGGACACAGGAACATGTTTTCCTTCACTAAAAGCTTTTTCAGCCATTTAATTGGGCAAAACTCACCATTTCTTTTTAAAAGGTCGACAAAGGACTGTTTAAAGATTTTAGTTAGTTGATTTCAGTTAGTCTGCAAAAATTGGGCCTTAAGCAGTGCTAAATACAGATGTGGACCATGATCAGACTTTTTTTTTTTTTTTTTTTTTGAGTTGTCCAGTCAGTCTAAATCTCAACTTCATTCAGAATCTTTGAGGAACATCTCCAAGTTCAAAGACCCATAGCTCTCCAGAGAAAAGGTGTTGCCCTGCACTGTACATCTTGATAGGAACTTTTGATTGGGTTGATGCTATGAAAAGGTATGGATAAGTTTGAATTTTATTTTGAATTATGAATTGAATGCGATGCCTTTCTTTCAGTGTGATACTTTATGCCATCTCTAATCAGACGTAGGGTGCACAGGTGCACAGGGGTGTGATGGTTTGCACCGCAGCCTCACAGTAAGAAGGTCGCTGGTTTGAGCCTTGGCTGGGGGCAGGTTTGAACCTGTGGGGCAGTGGCTTGTCTGTGTGGAGTTTGTGTGTTCTCCCTGTGTATGCATGGGTTTTCTCCGTCTTCCTCCCACCGTCCAAAGACATGCATGTTAGGTTATTTGGTCACTCTATATTCTCCCTAGGAGTGATTGTTGGCCGTGCAATGGACTGGTGACCTGTCCAGGGTGTACCCTGCCTCTCACCTGCTAAAAATTGTGGGTATATGGGATATACTAAGCGGTACAGAAAGAATGAAAAAATAGTCAGAAGTAACTTATTGGTAATACAAAAAATTCTTATCAACCCAAACTCAGGCTCAGTGTGGATATGAATAATTGTTGGCTGAACTGTATCATTGAAATTTGCATTACACACTTTTATAATCTATAAATAGAAATAAGTAACTCATGAAACGCTGAACTCTTGCTGACACTAAATTGGTCTAGTATACTGGTGTCGACACAGTATGGTGTGTCTGGTGTCCCACCGCTGGCTGCTGGGCTGGGAGGGTGAGGCCCTCTGGCTCAGACCGGCTGGCTCGGGACTTTGTCGGTCCTTCAGTTGCTTGCATCCTCCTTCTGACGTCAGCAGAAGCCGGCCTCACCACTTCTCCTTTACAACCTGCTTTCATGTGTCCTTTAATGAGGAAACCACCGGCTCAGCAGCTTGCTATAAAACACAGGCAAATTAAAACACCCAAATATGAATCAGCGACACTGCCTAATTCAGCTGGCCAAGCCAGAGACATAGTTCCACTTCAGAGAGACCTCAGGAAGACTCAAATCTATTGTCTACAAAACAAACTCCGATGAAGTCCCTGAGATATGAAAAGTGTGTAAGAGATATGTAATAACAATCACCTCTTCATTTCAACCTGATAATTCTGTTCTATTACAATGACATGAAGATAATCTTCAAAGCAGACAGCTGAGGCAAGTGCATGACTTCCCAAAGAACAATAACAGAATGAGTCACAACACAACTCCTGCCACCAATGGCTCACCACAGTCTGCTACAACTGCGACTGCCACTTAGACAACAGCAGCTCTATAAAATGTCGAAGAAACACCAGCCCTCCGAAAAAAAGGAGTGTTAAATAAAATACAACCACATTTGTTTTTTTCATCTCATTTCATTGTAATGATGGAAATAAGGGCATCATTCTGAGATTAGTGCTACTATTCCTCCTCAACTGACATTAAGTTTTATATGACTGACTGCTAAAGAGTTTAAAGAAACAATGAAACAACAACCCAAAGAGGAGGAGGACGGTATGATCATCAGCTGGCACTTTAAACTGCATAAAATGGGGTAATATTGCCTAAAATATGGAACCAAAGTAGCATAGAGTGCTCTCATCACACAAGATTAACAGGACTGGATGCGTAAATCTAAATTTCTAGACAATGCTATAACACTAGAAGACTGGCATGTGGTCGTACAAGGCTTGTTACATGGTTAAGATGTCCATTTCCCTAAAAAGACACAACTTGGTGATCCCACTCAAGGCTTTTAACTTTGTCTTTTATTCTCATTGGAAAATGACTTGGCCCCAGTTTTGGTCAGCACACACTGTTCTTGCAGCAGAGCAACCTAGTGGAGCTTCTTGGACAGATGAGTGACACAATTTATGCCACACACTTTGCAGCTGATTAGACAGGCAAACACAAATTGCCTTTCAATAAGATAACCTAAAGCAAACATTGTAGAATACAAAGCATTTATTGAAACTGAAAAAAATAAATGTTTTAGTCATTCTTACGGAGTCTTGACTAGAACTGCTTAGGGTAAAATTGAAGTTTTTCAAACAAAGGATTCTTAATGGGGTTCAGGTCCAATCCATTTTAAAAGTTGTCTCATACACTCGGAACCACTCTTTCACAATTTAAGCTCAATAAATCCTGGCATTGTCATCTTGGAATATGTTCATGCTATGAGGGGGGAAAATAAATAAATGAAAAAAAAAAGCCAGTGATGGAATAATCTGTTCATTCAGTATACTCAGGTAGTCAGCTGACCTCATTCTTTGGGAACATACAGCAGTGTTTCTGAACCTAGACCTGACCAACTGAAGCAACCCCAGTTCATAGCAAGGCCCACACAGGCTTGTACGGTAGGCATTAGACAGAATGGGTGCATCACTTCACCTGCCTCTCTTCCAGGGTAAATCTGGACCTACCAGGAATTCTTCCTTGAAGACAATGGTTCCCCACTGTCCTTCCAGTTCTTAATAATGTTTTGGACAGTTTAATTTACAAAAAAAAAAAAAAAAAAAAAAAAAAAAAAACCTCACCCAATTCACAGAACATATTTTATTTAGGCTACAGCATGACTGAGGATCTGTTTGACAGAACAAAGACAAACTGTAGACACCATTAATGAATTTTACTAAAAAAAAAAGTAAATTTTAATTTCTATCAAATGCTACACAACAATATGAAATATAAATTATGTACATTTTCTAAGAGCAGGGAGAACCATTCCTCTCTGGCACTTTACATGATGTAGTAGACACAGAGAAGGAAGGAGAGACAGAGAGGAGAGAATATGAGGAGAAATATGAACCAGAGAAGGTGCTTGACACAGACAACGTTTTGTAGATGATAGTATAAAATTTCAACATTATTGGTCACAAAATACTACTCAGGTGGCTCAATAAGCAGATGTACACAGTTGAGAAAAGAGGTAAATTCAAATGTAACAGTATCAAAATGGCCAAGCACATCGCACTGCGATGCACACGGTACAAAAATAACCGGATATTTATCTCACAGCATAGTAGATCAGGACTGGTAAATCCAGCAAGTAAGGACTTATATGTAGTACCACTGTAACTGTAGTGTATTCAAAAGGTAATAATTAAATAGATAAAATGAATTATTCAATAAACAAATTAAATTATGTTTCCTAACTGGAAGGAATGAAGTGGATTGAATGACATCACCTTCCAGTCAGAAACAAAAAATGGAACAAAGTCAGTACACTTTGTGTGGGCAGTTGTAACTTCACATGAACAGCTGTTAATATGGGAATTAACAGATATATAGTGTAGCAGAACCTCTGCACTCTCCTATTCTCTTCAATTCCATTTATTACCATAACATGAATCATTACTGTTTTTTTTTTCTTGTCCTTATCATTTAACATGTTCAGGCTCAGGTAACAGGCATATAGCATAGATTGGACAAATACATGCTTAACTTTTAACATTCATGCAATTTTTACTCATAAACCATCTTGAAAAGCCAAATATTAGTTGCATTGTTACATGTAAACCTGCCACACCTCAATCTTTCTTAGCATTTCCTCCATGTAAAGTGAAGGACACAGGCAGAAAATTATTATTCAGCTATTATTCTGCATAATTGGGACATGTGTCAACATACAACATGTTAATTGGACTGCATAAATGTGCCTGAGCATTAGGCCTTAGTCCCTCCTGAGCGTTGTGGGATAAGGGACACTGGGGTGTGTGGTTTTGGTGTGTGTATATTTGGTTATGATAGCAGCTATGATAGCTGTACTCCATTCACTGTCCTTCCTCCTCGCGCAGAAACTGGAAGACGGATGAGAAATCTTTGTTGGCATAGCCGCGAGAGCACATGACTCTGTAGATCTGATGGGCGAGGGAACCTAGAGGGATGGGTGTCTTTGTGCCGGTGGCAGTGTTTTGGGCCAAACCCAGATCCTTTAAACAGAGACATAAGAGTGAAAATAGAAAGAAAGTTAGAAATAAACAAAGACAGCTGCATTTAGTTAGATCAATATAATAACACCTTCTGAAATAGCCACATGCTTTGCTGACTTAAAAATGGCAACCGACAGGATTGAGGGTGCTTTAAGAGGTAATCAGGTCAGCTGCTATGCATAATTTGACTCTACACCTGGAGAATGCGTAGAGTCAAATGATAAATTATAGGTGTAGGATTTCCTCAAAGAGTCAGACTTGTTTTCAGTGGGTGTTGGGTTTTGTTGGATTTTCTCTGTGGCACATAATTTATAGGGGCAGTCTAAGAGAGGAAGCTATCTTGTCTGGTAAGCTTAAGATTGAAAAGTTTTCCTGTTTTGAGGTTTCTAAAGCACCTTGGGGTCACATTTATAAGTGGAGGAAGAGGAAGCAAGAGATTTAAAGATGGGCAGGTGCACAGTATACTAAAGATATGAAAGCCATATGGGTCTTCTGTGATGAAGAGAGAGTTTAA
The DNA here is from genome assembly GCF_017639745.1 of Melanotaenia boesemani. Lineage (NCBI taxonomy): Eukaryota > Metazoa > Chordata > Actinopteri > Atheriniformes > Melanotaeniidae > Melanotaenia > Melanotaenia boesemani. Next base: position 12,558,877 of record NC_055698.1, on the reverse strand, counting down.
CTCAGATAATAAAGGTTAATCTGCGGATTCTCTATTCATTTTTACCTTAACCTATGGTCATGAAACAAAATGTGGGCTGTTTAGTGACAGAAAAAGCAAACTCTCAAATAAGAACAGCTAAAATGAGCTTACTCTATAGGGTGTGTACTGCTAACCCATAGAAAATGAATGGGTGGGCAGACTTTAGGCCTTTAAATGTCCAAGCATTGAAACTAAAGCAATACTACTAACAACACATTATCAAAACATTACAAAAAGACACAAGGTAGGTGTTGTACTTTGGCCATTAGTGTGGTTCCAAAGCCGCCCTGGTAGTTGTTGGCAGAAGGGACTCCCTCCATTACCCCGGGGACTGGGTTGTATGTGTCGCTGGACCAGCAGCGACCTGAGGACATGTTGAGGATCTTTGCAAGAAGTTTGGGGTCCAAACCCAGTCTGAAACAATGACAGGAAACCAGAAATAAGTAGATACTTTGGAGACCATTTGACAAAATGGAGTTCATCCTCTGAAGGTATAAGCTAGCCACTTAACAGAGTAAAATGTTGAAAATGTTAACTAGGGGAAAGCCCAGAAAGGAATAGGAAGAGAAATATCAAAAGAGAAAATGATGAAAAGCTCAATTCTTCAAATAAGATGGGAGACCAAAAATAAAAAGGATGCAAATTTTCATTAGATTAAAATAACAATAAGACGTCTGTTTTACTTTTAAACATTTAGAAATGACTTGGTAAAGCCAGTACAAGTAAAAAGTCAAATAGAAGTAAAGCAGATAAAGGAAATATATAACCAAGAGCACTGATTTTGGTGTTCATTTTGAAAAGAGCTTGAAGAGGCAATGTGAAAAAAGATGGGTGTGGGTTACCAGCTGATTCTAGTGACCCCCACTGAACTTTAAGCCTAGCTGTGACCATTCCTCAGTGATAATGGCTCAAGGCTTTGTAATGCTGGCTAATGCAGTATTGATGTTCACTAACAGAACTATCCTTCATCATCCCTCTTTCCAGCAAGTGGAGGAGGAGAAGTGGTTAAGCTGCACAGGGGAGCCATAAACCTGGCTGTCACATTTCAGAAGCACACTCTTAGCTCTGCTGCCCCATTTTGCAACAACCTACTTTCATATGCAAAAGGAGAAATCTCTAGGCTATGATATGAAGCAATGAAAAGCAAATGAGACAAAGAAAAAAGGACAGAGCACAGACAGAAGCAAAGAGTAAAACCAAGTGCCAACCATTACAGCAAGAGGGTGTAACCATAGCGCCTGTGTCGGGTATTCAACGTGCCTGTATAGTTCAGCTTTTGTATATTAATGGTTTAAAGGCCACTGTAAAGCTGACCACATCAAGTCCTAGCTGCCTTAAGTTTATTGTTACTTACAGGCCTGTAACTCTTTTCTGCTCTCAATATGACGATTAAACCATCATAGGTCCTAAAAGCCAGCAGTCCCCCTCCCTGCCTCTTTCCACCTGGCTTTCATTCTGCCATTACTACCACAGTTTTATTATCTGTCTTCTAACTAATTAAGAATAAGGATTGCATTTACACTCTCTCTGTCTCTCCCTCCTCTTTTTCCCTCTCCTTCATCCCTTACATGTCCTTTCAGACTCCCTAAATTTTTAACACACAGTTGTGGAAATGCAGCATCAGTGACTCTGCATGCAAGCTGATTTTATTTATTTATTTTTTAAAAGCACCAGTCTTGTGGTGGCTTTTTTCCACTTATGTCTATGCATGCTTCTCCATTCTGCTACCCCTCTATTCTACCTCCTCCCTCACCATCCATGCTGAAACCTCCCTGTCTGTGGACTCTTGGAGACATATGTTTGACATCGCACACAAACCCAACGCCACCCCACCCCTCTCAACTCGCCACACATACGCACACACAAGCAGGTCCCCCTCCTTACGTTCTGGGTCAGCAGCTGAAAAGGTTACTGGCTGAACTACAATAAAGCGCGTCCGAGCGCACGGATCGTTTGTTATAGCGACCAGAGACGCTGACGGGGAGCTGTTGTCCTCTGTTAACGATAAATCAATGAAGTTCCCCTCTTGCTCCCTTCACACATTTACACACACACATACAAACTCAGCTGTGGTTATTAGCTGACGCAGTGGTGTCGTTCCTCGCCTGCGGTAATTTGTGTGAAGAAGCGGACATGTCACACTTTAACAAGATTGACATGGATAAACAGACATGAATGGTGAAACAAACGTGTTGCTGTTTGGTGCTGCTGCAGATTAAAAATGGAAGGAAAAAAAAAAAAAAAAAGGAAAAACAATGTACATGAGATGGAGATGCAGATGGAAATAAGAGGGGAGGGTGTGTTTATGTGTTGGGAGCGCAAGCAGGTGGAGTTCATTTGCAGAACTGATATTAACTGTCTGTTTCATCACGATTAGCTTCTCGTCCTCATTTGATGCCACAAGAGAGGCAGCCCAACCCGTTCCCCATTTATTATTTCATTAAAGAGCTAACGAGCAAAGATACACACACAAGTGTTTACTATCCCATTTACAGAGGCAACAAACGCGTTTATCGCCCATGTTTAATCTTTGTCGCAACATATGCTCACAAATTTAAGCTACGGAGAGCGGAGACGAGATGTGTGTTGTGGTAAACCTGTTCCTATTAGTCAGGCAAAAGGTTTGTGTCTTGTTAGTCACTTTGATTAGAAGGTTGCTCCTCCCACAAAATATCAGGAAAGAAGTACACATGTGCATTATTACTGCTGCATTAATTATTGCATGTGACCTGGTGAGATAAATAGGTGTGCAAGATGGGCAAAGATCTAAAAATGTCAAATCCTCTTCTAAGACAGTCGTCCTTCTCCTTCTCGCCTTCACCATTTGTCTTCATGTGCATCATTAAAATCACTGCTGCTTCTCTGCACTACTCTCTGCAGCGCCTCATTTCCCTATTTTAAAAGACTGGCTGATTGGACACAAAAATTACAGCAGACATGACAGAGATGGAGGACGTTAAAGAATTAAAAACGCAAATAAAATTCAAAGTAAATAAAATATGGATTTGAAAGGAAAAACAAAAACAAGGGAAAGAAAGGAATGCAAAAAAAAAAAAAAAAGACGGGTGTGCACGTAGGTTTGGGAGTGAGTGTATGTGTTCATAATTGTCATGCGTGGCCATTCCTTGCACTAAGAGAGCGTCACGCTCTGTTGGAGACGGCCAGAGCTTCCATCTGAGATCAACAAATTAGTTCCATGAGCAGAACTGTGTGCATGTGTCTGTGTGCGTTTGTGTGTCTGCCAGCATGAGCAGGTAAAGAGACACACAATAATATCTGAAGAAAGGGCAGCTCTATCAGACCCAGGTTCAGCATGATAAAATGTTATTGCCATTTTCCTGTAAATTGGCTGTGAGTGCTTAGTCTCCTTTGTGTTGAACTGTGGCGGTGTGTGTGTCTGTACACATGCGCCGATGAGAGCATCCTCTCTGCATAAGAGGCTGGGCTGCAATGCAGCATGGGAGATTTACGGGTGTGTGTGCTCTGTCTAAATGATGACAGACTTTGTCAAGCCCTCTAATAAAGCCCCAGAGATTGTCAAATAAGAAGAGGGGGAAACATGGGAACACACACACACACACACCATTCATATCTGAATGCACTATCAAGAGAGCATAGGGTCAGTCCTTCAAAAATAAAAAGAAAATTCACATTCAATGTGAGTAGATGTGGTAGGAAGTATTCTTTTTCTCTACAGGAATACATTATAATGATATGCTCTGGGATAAGTTGTTATACTGCTAGAAAACTGCTGTTTTCAATGTATCTGGGTGTAAATTGGCATCTGAGTGCTTGTGTGCATGCTTCAGAGGCAGTGTGGAAATGTGTAAATCTGTGTAGCTCACTTAATGCCTCGATATTTCAGAGGACTAGTGAGGGGATTTATGTGCGACTGCTCATGCCAATTTTCTTCCTCTGTCTCAGCACAGATAAATCAGCCACACTAACACAGCTACACTGTGCAAAGAGCAATACATTTACACTCATGTCCACACAAAACTGGATACGCATACAATTTTAAATAGTAAAACCCATAAAAACTCATAATAGTGCAACAGTAGCCAGAGGAAACAGTCTATTATTGACAATGGATATGCATAAACAGAGTAGAATGTAAACTCCCATATCATTCACCTGACTGACAGCCAATATACAGATTCACTGTGTGCAATTTGCACTCAGCATCCACTTGCCTGACCTCTACTCCATAATGTAGTGTAGTGGTTTAATTCAGAAGACTTCATATCCCATCATTCTCAGCCACCTGGCAAAGAGACTTAGGATGAGACATGATGACTGATGGGATTTCTAGGTGGTGTTCAGTGGCATGGGTGTGGCAGAATAAAAGTGAATGCTCAAGAAGCAGATGTAAAATCAGACTATTGCTCCACCCTCTCATCCATCTTGCTCTAACACAGGCAGCTCTGACTTGGGGCAGGGTTGACCCCTTTGCACCTCCATAAACTACACACGCACACATACACAGAAACATTTCCAAGCCTGTATTGAACTAGTAAATTACAGTTACAGCCATATCACTGGTGTAGTAATTGCTGTTATTGTGACAGCTATATCTAAAGGCAATTTCATGGCTGAATTAATGCATAGTTAAATGGTAGTAGCTTCAAAATAGGTGATGTTTAAGGTAATTGTACCAAATCTCCACCTAAAAACAAATGTGTCTCAAATACTGCAGGACTCAAACATGGATATATTTAAGCCCAGTTTTCATATGTACGCTTTTACCTGACAGAAGCTACATCTGCATGGGAGCAATATTCTAGGCTTATTCTAGTCTTATTAATAGGCATATTTAAGTGGGTCAGATTATTTGTACCTATTACTGATAGCAAATTCTTGAGCGTTTTCCTGTGTCAGTCTTTACAAATGAATCTGTCTGTTGATTTGCATAAACCCTTTCCATGTAAATAAAACTACCAATGACACTGCTGAATCTTGGCTTTCAAAACAGCACATATCCAGCAGGTCAGCTTTACTTACTGTACCTGATGCCAAGGTTCATGGTCTCTGCAGTCCCAATCATCCCGATAGCTAACAGCATGTTGTTGCATATCTTAGCTGCCTGGAGGGTTGTGGAAAAAACAGAGAAAGAAAGAGAAGCAATCCTTATATAAACAGTAAGGTTTGGAAACAAGCATGCAATACAAAATGGGAAGAAATTTAAAAAGACATCCCAAAAGGAAATGCAAAGTGAACAAACTAGTGGAGAGACAGGCCACTAAAGCTATCTTGAATAGATCGGTATGATCAAATATTTGTTTTGTTTTACTTTAGAATTTGTGTGGGAATGATTTATTAAACAATTCACACAAAATAAGCAGTATGTAATTCTTATATCCATAATCTTTGTGAGTGAGCTTTGCTTTACCTGTCCAGTGCCAACCTGTCCGCAGTACACAACATTGGCTCCCATGCAGGTGAGCAGCTCCTGTGCAGCCTGATATTCCTCCTCCACTCCTCCAACCATGAAGGTCAGTTTGGCCATGCTGGCAGCCCCAACACCTAAACACACATCATACGAACAAAACTGAGATTAACTTGACAATGCGCACTGTTGACTTGATGCTTAGCCTACAAGAAAGATTTGCAAAAATTATTTATATTCAAGTTTATACAACACCTACCCTGTTTCCTTTTTTGTTATATTACATTCAAATTCAATCTGAATTTTAGAAATTAAGTGCAAGAGAAGATAACAGTCAAAACAAACTACAATGTATGGCTTTGCCATACAAAAGACATCTTAAAACACCAGATTGTTTTAACACTATTAACTTAGCCTAAAAAGTCAGCTGTTCTTTGTGTGTGTGCATGTGTTTGTGTGTGGGAAAAAAGTGTTAAGTAGTTGTGCACCAGAGGGACACAGATATCTTTAAAAGCTGATTGTTGCCATGATCCACTGCGCAACCCTCGTGGGAACCCTTGGCTTTTGTCTTGTCACCCCTGCTCTTTCACATACACATAAACACCAACACAAATGCACATACACACCACCAGCTGTGCCTGAGGCCAGCCCCTCTCATGTGGGTATCAGTGACAAGCGTGAGGGGTAATTAACTTTATACTTTATCATGTTCAATTAGGCGTCCCTCCCCATGCCTGATGGCTTAAGGAGCGTGCCATGTTGTAGGAGGCAACCCCTTCCCAACCCCCCTTCTATCATCTCCACAGGGTCCTTAATGCAGAAATAACCCCTTTTCATAGAAAGGTTGTAGCCGGCTGGCCTAAGCTTCTTATGCAGTCAACTGTCCCCTAAATGCTTCTGTGACTGGCCCTGAACCCAAGACAGACAGACAGACAGACAGACAGACAGATTTTTTATGAATTGGCTTATATGAATTCAGATATTATAACTGGAGCAAAGTGGCTCAAATAATGCATTTGCTTGAATTGGGTTATAAATGAACTACAATAAATTGCTTTGAACTAGACTGTCTATAAAAGTGCCTTGAGATAATTTTGTTGTGAATTGGCGATATACAAATAAAGCAAGATTTAACTGAATTTAACTAAAGATAAAATTGAATTACTGACTACGTAACTGATAAGTTGTCCTCATTTCTAGAGAAGGATATGTCTATTATTTACTACCAAAAAAGAAAAATTGCATTAAAATAGAACAATAACTCCTGAATATCTCATATTTTTTCTCTAGTGAGTGGCCAAAAGGACTGGCTTTACCTAATCTTGATATTTTTTTAGTTTTATTTCTACAGTGATCAGTAAATTTCTAATCACTAATTAGAGACAAGAGTAATTTAGCATATGCCATTTCCATGATGTGACATCACCATACATAAACCACAGCCAAGTTTTTCTTTTCCTCATCCATTTAATGAAAACACTTGTAATTAATATTTTTTAAGAATTTCAAAAGGGTGCTTCCTGCTTGTTTAAGATGATAATAGTGCAGTGACTGAAAAATAGCAGGGAATGGAGATAGACTAAATCCCTCTTTAGGGTGCCCTTAAGCTCTAATGAAAGGCCTCTAACTAGTGAAAACCTAATAATGTTAGCATTAATAATTAAAAGGGATCTTCTACAGACAGAACAGCTGAAATCACATTATCAGAGCTTACTAGAGAGGAGGAGAACTATATTTCCATGGTCCATAAACATAAATATACATCTTTTCCCCTCCCCCTCATTTAATTGGCTGTTCTCTTGTCAGGGATATCATGATGCCACTGCGTGCTTCTGTGTGTGTCAGTGACGAGCTGTCAGCAGGTCATTAGGGCCCCATAATGAAGCCCGAAGCCCGAAGCCCACACTGCAGCAGCAGCCTATGGACCAAAGCTAACATGCACTCAACATAAGGCTACCACAGACACCAATCATACACACATATGGTCCACAGACATGACAGATTATTTCCTTACTTGCCACTTCACGTCAAGTTTTACATTTAGTTTAAGTGTATTTAGTCTAACTTGAATCAATGTTCTCTTCTATTGTTCAAACTTCTCTTTCAGTATTATTTTAATTTTGGAAGAAAAAAATCATGCACTTATAAATAGTTCAAAAAGTTTGACTTGCTATAACAGTTGTTTTTTTTTTCAAATTTCCAGCCTTTAGGCTCCAAGATGAGCCTCACAAATGCAAATACATATGCCCAAACACACAGCAGTGTGACAACTTTGCAGGTTCATTAGTGGAGATCACTGTTTGCTGACGACTAAAGAGAAGATTATTGATAACATAGTCGACATGGTAATCAATATATCGCACTAAGGAGGGAAAGGGGGAAAGGGAGAGAGAGCAAAGAAGAAAAAGGATCTTTCTGTTTCTACCTCCCAGCATCCCTCTCTCAAATTAACTAATCACCCATAATAAGCTCTTATGATCTGTAGTGGATTTCTATAAGGAGTGACAACAGGATGATGGAAGATCCTTGTAGGTGGAAGAATAAGATATCATTAGCATAAAAGTATGTGTGTGTAGGCATCTTCAGGATACCAGTGAGTCTGCTCACTGTGCACGGATTAAAGTGTTATTGTTACGTGTAATTTTAATGTTGTGTTTATGTGGTTCATGCACCTTGTTGGGCGTGCATGAGGGGATGTCCCATTCCTGGGCTGGTCCTGTCAGAGACGGATTAAAGAGGAATCCTAATGAGGCTTCCTGAGTGCCGACTATACCAGCTCATCCATCCCAGCGGGAGTGACAGTCTTGGATCGTTAGCACTGCACAACTACACAACGCCCCCTAGGGGGAGGAGACAAGGAGTGTGGGGCTGGGGGAGAGGCATCTACGATAAAATATACAGGGTAAAAACATTGAAAGGAAAGAATACAGAAGAGAGGACAATAACAAGAGGGCATGCACAGGAGAAAGTTGAATAAGCTAAAACAAATATGTGTAAGTAAAAAATCATAAACATAATACAAGTATGCCTGAGGTCTGAATGTACTACTAACACCTTTTCCAAGTCTCACAAAGGCTTAAAATTAAAAAAAGGAAATACTCGCTTTGGAAATAATTCCCTCTTTTCTCCAGTTATCCAAATCCTAGGGAAAAACTTAGGCCAACTGCATGGTGAGTGCCCATACTGTCACCCCAAAAGCATCCAACTCAACTATTTTCTAACCAAGTTTACTTCTGTACTAGGAAGCTACTCAGTGCAATTATTCTTTAAGAACAAGAGGGAGGAGAATGCAAGATGCTCTTTTGTTCTAGTATTGTATAAAAAGATGGAATGGTACCGCACAGAAAATGGTTATGTGTCCAAGTGTGTGCATTTGAAAAACTTACCAACACACACTGTATAAACACTGGCTGCAAGTGAACTCTAGCAACAAAACTGTATTTAAGAAGCAAGCGATTGGGCAATATAAGGGCAGATGCTAACCCGCAGGTTTTAACGGTGGCATCATCCATGAGTGTGAAACTGATCGTATGAAGGCAAATGAACATCAAAGAAACAACTTTGGTTTGGTCTGTTTGTAGCAAACGCTAAGTTCATTAGCACTTCTTTCATTACACACAAACGAATCAACCAAAGCAATTGATGACAGCTGTATAGCCTTTTAAAGCACAGCTCTGTCTGAAGTGGTGCATATACAAAGCAGGAATATGTGTGTGCATGTGTGCACCATAGACAGGTGCACATCCCAGAGCTGGCCGCCAGTAAGACGTCAGTTGGAGCTTTGAGGCTGTGTCTCAGAGTTACAAGCCGCATGTAAACCAGTAGCCACTTTTTTTTTTTTTTTTTTTTTTTTTTTTATTGGTGGTGGGTTTAAACTAGATTTGTGGATATGAGGCAACACAAACTATACACACACACACACACACACACACACACACACACACACAAAGGGGGTGTTGCTGGTGTTTTGTAATGAATGACGCATTTGATACCATTCCGCAACTCTGCTTTCCTGTCAAGGGATTACATGGAAAAAACATTTAGAGGAAAACAGCACCCATATGATTAGTGATCTAGAAACACCTAATTTCCTCAAAAGATGATGCTGCTGCTCTTTGTGCTAAATGCAAGTGTTTTAAGAATACAGCAGATTTTAAACCTCTAAGTAAAGCAGTTGATGCAAATATACTACTTAGATTTTAACTTTATACAAACACTACTAGTCAAAAGTTTGGATGCACATTGCTATTAGATTTAATGGGAAAGTGCATCCACACTACTGACTGGTAGTGTATGTGAGAATGCTTTGGCTTCATGCAGTCATCTCTTAATTCTGAGTGAAAAGTGTACCAGCTTTGAGTCAATGGGAGTTGACTGTTGGGAGTGTAAGCCAATGGGGGTAGGATGTTTACAGGCCAAATACGAAGCCTCATGTGGTCCACCATTATAATTACACCCAAGGGCAGATCTTTTTCTCAAACAAATTAAAACCCAAAACAGGGCCCGTAAAAAGCACAGCGGATATCGAGTAAATAAGTGAAACGGGACGAGGGTGTGCGTTAACCAAAATCGCTCACACACTTCAGCATCAAAATCCGCACTTTCAACAGTTTTTCTGCCAACTTTACTAATGCTTCATGTGCTTCTCTGTTGTGTTAAAAACAGACTCTTTATCGGCTGCACTTAACGAGCACAGAGCCATGAGAACCGACTTCAGCACACAAATACTCCATGAGAACCTCAAGTGAGCAGGCGACTCAGGAAAATTTGGGTTTTGGGAAAAAAAGGCGAGGGAAAAAGGTTAACTCAGTTTAGAGTAAAGACATGGCTTCTCTTTCATAAATGTTTATACAGCCTTAAGAGTTTGCAAGTATCTCTCTATTGACCAACAGGTCAGCTCTCATCACCATCATTATTATCTTCATCATCATCAGTAACGGCTGTGTTCCATAGGGGACCGTCTGGTCAACGGTAAGTGACAGAACGGACGTAGCAGGAGAAAGCTGCAATCAATCCTCTCCCTGGCCCAACAAGACTCATCTAGGATAAACCAAGTTAATAATGACCCCCAATTAAGCTGCTAGGAAGACACACACAAACATGCACACTCACACAGTTACTTTTTATCCAGACACAATGCCAATTTATTTTTAGATGATTGACGTCAAGTGTGAGGTTTGGACTACATTTGATGGACAGTTACTTTTTGTATAACTCATCCACCAGCTGACTGTTTGCCTGCACACAACACACACAGACAGCAGATGACTAAGAACAAGCCCCCCAGCTGTTGTGGGTCTACTGCCATCTGGAGCATAAGCAAGAGCCCCCACACAAGTGCCCCTCCATCATCACCATCCCTGGTCACTTTACCAAAACACACCCTCCCTCCAACAATCCCCTCACTCCACCTCTTTGTCACCAGGACCCATCAGTGAGAGGCTTGTTATGTTAATCTGGTCTTTGGACAACTGACATTGCCTCATACTGGTTAGCCAAGACAGACTGACAGTTCCATCCCATTCCTGTCCAGCATGATTCCTTACCTCAGTGTTTAACTTAACTAAACAGCATGCAGACACCTTGGGCTCAACTTCTTAAACAATTAAATGATCAGACTGGATTAGGCAGGAGCAAGTGCAGCCTTATCAGTTGTAACTTTCACAGAAAGATTTAGACTGGTATACGAAGAGAAGCAAGTCTTAAGCTGTGCACAGAATCTGTTACATCCTGGTTGCTATGTCTAGGTTCAATGTTTTGGATTTTGTGGATGAAAACATTTTGTTTCTGGGACAAATTAGTGTTCAAAACCTCTACATGCTGCTTAAAATTGTGTAGCTAAAAGTAAATGTTTTCACCACTTGATATGATGATGATATGATTATGCCACTAAACTATTTTTATAACCCAGTGTGAAATTATTACATTTGCTTTTTCTCATTAACAGTTTAATTCCCACAGAAATCTTTTCAATCACACTGACTAAGAAAGAAACCAGACAATTGGACTGACATTTCAGCTTGAATAACAGATTATATCAACCACTGCAGAATTATTATTGGTAGTTTGACTAATAACCATCAAATTATTTTCTATTTAAAATGTTTCAGAGTTTTTTTAAGGAAGTGTAAATGATTGAAAGAGGGGGATTTCAGAAAGAGCCCTGGTGACAAATAAACTGCTTGATCCCTGCTTGGAAAAGAAAGTGTGGCGAGTATGGCATTGCATCATGTGACCGAAGCAAGACGAGTAGAAACTTCAGAAATACAACGAATTTTAGGGTTGAAGCAACTAAAAACCGGCAGTTTTAACATTTCTGTCACTGTTAGGGTACACTCACACCACCAGGGTACTCTGTTAGACTGGGCAGGAGATTATAAAAAAATTTTGCACCTTCATTTGGTTTGGTTTCACATTTCATTTTACCCAAGCAGACCAAACCACCAGTACAACGTCATGCAGAATGTGTGCTCGGGGTGATATTCTGCAAAATGACCACTGCCACAGAAAAAAAAAAAAGAAAATACTGGTGATTGGCCAGGACTGAAAAAGGCTCAATCACAAGTAAACAATGAAGCAACAATAAATTTGTGCAGTTTTGGGGTTTCTGCTTTTACTTTGGTGTCCAAACCTAATGCGGTTTTCACCAGAATCTGTCCAGTATAAACAGCAGGAGAGTTAGAAAGTAATTCAAAATAATGCGCTATGATGTGCTCCATGTCACTTCCTCGCTTTGGTTTACTGGATGGTCTGTTTGCTTTCACACTGCAAGCAAACTGCAACAAGATTCGCTTGCAAGTGACCCCCCAGGTTTCAAGTGGACCAGAGTTTGCTTCTTTAGTCCGCACCAAAGTACGAATGAGCCATCACTACTCCAATTACTCCAAACAAACCCTAACATCCATGGAAGTGGACCAGAGTTGTATTAAAGTAGTCCAAATGGCGTCAGTGTGAATGCACTCTAGATTCTTTAAAAATATATGGTCTAAGCAATTTTTAATTTATTCAGTAATCATGAAGAATAACTGAGAACCATCCAAAATTCAGGTGCACTCAGTAACTTTCTTTCTCTGCTTGTTTAACTGTATTACAGCCTTGACAGAGGTGTGAAAAGGGTATGAAAGCTCATTCTAAACACTGGATAGAATGAGAAAAAACACGTCATCTGCTAATCTAACGAAACTAAATGCTCAAAGAGAAGCTAGGGCCTTAAATTAGGAATGCTCTATTAAATTAATATGAATAAAGATAAAGTTTCATAGTTAAATGATAAATAATACCGAACTTTAATGCAAAACTGAAATTAATTGTAGTATTTATTAAAAAAAAAATTCTGAACCACGGGTAGCAGTAGTTTGCAAATTAATTAATTAAAATGATTACTTCACAAACATCAGCTTTGACTTTGTTTAAAGGTTTTGGGGTGCAGAGGGAGAAGCAGTCTTTCTCATTCAGCACAGGATTGGATTTGAATGGTGTTGACTGACAAACCAAGTGGTTCCAGCTTCTGCTTGAACAAGCTCCTACAGGCTGGAGGATGACGTTCAAACTGTCAGCAAATGACACATTGCAAAACCAAGGCCGACCTGATGTGGTATGGATATGATTAGAGTGGTGTTGAGACTCAGCCTAAAGAGGTAGTTGGCTGAAGACTATAAGAGCTCACAAACAAGCAAGATTAACCTGAATACTTATGCTCCCACAGCAGCTTTGCACCATTTGCACCAATAGTTGACTTTCCAGCTCTGGGAAAAACACAATGAAAGGTTTTTTAGGGTCTTTTTAAAGCCACCGTGCGTTAGCAATGCGGCAGCCCACCATGGGCACACAAACACAAAGACAGGCATTCTGGGTAATTACTGCTAACGACCCTGCCACTTTTTAGCTAGACCTCCTATTTTTGCCATCATTGTGCCAACACCCTGAGCCTGTGACATCAGAGCTTGTTTTGTTGTGGGTCAACTTTGCATGTAGACGCTTTTATTGGCACCAGACGGTGGTAGAAACGTGTATGTATAAGCAAACGTTAGCATGCCTGAAGAACCAGTGTCTTAATCATTATGACTATGTCTATGCAAGTAAGTGATTAGAGTGTTGGAGCAGGATGTTTAAAGATCTGATGGATGTGAGTGTGTTTTTGCCAGGATACGGTTGGCTCATGTATGGCCACAGCCAAAACACTGGTAAATGTGTAAGAATGGAAGCCAGCACCACGAGAAAAAGAAGAAAGAAAGGGTTTTTTGATTGCCCTTCTTAAAAAAGGGTTATGACTTTGCAGTTCAGATCCCATCATTTCTTGCCAAACCTCTAGTGACGCACACAACAGACACTTGTGTGAGAGAACATGCCACCTCACACGACACACAAAGGGATTTATTTTATATCAAAAGAGTCATAGTGAATCTATCCTTATTCTGTCCTCAGAGAACTAAATCAGTTCTTGCTAGATGCCTTCTCTTAAGTTAGTTTAATAAGAAAAAATAAATAAAAATAAAATATTTAATATCAAGAGTATACTGTATGACAATGTAACAGTTCTGACCCAGTGACATGTACATTTGTTTATCTACATGACATGATTTCACTTTATCATTGTGCATATTCATAACAAATTCATAAAAATAATCCTCGTTCAAGAGCTGATCTCATCTGTACTTGATGTCTTGTACACACACACACACACACACACACACACACACACACACACACACACACACACACAAACCTTGTAATTATGACAGTGCCCTGTTTGGGTAGGGTGCCATCTTCTGGTTGGAGCAAGACATATATACTCAACTCCCACCGAGAGATGAGTGCAGGGTGACAGGGAGTAGGGATAGTGGCTGGGAAATAGTTCTCAGAGATTTTTCATTGAATAGTCATGAAGAAACTTTTTAGAAGGTGGAAGTTTTTGGGAGGGTTTGAGGCATAAATTACCTAAATAGATTCTTAGAATTTAACTTATTCTCACACTGTGCTTGTGAGTATTTAACTGCATAAATATATTCTTCTGCTAAACAGAAGAATATTTTTGATGTAGCATGGGATGGGTTCTGCATGCAGCACACGTGCATGTGAAAGAAGAGCGCCCACAGAGCTGGCTACACAGACCAGAGGAAGCAGGTAAATCATTGGTCATCTCAGGCTAGTAAAAGGGGCTTAGTTAAGAGACTGAAGAGGAAGAACCTTCACAAAGGGCTGCACACACAAAAACCATGCACTGTCTATCGTATGTAAACAGACTATGTGTGAGGGGAGAGTAACAGGCTTAAGGCTCTGATCTCTCTGTCTGCTTTGTAGACGCCAGCTGGTAAACATGCCAAAATGGGCTAAGTCTGTGTTTGCATGGAAGAGGGCAGGAAGAGCAGTGTGCATTCAGCATGCATTTAAGATAGAAAAACATAACATGAATATAAAATATTATCAGAGTTAGCAGCCTGATGTGCAGGAGTGTCAGGAAAACCTTAACTTGCATACTAGAATAAAAAGAAGCTGTGTGTGGGTGCATGTGTGAAAAAAAGAAAGATAGAGAGGGGAAGAGAGATGGACAGTTTTACTGCGATGTATCTCCTTCATGTCTTATCTCCCTCCTCTCGTCTCCTGCTCTCCATGTGAGGGCAGTTTCTCTCTTCTTTATGACTCTTTATCTGACATGAAAGGCCCTAACATGGGATACCCGCCATTACGGCTCCATCAACATGAAAAGCCCTGACACGGGATTCTCCACTGTGGCTCAGCCCATTAAGGACGACTGGTGATCCTGTGCTCTGTCAAGAAGCCGTCACAAGTAGACAGCACCAACATAATGAGGACTTAAAACCTTAACCTTGCCTTTAAGACCCCTGGTCAAAAGCAGCAATAAAATCCTCATGAGGGCACCTACTGGCTAGCCCGCTCAGTAATTACAACCCATGTCCGAGCACTAACCCAAAAGGTCCTATATTTTAGATATACAAAAGAGTGTACGGCAGTTCAGATCCAAGGCTGAAGGGTCATAGACTTAACACACTATAGTCGCAAACTAGCTGTCAAATTCTGCCTTTGGGGGACAAAATTAACTCCTCATTTTCTTCATTTAATATCTGATCAGTGACAGGACTGATAAAAAGAAAGCAATCATTCACGTGATTCATGAAATATTAACCAGGGACAAAGCCTGCAAGAGAAACTTAACATTTTACTCTTGGTGACATTTAACATCAAGCGCCTTAAAAACCAGACTGACTCTTCAAATAAATATGGTTCAAATTTGTTATTGAAGTATAAGAACTACAAAAAGAAAAAAAAAATACACAAAGATAAATGAGGCAACCAACTATACATACTTGTACTCACAGTTACAGTTAATTAATTCAGTTTCTGTACTGATTATTCCCATTCAGGGTTGCAAAGAAGCTGGAACCTAGCCTAGCAGGTGAGAGCCAGGGTCCACCATGGACAGGTCGTCAGTCTATAGCAGGGCCAACATAGAGAGACAAACAACCACTCATGCTCACACTCACTCCTAGGGAAAATTCAAAGTGACCAATTAACCTAACATGCATGTCTTTGGGGCGGTGGGAAAAAGCCAGAGTACTCAGAGAGAACTCATGCATATATGGGAAGAATATACAAACTCTACACAGAAAGGCCACTATTTGAACCCCTCTCCAGCTGAGGCTTGAACCAGTGACCTTCTCGCTGTGAAGCAGTGTTGGCAATTACCAGCACAACATGCAGCCTTTGGTAATTCATGATAATCATAAATTAACATGCACTGACCAGCATCACATGCATGCTGTTGGACTGTCAATAAAAGCTCCAGTACCATAAGAAAAACCCACACATGCACAAGGAGAACAAGCTAACTCAAAACAGAATGGCCCTGGCTCAGAATCAGGTTTATCTGGGCCAAAGCTCACTCAAAAAGCAGAAGCAGAGTGAGAAAAAACTGTTTCTGTGGTCAGATGACATTAAAAATTATTTGGAGTAGTTGTGAATAACGTTTCACGCATCTTTGCACTAAAAAACATGGTTTAAAAAACTGCATCTGTAATGGTATACAGGCATAACCGCACACATTTCATGGATAGCCTGCACATCCTGAAAGCATTATTCATTCCAAATGATGTGAACAATTTTGGATTAATGAGCAGTGCCTTCCAAAAATATAAATGTACCTGAAAATGTCAAAGCTTTATAGCAAACCTTAAAAGGTATATTAAAACACCAATTAACAACATAAAATGGCAAAACACCACAATGTTCAATATTACCAATGCTCTTAACAGAAACGAAGAAACAGAAAAAACTTTGCCAAGACACAAGCCTGTCAGATGAGCTTTTAAGATCAGATAAACCAACAAAACAATTGCTAAAACTTCACCTCACTAAGGTGTAATCTGTCTGTACTTCAGTGTAAGGCCAACTGTAACTTCTCCTACAGATAGGTTTCTTAGTACACCTAATCTGCACAACAGATGCTGAACTCTTTCTCAAATGACAACTTAACTTAATGATACAAATCCAACTACAGTGTCTTCCTCAGCAGTCTGGAAATAGATCCAGATAGTAGACTTGGATTGCAGAGTTTTTTTTAATAAGTAGCTATCACATGCCCAATACAAGATGAACAAATTACATGCAGAATAGGACCATTTACATTTGAACTAAAGATGCCTAGAACACTGTACTTGTGGGTAAATCATTTAAAAAAAACTTGATAGTCGGTTACAGCTGTCATGGTTATAATGTTAAGCACATTGGGGTGTTTTGCTGTTGCTGAAGTTGGTGACATTAAAATCCAAGAAAAACTCAGCTAAAACAGATATCACTCCATCTTCAGATTCATACTCTACTTTCTGGCCATTTGATTGGTCTCATGTTTATCATGCAGCCAAGCCATTAGTCCAAGCACATTTTAAAGTTGTGAAAAGCACCAGAGAAGGATGGCGAGCTAGCGAGTCATGTCCTGGCCATCTTAACCACCTGACCTAAAGTATAGAGAACTTGTTTTGGATATTCTTAAGTTTTTTAACTATGCAACCAACAAACGCCTACCTGCTCTGGGAATGCCTTTAAATACCAAGTAGAATGAGTGCAGCAGGTTATATAGAATCAATGCATCAATAATGTGTTTCAGAGAATACCTTTCTTACATCTGCAGAACAACCTTCTGTGTGCATTACAGTATGTGTTTGCAATAACAGCTTGAGTGAAAAACTCTGCATTATTGCATTTGTTGTATTATCAAAATGAAAAGAACAATAAAGAAGGCCCTAAAGCATTCTTTACATTTCATACAGCATCCTGAAATCTACTGGGAAACACAAATCAATTACGAACTAAAAGAGGCAGAGACAGATTCTACACAGGCGAAGTGCTTGGGAACAATTATAATAAATAAAGCTGTACTTGCCAACTTCCTAACAATAGCTTTGTCTAAGACCTTACCTCCTGACACTGGAGCATCCATGAAAACAGAACCCATCTTCTCTGCAGCTACTGCCATCTCTTTGGCTACGGCAGGATCAATTGTTGAGGAGTCAATTAACAGTGTCCCCTTCTTCACCTTTCTGAACAAGGACAGATGGAAAGCATTAAAATGACATGCACAGAGCATAGAATTTGTTTTCCCTTTCTGTTTATACGTTCAACACCTTACAGTTATAGCATAGGGTTTCAAAGACACTGTCATGCAAAGATGTGCTTACTTGAGGATACCATTTGGACCTGTGTAGACTTCTATGACATTAGGACTAGAGGGCAGCATTGTAATGATGCGGTCTGCTTTCTCCGCTACTTCTGCAGGGGAGTCCATTACCTGAATATCAAGAGTCATCATTATCTCACTGTATTAACAACATTGAATAAAATTGCATTTCTTAGAAAATCTCAGCCTGAATATAAATATGTAAAATTTTACTGACATCATCTTACCTGGGCACCCATGTCCTGCAACTCTTTACAAGACTCTGGGAAGACATCAGTGGCAATGACAGGATAACCATTTTTTAACAGGTTTTTGGCCATTGGAGTTCCCATGTTTCCCAGACCGATGAACCCCACTGGTGTTTTAGAGGCCATTGAACGTGTTGACACTGATGGAGGAAAACAAAAGAAAACATTAGAACTGCGAGAAAAACAAACCCTGAGGGGTGTTCTGACCTGATCAGGTCAAATTTAAAAAAAAAAGATTCAACGAGGAAACCAACTTGAACTTTGAAGTAAATTAACTCAATAGCACAGTAAGTCTGCATACAGTAACCTACCACAGGCTTTTGGGAAATCTGGCTAGCCGATTAAAATCTTCTGGCTGAAAACAACATCCAGCCAGATTAAGATACACTAAACAGAGCGGAAATTGGAAGTGAACCAACCAGCCTACAATAGGATTAGGCCTGGATAATGATGCCCAAACAAACAGCATTGTAAAATTAACTCCTCAACATTCAGTAGATACTGTCATATTATAACTTCAATTACTTGAAGCATAAATACATAACTTATCTCATTCAATACTTATTTTTAGAAATAAAGTCACAATAACATGATTCAGAAAAAAGGGAAAACTAAATGATTGGATATTATTACAGTATTCCTTTTGCAAATAATGCTGACACCTTGATTTCAACAATGTTCAAGAAATAAATCTTAAACACTTTTATCATGTACTTAATTTGGTGACAATGGAATGTCACAATGAGTCATAGTAAATGAATTTGGCCAGTGGTTCATTTTGCTGTTTGTTCAGCTTTCAGACAAACAGTACAAACATTTTAAAACCATATGCAGCTTTCAGTTTTAATCAGCAACAAGTGACGATAACACTTTTCTAGTTTGGCATAAAATATAAACACAATTATTATTTGCTTATTTTATTACAAGAAACATGTCAACTAGAAAAAAGTGGAGGAAATATGTATACATGTCATTTAAATACGTTGGACCTGCACCCTTGTCATAACAGTGAAATCAGAAGGTAATGAGACAATATTATACTATATTTACTATACTCACAAGTATGTTAAATCACCTTACGTGATTTAGGGCTTTAAATTGTATTTAATAGTTGATTCAGAATAAAATAAAATGGCTGTGATTTAAAATGTGGGATCAGCAGGGAGTCCTGGGTGTGGTGGCTGTAATGCAATCCAAGTATAATCAATAGTTTTGTGAAGGAAGAGCCAGCCACTACAAATATAAAGCACCACGTTTAATGGTTGAAGTGCAGTCATATAAGGGTCCAAAAACGGAGCTATGAGTTAAAATTAGCTGTTGTTTGACACCTCCTTTATGATTCAGCGTGCTCATGTTGATTCCACACAAAATGAACGCAGGGACCTTGAGTTTAGACTACACTTGAAAAAACACATGGGGAGCAAGTATTCATACTTTCTTCTTGGGGCTAACGAGCTAGCTAACAAGCTGAAGTATGGAATATTCTGCTTGTATTTATCTCTGAAAGCACGAAAAAAGCAACACAAGGCAATTGACAGCATAAAAGAATACGTTACCGAAGGCAAAGTCGACATGTTTATTCCACCTTAACCATATAGTTCGAGACCCTCTAAACAACGCAGCCATGCTTCTCTCCCCTTGACCTCGACGTACGGTGACAGCTGTCAAGCCAGGAAAGCTACGCTGAACTGTTATGATTAACTGTATTTTCCACCAATCATAGCGGCGGCTGAGTTGTCAAAGCCAATAGGAATGATGCAAAGGCGGGACATCCTGTGGTGCTCTTGAACGTGTCCTTTAGCCTTTACTCTTACTATTTTACCTAATAAAAACAGATAAAATCTTTGAATTTACCAGTGAGTTTATATGTTTCGCTGTGTTTTGTCTCGTAACAAATGGCCCAGAGTTACAGGCTGCAGTTGATCTGAGCAGTTAAGCATTTAACTTAGAAGGGAAAAAATCAAGGACGCGAGAGAAGATAAATTGTGAATCTATTTTAGTAAGGTAAAAAAATAAAAATAAAATATAAAGTAGTTTATTATGGAAGATACTTTTTCTACTCTCTTTTAGCCCTCTCAGCATCACTGGTACTGCTCAGCATCCCGGAAGTTCAGCATCATCTCTTTCAGGAAGAGACGCATTACCTTCAGGGCTTTGACAACAGCGGGTGGAGTGGCATAAATATCGACCCACCCGGCAGAAATTCATCCTTCTTTGCAAGTGACAATTACTTGAAAAGGGTAAACTTTCCATTTAAATTTGTATTAACACCTGTCATTTTAGTTTCATGTGCTAGCATGCTAGCTGCCCGACCAGAATGATGTTAAGCTAGCTGGTGACTTGACACGACATGGCCTATACTCAAGCTAATGTTAGCTCCTTAGCCATCTTTAATAAGATAAACCACAGGTTAGCCTAGCCAGTTTCAAACGGCCGAGCTGCATCGTAACCGATTTGTTATGTGAGAGCTGCGAGCTGTTAGCACAGTAACATAAAAAATACGTATATGTTAGCTGACTATATCATCATACAGTTTTGCCTTAGTCATGTTTCACATTATTTTATCTCAGTTAATTCAGTGTCAGGTCACAAGGAAATAAGTACCTTGGGGTTAGTTATTTCATCCTTCGTTTACATGAAGATTATTGCGTGACAGTGATGCAAAACAGCTGCATCACTTGTGAACAGCTGCCCACATTCACACCTGCTTGTTTTCCACTCTGTACCACAACTAAAGGCTCCGTTTGAGCTGTTAAAAGACAACAGCCTTTCTGCAAAGATTCTTACAGGAGTGTTTGAAGGTTTCCAATCCCTTTCTTCTGTGTCTGCTTAAATATAACCACAAACACCAGTCTGTTTTAATTACTGGTGTGAAAATCTGATACAATTTTGTGTCATGTTAATGATTACATTTTTTTTTACTTATTTTCATGCATTATTGTCGACATAGTGAATGGGTTCTACCTTTTATATATTGAAATACATAGCTTCTACACCCTGTAGTGTAAAATCTTTAGAATTTTAGCCACAGAATGCGAAAGAGAAACAATAGTCAATGCATTTAATCTAAAAACACAAAAACCATCCCAATCCTTGGACTGTCACAGCCAGAGGAAAGAAAAAGCCTTTATGTACCCAATTCAGTCACCTCTGACTTGACTGGACTCCCCAGGGGACACAAAGGACAGTTTACATTGCTGTTGTCACATGCAATGTATGCTGTTCTATAATGAGTTGACTTTGACTAGTCATGGATCCCACACTATGGAAAAAAATCCATTAATAATTTATATCCAGGGTTGTGCATTAAGCCATTAATTACCCAGGGCTACCATTTGAAGGTTGCAAGACAAGCATGAGGCTGAATGGACACTATATTAGGTCAATATATAATTTAATAGGAACCTGCTGTATCCTCTTGCTGTGTGAGCTTGCATTTCCATTCACTATTTCTGATATTTTGTTAATTTATTTTCTGCTGTTTTTCACTTGTAGACGAATGAAGTGACCAACGGGGTACAATGTCATCATTCCAGGTGGTGGATTCATCGCCTGGCAGCAGCGTCAGCATCATGGAAACATCCAACTTTGCTCATGTCATCTTCCAGAATGTTGGAAAGAGTTTCCTACCCCAGGCACCATTGGAGTGTCGTTACACCCTGACCCCTTACATTACTCCCCACCCCAAAGACTGGGTGGGCATTTTCAAGGTACCACACACAAAGATAGCAGCTGTTCTCATCAGATCAGACTTTACAAAGTCAACCATAATCAGTTTAGGAGGAGAAGCACTTTATTGATGACAATATCTTTTGTTAAATTTGTTGTTGTGAGAAGTTGTTCAGTGGTCATTGCACAAGTGTTTAATTTTTTTTATTTATTTTTTTTTTGTTTTGTTTTTTTTTGTGACAAAATGATGTGTTAGGGTTTTATTAATTGCCCACTTGGCAAATTAACACATACATCTGCCTAACATTAATGGTTCAGCTCTTCAGTGTCAACCTTACCACAAGCTTTGGTGTGGTTGCCCTGTATGAAGAAAGAGGAAGAGTGTACATGGTGGGCTGGCTGCAGTAGGTCTCTCAGGCGGGGGGCAAACATTTGGTACTCTTTATGAACCACACTAATTCCTATTAGGACCTCTTTCCCTTCTTTTCACATGTTTTTTCCTCTATGTCTTTCCATTAGCCTTTTCCCTGCTTCCTGCTAACCATCACCACCCCCCCCGCTCCGCTCTGCTCTTTTATCAGCGCCATCAAATCTCACACATAATTAACAGGAAATGTGAACCAGGAAACTTAATGTCTCATAAAGTCAAAAGACAAACATTTTATCGTTGTTTAAGAACTAACTTCAAATCCACCAGCTCAATAAAAAAAGAATAAAGATGCTGGGTTTATTTGGAAAAAGGACGATTGGAAAATGTAATTATGGTAATCCATGCTAATGAAACCTGTTTGATGGTTAGCACATCAAGTCAGGGAACAAGCAAACCACGCTTCTTTAATCTGTTTGACGTACAAGTCGGCCTTTTTTTGTGTTAAGAAAGGTTTCACTTAATTGTAGCTAAAGCTTAGCAATGTCAATCTGCATATTATAAGAGTAAACCCATTCTGGCATGAAAAGGTTGGTGTTTGTGTGCTGTTACAAATGGTAATCATTTATTAGCAGAAAATAAAACAGATTTACATTTTGCTGTGGATGTTCAGATGCTTTAATGTCAAAATCAACAGCTTGGGGATTTTTTTTTTTAAATGATTGATTTCATGTGCCTTTGCATGAAAATGTTAGTCTTATCTATGAAGCTTCATTTTCCTCCCACAGGCAATGTCTTTGTGTAGAGGTGACTCAGGGAGAGAATATTTTCTTTCTTTTACATTTTACATCTATAGGCGTTACCTGAAAAAGGAGAGAGCCTGATCAGCAAAGCTTTACTGCTCTGAGGATGACTCAGAAGCAGGAGCTGCTCATTTGAGTTGTGTTCAGACACCCTCTAGTGGCTTAAAGTGTTCATACTATGCAATGTAATGGATTGTGGTCTGACAAGCTTGTTCCTATACAGTGGTGCCCTCAAGCAGTGCTCGCGTGTTGTGTATGCACAATGGTGAACCTTCTAAACAAGCTCGTCAAGTATCCTGTCTCTAGTTTTGTAGCTCTCTGATGTGATTCTGTGCATGTTTTTTTAAAAAAAGATGTTAAAGTCAAATTCTTATGCATACCTTTTAACTTGAGATCACATACATAACTCCCTTTAAAGAAAAAAAAAAGAAAAGAAAGGGAAAACATGGAGGTTTTTGGTTGTGGCATGTTTGTTGGGTCGGCAGGGAGAAACCCGTTGTGTGAGTGTATAATTAAAGTGTCATCATGTTGTCCCCTCACATTTTGGATGAATGATTGATGGCTGCTTTGCCTGTGATTATTTTATCACATCACTTCTGTGTTGGAATGCCACACCATGCCTAACCAAACGTCAGTCAGCCTCACTCTGCAATTACCACAGTTATTGATGTCTTTTCTGTCTTGAGCAAATGCGCTTGAACACACAAGCAAACTTGGCAGGAGGCCATGGCGATCTGGCTCCTCACTGAGATACTGGTGGAGGTGGAAGGAATGTTCTTGGCCCAGGTTCTCACGCTGACTATTACCATTTGTTTGGAACAGCATTATACTTGCTATAATGGGGCTTATGGGGGAACCACTGCAATTACGTTTTAGGCAACAATATTATCAAACCTGAAATTTTGACAAACGTTTTGAGTAGTTCAGTTGATTTACAGTTAGAGCTCCCAGGTGCTTTGCTTTGATTCATCTGTTCGTAATTGTTTTCTCCTATAATTGTTGTTAATTTGAATAATCAATTGTAGGGATTGTTTTCTGTGATTATAGTTATATCTTCTAGCATTTTAGTTGTTTTTGTTTTTTTGTTTCCAAATCCCTATTTTTTATATCTTTTTATTAGCTGTGTAACATTAAAAAAAGCCACCCACCTAAATCACACTATGATGATTTACAGCTATCTAGAAGATACATTTCCTCCTGTTTTTAGATGTAACATACCACAGTCGGTTACTTATCCACAGCTGTAGTCATGGCTTATACATGTATGACATGTGTGAGTTGTAAGTAAAAGTGTGTGTATGTGCTTGAGTGGTCTTGACAGGGGACAGATTTATGATGCAGGACTTGAGTTAAGAAATTCTCAATACTCTTTTATCATCTGTCACCTAACGACATATGAAATCCAAGGAATTACATGTCCCTTGCCATTTGGTGTAAAATTTTCACCTTTTTCCCCCTCCCCGTACTCGTATTTTCTTCACCTTTTCCCGTTTCCATAAGGGTCAGTTTCAGAATGCCCCCCCACCCCGTGTAAGTCTGCGCATGTGTTCATAGTATGTCGCATAGTATGTCACAGCCCTCCCACCCCGTTCTCACACCTTCTGTGGCCCCTTTTTTGTGAGTCTAAAAAGGGGGAGGAACTAAGGAGGTGTGCAGAGAAACGAGGGGAACATGGTTTTAAATGTTTCCATTCTCACCTTCAATCCTCCAGAGTCCTCCAAACTTCCAAACTATGTCTTTCAAAAGCATGTATATATTGGAGTTAAGGATTTTTTAAGTAAAGGAAAAAAAAAAAACTAAATATGCTTTCATATGAAGAATACGTGTTCTTCATTGTAGTTTTTGTTCTCACTTTTTTCTTAGGTGGGTTGGAGCACGGCAAGGGATTACTACACCTTCCTTTGGTCTCCAATGCCTGAAAACTATGAACCAGGAAGTACTGTGCATAGGACTGTGGTGTTTCAAGGTACACATAGACACACATGCACACAAACTCACTGTGTAAACCACTATACAGACCCAGGGTATTCCAGAGTAACTCCTCCATTTTACAGTGCATATAAAAACCAGCACTTTTATTTAATAAGGGAACACAACCGCAAACGGCGGCCTGGGACCTGAACACCTCTCAAATCCCACACACATACACACACGGCCTACAAACTGGTTTTACTGGATCTGGAATGGTCAGATATTACACAGTGAAAATATGAGAGCCTTCTGTGGTGTGTTAGGAGTCAGTAAAAGCAGTTGGCTCCTGGATATCCTGTACTTACTCTCCTCCTTCTCAGAGATGCAGGCCCAACAGTTGAATCTAGTACTCCAGTTAGGTCTCCCGTGTGTTACTATTGAGTTGTTAAAAATGTCAGTGAATAAAACATTTAACACAAAGTTAATATTAAAAGAAAGAGGAAAAGCTAAACTCAAATCCAATGCATCCACTCTTATCTGTTTCTTCTGCAGGTTATTATGTTCCTAAATCTGATGGGGAGTTTTACCAGTTTTGTTATGTCACGCATGCTGGTGATATCAGAGGAGCCAGCACGCCCTTCCAGTTCAGACCAGCCACACCCACTGAAGAGCTTCTGACAGTTACCGAGGATGACAGCAACTCAGACATACTGGTCGTCACCACCAAGACTGGCCTGCTAGAGGTAGGCCACACAAGATCAAGGTTTTTGTTTATTTTCCATCTGTCTGGTCTTGATCTCCAGTTAAAAGGACCCAAAGTGAACTTTGACCTCAGCAAGTAGTGGGAAAGATGAGAGGGAATTTCTTCTTTGGCTTTAAAATTAGCTGTATCTAGATAGCTATGGATACATACTATTTGTCATAAATTGGATGTTTGATTTCATTTGCAAGATCAATGATGTATTTTGCACAACATTTTTAAAAAGTAGATATTTTATGGATTAAAATGCTTATTTTTTATTTCTTATGCATCCTGCTGTATTTGGAATGTCGATTAACCCTTACTAATGCATCCACAAGATGAAATACGTGGGTTGTAGCAGTATAGGGGCAAAAGGGGGAAAATCTTTTCTGTCCTTGATTTGATAGATTTGATAGATACCTCTGCAATACAGGAACTGTTGCTTTTTCTGCCATGATCTTACATTAATAAAAACTCATCTCAATTGTCACCATATTTTCATGTAAATCAAGAAGTCTAATACAATCTATATTCTTGGTGAACCCTCAACCTGAATACTCCAGTAACTGGTGCTGTAGTTAGGAGAGGCTGGACAATATCCCAGCTTTTAAATTTATACCTGTATATTTATAAAGAAGGTATAAAATTCAGTAATGTTGATGTAAAGTGATACCATCTATGTCTCATGTAAAGCGGTATGTGAATTTCTCTTCCTTCTTTCTCAGATCGTAGCCCCACCCCAACTTTTCCTTCTGTATTCATCAGCAACAAGCTGACCTGCATGCTCTTACAACATTTTGTCATTGTTACCATCTTTGTTTTTAAAACATGCTTAACATGTAGGAACATGTTGGATTAATGGTGACAGGGATTTGTGGGAAAATGCCACCTGAATAGTCCCATAAGCATATGCACGTTTTTTTCTTCTCTCACTCTCTCTGAACTATGTCAAATGAAGCTGCAGCTCTCTGTGAGCCTAGCATGCAAACATTTTCTGGGTCGTTTTACATGTAATTACCAACAATATCAAAATACGGCTTCAAAAGGAGTCAAAAGGTGACTTGTTTTAATGACAACAAATTTGTAGAATCAGAATCACTACTATCCAAGATAAAATCTTAATGTGTTATTTCATTGTGCCGGTGTAATTATTCAAAGAGAAGGATTTTTATCTTTATGGTTTACATTTTTGTTATTTGCATAACCTCATAGGAACAATAGGCTGTTATTCTGTAGGTACTTATAAACTAGATATACCATTTCATTTTTATATGTGGTATGCAACTGTATATTTTCAGATGGGAGAGGCTTATTATTCTTGTTTACATATATGTTGTTTGCACAGATGTGCTTTTTTTAACTAGGAGAAGAAAATCTGAAAGGGTTCTTAGTAGATTAAAGCTTGGATCTGGCCACCTAGCTCCAGTTTTCAGGCAAGTATGTGAGAAGCTACGTGGACAAAGGAGCAAGTTGTCTAATTGAGCCTGATGTCTCTACCCTAACATAAAACCTTTAACAATCAGATACCATTTTGTTTGTATTATTTTCTCCCCTCTTCTGTCCTGTAGCGGGTGGAGGAGGCACAACAGGAACGTAGGGAGCTGCTGAAGGCCATGCGTCTCCTGCAGGAGGAGAAACAACAGCTGCAGGAGGAGCAGAAACGACTGGCCAGGGAAAGGGAGCAGGAGAGGGAGACATGTTGCCTACTGCGGACACATAACCAGGTTAGAGAATGTACGGGGGCTGGAGTGTTGGCAAGAATGAAAATGGAGAGAGACCGTCTGATTTCAGATGCATGCACAGTGGTACGGAAAGTGTCCAGATATGATTTAAAGTACAGTTTGCAATTGAAATCTATCTTTTATTCTGTTTATGTGCACTTACATAAAATGTGTGTGCGTGTGTGTGTTTTGGTGTGGATGTTTAGCTACCATGTACATATGTGCATGGAGCCGGTTCTACGCCAATGATCATAGAACTGAAAACTTCAAAAGGTCTACATTTTTGCATAATCTGTGTCCATGTTTGAGAGACACACAGCGAACAGTTTTGTGTGTGTGCACAACCTCAAACTCGTTCTTTAACGATTTGACTCAGTGGGCCAGAACGGAATTGGGACAAAGTTTTCCTGGACATCTGGCGTCAGGGACGATGCCATCGCAACCGCAGAGTGAACAAACATGACGTCAAACACACTCGCGCACTGGAGTGTCACAGTCGTATTCAGGTTCCACACCACGGGGCTCTGCTCATGTGCATTTACACATGCACGAGCGTACACAAACACACTTATTATGCCACCCGCTTGCAAACCCTTTTAGTCTGTGTGTGGAATGAGAGGAGGGTAGTCCACAAAACCGCCTGTCTGAAAAAAGAGCCCGGCCCAGCCCCAGGGACAAACTCCACTCTGTCACGCGATTCAGTGGCCACTGCTTTCTTACTGTTTTCTTTCTGCCCGTCTCTTGGCTTCTTTTTCAGTATTTTGAGTTACTTAATTGGCATGACAAGAAAATAAACAGTTAAACTGCTTCCTGAATGAAATAAGACAAATGATTAAACCTCCACAATTTTTCCTGGCAGGACAAGTCAGACTCAGGTTTTAGTGCATTATGTGTTGCTTATTTAAGAGCAGTAACTTGGCACTCAAATTCAAGGAAGCTCGATGTAAGCAGGAGAGGAGAGGAGCGGGTGGCATAATGAGCAGGGAGAGGTGAAACATTGAAACCTGCCAAGAGTTTCACAAGTTGCAATCTAGTCTCATATCGCCCCCTAGTGCTGTGCTCTGGCTTAGATCCACAGTAAGAGCAGGCTGCTTTGAGTTAGTCTGCTGGTCTGTTTTTTTTACGAAGGACAAAATCGCCATAAATTAAATGGTAATACACACACACACACACTCTGTTATTACCATGCTGCTTTTCATTCAACAGGCATGTCCATCTGTGGATATACGACTTGTACAAGTAGGTGTGTGCGTGTGTGTTTCTTTTGCAATGCATTTGCAGAGGGTGCGTCAACTCATGGCACTCTGATGAAAATATCCTTTGAGTTTAACATGAAAACATAAGTACATATTTTGTGGCTGCTAATTTTACGACTACACTTTTTATAAGGTCTTTATGCACTGCTAAAGTGCTTCCCAAACGCCTGCAGTAAAAATCATACAGCAATCTATGCTGAGCCAAGCCCAGAGGGAGACGGGCCTGAATGCACCGGTGTGAGTGTGTGCTCTCTTATGTTGGACTGGTTGCTGTCTATATGTCCTTGAATGCGGCAACTGTGTGTCTGACCTTGTGTGAGCGAGAAAGGTCGACTGTGAGTATGTAAGCGCCGCTGTTACACACAGAAAATAGGGCGTGTGCAGAGGTATGCTTTTCTGTCACTACTGATATTAGCTGTGGATGATTTATTGTCTTTCTCTGCTCATCAGCAGCAAGTTCAAACAAGGCTTTTCCTCAGCAGGATCACAACAGGAAGAAAACAGACATCATGTGATCTGCTGTCTATATACCAAGAGTTTGTTTCAAGAAATTCATTGATACTCGACAGGTTATTTGTGCTTCCTCTTGCCAGTTAGTTCTTTTGTTTGTTCAGTGAAGGCTGCCAAACATCTCAGTAGCTTGAAATACTCAGTGTGTGCTTTGCATCCATCAAAGAACACATGACTCATGATTTGTTGCGGGTGATTTATGAGTGATAAGATAAGGCTATACAGATACCTAGCAGGGGAATTCATGTTACAGCTGCAGCACAAGTATGCTATTGCAGAAAACAAAGAAAAAAAAACAACCAAGTAAAACTTACAAAGCTAAGTATGACACTTTGAGTAGAGTTTGTGCAGATATATACATACAAAAATTATTAGTCGAGTTGTGCAACAGCTTTAATGAAAACTGGAAAGAGGTTTGGCAAACTGTGTTAAGACTTGGAGTAAATGTTATCATCAGTAAACAATCATTAGGGTTATAGAAATTTGTGCAGCCCTTTTTTCTCCCCTTGAAAATGTCACCCTGCTGTTTCAGCTGCTGTGATTGGCTGCATCTCTGTCCCACAGGAGCTGCTGCGCTCATCTCAAGGCCTGTCAGAAGAAAGGGAGGAGGTTCGGAGGAGGCTGACAGAGGCTACGGACCGGGTTCGCCAGCTGGAGGAAGACCTGCTGGGAGTCACCCAGAGAGGCCTGCAAAAGGAGACGGAGCTGGATTGGTGAGTGATCGCTCACATGTAGTTTTTAGGAGGATCAAACTGTCCTTGGCATCTTCATAATTTTACTTATCTGAAAATGCGAACAACAAGGATGCATTCCAATTAAATTATCGGCTTTACAAATATATACAAAAAATGTTTGCATGTAGGTCAGATTTCCCACGTCCAGATTTCACTGCCATCTGGTGACTCCAATGTTTAAGATGTGATTTTTTCTTTTTTTTTAACTTAAAAGCTACTAACCTAATAAACAGTAACCAAACTTGTGACAAAAAGATCCCTGGTCCATCTTCAATGACTCTTCCAATGGTTTTTGGAAGAATGGCTTGAAAATTTTTAATAAAGTTAACTTAAAAAATGTTGCAGTCTTCGTGACCGTTTAAAGAAGCTGACAGCAGAACGAGACAGTCTGGAGAACCAGCTGAAGAATGAAAAGGATGAGAGAGATCTTTATAAGGTGAGACAATGCTTTTCATATCAGAAGCTGTGTCATCATGTGTGTGCTTCTGTCTCCAGTAACACACTCTACTTCTCTGCTTTGGTACCTGTGCAGGCCCACCTACGCAGCACAGAACTGGAGAACACCAAGCTGAGTGCAGAGCTTCAGATGCTAAAAGCGGTGGAGCTCAACAGGGAGGTGACCATCGCTCAGTTTCAGGAGGAGCTAGAGAGGCTCAGGGTCTGCGTGGCCCAGCGAGACAGCCTGGAGAAAGAGCTGCTGGCACACAAATCCGATAAGGTAGAGGTGGTTTTAAGTACTTAATTATGCATTATATATTTCCTGTTAAATCAGTTACTGTATGACTACTTCTTATGTATCCTTAGGCAGAGTTGGCCCGTGTACATGAGCAGCTCCGTCAAGCTGAGGAGCAGCTTCAAGCATCCCGGCAGCAGGCTTCCCTACTCGCCTCGGAGCTCCGTGACTCTGCCAGCGCCCGTGACCACACTATGACAGAGCTGTACCGTGCCCGTGTAGAGGCGGACAAGCTACGTGCCAGTTTGGCCGATGCTCAGGCTGAGTGCCAACGCATGGAGAATCAGCTGGACCGCATGAGGAGCACTGCCCAGAAGGAGGTGGTCAGTGTCTGACCTCTTTAAGACACTGTCTTTCTATGGCAGCTTTTCATTTCAGAAAGAATGAAAGCTAAAGTTAGAAAAATGCACATCTAAATCTTAGCTATGTTTTCCTAGGGAATGCACTGTTCTTTGACCCTGACTTTTTAGTTTAAAGCTAAACTTTTTAATTGCAATACAAAACAATGACAAGCAAGTAATTTTTATAACTTGTGTTTCAGGGAGTTGGGACCAGCGGGGACGTGACGCTGAGCATCGTGGTGGTGTCAGAGGCCGAGGCAGAGCTGCAGAGGGAAGTGGAGGAGCTGAAACTGCGCCTCCACATGGCTGCTGAGCACTATAAAGAGAAATACCGTGAGTGTCAGCGCCTCCGCAGACAGGTGGCCAAGCTCAATGCATCAGAGTCCCAGGGGGTGAGTACTTTGTATAAAATGTCATAAAGAGACAGGGTTGAAAGAAATTTCAGTAACTGCCGCTGCCTGAGACAGGAGCATTTATTTATTTTTTTCATGTTTGTTGATACTTTTCAGGAGTCAAAGAGAAATGTGTCCACTGAGACAACACAGGAGCCACTTACCCCAAGTCCAGAGTCACCTACAGAAGGTACATATGCAGAAGTAAATGTGCATAAAAAACTCATTTTAAGAATCAGCATTACATTAGTTCAAGTGAATGTTTGCACAAACATACGTAGGTTTATGTTGTATATATATATATATATATATATATAGTTTTGTATCTCTGATCAAATTCTTGAACTTGGTATTTCTTTATTTAAATATCCTAAAATAATTTATCATTAAAAATACTGGGATACCAACTGGATCTCAAATATTTCAGTAAATGGTGTGTGTCAGTATTTCTAGACTTTTCTAAAATTTCTGAAAAGTCTCTCTAGGGAAGGTAGGGTAATGGTAACGGTCAATGGATCTGTGTGACCAAATTAGTCCTGCAGAAATGCTAATTAATTTTTTTTTTAACTTTCAACCACCTTAAAAAACAGCAACTGGTGACATTTAAAGACTCATCAACTCAGACTGCAAGTCACCCTCATTTTAAAGTTTTTTAACTTAAACGTGTAAGTTATTTCAAGTTGAAGCAATGCAGGGTTTGTCCAGCTTATAAACTTTGTGTGTTTTTTTTACAGAAAATATTGCTATTACGGCTCTACAAGAAGCTGTAGCGATGACAATCACCCCAGAACTCAGTAACAAGGGACCTACATGTGCCGACACACACATCAGCACAGAGATGGAGGAAAAGGCAGGCGTGAAAAAACTGAAGGAGAAAGCTGCAATGGAAGCTGAGAAGGAAGTGAAGCAAG
Source organism: Melanotaenia boesemani (assembly GCF_017639745.1). Taxonomy (NCBI): domain Eukaryota; kingdom Metazoa; phylum Chordata; class Actinopteri; order Atheriniformes; family Melanotaeniidae; genus Melanotaenia; species Melanotaenia boesemani. The sequence continues at coordinate 12,526,441 of NC_055698.1, read as the reverse complement.
CTGAAAGGGAAAAAGAAGTCAAAGGGAATGAAAAGGAGGAGAAGGAGAGCCTGGTGGAGGAGAGCTTGAGGATGATGAGCTGGGTGGAGGTGGCCAACGAGAGGCCGAGCTCTGAGAAGACCAGCGAAGCAGAAGCCATGCTGAAGGCAGAGCAAGGGAGGGACAGTGCGGAAGAGCAGGTGCTGCTGGAGATGGAGGTGGAGGGGAGAAGCACAGAGGAGGCAGAGAAGGAGCAAACGCGCTCGGTGGAGGCAGAGCTGGCAATGATGGAGGAGAAGTGGAGGGAGCAGTGTGCAATCAACGAGACACTCAAACAGCGGCTGGCCGATGAAGAGGAGCGATTTAGAGTAAGAAACTTTGAAACAAAAACTCTGTGTTGGATGAAATGCTGCTACCCCAAAAACACACTTGAATGGTTTTTCTTCTGATTCCTATTACACACACAGTAACTTTATCAGAGTAACAAGGTTACAGTAGATCATAGACATTTCCATTCTTAATGGAGATATCTAAATGTTAGAATGATTCAAGACTGAGTATTGACCAATACAAAGTCTCATTGTGATTCCTGCATTTTCTCAAAGCACACATTGCAAACTAAACTCCATAGACTGTCAATGACATGTTGAGAAGTAGCTTTATTAAATGTGTTTATCACGTTTATTTGTTAATTAGCCATGTTAGCCATAATCACTATATACTGAATGTCATTTTCAGACACTAAAGATAAAAAAGCAAAGGTTGTAAGTTCAGGTGTACTCAGTGACCAAGTAATGAGATCAGACTGGGAAAATATCTCCCATACTTGAGATTGGTTCAGCACATCCCTAGTTCTGAATAATGAATACCACATTAGGTGCCAAGTCTTAGCTTTATTTTTTATTAAGCTTGTGTACAATAAAAAAAATATGGAAATTACAGTATTCTTCTTAAAGAAATTGGGGTCCAGCTCTTGGTTGCTGTTTTGTCTCTCTGTTTTTCGTCTGTCCACTGGGTTGGTTCACATTGCTGTCTCACTACCAGAGTGGTCAGGTGATAGACTGGACCAGTAAAAAGCATTTATACCTCTTGGAAAGTTCTTTAGTTGGTCTGACTGCAAGTTTCAGATCGATGTCCTGCTGAATGATGAAATGCCATCCATTGAAGTGTTGACAAGCCCAAGTTGTAACACTCCCACCAGGTTTGATGTATGGGTTTCATCATGGGTTGTTCTTTTTTTGGTGCACATCTCTTCCCCTCACTGACATCAGTATGATCGAGTTTGGCTTTAGTTTCTTCCATCCATAAAGAGGCCCGTCAATATTATGAAGTTTTAGTAGATGATTAATTGCACAAATCATTTTAGACTTTCTCTGTTCCCCTTTTGGCATTTGTAAAGTGTAACCCTTTAGTTTTATTCAGTTTAATGTGTCATTTATGTCGTGTCAAATGACAAAATCGAAATGCATTTTACATGAGGAAACCTAAAAATTCCCTCTCATTTGCTAGGTCCTGTTAAAAGTTTGTCTGAAGCAGTTTGGATCTGTTGGAAGCGGTACCTTATAAAGGAGCACAAATACCAGTATGTCTAAAATATAAGCCTACATGGCAAATTTGATGTGACCACATGAAGGAGTTGCAGTGAGATGACATTTAAAACTTTATCTTAAAAATCTGGAAGCAGCTCTCATTTCTATATAAATTCCCCCAAAAATGTGGTTCTTGGCTAAGATGTCTTTTCTTTGATTCTGTTGAGTCAATTTATTCCAAAGAATCACCAGAAATTATGAGTATTTTTGTTTAAAAGCACATTAAAGGATTACAAGAAAATCTAGCTTGTTTAAAAACAAAAAAATAAGGTTCTTATGATCACGTCAATCACAGGCCAAATCTTAAAATTTTCTTCCACATCTCTGCTCATTTCTCTTTTTGCAAGTTGATACAAAGCTTTTCTGTGTTTTGAGTCATCTTTTGGTCAGGCAGCAGAGTTATCTTCAACTTTGTAATGGCCGACACTGCTCAATGTGAGCTGTGGCTTCAGTGTCTGCGTGTGGCAAAAGCATGCACTGAGTGATGATTTGCAAAGCTCAAAAACCCATAGTTTGTCCTAAATCGAATGTTAACTTCTTCAAATATTAAAAATGTGACATTTTTTTTAATTTGATGGCTGCAGATACCCAAAATATGGGTTTATGAGAGTTGCATATCATTACATTCTGTTTTTGTTTACATTTTTCACAGCATTACAACTTTTTGGAAATAGGGGTTGTAAATTATATGATCCAAACATTTGGTCAATAGTGTTTAAAAATGTTGCATTTTCTCCGCAACATCTGCCTTAATGAAGTACGAAAGTTTGATAGTAAAAAGCTATGTTTTACTGTAGTCCGCATAAATTGTTTTCGAATACAATGTGCTGACACCAGAGAGAGAAATGTGGGCCTGATCCACATACTGATGTTGTGAATCATGGGCACTACATCACATCCACAGATGAGTCGATATGTGTGGTATGTGCACACATTATTGAACAGAGCTCTTGCATTTTGTGTGCAAACGTCCGCCAAAGCACTGACTGGCATTTAATCTTGGTGAGTGAGTATGTGTTTATCAGTGTTGTAAAACAGCTCTCCCTTGACTTTGATAGAGTCTGCTGTCTGAGGCAAGTGCTCGGGGGCCCAGAGCTACCCCTTAATAGCCCCAGAGACCGACGAGAGAGGCAGACGCAAAAGTCTGTGCTTTACGGCTGTTTACATCAGCCAGCCAGAGGATGGAAAGAGGGAGAGGAATATGTGGGGAGAGACACAGAAATACACCATTGCAGACTCCCTTCACCTGAACTTAACCCTCTAATGCTGTGTCGTAAATTCATGACAAGAGGGGAGAACTATAGAGGACAAAAGAAGATGAAAGAGAATTAGGGGGGTAAAGCAAAAGAAGCAGGGAGAATTTAAAAGTGATGAGATCAGGACAGACAGACATGAAGCAGAAAGGAACCATTGGGGGGGGTCAGATTTGAAACCTTTGAAATGGGGTGAAATAAGAGAGGAGCAAGCAACCAGCAATGTAAACTATCCCACCGGGTCAGTTCTGTTTGAGAGTGAGAAATTTATGATGACCCTCTGACCGCTTCATCTTCACCCCCCTCTCCAAACACTGGCCTGGTTTCTTTGGTTTTATTTCTTTGCTTTACAATAAGCCCCACACACTCGACACTGCACCAGGTTAAATAATAGCCAAATAATTCGCTCGGATGTCTGTGCATATTCATCATCAGCTGACAAAAAATGGAAGCAGGAAGGAGGTTCTTCTATCAGCCAGATAAGATCCTTTCCAGCTGAGCTTCCGCAGGAAGGATTTTTACTGAGACCTTTTAAAGAAAGTCATGTGGGCCAACAGAAGTGAAAACACTAATTTGTGGGGTACAGTTCTGAACTTTACTCATATAACACTTTTTTTTTTTTTTTAATCTTTGTGTGTCTTGTAACCAGGTACAGATGGCAGAGCGAGCCAGCGAAGTGACTGAACTCAAACGCAGCCTCGCTCAGGCTCTTAAAGAAAAAGAACAGCTACAGGAGGTAAAAATCTTGAGCCAGTGCAACTTTGAATATTTTGTTCTTAGTGCAGCATTGTTGCTTCTTAGTATGCCACTGATAAACTAATTATTTATAGGTAAAATTGTGCTGATATCCTTCTTCAGGAGCTGCAAAATTTTCATCATAGAATAAACTGAAAGTCGAAGTTACATATGTAGATCCACACTCCACACCAGAGTCCATAACAAGATCTTTACTTTTAATTATATTCAGCTTTTCTTTAGAGTCTAAACTCTTTCTGTAGCTTTTTTCCTTCCAGCTCAACACTCCCCAAACCATCTAATTAATACATCTATACCTCCTTCTTTCGCCCTCAGGTACAGTGCCATTAGACAGTGCAAATGCCACATAACGTGTCTGTTTCACCTTCCCAACCCTGGTTTAAATGTTAAACCTGATAGCAGCGCACTAATGAAGTCATCAAGAGTGGAGATCAGGGAGGAATAAAGAAAGCACAAAAAAAGGGAGAGGGTGCGTGCCTCCATCAGAGCAGAGGGAGCCAGAGTCTGACACCTATTACAGTAATGAGTAGGGTACTAATGCTCTTGCTTCAGATATATTCGCAAAGGGCAGAAACAGTGTTTAGGGAAATTAAACTGTAAGTTAAAATTACTTAGTCACCTTGTGGTTCCAACATTGACAATGTGCTGTGGAAATGTGGACTGAATTAGTTATAAAACTGACAGTGATTGTGTTTCTTTTGACCATTTAGCATATTGAGCAGAATTTAAAAAGATTAGAGAGGATGAAACAAAAATAATCAAATAGTATCAACATAAAATATATTTATTAAAAGATTAAATATTTAGTAATGGATATGTATCTGTCAAATCAGACAGTGTGTGTGTGGTTAAGTACCAACTCTCACAGGTGGATGCTGCATCCCCATCTCTTCTCCAGGAGCTGCAGCGTTTTGTGTCCAGGCAGAGGGAGAAGGAGGCTGCTTCTCAGGGCGCTGAGGTTAGGCAGCCAATGGTACTGCAATACCCTCTCCCTTACCCCCAGGACCCCTCCCCTCCACCACTGGTGCCGCAGAGGCCCGCTGAGCTACAGTACGGCAATCCCTACTCCACCGATATCTCAAGAGGTGGGAGGAATGAAAGCTTCATTAATTTGTACGCAGCATGCCTCTGTTCTGTTCTATCATTGCTTATGTTACTCTTTTACAGATCGGGTGGATGTTGCACTGTCTCCTGAACACATGCTGCGTCCCCCACCTGAAGCTCCTCCCTGCCCCCCTCCTTGCGCACCCCCAGTCACACCCCCCAGCCCTGGTCCTGGAGTGCCAGGCTGGGACAGAAAGGTGGTTTGCATCCAACCATCGCGCAGCACAAGTCCCCCTGAGAACATCGAGCATTCACCAGAGGAGGCGCAAAAGGTAAGAAGGAGCACACTAACAACCATATCTGTTCCTTCTACATGTCAGTAAACTACATGGCCATGTCTTTTTTTAAACGGCATTCATTTAAATACACTAACACGATCACACAGCATCCAAACTGCACTCACAGCCTTTGTTTCAAACCCAAGCTTTGTATTTTGCAGCCCATGAATTCTTGTCACGAATATCCCTCCGTTACTGCACCTCTCATCTGTTTCTGTCTCTAGGGCGCCACTCCCTCACAGACTAAAGAGAAATACAGCTTGCCCTTAAAAGACGAAGCTTTAAACTAATTTGCATTAAGCTCTAATTAATGTCACTCCCTTGTAGCACAAGAGAGAGATAGATAATCAGAGCTGAGAGAGTAATTAGGAGATTTTGAATAGACCCAGACCTGTGATTGGTTGTTGACAGATTATATCTTTAGTTGTTTAAGAGAAACCAGGATAGAAACAAGTGGAAATTTACTGCATGCTAATCCTAGAAACATAGTTGCACATACTGAACATTTATGGTTAATTACGACTGTCTTTTCTTAAATGATTGTGTTTATAAATGCTGCAGTGAAGGGAAAAAAACATGACCAACTACACATCCTTTTGTGTGTCGAAGGTAGGTGATGGAGCTCAGCCGTCATGTGATCATCAGTCCAACAGACGCAGTGAAGCAAGGAGCAGCTTCTGCTTTGACTCCAGGTAACTTCCCAATTCATAAATATAATGAGGATCTACTGCATGAGCGGGAAAGAAAGAAAGAACAGTCCATCAATAATTATCATCCATGGTTGAGAGCCTGTATTTAACCAAATTCACCAAAAGCCTAAAGACCAATTCCTTAACTGTTCCCTCAAGGTAAATATGTACTTAAATAAATTATTTATAACCGTTTTAATTAGCTCTTGTGAAGCCAAAATCTACCAAATTATTATTTTGGTCAGTTTCATTCTGACCTCACTTGGCTGAAATTTTATCTCCCTTTTATCCTCCCCACCCACTCCATGTTGTCCTCTTCCCCAGTAGTGACGTTCACAAGCGCTGCCCACTATGCGAGGTGATCTTCCCACCACACTTTGAGCAGCGCAGCTTTGAGCAGCACGTGGAAAGCCACTGGAAGGTGTGCCCAGTCTGCTCCGAGCAGTTCCCCCTCAACTGTCAGCAGCAGCTCTTTGAGAGACACGTCCTCACGCACTTCGACGGCCACGTGCTCAACTTTGACCAGATTGAATGAAGGACGCGAAGGAGGAAGCTCGAATTCTGACATACAGTGTGTGTACGTGTGTGTTGTCAGCTATTAGTTCATTTTGATTGCGGGTTGGTTAAGTTGTCTTGTTAAAAAAAAAAAACTAAATCAGCACTTTTTTGCAATCTTATAAAGGTTTTAAAGAATGTAGTTGACTTCTAAAAGGAAGAAGAGTATACTGTGGCTAATTAGGGTAGCTGTTACTTTAATACGAATTTTGGGAGTAGTGCCATGATCCTTTATTTTTTATTTATTTATTTTTTTATTAGTTTTACGCCCATCTTTTAAGCATCTTTTTAAGTGCATGCTTATGATCTTTAATAAAATTCCCATCCACTAATTTCTTGCCTATTTTGTAGGGCGTTGTAGAGGTTTGAGTTGTGGCTTTAAGGAGAGAGGGGGAAAAAAAAGTAGTTTTATAATACTTCTTTAAATTAAACTGAACATACATACATATGTAACAAAACAACCAAGAGAGTGTGTCATCTTTTAGTTACCCACAGAAATGAAACAGAAGTACAAATGCAGAGTGAACCGGAGTGTTTCTACTTTAAAGTCACTTGAATGTGTACATATGAGATATCTTCCTGTTCTGCTGTATGTATGAGCGTTTTGCAAAGATGTCAGATGGTCTTAACAAAAACAGCACTACGTTTTCATGTATCTGCACTAAATAAGGCTTTACCCTGAATGTATTGTACATAATTGAAATGAAGTATAAGTTTTGGAGAGACCTGTGAATTGCTGTTGTCAACCTGTCCTCTCATCATTGCCTCATGTTTAAATTATGAAAAACAAATGGGCCAATGATGTTTCACTTCCCTTTGTGCACTTTGTTCTCTTGGATCGGTCATTAGCAACGGGACTGAAAGGTCATGTATCGTGTTTTAGACAAAAATACGCTGCAGGATGCTGCATTATTGACACTTTATTTATGGTTTTTAGTTTTTTATTTGGAACTGTGAAGTTGCTGCTTTATGTACATGTTGGTCCTCATGACTGAATGTCATTTAAGTGTATTTTCACAGGGCTTCATACCACTGCTTGTCTAATTTTCCATCATTTCAACTCATTTCCCTGACAGTGTTGTATTCAGGCTTTAAAAACTGCACATGCGCAGAAATCTCAAGGCAAATCAGTGTGTCATGTGTCTGACTCCACCCTTTTAATGTGAGAATGTCAAGAAGGTGGTCTACGTGTGGACTGCAAAGATCTTTATGAATAAATTAAGCTTGTCTAAATGATTTTCACTGCTTTGTATCTCATTTGGGTTGCATTGGGAGGGAAAAAATTAAGTGCTGCAGATTTTTTTTACTTTATTTTGCTGTTTACATATAAGCAGCTCTTCTTTTATATAGAAAGACAGTTTGACATCATTTACAAGTCACTCATCTCAGAACCTGTTGAAACCCCATAAAAAGAGGGAAACGCTGGTCTGCACGTTACATACGAAAATATAATTTAAAAGCACTTGACAACAAACACACATTAAAATACATTCACTGTACATGGTATACTGACTGAAACCCTCCCTCATCCCCTCCTTCTGCACACAGCCTCTGCTCCGCTTCTCCCATTTGTGTTAATGCTGCAGACAACCCTCATGAATAGCATCGCCATGGTGATGGTGGTGTCTGTGAAGCAAAGGTTGGTTTTACGAGTGTTTGACAGCTTGACTGTCTGTCCCTGCTGAGAAAGACCTCCCCTATGCCTGAAGGCTTCTTCTATTATTATCCAGGGTTAATCTGGACACTGAAACTGGAACTACAGATTAGACTTGGAGCATCTTTGAAGCCACATTTGTGCTGGTTTGTTCAGCAGCACGCTAGATAGATGCATTGACGTCTTAAATGATTAATTAAATTTGTGGAAACTTTGCAGTGCAAACCCAAAAATAAACTGGAGGAGAGGAGGATGCGTGCATGTTGAAGGTCAGTGTATCCATCAAACGAAGGCTCTGCAGCTGAATCTAAACTGCATGAGAGGGGAAAAAAAATTGATGCCATGAACAAAAGTGATAGCACCACTCTCCCCAAGTGGATGATGAAATCCCAGTCAGCCTGGCACAGAACCATGACACATCCCAGTACTGAAACACACAGATACAGTAATACTCTCAAGGCTGATGACTTGGATGTAGCTGAAACGTACACATACACATAATGGACTGGAATGCTGCTGTCTACAACACACAAATGACAAGTTGTAGATGGTAATCTCCTTTAAATATGAATGCAACCTCATCTTCAAAAAAGCATGCATGAAAACATTCTGCTCACGTACATCTGTGTGCATTTTGGAGGCGCGATAAACAAGAAAATCATTGCCACACGTTTGACGGCTTCCACAGTGAAACCATCATGATAAACCCCCACCCATCCCACCCCTCCCATCAGGCACATGGTATGGTCAATGTTTGGCAGTGGAGAGCTGTTGGCAACGATCATGGAAAAAAAACATAGCAACAAAGACATTGGCAACCGCAATATGATGCTTAGGCCACGTTAGCGGCTAAGTCTGTGGAGCACAGCTCTGGCACTCTGAATGAGGAAACATGGATGACTCCGGGAATGAGAAGTTTAGGAAACAGGCTGCGTTCTCTTCCTGATCAACAGTGAAATACCGCACACAATTCAGAGTGTATCAAATGGAAAGGAGTATTGGATTTGTAAAAATATCTCAACTTTCCAACTCTAAAATCAGCCAGCTGTTTTTAAACCACAAAACTGGCTGTCTCAGCAAAGAAGGAATGGAAAAAACACGTAACGATACATACAAAACACTAAATCTACAACACTGACAGAAATATATAAAATAAAGCTTGAAAATAAAGTGTAACTATGAATATGCTCATGAATACTTTTATATTTTTTATGTACACATACATATCTATTGTTTATATATCAATATATCTGTTAAAAGTATAACTTAACTCTTGCTTTTACTCCCAGAAGTGACCATGAAGGCACAGACCTAAGCTCAGCCGGACTCTACAGCCAGCAGACAGGGAGTGTAAAAACTACTGATCTCATATCAGCACTAGAAGCCAACTTCTTCCGGCTCAGGGATGAGCAGGAAAACGGCAGAAGTTGTTTGGATTTCCTGTTTCACATCTTTTTTTTTATGTTTCTCCTTTCTTCTTTTATATCATTTGTTTTTTTTTGTCTTTTCTTTCTGTTGTTTTTTACAGTTAGCACCTTATGTTATAAGTGAAACAATAGAAAAAAAATAGCATAAAAATGATAGCATAAATGAAATGTGCAAATGTACATCAATAGAAATACTACAAAGATACATATTTTAAAAAATACAAGTGATATAGATAGAAAAAAAATGTAACAAATTAAATGGTGACAAAAAAAAACAAACAAACAAACAAAAAAAAAAAAAAAAAACAAACAAACAAAAACTTAAAGCATGCACTTGATCCTTTAGTGTGTAGGTTGGGGAAGGAAAAGTCGGGACCGGGACAGGGCTTGGGTTGTTGACGGGTGTGGCCACCAGCTTTAGCCTTGAATCTTGCGCAGGATCTCGGTGGAGACGGGCGGATGGAAGTTGATGGTGTGGTGTCTCAGCCCCTGCGAGGTCTTGTAGCTCTTGCCACAGCGACATTTGAAGGGTTTCCTCACGCGGATCTGCGTTCGGTGGCCGTTCTTGGCGTGGTATTTGATTCCATTTACATTCTGGATAAATAAGGAATGAGGACAGAAAGAGGTGAAAGGTTAAAAAATACCTTCTTACTGGGGAAGTGCCGATCTGATATTGATATCGGTGCCGATATTGAAGAAAATTCTTGATTGCGTATCAGCGATCCATAGGTGCAGTGTGTCTATTTAGTGTAATTCTGTGCACTTGGACAACTAACACACCAAACTTGACAAGTTGGGACTATCTGATTTTTTTCCAAGCTACTAAAGCTATTGTTTTATTCAGCAGCTTTTGTAATGGATGTTTATTTCAGGGTTTAAAGTATTTCGGCACCGTGCCGGATCTCCGGCTTGCATAGATTTTGCACCGGAAAAAAAAAGAAAAAGAAAAGATTATTTAATAAGTTAATGTTCTAATTTGGACTATTGTCACTTTGAGTTAATATAGCAGTGGTGTGAGATGAACGCAGCTTTGCTCTCAATTAAACGCATTAATAACCGATCTGAAGCTGAGCTGAGCTTTGAAAAACGTGTGGTTGAGAGATCCAGCTGTAGTTTAAATCTACGCTAGACCACAGATTGCTATAATAGTGCAGAGACGTTGATGAATAGCTCAACGTTAAATAAAACTACAATCAAACTACGCTACATCAGTTTTATCGGCGGGATGGAGGGTAAATTTGTGAAACCTGGTTATTATCTCTTATTTACGCCACATATTATCCGACACATGCTCTCTGCCTGCCTGCTGGTGGGAGTGTGCTCACCTACGTGTGCAGGTGTCTTTGGACATCAGGCGGAGCAGAATTGTGAACATGCGACCATGCAGAGTCAGAAAGAACATGCCATCATTTCAATAAGGTAAATAACTTCAGGCTGATTAGTTTTTAAACACCGGTGTTGAGCATGGATGAGAAATAATAGAATGGCTGTACTCCACTAGCTAATGGAGGTCAAAATAAATACAAATAGATTAATTAACAATTATAAAGAGATTTTGTTCTTGTTTATTTTTATAAATGTTTTAATCCAGGTAGTCAAGCTATAGTTTTTTTTTTTTTCAGTTTCACCACTTTATTTTACACTGGGTGTTATACACCTACTTCCACTGAACCAGAAGAAGTTTTGTTTATGTTTTACATGTTTGACCAAGCTTGTGAAGCTTATTTAAGATTGAAGTTTATTTAAGATTGCTGTACTGGTGCACAGTTGTTAAATAAATATTTCAGTACATTTATATCTGTTTGTTTTTAAAATTTAGGAAAGAAATTTTAAGTCAAGTCACAAAATAAAGATCTCAGTCTTTTCCACACAATGAGACATAATTTGTTAGGTAATTCAGCGCTGTTTTTCTGTATCGATTTCAACTTATTTTAAATCTCAGATATCTGTATTCGTATTGGAAGTGAAAATACATGGATTAAATCATCCCTACTGCTTACTAGGCAGCCTAAACCTCAGTTTCTTCAAACACCCTGGTTACAAACATTGCTTATGCCAAATATTTTGCTTTAATCTTATATAATTGTTAAGAAGGTTTAGTTTTGTTCTATTTAATAGTAACTTATCATCATAATCCATGTTTTATAGCTTTGTTACCATCTTTCCCTCTCCCTTTTAGATATCGGACTAAACATTCAAAATATGCCTAAATGGAAACACCTGTATCTCCCAGAGCTGGCCTCGTCACTGTAGATTCTTGGTTATTTTTTTGTTTTGTTCTTTTGTTTTTTACATATGAAATTTAAAACAGTCCAATCAGCATTAAACTTTGGAGGAGCTGAGACAAAATGTGGCTTTTCCCACGTTGTAGTTCTGGCCTGTGAGGGGAATTTAAAAATAATGCTCTAACACTGTCCATTAGCTAAGGCATTAGAATAGTGAGATGAATGAGGTTCTTGTTAGTAGTTATGAAAAATTAAAAAAAAAACAAATCTACCATCATATATTTATCAGTGCTTTCAATCACAGCAGTGTGGATTTATACTGTGTTTTTTAAAACATTATGCCTAGGCATGTGATACCACACAAAAGCTCCAGTGTAGATTTAATCACTGACAAAACCTCCATGTCCCATGGCAGGAGCTGACTTTTCCATCATCTGGTCTACCCTTACCTTATATCTCTTCTTACACCCGGGGACGGGGCAGGCGAACGGCTTCTCCTCTCCCCCATTCATGCACATGGAACTCAGGATAGACTCAGAGCTGATGGCGCTTTCTGTGGTCCACGACTCATCGCTGTCCGACTCCTCGTAGTCTACCTCCTCCTCATCATACTCGCTGCCTAAAGACATATTGGTGCCATGCAGAACAAAAAAACATTTGTCAACCCAGATGAAATATGGAAAGAGACATAGCCAAAAGAGCATCATGCCATGGGAATTCACCATGCAGAAAATGATTTGTGATTCTTTATCAATGCTTTTCTCTGTATTCTGCTGCTACTTACAGCCCACATGTCACTGGGATCAGACAAAACAAAACTGGTAATGCATGTGTGTGTGTGTGTGTGTGTGTGTGTGTGCGTGTGTGTGTGTGTGTGTGTGTGTGTGTGTGTGCGTGTGTGTGTGTGTGTGTGTGTGTGCGCGCGCATAAGTGTGTGTGCCTGTGAGTCAAAATGCAGGGATTGGCACTGAGAAAGGGATCATTAAGTGGGAGTGAATCCCATTGCTCAGCCTGGAAAAAGTGCTTTGCTAAGTGCAGAACATTTTCCACTCACGCATACATGCACACACACACAAGTATCCACATACCAAATTACTAGAAAAGTTCAGACCAACACAAGTACACATAAAGACCCACTGACCCCCCACCATACAACAGGAAATGTTGCACCTCAGCATGAGGAAATGGATAGCACCCTGGCACATGTTGAAAGAGGGTGTGTGTGAGTGTGTGTGTGTGTGTATCCATGCTGGTGTGTAAGCCCAGACCTAACACTAAGTTTGAAACCATTTGGGCTGGAAATGGACATCTGCTTCTGGGCTGTGCAACACACGGCCCCATGCAAACACACAGTGTGACAGCTGCTATGTAATTAGCAGAGTGTTGACTGGTTTGCTCACTGCAGGAGCTACCAAAGCCAGCACACAAACAAGACACACATACACACACACACACTCATATATATAAATAAATAAATATATAAATAAATATATATATATATATATATATATATATAGTGGTTGGGTTTCCTGCTTTCCACTCTGACTGCAGATTTCCCTCATGCTTTAAAATCTCGAGGAAAAACTGTATGGAAACATTCAAAACTACCCAATAACTTTTTATTGCTTAAAGAGAATAATTTGTGGTTTTCTATTTACAGTTCTGTGAATAAGAGGTGAGCTGCCTCGTGCTCTCTCCTGCCAGCTTTTCTTGGGTTTCTCACAGTAATGCTAAGTCACTGGACAGGTATGAAATAAGCTGCATTCCATTTGCATTACAAACATTTTCTTCTGTGTGCTGCATGAAAATGATAAACCTGCTCTTGATGGCGCAATCACAAACGCGAGGTTTGTTTCAGTTACTGGGTTAATTTTACATTAGTCACTTTCAACACCTCCATTCCCTGTACAAGTAAAAGTAATCCATCTTTTTTCCTCTCAAACACACGGTTCGACACACACACACACACCTGTCGTACCTGTGGGTGTGCTGCTGCGGAATGAGGAGGAAGGGGTGATGGGGGGCGTGACGGGAGGCGTCAGGTTACCGCTGGTGTGGCGGGGAGGTGTGGCCGTGCTGTTCCTGGACATTCCACCCGTGATGGACAGGGACAGCTTGGGTGTGGCCTTCTTCTTCATGGTTTCCTGTTCCCGGCGTGCTGCATCCGTCATGAACCTGACAGCAAAGAGGTTTGTCATGTATTAATGTTCCACTTTTAGGACAAAATGTACTATACTCTTGTATTTTGTTCTTGCTTTGCTCATTTTGTTACAAACTTATCAGAGGGGTCCAAATTAACACCTGCCATGAGTCAAATGTGATGCAGTGTCAAATCTTATTTTTACAGTTTTCTACTCTCTGATGTCTGTGATGTAAATTATGTGCTCAGGATAGAAGGAATCACAATGAAACTATTACAATGATGGTATTTATTACTTAAATAGTTCATGGTAAAGTTGTGGATTTGATGCTATCTGTTCTTATGTTCTCTAAAGCTTCATTTCCACCAAGGGGTCTGGCTCAGGATGGGTCAGTATGCATTTTTTTTGCATCTCCACAGGCAAAAACTGAGTAGAGTGTCATCCCACTTTTTTGGGACCCTTCCATTGGGGTCCCAATCTTATTGATCCAACAATAAAGGGTGAAGCTTGACACACTGCTGGATGTTCACAATTTTTAGCCTTTGTTTTTGTGTTTCTCTTTCTTCTTTTCTTATAATTCAAGGAAGGCAGTGCACCACTTTGATGTAATACTGTAATGTTAATGCATGAATTGCTATCCGGCTTGTACCTCACTTACGACCTTGTATGAATGGCTGTGGAAACGCAAAGGAAATTAAGGTTTACTGAACCAATCTGCACTGAACTGTGCCAACCCGTGCAGGGCCACTTGGCAGAAATGGGGCTTAAAATAAATGTAAGAATCTGCATATAACAAACTGGAAAAAGCTGATGCAATTGTATGACTGGTATGAGGAGGTTGATTTGCCAGGAAGTCAATCTTAACCCCAAAGTGATTTTTTTTCTGAAACACATTTATGATTTAAAGGGTATTCTACTTTAGTGCAAAGTGGGTTATTCTGTGCAGTGTGGTCTCTTGGTTAGAACTGGTTCATATAAAACCTGCTCCACTGAAAACTCATATCTCTGGCTGACTTTTTTTTATGTGTGTCAAGCTATTTTTAAGTGTTGTTACTGGGAGGACTCTTCTTTTATTTGTGCTTCCTAACTTTTCAGATTGAGTCTTAATGCCTTTTATCTCATCTAATCTGTAGATTTGAATTGAGACAGATGTCTACGGTGTGATTAAACAACTGAGCCGCTAAAGAAATTCTTGTAACAACATGGACAATAAATACGGATGACATTTACAGCCTCAGCCACTTGAGCAATTATCACTGAAAACAAGGCTCATTCCCACTCCCTCTTTGTTTTACCATTCCCTCTCTAAAAGATAGATCTTGTAGTAATTTGATGAGGCATTAAGTAAGATGCGACACACCGGTTGACTGAGCTAAAACACACAAACATGCCATGATCCTGAGGCGCTGCCTTTGGCAGCACAGGGAGTTGAGAGTGATTGTCTTGTGTGGTTTTGTCTGTTTTATGAGTCACTGGCATTCTGTCTATGGGAAGACATATCAGTCACTGAAAACTTTCTGAGTAAGTCACATGAGCACACACAGATGCAGACTTTCAATGGTGGAGCAATGCTGCCCTCTATAGATGCACACTTTTTAATATGGGCATGAATATGTGTACCTGTTAATGTAGCTCAGGGCGAGGTAAGTGGGCTGCTGTTGCTCCTGCTTCTCCAGAACCCGCGGATCTGTGTCTGAGAGAGAAAGAGACAATCAAATTAATTATGTCTGCCTGCAGAGGGAAGATGTGTAAATATTCTTAGCACATAGGTGACTCAGACATCTATTCTTCCTGCCACACAGGCTGATAAATCACTGGAGGTTTCCCACACTGGCTTCAGTGTAATAGTGGCTAATGTGCAGCACTCTGCAAATTCATTTAAGATACTTTCATAAGTCGTACATTCTTACACTGTGTTCACCAGGTGCTCGCTAAGACTGAAGGAGCAATTTGAAGTAGGCTGTGATGAATGTATTATGAATGTATATTAGTCAAGACGCGCACACACAAGCTTTTTCCAACTGACTTGCTAAGTCAGTAACACTACAGTAGGTACCTTCTATTGCCTGAGGGTAGCAGGGTTAACTTCAAAGTCACACTTCCCACCCCCTGGAAAACAGGAGCAAGTGTGCATGGAAAATCTGCCCCTGGGTTGAATCTGTGAACAACCAGTGCCATCAAGTGTTCAAAAAGGGGACATTCAAAAGGAGCTGAACTAAGAAAAAGTACAAAGCTTATTCCATGGCATCTATAGAGTGCGTGAGTGTGTGTGCATGCTAAGGAATAATTGTAGCTGCATATTTAATGGTTTGCAGATGCATTGCAATTCAGATCTGAGGACTCCAGGATGCTCCTTCCTACTAATCCCAACTGTGTGTGCTGGCCTTCTTAGCTCTTTCAGGCTTTCACACCTCATAATTGAAAAAAAGAATGCAGACTTCCCACGGTGCAGGAGAACACCAAGGAGACCAGCAAACAAGAAAATAACCTTGAAAAAAAAAGAGACCCACACTGCTGCCACTACAGAACAAACCACAATCCTACACAACCCTCTAAACAGAAAAAAAAATGGATGAAGAAAAACAAAGACAGCAGTTCAGTTATTTGTGTTCATTAGCACAAACAAGCTCACACACACTTACATCTCCACAGAGGTGGTCTTCGAGAGTTTTTTATAGCTGAACCTTATAATCCTACCTGCTGCTTAGATGTATAGACCAGAGCTCTTTTCACATGCATGATCAATCTCTCTCTCTCTCTCTCTCTCTCTCTCTCTCTCTCTCTCTCTCACACACACACACACACACACACACACACAAATCACAACTCTACCTAAACGACTGACATGGCTGAATCACAATTTGTGTGATGGTACTGATATCCAACAAGATGACATGATTAGGATGCCTCCTGAGTTTGTCTCAGTAGTTGATCAGCTATTTAATAATAATGTTAGACTCTGTGTAATGCAATGAATGAGACTTCTACATGATGAGATGTGTAAAAAAAAAGAGCCAAATGGAAAAAAAAATTGGGTGAAAATTTAACTTAAGGTGAGGATTGTGGGTGAACTAAGTGTGTGCATGTGTGCTGAGATGAGGGGGGTGTTGGTGGTAAAGGAATAGGCCTGGTGAAGAGAGCGAGAGTTGTAGTAAATGTTTGCTGGCTTTATGACATCCGCTCAGCTAACAGGACAGGAAGCTAAAACGCTGCTGATCCTGCTGCTGGAGCTGGAGGAAGGTCTGCATGTGCAAGTTAAGTAACCTGAGTGTGATTTCATTTCAGTATTATTTTTCTTTAAATGTTAGAACATCATTTTATCAGACTTGCATTTGCCCATGTTACATAACGATTGCACTTAAAAGTCTTAAGGGGACTGTATATAACCTATACAGTCCCTAGTAAATAACATTTCTGTAATTGAAAAACAGCTTAAATTGAAACAAACCAACAGCACACTTCTGCCCCCTACTGACTGCATGAATCCACAAGTGTGTGCACACTGTGTCATGTGTCATATGCATTATGTGTATGTGTTCAAACCAGGCCAAGAATGCATGGCTTGTTTTGCAGCCTGCTAATTAAGCCACAGAGAGCATTTTAACGTGTTTCTAGAGCAGCAGGCAACCGGATGGAGGGAGAAGAGAGGAGGAGGAGGGATGCGGGTGGGGTGTTGGGGGGGGGGGGGGGGGGGGGGGGGGCAGCTTCTCTTTAATTACACTTTCCAGTCTTCTGTGAGGCTCTCAGGCCCTGCGACTTCCGAAAAGCAAAATGTATGGGTGTGTGTAAGTGTGTGTGGGTGTGTTTGAGTATTTAGGGTAAAGAGAAGCTCTGCAGATTCAAGTTTGGGATGCAAGTTCAGTAATTGCTGTTACACCCTCACAGGTCATTCAGGAAGTATGGTGAACACGCAAACACATGCAATCGTGTTACACATGCTCACGTGTTACACATCTGACACTGGAATGGAAAACAATCTGTCAGAAATACTGGAGTACATGGCTGATTAATGGGGATTATTTATTGTATAATAGTGCATAATCCCATAAGTGGCAAATGCAGTTACAAAAAGGACAAAATATATATCTTGTCATTTTTTGCTTATTCAACAGGTATTATGTGAACAGGCAAATATTTTGATTAACCTATGAAAAAATTTGTAAAATTGGATAAATCTGCATGACTTTTAAATTGAAACAGAACATTTCCACACTTTTACTTTAAAATTCATCTAAATATTTTTCAAGATTTATTTAGCCATACGGTCCACATCAAAGCAAAAATACAAAAATTAAACACATATTTCCTCAGCTGTGTAATACATTGAAATAATATCAAGCATGTTTTCTTATGGTTCATAAAGACAGTTGACAACTGTATCTCTGAGATGTACTGTCGTGATTGTGGCATTTTTTATAATTATCTATTTACAAACCTTATACAAGTCCAACATTTGTATTAATGCCGTTGATCTGCCCTTTTTCAAAGGGAATCCAACAAATATTTTCCTCCAAGTTATGTGATCCTCCCATTCTTTTAGCTTAAATCAAAATGTGCCCCAAAAGTGAGGCTATTATTTTCTGTTATTTTCTTTTACCTTAACTCTGCAGAGTGTACACAGCAGTTAAGATAAACAATCAAATAAATAAGTATAATGATTTCTATCAACTCAGGCAATTAAATCATAATCGTCACAGACCTGCCTATCATACCATACTGATTTCAACTTTAAAATAAGTAATTAAGTCGCAGCATGCTTTACAAAAAAGCCAATTCTAACACATCTGACTTATTATTTTCAAACTCTGTTCAACCAGATATAAAATGAAAATCCACCTATGAAAAAGACAACAAAAAGAAAGGAAATTAGTCAAAATAAAGCCTAAATATTTTGGGATTTCATTGCACTTGAACCCAGATTTTGGCTTTCTTAATCTTGTCTTTCATGTCTCTTCCTGTCTTTTAATCCCAGCCTGTCTCCTCCTCCTTTGCCTGCTCTGTATCTGTTCAAGTAAAAGGCAGGTATGTGCTTGTGCAGGTGAGATCACAACACGGTGCTGTCGTGCACACAGGCACAGGAGCTTGACATCATTACATTCCTCAGACCTTACCTAGACTTACTGCACAAAGCGGTCAACAACAACTAAACACAATCCACCTTAGCCACTTCCCCCTGCATTCAGCTGTAATCTAAACAGCAGGGGAAGACTGCTCTTTCTTCTGGGATGAGGTCAGCACCAAGACCCACACATTATTCAATTTTCTCACGGAAGGGCTCATCTGTATATTTGCTACTAGCTATTGTGTGATGTATCACAGAAGGCAAAAGTCCTTATAAAGATGCAAACTAAGATTATGGAGTTAAAAAGCGGTTCAAACCAGCTGCTGGAGCAAGAGCTGGACTAGTTCAGGTTATCAGGCACATAAGATACCCTGCCACAAGAGGGCAGCAAAGACTGCAAGAGTAACAAAACGCTGCTGGGACAGGTTTGCACTGATTTCTTCCGCTGATTTAAGTCCCACTGGCTCACTTTTACCTCTACATATATCTTACAACATAAGCTTGGTATCAAATCTACATAAACTCATTTTTGTCTGCTTGCTCTTTCACAATTTGTGCATGCACGATGCATAAACAAACACAATCAAAGCAATCTTTTACTAACAAACAGCTTATTTAACAATCTGAAGCAAAAAAGTTAGGAAGATCAAAATAGTTTAGTATTTGATCAGGTGTCGTCATGCGCTACTACACTGCTTCAAAACCAAAAGGAGATGGGTGTAAAAACCAAATGCCACTAACCCCCTCCTCCTCGCTCACAATATTACCTCAAACCCACTCCATCTGTCACACTGGTCCCTGTGGTAACTGATCTGTGCACAATATTGATTAGACTGTGCGCGATCTTGACACTGCTGATGACAAGCCGTGGTATAAAGCGAGCACTGGGGCAATTCATTAATCCCAAAGATCTGGTAAACTGACTTTCTGCTCTGCTGACGAGTAGAGTCAAAGGTCAAGTTTAGAGCCAGATGGGGCATAAATCAGCGTCTGCTCTGTTTAGGATACAGGACTGAAAACTACATTTAATTTAGCATTTCTGTCCTTCATTTGTTCACTTTTGTGTTAGGTGGTCTATATACCCACAGGCCACGACATGTAAGGTGTAAAAAAAATTATCTAAATCCGTGCTTCATTTGGTTTATTTGAAAGCAATAAAGTGGTAACCAGTAAGTACTGTGACCCGCTACACTCTGCTTACCCTTGTAACCCATTTCAAAACATCTGCACACACTGATATTCCACATGTGATGTGTCATAGTGTAGGGTGTCATCACCACAGCTGGCGTCTACAGCGCTCTTTGTTTGTGAGACAGCAGGTGTGCAATAACTCAGCCAATGTACTGCCCCCAACCCTGTTAGAGACAGCCAGTTGCCATGGAGACTGGCTCAATGAAGCATCCATTTTACCCCCTCACCCCGTTCAAACAGATTCATGAAGATGGATACATGCTGGAAATAATGATTAGCCCCAATCAGCAGAGCTACACATGTATTCCTGCCTTAATGCTTATACTTATATATGATATATTGAGTTTATTCTAGAACATAGGATGATTGCTGTGTTTACATAGAAGTTAAGAGTGTGCTTCAAAAAGTTATGTAATGCTAGTTAAATATTTATTAACAAGCACTGCTGGTAACTAATAAATGTTTTGTTCTCTCTCTCCCTCTGAAACATCAAAGCAAAGAGAAGAAACATTCCCATTTCCCCATTTTTTCATTTACGTTTCTGCATAGTATCACTTGACAATGCAAAAACAAACTTGTCTACGAGCCAATCAGATGTCACTAATCCAGACATTAATTTTTCCTTCCTATTTAACCTCCTGCTTTTTTTTGTCTCTTGTATTAAAAGGTGGATAAACTAATTAAAAGTCTATTTATGCACGGTCGGTGACAGTTATCTGGGTTGATTGTCAGATGAAAATCTAATAAGGGATGCAACAAGTTAAGGTTTGTGCTTGGAGAAGAAAAATCTAATTATGTTACTGCATGTCTACAATAACTTGGTTAAACTAATGTAGTGACAGTGGTTCTAAGTGACACAAAGATAGTAGTGCAAATTGTGATGCCTTGATGAGAAACCAGAGGTAAGTAAGTGACAGACTGTTTGGCAGCTTTACACACCAGTGTTGTGAGAGAAGCTGTACTGCATCAGGCCTTGAAATGTAAACACAGACTGTTAGCTGAAAACCGCTGCCTGGTCGGGATGCTAGTTACACCCATTAGACCTACCCGGCCCTTACAGTCGAATTTTCGCTGCAAAGGTAACCATCTTAGCTAAATTAAACACACACACGTAATTCTAATACAAAGCATTCATTTTCATAATAATTAAAGTCTGAGCTACTAAAGAATTTGTACTCCAACGAGTCTCGACGAAGAGTGGTCACAGGGATAGCGGAATGCAATGCCGTGCCTATCTGCGTTTAGCTAGCTAGCTAGCTAGCAAATACCAGTTAGCTGCCTAGCTCCGTCACCCCCTCTTTGGCCCCAACTCACCGATGTGATTGTCCTCGATGTGGACGATGAGCTCGGCGAGAGACTCGAACTGGAGACCGCAGCCTCCGAACCTGCAAGAATTAGAGAAGAAAGAAGCAGCGGCGATGCCCGTCATGTTTTTGGTGCTGGTGCATTCACTGGGTTTCAGAGAGGTCCAGGAGCCGGGGGTGGTAAACGAGGAGGCAGAGGCTTCGGGTCCGGGGTGGGAGCGGAGCGGAGCGGGGCAGAGAGAGGAGCAGACACCGGGCGGCCAGACAGGACAGCGGCGGACGCAGCTGGGAGGCAGGCGTTACGGTGGGGGTGGGTGGGTGGATGAGGACAGGGTGGCTGGTGGCTGTCGACGTCACGGTTTTCCTACCTGTTGGAGTCAGACCTCGTTCTGAATCACTGATCGCATCAAAATCAGTCTAGTCTGAGCATATTTAGATATATTATGCTGCAGCTTCCATACATGGAGTCTGGAAAACATTTGATAATCTCATTTGTCTTTATGTTGTTGATGTTGTCCTATTTCTCATTTGAAGAGGAATACATTTTAAATCACAGATCTGGAGCAATCAAATATTGAGAATGTTGTAGTTTATAAGAATAATAAATAAAAAGAGGAGATAAAACCAAAAAATTAGCTTTTTTTAAGCATCTCAGAATAGCTTCAGTTTAAGAAAAATAATTTGAGTTAACTACAATTAATCAACTGATATCCCTTCAAAAGTGTGGGTATTCTGTGAACATGATATGTCATGGTTAATAGTATATATCCAATAAAAAAAAATAAAAATAAAAAATAAAAACTTTTGGTGCATATCAGGGAAAAAAACCAACGGGAGACTCATCTGCTTCAATGCAGGAGTACTTAATCAAAATGCCAATCCTCCAATTTCAGTGAAACTATTAAGCTATAAAACTTCATTATCTTTTCATTAAATTTACTTTTAATGTAATTTTATAGTGCAGATCACATTTACAGTTGATCAGATCAGTTTAGTTTAAAGAAAATCCTCCTGGTTGCAAGATCTAAATGTGAGCTGTATTGTTTTTTCTTAATGAGTGTTTGATTACATCTTTAAAATATGGCCACATAGTGTGATCACATTATCCTTGATGGTGTAGTTCTAATCTAATTACAGCTCTTTTCAAATGTATTGTGGCTGATGATAGTTGCAAATATATTTTGGAATTGCATGACAATGCAACAAAAATGGTGTAATATGATGCACATATGTATTGTTCTGTTTTGAACATACAATACATAAAAAGAACATTTAATAGGCCTTTAAAAATTACATTAGAAACATCTTTTTTTTATACTACTACTCATCAAAATTATAATTTGAATTCATATAGCAACAAAAGGCTGCCAAAATCAAAAGAAAAACAATAAAAATACTAATTCTGAAAGTATATGTTAGACTCAAAATCTGCTTGATGTTGATTACCTCTCTGAGGCAGTAAAATGCAGTTTTGTTTTACAGTTGATGCTTCACTTGTGCATCAGCCTGTAATAAAACATTAAATGAGAGTCCCTTTAGGGCCTTTAATAGACCTGAGCTGTCATGTAGATATTATGTGAATAAATATCTGGTGGGGGAACTGAGCTTTAAGTGAACAGAAGCACAGAGTCAGGATGAGCAGTATCATAGTCCTGCAATAAAAAGACATGGACAGGATAGGCACTGAGTATCTTTATTCTTCTTTTTTTCATGGTGGTAAAAAGGATTCTGTATTTAGTTTTTGTCACAACACTTCTGTAATCTTTTGTAAGCTTTTTAACATACCTTGTAAAACTGTTGTTTGATAAGCAACTTAATACAGACTTATAAAGCATCCATCCAATGTCTGCATCCACTTATTCCAATACAGGGTCGTGGGGCAAATTAATAATTCAAAAACAGAAAAAGACACCATGTCTAAACACCAATGTTGTGTCCAGATATAACGGGCAACTTTGTGGGCTCTTTGTTACTAGGTGCCTGACACACAATCTCAAAATTTGTTCCCATTTCATCCCTCACATATATTAAATGTACCAAGTTTGACAAGTATTAAATAGTGTTTTTGCACAAATACTATTTATTGGTTGTAAAACTTGCATCAAAAAGCTGAAAACTTGGCATATCTTAGAATGGTGTGCAGCAGAAATGTGAGGAAACTGGATTGATGGAAGACATAAGAAGATGTGGCAGGCCTGTAAAGCTACCTACAGCTGAGGAAAATGGTCTATCATCGATGTCCTTAAGAAACAAGAAAAAAAAGACCTGACACAGAACCAGAGGGATGCATCTGGTCCTTCAGTTAATACATCTGCTGAAAATCCATTGCAACAGGTCTTATGGAGTGACTATTCCTCTCCTCTCTTCTCAACACCACTGAAACAATGTGGGATCAAACTGACTGAGGACAGAGGAAAAGTCAAGATCCAAAGAAGAGCTTTAGAAAGTCCTTCAAGAAACCTGGAGAAACTTGTGTAATATGGCTCTGGCTGTGTTGATGAATAAATAATGACTTTAAAGTTAATTAGAATTTTTGCTAACTCTGTTCCTCCCATTTATAATGTTTTTCCATTTTTGTTTGCATACATTAAAAAAAATCCCTCCAACTATTTCCTTTTTTCCTGACATAAATAATAAAATAATGGGCAGTTCAAGACTTTTGCACATTACGGTATTTTGTTGCATATGAAATCCTTGTGAATTGCTTCATTTGCTTGAAATCTGTCATGTCAAAACATCCCTCCCCATGTTATCTAACTTTAATGGAACTTACTTAATAAATGCCATGTAAATGCCTGGAAACAATATTTTATATATTTCTCAAACAAGTCAGTGCTTGAAAGCAAACGTTTTGAAACAAAAGTGAAAGAACTCACATAACACTTTGACAACAGAATCCGTTTTACCCATAAAACTTACTGATTCATGTTACCTATAATGGCTAAATTGCACAGAGAGAACTGTGCAGCTTTTAAATGTGTGTGTACGTGTATGCATGTGGCTCCCAGAGAGAGGAGAATGTCCTTAAAACTTTGGGGTTGTCCAACTAGAACCGGCTGGCTTGTGTTGGACTTGTTAAATCAAGCGTTAAAACAATCTGCCATAAACCAGCGGCTGGTGACTTCAATGAACAACTTTAAGATCTGGTAACGCTCTTTTTCTGTGCAGCCCTGTGAGATCCAGTAACACACATACAAAATATAAAAGACACAACAATTCAATAGTATAACAACCATAACATGCATACACACACCCAACAACATGACATCACCAGAAAGAACAGTATTTAACACATGTAGTGTATAGAAATTCAGTGACTTCATCAACCTAACACAGATGTTCTCTCTTACACACTAACATGAAGACACACACTCAACATAAACACACTCATTACACACACATGGCACATCGAATCTGTAACAGTGACGCAGTTGCCGACACTGTTGCGCAAATGAGAAGTGGTCACATGTGTTGCCGAATGCACGCGAGACACGGTGAAAAGTTCATGGTGCATGACATCATCTGATCTGAGGTCAGTAGGTGGGACACACTGTTACAGTTTGGGGTTTTAAACTTGGATTATCCTGTACATCTGCTTCATTCGGATATAGACAGACAGTCCAACAAGTGGGATGATGAACTCAGAACTGCATTTAAACGCAAGCTATGTAGCGTGAAGCAAGCAAAAATCACAACAAACACACACCCAATGCAAGCAGTCTGCTCTGAAGGTGCCATGCATGTAGAGGCAGAGCTGAGGGAAATTTTAAATCAGATCATTGTATTACATAAAGAGAGCACTGGAAACGCCAAATGTGTTGAAAGTGTCTGGTTCCTGTTATTTTCTTCAAGTTTTACAAGAATAAATATGCAGAAAATCACATGGTAGTCTTGCCAAGTGTGTGATACAGCCATAGTATAGCTGTAGTTAATGATGTCAGTAGGTTTGTCTGACCTTTGACATGAAACAGCATATTTTTACAGTTAGGGTGACATCAGGCTCTGAGCGGGCAGCTTTCTAAAGCTCCCAGACTGGTTGTTAAAAGCCATACCGAGCTGAAGATGCCAGATGGTAATGGCTGGTATAGCCCCTGAGTTATAGAGGTAGTTGTAATCTCAGTGGCATTGTCTGCTTCAAGGCACCAGCCAGAGACTTCCTGGCTGCCGTCATAGACATTTGAGTGTGACTGTGCACTCCCCTCGTGCACGTACACATGCTGTACAACATCCCTTATCTCCTCTAAAAACAAAACTCTGTGATTCACATCACATCCACACGGGGGATGAACTCAAAACACAGTGACATCATGACAACTTCCTGTTTCATCTTGTTGCCATGGCAGCTGGGATTTGCATGCGTAAGGTGATTGGTGGATGATGAGTAATGGGGGTTTGGTTTTATTTTGTGCTAGAACCACAACACGGCCATACCCCTCTGCTCAGCTCCAGTCCGTCAGGAGGACCGGAAAGCAAAACCAAACATGGCATAAGCATTTTTTAGAGGTTTTGCTTATGTTGATGTTGATAACCACAACACTTCTTGTTTGATGTTGTCATTTGCCAATTGGGAATTCATAATTTTTCACAGTTTTTTTTTTTAAGAAATAATGACTATTATTTCCTCTTAGTAACATATCCAACACACACATGTATATATATATATATATATATATATATATATATATATATATATATATATATATATAGATAGATAGATAGATAGATAGATAGATAGATAGATAGATAGATAGATAGATAGATAGATAGATAGATACCAAAAGTTTTTTTTATGTTTGCTCTTAGCAATGCTGTCGATGAGAGTAGCCTATTTTAAAGACAATGGCCTAATTATGTTTTTCATAAATTTATTTGTTTCTGTGGCCTTTCTGTGTGGAGTTTGCATGTTCTCCCCATGTGTACATTCATGTTAGGTTAATTAGTCATTATATATTCTCCCTAGGAGTGAATGTGAGCATGAGTGGTTGCTTGTCTCTTTCTGTGTTGGCCCTGCAATTGACTGGTGACCTGTCCAGGGTGTACCCTGCCTCTCACCTGCTAAATGGATGGATGGATAGATGGATGGATGGATGGACGGATGGACGAAGTTGAGGCTGATAATGAAATGAAATTAAAAATACTTTATTAATCCCAGAGAGAAATAACAACAATAATAATACTACTAAAAATAATAATAAAAAATAATATTAATAATAATAATGAGTAAAGACATTAGGACACTATATATATATATATATATATAGAGAGAGAGAGAGAGAGAGAGAGAGAGAGCGAGTTTCCTAATAATTTAATTTAATTAATTTAAGAAATCGCCTATTCAAAGTAGGGAGAATAAACCTTTTAAAAAAGAAGAAGAAAAAACACTCATCTGCCCAATCGTTCAGCCCCGTGTCACGTTGCTGTTGGTGTGTCTGATTCGGTTTGTCTGTCAGTCTGGGTCTATTTGCTACCACGTTGCTGTCCCGTCCCGTCCCGCTGCCGGCCGCTGTCATAACCCCGCCCCCCTCCTCTATTCCTCTCTCCGTACGGGACCGCAATGATTTAGAAGTTTAGGAATCCCACGTGACGTCACCGTGAGGGTGATGTAATGCTTCTGTAAATAGAACGTATTGTAATCGCGCTCCAGTCCAACGTGGTTCCTCTCTGGAGCGCCGCTCGTCCCTCTCCACTTGTAGGTAAGCCTCCGTTTACTTTCATTCACAAAACTTTAAACTCCGTCGCAACCGCTCTCCGCAAAATCTGAAAGTTGTCTGCGGAAACTCCCTATTTGTTTAATTTTTTGGCATTCATTTACTTTTTTCAAGCTCTAAAAGTTACCGGTAGAACTTTTTAGGCTGGTTGTACCGGTAAAGTCTCGTCATCAAGTGGACGGGTAGAGCGCTCGTGTCTATTTGGGGGGTGTGACAGCACTCTCCGTACAGCTGTGCCGGGCTTGTTTATGAGTTGAACAGGTTGCTCGCGCGGTGGGGAAGAGAGAAGCACCGGGTCACGGTCTTGTCTTGGGACGCGCACTTGCAACTGACCGCACGCCTGCCGGAGGATTTAGGCTTCCGTTCAGAATGCTGCGTAATTTGACCTGAATCAACTCCATGCCCGCTCGGCCCAATTCGGTGCTGTTACCATGAGTCCACCGTCATATATGGAAACTTTGAGAAACAGTAAGTAACTGAAGTTTACACTTTAAGGAGGCTGGATGTTGATGATGGTTGAAGGGCAAAACAGTTATATGCTGATTCATTGTCAAAGACGAGAAGAAGCAGGAAAAGAGTTGTTTTGTTGCTTTAAAGTGGATAAAAAAAACAATAGTGAGCAACTTTAGAAGAAATGTTAATCCATCTTAAATTCGCAGCATGTCTGGTCTGTTGTATGTAGGATTTATGCCTAAAGGATGACGTCATTGTCCATTGATGTAACCACTCTGACAGAAGGTTTTCTGGAAATCTGCTGAGTCTGCTAATCTCATACAAGCACTAGGCCTACTTAATGGAGACTGTCAATGTAAAAGTCTTAAAAAAATGCATTTCAAAATTAAATTTTTCTATAAAAATGACAGATTATGTGATTATATTGCAATAAAGGCATTATTTGTGTAAATAGTAGTACATAAAACTGTGCAGTCGTGATGCCTTTTAGTCTTTTAACTGACAAAGTAAGGCTTTTTGTCTTTTTTTCCATGTGCCTGGGCATCTGTAACTGGGACCTTGTGTACACTTGCTTATTTGTTTTGTTTTGTAACACATACACGTACACACCCATGAAGTCACCTCTACTTGCCAGGGGTTGGAAAATGGGGGCTGAGGCAGGTTGAAACCTGTCAGGAGTGTAGGCCCTGAAGTGCAGCCCTCCCTCTGCTGCCTCTCTTCCATTCATCATGCCCTCCTCCTTCTCTCTCCCTCTTTCTCTCTCTTGCCCTCTCCATTCCCCTCTCCATCACCCTTATGCTCTGCACCCGCCCCTTGGCCTCAACCCCCCGCCCACCTCTACCCCTCACACACATGCACAATCTTTCCATTTCTTATGGAA
This sequence comes from Melanotaenia boesemani, assembly GCF_017639745.1. NCBI lineage: Eukaryota > Metazoa > Chordata > Actinopteri > Atheriniformes > Melanotaeniidae > Melanotaenia > Melanotaenia boesemani. The sequence continues at coordinate 12,498,193 of NC_055698.1, read as the reverse complement.
GCATATACTGTTTCCCCCCCTTTCTTTCCTGACTACCCTCTCTTCACTTCTCACTCTTTCCCATAACATCAGGACCCACTTTGCTGCCCTTTTCACCACACTTTCTCTGCTCATGCAAACCAAAGGTTCAAGAGCGAGTGTGCAAACACTTCTCACAAGCATAATCTCCACCTAACATCACAGTAGTAATATTTCTACCTCCTGTTTTCCTCCATGGGAATGTGAGAATATAAAGTCAAAGAAGTAGCCACTTTTTTGTCCTGTGTGTCTTAGCTTTCAGCTTAGGAGGAACCCTTGAGGTCAGGGAGCTTAAGGTTCTCTTCAGCATTGGCTGAACTCTTCATCAGTGGTTTAATATTTTCAGAGCCGAGCTGACTGCATTGAGCCTGGCTTAGAACTACAAGCTGGTTTATTATTGTTCTCTGTCCAGCATTTGAGTGGTATTTTTATCCTGTGATGACTTGATACAAGACCCGATGAGAATTCATCCTTTCATCACACTCATATTATTAACTGTGTCCCGATGAAAGCCTAATTGCAGGCTGAAACAATTGCACTACACTGAGCACTTCACTACACAACAACCAGGAAAACTAGATCATGATACTGTAATCCTCTGATGCCTTTCTAGCTCTTAAAAGTTATCAGTATTAGATAATGAAAGGCTGGATAAAAAACAAACTGATCGTGTGTATTATGACTTAATACTTGACTTGGTAAAACAAACAGCAATGCTCTCACAAGACTTTTGCATTCCCGCTGACACAAGAGGGATCATTTTCCTCGAGATGATGTTGTGTCTCAGAGTGAAACATCCATCATCTGTGGCAACTATCTCATTACAGCTTCCACACTCAAGGCATGGCATGTGAGTTATCATGCATTGTCTGAGCAAATTCAAATATAAGGCAGAGAACTGCAGGCTGAAAGCTGAATGCTGAATGAGCTCGACTCAGCTGGGATCGGAGAGAAACTACTCTGTTGCTGTGACGAGAATGCAAGTTAAAACATTGTACTTACTTCTTCTGTTTGTGTAGGCCTGTGTATGACATGAATGACAAACAGGACAGGCCTTATGTGTGCGGCGCCCCTGGCTGCTCTCAGGTCAGTTGGATACAGCACAACTTACACTATATGAAATGCAATAATTACCTGTTTGAGGAATTAGAAGCTTGAATATTGAAATAATATGACTTTTGACACAATATGTATAGTTATAACATCTGATGTCATTCATTTATCTTGTTTATGAGCGAAGTTCTCTGAAATACTGAACAGACTAAGAATGTTGTGACTGTTTAGTCAGCTAAGAGGCATCAGCTGATTTACCTTAACAACTCATCCCATGTGTCACACAGCTGCACGAATATCTTCATATATTTCTCCCTCTGTCGGTGTGCTGCAGCGCTTCCAGCTGGAGGAGCATCTGATCATCCACAGACACAAGCATGAGATGACCCTCAAGTTTCCCTCCATAAAGACGGATACAACTTTTACAGGTGAGGCCTGCACAGAAGACAAAGCAGCTTCATCTCACAAAGAACATTTTCTGGAGTCTGTGTATCTACTTTCTACAGTTTTCTTTGAGTTTTTAGCTTGCATGGTTCTCCTTTGCTACTCAGCCCAGTCTGCACATGTGTGTTTGCTGACCCCCACTCAGGATCAGTGCTTGCTAAAAAAAAATGGCGATATGTTGTACAGTATGAAATCAGATAACCTTGATACAGTCTTCCTTCCTTCAGGTAGCCTATGCTGTGAAACAAAGCAGCTAATGTTCCAGCATGTACAGGATACTCCATCAGATGAGCCAAACATGAAGATGCACTTTGATTTTTAAAAACATGGGGAAGATGTGCATGTATTAATTTCATTGTTTTTTTTTTAGTGCTACAATACATACAGTATAATACAGCTGAAATTTTGCAATCCAATCCAGCGTTATACGGCGATTCCCTCAATCTTGAATCTTGACATTGGGTAAAAGCGTGTAGAGAAATTTCTATGTACTTCTGCTCACCTGGCACAAAACCTACAGTTAATGTGCATCCGTGTTTGATTTGGTTAGTTGATTATTTAGCAAATAAGCCCAGTCTCATGTCAAAAGAAATATAAATATATATAAAACACAAATTAATGAAAACAATTTCTCAAAGCAAATGCTGTTATTTAGCTTGGCAATTTGGCTTAAATGGAAGGCTGAAATAATATGTCAGAATGCAACATTTTCATAAAATCCTTTAAATCCATAAAAACTTATCAGTAACTCTGTCCCACCAACTACATAGTCCCACAGTCAAAATGCTGTCATACAAAAGTGTATGTAACTATAGAAACAGCTGTCTGTCTGGATGGAAACATCAGTGTGAGATCTGACCTCTGCAGACTCTCCCGCTGGGTCTCTCTCCCCCCATGTCCCTGTCCTGCAGCCTGTCTCACCTCCTGCAGGAAATCTCATGTCAAAACAAAGGGCCCAGCTGACCTCTGACCCCTGCATGTTTAGACGGCTCAGGGAGACAGACTGATGTTATCAGAGAGCATGGCTGAGAGACTTGTCTCTCTTCTTTGCATTACAACCTGGACCATAGTTGATTTAGACAGCAAATAGACTGAAACAAGACAGGTTATTGTGGGAATTTTTAATGTTTACATTTTTTTTGTCTGCCTGTCTTCTTTATTTCCACTTTTGTGTAATGTTTTCAGACCAGACCCCAACACCAACGAGGTTTTTGCAGAATTGTGAAGATCTGTTCAAGGAGATAGAGTTTCTTCAAACACCAGAGGACAACAACAAACAGGTAAATGTACACAACACAATACACAACTTAAACTTTCTTTCTATGCTTTAAGCAGCATTTTGGGGTTAAGCTTAAAGGTGCTCTAAGTAATATTTAGGACACAATGCAGTTGTGTGAGTTATTGCTCCTAAGAATTTGCTTGTGAGGTCTGTCGTGTTTGCATTTTGAGTGACATTTGTTTGCGAGGCCGATGAAAGCAATCAGACTCAATTAGACAACTGCAGATATCTGACCTGCAGCAGGAAAGATACACCAGGCGATCGTGTTCTACCCTGTAAATTAAACAGCCAGTCATCAAACACAAAAGCAACCAAACAAATACAGGCATGCTCACACCTACACACAGCGGTCACCTTAATCGCATATCATAATACGCACGCTGTGCACGTGCAATTGTAATCAAATCCTACCCTACAAGTTTTGGAAAAAGTTTCCAGTTGTTTGTTGTTCCTGCTTCTCTTTACAGACATTTTCTCACAATGGACCGTCTTGTGTAAACCAGCACCATCTCAAACCCCAGCTTCAGCTCCAACACCCACCCCAGCCTCAGCACCCACATCCCCAGCCAGCACTACATCATCCCCAGCCAGCGCTGCATCATCCCCAGAGTCATGGCTCCATGATGGCACCCAGCTGCAGCCTGGCTGCCCAGCAAGCTTTGTCCTCCTCCTCCTCCCAGTCTGGATCAGTCATCACTCAGGCTCCTTCCACTCTAACACATTCAGGGTGAGTATAGCTTGGATACATAAACAAATACATATACATATACATATACATATACATATAAACATATACATTATTTGCTTCATTACTTCACTCATGTAGTATTACATAGTGTCTCATTTGAATACACATTTTCTTTGAATTTCTATTCTATCTTCCTTCTCTTTTCTTGTTTTAGACATAGTATTATAACTCATTCTGTCGAGCTGAGATTGGCATTTTCTCCTGCATAATTGATCATTTTATTATTGAACTTAATGGAAGGATGGAAAAAATGTAACTACAATTTATTAAAGGAAGAAAGTAGAAATGGTGAGCTACAAAAATGCCCAGTCTGTCCCACTGCCTATATCTACCCCAACCCCCAAATACTTCCTCTGTTATGTCTGTAAAAACTCAGAACCAGACTGGTGTCTGTTAATGCCTGGACAGCTTCCATGGCTCCCTGGTTATCACCCATTTCAACTGACAGATTAGAGGAGTTCCTGTCTTTCATCTGACTGGCTCCCAACAGCTGCTCCCACTCTTTCTGGCAGTTTGGCTAAGGATTTGTGAAACTCAGTAGACACTGTTTTCTCTGAATTTTTTAATTATTTTTACACACACACACACACATATATATAAATATATACTCATATGTAAACTGTAGAGTCAGTGTAACACAGTGATTTATGTCAAGCCATGCTGTTGGATTTGCAAAATATAGTTATTTTTGTTCTATTTTTGCCATGTCAAACTAAAGAGTGCCTGAGGTTACATTTGCATGTCAATAATGTGAATGTAAACACAGGATCTTAAAAATGAACACCGTTGTTTAAAATAGATTGCATAACCAGCATTTGTAAATAAAGTTAAGTTCAACTGCAATAAATCTGTTTTGCATCTCTATTTTCATTTTAAATCTATTTCCACTTTATTTAGCATTCAAAAGAAAAAAAAAACATTTAATCCCATTTGCACCAACTCCAACTATTTGGCCAATGTAGTAAAGTTCCTTTAGTAAACTTAAGTCTATTTTTTTCATTTATTTTTTGCACTGGTAGTTTCATATATCAAATTTTGAACTCATTATTTGGTTTAAGTTTTTTCTTATTATAAAAACATTTTTCATTTTATTGTTATTTTCTAATTACTGTGGGACTTTCTATATTTTCCAAATAACCCAAGATTCTGAAAAAAAAGTTTAAATTATTTAATAGTTAACAGTAAATGAAAAATAATTTGACTTACAGTACTTTTGGACCTGGAGGAACCCGGTGATCTACTGAGGGTCCCTGAGCAAGATTCTTAACCCGCTCTCTGGGCGCCAGATTCTGGGCCTGGCAGCCCACTGCTCCTAGTACAGCTAGGATGGGTTAAAAGCAGAGAATGAATTTCCTAGCTGGGATTTAAAAAGTATAATAAAATTAAAATTGAATTAAATTAAATTTACTTATGTTACTGCCTACAGTCAAAACCATATTATTTTCTACTTTCTTCTTTTTTTTAAGAAACATTGTCAACTAGGAATACTTCAATGTTTTTTTGTTTTTTTTACAATATAAAATGAATCTATATAATTATACTGTAATTGTATTTATTAAAATAATGCTGGAATCAAGCAGCCCCATTACATCATGATATGGTTTGTAGTTTAGCTAATATTAGGGAGACAGGGCACTGTAAGGCACATATCAGTGTGGGCTATTCTGATATGTGTCTTAATCGTTTGGACACCAGTGCCCTCCAGCATTCTTTCATTTCCAATGACAGTCTCACAATTGAGAATAAGCCTTTTAACCTCCTATCAACTGGCTTATGGGTAATATCTGCTTCCAACACACTGCACATAAACAAAGTGTTTGTCACAACCCTGTAGATGATTAGATGAGTCAAGGTGCCAGAAGTATGTCAGTGACATAATAAGCTCCAAACATCTGTCCAGACCCAGGCAGGCCACAACAAGACAGTGGGAGAGTGTCTGACAGTCGATTACGGTACAATAAATCAATGCCAGCTGAATTCAGACAGTTTATTAGTCAGTGAAAGCTGCTATGTGTTACTAAACGAACGAAGGATTCAGCAATCTGACTGTTTCCTATCATGTTTACCACTAGTTTCCACAGCAACCTTTTCTCTAAGTGTCTGGCAGCTGGCCTAGCAGAGCTGTTGTGGTTACGTTAGGAAATGCTGTTTTGGTTTGTCTGTATTTTGTTGTATGTTAATGAGGTCGCAAACTCCCCGATTCAGTAATGACGTCATTGCAGATGACCTCAGTGTGACCACGGAGGCCAACATTGTTTGACTGACCGAGTTCGAGAACGGTTAGGTCAGCACATGGCACCCCGGATCTCTGCATCTCCTACTGTGATCCATTAGCTTCTTTCCTCCCTCACAAGCTGCCCCCTTTCCACACATTTCTTTTGTCTTTATCAACACATAATCCTTTCCATTGTCATTGCTTCAGTTCAAACTTCTGCTACACTGCAGGTGGAATAACACGTCTACTCAACTGCTTCCTCTGTAAAAACTAGTTACAATGAGCATCTAGAATGATATGCTGATGTTTATTTCAAGTTAATACTCACATTTTCTTCAAAATAATAAGTTTTTTTCAGGCAGAAATGTTGTATTTTTTATTTCATTGTAAATATCTAAGTAAGATTTCAGACTCAGTATCTTTCACTAAGGTCATGTTTCTGAAAAGAAAAGAAAAAAAATCAAATAAGGCATAAGTGTCCATTTAAAATGTGTAGAAGTTGTGAACAGTTTTGTCAAAGACTAAAATCTTGTCCATACTTCTTGTCAGTATAGGGGAAATTGAACTTATGAATGACATTTTGTAAGTGTTTGGAAACTGTTGTTTTCCAATTTTTCCATTTTTGAAAAATGATTTAGGATGTTACATTTTTCCATGTCAGTGTATTAATTTCCTAATGGGCAAAACATTTTAAGTGGGTAACAATTTTTTCTTACAGGCAGGCCAGTACCTTGAGCCATTTCTTTATGGCGCTGTGTCATTACTTTGCTGAAACAAGCAATGATTTCCTAAATTTTTTTTACTTGTATTATATTTAGGGCTGGGCCCATTAACACATTATTATCACGTTAACACATTAATTGATTAACATTGTTCATTTTAAAAAATGATATTAAATATAAAAATTTTTAAAACAAACATTTTCAAAACATACTCAATAAAATCTCATTCTGCTGGTTTATTGACTGATGCGTGCCTCCCTGCCAGCAAAAACATATAGAAGGCTCTGGACACATGAAGAGAACCTCCCGCTGAAAGATATTAATTTGAAAGTTTAAAAGACATGAAAAAGGCTGCATAATTTGCATCCCTCTTCACCAATAGGTGATTTAGGGCAGGGATTGGCAACTAAATTTGGCCTGGGACCAAATTTATTCTGACCAACTGAATGGCAGGCCTACATCTTCATTTGGCAAAACTTGTTTATTTCCTAGTAAACAAAACTTTTTCATATCTATGCTATTTTATCTTATACAACAATGTAATTTAATTAAGTTGTTTATCTACAATCAGTTAAATGTGTTACAGACTGTTATTACTGTTATTACTGTTATTACTGCTTTGGCTCCAGACTGTCTGCGTTATGAAACAAACAGTAACCTTGTGAAATTAAGGCCTCTGTCTTTAATCACCTTCACACACTCTGTCTTTTTGGACATAACCATTAAATAATTACCACTTTAAATAATAAATATTTCTCTAAGCCTAACTAACATATTAATAAATTTGAGGACATTTACTGTAATGATTTGGCTATCCGTCAGTAACACGGCCTTTTCCTCTTGCTGAGATAACATGTCGATGGTATTTGTATGATGTCTGTTTCATACACGATTATGTTTTACTTTGTTATATTTTTAACATAGTGTGGGCTCTAATGTCCTTTTATAGTTTTACTGGATTAAACCTGGTCTAGCTGCATTTATGGGTCGGCTGTTATGCCAGGTAAACTATACACCACCCACAGGAGCATTTAACAACAACAAAATCAGCTTCTTTATTGCTCATCGTTTACTCATCTCTTGACACTACCCATATTAACTTTTTTCTTATTCTTTTTTTTTTTTCGTATTCTCCTTTTTTTTTTTTTTTTTACTTATTCTATCACGGTGTCACCTCCATGTGCCATTGGGACTCAGCTATAAATGTTTTAGCTCACACCTCCCTTTGAACCAGGATTAGTGAAATTTAAGCCATGGACAGCTCTGGTTTGACATGTTATTTTCTTTCTCTGTACCTGACCACAGGCCGGTTCCCGGGGCGCTGTCCTGCCTCCTCCACATGCGGAACAGACACAGACAACCGCTGCCAGCCTCCTTACCTGGCACCCTGCCAGACCCAGCTATGCAAGGGGCATCTGCTCAACACATGACTGTAAGTATGGTAGGCAGCAATTATCATGCTCAGGCTTACACACCTTCACAGACGAACATTTTATGATTTATAGATGGAAGTATACTGACCTAAGAGTCCCAGAGTTAAAAATATTGTTGACAGGAAAATTCTCTTTACACTTGTGGATGAATTAATCAGAAGTGTCTGAATCTAGATGGATTCACCTGGGCCTCACTGGTTACTCTGGATACTAAAAATTAATGCATATATATATATATATGTATATATATATATATATATATATATATATATATATATATATATATATATATATATATTATTATTATTATTACTTTTTTTTTTAGATAGATAGAAACAGATGCAATGAGCATACAAGTCCCTATTCACAATCCCTCCTGCTGTTCCCTCCAGTTAGTGACCAATACCTCATTGTCAGTTTATTTTTGCTTAAGCTGACAGTCAGCTGTCAAAAATAAAAAAGAAAAGAAAGAAGAAAATCTGATATTTTAGACCATGTAGCTGCTTGCTTTCCAGCAGCGTTAGAGAAGAGGATTGATACCACTCTTACAGTAGTGCAGTAAATGTAAAGCTAGCGGTAAAGCTAGCCTACCTTTGTCCAAAGATGGCACATTTCACCCACCAACAACCAAAGTTAAGTAATATACATATTTCACACATTACAATTACCAGTTTTGTGGCTTAACACAACTAACAGGCAGCAAACTAAACCTTTGTTTAGCTTATTTTTGCATTTTGATTATATTATGTAGCTACTAATGTAGCTAACATTTAAGCTAACTAATGTATAAAATATGTATTTCCCAAAATGCAAAACTATTTTTATTTTATTTTATTTTTAGTTGTGTTTATAGATTTCTCTTTGTGTCTTATATGTATAAGGAAAAGATTTAAACCACATTGCTTGTCACCCAAACACCCTGTGTGTTTATTCACAATGATAATTTCGGGAGAGCGTAACTTGACTGTTTAATGCACACATCTGCAGAGCTGTGGGCCACAGGACGTCAGAGTCTACATGCTCTGGATGATTGTGTTGGTTGTTTTATTTTCCTTGTGCCAGCTTGCTCTCAATCACTTATCTTATGAATTTTGCATTTTCCCCTTTAAGGTGCATGTTGAATGAATTGTTAAATAGGTTTGTGCTATCAAAAGCAACTTCAAAGAGAAAACTGTGAACCCGCCTTGCATCCACTCTTTCTTTCACAAAGGTTATGGCTCCTTGTAGCAGAGCTTGTATTTAGAGTGGCAACTGAAAAGTAGTTTTAGATTGCAGAGCCATTCTTTTCCCTTGTTCAGAACTTAACCACTCTTCATACACTTTATATGAGGGCACTTAACTGATATAGTGCATTATCAAGTCCCTTACTTTCACTATCACAACTAAATGCCAATCTTACCCTAACTAAATTATTTATAATTGTAAACCATGTGTCCCAACTAAAATCCATTTTCCACAAATGTCCTAACTCAAACTTCTCCTCATACAAGTAATCACAAGCACAGATGTAGCACAGTCAGACTTATTCTGCATCTACAGTGCACTGTTTAATTCTAATTTAGTGTTATCAGGTGGTATGCATTTCTAATGTGTGAAATGGGACCCTGCTCCTTTAAATCCACAGGAGGTGTATTAACATGCCTCTGCTGTGCAGTAAGGCCGCACTCAGCTCAAGTGGAAAAGTAAACATTTGACAAGTGGATCAATGTCTCATGTACAGTTTTGTGTCTTCATTCACTGATCCCTCCAGACAGAAATATCAACGTGGTGTGTCATCTAGGCCAAGGAGAGCTATGATGTAATCAGCAGAGCCAGCATCAGGGTGTTTCTATGTAGTAAACAGAGCTGAAACACTCGTGTCCCGTCCTGCTTTGTGTGTGTGGCTGCGCATGTGTGTTTGACTGGCTGGCTGGTAAAGCTGGCACAAGACAGCCCAATGACCTCATCCTTGGCAACCACTAAATGTACTCCCTTTTTTTCATCGCTGAATGGCAAAGAGAGACAGAGTGAGAAAGAGAGAGAGCAAGAGAAAATCTGCTTCTTCTCTTAAAGAAATATTGTGTAACAAGCAAATAGCAATATTGCCAGGGATAGGGAGTTAGGAGGGTGATGTCATGCTCCAAACATGACCTCTCCCTCTCTCGCTGAGTGTGGGAGAAAGGTGAGATGAGTTTTAATTTAGCTCGCACAGTCAGTTTAGTCAGATGATATACGGGAATGATAAAGTGTGAAGGTATCAAGCTGCAGATGGCAGCATTTTTATTGGAACACATTATCCCTCTTATCAACAGTTGTCTTTACTGTTGTAGATTGTTAGGACAAAACTGCAATGATGGACTACAGTGGGGAATTTTTTGTGAGAGCTGATGTACTTTTAATTTTCAGACATTAGAGAGAGGTAGGATAATATGGAAAGCATCTACTTACCCTGGAGGGGCCAGATGGCTCATATTTAATACACAGCCAATAATTAGCTGGTGATAGCAGTTAAGCTAACTGCCACAAGTGATGGGAAATATCTTTTATAATTATAAGATCTTTATACAGCCTTCTATAACTATTTCAACACATTTACACATACTCTCACATGAGTTTGTGAGTTAGTAATTAAACTAATTAAACTAATAATGTTGTTTGCAAGCGAGCAGAAACAACATTGAGTTGTTTTATTTTTTCTTTGATTTTGACATTTAACTTTCAATTCAATAAAGTTTGGTTTCCTAAACTACTGGGTTTTTTTTAGATATAAATATAGATCATTTCACGACAACTTAAGCTCTGTTGTCTTAATAACTAAGTTGACAAGTCCTGTGCCATTTAAAAACAAAACAAAAATATGCAGCCATCTACATGTTTTGAGATTTTCATGAATTGTCACTAAGCTTCACTGCAAATGCCTGTGGAAGCAAAGTTATATAAAACCATGTAGACCACGATGACAGTAACAGCTAGATTTTTTTTATTTGTTTGCTTGTTTTTGTTGTTTCTTTTGTTTAAGCTAGAAGAGCCCAAAGCGTAGGTGCTAAGCAGTTGACTAATGCTAGCCCTGATTGCTAGCTGCATGCTAATTTTCTTTACCATTCTGTTGTCAAGATAACATTTGGAAAAAAAACACACCAATATTTGTGGTTCACTAAATGCATCTCATTGAACTCTACAAATACAAGTGCAGTGCACAAAAACTGGAAACTAATAAAACAAATATTCGCTAATTTAGAAAAACTAAGAAGACAACATTTTGACATGTTAATCTTCAAGCTTGCATCCCCCAATAAATGACAGTTATCCCCACAGACTCACGTGTATGTCAGATAAGCTACCGAGCATCAATTTTTGACACCTACCTATAGCATATTTTGTACTTAGGAAATTACTTTGCATTATCTTTGCTAGGACAGTTCAAGAGAATGACTGTGCCATACACACAATCACTTTCTTCTCAAATTTATTGTGTAGGCCAATCCTTTTTGTAGAATCATGTATAGAGTTATTACTTTCAAATTTAGTTAAAATGTTAAATAACTGTAAACCTCTCATGAGATATGTATGTATTTTCATATTTGGAAAGAAAAATGCTACAACATATCCGAACATTTCTATATGGCTGTAAGCCTTTTGGAAAACCGGTATCAGTGTGTCAATGTATCAATGTGCATAAAGCTATATTTGGTCAGGACTTTAGTTAAGAACTTTTTATTACACTTTTACAACTCTGTAGTTGGCAACATCTATAGTATTCTTACCCCTATATTAACAAGCATACAACATCCACTCAGAGAGAGGCATGTTAAACCACAGAAAAATATCTGGTTGCAACTATCTGGTGTTAGTAGACCAAATTTATATACCTGTACGCTGTATATCTGTACACAATCTGACACCTGTACACTCTATCTTCATCCTTATAAGATGTATTGCATCATTCTGTCTTTACAACAAGGAAAGAAGCAGTTGTTGAGGAAGGCCATTTCTTTTTTTTCCCCCTCAGAGAGCCAAACAGACAATGGGACATCATTACCAACAGCACCACACAGGAATGGTCCCCATCAACAACCCTGTGACCTCCATGGGTCACATGATGGAGATGATGTCACAGCACCACCAAGCACCTCCACTACAACAGCACCATCCCCAACCCCATCATCATCATCAACATCATCATAATCCTCCTCATCCTCCACAACTTCCAGGAATGCCACTTACCTACCAACAGCGATGCCATGCTCCGCCTCCACAACATCTGGGAAGCACCCAAAGCCACCAGCTTCATCAGTCAGGGAATGTACCACATGCTCAAGCTCACCAATCACCGCCTTCACGCTTGCACCAGAGCTCACCACCAGCACCTCCACTGTCAGCTCCAGCACAGGTGCTGTTTGTATTAAAATGATGCTTTCAGGCTCAGCAAAGTTGCTCAATTTTTACCTATTTTGATATAATTTTATTTATTTTTTTTTTCCTTTTTGTTGCAGTTATCGCCAGTTGCACAACAGATGCAGCCCTCTCAGCATGCAGTACAAGCAAGTGGAAGCTGTAGCAGTGGTGGAGGAGGGGCCATGGGAGGTGGCAACCGTCGCAGAAGGACATCAGAGCAGGATCCGGATGAGCGAAGGCAGAAGTTTCTTGAACGTAACCGGGCGGCAGCCACCCGTTGCCGGCAGAAGAGGAAACTGTGGGTGTCATCGCTGGAGAAGAAAGCCGAAGAGCTGACACACACAAACCTGCAACTACAGGTGGGATGCTCTCCGTATGTAGACGATTACTCACATTCACACAAAGTAGACAGAAAGACACTTAGCATCATCTATCTTTGTGTTCCCAGAATGAGGTGACGTCACTGAAGTCAGAGGTGGGTCAGCTGAAGCAGATTCTGCTCACCCACAAGGACTGTCCTGTCACAGCACGGCAGAGAGAGGCACAGGTGTACCCCAGTGAGTAAAACCCCATAAACCCCTCACTTATGTTTATTAAGCTCAATAACTTTTCTGATACATCCTCAGCAACTGTTGAGGATATAATTTAGGTTCACTCTTCCTTATATTTGCACATTTGAAAATATTACTTGGTTACATGTAGTCCATAGTTTTAAGCACATTTCTACACACAGAGAGACCTTAAATGATGTCTTACATAGCGCAACTAAACCAAACCTAACTGCTTTTTACCCCACAGACTCCAAATAAAGCAATGCACTTTGATTCCTAAGGAGAGCCAATCAAGGAAAAGCACTGCACTATCAACTTTCCATTTAAAGGAATGTTACCCATAATTTGTCATACTACTTTAACGTATTAAATCTTAAACATCTTGCACTCCAGGCAGGTTAGGGTTAATGCTCACATTAACTTTGATTGTTATGTAAAGTAGTAAAAGCAAAAGAAAAAAATAAATACTTTGCCTTTTGGCCTTAAAAAAGATGCTGTGCTTCAAAAGCATCAGTGAACAAAGAGGGATGCAGTATTGCTATATCCTATATTCATATGTTTCTATTATCTTTTTACCTGTTTGTACAGTATTAAAATGTCAAATAAAAAAAAAGATATTTTCATTTACTCTGAACTCCAATGAGTTTTTATTCATCACTTATATGTGCAACAATGAAGTGATGGCAAGGCTCACTCCAACTGTGGACATTCCGCCACTTTGTCAGTGACTTTGACAGCTGTCTCTGTGTCCAGCTGCAGGGGTGAGCCCAGGAGGAAGTCCCACCCCTGCAGGTTCTGGGTCTCATCTCCAAGCCATCCAACACAACAGCATTTCCACCTCCTCAACAGCTGGAGGCGACACCGGGCACATCCCCCCACCTGGAAACTAGCCTTCTACGTTTAGATGAGATGCTAAACTGGATTTAGGAGGAATTTATTAATCCACTTAAGCACTGAGGTGTTTTTCAACATTTTTATCAGGTTTTCTGGTTGGAGCAAAGACCAGGGGTAGAATTTTCCATATCATGTGCAAAAATGAAACTTTCTTTGAACCTTGTTTAAAAAAAATGTGATTGTAACACGGCAACTGGATCCTATGTTCATGCAGAAAATGCTTGTTTCTCACCTGTGACCTATTGCCTATCCACACACACAGTCACATTACATTTTTATTTTTTAAACATCGTTTGCTCTCAAATCTTGCACTAATTTTCTAAAAAAAAAAGAAAAAAAAAAACAAAGCTCATATTTTAGTTTTTATTTCTAACTGAGCAGCTGTTTTTGCAAACCTGATGCCTTTTATTTCAAGCAAAGGCAGCTTGCAATAAACAATACAACGGTATTTGTTTTTATTTTTATTTTTTTGTTTAAATAAAAAGTTCAAAGCAAAATTATATTTTGATTTTAGAAAGTTTGTTGTCTTGTAAATAGAAGTCAGTCTAATCTACATCTGTGTTGGAAAAGCCATTCAAAAGATGATTGTACAGTATTTCCTGTAAGGCACCTTTTTTTGTAACACAACAGGATTGAGTCACCAAAGTACTATAAATTGCACTTCATGTCTAAAACCCTGTCAACTACTTTACACTTAATTACACTTTTTGTACTGTAAAGATGTGGACAATCGCTGTAAATCTAATGCTTAAATAAAGACTTATTCTGGTATGTTAATGTGATTTTGTTTTTAGGACGTTGACCACTTTTCTCTGTTTCATGAGACTATGGTTGTCAGGTTGGCCCTGCACAGACAGTGTGGTCTACTCTGCCATCTAGTGTCTACTTTTGTCAGTGGTGGCTAACCAGTGAAGGAGAGTCTGACTGATGTTTTACAAAAAATAAATAAATAACACAGACATGTAGATTTCTCACTATAAAATGCAAAACATTTAAAGTGACCTTTCCTCTTTTATTTAAATTTAATTCATTTATATAAATTATGTCATTTTTCTAAACTGTTACTAATTATCCAGGCAGAATACTAACTATTGCTCTGACTTGGCTTTAATATTTGACATGTCAGATGAACTGATGATATATATAGCTTGTGTGTATGCATGTCTGTGTATGTGGCAGTGTTTTTGCATATTAGTATTTCAACTAAATGTTGTAGGGAGACACTCCACCCTGTTGACTCAAACAAAGGGGCTGCTTAACCATTACCAGACATCCTGATGACAAGCACACAACAGTCCCAACAACCTCACACTGTGTTTAGTTCTCTATATTTTAAAATGGAACAAATAGGGCCATTTTGATACTGGTACTGTGGTAAAGATGGACAGATAGCCTAAATGAGACATTTCATACTTTATTCATCCCCCTGTGGGGAATTCCTTTAAATTAATATGTTTAATGCTTATAAGTTCAACATTTCATGCTGAACTTATGAAGATAAAACATAGTTGAGTTCAGTTTTTTTTTATTCATTTATTTTAATCTAATTATTTTGTGAATACCTAGTACAGAGGCAAGTTCAGGCGAGCCTCAGTCCTGCAGGTTTTCTGTGTTTCCCTGCTCCAACACACCTGATTTAAATTAAATGGATCCAAAAGCTTATCAAGTTCTGACTCGTTCATTTGAATCAGGTGTGTCGAAACAGGTAAACCCTGAAAACCTGCAGGACTGCGGCTCTCTGGGACCAATTTTGCCTACCCCGACTTAGTATTTCACATATCATCTAATAAGCTACTTCCTGGTATCCCTGGAAACATACTTTTAACTCAGCAGCCATAGAAACAGCAACATCTCTTCCACAATTAAATGATCAACAAACACTGAAATGAAAATTAGTCACATTCTTGGGAATTTTACTTTTTTGTGTAATACAAAATTATACAAAACTCCATATAAAAGTGTAAAAAGTAATAGTTGTGGTACCAAAAAAAAAATAAAACAAATACACAATTGTTTTTTATCTGCCATCCAGCAGCCATTGTTACATTTTGTACAAAAATGAGACAATATAATGTCTGTGAATTCAGTATTAGCACCATCGTTGAAATCAGTGGTACAACATTCATATGTGCACACTTGAGCTCACAGCATTTAGAGGCACTTGCAGGTGCAAGGAAATGAAAGAGGAAAGGCACAAAGCAGGAAGGGGAAGTCAGAGCAACTGGATTTCCTCTTAAGTCTGGATAGAACCACATGAGTTTAACTGTTCTGCAGACAGTTAAATGAGTTTGTTTTCAGCTGTGAAGAAACTCAATGTTTATAGTGTGATGCTGCAGCGTGTCTGCTGAGAAGAGCAAAGACTGAAACCATAAGCAAGTGTACATGTTTCTATGCTGTACAGTGTCAATATTTTTAGGTCTGAGTTAGTTGAGAGCTTTCTACAGGTCACTATCTCTGCGAACACTGCAGGTGTCCAAAAAGCGATCGCAGGGAAACTCAATGAGGTCTCCTTCTTCTAGTGGCGTAAGTCGTGTTGGTCGACTGCTCTGGTAGCTGGTGAAGTCTGTGGACACCGAGGCAGTCGCCATGGTGGGGCGAAATGGTCTCCTGGTGGAGTACATGTGACGCACGTGGACGGCCGACTTCCTCCTCTGCAACCTCTTCTTCAGGCTCCGTCCCAGCCAGATTCCACCAATGACAAGCAGCAGAATGGCGTTCCCTGCCAGGGTTGCTATGGTTACCAGCTGGAGGTCAGAGGTCAACAAAACTCCATGGCTCAGCCCATCAGGAAGGGTGACCAGTCCTGCACAGTGGTCACGGGGTGCAACTTGACACACGGATCCACCAACCACTCCTTCCACGCAGACCATGTAGGTGACTCCTGAGCTGAGTTCTCGAAGGGTTACAGACCGAGCTGCTCCACGGGCATAAACGTAGCGAGGGAAACGATCGGGGGTTCCAAATCTGTCAAACAGAACCCGATAGTGGACTTCGTCTAGGCCTGGTTTTGGTCTTGGTGTGTAGGGATGATGATCCCTTGTGGTCCAATATACAGTGACAGTACTGGATGTAACTTGATCCACTGACACATTAGTGATGAAATGGCGGTTAAACAAGCATGGATCTGTGATTACAGGTAGAGCCTCATCCCGATCTGATCTCAGAAGATCAAATTTTCCTCCTGCCTGGGCAGGAGAACTGGTACTGTGTCTGATGTCTATCATATGACTCGATGTGGAAGTGGTTGATGAATCAGCTTTGGAAATAACATTCGACCTGCGTCTCCCTTTGGCACGTCTCCCAGCTGCCTCTGCAGCAGGTCGTGACTCCCTCTTTGGTTTCTTTCCTTTTAGGATAGAGGATTCTACAACCTCTGGACCCCCCTGGTCTCCCTGGACGCCCACTTCTTCCTGTCCCTCTCTTTTCCTTTTTTCTTCTTCTCTCCTCATCATTGTCTCATTCATCCTTTCTCGTCTCAAGTTTTCCCTTTCTTCCACTTCTGATTTGTTTCTCTCACCCGTTTCCAGAGTGTTTTCACCTCTCCTCCCTCCATCTTTTGCATTTAGCACACCTCTGACCGCCTCCACCTTGACTACTACACCCCCTGAACGGCTCTCTTCAGGCCCGGCTCCGTTCTTACAAAAATGGCTCCAGTTCCCGAGGGGTTGCAGCTGGGAGCTATTCACATAGTCCAGATATTTCCCCCTAAGACTTGCCGGGTAATGACACTGTACAAATACCGTCAACAGTTTTCCCTGAGAATGTGCAGCAGTCATCCATCTCTTCAGTTCCTCCAGACGGCAATCACATGTCCAGTTGTTGCCTTGGAGATCCAGGTCATAAAGCACATTGTTGAGGGCAAAAATGTCACCTGACAGGCTGGTGAGAAAGTTGTTCTTAAGCTTAAGCACCTTCAGGTATTTAAGTCTGGAAAAGGCCAAAGAGTCCACATTGGAGATTCGGTTTCGGCTGAAGTCCAGCTCTTCCACATGCTCCAGAGGGTCAAGAAGACCAGCGCGGATTTCTACCAACTCATTGCCATCGACTAGAAGTTCTCTGAGGCTTGACAGTCCCTTCAAAGTGTCACTCCCCAAACGAGAGATTCTGTTGTTGCTAAGGGAGAGCTTGGAGAGCTTTTTCAGGTTTTGGAAGACATGGTTTTCAATGTATTGGATTTCATTGTCAGACAATAGCAAAGTTGTCAGAGCTCTGAGTTGAGAAAAAGTGAGGGCACTGCGCACGGCTCCCTGTTTGTTGTGGGCCAGATTTAAAAAGCGCAGGCTAGTCAGTTTGGAGAAGGCATTTCTATGTATGTGCTGCACTTTGTTGTATTCCAGATGGAGATAATGTAGACTTGTCAAACTTTTAAAAACAGAGTCCTGCAAAACTTCAATTGCATTGCCATCTAGGCGCAATTTAACAAGACTATCCAAGTTGGAAAAGAGCTCTGGTGTGATTTTCTTAATGGCGTTGTTATTTCCATAAAGAATAGTTAATTTCTTTAGTGGCTGCAAAGTGCCAGCAGGTACAGCTGTTAAAAGATTATGTCCCAAATACAGCTCCTCCAGCTTGGAAAGTTTCTCAAAAGCTTTTGGGTGAATATTTGCAATTTGATTGTACTGTAAATTGAGCCTTACAAGATTAATGTACCGTGTGAAATCGAAGACAGAGATGTTGGCGATGAAATTACCCCCGAGGCTGAAGACCAGTGTATCATCAGACACCCGCGCGGCGGATTTGGGTATAGTGCGCAACCCGCGGTTGGTGCACATGAGGTGCTGCGCATGCTGACAGTCACAGGGCTCGGGGCAGAAGTCCGTCGCCAGTGAAGGAGATGGAAACCCGCTGAGCGACAGCAGAAAAAAGCATATCCCAACCAAGAAACTGCTAGTATCCATTCCCACAGCGCGGCTGGCACAGCCAGAGACAGATGCAGCATTCGCTTTGCGTTCAGGTGCAGTCACCCGTTTCCTCTGTCATCCTGCAGACCGACTCCTTCATTATTCACTTGTTGCCTCCAAAAGCGTCCTGCGCTTCACGTACACCTCATGGCTGAGCTGCATCATCTACACAGCAAATCAATTAGTACAGCGCGCTCTGGCACGGTCTGTGGAAGCGCTCAAGTCAAGCCTCCACCCCCCCAAAACTGGTCATCTGCAGCGAATTACAGAGTTCAGGCGCTGAGCTCGATCACACACACACACACACACACACACACACACACTGAAAAGTCCCTCCCCTGCAACTCTGCGACCCTGCCAGAACCAGATGTGCACAGTCCTTGAAGCACGAGATTCAGAACTTTGCGCGTGCACGCAGGTAATCAAACGCACACGACCAATGGTCGATGGGGAGGGAGACTGAGAAACCTTGTGACCGAGTTTTGTGCGCCCCCCCGCAGCCCACGGGGGTCTGAGATCTGGATCTGGTCCCTAGTATGGACAAAGCAGACAGGAAGAAATCCTTCACAAAGAATCCCATGAGAACCCCTGATTTTTTTTCTCCAACAAACTTTATTCAGAGCAAACTAGTCACTATTCTTATATGTCTTTAAGAAAAAGGAAATAAATGAAATAAAATTTAAATTTGTTTTGTGTGTCTCCACAGAATGTATAGTCATCCCAGCAGAGTCAATGCAAACACATCAGATAAATTTGCATACACTCTGCAGTAGGAGCATGATTGTAATTTATAGTCTCTCAGTAACATGTCTTTTTTGTTGTGTGGGTTAGTGTGTGTGTGTGTGGGCACAAGAAGCACAAATGGTACCCATTTGAAAGTGAAGAATTCAAGTCAACAAGCGTTTGTTAAGACTGGTGGGGAAATGTGCCAAATCTGAGTTAAAGATCTCAAATTTGAGTGTGTCTGTGTGTGTGTGTGTGTGTGTATGTATGTGTATATGTGTATATGTGTGTGTGTGTGTGTGTGTGCAGGAGAGGACAGACTAAGTGAAGGGTAAGTGAAGCATGTGAATATCTGGTGCATAATTTTGCAGACAGAGAAATGATTCTCTGCACTACACAGAGGTTTCTGGGCCAGTCTAAAAGCATGCAACACTACTGCCAAGAAATCTGCACATTTATGACAAACATGAGGTAGAGTTTTCATTCGGTCACAGAAGCTGCACAAAATCCACAAGTGAACTTCATTGTAGTTTTTTTTAAGGTTTAAAGCTTATTGTTTTGAATGCAGTTTGCTGTTTGTGACACAAGAAAGTTTAACCAGTTACTTTATCTTTTATCTCAATAATATAATAATCTTAGTAAACTGACAAATTATAAGTGAAGGGGAAGAAAATGCAGATAGATAGTAAATCTTGTTGTGTGGAATGTGGAATAATGCTGAACTAACCCAGTTGACACTAATTTTGTACTGAAATCGCAATAAATAAATAAATAAAATGGCTTTGAAAGGACAAATGGCAGAAGTTTCAGTCAAAAGGACCAGTTATGTGGCTTAGCTCACCATATTCTCAGCAAGTGAGTAAGTTTTGTTTAGCATATACAAACAAAAGTGCATAAACCCGAAACTTGGTTCTACGTGGCCTCTTAGAACAGGAGGCAACTGTTTTTTCCAAAGAAGTTTGAGAAGCTGAAGTGTATCCTTTATTTATTTGTTTGTTTATTTTAAGGAATCAAGGAGCAAGGGTCCCCCCATCCACTAAAACAGCCCCCCAAATCCCTGGTTAAAGATGACCAAAACTCTGTAATCCACTTTAATTTTGAAAAATGGAGGGTGGGGCCAAGTCAAAAGGCCAATAAGAATTGGAATTGGGACAAAGTTAAAGAAATGAAAGGACTATCCTAGTTAGCCACCTCCATTACACAAAAAACATTTTTAAAAATATATGACCAAAGAACAACTTCATTTGAGTTGAATGTGTAAGCTTCCTTTTAAGCTCAACTGGTTTGTTAAATTTTCTTTATGTCAAGAAGGCATCCAGAGCTGTTTTCTTCTTTTTCCTGCAATGACAAGTTTTTAGCATCACAGTTAGCAGAAAAAAACATCTCTTGATATTGAAACTTCTTGATCATAGTGAGATTCTCTTGACTTTTCAAAACTGCTTTTGTTCAGACACTGACAAAATGTTTTGATGTTTGCTCTTATAAATTAGACATTCAGAGTCAAATATTCTTTTCGCTCTTTCCTTTTTTCTGTTCTTGAAGCCTTTATCAAGTCGACACAATTTCATGGTAGTGATTATAAATAGCCCACCACTTTCTGCAGCTTTATTTTGTCATTTATATGCATTTATTATTTTATGTTATCATATGTTATTTTGGGGCACAGGTTAAGCTACATAACATGAAATGAAAAGCAAAAAAAGAAAAAAAAATTATACTAATAATGTGTAATAATTGCACCTTTTAATGAGAACAGGTTACGTCTGGTTCTGCCATCACAGCTTCATAAGATTTTAAAGTTTATTTTAATTCATTCTAAATATATGCAATGCTTTCTGATAGAATTTAGTTTAGACATAAGTTCATCTGACCAATGTTTCACTGTTTCATTATTTAAACTTTTTAGGAGGATTTGTTTTCATCTGACAACATCACAACCAAACCAAGGTAGCTCGTAATCTGCTTCTCACCCTCTGGCCATATTTTCTTAGATGAAATGCTAAAAAACAAAATATTACTTTTATCACCTTTATTTTGAATGAAAGAATATTTAAGTTCTTTAATTTAAGAAATTCATTTTTACTTCTTGTGCATTATATAAGCTAACTCTCTGAAATAATTATCCATGTTTCAGCTTCTCAGCTTCCTTGGATTTTCACATTGTGCCTGAAAAAGATGATGCTAATGTCTGATCTGAGAATTTTCAACTTTTTTACACAAAATGCATTCTCAGCTCTCTCAGGAACAACAGTGCATACACATCCATGCAGGATAAAACTCACATGTGCTTTTTTTTTCAACTACTCATGAGACTGAAGTGATGCAATGGTTTCCAGAGCTGAGCTAATGCATGACTTTTGCAACTCTCTACATTCCCAGCACACACAGAAAGCATTCCCTGACCAGCCTCATTCTCATGCATATCTGCTGGAAGACATCATCAGACATTAGCCTATAGCCCTGAGTGACTGTGAGAGACAGGAGAGAAATAAAACCCATGGGAAGCCCCCTCTCTCTGGGAGGTCATTTCCTGTCTGACCATATCTCTGTTGGATTTCTCTGCATATCCTCCATTCCCCCCATGTCTCTGCTCCCTCCTCCAAGGAACACACACATTGAGAAAAGCAGACACAGTGGGAGCAGTCCAATTGTTTTATGGCAGTCGCCTGTTCCGACTCAAAGTTGAAAGGAATAAACAAAAGTTTAATTACCACAGACTAGCTTCTACTCCATATCACCAGCAAATAAACCTTGAGATTGACTTTATCTTTACACGAAGAGGAGGTAAGAGTGAATGATTCACTCCAGAGGGGGCTCTGTGTGTGAAATGAACAGAGAGAATGAAATATGGAAGAGAGGGTTAAAGATAAACAGTGGGTAAAGTGGGAGTTGTGTTAGACTTTTAGACTAATGCAGGAGAAAAGTGTTTTGACCCAGATTCACATAGACACAAGCAGTGATGCCACAGATTACTTGAAAAAGTAATCTGACCACTGATTACTGATTACTTCTTTAAAAAGTAATCTAGTTACTTTACTGATCACTAAGGTTTAGAAGTAACTAAGTTAGATTACTAGTTACTTTATTAGTTAAAACCCCCCAAACAAAAAAATGACGGACGGAAGTGGAGAGGCGGACCTCCCATCATGCACCAGGGTAATAAGTTTCTATATCATATTTTTTTCTAAAGTCATGTGCAGTGAATGATTTGTGTTTGTCGATTTAAAAAAGGTCAAGTTTCAGCGAAGAAAGGTAACTGCATGCTTACGAGTACATAAAATTTCTGTACCACCGTTAATGAGAAGGTGTGTTGAGTTAGATAAATACACTTTCGTCCACGGCGCTTGATTTCAAATCATATGTGAAAGGAGTGGGGAGTGCCGAAGTAACGCAGGACGAATATGAAGAGTAACGGTAATTTGATTACACTGTAGGACATCCTAACGCGTTAGATTATATTTTGTTAAAATATGTAGTCAGATTACTGTAATGCGTTACTTTGTAACGCGTTACTGGCATCTCTGGACACAAGCAGAATAGGCTCATCGAGAGCAACATACAGAGTTGCATGTCAATGTGCATTTGACAAAAAGCTGCCTCAGAGGGCCCCTCAGGGTCCAATCAACTGAGTTCACAAGCAGTAGAAAGTCTGCATGAACTGAAGAATATCCAGGTTAGTGCTGACAAGTTGGTATATGAGAGCAGCTTAAGGTGGTTATCTACAAGTGATACATTTCCCCAATTTGGTTTTCTGGTATTGAAACTGCATCTTATAAACAAGGGAGAAAAATGGGTGAATGTTTATGTGTGTTGCAAAAGTTATGAGGGATTTTATATTTCTTCACTTTGACTACTTAGTCAAGTGAGTTTACATCTACCTGCACGAATATGTGATTCTCTCTACACCTATTTCAAATATTTCATTTATACCTAAATGCAATTAAATTGTCTTACAAGGACAATAATATTGTTTATGGTATTTTTTTCCTGGATAATTTATCTCCCAGAGAAGCCTAGAGGCATTATTCTGAATTAATGTTTAAAATTAACAATGAAAAAGTTTGTTTTAGTGTTGAACCTCAAAACAGGAGAGTCAGGGTATCAGTAATTAAAACTGGTATACTTTATTTGCAAGTGTTAACAGGAGGATACAGTGAACAGCTTTGTAACAAGTCCATAGAAGTGAGTTAATATTATTTTGTCAACAACAGTAAATGTCCTGCTAGAGCTAAAACTATCAGAGAACAGTTAATGTTAAAATGGGTGAGGATTATAACAAGATTTTCTCAAAAGTGCTCCTTGGAGAGCGTTTCTTTGTTAAACCGCCGCTGAGAGACAGTAATACAAGGAGGTGGCACTTAAATAGAGAAATTTAGGAACCTTTCCTTTCAGTGTGTCCAACAAATATGGTCTTTGGGAAGTATTTAATGCCCACTGAGGTCTGTGTGGATGGTATAGACCAGGGGTGCCCAAAGTTGGTCCTCAAAGGCCTCTGTCCTGCAGATTTTCCAATGTTTCCTGCTTCAATACACCTGACTCAAACGAAATAGATCCAACAGCCTATTAAGTTTTGCAAAATGACTCATCAATTTAAGTCAGGTGGTTTTGGAGCAGGGACAAATAAAAAACCTGCAGGATTGTGGCCCTCCAGGACCAGAGCTGGGCATCCCTGGTATAGACTGTTGCAGCTAAGTAATTAATTTCATGTTTCGTGAAACCACAGATACATTTTACCATCTTTTGACATATAATTTAGAAAAGTTTGGACACACAAATTTTAAGTGAGCTGAAGATAATCTGATCATCAAACAGTTAAAAATCCAACAAAAATCTTAAATCTTTTGATACAAGATTCCTGTGTGATGTTCTGGTTTTGGTTTTTGGTTTGATCTTGGTTTCTTGTATTTAGGGTCATATTCCGTGTTTTTTGGTTTCTGCTCATTGGTTCACCTGGTCTGATTTGTTTATTCACCTTTAGTTCCTCAGTGTATTTAAGCCATTGGTTTCAGTTCCTCCCTTGCCAGTTCATTGTTTTCTGACTTATGCTTTTCCATGTCTTTTAGTGCTATTGTCCATGTTTTGCCACCAGAGTTTTTTACTAGTTATTCCTTTTTAAAACCTTTTTACCTGCACCTGTCTGCCTCTTGCCTCATCTTCCTGCATTTGGGTCCTCAAGTCTACAGCTTTACAGTAACAGCATAGATCCTCAAATAAAGTTTTGATTTAGAGAAAAACCCATCAGTTCAGTTTCTGATATCTCAAACGGTCTGGTGCTTCCAAGGAGCTTTTACTGTGCCAAGCAAATGAAAGCATGGCAAAAGATGGAAACATATTGCTTTTGCTTCTGTGTAAGTATGCATTTTGGTGTTTTACTAGCATGGTTGCTACACGTGTTTGGTGAAAACAAACTGTGATTGGCTGTGATGAAAGATACAAAGTTTCATCAGATGTGATGTCACATGAATACAAGCAATACCTCAAAATCCACCATAGGTTACTTGAGTAGACTAAAGCTAAAAGCTTTAACATGAACATAATAGCCCACTGACATTAAAAAGAAATCTGCAAAGCCACCTAATAATCAAAAGAACAAGAAATATTTCACAGGAAGAGTGAGTGTAAATCCTCCCAAACAAGAACTAAAAGACTCCTAGCTGCGTACAAAAAGCCTGGAGGCAGAAATCCAATATATTACTTAATAAACAGATGTAGAACTGGCCACGAAGGGTGCATAAATCTAGCTTTGGGGTCACTTCTTTTTTAATTTGGAAAATATATTCTACAAACAAAGGAAGTACATAAAATTTTGAACAAATACATCATCTTCAAGCTTTCAGGAATCCAGGTCACCCTCCATTCACTTAGCTATTTAAAGTAACAGAAATTGCACCCTGGGGTGCCACTCTATATACACAGCACTGTAATATAGATATATTAAAGCTCTGATGACAGAGGCTGATACCCTCAAAGTTATCTATATATTACACACAAATCCTAAATAATAGTTTGCCCAATAAAGCAGGATTCACATTACAAGTGATGTTGAGTCTCATATAAAGACATAAACATGTAAAAACATACATTTTATTATGTCTAAATACAGTGATCTTAGTATCTAAGATTTCTTGCAGATCTTAGATCAGAGACATGACTTGATTCATATCTAAAGCCTGTCTTAGTAATCAGTGTGTAGGGTGGGCAGCACTGGATGTACTTTACATCAATAGAAAACAGTTGAAAGTAACAGACTCCTCCTCTGTAGCAAGGTCAGAAAACATGTGGGACTCCCTGAGTGAATGTGTAGTTTTACAGAATTATTACCACAAGAACAGATGACAAGTACATGTTTGTTCATTTACTTTTACTTATTGTATTCTGTAGGTACTTTTACAGGGGGAAAGGGGATGAGAAAGTGGGATTTTGAGTGTGTGTTTTACTGTGTGTGAGAGGAATGTTTACATGAGTAACAGCTGCTGTGATCATTAACTGCCTTAGCTTGAGCTGCGGATCATAGATCTATTCCACGCTCCGATGCATTAACATTGTGTGCGTTTAACTGTTTGTGAGGGGATATATGAGTGTGTTTCTGCAATCAGAGAGAGATGGTGAAAGAGACTTTCCTTTGAGTGAAGCATGTGACGATGAGGACATGTTTTACATGTGCCAGAAATGGATAAATGTTGGAGGAAGAATAAGAGCAACACCTGGGCCCCATGCCTGCAGCCATCCACATTCTCAGTGCTCCCCTGTTTAGCTCCAGCTGGTTCCCATCAAAGGCAGAAGAAAAGACAAGGCTAACAAGGACAGACACGACAAAAGACACATAATAACAAACTTATCAAATCCAATGCAATAAAGAAAGTCACGAGCAGCTGCACCATCAATGCTGAATGCACTAACAATTGAGAACCATGTTTCATGGCATGCTTCTCTGCTTTGGGCGAGCTCCACCCTTTGCTGCCTGACCTCTCGGGGCCTCCTTTCGTTATTGAGGCCAGTGTGTTGAACGAGCCGGGGAGGGGTAACACGGGAATGGAAAGGAAGAAGGGCTGGGAGAGCCTTTATGGTCTTAGTCAAGTCTGGGAGCTCTAAGAATGGAGGGAACAGAGCAGGAAAAGGGAGGAAGGGAGGTACTCTCAACATCTGGAAAAAATTACAGAGCATGCTATTACCCTGTTGAAGGTCTGGAGAGAGTGGTGGGGGAGATAGAGGAATAAGGAGGGTAGTGTAAAGGATAGATTGTTTGTGTATGTATTGAGGGGCAAGTCCTTTGATCTAACAAGTCTGATAGAACCTGTCTGCACACCCATAATCTGCCGCAATCACATAATGACGCTAACGCAGCATAATGCCTTGAGATGTTAAGCTCACTGAGCTGCACATAAGATAACACTCAAGAAATCAAACACCCTGAAAACAGCGCAAGAAGTCCATGTGCACACAAAAAGATTAAAGAAATAATGGATACAGGCATATGGGCATGATCTCTGGAACAGTATTTGCTCCATCTGACAAAATCCATTGCAAGTCACAAACAAGAGAGAAGAAAAGTGGGGCCTTTATGAGTCATTAAAACAAAGTCGTCAGTCAGTGATTTAGGCAGAGACATCTGATCTGCAGCTGTCTGAGTCCCCATGCTGCCACACTGGTGTCCAACATCGCCCCCTGCAGACATTCAAATGCAGAAACTTTAGTTTTGCTCCTTTCTTCCTGAGAGGAAGTAAGACTGGATAAGTAGGTGAAGTGATGACTTCTTAGTAAAAACATTTTATAGTTGCTCTTTGGTTTGCACTTCTTCTCTACTGAAATATGCCCTGAATTCTGGTATACATAAAAGACCCCTGGAGGTGAGTATAAAGATGGTGATTCCCTCTGAGTTTTCCTTAGTGACCTGAGCACATTGGTTACTGAACACTGAATTTGATACATCCATTAATGTTCTTTTAAAAGTCCATGCAGATAAATAAAGTCCACAAAGATTCCATATGCTAATCCTTTACATCAAATAAAAAAAGAAATGCTTTCAGTGCATTGGTATGTGATCCTACAAATCAACATACATCACCTTCAGTTGTAGTTTGCATTTGGGATAAGATAGAAAATGGCTAAATGGGAAGCTAAGATGGTAACAAGGCAAACATTACACTGGACTGCATTTCCACATTTCCAATAGAATCCATTTTAACACATTTGAAACCATATTTCTATGGAATTAAATTCTTGTAATTAAAATATGTTATGCATTGGTTTTAGCTATGAAAACAATCCCCAGTAATCTTTAATGATCTAAAAAAAATGTCATTTTTCTTTCTTTGGTTATTAACTTTTTTAAATATTGCATGCTTGTTTTAAATTTGATACTAGCAATTTCTTTAAAAAAAAATGAAGGTTTGTGTTAAATTATCTATAAATCACTTTACCACAAATTCAGTTATCAGCAGGAAGATAACTGTTATAAAAGAATACAAGAGAGGATTGGGTTCACCACTCTGATAAACTTTGTGAGGAAATTGTTTAACAGTTAAGTAATATTGTCAAGAATATGACAATTTGTGCATCTTGATAATATTAAATATCCTTCAGATTCAGAGTCCAGATATATCTCTTTATGTAGGGAACAAAACCCAAATCCATGACAGACCAGCTGTGAATTTTGGACTCTCAGGTATTGCTGCATTAATATCACATACAGCTCTGTAAAAGTAATACTGCATAAACTTAGAAACACCTTTAAAGATCCAGAACTTTGGCAGATTTTCTCAGTGATGACGGCTAATTCAGCATCCATCTTGCATCTGTCCTGTACTCTGAACTCTCTCCAGAAAGTAAAAGTCAGCCCTGTGTTGACTCTTGTCTCATCTCATGCTATGTCTCTTTCACTTTTCTTCCCCTCTCTTCCTTTAATAACAATATCTTGGGTTTCTTTTTCCTAGTCAATCATGGTGCGTGTTCAAAGCAGTTGGTCTGTTTATATCTGCTTGCAGATGTGTGAGACAGCAGGTAAAGCAAACACCCACAAAACTGGGTGGTGTCCCAGAAGGAAAAGTGTGGTTTCTCAGCATTGCGATCTTAATCTCAACCGTTTGATAGAAAACATTGATTGTTATTATTATTGTCCAAAGGGAAAGAAAAAATGCAGAGAAATATTTTTCTCCTGCTTTTTTCTTGGTAAGTACATAAAACAGTTGCTGGAATCAAATTCCACATAAGCATGTTTTGAGTCACAACTTTTAACATGTTGTCTATCTTAGATTACATCTCAGTAACATGATTTGCAAAGCAGTGCATCCTATTTTTATTCAAATTTAAAACAGAGTACACTGATCCAGTCCAAAATCAAGGATCACGTTTAGCTGCAAACCACTAAGGTCCTATGGTTGGAAGGGTGTTGCCTCCTATCATGACTTCCCTCTTATACTTCAAAATACATCTACACACTACTCATACTATATCCACATAAATGGCAGCCCTCTGTATGAAGTGTAAATAACATGAGGCTCTCCCAGTGGTACAGTTCCCCCTTTGAACAGAAGCTACTCTGTGTGCAGTAACCAAAGCTAACCTACAGATGACACTGTAATACACATTCTACCAGTACAGTATGTGCACGTCTCTCTTCTCTCTGTATATTGCAAGTGACAGAGAGGTGAAGAGTGATATTAATAACTTCAGGTTTCATACTTCAGCTTTTGTTTTACTATCTTGTTCATGACTTTCCCTGTATTTCTTCCTTATCATGCCTTACTAGGCTCATATAATTAAATCTTCTTTGAGAGTCACAATTATTAAAAATCTTGAGCAATTTCTTTTGAATCAAATGCATCCCTGTTTGCAGACAGACATAGTTCACAAAGTCTCAGCTGTAAGTGAGACAAGGGTGTGTCCCTTGTGGCTACAACACTCCTCAGGTGAGTAGGCTTCACAGGAATCTGTCAAAGTTTAACAATGAAAAACATGTGATACAAACAGAGGTAGCAACCTCTTTTCTTTCTGTTCTACTTTAAGAGCTACAGTACATTGTAACATGCAAAGCAATTTTTCTTCTCTCTCTTAGTTCCAGTCGTGATGTAGGCCTACACTCCCTCTTTTTTTTTTTTTTACACCAAATAATTAGTTTTGTTGGTTCCAAGTTACTGGACACACCCAGCTCTTGCTCTCCTTTTCAGACCCCCCTCTCTCCATCCCTTTTGTTCTGTTTTTTTTTTTATTTTTTTCCTTCCTTCTGTTGCCATAGAAATAAACCCAGGCAGGAAGTCAGTCTCATGCCCATGCAAAGGAGGGAATTTGTTTTGTTGGTTAAACAAATCCACAGCATGAGGGTGGTGCACGAAGCCACAAGGACAGCAGAGGAGCAGAGCTTTTCAGAGAAATCATGGCGGATTAAGCAGAGACACAAACACATGCTCATTTGTTCGCCCACTTGTTCATTCTGTCTGGGTGCAATCACACAACTTCTCTCACTTACTCATCGTGTAAGTATACAGTCAGCAGCCATCTTTTGCAACCAAAATGTCTGAGGAAAATCACCAAACAATCTGTCCCAGGACTATCAGCTATGTCATTAAGCAACAACACCAGGCTTATAATGAAAACATGCTGTATATCTATTACAAGCTTTTCTATCGTTTGTTTTTCAAATGTTTGTACTGTGCAGAATTGATCACATTAAAAATATAATGTTCTAGGTTGAGTATGCTGACAGAGAAATGATAAACAAGCAGACATTTCCTGTTTTTATCTTATAATCAAGGACTGTTGTGACTATTTTATGTAAATGTTTAAAGTTTGTATATCATGTAAGTAAGCTATATCACTTGGGCACAATGAAATCATAGTGAGTAGCCAAGGATGAGTTTTCAGGACCTTATTTTCTGTGGACATATTGTGGTTTAGTAGGTCTTCATCTAATGTTTAAAAGTTGATAATTCTGCTTTTGATAGCAATAAACAATAATACTAATAATAAAACTAACAATACAGAGAAGGATGAAAAAAGGGAATGCAAAACATGCTAGTAATTGTCTTATCTTTGAAGTTGAGTGGCTCATTGTGTAAACAGAAAGCTATAATAGCTTAGCGTGCGTCTCTGCACATCACCTTTGCGTCAGTTATCAGGAATTAACCTGACACTCCACTGCCTAACTCTCACCTTGATTGATTTCCCTATTCACTTTTTTGTCTACGTCAGTTTATGGTCAGTCAAAAGAATGCACTCACCCCGCCTTAATTTCCCCGCCCTACTCAGTCATGCTGTATTCTAATTGGCTTAGACGGATGTCACTCACACCTGCTTTTCAATCAAGCCCCTCCCATCCACAACGTTCTACTCTGGCTTGGAAACGAGGAGCAGAGCAGTCCAAATCCAGGTGCTGTGGGGCTCTGGTTCCAGAATAAGATGCTGTAGCTTCCCGTCACAGAACCGTAAGCTTATCTTTTCTTATAAATACTAATAACTCGTGTGAAAGTGGGTCTCTGTGTTGTTCGTGGTCGTTTTCGTTTGAATGAAACGGCAGAGTTGACAGCGTTGTGATGTCTGTAGCAGACCGTTTAACTGAAACATCGCTTTCGATAGAATTATTAATGGACTCTTAATGCTTGGTGCCCAGCTTGTGTGTGAGAGTCTGCTTATAGCAACATGCGAAGAATAGAGTTTAAGTTGTATCGAGGCTGCGTGTTTCAGAATTTGAATGGATTGGTTATTTTGTTAACGCTGACAAGTTTGACTTGCTGTGCTGGCTGTTGGCAACAGGAACTGTCTGAACGGGGCCACCTGTGGTGACTCCCTGTGGAGTTTGGGTTTATTAATGAATATTTTATATAAATGATCCACGTTAGCTGTTGTTACTGACATCATCTTCAGCTTGATCAGTTATTTTTAATCAGCTTGTTTATGTAAAACCTAAGATTGTACAAGAGATGGGATCTCACGAGTCAAATCTGATTGAACAGCTGTCCAGCTGTAGTAACAGCCCACTTCCGCTCTGCTTTACAAGTTGAGTACAGTTTGCTTCCTGAAGGCTACAAAGGAAATTATTAGCTGATTGAATCTTCAATTAGCAGACAATTAACCAGTGCTGACATTAATTACAAAATAATCCCTTCCTTGTTGCTTTTGTGGTTCTATAGTGACTTTGCTGCCATTTGTACTGTAAATCGATATTGGGCCTCAGGGCCTCCTGGCCCAGACAAGATCAATTTTATGCATGAGCAGTGATGGCATCACTATCACTGTGAATTTCACTGAGAGCCTGTTGGTGCACACTACCATCCCAGCAGTCAAACTAAACAAACAAAACTGCTGCCATGCAGTTTTTTTTTTTGTGTGTGAGTGTGTGAACAAATTTAAAGTCAGAGAGTAGGTCTGCTTCATGGAAGTGGAAGACTGTGACAGCAATGATATCCACTTTCCAGACAATGACAGTGGGGACATTTTCTACATACAGCAGCTGGCTAATTCTATCAAAGCTAATTTATTTTTCTAATCAAACTGAAAAATGCTTAATGTAATGTGGAAAAGCACTGATTGTCTTATTTTTAGGCCTTTGTTCAGAAGCACCTTTGTTTTTGTGTCATTTCAGTCTGACAATTTCAAATATGTTAAATATATAGAAATGCAATGTCACGGCATGGAAATTAACTTCATGTTATGTTTTAAACCCCCCCCCCCCTTTTTTTTTTAAACTAGAAAACTATAAGCATTCAGGTTCTTGTAAGCACAGATTGTTTTTAGTTTTTTTTTTTTTTACCAGTAAATGTTGTGTGTCACCAGTGATTAACATGCAGTCTCAGCAGGCACACAGGAATGAGTAAAGGAAAACCCAGAAAAAAGGAAGATGTACTCCAAAAACAAACCAATTCATCTGATGGAGGTATTGTAGAGAACGGAAGTGAATAACTGAACTAAAAACAGGTTTTATGTCACCTTAAGTTGTGGCTGAAAGACTGATTCAGAGATGCAATGATTGTAATTTTCCTGGCTGTTTATATGCATTATTATTATTATTATTTTTTTTTTTTACTTTAACTGGACAATCAACTCTAAAAGAAACAAAAAAAAAAGAAGAAAACATTGGTCCCCATGAACTATAAAAGGACACCAGAGAAAAGGACAAACATTTACTGAACCTGAAAATGTCTTGAACTAAAAGTGTTGTATTTATAAAAATTAATATGCCAGATTATGAAAACAGAAACATAAAATAAAAAAACCTTCAGGTTGTCACGCATAAATGTAGAGCCATTTCAGTTACTTTAACATTAATGGTTTGCCAGGAGATGTCCATAACTCTTACTGTCCAAAAGGTTCATTTACTGATGGAGAAAAAGATCTGACTTCTAGGTATTATGTATATGGTGCTTTTCTGAGTCTAATAATTAGGTGATTTCTAGTTAGTTAGTTTGACCAAAACTCAGCATAAAAACTGCAGTCATAAAAAATATTGTGGCACATTAGATCACTGACTTGGCATTGAGTGGCTGGATGGGTAGAAGAATATTATATAAATACAATGCTGTTATGATGAGTCAGTTTTGATTCCCCCACTAAAATCACTTCAGAATCTCCACTTCCGATGAGTAGTCCCAGTGCTCTATTGTGTTTTGCACTTTGAAACCAGTTGCACACCATTTATTGTAAAAAAAAGAAGAAGAAGAAAAAAAAGAAAATAAAGATGGGTCAGACAAATTTGTTAGCCTGCATCTACCCTTCTAAAGTGCCTTTGAGCAAGAGATACATTCTTTTCCCCATGTGGTGCTGTTCCAAGCTATTCTCCCAGCACTCTCATTATTTTAAGCCAAAGTCACTGTTTCACAGGGGGTCTGTCAATCACCCAATCGCTGCCCAGCTAAGACAGTTTTTTCCTGCTGCTGCATTTTCGGGTGTAAACATCCAGCGTGGCCGACGTGACTCACTGAGTTATCTCTGTGTCACCTTCTCCTTTTATACAACTCCCACTGAAAAGCTGGGAAATACAGAGCACTCCTTCTTAACTAGTATGCCAAGTCAAGAATAGCCCGCCTGTGCTTGCATGAGGTTATGGGATGTTGTGCCCTACTTCCTTTCAAGCCAGCTGGTCAGTGCAGAAACTCCTGTGAAATTAATAATCCCATGTTTAATACCTCCAATTAATGCCTCCAATTTATTCATAAACAACAATCAAATTGTATATAATGTTCGGTTTTTTGTATCCATAGCAACCTGTGATTGAGCAGTAACACAAAGTGTACCTTGTCTCAGCAGGAATGAGGCCAAGTGATGGCCTTTGTGATGCAGCTTTTTCAAAAATACATTGGTCAGGAATCTGAGGCTATGCTGTTTCTCTCTTTTTCTTTCTGTCTGTCTATGAGTGTGAACAAAAATAACTGAGTGCTACGTGGCATATTGGTGCTGTTTTTATCTCTTTGATCACTTGCTAATAGTCACATCAGGTTTTCACTGGCTGCTTACACCGAGCACAAATGCTGTCTTCCTGTCAGGTGAGAAAATGGCTCTAAAATAACTTTAAACAAGTCAGTCCCATCTGCTTTACTCTCCGACTCACAGTCAGAGTTCAGATAAAATAAGTGCTGCTGCCATCAACCATATGCTGTCACTAATACTGCTACTTTTTTTTTTTTTTGCTACAACATTTTTGTTTTGAAATATAAATAGATGTTGCCAGATGTGAGTCAGTTTAAAGTGTCTTATACTGCTTTCTGATAATCAGTGGATCATCCACAGCTTTAAAACAGTAATCCGGTAATCTGTTAGGACCTTTTTGCAATTCCAATAAGCCAGTAATGGGGAGGATGCTACAACTATGTGGACTGTTGGGTTAATGGCAGTCCTGATGTTGCAAGAATGTGTGTTTATAGAGTGGCCGCTATGTCAATGTCAGTGTGTTTTGTTTTTATTTTTTTTCTCATGCCAGGACTGGAACCTCCAGCCTGACCATCCCTCAGGCTAATGCTTGAGGGATGGTTAACAACAAGGCTCAGATTTGCTCTGTGAAGATCACAGGGTTCTTGGATAATAAGTATGTGGTGCCTGTTGTAGTCATGCTTTACTCAGAAAAATTATGTGGATCATGAAACGATAGTTTCCTAGTTTAATTTGTAGACTTTGCACAACAGAATATTGATTTCCTGTGACCTCTTAATTGTCATTTACAAATTGCTAGCAACAACAGTTGCAGGTTACTTAAAGAGATTTCTATTTTGTCTCTGAAACCTGTGAATGTCTCTGCCCCACTTACACTTGGTTTTAAGTTCAAAATCAAAGAAAAGTTTAGCGGAAAAGGTGCAGGGCCTCTGAGGTACTTTTTGTTCAGTGCAAGGGAAGAAAGAGAAGTTGCATATCAAGTTGTACTCATGCTCACGGTGTACTATGGGTTAGTTGTTGAACTACACGCTGTTACGCTGTGGTCTACTACAAACACAACACCATTTATCTGTCTCTTCCTCCTGTCAACTGATATTACTAATTTGACATTTAAGGAAACAAAACAGAGTCTATACTTAAGTCCAATCAGCTCCTAATTTTGTCCTTGAGATTCTGTGGCATCTTAACAGATCGTTTACACAATGCTGTGCCATTAATGATTGACTCATGTTATGTAATGCTAAAGGCAGAAAGCACAAGCCCTTCTAGTGTTACTCTGCAGAAAGCTTGGCAGTGTACAGTCCCGTCAGTAATCAGTGGAAGTACTTTACTATAACTAGGACACACAGTGGTGTGTTCAGGGACTTGGGTCCCAGCTTATCTACTGTATGGCAGATAGGTGTGTGTAGTCCTTATAGTATGGGTTTTACTCAGTCTTTTAGGTTAGCAAGGAGAGGAAGTGAGTCTTCAATGAAAATCTCTGCACTGATGCATATAAACAATTTTGAGGTTTTGCTCAAAGGAAGTGTGTTTTTGCAAACTTTGGTGAGCTGTATCAGAGTCGGGGGAAGAATGAGGAAAGAAGAAATTAACATAAGTTTCCATCCTAACTTATTTTGTGCACTGACTGAAAACATTTAGTTGCAGTTGTAAGATATCAGGCAAGTCACAGCCTGAAAAGGGGCTAACAGAAAAGCTTGATGAGCTAAATCAAGCTATTCAAGTCTATCATTTCAAACCTACTCAAACATGTTTTCTGTTCTTTTAGCCCATGCTCCCGAGCTGTGAAGTAAGTGGGCCGTCCTTGTACTCCAGTCTGCTTTTAGCTGAGTGTTGACTGTAGCTAGCCTGCTGTTGTGGTGTTTCGGAGGTATCGAAGCGCGGAGCACATTCTTTCCTGTTGATGACTCATGTCCTGAGCATGGAACAGACTGTAAGAGAGGCCTTGGGGAACTTTAGAATACACACACTAGCACTCACACACTCATCTAAACCCCCAGAGTGCTTCCAGATAATGTGGCTAACAGCATAAAAGTCTTGAAGTTTAAAAAAAAAAAAGTTGCATGCATGTAAGCACACACAAAGCCCACAAACATTTTCACTGGACAGGGATGTGCTTTTCTCACGTGTGGTACATTTAACTAGAAACGCATACCTCAGACAGTGTCAGTTGACAATAAAATAGGGCCATTACATGCTCATTCAGGTTGCTGCATGTTTTTTTCTGGCAAGGAGACGAATGAATGTTACATCACAGCATGAGTGCCACGTTTCCTGAATCCTGCTCTTTACATACAATCATAAATATGCTGCACAGTGCATTTTAGTAATTATTTAGAAGAGCCTTCCATGAGCTCCACAAAAAAAAGATTAAAATATCACATTTACATAAATATTTAGAACTTTTCTTCTTTTGCATTTAAACTCTGGTGCGCCCTACTTCTGTTTTGTTGTCCTTGAAATACTTCTACCACTAATTCGCTGGGTTTAATTCAGTGACCAGTATACGATCTCACAGTGGGTGGTGAGTATCAGAATGATAATCAAGCACTAAGGTTGAGAAAACTTTCTGTATGTCAAAAAAGATTGTCTCCAAGTATCGACCTAGGAAGCATACAAGCTAGTGATCTCTCTGAATTATATCAGGGGTACCTTTTGTTGTGATGGGAGAACCTTACAGATGGATAACCATCAGTGCAACACTACCTGTCACTTTCATGTGGTGGAGAGGCAAGCCAGAAGCCACGCCTCATTAAGCAGCAAATGACAGCCTGCATTTGGCATTCGGATGACTCTCAGATCATGACAAGAAAATGGTCTGATTTGATTAAAGATATGTAAATTGAACCTATTTGGCTGCAGTTACCAAATTTGTGTTTCAAACAACCAGGCTTTGAGGACTATCTCATTAAAACTATCCCAAATGTTAAGCATGGTGGAGGCAGCATCATGCTAAGACAGAGATGCACAGTAAAAGTCTCATCCAAAGTGGTCAGGATCTCAGGACGGGGTCATGGGAGAAACTTCCAAAGGACTTTTGTGCCAACTCCGTAGAACAAGAAATCATTCTTACCTTCAGTATTTCATCCGGTACGGCTTCTTCTTCATCAAACACAAAATCAAATTGTCCCATGTGGTCAGTTGGTCAGGAAAAGTTTTACTTTATGAGTTTAAATGTATTGTATTGTTGTATTTATCGTAATTTTGTCAAAGAGAAATTTATTTCCCCTACTTGTGAATGTACAATGAAGTTTTTTTTTTTTTTTTTTTGTCTAATCTAACCCAAAATAAAATCCAAGTTGTTAATACTGTAGGTTGGAATCACTGACATGTTGGGTTATGTGATCATATGGAAGGTGGGATCATATAATCATAATGCTCATTCAGGACTCTTGCATCAGGGTTTCAAAGTCCATTGTAGAATAAAGAGCAAAAACAAGCTTAGTCCTGTGGTTTTCATGTTTTGAATTCACAGCATTCGATCAGCACATTAAAAAAGAGATTCAAAATTCTTAAAGTAAAATGTTACTTTAGATAAAAAACTGAGGGGGCAAAAGAACTTTGCTGAAAAAAGTGGAATGAATGCAAACTGTACCTGTAAGCAGTGTTGGAATAAAAGAAGGATTCGGAGAACACACACGTCCACCAAGCCATAGGATCCCTCACCTGAGGAAAAACCCCAAAAGGCCCAACAGCCTTTTGGGGCTATATATTTTGAACCTTCTGGATCACCAGATCCAGAATACCCCAAAATACAGTCACTTGTTCTGTTATTCTATTTCTGACATTTCCTGAATATTTAATGAAGAGCCATCCATAACTTTTTGAGCTACGTTGCTAACAGTCAGACAGACAAACTAACGCAGCTGAAAACATAATAAGAAAACGGAGTAGAAGCACAGGAATGAATGCATTATAAGCTTTAGCTATGCTTCAACAAAGGAACGAGGAAGACTCAGATGGGGGAGAAATAATTAGCTCCTCTTACAACATTAGGATCTAGTTTAGACATTCTTGAAATGCTGAGGCAGTATTAATCTCGAGCTACAACTAGAAGATGGCCTGTTGTGGTGTTTTTAAAACGTTTTGGACATCGCTTCACTGAATCCATGGGTCGATGCCAGAATGACCCGAAGTGGGTTCATTATACAGCTCTCGACATGCGATACAATAGATCAAGATCAGCTGACATCTAGCACTCTGTTTCATTAATTTAGCTTTTTATAATGCTTTTTCTAATTGTTTTCCCTCAAATAATTGATAAAAAATATAAATACATTTAAAAATGATTTAATTTTGCAACGTTAGCTGATAAGCGAGAGTTGTGAGCTAGTAAGCATTTGACATTTTCTATTTGAAATATAAGCCTGAAGAAATCCCACAAGCTAATCAATTATTTATTTATTGAAGCTGTGTCTACTTCAAAAATGATAAAAAAAAAAAAAAATCAAAGGGGGAAAAAATTGGCCTCTGTAAGAAGGCCTTGGCAGAGGTATTTGACTGGAAGATAAGGAACATGTTATTACAAAACACCTCTACCTTCCTGGACTTCTTTATGAACCCCTAATCCTTTCAGCTCATGTGATATTTGCAATGAATGATGGCAGTTTGACTTTACCAGTGCTGGAGGAGCAGCCTCTGCAGTAAGGTTTAATTGGTATTTTTCATTAGGTTTGATTGTATTATGATATGGTGATTCCAAATGGATTGCTTTTGCTGTATCCCTGATGCTCACATGCTTCCATCATCATACAAGAGCAACGATCAAAGGCACACTGCCTTTGATCGTTGCTCTTGCACGGTACCGCCACGGCCATAAACACTGACTTTGAAGCATTTGTCTGAGCTTTTGCATGTATTTAGTTCATGTATTTAGTTTGCATTTATCAAAACAATCCACAAAAGCCACACATTTAAATGCAGACCTACACATGTGTTTGTGTGAGATGTCTTATGATTATGATTGTAGTCTGGATATTTCTGTCTAGCGTCCTTAAAACTCAGCTACTTTAGACTCTGGGGATTTTACAGTTACTCATGCACACAGTGAGTAAACGATACCTCTGTTGGTCCTGTTTGCAGGCGCTCTGTGCTGCTACTATTCTCTTTGAAATAAGCATAACCTTTGTGCTGCTCTGACATCACTTTGCTGCAACCTTTCTCGGCAGTGCTGACTGTTGGCGTGGCCTTCAAAGGTCAGGGTGATGCTCCTGGCGCCCCCGCTGTGATCTCGCCTGCTGCAGTTTCCAGAGAAACAAGACAACGTTTGGCAGAGACCAGTAAAGTCGCAATACGATGACATCACCGTCGCCCACTCACAGTGACAGCAGCGGCTCCTCTAAACATGACAGCAACCAGGTGCGTATGAGGGGTGCTTGTAGCCGCTGTTGTTATTTTCACAATATCCGCTGACCCCTGATGTGTTTAATGTAAATGCACCATTGGATTCTTTGAAGCTGTGAAGTAGCTGGAGCTTAACTGCAGCGCAAGTGTGTCTATTTGTTACTTTTTAACTAATAAACATTAAAAATTGGTCTCTGAGAGAAAATATTATTAAGCGTAGCAAAAATTTATGTGTTCCAAGAATGGCAGGTCTCTGAAAGCTTACTTAAATTTTTGTTTTTGATTGCATCTGTATGTGCCTGCTTACCTCTGTTGTTTAAAAGAGAGCGAATATTTCACTTGCCTTGTCTTTCTGATGCTATGTTGCTTCTGTGTCTCCCCCTCAGGATAGCTGGGAGATTGTGGAGGGGCTCAGGGGGGTTCCTGCCAACATGCAGGAACCTGACAGACAAGAGGGCTTCCTGCTCAAGAGGAGGAAGTGGCCCATGAAAGGGTGGCATAAGGTAAGCACCTCAGCAGCCAGATGGCATCAGTAGTGAGACATCTGCTGCTTCACTCTGATCTTAATTGATTTAATGCAGAGGAACATAGACATATTGCCTATGCTGGATTATTAAATTATTTCATTAAATTAGCTTTAGAAATACTGGGATTGTGTCTGATACTTTTAACCTCAACTCATTTCTATATTTTCTCCTGTTCATAGTCACATTTCCGTCATTCCATTAATTTAATTTCCAGCTAATTTCACTCTAATTCTGATTCATCCCCACCCCTCTCCCCATGAGTGTGTGCTTCCTTTCCTGAAAGGTTCTGCCTTGCAACACAATGAAGCTCCCACTTTAATAGTAACCAAAAGCCAAAAGTGTCAGAATGCCATGTCGGCACACACCTCTCATTATAAAAGTAAAATGTGCTGTTAAACTGTTGTTATGCCTGTATGTGACCATTATGTCCATTGCTGATCTCCTATCTTAACTGCTGCTGCTATAAAATTTATCCTTTAACACATTAAGGTTTCAAAGTCCATTGTAGAATAAACAACAACAAAAAAATAATTATAATTTTTTAAGGACTCCTGTGCATTTTTTCATTTTTTTACCCTTGCAAGTTCAAGGGTAAAGTCGATAAAGATGCACAACGTCTGCTTGCAGGTTTTTGTTGGAGTTGAACTCTTTATGTAAGCAAGAACTCTGAATAATTGTTGATTGATTATTGTTTTCTTCCCCCTTAGAGATACTTTGTGTTGGATAGAGGCATCTTGAAGTATGCAAAGCGTGGAACTGATGTAGGTGTCAACTCATGAGTGCCATCTGTTTGTTATTCCTCTATACATATGCACAAACTAAACGCTAACTGCATATAAATGATTCTCGCGCAGTTGCAAAAGGGGAAGCTCCACGGCTGCATAGATGTCGGCCTCTCTGTCATGTCAATCAAGAAGAAAGCCATGTGTATTGACCTGGATACTGAGGACAACATTTATCACCTAAAGGTAACTCCTTAAGTCTTGAGTTTGATGGAATTCTTTTGTTGCCCGGGCCATGCAAACACAAGCATTTCCTTTCATTTCCTCTGCCTGTTTTATACAAAGATCTTCTTCTACTTAGTACCCCTATTTTGATGTTATGGCATCCAGGTGAAGTCTCCAGAGCTGTTTGAGGAGTGGGTGTCAAAGCTGCGTCATCACCGTGTTTTCCGGCAGAATGAAATTTCCACATATCCCCACGA
Source organism: Melanotaenia boesemani (assembly GCF_017639745.1). Lineage (NCBI taxonomy): Eukaryota > Metazoa > Chordata > Actinopteri > Atheriniformes > Melanotaeniidae > Melanotaenia > Melanotaenia boesemani. The sequence continues at coordinate 12,457,406 of NC_055698.1, read as the reverse complement.
GAAGCTCCTCTTCCACCCTCATGCCTCATCCTCCCCCTCCCTCAGTGACTCTCTTAGAAAAGTAAGTTGTCTTAAAGTGGGAAAAGCAATGTGTTGCCGAACAGACTGTGCGTCATCCTCTTTTTCTTGCTTAAACAGAGGGCCACACTGACCAAGCAGGCATCAGTCCACCAGGCTAAGGTTAGCTCTTGGCTCCACTCCTCTGAGGACATGAACAAGTGCTGCAAAGGTGGGTTGCTCTCTGCTGTTCCATTCACTTCCTGCAGCTGTCTTATCTCACAAATTGTCAGCCGTTTTGCTTGTTGCTGCACCTTGTCGGCTGCTTATGCTGCAGTGTGTCACCGCAGTATTTTGGGTTCTGTTTATCCCTCATCATCGTGCCTGCATGCAGCTGCACTTTGATCTAATAATAGTCTGTTATTCATTCAGAGTTGGAGGAATGTGAATCTTATCTAATGGAACTCAACTTGCTGCTAAAGAGCATGGAGGTCATGCACCGCACATACTCTGCTCCGGCCATCAGTGCACTACAAGTAAGCATGGAAATGAAAAGGATCATTGTCTAAGCATAGAGGAATTGTAAGAATTAAGAAAAGCCTTGTGTTTCCACAGTCATCTACTTATGACATCCCAAAAAAGGATAAGAGGCCACGGAGATGGCGATCCAAAAACAATGGCAAAGAAACCAAAGCCACATTACAAGTACATGTCCATCTTCTATTCTGTTCTTTATGCATGCTGCTGGTGATATAAAGTAGGAAAAATATGGAAATGGGGAAATAGTGGCTCACTTCCCTCTGCATTTGTCTGCCAGGTTCCAAGCTGCATCTCCTCCCAGTCCCCTCGCCTTCATGCCTCCAATCCCAATCTTTCCACCACAGAGTCAGCTCCCCAGGAGGCCTGCCTTGAATCTCCAGACTCGCCTACAAATGTGTCACGTCTACAAGAGGACTTCTGCCGACTGGCCAACAACAGTGAGTTTGTGCCTGCATGTCTGCTGTTTTGCTCAGCGCATGCATTTACTGTGCAGAGAAAAATGCTTATACCAACATAGTTTCCATGACAACTCTGTTTCTCCATGTTTCCCTGCTTCTTTACTGTATCTGGCATTCTGTTCCCTCTAGTCCACGTTACATTGAAATCAGCATATAGCTCACTGGTGGCAGAGAGAGACAAACTGAGGCACACCATTGACCTGCAGGGCCCCCAGCCAGCCCAGGTCATGAGCCTGAAGACTGGCTACTCCTCTGTGAGTAATGTCTGAATCAAAACTCATTGTATCACCATCTATCATCTCTCTGATATCTCTTCACTGATGTGTTCAATCAGGAATGTGCAGGTGCCCCTCATTCACTGGTCCACCAGGTCTCCAATGAGAGCAGAACATCAATTCCGGAGTCCATATCGGAGTTCTTTGATGCTCAGGAGTACCTTCTCTCCTCTTCTTCTTCTGAGAATGAGGTCAATCAATGCTTATTATCTTTCTTCTCTATGTGAAAACTTTAATGTGAGAATCTGTTAATAAATCATCAAAATTATGACTGGAAAAAAAAAGTATCATATCTAAGAGCAGCAGCAAATAATAGCAGCGAAAAATACTCCCTAACACGGGGAGCGTGGTCTTTTAGAGAGGTGGACTGGAGGACGCAGGTTCAAGCCCCTGGACTAGCAATAGAGGTGAATCACTGTAGGCTCCTACGACTGCTCCCTGGGCCCCAAAATATTATAATATTAGTATTATTAATATAAATTAATAAAAAACAGCTTTCCCTGTTGGGATGGATAAAATAGATATGTATATATGTTTCAAAAAGATTTTTCTGCATTGCCACCATGTCTTCTGGTAACTTTACTTATCTATCAAAAACTACAGAATATAATTCTTAAATTCCACAAAGACAGAAAAGCAGCGAATCTTCATGTTTGACAGCTAGAAATTTTCCATTATTTTTCATACATTTTCTAATTGATTGAAGGTCAAATAAGGAGTTTAATTTACAGAGTTAAAAAAAAAAATCAAACACCTTCATTTAAATGAAAACTTCTATACACAGTTTTTCTGTAGCAGTGCAGGGACTTTACAGATATGTGTGTGTTTTTGATATTTAATCTGATATTCTAAAGGCTTACCGACCTTCCTTTACTGATTTTCTGTCTGCAGGTGTCTGACGATGACTCGTATATCAGTGATGTCAGCGACAGTGTCTCCATGGACACCTACGACGGAGCCAGCGAGAGACACAACTCCGGTAAAGTTACAAGTTGTGTGTGTGTGTGTGTAAAGCCAAGCTAAGCCCTTCAGCGGATGGAAAAACAAGACTGAGTAAAGAAACCTTTTTGGTATTCTGTTAGTGAGGCAGGGATTGTCTGTCTCAGTGTGTTTGTGTGACTAAGCCTTCTGTGTGCATTTTACAGAAAGCATCAGCATCAAATAAATTATTAATGTCAGGAATGAGTGAAATTACTCACTTGCTCAGCACGTGCGAACACAAACATTGTTGACTTCCACATATGTTTACAAGCTCGGTGCCATGTCTCATTTTACAGCATGTGAGAAATAATCTGAAGTCATCGTTAAGTGACTGCTGCAGATTATATTAGTTTTATATTTTCACTGCATAAACCTTAAGCATTGGTTTGAATTTGTCTGGTTACGATTATTCAGTTATAACTTTTTTTTTTAATTTGACAAAAACAATCTCTTCCCTATTTTAATTCTTCCACATACTTTATCCCATTCAAATATCCAATCCCCCTCCTTCATCTCACCACATACAGTATGTCCTGCAGTCAGAAGCATGGTGGCCGTGGCTCGCCGACGCTCCACGCTGCCGGCCCCCTGTCCCGCCAGCAGCGTCAGCTTATGGAACATCCTGAGAAACAACATCGGCAAGGACCTGTCCAAGGTGGCCATGCCCGTGCAGCTCAATGAACCGCTCAACACCCTGCAGAGATTGTGTGAGGAGCTGGAGTACGGCGACCTCTTAGACACTGCAAACCAGACAGAAGACCCTTACCAGCGCATGGTGAATAGTTTTAGTACAAACTCGACAATAATCGTCAAAATTGTAACAAGCAAATGCTTGAAATATCTCACTTTGCATATAATGAGACTATATAATATTTTAGTGTCCTCTTTTAAGTTGAATTACTGTAATAAAGTTTTGTTTCACCTGTACTTTTAAAAATTAAAACAGACTCAGAAACACAAATTTAAATATGTTTACACCTAAAATCATGTCACATATGACAATATGTAGATTTTACCTCCATGTATGTCAATTTTGTTAGAAACATTGTGTACAGAAATACCTACACAATCTGAGGCATGTATGTGGCTACCATAACATACTGCACGCACACATGCCAATACTGAGGATATACATGTCCAGTAGAAAAATTCAGTCAGTGTTGTGAACAAGTAGGATATGTTCACCCTTTCTCTTCATTTTTTCCTGCACAGGTTTATGTTGCTACATTTGCAATAACTGCCTATGCCTCCAGCTACTACCGAGCAGGGAGCAAACCCTTTAACCCCGTCCTGGGAGAAACTTACGAGTGTGACAGACCTGATAAGGGCTTCAGATTTATTGCTGAACAGGTAATACATATACATAATGTAATCGGGGGTTTTTGCAACAACAGTTTATTTAAATTCCTTGCTCATTATAGCTATGTATTTATGGTAAAGATAAACACATTTTGTGGTTGTTTTTGTTTTATTTTTTAACACTTATTGTGATATAGTGGTCTTGCTTCATTTACATTAATCAGATTAATTTGTTATAGCTAGTAAAAGTTGCAGATGCTACCTCTCGGACTGCTTGCTTCAACAGATTATTGATAACACAGCAAGGCTTTAGATAAAGGCCTTTATCATCTGTTCTCTACAATTTCCAGGTCAGTCATCACCCACCTGTGTCAGCATGTCACTCAGATTCAAAGAACTTCAGCTTCTGGCAAGGTGAGAATATGTTTGGAACAACCCCCACCCGTATCTTCCTCTTTCATTGGTTCACTTTACAAATGCATCAGTGCTGCCACACCTTTGTTTCCAAGTGATTTTCCAACATGCTGTGGGTCTTTAAAGGTTAAAACCAGTTCTGCAGAAGCTATAACCTAACCTAACTTAACCCTGTGATTCTCATATAAGAAATGATCTTGCAGAATATGGCCTGATTTACATCTGATTAGACTAAGTATTTTGCTTTTGAAGCAAATGCTGATAAAAGAAAACTGAAGCCCGATGCCTTGTTTGTTTCCCTCTGTGAAAATGTGATAAAGAAGCAGCAGAAAAAGAAGCTATTGTGGGTTAAATGGATTAGATTGATAAGCCTGAAGACATAAATTAAGATAATGAAGTTTCTATTTTTAAATGTGCTCACCTGTGGATTTGTCTTCTCTTTTCTCTCTTAGATGTACGATGGAAAAATAAATTCTGGGGGAAATCCATGGAAATAGTTCCCATGGGAACCACACATGTGACACTACCTGCGTAGGTCCTTGACTTATTCTGTGTGGGTGTGTTTGTGAGTGTGTATATTCAACATGTGTGTCTACATCATTCACAATTTAGGCCACATGTGCAATTCAAAGGAATAAAACAACATGCACTTCTTGGTGCAATAAGTGGAATGTGTGTGTGTGTGTGTGTGTGTGTGATCTTTCTTCAGCTTTGGGGACCACTATGAATGGAACAAAGTGACTTCCTGCATCCATAACATCTTGAGTGGCCAACGCTGGATTGAGCACTACGGAGAGATGGCCATAAAAAATATAAACAGTGATGTCTGCCAGTGTAAAGTAACATTCATCAAGGTGAGATGACACAGACATGGAACTTCTATTTTTGTACTGAATGCATCTGTTGTAGCTGTGAATGACTGATTATTTGGAGGAAAGAAAAACACAACTTCAACAAGAAATTATGATGTTTTAAAAGAGTCCTGCACTGTAGAGACAAACTATACAAAAGCATCTCATGTTCTTGTCCTGGTTGCTAACAGTCATATGAACCTCTTTCAAGGTCTTGTAGTTAGTGTGGTTGGTTGAAATTTAGCTTGAGTTTGGCTTCCTAATACTTTGAGCAGACATGTACTTTTCTTCTCACAGCTTTAAATGATTGCTGATATTTGCTGTACTGCCTTTTAAAACTTGCTCTCAAATACTGTCCTGTCAAGGCAAACAGCACCATCTAGGGGACAAAAGAAGGACTGAAATTTAAAAAAAAAAAAATGAAGGCAAGCTTAGAAAATATATATATATATTTTCAAGAATGCATTTACCAAAGTGCCTTTTACTATAGAGCTGCACTGAAGAATCAGTCAGTGTATATATCATAGTTTGCATTCCCCTACTGCAATGGATTGCACATGCAGTGGATATTGAATGATTTTAGTCCTGACTGTATGGAAATGTGTGTGTTTTTTAATGTTTTTTCCTTCTGTTCTTTACAAACATTTGTTTTCCTGCTTTCTCTGAAGGCAAGATCGTGGACCTCTACTGTGAATGAAATAGAGGGAGTAGTTACAGATTCAAATGGAAAAGTGGTGCACTCCATTTTTGGAAAATGGCACGAATCAGTTTTTCAAGGAGACCCACCGTCTGCCACATGTATCTGGCGAGCAAGTGAGTGAATAATCCCAGCAAATGTTGGTTATTACATTTTCTCTCTCTTTGTTTTTCCATCAGGAAACCTAAAGCTAAAAGCGGAGTAACATGTTATTATAGAGGTTTTATTTATACCTGCTCATGTCTGTAGATCCCATGCCAGTGGAACAAGAGCAGTACTACGGCTTCACCCAGTTTGCAGTGGAATTAAATGAGCTGGACTCCGCATTGAGACCACTGCTGCCCTCGACAGACACACGCTTCAGGCTGGACCAGAGGTAGTTGCTCATAAGCTGTCATTCATGTTTTCTGAGCACAGCCAGGAAGCCATTATTGTTTTTTCTTTCTTTTCCTTTTTTTTTTTTTAACATTTTCTTAAAATTTACAGTCAGGCTGAGTGGATGCAAAGCTGCCAAATCAAACCATCTGGTCCCAAATAAACACATTTTTTGGAGAGGCCAAGAGCGGTTTAGCCCATGTAGTGTGAAGTAAGAGATATGGGTATTACCATGGCAACAGAATTATGAAAAGACAAGAATAGTATTGTTTAATATACAGAAACTTTATACTGTACACTATAAAAGTGTAATGTAATTTTGAACTTTCCTGTGTAACCTCCAGTGTATATACCTAAACATCCTGACGGGTGGATGACGGCTATACAGTTTTCCCATTTGGAAAGAGATTGGAAGAATGGTGCTTACACTTTAGTAAGAAAGAATTCCTGCTGTTCCCTGTCCTCACTTAATCTGCATACTTTTTCCAGGCTGCTGGAGGAGGGGAATGTAGACGGAGCTGAGGAGCAAAAACAGAGGATAGAGCAACTACAGAGGGAGAGGAGGAAAGTGCTGCAGGACAACAACATGATGCATCAGCCACGCTTTTTCAAGTACGCTGCTCTTTGCTTGTTTGTAAACGTGTCTTTGTATGCAATCAGACACAGTGTTCCCATTTGTTTCTGCCATATTACTGTTCTGTCGCATGATCGGAGGTCACCTCTGCAACAGCCCCCGTGTTGTTTCAGGTTCATACTGCCTTCTCGATTATCAAGTCTCTGTTTTCTTTTTGTGTCAGACAGATGAGGATGTATTGATAGAATTTGGGTTGTTTAAATGGATTCATCAGACCAAAATATATATCAGTTTAATTTTAATAATATTTAAAAACCTTTGAAAATGTATCTAAACTAATTGTTTTATGTGGACAGGAAGTCTAAGGATGACACGTGGGTGAGCAACAACACATACTGGGAGCTACGCAGAGATCCCGGCTTCAGCAAAATGGACTTCCCTGTGCTGTGGTGACCTCTGATTTTAATCAGCTCCACTCTGATTTATCATCGGGAAGGAAGCATAAAACTAAACTTAGACCAGAGTCCTGACCTGGTTAACATGCATTGCTCTGTGTCATGGTAACCCATGGTAACCTCCTGCTTCCTCTTTCTGGACTGGAGTAAGCTGAACCTGAAGAACTCCTCCTGTTAGGTTTATTACTAATGTCATGATTCTGCAGACATTTTATTCTCATAACTGTAATTTATACCATGTCAGTGTAGACTAATGATGCATATCAGTGTGTTTTGTTGTATCTTTGCATTTACCAAAGTGCCTTTTACTATAGAGCTGCACTCAATGAGTTGCAGCAATTATGCAAAAACACTTTTATTCCGACACTTAATGATGTCTGTATCATACTTCGCTGGAGAGAGAGGGAACAGGAACTAGTGCAAAAAAGTCTTAACCTGATCATGTATGACAAATGTCTGGCTTATCAGATGTTCTAATTTTAAAAGAATATGATTTTAAAGGCCTTTTTTATTATGCTGCTTTGTTTTAATCAGTAATGATTGTTATGGGACTGTGGAAAAAGTTTTTCACAGAGGAAAATCACAAGAATACTCCCTGTTAAAAAAATATAATAAACTGTACAGTGGGTGGAAGAATTATTGTGTCAAACCTTCTTTTTTTCCAGTATTCTAAATAATTACATACAGTCCACTACCTTTCATGTTCTAATCATGAGGAAGTGCCCCCCCCTTTATAATAATTGAAGAGAAACCACAGCATCAGCAGAATTAGTGTGCGGTGTGAACAACATGCCACATTTCAGACCGATCATCGGAGTCCGTGCAATGAGCTAATCATCAATCACAGCAAAGAAAGGTACAGAAACATTGACTTGATAAATAATTAGACCATTATATTTAACACTAGAAGTCCCAGGAATTTTGATATCTCCCTAAAGTCCCAGAGAAGGGTCGAAAGACCTTTAGTCCAAACTGACGACTCTGCTGGCAAAAATTAGCATCTCTTCATTTGTAAATGCAGCCATTACCTGAGGAATGCACCCATTGCATCCAGCCCCTCCTTGTTACCTTGAAACGTCTGGTAAATTCTGTGGCAGTGGGGGATGGTGGGCTGAGGGGGATAAATAGTAGCTAGCTTCACCTCCAACAAATAGAAGGAAGCAAAATGCAGAGGCGGCTTACAACTCAGCAGGCATTGGACCTGATCCTCAGCGATACAAACCCTTGTGACTCAGATGGAGAAGAGATACAAATTCAGCTGGATTCGGACTCTGACTCTGAGCAGTCTTCAGGTAAGATTTGAAACTATTATTGAACTTTTTGGTATGACAAATTTCTTTCTTTCTGCTTTGTCCTGTACTGTGAGTTGCAACACTGGAATTTCTCCATTTTGGTACAAATAAAGGATTTTTTTAATCTTATTTCCAAAACATCCTATTTTCGTCCTCTGAAATTGTGAAATTGTTTACCTTGCAGATGATGAGACTGCTCCACTGCCAGAAAAGAGGGCTCGGTTGGGAAGTGAGAGGACAGAGATGGCTAAAGATGGCACAGTGTGGCATGAAGAACAGCTGGGGACATGTCTCAATTTCACCCCAATAGAACCATACGGCACAGATGGAGAGCCAACTGCTAAGGCCAGAAGAAGTATCCGGACTCGTCTTCAAAGCTTCTTCTGTTTTATAACACTTGAAATGCTTCGTAGCATTCAAGAATGGACCATTCAGCATGCACGGCAAAAGGAGCAGGCAGATTGGTTCATGAACCTCCCAGAACTAATGGCATTTATTGCAATTATTATCTTGCGGGGGGTGAAGAAAGTTCCATCACTACGTGACAATTGGTCAGCAGAGCTGGGAAACCCACGAATCATTGCTACTATGGCCCGAAACCGCTTCCAAAACATCATGCAACACCTACGCTTTGATAACATGTTCACACGCAGTGAGCGAGTGGAGACAAATAAGTTTGCTGCAATTTCTAATCTGTGGGAATCTTTTGTCAATAACTGCATCAGATCTTATAACCCTGGTCGACACATCACTATTGATCAACAGCTTTTCCCGACAAAGACTCGCTGCAGTTTTCTGCAGTACATTGCAACAAAACCGGACAAATTTGGCATTAAGTTTTGGCTGGCTTGTGACTTGAAATCAAAGTACATTTGCAATATCCTGCCATATCTTGGCAAGGACCCCAGTCGTCCCAGTGGAGAGAGACTCTCTGAGAGTGTAGTGATGAGGCTGATGGAGCCGTTCATGGATAAGGGCAGAACTGTAACAACAGACAATTTTTTTACATCGCTGTCCCTTGCGCAATGACTGCTTAGCCGGAAAACCACCATCCTTGGCACAGTCAACAAGATTCACCGGGAAATTCCTCAGTCAACTAGACAGAAGGACCACACTAAATTCACCACTCGAGTGTTTTCCACCACTGGTGCAACACTCACAGTATATGCGCCGAAACGGAAAAAGACTGTCTATCTTCTCAGCAGCATGCACAATGTGGTTGAGACTGAGAATACCACCAAAAGGAAGCCAAACACTGTCACACAATACAACACCACAAAGTGTGGTGTGGATGTGATGGACCAGATGGTGCGGGAGTACAGCGTGCGTGCAGGAACACGGAGATGGCCAGTCGCCGTGTTCTACAACATGATCGACATGGCGGCACTGAACGCTCATGTTCTTCATAAGGAATGCACCGGAGTGCAGGAGAGAAGAGTGGACTTCCTGGTTGAGCTCGCGAAAGAGTTGGCCAACTCTCATGTGAGTCAGAAGAAGGCACATAAGGAGCAACTGCTTCAGCAGCAACCTCCCACACCTAGCCCTGGGAAAAGGGCAAAATGTCAGGTCAACCATCGATGCAAGAACAATTGCGCAACTGTAAGATGTGTTGACTGCTACAAATACACATGTGGCAAATGCAGGATGGAGATACCATGGAAGTGCCAAGCATGTTTGGACTTAGCACAGACGGACTGCTGAAAGAGCAGAAAAGCCATTCACACAAGGGCATGCCACTGTAGCCTTGTGTAAATATTTGTGAAATTGTTTCATTACTTGCATTATTTTAACTGTTTTGTTGTTTTTTTTATGACAAAAATAAAAAGCATTGGAAAAAATTCACAGTTGTTCTTTTATATCTTTGTCATGTTGACATTTATGCCCTCTTGACTTAGACACTAATGCTTCTGGATATTTTACTCACAGACCCTGCCTGTACCACCACAATCAAAAAATGTTCATTTTAAATATTCAAAATTGTTCATTGCTTGGGCTTTTTGGACATAAGGTACATGAACATTGGGTTAGAAAGTTTGAAAAATTGGTCAAAAATTTTGAAAAATTTGTATTTTTTCATTTGTATGAAAAGAGGAGAGCTGGACCTTTTAAAGTGATTTTTAAAAAAAATATGAATTCATCATTTTGTCATATCATTCTAAATTGTTTGCTTTTTTATTGAAGGCCCACAATGATTATCTTTTTTTTTTCTTCTAAAAGCACACAAATGTGTCGAGGAGGTATATATCATATATCATATCAAATATATTTTTAATTATTTGAAATATACCAGAATGCAGGAAAACCTTTCTGAATCTGTTTGAGGTCTACTCCAATCTCATACTCAGGGGACCAAGCAGTGTCTCAAGCCAAGCTTTGGGCAAAAGTTGACAGTCAGGTTTCAAGAGTCTACAGTGTCTCCCCTAAGTATGCGCCCTCCTGGGGTGTGCCAGTAATTGACTCGTCTACAAACAAAAGAAGCTGTTCACAGCTTAAGACAGGATTTTAGCTAAAATCCTACTGGTCAATCGACCCATCTCTGGGTTGTAAAGGTAGAAAGGTCAATTGACCCCTCTCTGGGACTTCTAGTGTTAATGAGACTTCAAGCAACCACAGAAACTTTTATTACTGTAAAAAATGTTTAATTATGAAATGTTCTGATTATAAACAGCTTGTTTACATTTGCAGGTGTTGCCTTGTAACATTATTACAAGTTATTACAAGTCATGTTTCTCTTTTAGCATAATTTGTGACAACAAATCAGAAAGCATCTACATAAAATCAAATAGATGACGTGTGTCCTAAATATCGTTTTTTTTTTTTTGCAGGGTTCAAGTACCAAAACTACCAAGGGAAGTAGAATCTGTCATGTCCCTTCTTTTAGACAACCTCACTGTTTCATTTCAAGTCCAATATTCTCTCGAAGTGAACTCAAGCATCTGTAGCTCTCAGTCACCTCCATATTCTCTCCCAGTATGGAATTAACATTTGGGTTTGTCCTCATCCTCCTTAAAGCTCCACAATCATCAACTTTCTGTTTAGCCATCACAGCACTGACACTCTGACTCAGGCTGATGTTGAAGAGGTGTAGATTCCCAAACATTTCTGTACAGTTCTGTGCAGGTCTTCAGGTCTCTGGGATTTGTCCAGATCCCCATCTGGACCTACAGCCTTGTGGGAGCAGTCAAAATGGCGAACTTCTACTTAAAGCACATTTAGAGAAGGGTTTGTCTTCAGATTTCTAGATTTATTACATGAAATTACACATCGCTATACCGTAACTCTATCCTAAACTCAACCTTAACATAATCCCAATTTAAACTCAACAAAATGTTACCTTAACCCTAACCTGACAAACCTAAATATAATTTGAAAATCTTCATCACCTAGAATATGATGAAGAATGAGGTCATTGCAGAAGTGCTTATGTGAAATGTGGGATCACCACAGCCACATGAATCAGCTCTGCGGGCAGACTGAGCTCAGATACACATTCCCAGTAACCTGAGGACCACGTCATACAGTGAAATCCCAGTGAACTAACACTGTCCTATTTGCTTCTCTCCATACAACATTACAGAGAAATACATTCCTTTAAAGACATAAAGGAGCAATTTTTCTGAGGATTTTTGACAGATAACAGGTCATATCTGATGGGGATATTTTGCCCACATTTGCTGATGTTCATCTTAAAACAACAGTGAGAATGTGAGGCATAAAGCTAAAATCAGTGAAAGCTAAGCTGGGAAATGTGTGGAAAGCTGAGCACCAGCAGAGTATCTTAACTACTGGGCTCACAATTACGAGACACACACGCCACACTGTAAAACCACCAAACAACGGTCCTCTGTTCTGCTGCCCTGCAATGGTGTAATGTCAGTTTGACAAAATCTACTGCAACACTTCGAATTGTAACAATATGATGAAAATGGTTATTATTGTTTGTTTCATTGGATTTGCATTTAGTAAGAAGTTCACATGGCTGAGAAGCATCCACTGAAATAGAAAAGGTAATGGACATACAAAACATCAGTTTCAGGTTTTAATGGTACTATAGTCAGCATCACTGTCCCATTAATTAAAAGGTTTTGCTTTCACTATGTGGACTTTTCTTCCTGCCACAAGGGTTTTCTCAAAAAATTAAATTGCTTGCAACTGTGAATGCTTGTGTGAAACGATTACGGCTAACCACAGTACCTCAAAGCCGTTGCCATGGCAATCAGCATCCAAATCAGTACTGAAATGCTTCATTTTTTCTTTCTCTCTCTTCCTTGGCCAAGCCAGTGAAAAACTTGCATGCTTCTTTTGCTGAATACCACCATTAAGTAATCATACTTAATAGTAATGTTTTAGCCATCCTGGGTCTTTGTGTTGCTGAGAGTGGGTTATGTTTTGTTTTATAACAAGTGTACGGCCAAGAAATAAGTTCCTAAAACATCTGTCTTAATCAAGCAGCTATTCCAAGAGAAGTTAGTCTACCTAATTTTTCAGCTAAAGTTACCAACACTGACCCTTTCAAATTTTCACTAAACCCTAAATATACAGTAAGAGGGATGGTGTCTTTGCGTAGCCACACGTACCAGTGTTTGGAACCCTTAATCTTTTGGTATAATTTCTTTTTTCTTTTTTCTTTTTTTTTTGGAGTCTGAAGTTGCCATATTTTAACACGGCTGTTGAGAAGGAAATGGACATTTGTAAGCTGAGTGTATAAAATATATTTCTTCATTAGTATTTTGTAATAGTAGTTATTTATTTGATTCTACTGGAACCAGAGATGTTACGGGAACAACATCTAGTGGCCATCAGAGGTGCACTTGCATTGGGTTTCACGTCCTACAGCAGATAATTGTGTCTTTTTTTTGTTTTGTTTTTTGTTTTTAAACATGGTTCAGGTTTAGGTTGTAACTCCAAGTAACTAAGTTGAGGCAGACAAGTTTGACAACCTGAAAACTGTAGCTAACTGCTTCCCTGCCTTGGAACTGAATGCTAACGAATTGTAAGGCTAATTATCAGGTATGTAATTTTATTTTTGGCTAATTCTGGTTAACTTTGCAGACAGCTCTTGATGAAAATGCAAAGCCCATAAAGTCATCTAATCTTTTGATAAACCTCTCTCCCAAATACTGGCTTTCCATATACAAACTAGCTTTTTCTTTTCTTTTCTTTTCTTTTCCCAAACTCGGTTAACTAGCGCCCTAAAAAGACGATTTCAAGGGTTAAAAAACATGAGGACACTTTTGTAACAAGTAAATATCAAAGTGATGTCTATGTTATCCGTTCCCATGTTCAAAAATGCCCAATAAATCCCCATAAGAAGGATGGAGAGAAGCAAACAGATAGTTAGTTAGAACTTTTAGAAAAAATGCTATTGTGTTTACTCTAGCCATGTTTAATGAAGCCTTTACCACCACCTTCTGATGTATAAAACTTACTTTATTTGCCCAAAACCAGGATGGAAATATATCAGTTTTGTTTCCAACTTGCTTGATGGTTGGATGAAAATGAAGGTCATTACTGATTTGTGGAGGAACTTTAGAAATAAAGGGATGGTGTTTTCTATATTTCATTGTCTGTAGACACACTGAAGACATGTAATTTAGAAAAGTGGATTTTATACATTGACAGCAGAAGAACTATTTTTTTTAAATGCAAACATTATTAATTTGAACTATTATATTACATTTGATTGTGTTAGTGCAGACTCAAAATGGGCCTTTTGAGCTATTTTTGAAACTTTGCTAACACCTTTTTGCTAAAATCACTTTTAAAGATGTACATTTCCTCCACACTGGTCTGTGGGTTTTTGGTAGCCTATTACAGAAGCCTCAGCCATGACTGTTTACATGTGTGTGTGCTCATCCATTAAGAGGAGCAGAGAACAATTATCTCCACATCTGCATGACAACTCCCTGACAGCCTTTAGTTGCTACTTATCATTACCGGCAAGCCTGTCACAAACAAAATGCACCCACCCACTCTCACCGTCTCACACACACATTCTTGCAACTACATGTCATGTCTAATTTCTCTTTAAATCTCACTCTCACCACATGCTGATATACAGACACCATAATACTGAGACAGTGGTGCCATTTCAAGTTTAATAAAATGTGATTCCTTTTAAGAAATTAGACATTTCTAAGTTGAAGTTTTTAACTCTTAAGTAGCAAAAGAAATCTGGCACGAGTCAAAGTCAGGGAATGGACACACAGATTTAAGCTTTGTACTTGAAATTATTTAATCTGTGTAACAGAATTATAGAAATGTAATTTATCATTTTATTGTGTATTAAAAGGGGGTGAATGACTAAACTGTACCAGTTGTACTCCTCCCTTGGCTGGATGTGGTGTAGCCTTGTGACATACTGACCTACTTTAAGATCAGCTGCATTATACCACAGAAAGGTAAAAATGAATGTATAAATAATCAAACGAAGGCATTTAAAAGAAATTCAAACAGGCAAATATGTGAATGTCCTGATACCTACATACAGAGAAAGTGAGATAAAAACAGTGCATTCATATGATCATAATTAACTCCAGTGGGAAAGAAGGAGGAGGCGTGTTCAGCCTCTACTTTACAGTCTGTCCTTCTGCCATCATTCAGCCACTGGTCTGACCGAACAGAGCCGCGATCAGTCGCTGTACTTAACGGAACGAGAGGTTTGGGTGCGGACTATCACTTTTTCATTCAGAGACCCGTATTTGCCCACGTTTGGAATATTTTGTTCCACTTTAACGCACGGCATCATCGCTGACATTACTGGAGTGACAGCCAGACCCGCACGAGTTCTGATTGCATGGGACGCAAACTCAACTTGGAAACGCTTCACAAGCTAATTTAAGGTGAATAAACACTAATTGTTGCGCAATCTGCTTTATTAACGCGTTTCTGCTTTAGTTTTATTCCAACTAACCCGCGCGCTCGGAGTGGTTGGATGTTTTGAAGTGAGAATGTTTTCCTTCTTCGATTTAACTTCATAAGCCAAGTCATGGGTCTTCATAGCTCATACGCTGTTGGCTCACTGCGCGCGCACTCTCTGGCCAACAACTGGCTGGAAAAAATCGGGCTGCCGGGAAATGAACACGCGCACTGGCTTAATTTGCAAGCATGTGTGTATATCGGTGGAATGCTGTGGGGGCGACTGCACTGACAGTTTCATTAATTACAGTTTGTAATGGGGGGAAAAAAAGAAAAAAAAACGTTAGCGTATTGAAGCGCAAGAAAACATATTAAAAGGGACTTTTACTCTGAAAAAAGTACTTTTTGTTGTAGAATATGTAACATTTTTGCTGATATTGTTAAATCACAATCTGAATTTTACATGAACGTAAATACCACATGCCTCATCTTGCAGCTAAAATCTGCATATTACAGCTTATTTTCATCATCTGTCAGCCTATCATATTCACAACGTTCTTGCATATTTTGTGATTCCTTTTATTCTGCTTCCTCACTGTTTCATTGGTTCAGATCACACTAAACAAAAGAAGCATTAAATATTTAGAAAGCTTTCATTTGAGCCTTTGGATTTCAAGTTTAGGGTTAGGGGAAGGTCTGCACTGACATTACAAAAACTTAAATTATTCATCCTAAATGACTCAACACAGTGAAACCATGTGAAGTCATAGGGTTTGTCTTACTCGTGTAGGAAGGAGGCAACTTTCTCGATTTTATTCAGAAAAGATGTTTTGGGTGTAGGATCTTTCCCTTTTAACTCCCCCTTCCCCCCTCTCCTTCTTGATAGCTGTTTATACACAGCTGCAACTTACTGCTCCCCCCTCTGCCTCACCAAAAAGTAAATCCCCTTTACTGGCAGATTCATTAGAATATTTATAGTATGATGTATCAACCTGCGGAAGAAGTGAATATAGTGTGTGTGTGTGTTTGCACGTGTGTGTGGGCCATCAATACACAGCTATAAACACACTCGATGCTTCCTCTGTCTTAGTGAGTCACTACATGCAATTTGATACCAAACATCTCTCTGTTAGGGATTCTTAGTCTTACATGAACTTTATCAAGTGGGGAAAACTGGGGAGAATACCAAGTGGAAATCACCCTTCAGAAAACACATCAAGGTTGTGGTCTGAAGCCTGAAAAGTCTTTCTTTTTTAGAGACTCATCGACTGCTGAGGCCATGTTTTCCAAGGCCACTGCCAAGTTTGTTCGTCAGGTTGATCCCGATGGAAGCCTCATCCACGTGTCCCGAGTAAATGATTCCCAGAAACTTGCTCCCATGGCACTTGTTGTCAAGCGCAACTGCGTCCTGCCCTGGCAGAAGCCCAAATACCAGCCCACAGATTTTACCCTCAGCGACTTGTTGCTGGGTGACAGCGTGCTCAGTCCTGGTAAGTAGGAGTTCACATTGCAGGCTTCATGAACTGCTTCATACATTTCTGACATGCTTCCATTTGTTGTGTTTGTTTTCTCAGGAGTGTCTGATGCAGAATTCCTGACCTATAAGGAGATATACGGTGATGATCAGTCCGGGACTCTGGACACAAACGTTGGCCATGTAAGCGTTGCACTGGAGGGACGGGGCACATCCAAGCTCCAGTCATGTTTTGGCAAGCTGAAGAAAGAGGAATTGGACGTGAAGAAACTGTTGAGAGACTCCCACGACAGGTGTTTAACAACCCTCCTTTATAAAGTTTGCACTGTCAGCAGAAGGCGACAGAGTGATGAGCTCATTAATAATGTATCACACATTAACTAACACCACTACTGTGTAAAGACAGTGGTGTAATGTTTCATTCTACTCAATGACTCCATGTGTTTAGTGATTATGTCATTGATGGAAATCAGAGGGAGCAGATTTGAGCTTCTTTTTCTTTGCACCAGGTTAGTGGACATGCAGCATGTGCTGGTGCAGCAGCTGGAGAAGCGTGCTGAAGTGCTGGCAGTGGTAAAGGAGAGGATCCTCACCACCAGCTCCTGCACTGTCACTCTGACAAAACAGCAGCAGTGCACCTTTCGGGCGGTACTCGGGCTGCTGGGGCTGCTGGGGAGCTCTGTGAAGGTGTGACATGAAAATCAGATCTGTCTGCGATCATTATATTTGACATATGTCTCATTTACTTATGGCTGCTGAATTTAAAATATTTCCACATAAATAATACAAAATACCTAAACAATTATAACATGCTTGTGTGTGCATGTGTTCTTTGTCAGGTTTGTGTGAAGGATGTCAACAACATTGAGATAAACAGTGACATTTCCTTGGAAATCCCCTCGGGTACAGTCATTGCATACAGCATACTGGAGCTGGAGATAAAAAAAAATGGACACTATGGTGAGTGTGTGTATTACAATTAGTGTCTGGAGAAGAAATTGAAACTCAAAACATCACTTCACCATTATGTTTTTCTCCCACTGGCCATGTGTGCAAGCAATGTCCAGAAACACCTCTGTGTTGTAACATCTCTTTTCAGATATCTGGTCTTTCTCTTTAACGTTATTGTGTATTTCTGCTTTTTTGTGTGTGTTTCAGCTACTAACCAGCTGTAAGGATGGGTGTTTTTTTTAAATGTTATCTGTACTTTATCTCATAATTATGCTTTATCAGGCCTTCTCAATCAGTTTGGGAGTTTTCCTGTGATGGACTGGTTATCTGTTCAGGCTTTACTCGTCTTTTGCCCACAAGCAGCTGGGATAGGGTTCAGCCTCCACTATGACCCTGAATATGACAATGGGAGTATAGAAATGAGATAAATGGAAATATTCTACTTTTTTTAAAATAATTTTTTAAATGATTTTTTAAGGAACGAATACAAAGTATTTGAACTATAAGTATTTTTGCTTCAACAAAATCTTCTAATAGAAGGTTGTCATGCATCAAATAGAGAAGTTAGGCTGACAGCTAGACTAACATCCTTACTTAGTAAACATTTACTTCATCATTTCTAACAATTTGCTCTGTTGTCAGTCAGATGTTTTTTTTTTTTTTTTTTTTTGCTTCTCTTTTTGTTGATATATGATGTCGTGTGTATTTTCAGATATATGCCTGCGGCCTAGCACAATCGGAGGCTTTGAGGAGGACAATGCCTCAGCGTACGGTTCGCCCGATCATTCCTTTACTACAGTGGACGGCAAGATCAACGGACACACAATTCAAGACAAAGCATCTCAGGGTGTGCTACATGATGGTTTGTCCATTCATATATTTGGCCTGTTTCCCAGTAATTAAGAGGGGCAGAGCTTATAGGTGGTCATTATCATTAGGAAGTAAAACACTGTATTAAAATGCTGGAACTGAAGAAGTTTCCTTTTCCTTTCAAACACACATCACTGTGGATTCTTTGATGTATCAACGCAGTTTTTTAAATTTATTTATTTTTTATTTATGCACCTCTGTTGCACCAGCTGGGACTTAGAAATAGTAAGAATGAAGATAAAGTTAAAGCAATACAAAGGTGTAATATTCAGTTTTATTAAATACATTCATCTGGTTCTGCTATCTTTTAGGATCACAGGAGATGGAGCTTTCTCCTCTAGCTGAGCTTCCTCAGTCAACTCGATGCTCATTAATCAAGAAGCTCCAAGAGACTCTGAAGGACAGAGCGGTTTTGTCATATCTGCAGTGTATGGTAAGCGACAGCAATAGACTGTCTTGTATATTTTTGTAGATCACTTCAATAAATAATAAATGTGCTAAATCAGCACATTGTGTTTACTTTAAAATCACCACTGAGGTCAAAATCTGTGACTTTTGTGTAAGACTCTTCTGTTTCCTTCCTCTTTCTTCTTGTTCTTACTTTTTTCTCTAACAGCTGGAGAAGTTGTGCAGTCAGGAAACAGTCGATACATCCTTTACTGAAGAGCTGCCAGAGATTCTAAGAAATGCCGTCATCCTTCCTCAGGACTCAGAGAGTCTCACAGAAAATGTTCCTGCATACCTGAATGCAGCTTACCTGCTGGTCAGTGCCATGGAAGGTAAGAGGATACTCTAGACATAAAAAAAATGCTAACATTTTTATTAATATTATTAATTTACTCATAAGATTTGTTGTATGTCCTTTTTCTTGTTTGTGCAGAGTTGCCAGATAAAACTCTGATCTTTCTGAGCGAGAGCCAGCCGGATTTTCTGGAAGCCTTCGACAAACTGGTTGGTTAACTTGATTTATTTATTATAAACTATTATAAAAATGCACTGATTATGCCTAAAAGTAACAACATTTTACTGCTCACTATTAACATAGTACATCTACTTTATAAAACAAATTAAAAAATCTGGTTCCAACTTTTGTTCCAACCACTTCCCGCTTCACACAGGACTTCATATCATATTATATTTAAAAATCATTAGAGTATTCTGTTATTTACTGTAGCTACAGTTAGGCTAAAAATGATTTATACCCCTGAGTGTATGAATAATTTTGAGGCTAACTGTGTGTTTCTGTCTCACCAGCTGAGGAGGTTAAAGGAGAGCAGCAAGCCTCTCTCCATCCACTATCTTCCCATCTCGCTGCAGGTCTTCCAGCAGGCAGAGCAGCTGCTTGGCACCATCGGAGTGACACTGAGAAGAGAGGCTGAGCAGCTGTGGAGGGAGACTGAAAATGATGCAAGATTTCTCTCTCTGGTCCTCAGCATTCGTGGGCTGTCCTTGCTGTGCACTAAGCTGTAGTGGTCATAGTATTTGCATAGATTCTACATTTTCCATTCTTTATTGTAAATGCTCATTGAGAATAAGCTTATTGTAGTCTCTTGCAAGACTTTCTCATATTGTTATTGCACTTTTTTTATTTTATATAGTTTTTTACATGTATTTTCATATTTCACAAATAATACATATTTTTATTTTTTAAAATAAAAAAGAATGTGAGATGGGTGGAAGTTAAACTTTTTGCAATCTGATGTAAAACTTTTAAGGAATTTGGAGCTCAAACTGGAGCTTTCTATCCAAAAAGAGATTTTACCTTTTAACACACAATGTTTTTTTGCTTCAATAATCAGTGAGAAGCTTTATTTATTTACACAATAAGCTGTTCCTTCTTGCCAGGGCTGACGAAAGATTTGCTATCCAGCCATTTTTCATGTATACTTCTCAAGTTATAGGCATTTACCATTTCCTGAAATACTTGCAATTGTTAGAAATGTTTTACAGTGTAAAATTGAAGCCTTGAAGTTTCATATACTGATTATATTTGTATTTATATGTTTTATGAAGTTGCCCCTCCTGAATCCAGACAGTCTCTAATTTATTTTTGGAAAAAAAAACACACTTAACTTTATTACATTGATGCACCTCAATCAAATATTATTCTATGAAGTTCACTTTGTAATTTCTATTGTGAAGTTAAACAGTGTTTTATTCTTTATTACCAAAAAATAATGCCTTCTTCGTGTCCACAAGACACTATCCCAAGTCAATTGAAGATTTTTTTTTTTTTTTTTTTTGTACCGGTCCTTGTATTGTGAAAATTGTGAAAGTTTCTCTAATGTCTTGCTGTTTTCCTACGGCCCTGAAACATGCTGTGGTTCAGCTAATCTTGATCCAAATGTGCTGTTTAACTTTAGACGTATCTCAAAACTGTCACTTATGTCTAAGGTCTTAAAGAAAGTTGCTTACCTTAATTTAAATTAAACCTGGTGAAAAGTTTCAAAATGGTTTTGAATTGCAGCACACAGCACTGAAACGGCCCTTTTCTAAGTTTTTAACAAGCTTCTTTTAACTGTTGAAATCTGGGTGGAAATCTGGAGTCCTTTTACTTTTAGGCTTGTCTGCAGGCTTTGATACTGTGAACCAGGACCTGCCTGAAGACACATGTAGGCAATAAGTGTACACCAATCAAATTGTTTTAGTCCTGTCTCTCCAACAGGAGACTTTCTCTAATTTTAAGACAGCACTCTTCCTCTGTGTCTCCTCTAAATTGTGGCATGCCCCAGAGGTTGATATTAGTGGCTGTTTGTTTTGCTTAGTAAATGCTCCCTCTGGGTTCTGTTTTTTTCTTTTTTGTTGAGCACACTGTCTCTAAAGCCAGGCTAAAAACCACAGGTGATAGAGCCTTCTCTGTTGCAGCTTCCAGACTGTCAGGTCCTGTCATGGACCCTGAAGGGGCCCTCAGACTTTAGGATTGTTTAAATCTAGACTAAAATACACTTTTTCTCCCTGGCTTTCACTGCTAGCTAAATAGAATATGGAGTATACCTTAGCTTGTTATTTTTATTTGTGATTTTTTGTATGTGCACGTTGGGCAATGGACATATATATATATATATATATATATAAAGATCAGGATCATTGATGATGCTGCCTGTTAGAAGTTCCGAGGGGACAAAGATGTAATAAAAGTTTTTTTTTTTACTCCAACTTTTTATTTCAAAATTTTAATTATTTAATGCATCTATCCAGTCTCTGGCTGTTCTTCCTGCTTTAGACTCTTTGTGTGCCACAAGTATTTTCCATTAAACTTGATTAAACCATTTCTCTCTGTTCTCTGACCATGAATGATCTATATCTGCAAAACCAGTTAGGTTCTGACACATTACTCTATTGCAAATTATTGAAAATTGCTATACATCCAGATAATCAACAAAAGCTCTGACAAGGACCAGAGGGCAGGAACACATCACACCAGTTTTAAAATTGATGTATTGGCTCCCCATGCGTTTCAGGATTGATTTCAAGGTTCTTTTAGTAGTTTATAAATGTCTTAAAGGCAAAGTAAGTAGCACTGACCCATAGCGTTTCAAATCAGAAGAGAAAAACACGGACAGCATTAATTAAAATATGCATAAATTTCTTAATCATGTAAAGCACTTTGTGTTGCCTTTGGAATGAAAAGGGCTTTGTAAATAAAGTTTGATTTTGATTTGAAGATAAAACGAAGAACTTTCTCAATCATACAAGACCCCAGAACTCCAACTTTGTTGCAGGTTTTGGAGTTGTGTTGGATATGAGAAAGTTGTTTAATTTCTAAATAAGCCTATAAAGTCTATTGCTGAATTTATACCTGCAATATAAAACATCATATTATAGCCATGTCTTATTTACCTTTACAATTGTTCAGTAATGTTTGGACAAATCACTGGTTTTGGAGTTTATATTATACATATTTAACCAAATTTAATATGCCGAAAGCCTGGCTTCACAGACAAGGTCTCTGAAAACATAATGATGGTTGCAATATTAGTGATTAAAGACTTTGAGTGGTGGTGGCCTACAAGGCACGGGTTATCACTGAGATGTAATAAAAAAAGGAACTGATTCTCATATTTGGGTTTGATGGAAACATACAGCAATATGGCAGGTAATTATTTTCTGATCTGCAGAATTTGCTGATTTATTTTTTTATTTTTATTTTTTGCCATCTTGATCGAAAAGCCACAAAAACATGACTCACAAAACTGTAGATTCATTTGTGACATGATCTCAGCCTTTAACGTAGATCATTGGAGGGTCACCCTCCCTTTTTTAAACATCTTTATAAAAAAAGAAGTATTGAACTTTATTTATAGGAATAGCCTACAAGTAAACACTTCTTCACTTTGAAAATGTAGTTATACGAATGCATTTATAATTGTATGTGAAACGTAGCGTCATTTACAAAAGAACAAAATAAAAATAGATTGACTTTGCAGATTAAATTAAACATTATTGAAGACCATCAGTATTTAACCTTGTTCCATTGGAGAAAATAAATGTCTTGAGCTAAAACTGCCACCAGAGGTCGCTGTGGACCTAGGTGATTAATGACGTCATTCTCACGCGACCAGAGCAGTGTCAACAGCCTACTCGAAAACCGAGTAGCAAGGGGTTTTCAGCTCCAGCAGAAATTCAAAATTTAGTCATAGAAACACCGTGTTGATATGACAGTTTGTAGCTTTTTCCTCCAGGGTCGTTGTCGGTACGGGGAAAAATGTTGGAATGAGCACCCCAGAGGAGGAAGCAGAGGAGGTGGAGGAGGCTACAATGATTATAACCGTTCGTCCGGCCAGCACCAGCCAAGAGGAGGTGGTGGTGGAGGTAACAAATACAAACTAAAACCTCTCGAAATGTGTCGTAAAAGCTTAAAATCGCCAGCAAAATTACTTCTCATGCAGAGGTTATCTGTTTTTCCCACTCATTGACAAGCTGTTTACTTTCAGTTTACAATAATATGTAAACTGAAATCTGACCCCGCAAGGGGCTCCCCGATTCTTCGACCATTCGGGGCCGTTGTGATTAATGTCTACAAACTGTCGCTATTTTAAGAAACAAAAATAAATACTTAGGCTATGTGTTGTTAATTTAAGTTATTTTTTATTGAAGGACAGGAGGCAGCCAGAATACATTATTTATGGTGTGAATCTCACTTTTGAAAGCATTAAACCAAGCCTGGTGTCAGCACGTGGTGGGGGGGGGGGGGGGGTCCATGGCGTTTTAGTATTTGCATTAAGGGGGTCCTCAAAAAAAAAAAATTTAGGAACTGAATTAGAAGATGGATTTCTCGTTCACAATGAACAGAGATGCTGTGCTATAGGTGTCATGTACAAAGTTGACTGTGATCATAACAGCTGTGATTATTGTGATTTTGCTTGTTTGTTCCAGGTTTTGGAAACAGAGTTTGGGTAAATCCTTCTCAGCAGAAAGGAGGCTACATCCAGCCTTCATCCTTTTCCTCACAGGGAAGCAATGACTGGGGTCGTGGAGGTGGAGGAGGGAGTGACTGGGGCAGAGGAGGAGGTGGAGGAGGAGGGAGAAGAGAAAACATAAAGAGCTCCGAATTTGCTTTCTCTAATCAGAACAGATTTTCAACACTAAGTACTTCCAACACCTTTGACAAAGGAGGAAGAGGAGGAGGAACAGCAGGGGGCAAAATAGCTGGTGATGAAGATGATGATAAAAAACTGTGAGTTTGGTCTTTTTGTAAATAGTGTGTCTTTTTTGAATAAACTTATTTGTCATTATATATTAATGTGTGTATGTCTCATTGTCAACCAGGGAGATCATTCAAATGGACATGGATGCTTGGGAAAGTTCAGGGCAGTGGGGCTTCTCATGTTATTCGAGCTTCAAGACATCACTATCTGGTCTGGATTAAAGTTGTTTTTATTATAATAATAGACCTACTTATAAAGGTGACTACATTTAAACATGTTCCACTCTTGTGTGCAGGTTTTACTGATCTTTCTCCAGAAGAGCTCAGGCTGGAGTATTACTCTACAAGGGCATCAGGAGATCTGCAGAGTTATGTAGGTTTGGTATCATTCATAGATTTTATTCTTGCTGTGCCTTCAGATCAGTAATGAAGGCAAAAGTTGTGATCTGTCTATGACTATGTGAGAAGACAAAGTATTAGTATTGTGCATTTTATAATGTAAAGTCTTAATAAATTCCTGTTTTTGGTTTAGCTTAATGGTGTCAATCAGTTGCTCAGTCAGTGGAAAAGCAGAGTCCAGGAGCTGAAGATTATGAATCCATCCACCCGCACAGCATTGGTAAAACAGGCAACATGCACAAACTGCCAGCATAACATTTAAAAACCACCTTTGTTGTTTTATTAATTGAGTGAGTAAATTTTTATTTGGGATTTTTTTCCCAACAATTTTCTTTCTTTGCAGCTTGCAGAGTTAAACGGAGCACCGCCTCAGATATCATCTAGTGGCTTTGGTTCCACGATGACTGGGTTTGGATCCACTACATCCAGTTTTGAGAACAAAGGTAAAGTATTGTTGTAATGTAACAGTAGGGAGGGCCACAGAGTCAAATAATCTTTTGTGAAACTAATTTTTCCACTTTTAGAAAGTTGGGATCAGCACATATGGCTTATTTTGTAACATAACTAGCCATGAACTGGCCAGTTACAGGTGGATCTGTACCTATCTTATTTACATGCATGCATCACAGGATGGTTCATGCCATGCAGCTGCTTGCTTTCATGCTAACATGTCATTAGCATGGAAGTTTTTTTATAGTGACACTTAAAAAGGTTCTAAAATGTGTTGGCCAGTTTGTACACTGGTTGGAGCATAATGTACACTACAGCAACTCCACAAGTTATTTAAGTTTTCCAGATAAATCACTAAGAAGAAATACATAGATAGAAACAGATACCAGTTTCTGCGTTAAGGTAAGTTGAGATGAGAGACAATCATGTAGGAACTCAGCAAAGTGCAACACCAGAAAAGAGATCTCTTTGTTGTAGAAAGTGAGATATATCCCACTTTAAGTTGGATATATTTTTGCTATCCAGTAAGTTAAAACTTCTGGGTGAGAGGGTTACACTGTTCACTGTTTATTTTCTTCATGCTGATTCTGAGTCTCTGACCATGCAGGCTTTGGTGCCCCGGCAGCCGTCCAGGCCAACAGTTTCAGCTTTACTACTTCACATACTGGATTTGGTTCTTCAGCTGCTCCTTCATCCTCCACAGGGTTTGGGAGCACCTTAGCGGCTTCTACACAACCTCCCTCTGCGTTTGGGTCCTCGTCCACACCCTCAGTTTCAACCTTCTCCTTCGCTTCCTCAACCACTGACAAACCAGCAGCCTCTGCAGGGTTTGGATCAGCTTCTGGGTTCAGCTTCTCTACTACAGCAAATGCTGGTGGAGGATTTGGGAGTGGTTTTGGGTCCACAGCCCCCGCCACGGCAAGTGGTAGCAGTGGGTTTGGACAGACAAGTGGGGGATTTGGGGCTGCGCTGGGAGCAGGGTCTGTTGGGGAGCAATCAGACAGCCTTTTTTCACCTGAGGACAAACTGACTGAAGAAGAACTGAATCAGTTCAAGGCTAAAAGATTCACTCTTGGCCAGATTCCACTAAAGCCTCCCCCAGCTAACATGCTAGTAGTATGATACTCTGGGAAAAGTACGAGATTAAAAAAGATTAATGATTTTCTTCTCCATAAATCCAGCCTCTTACATTAATCCCACATAAATGGCACATTGGTTTTGTTAAGGAAGACTTGTTTTGGGTTTTATTTCACATTTTCATTAAATGTTAAAACGTATATATTATATACAGTTGTACTATTGTACTTTATAGTTGATTGTGGAGATCATTTTGTTAATGAAAGTATGTATAAATATGTAACAGATTAGTACAAATATGCCTTATATTCATAAGCAGATAAAAAAATTCATTTGTCCATCAACTGTTAAAAAACTAGTTTCATGCATCAGTCAGCAGAGGGCGCTGCTCTAAAAACTTTAATATCTGTCAGATGTTTTACATTCAAGTGAAGCTCTTATCAATGCTTTACTTGATGTGTAGCTGCTTAAGCTTGAACTGCTACTCAATTTGTTTGTTGTTTGAGTTAAAAGAGTAAACACAACACCGGCTTGTAGGCCTGCATCCTCTTCAAGACAGTAAATTGTGTTAACACAGAAAACAATGAATGTGTAAAATGTTCAGGATGTATTTATTAGGTACTGAGCGTTGGGTGGAACCACAACAAGAGTAATACAGTAACAGAGCTGGCAATAAGCAGTTTTATTGTAGAAGCCTCCGCTCTGCTGACCTGAGCATATTTTCAGCTGACCAGGACTTTGTGATGGTAGGAGGTGAAACAAAATGGATGTTGGCTACAATAACCGCACTGTGGATTCAGTACAATATTAATTTAATCTTGTGTATACCTTAAACAAAACATTAACTGGGAACGACTGTGTGCAGTTTCTCCTACTTCGCCTGTCAGCAGTCCCCTCCCACCTGCCCCCTGCTAGCAGATAATACATAAATAATTCAACAGATTAAAAAGAGACTATCTCATGAAAAGGCTCTCTCATTTTACTGGAACTTGTTTAATTTGCAACGCAGCGCCATCAAACTAGCAGTTTGCTGTTGTTTATGTAACGCATGGAAGCGTGGAGAGTGGATCAGAGCAGCATCACATGTAAAGAATGAAGCTGTTTTTATATTTGAAATAATAAAATTTCACCTATCTGACCTTCTTACTCTGAGTTAAGTAATTTCCTACTTCCCTTTTGTGGATTGTTCAAACTTCTCATGAGTCCAAGCATCTGTGCTCCTCCTTTAGATGCAATCTCCCAAATATTGCTAAATTATGACACATATTGTGTTATTGGCTGGCTTAATTCCAGCATCATGAACCATATATACACTACAAATACAGCTCTAATATATTTAAAACACTTATTCAAGTTAGGACCTAGGTGGTCTTGGTCTTGGACTGTAAGCTTTAATGTGTAAATATTCCAGTACTGAATGGATCTGTCCTTTGTAGTCACTGTTTCCAGCGGCAATTAAACCCCCATCCTCCCTTATTTGCATTTCCTGATGAGCATTTTATTAAAATCTATGAAATATTCAAATCCACTTCATACTTACTGATTTTACGCAGATATTGTGGTCAGTAGCTTAGCTTGTGATGGTAATAGATGCTCCCACTACTGCTGCTTAAAACGTCTCTGTGCAGAATGCTAACGAAGTAATTCGGATTCAGAGCTGCTGTTATTGATGGTTGGTGAGAGCTGATTCCGTTGGAGCCTCCTTACCTTTACAGCTGAGAACAAGGCTTACTAATTGGAACAATGAATCCAGGGGTAGAATTGATTGTGTTCTGCCACAACACTTCGCCTTTGGGAAACAGTGCATTGATCCCAAGCCAGTGATTTATGCCTGTTTGAGTGGCCTGCTTCATGGGTGAATGACTTGAACATATTTCACCTGTGAACATATTTCCCCAGCACAGGTCTGAACCTAGGTATCTATATTCCAGAAGTTTATGGGCTAATATCATTGTAATCTCTTGGCAGAATGGTGATAAGAACCTACTGTCAGTACAGAAGATCTATACTGTATTTGAGACCAGTTTGAGTGTCCACTGTCAGTGTGTGAGTGATAACTGTGCAAGGAGAATATTCCTGAACTTAAGTGGCTGGTGTTTCAGTTCATTTAAGTACAGTTTCACTCAAACAATTTAGGCCCTTATGAGTGATGAGGTTTGACTATTTTCCCTATATGTAAAAATCAATGTGAGAAAATGTATTTATAAACTGGTGCATATGAGCACTAACACTTAATGAAATTAATGAAATTAATGATCATCTGAAATATCCATAGGACACTCCAGACAAACACTTGATGCTGTGCATTTTAATAGCAAACAGTGATTTATTTTGGTTTACATTCACCAATATCCACCCCTTTTTGGCTTATTTGAATCATTCATCATCTTAGTTTAGCTGTTCATAAGAAAAAAAAATTACAGCATTGCAATTTGCCTTTGGGATTAATACGGCATTTTTTATTTAATTTTATTGTCAATCATCTTCTGAGAAAAATATCTGGCTCCCGAGTTCAGAGAGTGTTTCTGATCCCCTCTGCCCAGAAATTTGTTTTAACGCTTCATTCTTCTTACGCGCCACCCGGACAAAACCACACGTGGTCGCTGTTTGCCAGTCCTCTCTAATGAATCCATCCTCTCTCCTCCTCCTCTCCTCTCTCTACAGCAGCGCGTCTCTCACCGCGCCTTGGATGCCGTGTGACCAGCAGCACTGAACAGGGAAACCGGAGAAATCCAACAAACCGCCGCCCGTCCGCACACCAGCACAGCAAAAATTAAACCCAAACGATGACATTCATACAGAAACTACAGGGGCAAACATTTATTTGACAACTTCCGACCCCACACCTTGCCTCCGCCGCTCCTTGCTGTTAAGTGGTGAGTGCATGGGTTCCTATTTTTCTAAATATTATGATTTTAATTGCAGGGCTCGCGCTGCTCGGTCTCTGCAGGTTAGCAGCTATGACCTGATGCTATGGGGATAAAACCAATTAATATCTCAATTGATGGTCTGTTATAGCAGCACATATGACAGAAAATCTACATTTGTTTTAATATTGTGACGTTGTATGCCTGTTTTACAGTTAATGGACACTGGTTTAGATTTAATTAGTCATAAAGATTTGGTTTCCTGTTTATATTTTATGTTTATATTTTGTTTTTGTTGTTGTTTGACTGTAGTGTAAGGTATCAGATTACAGGATCATACCCTATGTTATAAAAGCTTATAAGATGTTTCAGGGATTTATATGAGAAGGCATGAATTATGCACCTTAAGTCTACTGCAGGGTTATGATGAGAACATGTATGGGCATTTCATTATGCTTTGAGATTGGATTTTCTACTTTAGACATGTGAGACTGTCTATCGATTGAGCACTGCAAGGAAAAGGACCCTAGATGGGTCAGTTGTGTACCTCTGATCAGAGTAAGAGTTTCATGGGGTTAGAGACACAAATGCACCTCTTCTTTGTTTGTGTTGCTTGAGTGCATGACAGTAAAGCTGGGGGAGGAGGGAACATAAGGGAGCGAATAAGCATATTTTATGATGTCTATCCTCTGAGGTCAGGCCAAGTGCATGCTGAGGTGTGAGATTGTATCCGATGGCTGTATGGCACATGCACGCAACATGCAATTCTAAACAGAACAATGTCCTGATCTTAGCTCAGACTATGCTTGCCACCTGTAGATGGAAATGGAAACACGTGATGGGGCCCTTGAGCTTCATGTGACTTTTCCCCCGCTGAGAAAATAGAAAAGAGTCTGAATATGAGTCTGTGATATTTCTGGCATCTGTAATTGTTAGTGTTGAATACCGAGGCATAAGTGTATTCACGGACACCGAAGGAGTGGGCCCCTCTTGGCTCATTTTAAGGAGAAAGTGAATAATTATCCATCTGCTTAATGCTTAAAATCTCACCCGATTGTGACTTGATACTTAGAATAATCCACCGAGACATAATACAGACCTAAGCGTATGCTGTGGAAAGCTATGACTCGATGTCTCCATTGAGCCCTAACTCAAAGTTTAAATCCAGAAGGGAAATTCTACACATTTTGCACACTGTGCAGAAGAGAGGAAAATGAATCATCCTTACATTCTCACACAGCTGCCATAAAACTCACATGTCTGATTATAAAGTATTAATGCATTCGTGCCACAGTCTAGCTGGGAGCGGCAATCCAAGCGACTTTTAGATGTGTGCCACATAAGCTAGAGGAGAGGGGGGGCAGACAAAACCGTGCTCTTGTGAAATATTTACTTGAAAAGTGCATGTGTTTGAGTCTGAGTGGTAAGGAGAGATGCATTACATGCTATCAGATGATCTGGATGCTCAAAAGGCCAGGCTGACTGTTGTGCACTGCATCATCTTCCATCAAAGAGCCTCTGCTCACACACAAACATGCAGGCGTGCCCTTTTTCAGAACTGATAGTTGGAAAGGGCAAAGTTCAGTGCACTGTGCACACACACTAATAAATGCGCTGACACATCTGACCACACTCCAGATCTGTAGCTGCCCGCTGCTGGTCCTGATGGTCTTTGAAATGAAAATCAAATGAAAACAACCAAGGGGCTGAGCAGACACTTATCATAGTAATGAGCAGGCCTCGCCGTGTTTGCTTGAGTGCATCTTCATGTGTGTGTTGTTGCACAGTATGTTGCTTTGTGCAACTGTGGATGGCCATCTGTAAGGCACAGTTCCCTGGCCAAGTTTTGTGCATCATCAAAGAGAGAGGCTGGGATTCATTGTCAATGAATGGTTGGTTGGTATCGCGCCTCTCCTCACACTTCAAACTGGACTTGCTAATGAGACACCATGGACTTGTATAAAGGAAATTCTGTACAATTGCTAAAACTCTTGTAAAAGAGGTCAAGATATGTTTTTTTTAAGCCTGTAATTTTCACGAGATGACACAGTTTACTGTGGTCTTGTTGTCTTACTTTGATCTGTTTTTTTTTATTCTAATTATCCAGTTTATTCCAGTTTATTCTGATGATCCAGTTGCACCTTGGTCCTGGAATGCTTTCCAAGTTGCATTAAAGCCCAGTAACTTGGTCTCTTTGGGGTCAGTTTAAAGCTTATTAACTCATTAACTGCTTCTGTTTTATGGGTAGACTGCCTTTGTGTCCTATGTGTTAATTATTTTAACTCTCGTTAATGTAGTTTTTTTTTTAAGTTCTTGCTCACAGGCTCTGAACACAGAGAAACCACGTGCAGAGGCTTGCAGTCATATCGTTCATCCTGCTGACGGTTTACCTTTTAGTTAGTAAATCCTAAACATTTCATCCTTCTTTGTCATAAATACTTGATTTTATATATATTATGAAATATTTTATCTGTTGCTGTTTAAAGAGAAAACTGTCTGTTTATGTGTTTAGTGCAGGGGTCCTTTCCAATCCAAAGAGCCATTTTTCTCTCAGCCAGCTAAATAAAACTTCTTTAGAGACGCAAATGTTACGAGACCTTTTGAAAAAAGACCACTTAGAATTTTTGATAAATATTTACTGTAGGAAATTTGTTGCCATTTTTGAAGAACCACATTTTTATTTCTATTTTTTAGGTTTTAAAATAAAGAAAAACAAAGCGTTTGCAAAAAGAGGATAAAAGACTTTCTTTTATAGGATGTAGAAAATTTGTGGAAAAATTGTGGTTTGTGGAAAATTAAGTAAAAAAAAAAAGTTAATAGATTCCAACCTAATGACAAGGGGGTAAAAAGTATTACTGTTACTTTTAATGTCATTATGTTGTGGAAATTCAATGCCACTATTTCATAAAAAAAAAAGAAAAAGAAAAAATTGCTTTGTTTGTTTGTACTAAATTATAGTGCTTGAACACTAACAAAATTCTGGAGCCAGTATAGATTTATACAGAGTAAACAAAAGGTTTCATATCGATATGTTGGCTAATATATATATTGGCCATATATCACATGCTGCCAGTTTTGGCCTCTTAATGAATCAAAGCAGAGAGAGGCCTTTACCATCAGTTTCCTACATAACAGGTAAAGGTGAAATGTGAGATGAAAGGTGAAATTATTTATATAACGCTGTACATTCTTGTACTTTTAAAAAGTATTTTTCTAAACCTAACCAAATTGCTTTGTTTTCTAAGCCTAAAAAGTAGTTTTGATTCGGAAATTCAATGAATTTGTTTACTTTACAGTTACAACAAAAATCTATGCACTGCACAATACACTCAACAAAGAACTTAAAACTGAATACAAGTCCAAGATACAAGATCGAGTTCAGTCCAGTTATAATCCAAATAGCATGTGATACTAAAAGTAAACAGGAAATGCATATAAACAAGTATCAACAAACTGTCCAACGGCATTCTTGAAGTTAAATCTCGTGTTTTCATGGCTTCCTCCCAGCAACGTAATCAGGACCTTTTTGGCTTTTTATTACTGGGTTAGCGGAACTGCTGAAAGAAACAAACCAGAACCTATACCAAAAACCACCGAGTGAAAACCAAAAGACTGTACGGAACTCGGTGAAGCTAAAACCAAACAAAAGAGCAGCAAACCCATAAACTAAAGTAACGGAAGTCACAACCAAAACCAAACACTACTCTAGCCCAACACTGAACATAAACACAAACGAAACTAAACACATAACACCCACTGTGACAGAACAACTAAAGGGGTAGCAAAGCTTAAACAAAACTGGGTGTACAACGGTGAATCCAACTAAAACAGAACCATTACTAAGTCCTACCACAGGGCCGCACAAAATGGTCTGACACAAAACGGAACACCAACACGAAGCACAGCGAACACCCAGTTAGCCCTACAACCAAAACCTGTCACACTCAGGATGAGACCACCGGCGCTAACCAGTTTCACCCTAATACCATAAACACACACACACACCCGGTACACAACGTGAGGGGAAAGCGGCCTGAGCCATTCCGGCTTCCCCCTTCGAATGACTTGAATCACGTTTTCTCAGGGCATCCACCCACAGCTTTGGCAAAGGACGTCTTGTATAAATCACAGCGATATCACACTTTGATAACTTAACTAATCAATTTGGATAAAATTAATTTCTTTGTATTTGTAATTTACTTAGAAATATCTGATATTACCATTTACAATACTGAAATGACACAGTATGATGCAGCAGTGAACTAGCTGTTCGTTCGGAGATATGTCCAGTTCAACACCAGTCAGATGTGCACAGTTACACTTTGCATACACATTCGCTGGGGCAACAGATATTATCACATTATTTTCTATATTGATTGATCTCAATTATGGTGATCATATAGTCTGTAATGCTTTAATTTTCAGAAGTATACCAATCATGACAACAAGGAGTAATCCATATTTTGCTATGAGATCTAAAAAATGCATTTGTGATCTCTCTGCTTTGTTTTGATGCTTTTCATGTAAGGAGATGATGCTTTTCTGTTTGCACTGCAAAAGCTGGTGCACAGAGTCACATCAGCCCATATTTTCATTCTTTTTGTTTAGCAGCTGGGGTGATACGCTGTCAGCTAGTGGACCGGTGTGTGCTGAGGGACAGGCTCTGTAGATGGTTTGACTGTCTCATGCTTCTCACTGAGATTGAAATAAATTTGTTGCGATCTACTTTTAAAATCGTTTTCCTGCCCGGTCCTAATGTGCACACATGTGTGCACACGCACACTAATGCTAGCGTGTTTTTAGCGTGGAAGTTTTTCAAGTGAGTTAAGAGGATCCAAACTGGAAATTTTGGACAATCGATGAGGATGAGTTCAGAGTAAATCCAGAGATTCAGCCATGTCCACTGCCTCCTCAAGATATTCGAGGAGTGAAACAGCTTGGATCAATAACTCTGAAATGAAATGTTAGAATATAATCAATGCATCTTTCTAATGACAGTGATAATAAAATAGGGACCTGAATCTGCTGCAGTTTTTAAATAGTAATTTCTTTTAATATTAATATTGAATTTTCAATTTAAATAGAATTTTTAAAACCTGTCATTCATAGAAATCACAACTGGCCAATACCCGAATCGGTGGGTCAGATTCTTTTAAAGATTAGAAATCTGTTTTTCCTATTAAGATCTTGCCATATAATAAATCTCACTTATTGTAAGAGAGCCGTCAGATCAACAAAACAAGCAATTAGCTAAAAAATGATGCCATGGAGGCCGGTGAGGACAGAGAAATTCCATGACAGAAATATTAAAGATAAAAGAGGAAACAGATAAATATGACACTTGTCTTGTCCTTCCATGGGATCAGAATACCATCCAGTGCACACATGTCTTTTAAAGGTTTAGCACTAAATAAAAGAGATACGTTTTCTGTATGGCCCCAGTTGTCTCTACAGACCTGTTGTAGCCCCCACCCTCAGCACAGTGCAGCCTTTTCATTCCAATCAGGAACTTACTGCTTTGACATGGTAAGTGGGGTGAGATTGTGTGTGCACTACTCCACCCAAGGCCAGCTGCAGTACCAGCATCCCAGGTGGGATGGGGAGGGATGGCGATGTGGGAGTGGCTGAGGGGTATTGAGAGAGATGTCACTGACCACATTAGTCACCAGAAAAAGCAGGCCATGAGTCAGGAAAGCTCCCAGCCTCATCCATCACACCCTCCTTAACCCACTTTCCTTCCAGCCTTTGCCACTCCGACTTTTTATTTTTCTATTTTCTGCCGGCTCTCCATCCCCCTGCTGCTGACGGAGTAACTTTGCCATCCTTCTTTTGATGCTGATGAAAAGGAGAAGAGGGCTCGAAGAGAATGATTCAGTGCTGGACAGATTGCAGGTTGCTTCCAGGGATGAAAGCGAGAAGAGATTTAGGGATAAGCTTTGTAGTGCAGCCAAAGAATGTCTCCTAACAAACAGCTTTTAGTGTAAATATAATAATTAAGGGAAATTGTTTAGTCAGTCACTGTGGAGAGATAAGAGAACATTACATTCTGGTGGTGTGGAGAGAAAAAATATGTAAGATTTCTGTGATGATGTGAGAG
The DNA here is from genome assembly GCF_017639745.1 of Melanotaenia boesemani. NCBI lineage: Eukaryota > Metazoa > Chordata > Actinopteri > Atheriniformes > Melanotaeniidae > Melanotaenia > Melanotaenia boesemani. The sequence continues at coordinate 12,422,508 of NC_055698.1, read as the reverse complement.
CAGTTTCATTTCTTAATAAGGCTGCTGGTTCAAACTTGAGTAGCAGTGCATGGCTCCCTTACTGCTGCACTGAAAACATAATATTGCCAGCTCAGCTATGGAGGGATTAGCCTGGAAAATGGAAGAAGCTGGGGATGAGTGGATGAACGTTTGAAAGAATACAGGGGAGTGATTTCACACTTGTGTGGAGGCATTTTGCAGTGTTAAGGAAAACAAACAACCTTAAAATTCTAATATAAACTAGTTTTATACCTATAGTTTCAACTAAATTTTCTTATAAACTATTCCTATAACAACATCTTAAACTTTCTTTTGTAATTGAATTCCATGTTTTGCTTTTCCTTCCAAAGTCACTACGAACCATTACAGAGATCCATTTGAGTTATTTATTTGGGTATTTATTAATTAATTTGATCTGGTTTCTTTTTTTAAATATGGTCTTTTTTATTTATTATATATGTAAACATATTCCTGATGTGAATTAATTCAATGTAATGTATGTCTTGGCCCTTCAGACCTCATTTTGGATTTCAGAATTGATTAATTTTGCAGTGCTTTGTTTGGCCTCTACTGTTTCCTAATAGCAAAGCTAGACATTTGAGATCTAAATATAATGGTGTGTAGCCAGTCTTTCATTTCTTTGGTTCTTGTTTTGGCCTTTATTTATTTATTTAATGTCATAACATAAGACTTAAGTGATTTGGCCTTTTGATGTGATTTAGACTGAGATGGGTGCTTATTGTCTGTAACACTTCCATTTTCCGTTTGGATTTTATACTATGTTGCATTCAGTTAGGCTGTATGCACACTTGATTCTGACTTCAGTTTTTCCAATTTATTATTATTATTATTATTTATTTATTTATCGCAGTGAGTTGCTCAATTATGAATTAACCCTTTAGGCACCTGAGTTCTTAAAGTAAACGTAAATGAGAATTAGAAAAAAAGTTGAATATGAACCAGAGTTTTTTATATATATATATATATATATATATATATATATATATATATATATATATATATATATATATATATATATATATATGTGTATGTATGTATGTATAGCTGCAGCTCTGTATGGCAGAGTGATTCTTAAGGGGGGCTTGTAAACTTTGTTTCCCAGTTGTTGTGGCGTTGTCCATGGCAACGTGTAGATTCACACAGCTGTAGTAGTTAAAGTGTGGAATACCTGGGTTGGCTTCCGCAATCACCAGATCTTAGCATAATAAAAAAAAATCCCTCTAGTGTTCTGAAGCAGAAAGTTAAAGAACCCTCTCCCCATCCCATAATCTCAGAAAAAGCATTAACAGGTTATAATTGAATAAAATTCCCCCAGCTACTGTGTGAAACTTGTAGACCTCTACTCTTTTATGTAAAGAATAGAGTTCTGTAGTTATTGCAGCCAAAAGAAAAACAACTCAATATTAAAAATGGTAAAAATGGTGTTTCTATTATTTTTTTCCAAGCCCTGTATCTGATAATGCTATTATTTATCTGTTTGCTTACTGCCCACAGATGTGTAAATATCAATTTCATCTCATTGTAAACAACCTCAGACAGACCAATGCATCTCATAATTGTAGGTCTAATTGAGAAAATGTAGTGCTATGCCTGATTTGACATGATCCAGCTAGTCTGCGTAAAAACATGTATGACAGATTAAAATTATGTCTCTTGTCATGAGGTGATGGGGGGAGTGAGTCAGTGACTCCCCCATAGAAAAAATCTATTGGAAAAAAATGTAATTATACCAGTGGGGCAGGCTTCTTATGAAGTCCTTGTTTCCCTTCATTTCATAGCTGTTAGAATTCAGAACTGTATGTGTGCATGACAAGCTTGATATTGCTCTGAAAAGTGTGAAATAGGAGATTTGCGAATAATAAATGCTGCTGTGACTGTATTTGGACGGTTCTTTTCTGATTCTTTGTGCTGATTAAGTCAATGTGAGAGTGAAGAAATCAAATCTGTATCTGAGCTGCATGCTTTCCAGATGATCTGGATGTTAATTCAAGTCCACTGGTCAAGACATCGATGATACAGTCCTCTGTCATTCAATATTGTGTCAAAGTCTTTGGCTCTAATCTGGCACATTCATTCAGTTCAGCATATGTGTGTTTGCTTTACTCATGGTTTCTCCATGTGTCATTTTGTGTGTGATCCATTTGGCTCCCAGTTTTCCTTCAGCCTGGCACCTTTACTCTCCTCTGTGTGTAACTGTAAAACCTGCTTTCTGCTTTCTCGCCTTGAGAGACCCGTTATAATCAGATAGATGCATCAGCCACACACACACACACATATACAAGGCCAAACACAATGGCAGCAGTAGGACTCATACTGTATCATAGCCTGGGAAGTATCCATGGCAGCCTTAACAGAAAGTGCTTTACAGCTCCCGTGTGCCCTTGTGCACTGCCGGTGTGGTTTTCATGCAATTACATTTTTTTTTATAAGTAGCTAATTTTTTATACATGCACACATTATAAAATGTGCAGAGCTTAAAATATGAAACCTTTGCATATATTTTTGCATGTTGAAAACATACATTTCCCAACTTTTACGGATCATTTTCATTTTAATTTGCACAGTGTATTAGTTGAAATATTGATAGAAGGTACTGTAAAAGGGTTGGAATAATGATAGACTTTCAGTCAAAACAGCGTTTACATTAGGAATCACACACAATCTGTTACTTTTTTTGTATCTGTGTTTTGCCATGCGAGAAATTCAGCTTGCGCCAGCTCTGTAGCAAAGATGCAAAAAACATAAACGGACTTACTCGATAGCAAAAGCAGTAAAAGAGATCAGCAGTGACAATAGCTTCAAAAAGTTAAAAGGGTTTCACTTTTCAGGTGGGTCGAATTTCTGTTGATGTATGTATGACCTGATAAGACACTCAGACACAGATTACATCTTTACAACCATAGCTGTTGTTAGATGTAGGCTAATTAACTGTCCAGCAGTGGCAGAGTGGTCTGCAAAACTAGAAGAGATCTTTAAAGTGACCATTAATGAATCACTCAGCCATCTCTGTTAACATGATTGTGATATTTTGTGATTAGAGGTTAAACTAAAACGAAGAGATCAAATTTTAGGCTTTTTGTTTTAGCTTTAAAATGTATTAATCTTACTGCAGACAGTCAGTTAGTTGAATTACACTGACATTTGTGTCCTTTGGTCTTTTACACAGTTTTCAAATGCTGATTTTATTTGGAACCAGATGACTAATGACATTTTGTGCATCTAGCATTAGTTGGGAATTAAAGCTATATATCTTGTGAAGAACAATGAATTGGAGAAACATCTTGCCTGGTTCTAAAGGTAAACACAAACCAGCACGTTTGAAGCTCAATTGACTTAATATTTCAATTACTCTCTGTGACTTGTGAAGTGAAAAAGATGTATTTCTTTCACCTTCCCTTTGCTTGTCCTGTAAACCTGGAAACTTAAGAGGTGAAATCTCACATGGCACTGTTTGTGTGGGGGTGGGGAAGAGTTGTGTTGAGGTGTGCAGGAGGAGGAACTGAATGCTGGGTGGTTTGCTGACAGGGGGAGAAATAAATGAACTCTGGGATGGGAAGTTTGAGAGCACAGAGACATATGGTGAGGTAGCTGTCTGGAACAGAGATTAAGATGGATGGGCTATGGAGCTGTCTTTAGGTCCAGCAAAACATAATATGGAGTCAGGTACATGGGGCCTGATTTACTAAAGGTTTGCGTGTGTAAAAACATGGGCAAACTTAATAGCACACGCAAAACATGTTCCAGTTGATTTTCTAACCAGGTGCACCAAGGATTGCGTCTGTAAAATGGACAATATAATGCGAGTTCCATTTAGCGCGTTTGCTCTTGACCAATATGCGATGTGCCAGAAAGCGCAAAACATTGGAGGAGCAGATGCAAATAGATAAAAATATCACACACAATGTGATTTACCAAACATGGAATTCTACGTCTATATTTAGCATGTTTGAAAGGCAGGTATTGCACAACTTTGCGCAGACATAGCTGCAGTTATTGTTGCAAGGAGGAGGCTACACACCTCAAAGGTGACGGAGAAACCACATCTTTTCTGATTGCTTAATGTTTTTGGAACACCAGAGACAAAGATTATTGAAACATTTGGCTGTGTTGATCGCTATGTTACGCTGGATGGGCTGTTGCTGCTGCGCTCTGGGTCTGCTGGCATTTAGAGCCTTCACCACCGCCTGTACCCCAGCTTCGATCCCTCTCTTAAGAGCATTAATGACCATCATCAACCCAGATACAGCAATGACCAGCTGCCGAGTGTGTGTTGCAATGCGCCCCTGTTAGCTCAACTCGTGCCAATTAAGAGGTGCCACAGGAGGCACGTTTATTTGATCAATATGTCTTGGGCTAAAAGTTTTATTTCATCAATAATTGTTTTGTCACATACCTTGCTCTGCAATCAGCTCTAGTGCGTCATACCTGGTGTTCCAGTCATCTGCTCCTCACAGTTGGTCAGAGGCATCTCCTGTACCGGCCCCCACCTGTCTTATTTGGTGAGGTTTTATTAAGCAATTTGTTTGGGAACTTCATCTTATATCTTGCCACTTCCTCTTAACCTAACCCCATCTGCATTTACTGTTTAGTAAATACTCTTCCATATTGAACTTATTCTGGTGATGTTTACATTTCTTTGGAGGAGCTCAGCAATATTTTTATTTTCCTTGTCCACTTATATCTGTATCTCCATCGGGTCAAATTTCATTTTGCATTTGCAACCTTCCTGCTTCCAATCTCTCCACGGTGAAACCATAACACACGTTAAATGCTCATTTGAGTATTGCTGTTTGCGCCTGTTATCAGTTGCGCCAACATTCTTAGTTGATCATTTGCAAATCATAAACAACACGTGCAAATGTATTTGCGTGTTCACACAATTTATTCTCCTTTTTATTAGGGATCTAAGTAAATCAGGCCCATGAGTAGCTGCAACACTTTGATGTGAGATTGGAAGACACACTAAGATACAAGAATGACTAGAAAGGCTTTTTTAAATTTAAATGTTAACACTTCATAACAAAGTGAATATACACTCATTTCCTCTTATGGAGAGCAGATGATATTAAGAAAGCCATCTATGGAATCTGTGAACGTATGGAGGAGACAACTCAAAGTGCTAGTTCACCTGAGACAGGTTAGCTATTTCTGCTGCTTCCAGTGTTTTGACTATGCTGAGCTAGGATAACAGCTTTGGTTCTATCATCATGGTAAAGCACAAGTAAGCAAGAGAGTGCAGAAAATGCTGATCTGTTTATATAGTGGAGGAATCTATATGGGTGTACAATGTGTCCAGCTGGCCCTGTTTTAATCAGCAGATATAAACTAACATTGTTACCACCAGCTGTCAGTATGCATGTCCTCTGGGCAAAGCATATGCAGTACGCTAGATTCAGCGTAACACATCTCAGTTCATCCTGTGTCCTGTTAGAGCATGGCAGCCAAAACCCAACACAAGTAGACAGAAGATCATGAGATGGAGAAGAGGACTGGTTGCGTGTCTCAGTCATCATTGGTATTGGTGTCATAGTCCTCTCCCCCTTCCTCTGCTTGCTTCCACTCTATTATTTCTCGCAGATCAGGCCAGCTTCATGCAGTGTTTTTTCTCTGTCCATTCATTATGAAGCATCCCCTCCACCCACGTTTCTCTCCCTGTCCTTCCTCTCCCCTCATTTGTTCCTCTTCAGCCTCATGCCTCTTTGAAAGCAGTGTTATTATATTTATATCTCTCAGCCTTTTCTGTTCCTCAGTTTTTTTCCCTGCTGCTCTGCTCACTGTGTTCAAAGTACAACCCCCCCCCCCTCAGAAAGCAAAGCAAGAGAAGAGTTCTCTCCTAGTCTCCCCCCACTTGGGGTTAGAATAGGGAGGAGTAAAAGAAAAAAAAAAAAAAAGAAAAAGGAGATGGGAGAAAATGAGGGCATATTTGCTTACCTGAATTTCTACTTTAAAGCCATTTTTTCTATTTATCATTCCTTTCTTTCAGTATTTTTAGCTGTAATAACTAATGCAATCGCTGTGTATAGCTATGTAAATAGTCTTCATCCTCCTTGCCTTCTTATTACGAGTTACTATAACTAAATGCCAGAATGACACCTAAACCTTTGCAATATCACTTAATTGTTCCAGTGCCCCCGTCGACTCCTCTGCGTATAGTAAATACTCTCCTACAAAAAGTCCTGGTCAGCAAAGTCTTTTAGGTTGTAAGCATCGTGGTTGTCTGACAAAGCAGGGCTGTGATGATGATTTATAGAGATGCCTAAAGCACAACACATTTGCATTTGAGTCTTTTGTTTTGAAGATATAAAGGTTTAATCATTGTACTGTACAGAATTTGCATTATTTATTATTTCCAGTGGTGGTATTTTAGTAACGCATTTGTGCACCACTCCCTGCAGTCATCGACTGAGCATGCAAAACTAGTCATTTAGTCACGTTAGTGTAGTCTTTTAGACATGCTAGATGTATCTTGAGATGGAAAATTCAGATTTGTTTTGCCACAGCCATTGGATGGATTACCATAACGTCTCATATTGACACTTAAAACCCTTAGATGATGAGTTCTGCAGATGCTGGCCATCCCTTGACTCATCTTCCAGCATCACCACATTTGGACAGCTGCTGGATGGATTGGCATGAAAGTGAATATCCTCATGTTCATTATGACATTACATTGAATTTGAATAAGTTTGTCCAACTTTTTGTTCTCGGCTCAAATGTCTGGTCAGCAGTGAGTCTTGGGCTAAATCCCATTAAATATTTTTAAAGTGAGTTGAAACAGTTTTCATTAAAATGTTTCTGGCAAAAATTGCAAGGTGTTTGATACCTGTAGATGGCTACAAGATGTGCAGGCTGTCATTGTTTCCAAGAGTTCTGCAATAAAATGTTGATCAAGTTGCTCTATTTACTTTGTGTTTGCATTTGTTTTTAGTTCACTATATGGCAGCATTTTTCTTTTGCTGTTGTACAGTATCTGGGCTTACTGTTTCTGGAGGAAGAGCATCACTCTGCCAACTGGAAGTTAAATAGAGCACTACCCGTGGCACAAGATACTGAATCCTATGTTGCCACCAATGTGTCCATCAATATAAATATTTTAGAAAATGAAAAAGTAAACACCGCATAGCCTAAGAACGTGTATATAGACTGAATTACTGAACTATTGTCACTATACAAGATAAAAAAAATAAATAAATAAAAAAAAATTCCAGTTAATTTGTCCTGCAATGTTTGACCACATGTCTGAAACTTACATTACCAGCATCATGTGAAATCTTGCCTGTTCAAATTAGCAGATGGCAGCATGAAAGGCTAAGATGTGCTCAGTTTCTTTGGCACATGTGTAGCTATAGGTCTACCAAAACCTGAATCAATATAATTTGAATTTTGAATATTGCTTTTATTAAATTAAGATTATGTGGAGGACTCTGTAAGCGCTCCATATTTTGAGAATTTGAAGCTTTCCAGATGGGCAAGCTAAATCTAAAAGCTACTAGTTCTATCCTAACTTAAATATCTTGTGCTATTTGTAAGTATTCACAATTTAACTCTTGCTTAAATTATTATGAATCTTTTTTTAGGTTTGTGTTTTTCTAGATTTTAAATAAGCTCTTTTACTGTTGTTTGAGTAGAATTGTCACAATACTAAAATTTCAAACTCCATACCGATATTAAGGATGGTGCTCGATACTCTTTACTATTATTAATAGTACTATAGACGGGGACAAAATTGATTTACTTTTTAAATCTAAGCCAGAACACCACAAAAATAACAACACAATCCAAACAATACAACAAAAATGTATTAATACATATAAGAAAAGGCATTACAATGTAAAATAAATGCATTATTTTAAAGCTCTATTAGTTTGTGCAGAGAATACAGTTTTCATACAGTCTCAAACAGTCTTGTCAGACTGCTCATTGTGGTGCAAAAAAAAAGTATATATATATATAAATATATATATATATATATATACAGGATTTTTAGAATCAATTAGTATCTGAGAATTGATTTTTTTTAAAAACCCTAGTCCTGAGTAGCTTTAGCCATCAGGGAAGCTTGTGATTCTAAGAGCTGTGACCACTAATTAAAACATGATTAGTCATGAATTTAAACTCACTTGACTAAAACACAAAAACACACACAAAGTAAAAAAAAATAAATAAAAATAAATAAAAAAAAATTAAATTCATTGTATGTTAGCCCTATATCAATAGTGCTTTGTTAGAAATTTTATCATGCACACCTGTGCACTGTCTGTAGATTCTTTAGCTGGTTACATGATCTTGCATATTTATGTGTGTTACTGTGCTGAGGTAGATAAATTTTTCAAGCCCCATATTAAGTAGGTTATGGAAGACAACAGTGCTGTCCTCTTTACAACAAAAACAAAAGAAATAAACAAAATGCAACAATAAACTTTTATATGAAAGAAAAGAAATGCACAATTATTTAAAAGCAGTGTCCCACTTTGTCTACACATTTAAAAATTTTATGGCGGTCCATTTAGCCTCAGAAAGAGAGAACAGAAGAGGTGACTGAAGAGGAAATTGCATGGTTGAATATTGATGGTTTCTTTCTGGAAAAAGTTTAATATCATAGAAAGAAAACACATGCAAATAATAAAATTAGTTGCCCGAATTCCATTTTGCTTAGCTACCTGTTCCACAGTATATGCTAGCTCACTGTAACACAGCTATGTCTTACTATGAAATGAAGTAGAACATCGTCATTCAGTTTGTTGCAGATGTGTTTTTGCTGCTTTAACAAGTCACGAGTCTATGAGTGCTACACCTCTGCAAACAGGCTGCTGTGTCCTTCAGTTTAGCCAGTGTATTGTGCAGAAGATCACACAGACATTCTGCCAGGATTCAGCCAGCCAGTCATGACTTGACAACAAAGTCATGACTATTTATCGTCACTGTTTAAGGTCAGATGGAAAATAAAATTCCAAAAAAAAAAACCCCCAAAAAACAGAGGACAAATACCAGCTGACAGGGTCGATCTTAACAACAGGCCAGCTTTGACATTTGTGTGTGTGAGAGGCTGGAGGGATTTCTTACTTGGCTTAAACTGTGTATCGGAACTATCCTCGCCTACTGACCTTTGAGTTCTTTGTTTTCTCAGATTGCAAAACTTCTGGATATCAAAAAGACCTTTACGAGCTTTTTACTTTTGTCTTTACATCCTGTAGGAAGTCATTTCTGCTGTGTATGCAGTAAGTGGAGACTTAAACTGAAAACTAAACTCTGGTTGGAATTTAAACTCATTGTCCTTCAGTCACAAGGAGCTCATACAGCTGTAAGACAAGCGATTACACAGTACTTTATCTGAGCAGTGGTACTGCTCACACATTTAATCCTTCCTGTATTTCCATCCTCACCTTGTTATTTTGTCTCATGCCCTCTTATCTTCTTTTCATAGCCCTGTTCCAACTCTCCGGCCCCCCACTCCTCCCAGCCCATTGGCCCTCCAGTTCAGCAGGACCATGATGCTTAGCAGTTCCGTGGAGGTGCCCAGTCCAGGCGGGATGAGTGGTCTCAGTGGGCTCAGCGCAGCAGCCCGGAATGTGGTGCGATCCTCCAGCATCTCAGGGGCCATGTACAACCTGGAGAAAAGCCCCAGCAGCGGGGGTCCTGATTCAACATCGTTGGCTGGCAACAAGAAGCGGCGCTCCAGTCTGGGTGCAAAGATGGTGGCCATTGTGGGGTTGTCACAGTGGAGCAAAAGCACACAGCAGCTCAACCAGCAAGGTCAGTCTCCGTTCCAATATTTTTTTTAATATCCTTTTTTCATTTCTTTATTCCAGCAGAGCAACTTCATACTGTTTGTCCTTTTCTCCTTTTATTATTCTCACAGTGTTGACACTTTTACACTTTCTCTATGTTGCCCTTTCATCCTGTTGTTCCTGTCAGCTTCTTTTTGTCTTTTTCCTGTTGTTTTCAAGGTAGTTTATAAAGTTTTGTGATATGATAGGTTTGATTTTAAAGTGCCAATCAAATTCATTCTCACTTTTAATTTAGTTGAATATTTAATCAGTTTTCCAGAGAATTTGGTTTAAACATTACAAAACATGGGCTTTCTAATATTATTAAATGCTTTAATATAATTGATAAGATTTGCAATACCGTGTTAATTTGATGTATAGACTAGAATACAACTATAATTCACCTTAAAGAGTATTTGGAAATGCACTACCTTAAATATAGTTATAATAGGCAAAAAGCTCTCTGTGGCTTTGCAAATCTTTTATTATTAACAAACGTCTTTATTGAAGACAGCAGCTCTATTTTAAGCATTACTGTGTGTTGAACTGTGCTGCGGTTTTTGCAGCAGTAGCAGCAAGTATGCATTGTGATTGTGTGGTAGTGACAGTGGTTCTATCTTGTAATATGTCCCCCACAGTGTATAATTACAGATCCTGTGCAGCGGCAACAAAAGTGTTTCTCAATTTGCGCATCAGTGGTGAACACAGGCCCACTCATTCCTGCTGGATAATGGGGATAACATGCCACACACTGAGACATGGTACAAGCTGAGAGGCTGGGCAAGCAGGGGCAGGGAATGCAACTTCTTTCAGTGCAGTTAAATAATTTCTGTCTATAAAAAACAACTTATTAATTTCACCATGTCCTCAGGCTCTGCTTCTGCATGTTCACACTGAACTGAATGTCTGCTGGTTCCCATCTGCTTGCTGGCTTTTGTGTATGTTTAGTTGTGTTACAGGGTTTAAAGCACTCCGCTTTGTGTAACATTGAGGACCATTATATTTTTTTCATAATATTTCTTAACTAAAAATGTAAATTTTCACAACATTGTACTTTCAGTTTTTATTGTGTTGAGAAAGTTGGAGCAGTTAGTCACAAATATATATATATATATATATATATATATATATATATATATATATATATATATATATATATATTTAATATAGACTAAATGTTGATAGGTTTTCAATTGCTAAGCAAACATTGTATGCTATTGTTGATTTTAGATATATCTGCATATATGCTTACTTTCTAAAGGCTCATTTAAATGAGACTGCTGTACTTTTTAAATGTTTAGAAATTATTAGGCTTCAGACCTCACAATTCTTTCCTTAAGTGAGACTAGGATTTAACAAGCATGAACATTTAGCAACTCCACATTATATGTGAATTCCTCAAAAAAAGTACTTCCGTTCGCAAACTAGCTAGTTACTCCCAGTCAGTTCTCTAATTTCTTTTTTCTACCTAAATAAAGTGCAGCTTTACCTTTTTTATTTATTACTGAGCAGTACAAATAGGGATTAAAACTGTCTGGTGAAAAAGCAGAAAGTTGAATAAAATCTTTTTATTTGTCTCTCAGTTTATCTTCCACTATCTCTTGATGTGTTCTCAGCTGACTTTTGTTGCCTCTGGATTTTCCACTGTCTCCTCCTCTGACTTAACCTTTTTAAGAGCCTTATCAGATTTACTTCTTACTGACATTTTTGTAACAGATAAATACAGTGATAACATAACCAGGACAAAAAGCAGAAGTGAATTAAATGGCCAAAGGTACACAGTGAATTGTAACATGTCAACAACAAGATCATGTAGAATAGAGAATGTAAAGTTGACGTCAGCTTGCACCCAGTTGCACCTTCATATCTTTATGTGCACAATTATAAGGATCCCACTAACGCCAAGGCAGTATTTTGTTTTCAACTATGCATTCTAACCTTCAGGATTATGTTTTTACACACATAGTCCATTTCTAGTTTCTATATATTTGTCCACTGCAAACACATTCCAACAAGATATAACAAAGCAAATCGACATGAACTAAACATGTCTGAATGTATTTGGTAGTATTTCTCTAGAAATGTGACAAATAAAGGGTTGAATTTAGGAAGGAATTGGATTTGGGTTTGACATCAACTTTTACACAGATACAGCAAAAGTGTTCATGAACTTCACTGGTAACTTTTAAACTCACACAATTTGCCTCCTTTCAGTTCAAAAACAGCATTTTCAAAGTACAGGAATCAACCAGAGATCTGTAACAGGATCACATGTTACTTATTATAAAATTTAACCAGCAAAAACAAAAACTATTTTATGAGTCACTGGGAGCTGGCTATTAACTCGGTACAAGGGCAGCCATGGATCTGGTGGGAATCTACATTTGTGCATAGTTCATTAATTCTGTACAAAAGAACATCCTGGTGGGAGTTATCTCTTACCTCTCAGCAAGGTGTAGCATGACCTGAGTGAAATGCATGTGTCTCGTGCTACATTGCAAAGGCTTTCTGCTTTTTTTCCAGCCTTTCACATCTGATAGCGTCTGTTCTGCTCCCTGCTTTCATATTTACTGTGTTTTGAAATGGCCAAATTCTGAATAGTACTGCACTCCTTCACATATTTTTGTTTCTGATTTCAGATGATTAAAAAAGTCTGAAATTGTGACCAATTAGCTTTCATTAAGCGTTAGGCCAGAGTCCATTTAAAAGGATGTTGCTCTGGTTTAATAAAATCTTTAATATCATATTTTATTTTTGTTTAAGCACAGCGTCATCTCATGCAGCCACCATTCACTTACAGTAGTAGCGGTTTAAAAGTTCCCCTGTTTCCATGATGGGTCCTTGACTGGTTCTTGACTGGTCCTTGACTGGTCCTTGACTGATCCTTGGCCGATCCTTCACAGGTCTGTGGGGGTAATGTAATCCCCCGCAATGACGTCGTCAGCGAGGCTCTGCCCCTAAGCAGCCCAAGTAAAAAAACAGCTGCAATCCCTCTTTTGTCCACGGGGAGGAGCAGTGATTTGATCTTGCTGCTCTCTAAACAGTTTATAATGAGCTGTGTCCCTCATTTGTTGCATTTTTGCCAACATTTAAAAAATGATTTGATTTGAAAATGGCGTCAAATAAATGTATCAAAAAAGCCGACATGTGTAGCTAATGGTGTTATGAGGCAAAGCACAACCTCCTCAAGTCGGCTAAGTGGTGAATGTCACTAGCAGCGAGCTTTCTAAACATCCCGAGGAGCGCTGCCAGCGGTCATTTGACTGCAACGTAAGTTATTCACAGTGGGGGTTGATACAGCTGCTGCATAACTGAATATTGACAAAATCATAACGTAATATCGGCAGGTAAAAATAACATAATACTGATAATGTGTAAAGCAGGGATCACAAAAGTCCGGACCCAGCCCAACCTATATTCTGAATTAGGCCTCAAAGTGCTATTATCCTAAGTAGATAAGTAAATAAATGGTTTATACTGTGAAATGAAGTGTCCCTGGATTTTATTCATAGCGATCTAGTGATAAAACGTGATAAAACGTCATACAACTGTGTCTCAGCGGTGGGACAGCTGCCTGCCCGCTGTCTGAAGCAGGCACATGCGCAAAGGCTGGTAGGAATGACAGGAACCAGCAGCCTATCATCACACAGGGTTTGTGATCTTACAGCCAATCAGAAGCAGAGTAGGGCGGCCATTTATTACAACTCCATAGCCGTGATATACGACAGTTTGGCTGAGAAAGAGTCTCCCTGAGCGGCTCTGTGGAAGTTTAGACGTGCTAAACTGCTCGTAAATATTGATGTGTTTACTTTTCCAAACAAGTAAGCAGGTAAAACTATAGACAACAACTATATAATAAAAGTCCTAAAATACCAGGTTCAGCCGTTTAGTTTTTAATACACTATAAGCATGATAGCATGACTGGCGGTCATCAAAAGACCGCTGGCGGCGCTTCCAGTGTTTAACACTAGAAAACCCAGAGATTTCTTATCCCTCTACCATGCCCAGAGTACAACCAAAAGGCTGCCCGGTTTGAAATTAACAATTCAATGGCCAACAATTAGCACCTTTACATTTGTAAACACAGCCATTACCTGCCGTTAGCTGTTCAAGCATACTCCTTGGGGGGAGGAGTGTGCTTGAAAAGAGCCTTGTGGACTGTGCTGTATAGTTTCACTCACCACAAACGGTATTTGTGCTTTTGACCATTTCTCACATTTTCATGTACCCTTTATTGAGCATTGGTCATGTGAGTTTTCATCGTCATCACACTATTGTACGCCCAGCTTGCTTTCAAGTGAGAGATTATCACGTTTCTATTTCCACAAAGGCAAGAAGGAAAGCATAATCAAGTATTTCAAATGAGAGATAATTACATTCCTTTTGACCTGGGAACAGAAAAGCAAAATCAATTTAATGTTCCTCACTTCCTAATATGGTGCAACAAGGTTCACAGTCCTCAATGTTTTTAGTAAAAAAAAAATTAAAAAACACCTTACTAACAGGGTGGAATGGAACATAACAGAGTGGAACAGAATATAACAGGGTGGAAAATATTTGTTCCCAATTCCAAATAAAAACGCTTCAATGGCCAGATGATCAGCAATGAATAAAGATATTTCTACAGTGATCCAGATTTTTTGTTTGTTGTTTTTTTTGTTTTACATTTTAGATTTTGTAAGAGATGGGTGTTTTAACAACAGCAGTTTTATCCGTGACTTTAATCGATAATTATTATCATTATCCAGTGTATAAAAATGTTGGTGTAAAAACGCCAAAGATAGATAAGCATGATGCTGAACTTCGTGGTCTTAGCTCCTGGTTTGGTGTGTCTTGTTCTGTTTATTATCATTCTGAAAGGTATACCAAGTTGTGGGCTGCATAACTTGAACAAAGGCTAAATTCCTCAACATTCGCACTTGCTCCATAAAATTACCATCTCCAAGGCTCCTCCACCACCACTTTGACTATGGATTGATAAGTAAATGAGCCGCAGTTTTGTAATTGTTGCATTGTCAAAACAGTTCTGTTAGTGTTGTCACACAAAATTCAGTAGACTAGTTGGTTCCTATGCAGTGAATTTACATGTTATTACAAAAATACACAATAATAAAATAGGCAAGTGGCAAGATTAGAATAATGTTATAAGTTCTGCGCAAAGACTCCTTTTTCATTTTCCAAAACAAAACTGACATAAACAATCTTGAAAAAAATGTGCACGTAGGCTATGAGGAAAGAATGAATGCAATGAAGTAGGGACTGGTTGAATAAACACGGTTTAACTGGACGCCTAAGCGAGCGCGTTGCAGGATGGCTCCAGATTTTATTGTCAAATGGTTCCAGGTCAACCAAGTCCGAACTGCTTAGAGCAGAGTCCTGCACGGTTCCGTTTTGCTACGCATACCTGCTCTAACCCGTTAGAATGACTCCCGAACCCGACTCGTCACCAATGTATTTATTCCATTTAAATCCGAACCAGACTGATGTTTAACCCGCGACCCGAGCCATTAACGCATCATTGCCATGCTGCACCGCTTCTTTTCCATTATTATAGCCTATTGTTGTTTTATCATTGTGTTAATCTAAAACACATAGATAGCCTATGAATGTTTATTTTAAGCTTGCTCAACATTTTTAAAACAGCTTTATATTCCTCTGACTGAACCATTTCAGAGTGAAGACTCATTTCTGGTAGCATGACAACACAAACTGGACTCGTTTGACCACTCTTACCCAATGTGCAACAATCACAAAACTGGGTCACTTGTTCAGCTGCCTCATTGCGGCTCATTTACGTATCAATCCACAGTCAAAGTGGTGGTGGAGGAGCCTAAGAGATGGTAATTTTCTGGAGCAAGTGCGAATGTTGAAGAAGGCGCATGTTCAAGTTGGGGGCTGCATACAGTACCTTTTGGAATGGTAATCAGAGCGTGTCGGGGAATAGCCCACCTGGAGGGGTGACGTAATCGGGATTCCCGGCGAGCAGGAAGTCGCAGCACAGCGAGTGTTGGATGTCCCCCCGCGATTAGACACATTGAAGTGGAAGAAATTATCTCCGATCCTGCGTGGGGCTTTTATCTGTTGCCCTGTCTTCTTATGGAGGTGAAATAAATAATATGAGAATAAAATAACCCTTCCTAGCTACCTCAAACAGATTCTGTGTTGCTTGATCCAAATCTGATTTGTCTATGTTAATAATGCTAATATTAAAAGATTAATCAGTATGATAAATACATGCTATTGAGAATAGAGCTAGGGGCTGTGATCCAGTATTTGAAAGGTTTTATTAACCTACTAGCATTCATTTCTGAATAAAACAATTGGCAGCGCACAAGCATGTTACAATTTCACATTCCACGTCAAACGATGATTATGTATTAAGTTTTATGCATTTTTATGAATTGTGACTGGCCATCAGAGGTGCTTTGAGTGGCGCCTCTGCCGGTCAGTGTAAATTCAGATAAAATCTGACAGACTACGGGCGATGAGAAGTCTGTGAGAGAAGCGCCATCTTCTGGGTCTACCCTATATTACAAGGAATGGGTGGAGTTTGATTAAAACATCGACACTCCCAGGAGAAGGAGGGGGCCTCTCTGGCGGCTGGAAGTTGGAAGGCAGCTGGCTGGAACTGGAATGGAACTGGGCTGGAAGCCGGCAGGTATTCGGCTGGCTTTCAGCTTGGATGGGAACTTTTAAACCGCTACTACTGTATATCACATACAATGATGACTTAAAACAGGTAAAATAAAAGGTAGAATGTCTTAGGTATTTTCTCAAAGTAATGTCAATGCTGCTGCTGCTTCTCCACCTCCTCTATCTCATGCAGGTGGTGCAATGGCAGCATAAGCGAGCCTTTATGTTACAGCACTGCTCCCCTTGACTGCACATCTCACAATCTAGCAAACCTCTAGACATCGCCCTTGGCGAATAATATTTTGGCATCTTAATTTTCTAGAAATTTGCTAATGTTTGTCTTGAAAGTTTATAGATGCTATACAAAAGATACTGAGCTGTTTTGAAAAGTAGCTGAATCTAACAACAGATTTACCAAGCTGGCAACATTAGCAACATTGCTAGTAGCTCAAAATGAATAAGTGTGCCGCTCCCTTCCATTATGTGGCGACCATGGTGGACGTGGAGGGTAAGAACAGTTTTTACTCTAGCGTGCATATCCATCTGTGCAGCTCTCAGCGCCCACAAACTGAAAGATTCTGGCTAAATTTTCAATGCAAATGGACAGACATCCACTTCTCCAAACTCCAAAATCTAACTTGATTTTTCTGACAAACATTGCAATTTGGTTTGCAGTTTAATTTTTTTTTAAATTCCGGCTTCTGTTCAGTGTTCACCAAGACATTTGTTTAAAACATGAAAAGTAGGATTTCCACATCCAAATAAATTCCGCTGTATTCTAATTCGAGGATGCAAAGTTGAGATATTAACAGCTTCACTTACCAACAGCAAGATGCAACTTGTGGCCACTGAAGTGAACATTTATGGTGACATTATTTTTTCCAGGTTTATACTTTGTCCTTGTATTCAAAACTAAACAGTCTGATGTTATTTTATTTACACCACAGACACATGCACACACACGTAAGTGAGCACACTCCAACCAGCAGAAAGAGAATGCATGTTGGAATATATGGTTTCATCCACCTGAAAAGCAGATAAAAAATATGTCTTTTAAACTCTACCAAGGGAGGTGAAGATGGCAACACTCGTGTTATTCTGAGACCTTCTTGCCCAACACAGCTGAACAAGCTGAATCTACTGTCATTGTGGTAATTGCTAAGCAGTATTATGGCTTCAGATTGATCCCATATTTTTGTAGGTTTTATCAACGTCAACATGTTTTCTGAGATCTGAACTTTAAGTACATTTAGAACGACTCCACTCAGTAAAACAGTTTTTATTCACTTCATCAGGACATTTCAGAAGTTGGACTGTTTTCTGCCATAAAAGACAGACAACAGTAATTACAACTGAAGAGAGTGGATTTATAAATGCTACAGGTTTGAAACCTGGATTAGGTGTGTCATGTAAACGAAAATTAATTGTACTTCTTACAATTTGCTAAGTACAGCATTGTAAATTGCAATTTCAGTTTAAAATTGATTCGTCATTCAACCCAACACCAAACACTGCCGATGCTATGCGTAAGTGTCTTTCAGAGTTTTGGTGTGTAATTATCATGGCTGTTTTGCATATTCTGTGTTTGTGCATGACACTCAGAAATTAACGCCATGCATTTACAAGCTGCATTGTTGACTGGACGTAAGGTCACAGGGTCGGCAGCAGTAAAAATGATGGAAAGTTTTCCATTGATTAATTTTTTAATCAAACACTAACCCTCCTTTTTGCAATGTTTATAATTTTGTTTATATCCTACAAATTTGGCAACTCTGTCCAGTCTGAGTTTCCAATGTGCCCCCTAGTGGCATTCTCTGGCAACAAAAGTGGTACACAAGGAGGTTGCGCTCACTACTACGGAACGTGAGGTTAAAACTCACATATATTCTTGACCAAAAATGTTTTTGTGGCGCTGTTCCAGTCCTTGGAAGTCTTTCAACAATCAACTCTTTGACTACTACACCATCTGGAAAAGCATAGAACAATGCATGTAACTATTTATGTCCGTTTATGTTATGTGTCCATAAATATGGAAGTATGCAACCTGAGACAAAGCACAACCTTTTAGTAAAATACTCAAAAGTATAACAAAAAAAAGTCAAAAAGTCAACCAGAAAGGCTTAAAAGTGATGCTGAAATTTTATCATTAGAAATAATAAAATCTCAGAAAATCAAGCATCAAAGCAATGTCTTTCATGCTCCCAATTGTCATTTGTCTGTAGCCAATTGCACATAAATAAACTTCCAATCAATGCTCCTTCATTGAGCCACATTTGTATGAAGATGAGTATTATTGTGCTGTATCACTACCTGTGGTTTTTTTCAGTGTGTCTGTACTCAGTATAGATTCTCACATACATACATTCAAAGGGCTCGCTGCTCTCAGGCACAGCTGACACTTGTCTGACGCAGACAGAGCTGTCAATATTTTCACCAGGGGGCTTTGATGAGGAGAGCACAGCAATGGAGAAAGTGTGGCTGAGGAGGCAAGGAAGGGCTGAGGATGTAGAGAGGAGGAAGGGGAGATGAGGAGCATGTCTAAATTTAGATGTTTTCAGCTGCCAGAAGAAGACCGCGCGTGGAACAAAATCACAGTATCATGCACCCTTTCCCTTTCTTCTCGCATTCACAACACTTACCATATTGGAGTTATGATCATTTCCCCTTCCCTGAGCTGGCAACTGGTTTTTAGTGTAAAAGTTTACCTTAGATGAGCAGAAGTTTATTATGAAATATAATTAGATGAATCTGCACCAGCCTAGTGGCTTGAGCTTTGGCAAGGGAAGCTTAGAAAATGACAAGATTATGTATCTTCCCAACAAACATAGTTTATCTGTGTTACCGTCCATGCTAAGCTCATAACAACAAGCAGATGCAGTCCTGTGACAGCAGCATGATTGTCATTACATTTTGAAAAAGAGCGAAGTGATGTTGGATTGCTCCTTATTACTGTCGCATACCCTTAGTGTTGGAAAAGGTTGGATCAGTGCACCCTCAAACCAAAATGAACCAATTTAAACTCAGACGTACAATGCTTCAATTAATTAGGTTCAAATTGAATCAAGGCAGTAGGTTGTTACGTAAAATTTTCCCAGCAAAATTATATCACTGCACTTCCAGGAATTTGCCTAAAGCTTAAAATTTATTGGACTGAGTTTGTTGCTGAAGGAAAAACAGGGTTGTTTACCCAATGACCTATTAAGGCTGACCTGGGCTCTCCGTTTCTCCATTTGCCTCATAATTTATATCAACTAGATGGTGAAGTCAGGACATCTAATTAGATATGTGACTGAAACAGAACGAGCGACAGGCAAACGTTCCTTCCTGCTAAAGTTCGATTCAGCTCCTTCCTGGAAGTCATTAATGTATCCTGCCTGGTCCGCTGTTGGTGCTCCATCTTCTGAGTGACATGTGTTGATTGGCCAATGGGGTGGCTTGACCTGGTAGCCTGGCCTGTGCTCCACTCAGCTGGCCAGCTAATAGCCACTAAACCACAGGTTGATCTGGTCCAGAGAGAAGAGGGAATGTAAGACAGGGTAGATCTGTGCTCCAGATGTAGCAATGGGAAAAGGAAATTACCCACAAAAACTGACATGTCAGAAATAAAGATGTAGAAAAGACAAAGAGACAAAAGACAATTGGGAGATACGTCAGTGCCCTAAAGTTAAAATGCTATTAGGAGGTAACGTGGTTATGGTAGTGTTGTCTCAGTTTCTGCAGGGTATGTTCTGGCCATGCTTCAGTTTGTGAATTAGACCCTGTCGATTACAAACATCCACAAAATCCCCTTTGGTGCATCTTATGCAAGCATGTAAGCACATATGTATATTTAGAATGAACATGATTTCCATCGTCGTGTTGGAACTGAAGTGCCTGATGTTTTTTTCTCTTTTCTCTTTCGAAATAATAATTATATAAGAACTGTTTTTACAGCATTTTTTTTTAATTCTTTTATGTAAAATACAGCAATTATGTATTCAAGAACGTGCCTTTCCTTATCTGAGTTTTTTAAAGGACTGTGGAAGAAACATCTTTACTCTAAACTTATGCAATATTCTTTTGACATTAACAATCAGGCTGTAGAAAAAAAAGATGTAGTCATTGAGTTAGATGTTAAACTGAGACAGACGGGCCTTAAGTGAATTACCACTCATGCATGGCTCCAAAAGACTCTAATTCAAAAAGCATCAACCTCTCTTATAAAGTACTCTTTCAATACGTTTTTTCCCTTAAGTCATTTTGGTGTCATCAGCTATTCAGTACTGGTGGTCCTCCTGAAAGTATTCATTTATTTTCTGGCTTAATACAATTAAGGGTCGTAGGGAAGCTGGAGCCTATCCCAGCAATTAGCAGGTGAAAGGCAGGGTCCACTCTGGACAGGTCACCAGTCCATTGCAGAGACATAGAGAGACAAACAACAACCCACACTCACACTCACTCCTAGGGAGAATTTAGAGTGACCAGTTAACCTAACATGCATGTCTTTGGACGGTGGGAGGAAGCCAGAGTAGCCGGAGAGAACCCACGCATACATGGGGAGAACATGCAAACTCCACACAGAAAGACCACAGTTTGAACTTCCCCCGAGCCGAGGCTCAAACCAGTGACCTTCTTGCTGTGAGGCCACGGTGCT
Organism: Melanotaenia boesemani; assembly: GCF_017639745.1. Taxonomy (NCBI): domain Eukaryota; kingdom Metazoa; phylum Chordata; class Actinopteri; order Atheriniformes; family Melanotaeniidae; genus Melanotaenia; species Melanotaenia boesemani. The sequence continues at coordinate 12,401,454 of NC_055698.1, read as the reverse complement.
AACCATCACACCACTGTGCAGCCCTCCTGAAAGTAATCTAATTATTTTATATAAATACAGATCTCCAAAGATGCATACTGTAGTTAAAGCACTATTGAATTATCATACTTAATCTCCACCTAATTTCCATCAAAGGAAAGAAAATGATTATGTGCTGGTGTTTTTTCTACTGTCTTTTGTCTCCATCCCCCATTTTAAAGGCTTCTGTCTCACTGGTATAGTGAGACACACAAAAGAATTGAGTACCCATTTTAATTGAATTAAACAACACCCTGCACACATCAGTTGGTGGAAAACCCTTCATACATGCAAAGTAGTTGTAGATGTCGTAAGTATGAGAGGTACATTTTCTAAGGCATGTTGAGGTTTTCACAGAACAAACTCAGAGAGTTCTTGGTGTTAAGTGGTACAATTTAATTGATTCCAAACAAAAAACCTTTGGGGCTCATTTTTACTTACTTTTTTGTCTAGTTGTAATCACCATCCATTTTATTATTTATTATAACTGTAAATAAAAGTGTCAATGTTAAATTGATTGCAGCATTAAGATCTCTGAAAATTAAGTTGCAGAATGTCCTTTGTTTTCTATTGATACAAAACACAATTGTACAGTGTTGTGTAAGTGGTTTATATTTAACTCCTGGTCCTTGATGCAGGATATTTTCATGCATACCTACATATCTTCCATATCTTGCATTTCAGTTTTCCATGCCATTCCATGCATAACTCCGACTCCCACTGTACCAGTGTCTCATTATTCTAGCTTTTGTAACAGACAAGTGTTGGTGATGGCATTTTGGTTCTGTTTGTGCTCTATTTATTACCTGCTATTATTAGTATCGGTGAGGAAGAAAGCACACACAAGGTTTCCCAGGTTTAATGGGTGAGTCACTCCTCGGCTGAACATGCTCTTATCTCCTGAGCAGGTTTATCCTGTTGGCTCTGTGAAAACGGAGCCGGTGGAACGACTTCCAGTTCATCGGCAGCCTGCAGGGAGGGTCATGGCTTTCAGGGAAGCGAACACAGCTGATGAGAAGCAGCGCAGTACTTAGATTAAAGGATAGCAGGTGTAAATGTGTGTGATTTTTGGTTAGTGTCCTAGTGGAAAGCTTCACCCCACCCCCCATCCCAGCCCTGTCATCACCGTCCCAGCTTAAACCGTTTGTCTCTGCGTGTGTTTGTATTTCACTGCATATTCGATCACCTCACACTGTCCTGCTCCATTTAGATTTCTCAGCCCACTCAACACCCATCCTCTTCTTCTCTCAGCCTTGCTTACAACTTCTTTAAATATACTTTATTTAAATCATTCGTCTCGTCTGTGTGTTTATTTCGACACCAGTGTAGCTGCTGCTGGAAGGACACCAGAGGCACAGAAAAGAAACAGAGACAGAAAGATAATTGTCTGACACTGGAAGAGAATACTTGTTAGTTTGCTTATTAAACTGATTCCATCTTTGCTCTGAGACCGATTTATTTCCGTACTATTGTCAGGTAAATATTGAGTTGGCTTACTGGAACTCTAGCTCCCAGCTGGGAGTGAAAATGCATGAAGAAACCTAACACCACTGCCAGTAATGTGAAGTGCTTTTCACTAAGTTTGGTTTTGACTCTGAGGAAAATAACATGACTGTTTCTGTTTCACATGCCTTTGGTTTGTTATGCCAGCTGCACAAATGATCAACACAAAAACGCAACACTTTACTGAAGTTTTACAGAGTTCAAAACTACAGAAATCAGCTATAACTGGATGCAACATATGCTGCCATACAGATGTCATAATTCTTTTTAGGTAGTGTTAAATCACATAGCTTATTTAGCTCAGGCACTAAACTGGCCAGCCTCAGGTGCCAGGCTGTTGTGGCTGTGTATGGTTCTTCCACATGCTACTGAGGCCCTGTTTGTTAAATTAATAATGTGTGAAATCACCAGTACATCTTGTTTCTTCAGACTTCAATCATCCAATCTAATGAATGACACCAAACAAGAGTCAATAGCAGAATAAGTTGTTAAATCAACTGAAATTCAAATTAATCCAGTTTATACAGATGCATTCATATATAGCAAGTCCATAAAACTGCTTTTTTTAAACCTGTTGGTAAGACTTATTTATACATATAAGATGCATGCCTATTATACATATTTGTCAAACATGGCTTGTAGCATACAGTTTAAAACCACCTTTTCACATTGCTGTAGTTACAGGCTTGTCCCCTGGAAGGCAGTTTTTGGACTAGTTCTGAATACAAAGTAGTCTCCAGAGAACTCAGACCTTCATCACACTCACAAAGGTATTTTCACAAACACAGATCCTTCTCTGCGTTTGCACTTTTTGTCCATATGCAAATGCAGTATTTGAGCCTTGAAAACATACTTTTAGGAAAATACACTGAAAGGTGAATATTTTTGGATAACCAGGATAACCAGCAAATTTACACTTAGTTGATGACTAGTCTGAAGAACAAAAGAATCACAATGTGTATTTGAGGACAATATCACAAAAAAACAAACAAAGAAACAAACAAAACAAAACAAACAAACAAAAAAAAAAAAACCAACAACAACAACACAATTTTGTTTGCATTCACTGGAAGACTTCTGATTGGCCAACATGCCTCCAGGGCTACATCACCACCTTTTGGTTTGCCATGACGTTGAGAGTATTTTAATTGTGTGTGCTTTTGTTTAGACAGACATTTATTTGTAAAGAGTATGCAGATGGGATTCATTTTAGATGGAAAAACTCTGTTTTGTGTGGACATAGCCTAAGGATAACTATTGTGTTGGCAGTGGAATTAAAGCACATTTTAATAACCAGTTTCATTTAATTAGTTTTGGTTAAAAAAAAAGCACATGTGACAAAGGACGCCCCAGTCTGTTGAGTAAAGTATTTTTATATTAACATACATTGTGGTGGAGTATTTTTCTGCCTTAGTTCTCCTTCAACAACTGTCATTCTGCTGCTTTTTGGTCCCTATTTTTAGGAAAGTATTTGCTGGGATGTTAATGGGAAAATGTTTAACTGTAGTTCTACTTTAATCATTTTCCTGAACTATGGTGTAAATAAAAAAAAAAAACTCTTTGTAGTGTTCTGGGTACTTGGGATATGAATGTTCTGCTCCCCCTCATTGAGATAACTCTGTTGGACAGGTTGATGTGATGCAGAGGGGAGATAGCCAAGGATAAAGTTTTCTGTATTCTTTTTCCATCTGGATGCCTGAAAGACCTTTAACTTCAGCTTCTCTGACATGTCTGATTTAGTTTGGTAAGCTGAATGATTTAAATATGTCTTAAACTTAAAAGGAACATTTTATTCTTAGGCTCAGAAGTGGACTACCAAGCAGACCTGGCACTTTCAGAACTTGGGGTGTTTTCAGGGTGACTCACTCATGCCCTACTTCTAGCTCTGAGTCACAGCATCCAAAGACACTTTTAGGAATTTTGGCAGAGACATCTTGGAAAGCTTGCTGTGACCAGATCCTTCGAGGGAAAAGTCACCCCTGAGGAGAAATACTTGTATTTGAAGACGGCTTTAAAAAGGCTGAATAGCTTGAGCAGCAGTGGATAAAAGCTGTGAATTGTTGGAAACCGTACCAGTGAAACTTTTTTTAGGGTAACACTGTCCTATTTCACTGGATATCTACACTTGACTGCTATTTATATTCACTGTGACTCACTGAAAACAAAACAAAAAAACCTAAAGCAACTTCTTGTGTCTTTAAATGTTCTGTTTCAGATGAGGCTGCTGCTGTGTTCCAGTTTCACATCACCTCCTTTTTCCTTTGAAGCCTGTTGGCTCTTTGGCTTTCCTGACGCACGCATACTCAAACTTTACTCATGTTTATGAAAGCTTTATCTTCCCCACAAAGGCTTCTGGATGCTACTAAAGCCCCAGCTTAGCAAACCAGTGATCACTTTCTCATTTCTCCCCTCACTGTTCTCTTTAGTTTCCTCTCTTTGTGTTTTCCAAAGATTGCTGACATCTTAATTTCCCATCCTCTTTATCTTTTCTCCCCTCATTTCCATCTCTTTGGCTCTCACTTTCGCTCAGACCTATCACGTTATTTCAATCTTGCCAACCAGCTCATCCACGCTTTATGATCTATTCTTAGGCAGACAGGCTCAACCATTCAACTGTTACTTTCTTGGTCACTAGGCCTGCTGGTGTTCGTAAATCACTGTATCCAGACCAAATGTGAATTTATTCAATGTAACCTAGATAGTTTCTGGTTTTCTAGATATTCTAGTTTTTTTTTAGATATAACTATTCTCTCTTAGAATAGAACGATTCATATAAGGCTGCCCCACATCAAACCATGTTGCTCTGCCACATTTTTTCCCCTCAAACTTTTATCTGCAATGGTGATACTGTCTTTTTATTTTTAGGTTTATTATGGTGAAAGTGGGTTGCTGTCTAGTTGTTGGTGTAAGACGTGAAGCAGGTGGTGCGAGGCTGATGTGATCTGTGGTGTCTCGTTCCCTTTGCACTTCGGGGCTACTTTAGGCTCAAGTAAAAGATAAGCATGCTTCAAAATAAGTCAAAAGGACAAGATCTTAAGATTCACACACTTTTCTAGTGTTGCTTTAAAGCGAGTCGACTCCTCTGCTGTGTGCTTCTAGATGTTGAACAAAACAGCTCTGACACTAAGCTGCGCTAAACTGAACAAGACTGAGTTTAAAAATGCAGCATTTAATTTTTTTTAAAGTGTGTTGAATTTACATTCACATTTTTATAATTGCTGGAAACTAAATTTATTATTGGAAATTGCTTTTATTTAAAAAAAAAAAAAAATCAATTAACTCCAGATATGACAAAAAACAATTTAATTTAACAGCTAAATATTCAGGCTTTTTAAAACATACCTAAAGGAGTCACCATATAATTTGCATCTCTAAAACACATTTTAATATTTAAATTGGCATGCAATTAAATTAGAGTACAAAAAAATTGGCTTAACTCAAAGTTGATATTTGTGACTATGTAAGAAACTGGCTTAGGAAAGTGGGATTTACTTATAGAATACACAAAGCATTACCAACACCTAAATAAAGTCATAAAAACAACGTTAAAGAAGGCTGAAAAGAAACAGTCATGAGCTGTTGATGACTGGATTAAAGCCATTTTCAGTGATGAGATGATAATTCTGCGTTGCACAAAGAAACGATGTAAGAACTTTTGTTTGGTGATGGTCCACTGAAACATAGAGATGACTGCATGAAGTAAACAAATTAGCACCATCATTGATGGGATAGGGCTGCTAAACATTTTACTCATTGCTGGCCAGCTATTTAACCTGTTTTCTTAAACATGTCTAAAATATTAAAAATAAATACCAAACTCAATGATAGCTTTGTCCAATGACTGTAAAACAGTAGTTTTTCTTTAATTATACAGTATATGATAGTTGTCAGTGGCAGCTTGGACGTCTTTGACTGTTACTTTTATTTCTTCAAGCTCTCATATTTAATTTAAGTTTATTATAAAGAAAACATTGCACTTGTCTACAGTTACCTCACACCTACAAGCCTGTTGACTCATAAAATGCTTAAAAGGCAGATCGAGAAAGCAGCTTTTGGCAGAAGTACGCTCTTACATCTCTTCCCAGCTAATTTAAACACAGCTTGGAAACTGATTTTAATAATCTGTTTCATGGCACATGGTGGCTGCTGAAAACCCCTGTAAAAGATTTAGCTTTGTTTTATCTTTTCTTTGGTCTGAGTGAAAAACTAATCTGTAAAATTGAGAAAAATCATGTCTTGAGTTAAATCTTTAGAGTGTTTGGGGAGTTTTGTTCTCTTTATTTTGTTTTGACTGAAGATTCACTATAAGCTAAAAATAAACTATATTAGAAGGAAATATGTTTTATCTCATACACTAGCAGAAGTTCAGACCATATGTCAAGACAGCTGAGCAAGTTTTTTTTAATGCAAAACACAGATGTATTCTCTTTGTGTTGCTATGTTTGTGGTTGTTTTTTTTTTTATTATTTTTTTTATTTAAAAGAAAAGAAAACTTTCCATTTCTACCAATCTGATTCTTGTTTCTTATAGCCATCTAACATCATTTAGTCTTTAGCCAAACAGTTGAGTGATTAAGGGGAAATTGCATCTGAACTGGATTAGTCTTTTCCTTTTTGTAATTAATTGTCATTAGATGGGAGCCTGTGCAGCTTATTACCTCATTGAAAGACATCCTGCCATACATGAAAAGTTTCAATTCCAAGAAATCATTTCCTATGCAGTGTGGTGTTGAGAGAGGCTAATCTCTTCTCACTGGCCACTTCTTGGCTCTTGTCCTTTTCTGAGCTGTTGGTGTAATTCCCACACACCATTTCTCACTCGTAAGGATGAAACAGAAGATTAGACTTTTTAAAATTCCTCTGCATTATCATTAAAGACATGGCAAGAGCTGAGATATTAGGTTACACCCCATTCTCTGCCACATTTATATTGTTGTATGCTTTTGAAGAGGTAAGAATTGCACATCTTAGCAAAGTGGGATATCAGCAGTAAATGATTGAATTATAGTGAAATAGTAATGGAAAAAACACACAAGCCAACAAGGAAGGAGTCAGAAAATAAACATAGGCCTTTAAAGGCTCACAGACAGAATAAAACCAAAAATACACTATTCAAAAGCTGTTTTCATTAATCTAATGGGGCTACTTACTGTGTGAGTAGGTTTTATGCAAACACCAAAGTGTTAGCATTATTAACTGTTAGCCTCAAAAAGTAAAAACAACAAACTTTTTTTAAAATATGCTTATTTACACCTTGGCTGAAAAGTTAAATTTCACCCTCATTACCTCTAAATATGTAGCCAGTGTGTAAGCTAGTAGTAAGCTAACTTAACAAAATCACTGTTAATTAGGGAAACTAAGTAGCTTGGCCCTGTCTCATAGGAATTAATATCTACCTATCAGCACGTAAATGTGTAAAGCACAGAAATTACATTGTCAACAAGACAATCCACAAATCTTAAACCCAGGCAAAAATAAACCAAAAAATAAATAAAAAAGATCATTACTCTTTGTTTTTGTGTCTGAATGCACTTGGCAAAGCATGTTTAATATTATCCAAAATAATTGCATAGAGGCAGAAAAAAAGCACATTTCTCAAAATGAATCAGTTTTATAGACAATAATGAGTCATTTGGCCAAGAGGAAGATTCCACTAGTCCTCCATCTGTCGTTGGATCCTGGCTTGGATGTTGCTATATCCTAACTGGAACATGTTGGGCTGCTGATGCTCCCTTGAGGAAAGCATACTGCTAATCATGGATCAGGTTTTCTCAAACATGAATATTCAATACGATAAATGTCCTGCAGTGTATTAAACCATCAAACCATCCACACAAGATTTAAGTTTGTAGAGTCTTTTGCTGATGTGTTGGCTGACCTGTTCAGTGCTGAATGAAATTCCTAATGTCTGCCAGAAAAGTACTGTCCCTTTAATAGTTATGTGAATCTTTGTAAACTGAGACTGTATGATGCATGGATATGACTCTGAATCACAGATCCACATATACTGTGGAATTTCTTGTCTTACTTAAGCTTCAACCTTGAATCTCCCTGTGGTCCAAATTTAGCAGGGGTCCAGTGGTAAAGATACCACAACAGATCTTTCATCTCCAAAACCCATCCTTGGTTACTGTTGCTATGCACGGTGGATCGTTGCCGTCACCGGTGCATCCAATAGGCATGTCAGCGCAGCCAGGGAGTCTAAAAACAGCATTCTATATTACAGCATATAATGAGAGAGGCTTCATCAGTGTTCTCTCCAAATGTCAGAACAGCTTTAATGATCTGCTGAGCACACACACACACACACACACAAAGCTGTGCATGAGTGTGTGTTCAGTCACAGTGCGTGGCTCTTTTCTGCATTGTTGGCGTTTTCAGTAATCCCACCTATCTTTATTCCCTCTCTGCTATTAATTCTCACCACTGAAGCTATTAATTCTTTCCATCCTCATCACTTCCTGTTCGTCTATTCTATCCTGTGGCTTGCTCTTGCCTTATCATGATTATCAAACATCTAACTTGCATTAGTGCTTGCAGAATTTTTTTAAATTTTTTTCCACAAAAAAAAAAAAAAAAAGTTTTTAACATGTAAGTGCTCCCCAGGCTGCACATTTCAATGAGATTCATGAATGTGTTTCCAGGCACAAGGTATTATTCATCATAGTGAAGCCAACAGGAGACAATTAAACAGCTCTGTAGTGCACAAAGACCAAGAAAACCCCTCCTCTAGCACATTATATAATGTCATTTCTAGCCGCCTAATGGCATCAACCAATAAATACTTCTTCCAGGATATGTGTGTGTATGTTTGATGTTGAATCTGAATAACAGAGTCACTTCCCAGCAGAAAATACTTCATGGCAAGTGATGAGTGGGTTAATAAGAGTTGTGTGATAAAGAGAAAAATAAAATAACACCTAAAACAAACAGAGAAATAGACCTCTGTGTGTGAGAGTAGAAAAAGGAGGATAAGCAAGCAGAAGACAAAGCTACCGAGAAATAAAACAGCTGTAAAAGAAGGAATAGTTACAGGCGGAGATTTAAGAAGAAAAAAGAAGTGGTGGCTGATAGAGGATTGAGACTTGTGAAGAGGACAAATAAGCAAAGAAAGATACAGGGTGAGGGGAAAAGCTTATAAGCGAACATGCCGGCTGGGGCTCTTGGTGCAATGCAGAAGGCATTGCCATGGAAACGAATGGAGGGAAAGCTCAGACGAGGAGGAGGGGATTAAATAGGAAGGAAGAGATCACTCCTTTGGACTATGAAGTTGGGAGGGTTGTTTTGACGAGATGGGAGGGGTTGACGGAAATAACTAATGAGTGGATGTGAAGTTAAATTAATAGCTTCTTGATAGTTTTCTGTTGAAGATGTTCTATTTCTGTGAATGAATTCATATGTAAGGTTGTTTTGACAGACTCATTAACCATCATTAACACTTTTGACTATGATAATATATCATACACACTTAATCATTTCACTATTTCAAATTCCTCAACAGTAGATTTAGGGTGAGTATTACAGAGAGGGATTAAGTTTAGGTAAATTGAATGAATTCGATTAAAATGTTGCTTTGATAAATTTGTGGGGGGGGAAAAAATTGATGGGGGATAAGCTTGTCACCATGGCGCCAGTTGTCTCAGGTGGCATGTCTGGGTCCAGACCTGAGGGTGGGGGTTGTCATGGCAGCAGGCGCACATGGAGTTTGTCTTGGTGTCATGCTACAAAGATACACACACACACACACACATTCGTGCACACGTGTCTGTTCGAAATATTCTTCACTGTAGGATTATAAATAGAAAGCATCAGAAGGCAGCGCTCCTCTCCAAAATACTCTTGGGACCCCATCATTCTCATCTTCCTCCGTTTACTCTCTCTTCAATATTTGGTCTCCCTCCACTGTGTCATTCTTCATACCTTATTCAAAACCCTCTATCCTCATCATCTCAACTCCCCAAAGTCTCATCGAGTGACTTTGTTTGCCTTTGTTTATCTCCATAGCGATGGTGATGATGCAGGGGTGTCTGTGGTTGTCATGGCAATGAGACGGGCATGGTGAGGATACTTAATGAGACTGGAGATGCTCAGGCTAATGAGATGGGATGGCTCTACTGGGGTGTGTTCTTACCCTGTGACAGTGAGCAAAGGCATGTTAAAAGTTGTCTGGAGTGACTACAGGGTGTCGTTGAACTATCTGGGTTTTGTTAGAGCACGGGTTTCTGCCACGACCATAGCTGCAGCCATGATGAGTTGTACAGATGCAGTGATGAAACTGATTAAGGTAACCTGTTGATAACCAGTAATTTATTTTATAATTAGCAAGTTCAATAAAAATGGAAACTTTTAGATTACATGTGTGTCTGTAAATGTGTGCACATGGCACTTAAGCCTATTGTAGTCCTCTCTGTAGGTCTTGTCCTTTTTTTTTAACTTTATTATGAGGTTCACATGGCACTAAGCTTACTCCTCCTTATTCTGCTTACTATCAATGCAATTTATGATTAAAATGAATTCACTGGTTTATTAGGGGGCAGCAGCCATCAGCTTATTTCATGATCATGTGATAATCATATGGATGTTTTCATTTGTAAAAGCACCAGGAGAATAATGAAAATGGTATTATCAATGATCCCAAGCTTTCTATCACTGCAGGTATACACAAAGTAAATCCACGCAGCATCCATTGATCACAGGTGCCCCTGAAACTTTAGTTCTCTAAATTTGAGGTGCTGCCCTTGGAGCTCTGTAATGTGCTGCTGATAGGTTACTAGGTTCGCAATGAAGTTGCTGTTCACCTTCACCTTTCACAAAATTTATCAATTTTTTCAACACATTTCCATGTTGAAGGCAGAATAGTTAGCTAGCTAGTTGCTTATCTAAAGCTAATGTAAAGCGGTAGACCTTCTCCGAACTTTCCAGCTTTAAAGCAGCACTACAAGTTTCTGACTTTAAAACTCCATGCTTCTGACTTGTTTTGGTGGAACACTAACATTTATGTCATTGCCCTGCAGTGTACAAGCGTTGAGAAACTATATTTTACAACTCTGTGTTCCAGCCCAGAGCATTATGAGACAGCTTTTTTGTGCAGTAGAGCAGTGGTTCCCAACCTGGGGTCAGGGACCCCCAAATGGTCCCCCAAAAACCGCAGGGGGTCCCTGAGGTTTGACCATTCAGAGCCATTGTGATTAAAAGTTAAGACCATGCCCTCACAGAGACAAGTTGAAGCATGTCCGCTCAAGTTTTATTTAATTAACATCTGGACATTTCGTTCACATGGAACTGACTTTTTAGGAGCCTGAAAAAACTAACTTTTTAAACCACTTCCTAAAGATCATCGGAATCTACAATATTTTAACACATGTATCCTTAGTCCAAAAACAAAACACAAAATCATTTATAAGGCTACAACTCGTGCATCCAGTCAATTCCCATCCACATACTGGGGTTTTGTGAGGTCTGTGAGCAGGTGGAGCTAGAGTAGTAGAGCACTTAATCTCTGTCCTGGTAATCTTGATTTTTCCTGCAACATCTAATTAATAAAACGTGTCTGAGAAATGCCACAGAGCAGATGATTTGTCCCTAGTTATTTATTTATTCATTATTTAAGTAAGGCTATAGGCTATATAGCAGATAAAAACCCTGTTTTTTCATCACCTGGTAATTTTTTTCCCTTATGTCTTCTCTTTCAGACTGAAGAAATTGTCATAAATTAACATTTTAGGTGTTCCTTTTAATGAAAATTTAAATGGATGCACACCTAAATTTGTTCAAAATTCACCTAAAGTTTGCCTTTTTACACAAAGCACAGCACCGCGGTGGTTGTCTGCAGCCCGTCAAGTTTGGCATCATTTGAAATGTCTGTCTCTGATGAACGATAATAATCTCATCTAAACTTGACATTTCCCTTGTATTAGTAACTTTTTATGCTAGTTATGGACTCTCATTGGCTGGTCTCAATTTCTGACAGTGTCATCACATTATTTTGGTCATGTGACACACTTCGTTTATTTCCTGTTTAGATTTTTATGGGACTTATAAAGACAAAATGCTGAGAGAAAGACGTCTAAAATATTGTCAGAGATGATGACAGTAACATTTGTGTAGGAGGAGACAGGATGACATAAACACTGAGATTGGCTGATGAAATATCTGTGAGTTTAGCTACAATAAGCTGTCAATCAAAAGAGAAGTGTGGGGACAGCTGATCAATGCGCAGCAGCACAGCGTGTCTCACAGTTCACGTTGCATGTTGGAATGAACAGATCAGCAGATTAATTTGCCCCAACTGGGCAGGGACAAGACTCAGAGTAGAGATCAAGGAATAAAATCATGGTTTTGTAGCAGTTTGCTTCTTAAGTGAAGTCTGTGAAGGAGCTCATAACAGAATAACTTGCCCTCCCTCTCCTCCTTAGTATGCAACAGGGCCGAATGTCGCCATTGACACTAATGTGCACATTTTCATGGCCCATGAATTAGGATTGGGGTGTGCTGTCCTAAAATAAAATTAAAAAGAAAAAAAAAAAAAAAAGAAAAAAAAGGGAAAACTTCTGGGAATTCCTGCACATCTCCTAAAACCTACCAGAAACACAACAGGAAATAAATCTCCCTATCATGGTTCCTTTAAAGGGGAAAAAAAAGTGAAAAGGAAAAAAGGAATATGCAAAGTCAAACACACTGAGCAAAATAGTTTCACCATTTTGTGGAATATGTCGAAGTAACTTTTAATGTTTATGTTGTTACTCACTGTCCAGGAGAAGAGCTAGCTCCAAGTCTAATTGTAGCCACGTTAGCTCTCGCATTGCTCTCCATTTTGGCGATACAAGGCCCTTAATCCAGGTTATGTCCCTTTCTTTATCCAATAACTTCTCTGCCAACAACTATAGTTTTGTTAGAGTTAATGTCGGATCTTAATTGTCTGCAAGTAAACAATTTGTTCTGCTCTCCGCCATTTTGCTTAGTAAAATATGAGCGGCCATTGTTTGCTTCCTGTAGCTATTTGTAGTGAAGGATGGCCGTTGGCTCAGAAAGGAGAGAGGAGGCGGTGATTTTTTTCCTAGAAATATATGTAGACTGGTGCTTTTTGGGGAATATAATACATAATTTGTATATTTAAACATAACATTTTAGAAAATATACAAAAAATAATAGTAATAAACCAGGAAAGCTTCATGGTGATACCAGTTAGTTATAAATTTTACTGTATTCACCTGTAGTGTCTCGCCTTATTTTAACTTTGGCTTCATCCAAGGACAGAACTCAGCTAGAATACAGTATTTATGGTGAGAATCTCGCTAATGAAAGCATATAACCAAGCATGGTTTAAGCATGGGGTGGGGCAGGGGGTCCACAGCTTTTTAGTTTTTGCATGAAGGGGGCCCTCAAGGAAATTACTAGGTTGGAAATCACTGCTGTATGGCACTATGTCACACTGATAGTAGTGGATGCACACCATGGCTGATTCAGCAAAGAAAAGCAATAGGACAGAGCAGAAGATAAGACAAGAGTCAACATGGGACTTTTACTCACTGGAAAGAGCTCAGGGAACAGGAAGGATGCAAGACATGCTGGATTAGCCTTTGTGTCAAAGTATGAAAATCTGCTTAATTTCAGTAGCGTCACTTTAATGTGAGGTTGTTGCCTCATATGCTCAATTTCACTGTATCATATACAGTATTTGTCATCTGTGACTTGCTGTCAAAATCCAGAACAAAAACCAGATGAAAAGCAGTTAAACAGTCTTACTTCACAATTCAGTTAAACAGTTCTCAGCCTTCTGTTTTAAGCAACTCCTGTCTAACACATAAGTTCTTTCCTTGAGAATCTCTGAATTTCTTTACATTGAAATTTAAATGTTGAATTAAAACTAAAATGTTTCTGTTAATAAGTGGGGAGTGTTGCTGAAATGTTTTGGTGATACCTGCAAGCTTTGCAACACCTGCAAAGTCACCTACAAGCTGCAGGTGTTGTCAGTGGGAGACTCCAGCTGTCTTCAAAGGTTTTCAACAGGTTTTGATTCAGGAGACACTTTTGGTCAGTTCAAAGTGGTCCAATTGCAACTATTATTTTGTGCAGCTGGGTGTGCACTTCAGTTCAAACCCAAGATACCTTCAACATAGCCATCCAGGTCCCCTCTGTCTAAAGAAGCAGAAAGGCATATTTCATTTAAAAGGGAAAATAAAAGCAATCAGCTCATTTATTTTTATACAGTCAAACAAAATGTAGTGCTTAATTTGCTTAAATTTATCAGAAGAATGTTAATAATTGTGCCTGGGGGGCTTTTCATGAAGCAAAATTATGAATACAAAACCTACATCTTGTTGTTACTTTAAACTGAGCATTTTATTGAAATTATTTGATTATACAGAATTGATTGATGTGTATTTATTAAAGATAAACTGAAGCTATTTCATCTAATATTAGAAGCTGAGGGTTGCAGTTGCTTTTTAATTTTCTCCCTGGTGACTAATTGATAAATTCACTTATTTCAGCTTCAGTATAATAGCATGAGTCTGTGTGTGCGTGTACTGTGCATGTGTAAAGTGCCATGATGTCTTTAGGATAGATTTTTGCCTCCATTACCATTATATTTTTGAGTAAGTGCCACATTGAGTTTCACGTCCCCAAGTCACTCAGACACAGTGTGTCATCACAGAGGATGATGTCCTGAAAGCTCCTTTTGGGAGCAGCTCTTGAGCTTGCTCTCATTTTCCCAGCGTCAGCAGAGTTGTAAAGATTAAATACCTCCACACCCCCACCCCCGTACTACTTGTCTTCTGTCCTCAGCTTGTTGACTTTCTTTCTACCTTGCCACCCAGAACACTACTCGTGCTGCCAGTTTGTGTATTACTGCCTTACAACTCGAAGCTCATGAGTCCACCCAAAAGATTATTACTCCTGGCTCACAGCAGCAGCTGCCAAATGGGCTTTGTGTGCGTTTAAAATGGAGTATAGTAATACCTGGGAAGTGGGGAGATTTTTCATTTGCACAGGGACATCCCAGTGGATATTAAGTGTGAGTGCTTTTTTGCTCAAGTGAGCTTGCTTCAGAATAAATAGTGGTGAGATTTGTCAAGGTGAATTGAGGTAATTCTGACATGGTAAACTCTGAAGATAGGTTAAAAAAAAAAAGGAAAGTCACAGAAGCATTCGTCCTTTGTCACTTTTAGATGCATATTTTTAATGAACTGCAAGAAGCTAAGAAAGCTGGAGGTCAGCTTAGAGCATGAGGGACAGATTATTTTATATCACCTGTTTGCAAAGTGTGCTGAAGGTTCACGTGAGTGACTAATCATGCTGCTGTCGGCTCTGTGTAATACCTGACTTCCTTATCAGACTCCTCCTCTGATTATTATAGTTGATGGATTATCTTGCTGAAATAAGGCAGCTTAAATAAGTGAGCTATGATTTTTTTTTCAGACGGTGGAACAAAGAAGCTCCGCAGCACCATCCGGAGGAGCACAGAGACTGGCATCGCCGTGGAGATGAGGAACAGGGTAACACGGCAGGGCAGCAAGGACTCCACTGATGGTAGCACCAACTCAAATAGCTCTGATGGAACGTGAGTGTCTTACAAGCTGTTCCTGCATCCAACCATTCATCCATCCACTCATATTTTCTGTATCTATCTATTCATCGCTGTTCATGTTTCTTCTCTCCCAGGTTCGTCTTCCCTACCACACGCCTAGGGCCTGAGAGCCAGTTCAGTGATTTTCTGGATGGACTCGGCCCTGCCCAGATTGTAGGCCGACAAACACTAGCTACACCCCCTATGGGTAAGCTAAGAAGAAAGATGACCAGCATCACCAGCTCAGCCCACTTTATTCTCATCTTCTGTGATTTAAAATTAAGCTTTGCAGATGTAGAAAGGAAACAAAGACTAAGGTGCACATCATGACAGTCAGTCAGACAGACAGTTACAGGCAATGACAGATGGCATGTGTCACATTTTAATAATATTTTACTGATGTGCAAACTCTTAGGTGCACAGGTGCATCCTAAAAATAGCACACATTACTCGTGTATTCACTCAGTAGGAGTGAGTTATACTTCCACAAAATATATATCTTTCATGTAAAGGTCACTGGTTATGAAAACCAACAAAACAAAGCAGTGTGCTTCTCCATACTTGCTGGTTCACAGTCCTGCTCCAGCTCTCTGTGGCCCTCTGCTGGTAGACAGCAGTACTGCACGGTAAAGTTGAGACCCAATAACCAATGACTGGAGTTTTGGCTGTTTTTATTCATATTTTTGTTGTTGTGGTTGTGTCTCTTTTCAGGGGATATCCATGTAGGTATGGTAGACAGAGGAGGGCAGCTGGAGGTGGAAGTCAACCAGGCCAGAGGGTTGATCCCAAAACCAGGCTCTAAGAACATACCAGGTACTGACTGCACCTGTTAAAACTACACTTTTTTTACTCAGCCCATGCAGCAGGGTTATTTTGTATTTCTTTCTTTAGCAACTTATGTGAAGGTATATGTCTTGGAGAACGGAGTGTGTTTGGCCAAGAAGAAAACCAAAGTAGTGAAGAAGACTCTGGACCCCACCTACCAGCAGGCTCTGTTGTTTGATGAGAGTCCTCAGGGCAAAGTCCTACAGGTGAGTGAAGTTTTTTTTTCCTTTCATTTCTCCCACCCTTCATAATTTTGGCCTGAAAGTCGCTGCAGTTTGCTCATATTTAGTAACTGAAGTTCCTCATCTCTTGTCTGGCTTCTTTGTTGGGGACTGTTTGACAGTTTGAACTGATGAGCTGCTGATGCGAGCTGGCTACAGAGGCAGTGCATATGTGTTCGGGCGTGGTAGCGCTATGAAACCATGCAGTTATTTGAGGGCTGATGTTCACTTTTCTATTTCTCCCATTACTTGCTTTTCTACTTTGCTCTCAGCTGGTATGATTTGGGTGATAAACATACATGTTTATGGTGAAAACACACGTACATGATTATGTTTAGATTTAAAAAAATACATAGTTAGATGATAAAGATATACACTGTTACAGAGTACAAAGTTTTATACACATTGGTTGCATTTACAATGATGTGGTATGACACTGCAGTCACCTAAAACCTTTTCATCTCATAATTTGACATATATTTTCCATGTACTGTTTGACCAAAAATAATAAAAAAGGTTTCAGTCACACTTAGTTTGCACTAGGGACCTAGCTTCTCTGGATAATGTTTTGAAAAAAATAAAAAAAACAGCCTACAGTGCAGTTAGAAAACCAGTTTTGTTAGATCATTTTTACACCGACTGTACCCGGTTGGCAGCCCATCTCAGAGAAACAAACAACCACTCACACACTCACTCCTAGCGATGATTTAGTGACACCAACCAACCAACAAGCTGGCCTTTTGGCTGAGGAAGAAAGCTGAAATACCCAGAGAAAAACCCATGCATGCACAGGGAAACCACACCAACTCCACACAGAAAGGTCATGGTTTAAACCAGGGACCTTCTCACTGTGTGTTGACAGTGCTAACCACCACACCACTGTGCAGCCCCCACTAAACCAGACTAAATTCTTTCTCAACGCCGTTAGCAGTGTGTTTAGTCAGTGGTCTGTGGGCTAAGAATAAGCTGCCAGTTATCTTACAGTCAGGTAAAATTGATCAGTCTTCTTTATGTCTGCAGGTTGTGGTCAGTCAGAGCATCAGTGTGAGATATGACTGATAAAAGTGTGTTTCTGTAAAGTGTGCTCTATCTAATCTTTAGTAAATTCTAATTAAAAACATTCCCAGATGTAAGCATGTGTATTTGCTTTTTGAAAAAAAAAAGAAAAAGGTTGTAGTTGCTTATTTTTCTGTAATCTCTCTTCCAGGTAATAGTGTGGGGGGATTATGGGCGTATGGACCACAAGTGCTTCATGGGAATGGCCCAGATCCTTTTGGAGGACTTGGACCTGTCTGCCACAGTCAGCGGCTGGTACAAGCTGTTCCCTACCTCTTCTCTGGCAGACCCCAGCATTGGACCCCTCACCAGACGCCTCTCCCAGTCCTCCCTGGAGAGCGCCACCAGCCCCTCATGCACCTAGACACCCAAGAGACACCCACATACACTAGCGTAGGCAGTCATGCAGACACAGACACTGTATATACACAACAACTGCATTTAAAGTGTAATGCAGAAAGGCACACACACAAACAAATGCACATCTTCTGCAGAAAGACACACTCGACACACAGCCAATCCTGTCCGCATTAACACATACACACAAAACATGCTGCCATATCTGTTACCGGACAGCATCCTTTACTGTACGCTCATATTCTCACCCACGGACAAAACGATCAGCAAATCCAACTCAAAGAAGACACAGTTTAACCAAACATGTAGCATTTTTCACTCACCTGTTTCAGTATTTCATACCACGATTCACCATGTGCCACATCCTGCATTCCAAGTTACGAAATCTCTGTGGCACGCGTCATTCCAGGGCCATCCCAATGCCAGTTTCTAAACTCTCTATGCCAAACTAAGACAAAAAAAACTTTATTTTTTAAAACCAAAGCAATTGTTATTGTTGTTATTATTACTATAAGTAGTAGGTGAACTAGTAGACAATATAAAGTATGGATATGTAGCAGAGTCAATGACTTAGATGTAATGCAAAAAAAAAAAAAAAAAAAGACAATACATTTTACACACATGAGCTGAGAACGGTAGGCCAAACACATAAACATACGTGGCTAACAGACGTGGATATTCACATAATGGCTATTATGTGAGGTAGCAACACTGCTATTCTATAATTTTCACAGGGCAGAGTTTATATCTAGAGATATATATCTAAATAGATAGTTAAATACTTATTTGTCTTTATATATGTATTGGCTGCATTCTGCATGTTTGCTTGCAACACATTTTTAAAGCGCTTCAATCTTTTTATTTAGCTTGCCTTGACCAGTGTAACAGGAGTATAGTGCCGCTTTGTTTTGCAAACTGTCCCGAGAATAGAGCACTGCACTGAGTTAAGGGGAAGGATACGACTTTGGCAACTATCATTGCTATCAGTGGAAAAAGAGAACAAAATTAGTGAGCCAGCCACACACTCGCTGCTGAACACATTACCAATGCTGCTTCATCTTCAGAGTATTGGAGAGTAGTTAGCAGTGTGAGAGGGGGTTCTTGTGCTCTACATACAGGGGGTGCTACAGTCTCACACTCCAGTTTAGTTCCCCATCTTAAAGTCCCAAAGATTTTCCCCCTGCATGTTGAAGGATGCAGGGATATGGTGAGCACGCCTCTGCCTCTCTCCACAGCCACAACTCCTTCCTCTCATGGCAGTTTTTCTGTTTAATCTCTATTACGTCAGTATTACTTTGCTAGCATACATACATACAGTAACCTGCCATGACTGTGGTAGTTTTACTTGTTTCAGGTGCATTATGTCGGTAACACATCCTTCAGCAGTCTGATTTTATATTTCCTGCCCAGCAGTATGTTGGCGTTTTGGACAGCACTTTACTGTAAATGATGTATTTTTGAATTTTGAACTTCAGTAATGGTTGACCACTTTTTTATGTTATTTTATTTGGTTAAACCACACTGCATTGCGCTTCTCTGAATCTTTGAAATCCAGCATGAAAATGTAACTCGAGTGTATTTTTAAAGTTCAGTGTGGAGGTGTACTGGAACAGCTGAAGCAGGTCAGTCCTGATGCTGGTTTTAGACTTGAATCTAAGCAGCAATTTCCGTCGTTTACAGCTTGGGCTTAGTCACAAACAAATATGTAAGAAGTGGTAAAAGGTACTTCCGTTAGAATCTTTTTGATTCCTCTTAAGAGAAAACCTTTATTTATTTTAATATTTTTTTTGTTCCAACTACAGATTGATTGTAAATTCAAGCTTTTAATTAAGATTTGAACATAGAAAAAAACCATGAAGACAGACTGTTGTATGTGCAGTGTGTGAATCCTGACTTACATCAGAGGAGCAGCACGCCAAACTAACCTATTGATGTTTCCTGTTTTCTTTAGATGAAGATATTCTCTGTCGATTCAGTGTCTTTTTAAAAGAAATGTATCCCAGTAATTATAATCTTTCTGAGCTGAAACAAACATCAAACCTTGTCTGTGGATAAAGATATTAAAACACTGTAATATTTTAGTGGAGCATTAAAAGTGTTGAGCTCTTTATTAAAATCTTGTGTGTTTGTGAGCTCACACATATTTTTTTTTGTATCACTACACAGTCGTCTGAGAATTACGAAGTTTGTTCTATGGAGTTTAATCTTTTTAAACACCTCAAACCAACAAAACTCCCATTTCAGTTCTGCTTAGACTTTAAATAAAAGGATCTCTGGCATTCTTGTATAATATGGGCAGGGAGTCATAGTTGTTTTTTGTACCCTCCCAATAAGCATTCAACCCTTTTTAAGAAGCGAGAAGGTCAGGGTTCCAGTTTGTTTTAAGTTTTGAGGAGCTATCCTTTGGTGGATCAGTACTTGTATGGTCACATGTATGAAGTAATTTTATGTATCTTAAACTGGTTTGTAGCTATTGGTTATGGACGACTGGCATGTAAAAGATTCTTGGTCGGTGCACATGTTATTTCAAGTGTGTACCGTTTGTGAGGAGCTGAAAGCTTGGATGATAAGTGAAGAAATTAAATGAGAAAGAAAAATTGATGTATACCCTTTCCACTGAATGTTCAGTTCTTAAAAAAACTAGAAAAAAGCTGTTAATAATTTTTCCGTGTGAATCCAAGTGGTTTAGAGCTTGTATGAGACTGTATGGTGTCCCTTTGCTGTGTATTAAATAACCCTGCACATGATGTATATGATCTTTAACAAGTTTCTTTATGGCAGCAGAGAGCATTTGCCAAATTTGTCCAAAACCTTTGAATTCAGCAACCAAAAGAAGAAGTTAGAATATTGCCTTTCTTCAAAGTGTAGTGTGTGTGTGTGTGTGTGTGTGTGTGTGTGTGTCTTTTTTTGACAAGTTGCATTTATTGAACTGTGTGATGCATAATGAATAGCAGGACAGGAAGATGCGAGTGACGGTATATGATTATCAAACGTTGTCCCACATGGGGGTAAATTTATTTATTTGATAACCTGAATGAGTTTTTAAATATGTATCTGAAAGTTACGAAGCAACAGCAGGTTGTGGATCTGGGAGATGTCGTTATATGTGACGGTGGATGCATGTAGCCGGTTGCAGAAGCTGTTGGACTTATCTAAGTGTCGATTGCAGGCACCAAAGAGCTAATAGTTGGAAACATGTAGAGCTTGCCAAAATGTGGTTCAGATGCTTGGTTAAGAGTTTTGGATGGAAAAGCTGTGGATATTTGGAATGTAGATCCCATAAACCTGCTTGCTTCCACTTAAACCCCAATGATAACAGGTCAGAATCCAACTGCATCATCGCTTGAAAAGTGAGTTGAAAGCTTATTTTTATTTTTGTAAGGATAGAGATATTATTCAATAAAGGAGGATAGAGTCAGAGAGGTGACACGGGCAAGACCTGCCTTTAGGTTTTTTGCAAAAATGAGGGCTTGTTAAGTTTACAATGGCCTTATTTCGTGTAGGAGACATTGCTTCACTATTGTAGCACACAACTGAAAGTTTTGACAAATGTATTTTGCTTGGAATATTGTACTAAAGTTCTATATGTGTATAGTTTTATGAATGTATTTCTAAATCCTTACACCACAATGGAGTGCTGTTTTTTTGTCATCCTGTTTGCTATATTGTCTACTTTGATGACTTTTTCCAGGGCTCTCGCCACAGAAAGCCACCTACTTTTACTGTACTGTATTCTGTATGTCCTGTTTGTTTCCCGAGAGAACAACTCCATGTTAGAAACGAGCATGAATTCCGTCTGGCGAAATGCATTTTTATTTATTTACATCGCCACGATGGCTTTCGAGAAAGGATTGCAGTCCTCCCTCCTGCACCACTTAACTTCTCAAGTTTATCTTATCGAGCTGATATTTGTACTTTGATCTAGAAAATGTTTGCAGCATGGTTTCTCTAAGAGTTTTCTTGTATTTAATCTTTATGGTAACATGACTATGATGATAACAAGCCGTAGTTATAAGACAGATATGACCCAGTGCAAAGTAAAAGGCAATTCCAAGAGATGCAACAGAATTGTCTAAAAATGCTGTATCTTAAGTAGCATGGACTTAGCCTTACATTTTCTCAAAAATACTTCTGGCAATAATGATTGGCTGTAGCCTCTACTGTTGCTAGGGCTCTTTGTCTCTTTCTCAGTCCTTATAGCTGCTGATGTGGAGACAGTATCAGCTGAGTTACCATGACAAGTACGATTTAAGGTTGAGTAACATTTTTAAGCACTAGAAGCAATTTAGACTCAACAAGGCATGCAATGCATTGTGAGTATCTGCTATATTAAAGCACCCATGAGCAGCAGATCTTCTTCTTCTTCTTCTTCTTCTTCTTTTTTTTTTTTTTTTTTTTAACCAGAATAAGCATGAAATCCATTTGTCTGTTTACCTGAGTTACAGCTGTCAACAAGAGCTAATGGGCATATTAGTAAGCTTTTGCTTCTTGTTTGTCTTTGTCCACATCTACAAATGTCACAGCACAAGTTTCTTAAGTGGCCATTTTGTCCTTTTTAGCTGTCTGTCAGTCTATTTTAAGGCCGTAGTAGCTCCCCTCGCCACCGTCAAGACAACCTTCATCTTATCAAGCACAGAAAAGCACAAAATCAGAACTAACGGTTTTACTTTGAAAGGAGGTAAACCTTCAGTTCTAACAATATTTAATGGACCACACTAATGCACCCAAGCACATGTAGTACAATTAATGTCAAGATGTTTAAAAAAGCATCTTGTAAAACTAACAAATGACTCAGCCCAGTTAAATTGGATCACTGGTGTTGGTAAGTGAGCGGTTGTCTTTTCTGAACTGGCCTTAAACTTTCCACCAAGTGTTCGCAGACTAAACGGGCTAAGTGTTAACAGACTGATGTCTGATGAAAGGATATGGTTAATGGCAAAGAAGAAAAAGGGAGCTGTAATTTTATACCTGTGCTTTGTAAATGTTTTCTATGTGCAGTATTTGATAATGTAAAACTGGTATTTTTGTGGTTTGTACGCTGCAAAATTGATTACTTACGGTGCACGTAGTTTTGTAAGAAAATAGAACCAAAATGGGGAAAAACAAAAACAAAAAAAACAAAACAAAACAAAAATAAACCCAACTTATTTCGGATTCAGAAGCCTGTATTTGCATGCCCTTTGACATCTGGACGCAAAGTCAATAAAGTTTATTTGAATCACAAATATTTCTTGTGTTTATTTCAGTGTTTTTCTCACAGGTTGCCACAACATTTATAGTCACCACTGGACAAACTTTACAGCATTAATATAATCATACCTTTAAGAAGGATATTATTATTCATAATTTATCTATTCAGATTTCTTATTTGTTTTAAGTAGGTTTTTGTGGAGTAGTTGCAAGTAATCAGCATTTTACCTGCATTGAGAGCTAAGCTAACTTTGCCATCTTAAACAACTTAAACCCAAATGATGTCAGCGTGGTTGAAGTAAATGTTATTTATAGTCAGTTTTCCAACAAATCAGGGTTGTTGTCCATGTTTCCGTCATGACATTCATAGTGGGTGCTCAGCGTGTCCAGCAGCTGTTGACGGCTATGACATGATTCTACTGCTTCATTCAGAAATGACAAGATGAGAGAAATAACAGCTGGAATTAATTTAGAAAATAAAAAGCAAAAACTAAAACCCAGCAATAAGCTATCCAACAAATCAGAAATGTCCTGATAAACCTCAGCTGACCAGTGGTATATTGCTTTGGGCAGCCACCATGCATGCAGTGATGTTAGTTTTGTTCAGCGAAGATGATGACAAAGGAAACACCTGCCTGACACAAAGGTGAAACTAATATTTTGCTCTGAGGGTGTAAATTCTCTGCACAGACAAAACACTTCTAACTCCAGGATACTGTTTCTTTGGCCAAACTTTAGGATCATCCTCTAAAATCATATCTCAGCTCAATTTTAGTCCTTAACTGTTAGATGCATGAGTTATAAAATGAAAACACATTTTTATCCATTACACGACTTCATAAAGTAAACTGATTGTGCCTGTGAATCTGAATGTTCAAAAGTTTTAAAACTATTTGAAGAAACTGCCCAAAAAAAAGGAAGCCAGATTTAGCAGAGCATCAGATTTCTGCAGAATACTGGCAGAAATGTGCTTCTGGAGAATGAGGTGTAACAAGTGTTATATATATATGTTGCCATTGGGGCTGCAGTTAAAAATATTTTTAATAGAGGAAAAGCATTTTAAATCAATACATGAATAGTATTTAATGAAACAATATTTATTTCCTGTTTTCACAGAGACAAGTATATATTACATCTATATTATTTTGTTTGATTGAGATTGTGTAGACAAAACCAAAAGAGGCAAAGCATGAGGAAAAAAAATGCAGAGCCAATATACATATATCATATTCATCAATCTTTTTTTTTTATATAAACATAATATACATATTCTGATAAAGAATAAAATGCACAATATCTTGGTTGACAAGTACATAAAAGATACATTCCTTTATTTGCTTTCATTTCACAGAAAACATACAAAACAAAGAAAAAGGAACAGATTGCAAGCAACCTAAACTTAGTCGCCTCATACAGAGATGGATTTTGTTGCCTTTCCAGAAACACCTCATTACTCTCTGGCAGATCGACCGTTGCAGTGCAGAGACGACACATAGTCATTGGATAATATTGCACTCTGCAGAAAAGGTGACTGCTGCTGTCAGACTCCTGCCTGAGCTGCTCCCAAATTAGATGAATTTGAAAGAAACAGCAGTAAAGTATCAAGTTCTGAAGGCTGGGCTGCTGGTTTATTGGCAGCGGTTAACGCTTGAAGTGTTTTTTTTTTTTACAAAAAGAAGTGGAAAGACCGAGTTTATTTACAGCAATGACTTCATGCATTTATATGAAAGGGTGAATGTAGAAATCAGTACAGGAGTGAGAAGGATAACTCAAACGCTGAGCAGTGACAGGTTTTGGTCGCACAATCCCTTTTCACTTCACAATGAGTTGTGGCCAAATTGTAAAGGCTCCAGAATAACCTGAAAATGTTTCAGCCTGGTCACAGTTTGCTCCTGACTAGACAGTTCCTGCAAAACGTAGATGAATTCAACAATTCACCAAAAAAAAAAAAAAAAAAAAAAAAAAAAAAAAAACCCAAACAAAAAACAAACAAACAAGCAAACAAAGGCTTTCAACCACAAAACATTCAAGAAACACACAAATGCACATCTTGACAGAGTAAAAAAGAAAGAAGAAATATAATAAAATGCAAACTGCAGCAATACACAAGTGTGTGTACTCAAAATGAGTCCAGCACAATCATGAACACATTCAGGACACACTGATATTTTTTGTTGTTCTTGGTTAAAGACTGATCACCATGTACAGTAGAAACATTCAGAAATCTTAAACATACAATGCGAACAATCAGAGCTAGATAAACATTTTCATGCAGGTCAGTGGAAGCATCTGAAACGGAACTGATCTGTACCTCTCTCCACTTCTTTCACGCTAACAGACATTCAATATTATCTGAGGCCACTATTGTACAAGGTAGATTCTTAACTTGAGGTGTATGAGCGCTTATGTGTTGACAAAGCATGCATTTGTTAACGTGTCCCCACCCTTGCTGAGGCAATAGCACAGTGATCTGTAAGAGCAGATATTGCCAAATAGACTGCTGTTGATTTTCTATTAATCACTAGTTAAGTGGTGATATACAAAAAGGACACTAGAATACAGTCTTAATAAAGCTTGTGTTGATCTTTGGTCTCCGAAAACCCAGTTTAGACCTTTTGTACAGTTAAAAATTAAGACTGATTTTAAATGAAGCCCTCTGTAATTTGAGACGTAGACATCATATATAAAGGTTGTTTAGGTAGGCTTTGCTAGCGTTCTAGCGTGTGATATGGTGGGGAACTAATCTAGGAACTAATCACTACATAAAGGAACTTACTGAATTTAAATGTTGGAAAGGTAGAACAACTTAACTGATCATTTTTTTTTCCACATTTTTCCAAATAAGCATAAAAAGTCATTGATGCTTTTGCCATCTGCATAATGCATACAGTGAACATGTCAATTGCTAAGCCACAAAGATAAACTGATCGTAATAGGACTTGAAATTAAAGATAAAATATTGCTGAACATTCAAAGATCAGTGCAGTAAAAAAAGAAAGAAACACCATGCAAGGAAAATGAGATACAGGCTCTCAGGGAACTTTTACAGATCTTATAACTCGTATCAGCCCAGTTGTTGACAGCCACTGTTAGGAAAGGCTGTGAGATGTAATTTCATTTGTCCCTGCAATCTAAACAAATGCCTAGCAGTCTAGAAATTAAAATAAATAATGCAAACAAGCAGGAAAAAAGCTATCATGTAGCAGAACATTTTCGTATTGTTTTTCCTCAGTTCTTCAGTACTGCCACACCTGCACAGCTCTGTCATTGAAGAGTCAACTGAAGAAAACTTGACCTCCGCTCATCAGATTTTTAATAAACATCAAAGCAAACCTGATGTGTTTGATGGTCTGTTGACTGACAAAGTTAGAAAAAAAAACACCTTTAAAGTACAGGGCTGGATGCTAATAATCCTAAATACATCTCAAAATCAACAATGGATTAGCTCAAGAAGTGTTATGTAAGCTAAATGAATTCCTTTGTACAGCACAGTCCCCATGACCAAATTATGATAGGAATATGTGATGGGATGTAAGCTTACTGACTAAAAGCCTTTTGTGAGAAGAATGGATAAAGACTCCCAGAACAAAAACTCAAACACTTAGACTGGTGTAAATTCCGAAGTAAGGTTACCATATATTTAACAAGAAAAAAAACGGAAATATAAAAATAGCAACAATTAATCTATCTTGAAAATATTACAGGATTGTGTCATCTTTACCTTTATTTCTTCTCTGTAAGTTTATTGTTTACTTGCTTTGATATACACAGTAACAGAAGTTTTGACCATACTTTTGCTAGCATCTAGATTAGCCTAGCTTAGCTAACATCTTTGGTGTTTGTGTTAAATTAAACAGCATCAATTTCTCTCAAATGTGGAAATATAATTTTAAAAAATGGTTGGACTTATACTTTGATTAACAATCTTTGTATGCTTGATAACTAGCTAAGTTGTAGCTGCTCCTTCAAATATGGTTTCTACTTAAGTGTCACAACTTTTTGGAGCCAACATGTTTAAAATCTTTGTAAGCGCATAGTTTACAGAAATGAAAACTACTTAGCCACCATTGTGTTGTCTCTTGCTCATTTTTGCCTTGTTTTGGTAAAGTTCAATCATATAAACTATTAAAGCTAGGCTAACTTCAGTGCTCAACCGCAGGGCTGTACGAAAAACACAAATTCTACAAAACCAAAGCAGCTACTTGACACCTACTGATAGCAGAAGTGTGCTATCATTCTCCCATGATGACTAGAAACAATGAAAGATATAAGGTCCTAACCAGTGGCCTCGGAACCCTGTAGTCTTGGTCAAAGTACTAAAATGTCCTGAAGGCAAATGCAGAAACCTGCAGAGCATGGCTATGGATATGATGGCAAGAGAAAGCGTGGGCAGAGAGAAGGGAGAAAGAGAGGTAGTAGTTGTTTCTCACATCTTCTTCACACCCGTCTTCTCCTCCTCTCTTGCATCAGAAAATGTTCATGGAAAGTCTGTTGGGTGTTAAATTTTGAGACGTATGAGATCATTTCCAGACGTGTGCAGTCATGTGTTCTGAGCTCTGAGTTGTTGACCCTTCCATGCGCTGGCTACCATATCCCATCGTGCCACTGGTGTTGTACAGATTCATGCCGGCCATGTGCTGCGTCATCTGAAAGACACAAAACACACTTTGTTACTCGTAGTTCACTGCTTTCAAAAACTTGCTAAGCTAACGCACACACCTGTGCAATGTTCCACTGAAGCTGTTGAGTTTGATGCACTCCATAAACCTGCTGGTGAGGTAACGTGGCCAAACCTCCAACCTGATGTTGTCCTATCATTCCACTCTGATGCTGTCCCATAATGCCATTCTGCTGCTGAATCAAGAGTCCACTTTGCTGCTGTCCCATCATGCCCTGGGCCATCCCTGTCATGTATGGTGATGCCACAGCCCCACTAGGCTGAGCCATGACACCCTGAGCACCCACTATGCCATTCTGTTGTCCCATCATGCAGTTCTGTTGAACCCCGATCATGCCGCTCTGCTGCTGACCCATCATAGCCATTTGTGAAGTCATCATGGTGCCTCCCATTCCACCCACCTGGGCTAAAGAATGGTATGAACCGTACGGATGCGTCGGGTATCCCATCTGGTTCATGTACAAACCTGTAAATAACAACCACAGACATTATTTTGTGATTTAATAATAAATACTAAGACTATCATCATGCGAATACCCTTAGATAACTTTGCATGGTTCTCACCGTGCGCAGCTATACTGCTGGCATGCACTGAGGGGGTGGAAGCATACAGGGAGAGAATAGAATCCTTGGACAGTTTCTTGACTGTGCCTTCTTCTACTTTACGTTTCGGGTCTAGAAACAAGCTGAGGTTTTCAGGCACTGAGGCTGTCACTCTGCTCTGAGACATGGAGCTGGAAACAGGCTAATGGGTGGGAGGGAGAACGGACAGGTTAAACATGAAGAGAGAAGGCTATCAGGATGCAAGCTTACAAACAAAAGAGAAAACAGTTAGAGTAATGCTTTAAACTTTATCTGCAATATGTGAACCTCTGAGAAAAGCAATTAATCCAAATGTGAAATAAAAGTCAGGTGTTTTCAATTAGTGGAATCTATTCCAGGTGTGAATGGAGTTTTTATTTTATTAAGTTAATCAGAAAGAAGAGATGCTAATCAGGGTGAAAAAAGCTCTAACGGTTTGAACTATGTTACCCCCAGTTCCCCAATTTTAAAGACCCTAACAGCTTCTTACATATTGTGAAATGTGAACTTTCATGGTGAAAACTTACCACTATCAGCAGGTTAACATTGTTCTACTTGAAAAGGTGGGCTTAAACTCATTAAAACTAATGTACAGGACTGATATACAGTTAATAAGACCAAGTGGACAATCCTCTAGATGATGGAAAAAAAATACTTTGTGGACAGAAAACAAGATTTTTTTTATTTGAAAAAAAAAAAAAAATATATATATATATATATATATATATATATATATATATATATATAATATATATATATATATAAAATCATGTTTACAGTGGAAATGGAAAATAACGCTTCATTCTACCATAAGGACATCATCTAATCTGTAAAACATAGTGGTGGAATAATTACTTGCATGGTTTTAGGAGCATCTGGTCCATAATGGGTTACCATTACAGCAGGAATCATAATTAAAATTTTAAAGGAAAAAACATCAGGACATTTGTCCGTGAACAGAACTGAATGAAAAGGTAATCAATGAATCAAGATGCTGACTAACCACACAATTTCTTTTACCAAAGAAGAGTAAAGATACTGTTTTGGAGGCATCTAGTCAACGCTCTGATACAATAAAATGGTTGTAAAGGGACTTTAAGTGATCAGTTTATGTGATGAAACCAAGCAGCAACCTCTAGAGATGACAACTTTGGCAAATTCAGTAGTACCAAAATTGTGTTTTTAAGGGCACGGTTGCTTTTTACTGACAAGTGAGTAAAAAGTTCTCAGTTAGATTAATCCATTTTATTTTACTGTAAAACCTGCAGAAATAACTGTAAGGTTCATACATTTGCAAACACCACTGCTGATTTGATAAAAGTCTAGACACAGCAGAGACACAGTATAGAGTGTGTGCAGTATGCCATCCACTACCATGGTTTTTGTAGAGGAAGCAGAAGAGGGAGCTGGGAGAGAGCTGAAGAGATCCAGTGCAGATTGTGCCAGAGTTGCATTAGACACCACTGGGCTCTCATTACTGTCTGGAACACATCCTCTACCATTAGACACCACAGGGCTTGGAGCAGGGGCATCTAATGGAGGGTAGATGGAAGAACGGTAATGATTATCTTTCTGTGGTATCAATCAAGCATTTTGGAATCAATTTATCTAATCGAACCTTACATTTTAAACCACAGTGTAGATGTTTGGTGTTTTTTTATGGTGCAGATAAGCAACACATAAGTAGGTCTATATCACAACAGTTTCTTGGGTTATTAAGCATTCATCATTATAGTATGTATGCTTAAGAAGTTAAAGAGATACAATACCTAATCCAAGCAGGTCTGTGACGGACTGGGAATCTATCATCGGGCTGATGTCTTTTTTCTGAGAAAATCAATATAGTTTATGCAACATTTCTGCATTGACAAATGGGCCTGAATCCATAAACATTTTTCTCCAACTCCCTGGTGGTGTAATGACTTTTCTATCCAAGTCAGAAGAGAAAAGTTACACCCAGTTTTCTCTGGTGGTCTTAATGAAAAATGTCACCTTCACCTCATTGACTGACACTCCCTCTCCTCCTCTATTCTGTTCTCAACCAGTGATCTTATCTCAGTGCTGCACTCATTTACTCTACAGCAGCTAAATACTGAGAATGTAACAAAGAAAAGACAACATTACGTCAATCGTACTACCTCTAATGTAAAAAATATGAACATGGAAAGATGACCTACCAATTTCATCTTCTCAAATATTACAGGCTCCTTGGGGATGTTGTCACAACTCTTTTCTTTCTGTGCAGAGAAAACACTTGATTTTGTTGGTTGAGCAAGATGACATTAAGGCTGAATGATTATCCTTTAGGGTAGTATGTGGAGAAAATCTTTGTGCATTGTTTTGCCCCTGAGCAATACCACGAGACACAGTCACAAACCCATCTTTTATCTGTTTCTGTACACTCACCCTGAGCATTTGGATGTCAATAACCTTATCCATGTATTTCTTCTTATCATACTTGTCCCTGATGAAGATCTCTGCAGCCTGGTCTGTCTCTGGGCGCTGGAAGCACTCAGGTAAAAAAGCCTCGTAGAGACGTTTGGCCTTGGCATTTCCCATCTCCTGAACACACTGGGGTCACCAAAACGAAACATAAAACAGAAACCAAATCAATGACAAATTCAAACTGCGGCTAATAAAAATGTGGCAAATACAACGCTAGCTTTAAGCTGTAGTTTTGTTTTCTGTATTCTGACCATGATTGTGCTGCTAAATCTATTAAAATTATTAAAATAGATTCTAAAAGGGCGTAATAAACAAGAGAAGCTGTAAAAACGGGAGACTGTTTCTCAGCAGTCGACTGCAAGAAGCTAACAGATAAGTCAGCTATAAGTCAGGGATATTTTTAAACAAAGTACACATTATGCAACAGAATGAGTAAATCGATGTAATTTTGATGATGAAATGAACAAACGTTGAAAGTGTTTTGGGTTGCTAATGCTAACTATGATGATGCATGCTAGCCCAGTGAAAGATACAATATTTAACTATTTTTCAAGTAAATAATGAGTCAGAGTTTTTATTTATGATGTAGAAATCACATCTGTGCTGATAAGAAATGTCCCCAATTCCTTGGATGCTATTAAAAAATATGCCCATATGCTCTCTTGCAAGGAGGACCATGACGAGAAACACTAGTTTTGTCTGTATGCTAAATATAGCTAGCTGCTGTTTAGCTTAGCATAGCATAAAGCGCAAAAATAAGGGACAATTGTTAGTCATTTTCAGAGTCAATTATAAAAAAATGATTTAGTTAATCCTACAAATTCAGACTAAGGTGGAAATCAAGGCAGAGTGACTTTAGCTGTTGTTGCCTGATGACACTTCTGTTTGGGAGCCTTTACAGTTTAAGAAATTGTGAAGTTTTACAGTCAAGACTTTTGACCTGGACTTGCTCCTGTGTCCACTGATCCAGGTTGACAGACTTGACCTTGGAGATGTGGACCCCCAGATTCCGATGAATACCAGCACAGCGGATACAAATAAAGATGCCCAAATTCCAGGATGCCCATCTTGGACCTGGGAGAGACAGAATAAGGATACACATGACATTTTGAGCGTGGACAGAGGGGGTAATGAAAGGAGGTAATGAGATTATCCAGAGGTGTAACAGTGAGGTAGATTACGTGGGTGAAACAACTTGGTGAGGAGGCCGAAGAATGAGAAAAACTCTATTATTACACCAGAATTAATCAGAGACAAGCCTGAAACCTCAATTTTGAGTTTGAATTCATCTGGGAACACATCTAATCTTGTGCAAGTCGTGCGACGTCCTGACACATAATAGGATCCAATACGAGAGTTAGCCTACATAACTGAGACTAAGAGGAGAGAGGGGGAGTACGAAAAGACACACACATACATAGACAAGCTATCAGACACACTCAGAGCCTGGGTACCTGCAGGGAAGATTACTCATTTGGTCATGAGCCTGTGTGTGGGAGCAATGTTATCTGAACAAACCATTTTGTCCATCTTACTGACATATGTGTATAAATGGATCCAACTGATGTTTGTATCACCTTCTCAGTCCTGCATGCAGCATATTTAAGCTGAATATAGTGTTTTTGTGTCTGTGATGTTTCCCTCTGTTTGCAGAGCTGTCAGGATCATTCCTGAACACACAAATCAGAAAAGGGAATTAAAAAAAACACTTTTTAAAATTTATATTATGCAACCATCTTCTTCAAAGAGTACATTCAGCTTCAAAGAGAATACTTGAACTTCTCTTCCTGCATCTCTCTCATTTCATCCCTCCTCCTCTTTTCTTGCCTCCATCGCTTCCTGCCCCCCCCCTTTTTGCCTGCAAACCACTCTAGTGCATTGTGGCCTTTACGCCACTAGGTGGAAGAACAGTTTTGGTTTGGATTTTTTTTCTCTCCTGTTGGCTGAATCCAGTGCATAACATGTAAGAAAAGAGTATTCTATGCAAATGAAAGCGGAAGCTTATTTTCAGAAGGGAAAACATGCAAAACCTTCCTCTTTGAGGCAGCTGCGGAAACATTGTGTTTGGGTGCAGAGTCAAAGAATAGCTTCTTTTGTCTTGGCTGCATCCTGAGCTATGAAAACATTTCTCTTTGCATTCTTAGGAGACAATAACTGGACTGGGAGTAACTTTTAGCTCTTATAGAGTTGAAAGCTTAATTGATATATGACGATTCATTCATAAATATGGGGATACTTTTTCTATTCAGGCATATATGAAAACAAATCTAAGCAGAGAAAACCAGTAAATGTAAACCACAGGATCATCAGACAGAACGTGTCTACCTATCATCCTGACCGTCTAGCTGAAGCATTAGCTACTGTGCCGGCTAATAATAGTAGATTACTTTGCAAAGCCTGCTTAACCGCTGTAAACACTGGCACTGACACAGAGAAACACAGAGAGACTGTCAATTGTATTGAACTCCCCAAACACAGGAATTAGTTTGTCTTTCATCATTCTGTTCCTACTCTCCTGGGCTCTGCCAGCCATTTCTTATCTCCTTATTTCACACCATCACTGCCTTCCATATCTTTGTCACACAGTTGCATTTATCCCTTTTCTATTACATTTTCTACCATTTATTTTCCAGGTTTTTGCTTAGTTGTCCTTTTCTTTGTGTTCTGAAACAAGCCAACATCTGTCTTTGTCCAGACTGAAATGTTAAGTTTGGCTTAGACATTCATCATCTTCAGATAAAGCCTCAACTGTTCTCACACATGAACCCATGATACACTGACACAGCAGGAGTTTCACAGTCAAAGATCTGATCTCCAGAGTGGTGTTTCAGAGAGAGGGCTGACATGATGCAAAGTTTATTTATAGCATTTTGAGGGTTATAGAAAAGACTTCAGATTTTGTACTGAAAACCGTAATAGGGAGCAGGCTGTGCAAAGTCTGCACAAAAATTGGAGATAATTCCTCTGGGTATTGTCAGAGTTGTGGTGAATTTTCTCCTTTAATGTCTTTTTTTC
Organism: Melanotaenia boesemani; assembly: GCF_017639745.1. Classification (NCBI taxonomy): domain Eukaryota; kingdom Metazoa; phylum Chordata; class Actinopteri; order Atheriniformes; family Melanotaeniidae; genus Melanotaenia; species Melanotaenia boesemani. Next base: position 12,367,998 of record NC_055698.1, on the reverse strand, counting down.
TTTTTTTGCAATAATGTAGATATTTTAACTGACATTGATATATATTTACAAACAGTATGATTACTTGGATGCTATGAAAATGGCAACTTGCACATCTGGAAAGGTACTATCATTGCTGAAAATCTAGATAGATGTGGTCTTACATGTTGTAGCTGAAAATAAATGAAACAGGAACTTAAAGGTGTTTTCTTTCAGGAGACATAAATACGTCATGTCCGCCCCCTGTCCAATCAGAACCCTTCCCAAGCCCCAGATCTAAGGCAGAACTGAATAAAGGTGATTAAACGCATTTTCCATGCAAACCTCAATTCGTAATTACTATTTTAATTTAAATACAAAGAAGAATACTTTAATTCAGAATGATTTAATTCTGAATAATTCTGAATGAAAAAAAAAAAAACATCAAGTAACCGTGGCCAATGGTAGAAACATGTCAACACGATTTATTCCACGTGATACATGTAAACACACATCAAGATCGGAATTACTTTTTCAGGCTCATGAAAACAGGTCTGATCAGAATTTAATCTGTGCACTACTGGAGAACCCATTATAGAGGAAGTTTGTTCAGTTCCTGTGCACATCTTAAGATACTTTTAACCGTTATAAGTGGAAGAGAGTAGGAGGAACAGATGTCTAAATAAGGAGGGAGATTGAGCAAACACTCATAAAAATACTGGTTTTGCAGTGTTGAGTGAGTTGGCTGCATAGACTATGTGGTCATAGAACAAATATAAACGCTTTAATTATTTTTAGAATCAGCGAATGGTGGACTTTAGCCGTTTGATGACCTGCTGGGATGTGTACATGGGTGAATGAAAAGAGATTTAAAATGGACTTTTATGTCAATATTTGTGAGCACCCTTATTCTACATGCCAATTCAGAAACAAACATGTAGAATTTTTCAGCACCTTCATTACCATGGGTAATTTTCGACAAGCAGCCAAAAACATCATGTGCAAGCCCACACCTAATGGCTTACACACACTTGTGCATGAGCAGGTGCATATGGCTCATTAGCTTAGATCTCATAAGGATAAATGGTGCTCTCTGCAAGCACCAAGTTAATCCCACAGAGCTTCAGTCCTCAGTGGATCCTACACGCCTCCTCTGCCACCATACAAACACGCACACACACTCATGAACACACTTGTCCCATCCTCTCGCTGCATGGTAGGAAAAAAAAATCCAGAAACCCTAAAGCCACACGGCGACCCAGTCCCAGTCTGAGCAAGGCAGATGGATCTTTATTGATAATTTACTAACAAACGCCCACCATCTGTGTTACCATGTCAGCCGTGACTGTGCAGGTGAGGCTGAACAAGATTACGCATCAAAAAGATTTGTGAAAGCTGTAAGTGCTGAAATATTATAAAATATATTTCTTCTATGAAGTGTTTATATGTTTCGCAAGTCTTGACAGTGCATGGTCTGGATTGTGCATTGAGATGGGTCATGTGCATTGAAAAACATATGCTCAGTTTCCATTTGATGCCTGTCACACATTTTTAAAAAGGTGCAGAGCAAGCTGTATTAAGCTGTGGAGCACAGGGACCTACTCCAAAACCTTTCTTAAAATAAAAAGACACCAAAAGTAAAACTCTAAGTGATTATAATTCAGGATTACTGATGGACAAACTTTACACTAAAAGAGCATCAGTGATGTTAAAAAGAGCATCAGCAGCTCATAATATTTTGTCCAAGGGCCTTTGGCAGGTTTGTCTGGCATTCTGCTGCTCTGCCAACCTCTTCCTGGTACTGGGAGACTCAGGGGAACATAAACAGCCAATCCTCTTCAGATTCCTGCTGCCTTCTGATTGGATCAAATTAAAAGGTTAGAGGGGAGCATGGGCCAAAGGCTAGTAGAGGGAGAAAGCATAACATAGCCAGGTGATATCTCCACGGCAACCAGTGTGTGCATAAGCACAAGCACAAAGAAGACAATAAAAAAGAGATACGCTTTGATGCAATCTAAAGCACTCACACACACAGACATGCACACGCACGTGCAAACACACACGCACACACACACGTAGCCTCTTCAGATAGTATTGGCTGCATTATGCACCTGCCTTTCAACCTCCATCTATTTATTATTTACTGGCAGGATTGAAGGCTTACAGTAGAAGTGTCACTTAGTGAGGAAGTGGTTAAAAAAATAAAAAAGAAAACATAATGAGACTGTAAAAGAGACAGGAAGTTGGGAAGAATGGCAGCTCAACTGCAGTCAAGAAACAGAAATGTAGTTTCATGGTTTCAGTATCTGCACAGTGAGATCAGATGGGGAGACTGTCTGATGGAGCTTTTTTTTCATGTGTGTGTGTGTGTTTTTTTATGCTGGTGTAAACACATTTTCATCTTCATAAATCACACCACTTCCTCTACAATCACCCAAGAGGGAGGAAGGTGATACACGCACAGCACTCTATATCAACGCAAACGGGATTAGACCCAACGTCATCACGAGCCATATGGCTGGAAGCCTGACTCAAGAGAGCACTAGAGGCTGCGAATGTGAGCGCATGTGTGCTGTTGGCAGACAAAAAAAAAAAAAAAAAACGTGCTGCTGAGCTAAGAGGTAAGATACCTGCCTGACACAAGGATCTTAGCATCAACTTGCTCATTAGCAGTTTCAGTCACGAAAAAGGAAATGAGATTAATCTGCGACCTTTTAACGAGGATGGAGCCATATTGTTTAGTGTTGCTTTTTTAGCAAGTCTGTTGAAGGTTACAATAACAGAACACTAAATAATAGTAGGAAATTGTCAGTTTCATACAGTTTAAAATAAACTATTTAACATTCTTTTCATGTATTTATCCAGTGCTATTTTCTCCCTCAGCCCCTAATCTCATCTGCAGCCTAATTAGACCAATCTTTTGCTGATCACGACCAGTCATGCCAGGCGACTTTAAGGATGTGAGAAAAAGATAAATCAAACATGAGCAATGATTAAAACAAGTTTAACTACCTAAAATGGCCTTTAGTCTGTCCACATTTCCTTGACTAAGATCACAAAAGTGACGAACGTCTTAACATAAGAGAAATTTCTAACAGTAATCAAATCCTAGAACAATCCTGTGTTCAGAGAGGCTGCAGCCTGATCACTTCATGCTCTTTTGAAATGATTTTGCCTGAAGTACATCACCATCATCTGCTTCAGCTCTATTCATACCTCATTTAAAAAGATCATCTGAAGGCAATATGAAAAGGAACAAAACCTTGTATTGTACGCTTCATCAGCCATCGTGATTCAGTGACATCAGCAATTTAAATCCAACTAAAATTTGGAGATCACATGTCATATTTAAAAAGAACCAACTTTGTATTTGTCTACATCCTCCTCATGAAGTGTGTCTGGATTAAAATCCAGCAAGAATACATAAAGGAAGGTGTAATGTGTTTATGTAACACCCTATTAATGATGATTCATTCATAAATTAAAGCCAGATCAGGAACTCCTGCTGCCCATCATTAACAAATGATCAGGCCACTTTTAATCACATTGACTCATAATTAATAGATCATAAGTTCTTAATTAACTGATGCCCTGTGAATCTGGTTTGGATACATGAAACAAAATTACCTTCAAATGCTCAATAAAAATATACAAAGTTAAATAAAACATATTAATTCATGTCTGAAATAACTGAATTAATAAGTTTTAAGTGTAAATTGTTTAATCCTGAGGGCACGAAAATAAAAGCAACTGGACAGTTTCTGTGTGTTAGATGTCAGATGAGCTTAAACTGAATGACTGAGAATCCACACAGACATGTTTGCAATGATCTCATATCTCTTTGGTGTCAAGGCCTTTTGTTTACAGAAGTGCAGGCCACATTCATGCTGACATTACATCACCAGTTTTTTTCTACGGTCTTGAGCCACCCTTTTGTTTCTTAATGTTTTTGTTCCCAGGACCATGACTTCTTCTATTCTTTTAAAGTGATCTTCAGCAGTAGTTCTCCAGGCTTTCTGGAGGTTTTCTTACAACTTCTGCTACTTTTTCCACTCATTTTCAGTCTTTGTGTCCGTGTATGCGACTATTGTCAGAAGAATGCGTTATTTGCTAGGCCTCTCATCACTGACTGATGGATTATTACAGTATAAAAAAGGCACCTAACTCAAGGATGAGCCACTGATGTGATAACTTAGCAAATAAAATATTTGAAAATGTATGCATTGATCATGATGTGAACAAAAGAAAATATTTTAAATATCCTTTTCTCATACTGTTCATCTACAGTAGATGATTTTTCAGACCTGATCCTTCTTCTTTTGTATGCACTTGTCCATTTTCTTTGTGTATGTCAGACACCATGTGTTCAGTATTAGCTCTTGGAGAGTCACCTTGTCAATGCAGATAAAGAATTTGAAACAAATTACGTCTTTGCAACAGGCTGCTAGTAAAAAAAAATGTTCCTAAAGTCTGCAGAACTATCTTTTAAAATCATTTAAACACCACACACTTGTTAGATTATGTATGCCAAATATGAAGGATTTAGTTTTGCATACTTTTCCTCATATTAACTGGGTTTAAAACAAATTGCCTGACTAATTAGAGACACAAGCAAATTGATTTATGAATTTTAGAAAGTATAAAGTAAAATATTTAAGACACAGGGATCGGCACAGAGATAATTTCGGCTGTATTTTATATGAATCAAGGTCCAGAGACAAACACAGAAGAGGAAGTAAATAGAGAACAAGAGGATGACAATGACCTTCATCTCAATAAACAACAACTGACACCAGCTTGTACAAGGGGTCAAGCTCTGTTTATCTGTCCGCACCACCTCCAAGTTTATCTTCATATATTGGCAACAACCATAACATACATTTTCTCATATTGGACCCAGTCTGGTTCATAAATTCAGACAAAAGTGCTATATCATTCATTCAGCCATGACGCAGAACTCATTATGGTTTTGCATTATAAATCTGCATGTTAAAACACATCTGATGTGAGGATTTTTATGCTGTAACCCACATGATTTGTGCTTTTTACCTGATTGTAACCTAGTGAAAGTTTCTCCTACAGAAAAGGTATCACAGTGAAAGTTGCTCAGCTATATCAATCACACATTTTTTTCTTTTAAAATCACAGTGTGTCTCCTCACATGACAGCCTGCAGTCTGTTAACATTGGTTGTGGGCGTTTACTGTGGGCGCCCACATTAAACAACAAGCCACTGCGCTTCTGAAGCATGTGTCTGACAAGATGTGTTGTCACGACACAATTTCATCAATCTATACACCAATCACATGCTTTAAAACTGGCATACATATTAAAAAGCAGGACCCTTACACTTGCATATGAGTTGCAGGCTGAGTAGCACAAAAAATTATAAGTTTCTTGTAAAAAAAAAAAATCCATACACATTGAACAAAAACGGTCATTTTCACAATAAATAAATAAATACTACAAGAATCAATAACTAACACGAGAAGACTTTTGCAGAATAAGTTAAGTTGTTGATTTGGTCTCCAGTTTAGTGTGTTTGCTACCAAAAAGCAGTGTTTGCCCACCAGTACAGCAAAACAAGTTCAGCAAACAGCTGACGGCACAGGTCAAGGCCTGAGGCGACACAGACTGAAAGGCCAGATACAGAAAAGTACAGACAACTAAAACTCTGGTATAGAACAATTAAGACTATTAGATTACACCAGCAAGTCAACTAAATAACTGGGATTATATGTAATCTGAGAGTAACACCCCTACACTATGGATGCAGCACTGGGCAATGTGAGGAAGATTTCCCTGGGCACACTTAGCCTGCAGGAACAATCTGTTCAGGGCGACTCAAAGTCAGCACAGGTGTCTCCATGTCTTTATCTGCCCGCCTGCACTGCAGTTTCCAGACAGTGATTCAGTAGCCCAAAAGGGATCTTGCAAGGGTGCCATTATTTGGAGTAATTTTCACTTTATTTTATGCAATACTTCACACTATTAACAGAACACTTCTTAAATGAGGATCGTTCCAATTAAATCAGCTACCAGGTCGTCTTATTATGAACATCATAGTGCTTGAGGTATCTATGATGTAACAGCATGCCATGCTTCTGCCTTGTGAGGATGTGGCCCCCAGTCTCCCCTTGCTCTATAGTACAACGTAATTGGTCGAGGGCTGGTGTGTGTGCAATGCCGCATTTCCCAGTGTAGTAAATGAGAAGGGGGGACTAACAGACAGACCATTTGCAGGTATTAACAGGATGAGACAGGAACCACGATACTGACAATCACCCACCTTTAGATTCGCAGTCAGCGCAGAATTTGTTCTCCTCCAGCGCCAGTAAAGAGTTGAGGACCGCCTGATATCTGTCAACGTCTTTCACAGATTTGCCCGTCATCACTGCACTGTAGTCCACCTCCTCCACAGCCCCCTTCCACAGTCAGTGCCGACTATTGTCAAACAGCTTTACACTTCACAAAATGAAAGCAGTGTGAGCAGAGGTGGCGTGCACAGTTCCTCCTCCTCGTCCTCCGCCTCGATGGGGAGCGCAGTGAGTTTGTTTTACCACGATGGGATGAGAGCCTTTCAGCCAACCAGCATGCGGGTTATTCGAGGCGCACGTACCCCAATCAGGACGCAGCACATAGGAAAACACCATGTGATTTCCAGGACTCAGAATGCGCTGTCTGCTTTGAGCACATCTGTAACCTATCACACAGTGTTGGTTGCTACATAAGCTCCCATCTACCTCTTTTTTATACACGCGCGCGCGCGCACGGACACAACTCTACTGCCATCATGTGGTTAAATTAGAGGACTACTTTTACTCTTAGTAATGTCTTATATTACCCTCCTCGACGCAAGAGGGCGGTATTAATAAGTACAACGAGTTAAAGGGAAAAGGAAAGGCGACACAACTGTCTGAAAATGTCGTCAATGCGACAAACAACTCCAGAAGTATGGCAAATCGACCTTCAAAATAAAGCGTACCACACGTTTTTACTCTTTAAAATTATGCAAATGCGAAGCCCCTGTAACATAAATAGACGTACTTTTTAAATCTGGTCTTATTACCCTCTTTACCTTAAACTCGCAATATTTCTCGCCAATTTCCTTGCATTGATTTATTAAAATTCTGAAGTGATACCGGAAGTTTGTCTTTCAATTTAACGAAATTTACACAATTTCAAGCGTGTGACTGAGCCAGCGATTACGGAAATAAGTGCTCTTCCAGAATCAAATAAATAAAGGATTAATCTCAGATCACCAGCCGTGTAATCCTATAACTCTGTCCACAATGTCCAGGCAATCCAACCGAACAACAGACAGCAAGAAGATGGTAGGTCTCTCCCACAGGATTAACAGCAGCCTAACCTAGCTAGCTTAACTAGCATAATGCTAACCGTACACCATTACTTCCCCAACTAGCTACATTATTAATAATTGGTCAAATATGTCATTGACAGTCATGTGTCATTGTGTAACATGTGAGACTAGATGTATGGAGAACTTTTAAATCTGTAAATTTTTCATTTCCATTTATGGGTAGCTTCAAGAGGGAGTGTAACTTGTGTTAGCGCACAAGCTAAAAAGATACCAACATAAACATGTACATGTTCTGTCCAACGTAGCTGCGATGTGTCCCCCCCAAAAAATTTCAGTTATGAAATGTCATCATGCAAGTACAAGTTATTCCTGAAATGCATTTACACTTGGCTAAATAAATAATTAAATTAAAGCTGTTATCAATTGTGTCCCGTGAGCTGACAGCGCCTCTAAGCAGCTGTAAACATTATAATGAAGCATTAGTATTTAGCCTGTGTGGGTAGCTGTTTCAAAGCACGGCTGTGACACAGTATTTCAATGAAGTCACAAATTTTAATCCCCGACCTATGCCGAATTTACGGTTGGCCAGATTATTTGACACTAAAAATAACACAATAGCAGTAACAGATGACCACCCTAGCTGTAGACATGTTTTACCATTTTTTTAATCTAAATGTTGATAACCCAACTGGATTTGAAACATAGCTATAGCTTTTACCCTAATGAGTCCCTTAATGTTGATTAAAGCTGTAACTACTTGTAAAATTACAGAACCTGGCCATTCGTTCATTATGTTAACATTTTATTGGCTTTTTTTTGTGTGTTATTACATGTCCTTTTAGCACCAGGAGCCATTGATAGCACAGTTAATTAAAGTTCCTAATCCAGAAAGAAACCATGTATCCATTTATAAATCTTCCAACTCTTTGAAAGAATTAATTCTGTTGTGATGAAAAAAAAAGTAAGACATGCTTTTTTCTTTTCTTTAATTGAGCCATTTTGTCATTATTGCCATACTTACTTTTTAAAATGCAATTATCAGCGACTATAAGAACCACTTTGTGTTTTTGTCTGCAGAATTCTGAGCTGTTCACATTGACGTATGGGGCCCTGGTCACCCAGCTTTGTAAAGACTATGAAAATGATGAGGAAGTCAATAAACAGTTGGATAAAATGTAAGTATTAAATTAAGTGCATTCAATGTTTTTTAAACAAAGAAGTGGGAATTCTCAGTGTGAAGAAAACCCTGTTCATCACATCTTGCCCACATCTATCCTGCTGTTGTGTACATTGCTGTATTTAACTTGAGATATTTGTTAATATGCTTTAAATTGCTGCAGCATATAACAACACTTTACAGTAAAATGGCTACAATATAACAAAAATATAATCTTTTACATTATACCTTTAATGACTCTTCTATCTCCACCACCTGCTCAACCACCCAGTGTGCTGACTGTATGTTTGCTTCCTACTCCACTGAAAAGGTCGCTACCATCAGTAACCAGTTCACTGAGCCTGACCAACTCAGCCTTACCAAACAAGCTACTGGTGCCTCACTCTGCTCCCTCCGCTCTCTAAATGAGGATGAAGTCTCTGAACTTCTAGTCAACTCAAAACCCAAGACCTGTCCTCTTGATCCTGTTCCTTCTGACATCCTGCAGACCCTAACAATCAAAACTGCAGTAAGCCATATTATCAACTCCTCTTTTAAATCCGGTGTCTTTCCCTCTACCTTCAAGCAAGCTTGGGTTACCCCACTGCTGAAGAAACACTCAACCCAGCCCAGGTTGAAAACTACCGGCCAGTCTCACTGCTTCCATTCATGTCTAAACTACTAGAGTGTGCCGTCTTCAGTCAGGTCTCACAGTTCCTCCAAGACAACAGCCTGTTTGATCCATATCATTCTGGCTATAGGCAAGGCCACTCTACTGAAACTGCTCTCCTGTCAGTTACTGATTCCCTATGGCTGCCCAGATCCGCTGGTTAATCCTCAATCCTTATACTGCTGGACCTGTCTGCTGCCTTTGACATGGTCAACCATCATATACTGTTCTCCACACTTTCAGAGCTTGGCATCTCAGGATCTGTCCTCTCATGGTTTATGTCCTACCGCACAGGAAGATCCTTCAGAGTATCTTGGTGTAGAAGAGTTTCCAGATCACATGGGCTGACAACAGGGGTACCTCAGGGCTCGGTGCTTGGCCTCCTCACTCGGTGCAATCATGAACTCTCATGGTTTCTCCTACCACTACTATGCAGATGACACTCAGCTTTTCCTTTCTTTCCCACCTGATGACACAACCGTCTCAATGCGAATATCAGCATGCCTTGCTGATATCTCTGCATGGATGAAGGATCGCCACCTTCAGCTAAATCTGTCCAAGACCGAGCCTATTGTCTTTCCAGCCAATCCTTCCTTACCGCCACAGATAAGCGTGCAGCTTGACTCAATCACACTTGTGCCTACGTCTTCTACCAGGAATCTTGGTGTCATGGTAGACAACCGACTGACCTTTAAGGACCATGTTGCCTCGGTTGCTCGATCTGGCTGATTTGCTCTCTACAACATCAGGAGGATCAGACCCTACCTGACTGAACACACGACCCAGCTCCTGGTCCAGACTCTGGTCATTTCACTCATTGACTACTGCAACTCCTTACTGGCTGACCTGCCTGCATGCTCAGTTAAACCTCTGCAGATGATCCAGAACGCAGCAGCACATCTGGTCTTCAACCAGCCCAAAAGAGCTCATGTCACTCCGCTGCTAATCGCTCTCCACTGGCTTCCAGTTGCAGCACACATCAAATTCAAAGCTCTGCTTCTAGCTTACAAAACAATAACCCAAATGGCTCCGGTCTACCTTCACTCCTTAATCCAGAGCTACACTCCCTCTCGACAGTTACGCCTAGTGCTCCCACCACAACGTGGCGCAAAATCAGTAGCTAGACTCTTTTCCTCTGTTGTACCCCGGGTGGTGGAACGATCAATCCGATCCGCAAAGTCCTTATCCACTTTTAAAAGCAAGCTAAACACTCAGTTATTTAAGGAGCATTTCCACACTTAGCTTAACTCTTCTACTCAACAGAATGAGTTAGAAAGATTTGTCCAGCTAATTGGCTCAACTCAGCACTGAATAAGCTGCGTGCACTTACGCTCAAGATGATATTGTGCAATGAAATCGTGGTCTTGTATTTAAACAAATGACTTACAAAAAAAAAAAAAAAAGCACTGCCTCTAGCACTACATTACAGCACCTGGGTCCAACTGGACTCAAAGCAGTCTGACCACCACTTAATTATGATGTCCCATCTTGTTTTAATTCTTGCTTGTGTTCTTACTCTCAAATGTAAATCACTTTGGATAAAAAACATCTGATATATGACGGTAAAAATGGAAAATAATTATGCAATGATGTCATAAAACAGTAAGCATAATACTCTACACTGAACATTGGTGTTATTATACTCTGAGATAGAGTATAATAAAGTGCGCAGACATGATCCCTTGTATTATTTTTTTTATTTTTTTTATTTTTGGATGCTTTTCCTTAAACACATAGCTTAACTCTACTCAGGCACATTCTTCTGCTTTCAGTTGTGCAGCGATGTGTCCTAATAAGATTTATTTTCTCACACTTCTGTATCTGCTCTTTAGAGGGAAAGGGCTTTAGAAGAAGGAAATTTTAATACTTGTTTTTTAAGATGGAGAAAAAATGGTGGGAAGCTAAGCTGGATGCAGTAATCCTACCAAATAAAGCTTAGACAAAACCAGGGATTTATGAACACAAAAATTCAAAACCTCTCGTGAAGCTGGAAGACGTTTGGACCGGATGCACTTTGGTTTTCTTGTTGTTAGGGAATCCCAAGCTTAAGTCGGGTTTTGGCACGCATTACCTGTCCTTAGAAGGTAACAGCTGTTCACTTCTCGCCCTGCCGTTTGCCATCCAACAGGCTAGAGACAGACCATGTTAGGATTGGGGTGCATTGGTTGGTTTCAGCCTCTGCAGTTAGGATGAGTTGTCCTGACTCTAATCAGAGTTATCATCATGTGAGCATCAAACCAAAAAAAAAAAAAAGTCTTAATTATAAGGATAGGTCCTGCCTTTTATTTTTACAGAGCACTACACTTTTAGCCTGTCATTCCTCCTTTGTCGTTTTCTTCTACCACAAAAAAGGAGAAATGACTTCATTTCTCCATTCTTTGTTTGCGTGCCTCTTCTTTCACAGGGGTTATAACATTGGAGTCCGTCTGATTGAGGACTTCTTGGCACGTTCCAACATCGGCAGGTGTCAGGATTTCCGAGAAACGGCTGATGTCATTGCTAAGGTAAAATGGAAGGTTCCAGACCAATCGAAGCGTGACTGTGGATGTGTCCCAAGGTGGAGGGAGGACAGAAAATACAGATTAGTGAGATCAAAACATCTCAACACATGATGTGGGCCAGAGCAGCAATAGGGGAGGGGAGAACTGATGCTTGTGACTGAGTAGATCAGAAAAGCTTAAAGTTGCAGGATGAAGTAGTCTGCATTTTTCTAAGCCAGGATCACATGCTTTTGTGCTTGCCATGTTAATTACCTTTTGTGGAAGTATTATTATTAACTAAATAACCGAACTACTTACATATGCTGCAGCTTCTGACTTGTGTCTCTAACTAGTTTCATGGATATAAATCTGTTTTTCCAGATAACTTTTTGGCAAAAACAGCACAAATAAACCAGAAAAGCAGCTCTTGGGCTTTGTGTTAAGCACTGCAGCTGCTTTCAAGGTGCTACTTTTGCCTGCTAAAAGAGTCATTCCACAGATGAAAATCACAGACTAGTTCAGGGAATTGGCTCATGGCGACCAAAGGGTGAAGACTGTAAATAGAGGAGCTCTATGGGACGGTAGCTTGGAAAGTGCTGTAAATGACTGCCTTGCCTTATGATATCATTTGACTTCTTGGTGAACTATAAAATCAGCAAAGCCATTTGTTCTGATAAAGCCATGTTAAAAATGAGTATAAAACAGAAAAACAGATGACTCTCAGCATACTTGATCAATAAAACATTCAGTCCTCTTTAAAGCAATGCCTCCAGATAAATATTAATTATTTTAATAACAATAAAGAAAAACCCGGATTTTCAGTAATCTTATTAAGAAAAAATGAACTTGTGTAATCTTCTTAAGAAGTTAGGCCTTAAAGTGAATACAAGGCGTTTGGCAGAAATGACTGCTTTTGGATGTTTTGCACAATTATCCAGCATCTTTCACATCAACTTGGTGTAATGTCTGACTGCTATTAGATGCATATTTCTTTCTATTGCAAGGTTTTGGAGTTTTCCTGCATCCTGCTGTTTTAGATCCAGTTTTTCTCTCTTAACCCAAATCTGGTTGGATTTGTGCCAGAGTTAAACACATTTTTGTGCAACAGTCTTTTAATTGGGAGTAAATGGTAACTGAAAATCTATTCTGCTGACCTTAGATGTTTAGGAACTTATGCTTCTCTTTTCACTTCACCTTGTCCACATCTGTTAGGTGGCATTTAAGATGTACCTGGGAATCACCCCCAGCGTGACCAACTGGAGTCCAGCAGGAGACGAATTTTCCCTCATCCTAGAGAATAACCCACTGGTTGACTTTGTGGAGCTGCCAGATAATCACAGTACGCTCATCTACTCCAACCTGCTATGTGGAGTCCTCAGAGGATCCTTGGAGATGGTAAATTCAGCCCTGAAACGAGTCTTCTTTAATGAAGGATTATAAAAGGATTAAACAACGACAGCTTCTGTACATCTACTAAATTATAATATATCTCTAACATTTGTATATGTATGAATGGATCCATATAAACATAATGTTTTTTACACACATTTACAGGCCAAAAAAAGTTTGTGTAAATCTACAATATGAAATGTGACACTGCTCTGCAAAAAAAAAACTTTATTTTGAAAACACTGAGTCTCAGCTTCCTTTCTGGCTCTACTGTGGCTCGCTTGAAAGGGGCGGCAAACAGGTAACAGAGTGGAGTAAAGGGAGAAAGAAAGGGCTGAGATAAAGGTACCTAAGCAAGGATAAGGTTAAGGAATATTTGGCTCAACCCTTATGTCAACGTCAATGTTAGCGACAGTAACGTTTAACGTTAACGATGCAAAGTTTGCCTTCACGTGTTGTTTCAGCTGACGTTAAAGTTACATAAAAAAAAAATGTAACAGAACAATATCTGGTAATTTTCTGCTCATTCTTGGTTGCATTTTCAGATGAGTGGGTCAATAATAAAATATTTTCAAAGGCAGTAGAAAAAAGGAAGGCGATGGGTGACATAAGATAATGGCGAATTTTCATTTCATAGGTGGGTTTTTTCTGCTTTCTTTTCTTTTCTCTGAGACCAAAACTGCTTATTTTGGTCCTTTTTTTTCAACTGCTACATGATTCGCCCACATTATCATTAGCAAACTAATGCAAAGTTCTTTATGAAGAAGAGTGGCTGTCTCTTTGCAGATTGCCATGTCCCCCAGTGTTGTTCAGTGCTCTCCTGATGGGAAACACTGACACCAGACAGTGGCCTGTAGTTGTGTAGAGGTTTATGTGGGTCCTGTTATGACCTCATACAATTGTGCAGGTGTTGCATCTTTGTCAGCCAACCATTTGTATACTACAGATTTTCAGTTATTAGTACTATTGAAAATCCTGAAGTAAAACAAATGCATCATGGTAAAGGATTGTCTTGTGCAAATATGTGTTGGTGTTGTTCGTGTTTGGAAATATAACAGATTATGATTTCACTTTAGGTCCAGATGGCGGTGGATGTGAAATTTGTTCAAGACACTCTCAGAGGGGACAACGTCACAGAAATTCGCATGAAGTTCATCAAAAGGATCGAAGAAAACCTTCCGGCAGGAGATGAATGATGGAGACAAAAAGATGTTTTTCCCTCAGTTGTCTTTGGAGGAAAGACTAACTTGCACGAGGAACATTTTTACACTCTAAAGAAATGATGAAGAACGTTACTCTTACCTTAAACTGAGGCTAAATCTTAACCATATAGAGGATATTTACATTCCTTGCAGCTTGACATGTTTGTGAGTTGGGTTTAACACACACCCACACACACATAAAATGCTTGATTTTCTCACTGGAAAGGTCTGAAATTAATCTGGTTAACTCCTGTGACTGCTGCTCAAATTTACAGAGAAAAGAAACTTATTGTGGTATCAGGACAGGGCACAGCTGTCTCAGCCAACTACTGACCTGTGCATCTGTTTGAGGTGAAGGTTTTTGTAGGTTTGTGCCTAAATGACACACCACTACACTTTCCTCTCACTAATCCACATTTAAAAAGATGTCTGTCCTTCACCTTTCCAGACAGATATGTTTTCATCTGCCTGTATATAAATATATACATATATATATGTACCTTTTTGACACAAGGCAGGGATGTTTTGTGCTGAATTGTTTGTTTGGTTCTGTTTTTTTTTTTGTTTTTTTTTTTTTTATGAAATCTAATTCTGTGTTGCTGCCAATTGTCTGGCATGTTAATTTATGTTGATTGTCTCAAGTAAAATTGATTTGAAGTGATTTGAAGCTTTTTTTTTTATGTGGTTAGGAAACTTGACACCTACAACTTGACCTTAAACAGTTTAAGCTGCTCACACATTCATACACAAATACTGTTTCCTATTTATTTCTGCTTCAGATATTCCTTCTGTATCTTGAATCAACAGCCCTGCAAAGATCAACAATAACAGACCTAATACCAGTTTTGTGTTTTTTTTCAGGATACATGGAAGTAATCTGTGTGTGTGTGTTTGCTGAAAACTCAGAAGTACATGGTTGTGGTTGTCACACCTGTGAATAGCTTTACGTCATCCAGAAGTAATGAGCAGAACTTCCCAGTAGGCCCAGTGCACACCTCATCAATAACAGAAAACAAGCCGCTATTCACACGCATACACAAATCATCCCAGCTCCCACATTACAAGAAAAAAAAAGATTTGGTCTAGATACCATGAGCACATTAGCCATGTTTTTCTCATTCTTCATCTTTTTTGTGTTATTGTGTAACAAAACAATAACAACTCACGAGTCTGCTGAAAACACTTAAGAGAGGATGAGATTGTTAGATAGGGAAATATGTCAGCTATTAGCTGCTGGAAACCTCAAGACTCTGCACATCACATTTTATAGCTGCTATCGCATGAAGCCATGTCTGTTTTTACAGCTTCAGGAAGAACTTGTAGAATTCTCTCTACAGCCACCAGAGGTGGCTGTCTACATGACATTCTGCTTCCCACCATGAAGCTGAAGCAATGTACGCCCAGCTCTTTTGGCCAAAGATGGATGTTGTGGGGGATATACATTCCCTTATTTGTGGGAGTAAAGGCTGAAGCTGCCAGAAAACATAAATAAATGGATCTTTGTCAGATTAGTAATATGGAAAGGTGATCCACAGTAGTTGAAGCAGAGTTGCTATACATGCCAGTTTATGGACTCAAGCTTTGATTTGGCTTAAGATTAGAAAGACCGTGACATCATGATTTCTTTGTACGATGTAAGATGTTATCAGGGTGAGATTTTTGATTATTATTTACTGCCTCTGCCCACTTCTGTTTGGGGTAGTGATTATTTAAAGGGATCAAGAGCAGAAAGTGGAAGCAGCAAAAGGGCCATAAGTGTGCAATAAACTCCGTGTGCCATTAGGCAAGTTCTCAACACATTACGTGTGCATATCTGTGCACCCCGTAGGCCCGCCATGTGTATGTTGGATAGAAACCGGGGCAGGAAATTCTTTTTTTTTTCTGCAGCAGCTCAGTGTAAATGACTTGGCAGGTGTGGAGCTGTCTACCTGGGGATGGATGGACAGCTGGGTTTGTGTACTTCTGAAAGCCTGTCTTCCTTTGCCATTTGCTCACAGGAGACTAACTTTGACAAATGTATAGACAAATACTCACACATGCTGTGCATGGAGGCCAAAGTGAAGATGAATTTATTAGCACCACAGTACTCACAAATAGGTGTTAATGCATACTAAAAGGACCTTATTCAAACACGCAAATCGGCCATTTTTGCTTCTCTGCCCTGAAAGCTTCACCGGTCTGTCCCATAGAGAGTTTTGTGTTGATGGTTTTCACAGTTTTACCCATTAAACAAGAAAGTATGAAGATTACAAACTAGCTAATACTCCAATATGACTTCACTTTCTCATAACCTGTGCAGATGGAATTTCTATTCCCTTTAGCAGTGCTGCAGATGTTGTCACAGAATGAAAACACTTGCAGGAAAAAGACGAGATGTTATTGAGACACTTAAGACTTGTTGAGCCATGAGGAACTACTTGAGGAGGCTGTTTTATCTAGTGTTTTTCCCCTTCTACAGTCTCTTTCATATTTGTTTTAAGCACTCACACTGGGACGTATCGCATCAGTCATATCAGACACAGTTTGTTCAGTGTCTTCCCTCAGCAGACAGACTCCTTTTAAAAAAAATATTTCATTTTAGTAATGTTATTTATTGCAGCCGCCTATATTTTTCAGAAAACTTTATTAGAACAGACCTGGAAAACAAGTAGCAAATGTTACAGGCCCGAGACAGCATGCGCTGATCTGCTTTAAGCCAGATAAATGTTTCCATGTGGCCTTTATGGGAACCAAATGGTGAAAGGCACGCTGTGACAGCAAAGCCCAGCATACAGCCTGGTATTGACTTGAGCTTATTGAGTACCACATCCCTTTCTTCTACCTTCACTTCATCCATTTCTGCTCACTCACTATTATAGTTTATCTAAGTTATTTTCACAGGTTCTCATTATTCAAATTCTCCTTTTTCCTTATACTTGTTAATTATTTTCTGGTGTGCTGAAAGCAAGCCAGAGTTGTCTGAATCAGAGAAAAGATATGTGATAGTCAGCCTTTTGGAAATCTGCTGCATCTGATGGTAAACGTGCTGTGTGAGGTAAAGGCTGACTGAAGACTCAGTCACCCAAGACTCGCACAGGTTTCAGGTGTGTGTGTTTTGTGTCTGGTCAGTGGAAAGAGCGGACGGCAGGACAGACATCACACTGTATGAAGAGAATGCAGTGAATCAGCAAAGAAGTGAGTTCATGAAAAACAAATCCCAGACAAACTGAATATTCCCAGGCTGTGAAGCAGAAAAATGGAAGTAGCTGATTTACCAAACATGTTTCCAGAGCTCAAATAAAAAGACACCTACATAAACACAGGAGATGTAGTTGTGTAATTCACAAGATTTAACCTTGCCTACATAAATATGCCGTGTGTGATTTTAGTGGTCTGAGAGAAAGCTATTTTTCAGTTTTGTGGGCATAAACACCTCAGTAAACAAATGTGGATGTGGTTTTGAGAGACAATTATGAGTTGATTTAGTTTTCTATCACAGCACGTACTTACTGAGATTTCCTACAGCATCTGTAAGCCATTTGGATTATGAATCATCATCCACTTGCAAACAGTTGAGCAGTTCTTATAAATCTAATAACTCATTCTTTGTTCCCTCATTTAGTATGGATCATACATCTAACAGAAAGTGAGAAGTTATTAGATTTCACAAAGTTGTTTGGGTCATTAGAAGTGTTGGCAGGAATGGTGGAATGTTAAAGAAAAACACTCAAAAATAAACCTGGGGCAGATCCAGCTAAGGACAATAAAATCCTGGAGCATCAGTGTCACAAGAGATTCTTGTTTTCCTTTTTTCTGCAAGAGGAGATCAGGATGAAGTGGGTCCAAAAGCTGTCTTTCTCTTACTCCTTTTGTTTTTGTATCGGTACTAGGTTTCAGGCAGGGCCTGAATGTTGCCGAGCCATTTAATGCCTTGTTTTCAGTTTTTCCCTCTTCCCTTTCTTCCAGGCTTGTGGGATGAGAGCTGCTAAGCTGGCTTCACTCTGCTTCCAATTTCCTCCTGCTCTTTTGTTCTTCCCACTTTCTCCAGGATGTGATGAGGAGGATGTTTTAGAAGTTCCTGATGATATAGACTTTATCCAGTCCATACTCCTTTTCTGCCCCATTTTCCCACAACGCTCCTGTACTTTTGTCTTGTTTTTCTCCCTCTAGAGTTGGACTTTATGTAATAGCAATAGAACTTTCCAGCTTGGATCCTTGAAGAATGAGAGATAGAAGAAAAACATTTTATGTATAATTTTGCCCCAACTGGCCCTGAGGGCACACAGCACTTCACCTTAGACTTTTTTATTCCATAGTTTGTCCAAATTCACATATGTAAGCATATGATCTCCCAGGCAGTAAGAAATATGTTAATTCCAATTGAAAAGCAAGAATGTGAAAGTCCTGGGTTGCCCTGGACTAAAATCAAACCAGGCTTCCCTTTCCAGAGCACAAGGCTGCCTAGAGGCTGCACAGCAGCTGCAGTGGATAGGCCTATCACTGCTCAACACTGCCAAGCATGAACTGACCATGTGTGTGTGTGTGTCCCATTAACACAAACTTTGTAGCGACAAAACACACATCATACAAAGAATAGAGCAGCATGTTCCTCGTGATGTATGTCTCCCAAGCAGACCATCTATCTAACTTGTAAAGCATGATATCTGAGCTAATATCAAGGCATAAATCTAGACACCAGCTCAGAGGCTTTATGTCTTCAGCAAGTAATTTATTATCTGTCCACTTGAAGCGCCTCTCACACAAGGCAGTACAATTGCAAGATTTCTGGATGTCCTATTATACAGGCTAGACATTTCAGGACTTGGAGTGTAGCTTGCCAAGTGTAGCTTCTCTATTTAAACACGTTAAGGTGTCACATTAGTAACTGAGACTGGCCTGTTGAGTGAGACAAGTTATGTGGCAACAATGATAAACTGAAAGCATTTATATACACTTTTTTATTGGGTAGTCAAACCATTTTGCATTACAAAGCAACATTACATATTTACATTCATTGTGGAGAAGAATCAGAATGCATCACCAAGGTTGGGATTTGTGGGTAAATGGCATATTTATGTATTAAACAAATTTCATGACACGGCAAATTTAACTAAAGAATGTTTACAACAAAAAGCTTTGTGATGGAAAAAATTAAGACAGATCATATAGAATCAAAAACTATCCACTTCCTAAGATTTTGTGTACTGTTAGCAAGCCATAATTAATATCGGTAGGAGTCTTTTGGTACCAATTGATTAAATTTGATTAGATGGTTGCGATTATATAAATATTGGTGTAACTTTTTTCCCAGTGTGACAACTACTTTACTACTACTGCTAGTTTCTGAGTGAAAAAGTAACATGGTTTCTCATTTTTGTCGTGATAAACAACAAAGAAAACTTGTTTAAATAGTGGTTAATTACTTTCATTTCTAACAAATAAGAACAAAACATGGAGCTGCATCAAATTCTAGCGATCTTAGGATGTGCGTGGGGAGTCAGATCTGCTCGGGGTCCTGCACCTGCCGACGACATAGCACTATATGATGACAGAATGTTGGCATGATTACATAGAAGATTGTGATTGAGTAAATTATGGAAGTAGTTTTTTTTGTGGGATTGTAGTTCTTCTATGTAAGAAACATGGATGACTTTTACAAAGAAATCTATCATTACCTATCAACAAGGACTTACCACAGCATGACCATCACCTCTAAAAGTTCATAGAGCAGAAAGGTCACCTTTCAGAAAACATAAAAGATTACACATTTAAAAGTAAGCAACAGTGTGACTTAACCTTAGTGTTAGCGACTCCTATTCATATTTGCAAGATATAAATGCCATTGTGTTTCTGGAGCTTCATTTATTCACAGTGTAACCAGTTATTATACATACATCCAAGCACAAGTCTGCAATGTCTTGAGGAGTTGCCCGACTCTGCCCGTTGAGAGGAGCAGACGCTTCAATCCTCCTTGCTTTGTCATTTTACGAACTCTATTGCTCTGGTGTCCACTTTTTAATTTTTTTTTTATCAGTGATTAATTCATCTTTAATTATATATTGTGGGGTTCAATGTTAAATGCTTTGACTTTAGGGTTAGAGCTCACTTCCTTCTGATTAATATGTGTATCAAAAAGAAGATGTATTTTTATTTATAAATATCAGAACTTATTTTTGGCCCAATAAATAGTCCAAGACTGTACGCCTTAAATAATTTAAATTATCTATATACTCAAATTCATTTGCTCACATAGGGAAAATAAGCTGATATTGCCAGTATGTGTTCAAAATCTATTGATAAATAGAGACCTCCAAGCAAATCTGATTCTTATGAAACACCATCGCAGCGCTATGCCTTCCTTAATGTATAACCAACGCACGACAAAGAAACTAAGGAGGACCAAAGAGATCATCCAGAAGTTTGTGTTCTTTTTTCTTGGTCATGCTTCTTAACACCATTTTAACCAGATTTAATAACTAAAAAGAAAATATGTTGCTGTAAACATGGAGCCATTCTTGCTTAGTGACTTTCCTTCTCAACCAATCAACAGATTGCAGTGTATCAAACTCAAGCAAGTGTTCAAAGCAGGGTGACTAAAGCCTTGTTTCCACCAACAGGCACAGTTCAGTTTGTGTTTTTTTTTTTATCCTAGATGTTAATATAAAGCAAGTAGTGTGTTTATTTGACCATTTTTAAATTTATTATATTTTAATTTTGTTGGTGACCAGGTGAGCCTGACAGTTGATGCTGCGATGACAATGTTTGCTTCAATCAACACAGGAGGCTGCTTGAACACACAACATCTGTGTTATATCACTCTTCTGTAATTTTACTACCGTTTTCTTTTTTTTCAAATGATTATTTTTATGGCAATAAATAATTTTATGGCCATTGAAAACTTCGTCCAAAACCAGCAAATGTCTGATGAATACAACATTGCCACAAACATCTTTGGAGTTCAGACAGAGTGGAGAAGGAGAGGAGCGAGACCTGGCGTGTGGTTGATTGCACAATTTAACCATCATGTATGAAATACAGACTTCCTGCACTTTTTATTTTAGAAGAAATAATGCCTTGTAAAAATGTGTCACTGAAGTCATCACTTCTCCGTCTCTACCCAGGTATGATAATCACGCAGTATCTTCCACAGTGTATTTAGGTATACAGCAAAATGACATAATATAAATGCCACACTTTTTAATTACATAAACAGCATTTTCTTCATGATGTTGTATTTGCCAAAGATGAAGTCTAATTTAGTTTCCATTACAGAAGTTTGTTCAAGTGCTAATTAAAGGTTAAAGGCTCACAAAAGTGTTTGCTCTAGGGACTGGCATGGTTGTTCAGCCATTTCTCTAAAACTGACCCTGTTAACGGATGCTGGCTCTGATCATGGTATTACCTATTTGTTGAGAAATTTTAATTTTGAGAAAAAGCAGTGGAAATTTCTATCATGTTGCTGCCAGTCATAACAATAGTGAATTTGTTCTGTCACAATTAACTCCTAATTTGCAAAGATAAACTTGTGACTTGGCAACTGTGGGTCCAATAATCATTTCTGCTCTTTAACCTATCATCAATACTGACAAGACCAGACTATTGTTCATACTGTCAGTCCTGGTATTATTTAATCCGGAGTTGTGTTCTCCGTCCTGTTATTACTGTTGTCTCTGGTGATGTGTTTGCCCAACTGTTAAGTCTTCAAAGTCTTTTTATTGTTGCCAAGCCCAAGACCTTGTTCACCTTCTGGGCAGAGGCACAAAGGCTTGAGGTGATTTGCAATAGGTCATATTTATGGGACAGGCCAATATAAGCGGAGCATACCTTCTCAATGATCCATAATGAAAATCAGAGGTCACACTAGAGGAGAAACATTGGATTTACATTTTCATGTAAAAGACATAGTGCTCATACATTCAGCACAGCAAGAACTATTCTCACTGACACTTCATCATGAAAGTCCTGAGCTTCCAGGTGCCTGAAGTTTTAAAATTGTGTAATCTTGGGTACAAGACAGCTACAACAAGATGTAGCAGTATAACGTATGCTAGCAATGTGGGTTCAATCTAGCCAATGAGTGCAAAATAGGATGTTGTCAGTGTAAGTAAGGACTTCATTATGTCTGACAGAGCACGCTGACATGTATACCTGCACACATTTATTATATTTCAAGTACAACACATTCATGCATATATTTTGGATTCTTCACATGAGTATTCTCAAATGGCAAAGTCCATGCCAAACACATGTAGCTGAATGTTCGACTTTCCCATTTCCTCACTCATGTCATTCAGTAATGTGAGCACTGAGCCAAAAGTTCTTAATTTTTATAGCCTCGAGGACATGATGTGTTTGCGTCTGCATGCATGCATGCATACAGTCGAGGATTTATCTCTGAACATTTGCACATGTGTGCATCAGTTTCACCTGTGTGCTTCCCTACAAGTTTTCTTACTTATTCAATGTAGAAGTGCTGAAAGCGCTCTCTGCGGGCCTCATAAACCTTTTTTCAGTTTAGCAGGCCAGGTTGGGTTTAGTGGTGCATAGATCTACTATAAATCTGACCCAGCCAAAACTACCATTGTGTCTTGCTACACTGGGACTGAAGTGGGAAAAAGCTATCAAAAAAGTGTAGCATTTTTTTTTTTTTTCTTGATGGTTTGAAGGCTTCTTTGACCCTTTAATTAACGTTGGTTAGTATTTCTAGCCAGCATCATCTTAGCACAAAGCAGTTTAATCTTTAATGGTCACCATGAACTAATGTCATTAACAACTGATTGTCTCACAATGTAGTTTCAATCACAGTGATTCATATGCTAAGCCATAACAATTCAAACTAAAGTTGGATCCCACAGAAAGCAAAACATAAATGTTGAAAAAAAAAACAAAAAAAAACAAAAAAAACTGTTGGTTTCTTTCGCAGTTGGTATGCTGCAAACACCATGGGGACATTTTCAGTGCACATAAAACACAGTGAAGCTAAGTGAATGAGACCTGAATGTCCTCAGAGATGTGATCTGGAAGATAAAAGCATAACTTGAGTTGTGAGGGAACATCCAGCACTCACATTTATTTTTTTTCATTTTTTTCTTCTCCTCTGTTTTATATAGTTTTTGTCTGAAGGGAATAAATGCAAATGGATGTTGCTGTGAGACGAAAACTGATGTTCACTGGCTAATTTGAATGCAGTGACACTTCTTTTTTATTCACTTTTCTGGCATAAATAGATCAAGACTGTATCTGAACAGCAGTAAAAGAGCCAGTAATTTCCCAACAAAGCAGTGTTTGAAAAACATAATTACCTACTACTCATGTTTACAAAAATATTTTTATCCCTATGATCGAAATTCCTTCCTTATTAACATCCTTGGTAACATCCTAAATTGAACAAGGTAAACATGAATCAGTTATTATTGTAACCATGGTGACAAGCTAACTTTATTGTATGTAACTCAGGGGCCAACTCAAAAACAGATCATAAAGTTGCAGGTGCGGCCATGCAGGCTTTTTACACCTGGTTTTATGATGTGACTTGGCTCATCACAGGTGAACATGTAACTGTGTCAGTTTCCACCATGGTCAGGGTTGTCCAAATCTGGTTCTTAAGGGTCACTGCTCTGCATCTTTTATTGTTACACACTTGATTCTGATTAAATAAATCTTCTCAAGTTCAACACAAGCTTGTTAATGACCCAATCATTGGAGCTACGTGAGTAATTGCAGGGAAACATCTGGAATCTGCAGGCCAGTGGCCCTCAAGGACTGGATTTGGACGACCTTGCTTTACTTTTTAAATGACCACTTGTGATCAGACATAGGCTAATTACACTAATATATATGCTCTATGTACTGTTGGGTGGGCAAAAATCAGGGTTTATGGCTGTATTGTGACAAACAGATACCATATGAGACAGACAGAAAAACTTGTTTTCATGTGGTCAAGACGGATACAAATGGAAAACTTTGTTGGAGTGAGGGTAAAGTAAGTGAATGCTTCATATGTACTTGTGACATTAATGGTTTCTTTATTTCTGTAAATATAAAGCACAACCCACCCGAGTTAGAGAAGCAGTTGTGCCACCATCCATCTTGAAAATCTACTCCCCTTTAAGAACCTGTAACGATTCCGAAGGCAACTTAGCCCTGTATGTAATGTAAATGTGTGCGCAGGTGTGTATGCATGTGCAAACGCAAATACTGAAAATGTTTTATGTCCATTTTAAAAACTGTATGCTAGTGCTTTCTGCAAATAGTTTTTACATTCCAATTTCACTTCAAAAAAACGTCTGCACAGCCTACCTAGCCAATGAGATAGCAGCAATGTAGGACATTGAATCACTTAAACCTAAATAAACTGTCTGAGGCTCTGTTGTTTTCTAGCCAGTAGACACTTCATTAACCCCTTAAAAATCAATGAATATCAATGATTACAGAATTTTAATGCCACAGTTTAACAAACATGTTTTTAATGTACTTTGTTTTGTCACGTTTCTACTAAAGTGAGATAAAACAGAAACAAAAAAAGAAAAAAGAAAAAAAAAAAAAACACAAACAAAAACACAGTCTTCTGAGCTTAGTTCAGTACGACCCGGAGGACTGGGTCAGTTCAGGACGTCAACCTGGAGGCCGACCAGATGGCAGACCTGGGAGTAGTGGCCGAGCAGGCTGGATCTCCGGGGGGTGGGCAGGCTGGATCTCAGGAGGGCTCAGTATGCAGATTGTGATGAGCCCCAGAACCAGAGGCAGAAACGGAGCGATCTCCTTGGCTGTGTAGACCACAACCTGCAGAGGAGGAGCAATCTCAGTACCAGAAACCAGAAGCGAGTGAGGAGCATCTCGAACTGAGACCCCCTCTGGAACATGGACTCGAGCTGGGTAAGGAGCATCTCGAACTGAGACCCCCTCTGGAACATGGACTCGAGCTGGGTAAGGAGCATCCCGACCTGAGACCCCCTCTGGAACATGGACTCGAGCTGGGTGAGGAGCGTCCCGACCTGAAACTCCCTCTGGAACATGGACTCGAGCTGGGTGAGGAGTGACTCGAGCTGGGTGAGGAGCGTCCCGACCCGAGACCCCCTCTGGAACATTTACTCGAGCTGGTGAGGAGCTTCTCGAACCGAGACCCCCTCTGGAACATGGACTCGAGCTGGGGACAACACTGGTGACGTGGACTGTGGATCTAATGATTTATATGAATTTATTGAATAACCCAAAATGTTTTCTAACACCTGAGGCCAGGGCCACCAGTTAACCTGATGGTAACGCCTCTTCCAAGAATGCTCGATCCGCTAGGGTGAACCTGGCAATGGGAGTTTAAAGAGTGAACTGTTCAGGGACATAACTCCCCATTCACACCCACCTCCGGTGCAGCATGGTCTGGTAAAACTTTA
This sequence comes from Melanotaenia boesemani, assembly GCF_017639745.1. Taxonomy (NCBI): domain Eukaryota; kingdom Metazoa; phylum Chordata; class Actinopteri; order Atheriniformes; family Melanotaeniidae; genus Melanotaenia; species Melanotaenia boesemani. The sequence continues at coordinate 12,342,454 of NC_055698.1, read as the reverse complement.
CAACATTAGGAGAGTGGGGCGGCGGGGTCTTAAAAAACACACACTGTCTCCAGAATGTGTCATTGATTTGCACACATGCTCATGCTTCACCAACCTCTGACAAGTGCAGGTGAGGAAAGTGGGTATTTATGATATCATGACATCATCAAGCTGGGTGATGGAGTGCTATGTCAACCTTTGTTTGGTTTTCCAGAACTAACCGAATTAGCAATAACACCAGCTTTGGGAAAACATGTCAGGGGAGGGTATAAGTAAGACTGGCAAAAAACAGTAAGAAAAAAACAAAAAAATCCTGAAAAAACATACAATAATAACCCAGGGGGTGACTGTTTGGAGGAAATCTGGACTTGAACGTAACTGAGTGATTATACAGTAACAAGCTGCCGTCAATCACAATCCCTTCTCTTTCTTCACACCTCAGTGACCCGTGACCCACCCTACCGCCCACAACACTGAGCTCCTTGTGACACAAGGCCCCTCTCAGCACCATGATAATCTCCATATATATTCCATACAGCTCAGAAAACCCTAATGTCTGTGCTAGTGGCTTGGGGGTTTTTTGCAAGCATTTACTTTAGTTTGTCAAACAGAAAGACTGAAAAGCATTCAACTAAACATTTTAAATTTTTTTGGCTTGGACACAGAAGATTGACCTCTTTGTATATTCCATAGCAGCTTTGCATGTTAATGAGATGCTAATGGAAATCTACTCCTTGAATGGTTTTAGTAACAGTTGTTGTGGCAGAACAGATTAATCACATTATTCTGATTTTTTTTTAACTCAGTTATAAATATCTTACCATTATATAAATATATAAATATGAAGATATTGCTTAGAAGGAAAATAATTCATTTGTTGATGTTGTTTAAAGACTTAAATCACCAAAAAACATTTGAATCTTCTTTGAATAATATTTATGATTACACACTGCCCAATAAAAGAGATTAAATCCTGAGTAAACAAGCGTGATCAGTAATGACTCTGGTAATGAAAATAACAGAATAACTGTAGTCAGTGGTCAGTGGTGCAAGGTGTGGACACAGTGAGGAAAGAATGACTGATGAAGCAGAGGGTTTTCTGAAATATGAGTCATTTATAAGCACCTCTTTATAGAGTTGTGGGCCTCATTTAAAAAAAAAGGTAGCTAAAAATAGATGTGAGAGTAACACGCTTGGAAAAGTGCATCTGATATTTCCATTTTCACATTTTGGGCCACTTATGTAAAGTATCAGTGGTGGGGTGATGTGTTCAGAGGCACATTACACCACCTGTGGGCCCACCCTCACTACCAGTGATCAAAAGGCCAACTGTACTATAGTACTAACCAGCAACTCTAGGGAAATACAGAATAACATACATTTCCTGAAATAGTTGAAAATGTCTTCATGTCTAAGTGCTTGCACATTTACTGGGTGTAATACATTTGACTTAAAGCCCAAAAAGAAATGATTAATGATGGAATACCTTACATCAATAACACAAATTCCAAAAACTGGAACAATGTGTAAAATGTAAACCAAACACAATGTGCTGATTTGTCAGTCTCATAGAGCAATGATTTTTATTTACAATAGAACTTAGAACAGAAAAGGTCTAAAGCTCCTGATTGGCCATTTCAAAGTTGTCTACAGCGATTGATGTATGTCATAACCAGTTTGCATCAATAAACTTTCTGCATCCCAGTGGACACAAATGACATGTTGCATGTTGAAAGGACAAAACGATGGTATCATCGTTTCCCGTCTGATGTTTCCGTTTCAGGGCACCAGAGATGGGAGGAGTATCGTGTCTTCCACAGATGACAGATGAGGTCTTTGTAGGGAAAGGAAGTAGGACATTGTGAACCGGGTGCAGGAAATCCGAATCTTCATCTGGGTCCAGGTTAGGTTGGGTTACTCTCTCTCAGTTTTTTCTTTTTTTTTTTTTTTTGAACCCACAAAATCCCTTAATTGTTGGTGATTTTTGATTGTATGAAAAAACTGTGGGAGTTATGTTTAATGTAAAATAAGGAAAGTTTATAAAGTTTTGTAGCTGTAGCTTTATCATTCTAGCACAAGCTAAGCCGAAAACTGTGATATAATCTGAAAGGCATTTGATTATTAATATCACATTTGAAGGTGATCTAACTTCTGACCTACAGTTTTTTTATTTTTCACTGTTTAGCCAGGCCGCAAAAGTTTGCATGAGGGTTATGCCAAATAAACCCCATTCACCCCAAACTGGCAAACTGAAACCCCCTTAATTGTTCATCTATCTACTAGCTTTACCCAACATGACTTGCAGAATGTTATATGGAGGCTTAATGACAACTGAAATTAGGTGACAGCTAGGACAGGTCATGGTCTCACATGCACAACTGTGACATGTGAAATAATCTAGAGCTCTATATCAGCTGACTTCATACATAAATTCATATTAAGTTTATAACAGCAAATACCTGACTTAAGAAGTTTAACTTTACATTTTTACAGTCTACACATTTAACACTGTTAAAATTGTTACACCTTTATTTGCATTTTTATCATAAAAATCTATTTTCTTCCTCATATAGGTGGGTTTGCTAGTCTAAAGAAGTTTCTGTGACATAATAGTTGTGCTTTTTAATTTTCACAATTACAAGGGGTGCAAAACCATGAAAAGTCTCAGTCTCCCCTGAAAAGTGTGCTACCCAGATGTCACTGGTTATCACATGCATCTGTCCTCAAATACAGGCTATGCATTGGACACAAAATAGAACACAAATGTAGCTGCTGGCTCTAAAAAGTAATTCCAGTACAGAATGTATTCTTTCCCTTGTTTGCAAAAACCTTTTGATCAATATGAAAGTAAATATTTTACCCTAGCTACAGTATTGTGTTTACTGACTGATACTTTAGTGTCATTCGGAGTAAATATAGAGGATTCGTCACCATATGAACAGACAAACTTTTTATCAGCAGTCATATCATCATATCATCAAAATGACAAGCTCAAGATTAGATTATGACAAACGGTAGTTTACACACTTTGTCTATTCATTTTCTTGCCGCCTATCCAGGGTCGGGTCACGGGGGACAGCTGCTTTAGTAGGAAAGCCCAGACTTCCCTCTGTCTGGCCACATTTGCCGGCTCATCCAGGGGAATCTTGAGGCATTCCCAGGCCAGCTGAGAGATGTAGCCCCTCCAGTGGGTCCTGGGTTTTCACTGGGGCCTCCTCCCGGTGGGACGTGTCCAAAATACCTCACCAAGGAGGCATCCTAGAGGCATCTTGACCAGATGCCCGAGCCACGTCATCTGCCTCCTCTTGATGTGAAAGAGCAGTGGATCCAGGACCCCCTCCTGGATGATCAAGCTTCTCACCCTATCTCTAAGGAAGAGCCCAGCCACCCTGCAGAGGAAGCTCATTTTAGCTGCTTGTATTCATGATCTTGTTCTTTGGGTCACTACCTACAGCTTGTGACCATAGATGAGGGTAGGAACATAGATCGACTGGTAAATCGTAAGCTTCACCTTTTACCTCAGGTCCTTTTTCACCACAACAGGCTGATGCATTACTGCAGACACGTCACTGATCCGCTTGTCGATCTCCCACTCCATCCTTCCCTCATTTGTGAACAAGACCCTGAGATACTTGAAATCATCCACTTGGGGTAGGACCTCATTCCCGACCCAAAGAGGACACTCTTAGGCTGAGGAGTGGAAGGAAATCCAGGTCGATCAGTGGGCTGGGATCCAGGATCCTGGTACAACTTGCCATCAGTCGATGCTCAAAGTGTGCCACTATGGGGTGAAAGGAAAGCATAGCTTAAGAAGGGAAAAGAGTTTACATGCTCGTAATGCGTGCAAGCTACGTCACATTCCTTTACTTAGCTGTTAGTAAGGGGGTTGAATTATTATCCTCTCTGGCTAGGCCAAACTGCACCGTCTTCCTTCCTCTAGTCTCCACTTGTAGTCCATGCAGCAGTTTCCTTAGATGCACCTGGTCCTTCCCATGCAGCAGCTTTCTGTATTCCTGCACATCCGACTGAATTATTCCACTCCTTTGGTCTCTTCTCTTGGCCAATAAAAATTCTCTTAATTGTCCATTGTCCAGTCTAAACTACATGGACATGGTGGCCTTACTAAGATCAGCTGTCCTCAATCAAGAAGTCCAGGTTACAACATGCAGATAAAAATCACAGTGAGTCAATAAAACCAAGTAAAATCCACACACATTCAAATGCTTCTTAAGGTGAAAAAGTAGGTTAAAAGACACCAAACGAAATGTGTAAACTATGACAAGTTTATTATGAATATAACTTAAAGAAAAAGGCTCCTTCATAAACCCCTTGATCCCATTTCCCAGACTATTATGCTTGCATATTTTAATCGGCATGGAACGCAAGTGAGGGGTGGAGGGGAAGACTGAGGAAGAAAGGGGAGGAATGAAAAACAAAAGGAGGTCATCGAGAGAGATGTTTCTTTCACACCACGTGTTACTGTAAGATATTCATTTCCTCTGTGATTCCTCTCCCTCCCTCCAGCTCTTTGTTTGTCTTCTCAATCACTGTCAGTGTGTACTGGCTGAAGTAGTCCAGGTCGTGTCGAGTCCACTGGATCTCATCTCTGCCTTGGATCCGTCCCTCCAAATTGGTTTCCCAAACTGAACTGTGCACAGAGCAGCTGGGGTAACCGGAGAGCTCTCTGTTGTAGTTCTGAGCCGCCAAGGACCATTAAAAATGAGCATGTTTGACTTTTGAGCCTGGTTTTGTGATTGAATTGTGAGACCAATTTTATTTATAAGGTTAAAGCTAGAAAGAGATCTGTTGACTTGTTGTGAAATTTATAGTCAGGCTTCGCTTAAGTGTACAGAAGCAGTAACGCGAACTAAAGCCTGACTTGCCACTGACATGCTTCTAATTTATTCAATGCATTAATTACCACCAATTATTAACTATATAGATAAAAATTCAATCATCTCCCCTCCATTTTTTCCCCAATGCACATTGGCCTCTGGCCTGGACTATGGCTCCAGCAAAGCCTGAAGTTATTACTTTACAGTGTATCATGCCTCTGAGCTAAGACACTATCATCATAAAATCATAAAATCTGATCTGCGGTTGTACTTCAAAATGCAAAGCATTCTGGCACTCAGAGACTGAATATGAGTCATTCCAAGTGGAGGGGTAATCCACTTGGCCAAAATTTCACACGCATCTGCTGCAGGTTTTAGGTTCATTTGAGCTATAGCCAGCGATTTTCATTAAATGTTGTATTTTTCATTTAAATATTGATATTCTACTGCTAAATTGTTACATTTCAGGAATAAATAAATAAATGAATAAATAGAAAAACATGATTTGAAGATCGTTTAAGAGACATTGATACTCAGGGTAGCTGGAACCACAAGGATGCTTACCATAACCTTGAATATGGCAGGTTTGAGATCTATGTGCTGAAAGATGAACTTCTTTTTGTATTTTCTGCCTTTACAAACCAGCTTTCTACCTTTAGATGAATAAAATATCTCTTCCAAAACATTTGTAAATTCCCCTTAAACTGTAGCTGATTACTGTGCTAATGTTAGTTAGGTTGAAAAAAAGTAGGGACTTTCACAAAGAAAAATAATAGTAACAACAAACCAAAGAATTGCTTACATCTGGCTTTAGACTTGGCTGCAAAGGTTAAAGTGAGCATTCACTTTTTGGTTGGCTGACCTTGCAGTAGTTTCAGATATTGATGCACTTAAACTGGTGATGAAAAAAACATGAAATTACAATTAGATGTTAGCTACCATGGAGACTTGTTGCCTTTAAATGCACAACAGGCACTTATTTGGGATAGGCCAGACTTTCCTGTTTTTTTCTTGAATGTGACATATTAAATAAATAACCCATGGTGCTATTTCTATCAATCCTTAATGAGTATAAAAATTCTTATAGCTTATTCCTTCAACTTACAATTAGCCTCTGTTTAGAGCTCTTACTGTGAGATTTTAACTTGGTTTTAGCATTGATACAAAACACAATTCAGCTGAGTTATCTGTAATATACTAGTCAGTAACGTGCTTATAATAAGTTTTTCATTTAATGTTTTAACAAATATTTGTATGTATATTCTACCGTGCATAAGGACATGGCATCATTGGATCAGGAAAGATGTGTATGGGTTTTTAACACAAAGACAAAATGGTGGCATTTTCAGATTTATTCACTGTGTGTGACCCAGTTTGAAGCCACATCTGCTACTTTGTTTTTTAAAAAAATGTTTTTTTGTACAGACAACAGCATTTGTGCATCCACACAATTCCAATGAAAATGCCGGCGTAGTAATGCCAGGTCTGTATGTAATCCTGCAAAGCTGCCATGGGAAAAACACCAAAACCTGAGAAGACCTGGAGCATGCGCAGATGCAAACCACCATTAATAAAGAAGCAGAAGAAGAAGAGGCTGATCTGAGAATAGAGTGATTGTGTTATTGGGTCACAAGAAAAAGATGCGTCCAGGTTGTACACATGGAATGGATAAGGGTGGCGTTTGCAGAGCTATTCACTTTGGAAGGTGTTTTAGAAGAGCTGCAGTTTTAGACTTCCACAACGACGTGTGGATGAAACGTCCAAATGAAAAACAACTGTAGCCAAATCACCTACTCATCCCCATGTGGATACGGCCTAAAAGGTACGTAGACCCCATTCTCCACCAGCATGCACCAGAGTAAACTGGTGTGGACCCATTGATGTGAGAATCATACTATTGCCAAGTGAAATTAGAGGTAAAAACTAAGTTAAATGCATTTTAAATGCAGAATGGGTTCATTAACTGGTTTATGTTGCTTGATTTTACTTTACTTTTTACACTTTACTTGTTAAAATCAACACAGAGTGCCATTTTTAATTAGATATCTAGCAAAAGCTTAAAAAAATTCTCCAGTAAAACCTTTTATTTTAACTCACGAAAATTATGGTACCTGCCTGAAGAAGAAGAAAATAATAATCAATCTAGAACAGATAATCTACCTCCATTATCATCCTAAACATCTGCTGTTTAATGAGCATGATCATTTTCCTGTTTTTAATGCCAACAGGGAATTTGTGGCCAGACTTGATAAATGCAGTCTTGCATTATGAGATTGTCACCACCACACTGAGGGGATAATATTTACTCAGGTGTTGAATATAAATTGCTAGACATTTATAGAGCTGAGTGGAATATACGGCGAGCCCTCTCTGGGATCAAAATACTGAGGTTTGCCTGTGTCCCCCAGGGGGAGACAGAAAATAGAGGAAGAAGAAGATTGAATAAAAAGAAAAGAGCAGGACTCATGATGAAGAGAGCAGAAAGAAAGTGGAAACCAGACATAGACAGAGACAAATGCTCCTGTCTGACAGTCGTAGTTAAATTCAATATCCTGCGATGCTGCAAATCAAACCCACTAGTCTTGCTATTGTCAAACAATTTCTATGAGAGATAATTACATTCTGGATTGAAAAGAGCCCCCATGCTGCTGTGAAGTAGAATTAAAGAGCTCTGCTAAATTCCTGCCTTTTATTTTATTTTATTTTATTTTATTTTATGTAGCCAGACACCCACTGGCATGTAATGTAAGTGTGGTCAAAAAGAGGGAGAGGCCTTAGTAGCATTTGGACCCCACCCCGCCAACCAGCATCCATGCACGGTGCCTCGCCCCACGTGTTCAGCTCGCTTGTATGTTTCTGTGAAAGTGAGCGGGTCTGAGAGATTCAGGAAGGAGAATAGTAGGATTTGTGCCCTACTAGAAGGCCACCTCGGCGGCTAGGGTTACCTCCACTCATTCTTCCCTTCGCTCTTCCCTCCTTTTTTTCCACATGAACAGGAAAACCCTGGCTCTCCCTCCCTCTGCACTGGTGTATAACTCAGTGTGTCTATGAGAAGGTGATGGGCCAAGCTGGACCGACTTGTCCTTGGGAAAACCACATGCAAGAGTATACTCCTACTCTGACACGTTTCCCACTGAGAAAAACTCATCACAAATGTCAAAACCCCACCTTTCATAAAATCAACACTACACTTTCATCTTCACTATGTCCATCTTTGTTGCTCTGTGTTTCTCCACTTTTTCCCTCTTTGCTTTTCTTTGGTTTCTCTAAGTTTAGCATTCTTTCCTTCCTTCTTAAAATGTGCAAACATGTCAGTGGTAATTCATGTTGATAGCAGCTTTTACCCAAATATTTCCACTGTAACTTTAACCAAGAAATCAGTGGTAAATCCTTTTAATCGAGCTGTTTGCTGAGGTGGCTACAAAGCCCTGCTTTCTTTGGCTGGTGGGCTGCGACCAGTTTAAATATACGCCCCTTTTCTGTTTACAGTGAAGTTTTGGATTTAACCCCTCAGCCTGCCAGTCAGCACACCTGATGGGAACAAATTGACTGAATCTGCTTTAGCTGTCAGTCACAGTGAGTCTGGGCTGCAATTGAACCTTGTGTGGGAGGATTGTATGTGCAATGACTGTACTGTATATCAGCATATGTCTAATTTAGGCATGGATTTTTGTTTACAGTATATTGCAGACTTGGTGCAAAATGTGTTTTAATGCAAGTCATAATACATCTCTCACTAACAGCTTGTTTATTACCCACAACAATGCAAGCAATGTGTAACAATCCTTCCGTTAGGTAAATTGAATCTATAATAAATCTACAATTAAATCTATCATGGATCTTTCAGCTTGTCAGTTTACATTGAAATGGAGGACCATCCATACTCTTTGCCCCACAAGACAGAGGAAAAAATAGCCAAGAAAAGAAAAAGAAATAATAATAACCAGACGAAAACGAGAGTGTACCAGATGGAGGCAATTGGTGAAGAAGAGGAACTTCAAAACTAAAGCGGAGGTTTCAGGATTTCTGCTAGATAGGTGAGTTAATTCAGTGTAACAGTGAAGTTTATTTTGGCGTTATGTTAGAAACAGGTGGTCCAGTAACTACTTTATCCTCCCGTTTAAGTCGTATCATTTACTGTGACTTGCTAAATAAAATGGCAGAAATGGCAAATTTGTTGGTTAGCCACAGTAGAAAAACTCCATTGCAAAAATTTTCAGTTGTTGTTACTGTTCACAGAAGTCTTACCAGTAGACGACCGTGTGCTTCTTTCAGACGTATTTTCCGAGAGCTGTGTTTCATAATTTATTTCAGCTGATTTGTCAATGGGGTTGGGGGTAGTCGTCCTCCATCTAGTCAGACAGAATAGACCAAGGTAATACCAGTTTCTCGTTGTGATTTAATCACTAGAACCGAAAGCATTCTGACCCAAATCTCCCAGATAACAATTATTTATCTGAATGAAAATGAAATAAAATTACATCATTAGGTAGCCATGTTGTAGCTGAAAAGAAAAGAAGCAGGAACTGGAGTTTGTCTACTTCTGGTAGACGTAACTACGTCATGTCCGCTCCCTGTCCAATCAGAACCCTTCCATACCCCCAGGTCTAAAGCAAAATTGAATGAAGGCATAAACATGTTTTCTATGTAAACCTCAATTTGTAATTACTAGTTCCATGTAAACATGAAGGAGAATACTTTAATTCCAAATTATTTAAATTGGAATAATTAATTTAGAATTAAATAACATCATGTAACTGTGGCCAGTGTTTCTCTCTGCCTACTTTAACTAGGGTTAAAAATCTGGTTGCAACTACTCAAGCCTCTAGTCTTTATTACTGATTACAAAACTCTATATTTATGGTACCTAGAATAGGACAAACAATGTGCCAATGTTGTGAATACACACATATACAGGTGTAATAGGGCAATAAATCGATGCACATCCAAATCACATATGCAGCTGACTCAAACCTGATTCTAAGTTTAATCTTTAAATCAAGTTTTAATATTCAGGGAAATCTGAGATGGCATATTAGAAAGAGAAGACTGGGCAAAATGTCTTTACTTTCCCTAAAGTCCTTACTTAAGTGGTCTAGAAGGTAAAAGTCCTCGCTAAGAAGTTTGGTAAGTATGAACAAGCACATGCACACCTGCATGCTGGATTCATATTGCTTATGGGGCTCTCTTCACATAATACATAACCTTAACCCTGAACCTAAAACCAAGTCTTTACTCTCAAAAATCACTTGATTCATGGAAACAACATTGTGGCCCCCAGTCCCTATAGTCTTAAAAACAAAACAAAACAAAACAAAAAAAGTATACATGCACATACAAACACACACATGTTGATACATCCTTCTTAACCCTTTAAAGCCCAACCCAAGAAATAATGTGGAAAAAAAGTCAATTTTTTTCATTCGAAGGCTTTTTTTTGCCCTTTAACAAAATGAAAAAAAAAAAAAAAAATGTATATTTATCATTTATTACAGTGTAATATGTCAAAAACATTCGGCATTATAGGGTTAATACCAGTAATCATGCATCAACGAAATTACCTATTAATATTCCACATGACATCCAGGAACTTTAATACTATTTTTTATTTTTTTTAAAATCCCTAATTCATTTAACACACAACCAATCTTTCTTTGAACACACACACGCACCTTGCAGTTTGGCCTCAGCTGCAGTCTGCCCCAAGTCCACATATGTTCCCTCTCAGGGTGATCTCCAGGATTTGGGGAATGTTTTGAAGCATTGGGCCAATGACGCGCTGCAAAGCCCTGGAAATTTTACTTGCCCTGAAAGACAATCTACCCTACCTGCTGAACTCTGCACTGATGCTGAGCTAGTGTGGATTGTAATATCTTACCCATGTGTATTTGTGAGTATAAAGACATTTTTATATTGGCAACCTTCCTCTTCTACATTTGTTTTCCATTTCCCAATTGGAACAAAATTAATTTAAATCTATTTACGTCTTTTTCCCTAATAGTTTAAATGTTAAGAAATAAAAGGCAGAAGCTACTAAACACTAACAAAGACTATTCCCCCCCCCCCCCCCCAAAAAAAAAAAAAAAAAAAAAAAGAAAAAGAAATAATAATAAAAAAAATGCATCATTTACAAGTATGTTTTCAATTTGGTGTATTTTTCTGCAGCAGACTTTGGAATCTTACTATAAATTAAAGGTTTTTACAATTGCTTCCTGACTAGCAGGCTGACGAAAATGCAAGCTTGTCTGTTGTTAAATGCTGGAATAGTATCAGTCAATTTTATTGACATGCCATACTTGCCTTGAAGGCCATAAATGAAAACATTTAGCCAGACAAAATTGGCACCACTTTACAACTGTGCTGTTTTTTGACATCATGTCAACATATTTAGCTGTTTTTTTCACATATAAGAATAAACGATAAGCCTTAAATAAGTTCAGGGTCAGCATCATAAACAAGTAACTCAAATCAGGTCCTTAAGGACAATCTATAAAAACTTGTACACTGTGTTACAACACAGATTCTAAGCAGCGTTTTCCTAATAAGAAGTTTGGCAAAATGGAGGGCCTCACTTAATAAGTTTTTTTTTCCCCACTAGAGAAAACCCACTAACACCCATTCTTATTTGGATTTTACAGTTGGCATTCAGTACTAGGTCCCCGGTAGTGTTGGGAACATGACTCACACACACACATGCTAATTTCCATAAATGTGCTATGCTTCGGGCTTTAACTCTAAAAAAATGCTTTCATAAAAGTTAAATCCATGAAGTCATGTTTACCTTTCTTCTATAGTTTGCAGCTCAGTTTCAGTGCTGCTGTTGATCCAATCAAAAATCCTGGAATATTTTTCTCAAACAGTCCTCCATGGGTCAAAGTCTGTAAATCTCAGTAACTGCAGTGTGTGTTGTATTTATTGATAGCGCCACACTGAAGGTAACCACCCTGCTTCTGTAGTAGAAAAGGACTCATCTAACTTGTTTTTCTTAGTTCAAAACATCTGCACATTTGGATGTCAAAAATACCAAGGATTTTGCACATCAAGTTATTATTGTAAAATTTGTTATATTTATTCCATCATTAAGCAAAATCTTGAAATTTTACAAACTTGAGTATGATGTGTTTTATTAATCTAATCAATATTTACAATATGTGGAGTCATCAAGGAGTCATGACTATGTGGTCTTAGTAATTCTACCCTAAAAAATAGAAAACCACTGGATCCATTCAATCTTGAAAATAAAATAAAATGAGCGCTTGAACAAATGATGAGCTGCAGTATTGTATTTGTAGTGTATTATTTTTTGTCAGAATGTGTGGGGGCATAATGTGATATTTTGATCATGTGTATTGCAAGGCAAATATGGACTTTGTGTCCAAAGGCTGTTAAAACTGGGATATGTTGTCTAAATCAAAACTCTTAATATTTGCTTTAGATGTGGAAACTTAATCGCAGGATAAAAAAAAAGAGAAAAAAAAAAAGAAAAAAGAAATCAGTCATTGAGATCCCATTTATAGCATTGTTGGTGAAGTAAATGTAAAATGGTAAACCCTCTTCCAACTAAACGGTATACAGACCAGTATTTTTGTCTATGAAACAAGCACTCTAACCTCTAACCCTACAAACCAAAGTACAAATTAAACTACTGTAACAGGTGGCTCTGAATTCTACTTTTCATACAGAGTAGAATATCTGTATAAAAGCTCGCTGCAAGCCAATAATCTAGTGTGTATTTTAAGTCAATTTCAGGCGATATCTCAACACAAATGCCAACATAATGGGAAGGGGACAAGTCAAGGGAACACAAGTCATTTGACTTTAGTCTGATGGGAAACATGAATTTCTTTATAATTTCTAAAATTCATTTTATGAAATCTAATTCAAAAATTAGTCTGGGGGCAGCACAAATGATTGTTAAGAAACAGTGCTTTCAGACAGACACCGTTCAGGCTCCAGCTGCTTTCTGGTGTCTCAGTAACTCCCACTGTACCGGCCACCGTTCACACCAACTGGAACCAAAGTGGAAAGTGAAAAATGGCACATAGCGTTTGATTATCTGCAAACTTTCATCCTGTATGAGGTCAATCTACAAATCTCCAGATTTTCATTTGTACCCTGATTCTAATGAGAGAAGATGGTATAAAAATGAGTTATGATTTTGGGTCAGAAGGCAAAGCAATTTTTCTGCTGGATGGTTTGCAGTCTCACTTTGGGGTTACACAGTCAATTTGGATTCCTCAACTTATGGTTGAAACTGTGAGTGTAGATTACATCATAGACACAGTCATTTCCACCAATCCCTGACTGAGCCAAACAGGCAGCACGGGCCTTTTCCAGACCGTGGTTATATCAAGCATTAGGGAGAATTGCATAGCAGATAAAACCATTCAAGTGTTTAAGGTGCTGTATGTAAACATTTAGTCACAAATGAAAGTAAACAAACATCTTTAGGTTTTTACTCAGGCTCCAGGTTAGGGTTTCCCATAACTGAGCAAACCAGGAGCATTTTGTTGCCCTAGACATTCTTAGTTTCGCAACTTTGTTATGTAACACCATCTGATTCAGCAGCGCTCACTGCTGATGAAGAATGTACACAAGTAAAAGGAGAGCTGGATCAGTACCGATGTCTCAATATGTTTCCATTTTGATCCTCAGAAACCACACTGGAGACACTCAACTCCGGCCAAGACCTTTTTTGAAACAAGCGCATATGAGTGAATGTTACATCCTGCGAACACGTTTTTGTAGGATGAAATGGAAAAGGAAAGAGCAGAGCACTTCAGGACTTATTATCTAATGGCTCTTTAAATAGACCATCGCATAGCCTTTGCTGCTATGAAAATAACAGTTGCTCATGACAGCATTGCAACATTTTCACTTTGATTTAGTCTTTTTTTGTCCATCCTAACCCTATCCCACTTTGTATCACTGAGATTAATGTCTTAGTATTCCCCTTCTGACATCTCGTATTGAAACTAAAAAGCAATCGTCTTCTTATATAGTCAGCCACTACCTGCAAAAATAAAGTCATGTGGGTCCCGAGTAAATGTGCTTCTGAAGGTCCAGTTAAATACAGCCATGAAATCTCTACATCAGTTGTAATTCTTCAAGTACAAATCGCTTGATTTCTAAAAGTTTTGTTCCCTGATCCTAACAAATTCCTTTGTTTCAGTGGTTCAGAGATTTTCCACTGAGTCTCCACGCTCTCTCCAGGCTACGTTGTTTTTCTGTGTGAGTTTAGAGGATGAGGATAGGATTCATTGAGGTTTGAAATGGGAAACAGGCTAGCAGTCTCTTCCAGGGATGATTATATCTGTGGGATAGTGGGATCCATCCAAATGTGTGTGGTGTCTTTGTCTTTGTCTGGTTCCCTAATACCCTTCAGGAGTGCAAATGAGTTGGAGACTGGAAGGCCTGGTTTTATACCAGCATATCTTGAGATCAGTCACTACTATGCTCTATTGAATAGGCGTTTTTCTTGTTATGGAAGGATTTGGTAATCAGTTATATCATGATCAGAAACAGTGGTTTGTTTGTACCACACTGTGGTAAGGAAAAAAGAGATGGATCAACTGACATCATTAAATTATGACATCACAATTAGGATGATCTTAAAAGAATATAACTAAATGATCACATGTATTAAACACGGTTGTAAGCTGTCATATTTGTTTCTGTGCAAAGGTTTCCGTGCATGTCCTTTATTGTGACCTGTGATGGTACCTTCCTGGTGGTTTTTTTCTGGATACTGGAACCTCCTTTTCATTCAATGGAATATTTTTGTTTTCTTGAAAATCACGAACAGGTTTCGTACTAGTCTGCCTACACCCTGATCCCTATAGACTCGCTTAGATTGTTTCAAGATGAAAGTTCATGCCTTTTTTTTTCTTTTACCCTATTTATTTTGATGCATTAAGACTGCAGACCTAAAGAAACAAATCTGTTCAGGAAGAGATACGTCCATACAAAAAAGTGAGAGAACTTGATTACCAATGATGAGATGCTGAACAAGGAATAATGTCTGTCTGAACTCTTGTCCTGCGCAGCCAGAGGCCCTTAATGCTTCTGCCCCATCAAATGCCTCCAGCCACATTTAGCCAGTTTTCTTGGATCCACACACAAGCTTCTCATTTAGGATGTTAATGGCAGCGAGACATAATCTGAACCGCATGTCAGAGTCTTGGTTCTATTTTCTGCCATCCTCGTTCCTTTCCTCTTTCATTCCACCTTTCTTTGTCTTTTCCTGACCCCACAGCCGTTTTTGAGGAATATCTTACAATCTCTCTTTTTTTCATTCTTCGGATTGATCAGTGTCCTAACATCTCACCTAGTTGAACAGACTGTGTGAGCCTTATCCGTTATCCTCCGTTTACCTTGTCTAAACCCCCCCCCCCTCTTCTTCTTCATCTCCACTGTCAAGCGAATGTGTGCAAGTGTGTGTGTACGTGAATATGTGCATGTGTATATTTTGTTCTCCATCTATTCTCTTTATTCAGCACATCTGTGCAGCAGCTGGACGCTCCTTCAGGCAATGTCTGCACTTTTAGTTTTCAACGCTTCGTATGTGTGTGGATGTGCATGTGTTTATGTATGCTATAGAAGATAAGGTGACCCTGAGAAGGATAAGTGATTTAGAAGTGGATGGATGTCTGCCTTTCATCTCTTTCCATGTGCGTCTGTGCTTTGTTCAGCTCTACACAACCATAATTGCAATGTGATTGAATGTGTCTGAGCACATATGTGTTTCATGCATGCGCAATACAAGTGTATATCACTTTGCTCATGTACAACCTGCTTATTGTTCTAGCTCATATCTTATTTTGCCATTAAACAGAGCCTACATGGGTAAAGTGTAAATTTTGAACTCTGCAGTGTCTTTTATTTTTAGCTTGAGGATTAGAGTACAGCCGTGATGTTTTTCAGAGAGCGACTCGCCATGTCAAAACCTCTCATGCAAGCTTGGAGTCTTTGGCAGGCATCAAGGCCTGCATGAGGCGAGCCAGGTGATTGTCTGTGTGTTTTCTTTGTGTACAGGTATAAATATTTATTACGCAGAAAGGCAGAACAAAAGAGGTTGTTTGTGTTCACTACCATAGCACTACATGATTTCCTTTTATACATGCGTTGCTCAATAATTCAGTTTTGTTAACTTTTAAATGTTAGTCGCGAGACAGAAATTGTGTTTTTGCTGTTTTGCATTTGTTATGAGTTTGTGAAAAATAATGTAAGTTTTTGGCCGATTTGGGATTAGTTTTAAAAAATTGGCAGGTTCACACATCCGCATACACAAGTGGCTCGTTCGCCATAGTTGCTGGATGTTTAAACATCCTGGCTGAATTAGTGACATGTTTTGTACAACCAGTGCGTGATTTTCTGTGATTTGTCTCAATTTTCACACTCTGATGTTTGCTTTTGGGTAAATATTCCATCCTCCTGGTCTCATCTTTTTGTTTAAAGAAAAACTGGGGAACAAAACAAAGCTGTAGCAAGTATGCTCATGTATGTGGCAATATTTTTGATTTGTGGGAAAGTTGGGAAACAGTGTTTCCGTTGTAATTCCTCTTGTGTACCACTTGTCTGGCTCTTTTTGGTTGTGAACTTTAATTAAAATGGATTTGAAATGGTATTTTTATTAGTGTGGTATCTTTGTTGGGCACTAACTAGCTTTCACTTCCAGAGCAGAGGCAGTATCAACATTTGGAAAGTGGTATCAATAAAATAATGGGCCCATCAAGTGTTGAATTCTTGTGAAAGACCAGTTTTATAGCATTTCATAAAAACCTTATGAAATATATTGATTTGTTTTTTGAGACACATTTTTTAAACCTTTATTTAACAAGATAAAAACCCATTGAGATTAAGATCTCTTTCACTCTTTCAAATCACTTGTTTTCGCCAGTTCCCCTTTATTTTTCTGTGTCCTCAAAAACTGACAGCATTTTGAGTAAATGTAAGTGAAACAGCCAAAAGGTAACATACTTGAAGGTTTGATGTTATGAAATTTAAGTTACAAACCTGCAAGTCAATAGTTTGGCCTACAGCCAACTCCTTACTTCTTAAAATTTTGCTTATGGTTTGCATCAGCAGGTTTTATTTACTGTTTTTGGTTGCTGTCAGTTAAATGCATCTTTCATTGCATTTAGGCTTAAAAACAATTTGTTTAGTGCTAGGAAAACATCTTTAATTGACTCAAAATGATCTATCAGCATGTTTTAATTTTCTTTTCTTTTCTTTACAGGGTGGAAATTTCTGCGGTGTTGGTGTAAAAGAAGCTTCTAACCTGAATTTGACCTGATAGTCACGCTGGGTGTCCTTGTTCATGTTTACCAAAAGACTTGGGTGGCAGGACAGACGTTTTAAAATTTTATTCTACTGTTGAGTTCAGTTGTCCACTCCTTCACTTCTACTTACCAGTTTAACCATTTTAAGTGCCATTTGAAATTTCAACTGCACCTTTTCATCAACTATATAGTGCACCATGTGTCATGTGGTACACCAAAAGTAGTTTGAGATTACATCAGTCAAAACATCATATGTTGTGGCCTGTATCCAGCAACCACTGGACTAACACAGCATGTTAATGCTAACATCTGTAGCCTATCACTGTGATCTTTATATAGTGGTAAATACCCCTCACTTGGTCTGAGATAGGGAAACGGAGAAATAATCAGAAAAAATATAGCAGAAACTAATTAGGTTGCTTAAGCTAAACACTGACCAAGCTACAGATCAGTCATGCAGCCTGCTTATCAGATAAGCATTTGTGCCCTCTGAGGCTTTAAAAATGCGGTTAAACAAACGATTATTTTGTTTTGACATATTTTGTGACAAATTGCCATTTGTATGAAATATGAATTCATAATTTGCATTTTGAAGATTGTTATGGACCTTTAGGTGGTGTCATTTGCAATCTATACTCACACAAGTTGATCCATATAACCAAAAAGAGATATGAACCCAAACACATTTATGGTCATAAACCTTTCTATTAATTTTATGGAGAGATGTCATTCAAAATATATTCTCAAACAGGAACCCTCACCTCAGATTTCCTGTGTTTGTAGCCTATAATGCTTCTGTTTGTTTATGCAACAAGGAAATATCTGGCACTTAATTGTGCAGCACTGCCGCATTCAAATATTGCTTGAAATACATCAGCAGTGGTCTGCCTTTATTCACTGGTTAGTTCTTAGTAAACTTTATATTGTGGGTGGCTGAGTGAGTAAACAATTGGACAATCCAAACACAGGTTTTGTTTGCTTGTTGTTTTAACTATTCAAAGTGACAAGCTCACACGTAAACAGTCACAATTTCCAGGTCATGGAAGTCCAACCCAAATGTTTAAAGCTTAAAAAAGCTTACAGTGGAAAAAGAAAGAAAGGTTGTGTACATGGCAGGACATTTATCAGACAACACACTGTGTTCAAGCTTTTCATCTGTAGATCTGTGTGATCAGTCAGCTTTCTAACATGCCATCTAACTGCTATTCCTCAGTCTAGCATTTGTTGCTCCCGTGGCTACACAAACTGTGGAGCAACAGATGTGAATGAAACATCGATAGTGAAAGAGACAAAACTAAGGCGGTAAAATTATGTGAATTTCCTGAAATGATCCCTTATGCTTTCTGCACATGATTCCAGTGATTAATGGGCATGGAGCAGAGTGAATCGGTGTAATCGAAGTGGCAAGTATTGGTGCTCTGCATCCAAATTGAGAGTAATGGCGTGGACTTTATGTACTTAGCAGAAATGATGCCCTGCACTAACTCATAGTGGGTGCATTGCTTGCCAAGATTCTGTAAGACATTAAGTCTTGTAAATACCCTATTTTATGATATATTGCCATCTCAGCTGCTTTGTTAATCAGCTTCTCGCAAGTGAATTATTTTAATTTGTGAAAATATACTATTTTTTAAATAAAATATATAGCTTTTTTTTGTCAAAGTTGCCACTTGAGTTATTTATATTCCTCTGACTGCTACTTTAGTTTATTTAAGAAAATTTCTTCTCCATCTTGAACGTGTACACATTTTCTAAATGGGCCATGTCATAATTTAATTCAGTACATTTTTTCATCTAAAAACAAGCAATATCATGTATTTGTTTAATCTTTTAAAAACTGTGGGAAGTTGAAGATTGATGAGGGAAATTATTAACTTCTTACCACAGGGGAGGCTGCTGAAAGAGGGGATGAGTGAGACGCACACACAGTGTGTCTGCCTTTGAGTTGTTAACTTGCTACTTGGAGTCAAAGAATTCATAGCTAAAGTCAAAATAAATCAGACTAACATTCCCAGCACAGTAGGGTTTACTTTCCGTCATATCCCCCGAGTCCTAGGTGCCAGGCATTCATCACAATGAATGTCACAGACTGTCTTGGGTACACAAACAGCATGCGCACACATAACTTTCAACACAGCAAGTGGTCATAACACAGGAATGCAAAAACCAAATGAAAAAGCGGAATTCTGGAAACATGGAAAACAAGCGAAAAAAGCAGTAAACTGTAAATCAATAGTGTGCTCTGACCACTGGATGATGGATGCAGCCTGAAGTGTTTGTATTTACTGGGGTATCGAATGCTGTTTATGAGCATGATGAGGTCAGAGTATGGAGGTTACCATGGGAGCAGACAGACCAATCCGGAGGTTGTAAAGGCCTGGAGCACTCTGTCATCACCAAGAGGAGCTCTCTGCTTTGATTTCCTTATTTTGAGACTTTGTGTGTGTGAATGTGTGCGTCAGGTTCGATTCACTTCATGGATGCTTGCACCCTTGATGATTAACCCAACAGTGGAATTTTAACCATAATGTTGAGAGACATGTTATGAAGTTGTTTAGGTTTTTAGACATACTGGTTTCATTTACAGACTTTCCGCATTTACTCACACATATAGCACATAACGGTGGAAAGCAAGTCGGTCATACCTCACAATGCAGAAACACAATGTATTGCATGATGTGGATCATACTGCCCCTTTATAGGATGGATTACACCAGACTTTAAACTCCGCTGTGAATATTGATTGTAATGAAACATCTCCCAAAATGTACATATTTTTTGTGCTGTACAGACTTAACATGCAAAATGTAGGAAACTAGAAATTCCAGCATGGAGGAAGCAATACAGTCAAGTAAATCATTTATTTTGTTCCAGTTTCTTTTCTAACATTCATTAACAATGGTGTTGTTTGTCTTCTGCCACTTTCTCTAAACTCTTAATTTAGCTTACACATCAGTGTGCTCAAATTAGCTGCTTCTAAAGGAGTTGCATTGTGAGAGACTCTATCATCTGCTAATGGAACGCAGGAAAAAGGTGGTTTTGTTTCATTTAACTGCTGCTTGTTAAAAAGCCTAGAAAAAATATATACTTGATCTTGTAGTTGAAAACAGCAAGTTAATTAAAGTAGAAGGGTTTCTATCAGCAAAACAAATCTGACCTGAGGTTTATTAATGAGCATCAGAGTTGGCTTGTACATTCACACCTCCCCAAACAAACCAGTCTTTCAGAGCAAACAAACTGGGATTCCATTAAGAAGGACTGGTATGAATGCACCCTAAGCAATTAAACTGTGTTATGTTTTAATTCAGTAAAGAACTTGTCCTAACTGAAAAGAAAAATAAATAAAAAATGTGGGAGATGTCCACAGGAGAAAATAGATGGACAGCCTGCTGTCCATCTGCTGTGTATGAACAAGCATGCAGCGACAGCCTGTTGGTAGAAGTTGCCAGTAATTGATTACTCTATTAAGACATTTTCTTCATTCTTTTTGTTTGTGGATTGCAAACCAACATTACAGGTGCAACTGCATAAAAAAACTTATGCAAATTTCTAAGAAATTCTAAGAACTTCTAAGAATCTGGGAACACTTTATGTCACCTTTCAAACATCCTCTTATTCTTTTAACAGTATTCACTTACTTTCACTGATTTATTTCTATCTCTTTTAAACTTTGCACCCTGCCTTTTCTATAAAATTCATCAATTTGCAAACCATCACTGTGAAGAGCTGGGATTCTTGGGGTATTTTATTCAACCAGTGCGATCACTTTCCTGCAGGGGAATTCTTGCCTCTGAGATATTTGTATTGTTAAATGCCCAATCTGCTATTTGCACCTAAGCTCAGACAGGATATTATGATAAGCACACTTTCGCAAACAGGAAGCATTTTAGCCCAGGCTAATGTTTATTTTGATTTTGATTTGTTTAGACCCCGGCCCAAATGTATTGTGTGCAAATACAGGATTTATTTAGATAAACTTGCTTTCTCCTCCAAGTGATGAAACATGAATGCTGGATCTGTTGAGTGTTTTGAAAGCTCTTTTTTTCATGCACCTTTATCAAGCAATGTTTGGGTTTTTTTCTTTTGTAATAGGGTTCATTGTTTTTTGAGTGGGAGTCAACACTGTTGGACTTAATTTCCTTGATTTTATCCAGTAAAAACATTTGAAATATGATATTAGGAAGGCTTTTTGATATAAAAGTCCGCTAAAGTGAAGTTCAATGGTGAGAAATGTTTCCTGACTATAAACTACATTCAAGTCATAACTTTTTCTACATGCACTGTATATGTGTGCAAACATTGTCTTTGCATTGCAGCTATATCAGCTCATGCAGGACTCCATAATTACTTCATGCTGTTTTACCTTTACATTTAATGCATGTTTGTTACTGCATGTTTTGTTTTGCACCATTACACTAAACTTGATTTCCTCAAATTGTCTCATCACACAGTGAGAACAGGAAGCAGGAAGTGCTTGTTGCTATGACGCAGTGTGAATGCTTTAACAAACACTGCCCAGTGACACTTGGCAAGGAGTGCTGTTGCTGTCTGGACCGCCCTGTGAAATATCCAGACGCGTGTGCATGTGTCAGAGTCTGCGCAAGTTTTCCTGCCTCCTTAATGCGTCTCTTCCTCCCTCTATTTGTCTTTCCGCAGACGGGTGGCTGACATTGCAGAGGAGGCTCATGTGAGATTAGATTCAGAAGTTGCAGAGAATGCTCATAAAGCACTCCTCTAATTGACCAGCTTGCCCAGCTCTGACATTTTCAAACCCCCTCTAGACCTTTAGATCATTAAATATCACTGCAGCATTTAATAAAAAGCTGATGACTGTTGGGCAAGTGGCAAGAAAAAAGTGAAATTTATCGCATCTCTGGCTTGGAAAAGCTTGATTGCCGATGCCAAATCAGTAGTAAGGATGTGTGCCTCGACACAACTGCCAAGCGAGATTTGTGTTCTGCTGCATTACACGTCCAACTGGAGCTGGGTTGAAGAAGCTGCTGTTGGGAGTTACAGTCGTAAAGATGGATGAAGTGTGCCTCTCTCCCTACTTCCCAGGAGCCCTTACCTCCTTATCGTTGAAGTCACCCCTGGCAGAAGCCCTATTTGTACAATTCACATTTGCTTTTTGTCATAAGGGAAAAAAAAAGACTGGACGAAGGACAGAACAGTGTGTGTTATGTAATAACTGCTGATATTTACTCCTTATTACAGAGCGGTCGGCATGCACAAAACCATATGGAGCAGACTGTCAAAAAGTGCCTTTGATTGCACTGAGACTGGTTAATGTCAGGCACCTTAGCATGTGGTCGACAGCCTAAATACCCACCAGGAAGCAGAGAACTCACCTGTAATCACCCATCACCTCACAGTTCTCTAACTCCCTCTGAGGTCGCATAAGTATGTGTGTGGGTGTTTTCTTTTTTTTCGTCTGATGAAGGCAGACAGACACTTGGGAAAAAGGAAATATTTAAACTCATTAATCATGCATCAGTTTCAAGACAAATGCATGGAGACGATTAGTATTAGCTGCACTGTTTTGCTAGACAGCTAGTGCAAAATAAGCAAGGGTTTCTAAAAGCATTTGGAATGTATAACAAATGTTTCGGGCACAGTGTTTTCACATTCCAGACATACAGTGATGAGGGTCATTTGTCTTATGTGGTCATATGTGTGAATGCCTGCATTCATGTGTGTGTGTTTGCGTGCAAATGAGCTTAGGAGGAGTGCGGAGGATGGGAAACAAAGCGAACTTGGCTTGAGTATTAGGTATAAGTGACTGTGTTGCAAAAAGACAGGAAAAACAAAGTGCAGATAGATATAGCCAGAGACTGGAGTGAGGTCGAGAAAATTAAAGGAAAATAAATGAGAAGGTCGAGAGGCAAGCAGCAGAAGAGAAGTGGAGTAGGGCTGAAAAACAGTGGAAAAAAAATAAAGAGGGCAGGAGGGAGGGGTGAGGGCCTGAGGGAGTGGCGGCAAGGGTCTTTTCAGTTGGAGCAAGCGAGCAGGGGATCTGGAAGAGGAAAGGGGGAGAGGGACACTGTGAAATGTTGAAAAACCTCACAATTGATGGTGTTTGATTTCCACAGTAATTACCATTCCTCTGGCTCCGTGCATTCCCAATCTGGCCCTATCTTATATCCACGCCACATTCCGCAAATGATTAGCTGGCCCACTACTTCTCCCTACTACCCACGGATTGAATGTGTGAGGAAGGTGGGGAGAGTTTGAAATACTAATCATAATAAACGGTCCTCAAAAAAACTGGATTTCACACTAACTCTAAATATTAATAAGATCCTGTAAGAAAAATGGTTAAGCTCAACAGAAAAGTGCAAAGACTTCCTTCCAGTTTCCACACGGTATGTAAGACGTTCTTGACGGAGAGGGAAAGGAAAGACAGAAGCAGTACAAGAGAACTGCTATGCCAAACTTATTCGCACACACTCCAAGAGCAGCCACGCTTAGCTGTGTGAAAAGGCCTGGCTCTGATTATATAGAATATGTCCACTTCATTTTTCTTAGTTGATAATAACTCTTCACTGGAGGAGACCCTCTGTGCAAGGAAGCCCATCAGAATGAACTGTTGCTGGATTACCTGCTGTGTGTATGACCATGTGCTACAGTGTAGAATATCTTCATATGCTTGTCATGTTTCAGTGCTTTTGTTTATGTGTTAGCATGGCTTGGTGGTATAAAGTTACCATGTGAGAGATTTAAGACTGCCACATGCAGAGAAGTAGAGTGTGGCTCTGTATGACCCTAGAGTCCAACACCTGGAGGTCTCAGGGTCCAGCCATCAACTACACCATCAACCCAGCCATCAGTCACTGTCCAGTTACACAGCAGGAGGCTGCATTGTAAGTCCTTCACTACTGACTTATAGAGTCACCATCATATTTTCCAGTATTGCACAGGGCAGCAAGAGAACAGGCACATGGTGTATAAAATTATATGTGCACGTAGCAGGCACACAATATGGTATTTTTGCAGACATGAACAGTAGTCTTTGCAATATAAACCAGGTGCAAAATAGGATGACCTTCTGGCATAGTATTGTCATACACACGTGGGTGATTCTAACTTACTCAAAGGTGGTCATATTCTGAAGCGACCATCACAGCAGTGTTGAAATATTGTTATTTACTGTCAGCTCCTGTGTTTCCCAACCTGCAGGTTTTAACCACAGGTCGGTTCAGAGTGGGTACAAGCTTACAGGTTGACCGTCTTTACAACAAATTCTTCTTTAAACTTGTCACATACTGACACTTGGTTAGGAGACCTCACTGTCAGTTTTTAATGTACTGGCTGCTTCTTTAGATTGTTTTATGTTTTATATTTTAATTCACTCTTCAGTGATTCTACATTTGCTACTTGGCTAACCCAAAGCTGCACCACTGAACTTTGGCAGATTTTCACACTTTGGAACCCCCCTAATGATATTTGTCTTCCATATTGCATTTTGTGCCTTCTTTGAGTTCCCTTCGTCGAGTAAAAGTCAAGTTGACTCTGGCTCTTTCACTTTCTCTCTTCCAATTCCCTGCTTCCTCACTCAGATAATGTCCTCTTGCATTTCTTTGCTGACCCAGCCATGGTGTATGTTTAAAATGGCCAGTTTGTTTATATGTGGCAAGGGCAAGGCAATTAAGGTTTTCTTTAAACTTAACAGGTGACAACGACAGCTGAAGGGGTGGGAAGCTACCCTCGAATAATCGTCAACAAAACGAAGATTCAAATTACATCTGCCACTGGACCAGGATTCCTGGCGGGCAGGATTGAGTTGAGTGGATAAAAAAAAAATTAACTGGGGCGGCGCTTCACACCACGCTGCAAAAAGATTAAGCCGCGTGAGCCTCTAAAGACAGACAAAACCTCCGGCCTGTCACTCTACACTTGGATATGCAAATGCCGCTGTGCCAGTGCTGCCTCGGGATTGGCTGTGGACCAGCAGCTGCAGTTCCTCCCCTCCGCCTCGCCGATTGGTGGCTACTGCTCTTGCACTCCCCAGCTGGAAATCATGAGTGATGCCTCGCCTTTAAATAGGAGGACCTGTCATTGATCATGGCAGCTGTGTAAGGGGACTTATGACTTCTTGAATGGCTTGGTTAACCCTAAATTACATAGCATACACGACGTGAAATTAATCCGAAGGTTAACAATCATACAAACAACTCAGTGAGCTAAACAATGCTAAATCCCGATCATGCTAACGAGCACGAATGGACATTTAAAGAGTGCAAACATACACAGGAGCAAGACAACACTATCAGAAAAGGTAAGTTATATGTACGCATTCATTTCATATCAGCATAAATGCAACTTTTATCATCAATGACTGCTGTACTGTTGTAAACATGTTGAATGCAGAATGTGAAGAAAAAGATTTGGAACCGCATAAACCATCTTTAACAAAACAAAACAAAACAAAACACCCACTTCAAAATAAAAGTATGAAAACATGAAAATTTCAAACTTGAAAACATTCATAACAATTCACATGTAGTCTAATTATTCAGCTTGTTAGCTCCCACATTAGCAGCTAATGCTAAGACCGCAGGCGCCATCATGTTCAACAAAGACAAGAGGTTTTAAAAATTACTGGAACTTCCATCACTACATACATAGTTACTCCAAAGAAATCTGTTAATAGGCTGGAAAATGTAGGCAAGGATTCGTTGGGATATTGTAGTATTGTCAGTTGTGCATCTAGATGTCCAAGATCAGGTTATTACAATGATCTGATTATTCCCAGTTATCTGATTTCAACTGCCATGTAAATGAGCTCACCGAGAAAAGATGAGAAGAGAGAAGCCACAACTGATGGACAACAGGACAATGCACCACCACCTTGCACTCACAGTGAAGCAGTTTTTGGTTGAGAAACATAACACAGAACTTTACCATCCTCCTTGCTCATAGGATTTAACACCATGCAACTTCTTTTGTTTTCTCAAAATAAAATGTAAACTCAGTGGAGCTAATTTCAAGACAACTGAAGAAGAAAACAATAACACCTCAGAACAAGACAAATTACACCACTTTGTTTAGTATGATAATTTAGCAGTGTGTCGCAGAAGCAAGGGAATACTGTAAAGTGAAGGGAAAGTGAATGAAATTTCTGTTCATTAAAACTAAATTAGAACATGATTGTTGTTTTTTAATGTTCACACCTCATAAAATGCTGGTCTGGCTTCAAAAGCAAAGAGTCTGATTTATTACCCTGCAGTGGATCCCAAATAAAACTTAAAAATTGGTATGAAATCTTGATCAGCTTTTGAAATGCTTTTGAAATGCTTTTAGGAAATGTAGCAGCAAATCTGCATAGCAGCACATAATGGAATATTAAACACTGTATTTCAATCTAACCAAGCTTTTTGGTGTTCAAACCTACTCAAACGGGGATTGAAACCAAAAGTAGATTTTATCAGAGTTGCTGCAGAGTTGTTGCTTGTTTGAGGGAAAATTCCACATACTTTTTTTTTTTTTTTTTATAAGATGTGTTAACTTGAGGCTGGGCAAGAGGGGTCATATTTTAAAGATATCAGTTTCCATCATGTTTGAGAATTTTTTTTCATGATGTGTGGTGTAGTGAGATTAAACCTTGCTTGTCCTTGGAAGAAAAGCCTTATTATTTTTCTTGATTAAAAAAAAACAATATGAACACAACTGATGACCATTTACATTTTCCTTAGGTTTTATTTTTCTCTCCTATTTTCATTGCCAAACAAAGCACACTTGTACAATATTGTTTTGTTACATTTTTATGCAAGATTGTCTGCACAGCTGGATGGAAACATGATTAAAGATTATTTCTACAAGGATTCTTTAAACATTTCTGCAGCAGCTTTTGTGGTTTTGATTATTTCTGACTGGAAATAAAAATTAATCGCAAAATAGAACATTCTCTGGTGGGTTTAAAGTCATAGCGGTAGAGTCCTAAATGGGAAATGATGGGTGAAAGAGATGGGTTTGCTGCTGTTGGAGATGTCTTGGGCAAATTATCAACATTTCTTCTCCCTGAGACAGTGAATATTTGGAGAAGGGACAGTTGTATATTTGGGTAAAGATGAGAGAATTCATTTATGCCAAGAAAAAAAAAGAAAAAAAAGAGAGGGAGAATGAAAGTGAAAAAACAAACGCTGAATTTGGTTACACACTTAAATTGTGCATAGATTGCAAATATAAAATACCTTTATCCTGCCTTTTGTCATTTAAGGGAAAACTTTTGATATTCTTCTTTGTTTTTTTGTTTTTTTTGTCTTATTTTCGCTTTTAATTAATATTTCCTTCAACCCCTGTTTTTGTCCATCTAATTTTCCCCTCAGGGGTCTTTTGGCTTGCTGGTGTCCTTCAGTATCAACTGCTTGTTTATCTGCATGCACTTACATGTACAGCTTGCCAAACAGTTTTGGAAATGTTTCTGCAAGGTTTGACTGATATATCCGTGTGAAAATCGCAATAATGCCATGGACATGTTTTAACTGACCCCGCATGAGAAATATTTGATGTGTGGTGCTATAACTGGCTCAGCAAAGGAGAAAACATAAAACAGTGAGAGATGTAAAAACCTAAATGGAACATCATGATTTCATACACTAACAAGGAAAATATTACAGAGGTGTCAATTATTTATTGTGCATAAATAATAGAATAATGCACTGCTGGGGTTTTAATGCAATCTACTAATTAAAGTCCAGTTTGACTTAATAAATTAAAGTAAAGCAGGGTTTAATGAGAGTCTATTAATTGGTCTATTAAGACCTGCATAACCCCATATTAGTCATGTTTTTATAATAATAGAAGAAGATTTGATATGCACATTTACACAGGTTGGCCACTATACTTGTAGGTTTTTGTGTATCCAGATTCCAAGTTGCCATCCTGACATAAAAATCAAGGCCAAAATATTAAACTGTCTCTATCCATTTTCTATACTGCTTATTCCAATTATTCCAATTATTATGCTTATTTGTGGGGAAGCTGGAGCCTATTCCAGCAATTATCAGACAAGAGGCAAGATACTTATTGCTGTAAAGCAGCAGTACTAACCACCACCACACCACCCTACTGAAATGCTTCATTGGATGTAATTGCAAATTGGAGTGAAAAGAAAACATTTTTTTGTGTGTGTTTTCATTTAGGTGATGTTTAGCTTTTCTACTAAGTAATCTAATTTGTTAAATGTCCATTGGGCATATAGTAATCTTCTCACTGTTCTTTTGCTCATAATCACAATTTAAATATCTTCATATTACATCATTTTACCTTAAAATGTGCTGTAATGCCAGGATTTGAGGTCTGCTGGTGGACCGGATTCCTGTTGGACTGGATTGTGAGTCTTCTGTATCAGTACTACTGATCAGTGATATGAATAGATGATAACGGCTTACTCGACCTGCTGGGAGATGGGTAACCACTGATGTTGATTCAAATGAGTGATAAAATCTAAATCAGGTTGCAAGGAGCACCCAGTTAATATGATTGGTAGTTCAGCATCCTACTTTACAGTTAGCTACTTTTAAAGATATTAAAAACATTTTTTTTTTTTGCATTTTTTTTTGTTGTTGAGTAAAATAGTGCTGCAGACACCACAACATAGCACCACCACAGAGTTATTGTGGGGATTTTCATGGTCCTGGCATGTTTGGACCATGAAAATATGTGTTGCAATGATGTGGTTATTGCACGTATTTAAACCTTGAGATCAGGTTTAGATATATATAAACAAAACATAATAGAATCTTACCATCACAACTAGGTTTTCACTGAGAACCTAAATGAGATCAGCACAATGCATAGCTTCATTGCTGATCTGTACAAGGCTGATGAATGACTGTATTCATTACAAACAAGGAAACACTGCAATCAGCCTCTGTGCACTTGTTTTTGTTTCACATGCTACCGCACATTGCTCAGAATACAGCATTTTTTTTAAGTACAATCCATCATAGTCTTGCAGGTTTCTTTTCTCTGTCCTGAACTATGTCAAAAATGTGTCTGTGCCTTCCTTTTCCTAAAAAGGGAAGAGGAAGGAATGCTCCCACCATCCTGTCTAATCTTTTTCCCACCTCCTTTCCATTAGAAGAGAATCCAAAATGATGAGCTGCATGTCTAGACTTCTGTTTAAAGATAGTTTTCAAAATAAAGATGCACAGGTCTACATGAAATGGAAATGTTGGTTGACTACAAATTTCCCTGTTGTGAAAACAAGCAGGCAGTTGGAAGTTTTGGCATTCTCTGGCATACTGTGAGACGTGAGGGGATCCTGGTCTGATAAAATAATCCCCCACTGTTCCTTTTGTCTTTTTGTCTACACATAATGAAGTATCCCAAATGGAACCCACCGTTCCCTCTCCTGACTGCATAAAAGAATGATAAAAGATTCTGTTTGAGAACATAAAAGATGAGAAGAAAAACAAAACATGTGCGCTAATGCTTAGCTCATTTAGCCCAGAGAGAGAGAAGGGAGAGGCCGTCAAGGGAGCAATGTGCCTATTTTGTTTTAACTGCCAGGTCAAAAACACAGCAAGGGTCAGATGTATTTTAGTAGCCCCAGGCTGTTCTCACTGAACACAGGAGATTTGAACAAGGTGGATATTACATGCAGGAGTCATGTTTTGGCATCAGGATACGCTGATGCAAAAGTTTAATCAGCAGCCATTATTGAATTACTCCTATCAGTGGTCAATGCATACTCAGGCCTGGGGATTGAATTGCAGAGAAAATTGAGTGTGATCTGTTGGTTTCCTTAAGTAGAATAAATAAATAAATAAATAAAATAAAATATTGGCATTATTCTATATGAACATTATTTTAATGAAATGGTATAATGTAGATTATAATGAAAATGACTGAATCCATGCTTCCATGGAATTGCATTTTAGAAAACCCTGCACTTAAAAAGTTACACTTAGAAGCTACCCTCTGCTTTCAAAAAGTGGGCTCTTGACCAACAACAGTAGCCTTCATCACTGATTTGCACGTCGGCGACATTAGTGGGTGGCAAAAATATAAACACAGCAGGCCTACTGCTACCGGCTCAGCTGCTACAGCTAGCTTTTGGCATAATTAACCAACCAACCAACCAACCAACCAACCAACCAACCAACCAACCAACAAACCAACAAACCAACAAACCAACAAACCAACAAACCAACAAACCAACAAACTACCAAACTACCAAACTACCAAACCAACAAACCAACAAACAAACAAAAAAATAAGGTACATCTGTTTTGTGCCTTTGGATGTTCCAATCAACATTCCCAGAAAAGGGATTTTATTTTCCAGACTGCCTGCTGACCCTGAACAACGGGCTAAATTGGTTGTTGCCGTCAAACGAGATAACTAGAAACTGTCTGAAAGCTCTCAGCTGTGTAGCGAGCACTTTGTCTGTGGCAAGTTTATCAAAAGTTTGTTTTGTATGCTTTCCAAGTATATTTATGGTGGGCTGGTGTAATTGTAAATATATTTATTTATGAAAATGTAAAGACAATACATTACAAAAATGCAGCAAACTGCAGAAGTTTATTGTATTGTACCTTGGGACCAGGAATATCCTCTTAACAGACATGTAATTGAGGCTAATTTTGTCTTCTAAAAGTGCGACAACCCATTGTCTTCAGCCTATGTCCCGTCCATCTTTGTATTTGTCTGCACTCCTCAAAAAAGAAGGCAGCAAGCATAAAAGAGAAGAGTACAATGACATTAAAGTTTTTTAAAATGGTTTTGTTCATTCATTTAATTCTTGAACAGATGTTCTTGTTCATGTAACAAAACATGGAAGCAAAAGCGTTCATGTATAATCAGGAGGCCAGTCAAATAAGTTTATATGTCAGTCATGTTTTATATGAAGCAGCAAATGACAGTGTAAATGTGTCCATGGAGAAACTTGTTGGATATCACTGAAACATCCCTAATTTTTACATTGCATTAACATTATCTGCATCTGCTGTTTTCTTACTCAGCTTTGACATGAAGAGGAAATACTTTGTTTGGGGCATTTCCACAGCTGAAGGTCTGATACCCATCATGCCATTAAATACTTTAAAGCCACTAATCTGACTTGTATGCTTTTAATTCTGTCCTGAAGTGCGACTGTCGATTGACTAAGTAGTTGTAAATGTCAAGGTAAGGTAAATCATGTAGCAATATCTCCATCAGTAGGATGTTTTGGAGATTTTTAATCAAGAATTTTGAAAGTCTTAAGCACCAACAGTGTATGTTTTCCAAAATATTGCTATCTGACTTAACCACAGAAGTGTTTAACTGGTTTTAAAATTGTGAAGTACACTAGTGCCATCTTTGATGAAAAACAGTTAATAGTCACTCGATAGCGGGAGCACAGTCCCAGCTAGCTTTTTTTCTACCCAACATGGCGGCATAACAAACAACGAGACATCACTGAGAATGGTCTATATGACAAATTGGGGAAATATATTGTGGAGAGCTCCTGCCACTTTTAGATCACTTGTTCGGACATGAAGAAATAATTGAAGGACACAACCTTCAGTATGGGGAAAAATTGAGAGCGTTTTAGCACAGGACGCACTCCTAAGATGTTTGGCCAGCAGCCATCAGGGAAGGACTCCTACATGCAGTCCAAAGTACACGGAGATGGAGCCAGGCTGTTAAATTAGCTTTTAAAATGACAGAGAAAATTTACTTCCCACAACTGCACAACCACATCCTATCTGTAGTTTGAAAATAAAGGTGTCATGTTACTGTAGATGCCCATAGGTTGCGAATGAAAATGTGCCTGTTCCTCTGCTGTGCAAACAATAAGCAATTAGTGGTGATGAATGCCAGTCTAACCCCCTGCACTCACTGATACAGTCTTAGCACTTCCTCTACAATTTCAGCATTCTTTGCCCACACTAACATACCTTGTGGAACTTGTCCCTCCAACACAGACAGCTGAGGGGAAAAGCCAAACAGTGGTCATCCAAAGACTGAAATACCAAGCCTGATATTTAACAGAGGCAGGACGTCTGGATACTACAACATAATGGCATGTAAAAGCACAGGTTATACGAGCCCCTTTGTGCACAGACTCAGACTTATAAGCCACAAAACTCAAATAAAAAGTATAAAAATATGGACATTGTTTCCAAATGATTTACTACCTAGCATCCAATTTTTTCTGCCTCTAAGCAGGGAGGTATTTGCCATAGAAAGGTTCACAGCTCATATTAGCTTTAAGGGCCTGTAAAAGGTAGTATATGGTTTATCTTACCTCCTGAGTGGATACACCTGGCTGGGCATTTGTATTTGCCTATGTTGGTGTGTGTGCATAGTACAGTTAATGTATTTTTGTTCATGCCACAGCTGCTGCTTGTCTGGCTAAGTCATGATGTGGTGTCAGTTTAGTCTCTGTTTTGACATTTTGACATTAAAACTAATCACCTCAAACTGAGACCAGGCTTCATGCCACACTTCATTAAAAGAGCATTA
The DNA here is from genome assembly GCF_017639745.1 of Melanotaenia boesemani. NCBI lineage: Eukaryota > Metazoa > Chordata > Actinopteri > Atheriniformes > Melanotaeniidae > Melanotaenia > Melanotaenia boesemani. The sequence goes on along the minus strand of NC_055698.1, from coordinate 12,309,906 downwards.
CAGCAAAGGCTGGTTGGAGTTAATAGAAAACAGCAATTTTATACCAGTGGTTTAAAGAAACTTTTTCTACGAGAGAAACAATATTGTTAATGAGTTAAGATTAACATCCATAACCCAAGTAAAAGAAAGTGAAAGTACACTTTCTTTTTTTTAAGATCTTATAGAACAGCCCTTGAAGTCAGTGTATGTACTGTAATGTATTTACAGTGAGGTAAATACATTAGGACTTGGACACATCACACTATATTTTATCAAAAATTAAGTCTTGTAGAGTCACTTTTTGCAGCAATAACTTGAATAGTGATGTGTCTCTCACATCACTATAAAGGAATTTTGGTCCACTCTACTTTAAAATGTTGCTACAGTTCATTGAGGAGATTGCCTTAGATTGCATTTCTCTTAGTCCTGGCACAGCATCTAAATTAGGTTGAACTCTTAATTTTGACATTTCTTTTTTAAATGTTCTTCTGTTAATGTGCAGCTTTAAATCTTTGTTCTGTTGGATGAACTAGTTCTGGCTTAGCTTCATCTAAAAAACAGGTCTATAGTTCAGTACACTGAGTTCATAATAACAAAAATAATGGTGTTCTAAGGCTGAAATAAATCCAAGCAGACATGTTTTAGGTGCGGTGGCACCATAAACAAGCTGACTTGGAGTTGGTTTTGTGAGGATAGTAGGTAACTGTCATGTGTTTGTTCAATGCCAATATTTTCCTCCAATGATCAATGATATGGGGATGTGATATGTTATTTCCACAAAGTACAGTTAGTTATAATTTCTGTTGTGCCATTATGGTTGGGCTTTATGATGCAATATCTACTGATAAATTCCTTTACAGTATTTATTTAAGCCTCATAATCTGTCAATTAAGGCTGTGCTGAAAGAAATAATGTCTGTACTATTTAAAGAGCTTTTTTTTTAAAAGAGCTGATGTTCTATGGGAATTTTTACATAAAAAAAACAACAAAATTAGTCGAAAAAAAAAAAAAAAAAACACAAAAAAACTGGCAGATCAAAAATAGCAAAAAATGGCTTTTTTTAAGGGTTAATGTCTAACATGCATACTGGTGCCTGGAGAGTCTGAGATGTAGCTTTTTGGTTTAATTGCAATTCCCTAAGCATTGCATATTCCAGTGTGTGTAATGCTACCAAAAAATTGTTGCACACAACTACCTTTTTATCTCCTTAGAAGTCTGTCTTCAGTGCAAAGTCCCTCCTTAGCTGAGGGAGGAATAACACTGTGATGAGTAGCCAATTAAAGACACAAAAGTGTTATTTTCTTCTCCTCTTATTAGCTTTGATCAGTACTTGTTCGCCATGTTGTTTACACTTTTTGAAATTGTAACTGGTGCACACTAAGCAATGTTGTGAGCCAGGACTGGCACTCAGCAGTGTAAATGTATGGGTGAGTTTTTTTTTTTTTTTCTTCTTCTTATTTGGCAAAAACAGCACAGAGAAGAAAAAGGTGTATGGAGTTGTCCTCAACTAGAGACATACATGTGTTCCTGTATGTACACCTGTGCTCGTTGGAGTATAAATAAAAGTTTTCAGTTCAGATCATTTATTGTTGTTACTGCCAACGGGCCGACAAACCGGTGGCCACCTTACTACAGTTCGTAGACTGGGGAGCCACCTAGGTAACAACGAAGAAAAACACAAACAGAATTGCATAATTTGACTGTGGCGTTTGCTCATATGAGGATGTGATCTGCTTTTAAAGCTTACATACTGTTTCTGAGACCTTTTATAGTAAAAAACTTTGCTCACAACCCTGTTGTACACAATCTGATACTTGTCTGGTGGATACTTTTGCACTTCAGTTTTGATATATCACACAGTAATAAATGGTAAATATACAAAAAAATATTTTTGTAATTAATTTTTTTTAAATATTTTGTTAAAGGGCCAAATAAAAACTTCAGATTTAAAAAGTTAGAATTTCTCCCTGTCTTTTATTTTGTCAAGCTTTATAAGAGACACTCTAACCTTTGTGTGAACTTGCAAAGAGGTTCACTCCTGAGAAGACACTGTCTAAAATGTTTTCTGCTTGCAAATAATCTTCCTAATCTTTCTCTTTCTCATCAAATAAAGATCATTTGATCAGTCAAACTTGATAAGTCCAGATAGATATGTTGAAAAAATATGTTGTTGTTCATCTTAGATTGTATTTATCTCAGTTTAACATCTGGTTAGGACCATACAATTTTTTTAAAAAAATATTTATTTTACACCCATTTCTCTATATTAAAATATGTAGAGGTTTCTATTATGGAGATTTAGTTCACCAGATTAAAACCACATACACTTTGATTTATGGAAGTGGTATTCATTTGCTGGCTGACACAGCATTGCACTGTGGCAAAAGAATCAAAATATAAAAAAGTATTTTTTTAAATTGAAGCAGCCTTGTCATTTTTTTTTTAATTTTCTCAGTTTTCTGAATTATTTTGTGTAAATCATTTGTGTGGAAAGTCAGACAGGGATCCATTTCTTTAAAAACATCCATAATTATTAATATACTTGCATATGTTGTGTGGTGAAATTCTTTGAAAAAAACTAAACAAAAGAAAAAAAAGCATCAGTTGTCATGTTGAGCATCTCATTGTAATTGAACTGAGTGAAAGTATTATTTTTGGAAAAGTAAGAATAAACAGTCCTCTAAACGAACTTTAAACTTTTTCCTCCTGAGGCTATCAGATCCAGCCTAACCTTTACTTATCTCCCTCACATTTCCATCTTTCTACCTGTTTGAGTCTGGGGTTGTGATAAGAGTGTCAGTGAAATCTGACATGCTTGGAAATGCTTTCCCTTGCTTTCCCAAGAGCTGCTGTTTGATGAGCTTCCAGCGCCTTCTCATGTTGTGAAGCAATGATTTACTCGGATGGCAATGGTTTTCATTCTGCATTGGCCTTTCACAGTGACCTGACAAGCATGAAAATAAGGGTAGGTTTGGGAGTTTTAGTTTAGAGTTCAACTTTAAAATGCAGTTTAAAAATATTTTGTTATCCGCTTTTGTAATAGTAAACATGTGCAGAAGGCCTAAGGAGTTTCTATGGCGACAATCCCATTTCTCTTTATTGGGGATTTGGCTTCCAAGGATCAACAAATCTGCTCTTTTAGTCTTTTGCATTATGTTGGGTTCAACCAGGTTGCTTGGCTGATAAGTACAAGCTCAGTTGTCGGCCTTTGGAGTCACACACAAAACTTTTATTCTCTACTGAAAGGGGAACTCACCCAGCACACAGAATGATGCCTAAACCATGTGCCTAAAGTGTCTTTGGCACCCAGACTGTTTCTATCACATTTAAAACTGGTGATAAGACTTTTCTTCACCTTGCCAAGCCTGGCAGTGTGAAGCTCTTTGCAGTTTGTTGGATATAAATTGTGTTTTTTCATCTTTGAACAGATGTAAGCAGAAGGCCCACACCACAACAAAGAACCAAGCTTACAGCTGTGGGCTTAACTTAAATTATGATGTCTAATGCTCTTTTTGTAGCTTTTGATCAGGACTACTTGATTGTACTTTAAAGTCCCTTTTCTGCAAATTTCACTTGTGTGACTCTGTCTCTTGTGTCTCCTTTATTATTTTAACACACACACACGCACACACACACACACACACACACACACACACACACACACACACACACACACACAAACAGGCTAATTATAAAAAGAAAACATTAGCTAATATGTGATAAACCTTAGCCAAGCTAATTTATTAACTAAAAAGAAGAGCTTTGGAGGTGACCAAATGTGTCTCTTATAGAGCTCTACAGAGAAGGAAGAAACTCCTTGACAGCAACACTCTATCAAGCAGGTCTTAATAAGCCAATTTACACCAATAATCTGATCATTACCTGATTTTTGGAGTTATCAGATAATTTATGAAGTAAAGAGGATGTAAACAGCAAAATCTGATGTCCTTTATCAGATAACTGCCATTTTATATAATGAGATAAAGACACTATCCTCCCTGAGCCGCCACCTTACCGTGGTGGAGGAGTTTGCATGTCCTGATGATCCTAATGGCTATGTTGTCGGGGTCTTTATGCCCCTGGTAGGGTCACCCATGGCAAACAAGTGTCTAGGGGAGGGACCAGACGAAGCGCTGCTCACAACACCCCTATGATGATGACAAGTCATGGACCCAGGTTTCCCTTGCCCGGACGTGGGTCACTGGGGCCCCCTCCTGGAGCCAGGCCTGGAGATGGGGCACGGAGGCGAGGCCTTGGTGGCCAGGCCTTTGCCCATGGGGATTGGTCGGGCTCAGCCTGAAAGGGTGACATGGGCCCCCCCTCCCGTGGGCTCACCACCTGCAGGAGGGGCCATAGGGGTCGGGTGCAGTGTGAGCTGGGCGGCTGCCAGAGGCAGTAACCCTGGCGGTCTGATCCTCGGCTGCAGAAGCTAGCTCTAGGGACGTGGAATGTGGGGAAGGAGTCTGAGCTGGTGTGAGAGGTTGAGCGGTTCCGGCTAGATATAGTTGGACTCACCTCGACACACGGCTTGGGCTCTGGAACCACTGTCCTTGAGAGGGGCTGGACCCTCTTCCATTCTGGAGTTGCTCCTGGTGAGAGGCACCGAGCAGGTGTGGGCATGCTCATTGCCCCCCGACTTGGCGCCTGTGCATAGGGGTTTACCCCGGTGGACGAAAAGGTAGTCTCCCTCCGCCTTCAGGTGGGGGGACGGTTCCTGACTGTTATTCATAGAATAGAATAGAATAGAATAGAATAGAATAGAATAGAATAGAATGCCTTTTATTGTCATTATACACATATACAAGCCATCCCAAATGTCATGCTTATGCATCAAACAGCAGTTCAGAGTACCCACCCTTTTTGGAGTCCTTGGAGGGGTTGTTGGAGAGCACTCCTCCCGGGGACTCCCACTATCTGCTGGGGGACTTCAATGCTCACGTAGACAATGACTTCAATGCCCACGAGACCTGGAGGGGCGTGATTGGGAGGAACGGCCCCTGATCTGAATCTGAGTGGTGTTTTGTTGTTGGACTTCAGTGCTTGTCATGGATTGTCCATAACGAACATCTTGTTCTGGCATAAGAGTGTCCACATGTGCACGTGGCACCAAGACACTCTAGGCTGCAGTTCGTTGATTGACTTTGTAATCGTATCTTCATCTGCAGATACTCAGGTGAAGAGAGTGGCGGAGCTGTCAACTGATCACCACCTGGTGGTGAGTTGGCTCAAATGGTGGGGGAGGATGCCGGTCAGGCCTGGCAGACCCAAGCGTGTTGTGAGGGTATGCTGGGAATGTCTGGCAGAGTCCCCTGTCAGAAAGAGTTTCAACTCTCATCTCTGGCAGAGCTTCAGCCATGTCCCGGGTGAGCAGACCCGGCTGCAGAAACAAATTAGAGGGGGGGCATCACATTTATTCAGGGGGGCATACATTTTAAACCTACATTTTATATGCCTTAGGATGAACAGTGGCTCTGCGGCTACTCCTACAGTATTAACAAATCATTTTCTCTCACTAGAAAAAGGAAAGTTCATCCTAAAATATATATATATATAAATAAATAAATAAAACAAAATACCATAGTGTAGTGCTGGGTCCATTTAATTAACTCAAAACTCAAGAACAGCAACAGGGGCTGGTTATACAGAGAGCAGCACCATAGCTTCACTTCTCTTTTAAAAATAGGCTAAATCTGAACACTGGATCAAACATTCAAGCTGGGGAAGGTAGCTACAGCAGCTAGGGAGCACAAGGAGCAGAACTAAGCAGCTGACCCTTCTGCCTGCAAGTAATGCAAGTTAAATTGACCAGGAGTATCAATGGAGTATCTGTGAGGTATGTGTGAGAAAGGATGGAGCAAAGATTTAACCACTTTAACCACAATAGAGTATGTAGTATGTTCATGCCGACGACAGCAAAAAGCAGCTAATCTCACAGCAACCGGACCGGTGAGCTAAATCGTTTGACCTGATGACCCGCCCCCCTTTGTTTGTAATTGGCTAACATGTTGCCTTTGTTCATTGGTTGGATTGTAGGTTTGACACATCAAGATAGATAGTTTGAAAGGAAGATGGATACTCTGATTAAAAAAACAAAACCCAGACCCAAATAAAATAACGAAAAACTGCTTTTAGTCCAGGGCGGGCATAGCTGAGTCCATGGGCGGGCACGGCCCCCCAGTGCCCGCCCATGCCGCCGGGTCTGCGGGTGAGGCAGGGGACATTGAGTCCAAGTGGGCTGTATTCTGTGCCTCTATTGTCAAGGCAGCCAGCCGCAGCTGTGGCTGCAACATCGTTGGTGCCTGTCATGGCGGTAACCCCCAAACTTGATGGTGGACACCAGCAGTTAGGGATGCCGTCAAGCTGAAGAAGGAGTCCTATCGGGCCTTTTTGGCCTGTGGGACTCCAGAGGCAGCTGATGGGTATCGGCAGTCTAAGCGGAACACAGCTTCGGCGGTTGCTAAGGCAAAAGCTTGGAGAGGCCATGGAGAACGACTTTAGGACAGCTTCGAGGAGATTCTGGTCCACCATCCGGCGGCTCAGGAGGGGAAAGCAGTGCTCCATCAACACTGTGTACAGGGGCAGAGTCTGGGGACCCTGGTATTGGCTCTCCCATCTCTGGGGCTGAGGTTACTGAGGTGGTTAAAAAGCTCCTCGGTGGCAGGGTCCCAGGGGTGGATGAGGTCAGCCCAGAGTTCCTTAAAGCTCTGGATGCTGTAGGGCTGTCTTGACTGACACACCTCTGCAGCATCGCGTGGACATCGGGGACAGTTCCCCTGGACTAGCAGACTGGGGTGGTGGTCCCCCTCTTCAAAAAGGGGGACCGGAGGGTGTGCTCCAACTACAGGGGGATCACACTCCTCAGCCTCCCTGGTAAGGTCTATTCAGGGGTTTTAGAGAGGAGGGTCCATTGGATAGTCGAACCTTGGATTGAGGAGGAGCAGTGTGGTTTTCGTCCCAGTCATGGAAGAGTGGGCCAGCTCTACCCTCTCTTCAGGGTCTTGGAGGGGGCATTGGAGTTCCCTGAACCAGTCTACATGTGCTTTGTGGACTTCGAGAAGGCATTTGACCATGTCCCCGGGGACTCCTGTGAGGAGTACTCTGGGAGTATGGAGTGCCGGATCCCCTTATACAAACTGTCTGGTTCCTGTACGACCAGTGTCAGAGCTTCATCTGCATCGATGGCAGTAAATCAGAATCGTTTCTGGTGAGGGTTGGACTTTGCCAAGGCTGCCTTTTGTCACCGATTCTGTTAATAACTTTTATGGACAGAATTTCTAGGTGCAGCCGAGGTGTTGAGGGGATCCGGTTTGGTGGCCTCAGGATTGAGTCTCTGCTCTTTGCGGATGATGTGGTTCTGTTGGGTTTGTCGGGCCGTGATCTTCAGCTCTCGCTGGAGCGATTCGCAGCCGAGTGTGAAGCGGCTGGGATGAGAATCAGCACCTCCAAGTCCAAGACCATGGTCCTCAGCAGGAAAAGGGTGGAGTGCTCTCTCCGGGTCTGCAATAGGGTCCTGCCCCAATTGGAGGATTTACGTATCTCGGGGTCTTGTTCACGAGTGAGGGAAGGATGGAGCGGGAGATTGACAGGCAGATTGGTACAGTGTCTGCAGTGATGCGGACTCTGCATCGGTCTGTCTTGGTAAAGAAGGAGCTGAGCCAAAAGACAAAACTCTCGATTTACTTGTCAGTTTATATTCCTACCCTCACCTATGGTCACAAGCTGTGGGTAGAACAAGATCATGAATACAAGCGGCCGAGATGAGTTCTCATCGCAGGGTGGCTGGGCTCTCCCTTAGAGATAGGGTGAGAAGCTCGGTGATCCGGGAGGGGCTCAGCGTAGAGTCGCTGCTCCTCCGCATCGAGAGGAGCCAGATGAAGTGGCTCGGGCATCTGATCAGGATGTCTCCTGGATTCCTCCCTGGTGAGGTGTTCTGGGCACATCCCACCTAAAAGAGGCCCCGGGGAAGACCCAGGACACGCTGTACACAATACATCTCATGGCTGGCCTAGGAACAGCTCGGGATCCCCCCAGATGAGCTGGTAAATGTGGCCGGGGAGAGGGAAGTTTGGGTTTTCCTGCTTAGGCAGCTGCCCCAGCGACCCGACTTCGGATAAGCAGCTGATAATGAATGGATGAATAGCTAAACACACTTAGATTTTTATACTGATGTCTAAAAGCATGTAGAGCCTGTTATTTGATTTATTTTTAAATATGCACTTGTGCAAAACTCTGCGATGCTTCCATCATCTTCTGTCAAAAATGGAGGTGACACAGTCATAACGAGCAGAACACAAGAAAAACATGATGGTGTGCAGCAGCAGCAAGTTTGAGCATAATGACGTTCGGCATTCACAGGTAATCTATTTTGTAGGCTTATTAGCTCCCATACTAACATCTAATGCCAAGACTGTGGGTGCTGCTGTATTCAACAAAGACCAGATATTTTGAAAATAACAGTAAGTTACATCATTACGTGTGTAGTAGCCTATTATCCAGTGATGGACTGGGAAATGTAGACAAGGGGTTTTTCTAATATTTGCATTTCAGTAGTGCATGGAGATACATCAGAACTGATTTTTACAATTATCTGATAACTCCGTATTTTGATAGTCATATAAATGGGTTCGATGTTGGCTTCATTTGTAATACAGATACACCCAAATTTAAATGCTTATTTGGATAATCCTAAATGTTGCAATTTCCAGAATGGTCCCAATCCAGTCTGCTCAAGCTAGAGACAATCGCAGGGAAAAAATGTGATGAGTATCACAAATTCAGGTGTTTGAGCTTTTGTATTATATTTTTTTGGAAATTTACTGCTATAATGTAACACTTTCTGAGTGGAGTGTGTGTCTCCCTACACATACACACACACACACACACACACACACCAACACTCTGAACAGGTCTTCACTGAAAACATGCAGTTGTGAAAGTGCTGACTGAATTCTCCAGATGGTTTGTTATACAAAACCACCCGAGACATTCTTGGAAGCTGCCTGGAAAAGGGCAGGAATTTTCAAAAAGTACAGTGTGTGCACAGTTATTAGTCAGATGAGACTTCTGACCTCCAAACCATGTGTTCCAACTGGGTTTAACTATTTTTTAGGTGATATCTATTTGTGTAATGAGGGAGGCTGGGCTTTTAAAGTGTTTTATATATAGTGTTAACATTAATATCATTAGGCAGCAATGTTATCAGATTAAATGAATAAACTAGCTAAAGCTAGTGCTTTAGCTGACACTGAAATAAAAGAAAATATATAAATAAATAAATACAAGTAAATTACCAGTCTGACAGCATAACACATTTCCACAGGACTGAATTTATAATTTACAATAAGAAGATTGGTCATTTGTGGTCATTGGTCATTGGTGTATGTAAACTAGTAAAAAAAAAAATTACAACAATGCCACATTACAACAATGGGACTTTCACCCAAATATTAACATTACTCAATGCAAGGCATTCAAGTTTGTTATACTAATACGGCATGGCTCCAGTTAAATTAAAACAATCTTTATTTTAAAAAGAAACAAATTGTCAAAAATACCCAGGGTAAGGTAAGCCGGGGGACAGGTGGGCTGAAACGAGGTGAGGGAATCCAGCGAAGGGCCACCATAAGCACATATGCAGAACATGCACCCTACCACACAGCACTACAAACACACAGGACAGGCACTCGTGATCAGCATGCAGAAGATGGGAGTATCACACCAGAAAGGGAGCCGACACCAAGGAGGCACCACCACCCCAAGCTCTCAGACTACTAAAAAGAAGAAATAAAATAATCAGGATCAGCTGCCTGAAGGACTGCTGTGCTGTTGAAAGCTTCCTGATCTATCACCCTAAAAAATAAATATAACTATGGCATGTTGACAGGAAACGTGCCCACAAGCAGTGGGTTTACCTACCGGGTTGACAGAGTTAACTCCACAGAGGAGTCTTCATGAGCAGGAGGTAGCACGACTTGCAGGTTTACCTATAAAAACACCGCCATGTAACGTCTGTACGGCCGAATAACACGATGCAGGGAAAACGAGGCGTACATACCACAGTGACTCAGGTTTGCAGATTAATTCAGTGCGGTAGCAACAGGAATCTCTGTGACAGCCGGAAGTCATGTGACCAGCCAACCAGATGAGTGCTTGATGTCAGGAGCTTAAATATGTCTCAACCCTTAACTGATTGGCTGGGTACTCATTTCATACTGCCACGCCTGCATGGGCTCAGGAAACTTTCTAGAAAAAAACTATCTGTAAACATAATTTACCATGCACTTCATGAATTCAAGTTAAAACTCAGATCATGCAAAGAAGCCATATATGATCCAGAAAGGCTGGAGTGGAAAACTGTTCTGTGGTCAGACAGAGTAACATTTGAAGGTCTCTTTGGAAACAATGAATGCAATGTCCTGGGCAGTTCAAAAGCCTTCATTACTAATGGGATGGGCTTGCATTAGTGCCTATGGTGTGGGCAGCTTACACATATGTGAAAGAACCATCAATGCTCAAAAGTATATTGAGGTTTTAGAACAATGAATGGTCCCATCCAGACAACATCTCTTTCAGGGAAGGTGTTGCAGATTTCATCAAGACAATGCTGAACTGCATACTGTATCCTTCCCAACAAGATGATTCACAGAAGAATCTAGGTGCTGAACTGGTCTGCCTGCAGTCTAGACCTTCCATCAACAGAAAACATTTGGTACATTATAAAATAAAAAATCATCACCTCATAATTTGGCATTTGGCATTCTTAGGCTTTTCTTCCTGTTTAATTTTTTTTTCTTGATAGCCACGCTTTCATGGAGACCATGCCTGATGAGGCTTCAGACATTAGTCATTACATCAACTGAAGGTCCAAGTTTATCTGGTCTTGTGTCAGAACTATGTTGTTTTTTTTTTTCCCCTTCTTCTTCTTTCTTTTAGAAACTTTTTATCTGCTGTATGATTTTAGGCCTCCCAGTTCCCTTTTTGCCCTCCATTTGTCCAATTTCTTCAATGTTTTTTTTTTTTTAAGAATCTACTCCACGTCATGCTGCAATAGTCCAAGTTTTTGGCTATTAGCTTTTTAGGGAAACATGTTGTTGATGCCAAAACACTATTTTATGTATGTCAAACTGTGTTATCTTTGGCAGTTTTCATAGACACTCCACGTGGAGTGTAAGGTCCCAGCAATGCAACCACAAAGAGTTCAGTATAAAACTGAACAGCCTTGAAAAGTTAAAAAACATGCACACATGTAAATGGACTCTTTTAGCTGATGTACTGCTCCATCATGTAAAGCTGTTTTACTCAATTTAGTTACACTTAAAAGTACAAGAAAAATTAGGTGCATGGTTTTGAAATTTGAAATCCCCTATGTGATTTCACCTTGAATTAAACTTGTGAAACACCTGGAACATTTCTCAAAAACAATGCATAGACAACATAAAGATGGTATAAAAGGATTGAAGCTACAGCTGCATGCTTTTTCTTCTGTGTAGATAAATTGGAGTTCTCATGTGTTCCACATTCCTCATCTTTTCACCTCTGATGGGATACATTGCATCTAATGATTTGACTGAAGTTACCTGAGAAAAATCAGTCCTGACTTTGCATGAACTCGAGTGTAGCATATTATCTGATTCACCTGATATGAAGTTTAATGAACGGTATGTGCACTGGCGACTGTTAGATTCATTCTTCCTTTTTTCCCTTTAACTTTAAGGCAATGTTTTTCATTTGTATTTTTGCATGTGGCCAAACATACTGTATGCAAGTGTTCATGTGTGGTCTGCCCAGAGCACAACATGTGGCCATGGTTAAAAGTGGATTATTTCACTTCTTTTGGAATCATAAAATATCTTAATTTCCTCTATCCCCCCTCTTCTATTCACCCCACAAAAATCTAATGGACGTTAATGCCATTCTTTGAATTCTTGGTGCGTGGAGCTGCTGTTTCCGTATTTCACGGATCTGAATGGTGTGGCCCAGGCAGTCTGGAATTCCTGGCTTTGAGATCAGAGGCCTTGATTTATCAGGATGTACTCGTGTGCATGGGCAGGAAAACTGGGATACACATGTGATCATGCACAAGTGTGAACCAGAGGCTTGGTCACTGATTCAGGAAGTGTCACAGTCAGGAATATGATTGTGCTCAATATCCGGTTAGCATGTGACAAGTTTTGTAAAGAAGTGGCAGCATATGTTTTGAATTTACTATTTCAGTCTTTAAAAGAGACAGTCATAGGAAATGGTACAGATTAGGAAAAATCATTTTCCACTCTTTATTGATAAATGTTTTGTCACTGGATGTGTTACAGTATTATGGTAATCTCAGGCAATATCAACAGCTCCTCTCATCTCATTTTAAGCAGCTTTTGCTCCTATTGTCCAAGTTTTATTTGATGAAAGCATAAAGCAACAATTATAAATTGGTACATTAGTTTTTAACTGGATAGTCAAAAAAATCCAGTATACAACACTTTAAATCATCACAGCGGTAAGCAACAATTTGCTATGTGGAACTATTCTGGTGCAATGATGATTTTACCAGATAATGTCATTCCTTTCTTTCTGTGAATGTCAGTCTATGTTTTGTCAAGCCAGTATCATGGCAAAACCTGAAATAATCAAATTAATTGAATCTACTGATACATATTCAGACATAATTTTACTTTTTTAAGTCCCTTATTTAGAGTTCAGGTTGGTTGAAGGGGCACTGCATACCTGACTGCCAAGTGGAAGAGTTGAGATCGAATCCCACTGTTACCACAAGGATCTGAGTAACTTTACCTTGAATGGTCATTTTTGCATTCTGCAGCTCAAACTTTAACTTTCTGTTTCTTTGCTGTTCTACACATTAAAACTATAAGGTTAAAGCTGGGTATTAAAAACACAATGATTAAAGTTTCAAAAACATCATAGTTTGTATTCAAGAGCAGCATGTATAAAATATAACATCAAAATATTATTTTCCTTCATTACTGGAAAGTGGGTCCTGCCACCTTAGCTGAACATAAAAAAGGTATTATACACATGAAACACATTTCATATTCAAATATGGGACTCATCAGCTTATTTTTGCACTCTGGAAGCTCTTTGTTTAATTAACAATAGACAGACTTACAAATAGCTTGAAGGACTCCAAGTTAGGCTCCATTTCTTTTTTCTTTTTATTTTTTTTTTGTGGTTATAACTTTCTAGTTTAAATCATCTATCAATCCTTTAGCTATGCATGCTTAATCTTGCGCATGGATTCTTGTATATGGATTTTGGATGAAACTTGTAGCCCCACCTCAAAAGCTTATACTGGCATTAGTAGAACGTGCAGTCATCACAGAGGCCTTACTTGACCAGCAGGTTATTTGTTGTTTCTGTTGTAAGCCACAGCGCCTTGGCAACAAAGTATACAAGTGAAGTTTGTTGTCTAAGAGATTTTTTTGAAGGTCTAACCTGTGGTTAATGTTGGTAAAGGGTGCATTTTATCTCAGTCTAGGATCATTTTTATACTGATGATATCTTGCTATTTTTATTTGAACCTACTCTGCCAATTTACCAGCTAGTACAAGTTCTAAATAAATATTGGCTTTTTAAGGCTTTAATACAGTTTTTTTTCCAAGTCTGAAGCTATGTTTCGAGGCATTAAATTTCATGACACCTAACTCTCCGATTTAATTACCCCTTAAATGATCTCCATCAGGATTTGTGGATCTGGACATATAAATCATTCTGACACCCACATATTTAAAGCCAGTTCAATCAGACAAAATTAAACAGGGTTTGTATCACTGGAACTTCCTCTTTGTCTCCCATTCCTCTATTAAAACAAGCATTTTCTCTTGTTGGCTCGATTCATTTGTTGAGTAAATATGACTGGGTTTATTTTGATAGAGTAAGAGAAGAGATGGTTTAGCTCTTTTCTCTGGAATAAACTAAAACCTCTCAAATATTTCCACCTTGCAACTTCTTAGTGATAACTAGATCTCCCAAACCTCAGAAAAATCAACCAAATACCGTTTTACATTGTTTATCTGTCATGATCTGTGTTTTTTTGTTTTTTTTAATGGTCCTATGTTCATTGTCTTTTCTGGTTTCCTGTTATATTTTGTTGAGTTTTCCCCTTGGGTATCATGTCGCATTTTCTGCTTCTTGTTCATTTGTGCACCTGGTTTTATTAGCAAATTCACTTCACCTGTTCCCTGTTAGTCCCTCAGTGTATTTATACCCCTTGGTTTTCAGTTTTCTTTGTCAGATCCTTGTGTTTTTTTTTCCTCTGTCGTGTGGTTCCTGTAATTCTGAGTTTTTGATTAAATCATTTGTTCCTGCATTCCCCCTACCTCTGAGTCCTACATTTGGGTCCTCACCTCCGCTGCACCGTAACAGAATCTGATTAGTCTAGTAGCAATCCATCCTCCATCTGGCACGTTATTAAAGCCTCACTGTCTGCATTACTACTCTTGAATTTGCTTTTTTGAGAATATGAAATCAGTTAAGGGTTATTGCAGCAGCCCAGTATCAATAAATACAGTTGTGGCTTGGAGGGAATTGAGGCAGATGGAAGGAAGATCAGGGTTAACATCTACTCACACAGTTCATTAACAATTATGACTTTCTAGAATTTAAAATACAGACTTCTTTGTTTTGAATTCAAAAGACATCTCATGTTAGGAGACGTAAGGTCCTTGTGACCTTTGATCTGCTATCACAAAAATATGGTCTTTTAAAAAACACCCTATTAGTTTCTTTAAGGTACATATATATATATATATGTTATGGAAAGCACATAACTAAAAGGCTTTTCAGATGCCCTATTACGTTCTAAGTACAGTTATTCATAAACATGTGTATTCATGTGTAATCACATGTAATTTTGGTTGATTATTTCTCAAGATTGGCTCTTTAGCTCTTCTAGCTGCAGTTAATCTGTGGTAAGATCTTTCAAAATCATACAAGCATTAAAGTAAGTTTAAAGGCTCAACTTAAAGTCAAAGAATAGTGTCATGGTTTCTGCTGAGATCCCCCAAAATGATGTCCAAACAGAAAAACAAACTAGTTATGTTAGTAAATTACCAGTGCCACCAAAGAATACAGAGTCCCCAATTTAGCACATGATCTATTAAACACAAAGTATGGGAGCCAAAACCATTTAATTACAAGATATTAGGATAATTTACATGATTTCCTGAGTAGTTGTCACAAAGCTCTTCTTGCAGAGAGAAACTGAAATTCATTTAGACCTGACAAGCATGGGCATGTGTCTGACCCAATGAAAACAAAATGAAAATATTTATGATGCTGGGGGCAAACTTAATCACCACTTTCTGTCTAAAAGAAGACTTTCATTCATACAAGCCATGAGGTAAATGCTGTAAGAAGGTTCTGGCTGGATATTTTGGGAAAGAACTATTTTCTAACCAGCAGGACTGACGCACAAGAAAGTGATGAGTGCTTTGCCGAGCTGTTATTTTGAAAAACATGGGTGAAGTAGTTTTAGTGGCGTCATAATTGGTGTTTTGTGAAACTGACAGGTTTGACAGTTTTAACACATGCTTTCTTCAAAGGCTCCATTAATGTGACGCTCAGTTTTCCCTTTTCAAAATGAAAGCCCTGTAAGAGTACCAAGTCATGGCTCAGGCTATATAAAAATCAGTTGTTCACCTGTGGTATACAGTTTCCAAACCTTGCACTCTTAGTTCCATGAGCACAAGCAGCTGTGTGCATGTTTAAAAATTCATACTAAGACATAAGAAGCCTTTTTGAGTAAAGAGAGAAGCTGCTTTAGGAGTTTGCAATGTTTGACCACATGCTTTTAGAGCTGCAGACTGAAGCAAATCTTCAAACACTGCATAATGCTCCTCTGAGGCCTTTAAGTCTCCACAAAGATAGATCATTGCACATTTTAGTCTAAGAAGCAAAACAAAGTGATCCCTACGATCCAATGTAATGTATAAAACACATGTTAAAACAGTCAAATCCGGTGTTGAAATGTCATCAAATGGGAAATTATTATTTTTTTTTATGCAGATTAAATTGGTGTGGTTTCATTAAAATTTCATTACACTCTCCCACAGCTGGCTTAAAATCTAAGAATTCAACTCTGGCTCATGATCTCACTGTAATCAAACCTAACTTGTATACTTAGCAACCATCAGGATTAGTGGGAACAACGTTCAAATCATGGAAACCATGAAAGTAATCTGAATGCACAGAACAGCCACCCCTAATTTATGTAAATTCTTTAAATGCCCAAGTTGAAGGAAGTTCAAATAAGGAAGTTTGCATTGTGCACTGAATACAATCCCAAAACCATGCTTTCTTCAACCTTTGTTGAAGAAAGCATGTTGTTTGAGCTTGTCCAGAGCTGAAGAAGTCATCCCAACAATGACTTAATTATTATTGGGATGGGTTGGCACATAATTGATATTGATGATTCACATGGCTTAATAGCTTTACAACACTATTTTGCATCTGCATTAAGCCAGGTCTTTCTATTCGTTGTCAATCACATGAACAAGAAGCATTAAAAGACAAGAATTACAGAGACCATGAGGTGGAGCTTGGCATCAAACCTACAAAAGCTACATTTAGTTTTTCTTGAGTAAAAGACAAAAACAAAACCAAATACACAACATGACAGTCTGTAATATGACAATCATGTGAAGAAAAGGTTTAAAAGGATTAAAAGTTCTGGATGATTTGTAATCTTTTACTGCTAAATTTAGACAAAAGGAAAGTTGTTATTTCTGGCCATAAACACATATAAACCACATTCTAACCATGCAATAAGTCTTGATAGCATAAGCTTGACCTCCAGTACTACAGGGAGTTGTTTTGATCAGGATTTGTCCTTTTATGACCCTTACACACCAAGATGGTAATCACACTCCAACATTTGGCAATCACTGTTGGGATTATTGGGAACATTGAAAGTGTCTGTTGCTATTGTCTTTTCTGAATGTAACATTATCATCACTGCTGGACACCATCAGTGTTTTTTTTTGACAACCAACCATGCTTTAGTTGATATAAACTGAACCAACCATGATTTTAATTCATAATCACAAAGTTTTATTTATATATATATATTTTTACATTATTCAATAATGTTTTTGCCTATGGCTATGCAGGATTATAACCTCCTGGACAAGCATTGGTCTCACATTGACGCTGACAGTTGGATGAAGTCTCTGTGGTTTTCTAAACATGGGCCACATGAAGACTCACAGCAGGGAGCTTTTCATCACCTTTGGCTGTTGATGTTGGCTTGGTGCTTAAGGGCTTAGAAGTGTCTCTAGGCTTGGCTGCTTTCACAAACATGCTTTTGTCAATATAAGGAAAATTCAGCCTCACAGTGATGTAGAAAATTCAATGCATTTGCTTCAATGTGTTAACTTCGATTTTACAACATCTTTTTAACATCAACTCGAGCCAGAAGAAAATTCCTGTGCTGCAGAAGACTTCCTGCCTCAACCCAGTACCAAAAACAAAAAAATCTGTCTGAACTACTTCAGATCAGTTGCCCTAACATCCCAAAACATGAAAGTCATTGAGAGACTGCTAACCTTAATGAGGAAGTGAACAACTTTCAGGACCCATTACACTTTGCTTATTGTAATAGGCTTGGGCTTAAAGATGCCATCATTTATGTACTTCAGTAAGCCCACTTTCATCCTGACAAATCATGCAGCACTGTGAGAAGGGCATGTAGTACAATTCCACCTGCGCTGTATGTGAAAAACTCCGGAACTTCAAGGTGGAGGCTCCACAACTTCTTGGATTTATGAACACCTAACAAACAGATCACATTTTGAGACTGAAAGGTTGTGTGTCTGAGATGGTGGTCAGCATCACTGGAGCTCCACAAGGGACTGTACTCTCACCATTTCTCTTCACACTGTACACCTCAGACTTCCAATAGAACTCTGAGTCCTGTCATCTACCGAAATACTGTGATGACTCTGCAGTTGTCAGGTGTCTTGGTGATAGACAAGAAGCTGAGTGCAGAGAACTGGTGAGTCAGTTTCTGAGATGGTGCAAAAAAAATTAACTAATCTTAAACACAAAACAAAAGAGATGACTGTGGATTTTAACAAAGCATTGTTTATCTCATGGGAGAAGAGGTAGAGGTGGTGGATGATAGCAAATCCGGGGAGATCAGCTAAACAACAAACTAGACTAGAAGTACTATAGACCATGATGTTGCATAACTTCTATAATTCTGCTGTTGAAAGTGCAATCAGTGTTTGAGCCATCTGTTGGGGAAGCAGCTTCCCAGACTTAGACACAGTGAACAAAATAATTAAGAAGGCTGAATCATACTGGAAACAACTCTTCAGCCCCTGGAGCTGATTGTCCAGAGAAAAATGCTACACAAGCTGCTGAAAAATCCTCTTTCTCTTTTTCTCTGTGGTTAGTTTTAGAAGGCAGGATTGTCCTGCTTGGTCACAGATAAACTGCAGCACAAGAACTGTGTTTGCCTGACTCACTCTCTTATTGGCTAACTCGTGTTTTAAAGGTCTGGTTCCTGCTCACCTTAGTAGAGTTTATATTTTATAGGATGATAGGAGACTTGGAATAATCTATTTGTGGCAACAGTACTGTTCTGGATAAAATAATGCACGAGTTAAGTGGTTCTGGTTTCAGAAAATTGCTTTCTATGTGTATCAGAGTGGTATGGTGGGTAGTTCCTTTCTATAAGCCAGTCAAGGTAGATGACCGTCCTCCATTTCTTTAATTGAACTTCAACCTAACAAGTTTCCACAAATCATATCCTTTAGAAACTTTTTTTTTCTTCTGTTCTGTTTTCTGAAATGTCTGTATTTGCTCTCTGATGTTGTATGTTTTCTGCTGTTGTTTGCTAAGATGCTGTGTTTTCTAAAATATTCCTGTGTTTTTTGTTTTTGTGAAATGCTATTTGCTTCATTGTTTTTTTTTATGTGTTTGCTTTCAGCAGTGTTTTTCACAGTTTGTATTTATCTGTTTTCTTGAATGTACTTGTGCTTTCTGTTTTGTTAGGCTTCTTTTTCTGAAATGTTTTTGGTTTTGTTCTACTTACCTGGAGTTCACAGTAAGATAAATCAAGATCTATGTGCATGTCACATATCTCCTTTGGTGAAACATTCTAGTTAGAAATGTGTCTCAAAGTGTCACATATGTCCACAGTTCAACCCCAGGACTTTTTAAATCCATATAAGCATAGATATCCAATAAGTATCTAGTAAGGCACCCCTTGAGTTGAGGTCATAGTCATGCACTAATGATACAAAAGTATTTCTGAAAACATTTTTTACTTTAACCACTGACAAGCCACATGCATGCTTAAGCACAACTTCAGGAGATGCTCAGACTCAGAGTCTTACAGACCATCAGTCAGTCATTCAGGCAAGCACACACCCTACCAAGTCATTCCACAAGTCAAATTTGCTGGTTAACTCCAAAAAGCATTCTTGTTATCCTTGAGCAAATGGGCATCCCACAAAAAAAGTCCAAGTGGGGTTCTGTAAAGTCAAATATACAGGAATTTTATGGCCTGCTATTGGATCCACATGCCAGAGGTAATTTAGGAAAGAACACACTTCTGAATGTGTATCCCTATGACTTTTTGATTGTTATAATTACATGTTCCTGGCTCTTGTTAAGGCTCCTGATGGTTTATAGTTTACGGCTGAGTACACAGGTTCATATATTTTTTCTCCGCATTTATGGAGGGAACATTTAAGGCCGCCTCTGAGACCTTGCCGACAAGCTGCATGCCGCGGACCCCACACTGGAATATTTGTACCCTTAGCTTTTCTTCTCCCCTTTCTTCATGTGCTCCTTCTCTGCATTTTGTCATTTCTCTTGCCAACCGGCTCAGCATAGCTCCCTGAGAGTTATAAACCAGTGTTTAAACAAAAAACACTGGCATGCTATTGCACTTCTTCAAAGGAGGCTTTTCTCCTGTTGGAGACATTCTCAGATATTCTCAAACACATTCTCAGTTGACAGACACAAAGAGGGGAGATATGTGCATAGCAATGGCAAGCATCACTATAGATACTTGGGACAAGAGACAAAAGACAAAAGCAAGACTGTTTAAAAAAGTAAGACCAAATCAAAATTTACCATTACTTTATACGTGAGATGGCCTTGATATTGAGCATTCCCATGGCTCTCATGAGTGCTGCTGTTCCCAGGGGTTTGTGCGCTCCATCCTCTCTAATGAGAGAACCTTCCAGGCTAGACATTGTGGGCTCTGGCTCCAGCCTCTAGCCCATGCTGTTCTCACCACAAAGAAACAAGCCAAGTTATTCACTGATTCCTTTCTGACATCCCTGGCCAAAAAGACTCCAATCCCATCCTCCAACTGCCACCACTCCTGACTTTCTTCCTACCACTTTCCCTCATCTTTTGTTTTCAGTTAACTTTCTTTACATTTCTTCTTTTTTCTGCTTTCAAATGTGGTCAGAGTTCTAATTAGGATTCAGAAAAATCATATTATTAAATTGTTATTAATATTAGACTAAAAATGTCCCGAATGCAAGGGTAGATTTCCATCTGGGGTTTTGCTAAGGAGAACCTAATCACACATTTAAACCCATACAGAAGTGCTGCTGTGCTTGCCGTGTTCATCGAGTGTCAGTGTTTACACACCATGTGATATGTCAGGCTGACAGCAGAGAGGAAATAGCATCTGCAAAAGGGGAGGCCAGTTCTCAGGGAGGAGGCCCATCTGTGCAAATAGCACCTAGTTAGGGGAGTTATTAATTACCGTGGGTCATCAAGCAAACTTTTGGTCCAGAGTTTGTGTATGTGTTCAGGGGAAGATATTAAACAAAGAAAAGAAAGAAGAGCGAAAAGCTGGGCTAAGGTTGTCTGTGATGGTATGAAGCATATTCCCAAATACTTTTAAAGGGGAGCTGCAGGAAGCTGCGAATTTTTTACTCATAATCTGCATTAAAAAAGAGGCATCACAAAGGCATGTGGAGCATCTTCTCTCTTTCTGCTACTCCTAAATTTGGAAGAAAGGGGTCAGTGGCTCTTTTTTTCATCCCTCCTTTTTGCTTTCAAGAATGTCTGCAATGCCTCCCAAGAATCCTGTCCTGTTGACTTTGGTTTGGGATAAAAGGTACAGCCTTCTCTGTTCTCAGTGCTGATCCGAAAGGTGATTAGGCTGGCCTCCACATGAGCCCCTGCATAGCCCGTCACGGTGACCCAGACAGATTACCCTATGTTTCTGTGTGCTGCTGATTGTTATTCAGGAGAGCCAGGTGAGGAGACAGATAAGACTGAAAGCTTGGTGACAGAAAAAACAATATATTCATCGTATTGAAGAACTTTATGCATCTTCTCTTAGTAGTGCAAGTTTTTCAGCTGGATTCAGAAATGGTACAGTCATCAGTGAGACGATGTATCTGGTTGTACTCTTTGCTTTTTATAGTTCAGTTTTAGAGTGTATGCAAGTCTAATAAGAAGAAAGAAATAAGTTAGAAACAAGAATTTGATTTACCAGTGAAGATAAATTAAATGCCAACAAAAAATGGTTTAGTTAGTAGATTTAAAACAACACTACTGAACTTCAGCAGATTTTTGCACTGTGGCACCCTCTAACAGAGTCTAATTAGGCATCTGTTTTGCATCCTGTTGACTCTTGTTATGTCACTTTCTCTCTTTCTTTTTTTCAGTTCCTCTGATAATGTCCTCCTGGTTTTCTTTTCATGGTGTGAGTCCAAAATGGCTAGCGTGTTGACACCCCGTTGCTAACATGTAATGTGGTGCTGTAAAACAAAATGCAGCCATCTGATCTTTAATGACAGCCCCAGGAATGTATGTAATGAATTTCAGTGTAGTATCAAAATTAGTTAGGAACATCAGTTATAAGGTTAAAAACATAAGTAGTAGGTTCGAAGCCTAACTTTAATTCTTATATTTTGAATTCCACTCCACTGATGTGGTCAGAACCCCTTAATGACCTAAATATATTGCTCAGGATGAAGGATTAAAACATTGTTAAGAATTTATATCTGTTTCCATTGTATTATGAGAAAATTCTAATTAACTGAACTGAATTTGACCATAAAGTTAAAATATTAAACCATAAATTGGACAATACATCACTAGACTTGACCTGAACTAAATTAGGCTGTCTTTAAAAAGCTCTAAAATATATATTTTTTTGTGAAATGGTGCTAGATTTAAAACTGCACTGATGTCAAGCAAACATAAGGGGTGATCAACATTTTCTATGACGACTCATTGTGCAGAGTATAGAATACACAGCAACACTGATTACTTTCAACTGGATGTGCTGAATTGTTTTAGTGCACACATACACACATTCACTGTAAAATATTAGTTAAACATTTAAGGCAGAAACATCACTTTTACTAAGTATTTACTTTTATCTTCCAGTGGATATTCTGTATTATTGTATCAGTGCATTAAAAAAGTTTCAGTTACAGAATACAATGGCAGGAAAACTGTAAGTCTATGTAACTTTCTACCAGCAGGATACTGTCTATTCTAGGGAATGAAATCTGCCCCCCCCCCCCAATAAAAAGTAAAAAGCTAAAGTTAGTCTTAAAATATTTTGCATAACTAAGCACATATGGTTACATAAGCCACGTTCAAATTTGTCAGCAAAAATTTGCTAGTTTAAAACAGGATCAAAACATCTTTTGAGTGATGTAAGGGAAGCTTAAGTATCTCTTTTTCTAGAAAATTGTTTTAATCTTTAGTGCATACATATTTTTGCATGCAGGTTAAATCAATGGCTCATTTAAATGAACACATACGTACATTGTATTATAACTCACAATCATTATAATTGAGATACTGTTGTCAGTCTGTTTAACAAGATTTCCCACCAGTGTTTATATACATAACTCACAATCAAAAAAAAAAATAAGGAAAAATGTAAAAGATAATGTAAGACAGAAAATGCATGACATGTTTAGCAAATATTCATACATATAAATAAGCGTTTCCTTAAAAAAAAAAAAAAAAAAAAATCATTCATCTGCATGACTTCCAACTTATATTGTTCATGCTTGTCTTTTAAAAAATGACCATTGTGTAAACAAGCCTAAATTCAAAGATTTTGTATCATATCCACTGTGCAACACTTGATCTTTAGGATGCCATTGATTTCCCTCATTACTTCGGTCTTTTATCCCTCTCTACACTGTAATTACCCGCTCCGTTTTCCCTGACACTCTCCCAAAAACTACCCCCAGGAAGCTGGAAGTAAAGCTGCTATTTTGAAATAAAGACTATTTCCACACAACCGCATACTCTTACATGGGTGAGAGAAAATCGTGATAGGCTTGCATGGGCCAGCAATAATATTATGTTTAATCTAGATATCATTACATGCAAAATGAGTGAGAGAAATTCAAGGGCACCATTGTTTCCCGTTAGCCAGTTTTTCAAGGATCCAATAATGGTGTGTTTCCTTTAACCAAACCCAGAGAGATATGGAGGTGGCATGGTGTTTGAGCAAAATAAAGAAAACTCCTAAAATCACACAGGATTTTAAGTGACAAAAACCTAATAAGGACAGTCAGGTTTCTATATAGTCTATTTTGTATGTGTTCTGGGACAACATGTTGCCCCTTTAAATTACAATGACCACAACATTGTCATGTTTTTTTTATTCATTCTGCTTTGCAAAACCAATCTCAGAAACAGAACTCCTGGGATTTAGATAAGACAATCAATAAATTTAACAACCATGTTTGACTTTGTTTGCCCCAGTTGCACAGAACAGTATGTTCATTTAGAAAATGTCCAGCATATGACATTATTAATAATAGTTTGACACAGTCATACAATTCATGAACTTTACTAGTGGAAACTGGTAAATTTTATTTGCACATTGTAAAACATAAATAAATGAACACCAAAGATCAGGAGTGGGAAAAGAAGTAGGGAACTTATTCTACTTGGTGCTTGATTGAAAGACTAAGATGAAAGTAGTCCTCTACTGCCCCGTTTTGCCTTGGTTCTATCCAACAGGATAAATTAGGGCCGAGTGTGGCAGGGGGAGAAACGGGAATAGGAAACAGAGGCAGGGACATCTGAAGGTTCCACATACTGAGCCAGAAAACTGACTAAAACTTGTTGGAGCTTATTAGAGAGGACATGCAGTTCCAGAGAGACGTAGAGAAAAGTAAGAGCAGGGCAAAGACCTGTGACTCATCTGTTTAGAAAAAAAAAAGAATAAAGTTTTCAATAGTTTCACAGGAGGTGATTGATTTATTATACAAACCCAATTTTATAAAAGTTGGGGAGTTTTCTGAAAGGAAATCAAAACGTAAATCTGTAACTTCTAAATACAGTTGATTCTTCATCTAACAGACACAAGTCCACACAAACAATTGTAGCTGCCTTAATTGATCACTTTTATTGTTTTGAGATATATATAACCAATCCAAAATCAATTACCTGTGACACACAGAAAGAAGTTGGGAAAAAAAATAAAGAAAAATGTATAGGAAATATAAGTAAAACTATTGATTGTCTAATCATCTTAGAAGATTTGTTGGTGCCTGGTTAGGGTGTCAGGGTTGGGTATAAAAGGAGCACTAACCAAAGGCTTAGATTATTTATGGTAGGGTTCTTTATGGCTTAACACTTTGTCCAAAAAAATCATTAAATAAACTGATTGGTTAAAAATAAATTGAAAATAACTTTTTAACTTTAACTATTTGTTTTATCCCGAGTAGATTCAAGGAGTCAGGTGAAATAAGTTTCAAAAGGCCATTTACATAAGGAGGTATGTAAAAATGTATAGGCAGAGTTCATGTTTTTGATGCTTTTAAAAAAAACAGAAGTCAGGTTTTATGTCTAAAGATGATATCAGTGTGTAGTGTGCATAACCATCATTTATGGAGGTATTTTATTTTATTATGCTGTATTTATCCCAGTTGGGAAATTCTTACTCTATCTTTTCATCCTGAAAAGGTGAACAGAGAGGGCCAGATTCCAGTGCCTGGGGAGCAGTTGTGGCTTAAGTACAGAAATGTAGAGCTTGCAAAGCTACAACAGTTAGTGTCTTCTTTTTCCAAATGGTCAAAAAGTGTAATTAAAAGTAAAGTGTATTTTTCATACATATTGACTATTACAACTCTGTCCTCTTTAGTCTTTCTCAGAAATCCATAAGCTCCAACTGGTTCAAAATTCTGCTGCTGGCATGGTAAATGGACTGTACTTATCTAGCGCTTTACAAATACTGTACGTCACATTTACCCATTCACACACACATTCACACACTGATGGCGGAAGCTGCCATGGAAGGCACTCAACCACGATTCATCAGGAGCAATTAGGGGTTTGGTGTCTTGCTCAGGGACACTCAGGGACACCTTAACATGAGCGCTCTGGGCCAGGATCGAACCGGCAACCCTTTGGGCTACAGAACGACCACTCTACCCACTGAGCCATGCCACCCCAAAAATCCCCATCATCAACAAAAACCCCATCATATCACCATATCACCCCCATCCTACAAAACTCCACTGACTCCCAGTTAAGGAGTGAAATGTGTTCAAATTTGGCCTCTACATCTTCAACGCCATCCTTAACCTCACCCCTCCAAATTTGTCTGATCTCCTTCACATGTACCCTCAGATCCTCCTCCTCCATCCACCTCGCTTTGCACTCTGCTCCGTAACTCTGATAGTCTTCAAATCCACACTGAAAACCCACCTGTTTTAGATTGCCTACACATTGTAACCACTACACATGCAAATGTTCATCTTTTTTTGTTGATCTTTTTTTTATGTTGATATCACTTATTACTGTTTTCTCAAATTATCATTCATTTGATTAGATTTATTTTATTTTATTTATTTTTTTAGTTTCAACACATCAACAGCCAAACAGGATGATTAGTGCATAAATTCACCCCTTAGGTTAGTGTGCCTTACTAGCACTGCTTGATTCAGTTTATTTCTTCTGACTTGAATTTTCTGTGACCAAATGATTTTGTCTACCTGGGATTTGCTGGCAGAGGATCTCATGAGCAAGGAAATTTGCCAAACAGAAAAATCTTAGTTGGTCAATATTTACCACTGGTTCACATGCACAATGTGCATAGAAAAAAGAAAAGACAACAGATAATGTTCTTCTATCTTCCCCTTCCCCTTAGCAGCTCCTCAGGACAAGAACAAGACAAAAGAGGAAGAGGGAATTTGGAGAGGGTGAAAGTGCCCAAGATGTGATTAGGCTGGACCTCCCATTTATGATTTTCTGTATTATAGGCGCTTGCTTCCAAACATTCCCTTCACGGAAGGAATGTCTTTCTAACCAGTTCCATGTGAATAATTTAGGAGGCAACCACAGGCCGTGGTCGGGTTCAAGGCTCAGTTTTTAAAAAACACAACAAGGAATAATATGTAGAAGATGGAGAGCAGAAGGCTCAAGAATAGACAGAATTAAAGCATTGAAATGAGATGGTTAACGAAATATCAGAGAGGAGAGGAAGGATTTCCCATGTAGCCTACATGAACACATGTACTTGTATGGTTCATTCCATTTAACATTAAATAGTGGCAAGTTTAAAATGAAGGTAGTGATGTGGCTTTATGATTCAAACATAAGCCAGGCTGATATCTTTTCCAGGATCGTGTGACTTAAGGTTTATAAGGCAACAGGAGTAGAAAATAGAAAATTCACCCCAAGCAAGGAAAGAAATTGTTCATAAAAAATTGCTAGGTTTTTGAAGATGAGATCATCAGATGTATTTTCATTTTATACCCCCTATGGTGATGAGAAAGCAAGGACCAAGGTTTCCCTTGCCCAGACATGGGTCACCGGGGCCCCTCTCTGAAGCCAGGCCTGGAGGTGGGGCACGGAGGCGAGCGCCTGGTGGCCGGGCCTTTGCCCATGGGGCCCGGTCGGGCTCAGCCCAAACGGGTGGCATGGGCCTCTCCTCCCGTGGGCTCACCACCTGCAGGAGGGGCCATAGGGGTCGGGTGCAGTGTGAGCTGGGCGGCTGCCAGAGGCGGGGACCCTGGCAGTCTGATCCTCAGCTGCAAATGCTAGCTCTAGGGACATGGAATGTCACCTCTCTGGCAGGGAAGGAGCCTGAGCTGGTGCGCGAGTTTGAGCGGTTCCGGCTAGATATAGTTGGACTCACCTCGACACACGGCTTGGGCTTTGGAACCACTGTCCTTGTCAGGGGCTGGACCCTCTTCCGTTCTGGAGTTGCTCCCGGTGAGAGGCGCCGAGTAGGTGTGGGCATGCTCATTGCCCCCCGACTTGGCGCCTGTACGTTGGGGTTTACCCCGGTGGACAAAAGGGTAGCCTCTCTCCGCCTTCAGGTGCAGGGACGGGTCCTGACTGTTGTTTGTGCTTAAGCACCAAATAGCAGTTCAGAGTACCCACACTTTTTGGAGTCCTTGGAGGGGGTGTTGGTGAGCACTCCTTCCGGGGACTCCCTCGTTTTGCTGGGGGACTTCAATGCTCACGTGGGCAATGACAGCGAGACCTGGAGGGGTGTGATTGGAAAGAAACAGCCCCCCTAATCTAAATCCGAGTGGTGTTTTGTTGTTGGACTTCTGTGCTCTTCATGGACTGTCCATAACGAACACCTTGTTCAGACATAAGAGTGTCCACATGTGCACTTAGCACTAGGACACTCTAGGTCGCAGTTCGATGATCGACTTTGTAGTCGTATCGTCGGACTTGCGGCCGCATGTTCTGGACACTCGGGTGAGGAGAGGGGTGGAGCTGTCAACTGATCACCACCTGGTGGTGAGTCTGGCAGAGTCCCCTGTCAGAAAGAGTTTCAACTCCCATCTCTGGCAGTCCCACCGGAAAGAGGCCCCGGGGAAGACCTAGGACGCGCTGGATGGAATACATCTCTCGGCTGGCCTGTGAACGCCTCGGGATCCCTCCGGATGAGCTGGTGAATTTAGCTGGGGAGAGGGAAGTCTGGGTTTCCCTGCTTAGGCAGCTGCCCCTGTGACCCGACTCCAGATAAGCGGCAGAAAATGGATGGATGGATGGAGATGTGTTAAATTGATACTGGATGAGGAATGACCACATAAAGGTGACCCGAAGGTCAGTACATATGGAAATATTTTTCTTTGATTTCTTTTTCATTTTATGGCTTTCTATCACACAGAAATCTTGAGCAAACACTACAACATTCTCAGACAATAAACATCACCATTAAAGTCTAGCATGCAGTTTGTGCTTAAATTTTAGACTTAAATAATTACCCCCAATTGTAACTGTGACCATTTCATGCAATTTGACAGGAATTGCGCCATCAAGGAAATTATCATTGTATTTAAAAATGTTCTTTTTCAGCAGTTCCCATCCTTTCATACATGAGAAACTGGCCAGGAAAGAGCTGTAGCCGTTGCCTGTCTCTCTCCAAGATATTTTTACAGTTCAATCATGTCAGTATTGGATGCAAAGCACAGATAATTGTTTGTTTTGGAGTTTTCCTTGCATTTCTCTGATTTTGACAAAGGGAACAAATTAACATGGTATTATTTGGAGTGGCTGCAGTTACCGGCAGAACAAAAAGTATCACAAATATCAGCTAACATATTCATGTGGCAAATTAGATAAGCTGTTGTGTGCCACAAACGACAAATGTTTAACTAGTTTAACAAGCAGCCCTTTTTTCAGTTTGTTTGCTTATATTCTTTCCTGCATTTATAAGGCCCTGTTAGTGTCTTTCCTGAATGTGCAGATGTACAGCTAACAAAAGTCATGACCCAGTTACTTGTTCGATACAAGCAACTGGGTCTGTGCTCCAACAATAATGTTTATCTGGCTGTCTCAGGAAAGAAAAGACACGCCTGCCAGTTGCAGCTAGTCAAAGCAGGAAATCAACGTGAGAAAATGTAGATGTCCTGCAAATATCCAGGCCTGCAGCTCTTCCTCATAAACACTTCGAGGTGTGCAAACAGACTACTCTCAAGAGTGAGCAGATAGGCTGTGGCCCAAAGCCGGCAGCAGGCAGCTGTAAAGTGTTTTGGGGTGAGTTTCTTGGTGCTGGTGAGCATATGGAAGCTGAAAAAGGCAGTAGTGGATAAAGACATTCACCAGACCTGATTCTTAATGTGTAATCCTATAAAAGAACATTGATAGTGATTAACTTCTGATTTCAATGGTCTTTCAGTCCTGCTCTAGATCTTTTTTGTTAATTGAATGAGGGCTTCAGATGGATTGTTAATAAATGTAATCCTCCAAAACTGTAAACTTATCTCACTTATGTCAGCCACAATGTTATTAATAAAATCCCAGCATTTTTTTTGGCTGCCTTTTCAATATATGTAGTAAAACAATTTTAATATTGCAGAGAACATATTGACGTGGCAGACAAAATGTCAACAATATGACGAGGTCTTCTAGGTGCTGGACTGTCCAACTTCTCAGCAAGGTAATCTAGCGCCATGCTGTTTTCTTAAAGAGCATGTAGAACATGTGAGCCTTCATTTTTGTTTGGCTGCACTTCAAACATACTCACTGTTTGTGATGTAATTCATATAAAGTAGATCCTTAAAAAACGCAACAAGAATGAAAATTACTATTTTAATTTCTGCCTAAGGATAAACATACTAAAACATTTGGTTAGTCATGGGTAATAAATCAGAATTATAATTATAAGTTAGTGATTAGATGCAAACTTGAGTCTCCCACTGTGGATACACTGCAACAAGGCCTCACCCTTAACGCACGCCTACTTCCTGTAGTTGCAATGCATTTTATGAAGGTATATGTAATATCTCAATGTCAACATGATTCCTTGGGATATTGAGCTGGATTATGACATACCTGCAATTTCTTTTTAGAAGTTATACATTAAAAATAGATGTAACATTCAGCCTGGAAAATGAGGCCAGAAGCAGGGAAACTTAATTCTATCCAATGGCTATCAGGGAGCGACTCCTGTGGTTGCTGGAAAATAAAAATGGATGAACATTATAGACAGAAGTCTGTGAGAGCATGTCTTCACTTTTCACTCAATCTGTCACCCCAGTAAACATTTTCTTAACATGTTTAAGGTCCTGATCATGTTTGTCTTGTAGCAGGGCATCCTCTTGACTCAACACTCACTTATGACTCCCTGTTTCAACAAGTGTGAGGCACTGAAGATCAAAACAATGAATACAACGTTTAAAAATAGCTGTCAACAAAGCAAGTGTTTCTGTCACAGTAGTTATGTCCATATTTTAATACAGTCTAAGTTCTTCCCATTATCTTTCATCATGTAACTTTTGTTTGGTACATATGTAAAGAACTCACATGTCATACTCTTTATTTAGTATCACTCTCATTCAAGAAAATGATTAAGGTCCTGGTTTCCTCCATCATGGGTGGTCTTTGCTGCAGTTTTTCTTGTTTGTACAGTTTGGAGGTCTTTGATTTTCTGGCATGTCTCTCAATGCTAACCAAAGCAGGTGGGCTGGGACCTGTTTTCCTTTGCATATCTACACATCCACAGGATCTTGAGCAGTAACTGGGCAAAACACAGGAAAACAGAGGGAGGGTGGAGAAGCAGGGTGGCAGAAAAAACACACAAGCTCTTCCTTCAAAATCAACGTGCCACTTTCTCCCATAGATGAAAGTGAGAGTTAGCATTAGCCCTGTTCCCCTGATATCGACTGTGGTCTGTTGGCACAGACCTGGCACTCATGCTGACAGCCTCAGTATTTATACTCCTTTTTGACAGCTTGTTTTATGTAACATAGATACACTTTTATCTTCTCTCCTCCCTGTCTTCTCAATTACAGAGGAATAAGTCAGCTTAATGAATTTTGTATGAAAAACAGTGTTTCCGCAAAGGGTGCATTATAGATCAAACAGTCACTCAATCACCAGCACTCTATGGTTAATTCTCTCATTCTGAACAAGGTCATATTGTTCAGTATTTATACAGCCCGTATGATCAAAATGGAAAAATGATCCATTCCGACAGTTAATATTTCTAAATATCTTGCTGAGAAGCAAATTACTGTTATTCCAACTTTTTCCCAGAGGTATTTATCATATTACATTCTCAGAATTTAAAATTCATGATGTGATGTTCACAGATTGTGTGTGACCCAACTTCATGGGCATTGACTGCATTGCAATTTCTCTGTTTCCTTCTGTACAGAGGACATGGGTGGTGGGACACGTGGAAACAGCTGTTTAGGGAGGAGGTTCCTGAGCACCAAGGTCAGGACACATTCACACAGCCAGACAGGAAACCAGGTGAGACAGGCCACTGGTGTACGGTGTATAAATGTAAGCACATGTGCATTAACAGAATATCATCGTTGTACGTGCATGTACCAAACTTTTGGGTTTTTTAATGCTCATAGAAGAATGCGTTTGCATTTGAGGGAAACTTAAAATCTGATTGAACAAAAATGTATAATCTTTATCAAAATATGGAATCATTTTCAGAAAGATTAAAGGCACACTTGGTAGAAGGAATGGATCTAGCTAATGACTATTATTTACTTAGTATTTCATGAGCATAATCTGCAATCCTTGTAAGGGATGTCTATTTGATCAAGACATATTTTGGGTTCAGCACTTTGTGGCCTTCAGAGACCATCAGCTTTGAATTTCTATTTACAGGCCATGGCATTAACTTTATGAGTCTTTCTTAAAATTTTCACAGTTTTTGCTCAATGGCAAGATGCATTATCATTTAAAAAAAATGCTGTGATCATCTCCAAACACCCTTTCAATTGATAAAATAAGAAAAGTGTCCAAAATGTCAATGCAAACTAAAGCATTTATTGAAGACATATTAACAGCCATCTCCCCAGTGCCTTTACCTGACATCCCCAGCCAATGTTGATATCATCATGCAATCCTGTTTATGAATCTAGTTGGAATGGCTCCAAACAAACATTCCAGCATCACCACCTTCTCAATCAGTGAATACAACTTTCATCCAGTCATCCACAGTCCAAGATTACTTTTCCTTAGCCCATTGTAACATTTTTGTTTTAGTTTAAGTGTTTAGCTTTTCTAAAATATTTTCTATAACATAGAAAAGCTAAATAAAAGCATTGTAAATCTCATGTTTTTACAAGTAGTTTCTTACTTGTAGTTTCTTACAGTTTGGTCACATATGTTGACTCTAGTTTCCACCCATTTGTTCCTCATTTGTTTTGCTGTGCATTTTCTTTTTTCAGTACATATTGCTTTAAGTTTTCTGTCTAGACTCCATGCTGTTAAAAAAAGCAAGAGGTGGTGCAATAAAGTACTAGTGGTGTGTTGCAGTGTTTCTTTGGTTTGCTTTTCATGACTCCATGACTCCATACTAGATGAAAACTCAATAAAGACATTTCCTAACCAAGTGGCAGCTTTCAAAACAGAACAGTCTTGACACACCTACACCACCCACTACTGCATTTTTAAACGTTTGTTTTGCTAAAAAACCAACGGGTGATAAAATGTGAAGCCGATGCAGAAGTGCAAAACTTGCAGTTCACCCCTCATCCACTAGGGGCTGGTTCCTAAACAGAGCAAATCCCTGTAGACCCCCATGTTAAAAAGACCAACTCCATAGCAGAAATACACATGTTTAAAGCCTGGTACAAAAAACAAAAACATTGTAGGATTAATAGGTCAAGTTTAACTTCATGACAACTGTGAGGAGGGGGAATTTTTTTCTAACTCATTCGTTTGGATGTTATTTAGTCTTGAAATTTGGCATAATTAGGGGCGTGTCCTTTTGATTGACAGGTATCCAACGTATGCAGCAAGAAGGGAGGGTGTAGCACAAATGCGGTTTTTAGCCGGCTAACAGTGCGCCTTAACTTTAGCCCACCTACTTTTGTTAGCTGGTTAGCTCACGTTAAATCCGAGTTGGCTTAGTTAGCTCTTTGTCATGATCTGTGGTGTGGGGCTCAGTTTTTTCAGCTGCCCTGAACGCCTCATCTCCGCCAGCTCTTGATTAGGGCTGATGCGCTACACCTGTACCAAGCCCTATTTATACAGCTCTGTGACATTCCTCCAGCGCCAGATCGTCGTGGTTTCACCCTGCACGTATCCAGCCTCTGTTACCTGTCTGTTTCCCGTATTACCTGTCTGCCTGCCTGCCTGTTGACGACCCTGCGTTCCGGAACCTGGATATTCGCCTCTGCTCGTTCCCTCACTGGTAACTCTGCCTCCGCTAATATTTGTACCCCCTGTCTGTTTGACCCCTGGACTGCTCTCTGGAATCTCCCTTTAGATCACGGACTTGGTTTTTGCTGCTCATCGGAAGACACGGATGCACCTGCCGCTGTCTTCCACCACCCGGACTCTCTGATCACCGTCAGTTTCAATATTACCTTGCTATTCGTCAGTCTGTTAAATAAACCTCCATTACCTATCCCTGGGTTTTCTGATAATTTATGAGTCCTCCTTGCTGGTACGTGACACTCTTGGCTACAGGCAGCTCTGAGTTTGATAGACGTCAATCATCTACCCCCACCTTCACAGTCCCCCTCTCAGCTCCACCTCTTTGCACATTTTTGAATCACAACGTGATGTTGCCAAGATGGTGATGATGGGAACCGCCCAATGAGCTTCAATTCAGCTCTTCAGAAACCTACAGGTGATGTCACAGAGGCTCCGTCCATCTTTTATATACAGTCTATGTAAAAACAAACAAAATTTCCAAACGTTTCATTATAAGATTCCAGTCATATGAACCATGGGGACTCTATTATGCTGGTGGGAAAACTCAGTGGTTGGTCATCTTCTCCATGTTGTTCCTCATGATGTTGAGGAGGAGTTTAAGTGGGATATTTTTGAGAAAACACTTGTAGATTCATTTGACATCATTTGCACCCATTTGTTTTAGACTGTGATAGTTTATTTAAAGTTTGGTGGTCAACTAACACTTTCACTTGTTGACCATTTGCAAAATACAATAGTATTTATTGGAGGTCTCTGCACACGTTAGGAAAATACAGTGTGAAATTATTGGATTGGGACGATGTTTTGTTTCTTAGAGCAACTCAACAGAATAAAAATGTAAGCAGGCAAAGTTGTTTCAGGAAACTTTTATTTGCTGAGCTTAAATTAATCAAGTTGGAACATTTTTTGAAGCTTATCAGCAAACCTACTCTGTTTAGTTTGTTCCAGCTGAGCAGTTTAAAGTTGCATTCTCGCAGAATGTGCCACTGGATCTGTCGGAGTATCCAGTCCTGCAGTTAAAATGGAGTGAAAACTCATCCAGGCCAGGCTAACTACTTGGCTGGCTGGCTGGTAAATGGACTGAACCCACTTATTTTCAGTCAGTTCCCTTTACTAAAACTTTTATTACTTCCTGCTCGGTGTTGATACAAAAATATTTCTTGGTAAGGATTAGAAGCCAAAACCTTATTTGGGTGTTTAAAAACGTCACAGCCACAGTTTTGTTTTTAATGGCCACCAATTTACACCTCACACGTAGTACCTCTTATGACCACTAGAGGCTGCATTTTGTTTAAAAATAATTAAAGGTCAGTTGTGACCACATGAGCAAATGACCCAATGAGTCATTTTTTTAGATAGAATTGAAAAAAAAAATCCGCTTGGCTTAAAATGCACCCTTTCTCAGCATTAAAAACCTGAAAAAGGAATACAAAGGAAAACCAGGCTCCCCTGATGGTTTACCTCCACAGTCTTTTTTCTATGCTTATCTTCCATTTGCTTTCAAAGCGAAAAGTTAGCCATAGTTACTTATCATGTTTATTTAGCTCGTTATCCGAAGATCACTGCTTGATTATCCTGTATTCTTTATCACATTGTTTTTCCAAAGACAACAAATGTTCATTTTGTGCTAAACATGCCAAGAAAAGTTTATCTAGTTATCTTTCTGTATGAAACACTTTCTGTCATGATTACAACCTAAAGAACCCATTTATTCAAAATTGAAACCACATTGCAATTGATCCTCTTTTGGAGTGACCCATCAGACCGACAGACTGACACAGGGAGAGCACTAACAACTAAATAACCACCAAGAGCTCAACTTTGCTGACAGTCTATTAGATTTTGTCCAGAAGATAACTTCCTAAAGCTTAAATGCTTTAATTAATTATAAGAAAACACTGTCAAACTGTTTGGCACGCTATCGTGATTCAAATCAGTGGAAAGGAAGTAGAAATCACAGTGGGTCTGTGGAGCTAGGCCCAAGAATATGTCTATTCCTCCTCTGATTATTGGAGTTTAAGCTATTTCACAGCCTGCACCTGCACTGAAATTAAGACTTTTCAAGGTAAATCCACCCTGTGATTAATGTTGACAGGCATCGGCTTCATTAGCACTCATGTTTTGGAACTGGATAAGCTTTGTTAATTATTGAACTAAAATATTTTTTAAGCTGAGGTTGTTTTTCTCTTTCTTTTCTTTTTTTTTTTTAACTGAAGCAACTCAAACCAGATTCAGCTCTGGCTGTGTTCTACATACATGTAATCTCAAAGGATGAGAGCTTCTTAGCATGAAGACAGATTTTGTTCAACTGGAAACAAAAAAACTCAACAGCTCACTCACAGTGATTTTCCTAAAAAAGGTGATGAAGTACCTATATTTGAAAGATATACATTTTCACAGAGGAGAAAAGTGAATATGTTCCCAATAAGAGTGGTTTTCATGAAGCAGGCTTCAGACTGGGGCGACCTGAGCAGAAGTATATAAAATGAAGTTCATGTAATTCATCTGCAGTTTATTCATGTCATAAAATTAAACATATACATTTTGATTATTTACATTGTCCGACAAGCAAATTTGAATGTTTGTTGACCCAATTGAACTCACGCTGCAGTGCAGCCTGTTTATTAAAACTGTGCCTGGTGGTTGTTTCGTTAATTGAAGACGTGCAACACATTTCAGTCCACTGAGACAATGAGAAACGTCTATTTTTCATTAACCAGCTTTTTTCAGTGAAAATGAAACAAAGCCAAGAGCAGGAGAGCACTTAGATGGTAAAACTTAGACATTTTGAAACAGGCATTAACAAGTAAAAAATATTCATATTTAAACACAAAGGCTAAATAATACACAGTAAGACTGTACTTCTGTCATTTTCCTACAACTAAAGAATCAGCCATTACATTTTTTCATGTTTGGGGCTTTTTTTTCTTTTTTTTTTTTTCATGAATAAAAATTATTGAAGCAACTGTACAAAACTTTCTTGCTTTTTTAAATCAGTACCCATCCTGCACCCTGTCTCTTTGTTTCTTTGCTGAATCAAACATGGTGTGCATCAAAAAATGGCCAGTGTGTTGCTAAAGTGGGATGTAGTGCTGTATGCAGCTGTCACATGATGCACTGGGCTGGAACAGTTATCTGTCCAGTGCGATGTTTCTTTTCTAGGAAGCTGCTGCAGGGAAATGATGGCTTCAGGAATGTGCAGAATGAATGTAAGTGTGCCATCAACATAGGTTAGAAGCACGGAGTAACCTTCATAATACCTAAAGTCCCTCAATTTGGGGACATTTAGAACAGATGGTGCTTAACTGTGTTAAAATTGCCATTTTGGAGACCTCACCTGAACTCTGTTCTAAAACATCTCTAATTTAGTTCTACTTCACATTATCTGGCTGGATGTATAGATGCAGCTGCATCATTCCAAGAGGATTTTTATATTCATCCTGAAAGTTTTGGTTTTTTAGATGAGCCTGAAACCTTTTTCCATTTGTACTATGCACCATATTCATTTATTCTTACTAGGTAACACATAAACTAATATGTACACATCTCAACAAATCTCACAAGTATACCATCAGTCCTAAAGTGTTCAAACAGACTTTGTGGTTGCCAGGGTTTGAATTACGGGGGGAGCTAAGGGGAGCTTGGCTGCCCTGAAAGGCAGAGGAGCTCCCCTAAAGAGATTCAGCTGATACGTTCGGGGGAGCCCTAAAAATCTTCCAAACGACGTGGATGATCCGTTCTGCTTCTGCACCATGGACAGCCAGCATTTTTTGTCCGTTGTGTGCTGTGAGTGTTCACACAACTACCTGATGTGCTTCTTTTTGTGGTTAAAGAACTCTCCCTTGCTGTTTGATTAAACAAGCTGCATACAGAAGATTTTTTAAATAGTAACGATATTTTTGACCACCCTGTGTGCACTAATAAAAATGTGCGTGCACGTGACGTGTGAAGTGCAGTGCACGTGCAAAAATAAGGCTCCCCCGAGCCCCAGTGTAATTCGAGCCCTGGTGGTTGCAAAGATATACTCATTCCATTAAGGGGATGCTGTTTTTGAGCCGAGTTTAAAAAAAAAAAAAAAAAATAGGCACAGGGCTCAAAGGGTTAAGAAGAAGGAACATTATCTACTTTCTATATTGCTATGTGTTAGTGGATAATCTTAATCTATTTATGATTAAATATTTTAACTTGAAAATCATTACAAAAAAAGAAACTAAACTATTTTTTAGGTAATTCCTTTGACATGTTTCATGAAATTTAAACTAGCCAATCAGTTG
Organism: Melanotaenia boesemani; assembly: GCF_017639745.1. Taxonomy (NCBI): domain Eukaryota; kingdom Metazoa; phylum Chordata; class Actinopteri; order Atheriniformes; family Melanotaeniidae; genus Melanotaenia; species Melanotaenia boesemani. The sequence continues at coordinate 12,272,536 of NC_055698.1, read as the reverse complement.
AAGGTCCAATAACCCTTCCTCACTACCACATTTTTTTTTACCTCATTCCTCTTGTTTTAGTTTTCTGTTACTATCTCTTGTGTTAATGGGTCGGTTTTGACCCGTGTCTTAAATCAGCTGTAAAATGCACAAAAAACAATAATCTATCATCAAATTTCTTTTTTATTTTATCTCTTGGTTACCTTGTCAAGCTTTGTTATTCATGAAAATATTGATTTGAATGTTTTAATGTTTTTGTGTGGGACTCCAGGATATTTTTGTCAGTATGGCCCCTCAGTTTCAATAAAAAGATGGTAAAATGAACCTCAAGAGAACCATATAAATAAATAAAAAGTTGCTGTGTTACCGTACTATGAGGGTTATTAGAACATATTCTTTAATTATATTTTTCTTTTTTATATCATTATCTATAATTTCATCCATGGTGTTACAAGTCAGTTTTAATCCATATACATTTGCTTTTAAAAAAAAAGAAGGAAAAAGGGCCTTTTTACCCCCAGCACATTTTTTTTCCCCACAAGTTTCCCAAAGCAAGAATGCCTCTTTTTACGGATGACAAACCTTGTGATTCCAGGGGTCATTCTGATGACATTTGTAGCAGCTGACCTGCCATGTGCATCATGAGGTACTGACCTCCAAAAGATTTTACCATCTTTGGATTTGAGTCCTTCAGGGGTAGCAACTACACTTGCTCATCAGACTCATCAGATGTGTCTTCTGGGTGATACTCCACAGTATCTTCCTCCACAGAAAGGCACAAATTTTTTGCTTATTTTCACCAAAAATATTATCCAGAACTTGGGTCACTGAAAATGTTCTCTGTAAATTGGAAATGTGCACTCTGTGAGTCACCAATCCTCTACTGAACACTGGACATGCCCATCTTTATTATTTTATTTCTTTATTATACAGGAAAACAAAAAGGGAATCCTCTAAAGTAAAAATGACTGTGTGTTGGATGAAAGTATATTTATAATTTCAGTTTTGGCTCTAATTATTGCTTTATATTCTTATTTTAACAACTGGGTTAAAACCGACCCTAACAAAAAGGTAACAATTTTATCAAGAGTGTGTTATAATTTAGAGAAAATTCATTTATTTATTTAGATGTAATAAAGGTTCCTGACAAAGTCAAAAAGACTTGTTGCAATACATATTTATGTAGTTCTTTGACTCATTTGAGACCTAAAAACGGGTCAGTGCCAAAGCTAAAACAAGAGGAAGGTTAAGAGTTGCAGATGTTGACGTGATTATGTTGCAAGTATCAACATTGTTACATTGTTACAGGAGTGGAAACATCCTTGGTGGCGCATCGGAAGCTGTATCGCAGATGGAAGATCACATAAAACCAAGGACATGATACACTGAACCCAATGCAAAACCACCGGGTATTTTTTTGCCTCCAGGCAAATAAACTGAAGCAGGATAAGAGGGTGTTTCTAAAATCCATTTTCTATTTAATGTGAAAGCACCTTGCATATTTTTTTATTCAGACAGACCTACCATGCCCCCTTTCATTTAATTTTTCAGACAAATGTACAAAAATGTATATAAAAAGATGAGGTAATTAAGTCATGGTGACATGAAACATTTTGATAGAATAGATAAAAAAAACAACAACAAAAAAAAAACTGCATCCTCACAAACCCATGACACCCTTTTGACACCCATGAATGAACTCTGCTGTAGCACAGTGCCAGCCCCTCATATCTAACCGGGGTGGAGTTTTTGGATATGCTGCACAAATCTCTAAATTCAGACAGTCGACTTTATTTATTCTAACCTGATTGTTTGGGTTTGGGGATTCTGTTGCTCCTGCAGTGAAGGAAATTGTTCTCTTGCCTGCTGGTTCTAAAACAGAAAATGTTTTTTTTAAATTATTAAACAAACCTAAATGCTTCTTTTTTTTCTCTCTCTCTTTGTTTATGAAGGATTGGCATTCTCTGTGCTGGCTAACCAAGAAAAGTCTTTCATCGAGAGGGAGAAAGAGAATAGAATTTAAATAGCTGAATAGTGGTGGAGTAATAGGGTTATCAGCTGAGCACACATCTCTGGGTGTGTTGTTTTTGCTGTTTGCGTGCAAGCGTCTAAATTTTGATGGAGGATTGGCAGGACATTGGTTAAGTTAGTGAACTGGGAAATTATGGTTGCAAAGTGGGTTTGTGTCTGGATACACTTGCAAAATCAATAAATGAAAGGCAAAGGGACATGATGGAGTTGTTTTATGGACCCTACAACAGCGTCATAATCTGATAGACTGGCTTCAACTCAAAGAATTGCTCTTTTTGGATTCTCTTCAGTGGGCGCTCAGATCGTGAACATATCCCATGTCCTTCCCTTGTGTGCACATAATGCAATGAAAGCTTTTCTTTTTGAGAGATGGCAGCACTGTTACACTCTGGAAACAATTACTAGGCAGTAATCTTCACATTCTTTCATCTCACCACCAGCTCAGCTGATTAGGATATCCACTGGTACGCAAAGCAAACCTCAAGTATGCACACACTTGCATTTTTCCTCTTTCTGAAATAAAGCACAATAAGTCCTCTCATGCTTTTCCTTGGTTGCTTTCCTTCAACATGCACACACACACCTGACATCTGATTCTTGACTAATGATTAATAACCCTCAAACTCTTTCAACATGGGACCACCCAGGGTCAAAATAACCTGCCATGAATACAGAAGCTGTAAAATACCATTCATTCGCCACTCCTCTATTTGCACATGCTGCAGCATCTCACGTGTTTATATCTGTATGCACACATAGGTGGTCGTATGTGACCCCCATCCTATTTTTCTTGCCTGTTAGTCAATAATGTGTGAATACAGAAGAATGAAGTGGAAGAATTACTGTGCAAAAGACTTTAAAACTGTATTAAAACCAACCTTTTCTTTTCTGTTTTCCCCTAGTCTTCCCTTACCCTGTTCAACAGAGGGAAGGATTACCCCAGCTGTCCTCTAATCTCCATGGAGAGCTTTTTCCCAGGGTGAAAACACTGTCATCCTTTTTCTCTGCACTGTCCCCCTCTCTTTTCCCTTTTATCAGTGTCAAATGATTACCCATGGGGAAACTGAGCTCAGCAACAATATGCTTCAGGTGAAACTAGGGTGCAAAAAATGTCTCCTCCTCTACCTGCTCTATCCATCCATCCAGACTTCAGGATCTTTCCTCCTCTCTTGTGCCCTTGCATCACCCTGCCTGAACACTACTCCCTCCTGCCAGCTAAGCAGCGGCACCCAAAACCCATTTCATGGGAATTTCCCTGTTGAAATTTCTATCAATCAAATCAAAGAGTCCAGATTTTATCCAAACCATGTGAAGAGATCAGTCTTCCCTTGCTTGTCCAATAGCATCCCTAATTTTTTTTTCTCTTTTCCTACCCTTTTGCTTTAAACCTTCTTTTTTTTTGGTTCAACCTCTGTGTATAATCATCCTTCCTTGCCAGTCTTTAGTGCTCTCCTTGACGCCCCTGTGCAGGCACAGCCTGGTAAATGCCAGGCATTCCTTTGTAAGGTTAGAACAGACAAAGGTAGACCACATCACATAGGAGAAAGCAGCCTTTTTGAGTTGTCACCCACGGGAGAGAGAGGCTGATAGCTAATACAAGAGGGACTTTAAAAGCAGCACAGAAAAGAGTGAAAGCACCTGTCTGCTGTTTTTGGATGAACTTTGAACTGTGACCTTTATTACTTGATATTGATATCTTGTAATATAAACAGGCTTAACTGAAGAAGCAGCCCTCTAATCCAGTATTGAACCATGACAGAAAGAGAAAAATAAGAAACAATCAAAACCTTGTGAGCTCATTCCAGCAGTGCAGTTATTAGCTCACAATACTTTACTCAGTAAGTGACCACTTAGTGGAATAAACAAGGTCATATTACAACCCAAAATTTAATTCCAATCAAATTTGCAAACAACTCCACCCTAAAACACACTCCAGCCATTCACACAACCTTCTCAAGGAAAAGGCACAGTCAGTGTACCCCCAAACAAACTCCACTCCACCCTTAACACACCACCTCTTAGGAGAACAAACCCTCATACGTCAAGGCATAGTGGGTCTATGTTTGGTGACACCGGGTGTGGAGTAGGGTGGGGTGTATCTGTGACGCCAGCCTGCCTTTCATGGCTTATTTTTGGAGCTTTTTTGACCAACTTCAGTGGCAAATTGGGTCTCTGTGATGCAATGCACCGCTTTTCCAGTCAGTAAACTGCCTCTGTTTGTTTTCACTTTTACTAATGGAAGGGAGAGGAGGAGAAAAGTGCTTAAAAAAAAAAAAAGAAACTTATGACAACCAGGTGTTTTTTCCCTTTTCTCGGGAATGTTTCACCTTGTAAAAGCAAGTGAGTGGGAGGGGATTTTTGTACCAAGTCAAAGTGAATGGCTTGGGGATTTTTCAAGGAGTGTGTGCTGACCAAAGTGTATGAGTGAGCATAAATGTGTGTTGTGTGAGAGTATTAGAGCTGAGATTTTGAGGAGCCAGCGGCTGAATTCTTCAGAGTAACTGTAGCATAGCCATGACTGGGAGAGGCGGAGGCTTTCTTGTGTTGGTGTGTGTGAGGCTCCAACAACCAATTTTTTGCCTCACTGAGCTACAGACAACCATTGCTTATGTGGTAAGGTGTGATCAACAACAGCGGGCTCATGCAGAAGCACACACCTGGTGGATGCATGAATGGCAAGTCAGAATGCCACACAGGGCTCCTATTGATGACATCATTGCCAGGCATCTGGTCACTCCACCCTTTGCATGTTCACAGAGCCATTCAGTTGACCGACACCACACCATGGCTCTTTCACAGACGCGACGCCTGCTGCTTATTTTTGAAAGATTATACAATTTAGTTGGCCCCAGTCTTGAACAAAATAAGTTTTTAGAAGCATTTCAGAAAATTTGACGGCTCAGAACAACAGCAAAGTTTATGACCTTACAACAGCAAAGGTCACATGTTTGCTAGAAAATGAGTCCCATATTTTATTCTATCTGTGCATGTTTAATTATTTTCCTGTATTTATATATGCAGAATTTGCCAAAATGTGCAAATGTGCAGTAAATTTGGCCATAATGGCCCATTACATATAAGAGACATTATCCAAACATGTCCTTGTTGAGATGTTGCCTGTGGTTCTCATGCAAGGAAAAGTTGTGTTCAGCCCAACTTTGGTTCTAATGGTTGGTAGATTATACTGTCTGGGATGTTTATTACTCTTCCTGAGCAAAACATGACTGAGAGAAGTGCAGCAAGACTGCCAGCTTTTGATAACTGGCTGGAACGTATGCACTGATTGAAGGAATGAATCGGCGGGTGTTGCTTAAACCACAGAGCCTCTAATAAATCAGTACCAACTGGCGCAGCTTGATAATTATTAAAACTTGAAAATCACAGACTCTATCTGATTTTAAACCAAGCCAATGGCTTAGTCCCTGTGGGTCTTTCAGGAAAGGGCCCGGCAAGCGTTCCTCTGGCACGTCCAATCAGAGTCATAGAACAGCATGCCCTTCAAGGTCTACTTGCGTTGCACAGGGCCAGCTAGCATTCACCAATTAAACTCTGATTGCTGTGGCTGTAGAAGTCCTTGTAACCCTCTGGTCTGTTGGAAGTTACCCAATGACTGATAAGGAATGGCACTTTCAGGTTTTAAGCGAACAGCGAAAACATGGTTATAATGTCTTTATATGCTTCTTTGATGAATTAACCACAGTGCACATTACAAAGGGCCAGTGTGTTGATATCCAGTTGCTGGCAAGGGACATGATGCCGTAAAGCAAAATGCAGCTGTAACGTGATGCTTTGGGCTGGAACATAAAATTGTGAAGTCCAGTTTCTCAGCCTTGTGATACTACAGGTTAATGATGACCGAATGTACTGACTGTCAGTAAGCCATGACAGTAAGTTTTAAGGGTGGAAAACAATGTAGTTTTGCTTTAAGTAACAAACACGTCTTGCGAATAAAATGCACCTAATTAACTGATCTTATCAAGTGTGAGCACTTCTATACTACAAGCACTGGTGACAAGGAAATACCTACCGTCACATATTACATATCAGCTTAAACACATATTCACACTAGCTGTAAGGAAGAGTGGTGGTGGAGAGGTGATAATTCATACTTGTTTCAACCATCAACGCCACTGGATAGCAAAGTATTTTAGAGTCAAATGTGAGGCCATCTGTCTGACAACTAAGGTTTGGCTAAAAATGGGTCATACAGCAGGATAATGATCCAAAGCACAGCAGCATCAAGACAAGAATCTCGCCTAGTAGTTGCAAAGATAGGCTCCAGCTCGCCGTATGCATGGATGGATGGATGGATGGATGGATGTATGGATGGATGGATAAATTTCATGGTAGTTTCTAAACTTTTAATATTATCTGTTGAGCTAATTTAAACTCATGTTTTAGAAGACACTTGTTAAAGACCAGGCTGATTTCTTGGAGATGAATTCATGAAGGAGGGAAGAGAGGCAGAAGAGACGCCTCAAAGTTCCCCTCTCCTCGTCTCTTTTCGTTCCCTTCTCCCCATCTTACCCCACCCATCTCTGTGCTGTTGATACCCCACCCCATCCTGCTCACTCCCCTCCTTCCTCTCTGCAGCCAGCCACAGACACTTGCTTTTTTGTATGGAGGGGGAGGGAGGGGGGGCAATGAACAATCCTGTCTGTCTTTCCCAAAATAAGCCAGTGGGAGAGGGATCGGCGTGTAAGTCAGGGAGATTGGAGCAGCGAGTTGCACTGCCCCTGGTTATAAGTCTTGGAAGTGGGAAGCGCATGCTGTTGGAACCCACAGCATTCAGCTCCACAGACTGTCCTGCTGCCTGCCTGCCTGACTAACCTGACTGACTGACAGACTGAGTTTCCCTCCACTGTTATTCACTCCCTCTCCCTCTCTATCCTGCTCTCTTGCTCCTGCCCTCCTACTTTCTACCCTGGAGAGCGAGAGTGCACAGATTGGGAAGGTGCTTCTCAGACCTGCGCCTGGACAGCTTGAAGACGGCACAGAGAGGATTTTCCCCTCTTCCCTCACTTAATCCCCCCTTGCTTTCTCCATCTCTTCCAAAAAAAAAACTCATGGAACGACTTTTTAGTTTTTTTATTTATTTTTTTTATAATATATTTTTTTCTTCTTGCTGGAGGCATACAAATTGAAACTGAAGAGTTTGCTCCACCTGCAGCTGAGAATATCACAAATTTAACTTCTGTTTTTGCTGCTTTTTATTCTTATTTTTTCAAATAATATATATTTCCCTGCACTTTTGAGCAGCACTGGACCAGCTTAAGGTGCCTGCTCTTTACCTAGGACGACACCGCTCTTCATTTTTGGCTGCATGTTTGCTGAATATCTGATGCTATTGCATCTCATGGGAGACTCGCTTGGCTGAAGTGAGGAGGGAGGCAGAAGAAAGAGACCCACCTGAAGCACACACCTACAGCTGCCCTTACTTGGTGCACTCCCCAAACCAACCTGTCAACCCACTTGAGGAGATAAAGGTAAACTTTATGTTTCCTCATATTTACACTGGCTCTGCTAGCATCCTCATGTCCTGTCATCTTTTTGCTTCATCACACGCACTTGCGTTGAACTTGGCCAAAAGAAACAGAAGGAGAGAAAATATTTAAGAAAGAATTCATATTTGACATCTGAGTCATGAGACCTGTGTAATTCCCCTTAGCCCTAAGCTAGTGCACAGCACAACAACATGTGGATTAGAATGAACCAGCAAAGTTTGCTAACTGAACCTGTCCAAGAACAACTTTTTGGATGTCCTTACTTTCTCTGTAATCATTAGGAACCTCTGTAAAGTGATGGCGTGGATGGAGAGTGTGAATCCTGCTTTGTGAATGTGAATTCCAGCTCTGGGGTTTGACTCTGTTAATGAAATCGTGCTTGCACATCTTGGATTTCTGTGATGATGCTGAAATGGGCGTGGCGTGTGTCATGAGTGTGTATCTGGATAGGGCACTGTGGTAGCAGGTTATGTACAACAACTGACGTAACACAAGTGTCCTCCATGTGGATGGATCTTGTGTTTTTATGTTATGAGATTGCCTCTAATATGGCATACACTGGAACTTATTTGATATATTTGTTAATCACATTGTGAATATACCAAGATAAAGAAAGACTGCACATGGACTCTTCTCCCCCCTTCCTGTTGCTTCACTTTGTCCATCCACTGTGACTCCTCTGGCAAGCGGTGCTGCATTCCTCCTGTAACGACATCCCTCCATTGAAAACAGACAGAGGACAGATAGTCTTGACACTGTGTCCTCAGGTATCCCATGTGACAAACTCAGAGAGAGAAAGAACTGTAGAGAGAAAAAGATTAAAAAATGGCGAGAAAGAGAGAGAGGGAGGAAAAGGTAGAACATTTGTGATAATAAAAAAACTTATCCACAATGCGAAGATGAATCCAAAATGATCACATGTGTTTCAGCGCGCTAGCAGCAGGCTTTCAGAGCAGAGTATGAGAGAGGCAAACAGAGAGGGAGAGTCTGGAAAAGACAGTGGTCTGGAGTTCTGAAATCCAAAAACATTTGGCAGCATCCCTCTGTTTTGCTGGCTTGAGGGAAGAAAATTCAAATGCATGTGTACCTGTGTGTGAGTGTGTGTGTTAAGTTTGTGTCTGTAAGTGCATGTGCAGCCCCTCATGAACTTGTGTGACTTAGTTTCTGTCAGAATTAAAGTATGTAATCTTCAGAATGGCAATATAAACATTTAAGTGTGAATTCTCTCTAATGACGAGGTACAATGTAAGTCGTCAAACCTGCAGAGCTGCTAGTGAGCTCCCACAAGCTTTTTGCTCTGATTATGCATATTTTAAATAAAAAATAAAATCTACTATTCTTTCCAGATTTCATTTTTTCTTTGAGCAAATTCTGGCACATTTGTAATGGCAACTTTTGCACTGGAGCCACGGTGACCATGTACCACTGACTTTCACTGATTTGTGTCCTCCAGCATGTGGCATCTGGCCAGCAAGTGGCTGACTTGTGGTTACAAAAAGCCTAAGTGTGTGCTTGTGTAAGCAGTACATCATTTAACCACATATACCAGGTTCCATCCGTCTGCCCATTCAGGCCTCTGATACAAAGTGCCAAAGCGTGACCAAGCATACACAAACAACATTCACACTGGATACACAAGGACACACACGGCATACTTTAAGCTTTGTGCAATGCAAACAACTACATGGTTTTAACACTCCACGTAAACACACATGCAGATTTCAAACAGATGATCCCACTCCCACTGATTAAGCCTGCTCTGGTGGTTTCACTTCATTGATCAGAACATGCTGAACTTAACTTTTTTAGATCCCAAACTTTTCATCAGTTTGATTTTCTCTTGTTTGGGCGTTTAGGAGAATAACCCTTCTTCTTCTGTAAAGGTAGGGAGAAAGAGGTTAATAACCTATCAATTAATCTATCAGTGTAGGGAAGGAGTTACTTTGTGTTTTTTATTAAGCTGTCTGATGCACTCTCACCCTCACTGCCACCCTCTCTCAGGTTTATGGAGAAGGTTACAGTTTTTGGCCACAAGAGGGCAGAATAGCAGACAGTTCTCTGCTAGATAAACAGACAAAAGTGTTGTGTACACAAGAGATGTTGCATTTAGTTGCACAGATAAATGTGTGAAGGTTTAACTATATTGGCTGTCTGAGTGTTGCTACACTAACAAGGCAAACATCTCTAATAGCACAACTTCCTTTTGAGGAATTAGTTAATTAGTTGATAATGATAAATTTATCTCGCTTTCTACAAGCTCTTACCCCATTTACCAAATGTACTACTTTCTTCAGTCTTGATAAAGGCTCCAAGGCTGCTTCAACAAAACCTTTCTCTTCACTGTGGATGTATATTGTAGTCACACAGTGGGCCAGCACATGTGCCTCTGTTACTTTCAGTGCTAGCAGGAAATGAAGGAGAATGCCACTCATTCTCAAGGAAAAGTTAACGCCCATCTATTCCTTTACTGTACTCAGGAACACACTAATATACACACACATTTTCACAAAAAAATGTCTCTCATCTAAGCCTTTTGTTTCATAGGTATACAAAGAGACGACAGAATAAAAACTGGGCACTCCTGCTTTTGTTCCGGGTTTGTTTTTTTTAAGTGCTCTCTTTGGCTGGAAGCTGCAATTACAGCCAAGCACAAATGCTGTGTGTTCACACACTCTTCAGCACTTATTAGAAGGAATGCTAACTGGTGCTGTTGATATGCTGAGGGAGGAACTGAAGTGGAGGGTGGTGGAAACAGAATACAGGTCCTGGTCTTAATCAGAGCTTGGATCAAAACATTCAAGACTAATTGCCTGGATTTGTTTTTTTGGCTAAAAGAGGAATGAGAAAAAGATGGAGTATTAAAAAACATAAACACATTTATTTGCATGCAGATCCTTAAAGACTTGCACCTTTGCTTCCTTTTGCCTCATGTGTTTATGCTCTCTTAAGCCTGTTTGCACACCACCGGTAGCCATCTTGGCCTGGACACTCAGAATATGTGGAAATCAGTCAGCTGCAAGCCGAGACACTGGGTCTTCAAGAGAACATGACCCTCAGGGATGGATGTGACAGCATTTTTTTAATCAGGCCACTTATATTGAATGATTGATTTGACTCAGCTTGAGCAAGCGGACAAGAAGCGGAAGGATGGTTTTCTGTGATTCTCTTTCTTGTTTTTTTCTGATTTTGACTTGAATGCTTCCCTATATCTCAGTTTATCAACATCCCGCTTGCTGTTTCATTCTCTTATAACTGTCTGGACCAGAGGAAGCTTTTCCACTGGGCTGGCAGCTACACGGGGACGGAGTAAGAGAGACAGGGAGAGTTTGCTGTGGGGAGGCTTGGCAGACGCCCCTTGTTATTTTTCCTCCGCCTCCCATTGGCTCTGTCAGCACTTGGTTCATTCTGAGGAAGGCCTGCAAGCTCAGAATGGCTTGACAACAGCATTTATCAGATGGGTCTTATCAAAACCACTTAGTGAAACGAAACAGGAGGAAATTTGTGGTGAAGATAAAGCTGGTCATTAGTGCACTGTCACATTTTCTGCTTGTAACATTCCCCGTTGTCACCACCTTTTACATTGTACTTGGATTTTCTTAATGGTGTCAAATTAAAACCCCAGTGCCAAACATTTCTTTTTATCAGTGAGACCTAACCAAAACACAGTAACAATACATTGAGCGATGCTTTCTGGAGTCAATTCTCTATATTTCCAATAGTCTGTATACATTTTTAAGAACAGCAGCTTATGTTTTCAAACAGAATCCAACAGGAACAAACAGGTATGAGAACATCTGTACTCATCCAGCTGTTAACAGGATGTGACATCTGCTGTTCTGCCACTGAGGCTGAGTTTTCCTTCAATTTCTTTCATTTTAAATCTGGATACAAGAATGCAAGAGTTTCCCTGCATCTCCTCAGGATGTGTGGGACAACCTTTCTGAAGTTTAAGGGAAAAAAAACGACAGGAATCCATAAAACTGAGTGAAGCCAAATGAAGATTGTTTGGCCTGCTGTGCAGCACATGTGTTTGTATGTTCAGGTAGTCAGAACAAATGAGCATATACATATTGTGTATGTGGGTAGGTTTATTTGCCTACATTTTTTTTAATCTGCTACCTCATTGCCCCTCTGTTCACTGGCTGGCTGGCAAGAGTTTTGTTTGGGGCTTTTGAAAGCAGGATGTCAGGCCGATTCTTTACAGGGTCAACTCCTCAAATTAAAGTCTTTTCATCATTTTACAAACCAACTTCCCAAGCCAAGTGTTTATTTTTATTATTTCACTTCAGATGCACGATGGATATATTTCTCTCTGATGGGTCAATAGTGAGTAAAAGGTTGGAAACAGCTCCTCTGAGACTATTAGAAAAGCTCCAGACTTTGTTATTGTTCAGTCTGAACTTGATTTAGATGTATGCGTAGGTGTTCGTAAAAAGAGAAAAGGGACTGGGGTTATTGTGGTGTTATGATCCCCTTGGAGCAGGATAATAAAAAGAATTTTATTCACAGAGACAGATATTCTGGAGTAGGAAATGGTAGCTTATAGTGCCACATGCATCATATCCCTTACACAGTGGAATTTTTCCTACTCTTCAGTAGCAGATAATAATTCCATATACCTGCTGTCAACTAAGTCTTGTTCCACCAATTCCCTCAGAGGTAAATCTGTTACCTTAAATGTCTTTCTATATCTAAAATATTCTTAAATGACCCTGCCTCCTGAGAAAAGAAGACACAGAAATTAAATAAAGAACCTGGAAAAATTCAGAATGCTCATTTTCAGGCTACTACAACAAGTTTTTAGTTGTTGAGATGTTCAAATTTGTCAGCTCCTTTAAATTTTCACACACAACAGTCCACTGGACTCTCAGGTTTGCAACATTCAGCTGGTCTGAGTTTGCTTTCACACTGCATTCAGTCAAGCAAACCGAACCATTTGTATAATGTCTTATCCTCCTCACCTAAGGTGCATCAAGAATTGCTGAAAGAAGACTACAAAACAAACAATAAACAAGAAAAATTGCATTGTTTATGCACATTAGTTTGGTTGCACATTTACACCTCCCCAAACGAGGTAAGCAAACAAACTAGGGCTCGGTTAAGAAGGGCTGGTGTAAAAGAAAGAGTTAAAAGAGTTAAAAGAAAGACAGTTTTAAGGTTGGTTAAAGACAGGAGAAGAATTGTAACATTATTTATTAGATTGTTAATTTATTCTCCTTTAAAACCACCATGAATTCAAATGCATTGCTTAGTATGTCAGTATGATCCAGCTGACAGCATTTATTACCTGTATTTCTTACAAAAATAGTGTATGTTGGTGTTGCTGGTAATATTTTTAGGTTTTTTCTTATGTTGGTGAGTCATCCCGCACTTTTAGGAATAAGCTTTTTTATTGTTCCATGTAAATTATTTAGAATTTTAAATTTCAGCTGAGCTAATGTATTATGTTAGGATCTCTGCTCTACAAACTTTAATAAATTACATATCTGCAGTATGTAGACTTTATGATCATGTACTGTAAATTTTGCCGAGGCTAATATGAAATGAAAACATATTAAAATGTCAGTTTCTAATGTCTTTGCATGTGACCTCAAGCCCTTGTCACATGGCCAAAACCATCTGTAAGCCCGCTTTTTCCAGGCTAAAGCAAACTGGCAGGGGGGTTAGCCACTTATTTCCCATATAAACACCTACAATTTACCTTGGCTCTTAGTGTTCCTCAAAATCGATGGATTTAAGATGACTCGTTCCCTACCATTGACCACCCTAGGCATTGGCATGGTTTTTGACACGTCACACTACGTTAAGCATCTCAAGTGCAGAAATTATACCCTCAAAGGTTCATGCAGTCTTTTGAAATTACCTTGAAAATAGCAAATCTTCATGAGTTTGAAATAACAAAAGGCAAACATACATTTTATTGAGCAGTTATGCAATCCCATGATTGTTCAATACCCCCCCCCCCCCCCCCCCCAACTTCTCAGACTATATTCCTAAATGGTCTCAATTTAGAGACTTAATCCTTTCTGTACAGACTTTGGGGTCATTGAGCAACTTGTATTTCATAATGCAATGCTCGGAGGCTTTAACTGGTCTACAACACAACCAGTCCTTAAAGACTTTAGTCTTAATCATTTCCTGTAATCAGCAGCAAAGTAGTGAAACGATAAAATGGAAAAGCAACTTTGGGCTCATTCCAGCTCATTTGAGGTGAACATGATGTGAGCTTTGCTTTTTAGTCACTACAATCTACTCTGTGCTTGCCTGTGTGTGTGTGTGTGTGTGTGATTGTGCAGTAATTACTAAATTAGTCTTGTTTGTGTTCATTCCTACAATATATGTAATGCTTCCAGAAGTAAGACAGCAGAGGCGATGCAGTTTGGCAGCACCCAAAAATGTTTAAAGAAGCAGCTTAAGAATTTTATTTACTGCTCACAGTGAGAGTTTTTGGTAGAAAACAGTTTAGGAAGGTTACATGTGGATCCCGTGAAGTGAAGACTAAAATAAATAAATATAAAAGAAATTGCATATCAGCATTACCATTTCCCTTTTCGTCGTGCGTTTGCTCTGTAGTTTAGGTAGAAACATGACTGATTATGGAAATTCAGCTCAACTATGGTCCCTGTTTTAGTTACCCCTTTTAGTCACATGAAAACAGAATTAAATATATTAGGAAACTGCTGTTGGCTGTGAAAGCATGACTGCAGTTTCGTAAATCACTGCAGACATGGACTGCCTTATCAAAAACCGAGGAAAGTCAAAAAAATTTACACGACCCCAATTAAAAGCTGGATGTCCTGTACAGTAGATGATAGATTACAGTTTTAGTGGAATGGAAATAAAACATCCTCCCAAACTGACGATAGCCATGCAAGTCTGTGATTGTTTGGACGTTGAAAGCTACAGAAGTATAACCACCACTGGAGGATGTTCTTTGGCCAACCAACATAATACTTAATTACAGAAGGCTTTGGATCAGTTACCACTGACTTTCATGTGGTTTGCAGATGGCTGTACGCTCTCTCTAACTTTCCCTTCTCCAAAAAATCTCTGTAGCCTTTGCCTCATTGCTAATTCGAACCAGAGAAGTGGTCATTTCCTAACACTGGGCCCCGGCTCACTCTACAAGACAAACTATCAACCAGTCCAAAGGATCCTGAGCTGGACCACTCCCAAAGCTGGCCAGAAACCACACAAACCCTTGTCTTCCTGACATGTGGAGAAACTGTGATAGGGATATGGGAAACATCAGCTAGGGTTAGGAAAGATGGATGGCAATGGACCCATTTGAAAGATCAGAAGTAGGACGTGGTGAAAATGTGGAGAGAAGTGGAAGAGGTGGCGATTGCGGGGAAGCGGCAACCAGAGGTAAAGTACAGGCAAATATGGAAAGGTAAAAGAAGCATGAATGAGAAAATAAGCTTGGTCTGAGGATCACTCAGTTTGCAACCATGTGGTGTCTTTGATCTGGCGAAGGATTTGAACCAGTGTCAACAGACACATGCAGGGGCCGTCTCTGTGCTCCCAGACACAGATCATTCCTCCATGAATTACTCTGCCTCAATTTGCCACAAACTCCTTACTACTCCAGTGTTGTTTACCCTGTCAGCCCATTCCTCAAGCTGAGCAACAAGCTCAGTAATAATCCAGAACTCCTGCAATCAGCTAAACTTTCTATGTCATTAATCTCTAAGGCAAACACAAATCTGGAAGGTTTTGAAGATCTAAAGATACCTTTCAGTAAAACAGTGCTGCCTTTTATATTGAGTTTATTCGGCAGAAGTGTTATGTCTCATTTGGTCATGTAATACAAATTCCATTATTCCTTCTCCAAGCAATGTATTCCATCCAAGGGATGAGGTATATTTTGTATCTCACATCGTCTGCGAGGAAGACGGAGGGATCGTAAGAAGGTGGAAGAGGAAGACAAGGATGCAGACATGACTGCCAGATCATTAGAGTACGAGGTTGTGTCCTGAATGCGAGTCCCTGCCATATGACAGCCTGCTGATTTGAACCTCATGTTGAAGTCAGAGAGAAAGTGAAGACAAAACTAGAGTTAGAAGTTTGGAAATCTAGTTTTCCTTTTAGCTGCACTTAAAAAAATGTGTAATGTGAGAGGGTACTCTCTCTTAATACATAATACAAAACTTAGTGACTTTGTTAAGCGTTTCATTTCAGATACATTACTATTAAC
Organism: Melanotaenia boesemani; assembly: GCF_017639745.1. Taxonomy (NCBI): domain Eukaryota; kingdom Metazoa; phylum Chordata; class Actinopteri; order Atheriniformes; family Melanotaeniidae; genus Melanotaenia; species Melanotaenia boesemani. Next base: position 12,256,825 of record NC_055698.1, on the reverse strand, counting down.
AGCCTGTGTCTGCTTTTGCTTCACTTACACCTCTCTCATTAGTGTTAACTTCAACCTCATGACCTTGTTTTTAGAAAGTTTGAAGATTATTATATACTAAAGTCCTTTGTGCACTGGTCAAGAAAACCCAATGCTCACTTTAATCAGCATTTATTCACCCAATAAAATTAATCTCTAAATAAATCCAATTCTTACTGAAGCTCTGGCTCCAGTTAGAATTGACAGGGACACAACATTTGGATGTACAAGCTAATTTTTACTGAAGATGCTGTGGACCTCTAAGAAAGGGCAAAGTCTTTAATATTTCTGATTAATCTGAGGCCTTAAATGCTTACCCAGAAAGAACCCTTGACAAAAAAAAAACTGAGATTAAATAGTTCATATATTGCTTTATGACAGTGATCCTCAATCCTGGTCCTCAAGGGCCTGCAGGTTTTAGGAGTTTTCCTGATGAAATACACCTGACTGAAATCAATGATGTCAAGCTCTGCAGAAGCTGAGTCTGGTTCAGGTGTGTTGCAGCAGGGAAACTTCTAAAACCTGCAGGACACTGGCCTTTGAGGACCAGGATTAAGGATCCCTGCTCTAAGATGATTGGAGAGACATCATAAAAAGAGGCTGTTTTGCAAATAACAAGGTCACCAGGGAAATCCACAGAAAATAAAGGCAGGCAACAGTCCTGGGCAGTCAGTCCTCCAGATAAACATAAATGGTTAGCAGCCCTCTGGCACTGAATCAATGCGACACTAGTCCTTAAATGATGAAGGTGATAAAGATGATGGCATGCAGACGTGCTGACACACCCCTGGACCTCTGCTCTGACTCAGCCTGGAAGAAATGGAAAAACACAAACCAACACAACAGAAAAAAATAAATACAAAACAACAATAAATGTGTTATGAAGGACCTCAAGCAGACAGATCAGATCAAGGCTTTTATTCACAGAGAAGGATCTTTACACTGGATCTTACAACTTGGAGTAGCCCAGGGGAGGACTCTGGAATCAGGATAATCGCCAGGAGTCGAGACCGGGAAAGGGGAAGCAGGAACGTCCAACAGTGTTGAAATGAGGTCCGACGGGGAGTTAATGTGGAGTTGGAGTATATATAGTCCAAGGCTCAGATTGAGCGCAGGTGCGACTGATTAGTATTCAGGGGACTGACTCCGATGATGCGTGACAGGTGTGTCCGTGGCAGGGCCTGCTGCGGATGTAACAAAATGCAACTAAAATAACATAAAATCCCAAATTCTGAACCCTTTATTCTTATGCAGAAACATTTATAGACTGTAATGTCTCAGACAGAGACACTAAAACTGACTGCACAAGCTCGTTATTCTAGCCTGCAAAGACTAGAATAAAACTAGATTAACTTTTTATTGTACCTTACAGGCTGGCCTCCTGGGAAGTAATTGTATTTTTTAATACTTCTGGCAATGGGAAAGAATTTAATTGGTTTCATTCAACAGGCTTACCCTTGTTAAGAAACACGTTTAAATATGCTAATTTTGGTGTATAATTGTCCAAAACTAAATTCCTTGGTGGAAATTCTTGTTCACAGTCAGTAGTCTTGAATCGATGGGATTCTACAATAACTTGGACCAGAAGAATCAGATTGGCTCCAGAGTTGGTATTTTACATTTCCTCAGTCACTGTAGTTTATCCAGCTTACATGCCTGCAGTGGGTGGTTATATTTACTTGGTTATAACTTGTAACTTTTCAACTAGATGTCACTAAATCTTACACACTCGACATTTAATATACATCCAGGAAATATGTGGAATAAAAAGGGTACATATCCTGTATCCCCTTACAGTTTCAAAGAATCGAAACAATTAAAAACAAGAATTTTCTACTTAAAAATAACACACAAAAAAATATCTTTGTACTGTAACTCAATGCTTCACGTTTTTAATCAAATATTTTACAATTTAACTTGAACAGGGTGTAACTCGTTTCTTTCCAATTACAGTTCAGAAGGTCTATAGCCAACCCTCCACCCTTAACTGGATTAGACAGATATAAAAAATGTATTGATAGATAGCTGAATTTACCATTTCACCATGAGCTGGAAGAGTCAAATAAAAAGATCATCTTGCAACATGGGAATTGTTAAATCTAATCTTTCATTGCATATCATATCAGCCAACAATGTCTGATTTGCAGCTGAAGATGTGGACAAATGTGACAGGAAAGAAAACTGGTCACAACAAAGTGTTGGTGGAAAAACCTGTGAAAAGATGAACTATCAAAAATGGCATTTTGAAATGAGATTACAGTTTAAAGAAAAAAATAATGAAACAAAAATAACATAATATATAACATAATAACATACTACTTTTTGGTGAGTTACAGAAATGTAGAGACTTAAAAGTAGGATTATGACACAATTTGACCTTTGTCTAACACACAAGATTACAAAACATTTCACTTGTTGGAAATATCAAAATGACTCTTATCAGAGCTCTTTTAAAGATAAAAAATATTCTGTCCATCTAGCAGGAAGGCACACAAATATGGAGAAGATACTTCAAAGTTTGAAACTTGACTTTGCATGCAGATGTTTTACATTCGCAGTATAAAAAAAACAAGCATCTGTGATATGAGGAAATTTGTAAGATATCATAAACATAAGGAGAATTATAGCTCTGTGAGCTTCGTACGCTTCTGAGTGTGAATCAGCGAGGACATCTCATCTCAGGGGAGGCTGACGAAGGCCAGTTGAGCCAAGCCAGGTGTAACAAGGCAGAGAAAAGCACAACAGCCAATTGCTCTGATATGTAGACAATGACAAATCCAGACTTCTTCAGCACTTGTGGGGAATGTGCAGAGACCCCCTCCAAGACAGCACTGCATACACTACAAGTCCCCTAATGAGTGGAAGGCCATTCTCTGGGGGGCTGTATATATACGTGTGTGATCCAAAAAGCAGGTTCACTGACATTTCCTTCCATCTTGTGTCTTTTCTATCCTAGTCTATAATTCTGTTGATCACAAATGTCTTTCTGTTCTGAGTTTTGCTTGTTTTAAGGATGATGACAGTCACACAGTGTTATTCCAGAGCTCTAAACATGTTGGTGCTGCACAACAAACATCTGTAATCCTGTGGCTGCTGATGGTAACAGTCATCATTCCTTCTCACATTTCACAATCACATTGCATTTGAACAAGTTAACAATATTCTTATACTCTACTGACGTTCAGTCTACATAATGAGGTATTCAACCACAACAGAAGGTGGCCCAAGAGTTAATGATAATAGTGATAGGGCTGGGAGATCAAACAATCTCAAAAACAGATTGCAAGAGAAATTATGTTGATCTGTGTTCAGCTATAGATATTATCATCTGATCCAGCTACATAGCCAAGTACATGTCCCTCAGCACAGTCCTCTAGTTGGCAGTAATGCACTTATAGGGTGTTTAAAATAAAATAAAAAAAATATATAATAAAATAAAGAAACCCAAAAGGAGAAAAATAAAATAAAATAAAATACAATCAGCAGTGAGTGGAATGAGAAATGAAACTGAGCGGAAATAGGCTGAGAATCACACTGAACTTATGTTATCTTCCCAAACTATTAAAGTAGTTATTAAAAACAATTGGATGCAGATAAGTTCTGCAACCATTTTTCAAGTTAATAACCTTTTATTTTGAGTGTAATTCAGTTGAAAAAGAAAGAAGACAGAAATTAGTCTGTGACTGATTCTATTTGTCTGATTTACAACCACTATAATTGTATTGTGAAAATTTCTTGACAATCCAAATGTAAATATCTGCTGTGTTTGTATTGGATCATTCATATTGGACACTGTGACTTGCTCATAATACATTACACACCTCCACATTATACAGAAGTTTTTGGTGAGCTATGGTGCAAGGTAACCAATAGCATAAGAAGGAGCTGAGATTACAAATATTCTCACTGCTGCTTTCCATCTTGATCAATGATGCATGTCAAACAAATGGGAGAAAAACGTTGGGGAATACACTCCACAGAGTCTGCATTGATTAGTCTGCTAATCTACTCCATGTGACACTCCTGCCTTTCGCTCCTACCCATTGCACTGCTCAAAGTACGATTATTCAGAGAGGAATGATGGGGGGAGCATTAGTTGTAATGCTGCCAAGGTCCAAAATTGTCCAAATAGTTCTCAGTCCCACCAGACAGCAGCATATTCACAGCCTCTGCCTGCCTGTGGATTAATTTCTCTATATGACATATTCTGATTCTGCCTCGTCCATTTGCCACCGTCTGACGTCAGAAGATGGCATAGCAATGTTGTTGTGTGCCATCATCTGCAAAATACATACAAGCCCCTTTTCCCATGCAGAGACTAAGACTTTGCTCCTCTGCATTCTCGGGGCTAAAGTGAGGAAAGAAAGTGGTCATGCCTCATCTGGAACCTCAGATGCACTTCATCCTATGTACTCCCTGCATCTCCTCTGTGTATGCTTCTCCACTGGTGGATCACTCACTCCACACAGGGTGTCTGGAATGTGTCTGTAATCACTTTCTGTGCATTTTTCTGCAACAAGACGTGAGCCCAGACAGTAAAACAAAGCATTTGTGGTGGATGGGAGTGTAGATACAGAAAAAACACAGACAGCACAGACAGCCAGGCAAAGCAATACAAGGTGTTGTTTGTTATCTAAGCAAATGATCTGATCATCAGGCATTGAAATGAAGACTTTCTGGACTATTTTCTGACAAGTATATTAGTACAAAAGCATCTTTGTTCTGTTAACATATAATTCTTTGGGAAACCCAATTTTAAACCCAGATGGTAAGGTTTTTGTCTCCACTATCAGTCTAGACTCCATTTATTTACACATCTGTGCTTACACGATAAGCAAATTGTAGCCATTACCTTATGAGTGTGAGAGGGCAATTGTGTTTTTCCCCAAAGAGTGTATAAATAAGCAGAGAAGGGGAAAAATAAAACCTCTCACAAGCAAAAATGAGTGTGACCACTGTGGGAGATGTGGTGAACATCAAGAAGTGGGGGATGGAGGGGGTCGGGTGGGTGAAAGAAATTTGGCATTGCTGATGGAAACGAGGTCTGGAGTTGACTCCCACTCACACATAAACATACATGTACGCAGAGAGGACAGAGTAGACACCAGCACCCATCATTCAAGCGGCATTTCAGGAGCCATTTAAGTCATTCCAATAAAAACGCCTCCTGTTATAATACCTTGTCCAGGGGAGAGAGGGGTAGACAAAGTTATGGCATGGACAGGCTATGGCTGAGGGCTAATAGAAAGAAAATGCAGGAAAAGCAAATCAGACAATGTTTGTATTACAGTCTGCTCTTTTGCTTTTTTCGTCTTTTTAAATTTCTTTGCTGCTTTTCAAAGTGAGAGGGTCATGAGTTCTCCTGTCTGGGAAAATGATTCATTGATAACAGGAAGCTGCAAAGGCTTATCGGTAATCAGCTTTGCCATCTGTTAGCTAAATGTGTGATTTTTCCCACAGGTGTAGTGCTGAAAGCAGTGATGTTTATTTACACTTTCCAAATATTGATCTCATGTCGGTAACTTGTTGCCAGGAGACGTTGTAAGGGACTTTTGACCCTGATGCACCTTGCTAGCATTTTCTAGCTGACTGTTGTTTCACTCAGGCCTTTCACTGAGACCCCAGACTACTCTCTGACAATGTTAGACCAGACCAGCATGTAACAGGAAAGTAGGGGTAGTTTATCTGTCTGTCTCATGACCTTAATTCTCTATCCAAGGCAAACAACCACATATGCATCAATGCATTCCGGCGACTGTTATTTTGGCATTATGTCTATTTGCACTGTTCTCAACTGAGGAGCTGTGAATAGCCGTCTAAACACAGTTCTCTCATACCATGGGATCTTCGCCAGTGTTAGCAAAGCAGAGTGAGAGTAAATATGCTGTAGAGCAATGCAGATGTTGAATTAACCATACTCTTTGACTAGATACCTTACGTCCTTCTGTTTGATGTTTCATCCCTCCACTTTTTGTTTTCTCCCTCCACACACTATCTTAATCTAAATTGGAGGTATGAAAACATCAAATTACACAAGCTCAACTAGCTCACTCTATAGCTTCATTTGACCATGCAGATGGTCAGTAGTATTTTCAGCCAGTCTCTGGGGCTTTGTCTGCTGAAGGTGATGATGGAAAACTCTAATGAATTGGATTAACTAGCCTTCATCCTAGTTTTTCATCCTAACACAACCCAACATGGCAGATGTGACACCAAAGACCACATATTTTAACAAGACAACTTGCAGTCGTTGGTGCATCACACATGTAATGCTAAGGACACAACACCAGATCTCATAGGAAGCAAGTTTGTTTGGTCATGTTCATCTGTAGCAGCTGTTTATCTTTTAATCTTATCTGTCAAGAATCAAAGATTAGAAAACTACTATCTGAAGTCCACTAAGAGTAATTCCAGTAACCGAGGTTGTAAGGGTACATGGACAGCATTAAAACATCCATGGTTCAGACTCTTTATCTTTGCTCTTCATACTGGATTTATGCTTCATCTAAACCTTCTTAGTAAAAACGAACAAGGACACTCAACCTGTTCTGCAAACTTTAGCAGCTAAAGAAAGTTCTTTTTTAAAATTAATGCAACATATTTACCCAGCTTGATGTCAACCAACACCAATCCTGTATTTCTGGTCCAACCAAATAGTAATAATCATAAAAGTGACTTGAATGCAGTTTTATTTTGAGTTTGCCATTAACAAGTGGTTGAATACAAGTGCTACTGTATGGATGCATGGATGGATGCATAGATGGGTGGATGGATGGATGAATGGATGGATGGATGGATGGATGGATGGATGGATGGATTGATGGACAAAATGTCTTGAGTTTGTTCTGATTCATTTTAAGTGCAACTAAATATACAGTAAAACTAGATATTTGCTAATATTATGGGTTTTTCCAGTCTATCTAATCAAAAACAGAGGCTTACAACCATTGAATAAAATAGTTTGGTTAATTTGGTAGAGGACTGAGAAACTGAATTGAGTGCATTGCATATGTGTGCACCCTTATTGTGAAATAGTATCTGATACTGCTATCCATTCAGCACAAGGCAATCTCAGACCAGACTGTTCTCATTTGTGGTTCCGTGATAGCAAAACAAACCACTGAATCTTATCAGAAAAAGGCATCCCTGCCTTAAAGAATCTCTTCAAGACTCATCACTTCTAGGAACATTTCCTTTCCTAATACATAAGTCAGATCATGTGTTTATACTTCTTTACATATTATTGCAGCATGTCCTAGTAACTACTGGACCATATAGTTTTGTTGTGATACTTGGCTCATTTTGATTCCAAAGCACATTAGGATCTACAGCTCATGAGAAAGTATTTTGGTACAGTACCAGTAAAAAGTTTGTGTAAAACATTTCTTATACTTCTGAACTGTAAGGACTCCTGGAGTTTTTGGAACCCCATTAGAAACTGTTAAACGCTCTACTGTTGTTCCGTTTATTTTATTTCTCCATTTTTTTAATAAGCATCACATAGATATGCTACCCATGTACACAGTGCACAGATGTGGACGCATCCACCCATCAAACATGTTTCTAAAGAGCAGACCTCAGAACATTTATACAGACCATTCAAAAGCCATTATCCGTGAGCTTTACAGGGCACATGTTGGTTTGTTCTCTTTTATACCCTACTACAAACCTACAGGACATGCATCATTTAGACCTCAGACACAAGTCAAGTTGACTTAAACCTCTGGTTTAAGTCAGTGTCTCTAGTCTTTTTTTTTGTTTTTGGTAGAAGTAAAGACGGGGTAAAGACTCTAATAGATTGTTGGGGTTTTTACCCTGTACAGCCCCAAAACCTAAGCAAACACACCGACTTCCAAACCATACACAGGCACACTAAAGACAGACACAGCCCCGAGGTTATGCTTTCTCAGCAGCGGGTGAGTGATTCTAAAGGACAAGAAGGTTTTGTGGGCAGTTTACATACATTGGACTCTGAGTCATCCTGGGGTCGGTTGCGGGTTGAAGGCAGCCATTGTTTGTGCTCCGGACAGATCATAATTTCTCTTTTCGATAGCCATCATTCTCACATGCTCTGTCTCTACTTTATTATTACACTCACACAGTCAAGATGGAAAATGGAAAAATGATATTTGCATAGAGAGAGAAACAGAGGGAAAAAAAGGGGGAGGGGGGACCAATAAGTACATGAGAAAAACAAATGACACAAAGACAAAACATTCCCTCTGAGCAGAGTTTTTAAGTTGGGTGGATGATGTACATGATCTCCTCCCTCCCTTTGGTCTTGCCCTCTAGTAGCCTGCATTATTGCTCAACTGAAAAACAATGGCAGAAGTCCTCCATCTGCTTGCAGTTTGGATCCTGTGCCAGTTTGAGTGGGAGTGATACAGAGACCTCCAGGGGGCTTAAAACAGCAACAGCTCACAGAAGAGCTGAAGACTAGTCGCATATTTTCAGCTACTGTAGCAATAAACATGCTCACTTAAACACACACACGTGCCAGTATACAAAGAGTGGCAGAAGTGTAAATATTAACTTTGTATGAATTGAAAATCAGGTGACATCAGAATGAACAATTATATAGCTTGAAATGAGAAAGAAAAGGGGAATATTTCATGTACTGAACCCCAGACAGGAGAGGAGTGGAATGTCCTGGATTGTTTTAATGAAGTTTGTCTCTCCACACCTGTGGAACTAATAGCGAGCCACTGAAGTCAGATGTCCTATGAAAATATTTGGTGGAATGAGAGAGGGGGAGAAAGGGGTGTGGATCTGTTTGGAGATTCATACCTTAAGACCAGCGTGTAGTTTGGCTAAGGCCTAGGATTTCCATTAAACGGCAGGTTTGGGGAACAAGATAATATCTTCAGCAGAGTCTCCAGAACTCTGTCTCCTCTGTCCCTGTTTCTCATAGATGAACTTTGGCCCATGTGTTGGCCAGTCTCACAGAGGAAAACAAACTGTGTATGTAGCAGGAAATCTGTTGCTGTTTTAAATGCTAAATGTTCATTTTAATTAAGATAAACAAATATGCAGCGCTGTTATTCTTGTAGCACACTGCATGCCACTCACCATTTAGATGTGTTTATGTTCTCACTTGTGAACAGAAAAGAAAAACTGTAGCATCCTAGAATATAACCATATCTAAATTAAATGAAGAGTTTAAAGCTCTTTTGTGGATTGAAAAACATGTGTCTTTAGTGTCCATGAATCACTTTGAGAGCCAGTTGAAAAATGCATGGCTTACTTGCTAAAATATTTTTTTTTCTTCTTCTTTTTGTTCTCACCCGACAACTGTGTTATGCCAAAGGGTTTTTTTTTTTGAGGGCATTGGGGATGAAAAGCCAGAATGTGGTATGGAAATAGGCCTGGTAGCATTATGGGATTGGTTGAGGCTTTCCACTGATTCAAACACTCCCCTTTGTTGCTCCCTCTTTCTTTCTTTGAAGTCGGGGATGGTGTTCTCTTTGCCTTTTGCGAGTGTAGAGCGAGTTTTAGCAGTTAAGCCTGGGACTTGGTTTTTTTACAAGGCAAAATGTGCATGGATCTAATTACATATTTTGTGGAATATCTGCCAAAGAGATAGAATCATGTTAAAGTGAAATTCTACCTTTCTATCTTTTCAGCCATGTAAGAGACATGACTGGTGGAATAGAAATTCTTGTTTGACCAGATTTAGATATCTTGACAGCTATGGGCTGGTTTTCATATATATATATATATATATATATATGTATATATATATATGTGTGTGTGTGTGTGTGTGTGTGTGTGTGTGTGTGTGTGTGTGTGTGTGTGTGTGTGTGTGTTAATTTATATATATAAAACATTTTATTGCTCTGATTTCACTTCTTTAACATTTTTGGGGCCCAGAATGTCCAGTATCTTCTAATCTGACTGATGAAAACATGAATGTCTGAGTTTATAAATTATGTTTTAAAGTAAACTGTATTTACAAGACATTGTGAATATTAAATATGAGATGGCTGAGACAAAAAGGTGGAAATAAAAAAAAAATTGTGAAAACTTGAAGAATTGGAAATATTCTTCCATCTAAGTCCTGAACCCTCCCAGGTTTAGAGTAAGTCCCCAACCTCACTCATTTCTGGGGCTGACATTTCTACCTCAGACATGTATTTATCTTGCAGCTGAAATAGGCTGCAGTCCTTTTGGGGCAGTGCAAGGCCTCAGTGCCCCTGCAATAAAATATTTTGGTCTTCAAACAAAGAAACTGTACCTGTCAGACAATTAAGCAGGCTGGTTTGCATGAGCCAAATTTACATATTATATTTTTGGAAAATTTAGCACAATGAACATTAACACATGTTAGTTAATTTTCTAGGTATCTGCTTTAAAGGTGTAAATGTGCAACCTGATAAACATGGCTGTCTGACCATGTCATACTGTGAACCATGTCAGACCTGATAAACATGGCTGTCAGACCAAAGCAAACTGAGCCAAATCTAAAAGTGAAACTTAATTTGGAGCCCATAAAATGGCTCATAAATCGCTTTACATAGATAAAAACCAACATATATAGACTTGAATCATATTAGTTCATGTCTATGGGAGTGTTTTGTAACAAGAAGGTGCATGGTTAACTGGAGAAAAAGCAAACAAGCATATGGAGGTGTCGTAACTTCTCTGTGTAGTGCATAAAAACTAAGAAGAACTAAATCTTTAAAAAAATATATTTATATATAAACAGTATAAATATATATTTAACTGTTTGCAGACAGGTAAAACAGAAACATGACTCTGAGTGTGATAAAGAACCTGACCAGCTGTATGACAAGGCTCATAAGCATGATCCTGAAAAGTATCAGACATGAGATCAGACCCTTTGACCCCACCAAGCGCTTTGTAATTGGTTACATTTCCTGGGTCAAGAAGGGTCACAGTGCATTCACAGTTGAAAGCAAGGAGGCAGTGATGGTCTAGTGGCTTTTGACTGACAGATGCTTAGCTGGTGGGCAGATGTCAGATAAGATATGTGAAGGGGGAGAACGGGCTGTAAGTTCAAAGAGAAGCTTAAACATTACAGGCTTTTACAGTTCTACAGGGTCACTTTCTTCCCAGACGAAGGCTTTTAAAGTCCTGCAGAGATGTTAGCGAACAAGGTGGAAACAGAAATTGAGGGTTCTTGATCTAATGGATGCATCTTAATGCAGAGCTGTCAGTTCAGGCTCAGTCAGTCCAAATCTGAGGAAACAAAGCGCTTGTCTTTATTTTCCTGTAAACTTTGCTCACTATAGCTACCGGTGGGCAGACAGAGGGCACATAACTCTGTAGATCAAGCCCTGTCTAAAATTGTGGCAAAGTGCCAGGCTGCCCCATACCATGCCACTCTTCCCCTCTGTCAGATTTTAAGCTTTATTTCACTTTGACATGAAAGGCAGAAATGCTTATGTGGGAGGAATGGAAGGAAGAAGTGGGTAGGTTAGAAATAATGGGGAAATAATTGCGGAATATAGTTTCCAAAGCAGCATTATGAAGCTGAGAGACATATTCAGGTCTGGAGATCAAACACTGGAGCTTTTTATGTTCTCACCACAGAGAATGAAGGGGCTGAGGTTTCCTGCTGCAGCCTGTTCTCTTTCATCCGAAGCAGCTCTGCCTTTCTTGCTGCTGTCTTTTGTCATTAGGCCGCAGTGTTAGTTGCTGGACTTTGGCTTAGTTTGGTGGAAGGAGTTCAAGTCCCTTAATCAGTATGCAGATATTGTCTGCTCTGACAATTCCCTCTTAAAACCTGTCTCCCTTGTCAGTCTGTATGACAACCTTTTGCTTCAGAGTAAGAAAAAGTAGACAGACTGTCTCAAGAAACCATCTGATAAATCACTGAAGAACTAGGTTGTTCCTTCTGGTGTCAGATATTTAACAGAACATAAAGACTACTGTGGGTTAAATTCAACAGATCATTAACAAGGGTGTTTCCCAGAGAATATGACACATTTTCTCACCTGTGATCTCACCCACATACTTCAACATATTTTGTAGGCATCTAGTAGGGCAGGACAAGATCGCAGCCTAAACCTGGCAAGCGGTTGCTGACCGGCTGCAGCCTTAACACACTTGACCTGATGTTTATTCGCTCCACTTTGCACTTATTTGCCATCTGATGATTTGTAAACAAACTCGGTGGAAGAAGCTGCTTAACACTCCTCCCTGAAATCCCCTCTCTTGCCCCGTTTTGGCAGGTTGGTCATTTTGGTTTGTTTTGAGTAATAACACAGCTTGGAGAGCTTTAGTTAACTGGAAGCTCTGAATATGACTTCATGAAATTGTACCTTTCGCTCATTTCTTTTTTTTTTTCCTTTCGTTTAATGTTCCATATTGGATCTTTTAAGTGGTATACTGTACAGTGGAGACATTGTGTTAAATGAGGGGTTTTTGATGACTTATAAATGTATGTGTAGTAGTACCAGCTTGTCAGGTTTGCCTCTTAGGCCTGCCTGGAACTTATAATTGAATAATTGCCCTCACCTGGCCTGGTAGTTGGCCACAGATAAGAGGGTTGGGCAGTGACCAAAAACTACCAAACTGAGGTGGTGCCTCTAGGGAAGTCTTAATAGTAGTGTCATTAACTGAGGACCATTACTACGGATCTGACCTTCTTTTATTGTACTCTTTTTATTATTTAGCTTTTTGTACAATCATTCTGGAATTGTGTCTGTCTGTGTGTTTTTAGCTATAATAGGGCTGACTCCCCACCAACAGACCAGTCTTTATAGAACTTTTTTTAAACCCAGTTTTAACCCAGGATTATAGCATGTTTTATGATTTTAACCTTGTTTTTATTTTTTTATTTTTTTAAATGAATTCCAAACCTCTAGTTTAAATCAGGTAACATAACTAGCTTTTTGTCAGCGGTTGCCGTGACGAATCTAGGTATCGGTGCTCTATTCAAGATGCCTCTGTGTTGTGGTTCCTAACTCTGGTTAAAATACTCAGAGGTGATTGATATTATTGGTATATACTGTACATTATTAATGTTAAAAATACATAAAAATAATTGTTTTATGAGAACACTAAATAAAACTGTTTATAATTGCTAAATTAGGCTAAAATAGAAGATTGCTCTTTTGGCGCTGTGACTATTTTAAAAACTGGGTGGGTGGTCATAATGTAATAGCTGACTGGTATAACACAGCATAAGCATTTGTTTGGACCATATTGTCCAATTCCTGAGGGAGGTATCTGAATCTTAGATCTGTTAAATTCAGAGTGTATTAAGCAGCCAGAAGCAGCTAAAGATGACAAGTTAGAAAGACTCACTTATTGCAGTTTTGAAGATGCATGTCACAATTTCAGAAAAGTTCAAAGATGGTTGTAATGGTTTTGAGACTAAATGGCTTATTGGATTGGAGAGTGGGATTAATAAGGAGCTCTGCTTTGATTGGTTAGGCTTGGTGTCGGTCACCACAGCTGATCTTACCCCATAACTGCACAGATTGAGGTAAAAACCATATAGATTGTTGGTGAATTGTGCAACAAATGAATCATTCTTTATGTATGTCCGCTGTCGGGGACTATGACGGGGTTTTAGTGAGTTAGGGATCAGAGGAAGGATTTTTTCTTACAGAAATATGTTGCCTGTAAAGTAACTGGAAGTAATCAGAAACAAACTGAGTTCAACATTAGAGAAAATCTTGTAAAGTTCAGACAGAACAGCATGCCCATCATCCAGATGTTTGAAAGGCTCGTGTACTATTTTTGAACAACATGTGCACCTTGTACTGTGTGCAAAAACAGCAGCACCAGTCTCTGTGTCTGTTTTGATTTATCCACTCTGGATAGGCTCTGTTTAAGAAGCCTGGCCTTTGCCGCCTCTGCATCGCACCATCCACCCCCACAGTAACTTTGGCATCCAAGGTTGTGTCTCATTCTCATGTCTGTGGTGTAAGTTTTATTCCTCTCTAACTCTCATATTCCTCCCACCAATCCTCCCGTCCTCTCCATCTGCCAAGACAAGACAAAGAAGCTGCTTCAGCCTTCCTTTGGTCTGGTGATTATCTAAGTGAGGGCCCATCAATCTATACGAACTCCAGACTCTCAAGAATGTCCCCTTCGTCTGGCTGCCAGGCCTGAGATAAACAAATCTGATCTTGAGAATCACCCTTTAATGAACCATTAGATGTGTGCAGACTGATGCAGTCTCTTATCATAACCTCCCAAACCATGCTCTATTATGCTAGATACATGGATATAACCTGATTAAAGCACCAAGCATGGATTCCACCATTCAAAAATGGAGAAAAAGTCTTGACTGTTTCTTTATTTACACTAAATTTCAACCATTTGCTACATAATGCAGAATGAGACGGTCATTACAGCGTCTGGCCTCACAAAGGTTGAATGTGCTGTTTAATTGGCTCTTGGCAGAGCTGCAGGAATTCCATGAGGCAGGTGAACAAGGAAATGGATTTCATTCAACACTACCCAATATTCTGAATGTTTGTTGTCATTAGATTATTTTTTTTTGGTCCTGATGAACTCTACCCAAGTTTGACATTCTGCAGAGCAAACCATACACTTTTACAACCCATTAACTTAAAATCTCTCCTGCTTTTTTTTTCTTTTTCTTGAGCTATAACAAAAACTAGGCTGTTTATTGCTTTTCATTAACTTAAACATAGGATCAGAATAATGCGAGATGTTAAAAGTCACAACCAAATGATGTAACTTTACACAGTAAGCTTTCCATCCCCCCTGAACTGTCCCAGACTCGCCTGATGGTGCTTTTGATCTTCATCATTACATCTTGTCCCATAGAAAATGAAGCATTCCATTGTGTGCATCTCAGATCACCTGATGATGACTGAGCCGAGGAGATAAGAGAAGAAGGATGAGGAGATCTGCTTATACAATGACAAAAAAACTAATCAATCAAATAGAAGCGACGTGAACAGGGAGTGCCTCTGCGATTAGTGTGAGCGCAGTAGAGAAGGTCAGAGGGACATATGGTGTCAGAGAGGGGGGGACAGAAAGATAAAGAGAAAACAAACTCTGTTTCCCAATGAATCGTAAGTTTGTAGGGAGGAAATGCTAAGTTAACCCATGTATCAACGAGAGCCATTTCTCTTGTCCTCCTCCAAGCTTGGGTTGATTTATTCCTCTTTCCACTCTCTATGGTCCAATAGCTTCACTTTTCCCCATGTCCCTCACTCACCGTGGTTCAGCCTAATAGATAAAATTATGAATTAAAGCGCAGAGGACACGATGAGAAGTGACATTACTGACCACTGCTGTTGCAGCAGAGTAATGTGAGGTCAGAAGAGGCAGGAAAGTGTATTTGTTTTCTGGATTTTCTGCTTGCATGTACACTACCAGTCAAAAGTTTGGACACGCTTCACAGTTGGATTTAATGGGTCTGGTAGCTACTCTATGCTATTGCTATTTACATAACCATGTGTAGTCCACGACGTGCAATCATATTCTGTACTTGGGGCTATATTCTGTATAAAATAACTAATTAAATCAGACATCTTGTAGTGGGAGGTTGTGTGAAATGAAACTTGGCAAGAACCCAAATCTCTACTTGTCATGAGTGTCTGACATGTCCCAGAGTTTATAATACTGTGTACTTTGACCTGTGCTGCTCTCTGGTGGCTCTTATAACCTCCATAGGTCCTGCTGTGGACAGCTCCCATTGGACAAATCACTTGGTTTTCTCACCATTTTTACGTGGCCCCTTGTGTAGATTTCAGCAGCCAAATAGCTACTTTTATGTGTTTCATGCTAATAGAGCAGACTGGCTATGACTGCACTAATGTCTCTACAGTTAAAATCCCACTTATCACATGCTTGCTCCACTAACACTGAACAGTTGTTTCAACAGATGGAAGGTCCTTGGAAAATCTTTAACAATGATGGTGTTAAATGCCAGGGATGACATGTTTCTGAAGTTCATTCCTAGCTTCACTCTTTCTTTGTTTTCCACCACTTTTACAACATTGTAGACAGAACATGTCCATGCACACCCAAACTGTAAGCACGCTTGCACACAGACATTGGGCCATATTTATACAGCCCAGCAGTAGATTTTGGGAGGTGTGAGGCCAGAACTGGTGGAGTCCTCTTACACAGCCAGCAGTCTTAGCCAGCTGCTAATAAAGACTTGCATTGATCCTGATGGGTGGGGTGGGCTTCAGCCGGGACCACAGTCAGAGGGAAGTATGAGCTGTATGTTGGTGGTCTGGCGATATGCATGTATGCGTGTAAGTTGTGTGAGGTGCTTTTGTGTGTTCTTTTTAGCTGAATAGAGCTGAATTCTGAAACAACCAGCTGGGGCTTTGAATGACTGATCAATGAACTGTTTGGTCCTCAACTTGGATCCAAACCATCTATTGAATTTGAAATGTTGAGGGGTAAAAGAACAAGAGATTTCTGAACAGAGAGGTGTACAGTGAGGTTTCTTTAGCTTGCAAAGAAAAAGCTTAGAGGAAAGAGTCACTTTTCTAAATATCCCCTACTCAGTTTGACAAGTAACTGTGACCCTAGCATTTAAGACCTTTGCTCCCAAAATCTGTATATTTTTATGTAATATTTTCTAACAATAAATCATATTTGCACAGGCTGTATGAAGCTTTTCTTCATCATTAAAGGTTTTGGGACAGGTTTGATATTCTACAAACTGATTACTTTTGTTATACAGAGCAAAACACTGGCTGACAAACAATGTAAAGGCAGATTGTTGCAGAACAGCTTGATTAGAGAATAGTAGGTTGAGTGCTGATTTCAAGTAGAAATTTTGTTCTTGGGAGCTTAAAATAAGTATTTATGTTCTAATTTTGTATAATTGTGAATTAAGGCTATGCAAATAATGTAACGTAACCTGTGAGACAAATGGCTGCAACAAGTGAGAGGAGCAGAGCTGAAGTGAACAGGGAGCCAGCAAGAAGTGGAAGCAGTTTCTATCGAGGATGCAGGGTGCTTAGAATGTCAAAATATCAGTATTGCAGATATACAGACAAAAAGATTAAATACATCAGACTCATTGTACAACCTTTTTCTACTTAAAGTTGGATGACTGACTAAAATAATGCATGTGCATACAGGTGCATGGACCTTCAGCTGTAGAAACTTGTGTGATTTGGTCTTCAAAACTTGACTACAACAGATACAGTAGGAAGGCTTTCGTGCACTAATACGTTGCATTAACAGTACAGTAATCAGTGAATCCCTTTATGACATTCCTGCTCATTTCTTGGTTTTATGGTAATCTTGCAATGTACCGTCTGGTTAGTTTTACACTAGAACAAAGCAACTGTTAAATTATGAACAATACATCCAATGAACTACTGGTGGTTAATGTAATTAATGATAGGATGCTGCTAAATTCTCAGTTGGCATACAAATGGTTTTCCATTGACTTGAATCACATCATTTTCTCTCTTTGGTGCTGCTGTTATACCCATTGGTTTGTGGAGTTTTGAAGTTTTGGGTTTGTCATTTGGTTGTTACTGTTGTGAGATTTGGCTGGAAATTAATTTTATAGATCCTGGAGACTGTTTGGACCGGCCTTGGAGTTAACTTACAATCTGCATTGTGCTGATGTACAGAGCGTTATTTACTTTTCTAAAAATTTAAGAAGCTGCTAGTGTGATGCAAACAACATACACCTCAAGTCATCAGTGAACACAATGAAAATTACAAAAAGATGAACATTAGGTACAATGTCAAGCACAGAACAAAATCAATTTCCATAAGACTCCTTCTTCATTATTTGAATCACACAAAAATATACCATCCATCCATCCATCTTATGCCTCTTATCCGGAGTCAGGTCGCGGGGGCAGCTGCCTAAGTAGGAAAACCCAGACTGCCCTCTCCCCGGCCACATTCACCAACTCATCTGGGGGATCCTGAGGCATTCCCAGGCCAGCTGCGAGATGTTGTCCATCCAATGTGTGCTGGGTCTTATACATCTCAGTCTAATTCAATCTCCAGTTTATAAAAATTAGTCTAGCTAAAGTACCTTATAGATCCAATTAAATCTTCAATTTAATCCCCCGTTTTAAGCATGGAGGTGACAGTGAAAAGGTATAACTTCTCCTTAAGAAGAATATATCTAGTCTCTAAACACTAATAGGCTAAAAGGACCAAAAAAAAAAACTTGTGAATGTTTTCTTTAGCTATAAAGTTGGAAGTTTTTACATGGGGGTCTATAGGGGGGATTGATTACTGTAGCTTTTGGAGTCGGCACCAGTCGAACATTGGAGGAATTGCAGATATTGACCCCTTTTTGTTGGATTCTTTTTCTGTCTCGGAGGTTGCTGTTTGATTTCACTAAATGTTAACATAACACAGACAAGTACTTTTAGATTCTTGACAAGTACTTGTTATTTTTTCAAAACCAAAAGTTGCACAGCTTGGCTTTTTAAGTCATAATGCATTTCTGAAGTTAGTTTTGGAAACCGATAACCATGTTTTTATACTTCACTTTGAAGGAATTCCTAAATTTGTGCTTAGAGATTTCATGTTACAGTACCCAAATCAACATTATAGTGGAATATCTCTCTTCCTTGTTGTCTTTTTGGTTGTCCGTGCCAGAGAAGCCCATTCAGATGGAGCGTTCAGACTACAGTGCAATAGCCTCCGGCATGGAGGCATTTCAACTCCTTGAGGGGGATTTGACCAAGATTTCCTGCCCCTTATTAAATTATAATCTCCCCTCTACTTCTTCTCTTTATCCTTCCCTTCATTTTTGGTCAGAAAAATAGGCCTCCCTCTCTGTTTTTCTGCCAACCGATGTGTGCATTTGTGCGTGTGCGCCATGTGCATGTACTTGTGAAGCTGTCATTGCAGCCAGCGGAAAGAGTTTGTGAGATGATTGGCAGAGTGTGCATCTGAAATAGGTCAACGGGGAGATCAAAACCTAAAGCTTTCACTTTTCTCTTCCCTCTTTCCATCTCTCTGTTTCTTTTTCAGCCTTTTGTAATGACTTCATGTCTCCTTCATGGAGTTTTTTTCCCCCGTTTCTCTTCTTTTGCTCCAGTCTTGTTTAAATGTCTGAGGTACTGCAGTCCTGACACAAGTTTCAGCTCCCCACCATCACCAGCAGTGATAGCATTCAACAGCCTGATTAGTAATAGCTCAGTGTTTTCATGGAATGTAAAAGACTGGAATCCTTTGATAGAAACAGACTACTAGAGGATTTTTCTGGGCTTTTCCTTTCTGGAAGTTAGCCCCAGCTACGTGCAGCTTGGGATTTTTTCCAGTCCTGGCAAATAAGAATGGAACAATTGATGATGTGTGATTGTTCCGGGTTTAGCCCCCTTATTACAGGGCCCTAGAACATTTCTCACCTTCAGAGAGCTGAATCCTAAATAGACCCATGTGCTCCTGCTCCACATGAGCTTTGACACTCTGCCACAACCGGCTTTGACTTTGGATGACCTGCCACCAGGAATATTTTGATACACAGTTACGGAATAACTAAGCTATAATGCAAAAAGCTCACAGCAGAACTCGCTTTCTGGAAAATTGTGAATAATTTGTGTGGCGGCTTGTTTTTGAGCTGTTTTCTTTGTCTACTGTGTCAGTTTTTCTCTGCATTACCTCTCTCTTCTGCACTTTTAAAGGTTTCTGTTAAGGCAGAGGTTAAACCACCCACCCAGTGAGAGAACCAAGAAACATCTACTTAAAGACACAGTATAGAAACAAGAGACATAACATTTACCACCACATTAGAGCCATACAGACTCAGCATTCAGTCCTTGATCCTGCACAACACCATCCTGCCTAAGACTGTTCACCAAATCCTGCACTGAACAATGATGTGACAGACGTGATTTAGGTGGTGAAGTTATTTGTTCATGCAAACATGCTTTAATCTAAAATAAAAGTGAAATAAAATCAATAATGTTTAACTTCTATCAGCCCGTACTTGTATATATAATATATATGTGTACAGCTACTTCTCCATTGTTTCTGTTGCTGTTTGTTTAAGATTAAATTTGTACTTAAAATGTTATTTTCCATCTGAATGATAAAGCTTCATTTGTCAAAATTTTGAAACTCGTATCCCCGCTAGTTTTTGTTGCCTTCTCTGTATTAGTATAAAATAGCTCAACCACATCCTTAAGTTTTTATGTTATTTGGTAATGCATAAAGACTGACTGCAGATGGAGCTGAAAGAAACTTCAGAGCAGAAAAATCCACCTTTTTAAGGTCATTTAGATTATAATTTCTCTCCAAATAACTACCTTAAATTCCATAATTTTTAATCTTTAAGTTTTATCATCTGTTGCAGAGATCAAAAAATGTCCTTCCTTTTTTTTTTTTCTTCTTTAATTACAAACCTTAACTTTCATTGGATGTAACATCACTTCTGATACTTTTACCTCATTGCTAAATACACATCTCACTGCATCATAAACTGCCAATCCGTTAAAGACTTCTACCAGCAGAAAGGTTTATGCATCAGTTTGAAAGGCAGCAGGTTAATATAAATGGATAATATAAGTCAATAAAGCCATGTATTTGATCCTAAACTTAACCTTGTAGTTTTAGTGCATAAACCAGCGGATTTGTTACCTAAACCAAGCATTTTAAACAGCTGCTTAAAACTGACTAAGCTTTGAACTTGATAGGAAATAGCAACAAGTAATTCAATCAACAAGGAGAAAAAACAATTTACACCAAAATGGTCCCGGCCTGGCACGTACGATGCATGAGCATATTCTCACTTCAAGCTGTTTTTATGTTGTACCAAGACTTGGCTGTACCTTTAACACTGAAATACATATGAGAAGTGTAATTCAAAATAATGTTAGCAGGGTGTGCCTCAATCATCAGCATGTGAACAAAAGTGGAAATTGTAAAAGATTATGGGAATGGCCAAGCAAGTTTAACATCCTCACATTTGTTTATACACCTGCAAAGTAACACTGTTTTTAAATCAGCTCTGAGGCTGTATTTATTGAGATCTGTGATGCTCACCTTTGTACAAAGAGCCAAAAAACTTGACAAAAACCAGACAATAAAGCAAGATTTTTCTTTAATTAACCTGATATCTGCACTGCCCTTTTTTTCTGTGTATCTACATCTTCTTCACTTTAAAAAGCAATATCCTCCAAACACTCATTTCCTTTTCCAATTTGTTCTTTCCTGTTTTTCCACCTACACTTTTTACACTGAAATTAACAGAAGGGAAAGAATCGCCTCGCTTGGTCTCAGTTTGGCAGCAAACAATAAGACTATTCACACCAGCAATGAGCAACACAGAAAGCAGGAGGCTTAAGGAAGAGAAAGGGGGGAATTGGAGAGTGGAGGGGGGTCATTGAGACCTGCAAGACAGCAATAGAGAGCGATCGCTCTGATTTACAGGAGCTTATATTACTGGACTTCCTCAAGGTTTTCCTTCCGAGGTGAGGTCATCTCCACAGTGCCCTCTAACAAACAACTCCCTTTATAGCTTCATGTCTCACATCTATAAGTCTCTCTCTCTCTCTTAGCATTCCTTTCTCATTTTCACCAGATTAGAAAAATGCTACAAAGCTTGTAATGTCAGTTTTTCAGAGCGCAGAAGTGGGCTTTCAGTAACTTGTCCTGCAGCTTCAAAAAGCAGAACATTTATTGCTTTGGAAAGGTGGAAGCAGACAGCCCTTTATGAGATTATTTTTCTACTCTTTCCTTTCGATTACCTAATCAAGCTCTCGTATAGAGTTTGGGTGCACCGGCAGGGCAGGCGGAAAGGTACAGCTGTCTGTGTCTGCCTGCAGACTCTCCCTTTTTTCTCATTCAGCTCCCGATTTGCTGTATCTGACTTCCTGGCAGGTCAGAGGTACCTTTGGATGTATTGCAAACTTTCACAAGCTCTCAAAAAGATGAGCTGATGGAGCATGAATTGACAAAGCAGCAGGGGATCAGTCTGGCTAATATAGTGTAATTGATGCTTTTTCGCTGGCCTGAAACTGTTTCTGCACGGAACTGTGTAACATGTAACATGTGTGCGGACCTACAGCTTACGTTTTATGTCACTAATTAGCCTCACTTTGACTTCTTCACCTTTTGTCCCACACACAAGCACTTTCATCTGCACACTGCATCAGCCCCCAATTTATTATTAGCTTGTCTGCTTCTGCACTCAGCTACGCTCCCAAGGGTGTTAACATGCTTCCCTGAATGAAGTCATCAAGAAAATGAAAATCTTCTCTCTGACCTCCTCACTCCTTTCCCCTCTACACAACCTCTCTCCCTTTCCACACTTTACACGACCTGGACCTCCATTTCCTTTTACTCTTGCTTGTTCCTTTTTTAGCCAATCCATCAACATAAACTCAGTCTCTCTCAATCCTTCCGCACCTGTTTCAAGATTCACTGGTACATTTTCCAGGAATTAATACGACTATTTTCTTCCATCTTTTTTTTTATTTTAGTTTCTGTGTTTGATTTGTTTTTCTGTTATCCAAGTCATCTCCTGAAGAATGTTTTTTCCCCCTTTGTCCTTAGTTTATGCTAAATAATAGCTTTTTAACACATAAAAAAATTTCTCTCAAAGCTAAGGATGTCTCCTAAGAAAATGTGTAAGTGGTGGATATGTTAACACATACATAAGATAGCAATGCATTTATAGGCAGCTGGGTTGTCAAGACGAGCGTCCACATGGCATCACCGTATCTAATCCTAGTCATGTGTATTCATAGTAATTCTTGCTCTAATCATATACATTTTTACTCCTAATCTTGAACACTTTAAAATAACAGCAATGGAGGAAATCAGGAAAGTTGTCTTGGACTAGAGCACCGGCCCTGCAGTCTTTTGCCTGACAGTCAGCATGCAGCAGGCTACGATATGTCTACTACAGTGTCATGTAGTAACATCAGAAATGAATGGCATCGTCATGCTGTAATGTATTGCAGTTGGACTCCATCGTGTTGTGAAAATGTTTCCAAAGAAACTGTCCAGAAACTTTTTTGGGGATAACTGCATGGTTTTGAGCTGTAAACCAGATTAATTTTCCCATTAAATCAACTTGGTAAGGGAATCCTTGGGATGTGCAGGAAAGATGAGGCAGGCACAACTAACAGACTAACTGGGTGTACCGAAGTGGACAGTGTCCCCATCAATGGTCCTTTTTTTTGAATGTCTATAAGTTAAAGATACTGTGAGAAGTGCCTTGCACCAAGAAATGTTAGCAAAAACTTTGATAAAGTTTACTGCACTGCTAATGTTAAAGAAGCTATTTTTTATTGTGACTTATTTGCGTAGGTGTGGCACTGATCATTGGCAGCTAGTTCTTTTTTTTGTGAAAGTTAGAGCTGCATGAAGTGTTGTCTTCATAATACCACAGCCTCATGCTAGAGGTAGTCATAACAGTCTGTGTGAAAGCATGTTTTAGGAGGCTATGGTGATTACTGCAGAGGAGATACATTTCCTGTTTGAACATGTCACCACACACCTCACACAAGTAGAGTGGTTTGGTATGCTAAAGCTGTCTGCTACAAGCTAGGCTGGAGTATCATCTATATATTCTTATTATTATGATAACAGCATGCATATCTGAATATCTGACTTTATGATAACTTGAAGCCATGAAGCTCTTGTGCATGTTATAAGTAAGTCTTCTAGAAAAATAGAAAAAATCATGATTGTTTTCCTTTTCATCTGCAGTTAAGATTGATACGTTAGCTTTTGCTGAACTAATGAAGAAATTCTTGTTAATTGTTTCTAGATGTCACAGACTTGCATTCTAACACAAATTAGTCTGAAATCTCTCATATTTACCTTTGTGGCAACAGCATGATGTACATGGAAAAATGTAATTCAGTATTAAGGGATGAGCTGTGCTAATGTAGTTTTAGAGTATCTATAAATGACTGGTTCTGCCAGAGTAAATCTAACATGGGCTTTTAGATTTACCTGATTTTAATACAAATTTTTAGTTTTTTATTAAATTTTTTCCCTATTTCATAGAAGTGACATTAGATGCTGTTTTGGCTTGGCGGATTGACATGTACAGATGCTTCAGGCTGTACATCTGTTAATGTGACTGTTCATCCGACAATACGCTGCAGCTGTGGATGAGATCCATATCAATGACTGACACCAGCTGACATCCTCTGAAAACTATCTCCTCATGACCCCATGAAATTGCAGAGTTAAATAGTTAAAGACCACCACTGAAATCAAACAAGGATGTAATTGCTTCATTTACAGGTCATATTCCAGATGTTACTTTCCTCTGAAGCAAAAAGTCAAAACTCAAAATCACTTGTATTTGATATTTTGAGAGTAAAGCGTGCCATCGGGTTTGTTTTGTTGGGTTGCTATCTTTGTAAATTCTCATGGGCAGTTTTATAATCCACTTCGATTACTAAAGAAATCAGGTAAAATGTTCTACTGTAAATTTTCTTTGTCCATTGCTTTATTTGAAGAGTAACCAAAGAGTGTCTTTCTGGAGAATAAAAAAGGATAACAAGTCTTACTTTAGTTGCACATTAAGAAATCCCATTTCTGATGGCATATTCTTTCATTTTTCAAAGAAAAAAAAAGTCTAAAATTCTGTGTTTTTAGTTTATATCTGATACAGGATTTTGGATTTTGCTCAAAGAGGGAAAGATGGATGACGCTTGTTTGGCTCTGGTGTCCTAAGATCTTTTGGACTTGATCTTTTTATGTTAGGTACCTTGTGTACTTTATGTTTAAACACGTGGTCATGTATATGTGCATAAATAATTGTGTCTCTAAGTCAACAAAGACCATTTACAGAGTTTCTCATGACAGTTCTTTGCCTAACTAATGATTTATTTGAAACACAAATAAGTGAACACTGGACCTTTCATTGTAGCAGAGCAGGTGGGAGCAATTTTTTCCTGAAATGCAACCAAATATAACTTGTAATACCTGTTCCAGCTGGTGGCAACTAAAGTAGCAGATGTAAATGTCTCGACTCATACTCATGGAGTATAACTTTACAGCCACTTTTATACTTTTACTCACATATTACGCTGTGAGCTGACACCTCAAAGTGGTGCGCAGGCTGATGGGGGGATTACCTCATTCAAATGATGGTGGCTCTTAATAAAACCCCAACATAAAACTCCAATCTTCAGTCAAAAATATTCAACTTACTCACGTTCCTTCACATAAATACACATCAGGACTCACTGCGCTTATTCTCCTCTCTGGCTTTTCCTTCTTTGTATTTTTAAACCACCTGTTCTCAAACCTAAGGCTTTACATACTGATGGTTGAAAAGGAGTCCGCTCCATTGGTTTTGAAAGCAAAGCGTACCTAAAAAGCATAATTCTTGGTGCTGCTACTGGATTTTCTGGGTTGATAGCATAATCTTTGCAGGATGTGTCACCCAGACAACATGGAAAATGTCAGAAAAACTAGTTGAAATTAAATATACTGTATTGTGTGGCCATTTGAAAGTCAAGATATTCTTTTTTTCTTTACCAATGGTGCTGATCAGTTAAAATGGGAAGGTGTAAAGCAGCTCTCTGTGCGGTAGGAATGATGAAAAAGGGGATGAAAAGTAAGACAAGGGGTTATTGAACAAGCAGCAGTGAGTTAAGAATAAGAAGATATTTTGTGACTTAAAAGAAGTAAGAGTTCATATGGCCAATAAAGTTAATAAGATAGCATTGTGGACCTGGTTTCATAACTTGTACGAGTTTTTTTTTTTTTTTTTTGCATTCAAACATGCAAAATATTTTAATACTAGCATAAAAAAAAACTGCCAATATTCTTATGCAGACTGTACATTGAATGACTACGAATTCAGATAAAACTGTGTCCTTCCTTCTCTTTGCTGCCTATGCTTCACTGAAACTTTCCAGCTTTTGCTTGTTTAATTCACAAGAGTTTGGTAAGGGAAGATAGTTGTGGCTGAATAACCCATGTGGGTTCATGGTTAGAGTTAAGAATCATTATGGTCAGAGCTGTGGCTGAGGTTTGTCAGAATTGGATGAATCAGCTAAAATATATGGCCAGGTCTTAAGAGCAGCTCTGTGGTTGTAACCAAAACTATTTCATCATTGTGGAACTTGACTTTTGCAGATCCATTTGGTGTTTTTGTAAAAGATGACATTATGCTGTACATGATGTTGAGGTGGTGATTCCTCCACTCAAATAGTTCATATGTTCCCCACAAAAGCAAGCGTCACTCCCCCTGAGCAAGACAGTGAATCCTTACATGAGGCTTCACCAATAATCTTTCTGTGCCATGTGGTTCAGGAAATATCCACACATATACAGCTTAAGGGAAGTGGAGGTAAAATTTATGCAGCCTCACCTCCTTGACGCTGTTAATTTTATTAGTGGGTAGACAGAGCAGTTAGGAAAGTGTGTACTTGGCTTTTCCTCAGCAGTGCTGTCTCGCTATGTCTCTTCAGCATGTCTGAGCAGGCCTCTAGAGATGATGCTGAATTTGGGTTTGGAGGCTGTTGTGTCTCCTTTGGCAACCTGCAAATTGGTGTTTCAGCTATATATAAGTAGCATCCAACACATATGCAAGAAATAATATGATTACAAGTTTCTTTTGAATGGAGTTAGATCTGTTAGGTTTACTGTAAATGAAAGATTTCTGTATTGGTTCTCTAAGTATTGTTTCCAAAATGTACACCAAAACAATGTCAATCAAAATGCATTTCCTTGTAAAATAGAGGCATTTTAAATATTTTGCCCAAACTATCATGTGCCTCTGGTCCTTTTTTAAAGGGCACTTTTTCCAAAGGAAGTGTGGGAAGTTTATTCAAATAAAAAAGCCGTGGCTTGAGTTGAAAAGAAGCCAACACACCTGGAGCATCAACAGACCACATGAGACCGCTACTAGAACCTAGCGATAAACAGCAATGACAGAACAATTTAAGCCTAAGCTTGACTTCCTCTTCTTTGTAGAATATTGATTATGACACCATCATGTTTTTGGTGGATGTTTCGCTTAGATCTCTTCTTCTGCACCTTCCTTGTAGGGAACTCTTCTTGAGTTGAATATTAATGTTAATGTAAAAAAAAACTACATAAAATCATAACAACTCTTACAAATTAGTTTAAAACAGTGGATTAATACATTTATCTGTGTCAAATTACAGATAAATGTGTTAACCACCCAGCCACGCATGAATGATTAAAACTATCACACCTTGACTCACAGCAGTGTAGCATGTTTTCCAGACTGTCTCCAGCGAAGGTTTACAAAAGTGCCACTTTACAAATTTGGCAAATATTGATGGTGATCCTGATCTCTCGATCACTGCAGCTCAAAATGATTTTACTGAGCATCCACTGACTGTAGCTTCTCATGCACTTTGGTTTTCTTAGTAGATGCACAGTCCTGAGGCCACCACAGGGTGGTGTTGGCTCTTCACAAAACTAATCCACAATACATGGACAAATAATCAATAACTCCAGTACAAGATGGTTAACTCAACGCTTCTGTCCATCAAGCTTTAATCTGATTCTCTAAGCTGGTGTGTTGTCAGCTCATCCTGTATTTCAGCTTCACTCTTTGCTAAATTACTCCAGATGTTCTTGCTGTCATTGTTCCTCTGCATTTTAAAAAATCAGATTAAAATATGCAAATTCTTGCATCCAGAAGAGACATATTTCAGTGATCTAGGCAGAACAGCTAGCAAGCTAGTGGCTAATTTGAAGCTGATGTATAGCTATTCCAGTCAGCTTTGCTTGATATACTGAATATATTCATTCTCACTGTGTCATGCACTGGTCATTTTAGACATGTCCTAAAAATCCTGAACAGAAAATTGATGAAAATCTGTGTAACCGTTCAGTAAGACACAGTTTTCAGCCTTTTTTTATGTTTGAAACTATTACTGTCTAATACACATAACATGTTTTCCTAGAAATCTCTGAATCTGCTTTATATGAATTTTAGACTAATAGAGGGACACATTATCCTCTTATCGCCACAGTGAGATTTATCTACAGTAGCAGGAGATATGATGAATAATGCAAGCTATATATTTTGTATAAATGTATGTGTAAAGCATCACTAAACCTGGCAGATATTTAATGACTGAAAAAGGCATTGATTCATCTTTGCTCTTATCCCCTTTTAGAGCCATTTTTCTGATAGTTTGTTTTCAGTGGACTGGATTTAGGAGAAAATGGGTGAAGGTTAACGAGCATTTTCGAGACACCCTTCATAACCATTTACTGTGTTCTCATGCATACCAAGACTGTGTATTTTGTTACTTGGGTGTTCTTGGGAGCATGTGTGAGTCCCTGTCCAGCAGCAGCTCATAGTGGCCATCGTGTGAGATTCTTCCCTTTTTTTATTATTATTTTTCTTTAAACTTTGTCTGCAGAGCTTTTCAACAAAAACATTTGACAAACAGGGTTTAGAGGACTATGCGACAGATCCCTGCTCATTGCACAAGCTCCTGGGCTTGTGCCAATTTGGCTCTTGGTTGGTTTTGATGCCTGCAGAATGGTGGGCATCCAGACCTGCCAGTTAAATTACATTTACACCAAAACCGCAGACCCCTGTACCAGACAAACTTCCCTGCCAGCCAGCCAGAAAGTCGGCCAACGACAAAACAGTCACCGACTAATACTGCTCTCCTTTTCTTCTGTTTATTTCTCTTAACATCTCTCTCATTGCTTTCCTCGTTTTTCTTAGATTATGCTTTGATGTGAAAATTGTGAAGATCTTTGATTCTTCCTTGCCAAGACTCCAGCAACATAAACAAGCAGAACTCACAGGCAGATGTATCCAAGACGAGTCCAAGAAACCTCAAAAACACTTCAGTAAATGGCATTAAAACAAAAATTTGCCTATCTTGCTACCAGTATATGGTTCCAAAACAATCACAGACAACAGCAAAAGCAGAGCTGTAAAACTAAACTCAGCACATCTGGTGGCAATGAACACACCCTTTTCTAAGTACTTGTGATTTAAAGTGAATTCCCAGATGACTCCCAATCCTGCTGCTAATTAAGCGTATTGTGTAAAGAGATGTAATTTTCAAATTAGAAAATGTCAATTCATGTTCGTGTAAGTGCTGTGGTTCAGTATAAATTTTCAGAGCGAGCCCTCTTCTCATTCTTGCAGTCCAAACAGAGTTCATATCATCAGAGAACATAACAAGGCGCCCACAGTGGAAGTGACAGGATGATAACTACCCAAATGGAAAGAGGTTACAGAGGGATGCAAATGATTATTTCACATGAACAGACACAAGATAGCTACTAGAATAAAATAAACTAGAGTGGTACTAAATGTTAATTTGAAAAAAAGTGCCTGAAACAAAGGCAGCAGATATTACACTTGTGTTCTTGTTATATGGTGCACAATGCTGTACAAGAACAACAGGACAACAATTCAGTTAGTTCGGTAAATTCTTATGTAAACAAATACGGCTGCGCAGTGAAAAGTAACCTGGCTTACAGTTTCCATGCTTAATAAAATTGTGATAGGGTTGGCATTTAAAACCAAGCAGCCTGAGCCTGAAATTAAATTTTGCATCCCACATCATCATAAAATAAAACCCTAGTCCAAAGAGGGTTGAGGAAAATAGCTCAGGGGACAGCTGGAGTGGAAATGAATGCTTTCCACACATCATTTCACTGGTCATATGTAAGCACACCTACAGCTGCTTGCATGTGATACACAAACATGTGGTGTGTGTTGTGGTGGTCTCCTTTTTGCTTTTTGGTCATGGCTGAGAAAATATCTAACTGCAATGTGAGATATTTCCTCTTAATGTAAATTAAAGAGAAATATATGTCACCGATATTTAAGGTGTTCTATATCTCACAGGTGATCATTTAAATGCTGTTGACTTGGCACTTTTGGTGTATGTGACCTCTTTTCTTTGCAAAGTAGGTAAAGTTTAATTAAAAGGGTTTGGTCTGGAGCACAGACAGAACTTTAAAGTAAAATTCCTATTTGAATGGATAGGATTGAGGCATGACTTTGAAAGTGTTATTTCAAAGGTTACTGAATAATGCTGGACTGCTATATTCATACCACAAACAATTTTATGTGTTTGATGCTATATGAACACCAAATTTGTCCAAGTTTATTGTCTAACTCAGAGGTCCCCAACCCTGGTCCTCAAGGCCCACTATCCTAAAGGTCTTAGATAGCTCCCTGCTGCAACACACCTGATTCAAATTAAATGGTTCTGAGACAAGATCTGCACAAGTCTTCTAGTGAGCCATTCATTTGAATCAGGTGTGTTGCAACAGGGAGACATCTAAGACCTTCAGGATAGTGGGCTTTGAGGACCAGGGTTGGGGACCACTGGTCTAACTGATGGTTGAGTTTATGCAGAATATTCTAACTTTGTTATTATCCTGTCCTCTCCATGCAATCTACCAGTTCCACTGGCAGCCCAGATCATAATACTACCACTGCCATTACCAGCACTTGGTGCATTGATCCATACAACAGCGTTACCCCATTAAACATACTTCTGGCCATTTGTCTAAACTATACATAAAATGTTGCTCCTGTTGGATTTTTTTATGACTATGGTCAGCTCATTCTACACTATAGACAAGTAAGATTTAAAATAGGTTAACAGCCATAACATTCATGTCTTTGATGAGTGTATGGAAACTTGTGTCTTTAACTGTATGCATCCGTTTTATGCCCTTAGGTTCATCTTATTTGTTGATGATGTAGAAAACATGGAAGGTCATATATTTATAACAGCAAATATTTAATATCGCTGACCCAAACCAGACAACTTAACTTTCTTTTTTATCTGTTACTTGCAGTTCTTTGCCTGTGACAAAAGTCTGGGATGCTGGTGACCATGCTGTCGGTTCCTGTCTGTGTGCTACTGATGCTTGGGGGTCGTGTTCTTGCTGGAGGCTACCCCCCCATTCCCCACATGAAGTACATGCAGCCCATGATGAAAGGGCCAATTGGACCACCATTTCGAGAAGGCAAGGGACATTATGTTGGTGAGTGATCCTTGTCCATGTGGTTCAGTAAGTCACATTCTGCTCTGCTAAAGCTGTTAAACAAATCTGCAGGCTAAAAGATTCACAGTTTGAGCATCAGTCATATGGGTATGTGGAGGCATATATTAAAGTAATTTAAAACCAGTTCAACAATACTTAAAACCTCTGCATCATGTACAC
The DNA here is from genome assembly GCF_017639745.1 of Melanotaenia boesemani. Lineage (NCBI taxonomy): Eukaryota > Metazoa > Chordata > Actinopteri > Atheriniformes > Melanotaeniidae > Melanotaenia > Melanotaenia boesemani. Next base: position 12,225,742 of record NC_055698.1, on the reverse strand, counting down.
AAATGCTTATACCTGGCATCTGGCATTCTGCAGCTGAGGCCTAATGGAGCCCCGATTGCTAATCGTTAGCTGAACACCACAAGGCTACTTACTCCTCTCACCATCTGGATGCTGTTACCCCACTGTTTATCACATATTTCCCAGGAAAAAGTGTAGGGGAAACCAAAATAGATTACATAAAAGAGAGAGAGAGAGAGAGAGAGAGAGAGAGAGAGAGAGAGACTTGAGCAAGAAAACTGGGAAAGGCAGAAGGTGGTCATCGTTCTTGAAAAAAAATCAATAAAATAAAAAAAAAACATGCTCGCTATCATTGTCAGTATTATTATGGAATTGGATTTTTAACTACACGCCACAAGTTCAGGATCATATATGGAGTGCTTTGAATAATCAGAGGCCCCATCTTCAAAACAAATCCAAAGCAAAAATAACCCATTTGAGATTAAAAGCTGTTTCAAACAGAAAAAGAAGGAAAATAAACCACATAGTTTGATGCTAAGAAACTATTTAAATTTTGCATTTACATCTCTGCAGCAACGTTTAAAAAATGTTTTTTATTTGTTTGTTGTTGTTTGTTTTTTGTTTTTTTGTTTGTTTGTTTGTTTTGTTTCGTTTTTGTGTTTTTTTTTTTTGTTTTGTTTTGTTTTGGTTATTATTGCTTTTTTAACTTGTTTTGTCCAGCAACATAGCAAGCAGACATTTGGTTTGGCTGCTGCACTGTAAACCCACATTTTGTTTTAATATAATTAGTAATATTTAGTAATTATTAATTATCGCTTCATGTTTTATAAACAGCGTCTCATATCTCTTTATCTCATAAAAAACAAAAGAGTCATGTCTAATAGTTTTCAACATTGTGCAGACTGGTAAAAATGATTAGCAACATGTCATGTTTCTGTCAAAGGGGCTACTTGCAAAACTCATCATGTCTGGACCACAAAGGCTAATGGGAGATGCATATTCAGCAGAAATGTTTACCTTTTGTGATTGCTGTGTTATAAATTTGAGTTATGTGCTTTACTTCCTGTTGTGTTTACAGTTAGACAATGTTAGAAAGTTCCACTTTTTTTAAAGCTGGAACCAAGAATGAGACAGACAGTATAGGAAAAAAAAAAAAAAAAAAAAAAAAATGCCACCACTGTTACCACAAATTTTTATATTGCATCAGGGGTGAAGTGGATGATGCATGACCTTTTGTCACCTCCTTGGTTTTGGAGACTATAGCTCTGTACTCCTAATCTATCACAAATAAGTGCAAAGATGCACCTATAAACTCTTACCACTAAAAGGTGCACAACAAAGTCTTCCAGCCTTCTGGCCCCAGACTAACCCAAGCCATCCCCCCAAAGGCATCTGGCTGTCCCCCACACATACATACACAAACATCTTCCCCATGCACCGGAAATCCACCTCTCACACACCCTGGCACCATCCACTACCTCACCAAATCGCCACCAATAGTGATGCACTGTAACAGAAGATGAGTGAAGTGAAGCCACTCTACTCTGTGGTTCCCATTGGATACAATGATTTTACTGCCACTCAGTGGCCATATCTTAACATTACATCAATAATTAGTTGGTATCAAACTTCTAAAAATCTGAAAGTGAATAATAGTTATAACTGTCAATATTACCATGTATACTGACTGTTACAATAAATCAAATAAAGAACATTAATACTGAAGGGAAATTCTGTTTTTGGATTTATTTATTTATAAATCTATTATTTATCTATTTCATTTCATTTTTATTTATTTGTCAGTTAAAAATTCTTCATTTAAGTTCTTGTGCCGGAGTATGATGGCTGTTGGCAGAAATGGGCTCCTGTACCTTTCTGTGTTGCAACGGGCATGAAGAAGCCTCTCACTGAACACATGCCATTGCTTTCAAATTGTGTTAAGTTAATGCTGTGCAGAATTGTCAGTTATGTTCAGCAACTTGGGCAGAATTATTTTCAGGACAATCAGCACCAGTAGCTCCAGAGTTTTCCCCAGCACAGAACCAGCCTTCTTGGTCAGTTTATTCAGACTCAGTAAGTCTCTGGCTCTGATTCTGCTGCCTCAGCAGATGCTACAAAGCTGACTGCACTTTCCACAACAGACTAATAGAAGATGTGCAACATCTTGGTGCAGACATTATAAGATCTCAGCTCCCTGAACAAGTAGAGTCTGATCTGTCCCTTCCTGTAGATGGCTTCTGTGTTGCATTTCCAGTCTGGTCTGTTGTCCAGCTGAACTCAGGGTGTTTGTATTCCTTCACCATCTCCACCTCTTCTCACAGCACAGGAACTTTTTTTACTCAGGCTGATATTGACAGGTTGCTGTAGAATTAACCCTGGTTGTTCTGAGGTTTTCAAACCCCTGGGCCTGACACCATGTGGACCTGCAGCCTTGTTTCAGTTCAATCTTTCCAGTTGCTTCTTCACTTGACCTCAGGAGACAAACAGGCTCGATGGGGAGGCCTCATCTCCTGAGGTGAGATGAGGCTGTGTTGTGGTCTATGACTGAGCTACAGGGTGACAGAGTGGATGTATGACAGGGAAACTATGGACTTGTGAAAGGTGTGAGATTTGGAGCCTGGGGGAAATGTTGAATGTTGTTCTGAACTGACAATGTCCAGCTTATTTGCTCTGTCCAGACTTCCATCAGTCTGATTCTCTTTTGACTTGAAGCTGATGATTTTTTTTTCTTTCTCCTGACCACACATCCTTTATGTTGCTCTGCTGAAACTGACTTTCTAATTTGTTTCTGTTGTCCTCTATGCTGTCTTTAATCTTTGTTCTAAGCTGTTTTTCTGTTATCTTCAATAACTCTCCATTTCCCCTTTTCTAAATGTTTTCTTGTTACATTTACCAGGTGATTCCAGTATTTCACTATTCTTGTGGGGATGATGTTTTCTGCACAGAAATTGATATAATCTGTCACACAGTCAGTCATGGGATTGATATAGTATCCATGTGGCTTATAGAAGGTCATTCCAGTCTGTAGCCTCAAAAAGTGTTTCTGTACATTTGCATAAAATACATCTAAAATCTTGTTTTCTTGCATAGAGTGGCAGATAAAGCAGAACAGAGTAAAAACTCACTGCTAACAGATCAATCCAGGTCCTCTTCATTACAGTGACGAGTCCAGGATGTATTTGCAATACTTCCTGTTACTTCCTGCTACCTACTTTGATGTGTCAGTCTGCTCGTACTGTAGAGACACGAGAGTTTGGGATATCTGCAGCCATGTCTTGGTGGAGCATGCAACACTGTATTCTCTTTGTGTCCTTGTAAGCATTTTGAACTTGTGCATCTTGTTAGCTAGCGACAACACATCAGAGTACTTGGAAGAAATTTTTTAAATTTTTCTCTGCTTTTCTCTATGCAGGCCTTGCACCTTTTTTTTTTTATTTTTTTTCCCCCCCTCAACTGGTGTTGAACTTGTGTTATTTCACTCACTAATTTGGTTTTGTAGAACTCAGTCAGCTGATCCTGCTGGTAAACAACTCGTCCATTGCCATCTATATATCTATCTATCTATCTATCTATCTATCTATCTATCTATCTATCTATCTATCTATCTATCTATCTATCTATCTATCTATCTATCTATCTATCTCTATCTATCTGTCTGTCTATCTATCTATCTATCTATCTATCTATCTATCTATCTATCTATCTATCTATCTATCTATCTATCTGTCTGTCTGTCTGTCTGTCTGTCTGTAATTGACTGATTAATCGGTCGACTGATTCATTTAGTTAGTTTTGTTTTTTTAATTATTATTTTCATCCTTCTTTGTTCCTTTTTTCTAGATATGCCACCCATGGTGAAAGGGGAAACGGGTCCTCAAGGGAAATCTGGACCAAGAGGCCTTCCAGGACCACCAGGAGTTCCAGGAAAACCTGGAATGGGGAAACCAGGTCAGCCTGGCCAACCAGGCCCTCAGGGTCCTCCTGGTTTTCCGGGAATAGGTAAGCCAGGACTTCCAGGTCTTCCAGGAAAGTTAGGGCCTAAAGGGCTTCCAGGACTAAATGGTGAGGTTGGACCTCGTGGTGAACTTGGTCCCCGTGGACCTCCTGGGCAGCCTGGACTCCCTGGCCCAGCTGGTCTGTCTCTGAATGGGAAACCTGGACTTCCAGGAATCAGAGGCCCCCCAGGAACTCGTGGTGAACCAGGAATTAATGGTATCACTGGGCCACCAGGTGAGCGTGGGCTTAAAGGTGAGAATGGAAATGGAAAACCAGGACCTCCAGGTATAAGGGGACTTCCTGGATTAAAAGGCAGTAAAGGACAACCTGGTCTTCCAAGTATTGGGAAACCAGGATCAAAAGGTTTACCTGGACCTCCTGGTCTTAAAGGTGATCAAGGGCTCCCAGGGGATCGAGGAGCATCAGGGGAACCTGGGGCACCAGGTCTCCAAGGTCTGCCAGGACCATCTGGGATAGGAAAGCCTGGTCTAGATGGACTTCCGGGAGGACCAGGTCTAGTTGGTCCAAAAGGTGAACTAGGGCCTAGAGGAAATCCTGGACTTGCTGGGACTCCTGGTTATGGAAAACCTGGTCTGAGTGGGCAAAAGGGTGAAAAAGGTCATACTGGATTTCCTGGTCTCCCAGGGGACAAAGGAGATCAAGGAATGATGGGCCCAAATGGAGAACCAGGTCTTGATGGACTACCAGGACCACCAGGACTTCAAGGCCCTATGGGTCTCCCAGGAAAACATGGAATGCCAGGGCAGAAGGGAGAGCTAGGCCCCAAGGGCCCTCCAGGATTGCCTGGTCTTAGAGGTGATCAAGGCTCCATTGGGCCTCCTGGAAATCCTGGTAACCCTGGGGAAAAAGGTATCCCTGGACTCATTGGTCCTATAGGAAAACCTGGACCCAAAGGTGAGGCAGGGAACATTGGCTCACCTGGGAATCCAGGACTGACAGGTGCTCCAGGGCCCAAAGGAGAGTTAGGGTTTATGGGGACTCCAGGTCCCAGGGGCCAGTCAGGCATCCCTGGTCTTCAGGGGCCGATGGGTCCCATGGGCCCACAGGGTGTCCCAGGTCCAAGGGGGGAGCCTGGAGTTCCAGGGCCTCCAGGGCCAAGCAAGATTGGTGAAAAGGGAGGAATAGGTCCTCAAGGTCCCCCAGGCAAACCAGGCCCTGCTGGACTTAATGGTAACCCTGGTCCACCTGGGCCTCCAGGACCCCCTGGACTTCCAGGAAATGGCCAAACAGTTTCTGCGGGGCCATCAGATACAGGGTTGGGTGGGGAGGAAGTTCCAGGAGACAGGAAGGGGCCTGTATATAGTCAGGTTCCACTCTCTGCCTCCATAGCACCAGCTTTCACGGCTATTCTCACCATACCATTCCCTCCCTCCGGCATGCCAATCAAATTTGATAGGACCCTGTACAACGGACAAAATGCTTACAGCCCTTCTACTGGCATCTTCACTGCTCCTTTGTCTGGTGTCTACTACTTTGCGTACCACATGCATGTAAAGGGAACTAGCCTGTGGGTGGCTTTGTACAAGAACAATGTACCAGCCACTTACACCTATGATGAATACAAGAAAGGCTATATGGACCAAGCATCTGGTAGTGCTGTCCTAGAGCTAAAGGAAGGTGACCAGGTATGGGTCCAGATGCCCTCCGATCAGGCAAATGGCCTTTATTCTACCGAGTACATTCATTCTTCCTTCTCAGGATTCCTGCTATGCCCCACATAACCCTATCCTTTCCTTAAAACCTATAAAAAATGTACCTGTATGGCACCTCAGAGTACCCTTAAACCTAGGATACCAGCAGCCATGATAGAAACAAACAAACAAACAAACAAAAAACCAACATGAATTTAAAAATATATAATTGACATCACCATATCTGTTTCACCCTCGATATCAACAACAGCAAAACATAAAACAAACTTTGTGAAATGAAATATGAAAGTTTAAAAGACAGAGGAAGGATTTTCATACTGTGTTCTTTGTTTCAGTGTCCAGCAAATGTGTGTTTTGGGTTGTATTTTATGTTGTTTTTGTTTTTATTTTATTTGACTTTTTTTTAGCTTATATTATTTTAATTATTATATTGTCATAATTTTATTGTTATTGTTTGATCCTTGTCATCATTGTTGTTGTTGTTGTTTATTGGATTCAGACTATTTAGTGCCTTACTTTGTAATGCGCTAGTAACAGACATTCCCATGTGACTGCACATCCTGCCCACATGCTCTGACATAAGGACAACATCACCAAACCCTGGGGAATGATTCGTTCCCTAGCTGCAGTCACGTCCCATGTGTATCATCTGAACCATAAATGACAATATTCTCATAAAGAACAACTCCACAAAATAGAAAATATAGGCAAAAAAATACAGCCACAAAACAAGTGACTTGGTGCTCTATTTCCATTACCTTCACTTTCCCTTCTTCTTTTGTTTGACCTCTCTGATACTTTAAATAATTGCTACATTAAAGTTATTAATGGGATTATATATATATATATATATATATATATATATATATATATATATATATATATATATATATATATATATATATATATATATATATATATATATGTACATATATATATATATATATATATATATATATATATATATATATATATATATATATATATATAAAATCATTTAAGATAATGGAGAGTCTTCTCATTTTCTGAACTACCAATCCAACTCATTCTAACCTGGAATAAATATGACCTTACAATATTAGGATTATTAGATCTAATTTGCCCCTTTAAAGAGGATCAACATTACCTAGCAAGAAAAAATGTCTTTTTAACTTTTAGGACTAATCAAAAGATATGCATGCATAGAGTAAATGTTTACACGCTGTAGAATAGATGCTGAATGCTAAAGCAGATGGACAGTAAAGATATATGTACTGTTGGATCAGAAACCCATTTCCTTGTATTGATCTGATTTTTCCCATTTGCACTGCATCACCATGTTGCAGGCAAATGTATCACATGCTCTGACCGTGACATCACTGATTTGTAATCCTATATTACCTTTAAATAAATCTTTATCACACTAAAGGTTGACCTACTTTGTTATAAAAAGGCCATTCTAATAGTATATTGCAAAATCTGTGAAGATGCTGAAAACTTGAGTCTGCTTAAAACAAATGAGTAAATGCATGACAAATATCAAACATCTACTTTTGCCTTCAGAGCCATTTTATGTGTGACTTATGACTGTTTCTTGACAAAAGAAAGTCATTTTGAATCATTTATAATTCTGAGTGAAATGACTCTCTGTTCATGTCCAAACCGTTGTGTCAAAAATAGCTGATTTGTTTATTTAGCTTAATGGAACAGCCATGACTACAACAACAGGATGTTTCAGAACGGAACAATGTCCAAATACCTAGACGGAAATAGGAATAGCTTGGATTTACCACATGATTAACTAAAGGGACTGAAAGAGGCCCACAGGTTGTGAAACACAGGTTGTGTAACATTTAACAAACCCCTGGCAGATTTCTGGGACAAGTGGTAGGTCAGAGGTAAGAGCTGTGTATTTACGCTTTTCTGTTGGATGAAGCATTAAAGATCCACTCTGTGTGAATGTGTTCTAGTATATTGTAGTAGGTCTATCTGTCTGTTTGTTTTTATGTCAGTACAAAAGATTAAGAGTGTGTGCAACTGTCAGTTGTCCCCTTGCTGGTCAGCTCATGAATAATTTGGCAAAGATAAAAATAAACTTGAATAATGTTACAAAAACGTAGGAAAAGCGTCAATGTACCCCAAGAAAGCTTCAGATTTCAGAGGTCTGAATATTTTGCCGTCATTTGTGTTTTTTGCGAGTCTCACAACAGCTTTATGTCTCTCTAAAAATGTGTTTGCAACGCAAGAAAACAAGCTACTGAAATAGGTGATGAATGTGACACGACAGCAGTGGAAAACTGAAATCACAAACAGATATTGACACAAATGAAAGCATCTCTGGTGAGTGTCCAATAGGCTGTTTTGCATATTGATCCAATGTATAGAATAATGGTGTGCAATAATTCAGAGTCAGACCAAGTCAAGAACGAAGGATACAAACTATGAAATGTACAAAATTCCATTGTTTGCATTTGGAAGAAGAAAAAAAGAAAGCGGTCTGGGTATAATTGTTGTGATTTATGTGATTGATTTTGTGCCTTTACTTGTCTCAACTTAGACAGAACTCAACCTCAACTTATGCCGCCCCTTGTTACACTGAATTCCAGCTACCTTACACTCGGTTGGAGGAGAGTCAACGTACAGGAGGATAGTGCCAAATATTGTGCTTTGCAATTAAAAAAAGAATGTATGCTGTTTGATTCGTTATTGCTTCCACAAACCATCCATAATGCTGTGTTGCCAAACTCCACCTCTTGAAGCAGTAATCAGTATTTTACATTTATATAACACACTTTCTCTTACCCTCTGTATCTCATAACATGAGCACACCTACAGCTGATATGTATAATTGTTATGTGAGTCTATAAGGCAATCCAAGGCTTGTCATGTACTGTATGTTACCTTTTTTGTCATCGTCTATTTTTGGGTATCTGAAATGGTGATGAGAGTTTTATGTGACTGTTACACTCTATCTTTATGTTTTCATAGACAATGTCACTTGCTTGTTGAGTTGCAGTTGCGTGCAAATCATTTAACAAGTGTCAGTAAGATCAATGTACCTTCTCAATCACAAGTTATTGCTTTTAACTGTTTTCTGTTTTTTTTTTCTTTTTTAATTTAAAAAAAAAAAGATTCCAAAAAAATCACAAAAGCCTTGCTTTGGTTTTTAAGGGATATTTGTGTGTTTTTGCATCAATAAACACAAACGGCCATTCCCATTTGCACATGAAATTTAATGAAGATGTAATTATACATTTCTGATAATTTAATAGGGATGCCAAACCAACCACGAGGCCTAGAATATATAAATGGTATTTAATAGCATTGATGGGTTAAGAGCATTTACAACATGTAATTTGCATTCTAGAGCTGTTTGTGAAGGATTATTTGTGGATCTTTATTTTCTATTTGTGTTATGTATGATGTATCAGCGTATAGGTTTTTGTTTTGTTTTTTTTTTTTGTTTTTGTCATACACTCTCCTGCAATAGAATTTGGGTATAAAATGCAATGCACTCCTTTTGATTGAAAATGTTTGTCTGCTTATACAAAATCTACAGTACTTGATTATATTGATATCACATCAATAAAAACCTTTCTTGTACTCTGGTGTCTGTCCTTTAATTTCTACCAAATGTTTGGCTGTGTTAATAAGACATTGTCAGATCTCTTATTGTTAGAGTCAGTTTTAATATACTGTGTGTAATTATATCATAAGTAGATGCAATGATCCATAGTCATTTCTCTATGTAAAGGTAGTGGCATGTCACAGGGATCCTAAACTCCTTTCCTGGAGGGCTAATGTCCTGCGGGTTTAGATATTTCCCTGTCTGACATAACTGGATCTATTTAATATGAATCACAATAGCCCTCCAAGACCTTGGGTCGAAATCCACGGCCAGATGTAGTTTGACAAGCCGATGCAGGTAAGAGGATGAACACTAGAGGGGGATATGGAGCTATTGTTTATACTGTTAAAAGCCTCAGATGGTTCTTTAATAGATTTGACCAGCAGTAAACTTTAAGCCTCATTGATGTCTCTCTCTCTCTCTCTCTCTCTCTCTCTCTCTCTCTCTCTCTCTCTCTCTCTATAGATAGATAGATAGATAGATAGATAGATAGATAGATAGATAGACATAGACATTCATATTAAACTTTTTTCTTTTTCAAAATGTGTAGATTCAATAATGAGCACCAACAATCTATAGTAAACACTTGAAGCTATTTGAAACGGTTTTAGAGGCAACATCTAAATTTATTTTTAAAACCAAAAAAAAAAACCAAAAAAAAAAAAAAAAAACATGGGCGCAGGGATGTTATTAGGATTATGTTGTTCTAACTTTCTGGAACTGTCGTCACCATGGTGAGCTGTCATCATTCCCTCGGATTCTTCTTACGTCGATTGACGCCAGACCACCATGTTACATTTGGTGATCACGGAAAACTGACTAATCTCGTTAAATTTCCCGATTTTAACACGTATGGTCATAAAGAAATGTCGTTGCTGATTAAAGCAAACAAATCGAACCAAAAATCGTTCATGGAATATGTCCAAAACGTATTTTTTTTTAGCTGTCGGTAAAGTACTGAAGTACAAAACTATGTAGTATTTGGTTAAAATTATTTATGAGACTCGTACTCAAATAGTTAGCATTGATTCATACATTATTGTGTTCTTTAATTGTTTGTCTTATGTAAAGTATTTTGTTCGTGCTCCTTGTGCTTACTTATATTCCTAAAAAATACACGGCACTACACTAGTTTCCCTTACTATATTGGTTCCGTTCCGTATTTCCGTAACACATATTTCCTACAATCCCTAAACATCTCGAGGAAGAACCGAAGTGACTCCTCCCCACCAACAGAGCCCGACCTCCAACGAGAATCCAAGCTGCCACATTGAAGAGGAACAAAAAGGCGACCTGACAGCGGTGTCTGCACTCCCTCCACTTTCTCCGGGGTAGTCACGGGATTTCAATGTTTAGCCTGCTCTTTGTAAGTATTTTAATGGAAGAAAAATATATCCAAACTAACTGCTTATTTGTTGTTCTGATGGTGTACGATTATAATAGTACGTACTAGTATCCGATATAGAAGTTTTGTTTAAATTTTTAAGATGATTTCTACAATTCAGTTCTACCAAAGTTGCATGGGGGTTTCGTCTGAGAAGACAAACCAGTATGTAGCTTAGCTTGCTTGCAAAAGAAAGCTTTAACAGCACGAATGCCCTCTACATCTATTGTTTAAATCTTCAGTAGGCATGGATGTTATTTGACTCTATATTCGTTTAGTCTGTATTAGCCACCTTGGAGTGAATTAACAGCAACATTTCGAGTTAACTATCTAACGTATGGGTACTAAACGTTCCTGGTAAAGGCAGGCGAAGTGCGAAGCTGAGCTAACTTGCTAGCAAATGTAGCCTTGCTAGCTTGCTACTGTGGCTGTTGCCCAACAGAATAAGACATTTTAAAACTAGCGACTTTGTTTTATTTATGCTTTATTGTGAATTAAATCACACTAGCTGACAATTATTTCTACAGTATTGTCCAAGCTCATCGTCGTCTGGAGTTTAATATGAGAGTTAACGTTACCCGTAGCTGTACAATGAGCTTGTGTATCTGTGCAGGCAATGTTAGCATGCCTGTCGCACAATATCTAGCTTAAGGATCTAGCTTAAGGTTGTTCAGTGCTTGAGTTAACGTTATAAAAAAAATGTTGTAGCTATCGTTCACGGGACCAGTACCATGGTTATGTGTTTTAAGATTACTCTGGGTTTTGGTGGTGGTGTCTACCATCGTGAGTAGTTTTGAAAAGGGTGGCTAGAGGTAACCAGATGGCGACTGAGCTAGCTAACAGCCTTCCGCCCTTTGTGACCAGTTTTGACCCACGCCGTGGTTGAACTATGGATTTGAAGCCATATATCCGGCAACTATCTTAAGTAGATAATTAAATTGGCCTAGAAAACATTTTATCGTCAAAAGTTATTTTTGTGCTATTTAAACTCGGCCCCTATTGTCATCTAGTTTAACTCTTTTAATTCGACAGGCTTCCATGGAAATATCTTGCTAACGCTGAGGTTAGGTTAGGTGGGTCTGTAATTTATCCTTGTCTGGTTTCCTAAAACGGAAAGCGCCCGTCCATTTAGCCATGTGGGCTGAAGTGAAATGGGGAAATGCACTTTGGGAGGAAGTTGACTTGAGCAGCTGTGACACTAAAGGCCGCGGCACATTCCCATGCGTCTCAGTTTTCAATTTATGACCTCTCAATGATTTCAGTTTCCTTGCCGGTTGTAAATTCTAGTGGACCGCTAGTACAATAGAGTCGCTTTGAACATCCTTGCAAACATGGGCGGATGAGTCAATGAGTAACTGGTGTAACAGGTAAGCTAATTATACATTCCTGCTTATGAGTCACTGCAAGGTGACCTGTCTTACTTAAAGAGACTATAGAAGGTAAGGTATATTGTTGCAGGTGTCAGAACAAACATAAGGCATGGAGTCTTTATCGAATACCTGTTGTTCTTTTGTTTGGATTTAATCTAAGCAACAAATACTCAAGTTTGTTTAATTAAAGGGCAGATTTTCACACCTTATGTCCAATGACAGCTTTAGTCTTCATTCTCAAATTTTACTGTACGTCTTGGTTATTCATAATGGTGACCTGCTTTATCATATAGAGAATAAATTCATGATGTGCTTGCAAGTCTTGACATAGCATTTAGCTAAGCAGTCCCCTTACAGTTCATCCTGCATCTATAGGCAGTCATTCTTGACATACCACACTGCAAGGCAAATACTTAGTACATGTAGGTATAGCCTTTAAGCGATTTGTTTAATCTTAAATAGGCATAGACATAATAAATCTCTGTTGTAAGACAAACTCCTTAGTAGTCTTTTAGCTTCACTTTATCATCCTTTTAGTGTGTTTTATGTTTGAAACAAGATCACTTGCAAGGCTGACCGCATTAGCAATGTACTGTCCTTCTAAGTTTAAATTTGGTATGTAGGGGTTACATTATGATAATTGGTATAAATCTAGCTCTGTGTCTGCATTGTGTTTAACAGTAATGAAAGGGTTGTATACTGGCAGCACAAAAATACACTTTGACAAGAAGGGAAGTTCTCAGCCTTGGTTACTGTAACTGTGAAAGGTGAACCCAGTGTACTGCAACATGATGCCAAATTATCAAGGCGGGTTACTGGGGGAGAAGAACACCTATGTTGTTGCCTGCTGGCATTGAGCCCATCTAGCTATGGGGTTCCCTGTGAGTGTTGAAAGGTAGGCTTGAGGAGGCTTTAACTGATCTGGCCAATTTAAAATGTAGTTATTTGCCTGGTCACTTGTCTGTGGTAAAAATGCAACACATGCTGTGTTTTTTAAACTGTGGGTAAGCTTGCTAAGATCTCTGGCTCCATATAAATTGTGTTGAAATCAGGCCAATGCTTGGAGTATATGCCCAGTCTTGTCTCTTGAAGCCATTAAGTAAAAGGCTGTGTATAATTATGCAGTCGTAGCCATGGGCACTGTTTGTGTGCATCTCGTGTGTTTCTTGTGCAGTGCGTTGGGTAATGAATTGGGCCCTGGTCGCACGGTGTTCGTTTACAGTTGTTGCCACAGCGTTCAAATAAAGCAAAGACGCAGGTCCTCTGGCACTGGCAGTGTGTGACAGCCTGACATTTCTTGTTGATGCTGCTGCAAGGCTGCCTGCTGATAGGAACAGGTAGGAATAGGATCTTGCTTTATTTCTGTGTATACCCTCGTTGTCTTCCTCCATCTGGTAGAGCTGTAGTTAGCAGGGAAAACTTTTTTCATATTCAGAAGGTGTTTGAGAGTTGTAACAGCTGTGGTCCATAAAGTGCTGGGTTATCACACAAAAACAACCATGCTGTGTTTTTCCCAATTGCTTCTGCTCTCCCATGCTTTTCAGGATAGCTTTTTCCCTCTCACTTCTTTAATCAGCTTATTAAATACTTGAAATCTGTCTGTTTCTCACAACATGACTCCAAATCTGCATGTTCAATGTGGGCATAATCCTTAAGAAGAAAAAAAATTTCCACAGGCTAATCTGAGATCACACATTAGTTTTAGTCTTCTGGTAAGGGAGTTGGCTTAGTGGGTTTAAAATGTCCCATCAGTTTTGAACCTTGACCGTAAACATGCACATCTAGTTCCTCTTCTTTGCTTTGTGAATTTTTTAAAAGAGCACCATTGCTCTGCTGTGATCTCTTCACAAGGGACATAAGAATGCCCAGCTGAAGCACTTGTTGCTACCACAGAGGTAATTGTTGATATGGCAACAGACATCGCCTGATGCTGCTGTCAGAAGGCAAAGTTTGTTTCCAAATGTCAGAAGAATTGATGTTGCAGTGTGACTGCACCTCCTGGCAAAAATGTGAGCAGACATTCTCTCGTCTGGGTCTGCCCGTTGCCATGCTTTGGTCTCTTCAGTTTTACACTGCCAGAGAAATTGGCATGTTTTTAGAAAATTTTAAAATAAACATTCCCCTTATTTACTCTTCTATATACCACTAATATCAACCATAACATGGATCTACAGTCCACAAACTAACAAGTTCAATTTTCCTCCTTCAATAACAGATCAGTAAAAACCAGTTAATGGCAGGCACCTGCAGGCACTACTCAAGTCTATCTATACTGCAGTGTTGCTCAGTGACAGCTGTTCCACACATGCACACTATAAGGGAAAACAGCCATTTTTAAAACACAAGGAAGATGTGCTCTGATGATTGCTGAGCAAAAATAGAAAAGAACCAATGACAGCAGTTTAATTTTACTGCCTCATGTCTATTCAAAGTACATACAGATTGTACAGTACTCCTTAACGCAACAGTGGAATAAAAACTTTCTATTTCAACAGAAGCCTTGCGTGTCAACTGCTAGTTATCTGGGGCATGTAACCTATGCATCTCCGCTGATGGCATAAATTCTCTACTTGAAACAGGTTTTGCTTCAACAGACCAAATAACTTAAAGATGCAGCAGCACAAACATGACATGGAGGTCTGCCACTGTTGTGCTTTTCGAGGATGCAAGTGTATGCAAGTGCAAGATGATGTGAAAGACGTCTGGGGGCCGCTGTGAATTCTTTAAGGTTTTATCCACCCAAAACTCTTTTACCGTGTAAACAAGAGGCCAGAAAACAAAACATTTGCGTTTTACTCTTTGTGTTGTGGCGTAGACCTGGCCACCCCTTAGCAAAACCTGTTGTTGCACGTCATTAAAGACAAAAACTTATAGTGGAATGGAGTAATGTGTCTCCAATGGCCTAATGTTTCAGTAGTTATGTTGCATGTCATGAACAAGGTGGAAGAAGGTTGGGGAAAGATTTTTCATGTTATCTGGAACAGCATGGTTGGCTGGGTTTTGTTTGGATGTGGAAAGATCAACAGGTGTGAACCAGAAAGCTGCAAAGCTTTTGCAGGAGTAGTTTTGTTTGCTTTTTTCTTTTTCACTTGTCAGACATTTTGTGAATGTTTCTAGTCATTTTCTGCTAGCTTTATATTTTATATTATTGCACATACATTGCACATGCTATTGAGATTATGCAGGCAGGAATAAAATCATGACTTTTGGATAACACTGAGATGTATCTAGTTTACATACTTTATGTTGGCATACAGGTAGATGTATGGTTTCTTGCCACAGTGCTGTTGCTTAGAGATGTCGTCCAGGAGTAGGTTTAGGATTGTGATGAGATTATGACTTATCAGAGGAGCTCACGTGGCCGAATATAGGCTCATGACCCACATTTTAGATTAAAGCAAAGTGAGTTTTCTTCCCTGCTGGGGGAGTGGTATTGGAAAAGTTTCAGTGCTTTTGGTGCCGTTTTCTTGTAATCACATTTAAATATGCATTCATTGTTGCCTACCAAAACAGGTTTATATACCTTGAGGCTAAATCTAAATCGGCCACACACTGTAGTATGATGAAGTGCATTCTTCATGGTTGTTTAAAGGTTTGAATTCTTTTCTATTAGAATTAAAGTACACTGCTAAATATGTATAGAGGAATTTCTTGCTTGTGAGAAGTTAAAACGTTTCCAGCTGTACCCCCAGCCTGTCAGCGTTTTTTTTTTTTTTTTTTTGTTACTTCTGCATTTTTTTTCTTTTTCATGTTTATCTTAAGGTATAGGTACTCAGTTTTGTGATGTGTAACTAAAAGTGTTCATTGTTCTTCTGTTTTTGCCCTTTTTCATTCCAGTTTCTAAGGTACTGAGCACTGATATCTTTCACACTTTCCAAACATGGATCGGCTCCTGTCCCCCCCACCCTCCCTTTCAGCACTATCGTAGGGCTTTGATCGTCACACTGTTTATCTGTGCACACTCAGACTGCAAAGCAATGTGATAAGTGGGCTTTGCCATGTGCTAGGGTGTCTGTGGTTGGTGTTTTTTCTGTTCATAGAAATAGGTGAGGGGGTTACATCTTCCCTCGCCTTCTCCACCCTGGTTTAGGGTGTTGTTGTTCTGACACACAGAGCCAGAACAACAAGGACTTCTGAGGAAGATTAGCTTCTGTCCTCTGGGAGTACAGAGAAATAACCTGTTGTGCTGAATAAGGAATAGAATAAGGATGCCCGTTCATCAAAATGTCAACAACACTGGGCAATTAAAAACTATGCTGAAAATTGCCTTTATATATTCTAACATATTATTGTAACTTTTGACATTTTCAGCTAATTAGCATTTAGTTTGCATAGAAATCCGACTAGCAAGTGACCAAAAAAAGCCAGGCTAGACTGAACATCAGACACTAAAGGTCGGTGACATTGTAATTGTGTTGCTACTTCAGCTAAACAAAGTGTTTTCAAGGCAAACTCGGGTAAGTATTTGATATACGCTGTTCATGTAAAATAGAAGTTTTGTTACAGCAGATGAATAGAAAATTAACTGCAGCATTAAAGTACAAAGTTAGATGCATAACTTGTGAAAAGAATGTGTATTTTCTGCAATATTTTGCAATTCTGCTTTGGGCAAACCACTAGTATTAAGTAAGTCTTGCGGAACCTGTCTAGCAGTTAACCCACCACCAACATTTATTTTAAGCATCTCAACTCTAAAACGTACTGCACACTGTATTATAACTTTTTAATGCAGAAGTACACTTTAATTTGTCAGTTACCTTTTAATCTTTGAGCTTTAACGTGTGCTTTTTGCAGGTTTTCAGGTGAAATGTTAATATTTTTTTCCCTGTAAAGGAATCTAGTGACAAGGAGATATTTGTGTACTTGGTGGGAGTTTTGCACTTATAGTGGGCCATTCTGCACCCCTCGTCTATTTCTAGACTTGATGAAACACCATCCACCCACAAGGAGGGTGATGGTGTTTTTAATGGTACAAGCAAGTATAAACAGTCTTATTTTTCAAGATTGATAGGTTTTGTGCTCCTTTGGTTTCACATGTAAGCAATATGATATTTTATTGTCTCAAGTTAAAGTTTTTATTTATACATTTCAGTTTTTTTTTCCTCTTTGACTAAGTAAAATGTTAGTGGACACAAAGTCAGGAAAAGACTTAAAAAAGTGCGCTGGTTTGAACCAAAGGTGATCACTATCTTTAAAAGAAGAAATAGGAAAATGGAATGTGGTATATTTGTTTCCCCAACCCTGTCCTTATTATCGTGCAGCTGAAGCAAAGATACTTTGTGCAGAAAAGGCACTTCCCAGTTTCTTGGAAACGTAGCAGATTTCAGTCAACAAAACATGAAGTCGCACTGAATTTTCTGACATGATCCCCATGAGAGGGCCGCTCATGAGAGAGCACAACAACATTTTGAGATATCTGGAGTTGAATTTTGCATACATGCCTCTGTTTCGTAGGGCTGACTTGTTCAGGCGTGTCTGGGGATTTAAGAGTCTTTCTTGTTAAACTAGATAAACCAATGAGGCTCAAAAAAGGAGTAGAGGCTTAACTAGAGTTGCTTATTATAGTTTTGTTTGCCTTCTTGCTTGCCTGTTTGACTTTGTGTTCTTTCAAGCATGATGAATGGCAGGGGAGGGTTGTGTGTACATTACTTCCTTTTATGTGTGTAGTGTTTGCTGAATGCTGTGGTGACCTGTCACCATGCCCTACACTGATGGACGCCTTCAGTACTGGACTATGCCCTGAGAGTCCATGGTATGGGGGGGTCAGATTATAAAATGTATCGTCATTTCTCGGATCCAGACTTATTTGGGGTTAATAAAGGTCTTCCATGTACTAAAACCCTGACTCCTAGATTGATTATGCAACAGAGTACCAAGTTCTGTGTGTCTACAGCAGTGTTTTGCCCTGATGCCACACGCATAGACACGTGCACGCACACACAGGTGAGCACACTTCCATCAACAGAGTTCATGCTTTAGAAAACACGCCAACTAGTTGAAAATGGTGATTATGGATTATTTTCCAGCAAGCAGCGGCTGTGGTATCTCTTGTGCTCTGGTGTTACTCCGAGAACGTCATGTCCATCATGGTAACACACACACCTGAACAAGCTTAATCCACCGTCATTGTAGTAATTTCTAAGCCGTATTACAACTTTAAATGGATTAAATTTTCTTTGTGTCATTAACAAATGCATTATCTTTTTTTTTTGTTGTTTTTTTTTGTTTTTTTTTTTTTTTTTAATCACTACATTTAGGTCATTTAAGTAAAAATTGGTTTGCAATGGATTTTTGGACATGCAGTGTGACTTCACAGCTGAGTGTAGCTCTCACATAATGTTTAAATTATCGTGTAATTATCAGACGTGTCATATTCATACTGTCTTGGTTGCAGCTAGAGTTGACGAATACATGATTCAACAATGACATGAAACTGAAGAGTCAAAACAGACTTAATAGTCTGCTATGGATGGATGGATGTCAGGTTGCTGTTGTCATCAACAGTGACCCATTTCTAAACATCAAGAAGGGGGGGGGGGTTGAACAGTTAATAGTTTTAAAACTTACTATCTGTACAGCTACATGAAAGGGGGGAACAAAGAACTTCCTCTTTTAATTTTAAGATTTTTAAACAATAATTCATCTCGTCTTAAAATAGATAACTACCACCATGAATGATCAACACAACATATTACCCTGTAATTTTACAAACTCCGCAGAAGCAATATTTACCCAATTTTAAAACCTGTTAAGAACCGGATGGATTATGTTTTTGTTTTTTGTTTTTTTCTAATACTTATAATCTCTTGAATATAGTGCCTTGTTATGTTACATGACACTAGTGACTTGAACCTGGTATCTAATCTGAAAACGGGTCTTTGTAGTTATATGGCCAAAGAAAAGTTGGAAGCATCATTTGGATTTGACTAACAGCTGCATGCAACATTTACAAAAACAATGACAGTGTTGGGTGTAGGCAAAAGCCAACTTCACACAGTGTGACATGTTGGTGCAAAAAAAAAAAAAAAAAAAAAACTCGTTATTGAGCCACTGCAGTTCCCCTTATGGTAAATAATATTGACTGAAAGAGAGGTGACTCAGTGCTGCATCATTGTGTGCTTATACACAGCAAGCCAGGGTCATGGAATCACCTGAGTGGTAATGCTGTTGATTGTAAAAGCAAAATTGTTTGAGATGCCAGTTTTTCCTTGACTAGTTTCAGCTTTAATTCCCTCTCTGGCTCAGAAGCAGGATACAGAAGTGTAATACTTAATATTTTAAGTTTCCTTAGCCTGTAAAAATGCTGTTACTCTTAAGTGTATGTGTATTTTTACATTGTGGTTAGGTTAGGCTATTATTAAAATGTACAGATAATTAAATCTGTAATCTTATTTATGTTTATAAATGGTGGGTAAAAAAGACTTTTACAAAGTAGGGGTTGGTATCAGCAGGGTGACTGGTATTAAACTGCCTTTGATTTTTCTTCAGAGGTCCTTGAAAGGAACCATTTGGCCTCCTTGTTGACATGGATTTTAAATGAATGAGTTGTGGTTGGTGTAAATGTGATTAGTTTGAGTTCAATTCCAATTTGAGGTTAGATCCTCCCACCCAGCCTATCTGCAGTAGTGACGTCACTGCAAGGGCCAGCTGGCCTGTCAGGCAGGTGTGATCCTCTCGTTTATCTCTGCGATAGTTTTTTGTTTTAGAGTCCTATCATGTCTTTTACTTTTGTCCTACTTTCTGCCTTTAATTTTGCAATGTCCTCTTCAAGATGTGCGTAGGATGTCACTACATGTCCCCCCTGGCACTGTTCTTTTGCGTCTTATTTGCAAGTATACCAGTGATGTGTTTATTTGGTTTGTACAGAGGCAACAGAATTAAACATTCCTTTCTGACACTTGATTCCAGGCTTATTCTCAGTGATGCTTGCACCTGTATGTGTTTCTCTCAAATTCCACACAGTTTACTCATATGGGACAGTCATGAAGAAGCAATATATCCCTTTGACCCATGTGAGCCATTATGTTTTTCTTGCTATCCTGCTGCTCACATATTTGGAACACGGTCTCCTCTGGCCTACTACCTCCCACCTCGCTATGCATTGTGCCACAGATGACAAGCGCTCACACTGCCACTTGACTCGGATCTTGCACAACAAATTAGCCCTCCAGCTGCTTCAAGGCAGTACAATCTGGTCATGCCCAGTTTGGTTTCAGACAAAACATCAGTGAGAGGCACAACCTCAAATTACCAGACATGAATGCATATAATGCCAACATTATTCACAAGGAGGGATAAGTTGGACTCAGACATTCCACTGTTTGTTAAAGTCTGATATTTGCCATGGTGTCTTTCCAGTCTGTATATCCCATGTCCAGAGCGTTGGACCTCACTTTAGTGTCTCTGTGTATGTGTGTTTTTTCTTTCTAATTTTAGAACACCTCCCTCCCTTTTGACAAATGTGTTACTAAATCCAGCCAGTGGCCATCTACACTGTATGTATATAGTTGTTGGGGTGTCGTGGGGTTGGGCCACCTAATAAGCTATTGGTGCCATTTTAACTTAGTTTTCTAGACTGCTGAATGCTGTAAAAATGATGAGTTTGGCAGTTGTAACACCCATGCCCTGGTTCTTTCTTTTTCCACGTTATCACCTGTTTAGGTTTGCATGTCCTTCTGTTCTAAGACACTACCGCCCTTATCAGTGAGTACTACTACTCCTGCTCTCTCACACTTGGCATCTTAATGTGTCTCCTTCTGTTCTTTTTTTTCCCCAAGTCACTATAGAAGATTTCTAGGAGAGGACCTGCTGAGTTTTGAAGTTCTTCCCATTCCAATCAGTCCCTTTGCCTACTCTTTCTCTCCACCCCGTTGCACCACTGCTTCATCAGTGGAACACGTGATGTCGAACGGGGAACAAGGAAGCCCAGTGCTTGGGCCTCTGCCTCCACTCAATGACCTTTTGCCCAATTTAGCATATATCTTTGTACATAGACATCGAAGAACAAAATAGCAGCTGTTACTTAGTCGGTCTAGTGTTTTTCGTCTGCAGCTCAATAACTGATATCACAGCAAGCCTTAACCCTTGGCCTGTAGCTTTGGTACCCTTTGCTTCAAGTATGATGTGGTACATTTTAATGGTTTAGATTTTTAATGTAGTTCCTGCATTTTCTCAGTTGAAAATAGGCAATAAAATATAATCTGCCTTTGGTTATAGTGTCACTTTATTGGGTTGTTTTGACATTCAGGGTTGTGTAACTCAACTAAGATGTAGAAAATAAAAAAAACTCTTAAAGTGACTGCATAGAGGAGGAAAGTGAGCATTTTTATTTTATATTTTAGAACATATGTTTGCTATTTATCAAAGCAAACTCTATCCTTGAGTTTTTTTTTTCTTCTTTCTATATTAAATGTCAACTTAACTAATTGTGTGTGGCATTGAAAAGCCATCAGTTTCTGAAGAAAATAAAATGCATGACTTGTACTCTTTAAACCATTAATAACACGTACCACTTATTCATGCTAAGCATGGCTGAATGTTGCCAACTTGTTTTCACTTTACAGCTTTCAGTTCTCTCGTCTGCACCTCAACTTGCTTCCTGTGTGGTTGAACATGTTTTTGCTTCTACAAACAAATTTGAATGTGCGTGTGTTTTTTGTTCTTCCTACTTTTTGTGCAGTGTATTAACATGCACAACCAGTTTGCAAATTTAATTGTCATTTGCATTGTCTTCCTGGTGCTGTTTTGATGGCAGGCAGCTGGGCTGGTTTGGTGTTGGCGCAGGTTTACTCGCTTCTCCCTTTAAGGAGTTTCTCAAAACTGAGGCCCACACCTAACCCTCATCTACAGAGGATTTTGTACTGTAGTATTTATCTGTTTTTATACTGTAATCTGTTGTTTAATTTCCTTTGGATGGCAGAGAATGGTGAGATATCTGCTTAAAGGCTTAATTACAGCTGTGTATTTATGGCTTGTCTAATTTCTCCTATAGACATGTCCTATATCTAAATCAGACACATTTCTGAATTTGCCAGTTTTTTACAGCTCCAGTACCTGAAAATGTGAAAGATTGACAGTCTAGTTGTTAATGCAGGGATGTTATTTGATTGAGCTTTTGGTATGTAGGAAGCATGGCGGTCTAAGCTGAAAGCGTTTGACCCATTCATACTCCTGTCCAGTATAAATGCTTCTCTGCTGCTGCACATTCTCCAACCAAACCCAGTCTTGCTTTATTTCACTACAAGTAGTAACTTTCAGTCTGTTTCAGTCAACCCTTTTGTCTCTCAATAACCCTCTAATTGGCCACAATTAAAACTGTATGAGGTACTTTGTGCATCTGGGCAGCCATCCAGTGTTTGGTTGTGTTTCATCCTTTAGCAGAAGCTGTCATTGTGGTGTCCTTGTTGTGTCTGATTCATTTGTTGTTAGACCACAATGCAGGAAAAAAACCAATGTGCTCTTTCTCCACTGTCTGGTCTCACAGGTGAGAAGCTAACGGCCTCTTTTTGTTACTTGTCTAATCCTTTTCATTTTTTGGAGGATTAGTAGCTGATGAAACCAAACCTCTGAAGTCTATTAACTCCTTGTTGAGCTTTAGTTATCTGACGCAGCAATGCCACTCTGGTGGTGCAGCTCCGAGGTGGTAATTAAAGGCGTCGCTGAGGATCTCAGCCATCGCAAAAGAAAAGGGAGGAAAAAGGTATATATATTTCAAAGCTGCTCTGAGTGCTCTTGTAACTGTTGCCAGGCATAAAAGATGGTGGCAGGAGGGTGAATTTAGAGTGGGTTGATGCATCCCTTTGACAGCAGCTGGTTGGCAGTTAACTGTGAGGATAAGTGAGTGTGTTAGATGTTAGGAGTAAAGGAAAGACGAGAATGTTGGTGTGGCTTGAAGAGTGGCATTATGTGGCTGGATGTCTTTTAAACCGGCTCTTTATTTTTTTGCTTCAACCATGTAGTAAAACTTAAATATGACTGAGTGAAATGAAAGGAAGTGACTGAGATCACACAGAATTCTCGTGTCACTCTCAAGCAGGTGTAAAGGGGGAGCGTGGGACTGAAATGCTGGAGCTGTTTGAATCTTTGCCCATTCTTTAATCCTCTACCTTGTGACTGCTGCCTGTGACACGGTGCTAAAGTCCAGAGGCCTTACTGCCCACTGCTCTGTGTATGTAGGCTGTGTTTTGATAGCCTGCTTGCATCTTTTTTTTCCCCCTCCCTTTCTTTCCCCTCAACCCAATAACACCCACACTACCCTCCCCCCCCGTGTTGCTCAGAGACGGTTCCAGCCAGTTTGTTGCGGCTGGATTTAGACTATCAAGGACTTGGAAACAGTCTGACTGACTGCTCCTCTGGCTAGCTGCAGACCAGACATTACTGTTCTGAAGTCTGGTGTGTGTGTGCGTGTGTGCACACTCCCTGCTGTGCCATATTATTAGTTTCCATTTTGGCGGCAGGTGGTGTGTTTACATGGTGATGTAATCCAAACCAGTAGTCATTTCACTGCTAGCAGAAACAGTTGTGATGTTAGAAAATTATTCCAACTGCTGGAATCTCACAAGTTTTGATGTTTAATTAAAGTTGAAAAGTTTAAAATGGAGCTTGTCTTTTCCCATTGTGAGCACAGTTTGTAGCATGCTGCAGGCCATGACTCGTAATAAGGACTGGAATAAATAAAGCTTATAAAATTAACAGCAAAAAAAATGACACTGCAGTTTTAATTGACATTTTATTTAAACTTTTTATATTTTTAAAGGCTATTTGATAATTGTAGGGCATGTATAAGAGTTTGTTTTCTTCGTTAGACATGTATTGGTTATGGAGTTTCCTTTGCGTCTATGTTAGGGCTGAGTGAAAAATTTATCGATTTTAATAGATTATCACACACACACCACAACTGGTTTCCTCCGTCCAAAAATTAGCTTCTCTTGCCGAGATAACGTCACCGTTCAGGTGTTTTCATTCACCAGTGTGGATTCCAGACATGTATAAAACCTTTTGCAGAGTATTACCGCTCACATTAGCAACTAACGCTAAGACCGTGGCACTCAATTAGCAAGCTAATGCTAAATGGACGTCGTCACGTTCAACAACAGGAAGTGATTGTCACCACACATAATTTAAAATGAATCCGATATGGTCATTTAAAGTCAAATTTTCTCTAATACAGGTTTACACTTTTCCTTTCTTCAAACAGTAAACAGTCTAATGCTATTTATCTGATTTACATGACGGCATGACAAAGCTAGCACCTGCTCTCTGTGTCCACGACTGACCGTGAGCACACACAAGGTTTTTGCGCATCTGCGTCACCGTCATAGGTGCTGTGTAGCTCCGTGGATGCCCGATACCACACCTCTTCCAGACCTGACGTGCACCCCTGCTACACAGACTATTACGCTGAAATAGTCACGTATGATTTGGCAATTTGGGATTACGAATTTATGGATTTCTGGATCTTACTCACTGAATTTGTAAACAACACCCAATGGATCAAGATGATGAGAGGCTGTATGAATTATTTTCTCGTTTTCTTCCACAAACTAATAAAGACAGTGAACCACACTGGACTCCACTGTCTGTTTTAAAAACAGAAAATACGTACCGGAACTAAAGTGAACCATCAAAAGAACTCTGACCTGGTGAGTTTACCGGCCGATACCACCCCTGCGACCAACTTCAGATTAGGAGGAGAAACTGCAGTACGACACCAAAACGCTGCACACCCCCCTATGCCAGAGTGCAAGAGCACACTCACCAACGTCAGCTACACCGTAACAGACCGCACGAGTATCAATCCATCTAATCTACGTCATTCTAGGAATTTGAGTCGAATTACAACTTAAAAATGGATCCAGTTTTCTTTGTAGGTTTTATTAACATCAACACTGATCTAAAATGTGGAACTTTAAAAATATTTAGTGACTCCATTGAATGAAACAGTTTGATCTGGACATTTAAAAAGTTTAACTTTGCTGACCTGGTGTTTTTTTATTTTTTATTTTATTTTATTTTCCATCACAGCATTTCTGGCTCTGAATCTGGGGAAACTGTATTGTTATGGTACTTTCAGAATGAATGTAGGTGTGTCAGATCAGATTTAATCTAAATCGAATGAAAAAGGCTGTGCGAATCGGGAAATTAGTGACGATACTCGGGCCTAATGTCTGCTTCTGCCTGTTTTAAGTTGGTGTGCAGTGTGGGGGAACCTCCTGTCCACAACAAACACACGTCTGCCCGGACACATCAGCAGTCTCAGATGTGTGATGCATTGTGTCTAAAATTTCCACTCATCTCCCAACACTTTTTTTTTTTTTTTTTTTCTTTCATGATTAAATGTTAGATAATCAAACAGTATTTATGTCCAACTAAGAAATTGAATGCATACTTATTAGCATGTATAAGAAGTTCTCTATCATTATTATTCCTAATGTAGTGCAGCTCAGTGCATGTAGTGGGTGAAATAAACACATTTAATATAACGGTTACTCTCTTGGTATTTTTGGGAAAAGACAGTTGCTCATCAGTGGATGTGTGATATGAAAGATGAAATCTCTTGATGCCTCCTTCTTCTCTCTTCGCAGGGTTTCTGTGTCGACTTTAGCCGTAGCTATATGCGTGTGTGACCGGAGAATTCTGCCAGGCACAGCACCTCACCTCTCAGAAGAAGTGAATCGGCCGCACACCCTCGGGACTACGCTACCCAGAAACCCCTTGACTGCCAGTAAACTAGGAACTGCTGAGTTTTCCAAAAGGCCCCCTGGGATATTGCGTAGTCCTTGGCCCTGACTGCCCTGCCCCTGTCCGAACAATACGAAAAATCTTTGCTTCCACTTTCTCCTCGAACAGCCAATCACAAACAGCTTCTCTGAATGGGGTAAACTCATTGGATGACTCCTGGATAGTGTCATTTTTTTTTCCTTCTTCTTTTTATGTCTATTATTTTAAGATTTTTTCATTGTGTATAGTTTTTTTTTCTCCTTTTTTCACATCCAGAGTACTGTGGACTGACTAGTTTATAATTTTGTTACCTTTTCTGTGTACCATCCACGGTTGAGACTTGTTGTTTCCTGACCCATCCTTTTCCATATGTCATTTTTATTATTCAACCCCTCCCTGAAAACATATATCTCCTAGCAGTCTTTGCTGACTTCTGAGCCAAAAGTCGCTTTTGTTTTGTAAGAATATTGTATTGTAATTGTTTTTTTTTAAAGCCGTCTCGCCAACATGAACCGCCCCGCTGCAGTTGAGATTGCCTATGAATGCATGAAGTTCCTCATCACCCACAACCCCAGCAATGCCACGCTTAATAAGTTCACTGAGGTACGCCCCCACCCACCTTTAATCTCCTGTTATATACATATTGTATCTGTTACTTGCACTTTAGCTAAAATAAAAAATCTTCTGCAGGAGCTGAAGAAGTTCGAGGTGAACACACTGGTGAGAGTTTGTGATGCCACCTATGATAAGGCGCCGGTAGAGAAGGAAGGGATTCAGGGTCCTGGTAAGAGTCGACTGCGGCTTTACAGCATCCTGCTAAGGTGAGACATGTGATTTATTCTGATTATGTGCCCTCTCCGCTCTAGGACTGGCCCTTCGATGATGGCGCCCCTCCTCCCACACAGATTGTGGACGACTGGCTGAAGCTGCTCAACACCAAGTTTCGAGAGGAAACCCGGCTGCTGCATCGCTGTGCACTGTGTGGCAGGACTGGGCCGGTACGTATGATTCATTGTTAACTTCGCCTTAGGGTTATCATTTAGGCTAACACTGGCAACAAACTGTCCCGAGCAAATTTGTTTCCAATAACAGCAATGTCAGGTTATCTCTGGCATGTTTTCTTTGATTCGAAGCACAAATCCAAAAGGAGTTCAGAGGCTTTTCTGCCTCTGCTCATTTAGCTTCTCCTCTGATTCTTTACTATTATTTGGTTAGTGTGGAGCTTAGGTCGATCAGAACAAGGAAACATTTCTTCTTTTCTCTTTGGCTCCAATGAGACATGGTGGGCGAGTTCTCATGCAGAAGCACAGGAACGGTTTGAACTGTAACAAGTGTCTGAAAAAGTCTTGTCTTCTAGTCCGTCTTTGCGTTTACCACTTGATTCATAAGCTGTGATTACACAGCTAATGGCTGATTGAGTTTTATCCTAACTGCATATCAGCTTCATCTTGGAACTTTAGTTTCTTTCTTCATCGTCTTGTTGGTGCTCTGTAAAATGCAGTCAGCTGATTATATAATGTATCATTGTTCCAACAGTCTGTAGGCTAGTAAAGAAGGCGATTACTCTTTAATGGATCTGTTGGTCATGAGGTTGCAGGAGTCTGTGGAGATATTCACAGTCATATTCACAGAGCAGTGTGACAGCAAATTACAGAAGTTATGTTGAATAACACAAGTGTGAAAACAATGCAGGCAGAAGCACATGATGTGGGCGAACTAGTGCGAAAATGTCCTTTCCTGACCACAAGTGCTCAGTAAGCTCATCAGTTCTCAATAGCTTCGAGTGCTTTGCATTGCTGTGACATTCCAGAAGGCTGGAATAATTCCCAGTATTGGTTAGACTGCATTTTTTTCAGTCCATGAATCCATTTTCCTTTTCTTTTTGTTTTATGCTGTTTTGAAGAGCAGCTGTTATTGTCTTTTTATCTAA
Source organism: Melanotaenia boesemani (assembly GCF_017639745.1). NCBI lineage: Eukaryota > Metazoa > Chordata > Actinopteri > Atheriniformes > Melanotaeniidae > Melanotaenia > Melanotaenia boesemani. The sequence continues at coordinate 12,198,105 of NC_055698.1, read as the reverse complement.
TATATTCCCAATTCTTTCATAATTTTATTTTTAATTCTTTAAATCCTGCCTTTTTCACATACTTTCCTCTTGAAGTCTGCGTGAAGGACGTACCACTTCTAAGTGTTAGGATGTGACCTGTTGAGTGGTCGAGAAAGTTCTTATATTTATGTTTTTTCTCCCTCAATCTTCCCTCCTTGTGAGAAAGGAGAAGGCTGATTGCTGTAACTTATCATGGTTTTGTGTGTTTTTGTGCCGTGATGCTCAGAGTGTGAGCACAGGTTCCAACAGGGCAACGGTGAACTTGTGTACCCCCTGTTGTTTTCCCAGGCCTGTTTCCCAGGTTTAACCTCCCTCCCTCCTTTCACTACATAATACTATGGGGCCATGTGAACTCTGGCATTTAATCTTCTCCCTCGTCATTCTTGCTCTTACCGACTCCTTCTGTTGGATTTCTTCACATTTGTCAGAGCTCCGGTCTTGGGTGGCCTTAGCCCTCATTGAAGGCGGGATGAAGTATGAGGATGCAGTGCAGTTCATAGGCAGTACGTATTTACTTAACAGACTGTATTGGATAAAATGTGATCTAGATAAGTTAAATAGTTTTCAAAGATAGTGAACAGTTGATTTGAATAGCCTTTTAGATGCTCTGGCTTAGCCAACTAGCTGCTACATTAGTCAAATATTCAGCTGGCAGATGTGAGGTTAAAAAGTGAAACTTTTCCTTGAATTATTAACGTCCTTAGTGACATTACTTCAACTTCCTGCTCTCCTTTTGTCTTCTGCTATCCATAGGAAGAGACGTGGAGCCTTCAACTCCAAACAGCTTCTTTACCCTCGAGAAATACAGACCCAAAATGCGTCTGCGGTTGCAAAGATAACATGTCCACAACTGTTTGTGTCAGTAGGCTGCCTGTTGGTGCATCAGTCTAATGCACATGTAGTTTGGGAATCTTCCAACATGGGTAGATAAAAAAAAAAAAAAGAAAAAATAATGGAGAGTGCTAACAGGTAATATTTGTGATGATTTGTTAACACTGAGTCATGGTTAATTGATCGGGAGAGCAATCGTGTGATCAGATTGAACGAATCCAGATCTGGGGGATCCACCAGCCGTACCAATAAATGGAAGGTCAAAGCACACAGATGGGCCCGCCCCCCGTTCAACCACGGGCCAGATTTTCTTTTTTTTTTCCCCACTCGAGTCCATCCTTTTGTTTTATTTCAGGTGTAATCATTGGGATATCAGTTTCCAATATGTGAATTGCTTTTATTTTTACACAAACATGGCGATGAAAAGATGAAATTTGTGATATTCTGATTTTTATTTCCACTAATTCATATTATTAGACCAACATGACGTACCATTTTAAAAAGCATTTTTAAACTTCAACCACACAATGTGACTGTCATCTTTTTTCTTTTTTTTTCTTCTATATAAATTTGCACAAAACAAAAGGTTCAGCAGTAAATGCAGTAATGTTTTCCTTTTTACCCTTCCACATGTTTAGTCACTTTCAGTTTAGGAGATCACTGAGTCTGAAGTTATCAATATTTATTCACATGAAATGTGTTGGCAAGTGCAAGGGCACTTTGTTATCCAATTGTTTTTTTATTGTTTGAGAGCCATTTTTTTTATCTTGTTAGAGTGCAATAATCAGTCCACCTCAGATAAGCCCATCAAAACCCTGCTGTGCATTTTATACACACCACACACACACACACACACACTCTCAAATGTAAGCTGCATACATTTCAGACACCCATACAGTGGCCAAACAGGAAAACAAAAAACTACACCTGGTACTTTTGCTTTCATTCACTCTACTGAATGTGGTCTCTACAGGATTTCCCAGAATATGCATCTATGAACTTGTACACACAGAGCCTAAGATCCAATCTGACAGGGTGGAGAGGAATGAAAATGGTCAGTGTTTTTATCATTGTTCCCATTTTGAAAACATCCCCAATTCGTATTGGTTCTTTAAAGATGAATAAATTGAAATAAAAAAAGCATTGTTTTGTGTTTTTTTTTTTTTTTTCTTTTTCTATTTGAACTCATTGTAGAAAGACTAAATGGGCTGTCAGTAAAACACTGGATGTGAATACAAGTGTTCTCTTAGAAAGTGTTTGGAGTTTATAGGTAAACCATTAATATTTGTTTATGTAGCTATATGCTTTTTTCTAAGGAAGCACAGGCTCTAAGGTTTACAGCCCTTCTCTCCATACTGTGAATCATTACTTTGTGCTTCTATTAATAATAAATCTTTCATAGATGACATGTGCTCATCAGTGTCATTCAAAAGCCGCCCTTCATGTTCTTCCCTCAATAGTGACTCAGCACCACGTGGAAAGCACAGACACCTCAGTACTGAATAATGACTCACAGCCCTCAACTGGGAATCACGACTCCTGACAGTCCAGGAAACAAACTGAGACTGGCTCCTTCTGCTGGTCAAATGATGTTTATGATCAAGGCAATCCAGGAAATGCAAAGGCCGAGTTCTTCAGCTTCGTGTCCCCAGGGGCCACAGCTTAGATCTCCTCAACAGCTTGTCCTGAAATTCTAACACAAACCTGTTAGTGACTCGTTACTTTGATCCAGGTGAAATGAAGCAGGGAAAACATCAAAAAAGTAAATGCCAGTGTCTCTGAGGACTGCAGATGAAGAAGCTTGTGTGAAAAAGGTTGAAAGCACAAACAAAAACAAATGCGTTGTCAAGGTTGTACTTTTTATGTTTTTTACACCATATTAGTATTACTTGCACAGCATGTTGCATCCATTGTCTGATCATTTGAGCAAATGAGTGGAGTGCTCACAGAGAGGAATATCTGATCAGTCAAGTGTTGAGACATTAAGCTCAGATGCTGAATTTGTCATTTACTGTCACTGCTTTCAGTCGAAGTGCAGAACAGCTGAGTTTCGTGTGTGTTAGCAGCTCATTGCTGCAGAGCCTGCTTTGAATAAAATGAGGGCAATTTACTTAGAAATCTGATAAGTGAAAACCTCTAATTTGCATTTAGCTTGTTATTCGTCGCTTCGGTTGATGTTTAGAGGCTTTGTTGTAGAGCAACAGGCTGAGTTACAGTATAACAGCAAAATAACTCAGTACAAAGGTTCAGGGAGCAGATTGTTTTGGTGCAGTTGACCTTGTAGAAAGCAGAATCTTTCCCCTTTGATATATTTAATTGATCATATTAAATCCTGGGATCAAGACTGGCCAAAGGATCATTTGCAACAGCAGATTAATGGAAAAAGCACGTCATCTTTCCTTGTTTGCCATGTTCCTCACCAGTGGGGTGTCACTAAGAGCTAGCAGGATCTTTATGGTGGCGTAACTTTAGTACATATGACTCAGTATGCATCATACTGACTCACACGCTGAAAATACCACATCAAAGACACACCTTTTGTAAAGACAAAGCAGTGGCTTGTTTCCTCCCTCTGCAGGTGGAAGAACATCTTGATTTTCTCGTTCAGCTTCTTATGTGTGCAGTACTGTTAAGGAAAACAGTAGGGACCTTTTTATACACTGCTCAAAAAAAAATAAGGGAACACTAAAATAACACATCCTAGATCTGAATGAATGAATATTCTTATAAACACTTTGTTTCCTTTACATAGTTGAACATGCTGACAACAAAATCACACAAAAATTATCAATGGAAATCAAATTTATTAACCCTGGAGGTCTGAATTTGGAGTCACACAAAGTGGAAAAACCACTACAGGCTGATCCAACTTTGATGTTAATGTCCAAAAGTCAACATGAGGCTCAGTAGTGTGTGTAGCCTCCACGTGCCTGCATGACCTCCCTACAACGCCTGGCATGCTCCTGAGTGAGGTGGCGGATGGTCTCTTGAGGGATCTCCTCCCAGACCAGGACTAAAGTATCCACCAACTCCTGGCAGTCCTGTGATGCAACGTGGCGTTGGTGATGGAACATGATGTCCCATGTGTGCTCAATTGGATTTAGGTCTGCAGAACGAGCGGGCTGACACACTCCAACCACATGAGTGTCTAGCATCGTCTTGCATTAGGAGGAACCCAGGGCCAACCTCACCAGACTATGGTTCACAAGGGGTCTGAGGATCTCATCTCAGTACATAATGGCAGTCAGCTACCTCTAACTAGCACATGGAGGGCTGTGCGGTCCCCCAAAGAAATGCCACCCCACACCATTACTGACCCACTGCCAAACCGGTCATGCTGGAGGATGTGCAGGCAGCAGAAAGTTCTCCACGGCGTCTCCAGACTCTGTCAAGTCTGTCACATGCTCAGTGTGAACCTGCTTTCATCTGTGAAGAGCACAGGCACCAGTGGCGAAGTTGCCAATCTTGGGTGTTTTCCTGCAAATGCCAAATGTCCTGCACAGTGTTGGGCTGTAAGCACAACCCCCCCTGTGGATGTCGGGCCCTCATACACCCTCACGGAGTCTGTTTTCTGACCGTTTGAGGCAGACACATGCATATTTGTGGCCTGCTGGAGGTCATTTGCAGGGCTCTGGCAGTGCTCCTCCTGTTCCCCCTTGCACAAAAGGCAGAGGTAGCAGTCCTGCTGCTGGGGTTGTTGGCCTCCTCAACATCTCCTGATGTACTGGCCTTTCTCTTGTAGCGCCTCCATGCTCTGGACACTACGCTGACAGACATAGCAAACCTTCTTGCTACAGCTCGGATTGATGTGCCTTCCTGGATGAGCTGCACTACCTGAGCCACTTGTGTGGGTTGTAGACTCAGTCTCATGCTACCACTAGAGTGGAAGCACCGCCAGCATTCAAAAGTGACCAAAACATCAGCCAGAAAGCAGGAACTGAGAAGTGGTCACCACCTGCAAAAACACAGCTTTATTGGGGGGGTCTTGCTAATTGCCTATAATTTCCACCTGCTGTCTATTACATTTGCACAACAGCAATGTGGAATTGATTGTCAATCAGTGTCACTTCCTAAGTGGAACAGTTTGATTTCACAGAAGTGTGATTGACTTTGAGTTACATTGTGTTAAGTCTTCCTTTATTTTTTGAGCAGTGTATTTCTACCCATTATAACAACACTGTAAGCCTTTCTGATTATTCACCTACACTGTGGCATGGATCGCCCCCAAAAACCCTGGGTTAAACATAACATAAGTCCATCAGAGAGACCGTTTTGTTCCACAGAAGGTTCTCATTTTGAATTACATGTTAGCATTTTAACCACTGTGTTGCATCATGATGGGTGACAGGAGTGAACTGAAGCAGGTCAGTTGGTACCTGGACTCTGTGGTCTTGGCCTTGTCTTGATGAAAAAAATCCAGGCTTTCTAGGTGAATGATGTCTGGGTGGCAGCATGTGCTGCTCAAAGCCGACATTGTTCATCATTACTAGGAACCCTCTGTGTGATGATCCTGAAGGTCCTCTTGTGGTTGGTTATGGTATTAACCTGTTTCTGTTTGGTCTACCATGGCTGTTTGGTAGAGTGCATTTTAATCACTAATATTTTAATATTTTATTTAAAATGTTGAAATAATCCTGACTCAGCCATCTCCACCTGTTTAGATATGTAGGTCTAGTTGAAGACAATTTTAGTACCATTAGTTTCCTCCGAGTGGACATGAAAGTGTGATGTAGAACACCTGTGGCACTCAGCACTGGCTTTACTGGTTACTGATGCTTGTGGTTGGTGCTTCCCAAATCCACCCAAAGGTTCCTTTCTGCAACCAGCAGTTGTTGAGCCAGGTGCAAACACATGCCATCATAGATGCTGGCTTTTTCATAACAAGACAGAGTCCCCATCTTCTGCTCAGGGAAGTTTAAATCCAGAATTGTGAAACAGGAATTCACTTGCATTTGATTTCCACTGTTATTTGATCATGCATTCAGTTGTAGTTTTGAACACTGTCCCTTTAATAAACTGGGTTCTGTGAGTCTATTGATTAGATTTTTATCCATATAAACCCCCTTCCTTCCATTTGTTAGATTTACTAGGATGTTTTACCAAACTGAATCATGTCAGGGTTGTTTGTCTCTGTTTTAGCCTGTGATGAACTGGGAACCCATCCAGGGTGCACCCTGCTTCTAGCCTGATTGTAGTTGGACTAGACTTACTTTAGCCCCCCTGGTAACCCAGCATTGGTATAAACAGGTATAGTAAATGAATGGATGAAAAAAAAAACACCTAAATCACATATTCAAGTGGACCTCAAGAGTTGACGGATTACTTTTGTCTTTTAGCTTTAAAAATGCAGGAGAAAGGCAAAAGTGTTTAGACTCCTCTACTAGAAGACCCCTGATCTCCTGCAGCTGTCACACTTCTGCAGAGCTGATCTCGACCATAAGCCTCAAACTCTGCAAGATGCCATTGTGAATCGTGGCCCTTTAAAAATGCATGTTTGCTCTTGGCTCTGTATCTTTAAGGAGGTGTGTTGAAATATTTGATAGCCTTGTGCTCTTTTGAAAAACAAATACGTTTATTTCCATGAATATTTGGTACGGAAATTAATATATGTAAAACACATACATTAATTAGTCTGTTTTGATCAATTGTCTCTGTCGAATGCAGAATGTGTATTTCCGCACGGGTACTCCCCACAGGCTACAACGCTGCATATCCTTCTCCACTGCTGCAGAGCAAAACCATTTAATTTTCAAAGTGGGATTTAACATCTTTGAGATTCATGCACACTCAAAGAAGTTATCAGTTTTCACTCAGCAGCAAGGCGGATTTGTAAAATGAGTGTCACAACACTGATTGTGTGTGTTTGTATGTGTGTCATTTTTTTATGACAGAGGAAAGACAAGTAATTCAAAACTGTGGTGTTTTAGATAATAGTTTTCATAGGAGGTGCTGATTTAGCCATGAAAGTCTAAAACTTAGGTGGGCTTAAAATGGTTCAAATCTTTCTTGCTGTGAACGGTAAAGTGAGTAAAGGCTGATACCCTAAGGGCTTGAAGTTAAAGATGGCACCTCTCTGAGCTATTTGAGGTATGTTTAGGATCATAAACGTGTCATCTTCTCGTCTTCAGCTGTTGAACTAACAGTCTGATATTTGCATCCAGAATTTGATGGTTTCAAGTTGAATCCATTCTTCCCTTTTCCAGTTAAAAGTTGCCTGACTTTGACTAAAGCAAAGCATTATCAAGCAAGATACACTCTAGCAGGTTGTAGCCAAACGCTTAACCTAAGTAATCCAGGAGTCTTTGTTTCCAGAATGCATGAATATAAAAGTCCTATGGTTTTATAATCTGATAAAATCCATCTAAAAAATGAAAAGAAGTTGATGTTTAAAAATTTGTTTAAAAAGCTGACATTAATTTGCTGTACTGTAAGCGGTGTCCATGAGAAATACATTTGTTTGAGACACTCAGCAAGGAAAAAAGAAAAGAATGCTGATTATCCTGACAGTGAGGTGGGCTGAGAACGAGTGCACAGTGACTGTACTGATGCTTAAGTTCTTAACAAGAACTTAAAACAAAATACTTAATGCACCTAAATGAAAAGGAACAGAAAGGAGAAAATCTTATATAATCTGCCCCTCTCTCATAGAATAATTAAACCAATAATGACTTGTGTAACAATAAAAACAGACCGAAAAAACAGCTGCAGACCAACATGCCGCTAATTTGTAACATACACTTCACATTTTACACTTTATTATCTACAAAATACTAAAGAACAAACCAGAGCACAACAAATTAACGTCATTCATTATATTTTCTTACCATAGATCAAAATCTTGTTTTTCTTTTAAATATTTTAGATCCTTTTAAATTATAAGGACTTTTTCTTTTTTCAAATCTTTTTTTGTATATTGTTTGGCTTCATACATAAGCTTCAAAATGCTGTAGTCAACTAGATCACCAAATTTCAATACCTGTAACTTACTAAATAATGGACTGGATGGATCTTGGTATACTTCAAATGATTGTTATTGCTTTTTCTGTAAAATGGCAACAGGATTAATGGATGTTTTACATGTAGTTCCCCACATTTCAATGCAATAGGTCAGATATGGAGCAATAAAAGAATTATATAATAGATATAGAGCATTATTGTTCAATGAGTCCTTGAAACATGTTCAGTTTGGTGCAGATTGGGTGCTGTATATAAGAGATAATGATTTCCGTGCTTATAGGTTAAACATCAAAATTTGAGCAGCAGCCGTGTTGACATTAGTTGGTAATTGTCCTCCTCTGAGGATCAATTGTCACCTCACTGTGTCCATTGATGACATCTGAAGTGTTCATGACCTTTTTTCTAACAAATCATGTCAAATTCACACAAACGGGAGCATGATTTTACACATGGAGAATTCCATGCAACCTCTAGATGGCGCTGAAGTCACTTTCATGTACAAACCTGTTCAGCGTGGGACCCTAACGACAACTGCAAAATACGACATCTTTGTCAACTGATAGTAGAGTTAGTCACTTCCTGTTTCATAGCGAAGGAATGAAATCTCACAGGAAACCATATTAATCATGATGCTGCAAAGAATCTGTTATATATTCAATCCTGACTACATGAAGGAGGAGAAAAATAAGCTTGATTGAGTTGTAAAGGTATTAAAGTGTTAATAGGACTTCCTGTTTCCAGGGGGTGGGGCTATGGCGTTGACAACATCTGGACATGTAGATGCAGTGAGTATGGAACTGTAGTGAAACATGTTCAGTTTGGATCAGATTAGGTGTTGTATGTAAGAGATAATGGAGTCTGTGCCTGATGGCGAAACATCAAAGTTTGAGCAGCCGCCACCACTAAACGCCAACTGCCTTGAGAAAGTTTTTGATAAATTTTGATCACACCTGCCTCTGGAATGTCCAGATCGATTTTGAGGTCAGTATGATACAATCTGTAGGAAGAGATAGTTCAAATGCAAAGCAAAGAAACTGGCAGAGATTACCCCCCAAAAAAAGACACATTTTTTAAAGATGGCCAACTTCCTGTTTTAAAACAAAGAATATATATATATATATATATATATATATATATATTGTTCGTTACGTTGCCTGGGACTTATAACTTTACTTACATAAATAGATTGTATAGCATACTAATTGGTTTTCATATGCATTTGCCCGTTAATTGACAGTTTGGTATGCATGCACAAAGGTTGAACTGTTTATTTAATACTGATATGTGCTTTGTTTTACAGATATCTGCAAAGACAGCTGTTAACAGCGACAAGCAGAACATTGTGTGAAAATTTAAAGTCCATAGGTAATTTTAAGGAGTAATGGATTTTTACTTACCTGGCACATGGCCGCTCCAGGGTGACCGAGCAAATGGGTTGCAGGTGGCCTGGATATCTTTTGATGATTTGGGAGAGACCATGTGGCAGGAAGATTTTGGAGTTTATTTGTATATTGGGTTTTGGTTTAACTTTATGATTGTAGCATTATGTGTTTAGTGTGTAAATACTTTTAGATTTTATTGAAATAATTTTAATAGAGAAAGGCATGTTATAAATGAGGATGCACCTGTTGGGGGAATGGTACAGCCCAATCAGCAGCTGGGGATAAATGAGGTGGATTTGCTCATTTTGAAAGGTGGCTGCTGATGGTGACTGAACTACCCCACAACAGGAGAAGTGAGTTTCGGTTTAAGCCTGTGATTGATTAATAAAACCTTTTGGATTGGATTCTGCGGTCCTCGCCTCACTGTCTTCCAGCCGCACTCAGGCCAACCTGCTCATATATATATATATATATATATTAGATAGATAGATAGATAATTAGGGCTGTCAAAAATAACTCGTTGATACTAATTTAGTGTATGTAATCACTTGCGTTAAAATTTTTAACGCATGTGCGGCATGAGCCCCGCATGTATGGGGGATGGAGCCCCATACATCCGTTATTTCTCTGTTATGACGGCAGGACATGGAGAAGCACGATGCGAAAGGTTCTATGGATAGACTTGAGAATAAACAGTGTTAATAGAGTAACCCGTGGACATCGCCTCCATGGAGAATGAGGGTTTTTCTAACACACACCCTTTACCGATGAGAGAGGGTTCCACACAGGGTCCAAATTAACCCTCTCCAGGCGCCAAATGCGAGTAAATGTTTGTACCAAATTAGTCATGTTTTTCAGTCTTCCTTTTGGTGGATTTCTTTATGTTTTTCTTCTGTCTGCATATATGAACGATGCACACGTGCACAAACATGCACTGACGCAAACACTCGCACGTGACACGAGAATGCACTGCACCGTTTCAGTTCTGTTTATTGTTCAGCTCAGGCTAATGAAGTAGGGTAAATATGTGGAGATTTTTAGCAGGAGCTGGCCAGCTTTTCAAAAGAAAGCACAGTGAACTGGAGGATAAATCAGCAGGGGTGACAGCCCCCAACCAGAAAGTTCAGTAAAAAGTGATGGTTTGGATATAGCGGCGCCTTCTGTCTGCTTCACGGCCCGGTTCCGCTTGCTTCTCTATGGCAAGCCAAAAGGTTAAAAAACATCCTAATTTCCGTGCTATAGCACGTAAAAAACACGCGTTTGTTCGGGAAAAACGTGCGTAAAAAGCGTGCACTCCCGTTTCCCAGTGTCTTTGAACGCGCATAAATTACGTGGGTAAATAACATGCGACCCCGTTTCCTGGTGTCTTTGAACACGCGTAAAAAGCGTCCATCCCCGTTGCCTTTTGCATTGCGCTATCACGTAAAAATGTGCAATGGCGTTCTGTGTTAAAATTATGATAATGAATCTCGCAGTTCCCACCCTGAAGTTTGTGCTCTGGCAGACAAGACTGAATGATCGCTGATCCACAAGAATTGTTTATCAGCAGCCTTCACTAGAACCGTCTTGTCTTTGTGTGTAGGGTGTGGATAGAAGAGGCAAATCATTACAGCATGGATTTGTAATACAGTAGCCATTGCTTTTGTTAACACTTTATTTTCTATGTCCTTTATGGGCTTAACTACTGGTTTTATCACTCACACCATCAGCTCATGCCAGAGAAAGATCAAATTATCTACTGCTCCAATTATGTAGGTGGAGACCACAATGGTAGAAATCCTTGTGCATCTCCAACTGTGACGCCCGCCAGCTTATCAGCCAGCCAGGAGTGAAAGGGACACTTTTGATTTGATTGAGTTTGATTTGTTTGCTTCATTGTTATATTTGCTGGTTAAGGGCTGTTCATGTTTTGGAACCCATTTCTGTTAATAAACATTATTGTATTTTATTTACCCTTGGTCCGGCCATCTCTGTGTTGCTGTCCTTTTGACCCCTGGACAAAAAGGGGAACGTAACATAGTGGGGGCTTGTCCGGGATCTTTTTGTAATATTATATTATATTATTGTATATCACTTTATTAGGTAAGTGTGTGTGACGCGTGGTTGAGCTCATACAAGGTGTAGCGCTTAAGACATAGAAATAGTAGTAAAACTCCAGTTTTTAGTGTGTGCCAAAAGTAAAGTCATGGCAGTGCTGCTTACAGTCATAAATAGTTTAATGGGCATATCTTAGGTAGTTGGCAAACCTTTGTAAGATTTCAAGTGAAAATGGTTGTAGTTTATTTGTGGATTGTTTGCTTATGCCTTTGACCTAATCCTTTTTTGTTTTTTTGTTTTTTTGTTTTGTTTTACCCAACAGTGCAGATGGGTGTCCTCAATGTTTGAGGGACGAGAGAGAGGACTAAATCTGGCTCTTGACAGTGCTGGTAAATGTTTTTTTCATATGTACAGATTTTTTGTTATTGTTGTATTATTAATTGATTTATACCTTTTTTGGGGTGCATTTTAGCTTTGAGAGAAGACTGCTACTTTGTAGCAGGGAGGGCTATAGCAGTCAGCCTTGTTCATGGTGGTCCTCCACCAGGATGCCTTTCAAAAACAGTGTACGAATGGCTAGTCAATGGAATTTCATCCCTGCAGCCAGTGATGGATGACATTTCTGACACTGAATTCATGGCTAAGGTGATAAAGGTAAATATATGCTGGAATAAAGTTTGCACTGTACATGAAGCATTACTTAGTAGGATACATATATTATTGAGGCTATTTTCTTGTCAAAAAAGGCCAAATTGAGGCTTGAGGTTTTTTTGTTGTAGGTGTCTGAAAGCAAAACTCTAGAGGAACTTATGGATGCCACAGAACCCTTGCAAGAATACCTTGCAAATGCAGGGTGTCTGAGGCCTCTGCGGTCAGTCAGTGACAAAGATCTGCTGGTCCAAGATATCCTGATGTTTCAGGGGGTCCATAGAGTGAGTGGACCATTTGAAAGGTATGTAGTCTAAACTCAGTCTAAACCCTATCAAGGCCAGTCTAGACCCTGTGTATGCCTAATCTAAACACAGTCTAAACCCTGTCTTTAGAAAGAAGAAACTGAAAAAGACAATTGAAGTGTAGACTGAAACAAATGTTATGAAATACTGGTTACAGTATTGTAATTTCTCTTTAATGTTTTTATAGATTCAAGGAGGGCCTGAAAACTCTTGGTGTTTTGGAGGCAATGCAAAAGCATCCAAACATCTTCAGGCCTTTAATATGCAACGAACCTGTGCCAGTCACTGCACATGGAATTGAGCAGCTATTCATGATCCGTCTCTCTGAGACAGGAAGCAACAAGAGAATGGCAGAGGAACGTGTTATTGCTTTCTGGAGAGACTACCTGCTGGATGTTGAAGGTAAAAACTAGAAATACGAATCTACCTAATGTATGTGCCACTGCAATAATTGTTATGATTCCATCAACATTTAATAATTGTCTATTATTTGTGCTGTCTCTGAATTATATTTGGTTTAATTTTCCCTTCCATTATGTGTGACAGAACAAGACACACAAAAGCTGGGAAAAATCCTAGCTTTTGCAACAGGTGCGAGCGTTGTGCCTCCAATTGGCTTTTCTCCTAATCCATCAATTGAATTCCTTTACATCTCTGAGAATTCCATGAGCAGCACACGCCATCTTCCATTGGCAAATACGTGCATTAACTGTGTGAAACTGCCGACAGTAAATAGCTATGAAATCTTCAAGAATAACATGGACTTTGCTTTAGCAAATACCCAAGGATTTGGTAGAGTGTAATATTGTGCCAATATGTTTTGAACTAACATGTTTTATATTTGTACTTAAAGGAAATGTTTTGCAATATCGACTTTTTTTAAACTTGCTCCCATGTTATAATGATCTCATCTAAAACTTACCTGGAGGTGTGTTTTGTTTCATTCATGCCTGTTTGAGTAATCCTGTAGTCTCTGTCCCCCTCCACACCCACACCCACACCCCTCCTACCTCCCTTCTACCCCCACCCTTACCCCCCTCCTATTTACTTACTACCCACCACTCTCTCCCTACCCTCTCTGCTGATTTTTTCACCTGTTACTGTATCCTACCAGTAAAGTATTCATTGAAAATGTTTTGTTTTAGATGTTTATTCATAAAAAACTGTTCTCAAAGGTTGCAAAAACTGCTGCTGTTCTAAAGGTGACCAAGACAAAAATATGATCAAAAGTGGAAGACCATTTAACAGTTAATTGTTTTAATATTTCTGAACATTTTCAAACAGAATTGAATGTTCTTAATTGCGTTTTTAAATAAATTTTCACAATTGTAAAAATTGTTTTTGTTTATGTAAGACAGCACATTTAAATGGAAACTTTTCTACAAATACAAATTCTTTCTTTTTAGAAAAGATAAAACAGATTTGATCAATATCTGAATCTATATCCTGGCAGTGCGTTTGAATATGACTGGAGATGTAAGCACACAAGCAGACCACATGGTTACTGGAACAATGCAGACAATCCTTCAGCAGAGATCAGTGATGAACTGGAGTGGTCTGCTCTTATTCTTTACTGATTGGATGATCACGGTTCAATTTTACTGGCTGTACAAAAAAGGGGCTGGGATAATTATAATACAACAAAACGGCGCTTTTTACGCGTGTTTTAGTTGCACAAAACGCCGTTTTTAACGCGCGTTAAAGTGCGACAAAACGGCGCTTTTTACGCGCGTTCATTGAACGCCTCAAAAAGCACCGTTTAATGACCACCAAAAACGTCGTATTTTTCGGCGTTTACCAAAGCTTTAAGAAACCGCGTATTTTACGCCGTTTTTGCCACATAAAACGACGCTTTCAACGTTATTATTTAATTTTTTTTAAACCACAAAACGGCGTATTTAACGCCGATTTATTACAAACACGCCAATAAAGTGGCATATTTTGACCACTTTGGCTTGTCAGAGACAGTAACACACCTGCGCGTGCTGCCCTGTCAGCACAGCAGCACTTTGTTGGACGTGATGTTAGCCTGTTAGCTTAGCTTAGCTGTTTTCAACCTGAAGAGTGAGGACAGCAGCATAACGGGCGTGACGTAACTCCGCGAGACTACAAACAGCTGTCAACCGTTTAACTTATCAATATAATAATGATACTTATTATTATTATTATTGTATTGATCAGTTATTAAGTTCATTATTATTAGAAATCAGCTATTATGATTATTGATAAGCTATTTATATTCAATATTACTGATTTGTCATGAATCAGATCAGTAAGCTTTAAATTTATTTATTATAAATTTTTGTTCAGTTTATTTAAAAAACAAAAATGAAATAAAAAGCAAAAATCAGGGAGTATGATCCCACCAAGGCTGTAATTCTGTGGCACAAGGACTGTTAGGAGCAGGAGGTCAGAGGAAGAGAAGAGAGGGAGAAGTCTGATCAGGTTTTAGTTATTGAATTCAGAGATTAACACTTTTGTCAAATAAAACCATTTTTCTTGTTGCCTTTGTTTAATGTTGCTGTGACTTCCTTTTTCAGTGTGGATACAACACAACATAGTATTATAGAAAATAGCATGTGCGTAGAGATATGTGTGCGTAAAATAATTTAATAATTTGGCCAGTAAAAATATGTTTGGCTGGTGGATTTTTTCATCTACCGGCCAACTTTGTTGGTGAGTCAAAAAATTAATTTCGGACACTGGTTCCACACCAGCTCTTTTCCCACATTTTTTAAAACTTGTGACAGCTGTGTTTTACACCAACATGTCTGCTCTAGTGAATCTCTGGTCTTCTCCGTTTGTGCAGCGACTGCATTTCTCTTGTTGCATTTGTTTATCGTTCAGCTGAGAAAGGGAAAACTAGCGGTTCATGGTTCACATATTTACCCCGAAGTGTTGTTTTTGGCAGGGCCTTCTCTAACACAGTAGCTGACAAAAGGATGTAGCTGTAGAAAGGATTTATATTTCAGCGATGCAAGTTCTGATGGTTTGCCAGGGAGGAGCACTGACCAGGAGAAAAGTGTAAATAAGTGATGAAAAACTAGTAAAAAAAAAAAAAAAAAAAACCCAGCCAATGGCATAGTTATCAACAGGTGTTTACTTTGGGTGATGCAGCTGTAGGACTTTTATCACTGCTGCACAAACACTTACACTTCAATGATAAAAGGAAAAACATGTTTTTATCTAGGTCATCAGATAAATCAGTTTCTTCATCAATGTTGGCTGTTTAACTTCATTCATCACATCTGATGGTTTTATGAAAGAAATTATCACCATGGAGACGGTTGGTGAGATGTTATATGATTTCTGAATTAAGATCCAGAACATAGTAGAGATGATTTAGAACAACGTATAGAAATACATTACATGCTGCATTTACTGACCATTGGACATCTGATGTTTGCCCAAGAGAAGATCAGTTAACAGTAAATATTTGTAGCATTGGCTTGTTCTGTTGATACAATTCAGTAAAAACAAGCAGATTTCAGTCATAAAAATTTGCGAATGGTGACTAATCATTTTGAAATGATTTGAAAGTTGTGATTAATTTGAAAGCTGTGATTAAACTTGTGAATAAAAATTTGAACAGCACACAGTCAATATTGCAACAATCTTTTTTATTTAATTACTTAAAGCATTGCATACATGAAAAAAACCAAAGCCCACAGAATAGTAAGGTAGAAGTTCTAATGCAGTTATGTCATGCATTATATTCAGTTAAAATATAAATAAAATATAAAAATATGTTATGAAAATATAACATATGTTTATGTTTCTCTTACAACTTTTAAAATTAATCAACTGATCAAACTACTGATACTCATTTGAGAAAGAAGATTGAAGGCTGATGTTGATGGAAGAGGGGCACTTTGTTTTGGATGTAGAAAAAAAAACATAATTTAAATATAAATTTCTATATTAAAATATTGACATAAAAGTAATATAATCTAAATGGCTCTACTTTTTAATAAAACTCTTACACCTTGCCATGGCTTCTCAACTGTATAAGAGAAAGCTGTAAAGGCAGCTCATTCCCAGCCAGATGTTTTCAAACTGGTGTTTCACTGAAGTTGTGTGGTTTCCCTGCAGGACCATCTTACATTCTGTGAAGCATCAGCTGTTTGAATGTTTATACTTATCAGTTGCCTTTGGGGTTTAACCTTTCCCTATGAAGTTTTCCTGCACACCAAACACGATTTAAATAAAGAAAAGAAAAACAGAAATTATAATGTATTTCCACTTCTTTTCCATCCACGCTTCTTTCCAGAGCCACACTTCAGTGATCTTCTGTTCACTGCTTACTCTTCAGATCGGCCTTTTGTGGCTCATACACAGGTGCTACTGTATATACTGCACCTCCAGGACTGGGAGCCTTCACCACCAACAACAGGGCTCCAGGCATCTTGAATTTTGGAGCGACCTTTATGACTGCAATCTAAATACTAGATTACTAATACTAAAAATGTGGAGAGCCAAGGACGCAGTGGTCTTCGTTTCCCCATCATGTCTTATCCACAGCTTGACCCTTGCTTCCCAGGCATAAACCAGCACACACACATGCAAAATGCTGCTGAGTACATTTCTAAATCTTAATACTTAAAATATAAGGATTGGTATAAAGTAGATTAAAAAAACAATGATTGCTCCAAAGTGTAATGATGAATCACACATGAAAGCATAACATAATATAATAAACATAATGATAATACTTATGATTTTTCTAGCATTTCCCTCCTGTTTTTCATTATTTTTATCTGATAACACTCTTATCAACATACATAACTTCTTTCAATTTTCTATGCATGCATAATTGAATTATCATTTTTCATAAGTTTGTAATCTGAAAGACCAAATAGAATATTTAGCATCATCACAGCAGTTGTCAGCACTTTTTCAGGAGTTGCAGGTAAATTTCTTCATGTTCATGGAGCAGTGTTTTGGTTTCTGATCCAGACACCAACTTAGTAAACATGCTGCAAAGACAAGGTATTGTGCATTAAACAAACAAAATGAAAAGTAAAAATTGTATTCCAATTGGAATCAAGTATTTTGCAAGGATATATTGCCAGGGGTCCGCAGTCAGCCAGCTCCACAGGTTCTCTCCCATAGTGTGGTCATTCTCCACTGCTTCCAGCTGTAAGATTTGCAATAGCTTTGGAAATAACACCTACATCCTTATCATTAGCAGGGACAAAAGAACAGCATGGAGAGCCGATCACAACACACACACCTCCCAGGGAGCAACCAGTTCAATCCATTCTGTTTTTTATTTCCACTAATCTAAGTGCATGCAGTTAATCTTTAATTCCTGTTAAGGCCATCAGTGTAGTATTTGTAAATCCCCCAAGCCTGTAATTCAGTGTTTCCATTCTTAACATTACTTTACCTTCTCCACTTCTTTTCTGTAGTTTGTTGAGTTGTCCACCAGATAGCAGCATACCCCACAAGAAGGACACACCCCGCCACTTCATTCTTATTTTGGCATTGTGCCTCCTGTTCTCAGGCTTGGACTAGAATTTTTTCTGTCTTTTGCAATGTGACAGTTGTATACAGGAGCATCTCTCAGCTATTTTGACAGCTGTGGGTATGATAAGCAGTACCTGGAAAGGTCCTTCCCACCTGGGTAAGTCCCAGGTTTTCCTTTTAATGCTCTTGATCTAGATCCAATCACTGACTTCAGTGAGGTCACCGGTGTTCTGTAAAGGTAGAGAGGCATCTGGCATTCTATTGGCATTCAGGACCTCCTTTGTTTTTAACATTTTAATCACAAAATTCACTAAATCTTGTTCACTCTGTTCTTCTGAGGAGAGAAGTCCAAACTGAGGACATTTATATCTCAGTCCGTACATAAGTTCAAAAGGAGTTAGGCCTATTAGAGTTTGGTGTTATGTAATATATAGTTTGACCAGATCTAAACAGTATATCCAATTTTTTCCTGCTTCCTCCATGGTTTTCCTCAGTCTGTTTTTTATTATGCCATTATGTCTCTCTACCAGTCCTGCCCTTTGCACAGTGATGTTTTTAGATCTATTTGCAATCTTTAGCCTATTTTGGAAATGACATCATATACAAAGTGAGTTCCATTATCACCGTAAATTTAGCTTGGGATGCCATATCTTGGAATTATTTAAGCATGTACATCTTTCTATGGTCAAATGGCATCATGACAGCAGTGTTGCCATGCTCGACAAACGTCTAGAGGGTGATAAAAAACACTTCTGTTTTGGAGAAGCAATATTGCTACCGCATGAGAAACCAAAACTTTGAGTGATTGAAATAACTAGGGTTATAAAATTCCGATACTGCAACTGGCGACAACGGTCACAAGCCAGAACCACTTGATGCAACCTGTTAAAATCCTTCAATTCAAACCAGACCAGTGAAGTACTGTGTGATTACTAGTAGTTAAACGAAACCTACCTCAGCAGGGATAATCACACAGTGCTGTTTCACCTTTGGCTCAGGAGAAGTGGACCCCCCCCCCCCCCCCCCTTTGCTGAATCCTTGGAGGAGTGTGAGCTTGGAAATTAGCAGTGGTCCATGAAGCAAACTGCAATTCCTCCCTGATCAAATGTGACAATTATGATAGTGTCTCCTTGGTACAAAACTCCCCTCTGGCTCCCCCTTCCATTCCTGTTTATAAACTGTGTATAAACAAATGCCTATAAACCTCAATGAACTGAGGCAAGACTGAAAAGAAGAAGAGTTTCACACTGTAGAAAAGAAGCTAAAATGAAGTGGATAACCTGAACAGTATTATGTTCCAGGTCCTGGTCCAGGTGAACCTGTCTCTCGCCTGCTAGTTGCTGGGATAGGCTCTAGCTTCCCTGCAACCCTAAGTGGTATAGAAAATGGATGGATGGATGGGGAAGCTGTCCAGCCTGCATCTTCTAAGCTACAGAGTAGAATAAGTTCACAGTAAGACAGGAGGTACAAAACAAAACATGACTCTTGTGTTTGTTGGTGTAGCAAATGGCTTATTGCTTAACAACCATATATAATGAAGCTTCCAGTATCACTTTAACATTGTAACATCAGTATTGGCAAAGATGAACATCATAAATCACATGGTTCTCAGTTTCAGACCCAGCAGCAGCAGGTCCATCATCACGTCCAGATGAGGCTGAACTTATTCAGTTTACAATCAGTCATCTACAGCTGGTTCAAACAGAATGATCTTAGTAACGCTGACATTTTTATTCTATTGCATGTTCTGCTGTTAGCAAGTTCAGATAATCTTATCTTATTTTCCACTTGTTGTATTCATTTTCGTACTTTCTCACCACCTTGATCAGCTGATAATTAAGGCCTTTAAAAAAGACCAAAAGCCAGTCCAGAAAGGCACACAGGTCTAGAGAAATGATTATTGTGAAATTCCCTGTGTCTTGTCTCGGTGTCACTTTCTTTGTGTAGTTGAGCTGTTTCCTGTTTTATTTGGAAGTTTATGTTGGTACTTTGAAGACTGTTTGTAAACCCTTTTTTTTACATTTTGTTACTCCTGAGTGCTATGTGTTATGATTAAACCTGCACAAAATGAGTCAAAATGAGTCTTATATCTTGCTGCCGTGTATGCGGCAACATTTTGGTTGGTTCCACAAATCTCACTCCGAGGATTATTGAAAAGTTAGCAGCTCTGTGGCTGTGAGTGAGTGAGCTGTCTGGGGCCCATTTTGTTTCTTTACTGTTTAAAGTATTATTTCTGATGATTTAAATCAGTTTACATTATTCTATCTTTTGTTTACTGGACGAAAAGGAACATTTAAATTTATTTAACTGTTCTAATTTTGAACTTGTCTGGACTCATTCTCATTAAATAGGGTAATGTTGTGAAGTGTTGACATTCATGTTAATGTCAGCACATGGTAACAGGTAAACCATTGTGGAGGCTAACTTAAACCCAAATGAACCCAACCACCCCATCAGCTCATTTTAACACAGTTAAAACTCATACTTGTAGGAGTGATGGGCTGCTACATAAAAATACATCATACACAGAATTTTACAAAGTCAAGTATCAGAGTTTCTATTTAAGAACTCTTAATGACTAGCAGCTCTGTTTTTTTCTGTAAAAGTTGTAGGAAATTTTCTGGTGTGATACAGGTGTAACAGTTTGTTGCCTGGTGATGGTGTGGATTGAAGGGTCGTTGCCTTCTGTCTGTGATGTTTTTGTCTCTTTTGTTCTTTCCCTTTTGCTTCTTTTTGCTATTTTCCATCTTTTTCTGTCCCGTCTGGTCAGGTCCAGCAAGATTACATAGATTCCGTGATTTAAAGTAAATAAATAAATGAATCAGATTATCAAGAGGAGCCTTACCCATAGGCCTCCCCTTGGCAGAGCAAATTTGTTCAGCACCATACAGCAACCAAAAAAAAAAAAAAAAAAAAAACATGCCTGTGACAGGGTACCCAAAAAAGATGAAAAAAAAAAACAAACAAAACAAACAAACAAAAAAAACAAAACAAAACAAACACCCACCTTTCTTAAAAAAAACAACAAGAAACCCCCCCCCCCCCCCTCCCGCTGAATGCATGTAACATTGACAAGCATGTAATATTAGATCAAATTAAAAATGAGCAATTCATTTCAAATCAATATTATTTATAAGCCATTTTGTTTTTTATTATGACCAGCATTTCTTTCATTATTTCTAGAGTGCCTCTAGAGAGAGAGTGGCGCCACCGGAAGCTCAAAACGCTTGCCGATCACGTGGTCCATGTAGCCTCCAAAAGTTCCAGGAAGTGCTTGGCGGCCAATACAAAATAATAAGAAAACTACGATAATCGGTAAATAATGATCAATGAAGGCTTTGCTTTGCAATATTTTTATAGTTGTGTTCATTGATATGAATCATGTTAAGTTTACTAAACCTGTATGAAATCAATAGCAATGTAAATCGTAATATTTTCTGTTTTTTTAACTTTATCTTTCAGACTTGACTGAGGCATACCAACAGGTGACGACAATGATTTACCAAGTGACTACACAATAAATCTAGGCTCACAGCATAATGATAACTGTTCTTACAGGAAATCTGTATCCAATAAATAAAATTTAGATCCCAATTCATTTCAAATAAATGGGTTATCTATTCTTACTTATTAGTATCTACTTGTGTGAATTGCTTTTAAGTCTTAAGACTTATTTTGACTGAGGCAGACTGATAACTACACAAGTCTGGACTCACAATATAATGTGTTCTTACAGAAAATCCATGGCAAATAAATAAAATTTTGATTTCAATTCATGGAAAATACATGGCTTTCTATCACTATTTGTTAACTATCCCAAGACTTACTCCCTACATTTACATAATAAATCAGACAAACACCCTTTGTTTTCCAAATGCATTTAATACCTAAAAGAATTCCTTTACAATAAAACTCCACTAGATCAGCATGTCTAGCCATTTATTTTCTCTGCTATCCTTGAATACAGTCTTCACCATGGTATGCTGTGCTGCATGGGGATGCTCCACTCGCTCAGAGAAAGGCGTGCGTATGTATGGCTTCCCCAAAGACAGGGACAGAAGGAAAATATGGATGGCCAAAGTCAGCAGGATACATTTGACCACCATCAGGGACTGTGAAAACAAAAAAATATGTGAGGTAATCATATTAAAACAATGCATTTACACATTTTCAAAGACCATATCATTGGGAAGTTTAATATTTTTAAATTAAACACAGAGAACACATCACAGGGAGATTTATATGGTTGAGGTTGCAGAATGTAGAAAAAAAGACAGGAAACAACACTTAAAAGTGGCCAAACCAGGAAGGTGAAGAAGAACAGTATCCCAGTTAATGTCAGGCAACCCCAGAACTGCTGAAAGTTCTTCAGGACAATGCTGCACGAGGGAAGAGTGATATACTTCCCTTAAGCATCTCTCTGCTTCTCTGCTCTCATCCTGCACACTGGGAGAGTGCTGAGTGCTGTCTAGTGCAGCAAATGCACTCAAGTACAATCAATAAGACGTCCACTTATTTTGTATTTGTATATTTTGTTAAGTTCTTAAGGTTAACATGTTTGTTACATTTAACAGGTTAGGTTTTATAGTTGCAAAGATTGTAAACATATATACTAAGAGTATTGTGCTATCTAATACTGTGTATTCATTTTCATATCTTTGTCCATAATTCCACAGCCTTATAAATACATTAAAATTAAATAAAAATGTAACTACAATCGCTCTCCCTACACATTAACCTCGCTATCAACGGCATTGGATCAATTTATATTGATGAACAGAATTTACATTCATCAGCCTGTGGCATCTGTTGCTATCGTGTGCTAGCATAAACTTTTATCGGTTTATAATCTCTAAATATATTAATCTAGACGGTGACAATCCGTCAACATATTTAATTACTCCTGTCAAGTTGATTTCGATGCACAACTGATATGGAAATATGACTATTAAAACATCTTACCTTGAAGAAGTGTAGCTCCGACAATCTGCTCCATTGAAATACATTGACTGTCGCTTAGCTTTTGCTAACTTCCGGGAACTTTTGAGGGGCTCCATACGCCGCCATTGCTGTGAAAAAACTGAACCATTGCAGTGAACGGAGATGGCGCCACTCTCTCTCTAGAGGCACTCTATTTATTTCCAGCCATTTCACACCCGCCTCAAAAGGCTATTTTTTTTTAGGCAAGTAAGTTTACAAACATGGGTAATGAATAGAATGAAAATGCAAAGGCTTATTAAGTAATAAAATTCTAGCAATACATTTTCCAGCTTGAGGACAACTGATATTAACCGTGGATCTCTGTATTTTGTTGATCACTGGAGCTGAGATTAATGGCACCTTGTAGTTATCTTTCTTTATTTTGGCAAGCATGTTAAAACAGAGCTTTATTTAGATTTGCTTAGAAGTGCTAACATGTGCATATTAACATATATAATATTTAACATGTTCACTCACTTCGAATGCCATGTAAATGGGTTGAAAATTGGTTCAGCTTAGTCTGATTTTCTTCAAACTTGGAACACTTATAGAGGGGTTTATCGTGGACAACTCGTAGAAATTTGGGGACCCTAGCTTAAAGTATGACCGAGTTATGGCTGTTGAATTAACCTGTACACGTCTAGGACTTTATTATTGGGAGTCAGGTTCGAGGACAGCAGTTATAACTTTGTCATTTCTGGAAGGAACGAGCTGAAACCCACATGACCCACTCTGTGGATGTTGAGGAAGATGTGTGAAAAGTTTCATAATTTTCTGACCAAGGGTTGGCGAGTTATGAGCGAGAGAAATCAGACTGACCCTCGTGGCGCACTCTACCCAAGATAGACGTGCTCTGCTGCTGGGAGACGGCGGAGGAACGCCCTGGTGAACTCGACCGTGCTTTATATCCATAATTTCAGCTTGATATCTTCCGAAATGACCAAGTTATGGCCTGTCTCCTCGAACTTAAACTGAGCCTCAATGTTAAAGTAGCCGTGTACACATTTCTTCAAAACAGCATAACTCCCACATACTTTGAGCTATTGCGCTGAAATTAGAACATGGGGTTCCTAGGGGCCTCAGGAACATGTGGTGTGAAGATGGTGATGATTGGACAAAGTTGAATTTTTCACACTTTTAGCACTTTAAGACAATTTTTAGGCAATTTTTGGCCCTTGTCTGATTCACTCCAAACTTTACACACTTGCAGTACTTGCCACCAGGACCATGTAGTTTAAATTTCACCCCTCTAGACCCCAGGATGGGGTAGTTAAGGACCTGGGAAAGTAGGCCCATGGCAGGCCTTTTGTTTACATGTGTAAAGAAGGCTAGCGTTTTGCACGCAGACTAATTAGCTTCACCGTTCCCTGCGCACGTGTAGGGCATGACGTTAGTGATTTGGGGTCTCTAGCCCATTCCCAGGCCGAGATATTAAGGTGTGTGTTTCTTCCAATACATTAACATGGAGGCCTATGGAGGCCTGCTTTGTAAAGTGAGAAACGGGGTGGCTTTTCGCACACAAATGATTTAGCTCCACTGTTCCACCGCACACTTGTAGGGCATGACATTAGTTAATAGTGACCTGATTTTGGGGTCTCTAGCCCATTCCCAGGCCGAGATATTAAGGTGTGTGTTTCTTTCAATACATTAACATAGAGGCCTATAGAGGCCTGGTTTGTAAAGTTAGAAACGGGGTGGCTTTTCAAACACAAATGATTTATCTCCACTGTTCCACTGCACCCTTGTAGGGCATGATCTCAGTTAATACTGACCCGATTTTGGGGTCTCTAGCCCGTTCGTAGGCCACACAGGACCCCGAAACATACAGTGAATGTAGTCGTCCGTAGGGCTCTAATGCAAAGGTTTTCGGGGTCCTTTTATCCTGTAAAGCACTCTGTATTGCCTTTGGTATGAAAAGGGCTTTATAAATAAAGTTTGATTGATTGATTGAAACTTGAGGGTGCAGTATTTTCACTGCAGACGATTGCCTCCAGAAGACCCACACAGCAGTCCTTTGCTGCGGTGTTGCCTGAGTAGTCAGAACGGTGGCCCAAGGAGTAGCCTCATTTATTGTTTTTTTTTGGTTCGTACACTCTGGTTGTTGTTGTCCTAAATTTATTTGTTGTCTTGTTTGAGTTTTCTCCATGCACTGCTTCATGTTGTGATAAATCTCCGCATTCTCTATTTGAGAACTGATCATCACGAAAATTTTTATGTTCTGCTTCAAGCCTTGAAAACCTCTCTGAGACTTCCGTTTCCGGTAGCAGCAACATGTGGTAGGAAAAACTCCGCTACAAGCCAACTACAAAAAGCTCCCTAAATGCTACTTAAGGCAGCAATAAATACGGAAAACTGATGAATACACGACAGAGTGGGAAAAGAAAAAAGGATAATAAGATGAAAGAAGCGTGTCAAGATGTTTGTGGGCAACAAGCGAAGGATGGCCGGGAGAAACATCAGCCAACACACGAAGAGCTGGATTTACTTGGGGAAATACGTTCACTTAGACAAGAACACAAACAAGCGGCGACGGAGAACAGACAAGGTATTTCGAGAGTGGAAAACAGTATTCAGGAGGTAATAAATCGGATGTCGGTGGTGGAAAAGAGAACGACTGAGTTGGAGGAGCGGGCTGGACTCGCAGAAGAAAGGACGACCAAATTGGAGAAAGCCGTGGTCTATCTGCTCCAAAATGAGGCCAAATTAATGGCAAAATGCAACGACTTGGAGGCGCGCGAGAGACGCAAAAACATTAGGATTTGCGGTGTACCCGAGGGGTCTGAGAAGGACGACATGGTGGGGTTCGTGAAGGAATTGATTAGTTTCAAACTTAAACTTTTAACCGAACTGGACATTGAAAGAGCACACCGTGTCGGCGGGAATATACAGAAGAGGACCACGACACGCTCTACTGCCCCGAGAGCAATTATAGTACGCTTCTGCAACTATCGAGTGAAGGAAAATGTGATACAAGCAGCATGGAAACAAAGGAATGTGTACCAGGGAAGAGATATTTACTTCAACCAGGACTATACAGCAGAGGTACAAAAGGAACGAGCAAGAGTCCGGGAGGTCACCAGAAAGCTCAAGGAACAAAACGTGAAGGCACAGACGCGGTACCCGGCTCAGCTGAGGATTTTTCTGGAGGGAGAGACAAAGACTTTTTTACATCTGAAGGAAGCAGCAGGAATGCTGAGAGAGAGGGGCATCTTCATGGAAGAGGATGATGAGACGGAAAAGTTAAAGAAAGATCTTCTGAGTAGCCGTTGGAATGTGGTGACGTCAAATAGGAAATAGACATCTGGGAAGGAAAGATGGACACTAAGAAAGACACTGATCCCACTAATAAAAAGGTAAAAGAAACTAGCCTAGGTAATTGAGTTAAAAGAATGGGGAAAAAGAAGGGAGCGAGATATGTACTGCTTTTCTTTTTATATAAGGTAAATTATGTTGGATGCAGAGTAATAGTACTGCTCTATTTGAGTGTTTAAGCAACTCGTTGCAAGAAAGTTGCAGTGCACTTAGTGCAGACCTCTGAAGGAGTTTATATCTTTCAGAGGCATCCTTTGTTGGAAGTATAAAAACTGTAATTTTTTTTTTTTTTTTTTTTTTTTTTTTTTCTTTTTTCTATTGTTATCGATATTTTAGTTATTTGTGTAATGAAAAACTCAAGAAGAAGGAATATAACTATTTTAGGTTTTAAGGGTAGGATAAGTAAGAGAGAGGAAATGTGCAGGGAGTGTGAGAATTGTTTCATGTTATGGATAGATTAAAATTTATTTCATATAATGTCCATGGTTTAAATAACCCAATTAAAAGGAAAAAAATTCTAAATCAACTTAAAAAAATGAACTCTTCAATAGCATTGATACAGGAAACTCATTTGGGAGATGAGGAACATAAGAAATTACAGAAGGGATGGATAAATCAGGTTTTTTACTCATCTTTTGGGAAGAGGAGGGGGGTAGCAATATTATTTAAAAAAGGGGTGCAATTTGTACCAGAGAAGATTATACAGGATGAAAAGGGAAGATACATTTTTGTGGTGGGCCATATAAAAGACAAAGTTATTTCAATTATGAACACATATGCTCCTAATGAAGAAAACGAACAGTTTTTTAGAGAGATTGCAAATTTAATTATACAAGAGGGGAAAGGAATTCTGATATTGGGGGGAGATTTTAATACAGTACAATACGGGAAATTAGACAGATCGCCACCAGAAAAAGGAACAACAAAAAGGTCAAAAATGCTGAATAATATAATAAAGGATCTTGGATTAATAGATGTTTGGAGGATGAACAATCCAAAAGAAAAAGAATTTACATTTTATTCCAATCCCCATGACAGCTATTCAAGAATAGATTTTCTTTTTATATCTCAGCAAGATGCATATAAAGTGAAGAGTTGCGGGATAGAAACCATTACAATAAGTGACCATGCACCTACCCACTTTACAATGGAATTGGAGGGAGATTTCTGTTCTCTCAAATACTGGAGGCTTAATGTGTCAATTCTAACCGATAATGTAGTGGTTCAAGAAATTAAACAATGCATTAAGCAATATATGGAAAATAATGATAATGGAGAAATCAACTTAACAACCTTGTGGGAATGTGGCAAAGCAGTAATTCGAGGGAAAATTATTGAAATAACATCTCGAATTAAAAAATCAAGAGAGCGTCGTCAGAGACAGTTAGAGAATGAAATAAAAAAACTGGAAATAGAACATGCTAAAACTTTTAAAAAATCTAGTTTGTTAGAATTGAAAGATAAACGATATGAATTAGATCAGTTGTTATCATGTAAAGCAGAATATGCTCTAAGATCGATGAATCAAATGTATTATGAAAAAGGTAATAGAGCAAATAAATTATTAGCATTTCAAATAAAAAGGAAACAGTCAGAGCGGTCAATAATAAAAATCAGACATCCTGTTACTAAGGAAATCAAGATGAGACCTAAAGAGATTGCAGAATCATTTGCGGAGTATTATAAAATTTTATATGATGATAAAGATAAGGATTATTTAGAGAGAGAAATGAAAACATTTATGAAGAATATTAACTTACCGACACTGACTACGGAACAAGCAATGGAAATGACAGGACCAATTACCTTAACAGAAATATTAGACACAATCAGAAATTTAAGAAATAATAAAAGTCCAGGAACTGACGGGTTCCCTGGGGAATTTTATAAATGTTTTATTGAAGACATTGCACCCATATTAGAAAGAGTATTTAACTATGTTTGGGAGTCGGGAAGTGTACCAAAATCATGGTCAGAAGCTCTTATTTCTGTGTTACATAAGGAGGGCAAAGATCCTGTCCAATGTGAAAGTTATCGTCCGGTAAGCTTACTCTGTAATGACCTAAAGATACTAACAAACATAATGGCGAATAGAATGAAGAAACATGTATCAAAATTAATTAAACCGGACCAAACAGGATTTATACCGGGAAGGCAGGGTACCAATAACATTAGAAAAGCTTTAAATCTTATATCATGTGCCAAAAAAAGCGCAAGTACAAATGTACTTTTGAGTTTAGATGCTCAAAAGGCATTTGACTGCGTGAAATGGAAATATTTGTATCATGTATTGTCTGTGTTTGGTTTTCATCCAAATTTTATAAACTGGATCAAACTTGTATATAAAGAACCGCAATCAAGAATAAGAGTAAATGGATGCTGTTCTGACTTCTTTTCTTTAAAAAGAGGTGTAAGACAAGGTGATTGTTTAAGCCCATTATTATTTGCTTTAAGTATAGAACCTTTAGCGGAATATATTAGGCAAGACACAAATATCAAGGGAATCTTAGATGAAGGGGGAATAGAAACAAAAATCTCGCTGTTTGCTGATGATATTCTCTTGTTTTTAAGAGATCCAGCCTCAACGCTGCCAACACTAAATATTATTTTGAAAGAATATGGGAACATTTCGGGTTATGTGAACAATGAATCTAAATCAGTAGCTATGGTTATTTCAGGTAATTGTCCATCTGATATAAAAGAAAAGGTGAAATTTAGATGGACAGAAGAGGGATTTAGATATTTGGGCATTTTTATTACACCAGAACCATCACGTTTATTTGAAGCTAACTATATAAAGGTTATAGATGAAATTAGAAATGATATGATAAAATGGGAAATACTCCCCTTGACATTAATGGGACGAATAGAAGTAATAAGGATGAATGTTTTGCCAAGGTTATTGTTCTTGTTTCAATCCCTTCCTATCCTGCTTTCCAAAGAAACCTTTATCAAAATAGACAAAATTATGTCCAAATTTATATGGAGAAACAAAAAACCAAGAATAAGGTATACATTACTTCAGAGCCCCAAAGAAAAGGGAGGTTTAAACTTACCTAATATTAAAAAATATTATTGGGCATCACATCTAAAGGTAGTGAAAATTTGGATGGATAGCAATGAGGAGACAGGATGGAGGGAAATTGAGCAAAATTCATGTCCAAGGATACCTTTAGAATCTTTGCCATTTATAACAAAAGAAATTCAAAATAAAATAAAAATTACAAATGAATGGGTTAAAATAACATTGAAAATATGGAGGACAGTGAAAAGAAAATTAAATATGTCTGGTTCAATCAGCAGGGCTACTAAAATAGTTTTAAATCCAGATTTTATACCCTCAATGGAGGGGGTATATGGGAAATGGGAAGAGAAAGGACTATTATACATTGGACAACTTTTTGATAATGAACAGATGAAATCCTTTGAGCAATTGAAAAATGAATTTAATTTAACTGCACAAGATTTCTACAAATTCTTGCAAATTAGAAATTACCTTAATAAACACAAGGAATGGGAAAATATTCAGAAGAAACCAAATGAATTAGAAGAATTGTTAATGCAAAATTTAGGTACTAACAAAAAGGTAATTTCAAAATTGTATAAAGCCCTACAGATTGAAGCAGACAACAACTGGGATATAAGGAATAAATGGGAGAAGGAAAGAAATATAACAATAATGGAAGAAAGATGGGAGAAATCCTTTAAAGATGGATATAAGATATTGAATAGTATTTCATGGCAAGAATTCGAATGGAAATCTAAAATGCAATACTTTATTGTACCAGTAAATACATCCAAATATAGTAAAATGTCCGACAAGTGCTGGAGGGGCTGTGGCCAGACAGGAGACTATATACATATATTCTGGAATTGTCCCAGACTTAAAGAATATTGGGAGAATATAAAGAGAGAAATCGAAAGGATTTGTAAGGAAAAAATAAATTTAGAGTTGCAAACATTTTTGCTGGGTATAATACCAAAAACGGTGTCTAGTAAAAATAAAAAAATTGTTCAAATTCTTATCACAATAGCAAAAAAAGCAATAACAGTCTCCTGGCTAAAGCCACAACCTCCTAGCAGGGACCTTTGGT
Source organism: Melanotaenia boesemani (assembly GCF_017639745.1). NCBI lineage: Eukaryota > Metazoa > Chordata > Actinopteri > Atheriniformes > Melanotaeniidae > Melanotaenia > Melanotaenia boesemani. The sequence continues at coordinate 12,168,069 of NC_055698.1, read as the reverse complement.
GGGAAAGGGTTAAAGATGTAATGGGAATGGAAAATGTAACAGCAAAGCTACGGTTTAGAGTTAAGAAATTTCAAGAGATATGGGCACCTGTACTTAAAGAGATGGATAAATTATAACTACCCTTAAATTGCTATTTGATTTTTTTTTTTTTTTTTTTTTTTTTTTTTTTTTTTTTTTTTTTTTTTTTGAGAAAAGAATATTATTAGGATTATTAATTAATTTAAGGTTTTAATTTAATTTTGTGTAATTTAGGGTGTTATATTGTTTTAGTTAAGGGAATTATTAGGTAAGGTTTTGTTAATTGTAGGATCACATGGTATGAACTGTATGTATTGTATGAAATGTTTTCTTCAAAAGAAAAATAAAGATTAGGAAAAAAAGAAAACCTCTCTGAATATCCTCTGTGGCATAGATGGTCAGAAGAGCTTTGACCTCCTGTTAGTCGTAGCTGCAACAGTGTTTATATATATAAACAGATGTTAAAAGATCCCAGTCTTCGCAGGAAGTACAGACGGCTTTGGCCCTTCTTGTACAGGTGATCTGTACAGCATGTCCAGTCCAGCTTGTTATCCAGCCACAACCCGAGGTACCTGTAGTTGTCTACAATCTCCACCTTGTTGTCCCTGATGGTCACTGGACGCGGTTGTGGGCTGGACTTCCTGAAGTCAATAACCAGCTCCTTAGTCTTTGAGGTGTTAAGCTGGAGATGGTTCCTCTTACTCCAGGTGACAAAGTCACTGACCAGATTCCTGTACTCATCCTCTCCATCATCCCTGATAACACCCCACGATGGCTGTGTCATCTGCAAACTTCTGGATGTGACACAGCTCTGAGTTGTAACAGAAGTCTGAGGTGTAGAGTGTGAAGAGGAGGGGGGCCAGCACCGTCCCCTGGGGTGCTCCTGTGCTTCTAATAACAGTGTCAGATGTGGTTTCCTTTAGCCTGACGTACTGCGGTCTCTCTGTGAGGTAGTTACCAATCCAGGACACCAAGCAGGGGTCCACCTGCATCTCCCTCAGTTTGTCCAGAAGCATCAGGGACTGGATTGTGTTAAAGGCACTTGAAAAATCCAAGAAGAGAATCCTCATTGTGCCCCTCCCCTTATCCAGATGTACTTGGACAAGGTGTTGGAGGTAGAGAATAGCATCCTCCACACCCACACCTGCGCGATAGGCAAACTGTAGGGGGTCCTGGGCCTGTTGCACTTGGGGCTTGAGGAGATTGAGGATGAGCCTCTCCATCGTCTTCATCAGCTGGGATGTAAGTGCCACCGGTCTGTAATCGTTCAGCTCACCAGGGCGGTTTTTCTTTGGAACTGGAACAATACAGGATGTTTTCCACAGGGTAGGCACTTTCCCCAGCTGTAGACTGTGGTTGAAGACATGCTGGAGCGGTTCCCCCAGTTCAGCAGCGCAGGTCCTAAGCAGACAAGGAGGCACTCTGTCAGGGCCTGCTGCTTTCCATGGGTGGAGCTTCCTCAATTCTCCCCTCACCTGTTCTGCTGTTATGTGTGGATGGTGTTGAGATGGGGGGAGGGGTAAAGGTTGGCAGAGGGGCTGCACAGGGGATGAAGTCAGGGAGGTTGTGTACTGCAGTGGGGGAGGGGGGACCGTGGGCTGGTCAAAGCGGTTAAAGAAGATGTTCAGCCCGTTTGCTTCTTCCACTGCCCCCCCCCCCCCCCCCCCCCCCCCCCACGCTGTTATGGCCTTTGATCTGAAGCCTGTGATGGTGTTGACACCATCCCAGACCTCCTTCATATGGCTCTCACTCAGTTTATCCTCCACCTTCCTTCTGTAGGTGTCCCTCGCCACCTTCAGGCATTTTTCACCTCCCGCTGTGCTAATTGCATTGCCTCCTTGTCATGGTTCATGAAAGCCACCTTCTTCCTGTTGAGGGCAGCTTTGACATCTTGTGTTATCCAAGGTTTGTTATTTGGATAACAACGGACAGTCTTATTGGGGGAGACTACATCCAGCGAGAAGTTGATGTAGTCTGTCAGACAGTGAGTCTGCTCCTCTATGTCCTCACCATGTTGTCTCAGCAGTACATCCCAGTCAGTGATGTCAAAGCAGTCTCTCAGAGCATCCTCTGCCTCAGGTGACCACTTCCTGATTGAGCGTGTGGGTTTACAGTGTGTGCAGAATTATTAGGCAAATGAGTATTTTGACCACATCATCCTCTTTATACATGTTGTTCTACTCCAACCGGTACAGGCTTGAAAGCCTACTACCAACTAAGCATATCAGGTGATGTGCATCTCTGTAATGACAAGGGGTGTGGTTTAATGACATCAACACCTTTTTCAGGTGTGCATAATTATTAGGCAACTTCCATTCCTTTGGCAAAATTGGTCAGAAGAGAGATTTGACGGACTCTGAAAAGTCAAAAATAGTGACATGTCTCACAGAGGGATGCAGCACTCTTAAAATTGCCAAGCTTTTGAGGCGTGATCATCGAACAATCAAGCGTTTCATTCAAAATAGTCAACAGGGTCGCAAGAAGCGTGTTGAAAAAACAAGGCGCAAAATAACTGCCCATGAACTGAGGAAAATCAAGCGTGAAGCTGCCAAGATGCCATTGGCCACCAGTTTTGTCATATTTCAGAGCTGCAACATCACTGGAGTGCCAAGAAGCACAAGGTGTGCAATACTCAGGGACATGGCCAAGGTAAGGAAGGCTGAAAAACGACCACCACTGAACAAGACACACAAGATAAAACGTCAAGACTGGGCCAAGAAATATCATAACGCTGATTTTTCTAAGGTTTTATGGACTGATGAAATGAGAGTGAGTCTTGATGGGCCAGTTGATGGGCCCGTGGCTGGATCAGTACAGGACAGAGAGCTCCACTCCGACTCAGACGCCAGCAAGGTGGAGGTGGGATACTGGTATGGGCTGGTATCATCAAAGATGAGCTTGTGGGACCTTTTCGGGTTGAGGATGGAGTCAAGCTCAACTCCCAGTCCTACTGCCAGTTTCTGGAAGACACCTTCTTCAAGCAGTGGTACAGGAAGAAGTCAGCATCGTTCAAGAAAAACATGATTTTCATGCAGGACAATGCTCCATCACCCGCATCCAAGTACTCCACTGTGTGGCTGGCCAGAAAAGGTTTAAAAGAAGAAAAAATAATGACATGGCCTCCTTGTTCACCTGATCTTAACCCCATAGAGAACCTGTGGTCCCTCATCAAATGTGAGATCTACAGGGAGGGAAAACAGTACACCTCTCTGAACAGTATCTGGGAGGCTGTGGTTGCTGCTGTACGCAATGTTGATCGTGAACAGATCAAGACACTGACAGAATCTATGGATGGCAGGCTTTTGAGTGTCCTCGCAAAGAAAGGTGGTTATATTGGTCACTGATTTGTTTTTGTTCTGTTTTTGAATGCCAGAAATGTATATTTGTAAATTTTGAGTTGTTATATTGGTTTCCCTGGTGAAAATAAATAAGTGAAATGGGTATATATTTGGTTTTTCTTAAGTTGCCTAATAATTATGCACAGTAATAGTCACCTGCACACACAGATATCCTCCTAAGATACTAAAACTAAAAAAGCCCCACTCCAACTTCCAAAAATATTCAGCGTTGACATTTATGAGTCTTTTGTGTTCATTGCGAACATAGTTGTTGTTCTATAATAAATTTAATCCTCAAAAATACAACTTGCCTAATAATTCTGCACACCCTGTATATATATATATATATATATAGCATAAGATAAAAAGTTCAGTCCAAAAAGAAACTCTGTAGAACTGGTTCTGAAGCGTGTGTCAGCCTGAGTTAACCAGTTATCCAAAATTTAGTTTCATTATGAAAATCCAAGAAAAATAAAACCATAACTAAAAGTAGAAGTATCAGGCAGAAAAGGAATGAACTAACGGAGCTAATCAGTCCAAAAAGGAACTAAATCAATTATGCATCTTGAATGCAGGCCCAAACTTTAGTATCTGATGATGTTCGTGACATCCACTTAATTGTTCATGCCTCATCTCTCTCTCCCTCTCTGGCGTTCCGAAGAGGTGTCCTAAGAAAATGATGTCTCTAGAACCTCTGAAAGATACTTGCCATTTCTGAAGAAGATTCATGTACAACTCCAGGGGAAGTTGAAGACAGACTAAAACTTTGTTCTGAGTTTCACAAGTGTTGGTGTGATGACACAACCCACAGAAGGATGTGGGACCATTATTTTGACCAATAAGCATTCAGAATGTCTGATAGTTTCGTAAAGAGTATCAAATTAAATATTTGTGAATATATCTGCATGCCCAAGTTATTTTAAATTTTATTTTATATTTTAAATTTTAAATTGTCTGTCTTCTTTATTACCCTTTTGGTATGTCAAGAATAAACATTTCTGGGTGTGTTTCCAGATGTACTGTTTACAGTTAAGATTGCTTGTAAGAAGGGGGTTTATCAGTTGAAGAAAAACACAAGTTTTGAAGGACAGAGGTTCTGGTGATGAGTTATATCTGAAATCCATAAAACATTTAGTTTGTTATAAGGCAAATCCTGGTAGATTTATGCTTAAACAAAAGTTCAATCTTTATTTTCCGGTGGTCCGGTGATAGCCGGAACACCATCTGTACCTAATAAGAGCCATCTCATCACTGGTGCATTTTCTGGAAACCACCTTGCCCTAGCTGAGCAGTCTTACCCCAGCCAAGCCCTACAGAGAATTCTCATTTGAGGGGGCTCCCTATCCAGCCATTAAGTAATGCTCAGCCACTCCTCATTGGTGCAGATAACACTCACCTGATCATTGCAAAGGAACCAGTATATCTTGGCAAGGGAGGTGGACCGGTAGCAATTTGTACAGAGCTTGGCTGGCCTCTGCAGGAGCCAGATAAGACATTACCACATTCAGCAACAACTAATTGTTACTTTACCAGTTACAAACCATCTCTTGATGACCTTCTCCATCATGTGGCCTGATTATGGCAGCTTGACATTTTACTATTCAGAAGTGAAAAGGTAGTGACATGCTCACAGCAAGACCAGCAGACCATCCAACTCTTAGAGGAGCGTACTGTATGGATTAGAGATAGAGACACCCTGAGATAGGCAACTCTGCTTCTGCAAGTAAAGAATGCACTCTATCACACAGCCCCCATTGAGGTTGCGGTGCCAACCTTCCACCAAACTGAGAGGAGCTTGGCAAATGACCCTATTAAAGCTCACATCTATGAGACTGAGATTAAGAAACTTCTTGATGCAGGCTATGTCCAGCAGCGCACTGAAGAGGAGATAACCTGAACACAAGAGTCCATCCCTCATCATCTCGTGAAGCATAATGGGAAGCATTTGCTCATGTTCAGCTGTTGCTTCTCATATCAAGATCTCTCTCTGAACAACCAGCTTGCTCCAGGTCCGACTCTAGGGCCATCACTGCTGGGTGTGCTATTAGGGTTTCGGAAACATGAAGTGGCAGTAAGCAAAGACATAAAAGCAATGTTTCGCCAGGTTAGGAATTTTACCCGAGGCCCAGCCCATTACGCCTCATTTGGATGAACCTTTGAACTACTGTTCAGAGTACCCACTCTTGTGCATAAGCACAAACAACAGTCAGGACCCATCCCCCCCACCTGAAAGTGGAGGGAGGCTACCTTTTCATCCACCGGGGGGACCTCAATGTTCAGGTGCCAAGTTGGGAGGCAATGAGCATTCTCCCACCTGCTTGGCGCCTCTCACCTGGAGCAACTCCATAATGGAAGAGGGTCAAGCCCCTCTCGAGGACAGTGGTTCCAGAGCCCAAACTGTGCGTCCAGATGAGTCCAACTATATCTAGCTGGAACTGCTCAACATCGCACATCAGCTCAGGCTCCTAGGGGGCTCATGTCACCCTTTCAAGCTGAGTCAAAGCGGGCCCCATGGGCAAAGCCCAGCTACCAAACACTCACCTCCGTGCCCCACCTCCAGGCCTGGCTCCAGAGGGGGGGCCGGTGGAACCCATGTCTGGACAAGGGAAACCTAAGTTCATGGTATGTCGTCGTCGTAGGGGTGCTTTGAGCCACGCTTTCTCTGGTCCCACTCTAGACACCTGTTTGCCATGAGTGACCCTACAGGGGGCATAAAGCCCCGGACAACATAGCTCCTAGGGTCATCAAGATGTCCAAAGTCCTCCACCACGGTAATGTGGCGGCGCAGGGAGGGCTGAAAATGAGCAATAAAATATAATCTGGTTCGGTTATAGTGTCACTTTATTGGGGTGTTTTGACATTCAGGGTTGTGTAGCTCTACTAAGATGTAGAAAATAAAAACTCTTAAAAAGTGACTGCATAGAGGAGGAAAATGATCATTTTTATCTTTTAATTTTTTAGAACATATTGTGGTACAAACCCCAATGTATTTGCCATTTATCAAAACAAACAGTCTATCCTTCAGTTTTTTTCTTTTTATATTAAATGTCAACTTAGCTAATTGTGTGTGGCATTGAAAAGCCATCAGTTTCTGAATAAAATAAAATGCATGACTTGTACTCTTCACAACATAAATAACATGTACCACTTATTCATGCTAAGCATGGCTGAATGGATTTCACTTTACAGCTTTCAATTCTCTTGTCTGCACCTCAACATGCTTCCTGTGTGGTTGAACATGTTTTTGCTTCTACAAACAAATCTAATGTGCGTGCGTGCGTTTTTTGTTCTTCCTACTTTTTGGGCAGTGTATAACTGCAGAACCAGTTTGCAAATTTACGTGTCGCTTGTATGTCTTCCTAGTACCGTTTTGATTTTGGCAGGCAGCTGGTTTGGTGTTGGCGCAGTTTACTCGCTTCTCCCTTTAGGGAGTTTTCTCAAGACTGAAGCCCACATCTAACCTCACCTACAGAGGGATTTTTTTATTGTAGTATTTTTCTGTTTCTATGTGTAATCTGTGACTAGGTGACTAGCAAGCATATCATTGCCATCTCATTGGCCACATTTAAAACTGTATGAAGGTACTTTGTGCATCTGGGCAGCCATCCAGTGTTCAAGATTCAAGGATTCAAGGATTCAAGGAACTTTATTGTCATACCAGCTCACATTTACATGTTTATGGTACGAAATTAGAACTGAGGTCCCGGTTTGAGCCATAAGAAGGAGGGCAATAAGTGAAATAAAATAAGACATGAAAAAAAAATAGAAATATAGGCTAAATATAAATAGAATATAAGCTAAATACAATAGAATATAAACAGCAAAATTTTAAATAAAAATAACAGTAAACACTAAAGAGCCCAGTTAGCATGTGCAGCCTAGATAAATATGTGCAAGTTTGTATGTGCATGAGGTAGTGATAGTCCAAAGTATAACACTTCTGATATTAATATTAGTGATATTGCACTTGTATGGACAGCAGGTAAACATGTAAACATGTGGACAGGAACTCCCCTGGGGGGGGGTAAAGTGTTTGCAGTGCAGGTCTGTTTGTCGGAGTGGGGGGGTGGATTCAGTTGGGGTGGGGATGGGGGGGTGGGGGCAGGGCAGCAGGGTTTGGGCTGATGTTCAGAGGTGGGGAGGTGGGGTGGGGAGGGGTGGGGTAGGGTGGGGGGGAGTCTACAAGGCATGGCAGGAGTTCAGCAGTCTGACAGCTTCGGGGAAGAAGCTGTTCCTGAACCTGGTGGTCCTGCTCCTTATGCATCTCAGCCGCCTGCCTGAGGGGAGGGGTTGGAAAAGTCCATGTGCTGGATGGGTGGAGTCCTTCATGATGCGGAGGGCCCTCCCCCTGCATCGTGCTGTGTAGAGGTCTGAGGTGGTGGGAAGGCTGCTCCCCATAGTCCTCTGTGCAGCCTTTACCACCCTCTGCAGAGCCTTCCTCTCAGTGGCGGTGCAGTTGCCGTGCCACACGGTGATGCAGGTGCAGAGGACGCTCTCCACCGCGCCGTGGTAGAAGCTCCTCAGGACAGCGCTCCCTAGTCCGGCTCGCCGCAGCTTCCTAAGAAAGTAGAGGCACTGGTGTGCTTTCCTGACCAGCTGGGAAGTGTTGGTGTTCCAGGTGAGGTCCTCGGTTATGTGCACACCCAGGTACCTGTAGCTGGAGACCACCTCCACAGCTACTCCTCCGATGTGCAGGGGAGGAGTAGGGTGCTTATCCTTCCTGAAGTCCACCACCATCTCCTTGGTCTTCTTCGCATTGATGCAGAGGTTGTTTTCTCTGCACCACTGCACCAGGTGTTCCACCTCCTCTCTGTATTCCGACTCATCGTTGTTGTTGATGCGTCCCACAACCGCTGTATCATCTGCAAACTTCACTATATGACAGCTGGGATGTCTCGCCGAGCAGTCAGCAGAGTGAACAGGAGGGGGCTCAGCACACAGCCCTGAGGAGAGCCGGTACTGAGGGTGATGGAGGAGGAGGTGGAGTTATGGATCCTGACAGCCTGAGGTCTGTTGGTCAGAAAGTCCAGGACCCAGTTCCCCAGTGTGTTACTCAGACCAAGGGTGGAGAGCTTCTGCACCAGTGTCTGTGGGATAATGGTGTTGAAGGCAGAGGAGAAGTCCAGGAAGAGCAGGCGGGCGTATGAGTTTCTGCTCTCCAGGTGGGTGAGGGTTGTGTGGACCACTGATGAGATGGCATCATCAGTGGAGCGGTTCTTTCTGTATGCATACTGATGTGGGTCCACGGTGTAGTTGATGGAGTCTTTGATGTGGGCCATAACCAGCCTCTCGAAGCACTTCATGACTACCGGGGTCAGGGCTATGGGTCGGTAGTCATTCAGGCCTGTAACTGTGGGACACTTTGGGACGGGAACAACGGTTGCAGTCTTTAGACAGGTGGGAACAGATGCCAGCGACAGTGAGGTGTTGAAGATGTCCGTCAGCACCTCAGCCAGTTGGTGTGCGCAGTCTTTCAGTACACGCTCTGGGATGTTGTCTGGGCCAGCAGCTTTGCGGGGGTTAATTCCTCTAAGGGTCTTCCTCACATCAGCAGTGGACACACAGAGGGGCGTGTCACCAGGTGGTGGTGTTAGTCTATTGCAGGGAGGGGCTGTGTTTCATCTTTTAGCAGAAGCTGTCATTGTGGTGTCCTTGTTGTGTCTGATTCTTTTGTTTGTTAGACTACAAGGCAAAAAAAAAACCAAAAAACAATGTGCTCTTCTCCCACTGTCTGGTCTCACAGGTGAGAAGCTACTTGTTACTTGTCCATCCTTTTCATTTTTGGAGGATTAGTAGCTGATGAAACCAAACCTCTGAAGTCTATTAACTCCTTGTTTGAGCTTTAGTTATCAGGACGCAGCAATGCCACTCTGGTTGGTGCAGCTCCGAGGTGGTAATTAAAGGCGTCGCTGAGGATCTCAGCCATCGCAAAAGAAAAGGGAGGTAAAAGTGTATATATATTTCAAAGCTGCTCTGAGTGCTCTTGTAACTGTTGCCAGGCATAAAAGATGGTGGCAGGAGGGTGAATTTAGAGTGGGTTGATGCATCCCTTTGACAGCAGCTGGTTGGAAGTTAACTGTGAGGATAAGTGTGTGTGTTAGCTGTTAGGAGTAAAGGAAAGACGAGAACGTTGGTGTGGCTTTGAAGAGTGGCCTTATGTGGCTGGATGTCTTTTAACCGGCTCTTTATTTTTTGCTTCAACCATGTAGTAAACTTAAATATGACTGAGTGAAATGAAAGGAAGTGACTGAGATCACACAGAATCTCGTGTCACTCTCAAGCAGGTGTAAAGGGGGAGTGTGGGACTGAAATGCTGGAGCTGTTTAAATCTTTGCCCATTCTTTAATCCTCACCTTGTGACTGCTGCCTGTGACACGGTGCTAAAGCCCAGGCCCTTTTCTGTCCACTGCTCTGTGTATGTAGGCTGTGTTTTGATAGCCTGCTCTTGCCATAATGTATCATTGGTTCCAACAGTCTGTAGGCTAGTAAAGAAGGCGATTACTCTTTAATGGGATCTGTTGGTCATGAGGCTGCAGGAGTGCTGTGGAGATATGCATGTTCACACAGCAGTGTGACAGCAAATTACAGAAGTTATGTTGAATAACACAAGTGTGAAAACAATGCAGGCAGAAGCACATGATGTGGACGAACTAGTGCGAAAATGTCTCTCCTGACCACAAGTGCTCAGTAAGCTCATCAGTTCTCAATAGCTTCGAGTGCTTTGCATTGCTGTGACATTCCAGAGGCTGGATAATTTCCAGTATTGGCTAGACTGCATTTTTTTTAGTTCATGAATCCATTTTTCTTTTTGTTTTATGCTGTTTTAAAGAGCAGCTGTTATTTGTCTTTTTATCTAATATATTCCAAATTCTTTCATACTTTGATTTTTATTCTTTAAATCCTGCCTTTTTCACATACTTTTCCTCTTGAAGTCTGCGTGAAGGACGTACCACTTCTAAGTGTTAGGATGCAGAGATGGGGACTCGAGTTTGCGACTCGGACTCGAGTCGCACTTAAGTCGCACCTAAATTGACTTCAGACTCGACTCGGACTCGCGGCTTGGGACTCGTGAACAATCTTTATTTTCTGGGCGTATTTTCATTGGCAAAATTGAAATGTCAGAGAAGCTTAATATCATTTCCTCCTTTTGCCACATGGTAACCATGGTAACCAGATGATACAACCCCAGGTGCGCGGCTTGCAGCCCCGCGCATTGATACTTTGTTCAAATGACACTATGGCGACCGACAGAGCAGATGCTGGCGCTGCCGCAGCAGTACCGTTCATTATTACGTTTGGCTTTAAAAACTTCAAACAAGAGAACAATAAAAGAAGCGCCGACTGCAAAGTCTGCAATACAAAGATTAAAGATGCAGGGTCAACCACATCTAATTTCATCAGGCACCTAAAAACTCACCCGGACAGGTGGGTCACGTTAGCCTATATGCACGGTTAGCAAACATGTTTAGTACAGCTGCAGCTATGTTTAGCTTACCAGTTTCGTAACTGAACATTTGAATGCATCAGTGAATGTCAGTTTGCTTGTCACACTAATTTGAACGGAGCAACGTTAACGTGGCGTTTATTATCATTAGTTTATCGTTACTGGAATATTAATTGTTTTCTGGTACTTTAGTCTGTCATTTTTAGCATTCCTCTTAATATTAAGAAATAGAATACATTTTCCTTTTAAAGGAAATCATTCATTGTGTGTTTTCATTTATATTGCACTGCAGTACTCTTTTAAAGTGATCATATAACAACTAATCAGTACTGATATTTTATGAAAGTAGATGAAGGAGGGATAATAATACAGTTGATGCTTTAAATATATAAAATATAGCTGGACAGCGTTCTTATTTCTTAGTTGACCGAATAGCAGCAGATAAGAAGGTTCATTAAAAAAGAAAAGACATGGGAAATTATTTTATCGAGACTTGAGACTTGACTTGGACTCGTGACCAAAGACTTGAGACTTGATCAAGTCTTACCCCCCAAAGACTTCAGACTTGACTTGGACTTGCAAAAAATGACTTGTGAACATCTCTGTTAGGATGTGACCTATTGAGTGGTCGAGAAAGTTCTTATATTTATCTATTTTTTTCTCCCTCAATCTTCCCTCCTTGTGAGAAAGGAGAAGGCTGAGTTGCTGTAACTTATCATGGTTTTGTGTGTTTTTGTGCGTGATGCTCAGAGTGTGAGCACAGGTTCCAACAGGGCAACGGTGAACTTGTGTACCCCCTGTTGTTTTCCCAGGCCTGTTTCCCAGGTTTAACCTCCCTCCCTCCTTTCACTACCATAATACTATGGAGCCATGTGAACTCTGGCATTTAATCTTCTCCCTCTCTTCTTGCTCTTACCGACTCCTTATGTTGGATTTCTTCACATTTCTCAGAGCTCCAGTCTTGATGGCCTTAGCCCTCATTGAAGGCAGGATGAAGTATGAGGATGCCGTGCAGTTCATAAGGCAGTACGTATTTACTTAACAGACTGTATTGGATAAAATGTGATTTAGATAATTTAAATAGTTTTCCAAGATAGTGACCAGTTGATTTGAATAGCCTTTTAGATGCTCTGGCTTAGCCAACTAGCTGCTAACATTAGTCAAATATTCAGCTGGCAGATGTGAGGTTAAAAAGTGAAACTTATCCTTGAACATCCTTAATGACATTACTTCCTGCTCTCCTTTTTGTCTTCTGCTATCTGTAGGAAGAGACGTGGAGTCTTCCACTCCAAACAGCTTCTTTACCTTGAGAAATACAGACCCAAAATGCTGCCCTTCATGTTCTTCCCTCAATAGTGACTCAGCACCACGTGGAAAGCACAGGACACCTCAGTACTGAATAATGACTCACAGCCCTCAACTGGTAATCACGACTCCTGACAGTCCAGGAAACAACTGAGACTGCTCCCTCTGCTGGTCAAATGATGTTATGATCAAGGCAATCCAGGAAATGCAAAGGTCGAGTTCTTCAGCTTCGGTCCCCAGGGGCCACAGCTTAGATCTCCTCAACAGCTTGTCCTGAAATTCTACACAAACCTGTTAGTGACTCGTTACTTTGATCCAGGTGAAATGAAGCAGGGAAACATCAAAAAAGTAAATGCCAGTGTCTCTGAGGACTGCAGATGAAGAAGCTTGTGTGAAAAGGTTGAAAGCACAAACAAAAACAAATGCGTTGTCAAGGTTGTACTTTTTATGTTTTTTACACCATATTAGTATTACTTGCACAGCATGTTGCATCCATTGTCTGATCATTTGAGCAAATGAGTGGAGTGCTCACGAAGAGGAATATCTGATCAGTCAAGTGTTGAGACATTAAGCTCAGATGCTGAATTTGTCATTTACTGTCACTGCTTTCAGTCGAAGTGCAGAACAGCTGAGTTCGTGTGTGTTAGCAGCTCATTGCTGCAGAGCCTGCTTTGAATAAAATGAGGGCAATTTACTTAGAAATCTGATAAGTGAAACCTCTAATTTGCATTTAGCTTGTTATTCGTCGCTTCGGTTGATGTTTAGAGGCTTTGTTGTAGAGCAACAGGCTGAGTTACAGTATAACAGCAAAATAACTCAGTACAAAGGTTCAGGAAGCAGATTGTTTTGGTGCAGTTGACCTTGTAGAAGGCAGAATCTTTCCCCTTTGATATATTTAATTGACTGATCATGTTAAATCCTGGATCAGGACTGGACTAAAGGATCATTTGCAGCAGCAGATGGATGGAAAAAGATGCACGTCATCTTTCCTTGTTTGCCATGTTCCTCACCAGTGGGTGTCACTAAGAGCTAGCAGGATCTTTATGGTGGCGTAACTTTAGTACATATGACTCAGTATGCAGTCATACTGACTCACACGCTGAAAGACCACATCAAAGACACACCTTTTGTAAAGACAAAGCAGTGGCTTGTTTCTCCCTCTGCAGGTGGAAAAACATCTTGATTTTCTCTTCAGCTTCTTATATATACAGTACTGTTAGGAAACAGTAGGACCTTTTTATATTTCTACCCATTATAACAACACTGTAAGCTTGTCTGATTATTCACCTACACTGTGGCATGGATCCCCCAAAAAACCCTGGTTTTAACATAACATAAGTCCATCAGAAGACTGTTTTGTTCCACAGAAGGTTCTTATTTTGAATTACATGTTAGCATTTTAACCACTGTGTTGCATCATGATGGGTGACAGGAGTGAACTGAAGGCAGGTCAGTTGGTACCTGGACTCTGTGGTCTTGGCCTTGGCTTGATGAAATAATCCAGGCTTTCTTGGTCTACATGACTGTTTGGTAGAGTGCATTTTAATCACTATATTTCATTAAAATGTAGAAATAATCCTGACTGAGCCATCTCCACCTGTTTAGGTATGTAGGTCTAGTTTGAAAACAATTTTAGCACCATTAGTTTGTCACATTTAAAAACCAAATTGTTTGAATAAAAATCTTAATATTATTATTCAAATAAATAGGAAAAAAAACACCTTTTTAATTGCTTTTTTCCTCGGAGTGGACATGAAAGTGTGATGTAGAACACCTGTGGCACTCAGCACTGGCTTTGGTTACTGATGCTTGTGGTTGGTGCTTCCCAAATCCACCCAAAGGTTCCTTTCTGCAACCAGCAGTTGTTGAGCCAGGTGCAAACACATGCCATCATAGATGCTGGCTTTTTCATAACAAGACAGAGTCCCCATCTTCTGCTCAGGGAAGTTTAAATCCAGAATTGTGAAACAGAAATTCACTTGCATTTGATTTCCACTGTAGAATAATTTGATCATGCATTCAGTTGTAGTTTTGAACACTGTCCCTTTAATAAACTGGGTTCTGTGAGTCTATTGATTAGATTTTTATCCATGTAAACCCCCTTCCTTCCATTTGTTAGATTTACTAGGATGTTTTACCAAACTGAATCATGTCAGGGTTGTTTGTCTCTGTTTTAGCCTGTGATGAACTGGGAACCCATCCAGGGTGCACCCTGCTTCTAGCCTGATTGTAGTTGGGCTAGACTTACTTTAGCCCCCCTGGTGACCCAGCATTGGTATAAACAGGTATAGTAAATAAATGGATGAAAAAAAAACCCACCTAAATCACATATCAAGTGGATCTCAAGAGCTGATGGATTACTTTTGTCTTTTAGCTTTAAAAATGCAGGAGAAAGGCAAAAGTGTTTAGACTCCTCTACTAGAAGACCCCTGATCTCCTGCAGCTGTCACATTTCTACAGAGCTGATCTAGACCATAAGCCTCAAACTCTGCAAGATGCCATTGTGAATCGTGGCCCTTTAAAAATGCATGTTCGCTCTTGGCTCTGTATCTTTAATGAGGTGTGTCTGAAATATTTGATAGCCTTGTGCTCATTTGAAAAACAAATACGTTTATTTCCATGAATATTTGATACGGAAATGAATATATGTAAAACACATACATTAATTAGTCTGTTTTGATCAATTGTCTCTGTCGAATGCAGAATGTGTATTTCCGCACGGGTACTCCCCACAGGCTACAACGCTGCATATCCTTCTCCACTGCTGCAGAGCAAAACCATTTAATTTTCAAAGTGGGATTTAACATCTTTGAGATTCATGCACACTCAAAGAAGTTATCAGTTTTCACTCAGAAGCAAGGCGGATTTGTAAAATGAGTGTCACAACACTGATTGTGTGTGTTTGTATGTGTGTCATTTTTCTATGACAGAGGAAAGACAAGTAATTCAAAACTTTGGTGTTTTAGATAATAGTTTTCATAGGAGGTGCTGATTTAGCCTTGAAAGTCTAAAACTTAATTGCGATTAAAATGGTTCAAATTTTAACAGTAAAGTGAGTAAAGGCTGATATCCTAAGGGCATGAAGTTAAAGATGGCACCTCTCTGAGCTATTTGAGGTATGTTTATCTTCTCATCTTCAGCTTGTCATGGTTCTCTGTGTGTGTGTCTGAGTTTGCAGGTAGGGCTGAGCAGGTTGCCATGGGGACTGAGGGCGGAGTCTGGAGCCACAATTGACACCACCTGCAGCTCATCAGCAGGCTCGTTATCTGGCTCTACTCCCTGCTATTTAGGGTCAAGCAGGAGCTCCAGTTTTCGCCAGGTAACCAGGCCTCATTCTAAGTCTTGCCTTGTTCTTAAACTTATCTTGTCATCTTTATTCCTCAGCCTTAGACCTTGCTTCCTTGGATCACCACAGCACCTTGGATAAGGACTGTCCCTCATGCCAAGTCGACTGCCTGCCTGCCTGCTCGCCCTGCCTGCAACCAAACTCATTCCACCTCCGCCAGAAACCATCTCCTGGCTTACTCCTCCACCGTTAGTCTTCCTCTGAAATACAGTAAGCCGCTGCTATATCAGACATAACCCAGCACTCTCTCAGACCCACATTAATCCTCTGCCCTCTCATAGGAAGAGCATCCCGGACCTGGACCAAGCCACTAACATTTATTATAAATAAACATTGTTCGCATCTTCCTCCTTGTCTCACTGAGTGTTCTGCATTTGGGTCCGCTTCTTTGTACTGCGGTCTCCGATCGTGTCAGAGCTGTTGAACTAACAGTCTGACACTTGCATCCAGAATTTGATGGTTTCAAGCTGAATCCATTCTTCCCTTTTCCAGTTAAAAGTTGCCTGACTTTGACTAAAGCAAAGCATGATCAAGCAAGATACACTCTAGCAGGTTGTAGCCAAAAGCTTAACCTAAGTAATCCAGGAGTCTTTGTTTCCAGAATGCATCTGAATTTTGTGGTGAGGACGCAGCAAAGATTTTTCTGTGATTCTTCCGGTGCAAATGTAGTTGCATGAATGTACAGCACATCACTACCCCTCTGTCTTTTTCTGTTTCCTTTGCAATCAAACTAAGGATTGGATTTCCATTTTCTTGCTTTTCCTGGTCTCCTCAGTTTGAGTTTATTGGCACTTTCCTTTGTTTTCCATACTCAGGAAACCCCTGTAGCACCGTGCAAGTCTTGAGTTTTCAATTGAGCTTCCATGGTACCAGATTTCTAACAATCTTATAAAGTGGTCTTGATTAATAGTTTCTAGGCTTTCTAAAGCTCTTTCATAGTTTTACCTTTGGAACTTGAATGCTTTTTCACTTTTCAGTCCAGTGCTTGAACATTTTCAGAGGACTGTTTTTCACCTATGGCTCATTCAAACATATTAGGCATCTATTTCAAGCAATGGACCGTTGTTGAATCAAGTCATAACAAACTTGCAAAAAAACAAAAACATTTTATATTACGTCTTCAGTCTAGTCACAAAAAGGCTTGCACAATTATACTTTATACTAATTTTCGTTTTAGCTGCATCTTTAAAGAATAAAAAGCCCAAGATAACATAGTTTGAAAAACAATAAATGGTGCTTTTGCACCAGCAAAGTGCTTCCCAAAAAACAATTAGCTGAAAACACATTATCTCTGCATGATATGCAGCGAATTTTTGAGGAAACTGGACAAGTGGAGGAAAAAAGAAGTGCCAGGCCTGAAAAGAAACTATCTGAGGAATATAAACAGTCTCCATGGAAGGCTGGCTGTATAACCCATTTTTTTTTTTTTTTTTCAAGAAAAGGAAAAAAATCTGAGATATGTTGAATTACACAAAGAACTGGACTAAAAGTCAGTAGCAATAGGTCTCATGGAGAGATGAATCATCCCAAGAGCTCGAACATGTTTTATGCAGTGTGGTGTCATCTTGACAGAGAACTAAACCAAAAGCAGCCAACATCCAAAGAAAAGCGTCTGGGTGTCCCTCAAGAAGTCTGGAGAACGATTCCTGAAGAAAGTCTTTAATGCGTTGCATTTCCAGTTATGTTTGCACATGTTCCAATGACTTACTCCAGCTATTTCATATTTTCCTGGCAATACAGAAAGAAATGAGAAATCTTCCCCATATGCAGGAGTTATTTTAATCTTTAGATGAGAGTATAGTTGCTGATTCTGTACTCAGATACTCAGTTTGCTTTCTTTGTTTTTCTATTGTTAAATTAACTGTTTGTAAATAGAGTTGAGACTTGTGCTCATGTTTAGTCTATTTATTATTATAGAAAAGAATATATCTATATTCTTTAAAATGTAGACTGGGCTCCACCAAAAAATAGTACTGCTATTCATGCACCATCTATCTTCTCTCCACCAGATGGTGCTGTAGACCCATCTGAGCTGCACGGCAGTACATGCTTTGAACAGAAGGGTGCAGTGCTAACACACCAAGCTTTCCTTTGCCACTTGTGGACTGCAGTGTTGAGAGAAGTGTGGTGTGTTCTCCCTGGCAGCACCTTGGACAACACCAACCTGGTGGGTCATCTGCCACTGTATACAGGATGTATTTAGATTCAGCAGCAGAGGCCTTGTAGTAATTAATAACCACATATTTGTGTTTGTTAAACAAAAAGAGCATGTTTAACTTCCCTGTAAGTCAACCCTACCTGACACATGACTCAAGGAGGAGCGGCTGATGGAAAGAAAATATGTTTGTGCTTGCACCAACAGAAACTGACAGCAAGTTGACTCGGCATGTGTGTTATCTCCCTTTATTCCTTTTAAACTCCCTCAGAACGATGATGTTGACTTTAATGCGGTTTGTTTCTATCGTAAATGCTCGACGCGGCTCTTAGATCCCTCGCCAGAATAACGGGGAGGCCTGTTTGAAAAAGAGGTGAGGCATTGCACGTCTCAAAAGCTCCTTTTAAGTGCCGCAGTTGTTTGGCAGAGAGTGACTTCATGTGGGTGAATCTCATTGTGCTGTGCCCGCTCTCAGCCCTTGGCTTTATCGCAGGGCAGCCAGCCAGCGTTGATGAGGATGACTAGATGGCGAATGACAGGCGAAGATGCTGCCAGTCAATCAGCAGTGCTGTCTGTCCCCCCTCTCCTTCAATCTCTAGGGGATAAGATATGTGTCATCCTCCCATGTGGCATCACACCACTCCTCCATCCTGCCTACACCATGCCAAACTCTCCCCACCCTACTCCACTTCTGCATTCTAGCTTGCCTCCACTACTCATCCTGGCTGGCTTATCTCTATGAAAATCTGTTTATTTTCATCTCCTTCTCACCCCTCTTTTTTTCACCTGCTTCAACCACTGCATCCAATCTTTGTTTGGAACACTATAACTTCAGTCTAGCCATCCCCTCTTCCTTCATTATGAATATGGTGAAAGATTAAACCTGAAGCAGAAAGCATGTAGCAGATGGGCTTGTTTTCTTCCTCTCCTCTTTTAGATGACTGACCCTCATTTATGTGCCTGCTAAGATAAGAATACAACAAAAGAGAGTTGAGGATTGGTTATCTCTGAAGCATTTTTCCTGTTTTTTAATGCACTTGTCAGCAGACATATCTGTAGCCCCAAACCAGCCATGAAAGGCCAATCTATCCTGACACAGCATGTGTTAAGTGGCTGCTTTAACAAGCGCTGCAACTAATTGGCTGTGTTTGAGCTCTCTATTCATTAGCAGTTGGTGTCAAGCCATTCCAGCAGACAGGTGTGTCCGTTTCTTTTGGTTGTAATCTTTCACGTTTCTTTCTCTCTCTCCTTCTCCGTCACTTTTTCCCCGCCTGACTTTTGCTCTGTGATTTTTACAGGAGGTGTCCCGTCTCATCTGTGCATGTCTTCCACTCCAGCACGGATCGGATTAGCTATAGAAGCAAACGTGCAAAACGTGTCATCCTTCACACGTTTACACGTGAAGCGTATGTGCCACCTAATTAGCAGGAGTTCATTCCTCTTCCACTTATGTGGATTGCAGACATGGGCGAATTAGTTCTGACTTCATAAAATTAGCATGTACTCGCATCCATGCAATTTCCACTAGTCGCACCACAAATGAAAGAAATAACAGTTTAATCATTTTATTTAAAAAAAGGTCAAAAAAAAAAAAGGTGAAACCCAATACTTCAGAACAGAAGTGGATGCCCCTTAAATCTGTTTGAGCAACACTTCATATAAATAACAACAACAGCTTAAATGTAGATCGATTTCAAAATAAATTTTAAGATTCTTTTAGTGGTTTATAAATGTATAAATGGTCTTGGGCCTTCTTATTTATCTGACCTACTTTTAAATTATGAACCTTCGTGGACCGGCCTTTTAGCTGTTCCAAGAATGAGGACCAAAGCATGCATCGGCCCTCGTCTGTGGAACAGTCTTCCAGAGAACCTCAGGACTGCAGAGACTCTTCATGTTTTTAAAAAGAGGCTTAAAACCCACCTTTTTGGTTTAGCTTTTAACTGAAGTTTATTTGATTTTAACTTGTTTTATATAATTTTATTTCACGTTATTTTATTTTAATTTTACTCAACTTTATAACTTTTATTTATATATTTATTCTTAGTTGTTCTTATTGTTTTTTAAGGTTATTTAATCTTTGTTTTAGCTCCAGTGTTTTCCTCATGGGGATCCATCATGCTGGGGGTTTTATCTGCTCAGTCTGGGGGTTGTTGCCATGGTGATCGCCCGGTGAGTGGCTGGGGGCTCTGCACTGCAGCCTTATGGCTGTGATGTAGGATGGGGGTGGAGGGCTGTTTTGTTGTTTGTGTGTGTATAGATGTGTGTCTATTTTGATGTGTGTAAGGGCTTATTTACTTTTTATATGCATGAATTGCTTTTTTTTTTATCATGTAAAGCACTTTGTGTTGCCTTCAGCATGAAAAGTGCTTTATAAATAACATTTGATTGATTGATAAATGAAGCAGAAAATTCTCTTATTTGAGAACCTGAAACCATCAAGAGTTTAACATTTTTTCTGAAAGCAATCACCAACAGATTTATTTGACTCATTGTCACAGCTCTGGTATGTAGGGGGTAAAACTGTTTGAGTACAGATTGCTTGCTGTGATGTAGTTAGGGCAGCATTCTATGACTTATCTACTGATCCTTTAATAAGCAAAACAAAAATGTCTCAAGTGAACATGTTTATGTGACCAAGTAAACTTCAGCATGAAGAAGGCTTGAAGTATCTTCTCATGGCAGTTTCATTTTAGTATAACTACAGCAGCTGAGTACTTCATATTCAGTGCAGGTTAGTTTCTTCTAACCTGCTGTAGTAAAAAAATACCAGCCATCCATCTCCCCTTTTGTTTATCTTATACTGAAGGTTGCCTGGTGTATTTTTAGCAGCACAAATGCTGATGATCAGACAAATAATGAATCTGAATAATACAGTCAGCAAGGTTTCTATACATTACCTGGTCCTCCGGGACTTTAGATTGTTGCTGTGACCATGAAGGTGACTCAACTCTGTAGAGTCCATTTAGTTGGCATGACACTGACTCTAAATCAGTTGTCTTTGGGCCATTTGTGCTCCTTTTAAGTAAATAAATACGAACGCCCGTTTCAAATGTTCTCAAATGTCACTGTTCACAAACACCATGAATGTTTTACGTAGGAATGGTTGATGGTTATTAGACAATACATCCACAAGAGGGCAGTGCAGAGTTCAGAGTTCACTTCCAAGTTCTGACGTCAGTTTCAGACAGGCAATAGCAAACATGGTGTTCATTATCAGAAAGAGACATATAAAGAGGCAGCATTCCAGAGATGGCGCCAGCAAAAATGTATCAAAATACAACCAATGAACTGCTTTTATTTATTTATGTTTTTCCAGGGGGCAGCCCCCACTCTTTTGAATTCTCTCCCATTATACAGACACAGCTGCCTTCAAATCCCAACTAAAAACTTTTGTATTAGTTGCTTCTCTTGTTCTCTTAATTATTTTATCTTGTAAAGTGTCTTTGAGTCTATTAAAAGCACTATGTAAATAAAATTTCTTACTTCTTCTTTTTCTTCTGCTTCTTCTTCTTATTATTATTATTATTATAAACTTTATCATAACTTATGATGATATGACAGAATAAAAACGCCGTAACTAATTTGTTTATTATACATTACCTTTACAAGACCTCCTCACTGTTCTTTTCTCTGTTTTTTTTTATACTATTATACTACTGCTACCTCATACATTTTTTAAAATATAAATGCAGCAGAAAGTGCAAACTAAAGAAAGTATACTGTAAGGTTAAGACACTGTTCATTTTCATGATATTTATGCTCAATAAAATTTTTGGGAAAACATACAACATAAAAAGAGGCCAGGCAGTAGACAGTGGTGGTCTGCGTGGTCATTAAATGCATTGTGGCTTTTTCTTCTTTGTTACTTTTGCAGGTTGCACGTGAGCTAAGCTGTGCAACACTACCCCCATGGTTTCTGGTGTTTCTGCTCTGTTTTCTGGGTTAAAGCAAACATCCACAAGCTTATTTTTCATCCACAAAAATACAGAAATATGTACAAAATGAATGCAAAGGGCTACAAGAAGGATTTGCCCATTTGCATATTTAACATTAAGCAAAAATTGAGCCCTAAGGGCACTTTTAAATGCAGCTGTGCAGTAAATGGCTGAACAGACCCCTGCTGTCTACTGCACTCTCTATTTTTATGTCTCTCTCTGAGAATGTGCATTATCATAATCTCCTTCACCGTGTTTGCTGTACATCAGTGAACTCTGCACTGTCCTCTAGTGGATGAACAACCATGCCAAAGTAAAGCATGCATGGGGAGTATGTGGGCAGTGATGTTTGATAAAGTTTGAAACTTGAGCTACATCCTAATTAAAATGTTTACACTCTTAGGAATTTTTTTTTGCCTTGTTACAGAACTGTGGATTTAGCTTTCCCCAGGCTCAACAGCTCACCTCTCTAGGTAATGGCCAGCTATTGTGATAATGAACAATAATTCACGACTTTATTACCAGCTGCTTTTGCATTGTTTTGTGTATTGGTTATTTTACTTGGGTTTATTACTACTCAATATTTAAATTTTCTCTTTCAACTTCTGAAATAGATATTTTCACCTTGTTAAACTCATCGCCTTTAAAATCTCTACACTGAATTAAGTCCAAATTATCTGAAAGACTGCATCCACTTAACCCTTAGCTGCACAACAAAGCAAATGATTGTATTCTTTTTCTCAAAATGTCAAGCCACTCCTTAAAAATAGAGCAACCTTTTACATGTTGCTGATACTCTGCTTTAATAGCATTACGCCTAAATGCTCGGGGCCTGATTAGCTCTTTTGAACTTGCATCTGATGATTTGGGCCAGCAACCTTTCATCTATTAATGGATGGGCTTTCATTTTGCATCTTGAGTATCCTTCTATTCAGCAATGTGGCATGCACATATCTAACAGCCTGGCATAAATGCTGCTTTGATCTGCCCACAATAGAGAAGTAGCTTAGGGATAATGGTGAGATCACCTCTTCAACCCCCTTCTCACCCACTCCCTGGAATAACACTGGCTGTAGTCAATGAGCAAAGCATTGTATCAGGAGTCAATAGTGGAAAAGGGCAGCAGTAAAACCAAACCATTATTAAGTCAATGACTGGACCATTACTGTGAGTTTAACGTTACTTGAATAATGGTTCAAACTAAATATGGACCATCGCTGCTGTGATGGAAGGTTGTAGGTCAGCGAGAGGAGCATTTGTTGTGTGCCACAAAAGGAACAGCTAATGCCTTTGTTTTGATTAGCGGATTGACCCGAGAGATGGACTTGGCCCACTCATTTTGTCAGTGAGAGACTATAGGGTGGTGCTGGCATTCCGACCAGATTCCTTGGCAGCCGTTGTGCTCAGCAGGGATCAGCTGTCTGCCAGAGCAGATTGCACCGGGAATACGGACGTTGTCAATGTTTTGACAGCTGACCTCGAGAAGGTGATCTTTCATGGAAACCATAGGGGAGCAGAGTTGATAAATATCAGTTTTAACGTCGGTTCAGGTGTGAGGAATGCACAGTGGTCTGTTTGATGCTTCTGGAACCCGTTTGGCCATTAAAATGGCACACACAAACTTCTTTACAAAAGATGGGCAGTGATATGTTTTATTTCTTACAGTAGATGATACTGATATGTAGAGGGGTTAGCTGCAGCTTAGCTTAGCTCAAAAAAAGAAAGATGTGCAGACTGCTTCAGCTAATAGATAGATAGGGTTCTGCATGGATTCCAGTTGTGGTCTCAGGCCAGGACCAGTCTCTTCAGCACCTTCATGACATGTGACTTCAGAGCAACCGGTCTGAAGTCTGACAGGCCAGATGAGGAAGCTTTTTTAGAAATTGGTACCAGGCAGGATGTTTTCAGGAGTAGCGGCACCCCCTCCTGCATCAGACTCAGGTTGAAGATGCGTTGCAGGATGACAAATGACGTATAACTCGATAATTTAATGCATTTAGAAGTTAGAACCTCTGCAGGGAGTAAAAATGTTTGTTGAATGAGTTTATTCAATCTTCTTCTGATTTACTTTTACTTAACTTTTTTTTGTTTGTTTGTTAACCTTCCACATTAAACAGGAAGCTTAATGGCATCCACTGAATGACAGGCTAATACCAAAAGGTCTCAAAGTAAAAGTAAGTGATGGTTAAGTAGGAGGACCAGGGTCATTAGCTGAGTTTCCATTACCATGACGTAGTGGGTCACGTGACATGTCCATTTCAAGTAAAGATGACACGGTATGTATGGATGGTGGAGAAGATAAAAATGTTTTCACAAATAATTAATGAGAAAATTATAACTGCTATCCTTGATAGCAAACAACAATGAAATGCAGTTTTATAAGGAATTAAATATCTCCTCAAAGTGGAGTCTCATGGGAAAAGATTTTATGGGATTCATGGTTTATGTGCTAAACACTAAAACACCTGCAAATCACAATTGTACTTTGTTGAAGTTATTGAAATATCACTTTTATTTTGTGGAAAAACTGTAATAAAGAACCATAGGTGGGCAGGTGCTGAAACTGGCTGCAGAAAACTAATCCAAAATACAGAAGCAGTTTATGTAAAACAGTAAATCCTATCATTTAACAGCTTTGACAAAACCACTTTTAGCAGCAATAGAAGAACTAGTTTCTATGTGTGATGATGCCATCATTCTTGTGTTGTTGTGGGGAGGTTTGGCCCACTCTTCTTTACTTCCTTGCTTCGGTTCAGTGATGTTTGCAGCATTTGTTTATGGCAGGTCAAGTAAAGGCCCACCAAAGCATTTCAATCAAAAGAGGTCTGGACTTTGACTTGACCTTTGCAACAGCTTGATCCTTTTCTTTTCTTTTCTTACCATTCTGTTAGACATTTGCTGTGTGTGGTTGGGATCAGTTTCATTTAGCATGACCCAATTTCTGCCTATAGCCTCAGCTGTCAGACAAATGGTCTCACATTGTGACTCATTACTTTGGTATACAGTGGACTCAGGGTGCCAAGGTCCAGTGGACCCGAAACAAGCCTTAATCAAACCTTCACTACTGTGCTTGACAATTTGCATGAGGAGCTAGTGCTGAAATGTTTTCTTTGGTTTTAGACAAATGCAGTGTTGTGTATATGGCCAAACATTGTTTTAGAAGTCATGTGGATTACTCCGATGCAGCCTTGTAAATCTGCAGCAGTGCTGACATGTTCTATTTAGAGAGAAGAAACTTTTTATCCTGGCAACCCTTTCAAACAAACCATACTTGTTCAGTCTTTTTTCTGATTGTACTGTCAGGAAATTAAACATTTAAGATACTAACTGAGGCTTTAGAGGCTGAGATGAAGCTTTAGGATTTAATCTTTCTGGGACATCCATTGCTTGGACGACTGGTAATTGTTTTGAATGTTTTCCAGGTATAAATATTCTAAAATATACAACAACAGACTGCAAATTATTTGGGAATTACCCGATGAAGCTTCTCAGATTAATGAGCAGAAACAGTTTCTGAACACTGCTGATGTCTTTCCTCCTTGGCTGTGTGTCAACACACACCTGCTCATCTTATGCTGCTAATCAGCAAACTATCAAAACACTAAGTCATCTCAGATGTTATTAGCATATGTTTTTGTAGATTCATGTACCATTTAATACCAGCTTGTTTGAGGATTCCACCCTGGCTTGAACTGTATTTTAAATTCTATCCATTTGGTGTTTTATGTTCACACTTAAAAAGAATTAAAATGCATATACCATGACAGCCAAAAAGTCTGCATTGCCAAGTGATTAGACTGTGTGGTCACAAATAATTAATTGCATTTTATTAGCAGTAGCTTACTGCTATTTATCCTGATATTTCCAATGGAAGAATCAAACGTGTAAATAACTTTTCCACACACTGCTTCTTCATTTCAGATTACCAGCTAAGAACCAGATGGTTTTGAATTTTGTCCCAATACAAAAAAACTTTCGAATTGAACAAAAAAAGAAGCTTCTTGTTCTTTTAATATGGTGTTAAGTTCCTAATAGAATATATATATATTTTTAAGACAACATTAAGTAGTTAATCATTTATCAAACTCCATTAATCTAAATAAATCTTAACTCGAGGTTGAAGATGCATGTTGACAACTCTGCTGTGTGCAATTTTTAGGAAGCTTCTTTTGGCTCAGCTGTTGTCATTAGTGATGTCTGCCTGTTCTCAAGATAAAAGTGAAAGCAGTGATGTTTTCATTAAATGACAGGCAGCAAGCATCTGTCGGAAAAAAATGCCTTTAATCTCCAGAAACCACCAGAAACTCTGAGTGCATTAGCCTTCCTTAAGGGTTTTAGACAGCAACCCTCTGCACCTGTCAAGGAACACATTGCTGCATCTCTATGATCATGCAATGTGGGTTTTTAAACAAGAAATGTCCAAATTCTGTTAAATATCAATAATTAAGTTGTTTGTTAATGTTTCTTACAAATCAGGAATCTTTATTTGTCAAAATGAAATGTTGCTGAGCACGCACTATCTTTAACTTTTAAAAGTGAAAATGTAATATTCATGTAGTTGGCAGAAAATCCAACCTCAAAGTTTCCAAGTTACAAATTTAAGACTGAAAACAAAAGAGGGGTTGGTGGGTTGTATTCAGTTAAACATAACGATTGCCTTCTTTATATAATAATTTCTGTATCTGCAATGACATCCCGAATTCAACATTTACCAACATGCATTCTTTTAATCCTGTGTGTGTGAGGAAAAGGTATGAGTTGTAGCATTTGCTGAGAGTATTGTGTGTAGCTCGATTTACATACTTAATTTCGGAAGGCTGAAACTCTGATCGCAATCAGAAGGACTGAGTGAAGACGGCAGAAGGAGGGAACAAACAACGATTCATCCAAACTCAACAAATGCAGTTGACAGAGGGCACCAGATACAGGGAGAAGAGTGTGTGAATAGGAGGAAGGCATGAATGATAGCTGAGTCTACACAGTGAATTTCCTACACACATATTCACTGTGATCTCTAAATTCATGTATAATTCAACCCTGTTTCTCAAGCAGAGCTGGTATAGAAGCATCCTATAAGCCTATTTAGTATTCCAACCATTTACTACATGGCACACCGGCAAACACCCACCTCTGTCAAGATGTATAACAGGTTTCCTGTCTGTGGAGGTAATAGAAGTGGCTGTAGAGGATATCAGGGGGTGACAAGAGGTTGAAAAACGGATGAACTCGCCTTCATGCAAATTCACTTGTGCATTATATTGTGTGCTTCCTTGAATATATTTGCTCTGCAGCGCCTGATCAGGCCATGCTCAGACTTGGAGGGAAACAAACAAGAGGATGCAGGGATCAGCTGATGATGTAGGGTTTGTTGTGCAGCTGCTTGTGTACATAAATCATGTTTTTATTCAATGACTAAATAAAGCAAAATGCTGTAAGATGAAGTGTTATTCATAGACTATGCTGGTTGAGTTTGTTGTGAATTATATGCATGCATCAGGCTTGCAACACGCTCCACAAACTATTTAGAAGCAAAGATGGGCAGTAGAGTTCAGATTTGCCAACAAAAGCCTAAAAAAAAAAAAAAAAAAAAAAAAAATACTGGAAGGCAAAAGCATACTTCTTCCTTTATGGTGCATAACATCATTTAAAGAATTAAAGAATTTCAGTGTGTAATTTTTAAGGGCACAAGCCATGAGATGGACATACACACCTCCAATGTGTTAGACCTTACAGCATTAAGAACTGTCAATCATCCAAAACTGATGGAACCACATGGGGGAGGAATTACTGAGGGAAACCTTTGTTCAGCACTACAACAGGAGTCACACTCACTTTGATATGAAGATATGAAGCCTTATATTAACCTTGTCTAAAGGTGATGTCGACTCTTCTACATTTGGAGTAGGGATGGGTGTTTTAGGTAATTTTGAAGTCAACTTGTAAGGCATTTCAAAATTGATTAGTCATGACATCATCGTGACATCATTAATAATAAAATGAAAAAATGCTATCTCCAAAGGGAAATTGTAAAACATTCATGAGATGTTCTTTATATATTGTGTATATATATATATATATATATATATATATATTTATACACAAGTGTTTGTTTTTTTTTTTTGCTTTTTTTTTACTTTGTCATGTTTTTCATACACTCTGTGGGTTTTTGTGTCCTTTATTATTTAGCAAATAGATGAGAAAATGGGTCAGGGAGACATCGGGGTTGAATCTGGGCTGGCTGCGTTTACGAGGCGGTTGCTATGCCAAGTGAACTAAACACCACATCCACAGGAGCATTCACCATCAACAAAAACAAGGTATTTTCCTTTTCTTTCAGTCTGGTCTTTTTGCTCCTCAAGCAGAAAATTTCAGTTACAGTTTAGTAACCATGCTGCTCTGGTCTGATGCCTCCACTCTCGGTGAAAACTCAGGGAGAAACAGCTGTTAAACTTTCCTGTTACCACCTCCAAACTGAGGTTATGGGGTGGCGGTGAGGGGATTACTCCTGGGTGAAGCTGCAGCTTGCTTCGGGGTGAACTCCCTTCACTTACCCAGCAGTGGTGAAGCACACACGGGACTCTGCTGTAATCAAGAGTTGTTTACTAAAGCTGGTAGCAAAACATTCACCGGTATACAGGAAGTTTCTCACAACGACTTCCTCTGCGCCAACGTTCCCGCTCTGACTCAGACCTGCCTGTGTGTCAGACCATCTGATGGCTGTAAGTCTCTCTTGGTCTCTAGCTTGACTTTAGAGGTCACACTGTTCTTTTAACACAGTGCTGTAAACAGTCTCTGCGCAAATGAGACATACTGTAACTCTCATCTTTGGGTGAGAGCTTTTTAAAAATGCTGTCGACCTTGTGTGTCGTTTCAACTAATTAATTAGTCAATCAGACGCACACATCCCTAGTTTAGAGGTATGTCTGATGGACTATGCAGTGGTGGACTGTGTATTACTATTGACAAGTTCTCATTCAAACTACCATCAGGTCACTCGTACTCATATATAACCTCTCATTTACACATGTACAACTAGGACTGGGTATCGTCACTAATTTCCTGAACTGATCCAATTAGTTTCACAACAGCATATTTTGATTCGATTTCTATTAAGAGTTAATGAGGAGATCTAAAAAAAATTGATCTCTAAGTTTTATGAATTGATCTTGGATTTATTTAATTTGAATTAATTAAAAACAATGAATTGATTTTTTTTAACCAAGTGCCTGCTTTTAAACATTTTAATCATGTTATTTTTTACAATTTTGTTAATATTTTTGCACACCCTTTTAATTGTCTTAATATGATTGTAATTTTCACTGTATTTCTATTCATGCTCTGTTATGTAAAGCACATTGAACTGCTTTTGTATATGAAATGCACTATACAGATAAACCTAACTTTGACAGGCAACAGAGCCAATAAAGATCTTTTTTGTTTCCTGCTCATAAACTGAGTTTCCATGACAGGTTTTCACAAAAATAAAAGCAATATTTCTAAAATTTAAGCAAAGTGCAATTGCGATTTGCATGTGTTTCCATGGAATGGTTAGCGTATTAGCCGTTATTCTCATAAAATCTCATCTTGTGAGACTCCACTTTGAGGAGGATATTCTAAAAAGATTTCCATCTCCAGCATCTACTCATACCACGCCCTCTTTACTTGAAATGAACTGGTCACATGACCCCCTATGTCACGTCCAATATACTTCTATATCGACACGTCTGAAAAACCACCTCATGACGGCATAAAAACTTTTCAGAGATATTTGAGAGGTTTTTTGAAATTTAGGTGTTTCATTGCCAGTTTTTAGTTGCGTTATTTAGGTTTTGCACAGTTCTATGGGTAATGCAAAAGCAGCTCATGTCATCTTTTAGGCTGAAAAATTAAAATTAAGATTTATATATATCTCATAATCTTAAAATGAGAAAGGAAAATGGAACGGAAACATAAACCTCTTCTGGCAAAACTACCCCTTTCTGGTGATCATTATGGCAGAATAAAGCCTCAAAATCCGCATTTAAGCTGTCTGGAGAGTCACAGTTGTGTGTAATTCTGAACCTCTTGTTCTCTTAACAATTGCTTCTTTCTTTTTTGTTTTTATACAAATTTACAATATGTTGATCAAACTGCATAAACAGCTGTTTCGCACAGCTTTAATTGTCAGGCATAACTGTGCTTTTGGAGGGTCTTGCAGCATGCCCTGTTGTAAACAGAAACAATGTAATGCTTTGTTTTTAATGTGGACGTTCATATCCTCATTGTGTTTATTGTACTGTTTCTACATTAAGATCAGGCTAATTAAACACTTTCTTTAGCTCTTTTAAACAGTAGAGGGTCTTGGGAAAGGTCTGTCAAGGGCTTGGCCTGTTGTAGCCAAGCGGTTTCTTCCCAGGCTGCTGGTCCATGCAAGAGCTTTGCTTCACTCTGTAGACAGAAACTTGCTGGACTTGAACTCCTGGTGACAAGTTGAGATGTTACCCTTGGCAAGCACATGTGGGTGCTTGCACATAGCTTTCAGAAACTAAGCTATGCAGAAAGACAACAGTATGCCACTTTTATGTTTTAGCCACTTTGAGAAATCTGACAGCATAATAACAGTTTCAAACAAAGTTTAGCTACTTTGACTGCAGTTATTTCAATGATTAGTGTAGAAAACGAAAGAACACGGCAGATGACAGACAAATTAGTTTTTACAAATGAAACAGATGCTATATGCATTTGCTACTATATATTTAATATTGGAGCATGTTGTGGGGAGTCACAGGCCAACTATCTTCATTATATCAAATTTAGTAAAAGCCGTCCAATCAGATGCAAGCTGGAATTGCAAAAAAGACACAAAAGTTTCCTTCTTCTCCTGTAGCCCCCTCACTGCTTGCAGAAGCATTATAGTCAATAAATATCCGAGACAATCTCCCTTTTCCACCCTTATATCAAACAGACTCTAAATCCAGACTGGGATGCATTCACTGCTATCTGATCTCAGCTGTCACACTGCAAGCAACACACACTCGCAGCTACATAGACAAACCTCAGTGGCAACACATCCACCCAGTTTGCATGGTTGCTTCTATATTTCATAATGTGTCATGTACCAGTGTGAGATATGGTTCCTGATTTCATTTATGTGGAGCAATGGTGGCTCTCTTATCTGTAGTGAAGTGAAATAGCTGTGGATCAGTGTCGTTAACATGTCAGTATGGAGCTGATGGAATGCTTAGAGGGCCACAGTGGAAGCTACAGCAGCAACAAAAAATTGTGATTTTTGTAGAAATGTCTCGGTTCTACATGCTGATGCTCCTTCTGGATCTATCAACCTGCTAAGTTTGATTTCCAAGTGTTCAAAAAGTGATATCTAAAGATTTTATTGTCTGTTTATTTTCCACATACAAAACAGAAGTCTATTTACATTATACTTGACCTTTGAACTTTTTGGTGTCTTGATTGATACGAGACAGCGCCAGAGATATTATGAGAAAAAGCTTGAAAACAAAAAACTCATGCTAAATATTTTTACTTACATACACACTGTTATTCTGTAGGAAAGCTCAAAGTTGACATTCGGTACGTACATGGTCCAAAAAATGTGTCCGTGCTCCAAAAAATCATATGTAAATTTAGTCAGTTTCAGTCAATGCAACACAACCAGATCCTGCAGATAAATAATGGCCATTGCTATGAGTTGATATTATCTTATCTGCAGATAGTCAAAAAGTTGACTATCTGATAATGATTTTTGGCTGATGTACTGGTGTGTCTTTGCATAGTGACATCACTAAAACAACATAATGCTGCTTTAAGAATGCCAGTGGTTAACTGATTTGCAATGGAATCATTTACTCAGCCTTTACAGGGAACCAGATGAGGTGGCTAGGGCATCCGATTAGGATCTAGGTTCCAGGATCGTCCCACTAGGAGGATGCCCTGAGAAAGACCCAAGAAGCTTATACCTCCTTGCTTAAGCTACTGCCTCTGGATAGATGGATAGTATTGCATTTGTTGACGTGAGAACATGCAAAAGATCGGGAAGTGGTAGTTAATTTTAAATGATATAGCAGCAGTCAGACACTATTTTCCCATGTAATGACTTTTTTTGGGAATAAACAGTTTTATATAGAGAGTCTTGCTAAACTGACTTTGATCAGTGGAGAGTTACCTTATTTTAATCACTTCTTGTCTGTTGATTGTGTTGATTTAAGTGTTGTGATGATTGACTCTTATGATCATTTGTGCTGGTTTGTGGCATGTGAGCATATTTATAATTATTCATTTGTAACAGAAAAGTTGTGTAACAGCAGAACACCTATGGATGCACTGCCAAAATGGTAAATCATTCAAAATGTTTCGGTAGCCTTGGGGTTAAAAACACAACACTGAACCCAAGAAATCAGCAAAAGTTAAAACTTGATATTTTAGAAATTTACATCAAAACCAGAACCATATTTCTAATGACCTTGCTTGTCTGTCTTAGCATAAAAAAAGACACTGACTGGGGTTTCATTGATTGGTTCAGTTTCAGATGACTTGCTTAGAGTTGTCAGCTGCATGGCTAACACTACTTGTGTGTCCAATTGTAGCAGTGCATCATGATTCTGTGCTAAATATTCACAGAAATGAGTTGCATGAACAAACTCCAGCAGAATAGATACATGCCAAATCTGTGATGATGAAGAGCACAAGTTTGCTGCTTTTGCTTGACAGCATGTTATAATTAACACCCCCCCCCCCCCCCCCCCCCCCCCCCCTCCCCTCCCCCCACAACACTGATGTAAAACTTAATGACAAAAATCTATGGCCACTTATAATTTCTTTTTTATCTAACTGTTTCATCTCAGAAAGAATTGACTGCAGCTATAACTTTATAGCAATCTTCAATTATATGGAAGAAAATTATTATAGTAGCTACGAGCTGAATATGAATATTGAAAACACGATAAATTTAGTTAATGTACTAATGGTCATTAGCTCCCAGCTACTGGCTCCAGCCTGCAGTGCATGATGGTCCATGTAGACTAGTGTATTGCACAGCTTGTGGACTCTTTTTGGTGGACCACTCAAGGAGTTTGTTGTTTTGTTTTCTTTAAGATTTTAGATTGTGAAAAAGAGGATACCTCAGAGATGGCAGGTGGTTGAGTGGGTAAGTGGGTGGGGTGCTGGGAAGAGAGATACAGAAAATTGCATGTGGCACCATGACCATGTAACTGCATGCAAATGTGTCCTTAGTGGTGGCAAATGTGGCTTTATTTGGTCTTTAACAATGTTGGACATCATTCACTAGTATTGTCTTATGAATCTTCTTAAATTTGTTCTTAAATTGCACTATTTTTTTTTTAATGAAAACCCACCATCCGATTCACAAACATGTTCATAGACTGAAGAATTGTTTGTATCTTTCCTCTTAGATTGGCAAATACCAGTCTCCTTGTTCCTTAAAAGTGTCAGCTGGCCCTACTTTACATAAGTCAATACCTGAAAATGCCCAAAAAAGGTCATGAGACTTACAGGTTGTGTGCAGAAACAGAGAGAGACAAAGAGAATAACAAATATAATGCTAAAAGAAACAATAAAAATTAATAATAATGAAGATGAACACTGAAAGTTTGTCATTTTTAAAGTAATAGTCTTGGTTATAAATGATCACATGGTGAGATTCTGATAATATTAAAGCAGCTTTATGTCAAACTGGCATTTAATTAAGAAACAGTGAGCTTGCAGTCTCGTTCCATGAGTGCATGAGGACGCACTTCATCGTGGTGTAGTGGCTCAGAGCAAAGTGGTACACTTTTACATAAATCCTCATTTCTCTTTACATGCTGTACCTTCTTCAATTTGTAACGCAATTTGCCACCTGCTGTGTCCAGCACCCTTTTCAGATGTGGTGCAGATGGAGCGAATGTGTGCATCTGATGAAATAAATCCTCTAAGTGAGTCTGAAGGATAGTCAGTGGTGTTATTAACTAGGTGGTCAGGGTATATCCTCCTTATAAATCCAATCAATATATAATAACAAAATTAATAGATTGGTTATTGGCTAGTGCACTAGACACTACAGTCCCCCTCTGTGCATCACAATGAAGACACAAGTATTTTTCTATTGTTTGTCTGTGAATGTACAAGTTACGTTTCTGATGCCTTTCACCATTTGCTGTTGCAAATAGAAAAGCTTGTGCCAAGGGTAGTCAATGGTGCTCATCACTTACCGCTCAAAAGTAGGATTGTCTAGATAAAAAAGGATGTCTGATCAACCTAACTTCTTAGACTAGACTGAAAAACAGAAGGAAACTGAGCAAATTGTTATAATTGATAACAGAGCAATTAATTTTTTTACAGGACAAAGTGTCATGTTCACGTTGCCTTAACTAAACTGAATCAATAAAATAAAGATGCAGGTGTAAAAGTGCTTTAAATGAACTTAACAATACTGAATTACTGGACAGTTTAAACATAACCAAAAAAGGGACTGTTGGTGGGAAGTTTCACATGTTAGAACATTTTCCAAAAGACATTTCTAAACTGTGTTTATGGGAATACTTGCCTTGGTTTTATTTTATTTTCCACCTCAAGGCCATTGTAACAAATAAATACAAAGCATGTCAGTAGATATTTTTTAATTAATGAGCCATATCATAAGGTTTTTATCTTCCTTTATAATCAAAACATTCTATTTATTTCCATCTGTTATGGAATGCTGTGCTCACTAATTGATTTTGATGATCTGGTCCAGATGGAAACTTTGTGTGCTAAATACACACAAGCTGAGCTGTTTTCTGATGGAGATCGAGGGTTAAAAATAATAATAAAAAAAAACAAAAACAAAACACAGATCGCTAACTATCCACACAGCACATACAGCTTGCTGTGCTCAATCAAAGCAGCAGAATCATGTGATGATTTTGTGCCCACATGTAGACCAACGCTGGGTAAACTTGCAATTGAGCATGTTGCTTTTGATTACAACATCTGGCTTTTTTCTTGCTGTCAGAATCAGCAACAAGCTCACAAATGCATGAAAAATATTTTATTATATTTGACATATAACACATTGCCAAGCAGCAGGAATTGGTAGAAATTACTCTTGTCATTCAGCCACTGTATACAAAGTTCAGTTAAGAGGGGACTTGGAGTTGCCTCTTGGCGTCTTGGCATCATAAACTAAATCCCATTCACTAGTTGACATTCTTGTTCTACATAAGCAGTCCACTGGTTCCCTAAGGTTCAAGCACATTGAATAATAATGACTGAATAACAGACATGAAGTTTTAACATTTTAAATTATTCCATAATTTCTGACTAATGCGTGACTAATAGCTTTCTTGCACTTTCCGTCTTCCTCCTATCTCAACCCCTCTTTCCTCCCCCACTTGGCTCTCAGTTTCTAAAAGCCTGCTTCCACTGCTTTATTCCTTGAGTTTGTTAAGAAATGTGGCCAGGAAAGAGAGAAAGAAAGTAAAAAAAAGAATCGGGAAAGCAAGGGATAAAAAAGCAGCCTCTTTGCCAAAAGAAGTTTTAATTGGGGCCCAGGGGAGAAGAGCTTTTTCAGTTTTTTGCAAATTCTCTCGGCTCTTTATGGAAGCGATGAGCAACAATCTGATGCCCATCAGAAAAATGAGATGCAGTAATGTTGACAAAATTTCAAAAAAGGGGATGGTGTGGACTTTTAGAAAATGCCTGCCTTTGTTTGTATTTATAAAACAGCTGGGCTTTCTGTCTCTTACAAATGATGCAGTATTTTGCTCTCCTGTCATTCATGATTTCATTGTACATTCTGAGATGTCTCACAGGATTTCAACATAGCTCATTGTGGAAAATATATGCATACAAATAGAAATTAAGAGATGCTATAATGACAAGATCAGGTCTTTTTTCGCTACAACCTAGTGCACAATTATTTGAGTTTTTGAGAGGCTTTTCTTTTTAAATTTTCTCTTTTTCTGTCACTTATAAAGCTGTTGTCTCACTCCATCACCCTCCATTGCATTATTTCCATTCTCCCGCTTGTTCTTTCTCCAAGTTCATTCATACAAGCAATGGCCCATATTGAGTTTCTGTCCAGATACGGCCACAGACTGCCGGCAATGCTTGGTCTAAACTCTAAAGAAATGTCTATCACCAGTAGGGCAAACAGGAGGAGCAGTGCATAACAACAATGGTGCCAAGAGTGACCCTTTGACAGACTGACATCACAAAGAGTAATTGCCTGTCATGCAGTGTACTGTTTCACAGTTCAGATTAAAGTCCCCTCTGTTATTCATTTAAAGTTAAGCTGAGGTGGCCAAGGTCACCACACTCGTCCTGTAAAGAGGGAGGGATAATTGAAGACTACACCATCTCTCTGGACTGCCACCACATAGACTGACAACGGAGTCAAAAATGACTGGAGGTTAAAAGGAGGGTTATTTGACTTTGAATGCTGCTTGTAAAATGCGATGGTGTTGTTTGCACAGTTCCAGATGGACTCGAGGTGACTTGTTTTGCCGCTTGTCATGTTTTCTTACTCTTTGCCTAGACCCCATCTCCTTCATCTCTTTTTATTTTGACCTGCAGATGAGTACAACAAAAAAAATTGTAAAGTGGAGGAAGGGGTCAAAGTTTATCTACTATTGATTCGTAAATGAGCTGGCAAGGGAAGAAGCATCAGATGTAAAATGGGCTACAGTGTGTGTGTCAGGGCAAGCAAATATTATGAAACTTTCAACTTGAATCAACAAAACTGTTGTCACTCTATTTCTGCCACACTGACTTCGTGTATAAGCACATATTGATGCGGGGCTGAGCTGCCTTTGTTTGACATGTATAAAATACCAAAGAGAAAAAGTGGCTGGGCAAATGGCAATGTCTTCTTTTCACCAATAAGGGGCAACTGATGTGTTAAAAAGGTTATTGTTACACAGAAAAAAGATATAAGCTGGATGTTCATTAGCCCTCCATGTGTTTCCAACAGCTAATCATCAGATTGGTGAATAATGGTATTTAAAGCAACACTACATACGTTTCTGACCTTAAAACGTTATGTTTCTGACTCATTTGATGGCAAACTGACCTTCATGGTGGACACTCCTGGAGCCATCATTGTCCTATAGGCATCCCAAGACTGAGAAACACTTCACAACTTTGTGTTCATAGGTGTGATTCTCTTTGCAGCACTACATGACATTCCAGCAACTGGATATCAACACACTGGCTGTTTTGAACATTCACCGTGGCTGATTCTGCAAAGGAATCCAAGAAGACATTTTCAGAAGAAGCAAGGAAGAAAAAGTGCTGGCACAAGAGATAAAACAAAAGTCAACATTGGACTGATGTTTACTGACTAGAGAGAGCGCAGAGAAGAAATAGGATGCACAATGGAGGCTGAAATAGTTAGGAGGCACCAAAGTGTAAACATCTGCCAATGTTTAGTAGTCCTGTTGGAGAGAATTAATTCATTATAATATCTACCTTTAATTTATGTCTATGGTGATGTTTAATATGCCAACGTACTTGTGTGAAGTAGAGCAGAGTGAAGTAAAAACACCTGAGTGTGTTCCTCCCTTAATTGTTCAGAAGCTATGCTTGAAGAGAACAGGAAGAAGGAAAGGGTTGCCCAATTAAAATATGCCCTCCATGGTGCACAGCTTGTCAACATACAGTTGCAACTATGTTACGTTAGCCCACCCGTAGCTCTGATTAGTCCTCCTGTGGTGCACATTGGATCAAGTTTGAGTAAAACTGTATTCTCCCATCACAATGTGAATCAGTCAAGTATTTCTATGCCTTCACACAACAAACAGCCAAGATTGAAGTAATTATATCCATCATGTTCTCAGGTAATCCATCCCATTTTCATGAATGTGATATTTTGGGAACACCATGGGGAAATTTATTCAAGGTTGACACAAACATTAATTTGTTCTGAGAATGAACTGATTAGATCCTGCTGGTCAAATGTCAAGGTAACCGTGACCACAATAAAACAAGCTTTAGGCCATAACTCAAAAATACTCTAATTACGACAAAACTTGACAAATGTCTACAAGGATAAAATGGGGGAGTGATGGCCTTCTCCATAACATCATAATGATCTAATTATTTAACAGCCTAATTCAGGAACAGAAGGAAGGATGGACGTTAACTACGCCTTGACTGGTAGGTGGAGGCAACTACTGCATGTCTTGAATTGTAGCTTTGTTTTTGTTCACGTTTCTCATGGCAATAATGCATCAAAAATTATATACTCTAAAGACGGAAGCACTATAGGACATTAGAAGTGCAGCTAAAAGTAGTCAACGTGGTTACAAAATATTTTTTTCTATCAAGTTTGTATTAGAGTGGTCAGAGATGCAATAATGTGAAGAGATGGTAAAAGTATTTCAAAGGCTGATATAGAGTAATGGTGCTCAATACTGCCATTGGCTTTGCTTTGGCAAGCTATCTGGTTGGTGAATGGACTTGTTTGACTTACTTGGGTGTGACTGTGAAAGTGTGGATGCAAAGCCTGTCTGTTGGTGCTTAAATCTGCATCCACTTGGTTTAAAATGTATCTTTTTCATTATTACAAATCATCATTTTTGATAAACTCTTTAATCAGTCTTCATTTTATGTAGCAACCTAAGTGTGAGGTCACAGCAGTTTTCTGAATGTTTCAATGTTCTATTAAACCGGCAGCCTGTTCATTGGGTATTTGCAGAGTGTGATGATGAAGAGGGAGCAGAGAGTGAGGGAAGGCAGAGAGCGTGGGGTGGAGAGAGCAACTGTTGCAGAGGTGATGTAATAAAAGATTCATAACACAGGAGATTCAAGGTCAGCTGGGGTCTCTGCAGCCTCTCCATATCACTGGCAGCAGCTTACTGGCATGTGTGTGTGTTTCAAAATATTACAGACTATGAAAACAGAGATAGTGAAATTCTTTTCTTATCTCAGTTTTAATGAAGTGGCATGCAAAAGCTAAAGATGAAATTTCTTTCAAGCAAGGTTACTATTTGACAGGTTTCAGAGTTTTTGAACTTTACTTTTCTACACTAGTCAGTGGTTTGTGTAATATGTAAGGGAAGGAGTGAAAGAGGAGCAGTAAGTGCTGTTAAGGTGCTTGATTAAAGGAGCTGCACTCAGTCCAGCACGTTACATTATTGGTAGTTGCCAAATCTGGTGACTGCGCATGCGCTTTTGTGGCATTTTCCGTCATGCTGGTTGGACGCTTAGCGTGACCCATTGGTTACCTGCAATGATGGCTCCATGTCAAACACTCTGCATGCCTCTCTCTGTGCGCACACCAAAAGAAAGTCCTGATGTTCATCCTGGAAGCCATCCTTTAGCTAAGCGTCGACAGCTCCTGAGAGATGCGATATGCAGACACTCTGGGACGTGACGCTGTTCTGGCTGGGAGCATGGGCTGCAGCTGGGATCTCCACCACGATGACTTCCGACTGGTCTCCCATGGCTGATGCTGCAGGGACCTCCACTGCTGCAGGGACCTCTAGCTCCTCTCCTGTTGCCGCTGCAGCAGAAACTTCCACCGGCGGGACCTCGGCTCTGGGAACCTCTGTCTCCTCTCCAGCAACCACCACTCTGGGGACCTCTATCTCACCTTTGGGCGCTGCTCGGAGTGGGTCTTCGGTTGGGATTGGCTCTTGTGATCATAGCCCGGGCGTGTTTGTTGTGGGGTCCTCCGTGGTTGGGAGTGTCAGCTTTGACGGGTGTCTGTGTAACCCAGACAACGAAGCCTGAAGAAGAAAGTCCTCCGAGATCCTTCCATCTCACCAAATGACCCAGCTCTCCTATCCACCTCCTCTCCTCCCCCCAAACCACCCTTATTATTGGAAACTCCGTGGTCACACACACTGCACCACCATGCCAGTCAGTCATTTTGGATATATATAGCCCCTTCTGAAGAAGAGGAATTTAGACCTCACTGTTTTTGATAATTACCAACCTCTATCCAACTATCTAACTATATATATATATATATATATATATATATATATATATATATATATAGCACATATAATGATGAGATTTGTTTGTGAACTTAAAAAAATGTCATTCTTTCTTTAACAGAGCCTCTGTTTCACTCATGGTTGATACATTTCTGACAATGACCTTCTTTCCAGTAATGCTGCTTTGTGAATCTCTAACAATTTGTGTACTGTCTTTCATCTGGATGTCTGGCTGTCTGTTGTCTTGAAGCAATCCTTTTTAAAAGCCTCTACCAGAACTATACACAGCCAGGGTAGCTGGGATGATTAAGCGCTGTCTGCTTGAGTTTGTGTGGTAATGCGTGTGTCCACGATTTCCTCATCCTTAATATTATATCTTTCCTCCTCTCTGCTCCTTTTCTCTATACCCTTTTTTCAATCTCTCTTCATTGTAGAAGAATGAAATAATATGAGCAATGTCAGATCCACTGAGAAATGCCTACCATTTGCAAAGTAATGAAGGGAAGGACAATAAATGGGAGCAACCAACAGAACAAGTGTAGTGATGGTGAAAACACAGCAGGCCTCAGGCAATGTTAGGGGCCTCTCAGCAAAATCGAAAGTGACAGAACAACACTGGCATTATGGATATTTAATCATAGCCAGAGATGCAATATGCAAGTACATGCACTCATAAATCTAATGTTAACTTTACTTCAGAACACATTGAAAAGTGTTTATTTACAGCAAGTTCTATTTCTGGATCATTGTGTGTTCAACAGAAACAAGTGAGGACAAGGCAAAATGCAGAATTTTCGAAAACACACTTTTTCTTTTTTTTTTTTAAATTCAAAGTGTCAGCAACATCCCTCTGATCAAAATATGTCGAGTCCAACTTTTTTCAATTTTCTGCTCAATGAGCCTGTAGGTGAACTCTTCCTGCTGAAGAAAGCATAATAGAATCATGTGGCATTTTCTCCTGCAAGCCATCAAGCCTTTGTCACACAATATATACTCTGGAAAATTCATTGACTCATTTTCTCCCATTTCCACCACAAGAAAAAGAGCCTAAAAACAAAATTCAATATGGCTCCTAGTGCCAGGGTCAAGTCAGAGCTTGGAGTTAATGCAGCGATACATCATCATTACAGGATCCCAGACAAAAGGAATAAAAAAAATTCAAATAATGAAATTTTTTTTTTTGCACTTTGCATTGGAACATATTATAAATCATACCCAACTCATCATACAATCGCTCATTTTTTGCCCAACTCTAGTTTTCTGCTTCTTCCTGGAAAGTGAGGACAGCGATAGATAGAATCCAGCTGATGCCGAAGGCGCTGTTTTGACAGTGTGAAGGAACAGGAAAGAACAAGGAGGTGAGGGTGGAGAGGGTGGAGAGGGGTCTCTGACATGGGATGATAAATGTGTGGCAGAGGTGCAAATGCTTTCCACCTGATTTGATATGGAACAATCTACCTGACCCTGTCATGCCTCTGTGTAGAGGGAGGATTTGAAGGCTGATCTCAGACAAAAAAAAAAAAAAGCAACAGTTTATTTAACAAACAAGTTCTTTAACAAAGGCAAGTCAAACAAAGAAGTCCTCAGAAAGGCCCAAGGACAGCTCAGACAACAGAATCTGGGAACAAGAGATTTTAATTGGACTTTGGCTCAAAAAAACTCATACGACAGAAGCAGGTTCAATACCACATGGAGAGTGTCAGACTTGGAAAGAGTGGCTGGAAAAACCAGGCTTGAAGCTGGAGAGTTTGATGGGGTAATAGACAGTAGCTGAGCAGCCTCCTGTTGAGTCATTAGCTGTGGATGGAGAGGGAGAACAGGGCGAGGAAGACACCAAGGAAACCAAAAACTGCCCAAAAGGAAAAAGAGACAGCAGAGGATGTCAAAGAGACAGGGTGGCACTATCCCATGACAGTTCCTCTTAATCTCACTGACCTGCTAACATTTTTATTGATGTCATCAGACACACGGTTAGAGTGTGAAGGCAGGGAGTGCTGCCTCATGCTCATATCCATACAAACAAAAAAATCTCTAATTTCATTCTTTTTCTTTGTCTTATGTAAAATAATCATAAGACGAATCCATGTTTTTCTGTTTACGTCAGATATTTTTTTTTTTAGATAAAAGTTAATAATAGTAATAATAGTAAAATGGTCAAAACCTGAAACAGTAATGGGATAACAAACCAGGTGTCATAGATGGCTCAGGCAGGTTTATTTACACTATTTTTATTAAGCCTCAGTATAGTCAAAGTAACGTGTTCTACCAAACAGCAGAGCAGGCGGTTAAAGGGTTAAATAAGACTAAGGCTATGACTATTGGACTCAATGAACATGAACTCTTGTATGTATGCACATGACTAAACTTTTTTTTTTACCAGACAACTGCTGCTCATTGGATATTTTCTGCAAAATCCATGTCCTGTTCAGAGTCACTTTAATCACCTTTCTTCCCCATTTTGATGCTCACTTTGAACTTCAGCAAGTTCTCTTGACCATGTCTACATAGCCAAAAGTTTTGAGATGATGCCAATGCAACTGAACAAGTATATCTACTAAAGTGGCAGAAAGTATACACTATATCTGACAATATAATATTTGTACTTCAAAAATCAAATCAAACTGTATTTATAAGCAGTTTTCATGCATAAGAGCAACACAGAGTGCTTTACATGATGTGAACAAATGTTTGAATAATAAAACAACAAGCACACCCAAAGTTTATCAGAAAACATATCAAAGCACACACACTTAAACATATTCTCTCACACACAAGCTAAACGGAAAAGGAGTCCAAGCCCTCTCTCCTTTACCCTACTCTAAAATAAACTGTCTAACTAAAAAATAAAATTGGTCCTTGTGGAACTCTAACAGATGTTCTCAACTGAAATGGGATAAAAGGAAATTCTTCAACACAAAAACTACTCAGCATCCTGGTTAAACTGATGTGGACTGATATGTTTTTTCACATTTTCTTTTGAAATAAAGCTTAATATTTCATGTGGGATTGCATACATACAACTTTAGAAGAGACAGGGCAAAAACGGGTCAAATTACTTTTGACCTGAATTCACAAATTCACTATTCCTGTGCACTTGTAACCTTTGGTCTGTCATCTGTTAACATACTCTGTCTGGAAAGCTGTTTGCATGTGTCAGTTAGCTAGCTAACTAAAGGATAATCCACTGATAATACAATGTATTACAAATGTGTTAATCTAAGACATATCAAATGCAACTAAATAAAGCTAGGTTTACTTTTAAGCACTTTGCAATCATTTTGAATTATTCATCCCGTTTCTCTGAGAATTATGACTTTGAGCAAGAAAAAGAATAATCGCAAACAGTTCCAGTTTGTGTAAATGCAGCCTAATAAAGATAAAGCTGTAATTTGGAAGGAAGACAGGCAGACTTAGTTTTTACCTCAAGTTTATGGCAATAAAAATGCCACCAGTCTCAGAGATATTGTTGAATATCTCAATTTCAGTTCACATTTAAAAGTGTAACAAAAGAATAATTGTAGTATCTTAAAAGCAGTTAAATTGAGAAATACTGTATCCAAGCATTGCTGTGCACTGCGGACCAATGCACCACTTCACAATGAGACCACAAAACATTTCCCACTTACTATAAATGCTGCTGAAGTCAGATTTATACAGAGAAAGAACAGAGAGATCACACACTGATACTTTGCTCATTGTTCTGCATCCCTGTAAGCTACTGTGATCTGATTATTGCTTGTGCTTCTTGTGCTTAAACACCTTGAAGTGCTGTTATTTGAGAAATCTGTTACAGTTGTCCTCTAAATCCATGTGACCAGATAAGGATGAAGCAAATAGATTGAATGAATTCATAAAGTAGATGCATGTCAAATAGTCAGATGTTTGTGACTAGCAGCCTCGAGAACTGCTGGTAGATGGATTTTGTTATCTTTGGTAAAAGCCAGGCCAGGTATCTTGTCCTTTTTGTCAAGACAGGAGCACGCAAGAAAAAGTATACATTTTTATTAAAAAATTTATGTTTAGAAAATTATTTCATTTATCTCTTTTTAATGGGTCAAAGATGACAATACATGCAATCATACAACCACCCCGTATCATTGTATCTGTCTTTTTTAATAGAAAAAACAAATAAAACACACACACACACACACACACATATAAAAAAGACCATAGAATATATTTACATATTGTTTTGTCACCACACCAACAAATAGTT
This sequence comes from Melanotaenia boesemani, assembly GCF_017639745.1. NCBI lineage: Eukaryota > Metazoa > Chordata > Actinopteri > Atheriniformes > Melanotaeniidae > Melanotaenia > Melanotaenia boesemani. Next base: position 12,124,394 of record NC_055698.1, on the reverse strand, counting down.
TAATTACAAAAGAAGAAAACTACAAAATGGCTATAAACTATAAAATTACACACACCTCTATTTTCATTCATTTATTTATTCATTCATTCATTCATTCATCACCTCCATAATGATCCATTTATCATTGAGTTCAGATATTTCTGTTCATGCTTCACCACATAGTAAATGCATATAAATAAAAACGGTGGTTGCTCTGTAAAAAGTGTATTTTTGATATGAGAATTAATTGCTGAGAAACTTGCATTTCTTTTTTATTAATGCAGCAGGCACACAGTGTTTAGATCTTCCCAAGAAGTCTAAGATGGTGAACACATTATTTTTAAAGACTGTAAAAAATAAATGTTTAGAATTATAATTTGGGATTAAATACAACCATCCACACAATTTCATTTGCTGTACTACTTCTAAGTATTATTCCCTAAATGTCATGCAGATGTGTTATTGTTGGAATAAACTGAAATAAATTAAAATAATGGGTCAAAAACATTGCTGTTGAGGTTTTTTTTTGAAGACTGGGACTAAAACAGAGGGGCAGTGTGCAGCGTTCCTGAAACTGATGTGTGTGTGTGTGTGTGTGTGTGTGTGTGTGTGTGTGTGAACCTCAACCCCAAATCTCTTCAGTATTACCAACATATGTGACCTTTAGCACAAATGCTTTCTCATTAGTTGTGTAATAACTGGAGTTTAAAATATTTGCACTGACTGACATTCTGTAAATGTCATGTCACTCAGGATTTTCTAGAATACACAATGTAACATTAAAATCACAGAAGTACACTTCATTGAGATAATAATCTGAATTTCCTTAATGCCTTACAGCATTTAGGGCTGCTCCAGAAAAAAAAATGATATAAAGCATCAAAACTTTTTAGCCAGCTTAACTTGAAATCAGAGATGGTGACTCGAGTCTGGGACTTAAGTTGCATTTCCAGTGACTTAAGGCTCAACTTGGACTCGCAATATATATATTTATTTTTTTGTCATTTCCCAAGATGTAACACTGACGCTTGCACAGCGCACGTACAATCAATCAAAACACTGACGGCACTTAAGAACACAGCTCTTGGTGCAGCACCATTATAACTTTTGGACATTAAAAACTTAACAAAATGGGGTCAATATAAGAGCAGCAAACTGGAACGTCTGTGGTATAAAAACCCAGGATCCTGGATCCACCCCATCCATCTTAATCTAGCTCAAAACACACCTGGAGAGTTCAGTCACTGTAGTTTGAAAGCTAAAGGTAGCATCTATGTTAGCAACGAGCTTACAGCCACAGCGAAGTAAATGTTAGATTTTTACTACTTTTGTACTAAAACAATATCAACGCCATCAGATTGGCTCCACTTAATGTGTTTAGAATAAGAACGGGACAATTACTGAACAGTTTCCATCATCAGTTACTTTTCTATTATCACCTAAAACAGGGATCAGACCCGCTGTAAACAATGCAGTTTTACTAGGTCTGTTTATTAGAAAAGTACAGCTGTTGCTGATTTAGGAATGTCAGGAATATTTATTGGGCCTGAAAGTACTAGATCTAAATTAATTAAAAAAAATCCATTTTTTTCAATTTTTAAAAAGTTTGAAATGAATATTTTCTCTACTCATCATGGAGCATTATTTCAAATAAAGGATTTTTCGTGTGCATCTGTGGACCTGTGGAGCCACTGTCCTGCAGATTTTACAGGTTTGCCTGCTGCAACATGAGTCAAATTATTATTGGGTCATTAAGAGGCTTGTGCATTGAATACTATCAATAAAATCATTGATACCTTTTTCCCATACTTTACAATTGTGTGCCACTTTGTGTTAATCTTGAGGGTAGGAAAACTTTTGCAAACCACTGCATTTTGTATTGTAATATAAATAATATAAAAATACTTTTTTCCTCTTTGATGTTTAAATTAATAGAAAATAATTCTGCATAATTTGAAGAGATTAATAAAAAGATTAAGCACTATGTGAAAGCACATGGTTCATAAATGCACTGCAAAGTGAGGCAGGCAATTTCCATATCTGTCATTGTTCCTTCCATTATCATGATACACAATAATATCATTATAGCATTTTGTGGCTTTTTTAAACTGGCAGCAGACCAAGTTGCATCTTTGTTTCTGACCCAGAGAGCATATTCATTATTGGCACTGCTGCACGTGAGCACATCTTCCCAGTGGAGGACTGTGTCTTATTAATTTGAGCAAGCAGCACAAGTAACAATAAGTCCAGTGAATAAATCACCCCTTTTTGTACTCTGATCATTGTCTGGAGCCAACTTCCGACAATCCCTTTCCTGATTCAAGACCTCCCAGTAACCTCATAACATGTGATATTGTTTTACTTGCCCAGGCAAAACAGATAAGTAATAAAATAGAGCAAATTTATTGTTTACACATAATACACACAGAGCTTTCCACAAGGACACGGATTAGCACTCCTACTCACATACACTGACCTTAACCTATTTCAGAATTAAGCTTTTTTTCTGCTTGGGGTCCACATTATTACAGTAGTAAAGGGTAATTAGTGAATATGAGAAACAACTTATGTTTTTTTTATGTTGCTGAGATCTTATTGAAATGTCTGTTACATGTCAAAATATGACCAAATTACATTCCTACTGCACTCTTCTCACCCTAGTGTTTACAGCTCTGTTCATAGAAGCTGGTCCACTACATTCTTCTCTTCCTGCAGTAATGCTTTAAAAGTTTAATGTAAAGCACTTTAAATAGTCTGGTCCATGAAATGTGCTGTACAAACTTGCCTTCTCTTCTGTGAGGTGTTGGTTGGTTAGAAGTTGGTGCATTAACAGTTGAGTAACTCGTACTTTATACCATATGAGAGCATGCATATACAGTGCCTAGTGCCAGACTGATGATACTGCACCTCCTCCATCTCTTACTGCAGGGCTGTTCAACCCTGGTTCCTGCAGGCTTTAGATGTCCCCCTGCTTAAATAACAACAAAAATATTTTTTATTAAAAATAATAATAATAAAAATAATAAAAACACAATAGTCTCAGTTTTAAAATATTATATGTTGTTATGATGCTATTATTATGTAAATATAGAGCTATGTCTCACAAAGCATGATAAAGTCACATAACAGACACAACATTTATTTACTCAGATGGAAATGATTTTAATGAATTTTCTTTCTTTATTTGATTGTGTGTCAACCAGCACAACTTTAAAGGCTTGAACTTCATTTGGTGATTTGGAGTTTTTGTCTCCAACATGTTTTTTTATTGTCTTATACCAAGCACGTGTGCTTGTTAACTTATTAAACCAGAAACAGGAGATTTAAATAAGATGTGTATTTAGGGTCTTCTTTAATGCAAGAAAGGGATAAAATGTAATTCCTAACCCTTTACATACAGCTTCTTTGCTTAAAACCAAAGCTCAAAGCAGAACGGTGACTAAATGCAACAATGAAGTTTCAGAGTGTAGAAATTTTTGGTTTAAATGGGACAAGTAAAAATCAGATTGCAGTTGACTTACAAATCAATCAATTGTTAAATGAATTGAATGAACCAGGATTTGAGACATTTTCAACCCTAGTAGATAAAGTCAATCAGTCCAATAACTACAATTTTTCATTTATTTTTAGTGTGGACCAAGTTCTTAATATACAGAACAGGCAGGCGAAGACTGCAGTCACCAGAGCCACCGTGTCTAAAAAGGTACAATTTGTAATCTTTTCCTGCAGGTGAATCAAAAAGAAGGAATCACCAGAAAGTGTCAAGCTTCTGCACATCAGATCCTTCCAGATGTGAAGTCATTATAAACCCGCTGTTTACAAAATGCCATGCAGTTGTGATTTAAACATTTGGCTGCACACTTATGAAAACCCATGTTTTTCAATGAGATCCTTGTAATCAAATGTGTTCCATGATTATTCTGGTGCAAAACAACAAGAGAAGATGTGTAATCTTTGGAGAGACTGCTCCCTCTCTGCTCCCTGCTATACCCTTTTCCCCCTCTATCGGCCTCATTCCTTCTCAATCCCAGTTCTCATTTTGCCCCTTTTCCTAAAGTGTCTAAGTAATCAATGATTTTTCTTTCCTGTCCTTCTCTGTGTCATTGCACTGCAGCTTGTTTTCCCTCCATCTCTCTCCTTCTTGCATTCATCATTAATTTATATGATGCAGCACAGCAGAGCCTGAGTGATACACTTCAACCATAACAAACAAGCCCAAATATCTGCACTCAGCAGGAATGATCTGCATGAACAAGGACCGAGGAAAGGAAGAGTGGGCTGAGGAAAAAACATGTTTACTTTTTTATTTTTCTGGCATTCAAATAAGCTGCAACTCCCTGTTTAATCAGAGGATTTCTTTATTTTTTGCTATTAAAATTTGCAGTTTGAGTTTTTTTTTTTTTTAATCAGATTTAATTTGTCCAGAGCTAAAAATAAATAAATAAAATACTGAAATGCCTTTGAAAAAGCTTTGGTCTTTAGAAAGATTTAATGAAGCACTTAGTTTTAAATGGAAACCTTCTCAGCAGTGTCTAAAACCGAATACTAATTTATGAGAGGCAAATAATAAAAACCAATGAAATGTCTGTATGCATTAATCTAACAATCAACCACTGATCCTCCTCTTTAATAATGCCACTGCTTCATTTTAATTGTGTCTTTGTTTATGATTATGCCACACAGACACCTACATGTTATATTCAAAACCATTTGAGGCTGAATACAAATGAAAAACACTGCAGCCTTCCTCACGTCCTTGATTAGCAGTTAATGTAAAATCACAGCTCCAGCGAAAAGCCCTAATTCTAGTCTATTTTCTGATAACCGCCTCATCTGCTTATCGCGCCCTCTGCCTGACAGAAAGCTCTAATTTTGGCGCATGGATTTATCCACAACAATGTCTGAAAGTTTGGTCTGACAGGAGCAGCCAAAGCTCTCATTGTTCTCAAACGGCAGCCTGTCCTTGAAGTTGCGCAGCCTTCCAGGACATTGAGTAGATTCCCTCCCCGGCGGAGAGCGCTGCCTCTGAGCACTTTCTGCTGGCTCATGTCCCTCCTCTGTGGACAGACCAGCTCTGGCAGGCTGTTTGTCAAAATGCCACATTATTAAGTGTGCCTATAGGAATGTGTTCACAAAACTGTATGGTTACTCGAGACTGCACCTCTAATGGATTTGTGCATTTCTCTGCACGCTTCTGCTATTAATAGAATTTTTCTTGTTTATTCGTATATGTTTATACTGTGTTTCTGTGCTTCTGTATAAAGTTTCACCAGAGGCTTTAATATGTAATTGGATGCATCGGCAAAAAGTTTTATTTCCTTCAGTGACACACACAAACTCAGTAAGCTGGCATTGTTTTAACATCTCATCTACATCCACGTTATTACAAATACTGCCTTATACATTCATCCCTCTTGAATAAAATAATAGGAATAAAATAGTTTTTACTTCATTAATCCTAAATCAGAAATTCAGCTCTGTATTTGACTCATCTGTAAATGTAGAAAGTAGTGGGTTGCCATGCTTTGGCACCTGGGGAGCAGTTGTGGGGGGGTTAGGGCCTTGTTCACCTCTGTTGGCACTCAGGTTCTACGGACTCAAGGCCACTTCTATTACCACTAGGCTGCTATACTAATTCCTTCAATAGCTCCAAATAGCTTTTCTATATGCTCGCACTAGATCAGCAGGCCAAGACATTAATTACAGAATTAAAGAAATCCGATGTGGAAGCAGGGTTGCATCTTCTCTTTATCATTTCCAACACAAACTTAATTCCACTTAATTTACACGTAATTTGTATTCAACCGACTTCACATTCACCGCATTGGTTGTGGCAGATGTGACCTGAGCTTAAACATACAGAATCCTTATAAAACCTTTTAATTTACTGAGTTGAAAAATGTCCCAGTTTAGACTGAAAACCAGATAAGAAAAGTAGTACTGAGGGTAATAAATATGAAATTCTTCTTTTGAATAAATACTTGGACAAGCATTGGTACAATTGCAGTTCATTGTATTTTTTATGTTCATTGGATTCTTGTTTAGCATAACATTGTCCTTCTTAAAGAGGTAGTGCACCCTAAAATGTTTTTTTAAGTTGTAAACATTATATGACTTTGTCCTTATTAAAACCGCCTATGCTGCTGTTAAAAATAACATTTTCTTTAATTAGAACTTTGATGGGTAAAACATGGTTCAAAACGTCAACTTTAAGACCAGGCTTAGTTTTTTATGCTGTAAGCTGAAGAAGAAGCAACCACTTCTTCTTGGACTTCTTGTATATCACCACAAAAAGAAAAAAAAATAGAAACCCCAAGACTGCATAAACAGTGAACATTCTGGTCAATCATTGAGCTGGATTTTCTCTTTTTTCTTTTAGGTCAGTGGTGATTTCGGAGCACATCACTGCTAGCAAACAGTTGTTTGTTCCACTTGAGTAAATTGCAGTGTGAAAGCAAAGCAAACCAAATGAAGGTATAACATTTTTTGGAATTCCCTGCCCAATTAAAATGTTTCCCAACGCGATTTAGTTGTGAATGTACTCTAAATCCTGTCTCGTGTATTTACGACCTGCCTATGATCTGCCCTGCTGCTCATCTTCACACCTCCTGCATCGCCAGCTCCCCCCTCCACACTCAGCCTCTTGCATTTTTTTTTAAAGATTTTGCACTTTAGACATCACCAGACTTGGATAAATTCATAGCAACCTTAGTAAAGCAACACTCTAAACCATTGAGCTCTACCTATCGGAAACAGATTTGCTGTGTTTTGTATGTAAAAATTGAACATATACCTCTATATAAGGCTGCTGTAAAGGCAAAACTACTTTTCTTGGCAGCTCTAAATACATTTTATTTCACCAAAAGATGCTTAAAAATATCTACTGTGATTAATGCAAATGAACTGTCGTATCAGTTGCATAATTAGTGATAATAATAAGCTCTCCAAGTCCCTGGAGTCCTGCTGGCACCTAACATCAGAGATTTCCCAGTGAAGAATTCACCTCTGCAAACTGCCTGACCCTACATGATTAATATGCTCACTACACTTAAGGTTCATGTCAAAACTTTATTAAAGACTTTGCTTCAGATTCAGTTCTGCTACTTTGGGATTCAAATTGTTCAAATTTTATTACATATTTGATAAAAAGTAATTTAATTTATTTAAAGTAAAGTAATAGGTTTGCACATTTGGACCCAAAATGTGACAAATACCACAACTTGTCATGTGAACTATTTTAAAGAAACAAGAGCTTCAGTGTGTGACTGTTTTCTGTTCAATCCAAATACACATGCACTTGTAGTAGGTGTTTTGAGAATAAGTCAGAATAATCAAACAGGACAATTCAAACAAAAACCAAAAGGAAGTTACTGGGAAAACTGCAGCAGGAGGAAATGGATGCTGGGTGGGTGTAAGTACACAAGCCCTATTTTGGGATAAAAAAAAAAAAAGACGTCCTCACTGTTTTATTGTGGTGGTGCATGCTGCTCTGAATGGGGGTTTAGTACCCAGTAAGAGCGCTTTCAAGTAGCAAGCTGGTTTCATGGGAATAACTGACTGTCAACAAAATTGCTAATAATAGCAGCATATTTTGCAGCTCTTGTTGCACCGACATGTCGATTTCTCTCTGTGATTTTTATTGCTGCCAACTCAGAGGTTCATCAGCTTTAACCCTGTTTTCACAGATAAACACTGGAGAAAGTCCAGGCAGCTGGAAAAAAAGTGCCCAGAAGTCAGAAGTAACAGGTGTTTGTAGGTTTTCTGAGCAGTGTGGGGTAAAAAAAACAAAAAAAAAGTTCTAGGTGCTCATCAAAGGCCTATTTTGTCACTCATAAACAGAGAGTATCTGCCTGCTGGTCCTTTGTTGTTGCACAACCACTAGCTGGTGGCAGATAAATGAAAATAATGAACAAGGAGGGAAAGTGTTGGATATTCCACTGTTACAGCCCTCAGGATTTCCTCAATGTCCTTAGTCCATGTTTAACAGGTATAACAATGGTTCCACACACTCTTATTTTTAACAAAAGTGCAAATAAAGACAATGTTGATCAGCAAAATAAATAACGAGCCATTTAAAATGTTTAAAAAGAGCATAATGTCAGATTGACAGTCATGACTTTTTCAAAACTCCAGCTGTATTTAAGCACTAGAACACACAACATTTTAGGGATTATTCTGTAAGTGGTGAATGTGTTGACCTTCTCCATGTAGGTGAAGACCTTCACTGTGATGACTGGCCAGAGGAAAAGATTTCGGACTCACCCTGCAGTCTGTTGTCCAATGATAGATAAGCTGCTTCTCCCACTGAAACTGACTCAGGGCAACCCCTTTTGAATTATGTGTTGAATAATGTTAATTTCATGAACTTCATGCTAGGCAGAAAGAGGCTTTAGGCAAACCTATCTTTAAAATATTTGTCTTGTGTCAAAGATCAGTAATGTGATCATTAAAGTTCACATCCACAAAGAGCCATCATTTCCTGTTTTTAATCATTATTTAAATGCTTTCTTAAATTCCATGCACACACCATCTCTTTACATCTTGCCTTCATACTCCTGCTTCATCACATTGTATTTGATGCCACGTTACACTTGCAAATAATCACGTAATAGTCAAAGAAACCCTTTTGATAAACAGAGCATGCCATGCTGTCAACACTGAAAAACTGTGTGTGTCCTTTTGCAAACTGCTTTTCATTTGGCACAACTGTGCCATTGGGGCCAGTTAAAGAATAATTGAATGAGATAGAATTAATGAATTAATATAAATGCATTGAAATATTCTTCAGTAAGGGGAAAAAAAACAAGATTTTAACAGCTTGATAGTCGGTACAGAATTGATTGAAGGGACACTGTGGGTTATAGCAATTAATACCAGCATTTAAACAGCTTTCACGAAATTATTTCTACAGATTTTTGCAGCTGTATGCAAAGCCACTCATGCGCCTGATTTATCACCACTCACACATCCACAATGCTAATGACCAACAAGCTGGATAAATCTAATTTGGACTTCAGTCATGGTCAAAAGTTTGGCAGTTGGCAGTCGAGAAATAAGATGTAATATTTGGTGAAATGCTGGGCCAAGTGCCAGAAATGAGTCCTGACAATTAATTAGCCTCTAATTACATACTGAGATAAATGAGGCCAATAAACACTCATGTTCCCTTCTAAAGTAAAACATGTAAGAAAGTGATATTCTTAATGGTTTCATTTAGATTTCAGAAAGCTATTCTGGAAAAACACAATAAAAAATGCAAATTATGTTAAAAACAGTAAAAACTAGATGAAACTTTTAGCATCTTTTACAATAAGGTGTTTGCTTGTTTCTTGTTTGACTAATTTACAGAGCACTAAAATAATGATGTGGTTACAAATCAAAGTGAACTTGATGTCTTTAATATTTAACAACCTACTATTCAACAAGGAGTGCACATCTCCTATAACTATTCTAAAAGAGAACAAACAATAAAAGATGATAGTAAATATCTTTTTAATGGAATACCAAATTTAAGCTTAAAAAGAAAAAAAAGAAAGTCATGCTGTCAGAAACTGGTCTAGAATTTTTTTGGGGGGAGCTGGGCTTAATAATGCCCCTTCACCAATATTGTGGAGAGGTTTTTTTCTTTCTCCCGTGTAATGTATTCTAATTTCAGTGGTTACTTTAGAGCTACTTGGCATTTACTATTATTCTGTAGTTACTTATTCTCATTATAAAACTGTAAAATAATTCCTGCCAGGTTTGCTGTACCTGGTGTCTTTTTCTCAAAGTACATTACGCGCTGCATTCAGTTATACTTGGGCATCTGAGGTTCATCCTGTGTAGACATCAACTTACACAAGATTCTTGTTTAATTAACAGAAAACATTGAGTTTCTAAAACTGAGGTGTCCTCTCGGAGCCCGTCAGATTTGAAATACTGTCTGTGCCTCTACCATCTCCTTCATTGCATTATACAGCCATATAAGTTGTCTGCAAAGCCACACAGATTTTTTTTTTTCTCCTGGAGAGAACATTGAATGCTTTATTTGTTGTCCTGACTTGTCTTTCCTCACTTTCATCACACTGAGCTGCTGGGTCTATGTGACTCTGTATGTGAATGCTGTAAATATGTATTAAAAGGAGAAATGAGCCAGGTCATCATAACAAATAACCCATCCTGCTTTTTGTTGCATATGTCTAATAAACTTACAAAATTGAAAAGAAATTCCAGCATACAGCAAATCTGTTATGTCAGATTTGTTCGGCATCAGGGATTATGTCTGTATGGAAGCACAGCAATGGACTTACTTGTAATATGATAGTGGATTCAAGACTGTTTCCTATTTAGCTGTTTTTGAACACAGACAGCCTTTTATGCTCCTTCTGGAACAACTGCATGCAAGGCTGTATGACCCCATACACACATCACATGTTCATCTGTCGCAGATAAAACGGGATTGTCCATCTCCTGATCTGATGTGTGGTTTTGCCTCTCGTTCTCTCCTTTGTTCTGAAAAAAGATGGCTAAATGTACATCTCTGCCTACAAAAGGCAGCATTTTAGTCAAGAAGCTACAGAGTTTTTGTGCACTTGGCCTCAGGTTTTTTTCATTGTCTGGTAATGAGTACCTATCAAAACGGCTTCAAGGAAGGACAGAATCAACTACCAGCAACAAAGTCACGGGCTCCCCAAGCTCTTCATAAGAGCATCGTAATGCATATTAATAGTACATTTTAATGATTGATTTGATTTAAAACAGTGTCACAAGGTGCAGATCATTCATACTGACCACTGATATCTTACAGTGGAAGAGTCAGAACTGGACCATGGAGCAGTGGAAGGTGGTTTTGTATGGTCACATTTCATGTTATTTTAATATGGAAATGTGACCATACATGGATTTTACATGGGTGTCACACATGGCTTGACATGTGAAAACGTGTGTTTTTTCTGTAAGGGAGTGAAAACTATAAATCATGTGTAGTAGTGATGTGTCGGTCACGAACGATTCGTTCAGTATGAACTAATCCTTTATATGACTCGGGAGTAACGGGTTCTCTCAGTGAGCGATTCGTTCATTTTCATGCGGTACCTCCTCTCGCCACATGGCAGGCAGCTGCATAAACTCAGTCAGTAGGTCAGGACAGGAAACAGAAATGATTCGTTCAGGACTCGCTCAGGTCCGTCCTCAGGTCCTCGTTCTTTTGTCACGTGACAGCCAGGCTGCTCAGGCATTTGTGACAGACAGCTCGGGCTGCACGGTCTCGTTCTCGTTCTCGTTCATCACTCAGGCTGTTTGGCGAGCAGTACGTTCGCTCTCGGATTGGTCTCTCTAGTTCTTCTCTCTGTCACGTGACAGGCAACTCGGTCTCTGAACGGGTCTTCCTTCGTTCGTCCACAGCTCAAGCTGTATCAAGCTCAGCAGTATGTTCGCTCTCGGCTCGGTCTCTTGTTCATTTGTCACATGATAGCTACCGAGTCACTGTTGCGCTGTTAAACAATGGCAGGGAGGATGTCGGACACAAATCACTTTATTGTGGTGTGTATTTGCTTCCCTACGTTTTCACATGGTTCGAATTGCTTGTGGTATTACCAGTAGTTTTGTTGCCTTCAGTATTTACTGCTTGAGAATCACGGACTTTTTTACAACACCACCTGCTGTAAAAATGAACGACATGATTCGTTCAAGATTCGTTCACTTTACTGTTCGAGAGTAAAAGACCTGGGTTAGTGAAAAGAGTCGAACTTCGCATCACTAATGTGTAGTTTCTAATCAGGGCATTATCTCTTCTGGTTGTTTTTCTGTTGTATTTTCATGATTAAGATCTCCATCTCTTTGAAGGAATTTATACAGATTTGTTTAAAAATGTTAACATGGACAAAAAAGATTAATCTAATTGTTAATAGGAAGTAATGCAAAGGAGAGCTGTCAGACAAAGTGAGATGCTCAGGGAAATGTTAAGTTTGTTTAATCATGTGTGTTGACATAGTTGTTCCTACTTAAACATTGTTAGCTATTGCAATTGCATTTTTTCTTCTCTCTCCCTCCTTACACTCTGCCCTGCTACTTGTCCTGTCTTATCTCAGCTTCTTTCTGCATCTCTGTTCTAAATCTGAATCATCTTGAACCATGGATCTGATGAGCTGGTCTCTCAATACAGTTGACCAAATTTATTAGAACCGCACAATGGATGAAGGGGAGCCAGCTTGTCCTGCCGGAACGTTCACGGCTGGATACGTGATGGACTCCCAGGGGGTGTGGACGGTTATGTGTCTGTTGCTTCTTTCTGTTGAGGTTGCAGAGGATATCTACACATTTGGATTCATGATAACTGGGTTTCTGCTGTTTGGAGTGAGCAGTTTCTTGGTGTATCACAAAACTTGGGTACTGGCAAGCGGCCGGACTTTTGTGCTGGTGTGTGCTGAACTATGAACAATCAGACTTTGGCGATGCAGGAGCTTAATCGTAAACTGGATGCTATTCTAGCTCAGAATGGCAAGCTGGTTGCGGTTCCGGAGCTTGTACACTGGGTGGACATCAACTTGGAGAAGTTGTCGGCTCGGCTGGGTGGAAACTCACCCAGATTCAGATGATTAGAAGTTGCCAGTGAGAGCACTGAGAGACTAAAGGCAGATGAAACAAGCTCTAGCCTGATCAAAAAAAATGCTGTTATCTTAGGGGCCGTCCCCATGATGCCGGATTGCGGCAAAACTGCAAAAGTATTTCAGCAAACCACCCTTTCATCACCACGAAGCCAGGGATTATCCTCCATGAAACCAACCATGTCTGAAGCCAGGTACCAAAATGGAGAGATTTGAGTCCTCTGCCGTCTGCGGTACTGTGCGTATAGCGAAGTTGCACAACTCGAAGATATGATGTCAATGTTACTAACACGCACTGATTCCCAATCCACCCTTCCTCGAGTTTTTTATGCTTTGTAGTCAAGCATTTTTTTTTTTGAAGAAGAAACTCAACTTCTTTTTTAGTCCAAAGAAATGTTTCTCTTTTGGTCAGCTATCTTCTCTTCTCTGCTTCCAATGTGTACTTCCTGCAACACGCAGTGAGCCTTTATCTGAGCATGCATTGTTTTGCTCTAGCATTGGAGTGTTAGTCTTTAGCACCTCCCACAGCCTTGTAGTATGTACTACAGTGGTGTCATGGGGATGTTGAAGCCTTTCTCCTAGTTTTCGCCACCGTCATTACACCTGAACCGGCTTTGGTACCATGTGGACATAGCCTTAATCTGGCTCCCTGTACTGGCCTTGGTTGGCTGACTATCAAGTCCACTGGAATGTTATGCAGATGAATGCTCTGCCCCCATCCCCCGCCATCTTCTCGGGCTATGGACCTTTCCTGGATCAGCTGCCAAGGTCGCCCCACTATCATCTGGTGGCAGAGACTGGAGAAATCAACTGGGAGAAGCCAGATTAGGCTCACAGGCTCACTTACTTTTACTTACTTATGCACACATGCACGGACACTCATGCTCACTATTACAGACACCCCCCTCCATGATTTCACCACCTTGGTCCCCCCCCCCCCCAGTCTGCCTGATCCTATTCGTGCTTATATGTTGTTGCTGTCTACTCTTGGACGTGTTGTACTGATAATTTTGTTGCACTTGTTGTAATGACAATAAAATTCAATTCAATGCACACCCCTTCACGTTAATGGTATTCTCTAAAGGTGGTTTCCTCCTTTAGCAGGATAATACACTCAGGCTTTGCTCAGGAATGGTTTGAGGAACTTTACAAAGAGATCAAAGCATTGACTTGGCCTCCATACTTTCCAGATCCCATGAATTTAAGCTTTCGTGGGATGTGGTGGAAATGCAAGTCAGATACATGAAGGTGGAGCACCTTGCAACTGACAAGGCTTCAACTGTCTGTTTTAACGCTGTTGCTGAATGGTGTATGATGCATATGTGTACGTGACTGACATGGCAGTTTGGCCTTGCAGATGGGAGGAGGGAGGCTTGGGGGCAGAGAGGGGGAACATTTGTATCTCAGGAGCACTACAGGAAATGAAAAATGAAAATGAAAAGAAAAAAAAAAGCAATGTGGGAAGCACTTGTCAAAGGAGGCAGCTGTCATTTCTGACAAGAAAATAATAATGTATTCTTGCAAATTTGCTGTTACTCTGCATGGGGGGCTTGAACGAATGCTTTCTTGTGGACTAGAGGAGAAGAATGCCAAACAACTTGAGGAAACAGATACACCATTTTATTCGCACATGTATTTGGTATGTGCTTCCCATTCCCATTCATATCCTGAAACTCATATTACATTCCTTACTGTGATAGCTAATATGTTTTGTGAGCAGTTAAAATCCCTATTGAGTATTGATTAGCTAAATTCAGCAGGTCTCTGAGAGTGATGGGTTTCAGGAAACAAAGAGGAATTGATTGAGAGAGATGAGTATAGTGCTTTCCTTTGCTGAACGACAACATCTTGCAAATGATACCTCTGGAGAAAAACCGTCTTTTAGATTTGCATTATAATGCAATCATCAGAAAAGAAAGGAATATGCACATCAGGAATATGAACCATCCCTGCAAAACCAAGGAAGCATGTTGTGCGCACAATGGCAATTGGGTTTACTGCACCTTCATTAACTTTAAATGTGTCTCGCAGCCATCAGCTGCATGAAGATAGAAGTAAAATACAGCAAATCAGTCATATAATAGATGCTTGAATAAATGGGATTGTGCATGTGAGCTAAACAGCACACGGCTGAAGCTGGCTTGTTATTACTGAGGCTTCACACTCTCCTCCGTGTCAGTTGGATATTGCTTCCCCGAGCGTGGCAGGTCAGCTCGTTTGCTTTACTAATATCCTCAGGTCCTCTTTTCATTTTCTCAGGCGCTCTCTTGTGCCTCTGACTGCATTATGTGCATGTACGCGCTGTTGCTCTGGGTGTAAGGGCTCATAAGACCTCTGTTCATATCAGTTTTATGGGTTGCTTCATCACAACTCCACATCTCTTACTTATATCAACTTCACTATATTGTTGGTGTATGGAGACACAGTAGGCTCCACAGACAACAGATCAACTGTTGCAGGCTGTTTTTATTCAATGACAGCATGTAGATTCATGTTCATTGTGTTGACTTCTCAGCTGAGTTGTGGCTGCATTCACGGCCAGCTTGGCTTTTATAATCTCAGTAAGTTCTAATGGTTTGATTCACGTTTATTTTTCATGTTTCTCTCTCTGTCTTTTGAAGCCATCAATCATATTATGGGCTGCATGTTGAATATTGAGTGTTACTGGTTGTTTTTGGGGATAGCTTCTTTCTTTTTTCCTTCCAGTGGATAAGAGGGAGATGGAAATAGCAAACATGATCGATGAGAGAGGTAACGGCATCTTATCACTATTTGACTAAACAGACACAGCCATTAATTATTGACACCGTTGCCTTGTCCAAACATTTTATAGTCTGTTGCGTGTCATGAGGGATGGCTCAATCTACAAGGGGGAAAGAGATCAAGGACAGGACAGAGCGTGACTTCCACTTTGATGTTAGCATCAACAGACTCGTAAGAAAAACACGGAGCTTATCCATCACACACAAAAAACCCCTTCATATCTTACAGTACACAGTAACTGCATACTATCTGGTTTAGATGAGTAAGGATGGAGTCATATCAGAATATTTTTTGTGCATTAGAGCAAGAAGACTGACTCATATTTGAAACACACATAGCCTGTTTTTGAAAAACAGATTAAGGAAACAGCATCACTTGCAAGGGATTTTAATAATGGAGATAATGTAGTAGATAGATAATATTTCAATAGTAAAGGTGGGTGGAAACATTACGGGCTCACATCCACAAAAGGGATTTTACTTTGATTTTTTGGATGTGTGTGGGTTTTTTCTTATTTTATTTTTTATTATTTCGATATTTACTTCTTCCTAAACAGATTTCAACAAACATTTTACACCAAGAAGTGGAAATAATTTATATTTTTCTTGTTAAAATAGGTGGCATTAAAATGACAAAAATAGCATAAAAAATAATGAATAAAATCTTTTATAGCACATCTTCCAAAGAGACCTGTTTGGGTGGGTCTTGGGGGACCCTATATGAATTAAATTTAATACATGGACTGAAGAATAAAGAATTAAAGTTGTGTTCTTCTTAAGCTGAGTATGTCTGTGGAAACACTTCCATAATGCAGTTACACACAACAAAACCATTCGGACCGATCAGTTAATAAAATAAATGAGATCGCGACAGTAGTCTACTCATTCTTAGATATGAACACAGGAAAGCTTATAATAATATCTGCTTAAAAAGTGATGCAAAGCAGAATATTCTTACAACAAAACAACTGGCTAATTGATTCTCTCCTTTGATAACACCAGTTGGTGTTGTACTGTACGTTGTTGGAAAGCCTGATTAGTCACCTTTTAACCAAAGGCATAACTTGTTGGATTATGGGATTGTGCTTTGGTAAAATTAGCAACACAGCTAAATGTGTGGGTAATGTTGCCCCAAAATGTATTGATGTTCTCTTAAATATTCGCTTGTTGGCAGGGGCGTTTCCAGCCTTTAAAAACACCCGGGGCTGAGCCCAGACCGGTTGTAAATTAAAAAATGAGCAAAGAATTTTTTTATTTTCCAAATATAAAAAAGGTGTCATAATAGTAGACTGTGGAGTACCTAAATTATAATTTAATGTCGAGATGCATGCATTTTAAAACAGTGGGATGTTCCATCTAATGAATGACGATGTATAACATTACATCTAATTTTGGATCAAATATCTAATGTTTTGTTTTTTGAAACATTACATTTGAAGAAAAAAAAAAAACCTTTATCCAGTTCAGTTCATCTCTCTTCACCTGCTCCTTCCTCTTTCCCTTTTTGCTGCACTTGTTTAATATTTCTCCTTCCACTAGAAAACTACCAAAAAGACAACAAAATGTTTAACATTAATTGCTCAAAAGAGCAAAAACATTTACTGTGTTCAACAGCAATGAGTCATTCAGCCTTCTTGGCTGTCAACAGCAGTGGGTCTTTAATGAGAGTACTATGGAGGACTGCAGGAGGTTCTGGAGATAAATACAATATCAGAGAATAAAAACATTGAGTTGTGAAATAATTAGGAATAAAATCAACAAAAAAGAAATTTTAGTTTTTCTCACATCACGTTAGGGATGGTCAGAGACACAGATGTACAATATTTCACAGAGGTAAAATACTGAAAAACGTCAGAGAACCACTGCTCTGCAGCATAATCAGTAATGATTATCTAATCATTTTAGACAATGGTATTATTTATTGTAGAGTTGTGGCAGCTATCATTGTAAAAGAGGTGTATTACCAGAACTGACATTTAAACTTTGACTTTCAGCTCAAGGAAAACCATCAACAAAGTCTTGAGACTTACGATGGTTGCTTTGATACCTGTTTGGTATCACTGTTTCAGCACAACCTCACAATCATCTGATCTTTTTTCCACTTTAAACTACTTTATTAACATACTAGGCCCAAAATACACAAAAATAATCAAATCTTAATCACAAAAACTTCTATTTATTACAATAAAAAACATGCAAACACCACTTTTTTCTGTTTAGTAAAATGACAAAATTGGAAAATACAGTCAAAGAAACACAGCATCTGTCCACTCAAGTTTTACAATAGGATCAATGGTTTTTCTAATCGTACAAACAAGGTACTAAACATTGGTTTTATTGTTCATTCAGAACACCAGAGACTCTTTTTTGTGGACTCAAATTCTGCATCACTCCTACTTGAACCAAGCTGCCATTATTATTTCATGTTTTATGCTGCTGCCTTCTCTCCTTGCAGCTCCCTCCTCGCTTCCCTCCGTAGTTTCAAAACAAAGCTCATTTGGGCTGCTAGTTCTTTACCTTGTGCTGCATTCACTTTAGTCGGACATCAGAAATTAATGATTGTAAGTGTCAGAATTTCCATAATTATTATTTCTTGAATTTGACGTTGCCAGCTGGCGAGGCAGCAGGGGTGGCAAGGCTTTGATTTAGAGTGTCAATTGGCACCCTGTGCCACCTTGGTAGATCCGCCCACTGTGTCAGTTAAGTTCAACAGTAATTTCAGAGTACAGGGTACAATTGTTGTGGCTACCCGGAGCTAGACTCAACACATCTGGGGCTGAAGCCCCAAGAAAATCGGCTGACGACGCCACTGCTTGTCGGTATTTTCTCTTGCTTTGAGTTTCAAGAGCTACCAGGTGTTTCACTCAAAGATCTATGACTGACACCTAACTGACTGACAGACATATCAGAATGAGATCCTTAAGTCAGTGGCGATCTCATAACTCCAAAATCTGGAGCTATAACTCTATCCTCCAGGATGACAACACTCTCCCTAACTGAGCCAGGATCATTACAGAGACTCTCCTTAATTTGCCTGGTGGTGTGGTGGTTAGCACAGAAGCTGCACAGGAAAAAGGTCTTTGGTTCAAGTCTTGGCTGTAGGGGGAGGCTCAAACAGTGGTTTTACTGTGTGGAGTTTGCATGTTCTCCATGTGTATGCGTGGGTTCTCTCCAGCTACTTCAGCTTCATCCCATCATCCAAAGACATGCAAGTTTAATTGGTCACTCTAAATTCTCCCTAGGTGAGTGTGAGTGGTTGTTTTCTCTCTGTGTTGGCCATGCGATGGACTGGTGACCTGTCCAGGGTGTACTTTGCCTTTTGCCTGCTAATTGCTGGTATAGGCTCTGGCTTCGATACAACCCTGAACTGGAGTAAGCGGTATAGGAAATGAATGAATGAATAAATACCAGGTTCATATTAAAGCAGACCAAACAACACCAGTGTGAATGCTCACTGAGACAGGTTCAAGCAATTATTGTACAGCATTTTAAAACATTATTTTACAGGTAAAAATTTGCCACACCGGATGTTTTTCAAATTTAGTTTGTTACAAATATCATTGGCTACTTCTAAAGTTTGAAGAAAGACAGTTTGTACAGTGACTCACCATAAAAAAGTGTTGTTTTTTTCTTTTGCTCTAACAAATCTGAACTGTCATTTGGACACGTTTCTGCCCTGCCGGAACTTATTCCAGTTAATCCTGATAGGTCTCCTTTCCGTGCAACACCACTCAAAGTATGTGGAGAATCTGCATTTGTATCCCACTATCTTTAAAACAGATAAAGTAAATGCCAACAGATTGAAGGTAATTCAATTCATAACTTTTATTCAATCTAAGAAAATGTTGGTTAAAAAAAAATATGTCTGTTATCTAAAATAACCTGAAAAGAGCACCACTCGAGATAAAAGGTGTCAACTAAAAGGCCAGTTGTATTAACGCCACTTCTCTGGAATCTTCTTTCCGGCTCCATTAGCCTGTAGATTTAATTCTGCCTCTTGTGCTTTGAGTGCATCCTGAGGTCACGCATGGCATTTGCCCCGCAAATATGTAACCCATTTTACAGATAGGTCATGCCGGAAAAGGGTTTTCTCTTTTTCTGCCCGTTTCCAACACAGAAGAAGGAAAGAAGAAGTAGTCACGGGTGATTGGTTCGGTCATTTACAGCAAGGATTTGTGTGAAGAATAAAACTCCCAAATGCCATATTTTCTATTATACAGAAAGTCTTTTCTACACAAGCAGAGCCACTCTCATTCCAATGTCTGGGTGTTTAAAAGTAAAAAAAAAAGATTGTTGTGCTTTTGTTGTGTTTTTTGTTGCTGCCAGCCATGTAAACCTAACAACTGAAATACTCTTAGTCATTGATTCCATCAGTAAAACTGAAGCTGTGATCCAGGCATCAGGCACACACAGCACGCCTCCTTAAAGGTTCTTTTTTTTCTTCTTTTCCTAACCTTGACAGCCTACATCTGCTTGTTGCTTACAAACAGTGGTACAAATCAATTTCTTTGACTATTTTCTTCTTCTCCGAGGGAACTGAGGTGGAATATTCAAGCAAATGGCTTCTCCGTGAGACATCACATGAGGACATCACAGTTTCAGTACAAGTCTTTGCTATGCTGTGGTTTAGAAACTCTAAAGTATTGCAACTTAAAAGATTGTGCATTTACAGAAACTACAGGACGACACAAATGCAATAGGAGCAAAATAGGATTTTTCTTCTAGTGATTTAATGGATGTCAATTTTTAGAAATGTTTTATGTGTTTTATTTCGAATGACAACAGTTCTGGTGAAGACAGAGCAAAAGGATCTTATAGGACTGAGCTTTTATGTTGCTGGGATTTTAGTGTTCCTGTGTGCCCTGCAAACTTTATAACATTTTCCTATTGGAGCAATAGATGGTGCTTTAGCTAAGCAAAGCTTTTTGTGACTGCTTTAGTTATACATTACATAAACCAATATGCTTTGTTTAAGTGTAGACAGAAGTCTGTCGGGCGCTACTAGTGCAAAACATCTGAGTACCTGGGTTAGTGGAAGCAGTGTTTTTAAATGCTGTCTCACACCTTGGCATCAACACATTTGAAGTCACAGATGAAAATGTTTTTGGAGAAGCACCTTTTACATTTAAACTGTATAGTGCACATAGGTCCCCTATAAACACCATAGAAAACATCAAGGACTTTGTTATCAGAGGAGCAACATTTGAATCAATTCACAGTGTTGTAATGTACTCAATGATTCCTCTAATCACTGTTTCTCATCTTTGTTCATGCCCACATGTGGATAAATGTGTGTCATAGTAACATAGTGGGATTGAAGGTGATCTAATAACAATTAACAATTTCTAACAAATATCTCATTTGAAGCTTGATTTTGGTTGTGTTTGGAAGAGACTACGTGGTTCTGATTATGGACCTGTAAAGTTAAAGTGAGCTCTTTGAGCAGCATCTGATGTTTAAAAAGGGAATACCACGCTATGCTCTAGTGAATAAGGCCATGTTAAAGGTCAAGGGCTGGTGTATATAAAGAAAGCCATCGTGCAGTCTGAGGCATGTTAACCTTTGCTTCTCTTTATTGATTCAGCTCGCCCAAGAATTAGGATTGATTTGGACTGTGGACCTCCTGGAATCAGTGACTTTTTTGTTGGTCAATCTGGGACTCTTCATGTCGAGGCACAATCTGATTTTATTGCTATCTAAGCATGTAATTATGAATCTTGTAAAGTGAAGAATTTCTTCTGACAACTCTTACAAGTGTTTTTGTGTTTTTCGTCCCTCCTTTCAACAGTGTACCAACTCTTGAGTGCCTTTTTCGTGATGGGAATAACTTAGTTTACAGCTATGCATTGGTGGCCATCAGTCTTTATATTTCTTGGCTAAATTTAACTTGTGTCATAATGGACAACCGAAAAACTTGGTAGGCAGCTCCTGCGATTTTGGTTGTTGCGCCTCACCAATGACAAAGCAGTCTATACCAACCTCCAAACACCAGATGTCCACCGACACTGTTTTTGACGTCCACCAACACTGTTTAAATCAGGCTGGTCTGTTGAACCCGCTGTTTAGCCACAAACCAGACATTGATGTTAAGCTGTGTTCGGATGTCATAGGAAAACAAAGGTTAAAAAAACAAAATAAAGAGGATGTTTCAGAAAGATTGCATTACAAATCTAAATCCATTTTGCTCCAAATTATCTTCTTGTCATGATTTATTTGTTTTAATTCTGTTCTAGTTTGTTATTGAACTTGTTTTGGTTTTCCTATTTTATTTTGTAAAGTATGTTCTGTTCTCTTTACTTCCTGTTTCTACAACCTGATCTTAATTTGCTGATTGCTATACCTGCTCCTTGTTTAATTAAGTTACACACATAAGGATTTTCTAAATCTGAAGAAATTTTTATCTGTCACCACATATGAAGATAAAAATTCAGGCATTGGACAGTTTTGATCAACAACACCCAGCATTGAAGAGGACATGCAAGACGAGATCATGATGGTGGTCTTAGGACTATTGTTAACAGAAAATGCTTAATCATGCCTGATCCTGTTTTTGCATGCTTCCACCGATCTACATGGATCAGTGCCTGCTTCCTTGTTCCCCAGTCAGCTTGCTCTCTTAATTGGCTATATTTTTTTCCACATCACAATCCACAGAGACACAGCTCGGGAGTTGTCGGCTTTCCCCACACTCGTGAAGATTTTCGATTGCAAATATTGAACAAGCTTAATACTTACAATTGTCAGCCACTGCCTGTTTTGGAGCCGATTGTTGTGACAAATTCACTCTTAATACACCTCAAACCACAGGATAATCTTATAAGACTTAAGGTAATCAGGTGTTTGCAGTCCTTGGTTGGGAATGGGGAAAATTGGGACAAAAATAGCCCGATAATCTTTATATGTGTGTCCTGCTTTTGTTCTCTGCAGTGCCCATATACTTCTTGGTATCTTTTGTTCACTACCAAATCTTTGTTGTTGTTTTCCCCATTATTATCCCTTGTTAGTCTGTTTCTTAAGGTGCGTTCAATTTGAATCGGAGGTCGGAAGTCAGATCTGGGAATTAGCAGCCATCTGTAATATGTGAAGCAAGTGTGTCTTCCCCAACTTTCTGAGTTGGGTATCCGACTTTAAGGGTAATTTTTGTTGCATTTCCAACTTTGAACTAGGAAAATCCAACTTCTAAACCCAAATGAAATTCAGCATTAGTTTTGGTTTCTTGCCTTTTCTGATTGGACTACGTTGCAGGATATGCATGTGCATCTTACATTACTACAACTTTTTAATAAGACCATGATGCTGTCCCTAAGGTTCATGATGCAGGACCTGTCAAGGTTATTATCGTTAACGAAAACTAACAAAAAAACAAAAACTAAAAGTAAAAAAACATTCTCGTTAACCATAAATAAATTAAAACTAACTGAAACTGTATTGTTTGTTCACAAAACAAAATAAAAAAACTAAAATTAAAGCAAAAATGTCCTTCGTTTTCGTTTTTTGTAAATTTATTTAATACATAAGCCCTCAGGGTTGATGTGAAATCTATTTACTTCGCTCTGCCGGATTTACGGCAGGTGTCTGCATTGTACGGCACCCGAAGGTTCGTGTCAACAGCGTGTCCACCCGCGCCGGCTAGCGTGATGCTATGGAGAAAGTTGGGAGAAAGCGAGGAGAGTCCTATTTGGGATTTCTTTCGTTATGACCATGTCACAGATAAAAGTGCCTTGTAGAAGAAGCAGGTGCTACAATATGTGGAAGGAAAAACCACAAATCTGAAAGTCCATTTGAAAAGCAGCACAAGAAGGCTAACCAGAAGTACCTGGACCAGGTAGCCTTTCTGCCCCCCTCCATGGAAAGAGAAGCTTCAGCCCGGTCGAGCAGCATGGGGAGGGAACGTGAGTCACAGACACACAGTCAGTTACACACACACAGATTCTCGCACAGGCTCACACACACACACACACACAAACAGACCTACACACTCAGTCACACACAAAATCTTGAAAAGCTGAATTTGAGAGGCTTAAATTCGTTTTTGTTTACAATGTTGGACAGTAGGTTATGTATGTTTAGCATAGAAGGCAAGGCAGTTTATTGGTACAGCACATTTCATGTACAGGACGATTCAAAGTGCTTTACATAAAACAAAAGCATTACAGATATTAAGAAATAGTAAAAGGCAGCAACACATAGGAAGAATCACAATAAAATCATAAATTACATTAAAATAATTAAAGGCAAGATGAGTTAATTACCGTGCAGGTTTCATGCATAGGTGCACAAGGAAAAAGAAATGTTTTTAACCTGGATTTAAAAATGTCTACATTTGGTGAAAATTTAATCTCCACTGGCAGTTTGTTCCACTTGTTTGCAGTGTAACAGCTAAATGTTGCTTCTCCATGTTTAGTCTGGACTCTAGTCTGGACTTGTTGACCAGAGTCTTTAGATCTAAAACCTCTGCTAGGTTTATATTCTCTGAACATATCACAGATGTATTTTGGGCCTAAACCATTGTGGGATTTGAAAACAAACAACAAACAAGGGTTTTAAAATCTATTCTGTGACTGACTGGAAACCAGTGTAAAGATTTCCAAACTGGTGTGATGTGTTCAGATCTCTTAGTCCTGGTTAAAACTCTAGCAGCAGCATTTTGGATGAGCTGCAGATGTTTAATGCTCTTTTCAGGAAGTCCTGTTAAAAGACCATTACAGTAATCCAGCCTACTGGAGATGAATGCATGGATGAGTTTCTCTTGGTCTTTCTGGGAGACTAAACTTTTAATTCTGAAAAGAAAAGCACATCAGCATCCAGCTGAGATACATCAGCTGCTGGTTCTGTGTTCCACCAGACACGTGCACTTTCAGTGTCTAAAATATTCACAGCTTTATCATGTCCATTATAACATGTGAGGTCCTGTACTGTTAATCAGCTGCAGTGATTTGTACTAAAGTTGCTGCACCTCTAGTTCAATTCTTTATGTAGTTAATTATCAGCTGTTTCGTCTGAATGAATTAAAGCTCTGGTCTAGAGGTTGCTGGGTTGTTGAGGTTTTTCCTAATTAGTCAGATTAAGCTCCTTTAGACTCCTGGCTGCCAAGGACTGTGAATTGTCTCTTGAATAGATTCATGTTATGTTGATGTGTGTCTTTAGTATGTTGGTTATGTTTATTTTTACCGAGCACAATATTTGCACCATTTCATGTTGTATAGACAACCATTTTTATATACATATTCTAGAGAATTGGTTATCATTTTAAAAGCATGCCATTCATTAAGATTAAGGTACATTGTGTGATCTTAGTCTGTACTATTAAAATAATTGAGTGGGTGATTTATTGTCATCCTGATAGATGATATTATGCTGTTAAGTAAGGTCAGAAGTAAGAATATCAGGGACTGTGCCAAAAAGACGATGGACAGGTAGCACATCGCACATTCAGATCACAAGCAATCATCATTCAACAGTAAAGGAAACGCTTCTTGCTTCATCTTTGCTCCCCTTGTGTCATATCTTTGAGGTCACTCAAGATGCTACTGATGCACTTTTATTAGGTGAATTGGTGGTTCCAAATTTTCCCTAGGAGTGAATGTGAGCATGAATGATTGCTTGTCCCAATGATGGATCAGTGACCTGTCAAGGCTGAAGTCTGCCTCTTGCATGGCCTTCATTGTACTAATATCGTACTGTCATAGGATTAAATGTTCAAGGCTATAAGGAATCATGCTTGTGCTTGCTCCCTTCAGGTATGTAAACAGGTACATCTATGTCAAATGTTGTCAAGCATCACTGCCGACCTACAGCCACACATCCGTTACATTGGCATGGTTGTTAGGCAATACAGCCACTAAAGGGAAGTGCAAAGTTCAGAGTTCTGATTTCAGACAATAGCAAACACAATTGATAATACACATTATCAGAAAGAAACATAAAAAGAGTTAGCACAGCAGACAGCAGGTCTATGCAACCATTAATTATGTTGCAGCAGCTTCTTCATCTTCTTCTTCCTCCTCTTCATTCTTTGTCCTGGTTGTACATGAGGTTATTGCACTTCCACTGTTTCCAACGGCACTGCTTTGATTGCTTTTGGTACGCACCCAAATGTTCTTTGAAAATGCATTAATACATATGCATGAATGAACACAGATGGACAGGAGGCTCCATCCACATGCATATTTGACATTGAGCTTAAATAAGTATTTAAAAGGAATTGTGACATGGCTATATAATTGTGCTGCTCTAAATTCATCTAGCTTGTTGCTCCTCCTTGTTTCCTTTTCATCTACATAAGTTATTTTCAGCACACAGAGAAGAGGAAATAGGAGGAAGTGAATACAGTAAATGCATATACAGATGACCACAAGGTGGGTTTATTACAGCCTTTTTTCTCTTTACTTTCTCTGCTTGTTCCTAAGAGTGAAGGGGATTGTTTTGTTTTGTTTGTTTTTTTTTCTGTTTGTTAAGGTATTTTGGACCCAGAAGCTGTAACAAATAGCTGATATTGGGTTGAAACCTTGGGTTTCTCTTTATGAGCAACTTATTCTTCATCACATATGGTATTGGATGAAAAGGTAATAATGATTTTATTTGTTTTCCAGTTTCAAACATGATTCAATGCAACCACACCCACAGAAAAACATTGCCATTTTTCTGAACTTCTTTCATAGCACCACTGAAGTATGTTGCAATTTATTAGATTAATGTTATTAGTTCTACTTAATATAAAGTATTAAGAGGACATTCAAGAGTAATCTGTTATCCAATTTCACAGGCGGGCTAAAACCGTTTTGGAATCTCTTGTGTCTCAATCTGCTCCTCCCTCCTACTCTAATCTTCTCTCTTCCAGCTGGAGTGTAGAGAACAGAGGAGCTCCAGTGCCACTCCAGGGGGGAGCTAATCTGGGAATGGGCCGCCCAGGATCGTTACTCTGGTCTTGGGCCAGTGGTCCTGGCGAGGTCCCCTCTATAGCCAGTAGGCCTGCTTTGCTAGAAGCTTGTTTTAGCAGACAACATAGTGATGCAGTGGTGGATGGAGGGGTCAGGAGGAGAGATGAGAGGGTGGGGACGGGGGGTAGCAGGTGATATAAATGAATATCAGTAGTGGAGGAAATGTGGGGAATGCTTTTCAAAGGGATACAGGTGAGGTTGCTTAAAATAAAGCATATTTAGCATAAAAGTGACCATCCAATCAATCTAAATCACTGAGTGTGATACAGACTCAAAAGAAAAATAAATGTATAGTATGCACACAGAATATAAATGATAAAAAGCACATAAAAAAATGCAACATGGAGAATTAAATCTGCATATATTCTCCAGAGAACATGACCCTTTCTAGTCAGCAATACTGACATTTTAACCTCACTATTAAAAACTGAATATAATCTATTTATTGCAAATATTTTTTAGTGCTATGCCTGTATCTGCTGCTTAGATTTAACCAAACCATGCGTGAGGACAAGTGGGAAAACAGACACAAACTGGAGTCCCTCAGGGATTACAGGATTTACAAGAGTCTTAAACTGTTCTGTTCAAAATAAAACTACTGGAAAAAATGATATTAAACTTGAGACAAACCTAGGTCCCCCAAGGTGTAACTGAACAATTCATATTAAAGCAAAGTCTAATCTGAGAGTAGTTCCAGACAGACAGCACTCATATCATATGTTTATGAAGACTCTGCAGAGCTCAGTCTGACTGCAGGCGAAGGTTAGTTTAAGCTCCAGCTGCAGTCTTATTGAGGTCAGTTAGTTTAGACTGCTTCGTACTGCACTGTCCACGTGGTCAGAACTAGCAGGGATTAATGAGAGGGGTGTAGGCTATCAGTAGAATAAAAATGCTCTTTTAGGAAGAATGAACTGTAAACAGCTTCTGCAGACTCTTGTACTCGGTTGCACCTGTTTTCCAGCTGCAGCATGAATGACATAAGACAACTGGAGCTTTATGGATCTGCAACAGTAAGAATCAACATAGGATATTAGATTGACAGATAATAAGAAAAAGTGTGGATTTCTCAGTGACAGCAACAGTAAGACTCCCACTAAAAGTAGCCAGCTAATAGTCCAAATACAACACACAGAAAATTGATATTAACTTTGAATCAACTTTTAAACATGTTGTAGTGCATTTTCAACTTAATTGACTCAAATGCTGACATTTGGCAACACCAGCATTTATAGCTGTGAATTATTTTTCTTGTTAGTCCTCATCTTATCTCATGGTCTCTAATGTCCGTAGTGGGGAACAGTTTGGTCTGTTTCTGTAAACTACACTTTTATATATCACTATTTTGGAAAGTACTTGGTTTAGCTGTTACTTTTTCTTTATTATTTTAAGTTTTTGTTAGGGCTGTTCAAAATAACATGTTAATACAAAGAAATTAATTTGTTAATTTAGCACATAATTTTTAATGCATTAATGCAATAACAACATGTATTACTCATGACATAACACTACTGTATGTTATTTTGGGTGTCTTGGCTCACAAAGTTTGAGAACCACTGCAATATACCACTGTTCTGATCTAAAAGAGATAAATAACGGAGGAAAACCTTTTAAAACAACCAAAATTGTTGATTCATGAAATTTGCCACCTTATGTTGAATGCTGCTGTTTTAAAAACATACTTTCTCTGAAGAGTTGCATCTTCTGTTGCAGAGCTTTCAAGTTGCTCTCAGCCTCTTAGCTTTAAAAGGGTATAATTCTGGAAACTGTTGGGTAGGATTTAATGTCTGTGGTCCATCCTTTTAGATCGTAATAAAAACATCTAGTAATATGTGTTACATTATTACTCAGCTCCAGAATGAACCCTGGTCAGAGGTTTGCTGCTGCAGAATGCAGTGGTGCATTTGGTTCAGAGTATCACTTATTCCCTGACACTAGAAACACATCATCTGACTCTGTTGTGGGTCTTGGTGTGCCAAACCTCTTCCTACTGAAGTGTTCTCTGTGATTCCAAGAGCCTTTACAAGATGTTGGAAACTGATCTGTTTAACATTTTTTGGTCTTGTAGATACTAGAAGAAGGGGTTACAGTTTGAGAAGTTGTAATGGTCTGCTTGTTTTGCTTAAAAAAGGAACAAAACAAAGAAAAAAGCAGAATGCTAACTTCATATGTCTTTTTCTTCCATAATCAGACCATTAGCTGTGTGATGCATGAATTACCACACAGGTAGAGTGAGCAGGCACATTTTCATTTGCCACCACCATCTGTTCATTGATTAGATCAAAGCTGGCTTTAGGATGGATTTAGCCTCCTGGTACACATATGTAGCTGCTGCTCGGTGCTCAGCCCTCTTAGCTTTGGCAAACAACACCAACACCCACCTAATTTTTTTTTATCTGGTAGTCTTATCAACTTTTCCCTGATACAGCTGGGATTATTCAACTTCAGCTGCTGGACTGAGCATCTTCCTCCCTCTTTTGAAATTAAACTCATGAATTTCAACAGAGAATACGTGAACCTGTTGTGTACTTCTCCTTCTTTGACTGAAGCGAGTTAAAAGGTTGAGCAGGTAACCAGCCTGCTTGGTTTCCAGGGAGATTCTACGCACATATTGTATCAATATTTTACTTTTCTGAATTCTTGTGTTTTTTTTTTTTCTCAACTGTCAAAAGAGTTTTATTTTAAAAGAATTTTAGTTAAGATATGTATATGTATTTCTTGTACTGTGAGCAGCATTTAGATCTGTAGTGGGATTTAATTAAATTGATTTAAAAATGGCTTTAAGGCGAACATTAATTCTTGCACTGTGCCTCCATTGACCATTTGACCATATGCAAAACCATACTTCCACTTTTAATAGATAAAACTTGATACAAAAACTGTGAAAGAGGCACAGAAGTAGTGAAATGCTCCATGGAGCACTGCACTGCAGATGTTAAATTAGCCTGTCTTCCTTGCAGCAAAAGATCTATTATTTTCAATTTCACCATAATAAACTAGCCTGCAAATCTTACTTAATTCTGATAGAAAAATATCTAAGATAGTGCTATCTTAGATAGCTGCTGACTATTTGGTGCTTACTTAAGACTTTTCCAAGAGTGCAGTGGAGATATAGAGAGCCATGGCATGAAAAATAACCCAGGAGGAATGGGAATTGTGCAGATCTTAAACAGAAAGTGAAACACTCTGGCTGGACTTAGAGCCAAAAAGATGCTCAGTAAAGAAAAGGTACATAACAATGTGACCGATGGAAGAGTGATTGGAAAGTCCCAGACAGATAAGAAAAGTTTCTGCTTAGATTTAAGAGGACAGCGTGAAGTATAAGAGGAAAGTGCAGATAGTGAGGTGTTGGGTGGGGGAACAACAGATAGAGAATATAAGCAGGGTCCCAACTTGCTGTGCATCTCTTTGTGATAGCAGAGCAAAAACAAGGGGGTGCAGGCGCATTAGAGAAGGCAAAAGGATAGCTTCCCCCTTTCAAAGAAGAGTTATGGGAATACCTCTTTAATTTTTAATGCTACCCAAAGCCTCAAAGATTAAATGTTTACTCTTTGCTTCGATATGGGAAGCAAGACTCAATCCCTTCTTTTTGAAGAGCAACTAATTATGTCTACCTCAAAGGGGAGATGCATAATGAACAGGATTTTCCTCAGCAAAAGTACACATCTGTTTTTTTATGAAGCTGGTCTTGTATACACACATGCATTTGACCAATTTAAAACATATCTCTGTGAGGAGGCATTGTAGATTATGGCAATAGCTGGAACCGAGAGCTTGGATGAGGTGGGCAGTTGGCAAAGCTATAAAATCCCTACAGGTGCTTGGGCAGATGCCTTTGTGTGTGTATGTGTGTTACAGAAAAAGAGAGTGAGCAGAGTGTGAGGCAGCATGCATTTCCTGTATTACAATGAGATTGCAGCAGGCGGTCTGTAGCGAGTCAAACGCACACATTCTGCTGCATGCGCACACACTCTTTCATCATAATTCAGACTAATATGGTAATAAAGGCAAACACATCTCAGAAAAAAATGTTAGTCAAGCAGAGCAGGAAGGACATGGCCCTTGAGCATGTTAATGTAAGTGAATACATTACACCCATATTCAAAAAACAAGTGTCTTTTTCCCTCTCGTGTTATTAATTATTATAATTACGGGGATTTTCACTGCCTAGCCAGTGTGGTGCTTTTTTCACATAATCAATAGCAACAGGCATGCTACAGAAATTCCCTGAGATTAGACGCCATTAACGTCGTATTCTCTGTTACAGATCTCAGTGAAGATGCTTTTACTCATCTTAATAACTTGTCTGGACCTGTAAATATATTCTACATTCCAGAAAACATCCAAAATTAAAGTTTTATTGTAATAAACTCACCTAACTTATTTACTGTATGACTTAATGTGGTGCATTTAAAGGAATGGAAAAAAATAAATAAATCTAAATATTTCATGCAGGGGGTTTTTACTTATGTTGTTAATGAAAGTTGTTTTGTCCATGGGTACCGCTGTCTTTAGGCCTTTTAAAACTTCTTGCACATTATGGACTGAGAACTGAATTAAGTTTTAATCTAGAAAAAAAAAGTATTTTTATATAAACTGACTGGCTGCCGTGAAATTTAAAAATACAGTAATTTCACTATGGGGGCAGATTAGAAAAAGACAGACTTCAAGACTTAATATTTTTAAAGAATATTAAAACAAAAGAAAAAAGATGTTTGTGAAAGAAATGCTGAAACCTCAGCACAGCACAGCACATCCCATCGCTATCCTGTCTGCTTCCTCTTTCCAGTGCTTGGGTTCTCACAACCATCCTGACATATAAAGGATTACAATCCTATAAACTGACTTGTAAGCAGGTAGACAATTAATCTAATTGTAAGGGTTCGGTTTAACACCAGAAGGCCAATATCAACCTGCCATGTTAATTTCCAAGTGGCATTTACCCCTGCAGGTTTTCGTTGACATCAATCACTTTTGTTTTGAACACACTGATACCAGCTAAATATAAGTTCCCACAGCTGATTTGTCCTCACCTTTCCACAGCCTTAAACAATAACTAGTAAACTGGACAGCTCTCCCTGTTTTTATGACTTTGTTAGGGTAATCAATATCTAAATAAACAATTTATGTCGTAAAATGTTTCTAAGTACATTATTGCCCTTTAACTCATAGTAAATGTTTTTTTAGGCTGGTGTAAATAATTTCACTAAGTGGATCAAGCAATCCAACCATGCTGCCCCAAATGGCAAATCTAAAATAAATAAATAAATAAATAAAGCATACGTATGCTGATCTTTCAACACCTCAGATTTACTCAGCACTGAACACAGCTATTTGGAATTAGATGAGAACTTGCACATTCAGTTGGCTCTGACAAGACTTTCATTTTTCCTTTTCACTAATTGTCAGTTCCATAAATTCTAAACCTACGTGTCTGCTGTTTATTTTATAACCAGATCCAACATCTTTAGTGTAATTGATGCAGTTGAAAACCTCTAGATGTAACCGACAGGTTCATTATTTGACATTCTGCTCCAAACTCACTTTTACTCATTCCTCAGATCCATAATTGTTTTGACATTTCCTCAGGCTCCACCGCGCAGGTATCATTTACACTGCTGTCCATATTTTCTTACAGGAAGGTGGATTTTTGGTTCTAACAGTGTTCACTAATAAAGGGCAAAGTGACTGTCAGTAAAATCATGAATAATGTAACAATGGCCCATTAGCTGCTCATGTGTGATTTTGGTCAGTTGTTAAAAATGACTTTGCTGTCAGAAATGTGTATCATTACAAAAATGTTCTATATTTTACTCAACTATTGCAAATTTGGTTATTTTTTTGTAATGCCTTGAAGTCTTCGGTGATATCCTCTGCATGTGTCTTGCTTTCCTGCGTGTTTTAATACTGGGTACTGCAGTTTTATTTTCACAGAGAAGACTCATAGAAAAAAAAAAGTAGACATAAACATGACTCTTGGCTCCAAACATATATCTTTATATATATATCTTAGATGGAGTAACCATTTATAAAATTCATTTTGATGTTTTTTTACTAAGTACAAACACTGATTCATCTCTATATTTACAAGTTTCTTTGTGCAGTATAATTACGTCAATAACAATATATTATCATCCAACTTAAATGAGATTGTAACTTTTCTAAGTTGGATATTTTGATCAAAGCAAACCTGAAAAATACATTATATTTCAAAGTGATGATGGATATCTAAACCAACATGTGGCTAGCGTTGATGGAACTGTCAAATTCTCTAACAGTGGTGACTATAACAGCCAGTGACATTCCCGTCAGTTGGCTGAGAGGATAGATGAGTGAATGTGTGCTGCTGAAATTCAATGTTTTTGCAAATGGTTGTAGCGGCAAGGTGTTATCAATGTATTCAACTCTATGCATGAAGAGGAATGTATTTCTAAGATCATAAACTGAGCAGTGATTTGTGTTTGTGCACAAAAATGTGCACAAGCTGGTGTTAATATTCTGAACTGGGTGTTGAAATTTGCTTCGTAGATGTTGAAAAGATGTGTGGTAATCAGTGTGGTAATCACATACGAGCACCCGAGCATTCATTGCACCTGTGTAGTCCTCATTTGCATGTTTCAAGTAGCCTACATACCATCCCATTTTATGAATATATATATATAATAATAATAATACATTTTATTTGTTGGCGCCTTTCTAGACACTCAAGGTCACCTTACAGGATAAAACACAAGAGTAAAACAAATCAATAAATACATTCATAAATTAACGGATACATAAAAAAATAATAAAAGCAGTGTGAAATATTACAGTGAGTATGCCAGTTTGAACAGATATGTTTTGAGTTTGGATTTGAACAGTTGTATTGAATCAGAGTTACGGAGGTCTGGGGGGTGGGAGTTCCAGAGATGAGGAGCCGAGCAGCTGAAAGCTCTGCTCCCCATGGTAACAAGGCGGGCTGGGGGGGACGATGAGGTGGATGGAGGAGGAGGATCTGAGGGAACGGACTGGTATGGAGACATGGAGGAGATCAGAAAGGTAGGGAGGAGCGAGGTTATGGATGGCCTTGTAAGTGAACAGCAGGATTTTATAGTGGATGCGGTAGCTGACGGGGAGCCAGTGGAGCTGCTGCAGAACAGTGGTAATGTGATGGGTGGAGGCGGTTCTTGTGATGACCCGGGCTGCTGCATTCTGAACCAGTTGAAGTCTATGAAGAGTTTTTTGGGGAAGACCGAAC
The DNA here is from genome assembly GCF_017639745.1 of Melanotaenia boesemani. Taxonomy (NCBI): domain Eukaryota; kingdom Metazoa; phylum Chordata; class Actinopteri; order Atheriniformes; family Melanotaeniidae; genus Melanotaenia; species Melanotaenia boesemani. The sequence continues at coordinate 12,090,895 of NC_055698.1, read as the reverse complement.
AGAAGGGAGTTACAGTAGTCAAGACGGGAGGTGAATATATATATATATATATATATATATTACTTAATACATAGTAAATACAGCTGAATAAAAAAACAGCTATAAGTAAATGTTATAATTAACAAGAAGCAATTCCTGGGTAGAGACACCTCTCAAGAAATATATGTTGGTCTATACCCCAGAGAACATGAAGGATATTACTACTAAAATAAGCTGCATCTGGACATTGTGCTTTTGAGCATGCTTGTATTTTTTGTGCGGACTTGTAGTCTTTAATTTAAACTAATTAAGGACTTCCTTCATCTTATTTCCTGATTTCTGTGTCAATTACCTCGTAATAAGTAACTTGTTAAAATACGTTTCGTCAAGCGGTGCTACAGGAATACGATTTCATGCCTGGTTCAGTAGGTTGGACTGAGATGGCCAATAGCAAGAACAGCAGTGGTGGGCTTGAGAAAGACCTGTCAAGAGAGTATAAACAGCAATTATAGAAACAAAATAGTAAAACTGGGAAATAAAACATCATTTATATTTATTGTAATGGTTATAAAACACTAATACATATCCGCCTTACAACTCTGAGAAGGTGTCACATTACCATTTTGTTTGGCTGAAGAATGCTTCTTTCTGTTCACTGTTTCTTGTGTGCTGTGTTTGAAATCGCACTTCTCACATGTAAAATAGATAAGAAGTGAATTAATTCACCCAATCATCCTGGAACTTGAGGCTATAATAAAAAAAAACTTGACTAAAAAAGACTTGTTCCCTCAGGTATAAATCTACTAGAATCTTTTGTAAAAATTTTTAGAATCTAGGACTTGATTTAAGGCCAAAATTTCCATCGGTGTGCATAGAGGCAGCCTAATACTGAGTCTTACTTTAGTAATACCCTAACATGACAGAATGGAGCGTAAAGCAATCCTGACCTCTTCAGACTGAAAATCCCGTGGAGAATCAGGATCTAAACGTCAAGACAACAAGACAACATTTGCTTCACAAGGTCGATATGGAGCCTAAACCTAAATCTTGACCCAGCAGAGCATCTCTGGAGACTTGAAAATGTCTTCATTTATCCCTTTGTCAACTATATTAAATGTGAAATCTTACCTAGTGCCTGCTTCTGCCAAGACAAATTAGCAAAAAGGCCCAAATCACAGGTTTAGTCTCATTTCCTAGAAAGCTAGAGGCTCTTATTGCTGAATATAAATGTACAGTCTGACATTCCTGCCAATTTATTCATAAAATAAATTAACTACACTCAAACAATGATATATTAGAATAATATTCTGTGCTTATTTCCTCTCTGGACGACTTTCATCACTGACAAATCTGCATGATGAGCTCATCTGGAAAGTTCCCACATCAGCTTCCTGGAAACCAACCGTGTTACAGCCAGAACATGTTCCTTCAACAGGGTTGAACAAGTAACTGAGGTGACAATACAGTATATGGTAATCAATATGGTGTGATGCATTTTTAATGGTGCAGTGTGTTGCAACATGAGGAACATACTGTAATCAATATCTTGTTTACTGTAATTGCAGCCATGCTGATGCAGAGCAGGGATTTTTAAAAGAGTCCGAACAGATCATTTGCACAATTACGTTATTTTCATTATATCTTTTTAAAAAGAAGGACAACTCATTGTTGTATTATAGAACACACACAATACCTTACCTCCAGCGCCTTTAACACCATTCAGCCTGGACTGCTGAAGGCCAAACTGCTGGACATGTGGGCAGTGTTGGTAATAACGGCGTTTAAAATAACGGTGTTACGTAACGCCGTTATTTTTTCACTAACGGAGTAATCTAACTAATTATTTTCCCCATATTTGTAACGCCGTTATAGTTATTGTACAGTAAAGGCAGTGCGTTACAATAAACTGACTGAACTGCAAAATCAGAACACGCTTCGGCTCCACAACAAGGCTGTTGGTTGGGACTGGGAGAGCTCCGGTTGGATGAACTGGAGCGAGATAAGCAAAATGATTGGCTGATGTCATTGTCAGTTAAAGCAGGCATGTTTCACGGCAGCTAATCAGAGCCAGTGCTTTAACAAACAAACCCGGACGGGCTTAATTTTCTGTGCAATAAATACTGATGTTTGCATACACATACCTGACTGTTCTTACTCATTTCAAGTAAATTTTGAAAACTACTCAGAAAAAAAAAAACTCTTCGAGATAAAGCAACATACAGTAACCCCAATAGTTACTTTCCCTGGTAACTAGTTACTTTTATTATCAAGTAATTTTTTAACTAACTCAGTTACTTTTTTGAAAAAGTAGTGAGTAACTATAACTAATTACTTTTATAAAGTAACGTTCCCAACACTGCATGTGGGTGAGTGCTCCCCTCGTCGCCTGGGTAGACGACTATCTGACGGGCAGACCGCAGTTTGTGAGGTTACAGAGCTGTGTGTCTGATCGTCTGATCAGTAACATTGGGGCCCCCCAGGGAACTGTGCTGTCTCCCTTCCTCTTCACCACATACACATCAGACTTTAAGTACTGCACTGAATCGTGTCATCTGCAGAAATTCTCTGATGACACGGCCATTGTGGGATGTGTGGAGGGGGGGAGGGAGGCGGAGTACAGGGACCTGGTGGACCGCTTTGTGAGGTGGTGTGGGGAGAACCATCTACTACTGAACGTGGCGAAGACGAGAGAGATGGTGGTGGACTTTAGGAGGAAAAAGCCTCTGCCCTCTCCTGTCTGCATCAATGGGACAGATGTGGACTCAGTGGACTCATACAAATATTTAGGCGTCACACTTAACAATAAGCTGGACTGGTCCACCAACACAGACGCCATTTACAAGAAGGGGCAGAGCCGGCTTTACTTCTTAAGGAGGCTCAGGTCCTTTCACGTCTGCAATAAGATGCTGCAGATGTTTTATCAGTCTGTGGTGGCGAGCGCCATCTTCTTTGCTGCAGTGTCCTGGGGTGCGGGCATCAAGGCAAAGGACGCCAACAGACTGAGGAAACTGATCAGAAAGGCAGAGTCTGCTTCTGCTGTCGGCTCTAAACTTGTCACCCTGGAGGAGGTGGTGGAGGAGAGAATGCTGGCAAAACTGCTGGCAATCAGGGACAACCCCTCCCACCCCCTCCATAACACACTGGACAAGCTAAAGAGCAGTTTTAGCAGCAGACTGATCCAACCCCGCTGCTCTAAGGAACGGTACAGGAGATCGTTCCTTCCTGCTGCAATAAGACTCCATAACTCATCTACCTCTGCCAAAGACACGATCACACAACTGGACTAAGTCAACCATTGTACTTACTGCAACCTATAGTTGTCGCTCTGATATACAATTATATAATATTTGTATCCTTTGCACATCATTCAACATTCTGTATTATCTTGCACTTCATATTTACATATCAATATCTGATAGCTATTTTCATTATTACTCATCTTGCCACTGCACTTTATCTGCCAATTCACTCTTGTATTCGTATTTTTTTTTTTTTTTTTTTCTCTAATTTATTCCACTGTGGATTTTTTTATGTTATTACTGGACTACTGTAACAACGCAATTTCCCTTCGGGGATAAATAAAGTTGTCTGTCTGTCTGTCTGTCTGTCCACACAGAACTGCATTTTCAATTCGATTTCTTTACCTTTTCCTTCCTTTCTGCTATTTTTGAGTATGTGTGCATGAGTGACACTGACATGAATGGGAAACCGATCTATACCTACCTGTGTAGGTGTTTTTATCTACATGGCTGAATAAACTATCTTAATGCAGTGTTAACATCCCTAAGGCTCAGTAAAACCGCATCAATGAGTATGCATTACATGGAGTTAATAGGCACTGACACTGGCTCAGTCGACATCACTTGGGTGTGTCTTTGATCTTTTTGAAATATGTGCATAGTTACACTTTCTCTTTCATCATCTGTGGCAGGGTCAGCACTTTGATTGGTCGATTACACATCATTACGGCACTCCACTTTTGTCTCGTGTTATTAAAACAAGTTATAAGACATTTAACCCCATTACAACTGAAGGACACACATGCTGTACTCACAAATCTAGATGATTAAATGGATGCAGAAACACTGTAAACAGATTCAATGGTTTATCTTTTCACTGCCCATTTAACAGCAGCTTTTCCAGTGGTGAAACAGCACCTCATTCACCTTCTTGCTGTTGCATGTGCCATCACATGTAATGCGACCATTTTATTGTTTTCTTGATTTCTATAATTGTTTTCTTCTAAAGCCATTAATCTGTTGATCTTCTTGCAATAACCGATGCATTGCAAGAATCAAGACAAAGGTTAAAAACATCATTAGAAAAACTTTGTGAAGGCATATATATATATATATATATATATATATATATATATATATATATATATATATATGTTATCCAGCAGAAGTAGTTTAGAATAGAATAGAATTTCACCAGAATGTAGTCAAAGGGTAGCTTTTTAAGGGAAACAGAATATCTATAAAGGTGAACAGTTTCTTTTCTTTCTAATAAGACTAACTAAAAGCTTAAGGGAGCAAACTGAAAGTTCTGAATTTGTGAGACCCAGTTGTCAGTAATCCTTTATTCGTTCCGAAATGGCCTCATGTTTTCTCACCAATCTCACAGACTAACTAGAAAAAGAAAAGCATCGTTGTATCTGAGATATCAACAAAAACTGGCATAATGATCAAATTGGTTTTGTTCGGCTAGAAATTAAATATTATTTTTTGTTATTTTAGTCTCCCTTTGTACGGAGGAGTACAGTGATTGTGTGTCATTCATCATGAGAATAGCTACTCAGAATAGCAGACATGTTTTTATGTTTGTTCTCAGGAGAAGTTGTCTCTTAGTTACCAATGAGGGATAGTCTAAGGCAAGTGATTTTATTTCCCAGTGTAGGAGAATACAGGTGGTCAGGCTTATTATAAGCTCAAGTAATATTCCTATAATTTTACATGATAAGATCATGGCTTTAACACGAAAACTTTTTTACCGATTTCCCCTCTGTCTTTGGGGTTTGTATTCAAATACTGCACTCAAGGTTAAATTCGAAGTTGGCATTGCTTAACTTGACCATGGAGATGTCAACTTTTCAAAGACCAGAGTGAATTATTTCTATGGCTGGTATTATAAAGCTAAGCTATGAATATGTTAGCATCAACCCAGATCCGGCATTGTGGGTGGGCCCCAGGGAGCAAGTCAGGCCCTCCAGTCCACAAATAAGGCATTAGGTCTTATTTGATCTATATATTTCTAAATATAACTTTCAATTATAATTCTGAAGTTATAATTTTTATGCAGGTACTAAAGTATAATTAGTTTATGTGTGTGTATATGCCTTGTCAGCTGTGAGAAATCTTACATCCAGAGATATTTGCATAAATTGTTTATGGATGTGTTTAAGTACTTTTTTTTAAAGTAATGGCGGTATTTGGTGTTCAGTCATTGGCCACCTTAATTGAACTAATAGTATAGACTGATACCTTTCCACAATGGCATAAAAAAGTGGTTAACAATGACCTGAAGAAGGGCACATGTCTGGTGTCACGCTGCAAGAATCAACCATTTCCAGAAAGCTTGGATGATTCCAGCAATGTGACGAGGCCTAGCAAGATAGCAACCACTGCAGAAACCACTGGTGCATGTGTCCTGCCTTCTCCCCTGCCTGCAGAAGCAGTAGAAGTTTGCTATGTAGAAGTTTGCAGAGTAGCAAGAAAAGCATTTACGTTAAGCGTCTGTCCTGCTTTGCATGAAATGCTATCAATGCTAAAAGTATCCCATAATATTTCTATTGAGGTCATTTTAATGAACTGACCTAGGTTTAAAGCAGTATGTTAATTGTAAAGTGTGAATGTTGGTTGAGATTATAAGACTCTAAATGAAATGTTTTACTTTCTGTTGAATTAATTGCTGGAGTTAATGCAGTTGATGCAGCTTTAGGAAGGCAACATACACAAGAGTATGCTGTATGGAGGCTCTTGCATTATATGGTCTTTGACAGTAATTGTGGCTCACTTGAAGCCACACCTAGAGTAACAACTGCATGAGCTAATGGATCATGTCAGAAATGCTAAAGATAACCCATGGGCACTGCCAACATGCTTCGTGTAGAACCACTTCTTGTCAGCTTGGTTCAACATTGCATTAGTCAATCTTTGCATAGTGTTTTCTTCATGTGACTGCACACACTGAATCATAATGTGCATACTGTGATGATTCAGGTGAAACACATAGACAGTTGTACTCCAAGAAACCAAATTTGAGTAAATTTTTTACTTCATTTTCAAAGTTTATTTCAAACATGTTCTTTTATTTACAATATTTACATCTTCACATGTCATCTCTTAAATTTAAAAAAAAAGTTTATTCTTGGCGACATGAAAACTGCAATGTTGGAACTGTTATATTTCAGTCTAATTAAACCTAAAAACTAATTTATCTCAAGTTACCACATCTCAAGTTACCACATTGGGATTACATAACAGGTTAAACAATCCCAAATATAAAAACTTTTCTAAAATAATAACTGAACAAAAATAAATAAACTGATCAAAAAAAGAATTTTTTGCCGAATTTTCACATCAGCAGAGGCATAATCTAATAACAATTCAACCCAGCCCCCATGGCAAGGTTTAAAAGAGAAGGAAACTGCACCCTGTTTATTGAATTCATCATGGGATATGGCCATCCATTGAGGCCAAGATTACGCTCTGCCAATGCTCAAATTGGCTTAGCTCTAAGCACCCATCACACTATATCTTGTGGGCAATTGCTTGGTCTTAGAAAAATCAACTGTACTGAACTCCAGAGGGAAATTTATCTTTTAAAACCTAACCTGGACCAGATTTGACCAGACCTCTTAGAGTGAAAACACTTAGCATGAATTGTTTTGTGCAGTATGTTTTATGTTGACTACTATGATGCACTTATGGCCAGACTCATCTCACTCTCTGTCCCATTCGTTAATCTTGGTCAGATTTGATTATTCTTTGATCTGATCTCTGGAGAAAGTATTGAAATACTTAAGTTAAATGCAATAAAATTAAAGTGGAGGTGATCCAAACAAGAGTTTAGGTAAATGAAGAGGAATCTGAACATTTATGGTGCTATGTGTTTCTTAAGGAGGCTTGCTGTTTCTTAGCAACAGGGATGTTGTCAACATGTAGACCTTGCAGATGGGAAGCATTATTCAGTATAATTATAGGACTAAAGATTAATTCATGGGTTGTCTTTAAATGAGTGGTGACCGCATGGAAAAAAAACTAGTTCTTTGATGTTTTGCCCTAACATAAAGTTTATAAATTGTAGGCACCCCTCTGTTAGTGAAGAAACGTCCAAAATGGTCACTGAAGTAAATTGAAACTGATTAAACTAATGATAAAATAAAAATGTACTGAAAATTAACCAATAGAAATCAGAAATTGCATTTTAATTGTTAAAAAAGAAGAAAAAATAAACTAATGAGTTGACCTCCAAGAAGTCGTGATTATTGATAAAACTGTAAGACTAGCGTCTCAGAATTTAAAGCCTTGACTTTTTATACTTGATACACTCCTTTGCAAAGAGATTTCCTTTTTCAGAGTCAGTCTTTCTGTCATGGTTGTAGAAAAAAAATATAAATAAAATAATAAATGGGATGATTGTCTTCCTGTCACATTCCTGTGAAGACCCCCAATTTCTAATGCCAGTTTTCAGGAGAATTTGATTAATTCTGATTGCCTAAGTTGCAGATTCTTGTAGTTAGTGCATTTTTTCTTTCTTTCTTTCTTTCTTTCTTTCTTTCTTTTATTTATTTTATCTCAGCACATATCTTTAGTTGACTGGCAGATGTGATTGTATTAGATCAAACAAGGCCAGGAGAAACTACAGACACAATTGTTATAGCAGAAAATTACTGTTATTTGCCATCATTTCAAATAAAAGCTGAAGATTAGGCTTCAGGCCCTGACGTAACCTCGCCTTGTAAGACTCACCCAGATTGAAAGCCCTCAAGCACCGCCTGCATCAAATGAACTTTAACATAGCGGAAAATGGAGCTGTATCTCTCACTGGTATATGAAATAGAGGAGATGGAGAAGGTAAAAGTACCTTTAAGGGATCATTCCTTCATTATTCAAATCCCAAACAGGCAAAAGAGAAAGGGCTTGAAAGTGTCAAATTCTGATCAAGCATGATCAAAGTGCATTAAGCACCACAACTTCTAAATGCAGCCTTATTTCTTTGGCAATTTTGGGTTAAGGAGCATTTTACTGTAGGTTTTAGTGCCTGAGAAATAAAGGATGCAAGTGAAAGAGACAGCAAGGGCAACATAAAAACAGGGTTGGCAAGATTTCTCTGAGTTAATAATAGGTATGCTTGCACTTGTGCACTGCCTCCAATGTTTGCATTGCTCTCTGTGTCTGAAGTGCCAGTTTTGTTTCTTTATTATGAAAGCCTTTCAGACACCTGAGCTTCCCCCTGCTTCAATTCAGCTTCTTGATTGGTCCCAGATGTCTATATGAAAATGCTGTCACACAGTGTGTGCGCTAAGAGCCCATTTCTTGCAATTTCTCTGCTTGCTCTGACTCAGCTGCTTGCTGGCAGGAAATAGGCACAAGGACGGAGCTCAACAAACAAGGCAACATGAGAAAACTAACCCAAGAAAATGAAAGCTGCGAAAAAAAAACAAACAAACAAACAAAAAAAAAAAAAACATAGTTTGTTAAAAGATTTGCTACATCACTGAGCCAAATTTGTGGGTTTCAGAATATTGTGCACAGGCTGAGGTAAGTTAACTGGAAGTGGGACAGAAGGTTGAGGTACATTCACAAGGAAGGAAGTTTAAACTTGTAGAGGATCGCAGACTGATATGTTAATAACTATATTATTACTGTAGCCTTATAACAGATGGATTATAAAAACCAAAGAAGGAAATATTCACTAATTTACCATTCAGGATGTGTGTGCACAAACACAATGAAGCACCCATTATTCTGACCCTGCACACACGATTTTCTTAGTGTCTCCTTCAAGGTAAATGGATTTTTCAAAAAGAAGGCAGCTAGATAAAAGCTTTGCACGTACCTCCAAGGGTATTTAGGTCAAAAGTCTAAATTTCCCTAAGGACTGTTTGGGTTTCAACTGAGTGCTGCCCCCTGTTTTTTTTATATCTCCAGCACTTTAAAGTTTAATATTGACGTGCCGTTTATGCTCCCGTTTTAAGGAGTGTTTCACCCACTAAGCCTTATGAGGACATTAAATCTGGACCCAGGGGAAAAATCCCAGGCTGGTCTATCATGGTTGTCTTTATGTTCTGTCAAATTTAAAAAAGCATCTAATACATGTAGATATACATAGTAAATTCATTTTTAAACACGTCTGAACACATCTAACCTAAATCATCATCAGTCTCTTCAAGGTTCTACAACCCTTTTTCTTGTCATGATCCTGGCCCATGTTGCCAGCATCCTGAGGATACCCATTCATGATACCCAGCATACCTATTCATTTCCTGTGTTTGGGCCATTATCCGTTTAAGACTAGCTTTGTCTTTCCTGTGGCAAACTTTCAATTATCCTTCTTTCTTCAGCATTCTGAGAGCATACTCAATCCTTTCAATAAAGTGTAAATTGCACAGACAGAAGGTGGATTGAATTGGCAAATACTGCATTCATTTTTATTTTTTGATAGCATAATGGATTACATAAAAGATAGAATCTCTCAAAACATTCTTTTATAGACGTATTTTTCTGCCTTTACATTGCTTCAGCCAACAAGGCAGTGACAGGGTGTGAGCACTGGAGAGATCATCCTGTTGAAAAGTGTGCTGTAGGGATCACTTAGCTGAATGTTTCCACAACACTAACAGGTACCAGCCATGCTTTTTTAACTGATATTTGTTTGGAAGTAGCTGAGTTGTTTGGACTGTGCCATTACACATTTTCTGATAGAAGGAAGGTGTCTTACTTTTTTTTTTAAATTTGTCCTCCACAGCTGTGCTGTTTCAGTTTACATTACACCCCTGTCTCCAATTACAGCAACTCCACCTGTATACACACTGCCTGGCCATGAAAATGCATAAAGAGCATAAAGACTGGACTCTGGAGCAATGGAAGGCCATGTGGTCTTATGAGTCCAGATTTACCCTGTTCCAGAGTGATGGGTACATCAGGGTAAGAAGAGCGGCAGATAAAGTGATGAAGCCATCATTCCTAGTGCTATTATACAAGCCTGTGGGGTGGCTATGATCTGGGTTCAGCAACATAATGGGCTAGATTTAGGAAATGTTTGCATGTGTAAAACGTGCAAATGTGATAGCACATGCAAAAACATGTTACAGTAGATTTACTAACTGAGAATTGCATCTGTTGCAAATGAACAAAACAATGTGCACAATCCATTTAGCCAGAAAGCACAAAACATTGGGAGGAGTAGATGCAAATAGATCAACGTATCACATACAATGTGATTTAACAGACAGGAAACTGGTTGCACGGGCTAATTTTGCATCTATATTTAACACATCTGAAAGGCAGGTATTAACTTGCACAACTTTACGCAGACATGGCTGGATGGGCTGTTGCTGCTGCGATCTGGGTCTGCTGGCATTTAGAGCCTTCACCACCGCCTGTACCCCAGCTTCGATCCCTCTTAAGAGCATTAATGACCATTGTCAACCCAGATACAGCACTGACCAGCTGCCGAGTGTGTGTTGCAATGCGCCCCCGCTAGCTCAACTCGTGCGTATTAAAAGGTGCCACAGGAGGCACGTTTATTTGATCAATATGTCTTGGGCTGAAAGCTTGATTTCATCAATAATTGTTTTGTCACATACCTTGCTCTGCAATCAGCTCTAGTGCGTCATACCCGGTGTTCCAGTCATCTGCTCCTCACAGTTGGTCAGAGGCATCTCCTGTACCGGCCCCCACCTGTCTTATTTGTTGAGGTTTCATCTTATATCTTGCCACCTCCTTTTAACCTCATCTGGTGTTCTTGTGGTTTTCCCAACAGCATTTACTGTTTAGCACATATTCTTTCATATTAAAGTCATTCTGGTGACATTTACATTTCTTTCCTGGAGTTCAGCTATATTTTTATTTTCCTCATCCACTTATATCGGTGTCTCCATTGGGTCAATTTTAATTTTGTGTTTGCATCCTTCCTGCTCTTCCTGCTCTGCTTCTAAACTCTCCATGGCAAAACCATAATGCATGCTAAATCCTCATTTCAACACAGCTGTTTGCACCTATTATCAATAACATTCTTAGTTCTTCACTTACAAATCATAAACAAACAACATGTTAATTATTTGTGTGTGAACTCAATTTTGCCCTCTTAATCAGGTATCTTAGTAAATCAGACCCTATGTGTCCAAAGATTGAGGTTAGCTGAATACCTAAATATACTGAATGAGCAGTTATTCCATCAATGGATTTTTTTTTCTTTCTTAATGGCTCGGACATATTCCAAAATGACAATGCCAGGAGTCATTGGACTCAAATTGTGAAATGGTTCAGGGAGTATGAGACATTATTTTCACACATGGATTGGCCACCACATAATTCAGACCTTAACTCAGTTGAGAATCTATGGGCTGTGCTGGAGAAGACTTTTGGCAGTGGTCAGACTCTCCCTTCATCAATTCAAGATCTTGGTGAAAAACGAATGCAACACTGGATGGAAATAAATCTTGTGACATTATAGAAACAATACCACAGCAACTATTTACTGTAATCAAACCTAAAGGCACTCCACTAAACAACCTCCTTTTTGGTGGCAACTTTTTTTTTCTTTCTTTTTTTGTCCAGTCAGTGTATGTTAGCCTTTTCTTGGGGTTTCTTTGTTCTTAGCCAGAGATTCTACTCAGTTCCTTGTCTTCTCTCTTCAGTCTTTATGCATGGATTTCAACTACATTTTCTCCATTTGTTTCTTTCTTTAATTCTGGTTGTGTTCAGGAAACTCAGAGGTGAAACCTATTATTTGACTGAAACAGCATACAAGTGTTTAAGTATGATTGTGAAAGAATGGCCTGTGTGAGTGGCTGGAAACAGTGAAGCAATGGAAGCAACTGAGTGCAAAAATTATTTTATTTATCAAATATAAATTGGACCGGGGGATTCAGACCGTTCTAGCAGCCCAGCCTCCGCCTGCAGCAGCCCTCAAATGAGCAAACGAGCACAATTTATCTCCCCTGCTGCTGATTGGGGTAAACTACTTCCTGCTAACAGAGGTGTTTTCCAGGTCATAAAACAAACTCTACCTTTTAAAATCTCACTCTATGAAAACTGTGGCTACGATGCTTCATTTTTAATAAGTAAAGTTGGTTTTTCATTGACTCAAACAGATTTCAGGACAAAATGCATTTCATAAAAAATGACTCCAACAATAAAGAGAACTGCATTGTCAAGATTTAATGGATTTTGTGACTCAGTGCAGACTGACAGAAGGAAGAGAATGTAGTTTGTGATGGCTTAATCAACATTTTTGTTCTATGTTTCCATTTCCATCAGACAACCAATTACGAGTCAATCTGTTTGTTTATTTCCGTGCCAAAACCTCCACTTTTTGTCCATGGACATGACACTGCCATCTAATGTGGCATCATCCTGTATGTGTAAATCTCTGTGTACTTCCTTTACCTATACTTTATCAAATCCCAACCAAAGACATTGTATTTTGTGGTATTTCTGAATGATCTCATTAGACCAAGACAAAAAGGAAAATGTATACCAGAAGTGCAACACAACAGCACTTCCCAAGCTAAGTACTGTCACCTCCTGTGGGCATGTTTTAAAGGTTGAGAGTGATGAAAAGCAAAGTAACACCCCACGGGCCAGCCTCTGAACAGCGCCTAGAGGGGAGCAGAAAACTGCTCTCTCAGCAAGTCAACTTGAGTACAGAAAACTGTGGCCTCTTGTCTGAAAACTAAAAGAATCACTACAAAGTGAGACAGGCAGCAGAGAACACATTGTGACACTGCTTTGGTAAAATGGCTTAAAAGTCTTTTGAAGCCTGACAGGTTAGGAAAGAGGAACGTTTCCTATTTGTTTTACTATAATAAATTTTCTTGGTAGTGCTAGATGTTGTAATATATTGGTTCACAGTTGTGGAGAAATATAGCTGCAACTGATGGTCATCTCAGAATTAGTACAGATGGTTTGAACAGCCAGGCTGTTCAGCTATAAGTAAAATGATAAATGATGTTTGGTATGGCTACACATAAAGTTCTTTAATGGTTTGAAAACTTGATCAATCCTCAAATGGTAAAAAAAGGCGTAAAAAGAGAGTGCTGGAACGAGGATTATGGAGTCAAGATATCCCAAGCTGTTGCATGGATCAACTAGTATTTTCTTGATTAATTTAAATCTTTTAAGTATTTGACCTCCTGGTTCAGATTTGTGATGATTAAGATGTTCCCAAAACAGTCATGTGACAATACTTACATTACCTTGTCTTAATAAGTGTCCTTTTTTGGATTGATCTCTAAAGACCTAATGCATGTCTGTAAGTCATCCTGTGATTTCTGCAAAATTGTTGATTGTTCATTGGGTCTTTACATTTTCTAATGTAAAATTAAAAAAGTTATGATCTGCAGTTTCTCCCTTCTTTTGTTTCTCCTTCCTTTTCCTTGTGTTCCTGTCTGTCTTCCTTGTCTCTCCTTAGGTGCAAACTGTGAGCAATGCTGTGGCTAATAGTCATTCAACTATATTCTGTCAGTCTGGAATTTGCCATTCCCTCCATCATTGCTTACTCAAAATTCTCTGTTGCAGATGCAAGCCTTTAATGAACCCTGTTTGTTCCCTTTGACTTGAGGATTCCCAGAACATCCTTCCCAAAGGAAAGGTTCCCCAAAGGGTCCTGTCTCAGCTTAAACTACAATAGAAAAGGATCCCTGTGTCTTGTTACAATTAAGCTAGTTAGTATAGTATTTAGAAGTGATCAAGCAAGGGAACAGTTTGCAACTTTACATCAGAATGTTCAGCAGCATCACTGTGGTGATGACGAAGAGCTGGAAATGTAGCTCTGAAATATGTTGGGAAATCATGGGGTCTATATGATCCTAAACAATGTTGAATGAAATTCAAATACATGAATATTGGAGTAAGACTAAGATTTTGTCACACAGAGACCAAGTTTAAACTGTTTAATCTGTAGTATGTACTGTTTTAGTGAATTTTATTTAAGAAATATAGTTTATCAATTAAATATGTTCCAGTAAATAGTTTTGTTAGTACTTATTACGTTCACTCCCCCCCCCCCCCCCCCCCCCCCCCCCCCCTCAGACGCACACACACACACACACACACACACTGATGTGATGATCAGTCATGACAATCTGGCAATGATGTGACATTTTGCCTGAGTGGAAGTCAATTTTGTGCATGTGAAATTGATCCAAACTGATCTCAAAGACATGGTTGACAATTAATAGCGAATACATGCAAATAAATTCAACTGATTTACATGGATGACAGACTGCACAAGTCTGCATATTCATTGAAATACTACACTCATCCAACACTTGACATGGACAGGAATGGAAATGATACTTGCAGTGACAGGTGAAATGTAGCAACAGCCACTCATTTCTTTTTTTTACCCCCTGCCTTCCCTCTCCCTCTCACAGGATAGCAGTTTTATTTATTTATTTTTTGCACTCTGATGAAAGCTTCAGTTGCAGCAATGACAGAGTAATTAAAGGGATTGATTAGAGTGCAGGGAGAGGCATTGCAGTATGTGTACGATACAGTAAAGACTGTTTCTGCCTTACACAGTTTTTCACGATGCGTCACCTTCACTTTATTTTGCAAAAAATGTGAAATTTCGATGCTAAATGTAAGTTAATCCACCAGAAATATGCGTTGAAAAGCATGAATGAACTGCATGTGATGAAATAATAGAAGGTGGCATGTTTAAATAAATGCATGGATATTTTTTTTTTAAGTTTTTCTTTTTTTTTACATTCCTTTATAATTCATGGACCACTTATAAATCATATTTTGATAAAAATATAAATTTAGAAATGTTCTAATAAATTAATAATTAATAATTAATAAAGAAAGAAGTGATAATGGATTTTTTTTAAAGCACTGGTGCTTAAAAATCTAATGGGTTCTTATTAGATACTACACAACATAACTATTATATTTGATAATGAACACTACATCAGTTTCTGACCTTAAAACTTTGTGCTTCTGACCCGTTTTGATGGCGCACTGGCATCATGCACAATACTGAAACTGTTATTGCTCTGCAGCATCCCATGGCTGAGAAACCAACAAACTAGGTTTTCTAGCCCGGTGCTTCACATGATAGCTGCATTTTGCTTTATGGCATCATTTCACATATCAGTAACTGGATATCAACTCATGTGACAAGGAACCCCAAGAGGACATTGTCGGAGGAAGCAAAGGAAAGAAAGCGACAATATTGTACCGACTTCACTGGCTGGAGACCGCTCATAGAAGAGACAGGAAGCTGAGTAACGCCTTCCAAAGTTCAATGGTGCGGCATTAAATTTTGTTTGGAAATGGTTCATTTTTCCATGAAATTGTATGCATTAATTAAAAGCATGTGTCCAATCTGATTCAGTATGGAGCCAGATAACATTTAATTTAAAAAGGTGGGCAAACAGAAACATTATATGCTTACTTTGGTGCTTACAGTGGAACATGTGGATCACACCTGCCATTGTGTCTAAACACAGTTCGAAGTTCTTTCCCTTAGATATAATGATGCCTTAATAAGTTTTATGCTAACTATAACATTTCACACTCAAATGGTTTCTTGTAAAAAAGAGTTTTGAGTGTTCAAATTATCATAAAAAATTTCCATAGAAATTGTTCATTTTCATGTCTAGCTAATAACCTACAGATAAGTTTGAAATTTCTAAGTTAAAACTCAGTCATCTGTTCTCAGGCTGTCACGCAATGTTATAGTGACTAGCAAGGATACCTGGACTCGTGGTTCAAACCTCAACTAGGGCCTCTATGTGGAGTTTGCATGTTTTCGCCGTGTATGTGGGGGTTCTCTCTCCGGCTTCCTCAAGGTATCAAGGTACATGACCATGTGTATCCTGCTTCTTGCCTAATAGCAGCTGGGGTATGTAGATAAATTATTGGGATGCTAATCAAGGAATTATTCAGATGTGTTACTTATTTTTATTTATATTCTTATCCTATTATTCATATTAAATCTCTCTATAAGCTCATATACTTACTAACAGTGTGCTAGTGTGCTTAAGCAACAATGAGACTCTTCATATGGGGGACATAAGAAGAACATGAGACAGGCTGACCAACGCTGTGTTGCCAGTAAAAGAACATGTGACATGTTGTATTAGGGGAAATTTCTAGGTTGACCAGAATTCAGAGTGCAAGGAAATTTGCACCTTCTTGTATGTGTGCATGGTCTTTTTTGTTTTCTGTTTTTCAGATTACAACAGGCCACTGATTGATCATTGTCACAAGGAAGGCTGGTCGACCACAGGCTCCAGCAACTGCAGCATTAGTCAGCAAAGATTGTGTAAAGCAAGAACGTATATAAGGGTTCAGAAATCAGTTAGAGTGTCCTGTCTTGCGGCCAGCAGGATATTTGTCTGTTTGCCAGGGATAGATATGGTCCCAGGGCTCTGTAATTTGCACATTCTCATACTATGTAAATGAACAAATTGTCAACTGAGAGAAGTAGTTTGTCATCTATGCTCCATCAAAACGAACACGCAGGAGAAGAAAAATTTGTGTGGAACAGTACCTGATTAATTAGGAAAGTAGGAAATTAGTGCCTGCCTATTTTAATACTGTGGAAAGAAATGTGTTCTTTTTTACTTGTGCATTTTTATGGTCTTCTCCAACAGGTAGGCTTCACTTCCAGTACCTTGTCTTTTGGAAACTAACTGTGTAAACAGAAGATGTTAGGTAAACCTCTGTCATAGACATGAGAACATAAAGAATGTACCCAAACACGGACTAGACCACCTCAAATGTGGTCAACGTGATCATAGCTTCTTCTTGTGCATCTTGGCTGAATTATGTCTGAAACTTGAGCTGTTAGCTGTTTTTTGTGACGGGATCACCAAAGACACGTGGTAATTGTCAGCGTGAATAGGGTCTAAGAGAAACTAGCAGCTCCATCTGCAGCCTAATAAGTGTGGCATCTTTGTTTCTCAGCTTATGCTTTTCACCAAGCTGTCTTTCCATCATTTATGTGTCATCATTAGGACTTTTTAGGACAGTCTGGGACATGACCTTCTTTGATATGCTGTTATCAAATAATAGTTTCATCATTCTCTCTTTTTTGGAAGTTAATGCTATTCTTGTTGCAATCTATCTGACATTGCTCAAACATGTTACATAGTTTGTGCGTTATGCTCATTTTCTAACTGTCATACCTGTTGTCATTTCTTTTTTTAATGCATTAACTATAGAACTAGAAAAGGAAATGTTGAAGCTGAGGGGAAGCTATAAGCTATGGAAGAAATGATCGGTTACTTTCTTGAGTAGGAACTGGAAGTGAATGAGAGATAACTGTAGAATGATCTGATGAAATGACTAAATCTGAAGGAGGGCAGTAAATGCAACTTAAAGGACACCAACTGCCAATAAACACTAAAAGAAGAGAAACTTTCTGAGCTCGCTGACAATACTTGAGAGAGCAACAGTGAAAACACAGGTAAGAAAATAATCTGATGTATAGATCTGCTATAGTTTTACATTTTGTAAAACTTGTATCCAAACTAGAGGCTAATTCTATTAAGCTTCTGTTTTTGCAGGCCTGTTGCTTGCACTTTATCAATATGTCTGTATTGTTACTGTCTTGATTCTTTTTTTTATATAAACTTTTAAACTGCATCTGGTTGCTGAGAAGGAAACAAGCACGATGGATGCTGTACATTTAGACCAGTGTGCTATTATGACAAAAAAAAAAAAAAAAAAAAAAATGCTCCTTTGGGCAAAGCATATAAAGTATAGACACACCTTTCCTTGTTTTCAATTAGTGGGTGTTGTTAAACCTTTGACACAATTTGTTGGCTTTATGCTATTTATTTCAATTCCTGATCTCAACTCCTGATTATACTAACATATCACACAAGTAAGCTGATTGATTATCAACCTTATGTCACCATGTGGCACATATTCGGGAATCATGTGGCTTTTTTGTGAAGACAAATAAAAAATAGCTGTAGGTGATATATCTATCTCAACATGTCAAACAAATTATACTGAACCTAAATGATCAACACAGACACAAAATAATGTTCACTGTAAAATAATTAAAGCATGCTTGCTAGTCTCTTCCTTACATGACAGATCCAAAAACTTCTCATAACCAAACTACTTGATATTCAGAAGTTTATGTGTTATATATTTTCCAACTGTTAGATGACAAAACAGTCAATTATGTAAATGAAGCAAACTGTACAGTTACACAAGGCAAAGCTAGTTTATTTGTAAAGCACATTTCACGTACAAGACAATTAAAAGTGCTTTACATAAGCATAAAAGGGCAGTAGCTCAGGAGGAAGAGTACACTGACTACATGTCAAAGTCCAACAATCCGCAGTCTAGTTGGCCATTAAGTGTTACTTCAGCTTTTTTACTATTTCTATTTATTTATTTGCAAAGTCAAAATTCCTCTGAAACTGGTGTTGGAGGCATTGCCTTGAATCCCTTTTATAAACAGGTGGACCAGGTTTTGTGTAAGCTACAATCTTCTGCAGAGTTCCAGCTGGACTCCCTTTTGACATGAACTGAAAAGTGAGTTAACTGCATTTTAAATTAAACTTGTGTTCTTGCTTTAATCATTTCCTTCCAGTTTCTATCTTGTTCAAACATGATGATGCTGTTTTTTCTTTCTTTCTCTTTTATTTATTCCAGAGATTAATACTAACACATCTGAGGTGCTTAAATTCCATGTACATGTGAGTCTGGGGAATTACTTTAAGGAACAAATAATTAATTGGACTTAATTGAATATATTTCTTGAAGCAAAGTGGTGGGTTGAGTCTTATTAAATTTTGGTTCCATTTACCTTCTTATCTGCTCCATGCAGACACTGTCAGGACTCTCTAATGTCAAAACCCAAGTTCTCAGAGGGCAAAAAGTAGCTGGAAATAAAAAGGAAAATGTTAAGAAAAAGTTACCATAAATGTTTCTTGGTTGTCGAATAATAATTGAAAGCTGAGTGTCCAGTAAAACATACGTGAGTTCTGTTACTTTAGAAAAAGGAAAAACTGGAAATCAGTTTGACTTTTCTCTTCACACTCCAGCAGTACAAGTCAGTGTGTGCCGCAGTATGTTACACAATTCCTCTGTTATCAATACAATTAAAACGCTGTCTTTTTAATGCAATATTAGGATTAGTAGGAACATACTTTTTTTTTTTCTTTGTAACAGATTTCAAATAGTTTTTGTGATGGACTGATCTCTAATAGGAAGAGTGTAACTTTAAACTCTGCTACATAACAGCACTTACAGCAAATGACCATCATGTTTTTACCATGGTATTATGTCAGCGATTAAGACTGAAGAAAGTGTTGATGGAGGATATCAAGAACAGAAAAAATGGAGCATGACTGAGCGAGAGGTAGAACATGAGTAAATGCTGATTTTGAAAGAAGGAGACATAAGGTGAACTCCCAGCTGGTCTTCCTGCTGTTGAACTAGTGGTTATAAAATGTCAGTTTGCTTTGTCTTGTGATGCTTGAATGTCAGACTTTTCATTTCTTAGTCCAGTCAGTTGACACGAGAATTGATCCTCACCTCTTCTTCGCGTGTGAAACAGTTGTTCAAAATCAGTTAGCAGCAGAAGCCAGTTTATAGAAACGATGTATATCCAGCAGGAATGCAGCTGCACCCCCAAACCTAACAGGGTTTTAAAGTCAATAAATTCTAAATGTTGCGACCATTAAGCAGGTCTGTAAATACTCTGATGGCAAACAAATTCCACAGATTATCTTTGCATTGATGCATTCATTTTGACAGCCCCATTAAAACGTATGGGTATTGACAATAATAGGTCTCTGTGTCAACTGGAAACATAGATCTTATCAGTTGGAGTTCATGCAACTGTCTGAAGATGCAGTAAAGCTGTGGGAATATCATAGCCCCTCTCTAAATAGCTTTTAGCTTTACCTTGGAATTGTTCATATTATCCAGATTAAGAGCATTCTGCCTGCAACTGCAGATAAGACACTAGCTACTAATGTATACACAACCCCACATAATGAAATTTGATTTTTCTGTTAAAGCTGTTGTTTTGCTGTATGTTCCACTGTGAGACTTTTCACTATAATTTAGAATCAGGTCATACCATCCTAGAGAAAACAAAACAGGTTCAGACAATGATCTTGGCACGACCATGTTTCGTGGATTGGAAATGCATAAACACAGTGTAAGGCTGCACTTCTATCTGCGTCTTCTACATTTACCATATTGTTTGATTTAGATCAGTTTGCATGCTGATAATATCTTCTTGCATATGTTTAGATTGTAACTTGGCCAGGGCTTGTAAAGTAAAAACTAGCATAACAATTAGGCTTTTTCAAATGCAAAATGTTGCTGCATCTTCAACAGTTTTCAATGGCAGCTCATCTGACATCAGAATGTGGGTCAGATTTGCCTGGTTCACTGTATACTGCTCAGTGCATCTATTCTGTCTTTTGTACATTCATTTGCTTCCAGGACTTACAGTATTTCCAGGGAACAAAAAAAAAAAAGAAAAAAAGAATGAAGCTATTTTCATGTTGAATTAAGATGCTAATAATGTGCCAGTGATGGATGGTAAATGTTATCTGTGGCTAAATGTGACCCTGTAAGCCAGTAAAGCAGATTTGAAAAGAAAAATGCAGGATTGTTTTCTTCTCTGCAAAGAATGTGGAAATGCTGGAAAAATGACAAATGCATCACTTTTCAATGTTCTATCACAAGATGGCAACATTTACAAGTCTTGCACATTGATGTAAAGCACACACACTGAAGGCACACTAACAAATGGGGACAAACAGAATAAAACCTTTTGACATCTCTGAGAAAATCATTGTGTCATGGTGTTCTCTATGCAAAAACACACTGATTCTGACAGCTAAAGTAACATGAAGCCGCTGGAGACTCACAGACACAGTTGGTATTACAATGACAACTTTGTCTAGCTCGTGTGAACTTGGTGCCCCTAAAAAATAATTTAGATTCCCACCGGGATGGTGCTGGTATCGTCTGCAAGCAGCCAGGATTACTTTGTATCTCTGGAAGGCTGTGGAATTTGATTTTTGTCTTTACTGCTCTGTGCTGTCCACACTGTTTGATTATTATTCTAAGAAAGACCCATATTTCAGGTTGATGCATATTTCATGCTTGCTTGTGAAGCTCTCATCTGTGGACGCATGAGCCCATTCAATAATGTGCCTCACCCTAATCACAAACGTTTAAAAGCACCTCTGTGTACTCTCGCAACTGCCCACCTTTTTGCCATCTGTGTTGTGACTTTGCCTCTGTTCTTTCTCTCTGCTGTTCCTGGTCCTGCAGTGATGAAAATCTGTGATTTTAAAGGAGAAGTTAATGCAGGGTGGAATTCTCTGGAGGCCTTTCGCAAAAGGTGCATTTTGAAATGAAGTTAAAACGTCGAAATCTTGATCAGTCATGTGACATGTAAGTGTTCAAAGCAGGAAGACAGGCCTACACATAATTTAAGACTTTCGCAAGTAAACCTTCTCAGGTCTATGGACACACCGGCGTGTCGAGGTATCCATATCCGTTTTAAGATGATAAAGTAGCTAGACACAGCAATAAGTCTCCATTCCAACGGAACATACTTTAAAATATATACTAGCTTTTAAATTATGTTGATAAACAAGTAAACCAAAGCTATGATAAAAAATGTACTGTATGATTTTTCCGCGGATACTACTGACACGTTTGGTGCACATTTGGTGCAGAAAGAAATGGTGAATGTCGATTCTAAGTACAACAATCATGAGCAAAAAAACAAACAAACAAACAAACAAACAAACAAACAAACAAACAAAAAAACAAATAGAAAAGAACTTTCATATTAGTGGAAAAATGTTCAAAATCAAAAAATGATATGACAACATGACATATTTAGTTGCTGAGAAAGGGGGGAGGCTGTGTGAGTAACTAAAATCCTCCAAAAGCAGATTGAAGTGTTGCCTCCTGGTGGACAGGAGGACTAACACCTTGGGAATGTCAGACCTATCATGTCCTCTTTGTCTTTTAGTGTTTTTTGGACAGTAACAAATAATTGCTGCGGTATCTTGTGGTAAAAATTTAGTGTTATTAACAGATTATAAACCACCTGAGACGTTGCTGCATTTTGAGGTAAATTGTTCTATATAACTTTTTATGCTTTTGTAAAAAGTGTTTTTTTTTTTTTTATTAACTGTTTATATCTGCATTCTTAATAACAAAAATCATCCGTTATGCAGCCTACTCATACAAGGCCAGTATGGGCTCATGAAACTCAGAATTTTTAACATTGCAAATTATTTGGCATATTATTAATGTATATCTTGTTTCACATCATGCCATTTTGCATTGATTAAAAATCATTAAACATGCTAATAGAGTAAATTATAAATATATATATTAATATATGACAAGTAAAATGAAGCTAAAGTAAAGCATGATTTATACATATTGCATAAGACCATGTTGACAAGCCTACAGCTAGCTCACATTGCTTTTAGCTCAATGAACAAAGCAGTGCATTGAGCTCAACACAATTTCCAGCATGATAACATTTTCCTAACGAAAATGCCAACATCTTGGTGTAGTAAGGAAATCATAGCATTTATAACACAGATTCATTGATTGTCCTGCAAAATCATTTCCAACAACAAGCATCCATGGTCTTATCTATTAGGCTTGTAGCTTATCTGAATAGAGATTGATCCAGACCCACTCTGTTTGTATATTGGACCTACTGACAATGATCATCAATAACTATGCTAGACTAACTCTTATTAAACTGACCCAGAAACTGGACCATATATCCAGGTCCAATGAAAGATAAAAGAAAATCTTTTTAAGATAAACTTGGTGAACTCTTGAATTTAACTACTTTTTGTTAAACTGTGTTAGAACTTCAAAGTACCTGAAAAATTTCTAGCATTGATTCATTGTTGTCAAAATGGATTACACTGACTGATATTAAATTGGACATTATTTCACAAAAAGACTTTTACTATAGCGGGACTTGCTTTTTACTTCAAAAATTGAGAGTTGCTCTAAATTCCTTAGCTTGAGCAAATGTTGTGAATTTGTTTTATGAGTGCATTGTGTACAACTGATTACATTTCAAACACAGGAGACCTCAAACACAAGCCAATTTTTATTTAGTCCAGCTGTATACCTTTATCTTTTCCTCCAAACTTTCCCAGCCTCACACATTGTTTATCTTGTTTGTTGAAAGTGTGTATGTTCAGATAAACAACGACTTTGTGCCACCCACAGTTACCCATCCTTATCAGTGGTCAGCAGGGCACTATGCCCACTGAAACCATCTACCTCTGCTGCTGTTCTCCTCAACCCTCTGACCTCCCCCACTCCCACTTCTTAACATCCCATCTTACCTCTGTCAAGCTTCCATTCTGATTTAATCTCCCCTTGTAGCTGAAACAAGCACACAGCTGTTGTTCTCCTCTTCCTCTATCACTGTGTCTGTCCTTTAGCCTGTACATCCCGGTGATAGAACACACCCACTGGTCTTCCAAAGGCTTCCAAAGCCATTTCTAACCTTAAATGAGGCAAAGTTAAGAGAGATTCAAGGGTAAACGAGCTGGGGAGGACGCCTGAAGTTGGACACATAATTTTGCTGCTTTAAAAACAGTGAAGCACTAATTCATGAAAAAAAAGGTGTTGAGTTTTTTTTTTTTTTTTTTTTTTTTTAAATTGATATGTTTAAAGATTGTTAGAAACACAAGAATTTTACTAAAACATTTCCCATGGTCAAAAGCGTACATAGTAACATAAAAATCTATATTGAAATTCTGGTGTTTGAGCCTGTACCCCTTAGCTCTACAAAAGTGTGTAAAGAACAACAATATGTAATGGATTACCTAAAACAGACTGACAAGGTGTGACATTTCCAGTTGATGTCAATTGTAGTAAAGTAATTTATTTCCATATTTCCTGTTTCAGTCTTTAAAATAATAATAATATGATACACCAGTCTCTTTACATTTCTAGAAAGTGTGTTCATTTTGCCAAGTGTTTAACCCCCCGATGTACAGCATCCATGTGACAAATCATGTTGAAGTTCAGGTTTGTCTTTCCTTCCTTTTGCATTTCTGCATGTGTGTGCCAAGGCAGTAGTTTGCCTGTTTGTCAATAGGTTTCGCAGCTATGATAAAAATGAACAAAGCACCTGCAAGATTTGTTTAATGAGATTTAACATTTAAGAACATGCTTCTTTTACTTCTTGCAGTGTGTAGCTGTAACTGGATTACATTGTGCTAAATCTCTGGCAACGAGAATATAACCTGCAAAAATGCTGTCTACATTTAGTTACATCCATGCTAGGGAATTGTAGGTTGGCTTATAAAATATATTTAAAGATCTAAGAACATGAAAGGCTGCCTAACATCTAGTGTAACGAGAATGTGAAGGAGTATCCATGCTTCTGAGAAATACAGCCTTTTCTCTATTTGCTGCACTGCCAAGACAGAATCAGGTTGTTTACTTTTTAGAGGGAGAGTCTATCTCTTATAACACTGTAGGAGTTTTTTTATAGAGATTTTTATTAACACACAAGCACTAAGTTACAATGTTCTAGAACAATCTTCAAGGTAACACAGAGCAATCCATCTTTGCCTCCTCAGTGTCCTGATCTTGACCTCACCTGTTCACCTAAGCTCTCGACTTATCACCTCTTCATCAGTCCATTCTACTGCCTTCAGCAAGGGAATATCCAGCACTGAAGCCACTTTCCTTCAACTCTCAATTCACAAGTTGGGAGGGGAGGACATTGCTGATGCACAGACTGAAACCCACGGACAGACAAGCAGGAGCATTGCTAAAATGACCCTACAACCCCATCCATATTGACACACAGCCTCTCTTTCCCTTACCGCTCTCACTGGAGCGGTATTGGTAGTGAGTGATATTAGGATTCAGCAGCAGGCCTGATGATCACCAGTGTGCAGCCTGGGAGGTCACTACTGCAAATGAATGAAATATAAATCTTCCCCACAGTAAGACAATTTCCTCCTGAAACTACAAGCTCATGATGATATTTGTGAGAAGATACATGTGTATGGTTCACTTTTAACATGAGTTAAAGCACAGGGTTGCATGCTTGGAAAGCTTGAGTCAAACTACTGAGCTGTTAAAAACATGGACACACTCGTCCTGGTCCTGATATAGAGCCAGCTGCATGGATGTCATCTGGTTTTTCTCCTCATCTCCCTTCCTCCGAGCTAAAACAGAGCACAGGTTTATTTATCTCCTGACACTGTCAGGAGTGCAGTTCTTCCATCTTCATTACAAAGAAAAGGCCCCAAATGCTGTTTTAATGGTAGCTTTTATCGGCTTTCTCCCACTGCAACGCGTCCTCAGTCCTGCATGGCAAATTTACACATGGGCTTATGCCTCAGATCTACAACTGAAGGGTATTTAGCAGATAAAGTCTCCTGGGGTGGATGGGATATGTATTATAGATGGAGAGAGGGTGATTTGTTGTGGTCGCAGACATGCGACGGGAGTATGTGACACCACTCTTAATAGGAATTCTAACTCTCTGTGGAGTCTCTATGTTCACAGCATGGCAATGCGTATGCATGAAGGAGCACAAACACAGACATCTTCCCTCATGGGGCCCAGCTGAAGACAGTCATTACAGAAAGGTGGGCATTAAAGGCGAGCTGGGGACCACTGGGTGTTAAAGGGGGAATGGCACAAACCAAGATGGAGTATTTAAAGGCAGGAGAGCCGGAGGTTTTACTGACTTATTGCTTTTAATCTTGACTAAAGCAGCAGAAATGGGAGCACTTAAACAAAAAGTATGGAAAGACTTGATATTAATGTCTTTATTCTTGAGAAAGTTTTAGAAGCAAGACCGACATCATTACAAGGCAGATGAATGAGATGCAATGTAATTACTTTCACATATGATTGCTTGAACTGTGTTAGCATTTTTCATTTTCATTCAGAAACAATCATTAACAGTTTGGTTTAAACTCTGGAGGACAAATGTAACTTTTCAGTATTTTTTCCTGGAATGTACAAAATGTGATAATTGATTAGGAAATGGCTAAGTTCAAAATGTTCCTGTTCATTAGACCACCTTCATTGTCATTAGGAGGAATCCCATGAGGTGCATTACTCAATTTGTACCCCCAGGCAGTTAAAAAAAAAAAGTAGACAAGGCCAAAAGATGCATTTAATATTGATCACTCTCCATCCCAACAAATGAAAAAATACTTCAGTGTACGAATGTTAGTGGTAATGCATTACAGAAGACTGTCAAGCTAATGAAAGCATTGTAATACAAACAAGCCTGACAGACTACATGTAGAGCCAGAAATAACTAATATTGACTGCTGTGGATGAAACTTTTATCTGACTTGAAGCAAGACATCATAACTGAACACTGGCCCAGTGTTCAGCCTGTGATGCTTGGCAGGGCTGACCTCTTTGCAACTTGTAATGCATGAATGAAAATTATTGATTTGGCTCTCTCACATCAGTAAGTCATGGTATTTCAGGTGAGAGTGCAAGCAGGATCCATGCATCCTAAGAAAACCAGACTCTTGAATGAGCTAAATCATGTTGGCTTCTTTCTGGAAAAACTCATTGGGAGGCATCGACAACCCAACCAGATATCCAAGTTACCTCATCTGGCTCCTCTTGATGCAGAGGAGCAGCAGGTCAACTCCAAACCCCTCCCTGATTACCAAGTTTTTCACCCTATTTCTGAGGGAGAGCCGGGCCACCCTACAATCATTGTTTTCTCCTATTTTCAATTCCCTGCTAATATTAATAATAATAATTAAAGTAGGATGCTGAACTGGCACTGAGGTGCTAGCTGATCAGCAGCACTGATAGAGGATGACTCATAATTCAGTCCAACAGGAATCTGGTCCACCTCAAGTCTTCTGCAATACAACTTATTTGCAGAATAAGTCGTACTAGTCATAAAACACAGAGCACTTATTTTCGAGTTTTCAGATGAAACTTTCACACCCATGCAAACTTACATGCAGCGTTAGAAGAACAATGAGGTGAAAAGTGGTGTTAGAGAAGAAAAAGGCAAATGAGAGCTCAGAGACCCCAATGTTCTCAGTGGCTGATGTAAGACTCAGTCTGATCATCGCCTCTTGACTTGCCTCAGGAGCCAGCTTAGATTTTCCCACCACTTGTCAAGCTCTCTCCTTTTTTTTCTATTTTTTTTTATTTTCATTTATTTATTTATTTATTTTTTTGTTGTTGTTTTTTTCTTTTCTCTGTAATGGGCCGCCTTGACTCAGTCTCCTTCACTTGCAGTGTGTCAGGCTTCTGTGTGCAGCAGAAACAGCACTTTGACAGATGTACTCTTATGTTTCTCTCTGTTTTGCTCTCCCTCTACTTTCTCCCATCCCTCTCAGCATGCCTTACGCTTACAACAACCCACATGATGCCCTCGCTTTCTCTCTTGCATCTCTCTGCCCATGTTCTGCATGATTTTTCCCCTCCACTCTCATACTGTTCAATAACATTTGTCTTCACGCCTCCTCAATCTCTCTTTGCTGTTTGTATCCAAAGAAAGAAAAAAAAAAAAAGAAAAAAAAGAAAGAAAAAAGCTAACTGAGACTGACCTGCTGTAAAGCCACTGTTTTCTCATCGTCATCTGAGGATGAGTGTGAGAACTGAGAAGTGTGACTTCCTTTGTTTCAAGCAAAGCTCTCACTTGATAAAAACTCATTTAATACATGCATGATTAACACTTTTTATATGCAGAAGTGCATATCACCAGTAAGTGAAAGGTGTGTACTCAGGTTTACTTTGCTTTTTTGGTGCTACTGTTGATATGTGGTTCATAGCCAAAAAGGGGCTCGGGGAGGAGAAAATCTCCGCTGCATCGACTGTCAGTCTCAGCAACCCTTAATTTTGTTTTTCCCCAAAGCATAGCTCACAGGAGCAGTCAGCAGCTATTAACTAAGGTGTTGCACCTCATGTCAGGCACTGATATATTACACTACGTAGGACAGTGGTAGCTCATACAGAGAAGAGGGAAGGTGAGGAGGAGGAGGAAGGTGTCCTGCCTCCCTAAGCTTAACTTAGTGTGTTTTGGGAGGGGAGTGGACTGTAACTGGACATAAATAAGGGCTGACAGTCTTATTTATTAGGCAAAAATTCTTTGACTTACTTTGGTATTTTATTTTAGGAGAATTTGTGCAACAACATCTGAATGAATTTTTGCAAGGGACTCCCTCTGTTGCTCTGAGTATAACAATTCAAAAAGTACATTTACTGGATGACACATTGATTGCATAGTGGATAAAAAATAATGTCAATACAATGAAAAGGGACTGAACAAAAAGGCAATTTCCCTTAAAGTCACAAGGGGTAAAAACAAAATGCACAGACTAAAGTGTACAAGGATTTCTCACACTGGACTGTTAACTTTCTTTTAGTAATTAAATAAGAGAACAAATTGGTTTTTAACTAACAAAAAAAAAAAAGAAAAACAAAGCACAGAAATGGCATAAAATAACAGAGTCGGATTAATTACCAGAATCTAAAATGCTGCATTTGGTAACATATCTTTATGATAAAGGGAAATACAGTAGCAATGCCATATGTTGAGAGCAAATGGAGCATTTTCTGTCTAGAAAGCTGCTAGCATGTTTCTATTAACAAGTTATAGAATTATCTATTGAAATTGGAGCCTGAAAATGCATATTTTTAAAATCGGAGAGGGGTGTAAATTTTCAACTGACCTGTTGACAGGGACACGAAGACACACAGAGGCAGACATGCCAGCAGACAGCAAAACTGGCAGGTGGGTACAAAATCTTTCTGGAAGTGTTAGGTGACAGCTTCAGAGAGAAATGAGTGATTTTAGTGCATCGTGGTATTCATGTGCTCTGCTGTCAATGAACACTACAACCCTGGAGATCCACTTGACATGACAAATGACAGGCAAAACAAGCTGTTGCCAGGGCAATGGTGGTTGGCATGGTATTTAACATGGTTTTATGATGTGAATTTCATTATAAATGCTGTCTATGTCAGTCAATGAATCTAAGTGGTTCTAAACAATCAAGAAGCATAACTTGGAAAGTTTTCCTTGTACCATCAATGTTTGGTAGTGTTTAAATGAATATGAATTTTTGATATGCCATTGAACTGGAAAGAAAAAAAAATGAAAGTCAGACAATTAAAATCTGTTTATCTGACATTATTCAATCTTTGGACTGTGTAAGATGAGCTATGACATGAACAGAAATGGCAAAGCAGTCTTAAACCGAGACAAATCTATTCATAAAATGCTCAACTATGCAGGGTCAAAGGATGCATTGGTTATGC
Organism: Melanotaenia boesemani; assembly: GCF_017639745.1. Lineage (NCBI taxonomy): Eukaryota > Metazoa > Chordata > Actinopteri > Atheriniformes > Melanotaeniidae > Melanotaenia > Melanotaenia boesemani. Next base: position 12,061,415 of record NC_055698.1, on the reverse strand, counting down.
AGAATAAGTCAACATTTCTATTCTCCTGGAAAGGAAGAAAGGAATCTGACCTTCAGTGTTTTTTCACACTAGTGTAACAGCAGTGGAATCATGTTAAGCTGTTATGTTAATGGTATTATTGCCATATTTACACTGATGCATGTGTACAAAAACTGATGCATTAAAGACTTAAGCACCCCCATTAAAGGGTTCAGCAGCAAGCATGAGAATATTAGAAAACAGTCTAAAGTGTGTATGTTTGCTCTGAATCAAATGCAGTCATACATCATTGATTGTGTAGCCACTTTCTGTTAACCTGACTTGTTTGGGTCTTTATGCATTTATTGATTTTGATAAAGTCTTTTGCTCCACTCAGCTTATTACAAAGTCTCATTTGCCTTTTTATAATGCGCTGTGACTGCCTCCTTACGTGCCCGCTACTCACTCATGAAATTAACATGGGCAGAATCAGGCAGCTCAGATACGGTCAATAGTTAAATGTGTTAAAACTCAGGGGGAGTTCCATCAGCCACACATTGATACCCACGTCACACTCATGCAATTGCACACACAGCCGGAGTCACAAGTTAATTCACACCACTCACTGTTTCTTGTGTGTAATAACCAAAGTAATATGATAATTAAGTGTGTGGGTGTCAGCGATGACAAATGTAATCCGTTTCATGTTGCTGTGCATATGAACAAACAAATCTTGTAGTTAAAAAAATAAAAACAACAAAGAAAATGTTTTAGGATGAGGGGAATGAAAATACACTGTGGAAACTAGCCATTCACAATCTGAGGAGTGGTTAAAAAAGATGCTGCTGGACTTCAAGATGTGTCACCACTCATTCGAAAGATAGAATTTCTGACTGGAGATTTTTAGGCTGGTAAGCTTCATGCTGGGACACTTTTACTTATAAAGGTTGTTAAAGTTTAACATGTTTCAGCATATGTCTCATGCACCTTCTGTCACCTGTGGGATATTTACCTACCTACCTACCTACATGTTCAACATATTACATATTTTTGGTCATATGATTCAAGTTGTGATTAGTTGTGAAACCAGCTGGAGAAGTGAATCACTGTTAGCTTGTTAGTGCTTGGCACTGACTGTTGGCTTTTGGGCACATCTGGAATATCATTGATGATATATATATATATATATATACACACACACACAGTATAATTAAAAGATACCATTAACTAATAGTATCGTATCGACATGGAACATTTTGGTATCACACATGTCTACTTCCAGTGGATGGTGTGAGTTACATGTGAACCAATACCTGCTTGCAAGTCAAACTCTTTACCAGTCAAAGCTGAATAAGCCCTTGTCTCAGGTGTACACCAATGGGGGAAGTAACAAAAGATGCTTAAAGTCACAAAACACTCACCATCCTCCATCAACATGTCCAGGGGCCAAATTGTGTGGAGATAATGTCCATTTGACAAAACCACTTCTAGTCCTTCCTGTTGGACCCACTCAGCTGTGTTTGGTGCTTGACAGGTAAGTAGTCAAGATTTAGTTTTTAAAAGTCTCTTTCTACATTGTTTTGAAGTTTGTTGGTACTTGTGACCATTCATTAGTTTGGAAAACTCCTGGTTGACCTTCTCAATTTGGGTCAATCTATTTAACTCCATCTGTGTATGAACGTCAGGAGAAATATCTGAACCTTGTCGCTTGGCCACGGCGATGGTTTATGTGCAGATATGTACTACATTGATGAGTCGAAATAATAAAGTAGCATGCTCTACTTCTTCTTGTGCTTAGCAGCAGTTAGTAAACAATGATATAATAGTCACTGTTGATGGATTTTTAAAAATGGCGGGATTCTAGAGCTGCTTTCATGACTCATCCAGTGAAGTGAACGGTCATTTTCTGCCTGACTGCATAGTTTTGTACACTTTTGGTTGGATATTTTTTTTAACCTCACTAAGTAAAACTAATTTATTCTCATTTTAAGTTCTATATTTCCAAAAAGCCTTGTACTGTGTGAATAATTTAACCTTTTTACCTTTAAATAGGTTTCCACTGCAGTGGAGACCTAAAGGCTGGTTTCTAGTGTATGCATGGTTGAGGATAGTAAATTTGCAAACTAGCCACATCAGTGAACAGTAGTGAGTCATTCAATACACTGCCACTCACTGGGGGTTAAGGAGTGCACTAAAAATGATTTTTTTAAATGTGATAAGAAACTTCAAGAACCTCACACTATTCCTACTTTTAGAGGCCAATGCAATTACATGGCCATTCATTTTTAATTGAAAAGCTCAGTGTTTGTGCAAAGGAAAACCTGTGTGCATGAGATTCTTAGATGCATATTATGTTCCTTGTGTTTATTTGGAAGAGCTTAAGTTTCATGACCCCAGAGTCAGTTTTAAATTTCGAGAGTGTGTTCTGCAGACTACTGCTGCCTCTAGGGCCCTCCAAACCTTAATTACCTTTTGATTAAAATTAATCCAAATCTCATGTTTTTGGCAAAGTTATGTACACTCCTCAGGATATCATCTGAGTTGCATAAAAACTAAAAAAAAATCTCAATTTGAAAGTTGAGGGCAAAATACTTTTTGTCCTCTTTGACTTGAAAATTGAGACAAACTGCACATTCAATAATTGATTTAGAGCACAATGAATGACTAAACTCTAACCCAAATGGATGCAGAGCTGGATCAAGAACCATAATTCAGCTTCTTGGCATATGTACTATGATCTTGCATACAATTGTTCAGTTTGTTTTGATCAGACAAACTACCATTAAGATATTCAGGTTTGATCACCCAAACATCGCTGTGCATCAGCTCCAAGTGCTTTTGGATATACAGATAAATTCTGTTTTTTTTTTCTTTTTTTTCTTTTTTCATTAATTTGTTATATATATATATATATATATATATATATATATATATATATATATATATATATATATATATATATATATATATAATATTTTTTTTACTTAGATATTTTCTTTTCAGAAAACATTAGTGTGTGCATCCTTGTGCTTTAGATGCTTTTCAGCTGGTAACTGAACAGGTCAATCAATGGGAACCTGACAGAGCCCGCATGTTACATGCAGCCTCGTTATTGTCACAGCAGTAATAGGGATGGGTCCTCCTCTTTGTGTGTACAAGTTTTTAAGTAACTGGTCTAGGCTGGTTGAAAAAATTTTACGCAATTAACATCATAAATTAGTTACCGCCATTAACTCAATTACCTGTAGAAACATCAGACATCTCCATCTAGAAGAATGCAGTCCTTGCTAAGACACTGTGCAGGAGATGATCTGCGCTTTAGATAACAAAGCTTACCCAGAGGAGATGGGAGGGTGGATGCGGGAAGAGATTTATTTATTTATTTATTTGCCTTCTGTTGATAAAATACAGTAAAAATTGGCCTATTTTAGGCATAGTTGTGAATTGTGATCAATCATGATTAATCATTTGCAAGATGTGATTAATCTGATTAAAAAAATAATCATTTAACAGTCCTAATTACATAACATGGATCACTAACTCCAGAACTATTTGGTCTGGAGGTTTTACATGTTTTCTTTCCTGCAACGCACCTGACTCAAATTAAAGATCATTAAGAAGCTTGTGTAGAACTTGACAACAAGTCGTAAAACCGTTTAAGTTGAATCAGATGTTTTGCAGCAGGGAAGCATCTTAAACCTGCAAGGCACTGACCTAAGAGGTCCAAAGCTGGTGATCCCTGTGAAATAACAATTATATATGAGACAGTGTTGCTGAGAAACATAGGGATGTTTCCACTACTTCTCTGGCACAGAATCATCACATGATGATGGACAGAAATGACAACAATTTGAGGGAAGAGAACTGCTTTGAAAACTCGTGTCAGCTGCAGTATTTGTCAAAATGCTAACAAAACACAAAGACAGAACTGTAACAGAATTCTGTGCCTTAGAGCTGTTGTTCTTCCTGTCTGTCTCTGAAACTAGATCTCCTTGTCTTAACCTTAACAGATCAGTTTGACAGGTGGGTCTGGGGATAGAATGAACCCACATTGGTTCATGCACACACACACACGGACACACACATATAGACTTCTTTGCAGGACTCCCCAAAGCCCTGCTGTCTGTTAAGGGGCACATACACATATGTGTGGCCGTGCCTGTACATGTGCATGTGTGCATGTTCCCCTTTTCCTCTAAAGTAGTCATTATGTGGTTCTCCACATTGGGAATTGACATTTTCTTCTATACTTGCCATTTTCCAGGCAGAGTCATGGACTTCCTGTCACAACGCACACACACTTCTTACTTTGAATGGTTGTGTTAGGTTTTCACATATTCTTGAAGGTTCCCATGTGTGTATGCTCGCACACATCCATCCAAATGCACACACATGCTATCCCTGTAACTTTTACTGGGTCAACCCCTCGAGGGTTGCCCGAACTAGTGCACAGGTAAGAACAGATTGCATATTTCTAGATATATGCAGCCTCATTAGGCAGAGAACAAAAAGATCACATTCTGTTGTACTTCAAGTTTCTAATTAAAGGAAATACCTCATTTTCCTCTCATACCTATTCATGACTAAAAGAGACAATCTTAGAGGAAAAAACGTCTTAAAGTACAAAGTATAAAGTACTCTGCCTCAGGTGATTTGTCTCTGCCCCAGGGCCTGGGCCCACTCATTGTAAAGGAGTTTCACAGATTTTCATTTCCAAAGTCAGATCTATCCTCCTGCCTGTGCCTATTAAATAGACAACTAGATCACAAAGCAATAGAGAGAGACGGAAATGAGCAAGGACTGAAGTCCTGGGCTTTCTCAAGAATGAATTCATCTTTGCTTCAATGCTCTGGGCAGCAATGGACTTTTTTTTTCTTCCCCCAACCACCTGTCAATTCTGGAGAACTGTGGAGTGAGTACTGCCTGTGGGGAAGATCACACAGTCTAGTTGGCCAACCACTGGAGCCAATAACAGGGCTGGTGTGCCTTTAAGTGTAATGTTAGAGACTTAGGACAATGGACACCAAGTTTCGTTGGCTTGGAGTGACACATAGTTAGCTGGTCTTGTGGTTGCATGCTGGAGGCATCGAATGTGTCCAAGGAAGGATAAATAAGCAAAGACGCCTGCCTGATAGAAATCCCATGAGATTATATCACTAGATTACCAAGGCTGATGTATGGCACTGATTTGATAAGGGCTTTCACACAAAGACAGCAGCACTTCTCCACTCCAGAAACATTACTTGAACCATAATCATCCAGATGTTAAATAAGGCTACTGCTGGTGAAACCAGACGAATAGCTTCAATTTAAATCTAAAATCCTGCTGCTCATTGTTTTACTTATCTTATTGTATGGAACTGAAAGTGAAGCTATTTTCTTTTAAATCTGCTTTACTTTGATGTAGTTGTTTTTCTTCTTCATCTTCTTAGATAAATGTTGGGTAGAGATGAGACAAAACTAAAATCTAAAGCTACCAATTCTCCAGAAAATCTTTTTAAAAACCCCCTTTCAGGAGATTAGACTCAAGCCAAATTACGAGATTCAAATAGTCTCTCCTTCATCTTTTTCCTGCCTCTTTCTCTCCTCCTCTCTACCTGAGAATAAACACTGATTGAAGCACTGTAAGCTGGGACATGCAATTTAATACATCCGTCAATGCATATGCCGAGTGCAGATAATGCAAAAGAACAAACATATAGTCTATTCAATTTGAGAATGGTAATCGGCTCCAGAAAAAAATAAATAAAAAAAATCAATTTCCCTTGTGTTAACGAAATAAAAAGGCCATGAAATGTTACAGAAGCCTTTCACTTGTGTATTTCATGTAATTATGTTTATCAAAGTATTTATGCATCACTTTTTTAGGTTGTTATGTGCTCTGAGTACAAAGTGATTACAATACTTTATTTAATTTCCTTATATTTTGAAGAAGTGAGTTTTGATTCCTCTTTACATCAAAAGTAAACGTTCATGATGTCAAGAGAGAGCAGCTTTAAACAAAAATAACAAAGAGGGGAGGGGTACCCACACTGAATGAAAACAAGTGACCAGTTTTTCTTGCACATTGTGGCTCTTGAGGATCAAGAAGGGCCACATAGACTTGTCTGATTTCCTCTCACCAACACATCTGAGAGAAATGCCTGAGATCAAAATGAGCAGGGAGCACAGTGTCGTGGCTGGTTTGATGTCATGCTAAGTTTTACTCCACTGGAGACAGTGTTTCCTATCCTTGAGTTACTTATGACACATCTTATTGCAAAGTTTCTTTTATAATTCACAAAAAGTTCCTATTGTCTTCTTTGTCATGATAAGTTGTGGTATAAAATGTTTTAAACTATATAACTTGTGCTATATTTTGTGAAGTTAATTGTCTGATCATTGATTTGCTGAAAAAGTCAGAAGAGGATATGGTGGTGTAGTAGTTAGCATTGTTGTCTCTCCTTGGCTTAGTTGTGTATATACATATCTTCTAGTAATGTCTGATTTCACTCTGGGTTAAATGGGGGTTGTGAAATTCCCTTGTCTCCCCATAATGAGATTATGACTGGATCGGGAAAGGTTCTGCAGCCCTGCATTGGAATATGTGGGTAGGATTGTCATGAAGAATACATCTTTTTAACCAAATATAGTTTGGTGAAAAGTGGAGGAGCTGAAACTCTTCTTTGCATCCTTTATGAGGAAAAGCCACCAGATGCAGTTGTACACCACTCTGAGGCCCACAGCGGCACTACCTTCACAGTGGAGGCGAGTGAGGTGAGGCACATGCTGTGGACCATTAATCCGAGGGAGGCGGCTAAACCCGACAGAGTCTCTGGAGGGCTGTTGAAGAACTGCGCAGACCAGCTGACTGGAGTCTTCACCAGGATCTTCAACCAGTCCCTGTCCCAGTCCACTGTCCCTTACTGCCTGAAATCCTCCACTATAGTTCAACAGCACAAGAAACCCCACATCACCAGTCTCAGTGACTACCGGCCAGTTCCATCCACCGACCTTTGACCCACACCAGTTTGTTTACAGGTCTAACAGTTGAAGAGGCTGTAGCAACAGCCCTCCATGCTGCACTGTCCCATCTGGAGAAGCAAGGGAAGCTACATGCAACTCCTTTATGTGGACTACAGCTGTATCTTTAATTATCTTTAACACCATCCTTCTCCACAGACTGATGGACAAACTGGTTGGATTTTGGTCTCCCACATGCCACCTGCATGTGGATCAGGAGCTTCCTTTCTGGTCTCAGTCAGAGGGTAAGAGTGGGCTGAGCCTCCTGCTCTACACCCATTACTGCACCTCCACCCACCACAGTATTACCATAGTCAAATTTGCAGATGATGCCACGGTGGTGGGACTCATTTCAAGGACGGCTAAGACCGCCTACAGGGACGAGGTAGAGCTAGTGACTGTATGGTGTAGGATCAACAATCTGCTGCTCAGCACCTCCAAAACTGACCTCCTTGGTTTTGGAGGAAAAGAGAGGACACAGTACCACTGAACATAGGTGGGGACTGTGTAGAGAGGGTGGTAGATTTCCGCTTCTTGGAGGTCCATGTTGAGGAGGACCTGACCTTGAGCATGAACACCTCTGAGCTGTGGAAAAATGCCCAGCAGAGACTGCACTTCTCTGGGTATAGACTGAGGAGAGAGAGGAAGAGAAGAAATGGCTTGAGGTCATTAAGATTTGAGCTTTTGAGTTGACCTATAGAACCAACTGTCATTTTTTTATTACCTCACAGGTTATCTGGACTATCGATGTAGAACGGGTGATGCAATCTAACACGCCATCTTACCTCCTTGGCTGAGAAGAATGTATACTAACCAATAGAAGAGTAAGTCTTTTCCTTATAAACCTATGAAGGATTTCTGTTATGCTTAGATAATTCAAGGAGTGCTTTGATTTGTGGGATATCTTTGTAAGAGCTGGGCCCACATCAAATCTACCTGCAGTCTGGCTGCAATATCAAACTATCACCTTCAATTATTCAAAAGGTAAGTTTTTTCTTTCTTTCATTCTTCCTTTTTTCCCACTACAATCAGGATGCAGCTGAAAGAATTTTCTTCTTTGCGAGATAATAAAACAGTAGGCTACACAAAACAAAAGCCACAAAATGACTGAGAACATTATTTTTTTACAGGCTGGCCATCTCTTCAATTGACGGATTTCAAATATTCTTTTAACTTGCCAGCAAACAAGCACAAACACACATCCAGACTTTCTGTTGCTGTGTGTTACATTCAAACCCAGGGTAAGACAGTGAATCATTGATGGGCGGATGGGATAGTTGAATCCTGTTGCTGCTTAACTTGAGGAATAGCAAGAGCAAAGCAATGAATTTTCAAACCTTAAGGTTGAGAAGAGGGAGCGAGGCTTTACCCTGACACAGCCAAGGATCAGAGGCCTATATGAATCAGTAATGATTCACACACAGAGACACACACACCAAATGCTTACCACTACATCATTCTCCCTCATTGTGTCATACTTAATTCAATCTCCTCTGGTTCCAACATGGTGCTTTGAAATGCAATGGTCTTAGCGAAGAAAAGAAAAAAAAAAACCTATTACTTTATCTAAGACATCAAGATCTCGCCAAGCTTGATTGGGTTGAACAGCTTCCAAAATCCAACAGTTTGCATAATCTGTTTTGCACTTAAAATAAAAATGTTGTTCCTTTGTCTGTGATACATGAATCGATGTAGAATAGAGTAAAAAGAACAAAGACATAAAGAGCAGCAAGTTTAAAAAGAGCAGAAAAAAAAGTAGAAAATTATGTTAAGTGTAATTGATCAAACAGATACGCTTTTTTGAGAAAGGAAAAAAGAAAATACAGACAGGCAAGCAGATGAGAAGAGCAACTTTGAGAGGATAGATGGTTTGGATATAACATTTAAGTAAAACAGAACACACTTCCGTGCCCTTGGGAGCTGTTCCCTGTACAGGAAGCACTACACAAAGATCTTCACAAACAGCTTTTGAGGTCCAGAGTTCTTAACTCCAGGGTATACTTTAATTACAACCTTGTCCAATACTCAGATATGTTTTTTTTCATATTCATGTAAAACATTTATTCAGATTTATTGGTCACAGTTTATACTTTTGCTGTGAATAAAAGGACAAAGAATTTGCTTACTTCTTGCATCTCAGGACAAACTTTTATCTTCCAATCATTTTGTTTCACATTGCAATGCTTCATTTGTCATCACTTTATTATCACATGAAGTGGATTTATGTAATCAACAATTGACAGGGCTTTGTAATAAAAGTTTTAAATTAATTTGTGCCTCAGCTTGTACAAAGAAAAGTAAACATATTCTTAAAGTACTTTTTTTCCGTGGTTTAGACTGTGGATGAGAGTGTAGCCATGGTGGTGGCAGAGCTTCCAGCATTGGCAGAATGTGTAATTCCTCTGCTGTAGTCCAGGCTGAATAATGGATGGATTCCTATTAAGTTTCTTACCCATGTTCCTTAGAGAATATACCTATTAAAGTTGGTGACCCTTGGCTTTATGTCTAATGCCACTAGCAATTCAAGAAAAAGCAATACAATATTTTGACATCCAATGGAGTTTCTCAGAACCTGCAAAATTTCAACATTCATAGCTGCTTAATGGTTTGTAATATTTTGTTGTAACCCTGGGATTCCTTGAGACTATTTTTCAAACTAGGGTAGAACACAGTTTTGTCAATTTTATTATTTTGATTTTGTTGTAAATATTGTTTACAGGACAAAAAAAAAAAAAGCATTTTTAGAGTATGAGGATTTTGTGAAATGGCTTGTGACTGTAACAACATGGTTTTGTCCCATTGATAGTAGAGTGTATGTAAGTAATATGTTTGCATACAACCCTCATGACCCATAGGTTCAGGGAGATGGTGCACATTTGAATGTTTGTGTCTTTAACATGCTGTTTAATGTCAGTGGACTTTCCGGGTCAATAACAACGTTGATGCACCAACTAAATGGTGCGCTCATCTCCCTGGTTTCTGGGATCATGATGTAGCTGTGTCAGCACATCTTGCTTAAGGACTGAGGGCAAGACAAGATGCATCTCCACCCCTCTATCTAAACAATGGACTTGACGGTACGCCACCCCATCCTCCACAAGATGACCCCACTATTTTAACAGTATTTGGGATGTTTGGGAAAATGCTGCTGTTCTACTGGAGTAGGATGAACCTGCCTCCCCCAGTAGCCCAAGACACCCTTCAGGATGGGATCAGCTTCCTGCAATACACCAAGGTCAGACATAGAGTGAGATGCCTCACTTCACTGCCAGAAACTTCATGAAGCTGTATTGGCCATATTACACTCTGTTGGTCTAAGACCTCGGCTAGCATAGACTATAAGCCTGACTTTCCTCAGTCTCCTGTGGGAGAACTGCACCAAGTCCACTTTATCTGGTGTCTGTTTCCAGGATGAAAGGACATGAAAAATCAGCATAAGCCAGCACAGTTCAACTTTGCCTTGAGCGCTTCAAAGCCTGCATCTCACTCAGGTGTCCAAGTAGCTTGAAATGCCTGCCCCGACATCTTTTTGGAGCCTACCAGCTTTGCCACTAAGCTATGGAGGGGCCTGTCAGCATTGCAAAACCCTCCACAAAGTGCCTACAGTAGCTGAAAAATACAAGAAAGGATTGAAGCTCTGAGACATGACTGGGTTGTGGCCATTTGACCACTGCATAAAATCTCAATAACATAACCCTGATAGCTAATGTTTCACTGAAAGAATGAGCATTTTTCCAAGCTTTGCCTTCAGACTCTGGAGCTCTTCTCTGTGGAGCTTCACTGGGACTGCCTCTAGCCACTGAAGATGCTGGGAGAGCAACGATGATGTCATCCAGGTACAAGAGAAGAGACTGGCACTGCTGTTCCCCAAACCTTATCTGCATCTGATGCTGGAGGGTACTTGATGCATTACTTAGCCCCAAAGGTAGATGGTTCTATTTAAAGATTTCACATGGTGTTCAGAAGTCAGTTTTTGGCTTATACTGTTCTGATACAAGCACTTTGTTTTAACTGCTGGCCAAGTCCAGATTGGTAAACCACTGAGTCCCCAATAAAGCGTCATGGCTTTCATCAGTGCAAGTTAAAGGAAACACATCCTTCCTCATCTTGCTGTTAAGCAGCCAACACACATGTGTAGGCTTCCATCCTCCTTTCTGACAGAGTATTGGGGAAACATAAGGACTGCTGCTCTCCTGTATCACCTGACTCCAAGAGCTAACTGATGTGTGCCTTGATGGCCCCTGTACTCAGAGGAGGGGATGTACCTCTGCCGGACTGGAAAATCATCCCAGGATCCCAGGAATAGACTATCCAAAGTTAGGGAGATCTTTGACTACCAACATCCCACAGCCTTATCACAGAGATTGAGATCCAGCTCCAAATAGCCAATGTATAGGGTAGAAAGACCATTAGCTGCCCGAGCTGTCACCAGTGACATGACTTAAGGTGATTGTGCCCCCTAGGAGCTGAGTGTTTAAGGAAGCAGCTCTCTGTTATTGTGGAAACCACAGACCCATTGTCTACAAGACAAGTGACAGTAACACCACCCATAATGACATCAGTTGTTGGACAGGATGCCATCAGCCTGGTTAAAGCTGCTACATGCAAGCCTGCTGCCCCCCGTCTGAGCTGTGGCTCAGCAGCTCAGTGGGTAATAGTTTTCCAACTGGTGCATCACAGGGCCAGAACAAGGGGGCCATTCTGGTGCTACATGGGCCACACCTGAAGCATATAATGGATTAAGACTAATGTGGGGAAAGAAAATGAAAACTAAATTAATGGAATAAAGCTTTGTAGCCAGTGCGGTGTGTGATTGTGATTGACATATTATAAATTCATTAATTTCTTATTGTGTTACAATACCAGATGAATAAAGACATAAAGACTGACTTGGTTAAATTTGGCTTGCAAAGTTCATTAGTCTGAACTTTTTCTAAGTTTTGCTTTCATTCTCTTTGGGTTGTATTGCTGGTTCATTAGTGTATGTCTCCATTAACAGCTCTTTCTACAAATGATCATGATGTCACTGCTGGTAGGGTGGTGAGAAGGCGCCAAAACTGAAAGGAGTGGGGATAAGGGAGCTAAAGATTAGGGATGAGTGGCTATGCAGATGAGGGATAATGGGTACCAGTCCATTTTCAGAAGGCATGGCATCGCGTGGGAATTCTGAAGAGGGCCGATTCAGGCCGGATGAGAGAGGAAGCTGATTATCCACCCTCCTTTTGTGTGTGGGATCAGGATCAGCAAGCAAATCCTCAATCCAGAGAGGAGAGTGGAGCAAAAGGGGAGGAGGGGCAAGTGATGAAAAACGACGAGAGGAGAAAAGAAACGCTAAACTGTGATGACACAGGAATAAAAGATTGTCCTTCATTCTTCAGTTGTCACCTTTAAGAGCAAAAAAAAAAAAAAAAAGAAACTGATAGAGACAGTAAGAAAGACGATGGGAGGTGGGGCTGTAATTTTGTACTTTGCGCCTTGATTTGGCATATACAATACAATCAATGAGTGATGACTACATCAGAGTGACTGATGTGGATTCCACTTGTGATGCGTGATTATGTGCATATGTATGATTATTCTCCAATTTATGCACTGCCCACCCTTTTTTTTTGTTTTTTGTTTTTCACGCCTCATAGTCACTGATGATTAAATAAACTTGGAACAATCTTGCTCTAACAACCCGCGCTGCTCCTGTTCATCATGGAAGCAAGAGAAACCAAACTAAGTGCATGCACTTTGGATTTGCTGGATACTTGGCAAGTCTGAAATGCAAAGTGCTTTTGGCTGTGCGCAAGTTTTTGTGTATTATTTGTCTTGGTCTTAGGCTGTGCCTTCTTGTGCCAGATATCCTTACTTCTCCTTGGTACCTGCAGCAATACCGGAGCCATTATACACTCACTGAGCGATGAGAAGAAGCAGTTTTCATTAAAAAGACATTTGGTGAGTACTGGAGGCCTTGAATTGATGTGAAGCAAGAGACAAAACTGGTGTTTGTTTTCTGAGGTGGGGGGGTCTCTGACTGCAAAATCGAAAGAAATTTCTGCCATTCAAATCAACACTGAACAAAAGGAAGGTTTAATGGCAAGCAGGTCTGCAGGCGTGTATGGTAGTCAGTTCATGTGTGTGTCAGCGTTTCTATGTTGGGATGTGTAATGGACAGAGAGAGAGATGGTGAAGGATGGTGTGAAGTCATTTGATGAATTTGTTGAATGCTTTAGAGTGAAACTGAGATACTGTCGCTAACACCTGTCAGTGAAGTAACAAGGACTAACAGTGGGAGGACTCCCTGCCTCCATATCCTTCCACCGCACTATCTCCCCACACACACCAAATCTGCACCCCCGCGGGAAAGGAACCACACTCCGTAGGACGACTCAATGGGTCACAACACATCCCAACCAGAGATTATTGCTTTCAACAACATGCATTTAAAGAGCAGCACTGAGATGTCATGAGGACAGGGTGCTTTTTCCCTTCAGGTCTCAAAACAGTAGCATGAGGATAAACTTTAGTTTATCTTAGTCCAGCTTTTTTTTTATCTTAATATACAGTATTTGCAATTAAGATTAGACAGACCTGGATATCTGCAAAACCACCTGTTTACTGTTTGGGATTTTTTTTTAAATCATGCTAAATGTCTGTGAGATGTGAGATTGAACTTGAGAAGGGCTTGTACCTTTGAAATAAATGTTTAAATTATCTGGTATTTTATCTTTGTATTCTGCTTGTTGGATGAATAATGGACTTTTGGCATGTTTGAAAATTTGATGCCTAAATTTGCTTCCTGATTGCATAGAACATTTGGTAGACATGTCCATACCAAATTCCAGCGAGATCTGAATTGTTCCTGCCATATTCTGTAGTAGAAAGACCTGAGAGATCAGTGTTCTCTGTACTTTATCAGCAATAAGGTATCATTGTTGTAGGTCCTGCCTTCTAACCTATTTCAAATATGATTGGCTCTGCTTTTTTGTTTCTTCCTTTATAATTAACATTCCCTTTTAACATAAAAAAAAATTCTAATTGTGATATGTAAAGGGATTAAAAGAGCAATTACAATAATCCAAAAGAAATTTACATTGCTTTTTTTTCAAAAGCTTTATAACTATAAGGATGATGATCTACTGTAACCAATGTCATCAAATCATATTGCAAACTTTGGATTTAAGAGTCAAAACACCTCTCCAATGTCTGGATAGAATATTTGATATCACAATTATTTTACTTGTTTAGATATTCTATCCACTTTAAATTATATGATATGATATGATAAATTAAATATTTCATAAGTTGAAAAGCACTGTTTATTTAATGCCATTATTCCTTTCACTGCTTAAGAGCCACGTTACAGGCACTTTGAAATAATAATACTGTGTTACTATGTGTAAATTAGAAAGAAAAAAAAAATGTAAATAGCAACTTATTTTTATTTTGAAAATAAATGTTTTTGATCAAACAGCACTTTTAAAAGTTTTTTGTTTAAAATGGCTTTTTTTCATGAAAATGATCAATATTCTGTTGTTAATAACTCAAGAATGAATGAAGATAGAAAAATATAGTTTTCTTTTGTTTTTGTTTCAAAAGTTTACATTCTCTTCTTTCATTTGATATTTCCACATACACTGAACGCAACATTTTTACTGCCCCTTCAAAGATTAGTGGCTATGATGAAAAAGGCTTGTGCTGGCAAATTATTCATAATATTCTGGCTTGGAAAGAGTTAAGCAACAATACATCGAGTTAAGCTTTGTGACAACAAAGCAGTGGCCTTTAATCGCCAAATACCACCAACACGTTTGCACTTTTAAAAATCTTGTCTTGTATGAGGTCAGTTTTTGATAACGGCATGGCTTCGCTTCACATCCTGCCTTCCATCTTTTGACCATCAAAAATCTACATAACTTTAAAAAGTGTGAAAGAGGTCAAAGTTTTCATTTTAAGATAAAAGTTTTTGGTCTTGTTGCATTCATTGTTCTGATGGCACCAGTTCTCTAATCTGATGTAGTGAATTCAGGGACTTGCCTTGATCAGTGTTTTCAAATTGACACAATGGGGGTCTACACAGTTTTCCTGCTGCCTATATAAATGCATTTCTAATTAAATTAAATTATAAAACAACATGAAAAAAGGCAATTCATATAAATATACATACAATATTACATAGCATACACATTTTCTAATTTTGTCATGTACTTTTAAGTCATTAAAATATTACGAGGAATTGCTCACAGGTAAAATTCACAGGGTTTGGTGTCATTCTCTGAAATGTTCAGAGCGTGAAATGATTTACTATCTTTAAAAATAAATCATGCTAATAGCAGACAGTAGGATTTTCATGCAAAAGTTATGCCAAACAAATGGAAAGCTAGGGCCTGTTCTGTGCCAAGGTTGCTTGTTCCAACATTTAAGGGTTTTTATGCTTAAAATATTACATACTTTCACATTGCTGATTGTATGAAACCTCACCAGTTTGCTGACTCTGTGTTTTATCTCTGATGGATCAACAGCCTGCCAACAGGTAACCTACATCTTGCCCAATGTTAGCTGGACAATGGTCAGAACAATGACAGAACACCCCTAAAAAAGGAATGTTTATCAGTATGTAGGATATAATATAGCAAAAAGAAAAAGCATGAAAGATATAAAGTCCTGCAGGTCAGCAGCTATAGTGTTCTATTACACATTCACATACATCTTATTACAACCGGTTGTAGTTGAAAAATTATAAACTGAACTGGCAGATCACCTTCTTCATTACATTTGTATACTGAAACACCTCTGTAATTTATCAGGCAGCCAATAAGAAGAAACCTCCCATTTTATACCGTTGAGTGCATGAATGACTTTTTAATAAAAAGCTTTGTCTCATATAAACATCATAAAGCATGGATGCCCTGTTGTTAACCTCTACACAAGCTGTTGACACAGAAATGATTTAGCAAACATAGAAAGAAGCTTAGGTGAAAGCAGAGACATACATACAGCTCAGATAAAATAAATCTAATTTGCAATGAACATTTAAAGCAAAATTTAAGATATGACTTAACCTGCAAGTATACAAGTTTTAACATCAATCTCACTAACATTATTATCATGATATTCGTCCTATTCTTCTTTTAGGTTTAGGTTAAACCTTCCTGCAGCTTACTGGATTGCCTCAACACACATCTAGATGATGCAGCAGTGGAAAAATCTTTAAATCTGTTTGTTTAGTAATTTCATGACTGGCTGAAGTCTTTCTCTTTGACTCAGTAAGGGTTCATGTTTCAGCTGTAAATGGATCATTCTCAATGTATACCTAGTGTTTCACACACCTTCTTAGCTATTCATCACAGACACTGGCTTGTGCCTCCATTATTCATGAGAGTAAGTATTTTTTTTTATTTTTTTTTAACTGTCTACCTGCATCACTGGTTTTCTGCAGCAAAATTAAAGCTGCTTTGAATCTGTTCATGTTATCTGGATCAGATCTGCTTACCTGTGAAAACCACATGTCAAAATTTAACCAAAAAATAACACACAACTTGGATTTATTCATACCTTCAGGCTAAATTAAGAGTCATTTTCCAATTGGCAGGCTCTTGCATTCTTAAACTGTGTCATGCAGCGCATGTGAAGCTCATTTACATTTCTGTCACATCCTGTAACATTCTCATTTCAGTAGAAATGTTTCACCACCCTCTAAACTGCCTTACTGTCTACTAAAGTAATAGCGTATTTTTTTACAGGCAGACATTTAACATAAGGAGCCATTTTTTTAAGGTTTAACCATAATTTTTTTTTTTAAAATCACACATTTTCCACTTTTTCACCTCTTCCTAAGCTTGCATGCTGTATTATTAAAACCTTAAATTTAGTTAGGCTTAGAAATTTTGGCTATAAGGCATGCTTCATGCCATCGTAACATAATGCTGCAATTTCAAAGCCTTAAGGGTAACACTACTATGACACATTGAACAAATGCAGGTATATGTTCTGAAGTCCTTCTGGGCTCCACAAAGGTTGTTATATTGATTTTTAGATTTTTGAAACTGCTCACTGCCATTAACAGTGGAACAATACTATCAAATCAATAGTATGGAGGAATCTTACCCACTGCTTCGGGTGATACAGCAACATCATTTTCAGATGGGTTGAACTCAGTTTTTTTGAAGTTTCTTTCCTGCAGTAGATGGCCATCAAAGCACTCCAAGTCATTAGAATCAGAAGGTTTTCTGACAGATGTGCTAAAGCTAAAAGCTACTCAAAAAAGGGGGCAGCAGAAAAGCAAAATTTCTAAAGTCACTTCAACCTGAAAAGTTCCATAGCAGTTGTGGCAAATGAAGTATTGTGGATATTTACACTGCACAACCTCTACATCGTACAGTTGCATGAAATGGACCCATGTAAAAAAAAAGGTCCATATTGCAACCTTTTACTAGTCTGTGTTGAAATGCTCTGCAGCCTGTGTAGTAAACAGATGCTCTGCTGTAAAGTGTACCTATGTACAGCTGATATGACATTTTACAAGTTTAAGTTGTTTTTAGATGGTGAAAATGCACTCTTCCAGAGGCCCCATTCTGATTAGCTTTATATGGTGCATCAGGAAACCTTCTGTTTCCCCAGAACTCTGAATGGTGTAGGTAAGACATTTAATGCTCAGGAGTATACCTCACAACTCCACTTTTAAACACAAAGAAAAATGAGTGTGAGCTAGCAAGAACTAAGCTCCCAACAAAGTAGCTCTGTAAAAGGTTGTTACAGTAAGAGGCTGGCTTTAACTTATAACCTGGCAATAATGTGATATTTTATTTTTAGTGTTTTTAGCTAAAGTAAGGCACTAATACTTAGCTGTTTGTGGAAATCCACAGACCACATGATGAATACGGTGAGAGGGGTGTGAAGAAGCCAGTAGGTGAGTTTTCACCATTTACAGATGCTAAATTTTTGGAGCTAATGGCATAAACCATCTGTAAAACTTGAAAATACATATAAGACCAGGGTATTAAACAAAATGTCTGATCACTATCATTTATTTTACTGCGGTAGAGCTGTCTATCAGCAGGTGTCTAATCAGACAGATGAAAGGTAAGCTGTGCTCAACGTTGTGATCTCTCCTGTAGTCACCATCAAATTTATGAGAGCAAAATTATGTACTAGCCCAGAGGCTAGCAGGGGTAGCAGGGAGACTCAACCTAGAATGATAAATAGCTGGAGTCAAGAGCACTAGGGAAAACTAAATGCATTCAGGGAGAGTGGGGGTAAATTATTTAATGACTTAAGACAGTCTGAATTGTCCAGTTCCTGTTACACTCCATCCTGCCACAAGATGTCCTCAGACTTGTGATTCCAGACTCTCCTCCACTACACCTGTTTGCCATTCCATTTCTTTTTCTAAGCTTTTAGCCCACATGCTGTGGCCTTTTTGTGTGGTTGGACATGGCTTAGTTGTTGCCATGTAGCTTAGCCTTTAAATCCTGCTGAATTACTTGTTTAGCCTGAGTGTTATAACTGACCAATTACTACCATGATTTATTTATTTTCATCAACTTTGTATTATTAATGAAGTCATTTAAGCTCTCATCCCCTCTTTTCTCCAATCCCAGAACAATTATTCATTTCCCCCCCTGTGAGTTTTCTATATAGCCTCCCCTCCTCCGTCCATCTTTAGCCAATTCCTGTCCCAGCTGAGGAGCTTCCAGTCTTTGTCTTGCACCATGGGCTCTAATCCTCTTCATGGGCTGAGAGAGAGGCAGGGCAGAGGGTGGACAATTTGGGCCTCAAGAGTTTAAGGTTGGCTCTAATGTGATTATTCATTGTGAAGGACCCCGGTGGCAAGCGGCTGCATCCTCAGAATTGTAAGACCCCCATTCTTGTAACAAAACAGGAATGAATGGAATAATGTAATTCAGAATTAAAACTAATTGTTGAAATTGTATTTAAAGTGGTCCAGGTTTATGTGTGTGTGCGTCATCCACAGTGACCTGTGCTTTCCTACTTTCTAGAATTCACTTTAGTATCATATTATTGTACGTTTATCATAATAAAGTACAGTATGTAATTCTTCATTACAATGGCATTCTCTAAAACACTTTCTTTCATCTGCTCCCACTGGAGAGGCGAGGCTAAAAAGGCTAACTGTGTACATGGGTTAATTGAGTGTGTATTCTTAGAAACTCTGGAGGAGGGAAGAGAAAAATAATCTCAACACTCTGGCCATGCTCAGGTGTGAGCAAATAGGTTAAACAGGCTCAGTAAAGTAGTCAAGTCAATTCCTTTGGACAAGGTTTAATCATTTGTATTTCCATGGAAACCAATATTAACAAAAGTAAAAGCAGTTTGATTAAAAAAAATAGATGCATTTCCTCAGTGTCTTGGATCAAACAATTTATGGATTTCTAATTGTATCACAAATTGTCCTCCTAGTAGGTAGGATTTTTCTGGCAGCATCATATCTTATGTTGTTGATTTTCAAAGCTTAAAACTCTGAGGTTTTTGTATCATCTTCATCTGGCTGAAAACAAAAGTTAACACAAGGAGTACAATGGGTTACTGAAGGACATGGGGTAAAGACTACAGCTCTATGCCGGTCAAGCACCTGTCTAACCTTTATTACTTATTTGGTTTCACCTTTTGATGGAGATGAGATTTAAAAGACTAATTCTGGTGTGAAGCAGCAGTTGATAGATTGAATGTGAATGATCTGAAACAGCACAACTTTATGGAGAATACTAGATGGAAAAAGGTCATGTGGTCTGAGTCCATATTTTAAAGTTGTCTCCCTAAGCAGAGGCTTCCCACAGGGCTCTGTGCTCAGCCCACTGATCATGTCAGGTTTTCAACCAACCACATTGTGAAGTATGCAGACAACATAGTGGTGACAACAACCTAGTCTACAGAGATGGGGTGAAGCATCTGGTCGACTGGTGTGTAATGAACACACTGAAGCCATGCACCACTCCTCATCAACATCTCAGCGGTGGAGAGCATCAGCAGCACAAAGTTCCTAAGGGTACAGATCAGACTCTCACTTCTGGTCACGACCCATCACTGCGTTTTCAAAACATTCACAGTAGTGCCTGTACTTCCTGCACCAAACAAGGTAATCTTACCTGCCCCCTCCCATCCTCACCACCATCTACAGAGGCACTACAGAGAGCGTGGTGACCAGTTGCATTTCATTCTGGTTAGGCAGCTGCAAAAAAAATGCTGCACAGTGGGAGAGAGCATCATCACAACTTTATTCTATTCCATCCAGGATTTTGAACATAAATGCTACTTGACCAGAGCTTAGAGCATCCTCATGGGCCCCACTCATCCCTGTCATGGGCTGTTTTCCCCCCTGCCCTTGGGCTAAAAAGGTCCTTATGTGCAACATTATCATTTTTGTACAAAAAAATCTTATGACTATATCAACAGTGCAATAACATAGTAAACACATTTATGTTTCTGCCCAGTTTGCATTGTGTTGTGCTCATATGTAAAGCAGAATTTTCCAAGCATTAGAGTGTTCAGTCACTATAGGGAATGCTGTGATTCATTTTTACCCTGCTGATGATGTGTTGCAATAGTAATCATAAAATAAATACTTGGTCATTTTTCCAGAACCAAAATATATTTTTAGTTCACTGTGCTCTTTTTCAATTATTATTATTCTGCATTTTACCCATTTTTAGATGAACTAAGGAGCAGCGAGCTGCCATGTTTTGGCAGAGTTGGGAGTTAGTTTTGAGGTACCAAAACTAAATAATCACAACAATGAAAGTACCCTCCAGGGTTCCTTTTGTTTCTTATGTGTGTTTTTTTTTTTTTTTTTTTTTCAAGAAATTGTCAGAATATGAACAGGATGAAAAAACATTGGCTGATGAAAAAAAAAGAAAGAAAAAAAAATCAGTCTCAAAGGGTGGACTGGTTTTTCCTTTTTGAATCTATACAGCCTCGTGTGGAAGGAGATGCAGGTGTACAGATAAGTCGTATATGTTTGCTGTTTTCTTTTATGAGCAATTTCCCTAAACTTGTTGCTTTCCTTCCAGTTTTTAAAGCCTAATTATCAAAGTCTTCAACAGATATTATGCAGAACAATGGCACAAGAATGAAGTTACTCATATAGCCCACAATTAAAAAAAAACAAACTATAAAATGTTTAAGCAAGCTCTGGGATTTTATTTATTTATTTATCTGTTACATTATGGTTTTTCTTCGTTTCCACCTCCTAACACGATAATGGGGGGGGGACACTAGCTCACACATGGAGTGTGTATGGATTTTTTATGCAGCTGGACTCTGACCTTATTTTTACTCAGAGTTATAGGATGTACTGGAGATTATCAAGGCAATAAAAATGAATGCATCTTTGGACAATACGTTGGATTAAGTTAAAATGTATAATCTTTCTGAGACAATTGCAAAAATGTTCTTTTCCCTTTTTTGACATTACTATGTATAATGTAAGTTGGCCCTGAAGTGAATTTGTGGCTTTTGTTATTTTTATGTTGCAGTTAATTGTGTAGTGTTGTGGTTTTTGTATTGCTGTTACACTTAAGGGTCATCATAATAATGAACCTAGAACACATGCTTTTAAACAAATAATTTGTCATTTTCATGTAAATAAACATTAGATTTTTAAACAAATGGTTGTATAATTACATATTGATGTGTGAAAATAATAAATGAGGGAAAAACCACAGTAATTCTACAACAGGGTTGTTGAACCTGGACTTTATCCGTTAAGACCCGATGCTGCATCCCATCAGTGTCCATTTATTTTGCTGTGATGACAAGTATAACTCCTGGCTGGGGTGCTGAAAGGAAACATAAAAGACATGCATGCATTTGTTTGGAATGAACAGAATTATGTTGGTGTAGCCATCAGTCAGTGTTCAGGAGTGTAATTTGTTTTTAGACAGCATCATTGTTGTGGGTGGTGGAGGTGGTGGTGGTGGTGTTGGGGGGGGGGGGGGGGGGGGGGGGGGCTTTTAGGGCTTTGCTTTTTTTGTTTTATTTTTGTTAAGTAAAACAAAAACACATTTTAGTGTATTCATTATTTTTCAGTCCATCATTTATGTCAAAATGCAATTATTGCATTAAAATTACAGTTACATCCCTGAAGTGGCTGATTATTGGGTTCAGTTTATTTTTATTAGATATTTATTTTAAGGCATCACCTTACTGTAATATTTCTCAAACACACATTAACACCTTTGATTCCCAGAGGATGTCCTATTACATAGTGAATATTTTACCACTTGTTTTTAAAACCATGTTGTTTAAAGGCCCTCTGGAGCCCGTGAGCACCAAAAAAGACAATTATACAATTCATGTAGTCATAAATAGGGATGGGAATTGATAAGCTGTTATATTGATATCAATACCATTGTCAATTCTGCCTATCATTCCGCTTCTTTATTGATTACCTCATCAATTCTTAATCAAATTGTCATTGAGAAAACAAGCATAAAACACGGTTTCACAGTGTTAAAAAATGTCTGATTATTTAATATCCCACAAAGCATAAACTTTGAGTTCATTATCTTTGTCAACTTCACACACAAAATGTAATTTTTTTAATCAGATCAATAATAAATTTAAACTGATATGGATGTCAAAACTACAGAGCTGATCAGAAAAGAGAAAACAACAAATCTCTTAATATTAAAACTTTCTAGATGTTAAATTAGCCAAGAATGCAATAAAATAAACGCTGACCACTGTAGTGTCACTCAAAGTTCATCAGTGATAAACTCTCTGGCATACAAAGCATAAAGTCATTTTATTATTTTACTACTGGATTGAATTAAAAGAGAAAAAAAATATTGCTGCATCAAGCAGACCGGAGCATGGAGCAGAGTACAGATTAGGCTGCAGACTCTACAGAGCAAGGATATAGGTCTGATCTGTTTCTGTTATTGGTTTTTCAGATATGGACATCAGAGCTTGTGACATTGAAATGTTTCTTAATGAAATGTAATCCTGCTCTGGATTGTCATCTCTTCCAGCAACAAACAGACTGGCATGTTTGACATTGCTTCATTATAATCAGTAAGCTGGCCAGTAGCTGTCAGCACTGATAGAGGTATTGATAAGCTCAGTGGGGCAACCGTTTCAATGCTTTAGAAAATTTGGAACTGGTTTTTCATTCCTAGTCATTAACAGCACAGTGCACGTGAAAACTAATATGATGGAATTATAATATTAAATCTTTCAAAAAGATGGGAACAAATCAATGAAGCATCCAAAGAAAAGATTAAGAATGATAATGAACTTTGAAATTTTTATTTCAAGAAATCAACACATTTTCTCATCGCATGAAGGTTTCTGGTAAAAACCATAGCTGCTGCCTTTTATTGTGTGGATCCTCTGGTTTCTTTAGTTTCCTTCCACAGTCCTAAAGTATGCATATCAGACTAATTGTCTAAATTCTTTCTAGTAGTAAGTGTGTTGTTTGTTAACCTGTGTTGCCCTGTAATGGACTGACAAGGTGAGCCCAGCTTATTTTTAAGTTAGAAGCTCTAATGGCAAATCTAGCAAAAGTGAAGAATCCTTTAAAAAAAATCCCTGGATCCAAATCACCCCCCAAATCGAATCACGTGTTCTTTATTCCATTTCTGAGTTTCCTTAAAAATGTCATCAAAATTCATCCATAACTTTTTGAGTTATGTTGCTAACAGAGACAGACGAACCAGCAACACTAAATAAATGATGGAGGTAAAAATGCTGAAACTATCTTGTGCAGGATGTGGACAACAATACAGTGTTATATACACTCCTTAAAGACAAATCACAACAAGTGCAGCTAATGGGTTACTTTAAACATTTATTTAGCTCACTTCAAATAACAGTGGGATGGCAATATTGTTAGACTAGATTATTCCCTTCTTCTTCCCCGTCTTCTTTTTGTCTGTTTGCACTGGGCTCCTAAGCAACAGCTTTTATCTCTTCATTTTGATGCTCGAACCGGCTTCCACATCAACACCTACTGCAGTAAACTTGCCTTCATATGGCTGACCAACCTCCAGCACCTGCTTTTATTGAAAAGACAAGCAGTGATTTCTGATTTCGCAGCATCACAAAATTGCATTTTTCACTTAATCAAAACAAACAAAAAAAAAAAGATTCAAGAAAAACAAATAGCCAGATTTTCCATTAAAACTTGGTTGACACTGAGGAATATGACCACCCCTCGACACTCCTACCTTGCCTACAATACCGCAGTCAGGTCAAGCAAACTTCCACAAAATCAATCGTAAGACTAAAGCAGGTATTTACACAATCCCACTACAAAGCCACTGCATTGTGGGCTTCAGCTTCATGTCAGCATGTCTGCTTTGTGTTGGACAGGTTGCCATGGTGGTGGCTGAGTAAATTCATGCTCTCCAGCAAGTTGTGTTTTTCTAAGTGCACTAGACACAACCACTAGTTCACAGACTGGATTATTGATCTTTTTGTTACATATTAAAACAAATATCCTTTCAATTCATCTCCCATTTAAGTTACCAAATGCATAATATTATGACCACACATTAAAAATCTGGATATTTTTGTTATACATCCTTGTCCAAGTCTGCATTCAACATGCTGTGAGAACAGTAGATAAATAATAATGTAAGACATTAAAAAGGAATGATGTTTTGGCTCATATGTGCATGTCCTGCTGCAAAAACACACTGTTGGCGAAAAATGTCAAAACAAGAACTGCTGTGTTTCTTAATGCAAACCTTAAAAACAGAAGGTTTGCCAGGGGCATTACAGGGATTTAGATTCTTAATCCTGTTAGAGAAAAATACTTCCTAATTAATGTTAAACAATGTCAGTGTATCTCAACATGTGTCTATTTGGTATTGCTGTAGCTTTTTAAGTCCGAACTGTGTGTGAGGCTGGTGGAAAATGGGAGAAGATGGCACTTCATCTTAAAGTACACATGTTGCAATATAAGCTGTGTAATGAAAATGTTCGTGCAACAGGTGAAGTTGGCATCCTGTGGGGCATTAGTGATACGCTCCACACTGGCCTAGAAATGTGTGGGAATGACAAAAGGGGAAAAAAAGCAAAGCTAAGTAAACCACAGAAATGTCATCAAACAGAGCTTCCTCATTCCAGATCCCTATAAAATCATCTGTTTATCACATGCAGTTCTCTTAGGACAAATGGTAGTTTCTATTAGTCGCATTGTGTACTTCCACAGACCTACTCCATGTTTTATTTTTAGAAAGCTCTTACAGCTCTTCAAATAATTTTCAAAATAAAGGGCAATTTTTCTGAACATCAGTGTTTTTAACTTCTCTGTCCTGAAGATGAAGGCAAACAGTTAAAAACTCAAAAATCATCTCATTGGCCTACTTACAAAAACAAATTAGTATCGGTTAATGTAATTTTTTATCATGTTAGTATTTAACTTACCAATTTTAAACTGTTTTTGGATTTCTAGTACATTCTCACAGGAAATGACCAAAAACATCAAATCCTTCAATAAGATGATGATAAACACATAAAATGTTCAATTTTCCAGCAATTTTTGGAGCAACAGCCAGTATGTTTAGGCTTCTATTGTAGAGTGCAAATGTGTACATTTGAATTCATATACATCTCAAAGGGCTTTAAATGGGATATAATGGCAGATGTTGCAGTTCCAGCTAATGCATCTTTCAGTCTTCACCCAACAAGTGAGACTAAAGCCAAATCAAACATGACTAAGTTTTATTTATCCTAAACTTAAGTTATGCATATTCATAAGTACCTGCTTATAGAGATGAATGTTACATTGATAATATTCTTTGACCTGTTTGGTCTAATTGACTCTGAGGAAAGAAGTAAAATTTCAATAGAGAGAGACAGGAAGAAAAAGAACGAGAGGGAGGATTGTAATGTCGACAGATTTGTCAAATCAAATCAAAAGTAAGTCATTTGTTATGAGAGAATTGTGTACCTAAAACTTCTGTTATTACTATGGTAACCCTTTATTATGCCATTGCACTTTTTGACATTTTTACAAACACCTTGAGGGAGATCAAGAACTGATTGACTTTACAGGAGTTTTTATATGAGTTCATGTGATTATTATAATCAATTTTACCATAAATGTCTAATTAAACAATGGGGGAGGGGTGTTATGGCCTCTCATTTACCCTTGATATCATCATGAAATACATTAGTATAATGAACTTTTGCAATTTTCTGTAACATGCCCCCCAATCAACAGCTGCTCCAACATCATGAAAACGTTGCATAGTTCTGTTTTTCAGCCTCAGGACGTTGCTAAGGCAACAACAGCTCCAGCAATACACATAATAGATGTCACTGTGCCATCAAACGAGTCCGGAGTTTTAATGTCGGAAAGTTATGTATGTCTTTAAATTGGTAATCAATGAGCAAACTATGGAAAGATGGAACATAGAAAACTGTATACCTCTCCTAATCCCAAATCAGATCAACTACTGGATCCAACACCTAATCCCCTGCTAGTAAAACTAAAATTCATAATTCTTTTTGTTATGTTCCTGACAAATAAAACAAGACAATGACAGAAGAAAAGGTCCTTTTTGTCTCCCCTTAACATCCATAAAACCTCTTGTTAAAAACTAATAATGAATTCTCCAAAGACTTGAATGTTCTGTAGAAATAGAGCAGTAACATGAAAGACAAAAAAAACCTTCTGTTGGTCCAGCAGACGTTATAAAAATGTTTAAGTTCAGGGCAAACTACAGTGTGAGTCATTGTGCCAAGCTCTGTAAGCTTCACAGATGGATCAACAGGTAGACCAGTCAGAGCTGAGACATATTTCTTGGTTTCACACACAATGTGAAAAGAGGTACTTAGCCAAATGTAAGAATGTCTTTTAAAACATTAAGGGAGTTAAATGTGTTTGCAGACTCCTAAAGTAAAATTAAGAACCTTTTAATGAGCATAATGCATTCTCTATAATATGTGAAATGGAGTTTGCTCTGAGACCTACAAAAATCATTACTGGTAATGATGTTTTGTTAATAAGTTAGCACAAATCAATAAACAATTAAATCTTAGGAAATTCTTCTTTGTGTTTACTTTTTGTTGTTTAATTTCAAAGACAATACAATACAAAGACTTCTGTAATTCCCCCTGTCTTACACATGACATCCTTTTTTTGTGTAATTGTCAAAATGTTTTTACATTACAGCGATTAACAAGTTTTTTTTTTCTGCCTGTCCATCAGAAAAACCAAGTAGATCATCACAATAATGTCATATAGTCACATCTTTTCTTTTTACACTTACAACCCTTATCCTACAGTACTAACCTAAACTGTTTTACTCTAATCCATCCCTTTGTAATGTGAGTAAGAAGTGTGTTTCAGTGGCTCCTTCTTGGCTTCATCTGAACTGCATATTGATTGCTCTGGTTGAAGATGATGATGATGATGGTGATGATGATGATTGGGGTATGGTTTGCCTCTGGCAGTTGGTAATCAAAGATGTCCTCCAAGACCCCCCTCTGCTTCTCTCTCCTTTGATCAGAGGACTCAGATGGATATTAACAGTATTTGTGTGTGTGTGTTGGGGTGGTGGTAGAGGCTGAATGGGGGATCACAGAGTGGAACACATCTCTAGCCCAAGGCAAGATGCTGACTTTGAAGAAGGTAGCTCACACAGGCCGTTGCTCCGGCAGAAGAAAGATGCAAACAGAGTAGTGGCATTGCAGTATGACAAAGACTGAGGGGGTGGGGTGTAGTTGAATGGTCAACAAATGCCCCCCCTCATCGTGTTTTCCTGTGGTCTTATAAATATTTTACAAAAAGTGCTTTAGAAACTTATGTTTCCTATCAGTGACATAAAATAACATAATGTATTTTTGAAATTTAAAACAATGAGGTATAAAAGTGGCACTCACCCCTCCTGTTCTTATCTGTCCATAAAAATCAGAGTTGGTACAACTGGATAAATGTTATGGAGCTTTGAAAGTTTCAGCTGCAAGGAATTACGGGAGAAATTTTTCTATTTTCTTTCATTAAAAAAAACAAAACAATGCACCAGTGTTTTTTTATGCTAAAGGAGACAATAATGGAAGTATTGAAGCTCCTTTCCTTGAAAAAACAACAAAAACACAAAAGAGTTGTATCAAAAGAGCAGAGAGAATCATCAGAGACATGACATCCAGCTCACTCCCTGCTCGAACACAAACACTACACACACACACACACACACACACACACACGAGTAGACAGTATTATCACACACAGAACATGCTTTTTCAGCAGCTTCTTCCCTGCCACAGTGAGGCTCTTGGCCAACGCAAGATTATTGTTATGCACTTAATTATTTATATAGATATATAAATAGATAAACTCATGTGTCTGTCTAGTGTCTTTTTATCTGACTCTGAACGACCTCACAAGAGTTCCTTGTATGTGCACAAATAGCAAATAAATTTATTGAATATTTTGAATCTTGAATCAACAACAACTAAACCCTTATTAAATCAGACCATGGAACTTTGCTCATTAGCCTATTTAATACCCTCATCATCTTCTGCTCAGCTGAAACTCCCAGTCTGTCTAAAGTTATGAAATGTTCTTGTTGGTCTTAAAGATGATATTTTATTTAACCACATTGCTTGAGCTTGTTTCTCCTGGTTAAATCTTTTTTAGAGAAGCACATAATATAACATAAATTTATGGTATTGTTGTATTTGTGAAAGTGATGAAAAGAGTAATTTTATTGCTATTTTCCTTAGTAAGTGAACACAGTTTGTGCAGCTTTCAGTGCATTGACTCAGTATTGAACAAAAAGCTGGATCTGGCATTTTGTCAAGGTCTGAAGAATAAAAGGTAAAACACTTTGGGGAAAGCTGTGTTTAACTGGGATTTTGTGGAGGAAGGTCATGTTTTAGACTAAAGCACCATTTCAGGCTGTTTCACCCTGCAAAGAATAATATTTTCAATCTGACAAGAACATGTTTCATTGTTATTTTAATAGCATTTATAAAAACAAACAAAAAAAAGCATTGCAGAAGTTGGCATGAGGCTGTGTAACAAGTATTTGTTGGATTCAGCTTTTTAAGGAGGTAAAATTGTTGCAGACTCGAGGTTTATGCTCCATTAAGAGGTTAAACAATTTTTTGTCATTGATCTCAGGTTGCACATTAGAGCATCATTTTATGAACCTGCTTCATTCATTGAGAATAAATACCTATCTAGAGCATAATGAATTGAATTGGATTTAAAAATAAATATCTTTAATAATGCCTTAGATCAGTGATTCCCAACCTATTTGTCTTGAAGACCCTCTTAATACAGCAACTAAAAGCTGTGACCCCACCTTGTGCTAAAACTCTACTTCGCTTTATGCTTTTATTGGCTAGCTTCTGACCCAAACAATACATTCTGTCCTGTTCAAAGTTAAACTATCAACATAAATCCTCACATTTGTTTTAAATAGGAATAAATCATCTGCACTGTGGCGTTTCCTCTGACGTGTTTTATCAATGAAATAGTACAGGAAAAATCTCAAGGTTACCATGATAGATACTGATTACTTTACTACTGTTGCTCTTTTAGTGCTCTGACATCCTAAAACACAGTGCATTCAAGTGTGGCCCACTAAGTAATTTTCTTTATTTTAAACTAAAGATATATATTTTAAAATATTTTGTATAACAGCTTTTGGTGGTGCCTATTTTTTCACATTAGAACCTGGTTTCAAAAGTTTTTTTTTTTTATTTTCCACATGAACGAAACATTCCAGTGATCAGAAATGTTAGCAGATACACCTCAAGTCATCTCTGTGTGGACATGGCCTTAATTTAACAAACACACAGGCTCTGAACAGTCAAAGCCTCACAGAGCCCATGTGCTCTTTGGGGACCCCAGGTTGGGAGCTGCCATCTTGGATTATTTGTTAATTGATGCTAAACAAATTATGTTGAATTACTTCCAAGGGATGTACTGAAACCCAGCTTAGCCTCAGCTGCAATGCCTCCTAAAGTCTGGGCTTGTTTTACTCAATGGCATCACTTGACATGTTTAATTATACATTTGAGAGTGAAACCAGGAGACTTTGTGCATGTTTGTGTGTGAAATGAGTCTCTACCATTTGGACCAACCACTCAGCCCTCACCATCTTCCCTTTGACCTGTTCTAACCTCCATACCAATATATCTTTCACACTTTCTGCTGCTCATTCCCAGCTTCTTCTCCATCTCATCAAACAAAGGAGAAAGGACACCTTCTCCAGAGGAATACCAGTTCCTCTGTGAACGTTGCCACTGCTCTAAACCTTTCTCTCTCACACCATTTCACTCAAGTGTTTTTCATCTCTCTGCCTTTCTCTCATCTCCTGGGAGGAGGACAAGGGAAGGAGACAGCCAAGTGGGCAGCCAGCGGTTAGAAGTGATGGATGTTATACTTCTCTGCATGGCATGCATTTCCTCTGTGCATCGCCGTTTCATACTAACGCCCTTGGCGGTCTGACCCGAAAGTCCCCCTCCTGTGACCATATGACAAGGAAAGCACACCCTCTTATAATTCTTAGAGTTAGTGTGATTAAAATGATAATCTTATCCTTACCAGGTTTTGAAAATAACAACAAAACATTAAACTGTGCCATTATGTATTCAAGCAAAATCAAGCTATAAAATAGAAGCAGAGTGTGAAGAAAATAAGAACCCTTTATAATTTAATTATTTGAAGGGATCATGTTTTTCTCTCAATCTCCCATACTAATGAAATCACTCTTTTTTACAATGTTGCTTCAGTTCTTTGAGGTTTGCAAGTAATTGTTCACAGCAATCTTAGGTCCCTCCGTAGCATTTCAGCTGGGTTAAGGTCTAAACATTAACTAAGGCCAATTGCAGGGATCCCCAACTGCGATCCTGGCCTAATATTAGGTTGCTGCAGGGAAACATGTAGTGCCTGTAGTATAGTGGGCCTTGAGGACCAGGGCTGGGGATCACTGGTCTATTGCAACACCTTTAACCCATAAGAGCCCACCGTGACATATTTGTCACATACAGTTTCTGAGACATTTTGCTTCAATTTATGGCAGGGTTATTCAATTAAAAGTCACTGAGGTCCAGTTATTAAAATTTCTACCAACTAAAAGGTCCGAACTGATGTCCGGCTTGTGTCTAATAGCCCTCCCCTATGTCCACATTTTCATATGGTTTCAACAATATTTATCATCAATTTACAATGCAGGAAATATTTAATTGAGTGCATAGCTCTTTTTACCATAAATAAAAGTAGTCTAAGGCAAATAAATTTAAGGCCTTTATTTCAGATAAAAGAAAAGAGAAACCTCAGAATAAAATAAAAATTAATAATAAAAAACAGAGCTGAGTAACCCTTTTTGCTCTTAAATTAAATAGGTTTTAACAACTGAAGCCCTACACTTCAATTAAAAAATCTTCAGAAAACAATAAATAAAAAGTGGCTCTTTTAGGGAAAAAACAAGTGCAACAGACCATTAACTATACATTTTCTCTTCTTTTTTCAAAGATTTCCCAGCCTAAAAACAAAAAAGTGAAGGCCTTCTTTTCAAGTAAAAGTCAACATCTTCAGCAAACAATAAATAAAAAGTGGAGAAAAAATGCAAACAGAGCTTTGAACACTACACAACTCCTTTTTTTTTTTTTTTTTTTTTTTACTTTTCTTAATGAGAGAAATGGGCATGTGACTGCCCTGCCAGTAATTTAAATCTTGGCTGGAATGGAGTCAGTGCCATTCTCATGCAGACATGAAGGTGTTCATTGGTGAGTCTAGAACGGTACTTGTTTTTGATAATGTTCATAGTGGAAAAAGCTGACTCACAGCTGTAAGTCGATCCAAACACAGTCAAGGTGTGCAGTGCTACTTTGGTTAGACTGGGAAATGCACTCTCAGACACAGTCTGCAGCCAGAAAGAGACAGGGTCAGTTGCCTCAAAATGCTCTCTTAATGCAACATTTCCTTGCAGATCAATGAGCTCAAGCTGTAGAGGTCCTGCATGTGCCCACTTGAATGTCTGTGTCACCTCCTTTGAAAATCCTCTGACTTCTCTGATGAGGAAAGGATTCTCGATTAGCAGGAGGAGCTGTTGCCCAAGGCAGAGGTTGTTGAATCTTTTACTGAAGTTTTCAATCAACTTGTTTATGAAGTCAACATAGGGAGAAACATCTCTCTCATTCTGAATCTGTTCATGCAGTTTTGGGAAGTGTTCACACTCTCCTTCCAGATCTTCTTTGAAAATGTCCAACTTCCTCTGGAAAGAGTGAACTGCAGTCATCAAATCAGCAACTGAATTGTTCTGGCCCTGCAGCTTTAAATTGAGTTCATTAAGATGTGATGTAATGTCAACCAAAAAAGCAACCATATCCATCTTGTGCTCATCTTGCAGAAAAAGCAAAAACTGTGTTGCTCTCTGACTCTTGACCTGCTCTAAGAAAGCTGTAATTTCTTTTCGAACAGACCAGAAACGTCCCAGTGCATTGCCTTTACTCAGCCACCTCACATTGTTGTGCAGTAGTAGGTCATTGGCATTTGCCTCAACATCTTCCAGGAATTCTCTCAGGAGGCGATGCTGAAGAGATGAGGATGCCCTAAGGAAGTTGATGAGTTTCATCACTGTGTTCATTACTTCAGCAAAATGTTCTGAAAGAGTAGCACACAGAACAGTCTGATGGATGAGACAGTGGTAAGCAGTAAGATCTGGATTGTCCTCTTTCATCCGGGACACAGCCCCCCTCCCTTTTACCACCATGGCAGGGGCCCCATCTGTGGTTACAGAGACAACCCGCTTCAGATCTATGCTCCTCTTACTCAGCATCTCTTTTATTGCTGCATAGATGTCCTCTCCTCTTGTATGTGTTAATAGTGGCATTACACCCAACAGGTCCTCACAGAGCTCCTTCCTATCTTTGTGAAAAAATCTTACATACACCAAAAGCTGGGCATTATCAGTAACATCTGTAGACTCATCAATAGCCAAAGAAAGACAAGGTGCACTCTGAATAGCCACATTGAGCTGTGCCAGTACATCGTCTGCTAATATTTCAGATTTTCTGGTTACTGTTGAAGCTGACATCGGGATTTGTTTGATTTTTTCACATATTTCATCTTTTTGTTTTCCCTCAAATAATGTGTCAACAACCACGTTTAAGCACTCCTTGACAACTGTCCCCTCACTAAACAGCAAGCCATGCTGTCATCCCCTCTTCTTCTCTCTCTTTCTGATTCTCCGGACGCGCAGGGTAAACAAACAATTTGATTGGTTCAACTGAGTGAAGCTATTGTCGTAATAACAGCAGTACCAGCCCATGTTGTGTGTCTCTGCGACCGTCAGAAAAAAAAGTGCACCATGAAAATGACCTATGGTTGTAAATTTATCAGAGATTGTTCACGGGTCCGGACAGATCCACGATCAGTCCGGATCCGGACCAAGGTCCGCCATTTGGTGATGCCTGATTTATGGTATAAACGTTGCTCAAAATCCTGTTGAAATCACTCTGATACTTGTTTTCTGTCCCCTAATAGATACCCAGAAGCAAGAAACCACATTATAATGTTGTTATTCTATCACATGGTAATAAATGATAGATATCCCCCCCGAAAAAAAGGTTAATTTTTTTGTTTCATTTTGTTACAGGGCCAAATAAAGTTTTTTTTTTTTTTCAGCTGTTCTTTTGTAGATTTTCTGGTATACTTCAAATCAAATCAAATTTTATTCATAAAGCACTTTTCATGCACAAAGCAACGCAATGTCATAAATTATGCATAAAATTTAAGAATCCTTCACACACCAGAGTATATAACAGCAATTTAAAAACACACACCTCATTGTAGTGTCTTTCACATACAATCACACACATGCACTCACACTCACAAACAAAGTGCATGTAGCCCCCACCCTTTCGACTTTTAGTGCAGACTTTCACTGTTTCCTTGCTTAAACACACCTGTTAATAACTCAGTAGCCATCATCTTAATAGACATCTAATACATGCTGGATAGTGGGGCTTGAAAATTCGGGTTGGGGCTCACTGCCATGTAGTTTTGTTCATCTGAGGTTTTCCCAGTTTTAGAAGCTGGTAGGGCAATGTGTGCTTACGGCAGTTTGTATGAACAGTATGGCCATTTGAGCACTTTTCACATGTTATTTATTTGCATTTTAAGCTTTAGGTATGTAAATTCAAGGGTTTAAATATCATATTAGGATAAAAGTACAGGGCCGAATGAGTATTCTTATGAAATATAGCCTGAAATGCCTTGCAAAACAACAAACACTAATAGCATGTGACATGCCAAGCCATGCAATAATATGCCTATTTCTTAAAAAAAAAAAAAAAAAAAAAAAAAAAAAGGCTGGGTAGGGACCAGAAATCATTTCTTTTTTTTTATTTTTTATCCTCTCCTCCCTACCTTTTTGAATCAGCTTTCTTACAAGATGGAAGAACACTGAGCAGGATTAGCAAATTTGTGTTTGTACTGGCATACATCCATTCAAACCATCAAGGCCATAAGCAACAATCATTTTTCCTTTTTTTTCTTTTCACTGTTTTTTCCATGAGGAGCCTCATCATATATGACAAACACAAAACCATTAACCCTCTGCTCCTACTCTTCCTCCACTGCTTTTCTCACTCTACATAAACATTTTCTGAAAAGTCATAGTGGAAATTACATCCAAGCCCCCTCTTTTGTGGTCATTAGTTATATAAAGTGGCACATTTTGCACATGTTCCACCAGTATGATGCCAAATTTCTTCTGGTATCATCACACCAGTGAAATTGAACTAGGAAAAAGGCAGTATATTAGATGCATGATTAAAAAGGTAAATGCACCTGTGGGAAGAAGATTGACCAAGCGGATAGTGTAATATCCTTTGTAATTACATATGTGTATTTGTGTGTTAAAATGGAAAGGCGAGATGAGATGAGATGGAGAGACAGCACTGTTAGGAAGGCCGCCTTTTTCCAGTAATAAGTTTGAAGGATATTGGGGTCACAGAGTTTCTGGCTGGACAGAGTCAGCTTTTCATTTTATGACAAGTGGGAGGTCAGCAGTGGTCATTCCACTCCTACTCACTCACTCTTTTGCTCTTTTTTACACACACAAACAGACACACACACACACACACACACACACACACACTCTCTTGCTCTCTCTCATAGTCAATGGTCAATGGCTGGCAGAATCCCCAGAGACTCTTAGCTATTATCCCATCATTAAGTGTAATCAACAGGCGATCAATGAAGGCCACATTGTCAGATAATAAAACTAATGTTTCATTAAAACTCCTAGAAGTTTTATAATGATTACATTTTTTTGTCATTTTTGTAATTGGATCAGATCATATCTATTTTTATAGCTGCCCCATGTTACCTTCACAAACACATTTTAACAACACATTTCTAATGGATTATTTTCCATCATCTAAACATAGTCGTCTCCACATGTTGAAGTGGGACATAACGGAGGCTTAGGAAGTGTAACCCTTTATTTCTGTTCAGCCATTATTCATGTGTCCTCATGACACAGAGGGCATCTCAGAAGCTGAATGTATTCTCTGCCTGACTGATCGGGTTGCATCTGGTGAACAAAATCTCAGTTATTGCTCATTTTCTGCAGGTAGTGCATGTTCATGAGAAGAAAGGTGCACACACTTTCACTGCTCAGTGTAAGACGGAAGACACAGAGGTGGAAACCTCAACGTTTTAAGTGTCAACATGTCACACAAGGACTGCTTCTTTGGCTGTGAGGGAAAGCTACATTTGTTCAAAAAAGAGTTTGTACACCAGTGTTTGTATTTGCGACCGTTACTTCACCGAAGACTGCCGGATGAACAAGGGTCAGTACAAGGAGGGATTTCTGACCAGGCTAACGCTGAAAGGAGGGTCTGTTCCTATACCCAAGGACTGTGTTTCCGATCCTGAGATACAAGCTGTAAATAAAACCGAATAGGTTGTCTGTTTTGTTTTAATAATTAGTGTGTGAGTAACGGTCAAACTAAAGGAATTAACCCATACTTAATTTACCTGATCACTACCAGGAGGTAACACTCATGTAATGATGACCAGAAAGTTAGTTTTCAACACTTTATATGGAAATTACTGTAATGCCTTTTATTGAAACTATGGCATTTGAGAAATACTCTGCAGGCTGTTTTTGTAACTTTAATGAAGGAATAGATGTACATGGGGGATGCTACAAATGTAACCATTTTCTAACCCTAGAGATTAGCTTAGCAAGGGTAGCCAGAAATACAGTTAACTATATTGTAATAATGCATGAAAGTGTTAGCAAATAGCATCGTTACCTCATCTATTTCTTGGCAACAGACGTTTTCCACCTCTGCTGGCATTGTGGGACATTTGCCACATGTGAACCTATTAACAGGGGCATGTAAAAATATATAAGGCGAGTGCAGGATGGCAAACAACGTTTTATCGGACTGTAGCTGGTAAGTAGAGTATTTACCAAGCAGATGTGTCCTGTTGGATTTCTTGCTGCGGGTTGCTGAGTTGTTCAATCTCGTTTTTGGGCTCTCATTTGGGCTTGAACTTGTATGGCTGTATGTTTTGTGTTGACATTGTTTATTGAGTATTTGTATTCCTTTGGTTTGTTTATGAGTTCTGCCAGTGTTTCTATGATGAAAAAAAAAAAAAGATGCACTGCCTCTAGCATTACATGACAGCACCTGGGTCCAACTGGACTCACAGCAGTTTGACTACCACTTAATTATGACGTCCCATCTTGTTTGAATTCTTGCTTGTGTTGTTCTTACTCTCAGATGTAAGTTGCGTTGGATAAAAGCGTCTGCAAAATGACTGTAGAAGAGAATAGAATAGAATAGAATAGAATAGAATTGAATAGTAGATGTGCGCGCTCCTGACAATTACTCCCAGTGGTTGACAAATCAGAGACAGACCACATCAGGGAGAGGCGGGGCTTTAGGCGAAAAGTCTTATTTTTCTGGCAGAGGCTGATCTGAGAGTATCAATATAAAATAAATAAAGGGTTTGTGAAAAATGCTTCATTAATTCTGGCCTGTTGATTTCTGGGCTGGTGTCATAGGTTGTATCACATTTGCATATGGTGGTTCATTTTCAAAGTTGGACTGTTAAAAATAGACACGGCCAGTACTTTTAGCAAAACTAGCGCTAAACCTCTGTTAAGATGCTTCTGGTATGAACAGCAGGTTGCCTGGTGAATTGTCTAGAATGGCTGTAATTAGCAATGTCAGTGATGTTAAAGCCAGAATGCAATGATTAAAATGGGTTCAGAGACTTGTGAGAGCTGAATTTTCTTCAGGATTTGTTATGCTAAAAGAAGAAAAAAAAAAAAAAAAATAGAGAACGAGAGAGTGAAATGGTCATTGTTGAACACATCAAAATGTGACCATGTCGTCTGTAAATGCACCATTTCAAACCCCCACACTTCAGTAAAGACTAATGCTGCATTCAATACACATTCTGCTTAGTATGCCTACTTAGTATGCTTTTAAAGCCACATCACATTGTTGACTCAGAAAGTGTTGAAATAAAATGCAGACACCATGGAAACAAGGCCAGTGGAAACTTCATTTCAACTGCAATTTCAATTCTGCAATTTTTTATGCAAAGAAGGAGACTATTGCTTGAATTCTGCTCACATAAAATTCAGGGCCAGTATGTGACATTTTCATATTAGAAAAGTAACTTAAATATTCAGATGCTTTATTATTACAGTTTACTATATTTTCCTAGTAATTCTAAGCTCATTCTGATGAAAAATTATGGCAAATATGAATATTTGTCCACTTGTTTAAAATGCAGTAATGTCACAATTCAGGGTTAGGAGTTCTGAGCTTTCTACTTGACGTCATGCTGTTGTTTTGTATAGTTCTGTGATTGATACTGCCATTTAAAAATATATAAGCTGTAAAAAAGTATTTACTTTCCAACTCTAACTATGCATATTAAACATTTAACACTAACCATACACAAGTGAGAGAAGGAAAAATGTAATCATGAGTGAGAAGTGAAATAGAAGTGAAGGGACAGTAAAAACTGTGCAGAATAAGAGTCAATGTAAATGATCTTTGATTCATACCTTAAAGCATTTGTCTCCATGTTTACATGTGGAAGCCTTTTCCCTTCCTGTCCCCGCCGCATTTTGTTTGAAAGGCTAATGCATCATAAAAAATTGGGTACAATCATGCTGCTGATAAAAACTGAAATGACTGAGGATGAAGTGAAACTTCTACTCGGCTTCTGCAAGGACATGTTAATTGAGAAATTAGAGTAAAATAGCTCTAATTCATTATATTTAGCTGGAGTTAACCGCCTGCACAAACACCTGACTCTCCCAATGTATTTATTTGGACAGCCAAGAAAAGTGGAAGACAATCATGGTTGGAGTTAGTTCTTGATCTTTAAGGTGGGAAGCCAGCGTTCTTAGCTCAGAAGTAGTGACCAGTCTGTTCAGACAAAAACTACTGTGTGAGGTAACGTTTACACTGAGCTTCCTTTTATTTGCGTATAATTTATCCTGGCCTGAACTATACACGCCTGATTTGCTGAATGTGTCAAGTGAGACACTTCTGTTGCAAGAGTGACAATCTGGGAGGTTCAACATTCCCGGTAGATGCTTGGGCCAGTGTTTGTCCAAATGTGAGGGGAAAGATGTCCCCTTTTTTTTTTCTGCTACTGCTTCTCATCAAGTTCATCCATCAGACACAAATGATAAGATGATAACATCTGAAGCAGCCATTTGGGAGGAGCATCTGCAGAGACACTATATGTTGCTGCTAAGTTTACTTTTAAAAGATTATCACTTTGGCAATTATTTTAAAATGCATTTTGACAAGAAAAGAAAGACTATATAAGATGTGAGTAAGGGCTAGAAAACTGATGTAAAATAAAAAAAAACAAAAAAAAACAAAACAAAAAAAACAAACTGGAAAGTACGGCAGGCAAATGTGTGAAAGAAACATCATGAACAAGAAGCAAAGCTGGTGAGTGTAGAGTAAAAAAAAAAAAAATGAAAAAACAAGCAAACAAACAAACAAACAAAAAAACATAATGCGTGCTGACAACAAAATGTTGTTAGCAAGTTGTGTGGCAAAATGTGAAATGATTTGTCACAGCACAGACTTTTCTTGTGCATTAATATGGTACTGGCAGCTTACACAACTAGAAAGGTAGTATAAATGCTGAAAAGTATGTTTTAGAACAACATATGCTCCCATTCAGATAATGTCTTTTTCAGGGAAAGCCTTGAATATTTCAGCAAGACAATGTTAAAAAGCACACTGCATCTATTAACAGCATGGCTTCATAGCAGGTAAGTGCAGGTGCTGGAATGGCATGCTTGCAGTCCACACCGGAAACGACCGAAAACATTTGGTTTATTAAAAAGTGCCAAATACATACTTACAATTAAGCAGCTATATCAGACAACAATGGAACAATATTCTTCTTCCAAATGTCCAGCAACTGGTGTCCCACATATTTACACTGCTGTAAAAAGATGAGATGCTATACAATGACCCTATGGCAATGTTTGAGATCTGTTGCCTCCAAAGAAATTGAGATTGACTTATTTTTCATGAAACAGGAAAATATCTTACTTTAGCACATCATCACCTTCTTAAAAATTGGCCTAGATGTTTTTTTCTTTTTTTTTTTTTTTGAGAAAATCTAAATAAAATTCTACAGGCCATTATTTTAGGAGGGTGACAATGTGACTGCTTTCTATGTTCTTTTGTGAAAAAAATATTGGTTTTTGAAATATGCATATTAGTGCATTATGTTTATTTATTTATTTTATTTATTTATTTATTTTTACATTTAGCCCTGTATCCTAACATTGTTGGGAATGTTTTTGCAGTAGAAACATACACTTAAAAGATGTTCAAATAGCACATAAAATCTTTATGTTTGAAAGCTCACACACCCAGTACACAGTTGAGACTACAACTTTTATGAAATAAAAAAATAAAAAATCAGGACAGTGAGACCTAAACTATTCAATGTCTTCAATTTTCTTCACATTGCAAAAATGATAGGCTTGTTTTGAATATGGTTCTCCTGTGCTGAGAATTGGTCCCACTTCGGCCTTGGTTTTTTTGCTCAGTTTTATAAAAGAAATATCTATAAATGACGCTTCATGCTGTTCAGTTTGAATACTAGCCATGCATATGTGAATGTATGGAAAAAAAAGGTAACAAGGATAGAAATCAGATCATTGCATCAGTAACATGGGCTTTATGCTGATCAACATATTTGAAAAGCATATAAATTTTCATACATTTCTCATGTGAATAGCTTTGTGTCTGCACACATAGCCTTTTGTCCTTGTGTGAGGTTTAAAAGTTAAGTCAGGCACAATAATAGTGGTCCACCATGTTGTTGTTGAGCAGAGGAGACAGGTCTGTGCCTGTGGAGTCTAGTGCTAGATGGATGTCAGCGGTGTGGGTTAAAATGCATTTCTGCCTACTGTCCTTGGGCGATTTCCACCTCACAGTGAACCAAGCACACAGTCCTGGCCAGGGGGCTCCATTACTGCTGCCATGTGCTGGTGAGCTGTGGCAAATGTACCTAGATATGATGCACAGCAGGTCCACAGAAGCAAGTCTTTTCTCTTTTTTGCCATGTTTGAAATGTACTCTGATCCTGTAATGCTCTTTATTCAAAGACTCTTTAAAATATGCACATAACATACTGACAAAAATAAATATGTTAGCTCAGTGAAGAAAGTATCCCTCATGGTATTTTCACATTCTATATTCAGAGAACAGACAACCCTGAAGGCAGTGAATGCAGTAAGTGATGCATTTTACATGACACTCTAAAATTTGTTGTTCTTTTTCAGCTGCAGATGGAAGATTTGAAGGATTGGATTTGATACCGTTTTTTTTTATTAGATCAGTGCGCCTGCAGTCACATCCCATTCCTCTTAAATTTAGATGAACAGCATTCCATGTCATTTGCAGGCTGGCTTATAATCTGTGATATCATGAGAGGTATTTTTTTTTTACTTTGCGTCTGTGTGTCATTATGATAAAATGTTCTTTTGGAAACACCTACTGTCTGCATGTCAGTGTTTCTATTTGTGTAAAGACCTGTGGGCAGATTTAGTCAACACAATGACATCTTCATTGTGCAAGGAGCTGTCACAAACTTTGCAGGTGTGTAGTTAAAGGGCCTATGACATGCTCTTCTATGTTTCTGTCTTAACTGCTGTTTTAATATAATGTATCGTCACCTTACACATCACCCTAAGTTCATGAAAAGTTAACTGTATGTTTTAAAAGCAACTCTATTAATCTTGTAATTTCAAACTCTTGCATGGAAGATCTACATAGATTTTCTGAAACAGTTATTTTCTCAAGGCAATGCACCCCAGGTACATTGCCATCAACTGCAGCCATTTCAAAAGTGGATTTATTTATTTATTTTATTTTTTATTTTTTTGACTATTCCAGGGTGGGACTGTTCAGCCATGTACCATATAATGTGATAAATAGGTGAAATGAGAAGCTAGCACAAGCTGGAAGAAGTCTCCAGCTGGCGAACAGCAGTGGCTGAAAAGCATTTTCCAAGCAGAATGAGCAAGTTTAGCTGCTAGCCTGTAAGGACCCATCTCAGCCTGGTAATAGAGAGTAGTAACATTAAAACGATGACAAGCTGGTGAAGGTAAAGTCAATGTAAAACTAGGTAAAAAAAAAAGACTGGCAAATCATCCATTTGTAGTCATAAACTTTGAGTATACCAAATGAATAAATAAATAAACAGATAAATAAATGAAAAAAAAGGAATAGAAAAAATAAATCTTAGGCCTGAGGTCGTAACAGCCACTAGGACTAGATCCTGCAGAGTGAGCAGGTGCTACCAGTCAGGAATGCTCGGGCCAGTTTCAGGTTGCAGTCGGCTGCTCAACCACCCAGTCTTGTTCAGATGGACAGCATGTAAGCAGGCAACAGCAGCCAGTGGCATGCAGACCCGGTTATCATCAGCCACTCACCAACTCAGCCCTGTCTTGGTACACTTCAGCTTCTTCCCAGGCCAAATGAGCAGGTGCTTGTGTTTAGATGCCAGAACAAGGTTCTGCTGTGTGAGCAGCTACTACCATCTCCCTGGATAGGGCGGAGTGAGTGAGCCACGGACAGTAGCTGGGAACCGGTCCAAACATTACAAGCCACCACCAACCCCAGACAACTTCTCCTCACAGCCTGCACCAGGTGTATGTTTTCATGTTGAAGATTGAAGAAACGGTTCATGACTACTTGATGGATCCAGCTTCACTTGTCATTTGCATGTTGCATGTTAGAAACTGATAAAATAAGAAACAAGTGTCAGTTGAAACAAGCTAGGTGGAGAAGGTCATAACAAAATGGGGGATTTATGTGCATTCTTATCAAGATGGAAAACCTGACATGTTTAGGTTATGGGTTTGGTGACAGACATATTACAAGGATTAATGTCTTAGAAATATGTCAAAATTTGACAAAAGTGGATTCAGTATATTTGAAGAAATCCCAGACCTGACATGGATTTGTAAGTTCGATATCTGATATAAGTCTCTTAGCCCATTTGGTTTTGCTAATACACTGCCCAGCTCCCAGTTTGCTCCCTGGAAATGAGATCTGGGTAATATGATGCTAATGTTAGGTAAGTTTAGCTAACATTAGGATCACATTACCAGCTGATTAACTGTAGGTCCATCGGTTCATATCATCTGTTGTTGGTGCCTTTCTAATATTAATGAAACAATAAAAAAAAAAATAATAATAATAATAAAACACCACAATTGCATTTTGCATTGTACAATATAACTTCCTTGCCTGTAGAATAAATCCTTGGTTGAAACATGCATTAATAAATTACCCCGTTATCAAAATTAGCTTTTGCATAGCATAAACACAGTACAGAGTATTGTTCACTGGGAAAAGCAGTGTCATTTCTTGGTAGGTTGATGTGAGGACATGGCCAAATAAGCATTTTTATGGAACCCTGCTGATGAAAAGTTAGAGAGTCATACCCAAGT
This sequence comes from Melanotaenia boesemani, assembly GCF_017639745.1. Taxonomy (NCBI): domain Eukaryota; kingdom Metazoa; phylum Chordata; class Actinopteri; order Atheriniformes; family Melanotaeniidae; genus Melanotaenia; species Melanotaenia boesemani. The sequence continues at coordinate 12,018,504 of NC_055698.1, read as the reverse complement.
CATTTTTAGGCCATGAAATGTCCTAAATTTTGAGGAACACAGAGGAGATTTTAGGAGATACATAATTGCTGGAGTGGGACTTAAACACCTTCCAGTTGGTAAAATAGAGGTAGATGATTTGATTGTCCAGCATCATAGCAAGCAAAATGATAATCTGGTTGCTTTATTGTGCTGAACAAATTTGCTCTGCCAAGGGAAGGCCTATGGGTAAGGCTCCTCTTGATAATCTAATTTATTTATTTATTTATTTACTTTGAATCACGAAAACTATGTAATCTTGTTGGACCTGACCGGAGGGGACAGAAAAAGATGGAAAATAGCAAAAAGAAGCAAAAGGGAAAGAAGAAAAGAGACAAAAACATCACAGACAGAAGGCAATGACCCTTCAATCCACACCATCACCAGACAACAAACTGTTACACCTGTACATGAACACACCAGAAAATTTCCTACAATTTTTACAGAAAAAAAAACAAACAAAAGAAAACAGAGCTGCTAGTCATTAAGAGTTTTTAAATAATAACCAAATCACAGAGACATATCATGAAAGTAGCACAACAGCGACCAGATACTAACTCACAGGAAAAATAAAACAAAGAATTATCTCTTAGTATATAAATCCACTGGACAACTCAGTGACTGTGTCAGCATGCAGAGCATGAGGAATAAGGAGTGATCAGTGATGAAGAGTGGTGAGTGCAATCTTGCAAATGCAACCACGCCTCTACAGAGGTCAGAGGGCAGACTAGCCCAGAGACCCGGGCCCTCAGCAGCAGCCCCAGAGCACTGACCCAAGCTTCACTGCCCTGAAGACGACTCCAGCCCCACCCAAAGGGAGGCAGAGGAGAGCCCCAGCAACAAGAGCCCCCCCATGATCTTGGGGCACAGGTCCCAGTGGGCAGCCGCCGGCCCCACCAGGGACCAGCCACCCAGGGCAGCTCGAGCGAAGGGCCCCAGGAGTGCCCAGCTGTGCCCCCCCCCCCCACCAAAGGCAGAGGGCCCACACTATGCCTAGGAGGACCAGCCCCCCCCCCAGACACCCACCCGGCATAGGCCAGCACACACCCCGATGTTCCAGCCGCACACGCCGGGAACCAGGGCACCGTCAACTCCCCTCCCCCACCTATTCCAATCTCCACCCCTTATGACCCTACACTCACACCCTCCCCTGTGCCGTACCCACAAGCACTCACCCTCACACAGTCACATCACACATAACCCACCCACCGTGCCCCGTGGGGGACACTCCTGGCGGACCAGAGGACAGTGAGCCCCTAGCAGAGCCCCGCCCTCCATGCACTACATGACACGCCCCCCAGAAGTTGATAGTGTGTTGTGTTTGTGTTTTGATGTCTAAGTGAAATTAAAACTGAGAGGTGAGTCGCCACAGGGTGCAGCCAAGGAAACCACTTGGGTGGCCCCCTCGGCCGCATGACATGCACGCCTCCCAAATTCCTATGTGTGTCTGTGTCTGTGTGTGTATATAAGAGAGATAGAGAGAGCGGGGAAGAAGATCAGGGGTTCGGGGATGTAAGTCCAAAGGGAAGAGAACCTCCCTCCAGATGGTGAGCTGCTAGGGAAAATATGTTTTTGATATATTACTTATTAATTAATTAGTGTTTTTAATACCAATGCAGAGCTGACTTAGAGGACCGTGCTGTCCTCTAAGTTTTATACAAACTCTTTTTTTTTTCCTGTTTCTTTGGTGGGTTAGTAGTGGAGTTAAGATTGGACACAATGTATTACTCCCCTTATGTTGCATATTTTTCAGGTATAAATCCATGTGTTCCAGGAGACACAGATTATCAACCACAAAAGGAGTGTTTGATATTTTATTAAGCTTTTGTTGTACAGCCTTTCTATATGCAGACTTTGTCAACACATATCACATCCATGCAAAATGGGTTCCAGAAGTTTTAAAGGTTTGTAAGACAGTAAGGTATTGTCCTGATTTGTTTGATTTCACCAAAAATTGTTTTCCGATTAGTTTACCCTAAGTGTATGTATACAGCTGAGCCCGACTGATATGGATTTTTTGATACTGATGCTGATTCCGATATTTGGTAGAAAAACAATTTGATAATGATTAATCAGCTGATTAATAAAAAAAAACAAATGTGTATGAATAAAATGTCTTCTATTTCATTTATTTTAAATTTGCATTGTGAATTTTTATTTTTATGAGGCATGCATTAATATAGCTACCAGTTGTATTGATGAATTTATCTTTACATTTAGACCATAGAAGCATGCTATATATAAGCAATAGCTGTACCTCAGGAGGAAGAGCAGTCGCCTACCAACTGGAAAGTCGGTGAATTGATTCCTGACTCCATTCTGAAGTGTCCTTGGTCAAGTCAGCGAACCCCATGTTGCCTCCCAATGTGCCTATCAGGATATGAATGTGTGTGCTTGTAGAAAGCACTTAGTATATGACAACAGAAGTGCTGTATGAGTGAGTGTGTGTGAACGGGTGAATGTGGCATGTAGTGTAAAAGCGCTTTGAGTGGTCAGCATGTAACTAGAAAAGTGCTGTATAAGTACAGTCTATTTGCCATAATGAGTGAAGTAACTGACAAAACATTATTTATGCAGCCCTCTGATGCCCTTTAATGTTAAATGACATGTTCTCTACTACATTATTTTCTTTGCAATGAAGTAATGACTCGTGTGAACCAAAATAAAAACCAGACGCTTTTCTCAGATGTCAAAACAAGTTACCTTTAACAGAGCTGCATTTTAAACATATAATGGTCACAAATAGTCTGGCACAACATACACAGTGAGTTGCTGTTACAGCCTGAGTCACGGTAAATTATTTTCTGACAAAGTAACATTAAGAGTGACATGACATTGTGACGGTTGATAAAGACAGAAAGTAATATTCATCATTTTAACATTTCCCCTCCTCTCTGCGTTCACATCAATGTTCCTTAAATGCATCTCAGTACGCAGTGATGAAGTCTTGTTCTGTACTTTCTAATATTGTATACTCTTATGTTATTTCTGTGGGTACTTACGGGCTTTTAAACTGTTAGTTAATGCTATGCTAGGTTGCATTTACCACAGCAACGTTATTACTAACATAAATGGACAGGGAGTAACTAAAGCTAGGTTAGCAATGCAACGTAACTGTACAGCATGACCAATACAACAAAGCACAGGTCACTATCATGACATAAAAGAGTTAAACTGAAACTGGAGAGTCATTCTAGATTTCACAACATCGTTATAAAGGTACCTGTCATCAAGCTCCGCCCTACCCATTCCTATAGTTGCATGACTGAAGGGATGAGGATTGAATGAGTCAGAACTCTATCTAGTGGACAAATGGCACTATGACATTATTCTGTGTGATTCCGATACTGGACAACATTTACTCTTTTATGAGATATTAAGAATATATTGGCTTTTATTTGGCAAAACTGTGATCGATTATCATTATTTTAAAAAGAGCTATAATCGGCAGATTTAATTTTGCTGGCTAAGCAATCTATCAGGCTCTTGTAGACACATAATAATGCAAATCATGACTATCAAATTTTGTGAAAGAATATGCTTCAACACCGAGAAAGACATTCCAATTGCATGTTCATTAAATCAGCAACAAAAACAGCGGAAAAAAACACAGAGAAGACAGGAAGAACAGATGCAAGAATATTGTCACTCTGTATGTGGTAGGAGGGTCTTAGAAACTTTTCCAAACACAACATCCAGGACGTTTCAAACGAAACACCCCCCACAGAGAGAAGTTGGTTCACCCAAGGGACACAACACTTACAAACAAACTAAGTAGTGTGTTTGCAGTGCAGCAAGGAGTTTTCACTCCTTTATTATAGCAGAGACTAAACAGCCAATTCAAAACTTGTGGCACAACACTGAGTTTGGGAAGACGGCATTCATGTTATTTAATGTTTTTTCCTCTGTAACCCCCCTTCTCATTTGTGTTATTGCTGTAATGCTGGCCAGGCTGTGCTCATACAAGAGGTCATTTGATTTCAAGCATCTACCTTGTAAAACAAATGTAAAATAAAGTGAATATAAACAACACAGAAGAGCGAGCTCTACAGGTCAGGATTCTGCTGTTCAGCTGCACCTCAAGGCTAAAGGACACTGTTTGACAACAGTAATATACACATTTGGGCAGGGAAGAGAGATAGTTTGAGAGAGGTTTTAAAGAAGCCATCCACGTTGAACTAGAAAAACCATCTCTGAACAGAGGAGGCCTCTGGTAGATGAACTCTTTTCAAAGCGGGGGGCTTCTGAAAATAGTTCCCTTTCAGGTTATATTTAATTCCATTTTCAATTAGGCTCCTATGGTTTCGTAAATGAAAAGAATAGCATTAAATACAGTCCATTTACCATAATGAGTGAAGTTATGTTAAGGTCAGCATTGCATGTTTATTCACTTTATAGGCTAAAATAAACTTTCCGAATGGCACAGGTGATGCATGCTGCTTCTTTTCAGGACTGTGTACTGCAGCATTGTTTGTTTGTTGTATGGGGTGAGCCGCCCGAGTGGCAACCACCTAATTTTCTTGGCTTTTGTGGTTGTTAAAAGATCTTTCTGTCTGTATATGAGATGACTCTTATCAGCTTATCAGCTGCTTAGTTGCAGAATGTTTTTGGCTGTGACCCTGTTTTTGACCACCCTGCACAAATATATATACATGTGCATGCACTGACTTATGAAGTTGCATTGCACGCTAGAAAATACAGCTGTATAATTCAAACCCTGGCCTCAGACGTCACCTTCCCATCTCCTTCCCAGCTGATTTCAACACCATTCACATGTTAGACCTTGTCACAAAAACTATTTGGGTCACACAGGTGAACAATTTCCAGGTGACAATAACATGAACGACCAACAGAATTGGTGAGTCAGTGATACCATGGCTTTAAATTCCTAGGATAAAAAGCTATGATTTGCTTGGCACAAGTAAACCGAAGATGAAATCAGCTTGAAGAGGAACAGTGGCCAGATGTGTTTAGGAAAAAGCTTTAAAATGACTCCAGTAACTGTTAATATGCTGCAGAATGAGATGGAGAAATAATAGGCCCTTTTAGAAAGTCTGGGACTTGCTATTTGAAACAATGCAAAATCGGAGATGAGTAGGAGGTCAATGAAGCAGCTAATTATGCAAGTTTGAAGAAAGAAATTAAAGAAATTATTACAAAATGAGAGGCTAGACTGCTTTTTAAAATGAAGCTGACACAGTGGAGTAACATTTACATGATGAAAAGGCATCACGTACTGCTCTTTAATAAAACTGTAGCTGCTTAACTTTTAAATACTGCAAGGAGATAAATTAAATTGCTAGTGGAACTTGATTTGTAAAAGTGCAAAATTAGTTCAAATTATTTAATGCCAACCACAATGTAAAAGTTAACTGAAACATTTGTTTCCAGTTTACAACAAAAATTAGTCTTTCACATTTTTCTTCAACTAACATACAGTATTTTTCATTGTTCATTAAACATATTTTCAAAATGTTTAGAGAGGTAGGCGGTTGAAGGCCTTACCAGTGTTTATCACAATATGGATGATTTTGAGATTTCTGGATTTGTTCATTTCAGGACAATATCCCAGAAAATTGGAATATTACTTAAGACCTATACAAAAAAAGGATTTCTAGAAATGCTGGCCCACTGAAAGGTAAAAACATGAAAAGTTCGAGCATGTACAGCACTCAACACGTGGTTGGGGCTCCTTTTGCCTAAATTACCGTGTGGTGTGGCATGGAGTTCATCAGTCTATGGCACTGCTCAGGTGTTATGAGAGCCCTGGTTGCTCTGATTGTGGCCTTTAGCTCTTCTGCATGGTTGGGTCTGACGTACATTTTCCTCTTTACAATACCCCATAGATTTTCTATGAGGTGAAGGTCAGACGAGTTTGCTGGCCAATTAAGAACAGGGATACCATGGTCCTTAAACCGGGTACTGGTAGCTTTGGCACTGTGTGCAGGTGCCAAGTCTGGTTGGAAAATGAAATCTGCATTTCCATAAAGTTGGTCAGCGGAAGGAAGCATGAAGTGCTCTAAAACTTCCTGGTAGACGGCTATGTTGACTGTGGACCTAAGAAAACACAGTGGACCAACACCAGCAGATAACATGGCACCGCAACCATCAATGACTGTGGAAACTTCACAGTCAACCTCAAGCAACGTGGATTCTGTGCCTCTCCTCTCTTCCTCCAGACTCTGGGACCTTGATTTCCAAAGGAGATGCAAAATTTACTTTCATCAGAGAACATAACTTTGGACACTCAACAGCAGTCCAGTCCTTTTTGTCTTTAGCCCAGGCGAGACGCTTCTGACGCCGTCTCTTGTTCAAGAGTGGCTTAACACAAGGAATGCTGAACAGCTGAAACCCATGTCTTGCAAACATCTGTGAGTGGTGGTTCCTGAAGCACTGACTCCAGCTGCAGTCCAGTCTTTGTGAATCTCCCCCACATTTTTGAATGGGTTTTGTTTCACAATTCTCTCCAGGGTGCGGTTATCCCTATTGTTTGTACACTTTTTTCTACCACATCTTTTCCTTCCCTTCGCCTCTCTATTAATGTGCTTGGACACAGAGCTCTGTGAACAGCCAGCCTCTTTAGCAATAACCTTTTGTGGCTTGCCCTCCTTGTGCAAGGTGTCAATGGTCATCTTTTGGGCAACTGCCAGGTCAGAAAGTGGTCCTTAATAGGGGGTCCATGACCCCTAGGGAGTCTGCAGAGGTACTGCAGGGGAGGGCCATAAAATATTTGATTGATCAGACTATTTTTTATATAATTTTTAAATGTATTTTTCCCCCTGTTTTTTTCACAAATTTAAATTCATATAAAAATTTATCCAACATATTACAGTAACTGGATGAATGCAAGCAAAGAATAATATATTTGATTAAGATATGAGCACATTCGGCACCACACAGAAGCTCTGTCAAGATGTGCACTGGTTAACTCACAGTGGGAGCCTAGACCTATCTCTCCAAGCCTCCTTCATGTAAAGTGGAACCCCTATTTATTATGTGTTAATCACGAGGCCGCATGTTGTAGGAGTGAAAATGGATTATTCCGTAACTCGAATAAAACACCTCTATGAACACGAGAGATATACCCTCCACCTCAGAAACCACTAGGGGAAATGTAAATAGCGAAGTGGCACATGCTGCTGACGTAGCAGCTGATAAAGATAAGACCTGAATTTATACAGATAATTAAATGTTGGATTTACTTTAAATGAGATAGATGTGTGTCAAATGTATTGTGCAGTGCACTGATGAGCATCGGCTGGTTTTTACAGGTGGACGAATTACACTTGGAAGTAGGCTCCTTGACCTGATGTCAACTTTATATATATTACTGGCATTTTTACTGAGCAAACAAATGTAATAATTCTATACAAAATTGCAATACACATGCCATTCAATTGTATGATGGTCCCTGCTCCATCTTTCCATCTGTTTGGGGATCCTTGGCCAAAACATATAGGACCCCTGGCTGCTCGAGTGGTTCTAGGAGCAACAAGCAAAATGCTGTCCATGAGGGTAATGGTCACATTGTGAAAACAACATATAGCCCTAAACATAACAAGTAATGTTATTTTTAAACCCCACAACTAAGTAACAACTGTTTTAGTAAAGTGGTATTATTATGAAATGAAAAGTCAGTGTTACATGTTACCATGCCATTGCACCATCCAACTTCTTACCTCATAGGAAATAGTTTTGTGTAGATTGAACAAACAATTTGCATGATCACTTTGGTTGGAGCACTAAAGTCCTCTCTTTCTGTTTTAAGTCATGATACAGGGGCTGGTACAATGATATGTTAAGTTTCAAATTAATAATACTTGATGCTCCATGGTCTGAAATACTACTTTGATTAACTTTTTTTTTCTCAATCGGTCCTCAAAGCTAATGCAACAGGTAACCGTATCAAATGACAGGCTGAAATGAGAAATTGACTGTTCTATTTATGAAATTGAGGATGCCAGGCCTCAACTCTGATGTGCATTAAAAAATAGGGCTTGCTGGATTTTATAATTTGTCTGTTCTCTACAGATAATTGGGTACAGAACGAGAACAGGTAAAGTATCATAAATAATGCCCTTTGTGAGAAAATCCAGGAAATCCAGAGCCTTTCTGGTTAGCTGAAATGTGTCACTGCTGACAATAACAGTGGCATTTCCAGTGGAAATGATGTGCGTCATACTTGGACCCTGTGTCCTTATTTAAATTCTGTTGTGAGAATGAAAGCAGCAGTTTCATGACTTGATGAATATTAAAGGATGCTTGAAAATTTGTTAGATTCTCTTCAGAGAAACATTAAGATTTTTTTACTTTGCATTTTATGTCACCGAGGCACACCCCTTGTGATAACCTTGAACAATTTTATATTTATATATGTATATATCATACAGCATTGGTAATAGTTTTACTGTTTCAAAACAAATCTGTTTCAAAATGGGAACTGCTTTATGCACCAAGAAAGAAATTAACTTTCTTTTGGCATATAATAAAGGAGATCTCATTGTACTTTTTGTGAATCAGAGTAGGAACAGCAATCCTACTTGAAATTCCCATTAAACATTTAGTTTTATCACAGTAATACAGAAAAATCTGTGGAACTCTGGTATGACCTGACAACGAAGACAATGTTAAATTTAGTCCCGGTGTGCAAGAGGATCAAGTAAAAGTCTTCTTCAAGTCTCTGGGCAGCACACTGCTTTCTTCAGCTCTAAGCTGTGGAGATGCATCAAGGCAGTAACTGCTGAAAAGATTATTAATCCTGTATGTCTTGTTGGAGCTGGACACCCTGGAGGCAGGAGCAGAAGGGGAAGACGAGAACTAAAGCAAGCTCCAGCTTGGGCAACATCTTCCTACTGTCAGCATGGTGAGGAGGTGGGAGGCTGAGGACTCCCCTGAGGTACTACTCCAAGTGCTTCAGGCACTTCTTTGTACTGCAGCCATTATACAGATCTATGCTTCATGTTAAAATGGCCCCAGTTTTAGCCTGCTAGTTGAGGGATTCACAGGAGTGCTACACTGTATTGAAGTGCCATTATTATTGCAATCAAAACTCTTAGCAGGATTTTTACATTTATGCTCATGAGCCATAATCAGTATGACATGTCACTTCCTATTCTGTGGAATGAAACAGCTGGTGGCAAGTGTGTGCTAACATCCTTTTGCCTTTGATGACATGCAATTTATGTTTTTATTTATTTATTTATTTTTTATTATTTTTTTTTTTTAGAGTTCTTTTGTTTTTCCATGTAACATGATAATGGTGAATGCTGTGACAAAATGCTGGTTTGGTATTGGAGTTAATCTAACATAACACCAGTGATGGGAGCAGTCAGTTTGAGTTGCATAAATTCTGATTACAGTGCTTCCAAATGTTCTAAAGTTAGTCAGCAAAAGAAGTCATTAAGCCTCATTGAGCATTTTTCTGTTGGCAGGCGTTAAGTTGTTTGCAGTTCTGTTGCATCATCTTCAAACAGAAATCCGTGACTTAGAAAATATATATTCTCAGATGCTTAATTAAGCAGATTAAATTTTGATTCATTCACCATGAGACAGACTGTAGTTTAGGTTCAAACTGTATGCATCCGTCTTACGTTTACAGTAGAAGCAAAAAGTTTTAAGTGTATGTAATATTAACTCTGAGATGGGTACAGAATATGTCACATGTCAGTGCTTAAAGTCCTTTTTCACTTGGTGTATCTTGCACTCACACATGCACAGAAATTAGCCAATTAAAATTAAAAACCGAAAAAGGTCGTTGTCGCATAACTAATTACTATTGATGAAACTATGCAATAAGTTGTGTAAGTGTCCATTAAACTTAAAGCGGGAGGTTTTTGAGGTTGTTTTATTCAACTGCTTTCTGAGAAATGGTTAAATGATGAGTGGATAAGTGGTGGAAGTGATATTTTGATTTATTTACATGGGAAAATGCAGGGCTTTTAAGAAAGCATTTCAGTGTGCATTGCTGTCTGAAAATGTCACTTTTTGATAGAATAAAATGCCACCCATCTATTTATTGCTTATGCCTGTAAGTCCCTTTTTTTATTATTATTATTATTCAGCGACACCAATACAGAAACAAGAAAAGACAAGAGAAGGTGTGCCAGAGCAAAAAACAAACCATGTAACATTAAATTGGTGCTAAGTGCTTGTCTCAGTCTATCACCAAGGCCAAGTTCCCATTAATGTGGCCAATTATACACATTCAGGTCTAACATACAGCCTTGGTTAAGCACAAATGAAATTAGATTAAATTTACAGCACGCAATGGGTATTTTGCTCCATTTCAGATCACCATGCAAGACAACTTCTCAGTTGACTCTTGATTTTTGTATTTTTTCTGACATTTAATGAAGAAATCAGCACATTCACATGATGGGCAGTTACTGGTGCACCACTAGATGTACAAATTTTGCATAAGGACTTACTAAAAAAAGGCTAAACTTTTTTTTTGACCAATGATCCAAACTGTTTCAGATGCTTACAATCAACATTACAACAAAAGTAGTTTCAGAATTAAAAGGTCTTCATTTTAGAGTAATGCACCCTTGAATAAATAAATGTCCTGCTCTTGAAAAGTAGTTTATTTTCTATGAATTATGGATTTACTGATTGGCTTCTTATGCATAAAGGTTCAGCAGTACAGTACTGCTCTAAATATGTAAAAATTATGTATTAATGTTCTCTGCAAAAAGTATGGCTTCACCTTTCACAGCAGTGATGTGTGAGCTGTGTAGAGTTTTTTGTGTTGTCTGTTTGTTTGCTTATGCATGAGTGAGTCACAGTGTTGGGGTTGCTTGTGAGGCGTGTGCTCTGGCATGATGACAGAATGAGGTCGTCCCATTGCTGAATGACACGCTTACCACGTCAACCTCCTCCTCACACATGCACACGCATCACAAAGTTACAACAACACATCCACCTCACCATGCTTCTGAAAAAGCTAACCCGATAAGCCTTTGGCTGTGAAACACTGCCCCACTCTTAAACATAAGCACAAAAGATGCAGCATGTATGGGTAGGCAAAATGGTGATGTGATTATGTTTGAGTCTTAGCTGAGTCACAGTAAACACAATTTTTCTGGGGTTTTCTGTTTCTTTACAAATGCTACCCAATTATATGCAATGTCAGAGGAGTTATACTTGAAATAAAAAAGCAAAGATTGCCAAGAAGGCCCCATAACCGACAACATTTTTAACCTTGTTGCTTGTGTTGTATCAAGGGAATGATCACTGTTCTAAAGGTCCTGATTATTATAATAATAATTTAATATATGATCTCACCCTACACTCATGACATTCACAGAACAGTGCACTAACTTCACGTGAGCAGCCCATGCCACTTGGACAATTAACCAATCAGGTGCTTCCAACCTTCTGCTTGTTAACATACCTTAATAAGAGGCCACCTCTCTGCAGAAGAACACAAGACTGCTCACCATTGTAGTTCTGTACTTCATCCTCCATTTTTTTCTGGACTCTTTTTGGGTTGTTCTCAGTGTGTTTCTGTGCGTCCATGAGACTGTAAGTAGCCTGTTGTTGTGCTGTTATGAGTGTTATTTGCAAAATTGCATTGTTTTCCTATTCATGCTATCAGTTTAAAGCCTTTGCATTTTCCAATAAATATAAATGTCAGTGTTTTGGTTAAATTCCTCTTCTAGTAATTTTTTTGATGTATAGTTGTGATTTGGGTCAATTAACTGAGTTGATGGAGGCAGCCTACTTCTGCAGATTAATAGTGAGGGCCACGTTTCTTGTTAAGGAACTGTCATCAAGTTCTGTGATTCATGTTTTTGTATATTGTATTGTTAGGAACCCTTCACACCACAGGGATTTTAAAATGCAGACAGTCCCTTACTTGAATTACTTTATTTATGTTGCATTATTTTATATGTCAGTTATTATTGATTATTACAAAAACACAATATGCTTTTGTATCTTTCCCTTCATAGAAACCACATTTACACATTACTATTCCTTTGCTTAGAAAATACGGACTCAGCAGCAATAAAACGTGGTATAAGCATATGGTGTGTTGAACTGGTTCCTCAATTCCTCATTTGCTGTGACTGGACAACTTGTTGAGGCTGCATCTATTTAGAACTGTGCATAAGATGCAATATATTCATCACTGAGGTCACAAGATGGTCCTTCTTAAATTGACACCTTTATTATATCTAGGATAGGCTGGATAATTCTATTCTATTCTACAGTCATTTAGCAGACGCTTTTGTTCAAAGCAACTTACATCTGAGAGTAAGAACAACACAAGCAAGAATTCAAACAAGATGGGACATCATAATTAAGTGGTAGTCAGACTGCTGTGAGTACAGTTGGACCCAGGTGCTGTCATGTAGTGCTAGAGGCAGTGCATACATTTTTTTTTTTTTTTTTTTATATATAGGTTTTTGTAAGTCATTTTGTTTAAAATACAAGATCACTATTTTATCAAACAACATCAGCTTGGGCATAAGTGCAAGGTTTCATCACACAATATCATCTTGGGCATAAGTGCACTCAGCTAATTCAGTACTTGGTTGAGCCAAAGAGCTGGACAAATCTTTCTAACTCATTCTGTTGAGTAGAAGAGTTAAGCTAAGTGCGGAAATACTCCTTAAACAACTGAGTCTTTAGCTTGCTTTTAAAAGTAGGTAAGGACTTTGCAGATCACATGGAGTTTGGCAGGTCGTTCCACCACCGGGGGACAACAGAGAAGAGTCTAGCTACTGATTTTGCGCCACATTGTGGTGGGGGCACTAGGCATTTTTCGCTGGCAGAGCGTAACTGTGGAGAGGGAGTGTAGCTCTGGAATAAGGAGTGGAGGTAGACTGGAGCCATTTGGGTTATTGTTTTGTAAGCTAGAAGCAGAGCTTTGAATTTGATGTGTGTTGCAACTGGAAGCCAGTGGAGAGCAATAGCAGTGGAATGACATGAGCTCTTTTGGGCTGGTTAAAGACCAGATGTGCTGCTGCGTTCTGGATCATCTGCAATGGTTTAACTGAGCATGCAGGCAGGCCTGCCAGTAGGGAGTTTCAGTAGTCAGTGAGTGAAATGACCAGAGCCTGGACCAGAAGCTGTGCTGTGTGTTCATTCAGGTAGGGTCTGATCCTCCTGATGTTGTAGAGAGCAAATCAGTGAGATCGAGCAACCAAGGCAACGTGGTCCTTAAAGGTCAGCTGGTTGTCTACCATGACACTAAGATTCCTGGTAGAAGACGTAGGCACAAGCATGATAGAGTCAAGCTGTGCGCTTATCTGTGGCGGTAAGGAAGGATTGGCTGGAAAGATAATAAGCTCAGTCTTAGACAGATTTAGCTGAAGGTGACAATCCTTCATCCATGCGGAGATATCAGCAAGGCATGCTGATATTCGCATTGAGACAGTTGTGTCATCAGGTGGGAAAGAAAGGAAAAGCTGAGTGTCATCTGCATAGCAGTGGTAGGAGAAACCATGAGAGTTAATGATTGCACCGAGGGAGGAGGTGTATAGTGAAAAGAGAAGCAGGCCAAGCACCGAGCCGTGAGGCACCCCTGTTGTCAGCCCATGTGATCTGGAAACCCTTCTACACCAAGATACTCTGAAGGATCTTCCTGTGAGGTTGGACATAAACCATGAGAGGACAGATCCTGAGATGCCAAGCTTTGAGAGTGTGGAGAACAGTACATGATGGGTGACCGTGTCAAAGGCAGCAGATAGGTCCAGCAGTATAAGGATTGAGGATTGACCAGCGGATCTGGCAAGCCGTAGGGAATCGGTAACTGACAGGAGAGCAGTTTCAGTAGAGTGACCCTGCCTATATCCAGATTGATATGGATCAAACAGGTTGTTGTCTTGGAGGAACTGTGAGACCTGACTGAAGTCGGCATGCTCTAGTAGTTTAGACATGAATGGAAGCAGTGAGACTGGCCAGTAGTTTTCAACCTGGGCTGGGTTGAGTGTGGGCTTCTTCAGCAGCGGGGTAATCCGGGCTTGCTTGAAGGCAAGCGAAAGACAGCGGATTTAAGAGAGGAGTTGATAATATGGGTTACTGCAGTTTTGATTGTAGGTAAAATGCTCTGTAGGATGTCAGAGGGAACAGGATCAAGAGGACAGGTCATGGGTTTTGAGTTGACAAGAAGTTTAGAGACTTTGTCCTGATTTAGAGAGCAGAAGGGGCAGAGTGAGGCACCAGTAGCTTGTTTGGTAAGGCTGAGTTGGTCAGGTTCAGTGAATTGGTTACTGATGGTAGCAACCTTTTCAGTAAGGTAGGAAGCAAACATTTCTGCAGTCAGCACAGTGGGAGGCTGAGCAGATGGTGGAGATAGAAGAGAGTTAAACGCCATGAACAGTTGTAGTGTGTTCGGAGCATTGCAGATTTGGCATGACAAGCCCCATACATCCATCATTTCTCTGTTATGACGGCGGGACATGGAGAAGTATGATGGAAAAAATAAACTGGGTGGTTCTATGGATGGACTTCCGAATAAATACAGCATTAATAGAGCAACCCATGGATGTCACCTCCTGGAGAATGGGGGTGTTTTAACACACACTCTTTTCCCTGAGAGAGGGTTCCACACCCAAACTTTTCTCGCATTATTTTTTAAACGTATCCTGCGTTTTGTACCAACGTGCCTACCCTAGTGGGTCTCTGGTACCCAGCCAGCATGTCTATATGGGGCCCATAAGGCTTAAATTTGGGCTGCAGACAAGGGTCCTATGTGGGTTTGTCCATAGTTTCCACAGTGGCCTCACCAGTGTTTGCCCATGTGGGCCTCAAATGGGTTCTGACTAGGTTCCAAATAGGGCCCATATCCATGTTACCCAGCTCCAGCCCAAACTCACTCAGCCCACATTTATACTTTATAGGGCTCATTTAGCCAGCCTACATGGGCTCCCCAATGTGGGGCCCATTTTATTAAAAAAACCCAATTGACCCACCTAGGTCCCTTATGAGACTCATACAGCAGGCGCACACAGGCTTTGCATATGGGACCCATGTTACTGAAACCACATAGGACCTACAACATTTGCCTAGTTCAAGCCCATGCCCACTCAGTACCCACATAGCCCGTAGTTAACCCCTGTTGGCCCCATACAGACATGCTGGCTGGGTAGTCTCTGTGCAACAGCTGCTTCTTTCCTCTTCTTTCATGTTGTTCCATGAACAACATGATACAGCCGTCATGATGGCTGTCGGTGATCAGCTGATTGGCTTTTCTCTTGTAGCGTTTGTTTATCGTTTAGCTGAGAAGGAGGAAACTAGTGGTTCATCGTTCACACCATCACATATTTACCCCAAAGTGTTGTTTTTGGCAGGACCTTCTCTAACACAGTAGCTGACAAAAGCATGTACCTGACGACAGAAAGTAGCTGTAGAAAGAATTGACACTTCAGCTATGCAGGGACGGGTCTAGAAAAGTTCTGATGGGGGGCCAGGCAGAAGAACTGACCAGGAAAAGGGGGACACAAATGAGACTCTTCATCTAGATCTTATGAAATATTGAACTGATTATTGCAACTAAAGTGATCATCTAATGTAAAATAGTGAAGAAAAACTTGTAAAACAAACAGCCAATGATCTATGTATGTCAACAGGTGTTTACTTTGCGAGATGCTGCTGTAGGACTTTTATTAATGCTGCACAAACACTTAAATGATAAAAGGAAAAATATGGTTTTAGCCAGATCATCAGTTTTATTAGTTTCTTCATCAATGTTGGCTGTTTAGCTTGTCTTCACATCTGCTGGTTTCATGACAGAAATTATCACCATGGAGAGGGTTGGTGAGATGATGATATATGAATTCTGAATTACAATCTGGAGGTGTGTCTCAATTCAGGGGCTGCACACTTCGGAGTGTGCAGACTACGCATGCTAGAGAGTGTCCTCCGTAGTCTATACACTTCGAAGTCTGCTTAGCGTTCATGAAATGGGAGAGCCTACCTAGTCAACAAGAATTTCGCAACGCAACAGCAAGGACGTTGAATCACTTAAACCTCTGAAATTACTCATAGGACATTTCAGTGGACGTTAAAACAGACCGGAAACACCCACATTAAAAAAAAAAAAAAAAAAACACGGTCCAAGGCTGTTGTTTTCCAGTCGGTACACACATCATTAACCTCTTAAAAATCCACAAATATCAAATATTACCTAATTTTACTGTCACCATTTAACAAACATGCCTTTAATGTACTTGGTTTTGTAACGTTTCTACTAAAGCATAGTTAAAAAAAAAAACGTACTTTTTGGTTTTTTAACAAAACTTTATTTAAACTTAATACATACTCTTCTGAGCTCGGTTGCTGATTCGCCACTGTCTTGTGCTCAATGAATTCTGGGAGAAAAGAGGCCGCAAAGGATGTGCAGATTGGAAGGGGGGATTCGGAGGGTCCTTCAAATTCTGTGAATTGGGACAGTACTTCAAACACCACGATGACATATGTGGCCGACGCAGCCGCACTTCGAAGTGTGCAGACCCTGAATTGGGACACACCTTAGATCATGGTAGATGGTTTAGAACAATATACAGAAGTACATTACATGCTAAATTTGATTAATTTATAAGCTGTGATTAATTTGATTAAACATTTTAATAATATAAGCCCCTATATATATATATATATATATATATAGCGGTAAAGGATCAAAACACCAAATTCACAGAAGATTGCATGGTGTTATACAATATTCTAGCTAAAGTTAATAGGCTTTTATGTCAATGAATGCAACTCTTTGTGGAAAGGATATTAAAAAGAAGGATTGGACACGACTGATTTATAATTGGTATGCACAAGTGCCCATGTGTGTTCATGAGATGGTAGTGTTCCATTAGATCTGTATCTCTATTAATATGCTTGTGGCTTTGTCAGTCAGCATTTGTGTCATGCTTGCATGCTCTTGTGGATTTTTTAAATGTCACCATCCATGGTCAATTATAATAAAGATAATGATAATATTAAAGCCAGCACAGAGCATGCTTGAAGATCCCCTATATAGACTGTATGTAAGCTGAATTTTATGTCTGGTCATGCCAGACTCATGCACAAAAGTACTGCGACATGTTTCTACATAGCTTAGCTCTGAAACAGAGATGAGTGTAAAGGATGGTTAATTGTTAGGGTGGGGTCTGTCATGACAGGTGATAAAATGTGGCACACAGGGCAAATTAAAAATCCAACCCACATACACCCCTGCTGCACAATCTGACTGTTTGCACATTTTTGTGAAAGGTGTCTCATATTGAAAGCTGCAAACTGCCTACCCTTCAGGTGAAGTCTATATAAAGCCCAATAGGACTGGGGACAGGGCATCAATATAGATTCACCGACCACGCCTCCTCACAAATGCACCTCTTGTGTTTAAAAAGAAGAAAGCCCTAAACACTCATGACATTTTAATGATTTGATATGCAAATGGAAGTCCAAATGAAAAATGTCTGCCCCTCATGGTGAATGTGACTGAAAGCACCATTGTGTAGCACTGGTATCTAAGCCCAATTTCATCTTATTTTAGATTATCTTATCTTTTAGAGACTTTCATAAAGTCATACTATACTTTCTACTTTAGAAGGGCATTTCTGATTTAACACTCAATTTTGTATTAGTGTTGTTTGAACGTCTTTGCCCTTACTGTTTTTCTTTTGTTTCACTTCTGTATTGCCGTTATCAAAGGCTCTCTGAAACTGAGCCAAGAATTTCCGGAAAAAACATTTAGCAGCTGATCTTAAGAAAACAGACACAAATGGGAAGAAAGGAGACTGCTGCTCTTGTAGTGTTTTGTTTCTTGAATTTATTTGTGCAGATATGTGTGTGTGTATATATATATATATATATATATATATATATATATATATACGTTAGTTTGTATGTAGTAATGCTTTAAGTTCCCTTTAGGTTGCCCTCTATCTATCTATGTTTGGCCTGTGACTTTAACACCCATGTCACATGTTTGTAGTTCCCAGATCAACTGGCCTATTTACTGTTCTTTTAAAACTATTGAACAGTTATAAAACATCACAACTGTCTCATCTAGATGAAACTATTTGACTCACCCTTCATATGTCATTTTGTCTTTGGATGATTTGGGCAGGAACCTCATGTAATGGTATAATATTAGCAGTTTTATTCAAACACTGGAGTCCTGAAATGTTCTAGGGATGTTTCTGAGCTGTGGTATAGCTTAACATGAATGTCTGCAAGGTTGCTCTGGAAATCTAGGGTTCACATGTGAAAACAGATATTTTGTCTTTGCACTGAACATCTGTATACATTTTTAATGTACTGACCTTGGATTTTGCACCGTGTGTTGCTCTCTACTCTTTGCACTTTTTCATTTCATAAAAACTGATAATGTATTGTTATGTGAACTCCTTGCAGCACTCAGCTTGTCATCTCCTGCTGTACTGCTATTTTAGTGGATATAGAAAAACAAAAATACAAGACTTTGCTATATTTTAATTGCAGCTAAACAGAACTGGGATCAATGCACTAATGAAAGGCAGTAAAATGTGACATTTCCTAAAACTACAGCCCATTTGATTTGGAAATATTAATCATAAGAAGAATAAAATCAGTTTCTTGTGGTTGTTTGGACAGCTCTCTCACTGGGATTAAACTAAAGCTAATGACTTCTTAATGCTGAATAATTAGCATTTGTCCATAGAGAGTACCTTAACCAACATGACTACTGGATAAATAGGAAACAAATCTGTCAGAATAAACTTAGTGAAATTCAGCTTTTTTTCTACTGTATTTTCTTCTTTAAAGATGAAACTGTGGGCTATAAACTGCCAGTTGTAGGGAGGAAAAAATCACGTGCACGCTGACGTTCTGGACTATGATCTGCTGGGGAACAAAGTCTAAAGTTTACATGGTGTCTTAAAATCTTGATCCCTTCTACCAATGGATAAGGCTTTTCAAGCTCATACCCTGATGAGTCAAAGACTGTTTGGTAACATAAGAGGAACTATAAGGCAGATGGTTTTAATGTTGTGGCTAATAAAATATATCTGAACCTCTGCAAAGTAATTTTTGTTAATTTGTGCGATAGATTGCCAGCATTGCCATTTTTTTGCTTGTTTTCTTTCTTTAACTTTTGGTTTTGTTTTTAAAAGAATCTGTAACTATTCTGTGAATAATTCCTGCTGGGAAACCTGTTTAAATGTGAAAACTACCCAGATTGTATTTGAATCCAATTTCTGTCTTCTGTCTTCTTTCTAATGAGAATCTCCAAAAACCCACCATGTACAGATGGTAGATGAAAAATAGTGTCTGTAACTGATTAAGCTGGTTTCCAACACTCCCACTGACAAAGGTTGAAAGTCTCATCATTAATGCACAACAACAAAATCATGTGCACAGTATCTCTTTCTCTGAGACATAAACTGTCACATGAGGACACAGACACACGCATACCATCAGGTTTAATCATGGCCCCTCTGCCATAACTACTGCCCCAAGATATAGCCGCCACACTCCTCAGATAGTTTAGATAATTGAACAAATTATGTATACTTTCATGTCATGTTCTGGGCAAAGTGTGGCTCCTAGCTTTTAAATACTTGCCCTTGTGTTTGTTATTAATTGTGAAAGTTCTTTAGTTTTTGCTGTGCAGGCATCATTAGTCACCAGGCAGACCCCCCCACAGGCAATGCTTGCTGCTGCTCATTCAACCAGTAAAAGTGAGCATGAAGAGTGTGTGTCACAGATGTGTGTGTCAGAGACCTGACAAAGTACAATAGTTGAAGTAAAAATAGTTTCTAAAGATAATTCTTATGTCTGATTTAAAAAGCTTTCTAGGTTGCAAGGCCTTGTTAGCCTAGGGTATAAAACTTCATAAGTCGAAGGTCAACCAAAGATGAGTCTGTGCCCTTAAGCAAATTAGACAAATTAGAATAACAAGAAATCTCTGTTTACATGTCCCTACATTCACATTGCCATCATAGTGGTGTTTAGAGGCTAATGTTCTCCTTAGTTTAGTCTGTTGGCATGCCAACATCTGCTTAATGATAGTTAACTAAATATAGTAAACACTAAAGTAAAAGGTAAAACAACTGCACACTTGCAAGCCAAATGTACCAGCAGGTGTTAGCACGAGGCTACATTGACACTGCAGGTTGAGCTCATGCTTAACTGATATCAAAATAAAGAGGCATAAACCATCGGTAGTTATATGTAGGAACCATCTTTTCAACACAAGAGATATTTTACTGTTGTCATGAGAAGGTTAGTTGCAATGCAGCTTTCCACCACTTGGTGGCGATGATGTGTCTGTTAGTTGTCCCCTAAAGTCCACAGTAATCTCTGATGTCTTGATCGTGTTCAGTTCCAGACTGCACCAGACCTCGAGCTGATCCACTTGCTGTCGATATGCAGACTCGTCCTGGATAAGACAGAAGATGGTGGTGTCATCTGCAAACTTCAGGAGCTTCACAGTGAGGTCCGTAGAGGTGCAGTCATTGGTGTAGAGCGAGAAGAGTAGTGGAGAGAGAACACATGCCTGTGGAGCACCAGTGCTGATGGTCTGGATGTCCGAGGTCAACTGTCCTAGCCTTACCTGCTTGCTTCAGTCATTAATGAAGCTGAGGTTCCACTTACAGAGGGCAGGTGGTACAGTCATCTGGGACAGTTTAGTTTGGAGGAGTGGGGGATGATGGTGTTGAAATCAGGATGATCCAGGTGCTGCAGGATGTAATGCAGTCCCATGTTAACTGCATCATCCACCGACCTGTTTGCCCAATAGGTGAACTGCAGGGGGTCCAGCAGGTTTCCTGTGGCCCAACACCAAGCTTTCAAAAGACTTCATAACTACAGATGTGAGAGCAACAGGCCTGTAGCCAAACTACAATGAAGTAGAGAAACTACATCAAGGTACGTATTTTTATTTATTTATTTATTACATTTCACCTCAATCTTGTACAATATTAGAAAAAGATCAGCTGTTTAAGTTATTGACGTAAGCATGGTAAAAAGATTTGGTAATGTGGTTTCTCTCCCTGTGCTCTGCTCAAACTTCCCACCAGTTCTGTTCTTCTGACTGTCTTCACACTGTCTGTCTCTCGCGTGAAAACGCACCGCAGGCCCTAGAAACCCAGAGCACTTCCATTGTGTTAATGAATTTGCAGCGTTTTCTTCTTGCAGTTGTTTTTGTTTATGCAGCGCTTGTCAATCCAACATTTGTTTGGATTGATGAGGAAGTTGAGCTTCTTCAAGTAACGCTGGACTACAAAGCAAAAAAAAAAAAAAAAAAAAAACTTGAGGAAGGGTGGACTGGGAATCGGCACGTGTTTGTCACATTGACATCATATCCTCTCTCCACCTCCACCTTGGTACGTGGTTTCAGACATGATCAGTGTCATGGAGGCTAATCTCCGGTTTTGTGGGGATGAAAGGGTGGATTGCTAAAATACTTTTGCGGTTTTGCTGCAATTTGGCCCCTAAATCTGCAGTAGAAGCTGTTGAGGTTGTCAGCCAGGGCTTTGCTGGCTTCCGCAGTGGAGGCAGGGCGTCTCCTGTAGCTGGTAATCTCCACATTGTTGTCGTTAGCTGAAAACCGGTTCCTCAGCTTTTCAGCATAGATCTTCTTGGCCACTCTGATCTTCCTTGACAATGTGTTCCTGGCCTGGCTGTACAGGGCTTTGTTTCCACTCCTGTAAGCGTCCTCCTTGGCTCGATGGAGGTGTCTAAGTTTTGGAATGAACCAAGATATATTGTTTCTGTATGAGCGAAATGGCTTGGTTGACACACATTCATCCTCAGAAAAGCTAATGTGTGATGTCACGGTGTCTGCAAGTTCTTTAAAGTTGGTGGCTGCTGTTTCAAAAACACTCCAGTCAGTAGAGTCAAAGCAGTCCTGGAGTTCCTGTTTGGCTTCATCTGACCGCTTTTTCACAATCCTAACCACAGGCTTAGCAGATTTTAATTTCTGCCTGTACGATGGAATGAGGTGGACAAGGAAGTGGTCAAACTGACCCAAAGCTGCGCAGGGGACTGTCATGATTGTGCTCTGGCTGTGTGTTGAATGAATGAATGAATGAATGAATGAAAACTTTATTGCCATCATACAGGAAGGCATGACAAAAATATAGATAGCTACCACTGATACTTTAAAACACAAAGATTAAAATCATGTGTACATATCAAAGCTATAACTACCACTCATACCAATTCCAATATGTAAACAGTATCACAGGGACAGTGATGAATAAAACCAATAGAATAATAAATAACAAATATGTAAGCCGCCCTGTTGAAGGTTAATTTACTATATTGTTGGAATTCAGCAGCCTGAAAGACATTGGGAAAAAACTGTCTCTCAGCCTGTTTGTTCCGCTTTTTAGGGATTTAAATCTGTCATGACCGTGATGGTAGCAGGCTGAACAGCTGCTGGCCAGGGTGGGTGCTGTCTGCCCAGATCTTTCTAACTCTGCTGATGCAGCAGGTACTTGCAATGCTCTCCAAAGAGGGCAGAGAGCAGCCAGTGATCTTCTCTGCAGTCCTGATGATTCTCTGCAGTGCCTTTCTGTCTGCTACAGAGCAGACCGCAAACCAAACAGTCGCAGAGTACATCAAGACCGACTCTATGATAGCTCGGTAAAAGGACACCTGGAGTCTTTCCTCTAAGTCAGGGGTGCCCAAAGTCGGTCAAGGGCAGCTGTCCTGCAAATTTTCCAATGTTTCCTGCTTCAACACACCTGACTCAAATGAAATAGATCCAACAGCCTATTAAGTTTTGCACAATGACTCATCAATTTCAGCCAGGTAGTTTTGGAACCAGGGACACATCAAAAACCTGCAGGATTGTGACCCTTGAGGAACGGAGCTGGGCACCCCTGCTCTAAGTGGTTCCTCTTCAACACCCAAAGAAAGTGGAGTCTCTGTTGTGCCCTTTTAACAAGTGCTGCAGTGTTGACTGACCAGGTGAGGTCCTCGGATAAGTGGGTTCCCAAAAACTTAAAGGAGGTCACCCTCTCCACACTCACTCCATAAATATATAATGGTGCATAATCTCCTTTTTCCTTCCTGAAATCAATGATCATCTCTTTGGTCTTTTTTAAATTCAGCTCTAGGCTGTTGTTGATGCACCATCTTCTCAACTCCTATATTTCCTCCCTGTATGCTGCTTCATCACCCCTCGTTATGAGACCAACCACAGTAGTATTGCCAGCAAATTTAATGATGATGTTCGAGGGGTGAATGGAGGTACAGTCATATGTGTAGAGGGTGTACAGGAGGGGGTTTAGCACACAGCCCTGAGGGGAGCCATTGCTAAGTGTCAGGGAGGAGGAATAGAGGTGACCCACCTTCACAACCTGTGGTCAATTGGTCAGGAAGTC
The DNA here is from genome assembly GCF_017639745.1 of Melanotaenia boesemani. NCBI lineage: Eukaryota > Metazoa > Chordata > Actinopteri > Atheriniformes > Melanotaeniidae > Melanotaenia > Melanotaenia boesemani. The sequence goes on along the minus strand of NC_055698.1, from coordinate 11,995,171 downwards.
CTTGATCCAGGAGCACATCAGGCGCCAAGTCCAGGTTTGCCAGCTTCTCCGCCAAGATGTCAGGACTGATGGTGTTAAATGCTGACCTAAAGTCAATAAACAGCATCCTGACATAGGTTCCAGGGTGCTCCAGTTGGTGCAGGGCTGTGTGAAGCGCCGTGGAGATGGCATCCTCCATGGACCGGTTTGCCCTATAGGCAAATTGGTATGGGTCAGAGTTTTGGGGGAGACATTCTTTAAGGTGCCTGAGAACAAGCCTCTCAAAACACTTCATCACCACAGATGTCAGTGCCATCGGTCTGTACTCGTTGAGATCCTTAATGGCTGCAGTCTTAGGCACTGGAATGATGGTTGCTGCCTTTAGACAAGGTGGTACTTCAGCCAGAGACAGGGATGGATTCAAGATCCCTATCAGGACTTCTGCTAGTTGGTCTGCACAGGTGCGAAAGACTTTTACAAGCACGCCATCTGGACCAGCAGCTTTTACCGACTTCAATACATACATCACCTGATGTTCCTGAAGAATGAAAGGCTGGGGGCTGAAGGGGCGATGGGACGCCAGTGGTGTGACTGCCCTTGATGACTCGAAGCGGGTGAAGAAGCTGTTAGGATCATCCGCTAATGAGGCATTTGCCTTCACCTTTGCCTGCAAGTTGCCTTTATATTTTCAGTTTCAGCTCTTTATATTGTCAGTTGCTGGATCCCTTGCCACATCCGCTGTGAGTCATTATTCTCAAGATGAGATACAATTTTCCTCTTAGTTCTGAGTGTTCCAGGTGTTCCAGGTTGGGGTGAGCAGGTTTCCAGGGAGATTCAGGGCGGAGTCTGGAGCGACAATTGGAGCCACCTGCTGCTCATCAGGCTGCTATTTAAGGACCGGATTATCTCTCTTGACAGCATTGTAATCTGGTCTTCCTTCTTCATAAATTATCTTTGTGGTTCCAAGCAGCTTCACTTGGCTTTTGTGTATTTCCTCAGTTTTCCCTGTTGCTTCAAGAAGCCGTTGGAGATCCGCAAAAGGGAACGCCAAATCAGGACTTCCAGCCTCGACCAAGCCTTCCCTCGTTTGTCCACCTGCCTGCTCACCCTGCCTGCCACCTAACTCAACCCTCACAGAGATCATTTTCAGACTTACCCCTCCATCGTCAGTCACCTCGGGATCTAAGTAAGCTGCTGATTCTGTCTTAAATATCAAGAGTTTTCATCAGGCCTTCGTTAATCCTCTGTCCTCTCTCAGGAGGAGTAATCAGCACCTGGGCCAAGTCTCCCACAGATGATCCCAAGTATTATTAAAGATTGTTCATTCTCACCTTATTTCCCTCTGTGTCTTCTGCATTTGGGTCCGCCTCCTAGCTATGCTCTCTGACTGTGACAGGGACATAGCGATAAGAATGTTTTGGGACAGTGTAGCAATAGTCCAATATGCTTTGTACCTGGTGGGACAATTCACACGTTGTGTGTATTTAGGCAGTTCATGGCTGAGTGTTGCTTGGTAAAATTCCTCTAAAATTACAACCAGAGAGTCCACATGATCCTGTTCTAAACGTGTGATCTGTTCAGCCAGCTGCTAGACGGCCTTGCTCACAAAGGCTTGAGATGGGATGTACATCCCCACAAGGAGGAAGGAGGAAAACTTCTGTGGTAAATAAGAAAGTGCTTATAGTTCAGAAAAAGGAACTTGAGGTTTGGGTTGCAATGTTTGTTTACCACTGTGACATCAGAGCAACAACCTCTATGTATGTAAAATGCTATTCTGCCACCCTTTGATTTCCCTGATGACTCTTTGGCGCAGTCTGCACAGAATAGCTGAAAGCCCGGGAGATGCAGTCCACTGTCCAGGATAGAGTCGAAGAGCTGCCGAATCTACAAAGTCTCAACTACCCCATCTGCGGCTCTTCCCCAGTCCATAGAGTGCCCCTGCTGCACCAGCCAAAAACCTTCTGGGTCTGAGTAGAAGGGTAGAAAAGTGTCCAAAGTGAGTTGTCTAATGTTTGGAATCTCATCCCTGCTGAAAGTGATGAGTTTTGAGTGCGCAGACACACACACACACACACACACACACACACACACACACACACACACACACACACACACACACAAAAACACAAAAGTGACAAAATAACTCCAACAACTTCAATAAATTCTTCTGCTTTCTTCGTTATATGCTCTGTGTAAGCAGGTCCTGCTTTCACATCATCTGCTAGCTCTAAAATGTCTCTCACCATCTCCCTAAAAAGTAAAAAAAAAAAAAATTGCTCTCTCCAGGACCAAAGCAATTGATCATACTTAGCATTAGCCCCGCCCACTGACTTTGATGGACTAGGTTGACAGATAAAATAAATTCATGATGCACTGAAACACATGACCATGAAATAATTTTTTAAATAGTAAAATAATTATATAAGTTTTTACATTAATTGGTATTTTAATGAATTAGTGATACATTCAGTAACTAATTAATGTATTTAATTATCATTTTAATCATTTAATGACACATTTAAGTAATTATTTATTGATATATTTAATTATTTCATTTAATTATTAGCATAAGCCCCCCCCAAAAAAGAAAAAAAACAAAGAAAATGTCTGTCCCTAGTGCAGAGCCAAAGATATAACTGCATTCAATTGAAACTTTTGATCAGAACATGCTGTTTTAGTTACTTTTAAATGTTTAACACTGTGCTAGGGTTTCTACTGATAACTCCTTCTATGTATGCAAAGATCTAAAAATGCTGGTCTGATGTTAATCAATATTACAACAGAATCTGCTGTAGTAATGCTGTACAATGCATTACACTTTAACATTGTACAAAATACTGAAGCATAAAATAGTAATGGGTGCCATTAAGTATGGGCAGTGAATAAGAGCATTTATTGAACTTTAAATATTAATAAAGAATCAAGGGGGCACCTCATAAGGACTACATTATTTAAAGTGTGTGAGTAGCTGAGCAGAAGTCCAATAAGTGCAGAAAAATGTGATGATTATACCCCCAGTACACTCAAAGAAATTATCTATTGAATGAACTTAAAATATTAAATTACTTTTTTTTCTAACCCAAATTATTTTGTTTCAATCCAATATACTTTATTTTGCACAACCTAATGTATTTTAGATTGTGCAACTGAAAGTTTTTTTTTTCTTTTTTAGTTTTACCAAGTTTCATTATATCTATTTAACTAATTTTACATCAGTTTGATATACACTAATACTCAGTGCACCCTTGTGTCTGGTGACCACTTCCTCAATATCTGGTGGTAAGATGAAGTCAGTATGTGGGTTGGAGATGGACCATGTTATGATCAGATCTGCAGTGGTGGGAGAGGTACAGGTCTAGTGTCCCACATTGGATGAGTGCACAAAAGCCAGTCGAGCATGAGGAAAGATGTGGCTGGCCCCTACCCTGACATCCTGAAATATTAACTATCTGACATCCAGACCTCAGTATGTCAGGATGGGGAGGTGTGTTTCGGGGATACTGGAATGCAGCACTGGGACACCACAAGGGACTATTTCATTTCACACTCAACACATCCGACAACTGTCACTTGAAGGCAGCCTACTCATCCACAGTTCAGAGTCTCACCACACACAAAACTATTCAGATGATACAGCTGTTGTGGCATGTGTGAGCATGACTGCAGTAAACAGAATGGTCTTCTCCTGAAAACCATCATTACTAAAGAGTTGGTGGTGGATTTCAGGAGGAGATCTAAAATACCTAGCCAGACAGTCTACGTTGATGGGGAGGAAATAGAGATTGCAAAAACCACAGATACCCAGGGGTAGTTATAGACCCGAAGCTGCAGTGTTCTTCAACACAGACACAACATAGAGGAGGGGACAAAATTGCCTTTTCCTCCTCCAGCAGCTCAGGTCCTTCAATGCCTGCAGTGACATACTGCAGATGTTCTATCACACTGTTATTGCAAGTGTGCTTTTCTATGCTGCTGGGGAAGTGCCACTACGGACAAAGACTGAAGGCATCTAGACAATCTGGTAAAAAAAAAAACAACAACAAAAAAAAAAAAAAACTAACCAAACAAACAAAAAGGCCAGTTTGTTGTACTGGACTCAGTGATGCAGCTTGATCTGTCACCAGGTGTTGTGCTGTTTGTTGTGCCTTTTTTTTCCCACACAGGACATGTCAAGCTGGGGTCTCATTGGTGGAGATAAAAAAAAATGAAAAAAAAGCAAGCAAAGTGATCTTAGTAAAGTGAAGAAGCTGAAACCACCAGGCACCTCAGTGAGTAAGGAAGAAAGTCCTCCAATATTACTTATTTAGTGCATGAACCACCTGTATGGCAAATTCACATAATCAGTTTATCCTAGTACAAATGTGTCTGATTGTATGGTTTTTACAAAGACCAGTCTCAAACCAAAACAACAGTTTCATTCAAAAACTCCTCAACTGACACTGGTATTAGACAAATGTGACCAGTTCAGGTGATACAGTTTGTTTTCATACAATATTTTTTTCTCTTGCATTAGGTAGGGCCAAAATTCATAGGCTAAAGGTGTGAAAATAAAGATTATTGACTGGTTTTGCAAGCATTAAACACAATAAGAACCGCAAGAAAAGCACTTTAAGTTAATTTTATTGCAAAGTTTGTCACAAAGGCAAGACGGCGGACCCACAGAGCAGACTGAGTTATGGAGCTGAGAACAAAAAGATTTATTTAGATGATCAAGCGTCTTTGTGAGCTGATGAACGGGCAGATAGATGATTTGGGGTGTTCCAAGTAGGATCCAAGTCAGCGGAAGTGATAGTTTGTAAAACAGGTCTGCAACTGAGTGAGACTGGAAAACAGATTCTCTGTAAAGGACGATACATGAGTTAACCTGGAAGCATGAGCAAGACAAGTTCTTGGAAAATACAAAGACCAGATACCACATGTTGAAAGATCAATGCTCTGGGAGAGAGCACAGAGTCTAGAGTACCATGACAAAGTTGTTCTACTATCTACTGCAGCAAATTGTTGTTCGTCCTTACAAATGAACAGCAGATATCTTTGCAAACATGCATATTAAAAACCTCCACAAAACTTTTTTTTTTTTAATAACTAAATATTAATAAAATGATAAATGGCTTTTGTTTAGTAATTATGAGGTACATATTACAAGGTAATGGGATCTTATTGGGAGGGAAAGCAAAAATATTGCAAAATTATTGTGATGTAGGAAAATAAAAATTCCTGCCATGGCCCTCGTGGGCTCCATAATTTAATCCATTTAAATTCTTAAGGACACTATACTAAATTACCGAAAAGCTGAAACTTTCATGCAGGTTTGACCAGATCTTAAAAACCCACATCACACCAGATGTTTTTATAAGCTGTCAGTGTGGAAAAAAAATAAAACAAACAAACAAACAAACAAAAAAACAAATCAAGAAGCTATTCTAACATCCCTGTTTAGGGATTGTTAGATAGTGTACCCGTGTGGAGCTTTTACCTCATGGAAAGCGGTTCAGAGACGGTTTGAGTTTGTTTTGATGTACACCGTAAAAGAAAAACCAGGGCTGCGCTTGTATGGAAACAAACATCAAAGAACAAGCCTTGAAGATTGAGTAAACAAAATGACATGTTTTCTTAAGTGTGTTGCAGGGGGCAACTGAAAATACAACACTTTTCAATTTGCCCGCTTGCTACTTCACTGGTTACAATCACATACCACAGGTGCAGATAACAGTTGCAAGAAGAAAAGCTTTCCAACTGTGCACATAGTTCTTCCCCAGGCTGAGTGTTAAATTCTTCAGACCTCAAAGCCCTTAAATGCCTCATGTAAGAGCTCCATTGGGTATCGCACCAAAGCTCTCAATCATCACTTTGGACCGACTCCGTGAACACCATTTGATGATGGATCCCAATTTTCAATTTCAAGCTTTGCTGTTTTGGTGGCATGTGTCCAGAGGGAAGTGGTTCTCATGCAAACATGAATTGTAGTAGCTGATTTTATCCTTTTTTACATCCACAGTTCATGAGGAAGGAGAGCTAGGTCTGGCTTTTTGCAGACATTTCTATGGCAAAAATAAAAAACAATCTGCATCCTGCAAGATTATAGCCAGAAAGCTGTGATAAACTTTAAACTGACATTCACCATTTCAGAACAGGGTCCTTTAGAATGGCATTAGTGTTGTATAGGAAAATACAGACAATGCATATTAGTCTAAATTCAGTAAGAAATAATGAGTTTTCCTCAGCATAGGCTCACTTGATACAAATCTCCCCCTTCTCTTCTTTTCCGTTTTTTGAAGACAGAGCGAGCGATCCCAAAGAAAAATCACAGGAGGCCCGGGGGCTGATTGTGCTATTCAATGCAGGCGTTATTACAATCAGGCCATGGCTCGCAATGCAGACAAATTACTGATAGGAAGTCTCAAAGAGGAGAAGAGAACCAAAGAAAAGAACTCAAGGAGATACTATCAAAACCCATCACAAATCCTGCCACCACCATTGAGAAGTTTTAATTTGTTCAAACTGTCATGACTGACTACATTTTGAAACCTTTTTGTTTGTCATCAGAGGAAGTGAAATGTATTTTGATTCCTTGTGAAAGCCCATACATAAATGGGGGAAAGTGATTTACATTTTTTTCTCAGTCTGTTATCGACTCAGTGGTGTATCATAGCAGTTATTTTAGCTTATGTCTACAGAGCTGGACTGTGTGTGTGTGTGTGTGAACAGCATTGGGAAGAAGTGATGGGAGAAATTGGGCTGTCTGGCAGTATTATAGCAGCTATCAAACCCTGCTGCTGCAGCAGTGCTCATAATCAGAGCAGGGGCGGCAAATTGACTGCTGAATAGATTGTCAAAATGCCCTGTCAAAACTGAATAAAATCCGAGCTGGAGGCTTGTGACATTGCACTTTTCCTCATTGAAATTATTCACTAGTAATGGGGCGACTGACCTTTGACATTGTAGGGATGTGTCATTTATTTAGGCTAATGTCCTCAACCTGAGTCAGACTATGTGCTCATAAACAGAGACCGTGAGGAAAAAGAGAGAGGCGATGGGATGAATTCATTACTGTATTTGACATTAGACACTCTAAGGGGATCCTGCTATTAATACAAATCTGTTTTAGCAATTGAAACACAGCTCATGCTTTAACAGTGAGCATTGGATACAACTCTACGCTGCACCATGAAATCAGAACGATGACACCCCTAAGGGTCCTCTTAATTAAATCACATACCTGCATGCCTAATAAAGGAGCGACATATGTTGATGTTAATGTATACAACATATAGCAGAAGGAGGACTAATACAACTTGACATTGGCTAAAATGGGTGAAATGAGTTCAGCCAATACGGGTAAAGCACACATTACTCATCTATGATGATGTCAAAAGTTTTACTCCAATATGGTAATTTGGTGGACACAGTTGGGTGGACAGCACTGTCGCTTGGCCTCAAACACCTGACCAGGCCTGTTAAACAGTCTGTCTTTTGATATTGAACTTGGCAGGTCAGGACAGGAGGGTGGGAAAAGTAAATAAATAAAAAGTCAAAGTTAAAATGATTCTGAGTGGCCCTAATTTCCCTGGATGACAGTTTTGGTTTTCTACTTTGCTGGGCAGTGCTGTTTAGACAAGGGAGACTACCTGAGAAGGGACATAGTGGTTAATAATGTCTTGGCATTGCACCAGTTCAAAGTAGATCTGACAGCAAGGGCATAGAACGCCATTACTGCTTGTCTGGAGGATTTATGGGATATTTAGGAAAATGTGATGGGTGCTTATCACTGCAAAATTATGTCTGTCAGAGAAAAGATGCCAGAAAATCAAAAATATTCCCATCAATATAAAAGGGGTTGCGACTTCACGGTGGTGGAGGTTCGAATGGTGGCCTTTCCATGTGGAGTTCGCATGTTCTCCCTGTGTATGTGTGGGTTCCCTCCCATCGTCCAAAAACATGCATGTTAGTTTAATTGGTCACTCTAAATTCTTCCTAGGAGTGAGTGTGAGTGTGAATGGTTGTTTGTCTCTCTGTGTTGGCCTTGTGATGGACATATGACCTGTCCAGAGTGTACCCTGCCTCTCACCTGATGAATGCTGGGTTAGGCTCCAGCTCCGCGACCCTTAATGGACAAAGCAGTACAGATAATGAATTAAAAAAAAAATAAATAAAGAAAAAAGATATGCTGTCCATCTTGGATTTATCTTGGATTTATCTAGGAAATTCAGCATGAGATTAATAAAAGGCAGGGATGAATTTACTGTAGTGTGTAGCTACAGTATGGAGGCTGTACAGCATGTCTCACTGGGTCTGACGTAGCCAATGAAGTATATTTAAAACACACGAGGTGTTTTAGCTCATGTTTGTCCTCTATAGAAAATGCAAAACAACAACAACAACAAAAGAAGATCCTTGTACCACAAAGCACAGACCTTTTTTTTCCCTTATTAACTTCATTTGTTAAAATACATCACATTTGTATTTCAGGTCTGAAACACATCCCAACAAAAGTTAAGGCTGCTTCGATGGGAAGCTGGTCTTTAAACGTGCAACAACTTATAAAACTGAACTATTATTTTATTGCATCCTAATGAAGCTTTCCACTGATTCACTCTGTTGCTCTGTATTAATTCAGTTTCTCTTAGATAATATCTAATTCGGGTTTTTAAAATAGCATCTGTAAAAATAATAATAAATAATGGCTTTTAGTAACAAAGCTGTAACAAAGCACCTACATGCCAAAAATCAGCTTCTCTTGCAAAGATAAAAACAAATTTGGATTTTATTTTCTATGGCATGATTAATAGCTTTGTTGGTAATACATTTATGTGTTAAAAATGAATGTATTATTTCCACAGAATAATCTCTTTGCTTTGGTGCATTGCCATTATAGCCATTATAAAAATCCCAAATTTATTATAAATGGAAAAATTTAGGGTTTTGCATGGAAACGTCTAAACAAGGCTTGAGTTTAACTTTAGCATCTGGATCTCCATCCTCTGTGGCACCCTTTTGTTCATTGTTAAAATAAAGCTTCATTTAGCTTCACCCACCTGCCTTTTATCTAATCTTACACTTGGGTTCTGCCTCCTTGTTTCACAAAATAGATTATGACACAACCAAGTTAAGGAAAATGAAAGACCACCCCACATAGTGGCACAGCTGGTAAATAGAATGAACCTTTTCTTAATGTTTGGCAAATTTGTTTAGGATAACATAAAACTTATACTTCAGTATGTTAGAACATAAAGTTCAGCAGCACATAATTTAAATGAACCACGTTTCCTGTATAATAGCCTAACAACTATCCTAACAACTTAGACAAACTCATTTTGGTTTGGTTATGCCAACCCAATTTTAGGACTCGTTCTCTCTAATAGACTGTTATTCTGTGAGCCACTTCTCTCGCACAGGCAGACAATAAAGTTATATTTTATTCTCAGCATTGCAGTCTCAAAATGCATCCTCTCTGCTTCTGCCATTGCAAACCACCTTTTCCTCCTCACTACTCAATTTCAGTCCATATTTCAACCTCATCAGATGATTTCCGCAGTCATTTCAGTAAATATGAAGACCTAATGACACAGATGGAGGCAGCAGCGGATGCATGCTCTTTCTGGATATTGTGCAATCTTGACACAGCTTTCTGCACTGAAGGTGTGCTTCAGTGCTTCTTCAGCCCCTTAATCACCAGTCCTTAGCGAGACTACAGATAGTCATTCCTGGCTCCTGAGATTCACTGACAGACACATGCTGGGGAACATGAATGGCATGAGACTCGAAGAAAAAAAAATCTCATTACCACAAAGTCACATATCTGAGAGAATGACACAAGATATTCAGCCTATCTCATCTTCATTACACACCCCGCTGTGCCACTGAGAAGAGGAAATGTTTGAAGACAAATGGTCTTCTTAGTCTTCTACTTGTAAGATGTATTATCAAAGTTAACAAAAGCTTTACCTCCTGTAATAAGGTAACATGCACCCAACTGTTAAAAGGCATTTAGGCTTCGAAAGGAAGCAGTTTTACTACTTTAGTATTTAACTTGATTGTTATTAAAACATTTTTTCTTTATCTGCAATGTACAAGAACAATTTGTTCAAAAGTACCACACCAACTCTTAAAATGCAAAACATAATTTTCTGTTGCAAGCTAATGTTGGTAATTGTGGGTAAGGGTCACCAAAGAGGTCTTATTTATCACTACCGCTGTTTAATTGAAGAGTTTTGCTCTAAGTGTGTTAACCTGCTTTTGTCCCTCAAAGCACAGAAAGGTTTTCCAGATTTAAATGAAAACTTTTCAGTAGTTTTTCAGATAATGCACTTAGGTAGCAAAATCAGAAATTCATTTTATTATCCTTTGACAGTAAACTCTGAAGCCAAAGTCATGGGTTATGCAGCAGGCATGCATACAGGCCCGGACTAGAAGTGGGACAATTCTTAATGGTCTGGGCCTGAAAGTAGCCTGACTAGCCTGCTCGTAAAAATAAATAACTAAATAACAGTGCAATCACAGAAATGTACATATTTTAAACAATCAACACAAGCAAAGTGCATGGAGGCTGAACAGCTGAGATGCAGAGAAACGTGGTGGCAAAATGGACTAACAGACAGAATGAAAGGATGAAAAGGGGGGAAACAGTTGAGGAGGCAGCGAGTCTCTAAAACTTTGGATATTTTCAAAACAGCAGCAGCGACATCACATGAGTTTACTGTTTGATAAATGAGTGATAGAGGACAGACAGCTGGTGTTTTACAAACTGGAAACTTTTATCTGACCATAACGTGATGAGCAAGAGTTAAGATTCTCCATGACCCTTTTTATGTAGCTGTAGTAATGAACCTGGTACCACCTGCTGTAATAATGATCTTGGTACTGTTTGTTGTCAAAACGTCATTCTGTTGTTAATGTTACCTGGGTTGTTTTTCTGTACTGTTATATCTCTCATCAGGCCAAAGACAACTAATCCTATTTATCTGCAATACTAGGAAATCCCATATAGGACCAGCAAGGTTGGAATAACTGCTGGTTATTTCATCTTTTGATTTACAGGGGGTCCTCTATGGGATTTCAAAGTATCATAAATAAAATATTAGTCAACTTTATGTGCTGTGTTAAAGAGACAGGTGGATATTTCAATGCTGAGGCTGCTCAGCTAAACTGGTCTGTACACATATGCTACTGTCCACATCTGTTCTTGTCTAGCTCAGAAACAGCTGTAAACGGTCTCAATGAGGAACATTTTATTAGTTCAATTTAAAAGTTGATGAGGCTCAACCAGTGTGTCAGTGTGTTTACCTGGTTGTAAATGATGTGATTGCAGTTTTTATGCTTGTTGACTTATTTTACTGCATGAAATATTTGGTTGGTCCTTCTGGATCAAACATACCTGCACAGGTGGGCTGCTGCATGATAAAATTTGGGATCCCCTCTTAGGATGGACGGTCGCTTATCTGTCTAAGTTGAGTTGACTTGTCTAATGTTAGCTAAATCACATCAGGTGAAGTTGCTTTGACCAGATCTTGTTTGTACTGTTGCAGCGAATATTGATGTTAATGTTTTATATTTATGGTAAACTGGCATCTAAATTATTTGATGACAGAATGACACAATAATGTTTCAGATTAACATAATGTAATGATAAAATGGAGTCCTGCTGTGACTGTTGTATCGAGTCTTATGATGAGATAGGAGAGAGAAAAGCTCTGGACTGTTGTCTTATAGTTGTGTGTGAATGTCAGTCTCTATAGAATATTGAGCTTTGGTGATTACTTAGCCTGTGTGTTTGTGTGTTTGTGTGTGTGCGCATGCATGTGAGCATATGTGTGCAGTATATGAATTAGGTGAAGGCCTTGGGTGAGTGTACGACTCCTGGCCTGACTTTTTGTCCCATGTCCAACTCTGCCTACATAAGAAGCAGTTTTCTAGTGTATGGGGAAATAATCTAATAATAATTAAAAAATATCCATCACATCAGTATAAGGCTATGGTTAAAAATCTTCATATGGTTGAAGAATTTTATTTACAATTGAGGAGGGTCAATTCAAAGATTTCTTCAAAGATTGTTTAATATTTAAAGAGCAATACACCCACTTTCACCCACTAAAAACTGCTTTGATCAGTTTGAAATCCACCCAAAATTTGAAATTTTTGTTAATACACAGCTAAGCTATGAAACTGATAATTGCTTACAAATTTCCCAAAGCGCCAGAATAAAATGCCTCAGAGCTTAATGAATGCCACAAGGTGCTAGTAATCAGCACTGATTGGAAATCCACATTTGTTGGGATTTTAGATGTTTTTTTTTGCTGTAAAAGCCATCTCATATCCAGCATGTGCAAACTTTGCACATGCAGGTTAAGGAAGAGGTGGGATAGGGGAGCAGATTTCTTTTTTCTTTGAGACCCAGTTTAAAAAATTAGCATTTTCAGGCTTCCAAAATACTCTTCCATATGGATGAAATGTCTAAATAATAAAAGAACTTTTGTGGATACAACTAAAGTCTACTTGTGGACATGCCCTTAATTTCCCTCACACCAAAGCAAGGTCTTGGCCTGCAGCAGCAGAAGCTCTCGCTGCCTCTACCTGCTTTGTCAAAGGTTTGTTGCTGTTTGAGCAGTGTTGCACTAGTAATGAAAGAAAAGCTGTGGACTGTGTAAAAAAGACATTTTGTAAACATTGTAAAAACATAGAGCTGTAAACACAACATTGATGTCTTTTTTTTTTTGTTGTCACAATTTCAGGCCCATTTCACTATGTGACACAGAACAAATGAGTTTCTTAGCTGTAAGACAGATATTATGCAGGTCAGAGTATGCACACATGAAGTTTAAAAAATAGGTTTCTGGTGGGTTGAATTATTTATAATTACAAAGTCTAATTTTATTTTATGCAAACAATTTGACAATTTTATTCACTTCATTTGTATTGCACTACAGAGGAACTTGAAAGTTTATTTTTAATTTATTTTACCTTTATTTTACCAAGTAAGCCCCATTGAGGTTACAACACTCTTTTTCAAGGGAGCCCTGGACAAGACAGCATCAATTTAAATTCCATTACAGGCAGAAATCATCAAACAACATGAAACATATAATACAGTATATAACATGTTTGATATTTCATATAATAACTAGCTGTGCTGATGCTACAAATATGTTCTTTCATCATAGAAAATGATATAATTGATATGATCTTATTAATAAAGGAAGGGATCACTAAGCAGCATCAATTATTGTATTCATATCAATAAAACTGTATCAGATCTCTTCCCTGTGTCACCACTGAGAATATTATACTGCATTTCTGCGAATGAATTGCTCTAAATGTTGGACACTGGAACTAATGGGTGTCAGTAGCCATTTTTTTTTTCAAGTATCAAATTAGAATCAGTTAATAGAAGCTACATAATTGCAAAATGAATATTTTAGAATATAATTTAAGATGCATTTAAGACTGATCAACTGGACATAATTAGCTGTCTCTGAGCCAGACTCATTTAGAGAGGAAAAGGAACTTAAAAAAAAAAAAAACTATCACTATGTATAACTGAGATCATCGGCCTTTGATACAATAAGTTAATTTGCACCAAACAAAAAATGGAAACACATTTAAAGTTTATTTAACAACATTTTTAAGTTTCCATCTAATTCATTTGACACGATGACAGGGAAGAAGATATATGGAGATTCCTAAAAGTAAAATAAAAATGTTTTACTGATAAATGTATAGATGGTTTAGCAAGACAAGTATTTCTTTTTTATATATAACCAAACATGTTCAATGTATCGCTGTGTTTCTCTGTTCAAGAAGCAAAGCATCTGATTAAAGTGGAAGATGTAATTATAGAGGCTGGTTTATTACGGAGCCCCGCCCACCCAGGGAAAACAGGATTTTTTTTTTTTTCTTTTGCATTCCCTCGCAATACTTTTGCATTCCCCACACAATAAAGCTGTTTTTTTAGGTGTTTCTGTTCTGAATCTGCCCCAGACACATCTAAAGAAACATATCAAAACAGCTTTAACAGACTGTGCACTCTCGGATCATCCCTTTTTTGTGTGGTAATGCAAAACTTATTGCAAGGGGAACACAAAAGTATTGCGTGGTAAAACAAAAGAAAAAAAATCCTATGTCCTTTGGTGGACTCCATAGTTAATTCAAATGTTTGACATCTATATTTTATCTGTTTTTTTCTTTTTTTTAATCTGTTGGTTAGGTTGAAAAGCAGCACAAGTTTGCTGTATTTTTATTATTACACTGATTTATTTATGCTGTGCATTTCATAATAAACACATTTGATATAATTTTTATGGAAAATACAAAAAGTAGTTATGAAAAGCCAAAATAAGTGCCTATCAATTAATAACTGGTACACCTACAAAATACTTTTGAATTTAAGTCACATCAATGTTACCTGTAAGCACCTGTGCAAGAAGTGTATATTAGCCAAAGAGTTGCTAGACCAAGTAAAGCATGCTCTATTTGTTAATATGGACCCAAAATAACATGTGAAAGTGAGCCAACAACAGTCTAAATTAGAGCTGATTATGTGTCAGAATTATGGTGGGCACTGATTAGTCTAGCAATTTTCCTGTATTTCAAGTAGTCTCACTAACAGTGACCAGGTGTGTTTTTCTTTCAACGCATTCCTAAGAAAAAACAAAAATGCTAATCAGTATGCTAATCGCCGCTATTTGAAATCAATTTGGTCTTAATTAATCTTAAGTGGCTCTGATCCAACGGGAATGTGGGTGGACGTAGGGGCAGAGCAGGCAAAAACAACACATGAGTGTTTGAATAGATGATTATTGAAAAAATAAAATGTGGATAAAATATAATGGTTAATAAAGTGAGTTCATCAAATTTATATTCATGTACTTTTGGTCTGCTTTGATTGTGACAATTATGCTAGCTGTAAAGACAAAGTTGCAGCTCTTGTGGGTACTTCATCTTTCTTTAGGAAAAGTTTCTTTAATATTTCTTCAATGTGGGGTAATTTTTAAATAATTCAAAAGTTTTTAAACAATACTACAATCTAAGACTTGTTTGTCCTGCTACTGTAACCAGTTGCCAATCACCTTGTCAAAGATGTCGATTTTGTATTGAGTGTAACAGTGAAGGTGATAATTAATAATAATAGACTGGATTTGATATAGCACTTTTCAAGGCACCCAAAGTGCTTTACATAGTGTATCCATTATTCATTCACTCCTCACTCATACCTGGTGATGGTAAGCTACGTGTGTAGCCACATTCATTCACCAGTGATGCCAACACTGGAGGACTGTGGGAGTGGGAATCGAACCGCCAACCTTCCGGTCATTGGACGACCTGCTCTACCGCCTGAGCCACTGCCGCCCCAGTCTTTTGTCATGGTCTTGGTCATCAGTCATGGTGCGTGTTTAAAACAACCAGTGTGTTGATATCCAGTTGCTGGTGATGTACACTACCACTCAAAAGTTTGGGGTCACTTCCCTATTGAATCCAATGGCAAAGTGACCCCAAACTTTTGAACGGTAGTGTATATAACTGGTGATTTGAAAAGATAGTTGGGAGGTAAAAAAAATAACTCCAAGACACCAGCTTGATTATTAATAAGAAACGATTTATTACAAAAAAGTCTGGTATCTAAAATAGATCTGCAGAATCTCTGAAGACTGACCGTCCATATCAGCTCTCTTGATATTGGATGGCAAATAACATCATTCCTAAGTTCAAATGGATCTAATCATCAGATTTTCATATGGGGACATAAGATTTTACAGTTTACAGAGTTCATGTGACACTTACAGAAACAGATCAGTACATTTGAGTACTTCTAAATGTACTATACTGCCTATGTGATAACACTACACTGATAAGTGATGAAGTACCATAAGGCAAGGAAAGTTTATTTGTATAGCACATTCTACAACAAGGTGATTCAAACTGCTTTACAGAGACATTAAAACAAGATCATACAGCAGAAAAAACAGCAAAACACAACTAGGCTGGAAAAAAAAACATTGTGAAGTGCAGCTTCTCAGCTCACACTGCTCAAAAGATGCCATAAACCAAACAAGTTCATAGTGTCTAGTTCTTAAATAGTTTTCAGTTTCTTCTTTCATGTGTTGATGGTAATCCTTACGTCTTTATCAGAGGTGTCACTGGGTGGAAAGTGACGTAATTATCGGCCGATGTTTACGTCAACATAAAAAAGAATCTGAAACCCTATGGGAATATGCCAATTGTGACCTTAAAAGACTGAAGGTGTGTCCCATTAACATCTTAAAAGCCTGAAACTTCTCGCCAGTCAGATTTGAAAAAGGCTTTGAGTGAAAAGAAAAACAGAAAAAATAAGTGCAACTGCTAGATGAAAATTCCTACACCAAAAACTGTTCATAAAGAGGGGCTACCTCTTCCCATATCCAGAACACATTTCCCATCCAGAAATGTAATAATGATACATGCCATGTCTTTCTGCAATGCCACATTTTCATACAGGCCTCCTGTTGCAGCTTTCAAGTCTCAAAGTCAGCCAGTCATGACCGCAATCTCATTATTAGGGCTTTTATTTCTCAAACCGATAAAGCACACCTTTGGGGTGATGATATTACACAGCCTTTTTTTGCAGTCTGAGTAATACTTTCTAGACAATTAAAATTGATCCTCATGTGTAAAGTGGGGAGTGCTCCTTTATCATAATCTTGCAATAAAATATTTCATTTAGTTTTTGGTGTCTGAGCCAACATTGCAAAACTATTTTAAAAAATGTGTGTCTTCCTCAGACTATTCTCAGTGTTATCTGCCAGTTTTACAGAAGAGCTGTCGGCTGAAGACCTCTCTGATCCTGTTGGTGACTTTAACACATGCAATCTATTTTCCATTTATCTGTTCTCGTATGTACAACACCACTTGCTATACATGTTAAGAGCAGTGGAAGTCCTCACTGCGCCTTTATTCACTGGTGTGCAGAGCATGAAACACAGGAGGAACAAGCTGACCTCTCTTTGAATGGGGCCGTATTTGCATCTGAAAGGGAGCTTTGCTGTTCAAGTGAAGAGAAGGAGAAAATAAGTTGAACTCTACCCACTGTCTCCTCCCACCATTTTTCCCTTTAAGCATCTGATGTCAGTGCTCCCTTTATTTTGGCCTGTAGTTATTTAGTTTCATACTTAAACACAAATACAAAAAGACACTTTTATGAACACAAAACATGCCACACACAATGCCTTTGACTTCGTTTGCACACACATGCACACAGACGGTTTATACCGCATCATCTCCAGCTGAGTTCTTAAACTTCTTAAGAAGTGCTGAAGAATTTGACAGATACAAACTGTGCTGTGAAGTAGTTTTACAGTAGCAAGGGAGTTGTAGTGCAAAAGAGTGAAAGAAGGAGTGGAAAAAATGGGGAGAAAGAAAAATATCTCTGCAGCAGAGCCAGCGTGCTTTGGCAGGAGGTCGGGGCTAAAACTCCCAGCTCACTTAATCTATCTTGAGATGCTGCTTGCCATTAGAGTTCTCTGATTAGTGTTCTCTGTCATGCTTGAGAGGAAATTAGAGACTTGATAAACCAAGTGTGCTTTTGTGGTAAAGTATAGATACTGTAGATTTCCTTTACCGTTAATAATTTAATTTTCAGAGTTAAGCTTGTGGTTATTATGAGCTGGCATAATTCATATTACCCTCAGCTCAGCTTTACACACACCTCTTTCAAAAGGCAACAATTTAGTTCAATTTAGTTCAACTACAGTCTTATCAGTCAAGGGACTATGCTTTTGGGTTTTTCTGCCAGTCTGTTTCTTTTTGCATAAACATAATGTTTCTTAAGCATTTTCAGAGGATTTTCTCAAATTTGCCTCAAATGTTCACTTGCTCTGAACTTTGATAGTCAAAAGAAAATTTTCACACAAGTATCTAAGTAAAGAGAGAGAGAGAAAATAGAGGCAATGACCATTTAGATGAAAAAGGTCACCTCTAAACATAAGCCCAATGATAAAACGGCAACATGGTATTTCAGGCAATAGTTTTTTATTAGATCATTTTCATTATATTGGAGAAAAATTGATTTATTATCTTACAGTGTGCATATATATATATATATATATAGTTCAAATACTGGTAACAATGGCAAACAGGTAGTCTTGCTAATGGAATTAGACATATATATATATATATATATATATATATATATATATATATATATATATATTAAAACGATATCTTTTAAAAATAAGTATATTCTGTATATGTTTTATAAAAATACAATTTTTGTAATTTCTTCTAAGATTCATACTTGCTTTAAATTTTTTTTTTTTTTATTTCATTATGACTATTGCCTAGCCAAGCTGCATCTAAATGAAAGAATTTCCATCAGCTTGCACCAAAGCTCAAATCTCAATAATGCATCAGAAAAACCAAACACAGAAGTCTCTTTTAATGTATACAAATACTGAAGAGTGAGTAAAGCAACATTTGTGCATATTAGTTGTCAACCTTCTCATTTTACTTTTGTTTTTAAATGTAATGTAATAAAGGGTTCCCAGAGTGCTAATTATATATTTAGATGTAGTGTGAACTCATCAACATCATCACCCAACTTCCATTTCAACGCTGCACAGCACAGAATCCTATTTACAGATTGAACAGATACATGTATGTTTCCCAACAAGAAATGATGCATAAAACTACAACATGATACCGGCCTTTCTACAATGTAATCATTTTTAATCAAAGAGGACCACTAAACCCTTCTTGTTTTGTTTTAAATTTGAAAGATGCTCTCAGAACTGTGGTGCAACCTTTTTTAGTCATAAATAAAGCTATTGTTTTTTATACTTTAAAGATGCAGTGTGTACCAAAATTTAAAGATCAATTACAGAAAAAATAATATATTATTAAAAACTTTGTTTCTATTGGTATCTAATCACTTTGCTGTTTTTAATCTTTAAGAATGAGCCATTAAGATCTACTTGGGCATGGGTCCACATACAAGGCAGCTGCCATATTTTTGACACCATTTTTACTATGGTGTCTCTGAATAGGCAAACAACTCTGTATGTGAAGTGAGAACCTTTTGAGCATTTAAAAATTCAGTGACAGCTTTGTTTGATAGGTGCTAGAGCAACATTTGGGATTAAAAGGCACCTAAAAGAAAGACAGTACATATGTACTCAACTTTAAAGTAGTTACCTTTAGAGCAGCCGTCTCTGCACCCAAAGCCATTGGATCTACTTGCAGATTAAAACAGGTTAAGGAGTGAAACAATTTTGGCCACTAACAGCCACCATTCATTAACAACTGTGTTTGGCATTTAAAGTAATTCCTATGCCCATCTATACCACTCAGTAATTATTTAAGTAGTAATTCTTTAAACACTGTTCCTTTAAGGGCCATGCTATTTAAATACAGCTATATTGTTTTACTCTTTTAACATTATACTTGTATCTTATCTTGAAATTTACATCACATGCCAAAAAATTTCCCCAACTTAAAATTTATGAGTCCACATCAACGGCTTCCACAACTCATTCAAACTGTGCTCTCATCACTCCAGAGCCATCAAATCGTCTGACATGCTCCTTCGAAGTCTGACGTCCTTATTCATATAATGTGTAACTATGAATTGTGGGATGTTAAGTGAGTGACAGTTTAATTTTCACCATCTGTATTTTACCCTCCTGAAATGTTAGTCATTTCACCATCTCCTGTAAGTATGCTGGTGCGAGTGACATTTCCATTCATGACAATATATCAACAATTCATTGCTTAGGTTGTGCTACTAAAATTGACATTTATAACTTACCTCTTGATTGATCTAGTTTTTTTTTTTTTTTTTTTAACTAACTGGAAATTCATTACAAGAAGGTCTAAAATTGGAGCACTTAAGTTCAGTCATTCTGCAGTCATCACTTGCAGCCACACTGGGTTGTAATCAACAGTTAAGCTGTTTATGCATTTAGTACTTCATAATAGACCAACCAACCAACCATTTTTTATTATTTTTTTATTCAGTTTCTCACTTTTCTTCATTTTATTTGTTATCCTGTCATAGCAGTGCCAGAAGGAGGTCGGACAACAGTTGATTTTAAGCTGATGTGATGGAATATGACACAACATGATAAAATACAGCCTGGCATGATGTCAGCTTTTGGATTTTCATTAGAACTGAATATCTTAACCTTGCCTGTGATTGAAAGTGGAGGATGCTGAGAGGGACTGGGGATGGAAAATAGTTAGGAAACAAACAGATGGCTGCATTTATTCACCACACCTGCTAAAATACTGTTGCTATTCTCAGATCATCTTGCTTGCACAAGCAATCATTTACTGTGGAAACATTAAAATGCAAGTTACGAATTGGAAGATGTCTGAGGAAATGAGGATATTTACCACAATGCTTGTGGGTTAAATGATTTATCTGACCACCAATTTTTACACTTTACAATTTCCAAATCTTTGGAAATTATTTTAATATATAAGAAGAAATAAGCTTGGACAATAGCCCGTAAAGCATCGGTTAATTATTATAGCTGCATGGGAGAAAAAAAAAATACAAAAAAGCAACAACTCAGCAAGGTAATGGGTAATTACAGCATTTGGTAATATGATGCATTCATGAGTGCAGTAGACAAAAATACCAAATGTCTTTCTGACATGGATATCAAACACAAGTAAATCTTTTAGATAGATATTTGCTCTCTTGATCTGATATAAAGTAGAATGTTGAACCTATGACCTCAATCCACTAAACTGAAGCACATTGCTAAGCAGAGGAAAAAAAACAAAAACAATGATTTCTGTAACAACTACTAGAAATTTCTGGTCTTAGCTGTCAAACAGCAAACTCACATGGCTGACCAGCATCAGGTCAGGATAACTACCACTTTAACAGTTGTATTAGAAAATGTCACTTCCAGGTGAAATTAATTAGTATGGGACTGTTTGCTAAATGACTGGGTCATTGCTGGTAATAATAAATGGATATTTATCCAGTGTTACATCCAAATGTTGACCTTCCTCCCAGTCAGGAGTGAAATAGCAGTGTCTGATCAGGACTTATGGCCTTGGAGGACATTTGTTGTTTTGCTGCTCTGATGCAGGCTATGGGAATGCAAGTGCTTTGCTATTGGTGGAGTTAATTTGCTCTGCTTTGTTCTTTTTAGATACAATTTGCTGACACTTTTCAGTGGCTTTTTGTTATACCACTGACAAGAAGCCTTTTTATTCTAGCTGTTGATCACCAGCATATTTTTAACTACTTGTCCACAGCTACAAGGTGTTCATTTTTACTTCCTTAATAAACTGATTTTGTTTTTCAGCAGCAGCTGAGAGCTTATGGTGGTGGTGGCTGGACCCTCTTTCTCTTCTGTGTGCTGGCCTCCACATACTGGTTTATGTGGCACTGTTGTGTGTGCATGTGGGGTGAGTTGCACAGATGATGTGGGGGCATTTTGAGAGATCTCCTTTTTTATTAGTCTCCTCCCCACTTCTAAGCCTCAGCTGCATTTTTGCATGAGCAACAGCAAAGTTTACTTGCTTCAAACCAGTCAGTGGAAACCAGGCTACTCTTCTACCTGATTTCATATCTAAGCTGCAATAAAACACCACATGAATTGCAAATACAAGACAAATAATTGAGTTAAACTACAGAGTCTCCACATGATGAATAGGGTATACAAAGTCATGTTTTTTTTTGTTGTTGTTTTTATTTTATTTTTTTTTTGCTGTGACTTTGTCTTGTATTTACATCTTTGTAGAAGCTGATGTTCATGTGTGCATGCATATCTTTCTGGTTGCTGATAGCAAGAGCCTTCATCAGTAGAACATCATCCATCCTCCAACTTTCTCCTTAAACACATCCTCAGGGAAATAAGACTCATCTGCACACCAACATGATAGATATAGCCACAGGCATAATGGTTGCAGAATATGTTTATGTCTCAGTGGACATGCATTATATATCATGCTGCTAGTGTCAAAAAAGACTGAGCTGTCTGATTCTGTCAGCTGAAAAATACATGATGAGTATCTTTGCACTCCAAAAGTGGCTTCATTGAGCAGTGATAGATTTGGCTTCTGATATGGATTCATTAGTTTAATCTCTTCTTTTAAACTCTCGCCCTCATATCTAAATTAAACAAAAGAAAAAAAAAGCATTTTAGTGTAATTTCCCTCTGTTCCATTTTAATGTTTTTTTTTTTTTTTTTTTTTTTAACTTTGAGCTACATCTCTTTTCTCTTTGGATATTTTTGGGTCATAAATGATTTATGTCATCGAGCCACTGAGGTGCGGAAGTCGAGAGCTGACGTTATTGGCTGTTACTCTTTTTTTAATTGTTATCTCAAGATAAGGAGAGAAATGATCCTGTTATCACGAAAACAGTGTTAAAAAAAAACATGCGTGCCCAGCCTGTGTTGGCTTCCGTAATAAGTATGATACGAACAGTACTAGCTGTCTTAGCCATGACTGATGTCCAAAAGAGGAGAAAAAATTTCTTAACTCATTGATTTTTCTAATATTGGCCCATTTATTGACCAAGTTTATTTCCATGAACCAGAAACAACTAGTTGTTATAGTGAAGTCACTCAGCTCCTTTCAAAGTCTAGTTTTAGATTTCATTGCTGACAGTAACTCATGACAGTAATGCTAATACCTTAGCATCACGAGATACATTAAATTTTGTCCACTCACTTGCATTTTAAACACTATTACTGCTTCTTTAATGAATCTTCCATCATTAATTATACTTTAATTAAACATACAATGTAAAAAACTCCAATATCACAAACTACATTTGGAAATGGCTGAAAATTTGAAGAGTTGTTTAACTTGGTCTGACGTTTGTTGCCTTGTTCTTTTCATCAAGCTGTGATGGTGCTGGATCTTCTCCAGTCCTTTGCAGTAGAGATGTGACGTTCATGAACGAAACAACTCTTTTAAATGAATGATGGGAACCGTTTCACAGCTGTGAGCCGTTCATTTGTGAGTCATTCTTTTTATATGCAAATTTTTGACACTGCCTTCACGAAAACAATTCAAATCAAACTTTATTTATAAAGCGCTTTTCACGCCATAGGTAACACAAAGGTCTTTACATGATTAAAAACATAAGAATAAAAACACTTAATGAAATCTTTCACACAGTCACACGCAAACACGTATACACACACACGCCAAGCCCAACCCCCCCCTTCCACCTAAAAATGACTAAATGAATAAAAAAATGAATAAATAAGTAAATAAGAAGTAGTACAGTTGAGTAAAATGAAAATAAAATAACACGCTCTATTCATGTGAAGCATCTATGGGCAGAGAGTATTGTTTAGAAGCAAATACTGTGAGTTCTATCCAAAACATTTACTAGAATGTTCACTGACTGCTCAGGTTTATCCTTTTTTATTTATATTTTTCCTATATTTTTTTAATCTTGTATAGTAGATTTCACATAGGTACATATTTTGATTGTTTGTCATTCTTATATATTGTGACATTTTGTAAGATATTGTGAGAACGAGCCAGTCTGTTGAATGGCTCTTTGAAAGGAACGGCTCCTCAAGATCCAGCTCCCTTCAAAGAGCCATAAATCCCATCTCTACTTTTCAGGCAGAATGTGTGACTTATTTTCAGTTGTTGCATTTAGGCAGATCCATCAAAGGTTCACTAAGGTGATCTTTTGAAGTTGTGACAAATACTCAAACGGGCAATAGACACAAGACATCCATCCAAGCGCAGAAGACAAAATGGATATAAAGCTGATATTTTGTGTTACTGAATTCCCAGAATAGTTTGACACATCTTTGCTGGGATCCCTCTCTCCCCACAGTGCCTTGATCTAAACATGTGACACATTTTTGCTGAGTTACAACACAGACCTGGTACATTCAACACCCTTTTCTTCTTCTCACTGCTGGGATTAGTGCTACCTCTTGACTTGAAGCATATATTGTTTGCTGCCAATATATACCATACCTTGCATGTAAACCTAAAGCCCCGTGGCTACCAGCTTAAAAATGATACACTTATTTGTTGGTTTCCATGCTCTGTGACAATGAAAATTTATTTAAGATTAAACGTAGATTTCTATATTAATGCCTTTAAATATTACTTTTGATTTATTTTTGTTTGCTTTTTACAATAAATATAAATACATGTCTTCATCTAAAGGAATATTGTGATAAAACAAATAATGAGGAGGTTTAAAGGTAATATTTTCTTACCATTTGTTGTTGAATGCATACAAATCTTTTACAAAGAGCTTTCACTTTAGCCCCAGTTCTTGGTCTTCTTCATCACTACTTCCTTTTTGTCACCTTGTGATGGACTGGTGATGCATCCAGGGTATGCCTCACCTCTTGTTTAATACCTGTAATGAGCTCTATCTACCTTGTAACCCTAAAATGGATTAAATGGATAAAGAAAAAGGATGAATTGATAGATTAAAAAGAAGAGTCAAGAGGAGAAGCACTGTGTTGTAATAGCTTTAAACCATTTCAGGTGAACCTCAAACAGGAAAGAGACAATTGCCTTCAGCTCAAGCTTGTCTAGATGTCAACCTTGGCTCATCTGAACCTACTATACATTCCAACTCCAATCCTCTCCTTTGTCCACACATCCATTAAGGAGTTAGGAGAGGCTGCCTGCTCTCCTGCATATCTCCATCCTGTATTCAACTGGATTTCTTGCATTGTCAGCTTGTTCTGTGCGAGTTATGTAAGACACTAAAAACGTCCTGGTTGGGTTCAGACAAAATTATTACTTTAAAAGATTCAAAACAACTGAGTAAGGGTCAGAATAAGATCATGGTTAGGGCTAAAATAGTCTTTATATGACACTGCTGTCAACTTAATGGATGCACTTCATGTAGTTCCTCTCATGAACACTAAAGCTTGGATATTATTTGATTTTATTTGTAATTTGTTATTGCTTTCATAAACAGCCCATAATTTTCAGGAGGACAGTCTGTAATGGCATTCAGTACAGATATGTGGATGTTTCTGCATGTTTTCTGGCTTTCTGGAGTCTTGAATTTTCACTCGCAAAACTTTTTTTTTCTTTTCCGAGCCACTATCAGTCACGGTTTCCAGATTTTCCTGTTTGAAACAAATGTTCTATTCCCCAAAAGGTGGATGGAGTTTTTTTCTTTTTTTTTTTTTTTCTGGCTGGCAACACAGTAGCTAAAGTGTTTCTATTACACTTCATGAATGATAGTTTTATGAAAAAGGTGCAGTACAAGCAGTCAGTGAAACTTTTTCAGAAAGCTGTATTAGGCTGTATTATTAATGTTTTTTGTTTTTTTTTTGTACCCATGGGTGCATTAAGTGAAAAGACAGCTAAGAGAGCTGACAGTACTTTATGTTGATACAGTGGTTTACTGGGCAACTAAAAGTAACCATATTTAGCTTTTACAGCCACTCAGAAACACAGAATTACCCCAAGCCATTAGCAGTTTTGCCTCAAATAACAATGAATGAGTGTGTAAGCATCATTACCTCTCTAGGTCTTAGCAGCAAAGTAACTAAAAGACGACAGAGGTTGTAATGTTGCGCAACTCCAGACATTTACCCAATAGAGTAGTCTGTTGTAATCTTTATTGTTGGTTGTGGTTTGCTGTGCTGTTCTGCTTACATATCATATTCTGATCCAATTCTGACTTTTTGACATCAAACATGTATGGCAGGATTTGAAATAGATAAGCTCATATAGGTACAAGGTTTTTCTACATGTGTTGATTGGCAAAGGGAATTGTCCCCACCATCCCTTCTAATAGAGAATGGGCACAGACATCCCCACACACAGAACTGTGAGATTGATTTGCCCTTTTGGGGGAACCAACAATTAGATAGTGGCCATTGTCTTTTTTCAGAATTTTTGACAAGTATTTCATCTTTTGACCTTTTTGCTGAGGTGTGTAATAAGCTACAGTGACAACTCCCATTATCAGTGCACAAAAAAGAAATTAACCACTGCTGTTTGTTTTTGTTATGTTTTCCAGTTTGGACGTATTGCAGTGATAAACACATCACAGAGAACAGTGGACTTCTGCGTTTAAATTTTGTTTTCCAGTAGTGTGGTTTTGGCTGACTATGGTTTTCATATAAAAGACAACTTGGGGTTTATGTGCACAGATGTGAAGGTCTGTGCATTTACAAAGTGTCAGCTAAGGAGATGATGAGTGAACACGTGAGATGGCTCATCTGAGAATTCATATAGGAAGGGTTATTGACCACGATTGATTATGAATGAAATGGTACCGATCTGGATGACAGACCCCATGTACAGATGAAAACATCACTTTCCTCAGCGAGTGTGATGGTTTATTGTGCTCTGATTAACATGTGTTCCAATGTTGTTCTGTGATACATTCTTTCATATGTTTCAGAATGCCATGGCCATTAGATTCAGCAGAGCTTTTTTTTTTTTTTTTTTTTTTTTTGGTACATTTTATTCTTGTAGTAAATATCCTTCCAGATATTTGTTTTAATATTTGTACTGCTTCTTTTGCTTAAACAAGATGCAATAAAAGAAGTATTTAATCCTGTATATTTAGACATGTCTTTTCCATTCATGGACTTGTACTTATATAGGGCTTTTCTAGTCAGCTTGACCACTCAAAGCGCTTTTCACTACCTGTCACATTCACCCATTCACACACACACAAACATCGGAAGGCAGCGTGTGGTTAGGTGTCTTGCCCAAGGACACTTCGACATGTAGTCAGGGGAAGCTTGGAATCGATACACCAACTTCCCGGTTGGAGGACGACTGCTCTTCCTCCTGAGCCCTAATCCCATAATATATAAATTTATTATAAGTGAATCAATACACATGAAAAGATGATTTATTTGATTTCAAAATTTCAAAATCATAAACTTAAAACAATAAATATTTAAGTAACATTTACATTTTCAGTACAATAGTTGCAGCCAACAGTTTGAAGACTAGCAGATTTTCATCAGTTTGTAAAATACATGCCTGCACATTTAGTTTTTAAATTCTTGATTTATGAACTTAGACCAAACAAAAGGTAAGCACTGATGTCTGAGACGGAAATGGGTGGCAACACATCTAGATATGAACTGCATTTTGTTTGGCAGCTGGTAAGGATCTAATCTACTGTTTTTGTATTGTGATGACTCTTTGCTTCGCTTGTGACGTTTCTTTCTAGCATGTGTTTAGACATGTTTTTAACCAGGTTTACTAGTGAGAAAACTGATTGTGTAGCCCTGATGACATCACATGCGCAATTCTCTATGGTGGTGACGTGATATTAGAGACACACAACATTAAGGTTTAGATGAGTGGAAATGATGATGTGTGGAAAGACCAGTAATGGTCACGTCATACAGCATGTGAAACCATCTACACACAAGCTTGTGATTCCACTTAAGTAGAAATTTAGCTTAATTTCCATTATTTTCTTTAACTTCTAGTCTAAAATTAAAATTTCACCTAATCAACAAGAAAATTATAACTTCAAAACATCACTTTTGCTTTTTAAATTTTGTTATCCTTAATAAAGAAAAAAACCAAATACAAACTGAAGCACATCCTCCGCTAACAAGGCATCAGCAAATAAGTCAAGGCAGCAAACATAATTTAAAAGTAAAAAAGAAGTACAGTTTTAAACACTTAGTATCCACAACAATAAGTCACAAAATGTTGTTTTTATTTATTTGTGAAATATGTTTATGATTTCTGCGGTGTGGCAGATGGTTTGTAGATCACAGTGGTAAATTAGTGTGTTGGGTGTATTAATGTTGTCAGTGCAGCTAATGCAACAGGACTTGAGTTTAAGTCTAATTTCCCTATGGAGAAAATAAAGTGTATGGTATCATAGTATCATATTTCCCATCTCCTGGAAGACTTATAACAACTAAATTCCCTTGGAACTTTAAACAAGATTATTTATGAGTTTAGGGATACTATGCTGTGGCTTTGACCATAATCTTATTGATTGCTAGATGGCACATTATAGCTGTATCCAGCAGTAATGGTAGTGTCTTCTGAATTTTCTGCTCAATTTAACCACTGGAGTTATTTTGTGTACAAAATGCCAGAAAGTCCTACCCAGTTTGTCAGACGTTCTAGTAAGATTTTATGGTCAACTGTGCCCAATACAGCACTGAGATCTAGTAGTACCAGAACTGAAATGTTTCCGTCATCTGTGCTCAAGCGGATGTCATAAAAGACCTTAACTAGAGCAGTCTCAGTGCTGTGGTGACTGACAGACATCAAAACAGTTATTTAGTGTCAGAAAGTTGTGTAGCTGTTGAAATACAGCTTTTTCTATAATCTTACTAAGAAAGGGGAGGTTTAATATCGGCCTGTAGCTGCTCATGAGTAATGAATCTAAGTTTTTCTTTTTCAGTAGTTAATGATGACGGCTGTTTTTAGGTCCTGTGGAAAGACACCTAAAATCAGAGACATGTTTACAATCTGTAAGATATCTAAGGCAAGGCATGGTGTAACCCACAGCAGAAAAGCTGCTTAAGTGAAAAAAAAAAGATAGAGATTTAATGGATTTGGAGTTAAGATGGAAAATAAGGAAAAAACTATGCATTCCATGATGTGAAGTGCAACCAATGGTTAACTTAATATTTTTTCCACCTAACCAATATGGTTTCACGTCCCGCCTTTCACTTCCGGTTTGGTTGCGTTGGTAAAGGTTAGATGCACTGTTACAGCCACTTTCTGACGAGAGTAAAAGACAAGCCAACCTCGTAGTAAGATTACAAGCCAAACTGTTGACTTATATTCTGTTACTTTTATGTGTTCATTTAATATGTCATGTTAAACTTTAAGAGAGCAATACGGGAAAAGGTCAGATGGTTGTCCCTTTCAGCTTGAGGAGTGGAGGACCGACCGAAAGCTTAAATCCATTCATCCCTTGCATTGGTGAGTGGATGTTTAAAGCGGAAAAGTCCACTAGCCGCTATGGTAGCTTTTACTATTGTAAATCCCTCAGACCTATGCTAGAAGTATTAGCATCGGGTGCACTAGCTATATAGAAAAAATGTAGTGTGGTTTCTTTTTCCACATCAAAATGTTATTGCACTTTGTTAGTTTGATATTGTTCTGCATTGGATAACTTTGCAATTTTGTTATGTTAATATGGGAAAAAACTGTATGCAGTATTTTTTCCCCTTTTCTTCAAATGTGTATATTCTTTTTGTTAGCCTTTGAGACTAATTTAGTTTCATGATATTTGGCAAGTGCTTGGAGCAAAGCAAGTTTATTTGTATAGCATATTTCATGTAAAAGGACAATTTGAAGTGCTTTACATAATACATTAAAAGCATTACAGATGGCGCAAAGAAAGTATTCAGAAGTAGTAAAGGGCAGCAACAAATAGCAAAAAAAAAAAATCATATTTACGTTAAAATTATAAAAAGCAAGACAAGTTTAAAAATTACCGTGCAGATTTCATGCAAAGCGCATGAGAAAAGAAATGTTTTTTTTAATTGAATTTAAAAATTCTTCAAAAACCCAGTTGGCAGGGCATCAAGACAACAAGAAATGGTTCTCAGGTGGCCACTGATCTCATCCAGGCTTTTAGAACTAATTGAAGAACAGTGTTTCATGGTGTTCCTGTCTCTGAGTGGACATAGGGGCATATGTCCTGCCCCTGGAATGGAAGCACTGGTTACAGTTGTCACCTGTGCCTTCCTCCACAGATAAAAGGATGTGGTATCCTTCATTCAGCTTTAGCTGTGTTATTTTTTGACAGGTTGCCCACTTGTTGAGAGACTCTGGTTGGTTTATCAGGCTTTGTAGATCTTTAATGGACTGTGTCTGACCTCTTGGGTCCAGTGTTGAGCTTTCTTTGTTTTGCAGTCAGTTAGGTTTTCGTTTGTCTTAGTTTGGTTAGTGCATCCTGTTTTATTTACTATCCATCCCTCCTGGTTTCTGTTATTTTGCCACCTGCCATAGAAAAATAAATTCCCTGTTCTTCCATTTTTCATCTGGGCATCATTCTTTTCTGTTACTTCCTCCTTCCCTAGATGAGCTGGGTTGTAACATAGGTGGGGGCTCGTCCGGGATATTTTGTTGGTAATCCCTGTGCCCGGAGTGGATTTTTCATTGTTCTGTGGATGTCTTAGCGCAGAATGGTGGCTACCTTAGTTTGGAGTGGTTTTGTAGCTGCTCCCTCCCTTGGGCTGCTTGACAGTTGCCGTGTGATCTGCTGCAGATTGTGGGGCACTTTCAACTGCAGGTTCCAAAACAGGCTACTAAGTGTGACATAAAGGCTTTGGTGGTGGATCAGTTGGTGGACTCTGGTGTTTCCACAGTACCAAGTGAGGGTGCTCTGACAGCGGGCTATGTTAGGCACCACCTCTCACTTCAATGCCAGTTACTCTTCATTCTCTTCTGCCAATTCTAGAGCCCGTGATGGGGCTGGGTTAAAGGTTCATTTGGCATGCCTCAAGACTGAGCACAAGCACAGGCCATACAGGCCGATAAGGCTGGTTGCCTGCTTTTCGTGAATCTGAGGTGAATTCATAATTTGCAGCATTTGAACATATTGTTGATGCTTTACAATGGCCCTAAGAGATTTGGCCTCTTTTTTGACAGTGCAAACTGTTGGGTAAAAATCAGGAGGTTGTAGCAGT
Source organism: Melanotaenia boesemani (assembly GCF_017639745.1). NCBI lineage: Eukaryota > Metazoa > Chordata > Actinopteri > Atheriniformes > Melanotaeniidae > Melanotaenia > Melanotaenia boesemani. The sequence continues at coordinate 11,964,614 of NC_055698.1, read as the reverse complement.
GTTCTCTCTAAAGGACAGCCTGAACTATGAAAAAGTAAAAGCCACTGTGCTGCAGGCTTACGAGTTGGTTCCTGAAGCCTATAGGCAAAATTTTCAACAGCAGAGAAAAGCTGATAAACTCATGTAAAATTTGTCAGAGAAAAAGGAATTATTTTTGATAAATGGTGTGTTACTTAAAAAGCTAATGATTATGATTTCCTGCAGGAACTGCTGTTGTTGGGGGAATTTAAAAAGTATCTGAACATGTGGTGCTGTATTTAAATGAACATAATGCAACGTCCCTCACATCAGCTGCTGTTCTTGCAGATGAATATGTGCTCATGCACAAATCATCCTTTCTGCTTGGTGCTAAAAAGCTCTGATCTAAAATAGTGTTAAAGTCACAACCTGTCAAAACCTCCACTGTGAAGGAGACCGAGATTGCTTTTACTTTCACAAGCCTGGACATGTCATTGCAGACTGTTTACCTTGAAACGTAAAAGTCAGTCAAATCCACAACAGTCTAAGGGTGTTGGTTTGACACAAGCAAACCCAAATTGCAAAGACCTTGGCTCTGGTAAAGATGATGTGCCTGATCCATGTTTTGATCTGTTCATTTGTGATGGCTTTATTTCCCGAACTGGTGAACCTGGTGATCAGCAGCTTATTCGCATTTTATGATATATTGGGGAATCCCAGTCCATTATTCTCGCCAGTACTTTGCCCTTAAAGCACTCAGCTTGTGGTTTCAACTCAGTATTACGTGGCATTGAGATAAGGTTCCAAAACCTGTACACAACGTCTACATAAAGTCCAAACTTGTCACTGATTTCTTTCTTTTTGCTGTTTGTCCATAAAAGGTGTCACTATGTTATTGGGGAATGATGTTGCTGGTGGTTTAGTGGCGCTGTGTTTAGAAGTTCAAGTTGAAGTTTATTTATATAGCACATTTTCTACTACAGCAGTTGCCCAAAGTACTGAACAATAGAACAACAAACAGAACACTCCACAGTTGAAAATAAAACATTGCACAATAAAATGATAATAAATAAATAAAATTAAAATGAATTAAACCAAATCAATAAAAATAAAAGTGTTGGATAAACTAATAGCCAGTCAAACATCAGACTCTTACTTCCAGTACCTCAAGCTGTATCCAGATTGCGTCGTCATGCGTGCACAATCCTGCAAAAATGCTGACATTTCTCTCTCTAATTCAATACTCATGTCACCATTCTTAGAGGAAGGAACAGCGAGCCAACATTGTTGAGCAAAATATTCTGATGCGTAAATGGCCTCCAGTGTATATGGCTCAGAATGGAGCGCCTTAAAACAGATTGTTGTGCAAAACCCAGTATAGACAAAATGTTTTTTTCATTAGCACATTAAAGTCAGTGGTCTGGACATTTGGGTAATACAAAAACATACCAACTTTTGTTAAAACACTCCTTTTGGCTTGGCATAAAATGTGACGTTTCCAAATTTTGCCATAGCTGTCATGTATGTCACATGGTCAAAAAACCAAATCAGAAAATATTGTTTACTCCATTGTGTCCGATTCATTAACTGAACAGCCTTTTGACCATGTCATAGTCAACTCCATTGGTCCTCTTCCTAAAACAAAAAGTGGAAATCAGTTCTTGCTCACAGTTGTGTGTGTAGCAACTTGTTATCCAGTATGAGGCCATCCCGCTGCGCAAAGTCACATCTATGTTGGTTATGAAGGATTTAACACAGTTCTTTCCTATATTTGGACTACCAAAGGTCATACAAGCAGATCAAGGTAAGTCTTTCAGCAAGTGGTTCGCACTTTGGTGCTTATTTTATTGAGTTACAAGGTGCACTGGAGCGGTGGCATCAAACACTTAAATCCATGTCGATAAAATACCGTTTAGAAGCTAGCAAAAGTTGGTACAAATGGTGTCCCATTTGTAGCGTTTGCTACTCGTGAAGCAGTTCAGGAGTCTCTTGGTTTCAGTCCTGCAGAGCTAGTGTTTGGTCACAGGCTGTGTGGCCCGCTCTCTGCAGGAGAGATACTTACTTCCTGATAACACTCTGAAAAAGAGTGTGAATGAATATTTTAATAATTTTTGTGAACGATTGTGCCGTGCAAACACCCTTGCCAAAGAATGTCTTGCAGTCTCTCAAAAATATATGAAGCGGTTTTATGACTGGACCTCTGTTAAAATCATCCAAACTGTCATTTCCCGCAGTTTGGATGATGGCGGCGCCTGTTTGGCTGCGGCTGCATGGGTTTGCGTCAGTTACGGAAATATCGAGCAACTCAAGTCACCTAGGATGCCGGAAATAGTTAATACTCACAGTAAGTTAGTATATGACTGCCTGCAACTGCTGGAATTACGTTCATCTAGTGTCTTCAGCTGTGTAGACACGACTACTCAGGAGAGTGTATGTAGCCTCGGAGTGCTACGCTGGCAAGACTTAGCGGCCTACAGAGGCACGGACTCGCCTAGCTGCACAAGCCAACAAAGGAACAAGAGAAGGCGGTGTGACCGGAGGCGGAAGCACAACTGTCGGGGGGTATAACAGCTAAGCTAAAAGGTAACCCCTATAAATTGCTGCTTCCATCCATCTTCCTCTCTAACGTTCGCTTGCTGGAGAACAAAATGGAGCATCTGCAGCAGGAATTAATATCAAAATGTGAGATGAGGAATTGCTGTGTTATAATTCTGACGGAGACATGGCTCAACTAATCAATCCTGGACAACGCTGTCAGCATTAAGGGGCTTGCCACATTTCGTGTCAACAGGAGCTACGCACTCTCCGGTAAATCCCGAGGGGGAGGTTTGTGTATTTACATTAACAACAACTGTTGTAATAATGCTAGGATTGTCTCATGTTATTGCTAAACGAACATCGAGCTTTTGACTATAAGTTGCAGACCATTCTACCTACCCAGGGAGTTTACCTTAGTTACCATCACTGTTGTGTATGTGCCCACCAGTGCTTACACAAAGGAGGCTATGAGTGTTCTACACCAGGCTATCGGTGAGTTGCAATCCACTTGCACTGAGGGCTTTTTCATTGTTGCTGGGGATTTAACCAGGCCAACATGAAGACGGTTGTCCCACATTTCCACCAGGATGTGGATTTTGCAACAAGAGGTAAAAACACATTAGAAGAGGCCTTTACCAACATCAAGGATGCATTCAGAGCAGCCCCCCGCCCCCACCTCGGCTCTTCAGACCATTTATCTGTGATGCTTATTCCTGAATACAAGCCACTGCTGGTTAGAGAAAAACACAACCCTCACCTGCCTAATTGTAGGCAGGTGAGGGTGTGGTCTGAGGGGGCTATGGAGGCACTACAGGACTGCTTTGAGTGCACGGACTGGGACATGTTCAAGACAGCTGCCACTTATAATGATTGTAGACCTTGACAGTGCTGCATTTACCTCCTAAAAAGTGTGCTTGACTTAATACAAGCCACAGCAGGCAAAAACCCTGTTTTTTATTTTATTTTTTTTTTGTTTGTTTTTTTTTTTCATCATCTGATCAATTTTGAAATTGAAATTTTTTTCTTCCTTGTCATGTTTTCTTTCAGTCTAGTGAAAAGAAATAGTCAAAAATCAACATTTATATTTTCATTTCATGAATCTTTGTCTATTCTACATTAACATAAAATTTCCTTTTTTCTTTTTACAAAGTGCAGCACCTAGGTGGGAGTCTGAACCCTGTCATGTTTGGGATTTTGTCAAAGGTCTGGCTTTGCTGAACGATGTGATCTCATCCAAACTTGAGATTTTTCCCAGTATTAACAACTTAATAACTTAACATGATCATAAAATAGAGGGTTTTATGCCAAGTGTGAATTCTCACTGACTGATCTCAATTTCGGTCAATGTTGTTTGGTTTTTATTGGTTATGTGAAACTCTCCGTTTATTTTCTTGTTTTTCACAGGTCTTATAAAGTCAAAATTCCAAAAGAAACGTGTCTGAAATGTTATCAGAGAAGACAACAGTAACATTTATCTGTAAGAGACAACGGGATGTCAGAAACACCGAGATCAGCTGATGAAATATCTGCGAGTTCAATGACATATAGCTGTCAATCAAAACAGGAACGTGGTGATAAAAGATCAGTGTGCATCACAGCGGTGTATCACCATTCATGTTTTGCATTTAAATGAACTGATCATTAATTTGCCCCGAATGAACAGAGATGTGGTTTTAAAACGTTGTGCTTCGGAAGTGAAGTCTCTGCGAAGGGGATCACTGCAGAATAATGTCCGCCCTCCATCCCCACGCCCCCTCAGGATGCAACAAGACATTATTTCACCTTTGACATTAATGTGCCTATTATCTTGGCCCATGAATGAGAATTAGAGTATACTGCCCTAAAAATATGGGAAAGGTTTTTGGGAATCCCTGCACTTCATCTAAAATAATCCAGAAACACAACAGGACAGTACGAGAAAATAAATCAGTCCATCTTATCAGCTTTAATGTTTTTATAGATATTCTGCATAGCTGTTTCTGTGAATTTGACTGGATCTGATGTCTGCAAATAGTGTTGTAGAATAAAATATGTTAAATTTTACAATCCAAATGCCTACAAGTCAGGAGGTCTGTTAGTAGATGTATGAACGTGTGACTGTGTTACTCAGTTTGTGTTCAGATATCCATTTGTCAGCTTTTATTGTGTTACAGATGTTCTTATTTGTTATTATGAGAATATAAACCTAGCAGAGATCTTAAAGCCAAAGACCCAGGTCAACTAGTCCAAACCAGAGTCCAGACTTAACTTGGAGAAGCAGCATTAAGCTGTTACGCTGCAAACAGGTGGAACAAACTGCCAGTGGAGATTAAACTTTCACCAAATGTAGACATTTTTAAATCCAGGTTAAAAACATTTCTTTTCTCATGTGCTTATGCATGAAATCTGCACGGTAACTTTTTAATTTATCTTGCTTTTAATCATTTTAATGTAATTTATGATTTTATTGTCGTTCTTACTATTTGTTGCTGCCTTTTACTGTTTCTTAATAACTGTAATGCTTTTGTTTCATGTAAAGCACTTTGAATTGTCCTGAACATGAAATGTGCTATACAAATAAAATGCCTCACTTTTATTAATCTTTTTCTGGATATGAAATCTTTAAAAACTGTTTTGAAGCCATTCCGATGCAATTTTTTCTGTCTGATACGATACCTGGGATTTAGGTATCTGCAATACCAAGTACCAATCTGATACCTGTGTTATTTTATTAAGAGGTCTATTAAATTTATAATTTGGGATGTTGGAAAATCTTAATTCTTTGCCATCGTACCTTGCTATACATCAAGGTGATAATCAGCCACTGGGCGTGTCTGAGGCATCAGTACATTTTTGTCTCTTGTATTTTTAGTGTGTGTACCCCATCACGATTGTTGGACTCTGTCAGTATCTTGTTTGGACCAGTTCAACTAGTCTCAGCATCCTGTCCAGTCTGTGAGAATGCTTAGTATGACTAGTGGTGAATGAGTGCAGTGTTTAATGCGGACTAATCTATATAATAATCAAGTGTTGCCTCATGAAATTCTGCTGTTTTCGTACTTTTATACCTGTCTGCTATGTTTGATATAGTTGATCATAACATTCTGTTGTCAAGACTTGAACAGTGTGTTGGCATCTAAGGCTTGGCCTTGACTTGGTTTAAATCACACTTGACTGAGAGTAGTTTTCTGTTCATTTAGAGGATGGTTCACCCTATAGTGTCCCTCCTACTTGTGGTGTCCCCTAAGGGTCTTTGGTCTAAAAGGGACAACACAACTTGGTACTTTTGTCGCCTCTTGGTCCTTATACTGACACTTTTCACTCTAAGTGACCTGTGGGATTTTATTTCAGGAAGCAAAATATTCCATTCACTTCATCTGCAGATGACATGAAGGTCTATTAACCTAAAATCCCAAATAGTGAAAATCCACTGCAAACATTACTGAATTGTCTAAGTGACCTTAAAACTGGCTGAATTTAAACCCTACCAATTGTAATAAAAATAAGACTGAAGAAAATGCATTAGGTAAAAGAAATCCACCTGAAAGTGGCATGGTTGGGCTTTTGGCTCCATATAGTCGCTCTGCAGGCAGAAATCCGGGTGTGATTTTTGACAGCTCTTTGAAAATGAATAAACAGATTAGAGTAAGCATTAAGACTTTTTCAGCTTTAAGTGGTTTCAAAGGTAAAGCTATACCCCCTCTTAAATACTTAAAGAGAGTTATTCATGCTTTTATCACCTCTTGACTGGATTACTGTAATGCATGTTACATTGGTTCGGATAACTTGTGTCTGTATCGGTTACAAATTTTCAGAATGCTGCAGCTCCACTTTTACATGGCATTAAAAAAAAAAAAACATGAACACATAACTCTGGTCTTGGCATACTTTCACTGACTCCTTGTATATTCCTGAAGTTAAATTATATTCAAAAGAGAGAGAGAGAGAGAGAAAAAGATTTTATTGTTTACTTTTAAAGTTTTAAATGGATTCGCTTGACTAATTTGGCAGGTTTTTTGAACATCCAGACCCCTGCGAGACTGTGGTCAACCAGCCAGTTTCTCTTAGATTTTTCAAGATCCAGATTAATATTCAAGTCATTGCTTGAGTCCCATTCACTCAAAAAGCATGACATTTAATTTTTCTTCTACTTTCCTCTCAATTTACTTGTAAATATTGTTTATTTATTGCTTTTATATTTAAGTATTTTTTTTATTATTATATTGTTGGCTGTAAATGTTTATTGACTGTGATGCACTTTGCTTACTTTTGTTGTTTTTAAATGATTTTGATGCTTTATAAATACATTTTAACCTAATTATATTTTAATTAAAAAAAGCGAATCTTTAATGACATAAATGCCATCCTGCCTTGCTAGTGAAACATGTGCCCAGAATCAATACAAAGCGAGTTGGGGATTTTCTTTTTCTCTTGTTTTTTTTGTGGCAAAAATTGACAGCTAAATGGGGTGAGATGTCATCATTAAGTGCTTGAAATGCTAAGAAAGTAACAAGTAAGGGATTACTTGAAATGCAAACCTAACACACTTTTACTAGACAGCCCCAAAAAAAGAGGAATTCGAGTATTCTAACCAGACACCACCACAGCATACCTGTACATGAATAGTCTTGATATATCTCTTATTTGTATTTCTAAACATTTTTAGACAATTTTACAAAAATATTTTTGGTCAAAAAGATTTGACAGTTTTTTTTTATTTGCTAAATAGGAACATTTTAAGTTGTAGCCTCCACCAAGATGGTGATATAAAAAAATAAAATGAAATAAATAAAAAAAAATACAGTCATTGCCAAAAATTGGTAAGTAGAAAAACACCATAAACATCCTGAGGTGGCCCAGCCAGAGTCTAGTTTTTCAGTCCATTCAGAATCTGGGAATAACACTAAAGATGAGAGACTGATGAGAATAAAGTCATCCAGCCTCAAAGACCTGGAGATGACTGCCAACAAGCAGTGCTCCAGAATCCCAGTAGCTATATGCAAAATGGTTTATGTCTAACACCAGCAAATTCCATACTGGGTAATTTTTTATATTTTTTAAGCCTTTGTTAATGTTCTGAGAGTGTGCCTCAGAGTACTAATTACCTCGCAAGTTCTTTTTATAAGTATCATGAGTTATCATGTCAAGTGCACTTTTATGGCATCCGCTAATTCCTTTTAGTCATGGACACGCACATACACTGCAGCCCCCTTTACTTCGTTTACTACATTCTAATGCTTGCTGTGCACACAGTCCCTCAAAATCAGGATGAGGTGTGGAGTGATGTAATCAAGTATTTCAATTACATTGATTAATATGCTTTGGAGAGTCCCCAGAGACCAGAGAGAGATCTATGAGCAGGGGTTTGGGAAGAAAGTGGTGATTAGTTTTTGGTGTGTGTATGCATGTGTGTGAGAGAGAGTGAGGGAAAGAGGAAGATGAGTCGCAGCGTGATGAGTAGTATGGTTTAATGCCTCAGACTTATTGTTTCCATGACAACAGTAGTCCTCAAAAAATGTAAACTTGATGAAGGAGCTATACTTGACAACTAAGTCTGTCACTTTTTGTGTAATGTGTTAAATATTCTTAGTTTTGGTCATTCTTTTTGTTATTTCCTCAAATCATGTCGGAGTTGTTTGAGCGAGACCCCAGATGATTTGACATGGGAATTCATTGTGTTTTAGATTTTAGACTGTAAGATTTTGTGGAACATTTTAAACAGACTATTTTCATCACTTATCTCAGGCATTTCATGAAGTCTCTGTTTTCAAAATCTAATCTTGTACTTTCTTTCTCCAAACACTTCGCTCAAAATCAAAAAGTCTCTGTTTGCATTCAGGTATGTTTTTTTCCCCTCAAAATGACCTGTTGTCAAATTCCTACAAACATCCCTGTCTTGAGTTTGAACCTCTCCCCTCTGCACTCAGACCTTTTCTCTGTGCTCTAAAAAATTCCCAGATTTGCTGAATGAACAATCAGAATACAGGAGTCTATTTCAAAAGTTCCAACTAAGACTGCAAGAGAGCATCAATGTTGTACTTACCTAAATATATTGTAAAACAACACTTAGGACTGACAAAATGGAATAAAATTTTTTAGATGACATAAGAAGAAAAAACAGTCTGTAATCTGCTGTATCTCTTATATTATTTTTTAGAGACAAAATTTTGAGTTTGCATGTTCTCCCTGTGTATGCGTTGGTTCTCACCATCCAAAGACATGCATGTTAAGTTAATTACTCACTCTAAATTCTCTGTAGGAGTGAGTGTGTGTGTGTGTGTGTGTGTGTGTGTGCGTGTGTGTGTGTGTGTGTGTGTGTGAATGGTTGGTTGTCTCTCTGTGTTGGCCCAGTGATGGACTGGGGACCCGTGCCAAGGGAGTACCCTGCCTCTCACCGGTTAATTGCTGGGATAGGCTCCAGTATCCCTGCAACCCTGAATTGGACTAAGCAATACAGAACATGAATGGATGGATGGAGATACAAAAATAAGGTAAACCGCATGCCCAACTCATTGTCCCTCATCACAGAGTAAGAATCTTGAACTTTCCATCTCTTCTGCACTCTCCAGTGCAACTAGTTACCATATATTGCTCTGAAGAATACATCCCAGAAGCAGTTACTGTCCTCCAGGGCCAAACAAGGCTGGATCTACAGACTAAAGTGGAAAGCAGCACACGGTTCCTGGCTGGAATAACTGGGTGCCAGTCCACTCTGGGAATATTATAGTGTCTTAAAACTGGGAGCATGAAGTTTCATCTTTGATTTTTTAGTTATTACACCAAATTCTTCTATTTTGTAAATGTATATTATTTATTTTTAAGATACACTAATTACATTTTCAGCTTGTTGTTAAAAATAAAATGGTCAAAGTGTTGTTTGACCATCATTCAGCAAGTCTTGCCAATTTCTGATCTCTTCACTTGGAAAATTTGTTCCCTGATTTCAAAACTATGGCTGAAGTGGCACTTGTAATTCCAGTCTCCAGTGTAGGACTACAGCACAGATTCAGCCTCTAAAACAACATTAAAACATCCATTAGAATTCGTCTGTCTGAGGCAAAAGTCCAAAACCTCATGAGAATAGTCACTGCAGCAATCCCACTTAGGACATTTAATCACGCACAAGCAGGCATGCAATTCAAGTCCATGCAGACCAGGATGAAGGTGTAAGACTGTACGTTCAGGCAACAGCAGGTGAAATGTTCATATTTTAAGTGCAATCATTTAATTTCATTGTTCATATGTAGCTACTGGGGCCAAAGTCATTGGTTTTTGTCACTGTGGAGAAAAAGTTACATGTATTTATCTGCTTAATGTGTGATGGCACAGTGTGGATTTTCTGTTCAGCTTCATTGGACTGAAAATTAATTAAAAATAAATGAAAATTAACTGCTATTGAATATGAAATTATTATAATATAAAAAAATTAATGTGACGAGTATAAATAGATTATGACGGGATTTTTATGATCCTGTCAGTCAAAACGACAGACAACAAAAAAGTCAAGTGCAATATCTGGAATTGAGTCAAAACTAAAGTAAATGGATTGTATTTATAGTGTTTTTCTAGTCACACTCAAAACTTTTAAGCCACATGTCACATTCACCCAATCAAATACGTGCCCTTCTCTATTACACACATTCTTTCTACATCAGACACATTGGGTTATAATGTGGGGTTCAGTGTCTTGCCCAAGGATAGTTCAGCATATTGTCTTGAATCAGTCCATCGACCCTCTGGTCTGCTTCTCCACCTGAGCTACAACAGCTTTGGAACAGCCCTTCAGGTGTAGCTGAACTATGGCCCACACATATCACTACCATGTCAGGGTTCCCCAAGCTGTGCTTTATTCACACAGAGGAAAGTGGAGGAAGAGGAGGATGGTGGATGATAGTTTGATTGAAATTTCAAATAAAGACTTTCAAAATGTCTTGATTCGAGTCACAACTGAAGATCATTGGATGAGGATGCATTTGTTTAGGCTCTGTGATGAAACTAGAAAGTACAGCATGTAGGTAACCAAAAACAGTAAAGGAACCAGAATGTCTGATTCAATGGAGGCATTGACTGAAGTTTTAATTCAATGGGTCTAAAGCCTTGTTTACACCACAATGTTGAGCTAGTAAAATACAAAAATTTAGTTGTGTTCTGGCTTTTTGTTTACATGCTAACAAATATTTGGGTGTATTGTTGTGGAAATTTTATTATCAAAGACCGCACACTAAGTGAGAATCAAACAAAGTATTTTTTATTTTATTTTTTATTAAGAGCTGATCAGCAATGAGAGTCACACAGTCAAAAAGCTTTGGCTGAGCGAGTCCAAAGAGACACACGGGCTTGGTTAATATAGACTTGCATGACGTAAAAGCACCAAGGTTGCAGGTGCAAGTCCTCAGTACACTGGCTTCAGAACCTGCTCAAACTGGTTTTTTAACACACTTCTTCTCTCTTCTCCTTGATGACTTACAGAGTTTGTGAAGAACACAGATAAAAGTGCTAACAGTAATGTGATAAGAAAGAAAAGCTCGCTGCCAAATATTTTGCAGGGTACAAGTCGTTCTACTAGGTGAAAAATATAAGGCCATGGTTTTAATACAACGTGCAATATTACATGTCTCATCTAAATATCAGACAAGTATAAGAGTTATATGTATAATTTTCCATTACAGGATATAGCCACAAAGATTTGATAACAGCTTCTAGAGTTAAAATTTTCACACAACGTAAGGTGAGTCATGTCAGTATAAACTAGAACTTGAATCTTTTGACGATGACGTCTTTTACGTCATCTTGCATTTGCCCACTCAGACCCTGCTTAAACCATGAAAGCACAACAACAATGGTGGACCTCTGTGTTATGTTTGTGTCACTACATCTTTTTAATTTTAATTGGTCTGTTTAAGCAAAACCTGTTTCTGGTAGAGTATTTATGTCGTCAGTGAAGACGCGTAGGTTACATGCGACAGATTACTAGCAGCTGACACTGTTGTGTTGTGTTTTGCGGTCTTATGAGGATGCTGTGCACACCAGGATGTGTTGTTGCAAACTTTCTCTGCCCACTAGAGGCCTGGCATGCACACTGCATTGGCAAGGTTTATGATAGCCTACCAGTCTAAGTATATGCAGCTTCAGTATTACTCCATAGAAAGTCTATGTAAAAGATAACAGAGACACTGTGCCGAGTAAGATAAGGTAGAGTTATCGCATCCATTGTGAGACTCAGTGGAAGTGACCACGTAAGACATGGTCTGGAAGGAGAATGACATCAAGTGAGATTTTAAAAATATGTGAAATGGACTGACTGACTTGGTAAGAAAGGGACAGGAAAACCATTGGACCAAAGCAGTGATGCCATTAAAAATAAGGCCAGCATGGGTTAAAAGGGGAGTGACAGCATAGCAAAGAAAAAGCAAAGATTAAAAGTTAGCCAGTGAGAAGAAACAGATCTTCTCTACTGAACTTTTGTCAAAATTTTATTTAGAAGCTTCTGCTGTAGGTGAGCTACTTTAGATTGTTACTACTGTTCCATTTCTCAAGATCATATTGTTTTGTACTTCGAAGAGATAAATTTACTTGTCCTCTGTCAATCTCTTTGACTTCCTCCTTTCTTCAACATCTATCTTACTGATTTGTTTTTCTATCTACCCATGCATGTTAACTTACACTCATTTCATTTCAGCTCATTCTCATCTAACAAATACCTTTTAAGTTTCAGTCATCTGTTCACTTTAGCTATGTGACAGCCAGTTTTACTCATGTCCTGCATGATTGCACCATGCACATGTTCAGTCTTGCCAAAATCTGTGACTTTAAAAGGGACACAATATTAAAACCTTCAAAAGCTGCTTCTGTCATCTTAGACAAATTTGATTTTTTTGACATCTGACACTCGGTGTGTTAAGTTTACCAATAGTGGTGCAGGGACCAAAAAAGATCCAGTTAGCTGTAGCATCCTGGGTGATACAAATGTTAAAGGTGACATTAGATTTGTAAAACGCAATCATACAACAATACAGGCTAAAATACAATGTGAGTCAAACTTTACAGCAAAGGCAGAACATAAAACCACAGATGCAGGTTGGCTAGTGTATGCTGGGCTTTACTCGTTGATGTAGATTTCATAATCAATGCAGTGTCTTTTTTTTTTTTTTAACCTTGTCCTGTACTGCTTCATAACAAGCAGAATGATGGTCTGTCTGCTGTGTTGTGCTTAACAAATCTCCTTTGCCAAGAGGAGCTTTGTGGATTTAAAACTCCTCTCGATACTTAAGTGTTATTTTTTTTTTTTATTAGTTGTTAATGAATTTACATATTAATGCTGGACATAAATAAGGGGACCAAAAAAAAGAGTAAACAGAAGAGAAAAGGACAGTAAAAAGTTTAAAGAGGAGATTAAGAAAGAAAAGACAAACAAAAGTGCCAACGAGGCACATTGTAAGCTTGTGCATTGTGCATTGCAGCAGTTGGACCGTCCGCAAAGTTACTTCCCACCTGCCACTACTCAGGTAACGCCAAACTGTTTCGAGGGCACCTTTTGCTCCTAAACTAAGCCTGATACCAAACTATTCATCTTTGTTGTAAAGCAGCCTGTCTGTCTCATTACAGCCTTAACCGCTGAGTCTAAATTAGCCGACCGCCCGCTTAACGAGCTTGGCAGTAGCCATAATCAGTTGTACTTTGCCAAATTAGGCTAAGCGGTCACTACAAACGTGGGTATGCTTGGCTTTTTCTTCCGTGAAGTTTTCACGACATATTCATAAACCACATCGCACAGCGTTCTGCAGTTGTCTGTCTTTTGTCGCAAATTGTAATAATTTGACAAATTTTTTTCTTTATTTCAAGCAGCATTATTCTAAGCAGTCTATAACACTGTTGGCCTCGGCTTTTATCAATTGCAGCATGCCCAGAAAAGAGAGATTAAGAAAACAGAAGTTAAAGGAGCTACAGCAGGCAGCTTAGGGGAGCGGCTCTCTGCTGGCCTGGATGAAGCCATCAAGCAGCAAGGAGGATGAGGAGGAAGATGATGAAGGAAAAAAGTCAGTGCCAAGACCAGAGTCATGTTAACTGTTTAAGGCCTTTTATTAATTAATAATAAATAATAATTCCTTACATTTCTACAGCCCTTTTCTAGACACTCAAAGCGCTTTATAATGATTGGGGGACCTCAGGTTTTTAAAAATAAACTCTTCTACACATTTTATTGAACCATGTAAAAGTGTCCACAATGTAGTTTGGCAGCCAAATCTGATACAAGATTTATTAGCCTAGTACATTATTTTGTCGCCCTACAAATATAAGTTGTATCCATGTTAGGCCTTACAGAATTCACAGTTATCTTATATTTACCATTGTAGGCTAATAATGCAATGTTGAACATCACAAATACCCAATTAGAATTTGTCTGCAGAACACAGCTAGTGGTGAGGCATTGAAGTCAGACTATGGCAGTTGCAGACTGGTGTTAGTCTCAGTGGTATAATGCATTGACTCTTGTCACTAAGCAGTCTTACTCAAAGATGCATCACTCTATTCTCTCAATTGTCCCACAGTAGACCATCTACCAGCATGGAAGATGAGGAATATAGGGAGAGCAGCGTCAGATCAGTACCAGGTTCATCTACAGTAACATATTTCAATAAAGTTTCAAGTACATAAAAGCCTGTAATGTTTTTTTTTTTTTTTTTTCACACTATAATTAAACATAGGTGGTAGTTCCACATGCTCTACAAAGTGCCCTTTTTTTAAAAAACTGAGCACCTGCCCCTCAAAATGTCTGTGCACGCCACTGATCCTTACACTTTTTCTTTGCATTTCTAGTCTGAAGAGTTCATCTCCAGTAGAACGCCTCCTGCTATTATGTGTTTGTGTGAATAGAGACTATGGGAAAAGATGGATCTATTGTTTGATCTTTCTCCTGAAATATCTTGTTTGTACGTGAAAGCAGCTTTAGTAGTGTTTTTGTTGCCATTTTACTGCTTGGATGTCTGCATTATTACACTAAAAATGCTGACATTTTAAGCTAATTTAATGAAACTTGGAGTTGAAGTGGAGCATAAATCATTCACAAATTCAAGTGAGGATCATAACATTGAAGCTGATTAATTTAATCTTTACTGTCAACAAATCTCTACTCTTTTCCAAGTGTATTCACGGTGTATATGACTTCACCACACCCTAATACCCCATAGAGCTTTGTCCCAAGCTGGATAAACACTCACCTTGCAGCTTTCTTATCATGGTGGTTATAGACCCTGGCTTCTTTCGCTCCCTGACAGCCACCTTTAGAGCTAACTAATAGCCCAGCCACCCACCTTTAATTGGAAATCTATGGCTGCATTTATTTTAGAGCACAGCTGACAAGCACAAGTCTCCACGTTTACGTATTATCAAACTGCAAACAATCAATTACATTGAGACAGGACCTGATATTTCATGGCCAATGCCTTTATCAATGCATTTGCAGGCTGAGAGGATAGGGCTGGAGAAGAGAGCGTGAGGACCAGATGGTAGAATGCAACAGAAGAAAGCTCTATCACGTGTTTCACTCTGTCAGAGGGTAAAGGAAAAGGGCTTTAAGGAGCTTCCAGCTAAATGTTAAAATGTTTTCATGTAATCACATTAATCAGCCAAGGAACTGATCTCTTTAAGAGCGCTGCTGAATATACCTTGTACACACACCTTTTATGAAAAGCAAGATTGTTCCTTTTCAAACACTTGTTTCATTCCTAAACATTCTGTGCTCCAATTACAGACTTGCTTTTATGTGAATGAGTGGTTGCTGAGCCTGTTCTCAAACGCTGCATACACAATGTATTGCTCTTAAATGAAATAAGGGAAATCATACTGAATACTGTCATGAGGAAAACAGGTGCAGTGTATTAATAATGCTTTATACTTTGAATAGAGAAAGGCAGTTAGTATTTGTGAGTACTATTTGTCAGTTAAATTTATTTAACTTAGAGTGCATATATTTGTTCTAACTTGCAGTATATGTCTCCAGGTTAATTTGATGATTAAAATAAATAAGTAAAGGTAAAAAGCCTAAATTATCCACTAGTTCAGTCTTCTGTCACACCTCAACATGTGATACAGACATGGAAATGAACTAACTGTTAAAAAACATTGCTGATAAAATGTTAAACATAGAGGAACTAAAAGATAGTGCTTAGACCATCATGCAGATATGGGTATCTAGTGCAAATGTCAATGAATACGATAGTTGAAGCAGTAACTTTAAAGTCTAAGCAAGTAAGTAAATGACTAATACTTAGACTTGAATTATAAGTTGTAAAGCAGCAAAATGTTTCTAGATGTCATGCCTGCTCCCTCCTTTCGGGTGCGCACCGCATGTCCAAGATGGCTGGAGCAAAGGGTTTCTGGGTAGTGTAGTGCTGTAACCGGTGATCAGTACTCAGGAGATGCGGAGCGCACCCGAGAGGAAGGAGCAGGCATGACATCTAGAAACATCATCATCAGTCTGCACCTGGTCATCTGCCTTTAAATACTCCCTGCACAGACTTTTACATTGTGTAGTATTCTTTATTCTGCTCTTGACTCACACTAGTCATTGTTGTGTTTAGAGGCTTTATTATTTACTCTAAATTCTTACCTGTGCTTGTGTCCGGCTTCTCTCTGGATTTGCCTGACATTAGAATAATAATAAAAAAAAATAGTTATATAGTGTAGAAATTTATAGACTTACAGAGAAGTAAAATAGAAAACGGTCTCTGAGCTCATCTTGTAGCCCTTTGGGGCTGTAAATAAGGGGGGTGGGGAGTAAACCACAGATGTAAAAAACCAAAGTACTGCTAAAACATGTAGGTGTGCATGGCTGTAGCAGCTCTACATTTACCTCCACAGATGCCAGCAGATCACCTGTGCCACGATGCTGTCATGAGGAAAAGTCAGTAGTTTTGGCCTAATTTTGTGATTAAATGCAGTGTGAATAGAATATTTGACCCACTGCACATACAGTACGTGAGGGTGTGAACCTGTTGAGGCTTGTATCTGTGAGAGTGAGTGTGTGCCTGGGATTTTATTATTTAAAGCTGCAGATTCAAGGCCTAATTAATCATATAGTTGCTACTGTGAGAATACCTTATGAATGTGTTACCTTGGGAAATAAGACATTAAACAAACTTCATCATGCCTGTAAAATGACCTTTATGAACTAATTTACGAACCCTTTTCATTCACCACTATGTCTTGCTGTTTCTGCATCTAGAGATCAGGCAGACTGACGGTACCGTGGCAGCCAATCCGTGCCTACAGCCTCTCCGACCACCACTGGACATTCATTCACATTCATACACCAGCGATGCCGACGCTGGAGGCAAGGAGGGTGAAGTGTCTTGCCCAAGGACACAACGACAGATGACTGGGGGAGTGGGAATTGCCAACCATCCAGTTATTGGATGACCCACTCTACCACCATGTCTCATTCAGAAACATGTTTTCTGAATGACACAGAATCCATGTTAACAATTTCCTAAATGTCCTTAAATATGGTTATCATTTAGTTTTTTTTTGTTACTTTTATAAAACTTTAACATGCAGTTTGTCAGCAGGGGCATGGATGTTTGTCAGGCTGTATTAGGGTTTTGAGAGAAGATTGATGGCAAGTGAAGAATTACCATAGTAATTGATAATTACTCCAAGATCAATGGGGCCATTGTTTCTTAGAGGGCTCAACATGTTTTCCCGCAGGTTTAGGTCAGCTCTAAAAGGAGAAACATAATTGAGTGCCTTGTGGCTTAATTAACGAGCTTGCTCTAATTACAGGAAAATGAATCAGGAAAAGGGCCACAGACACATGTGCATATACTCATTCCCTACTTTATTATGGGCCCTTAAGTCACCTTTGAACATAAGAAATTAATGGCCAAGCACATTCCTGATGATTTGTTTATGGAAACAAGAGAACTAAAAAATGTCATCCAGGAGCTTTTTTTTTTTACATTACCAGAATAACTGCATGGTTATCAAATCTCAGTTGTTTTGCTTTTCTTTCATGTGTACAGAGTCCATATTTTTGGACTTTATTACAATATGATGCAAAACTGAAAGTCTGGAAACGAAGAGGTGTGAGAACATATCATCAACTTTCCTAACTTCTCTTTGTAGACCCCCGGTTAAACAATTATTTTTAAAATTCTTGCCATTGTGTTTGGGCTCCCTCTAATGTTGTTGAAATGCTTGTTGAAAACAGCTGAATAGACCCTTCAGGCCCATTTATGCTCCCTTATGTACTTAAATAGCAACGTCCATTTCAAACGTTGTCATAGGAGGCTGTCCTCATACTTTCATGCATCTTTTACGTCGCCATGGTTAAGTTAATTCCCCCACTAGTGGACAGTACAAATTTCAGAGTTCATTTCCGCGAGCCGACATCAGTTTCAGACATTGTTTGGCAGTGGTAATGGACAATTAAGGAGTTGTTTTCAACTGCCAAACATGCCCTAAAACACTTGCATATCCTTTCTTTAAAAGCTTGCGCAGTTTCTATAGTTGTTGACCTCGTCTTCATTCTTCTTCTACTTGTTTATTCCCTTCCTGATCCTCTTTTTCTCTGGTTTGTTTCCTTTGCTGGTCGCATGTCAGCTATTCTGCTCAGCACTGCACCTGTGATTTCCAGTGGTATTGCTGCATCTTCTGCATTAAGCAATGGATAGCGAAGCTCCCTGAAAATGAACCAGAAGATGGATAAAACTGTCTGTCTGCATACCTGTCTTCTGCATCTAGCATAAATGGCCCTTTAGGCTGCATTTAGTGGGTAAAAATGCTATATTAGATTTTATTTTCTAATTTTGTCCATCTGTTTTATATTTATTTAGATTTATCTTGTATGGTATTTACTTATTTTAACTTGTTTTTATCTGTTTTCAAGCACACTGAGTTTCAACATAGTGCATAAAAGTTTTTATATAATAAACTTGATCTAACAATGCTTAAATGGTATTCATGTTGCACAAATGCATACCTTAAACCTGAAACTGTCACTCAGACTTGTAGCTACAGCTTCAAGAAATAAATAAAAACATGCCATTTTATTTGAAAGAGTCCTTGCTGTAAGATTTACTCTTGTAGAAAATACAGCCAAAGTGAGTTTTTTTTTTTTTTAGGATAACTTTAATTCATTCTCGGCCAGCCCTAGCTCGTTTACCATTAGTAATGCAGACCCTTTTTCCTTTTAATTCTTTCTTGGCCTATATTACATTGGTTTATAACATTTTTGTCATGCATATCTTTTGTGTTTCTTTTTCCCATTCTCCTCTGCTTTGTCCCCTATTCATTTCCTTAGCTTAAAAGAAATACTAAACCTCTGAGTCTGATCTCCTTGGTTCGATCTTCCTTCCATCAGATCACCAGTGCTTCTTCTCAATGATCTGATCTGGCAGAGGTGTTATCAAGTTAATGACAGACACAATTTCCTCTTTCTCTAATGCCAAGCAAATAATACCATCCCATCAAATGTGAGCTGGATGAAAGCAAAACATCATTACAGATAAAAGATGTGAAGAAGGTGATGCAGCTGTTTGTCAGCTAAGGTCGATCTTTCTTATCTTTGCCTCGATACTGGACATGTTTGTTCTTCATGTGCTTGCTTATGCCTCTGATGTCAGTAAGAATGAAACCTGTGTATTCATCATTGGGATCCAGGAGACTTTCCAAATACTCACTAGGGCCTCCTATGCATGCAATTTCCATTTCAAAGCCATCTCATTTTACTGTTATAATTCCATCTAAGGCAATTGTTAAATGAAGATTCAAAACTGCTGACTACGACAAAGGTATTTAGAAAAAAAGAGAGGGACATGTATGCATTAGTAATGAAGTAGAGAGAAGGTAGTGAGGGTGTGATCAAAGGTATGGTAATGCCTATGGTAAAAAAGGATGGAAACATGCAGGGCCCCTGGAATAAGGGGGTGCTGGGGAGAGACTGAGCAACATTTGGGAAAGGTATGTGGAAGAAGGCAGGCAGGGGGGAATGGAGAAGGAGGAGATATTTATACAGCCATGTTGCACCACAGCTATACATAGACTGCTTTAGAAATAACCTGAGAGAAACCATCCTCCTGTGAGCAGACACCTAGGAGCTTTTTTAGCTCTTTTCCCTCCTTTGAATAAGCGGAAATCACCTCGAACATGTAGTCCAAGTAGACTTGGCTTGTCTCAGATAAATAACCAATACTCGTCTCAACAAAAGCTGCTTAAACCAAAACTGTGTTATTTGGGAGGATTCAGGTTTTGTGTTGATGGTGCATTAGAAACAAAAAGCCATGCACCCCAAAAGTATGATCACTGATGAACAGCTGTCACTATCACCAATCTGTTTACTTTTGCCTTGGATCACTTTCATTTATGTTGGAAGTTGACATGTGAGAAAGAACCATCTGCTTCATTATAGCCCATCAATCAGGCAATATTTGTCACCATGTTGCTGGAATTACGGTGCAGCTACCACAACAGCTTACATAACCCAATAAGTTTTTTTTTTTTTTGGCATCAGAACATTAACACAGTGTTAATAACCAATGTTTAAATTACACAGGGGCTTATTTTTGGATATGCACCATTACTTCCCAAGCCATGTGCATACACATATATTTATTTGTGCATTACAGCAGGGTCAAAACAGAGTTACTGCCAAAAACACAGCTAATGCATTGAAATAATCGTTGAAAAAGTAACAACTGCTGTAACAACCCCAAAAAGCAAGCAAGTGAAGTGGTCATTCCTTGGACACATTGCTGAAACAGTTCCTGTAGTGAGTCAATATTAAAAAACAGACTGGATTTCTGCAGCCATAGTTCAGAAACATACTCGCTTCATATCAAAATCATAAAATATTATCTAAATAAAGCATTTTTTTATTAATTCAATAAAATGCACAAGTGTTAAATAGGACTAAGGTCAGTCCTGTTTATTAGCCTTACCTAACAGCCACAGTAGCCTGGTATGTAAAAGTTTTGATTGCATTTTTACAGTAACAACTCAAGGCTAATCAAATTAATAACAGGCCACATATGAGAGGTATGAATGACTACGCAAATCCAATAATTAGACCGCAACAGCACCATGCATGGATAGCAACAGTAGGAAATAATGCAAAATTGTCTGTGTTAGTTAAGAAATATGTTCAGGAAATTTTAATGTAGTAAATAAATAAAGGCAGACGGTTGACAATTTAATGTTTTACTTTTAATAAAAAAAATTAAAAAAAATCACAGACTTTATGGGAAATAAAACTATAATCTGAAAGTGGACAATTTTTTTAGAGCTCCCTCTCAGAGGTGAGTATTTCCAGCTCCCTTAGTTCCCCCATAAATTGAACCATGACAGTAACAGAATTTAATAGTAAAAGAACAAAAATCATTAGTAAGTAAGTGTACTTACGAGAAACCATGAAGGTTGTGGCTTGAGGGAAAATGCTGGCACTTATGCAGCCTCATGCACAGAAAATAGTGACTCACATTTAAAATCAATGGTGTATTTTGTGAGAACATTTGCACACAGTGCACTTACACTTAAAATGTTCTTAAATATAACAGCTCTGACCATGCAAACACACAGGCTCTAATGGTAGAACAGGTACAGTAAACTGCATTATATCACAATGATCTCAGCATTTAATTATTATTTTATTGAAATAATGAATCAAGTAATCAATTTGAAAAAATAAAATAAAATAAAATAAAAGACATGCAGCTTAACTGGTCACAAAACTTAGAAAAGATACCTGTAACAGACAGGTATCTTATAACTGATATTTTAAACTCTGCACTCTGCTGTGTGTCATCAGCCAGCTAATCTATTTGGTGAGATCATAGTTATTTCTGATCAGATGCCACATCCCAAAAAGATATCTTGTTACACTTCTGCCATGATTAGGTACCTGTGTTGAAATGTTACTAGGCTATTCCAGTGAATATTCAAGTGGGGTTTTGTTAAATGACTTAAGATAGGAAACAGGTCGGACATTCTTTGAACAGCACTGGGCAGGATCACACCATACGTGCTGGAGGCATCTTTTCTTCAGACCAAAATCCATTATTTCTCTTGAAGAAAATTTGAATGTAATCAAAAGTCCCGTTTCCACCAACCAAATTATTTTCCATATTTTGTGTTTACATATTTTTTTGGATTTTGTGTACCTGATATTTGAATTGTTGATTGTCTTAACTGTGTTTGGTGGTCATAGAAATGGTTTTACTGAGTTGTTAGCTGAGATTCTGGACTTTCTGTGGATACCATATATGTTTATAGTTACATTCACAGACCTGATGTTACACCAGTAAAATTTAAAGCTTCACAGCTTTAAATTTATCCTGCTGACGTTTTACCTTTTTGTTAGTAAATGCTGAACATTTCATCCTTCTTTGTCATGAATATTTAATTTTATATATATTAACAAATATTTTAACTGTTGCTGTTTAAAAAGAAAACTGATGCTAAATCTGTTTGTGTTTAGTGCAGGGGTCTGCAGCCTTTACAATCCAAAGAGCCATTTTTCCCTCAGTCAGCTAAATAAAACTCCTTTAGAGGCACAAATGTTACGAGACCTTTTGAAGAAAGACAACTTATAATTTTTTAATGATATCTAGTATAGGAAATTTGTTGTCAGGAAATTTCAATGCAATTATTACATTAAACAAACAAAAAAAAATGTTATATCTATCAGTTGTTATATCTATATTTTAAAACATTAGTTTGTTCTTTACCATTTTAGCCACATATTGAGAGCCATTGTGGAAAGTACAGACAGCCACTTGCAGCTGAGGATGTTGCAGACCCCTGATTTAGTGTTTGTAAAACAAAATTTATAGCATATTCTTCATATTCTTCATATTCTTCATAAAGCAGTATAGGCCTTCTTTTAAAGAAAAATTACATTTTGTGCATAACAATACCATTAATCGCGATTAATCGCAACATTTCATGCGCTTAATCATGATGCAAAGCAGGTTAAAGAGTACTATGGGAAAAAGCATAGTTTTTTTCACATAATGACAGGAAATTAAACTTTTCAGTGTTACTTCTTCTGATGAAAAGAAAGTCTTGAAGTTAATAAAAAAGAAAAAATGTAGTTACAGTTTAAATATTTAGAAATGTCAGTATATATAAAATTACTCCAAGGCAATATCCACTAACTCTACATTCATGCTTTTATGACTTCTGACGTGACAACCATGAGGTCTTTCATGTGTCTCAGCTGGAGTTATTCTAAGTCAACAAACACAATCTGTTTGCCTTCTCCTTCTTCTCCATCATTCTTGTTTCATTTCTTTGCAACACATCGACAATTAATGTATTTATTTCAATGCTCCCTGTTGTTCTTCAAAGACACACACTGGGGACACGTCTGTCACTCCAACCGTCAAAGTCCTCCCACACTCGTCTTCCTGCCCGCTACCTATTTATTTCTTCTTCCTCACTTTGACAGATTGTTAGCCCTCATTGCGTTTTTCTTAATGTATATCACACCTAAAGATCCATAAAAAAACAGATAAATATGATCCAAAAGTCAGTCTTAAATTGCTACATGATCAAGGCCAGTTTCTCTGCTCTTCCAACCTCCATTTTGGCTGCCATCGTCCTTTCATCTTCCTACAGGATGCTGGCTGAGTGATCTGGGTACACATGGCAAACACTTATTCATCTCTGAGTTATCATTTCAGCCATGATACCTGACTCTCCAGTGCCACACCGCTCTCCTGAGTGGAGCACTTTGGGATATGACTAATGCTTTCAGCAAACATTGTGATTTGTCTAATCTGCCCTGCCTTCTGGGATGTGACTAAGACTTCCTTGAATGTTTCCTGAGCTCACTTCCAACTGGTTTCCACCTGGTTGACTAGTTGATACCCCACTTCAATGCTGCTTTTTTTTTCTTTCCTTATTTTTTCATAGTTTCAGCTCACACTTCATGCCACAGTTATACATTTTCCCTAATCTCTCCTACTTCCCATCACTTTAAACACAGCAGCAGACAAACAGTGTAAAAAGATCATTTAAAGAAAATACAGACAAATAAAATTTATGGTTCTTCACAGGAGATACAGAACATTGTCACTAACAACTTAACCTGCTCTTTATTCTGCTTTTGTATAATCACAACTTTGTGTAATACTTCTTTCTTTTGAGTTTATTATTTCCAAATAAAGCCTTCATTAAATTTGCAGGTATAATTCTTTGTCTCTGATGATATTTTTCTTTTAATTCGACCAAATATAGCTGCTTACACATGTTTTCCTTCAGGCTTATTAAATTTATCAGAGGCAAGAAATTCTAGTTTCAAGAGGGATTTCTTTGCATACTTAAAATGTTTGAAACTATGATTTCTGTGAGCTCAAACATCCACAGCAATAGACACAGCTGAAAACACATCCAGAGCCTGGCACAAAAATAGGCCAATTCAGTCCAGTGCAAGCTTTTAACATTCACCTGGGCGTCAGGCTTGTGTAAATGTGCCTTGCACTTGAATTAATCTGAGAAGACTCTCCATCAGATCACATAATGTCACAAGCACAGATGAAAATTGTCTTTAGAGATGACAAAGGGTATTGAAAGTGATATGCACAGGCAAATGACTTGGACTGCAAATCTTTTTCAAGCTTAGCTGCTTGTAAATTGATTAAATTAGTGCTGCTGCTTTTGCTGTTTAGCCTGGTGCCGTTTTCGATCATCTTGTTCAAGTCGGTCCTTAAGTGCCTTGGACATCATTTTGCATTGCGTAAAATATGTATACACACACACACACACACACATATATATATATATATATATATATATATATATGATTTTTGTGGGGTTAGTGCTGGCTTGGGTCCAAAGTTTAGGTCCAAAGCCCCAGATACACAAGGGGGAAAAGGGCATTAAAAGAGCCTTAAGCTTATTGTCACAGCACAGGAAATGATGCAGAATGTTGCATCTAGGTGATTTAATTACCACCAAGCCTTGCAGAGATACAATTTACTAACCTTTCCTGAACTCTCATAAGTCCGACTCATG
Source organism: Melanotaenia boesemani (assembly GCF_017639745.1). Taxonomy (NCBI): domain Eukaryota; kingdom Metazoa; phylum Chordata; class Actinopteri; order Atheriniformes; family Melanotaeniidae; genus Melanotaenia; species Melanotaenia boesemani. Next base: position 11,940,128 of record NC_055698.1, on the reverse strand, counting down.
TCCTCTTAATATCGCTTATCTGAATCAGGTTAGTCTAAGCTGACTCATGCACTGGCTGTCTGTCCATGCATGCCTACTATATTTACCTTATATATTTAGTCCTCTTCTTTATAGTTTTTGTCACTGGCAGGTCCATATCCCTTAAGACACATCTCTTTGATATCTGGTAACCAATCAATAGGACAAAAATAACTAACTCTGACAGCATCTGTATTCTGGTCTCTGACTGAAGAGCTATCCAAACTAATCCAAAAATATAGATGGATTACAAGGTGGCACCTTCCACTGTAGAAAAAGTCTCCACTTTGAAGATGTAATGCATTCTTATTTATATGGTGCAACCATGTTTGGTGCACCCATTTCATATTGCCTTATGTATCTTGGCTCAGCATCTTTTAGTATCTCGTTGACTTAGTCTCACTTATCAACTCAACTAACTCTGCAGAATACATAACAAGAGAGTCTTCCTGCATGCATGAAAACAGCAGTCGCATTTTTCCACTGATGGAAATGGTGCTACCACAATGTAGTATTTTACTGTGCAATGTGAGTAAAAGACTGTTTCCTCTTTCCATCTGTTTGCAGTTGTTGCTGTTTGCTTGTGCACACACAGCAAAGGTCAGAACAAATGGCCCGTGTTATTCCTGCAGGGAATTGGGTCAAAGACATCTGCACTCACATCCTTGAAAGGTATAATGACCTGTGTGAAACCACACATTAATCTCTAAAAAGACCTCACCTTGACCCTTGTAACCTGCTATGAATTTGCACCACTCGGTCCTGCTTTTGAGCTACAAGCCTCTGCAGTGCAGAAACACTATCTAACACTATATATTCCGTGTGCAGCTAAAAGCTTTCGAGTGTCTCATTGCTCAAAATCAGCACATTGTTGTGACTCTGAAGAGTTACAAGGATGAAAATTCTTCAAGTTGTGAAATATTGACTGTGATGCTATCAAAGTGTAAAGAAATACAGGTACTGAGACAGAACAGGAGCAATCTATAAAGAGTGAGGAAGATTCACTTTTGATAATTTCAAGCAAGTAGAGAGTAGGCATTAAGGTTCAACCACAGTGACAGACAGAGCTGATATCTGTATCTTGCATCAAGCTTTGCTCTTGGCTGCACTTCTCAAGCTGACATGTAATGGATTTTCTTCCTTTATTTCAGCTTCCCACCACTAAATGATTGAATACAAGCCGGGAATGTAAATACACTCACCGCAAAATAAACTTAGTGTTTCTTAACCTTAACACAGAATATATTGTTTTGCAAATGGAAATTTTTGATTTTGGTGATAAGCTCTTGCTGAGTGTATGTGTGCTGGCTTGCAGGTATGTGAGTGTTTGATTAATCAGACTTTCTTTTCCTATTTAAATAAATATATTTTCCATTAATCTCGATTATTGCTTTGGGAGTTTGAGTTGTGATAATACTGATTAGAATGATAACCTTCTGCACATGTCTTCTGGTTAAAGAAAGAACTTATTATGTGAACTGGTTTCCAGAGATTTAAAAAAAAAATAGCATTAAGATGGAGAGTTTTGTTTGCACAATAGTGATGGTTAATACATAAGAAATGGCTTATTTAAAGGAAAGTCATACTTTTCATTGGTTTTATTTTATTTTGTATATTGGATGAAATAGACTGAGGTGTAAAAAAACCAAAACATCTTGATTATCAACCCCCTGTCGAGCAAGGATCCCGTATAATTGTCTGATATTTACAGTTTTTATTGTTGATTTTTATATGGAGGCAACCAAAAAATGATGCACCTGCAACCATGTTTTTATTACTATGCAATTTTTTTTCATCAACCTACTGCCAGACAACAAATTCAGCTGTGCATTCTCCTATGCCTTACCTTAATCCACAGCAAAGCAAATGTTTTTGGATCAGATAAAATGCAAATTTGGGTCCTTTGTATGTCAGTCAATCCCACTATACACCCTATTTTTGAACATGCTATATGTCACATATATGACAGTTTCACCTAATTAGCATATTATAATTTACAAAGGAAAATGTGGGCATGTTGTGTTTTAAGACTCTTGATATTGTAATTATATTGTTTAGAAGCCTTTGCTGCAGTTTGTTGCATTTGTCTTTTTTGACGGACTCAAGTTTATTTGAGTCACTCACCAAAAAGAATCAGGTTTTTGAATAATTTGTGTCACAAAGTCAGTCCCAGTACACAGAAAAAATTTAAAGCCCTAGTGTATAGGAATTACGTAGTTACGGTAGCTTTCCCATTGATAAGAAAATATGAGTGTACTGCTGTTGGGCTGGGAGAAGCAACTGCGTGATTCATTAATTTTGAGAGTGGGGTCAAATGACTTATTCGTTTATAGCAGGGACGAGACTAGTGACAATGAGGAAAAGTGGGAATTGAGTTGAAACATGAAACCAGAGCTATTGTTCCCATGCTACAGAGGTTAACTTGATATAATCATTAGAATTGGGGAATGGTTATTAATATTTTTTTATTAACCCCTTATCAAGCAGGGTCATTTTGGCAAAAACATCTGTAAAATGACCTCTCCAAATTAGAATTACTGCTATTATTGAACCCTCTGGATTTTAAGTACAGGCTCGGGCTCTTTGTAAAGGTAACACTCTTTACAAAGTTTCACCCACAGCAATCAGAATCACTGTCAGTATTACTGATAAAAAGTTATACACTTTAGAACACACAGAAAAAAATATTTTTTTTGTCCTTGCCTAACCTGTACGGACAGAATGAGACCAATCTTGATGGGAAATATTGATGTTTGACCTATAGAGAGCCCTCAAAGGTAAGGAAAGTCAACATTTAAACTTTTTGCTTTTCTGTAAAAAAGACTTTAGTGTTAGAGCTGTGGTTGTTGCGTGTCAAAATGGTTTATATCATCGGAAAGATGAGACTTTGAGCTTTCATTTGATGTGTATATTGTGGCGGAGGGGCTTTCACACATGGCTGCAATCTTGTTGATTAGTAGTCATGTACCGGGACCAGTATGTCTGCATCGTAAGGGGTTAAACCTGTCGTGTGTAGGCAAGTTTATTCACAGTTCAATGAAAGGGTTGTTCAAAGTGCTTTAAAGAGTACAATAAGCATAATTTAACATTAAAAATGAAAGAAAAACAAAAAGGAAAGGACATACGATAAAAACAGTATTAAAACATCATCCAGTTTAAAAATTTCAGTTTAAAAGGAACTGATGCAGATTTGGACTTTTACATAAAAACTGTTGAAATGCAGCAGAGAACAGGTGGGTTTTTAATTTGGATTTAAATAAACTGAGTGTTTCAGCTGATCTGAGGCTTTCTGGGAGTTTGTTCCAGACATGTGGAGCATAGAAGCTGAATGTAGTTTCTCCATGTCTGGTTCTGACTCTGGAAACTGAAAAGAAACTGGAACCAGATGACCTGAGGGTTCTGGTAGGTTCATACTGGGTCAGGAGGTCACTGATGTATTTTGGTCCTAAACCATTCAGAACTTTATAGACCAGTGTGTGTGCCTGTGGGCATATAAATGAACACACACACACACACACACACACACACACACATTTAGTCTGAAAGTGTTTGTGTTGTCCATAGATCATTCTCAGTGACCTTAGAGTAATGAAAAGTAAGTGAACCCTTCACTGATAAGTCCCCATGCAGCCAGTGGCATTGCTTTTTGACCTGCCATTAACCATTTTGCACCCTCATTTAGTCCCTCACCAGGGCCCTAACAAACAAACACCCTAGTACTTCACTGTGACCTTCCACTGAACCCAGTAATCCCTAGGTCCATTCTAAACACAGCACAGCAACACAGACACACATACCGTGCTGTGCAAGGCTGGTAAAAACTGCAGGGAGCCTCCTAACCTTATGCCAGCTCGCTCCATCTCTCCCACATCTGAAGTGTAGCAGAAGGACACAAAGTCTCTCATTTCTCATGGCTAACACTCTTGTGCTCAAGACACAAATGCACATGTTAATCAATCTTGATTACATTTGGTGCTGTTAAAGCTAAAAGTAAGCCGCCAAAATGCCATTCTGTCTCTATGTTGTTTTTTTTTCCTCTAACGTCTCTGCAGTATAATGTGACATGAAATAGTTTGGGCATACTTGTAATTTGCACTATGTGAGTCCACTACTTGGAAATTGCTTGAAGCATATGTGTGTGTATCCCTTTGAGACTAGTAGCAATGCAATGTTTGTCTGTTTTTTGTTTGTTTGTTTGTTTGTTTGTTTGTTTGTTTGTTTTTTAAGAAATGTCTCCCATCTTCTGAGCCTTGTGTAAGAGTATAGGAGGCATGTGAAAATGTATTGTTTTTTGGCCAACATCTGTTGTACTTTGATTCAACATTTTCTGCTAACATCCAAAGCACAACTTCTAGATAGATATATTTAGAAGTTAATAACACTAAATACAATGTAATAACAAACAAACTTATTAAAAAACGTTAATTTAATGTATTTTTTGGTCTTATTTGTATTAGTCGATGAAATCCTGCTTAACATCCTCAAATCTTATGTTGTTTTAGGGTGCATTCATACCAGGATAGTCCAGCAGACTTCGTAGAGTGACCCAGTCACTGGGTACTCTGTTTAACTGGGTGTTGCAACTTTCTCCCGGACCAGTGACATGCGATGAGGTTCATGGCTGGTGAGGCACTGACTCCTCTGGAGTCAGATTTACAATTGTACAAACTGAAAAGAGCATCTTATTTCACTATTCATCCAACAGCAAGCAACTACTGGTAATGCTTCATATCCTATCAGCATTCCTCTTTCAATGACACTCACATACCTGTTGGTGTGTGAGTGTGCCCCCTTGCGGTGAGGCAGAGTACTGTCTGCCTCACCTGCTGACTTGTCTCTGCACCTTATAGTATGATCAGCAGGAATAATTCTCTCGCACATACATTAAAGACATTACACAGACTGTAGGGAGTCATGGTGTATAACAAATAATTCCGTAAAGTTCATATTGGCGATATGCTGAGGAGCAGAAACCGGCACGCGTCATGCAACCCTGTTTGTATTGCATCATCGTCAGAGGTGAGGTACAGCTCGCCACTGCCTCCCCTGGGGTTTCTGCCCTGTATTTGATCAGGAAATATTCAAATTTGTCAATTTTTACTAATTAAAATGTCAAAAACCTGCAGAGCTATACTATAAAATACACTTTTAACACAGATCAGTAGAAAATATTAATATTTATTTAATGTACTTCTTTTCTTTTTTATCATGACTGGTGAGGTAGGTCCTGTCCCGGACCAAGTTTGTTTGTAGACTGAATGTACTCAAACAATTCGGACCTTTGAAATAGCGTATTCCTCTCCCTGCCAGAGGTGGCATCAAGAATTACTGAAGGAGAACACAAGACACAGAATAAAGATAAAAACTTGCTCACCTATTGGTTGATGCAAGACAATTTTCATTTCCACTATATAAGAAAAAAACATGGAGCTTCATCAGATATATATATATATATTATTATATATATATATATATTTTTAATAGAGTCTGTGTACAATGAAAACATTGAATAAATTGAACTTTATTCAAAATATGACATACATGACTCATCTCAAAAAGTCTTGAAAACTTGTATTTAAGTCTGAGTTTATTATAGTGCAGGTACACGTTCTGATGGCAATCAGAAACTGTGACGTAGATCACCCCTCTTATAGTTTGGACTCTTCTAAGGCCTGGTACACACATAACCATTTTTTTAATCTTATGAGATTTTTTATCGGATCGAGACCTCACACCTGAATATTAAAAAATCAGGCATTAAACAGTTTTGATACTGTGTGTGGTATGCGCCAATAATCTAATCACAGAACAACACACACAGCACGATGCTGTCCCGCAACTCATCTACAATCTAGAAGAAGAACCATGGCAACAACAGGCAAAAAATGAAGAAGAAGAAACATAGTAACAATCAGAAAACACAACACACAGCATGGAAGCGGATTTATAGGACGAGGGAGTGATGGTGGTCTTGGCACTATTGTTAACAGAAAAAGCTAGAACTGAAAAAATAAACAGACTGGAGATGGCGTGAACACGGACTTTATTTACTTCCTTGTTCCCCAGCCAGCTCGGTCTCTGATTGGCTACATTCCATACCACGTCACCATCTACGCAGTCAGAATGCACACGTCGTCGGCGTTCCTCAGAAATCGGCTCTGAAATATCGCACATGTTCAATATTCCCAATTGTCGGCTACGACCCGTTTCAGAGCGAATTATCGGAAGAAATCGGCTCGTAACACACCACAGACCAAATGATAATTGGACAAGGAAATCTCCCAATGATCGGGTGTTTGCCGTCCGAGGTCGGGACGAGGCAAAATCGGGACAAAAACAGCCCAAAAATAGTTGTGTGTACAAGGCTTAACATAATATCCAATAGTGTAGACAGCTGTGAGAGAATCAGGGGGCTTCATAACAGGAGCAGGACCAGCCCAAATAAGCAACTACACTCAGAGAAAAACAAACCCAAAAACCCACAACTGCTGATATTTACAAGAGACTTAACAGAAAAACAAGCCTGAAGTCGCTGATAACAGGCAGATTCAGCAACTCTGGCACTCTTTATCCCTGCTTTGTTTGATCTAGCTGGCAGTTTACCACCACGCTGGGAGCCTCACACACTGATTGGCTGAGTGCACCATGTGGGATGGCTTACCTCACGTGCAATTGGCCCGTGTGTTTCCTGACTGCTACTGTAAAGACTTTAAAAGTTGCGCCAGTTAAAATGAAAGCACCCGGTCAGATTTTATATTTTAACCCGGGGTCCACAAAGGACAGGTCCGCTTGTTAGTGGCCTCTGCACTAGCCTATGTTTTGGTTGTATTTACCCACAATACCCTGCAGTGAACCCACAATGGTCTTGGTGTTATAGTTCACTTCCTGTAATTGAAACAGGCCTAAATGCTAGTTAAGCTAAGCAGCAGTGATGCACTGACACCCTTGATTAACTGTCTAGCTGAAATTAAAACCAGGATAAGCTTAAATTTTCTAAACCTTAATAAAAAGATGACTGAGGCTTGGAAAAAAAAAAAATATATATTGTTTTATTTTATTTAGCTGTTTTATAATTGTTGATGAACTAGAATTGGAATCAAAAGTGCTGGTGTGAATGTTTCCTTAAAAACAGAAACAAAAGCATCACTGTTTTAAATGGCTATACATATGTATCTTGTTTCACGCTGTTTTAGTGGTTATCTAAAGAACTGAGGGCTGCGAGGACTTCAGCTGTAGACTTCCAGCAGACGTCATTAAACACCTGGACTAAGTACAATTGCCCAACAAATGTTTAATTCTCTGTTGCACACCTGTTTGCCTCGGTTTAACATTTCCGTTCTGGGGCTGCTTGTTAGAAAAAGACTGTAGAGTTTTCCCCATTAAAGATGCCAAGTATTGAGGTTAAATGTCCCCTCCAGCAGAAGGAAGCCAACAAGGATACAAGCTGTTTGTTTGTTAAGGAATTCATCGGGCACAAACTACAAAGACAGACAATCTCATTTAAGCTCTTCAATGGAGATCACAAAGACCAAATGTAAAGATGTCACAAAATCAAATGCAGTTAAGAGCAAAAGATACATTTTTTTTCTTATTTTGGTCTTGTGCAGATGTTGGGTTGTTTTACTTTTTTTGTTAAGTCAGAAAATAATGTAACCAATCACAATGGTGAAAGATGAGCCCAAAACGGAGGTGATTTCATGCACTGTTTTACCTTTTGGTAGATTTTGATTTGATTTTAGTTTAGACTCTAAATTGATACAATCAAAACTAGTAATTTTTTAATGAATAACCAGCTTTTAAAGGCTGTAATATTAAAGAAGAGTGACGTTTGTTTCTGTAGCTTCATATTTATTTCTAATCTTCAAACATAAAAACACTGACCTCTGTTTTCTAGCATCCATAATGATTCTGTCATACAGAAATGTAGCAGACCTAAAAAAATAAAACAAAGCAGCTTTTGTATTTTATTCAAACTGCACAGATGTGAAAGAAAATTGTGAGTAAATTTTGTTAACATGTCTTAAAACTAAATAGTGTTAAATGAGACATAATATGCTCCGGATTTAAAATGGTTTTACAATTGATTTGACACAATTTGGTCAAAATCCAATGGAAATACAACACAACAGCTCCCTTTCCGTCTATGTTTATACAACTCACCATACCACTCCACACTCTGTCTTCCTCAGAGTATACGTCTTTTGAGTAAAATCCTAGAGCTTTTTGCCACATTGCAAACATAATCTAGGCACGAATTTCATGAAATAACCCTTAAAGCACAGGTTAGCCCATGCAATAAAAGTCAGATTGTAATGCACCAAACTGATAGAAAAATACTTTGTGGCTCTGAAATATTAGCCCATTTCTTTCTCAAGTTAAGAAGTTAAGAGAAGAGCATTGCTGGTGAGAATTTGCTAACGGCAAAAAAGAAAAAAAAAATCCAGAAGCAAAACAGATCTGACTTTCTCCTTTAAAGGTAGTGAATAAAGCATGATGAAATGAATTTTAAGAGGCTTAATAATTTTATTCTGAGTCGGTATTCTGACTTAACATCATGCTGCAAATCTGAACGGCTCCCTGAAGGATCTATTTTCAGACCTTGGTGGCCCCAGGCAAAGTGACAAGGTTATGTTTGATCGGAATTTTTAGTAAGTAGTCACTTTAGATAGGCAATCAAATGTGGGCTTACAATCCCAGCCTTGTACCAGAAGTTATACAATGTTAAACAAAAATCAGCAATGTGGTGTAAAACATCACATTTATTTTTATTGAATGTTTTGTGACATAATGCTGGATAAGTGTGTGAAAGCTGAGATGAGGAGAATGAATTTACTCCCACACTATGATCAGAGGTAATTCATTGTCCTTTTAAATTCAGCAGTGCATCCCCTATGAGCCATTGTTTTTGATGCAAATTCTACACAACAAAGTCTTCTCAGAAAAGATTTTTGGCAAGCAACTCTGATGAACAAGGAACAAAGTATAAAGTGCAGCATCATGGTTTTTAGGAGCTTAATAGGGGAGCACATGGTGACAGAGGAGAATGAGTGACTTCATCCACTTCTTAATGTTTTCTCATTGATTCCTTAATAAGGCGAGTGCAAATTGTTAAATAGGCTTTATAGTTTTCAGTCCCTTGAGAAAACTGTATTGATTTTTGAAGGCTCCAATTTAGCTTTAGATATAGTCGTGTGTAACATTAATAGAGTGGAACGGACAACAAAATATAAATTACAAAGACATGAATAATAATGGATGAAACAATGCTGACCAAGATATTCAGCTTGTTAATGGACAACAAGTTTGTCTATGTCTTCCAAATAGGTCAGTTGCTGCAAATGAGTTATTTATGGCTCTAAGTCCAGTCAGAGGCAGTTATAATTCTTCTGTAGCCTTTTTATATGCTCGGTTTTGAAATATAGCCTCTCACCAACAAACATGGTTGGCATTATTTACATTAGCATGGATTGTTTATTCCTGCCTATTCCTCCTTCTTCCCTCCCCATCTCCTCCTACCTTTTCCACCCTATCCTTATTTCATTTGCTCTCCCCATGGTGATTTACCTCCCAGACCTCTATTTACCTACCACTAACAAATTGGGTTATCATGCTCCACCACTCCCCTATCCCGTCTCTGCATCCCACTACCCTTTAGCTGCCTTCCCCGTTCACTTCTCACCACCACCCCATCCTTCGCTCCTACCTCAGCCGAGGCAGCTGACTTATGAGATGCCATGTCAAGGTGAGAGATGGTGTCTGCCATTGAGGACGTTTGTGTGTGTGTTGGCAGTGAGTGTGTTGCTATTCAGTGTGTGCTCATACTGTAAATATGTGGAGGAATGGTGCGCCTGCCTTGTTGTTCTGCATTGCTGCTGCCTCCTCTGGCCGTGACCGTGTGACAGGTGGCTGGTCCATGACAGGTTGAGGACAAGTGTGTGTTTACGTGTTAACAGTAAATCACAATACCATCAGTCGGACTTCAAGGTGTCATTTATTAAACATTTGACCAGTATCCTCATAGCAATTGAACAATGTATTTAGTTATTGCTGTTTGTTGAAATCTTGATTTAATATGTTTTTATGTGTGTGTGTGTGTTTGTACCTAATGCTGAATTCTGGTTGTCAGGCAAGCAGCTGTATCCATGCAGGGTTTCACAAGTCAGTGTGGGCTTGACATTTACACTTGGGTGAGAGTGGGTGTGAAAGGCCAAGAGCAGTTCCTTATAGTAGCCGTTTTGCAAAGAGACCAAGCGATAAAGGCTCTCTCAAGAACCTTTAATGTCAACAAGCATTCCAGTATATAATAGGTAGATATGATATAAAACTCCTTTTTCAATCTCTCTAAATGAGGGCGCTTTTAGTTCAAAGTGCATAACAGTTTCCAATTTGGAGCAAAAGATCATCGTCGGCCAGGGATCACCAACTGTGGTCCTCAAGGGCCACTGTTCTTTTATGCTTCCCTGCTGCAACACGTCTGATTTAAATGTGATGGTTCTTTAACAGCTTGATGTCTGTTAATGACACAGTAATCTATTATTTTATACTGTTGTTCTAAAAATCACACAGTGGATTAATTATTGTCAGCTGAGTCACCAGATGTAGTTAAAGGAGCTCAGAATCTGAGGAACTATTAAATGTCTACTTTTACAGTACAGTATGTGTTGAAGTACTCTATGCCTCAATTTAGAGGTCAGTAATCAACAATATAAGGTTAGGGTAAGGCTGATTCGGGTCAAACAGAATGTTTTGGACCTTTCAAGTTTTTAATATTTTACTCTTAAAACCTGATTTATTGCTGTAACAGACCCTGCGATGCTGCAGGCTTCACATACAGTAGCTTTGCTTTGGAGGTTCCTCCCAGTCACACCACTCAGGAAAATTCTGTCAAAATAACATAACATCTTGTAAGTAGTGAGGACAAGAAATTAAACCAGGATTGCCTTATTTTTTTCTTTCTGCATCCATTCCCTCCTTTATACCAATTAGTCTTTTACCCCTGTTTCCACAGAATGATGTTGCCATCAGCATGTTTGACTGTAGAGATGCTCTTATGGGGTCATGCTCAGTGCATGTTTTCCTCTTCACCTTCCATTGGGAACAGTTTAATATTAGTTAGACCTACAATAGTTCTGCTTGTTTTAAGATTGTGTATGTAGATATTTTTAATTTATACCTTTATACTCTGTGATGTCATGTTTCGAGTAGCTGATTGAATTTCCTGAAGAATATTAAAAACATCCATCCATCCATCCATCCATCCATCCATCCATCCACTACCATAAAGGGATGATTGACAGAGTACTGCCCCAGTGATGTCTTTCTAAAAGGCTCTGCTGTCCTAGGGCTCTCATTCGTTATGATCAATGGGTTTCTGTTTCCTTTTCAAACAAATCACTTTTGTCCATAGTTACTTACCTGTGTGGCCAAATAAAGCTGGGTTGTATGTTGATCCTAAATAAGAGATTCCTTTAATAGCAGTAGAATCATTATGTGAATGTTAGCAAACTTATTATTTTTTATTTATTTATTTTTTAGTTTAAAAACCAAAACTCAAAACATTTTCCTTAATGCTTTTCCTTAAATGCTTTGGATTTGTTGGGAGAATTGGCTGTTAAGTTGTAAAAGAAAACTCCAATTTAATCTATTTAAAGCTGTCTTAAACATTACAAAGTGAAGGGAAAACATGGCAGATGAAAGTTTTGCCAAGGGCTACTGAAATCTACAGCTGCAGAGTTTTTCAAAAAGAGGTGCAGGCACTGACAGCTATCATTTGGGGTAAACAGGATTTATTCTAAGCCTGAGCGCAAATTTTCAGGCAAATTTCTGATGAGTTGGATTCTGCTGAGCAGTTACTGATAAGTCTCAACCAGCCAATCAGTTCAACAGAATTAAAAATATTCATTGGTGGGAAGGTAGCGATTTTGTTGCCATTGCACTACTTATTCCTAATGATAGCTCAGGGAAATGATGTGATCCACCTTCACCCTTCTCATCTGTGAACGGCAGTGTTTCAGGGTTTTGCTAGGTGGGAAGCCAGTAAGGGATCACACCTTTGCAGATATGTTATCAGGGTTGGTTAATGGGTTGGGATGGATATTAATGATAGTGAGTGGCTCTGGGGGACAAAACGGGAGCCTTTCTGCAGTTACTGTATTAATCTGATTGAAGTACAAAAAAAAAAAGCAACTGCAAATTTTACAAGGATTAATTGTCTGGTACCTAAGTGGTGGAACTGCATAAAATTAGTACAAATGTGATTTTCCTAAGTGCTAGAAAGATTCCATTGATGGTTCTTAAAGCTTCTTTGACCCGTGGCTGTAGCTCACACCTCAGAGTTTTGCAGAGCACAGTTTCATTTCGTGGACCAGGCCTTTTTTGTTCTAAAGCTGAGTTTGAAAAATAACAGTGATCAGCCGTACTCCATCAAAGCCTGTGTGCTTCTGAAACACCCTGCCAGAGGAGAGATCAGGCATGCTGAATCAATATATTCTTAAGTTAGTTTGAGAAACTTCTGTAGCCTGATTTTTCTTTTTTTCTTTTTTTTATAAAGTTGTTCCACCCCAAAACTATGTTTTTGGTGGTATCCAGTACTGTAGTGTTCCATATTCTACCAACTGCAGTGTGTTCATAAAACTTTTTTTCACCCTTTGTAGCACTAGAAACTAAATGACTTGTTAATAAACTTTATTTCAATCTGTTCATGTTCATTACATTATTCTGTGCTGGTGATAATCTCACACGAGTGCTTTATAATAGGTTTCAAACAATCCTTTACCTTTAACAGCCTTAACTGCATTTACAAATTGAGAGTGTAAACTCACTCCATGAGGAGCTGACTTGGTGTTAAAGCTATTATGTGCTTACTACAGCTTGGCTCAGCAATCAGTCAGTCTATAAAGACTGAGCAGATGTGTTTTACAGGCTCATAAAGTAAACTTGAAACACAAAATGAGATCGCTAGACTGTAAGTCAGACAACTCAGTTTTATCTAATTTCCCTTCATATGAATGGAAAATTAAGCTAAACTGCTCATTCACAGGCAACAGATTTCCTGACTACTAAGTGTTCTTGTGCAGACAGAGTGTAGCTCGCTATATTGTTGTATTATTACTGGCAGCAGCACTGTGTTGATCATCATAAAAATGAACTCTTTGAGCCCATTTTCTATCACTTGTTTTACATTTCAGGCTAAAAATCTAGTAAAGGGGCATGTGCAGGGGGTGAAGGAGTCATTTGCTGCAATCTTTATACTCCCATCTGCCAAATTTGACTTCCCGAGACCTCAGAGGTATTTGCAGATACGCGTGTGGGCAAACGGAGCAGTTATCATTCTAACCGCACACTCCCAAATGTTTGATTTCTTTCATCTTCCCTAATGTATTTGTACTCAGCGCTTCTGAATATGCATTAAAACCTTTTCATTCTTAATGAATGATAATAGTGCAACATGAGACTCTGACTTGGGCTATTGAACTAGATTAATTGAATGAACAAGAGCCAAGAGGTATGCTAATGGTGATTGATTAAAGATCTTTAAAAACTGAAAAAGTGCTCAAGGAAAAGACTTTCCTGACAATGACTCGTTTATTGCATTGAACTAATCTAAAGGGGGTGTTAACTCTCAGAGTACCGAATGGTTTCAAACATAGACTAATGCAGGCTTATTTGTGCCTCGCTCAGTTTTTCCTTGAAATAAATAATTCTCTCATGTTGTGGAGCTGCATTAATAATGACACTTCAGGCACTCGTCAGATGGGTGTTCATGCATCACCTGCTGTACTTTTTTAAACCACAAAGTCAACTGCATGATGACAAAGCATTACAGCCCCTTATTTATTTCTCGGTTATAACTGTTACTGAAATGTCCTCCTGCGATTTTGCCTGCAGTTTGACATAGCTACTGAATAAGGAATAATTCTCTAGGAAGTTTTCATTGACACGTACAGGAACCGCAAAGTAGAGCAACAAGTTTATCTGTTTTCACCAGCAGGGTAATGCAAAAAATATAAGGGGAGTTTAGAGTTGTTTATTATGAAATTCTGGGGCTGCTGACACCACAGATCAATTTCATGTTTTGTGAGGATTTTAATTATTTTCTTCATATTTCTTAAATGGCTTGTTTAACATTTGTGGAATTACATAGTTCTAATTTTAGCTCCCATGCCAACAGATTAGAACTGCAACTACACCCTTTCCTCCCACCCCCATCTCCTGCAAACACACACACACATGCTGTTTGTGAGTCAACATGCTCTCATGACACCATACATAAGCAGCATGCTGCTTCCGGGCACGTTTCATGTGTTTTATCCTCATTTAAAGTTTCCACACGTCGGAAAAAGTTCAGGGCCAGGAGTCATCCTCTCAAAGTTTGTAGCTTTACATGCAAGGCAAACTACAAAAACATACACTGATAATGGCATAACTTAGAGTGTGAGAACTACCGCTTTTTATGAAACAGACTAGAGGAAGTTCAATCTAGTATGATGTTGATCCAACGTTCTTAAACGTAAACCTTGACTTTCTTTGCTAAGCAACAACTTGATTAATTGTGGCTGACAAGATTATGAAACCATAGTTTTTATTTAGATTTTCTTTTTTCATTTATGAATTATCCATGTGTTTTTTGTTACCTGGCACACGGTTTTAATAAGAGCAAAATTAGGATGTCTAATAGTCTTTTACACATAAAACTGATCAATAACAGAAAAGTATTCCTCTACTATGAAATCAAATGTCAAGCAACACATTATAGTCTTTCGTAAATGTTCAGTGAACACTAAGAGCACACACAGAGTTAACATCATCACACATTTGGAGGCCAAAGGAGTTTGGGAGTAAATCATTCTTATTTAAAACTAAGATAATTACTTATGTAAAGCAATGCATTTTTTTCATTTAATTTACCAGACACATAAACATATCTAAATGATCAAAATATCAAATGGATGTCATAAAGACCCGCCTCCTTTTTTCAAAGTTGAACTAACAGCTGTTGACCACCTCACTAAAAGTTATTATACAAAACCTTTTTTATTACTACTGATCATAAAACCTCCAAACCTGTTACAGATCTTAAACAGGCATAAGCAATAACACTTAGAAACAGTAAGATTACATACCTGCAATCAGCTGATTTTTCACACCATGGTTATTGTGCAGCATCCTCTACTTTATTGAAATCTTATACTTTGTTTTCCACATGACAGAGCTGTGATGTTTCCTTGTAATTTCTGCTCTCAATCATCCTTCATGTGTTGGAGAAGTAAATGCTCTCTCTCGCTGCTTAAGTGACCAGCGACTAGTTTAGTCTGTAAATCAATGATTTAAAAAAATGAGACGGGAGTACAAATATGTTTGTGTGTGTGTGGCTTACAGGTTGGCTCACCCATTATCTCCTAACATGCTGTTTGTTAATGCTGTGCTTGTGTGAAAACAGACAGCATGGAGGTGTTTTGGCTCGAGGTTTGCGGTGGCTCAGTCCACCCAGTTAAACATTGCATTGCTCAGTGAGGATAGGTGGCGGAATAGCCAGCAGAGACCCAATCTGGCTGCCACAGAGGAGACTGAGACTTAATCACTACATGGCACTGATAACGGCTTACAGCCTGTAGGATGTTTGGGCAAGAAGTGCACTTATATTGGTAGGGGAGTCTGGTCCCTCAGGTTCTACTCATAACAAATGGATCATTGTATAAATGTATGTTCTCCTCTTTTCTTATATTTTCCAGCAGCACTGTGTGCAGTTAGTTTTCTACACACACACACACACACCCCTAATATATTTCCCTTAAAATGGATGATCTGGATCTAATAAGATGATTATATGCATTTGGTTTAAAAATATTACATATTGCATCAAATCATTATTGTAGAAAATAGCAAACAGAAGACATATTTTATGTATAGTACAGAGCCACTCCAGGACTTTCTCCCCAATCCCAGTCCTGCTGGACTTCTGACCATTTAAAACCACTTACTCATTTTTTTATTTGTTTTATTTCATTTATTAAATTTTTCAGGCTTTTTGTGTTTTTTTTTCTTTTTGCACATCATGACATTGTGTATGTGGAAAAATAAAAAAAATAAGTAAATAAAAAAATTAAATGAGGATGGAAGGAAAAATGAAAGTTCAGAAAAATAAATTAATCCAAAACAGTCTGTAAAATTCCAAGTGTTGATATTTTTCATAGCCGTTGTGCTGAGTATGTGTAAGTATAAATTAATCATAAATAAATACTTATTAAATAAAAATGACAGCGATTTTGACTAATAATAATAATAATAATAATAATAATAATAATAATAATAATAATAATGTGTTTTTAACATATATCCAACGGGTATCATGTGGCTGGTCGAACCCACTGCCACTGGCCACTGAGCGAAGGGCCCAGTGTTGCCCCCACTGCTCAACCCACAAGCAACACAGGTACAGCTCTCATCACGCTCTAAATCCTTCTAGCATGTCACACTTAACTTAAAACAATTCTGTAATTCAAAATCTGTTCACAGTCTGAACAGACTTTCCTAACATTGTTAATTCCAACAGTGCGCTTAATGCTTGCTAAGTATAGGAGCTGTTGTCTCAGTGGGATCTGCAGTTTGATTTCCACTGCCTGCTCCTACCTGCAGTGACTTTGAAACAATTTGTTTCAGCAATGATGGACCCAAACCCAACACTTGTGTGTGATACATTGTTGGATGGATGAAAGCAACCCCTTACCTCTCAACTTCATTTGATCATTCCAACACTTTTCTCAAAGTTAACTGCACAGGAGAAGTTGTCTCTACAGGATCTGGAGCTTTGACCAACGACAAACATAAAAACCCCCTATTCCCGAAATCATTGCTTTTGCTCCTAGTAGCTCCCAAACCCAATGCTGCCCTTTGAATACATGTTATGGTACATTAAGTAATGAGATAATCTAGTTATTTTGATGAGAGATGCATTTGTCTGACAAACCATCAGTGTTGCAGGGGATACTGGAAAACCCACTTCCTGTTAAATAAACACTTGTTTTAAAGTTTTGTACACAACGTCATCTGCACATTGAAAAACAACCCTGAAAAACACAAACATAAACTTCTTTAAAAAAGTATGTCCAGAAGTCAAAAACATGCAGTAATATCCAAAAACGCAGGAATTCTACAAGTAGCGTAAAACTGGCAGTAATTCTCCCTGTGGACCTACATGAACAGACAATGTGTACGTGGGTTTTGTCCTCCCCAAGAGTCCTCAAGTTGCTTTATATTTATGTTAGAGTATGGCAGCATTTTCTCCAGCTGTTGTCTGCTATGGGCATTTTGGATTGTCAAGTAGGTTTCAGGTGAGGGAATACAAGTCAAAAAAGAGAAATAAGGAGTGGGGTCATAGAAGTGTGGACCTCCTGCTTCTACCTGGACAGTAAAGAGTCAAACCCAAGCTGCTTGACTCATGCCGAGTGTAATAGAGGTCCGAAAATTCCTCTGGAGGCCAGCTAAAGCAGCACACACAAACTCAAACGTACACACACGACTGCAGGGAGATTTACACAAGCAAACAGCAGACTCCTAATAAGGACACAATCTGGTCAGGGATCCCTGGAGGCTCAGAAAATGGATGCAGAGAATTCTAGCACCATATCTGTCTACCTGTCTACATGCCTGCCTGTCTGTCTGTCAATTATCCACAGTAGCTTCCTTCTATGAGCCAGATGGAGGCAAATATAGAGCTCAGTCAAACACAGTCACTTTAACATCTCCGGTGTCATCTGAATGACTCAGTGAAATGTCTCATTCAAAGAGACACGAAATTTAAATCACCACCCTCGAGCTATTTTTCTAGCATCTGCTGCAATCATTTTTCAAATCTGTCTGCTGCAGTTTTGGAGAAATTGCAGACTTGTATATTTATCATGAAATCACTCAAGTGGTCATATACCAGCCACAAATTGTTGTCAAAGGTGGGTGCTGATATGTGGAATTTCTTTAAAATTTTACATCTCTATGGACATCTCTTAATGTCAGAAACAAGTTTTAATTTGTGCAAATCATTTTATTCACTCCCATAACTTCACAGATAATTTGTTGACATTGGTAGACATTACAGAGATATTTAATGTTAGGTGTTTACAGAGTACCCATTTGTCTGATTTTGATAATGCACCAGGTGATTTTGTATGTAGCAGTTCAAACAATGTCATTCACAGCACTAACAATTCAAAACACACACAAATCAAATCTGCAGTGAAGGGAAAGCAGAGTGGCATCCATGCTAGGCTAAATGCTAACCTGCATCAATCAGCTCTTCCAAGTCTCTTTCTAGCTAATTCCTTACAAGATTGATGAAATTAGGCTAAGAATTACATCATGGACTGTATAACTGTGTTTGTAGAGACTTGGCTAAACAGCATCATACCAGACAAGGCTATTGGGTTGGCTCGCTGCGCTGTCTATCAGGCTGAATGAACAGCAGACTCTGGTAAGACCAAGTGTGGTGGAGTTAGTATCTATGTCAAGAATGACTGGTGTACTGCAGTCAACGTAACTAGGAAATATTGTTCTCCAGATATGGAGTACCTGATGCTTAAATGTGAGCCATTTTATCTTTTGAGAGAGGTTTCTGCTATACTCATCACAGCTGTTTGCACAGCTGGTTAGTGCTAAGCTAGCACTGGAGGAGCTGCAAAGCTTTATTGACACCAGCGTTACCCAAGCTCCACAAAATGCATGCTTTCCAAGCAGAGATAAAAACATACTGGGTCAAGTGTATACTAATATCAAGGCAGCATACAAAGCTGCATCTTATCCCCATCTTGGCTCATCAGATCATGTCTCCCTGGTGCTGACTCCATCATTCAAACCTGAAACATAATCAATCAACATTCCATCAAATCATGGACCAATTTACTGGCCAAACGATATCATCCCACATCAGATACAGCTTTAGGTTATACACACGCTGAGTTTATGACAGAAAAAGTAAATACCGTAGGTCATAATATTCAAGAACAATGCTTTGTGGACAAATCTGCTATTTAATGCCAGCTAATGATCAATAATCAAATAAAAACAGATACATGGAATTTACGATGAACTGTTGACTTTGTGTCCTGTGCAGGGATACATTTTATGTGCACCTGACCTTGCTCAGACTGCAGCCTTTGTGAAATATAAAAATCAGTCAACCAGTTTTAGGACTTATAATTATTGCCCACTGTCTGTTCGATGACTGTGTGTGAATGTGTGTGTGTGTGTGTGTGTGTGTGTGTGCAAGCTCATAATGTTGATACTGCCATCAAAGCCTCAAGCCTCCATTAATTTGCAGAACAAAAATTTGTGCAGCCAAGCAGATCATCACTGGAGGACTCGCAGGGAGGGTGGAAAAAGTTATTGAACACAAGGATATCAGCACTATCTGGAGACACAGTACATACTGACACTATAACTGACAACAGCAACAAAAAACAATGGCAATGTGGAGCTATCCTTTGTACAACCCATGAATATGAACAGCTTCTTCACACGTGTTACTTAAGGGCAGTGTTACCCTTGAGGTTACAGAGGTGTGCTTGGATCTGAAAAACCTGGGTATATGTCTGCCTGACTGGCAACTAAGGTAAACCACTGTGGGCTCCTAAGCAAGGCCCTTAACCCCCAAGTGCTCCCCAGGCGCTGGAATCTGGCAGCCCACTGCTCCAATGGGTTAAATGCAGAGAAAGAATTTCCCAGCTGTGATTAACAAAAGTAAAATAAATAAATAATAATGTAGAGATTTCCAATTAAATGAATGAAATGAAATGAAAAATACTTTATTAATCCCAAAGGGAAATTCAATATTGTAGTAGTAGTCATTTTTTTTTTTTTTTTTTTTTTTTTTTTTTTTTTTTTAAACAATCACATTAATTAATTAAGGGCTTTGTTCTTCAGCCTGATAGCTGCTGGAAGGAAGGATCTTCTGTATCTCTCTGTCTTGCATCGGACTTGAACAAGCCTCCCACTGAACACACTCTGTTGTTTCGTCACGGCGTTGTGTAGAGGGTGTGAAGGATCTTCCATTATCTTCGTCAGCTTGTACAGAATTCTTTTTTTGATGATCAACTCCAGCGGCTCCAGAGTTACTCCAAGCACAGAACCAGCTTTCTTGATCAGTTTGTTAATTCTTTTCAAGTCTCTGGTTCTGATGCCGCTGCCCCAGCAGATTGCTGCAAAGCTGATTGCACTTTCAACAACAGACCTGTAGAACATTTGCAACATTTTGGTGCAGACGTTAAAAGATCTCAGCTTCCTTAAGAAGTAGAGTCTGCTCTGACCTTTCTTGTAAATGTACTCAGTGTTGCTTTTCCACTCAAGTCTGTTGTCCAGCTGAACTCCAAGGTACTTGTATTCCTCCACCACCTCCACCTCCTCTCCCATGATGGAAACACTTCTATGTGTGTTCTTGTTCCTCCTGAAGTCAACAATCATCTCCTTTGTTTTCTTGGTATTCAAGATGGTTTTAAATGATGGTTTTATCAATCATTTATCCACTGGAAGATAGATGCATGGTTACAGGTATAATTAACCAGTAGTATTGGCAATGCTAGGCTAGATCAGAAGAACTAAGGTCAGCTCAGGGAGGATCAAAGTTGTACGTAAATCACACACTGAGAGGACGAGAGTGCAGAAAATGAAATGTATTCTCATATATACACTTACAAGGACACAAAGAAGAAATTGGTTCAATATTGAAATGAACGTTTCTAAACAAAGTTCAAAAGCTGGAATGACCAAATGATTATTCCCCTTTCTTGGACTGTCTTTCAGATAATAACAGGTCATACAATAATGTGTACTGCGGTGCCTCCTACCACGCCGGAGATAGAACCATGCGCAGTTCACATTCCAGATTCTTTCAGAGGTCGTCTACCTGGTAGGTCGTCTGGTAGCTCGCCATCACAAGTTATGGTAATCCTGAATAGAATGTTCTCAGTTGTTAACCTGGGCTTGGAGAATCTGGTCTCGGAACCTGGGCTTGAAACCTGGTCTGTATAGACAGGACCAATGATGACCGTCATGGAACTTAACATTATTACCTAATGTTTATGTCATCCTATCAAAAAAATCATTATCACTTTAAACATCATTACAATAATTAGCATTATTATCTTCATTTTCATTATCATCTTCAATTCCATTATTTTCTTCATGTACATGATCATAAATTGTCACATAAATACCCTTTTCAATCATCAGATAAATGGTATTTATACCATAGGATATTAAATATTAGAGGACTCTGTAAATTGAACAATCAGTCAGATACATCACAACTTCTTGTCCCCACACTACAATATATAAAAGTTTTAGTTTTTAATAGTGTTCAACATCATAATTACAACAATAAAGGGGAAAGCAGTAAGCGTCCGCACTACACAAACATTTCCCACACATCAACTACAGGTGTTAGCCGTAGCATGCTAGCGCTAGCATTAGCATGCTACAAACAATTCCAACACTCACCAGTCCCCGGTTTGTAGTTGCAGTATACCGTGGGATGGTATCAGACACGATAGATGCATCTACAACTAGAAGGGATAACAGTAAGTCTCCAACAGTAAAGATAAAAAAGTTAGAAAGTGGTGAATGCATACCTGCAGAGATTTAAGGAATTTCTCCCAGTCCCACGTCTGCTCTCGCGATAAAAGGTCGCCGCCATGTTTATGACACTAAGGCAGAAGTCTCATGAAAGTCTCGCGGCAAGTCTCACAGGAAATCTTGCGAGAGTTTACACTTAGACTCTGAGAGTGACTGAAACACTGGGTTACATCATTATTCAGCTTTTTGTTTTCTGTTTTTTTTATTGCCTAATGTCATGATTTACTACCAGTTACACTGTCATTCTGTTGCAGTGGGTGTTAATTATATACCTTCAATGATGTTAGAGCTGATAGCCTGGTGGCATAGTAAACCATTGGGGATACTTCACCGTTTAAATTTTGTTCTAGCTGAAGTGTTTGCATGATTAATTGGCATAATTTTTTAATAAAGATTCATAGACCCTCAAGCATTCATACTGTAAGTGACTTCTAAAAAAAAGGCTTATGTACTAAAATCTGTTTTTTGATGGATACTATGTTATCAGAATACACAATAAAAGGAACAGCTCACATTTCAGCTGGTGTTTGGGTTGTATGCACTCAATCATTATATGATAAACCATGTACAAAGCCAAATCAGCATATGTTACAGCACAGAACTCTTTGTTATTCTATGGATTTAATTATAGTCTTTCTATAAAATGCAATAGAAAGGATTATATAAACTGACGTCATGAGAAACTATAAAAAAGAAAGAAAGAAAAACTACTTAATTAAGAGAAAAATAAAATATGTGGTATAAATATGTTGTACAAAGCTACATGGGGTTTTAAATGTTAGCAGTACATATCAAGGTGTGATTAAGGTATTATTTATAGACCTACAAATCACAAGTTATATCATGATACAATAATACTATACAATTCAGTTTTCATTCGATTTGATTTAGAAGCCAGCGGTCAATATGAATTTGTATCACATAATGATTTAATCCAATCACTTCCACTCATATCAAATCACAAAAGCAGCTGACATGTAAAAATATGAAATGTAATCTTATATCTGAGCTTAATTAAACATTTGAAAGAAAAACAGTCAGAAATAGATTGCACCACATTCTGTAATTTGAGCCTTGAAATTTAGTTCTATGTGTATACATTAGAGAAGGACACAGTGTGACCTTTAGTCCTATTTAGAGTCACAAACAAAATACTTAACAGTGTGATTTAGTCATGGCTGTACACGATACTGGCTAAAGGATAGAATGACTGTATAAAAACAAGTGTAAGATAATCAGTTAGCCAAGATTGACAGTCCTGGCTGATCGACGAGCTGGATTTTCTTCTTCTTTATGCTGTTTTTCCTCTTGGTCAGTGGACGTTTTACGGAATATTGCCAAGCGTGAGCAAATGTTTTAACTGTGTGACTTTATCCAGGCGGTTTGGTTCACTTAAGTGAAGTGCAGTGTGAAAGCAAACAAAGTCCCCCAGGAACAGCTTATGAAATAGGAGATGTTTAAACCTACGAGACCCTAAACACAGTGACAGGGTGGTGAATGTTTGCTCAATAGAGTTTCAGTTGTATTTTTTTTGTTTTTTTTTTTGTTTTTTTTTTGTTTTTTTTCCATATTTGCCTATATGTGCCCTTTAAAAGTTTATGCAGATGTTCTATGTAATATCACATTTCTCCCACACTGACCCCAAGGAAATGTGTTCATGCCTCTCACTCTTTCTCTACTTCATATATCCTTTTCTTCCAAAGTGCTGCAATGCTGAAGCACTGTTGCACTCAACATCTGCTTACCTTATGCCACATGTGTAAAACTCAAGGCCCACAGAACACATCTGGCTCTTAAATGAATGTTTTTGCCTAAATTATCATATGTAATCAATATTAAAGCTGGCCTGCTGATAGAGTGCACGCACCACCATAACATTACAAGTCCCAGAATGCACTGCTAGTGCATTTGCAAGTGAATCACAGGGCACAAGCGCATACCTTGCTCTCTTTTAATCAACAAGCCTTCTTCTCAAAAACTGGCTAAAGGAAAAGTGGACTTTGGAAACAGGATATATGTTTGCAGATTTAAAGGACAAAGCTGTGTGTCTTCTGCATGGCGACAGTAAGGCTGTAAGAATACAACGTAAGGATACAGTTTGAAACGATGCACCATGACAGATACAAGCATCTGGACAGGAAATTAAGGTTCCAAAAGGTAGAAGAGTTAATAACCCTGTAGGGGCCAGAGTTTTTAAAATGTTTATGCGATACTGTAAATTAGAAAAAAAATATGAGTATAAACCAGTTTATGATGGCTGTAAAATTAATAATCTAATATATATATAGATATATATATCAATGTTTATAGAAGTCATAGGTCATATTTCATAGTCAAGGTTATAGAATCTAATATGAAATAAATAAAATAAAATAATAATAAATAAATAAAAAATAAAAGCAACAGATATTATTTGCCTTTGTTTTTTTTATTTGTTTAATATTATTTATTTATAATGTTTTATAGGCAA
This sequence comes from Melanotaenia boesemani, assembly GCF_017639745.1. Lineage (NCBI taxonomy): Eukaryota > Metazoa > Chordata > Actinopteri > Atheriniformes > Melanotaeniidae > Melanotaenia > Melanotaenia boesemani. The sequence continues at coordinate 11,916,022 of NC_055698.1, read as the reverse complement.
TAATGTATAGGTTCTGTTATTTCCAGGTTCAATATGTGCAATAAGGTAATTTTAAAAAGTTTTTAATAAACGTTGAACCAATCTGGCCCTCAAATTGGTCCAAGTTTTTCATTTTGGCTCACTTTTTGAGTTTGATACCCATGACTTACTCTAAAAAAGCCAACCCCTTAAACACCACAAAACAGCAACACCATTTCACTTCATGCTCTTCTCTCTCATGTAAACCTGTATATGTACCTCTTTGCATGACAGATGGGATCAGCTGCATTTCTCACCATTATAGTAAATGTTTGCTATAACACGCAAGCATGCACATGCACACAATTAAAAGGGTGAGTAATCATACAGCCGTCACACAGTAACTTTAATGTAGCAAGCTCCATATATTTTTTATTGTTAGTTTCCCAAATATACTAAAAGTCATGCAACATCAAACAAACACAGCGTGCATGTAAAGCAACTGTAAGAGCCTGTCTTCTGGGACAAGTTGGCTCCATATGCAGCCAGCACTGTCTGTGTGGGGGGTGGTGATGACTGGATCAGACTGAGTGGCACTAACAAGGCTGAGATAACCTGCATGTCAATGGGAGGTGAAAGGGTTAGGGAGGGTGAGAGGAACCAGTTTGAGTCAATTACCAGTGGACATCCTCACTGAGATCACTTAAGTCTGTGAGTGTTTGTGTGTATGTACACACTCTAAGACACTGGCAGAAGCAGGAGAGGAAAAACCACTGTCCTCTTCCTCGTTAGCAACTTTCACACGCAATCAATACACAGCACCTCTGCTGCTGTTTGACTTCAGGATGTATGAGTGTCTGTCTTTGTTCCGTCCAACACTGTAATTAATTTGGAAAAGAGAAGCCAGCAGTGTATTGCATTTCTTTTCTTTGTCCTCTGAATGAAAAAACGAATTTGGGCAACACTGTAGCCAATTCTGCCACCTACTTGGGATGAGACCAGAGACAGAACCCTGTTGGAAGAAATATGAGGATATTATTTCATGGGTTACTTGGCGAGTTAGGATTATTGTGATGCCATAGGCATCTGCTGAGATGGAAAATCATGCTTTGTCTTTCATACCAGTTTCAGTAAAATACATTGTTTTACTTCTGTTTCACCTCTCCCTCCCTCTCTTGTCAGTGCAAAGTCTTTATGGCCGCACTATATTAGGCCCACTTTGCAGAGTATTCTCATATGTGGTGGTGAAACAGCCCTCTTTGACGTTTCCCCTAAAGAATGGACTGCTTTGATGGTTTTGCTTCTCTCCTAGGGCCTTTTCCCATTCTGTCCAGTTCACTGTGTTGAGAAAAGCCTGCGGCAAGTGAGTCACTGTCTTTCTAACATCTTCAATCCAATTTACTCCACCCACGTGCCACACTCTCTCTCGAGGTCACATGGACATGAACGGGCATGCACAGATACTGTACATTCTCACACTAAAAGCACAGATTTGATCTCAAGTCTGCACACAAGCACATGGTGAATCAGAGAAATAGGTGTCAGTGCATGACTGCTTCAGCGTCTATGATTCTGTGAAGATGAAAGCTGGACGGGAAATGAGTGTGAGTGGAATGAGAGACCTCAAGGACTCTTTTCTCTTGTAAAGAAGACATATGGGAATAAAACTGTGGCTATCAGCATGCATGCGGCTGGCACTGTTGCCTTTATTTTTAATGGAAGAGCCAGGATGAAAGTGTTGCATCATTGTATTTTCATTTGTAATGCTCTAAATGGCACTGCATGTGATTGCAGCTATTATGACATTCAAATTCATATAGTGGAACTCACTGAGTCTTATTATCCAGGAACAGTTTTATTCATATTTTCAAGAGTCCCACAGTATGTTTATCTGATTAGGTAGGGACCCTGACAAGAGCTCAAAGAACCTGGCTGTGTTTAAGGTTTTATACCTTAGTGAATATTTTCAATTATTTATTTGTTGAGCACTTTTTAAATTAAAAGTTCGAGCAGCTACTCAGAAACAAACAATGCAGCTGAGACATTGAAATTCAGTGGGAGGTGTTTGAGTGTAATATGTTTCCCTATGCAGTGTGCTTTTCACTTTATCTGAGGCTGGCAACTGAAACAAGCCAAGGGACACAATCATTTCCTTTGTTTTTGAAAGTCGTCTATAAATGCATGGTAAAGCATGATGGGTGATATGGCTTTGATAATTTAAGAGGCAGCCTGACATTGAACAAAACAAATAAATATAACATTATATATATATATATATATATATATATATATATATATATATATGAATAAAAAGTCTTTTCACAAGCAAATCAACGATACTTGGTCTCGTTTGTAGACTGTAGAGCTTTCTCAGTTCACACTGATAACAATACGAGCTCACAATTAAGTTTTTTAAATAAAGTTCAACGTCCCTATACTAAACCTGTTAGCCATATTTACTCGCATTACCAATTAATGAACCATGATCAATTGAGAAAGACGAAAAAAAAAAAAAGTTTGAATTGCTTTCCATTGGGTTTTCCCAGTTTTACATAATTCCCCTGCCTGGTTACAGCTTCAGTGGTTGTTTGATATAAAAGTCATGATATTCTGCAAGACAGTTTTAGTGTGACTCTGGTCTCTTGGAGTTTTTCCTATCGGTCCAGTAAGGCAACAGAAGGCGACTGGTTAACCTGCACTTAACACATCAGTGCAAAGTTTGATTAAGATATAACTGATGCCTGTGATGAGTGTTCTTTGTTTTCTTCACAGGTATATATGTCTCAGCTTAAGAAGAAAATAAAGTGTGCATCTCACAGTGTTGATGCAAGAAAAATGGACTCATCTAAGTGTAGTACAACGTGCTAGTGTGGGAGACAAAAGTATGTGCAGTACCATGACTGGAACGTGTATCCTGAATGTTTTTGATGTTTTTTTTTCTTTTCTTTTTTTTTTAAAGAAAAAAAAATCACCTGTATTCATAGATATGAAAAGTTGGAGTGGAACAGTTTCCTCCATCTCTGATATATGACATTATTTCTGTGCTGAAACTGAACAGAAACAGCTTCAGAGCAACAGACTTTCCAGTGTCTGTTACTGTGGTTCAAGTAAGCCAACTTTCAGCTAGCTACGCCACTGATCTTATCCGCTGTCTTTGTGGGTGTGTGATAGATTGCATTAAAAAAAAAAAAAAATCTAATTATATAATTAGCCAACGACTCAACTCGTGTTAAGAATGCTCTCATATAAAATAGTTCTAAATCCAGTTTGGTTATTTTTACATGGAATGAACAGCCTACACGGAGCAAAGATAATTGCCAGATAAATCTGTTTGTCTCAAATAAAAGCTAAATCTAATTTAAGTGGCTGTTATCCATTTTTCCCTTCTTTGTTTCGTACACCAGATTGGAAAAAAAAAAAATAAAAAAACGTAACAGTTTTATATCCAGTTTTTGGTTGTAGTTTAGAACACAGATCATCACGACTACACAAAAAAGTAGAAATGGACTATTTTCTATGTGAAGCTAAAGCTGTTTATTAAACTTACCAAAGAGCACAATGTTCAAGCAGCAGACTTGACCACACGTACCTCTCATTGCATGCCCTCCTAGTCAAAAAGCTACTAGCTTGTCAACTCTGAGTTATAAAGTTCCCCAAAGAAATGGTTAAGACTAAGTACAAATTGATTTAATTTCCCCGAGTTGGAAAGTCCATCAAATTGATTGAAGGACTTAAAATTAAACATTTGGTTTGAGCTCTCATTGCACTGACATTTAATTTGACTCCCAGTATTTGTGAGATTTGATAATAGATACTTAATAGGTTTTGAGTTTAAACATGACATTGAGGCTACAACACAGTGATATATTCATTAGATTGAGCTTAAACTGATGATGTTGCACATAATAATGCTTTTTTTAGTCTGACTAGTTACACTGTGGATTATATCTTAATAGTTGATGAATGGCTAAACAAAATTTGTATCCTTAATGCTCAGATAGGCTTGTTTATTTTACTGTATGCCACCCATTAAAATGATTTGAAGTGAGCAGCTAAAGGACATGAGATTCACTGTTTATATCTTTCAAACCTATAGAAGTGCTTTTGAGTCATTGTTGTTGTGAAGCTTCTACTCTGGCAAATGGTTTTTGGCCGAGTGCATACAAAAACTGCAGTAAGCGCCTTAAAACAGACAAGTTAAATTTGGGCTTTTCATCAAATTACTCTTGAAGCTGAAACAAAAATCGTGACAGTAGATGTAATTTTCTGCCAGAGGTGTTTGTAAAATGCTGGAAAGGCCTGCCGTTGCCAGCTAAAAACAAAAGGCTATTAAAATAATCTCGACACTTCTGTTTCAGTCTCACTGTGGCCCCAAATCACCGTCTACATTCACACATTTCTAATTATCACATGGATCTGGAGCAACGTGCTTACACTGTGCAGGCCAGATGTGGTGGGGAGCAGGGATGAGTTAGGAGAACAGCATGAAAACGAAAAGCATTTCATCTGCTTAATTTTGGCTTGATCATAAAAACATACACAAACACGCGTCTGTTTCAAATAAGTACCTTTTTATGTCACGACATTTGTGGTTTTACTTGTGTAAAAGCTCAACAATGAACTATAGGTTATTTATTAATGAAAAACTGTTGACATTACAACTTTTGGCATATTTAGAAAGCATATACATAAATCATTTATGCATTATGTGCATGTCTATCCATCAGAGAACATTGGCTAACAGACTATAACAGCAGAACAGGCCTTCATTGACTATCACAGAGAAAACACTTCTTTATTTAAAGGTCTTGCATTAAGCAACAAAAGAGGAAAAGGTCATTAAAGCTTTTTGGTCATTTCTACAAACAAAAGAGGACAGAAGAGCTACATTTAGGCTAAGGGTCTTATGTAAGGACTGATGGGCCAGTAATATATTTGTCAACTTTAATATTACACATGCATGAATTGAAACACTATTACCATATTCAATACATATATTTGTCACATTAAAGGCAGGTAACAAAAGATAAATAGATCAATAAAGATTGTATATTGTAAAATTGAAGATACAAAGTAGGTGTTTTCTGCATAGAAGCAAAGCTAACGTATATAAAGTTTTCTTAAGGCTGTCATTATCAACATTCCACCTTGAACAAATGTTCAAATAAGAACTTAAAAACTAGTCTGTATAAGTTATCTGCTTATATTTTCTCACAAAAGAGTGAATACCACTGCATTATTTAAAAATTATTTTCATTACTGCAATTAACGAGAGTTCAGGCAGGCAGAAAGGATTATTCAATAGAATAACACTAATTTGGACTCCAGATGCAGACTGTAGAAATCAATGAGGGGGAAAGAACGGAGGAGAGGAAGTGATTATACCAACAACTATAGTTTGAGCTTGTTTGGAGGCGTAAAAACTAACATTAAATATAAATGAGGAGAGTCAGGGTGAAACCATGGGATTGTGGTAAAGCTGTACAACAGTAGAAAGTTGACTGCATGAAAAATTGATGGCATAACTCTATTTTTTTCAATAATCAATACAATGGAGACATCAGAGGTCATTTGAAACACTTTTTTTCCCCACCTCAGGCACTCTTTTGCACCTTAGCGGTTTAAACAATTTTTATTCAAGTGCAGTTTGAGCTTTCTTTACTTTGTGGTCCAACGCAACTGAAAGAAATTAAAAACTATGTGTCAAACATGAAGAAAAACAAATATTCTGTTATACAACATTCACAAAAATTATTGTTGAACAGCTTTACATACTTTACTTTTTCCACTGACGACTGACTCAGCACTACCCCTCTCCTCTGTAGGGTATTGTAGAGTCTTTCAGCTCATTGTTTTGGTTTAACGGCTCACAGCTTTAAAGTATTAAAAAATTAGCACTGCAAGGGTGCAGGGTTTTACTGTATGGGTTTTATGTTTCCATTCCTTTTAATCAATAATTTATTTTTTCATAAATGTTGTTTTATAAATGTCTGTAAAATTGAAATAGATTCCTCTGAAAGTCATTTGTGGTGGTTTAAAAAACAACCAAAAGATCCCTGTTTCCAATTCATGCTTTGCTGAAGAACAGGCAGGGATAAACCCACTTTCATCACATTTAGCTGTTAGGATTAGCTAATTAACAATATATTTATATAATTTATCTGCAAGATCACTTGATTTGTAAAAAAACAACAAAAATGTGTTTTGATAAAACGCAACAATTAATCAGTGTGAAAAGATAACCAGAAATCCAGCATGTCATTGGTTTATTGAAAACAGTTTTTTTCTTTAGGGAAGTTTTTTTCTTGAAAGGAAGCCCAGATTTCCCCTCTACCCAGCCATAAGATAGCCACCAGCTCGTCCAGGGGGATCCTGAGGCCAGCCGAGAAGAAATGTAGCTCAGTAAAACTATTTCTCTGATAACCAAACACAGTTAAGACAACACTAAGCTACATACACGGCACGCATTTATATATATATATATATATTTATATATATATTTACACATTCTGTGAAAAATGTTCATTGCAGTAAACTTTATGTAAATTTGTATGGCAATATGTGTGTCATTTTGTTCGTATGAACATGTGCTATGTACGAGCACCTGCACTGCTTCATTCCATTGTTTTATTTGCATGTTTCTTTTTTTTATTCCATTTAGCCAATCTTAAACAGGAAAGTCCGATAATGGGATCACAGACCTCATTTTCAAGGGAGTTGTGGCCAAGAAAAGACAGACAAAAAAAACAAACAAACAAAAAAAAAAAGCAAAGAAAAAAACAATAACAGGTCAATGATTGCATTTCTATGTCTTTCAACTTAGCTTCAAAATGATTAAATACAAACAGTTTTGAAGTTATACAACTTTGCAGACTGTTCCAGCTTGAAGGATCAAAGCATTGAAGCAATTTTCCCACTCTGTACAAACACGGGGACTGATAACGTAGATTCATCTGTACCATTCTTACACCGACGAGTTCCCAGGTCAGGCCTTGCAACCCCAAAATAAAGGTGACTAGAATAAAGTTGAGGTTCACAGATTGTTATAAAACAAAGGGAGGTGTGGTAAACTGAATCAAGCACCTTTATTGATTCAGTTTACCTGCAGGGACATGCATGTATAAACGTTCTCCAAAATCCAAAGTAGACAAAAATGTAGCAGCAACAAGTCTCTTCTTTGCATTAAAAGAGAAACACGTTTTGTTTCTAAAGTAGAAGGTTTGTGTTGCATTTTTTATTTTTTTTTTAACAGCAGGGTCCACATGAGAGTTAACAGTAAACTAATCAGGTCAAAGACTCATCAATATAAAAACCAAAATATTTTGATGATTCTTGTAAAAAGGAAAAAAAAAAAAAATTGCAGATCAAATAGTGCCCGCGAGTTGTTACAGTTGTTTTCCTCCAAGTTAGAATGCCTCCATCTTTCTGTCTTATCCATGTGTCCAAATTATTTGTTTGTTAGAAGAACACTTTACTTAATGTAGACAGCTTAAGGCTCTTTACAGATGGACTGACCTCCTTCCAAGGAATACATTTCTAGAACACAGACATATGACACACAGACCACATTTATTATTAAACTTTTCTCCTTTTTTCTATTTTTTAGTACAAAAATAAAAAAGTGCCAAACTTTCGTACTTTCTGTAACCGATTTTGCTTCATGCAGCTACCAGTTTAACCACTGCTGAACAATACACACAATTTCCTTTTTAACCTTGAGCTCAAAAACTCTTGAAGCTGAACAAGAGAATCTGAAGTGTGCATGGCCTGTTATTTAGCAGATTTTCGTGTTGTTTATCTCACTGTCGAACTAAAGGTCAGGGTGTAATCAGAGGCCTAAACATCCCTCCTGCACATAGACAAAGCAGCTGATAAGCTGGAGGAAAATGTCACCCAGATATAGAGTGCTGATTGTCCATTAGAACACGTCTGAGACCACAGCTGAATGAGATTAGTCAAGACCTCGGGTACTTTAGCGCCCCTTGACAAGGTCACAATCTTCAAACACAAGAAAAACTATAAATAGTAATTAGAAGGGAGGTAAAATTCAACTTGATTTGTTGTGGTTTTGTTTGAGTGTTGAAGATATCGATGATTTAATTAGATTCTTTGTCGCTTGGTTCTCTGTTTTATAGCTAATGTGTTGTTCTAAATTAATGTACTTAGTGGCATTGTTATACTTCGTGGTATTTATGCTTTTCCTTATCACCTTAAAGTTCTTTCTTTATTAAAATAAAACTTGACACACTAATATGTGCTCTTTGCTTAAAAGTATGTGGCTCTGCATGCAGTATTAAAGTGTGCGTGCTTTGTCTTTGTAGATACTGAATGGGTCTAAATTGAATTTATTTCCTCTCAGAAATATATGGTTTTATCTTCCAAATGCATGCATGAAATTAATTTTTAAGCAGATAGTCCCTACAGTTCCAGCACAGTAAGTAGGCAGATCAGGAGGTTATTTAATAAATACACGGTGCTATATTTCTTAAATCTAGAGCATAGTTTCACAAATGCAAAAAATGCTATTAAGAGCACCCTTTCAAAACAGATGGAAGAAAAAGAAGACAGAGAAAGCTACAAATATGACGAGTTTCATATTTAATTCTTTATTTAGAGTCTTTCTTCCTATAATTTTGTTCCTCTAAATGTAGAAAGTGAAGGCATCACATAGACATTTCTCTGTGAAACTAGCTACCACAGGCATAAATCTGTCATGACAGGTGCACAATATAACCAAAATGTTAGTTGTGTCAATATTTTGACTAACTATATTATAATTGTATAGTAGGGCTATTTAAATGGCGGCCCACAGACCAGAACCAGTCCATCAGTCTACTTGGACCAGCCATTCTCCATCAAAAAAAAGGAAATTAATTATTTAATAGTAGTGACTAAACTGTAAGAGCATCTCTTTGGGGACATTTTGGGACGTTATGTAGCACTGCCATTTACGCTGTTGAAGGCCAAAGATACCGGCTTCTTATGAAAATGTCACATTCAAAGAAGTTGACAGTGACAGGCCTAGATTTGGTCATGTAAGATTAAGTGATGTATTAACAGTAGAGGGAAATGTGCGGCCTTTGACCAAAGACTTCCAACAATTTGGCATTAAAAACATTACAGCAAGGCTCAAAAGAAGCATTTAATAGAATATTTTTAAATAAAGTTAGAATAAAAAATAAATAAAAGCAAAAAAAAAAAAAAAATAGAAGAATAAAATGTTTTAAAATCAAAGAAATAAATAGAAACAGAACAAGCTAATATAGAGAAAAACAGACAACAGAATACATACAGTGAGGAACATTTGATGCACACAGATGATAATACATCTATCCTGTAATCATCATCATCATTTTTTTTTTTCAAAGAACCTTTCAGGTCACTGAAGGACAGTGTACAATAAAAGAAAACGAGAAGGAGAGAAAAAAAAGCAACAACCAGCAAAGATAAATAAAATTACAGGTATAAAACATGGTACAGTCTAGTTACATAGAGTATGCTATCTTGAACAGGTGAGTTTTGAATCTGGATTTAAACACAGGAAGAGAGTCAATCTTGCAAATATCTGGTGGGAGTGAATTCCAGGAGCAGAGCGGCTGAATGCTCTCCTCCCCATGGAGGTGCATGGAGGAGGACGACCTGAAGGAGGTGGCAATGTGCAGGAGATCTGACAGATAAGGAGGGGCACGGTTGTTGATGGCCTTGAATGTGTGCAGAAGGATTGTGAATTCTATTCTTGATTTAACTGGGAACCAGTGCAGCCGCTGTAGGTTTAGGGTGATGTGGTGAAAGGAGGGGCAAAAAGAAAAAGACAACACCGATGCATGAATGGCGAGAGTTTCTGTCTGTACTGATGATTTTCACTAATCTGAACAGATGTGTGAGCAGAAGGAAATGCTTACGTCTTATTAAACATAGACTGTTTTCTGTAATGCTTGTGGACCTTTAAAGATTTGGAACTGACAATAATTCCTTTATATTCTTTTTTTCTTTATTTGTGTGTGTCAGTGAACTCTGAGCTATAACAGATTACCTGAAACCTCCTTTAGCATATCTGTGCCAGCTTGTCAAACCCAGGAAAATGTATGAAATGTTTTCTGTTCGCTCACATTCAACACAACTTTCTCATGTCCCTCATATACCTGCATCGTCTACTTCTGAAACAGAAAGGAAGCCAGCAACACAGGTGGAACAAGGCTGCATTGCATTTTTGAAATCACCAAGGCATGGCAAATAAAGGTAAAAACATTAAGCACTCAATTGGAAGTACTACAACAGAAAAACGTGTGATCATTGTGCATCACACTTTGTGCTCCTCTTGCTTAACTAGAGATGTACGGAGGCATCAGACATGCATTTTATACATCATACTACACTCAAACATGAATCAGGTCTGTAATTCTGCAATGCTGTAATGATTTATGAATGGACAATGCAATGCAAAATAAAGCAGGCTTGCTTGATTCATCAATGAATGGAAAAGGAAGCTGAGAGACACATCCGTGTGACTATATGGCAGAACTGATGTGTACAAGGGGCTTTAAAAATAGCTTTAGGTATGTTGAATCTGTTTCATACTATAGGCCCCAGTAGTGAGAAACACTGTTTTAATGAAATGGAAACAACTCCAAAGCACACACAATCTCCTGAGCTATAGGTAATTTTTCTTGTCAGCCTAGCTCCCTAGCTAGCACTATACAATTACACTATGTATGATTAATGAAAAGTTTAATATCATTTTAACACAACTAAAGGACTATGTAGCTCTTGACTTTCAGAAGAAATTGCCAGCCCTTGATTTATCCTATTCAGCATGTGGTTAGGGTTAGATTTAGACTGAGCCCATCTGTGGTCTTTCAGAGTAGCAGTTTAATACTGGAACAAACTACACTAAAACCAGAAGTCTTCTCCAAACCTTTTATATATATTTCATATACTTTATATTTTATATTGGTTCTAAAAGCTTTTTTTTAAATTTTGTCACAGCATTCAATTAACGTTTTGTTTAAGTTTAGTTTTTCTTTTTGTATATATATTTTTTTACATATGTACATTGATACTAAAGGATAGCTCACTCAAAGATACAACAGTCAGTGCTTGAGACTGAATCTGCGTCTTCTGTCAAAGATGCATCTAACATCTAGTCCCCCAACACCCCCCGTTTTTTTTTTTTTTTTTTTTTTTTTTTTTTTTTTTTTTTTTTTTTTTTTTTTTTTTTTTATATTTCCGGAAAAAAAAGTTCATTTTTATGTATATCAGAAAGCACATGTTCTACCTAACATTAGGTTTCTGGTAGAGTCAGTCTTGGTAATGCCGTGCAGCTCAGTGCCACTGATTTACTGCTGTCCTTGCTCTCTGCAGAGCCCCTGCTGTCCTCACACATTCTCATCTAGGCCAAGACCCCCTCCTTGTCAAATCAATTTCTGCATTGGGGCCAGATTGTGTATGCATGCATGCATACATGACAATGTAAGTATAAGTGTGTGTATGCATGCCAATTTTTCAAATACACCACTTTTTCCCAGAAGTTGCAAATCAGAGTTAAAAATGAAGCTGCAGCCGAAGATGTGCTAATGAGCGGGGCACTCACAGGTAACCACAGGAGTTATTGAAAAAATGTTATCCACACTGCAAGAGCAAGTGACGCAAATAAGAGCAAGAAAAGTGCTGGTGTCTGCCTCTTCATTCAGGTGAATCAATTGGTGTTGCAACCGTAACCATTGATCAGAAACAATACATCTTTGTGATGTTGTTTGTCTCCTGCTCTGTGCGAGACTGAAACCCCTGTGTGGCCACCAGAGTGATAGTGCAGTGTTTACCCTTGCATGGGATATCTATCACCTTCCTCGGTGTGATGGTGGATCAAAGAGGCACTGAGACAAACAGTATGTCAAATGTGGTAGTGGATTAATGCTGGGACTGTATGAGACTGTTGTTGTGTTACTCACAGCTGGAAGCTGTTTTCTCTCATGGGGAAATGAATTCCCTTAATGATTTTGCTCAGTAGCTTTAGGCACCATCATCTGACTTCTCTCTTTCCCTGCAAGGAAGAGAAAAAAGGTATGACTTTGTTTATTATTGCCATCATTCTGCTGTTATTTTTTGTTTTTTTGGTCTCTGTAGGCAGATGAAGCCCCAGATCTGACAGCATGGCTGGTGCACACATTTATACCTGGATCTGAGAGAAAAAATAGAGGCTTGTTTAATGATATCTAAGCCTGATATCTAAGCTATGCTCTATATACCTTATGGGCTAGGATCCAGAGAGTAATATTTGTTGAAAGCTGCATAGTTAGAGCTTTTTTACAACTACAAAAGCAAAAGTTATTAGAACTACAGCCAAAAAATGAAGCAAAAGAAAAAGACCATGCAGAATTGAGCCCATGCGAGGGCAGATGCGGGGGTGTGGATTATGGTTTCCATGCTCACCTAACAGATGTGGATTGTCGGTCTGTGAGGCTTGAAAGCAGGTGGTAAGGTTGATCTTGTTCACAAATAAAACACCCAACACACAGCAAGCTTGAGCAACCACTGCAATGCTTTAAGGTGTTAAACTTTCCTTTTGTTGAAACTTTTTTAGGCCACCAAACAAAAATATATACATAGATAGTTATGCCAGAGGCAGAGACACTTTGTAACGCAGCTTGTTTTCTACAGGAACAACTTCAGAAGTGATCATGGGTAAAGGATTGATGTAATTCTTTGTTTTTTTTAGTATTTCCATGTAGTCTGCACTATCCTCTCTGGAGCCATATCACAATCCTGTTACTTATCTCTCATCTGTGCACTTTCGAAACCTTATTAAAGAGGTTTGTGACCGTCCCACTGATTTCCCCTTTCTCATATTGTTCAATATGGCTTTTATTTTCCACCACTTTTGTTCTTCCACATGGTGCCAGAGAGCACAAAATTGCTCACTGATATAATCTGCTACAGGATGTGACATTTAATGGTTTGTGTGTGTGTGTCTGAGTGTGTTTGTATTGTAAGTATGCACCCGTGGGTATGTGTATAGCCATCTATATCTGGACATAGCATTCCTAGGATGGAGGTAATTTGGTGAGGAGGGATCTCTGTCTGTCTCAATACCTGGGCAGATGCATCTTCAATGTCCTCCATTTGGCCACAGACCGCTGCTGCATCCTAAACTGCAGCATGGAGCTTTATTATATTTGTGCATCCAGTGTGTAAAAGACAGAGTGCACTTGGTTCCCTAATGGAGTGCTCCAGAGCCAGGCAGGACTGGCTGCAGGCTTGTTTACTGGCCAGCACACGCTAACAGCCCACACTGATTATTATTAATCCCATGGAGCAGAGTGAAAAAAAAGGCAAAGGTAGTTTGGGGAAAGAAGACCAGCTTGTTCCCATATCATAATAGATGCATTTTCCAAAAATGAAGGTAAAAGCTGTGATCCTGGAAATCTTTTCTTTTATGCTGCCTCTCAGTGTCTCTTGCGTGCTTAAAAACTTTGCCTTTTCTTACAGTTTTTGATAGCATTGTCTCCGTTTTAAAGTTTATATGTCTTACTTATTGCTTCCATTATTGCACAGTAAAAATATTGCATTACTGTCTGAAAAAGTAATTGAGACGTAACAGGCACACATGTAAGTAGGTCAAAAATGTCATAGTAAAGGAAGTGATGATATTTTGTGTCAACCAAACAAGCAAAAGAATAATATACTTGTATATTATTAATGGTGACAATTTTATAGCAAATATGCTACTAAATTATTGCCTTTTTAGTCATTCCACAGACACTATGGTATGATCCTATATCCTCACATGTGATTGCCCGCCTGTCCATGTGGGCCAGTCCAAACAAAGCAGTGCCGTGGGCAAACCTGGGGCTGAGCACTGAGAGCTAAGCATGCAGCAAAAGGAAAAAAAACTGGGAGCCGGCTCTCACTCGATGGGAGTCGGCTTTTCTGATTCACTACCAAGCATCCGCTCACAGACCTGGCTCTATCATGCATGGCACATCACTACTCTGCTCCTTTAAAGCTGTATTTTATTTTTGAACTTTGAACTGTGACAGTTGGTGTAATGTAATCTTCCACATGTTCCTATCTATTTTTTGAAGATGTAATAGTTGTGTATCATTATACAAGTGACAATATAACACAATGCTGACTGAGAAACTATCCAATTTGCAAAGCAAAGGAAGGCGTTTTACATTTCTGAGCTGTAAAAATGTGGTAATGTTCTAAAACTTGAGCTTCATGTACAACGTAGATGCTGTGATTCTGAAAGGGAGACATAGGAAAAAATCTTTTTCATATTTTTTTTTTTTACAATTTTAAGCCTTTACAGTCAAACTGCCATGTTTTTCATTATGAACCAAAAGCTATGACACATTCTGGTGGCAGTCTGTGTTTAGAGCATATTACAGGATTTTCTCGTAGCCTTTGAAACTACACATTTTTTAGTTTACTTTTGCATTGTTCGTTATGCTAAAACCCGACATACAAATGATCTGCTAGCATTGACTGAGGTATCATTGTGTCATCTCTGTTTCTTAAAAGTAACTTTAACAGAAAAACAAGTCATGCTACCAGAGGTAGTTTATATTTGGATGATTACTAATACGCTCATAAGAATAAAGCAGTATGCTGTAAAATAATATGTGGCTTCTTCATTCTGCTGTCTTTGTCCTCTACCGTATTTAATATGAATTGACATAGAAAGAGGATCTCTAAAGGGATGTAATGGTGACAACATCATTTGTGTCATTTCCTCTGCAATTGCAGCTGGAGACACACAAGTGGTTCTATTGAATTTGCTGTGTTTGTAGTTGATCTATGTGGGGAGCAGGCCTTCCCAAATGGATTAATACCATAACCAGTTCCAGATGGCTGCAACATCTTGTTCCCCCTTTCTGTGATAGTTTTAATGCTTTATTGATTGTTGTTGTCCAGGGAACAAAAATGCGTACAGAGGATGGTTCATTCTTTTTACACATGCTTACAAACATGCTCACACGTCTTCCTGCACCAACACCTCTACTGCTTCCACTCTCTCTCTGCCAGAAACCCACAATACATTTTTTATGGTGCTCTGGAATCATTATGCAATGAGCTGATTGGACACTCCTTCATCCTCTTAAACTGGAAGAATGGCCAGGCATGCTGCGAGGAGAAATCTGAACCGAGAGCCAATGCAGAGCTAGCAGGATAGGAGTGATATGTTCGTGATTCCGAGTGCTGGTGGCAGAATTTTGTACAGGCTGGAAACAGTAGATGCAAGATTGATTGATACCAACGTATAAAGCATTGCAGTAGTCAAGTCTGGAGCTCGCAAAAAACATGCCTTTGTCCAGACCTCTGTGGCTCAGGAAAGGCTTTTCTTTGGACAATAAACAAAGCTGAAAATAACTTGTTTTCACAACAGGCTGTTTGTGCTGTGGCACGACAACCTGATTGTCCGATTTCAAACGACAGTCCAGTTTACCCCCAGATTTTTAACCACCAAGTGGGAGGGGGGCTTATTTTAAGGGAGTCTTATATTATTATATTATTATTTTCATAATATACTAAGAGGAAAATCAAATAATTTCATGAAAACAAGTCATCTTTAAGAGATGTTGCCTAAAAAAACAAATGAACAGAAGTGTTTTTTGTTTGTTTGTTTGTTTGTTTGTTTTGCTTTTCAAATTGTGAAATTGTGGAGTTAATTGTTTTGCATCAACTTTCTGCTCAGGATTTTTAGGGCACGTCTGAAATCACCAATCCATAACACAGTGGAGTTGCTCATACCAGGCAAGCAAAAGCACCCCCACCCTGAACACTCAAAAGTTGTAAATAGGCATACCATTATACATTAGCTGGGGGGACTTGCAGCTAGCTAGCTGCGCTGCTTTCATCTTGAAAATGTGTCTTTTGTGGATGCCAGGATTTGTAAAGCAGTGTTGTCTAAATCTGGTCCTTGAAGGTTTTGGATGTACCATGCTATTTATGTCACCAACAAATGCAGGACAAATTCCAACTACTTGAAACAACTGCAGCTGAGTGTGGACTCAAAATAAAGAGATCAAAATCTAAAATCATGCAGGTCAACAACAAAAGCATGTACCCTTTAATCATCGGACCAGACACATACCTGGAACGTGTCATTACTGTGGATGGTGGAACAGAAGAGGGTGTTAAATAGGAAGACCAAAAACATCTCACTGAATACTAAGATCAACTCTAACATTAAGACCAAATTGTATGGATCTGAAACTTGGAGGACCACCAATGACATCATCAGTAAACTGCAGTCTTTCCTCAATCGTTGCCTGAGACGAATCCTCGGCATCGTCTGGCCAAACAAAATGAACGACATTGCTCTGTGAGAACCCAGTGGACAATACAGCTGATGAGGAGAAAGTAGAGATGGAATGGTCACACACTAAGAAGAAACAACAAGGCAATAAGCAAACAGACTCTAACTTGGAATCCACAGTGCAAGCGAGGCAGAGGAAGACCCACAAACACATGGAGGAGGAACACAGAGCAAGAAGTAAAAAAGAATGGAAAAAGGTGAAACAATACATCAATGGCCTCTGTTCCGGACAGAATAAAAAGCCTAAGAAAGTAAGAAGATGCTATCTGTGCTTAGAATTAAATAAAGTTCAGTTGATCCATATCAGTTTAATACAGGTGCATAATAAAAGACTTAGCGCTAAAAAAACAACTGCATCACACTGCATCAGATTTATGATCATTTCTATTTTAAACGATTGAGTGGTCCTACTTTTTCGTTCTCTTGACAATATGTTTTCACACAGTTGCGTACTGATAAACATTCTGGTGATATCACACAGAACAGAAGTCAGTAAAAAGACAAATTCTGTTACTCCTTGCCTATCTTACACCCTCAGACAGATAACTTTTGTTAGTAATTGCTCTCAAAAAAAATGAGCAGGCTTGCTAATTTGCAGAAGTTTTATATCTCATAGCTGCTGTTTTAATATGTGCCTCTGCACAATATAACCATGATGACAGATTGCTGGAAATCATGCCAGACCTGTGCTAATAAAAATGTCACACCATAAAATTAGCTTCCATTTGAAACTCACATAGGACACCATTACCCTTAAGGCCTTACTATGGTGTTTTACATGAGGTGAAGAAAATATGCAGAAGATGTTGTCCATGTGGCACTATCTCCTGGTGGTAATTCCCCATCCTGTGTACCAGTCCCCTCTTCGCTCTATCCAACCCACCTTATTCCACTGTGTCTGGAGCTTCTGCTGACTGTATTCCCACCTAATACTTATTTAGATCTCCTTGTGGACTACAACAAGGCCTGTTACCCCACTAAACAAGTCAATGTTAGCTTTAAAAAAGGAATGATGTGGTGTTGAACTCCAACACCCAAAGCTAAAGTCTACTGAATTAGTCTCAGCACAGCTGGACAATTCCCACTGAGTGCATGAATAAGCAGCTCTGACTGTGGTGCTTCATGGGGAGTTAGCTAATAACTTAATAATGTCAATGCTTTGTTGAAGCTTCAGTGAAAATAAGGGAATAGTAAGGGAAGTTGACTTTTTAAAAAATACAGTTCTAAAAATGACACTTTTTTCCCTCCCATTTGTGTCTTTTGTAGCTTCTATCATATTACCTGTGAAAGGTCTATACAGCTAAATGAAAAGCATACCACCACTGGTGGAATCTAAGTAAGCACTTTAAGACCTGATGTCCCATAACTGGGACAAATTGAGACCAGACAGACTAACCTGACCTTACCTGAACTACTAAAAACCTTTCTAATTTTGTTCTACTTCACTTTATCAGCGTTTACGTTTTTGGAGATTATATTTGCATATTGCACTATGATTTTATAGAGGTTCAGAGCCACAGCTCTGCATCATTCGAAAGGAATATTTCCACAAAGAAATTCACCATACATTCCACCACCACAGCTTCCCACTGAATATGACAGGAAAAAAGAAACATCTGCAAATACTAGAGGGGCAGCGGATTATAGAGGATGCTTTATGCTGTTTTCTAAGAAAGGTTGCTGTTCTGCTGGTGTACTTAAGGACTGAATTAATGTAGCGCTGTTACAGCTTTCAGGTTTCAGCTTTCTGTTACTCTGTACCCTTGATAAGTGACATTAGCTTTTTCTTTGACTTATGTAATCAACTGAATGGCTTATTTCACGTGCATATCAAGAGCAAGTGGAGGCTTATTTAAATGTAGTTGTAGTATTTTCTTATTGTAAAGGTAAAATGCCTTTTATGTGGTTTTAAATTACAAGTTGTACGTTTCAGCTGCAATTTATTTGGCTTTTCAGCTTTGGTATATATATAACTTCTTAACCTATAACTTTTTTCTTTTGCTATGAAATTTCAAATAAAATATGAGACAAAGTACATTTTCCAACGTTTGCTTCTTTAGTTTGGTAGCTACAGGAAAGAGTATTTACTATCAAATCAAGAGCAGCAAAGTAAAACTAGAGGCCATCATGGTTTTCACTGCTGTTTGTACATCATACACACTATGGCTGAAAATGACAGTCAGATACAGTGAATTCAGAATAATATCTATTCTAGCTGGATTTTGATAACTGATCCATGTTTAACTCATAACAGTTAATACATTCCCAAGTCAAACAGCATTAATAAAGATAAAAATTTAACAAAATAAATAATTTATAGATTAATAAAGTAAAAAGAAATTACACTTTTAAAACTTGCTAGTCTGGCCAGCTCCAGCTTATAAACCAATTAACAACACAACTGTGTTGTTAATTTAAAAAGTGAAGTCTGGCTGGCTGCAAAATTATAAAACCCTCAAACCATAAGAAAGGGCACGAAAATGTTTGCCGAGCTGTTTGTTGATAATAATATTGTGTGGAGAAAAGGTGAAGTTGGGCAAACAACACTATGTGACTCTAGATGTGCAAATGTTTCAGTACTCGAAAAATGTATGTATGTAATTCTGAGAGTAATGCACTACATTTACCAACCATCCAGTAAGCTGTAAACTATTAATGTCCATGCTCAAACCACTGATCATATAAATGCAGTGGAACTTTAAAGTAATGAAATGATATCACAATTATAGCACTATATTATTTTTTATATTCAAGGAAATTATACTTTCATGTTAACAAGGTTCTATGTACAGCAAAAATCTCTATTCTTTAGGAAATCCTCGGCCACATTACATTGGGAAATAAAATCCATTCTCTGCTTTAATAAAATGAATTTAAATAAAAAACACTTTATTTATCCCAGAGGGATTTTTTAAAATATAAACAACAATAATTAATGGGAAATTGATTTAATTTTTAAACTGATAACTTTTAATTAATACAATTAACCCTTTAACATACACAATCATGTGACACAAAATGACACTTTTTATCCTATTCCTCGTTCTTAAAGGGTTAATTATTTTATATTAATTAATTGTGAATTTAAAGCAATTTCATTTACTTAATATCATTTAATTAATAACAATTATTACATTTTTTAATTATTAACTGCACAGCATGTAAAGTTTAGGATTAATTGGAGCCAAAAACAATAAAGCTATGTCAGGATTAACAAAGACAAAAATTACTGGTGTAGATTAGAAACTCCACATGTGAATTCTTTGTAATTATTGTAATAGAATCCATGCAGTAAATGTCATACAAACCTTCTGCCTCTTCTTATTTTAGACTTTAAAGTAATTGATGCAGAGAGTGTAAGAAGAAGAAGAAAAAAAAGGCTACACTGATGTGATGAAGTTTCAGCAATATACAACATCTACACTGTAGAAGCTGTCAAGAGTTTTCAACATGACTGTTGCAGAGCTACCAGTGGAAAGTTTTAACATATTTATCCATTAGATTTAATCCAAATGTTTGTCTGGTAGTGTATATTAAGAAAAATAAATTAGGTCTTTGTTTCTACTGTGATGGATTATTAATTTTTTATGTATCTTCTAAAAGCAAATTAATATTCTGAATGTCTTAACCTGATGTAACATGTGACAATGGAAAGGAGATGGAAAACTATAAATACTACACACAATAAAGTTGGTTAAACAACTTTTAACTGTCTGTTTTCTCTTGTAAAGCAAATTCTGTCCCTCTGTGTACTCATCAAAAAATGCAATGTTACTGAGGCATGACAACTGCATGCACCATTTCCTTTCATCCAGGGGTTTTGGCAAAAAGTGCAACGAACTTTAATTTTTTTTTTTCTCCTACAAAATTAATCCTGCTATTAGAAAACTGTCCATTTTCAGACAGATCTATTTTCTCTGAAATGCAGTTAATGAACGTAATGCTTCACTGGCATTGAGTATTTGGATGCATTTTTAAGTACTGCAAAGCTGACACAACCAAATTATCTTCAGATTTAACTACATTTAAGCTATAGCTTTGGGTGATTCATCTTAAATGGGCCTTTGCAGCTATTCTTATTAAGCTTCCATTCCTGCTGTTGCTGCTGTCTTACATGAGATGTTCAAAATGAAAAGGCTGCGTTTTTCCACTCAGCATGTTTGGCTGCAGTTTGCTGATGGCAAAAAAAAAAAAAAAAAAAAAAAAAAATCAAACCACAATATTGTGGTACTTCTGTGATGGTCTCTTCTAATTTTGTTAACAATGTCTGTTATGGTCGCTCCATTATGTCATCTCTTGGTGCTACGCCACCGCTAATGACACGGGAGCCGCTGAAGGTGTAGAGCAGAGCGCTAACAGGTAAAACGATTGTAAGATAAGATGAACACAGTGACAGAACTGTGTTCCTCGACCTAGTTACACACAGAGGTGCTAAAAAGAATGGGTGTATTGGGGAAAGTGTGAGTGTTTCTGACTGCTGTGATACAATGTATGCCTGCAGTGTGCAATTCTGCTGACGGCTTGGGATCTTCTAATAAGTGGCTTCCCTGTCTGGCAGATGCAAAGAAAGAGGGATGGGTGGGAGAGAGAAAAATGGCTCTTTCGCCTCTCTCACCTGCTTAAGTTCATTCCTTGCTGATGCACAACTGCCCATTAGGGTGCTCTGAAGCACACATTGGTGTGTGGCAGATGTGTGACTTTACAGATGATGATGATGATGACTACCAGAAAACAGTGGAATCGCCCTTTATACATCCTGGAAGCCACGAATCACACGCTAACTTCAACATCGTCCCAGGTGCAGCGGTGCGCTCTGTGATGTTTTGTGAAGTCATTGATGTTTACTTAACTGGATAAAGCAAGTGCAAGGACAGGTACACTGCTTAGTGATGTAGAGCTGAAATAGACTGGACAAAACTGAGGAGATGATGCTCCGAACTGGCTGAGGTAGTGATGAAAGATGCCCCTGGGAATGGGTCACTGCATTCGGTCAGTCTGCCCTATTGTGACCACTGGAATGTTTATTTTTTCTGTATATTTGTCCTTATAGTGAAGAAAACCTATAATATGACAGAAATAAAGGATGGAGTATATGGAGGATGATTTTTTCCTGCAGCAGCAGCTGTGGTGGACCAGGGAGGGGAGGAAAGGAAACAGTGGTTCAGAAAAGGATCGCTGAAAGTGAGCTGTGACCTTCAGCGAACATTCGCGACATGTTTAGATAAGTTTTATCTCAATGATTCAGGCAACATTCTCTAAGCATCACAGCAATCTTTACCAGAAACTTCAACCACTTCATCTGTTAGTTGTGCATGTCTGCAGCTGGAACACCCTCTCAGTCACTGCATCCACACCAAACAGTAAACAGTCACCAGTGACTATGTGATTTATAGCTAACACAGCAATGTGTCGAAGATCCTCTCCTGTTGAAAGTCAGCCATTTCTGCAGGGATTCACCTGCTAAAACCTCTATCTCCCCTCCAAGGACACAAGTGTCAGAACCAGGCTGCGAAGTCCTCCGTGCACCTAGAGCCTGTGACTTCCTCATTATTGATTGACCAGTAGGGGAGCATCTGCCCCCGAGACACACCTTAAAAGGCCGACCCCCTTATTTACATAATGAGGCAGAAATGCATACTGCAGCGACGCTCAAGTTCAGTCCTTCTTCAACTTTTAGATGCATCCCTCCAACACACCTGAATCAAATGGCTGAATTCTCTCATTTGATTTTCATATATGTATGTATATATACTATATAAAACAAGCCCAATGCCTCTAGACATCTCCATTATGAAGGCGGGACATGGAGATGTCTAGAGGCAAGGTGGAAAAAATTAGCCTGCTGACTCTATGGATGGATTTGAAAAAAGAGAACATTGATGCAACAACACATGGGCGTTGCCCCTATGGAGGATGATGATGTTTTAAAATCTACACTTTTCACATTGAGAGGATTCCACCCACGTTTTTTTTTTCTGCATTGTGCACAAATGTGGCTGGTCTAGTGGCTCTCTGGTCATCTCTGTGCCTGCTCCTCCTCTCCACTTCCTGTGTTTCTGTGAATCATGACGTGAATCATGTCAACATCTGGTGGTTTTATGACAGATATTATCACCATGTGGATAATGTGCAGATGGTTGGTGAGATGATGCTGGATGAATTCTGCATTATGATCTAGAACAGGGGTAGCCAACGTTGGTCCTCGAGGGCACCAATCCGGCAGGTTTTCCAGATTTCCCTGCTCCAGCACACCTGACTCAAATTAAATGGATCCAACAGCCTATAAGGATCTCCACAATGACTCATTAGTTTAAGTCAGGTGTGTTGGGGCACGGAAATCTGGAAAACCTGCCGGATTGGTGCCCTCGAGGACCAACGTTGGCTACCCCTGATCTAGAACATGGTAAAGATAAACAACATAGACAAGTACATTATATGCTGCACTCTGACCCTTGGACATGTAAAGTTTACCCAAAGGAAAGTTAGTTAACATTATTATTTATTAGCATTAATTAGCATTAATTAATAAATGCAGTAAAAACTCAATTCTCAAGCATAGTATCGAATGGTGATTAATCATTATTAATCATGATTAAGTCAGCTCTTTTTACAGAAGGCAGCAAAACTCCTTAAATATTATAAATATTTTTCTTTTAGCAAGCCTTTACCTTGATGCAAGTAATACATTGTGTTCATTGTTGAAAGTTTTTAGGGCAGTTCTTCAGCCATGAATCGATTTCTATGACAGAATCAATGGTGCTTTTTAGACTTGTCTCTTTAAGTTTACCCAGATTCTCTAAATCTATATTGATGATCGATTATATCACTGACTTAATGAAATTTGAGATGATTCACAAGGTCCTTTTTTTTCTAAATAAATGGTTTCCTTGTTGTTAATCCAGTTTCCTGTCCAAATGTCTTGCCAGAGCGAAGCAAATATAGAACAGTTAAAGTCGCTTTTGGTATGCTTTCCTTTTTTCTGTACTTTTTTTTTTTTAATGAAATACATATAAAGTTTAAATGGTTTGCAAACATTGCATTTAGATGCATGCATTTGGATTTTGAAAAGGGGGAATCAAAACAACTTGAATTATGTATATATTTTTTAATCTGTTGATATAATTCACTGCAGCTGACTGATATTGAGGTCTTATGAGGCAGTGCTGTAAAAAAAATGTGTTAATGTATTCTAGAAAAAAACACAGACTGGCAGCAAATTATTTGGACAAGTTAAGCAACCTTGTGTTAAAGCTTAATTTTAAGGCCTGGTTCCCATGGATAAAATGCATTAATGCTTAACAGTGGGTAGGGGTGTTATATCAGCCACAATCAGACAAGCAGATCATTTGTTTTGTTTTTTTTTATTAGTGGTGTATTGAATCTTGAAACTTTGCAGTCCCACAACTATTGTCTCAGTCCCAGAATTTGGCAAAGCAAAAATTTACCCCAAATGCAAAGCAAAAACGGTTGATACCTGAAACATGAATCTGTGAATCATTGTAGTAGGGAGAGATTCCAGTGCTTGGGAACGGCTGCAGGCTAATTTCTTTAGGCTAAAACATCATGTTGGGAACATAACAGAACATTTTGGGGAGGAGCACCATTTCCATTTTATAGCTGCACAGTAGTAAAAAAAGAACTTAAGTTCGGTTTTCAGGTCAATGAAATGTTGATAAGGTCAACTGAAAAAACAACTGATTTATCACCATAAATTCCTAAAACTAAGTATTTTATTTTTAAGTATTCAAACTCAATAAAGCCTTGTAAAAATATCACTTTATTACATCGTTAAGTTTTAATTTCCTGCTTAAAACATTAATATGTATAAGTTCATAAGTCAACTAATGCCACGCTGTGGTATAATTGTGACATGTTAAAACTGACCTGGGCCAGCATTGAGAAGTTACAGCAGATTCTAGACAGCATAGTCACTACTCTTCGCTGGCAAAACGCACATTTACCGTGCTGCTTCCTCCACTGTACAATCTTCAAAATAAAAAGAATAACAACAGTTAATGTGTATGCAAATCTGCTACAGTGAGACCAATGCCTTTGTTCCGTGAATCTGGCTGTCAGTAGTTTTAATTAGCCGACTCCCTCTAGTAAATGTGAATACAAAGTCCTTATCAACCACACAATAGAAACATATGAAGGGACGAACAAGCTAAACAAGGGCTTTTAATCAATGGCTGCCACGTGGGTCCAGGCAGTGTTTAGCACAGGCTTATTCACTTAGCTGGTTTCTGTGCTGTTGTTATAGTTCAAAACACAAGTGTGTGTTTGAGAGAATGCAGCAGTAAGAGGAGTGCAATATGTAATATGTGGAGCAACTTACAGGTTCAGTGCAACCAGTTTGATCTAGAAATTATATGTAAGATTGTGTGTGCAGCTTATGTGTGTGTCTGCATGTGTTTGTGTGTGTGTGTGATTTAAAGGCAGATCTTACTATTGTTCTTCCATGAAACATACAGGTGAGTGATTACAAAACAGTGCTGCGCCTCTATTAAATATCCACATGCTATGATCCCTGAGGCTGGAGTGTTTCTGCAGCCTATTCGATTCTCAGTGCCGACTCCCATTAAGCTTTGGCACCAATCAGAGGTGCTACCTCTTTATCAGAGTGGCTTCATCTCTGGGGCCCAATCTGCCAGATATACAGTGCTCTGACAGCTGATTGATGTGTACTCAAGTTTCTTGTACGTTTTGCTTCTTTTACAAGAGAAAAACTAAAAACCTGAAGAGTTTGGTACATGGAAGCTGTTTGTATTTTGGTGCATTTTTATTGCTCTGATTCTTTTTATTTTATTTTGGTATGTTTTTATAACTTGTGTGTGCTCTCTGAAGTTGACTCTCTTCTTTCAAATCCATCCTATCTAGTTATTCTACATTCTGCATCCTTAACAATAAATGACTACAAATGAGTTAAGATCTTCAACTGTTATGTCTCTACTCTCTTTATTAGGCCATATTTTTGTGGTAGATGTGCATGTGTACTTCATGTGTTTGTGTGTGTGGTTTGGTTGCAGATTGATGTGTTTGTCTCCCCTTGTTGTTTTCCATCCTTTGTTTCATGCTGTTGTTTGGACAGCATAGGCTAGCTGGAGATGGGAATAAATGGGGCTGTTAGGAAACATCCGTTATATGCTGACACAAAGCCATTATAAAAGAACAACTGTGTGTGTGGGGGTATGTGTGAATCTACAGTTTAGTAATGTTTGTGAGATCTTTAGTGGTAAAGAAATGTTGGATATGTACTTTGTTAGAATGTCTGTTTATTCTCTGTGAGTTTACATTACACGTTGTCAGTGATAATTTTCTCAAACTGGCAAAGAAGACGGTAACATCTTCAGATTTTTCAGACAGTTTTCACAAAAAAGTTTCATCAGTAAATTGCAGTTAAGTTGTGTTGACATTACTTCCAATTTATTTGTGGTTAAACTGCTGAATTGTGCTTTATTAAATCTTTGGCATAAAGAATAATATTTTATAAAGCTTTTCATAAAACTTCAACCCATTATAAACGGAGTGGCTGCGGCCGTGGGAAGTCCCCTGTTAGCATAATCCTGTTTTAACCGCCCTAAAATAAAAACTATAATAGCTAGAGAAATAATTGTTTTTTAGCTGAAAGCTAAGACTCTCGTCTTTCAAGACGCCACATCTTTACAAGTCAGTGGTGTCATCACGTTACGTTATGTGTGGTGCACCAAAGCAACATCAATACATGGTGGCACCAAGAAGTCGCATGAGAGCAGAGGCATTCGGTGGAGTAGCAGCAGTGATTATCAGAGAGAAAGAGAATATTGTAGTCTGCATTTTATAGTGTTTTAGATAGTTTTACTATGGATTTTACCACATTTTGTCAGCAGTATTAGCATAGTAAGTTGCTAGTTTTTACCATTGTTCTTCAGAACACTTAGCATAGTGCCTTGTTTTTTTTTTTAGCACAATAATTTTTTTCAGCTTAGTTTACGTCATCGGAGGTTACATAAGTCTTAGCATAGCTCTCTGTTTTTTGCTGCACATCTGGAGTCAATGGCGTAGAGGAAATGCTCAGCAGAGCAGGTGTGTGAGCTGTTTAGAATTTATTTTACACACAATACTTACACTTTATGAACCACTTTGTACATAAAAAGCTTTGGAAAAAAGGATATATTTCTGCATTTACAAGTGTTGTGGTTCAGTGTTTTTGTCTTTTCATTTACCAACACTAACCCCAACCCAGTTTCATGAGAAAAAAAACATCTGAATTTGTATTTTTTTAGACTTTCAATGCTCCATTACCATATTGTTTATATTGTACATGTTCTAAGAGTATAAATCACTTAAAAATACTCCATCAAATGACACAATAAAAAAAACTCAGCTGCTTTGCATGGCAACTAAAATCAGTCGATCAAAACACATTTGTACTCTGCTCCTAAAAATGGAAAATTATGAATAATGAATGAATGATAAACTGTTGCAATACCTTGTATAGTGTAACAAAAAACTTTTTTTTATTTTTGTACATTTAGAATCTTTTCTGATGACTAAGTTCAGTGTGTATTTTGCAAAAAGCAATGAAAAAAAAAAATCAGATTTGTGTATTTTTTATATTTAATGGCATCATTTAACCACTTTTAAAAGTCATTATTGCCCAGTGACTTTTAGAACCTTTTAGCTTAAATTGTACAGTTGAGGATACTCCAAGAAATGACACCACAATGCACAAAAATAACACCGTAGACAGGGGCAGAGCACTTCTATTGCAGTTTTTAAATAGTTATTTAATTGCTCATTGATACAAAAATATTTTACAACATAAACTTTATTTTTTTCAAATTATTTCCTTTGTTTATTGAGAGCCACGGAGTTCTGAATTGTAGAACCTAAGACAGAATATTTTGGGTCAAATAGTGTTTACTGCCTTGTTTTTCATTTTCTGTTCTCCTCTTTGCTTTCTTTTATTTCACTTGGCGTTAGGTTTAGGCCTAACAAGATGGGAGGATGTGATGCCACCTGAGCCAAAGTAAAGTAAAGTGGAAAAACCTCCAGATTCTCCTGAGACATTTAAATCTTAAATACTTTGAATAATAACACATCACGAATGGTTGATGAGGCCATTATCCTTACTAGGTCAGCCAACTAGATTGTCCAGTTTAAAAGAAGTAGATACTCATTTCGCTGCCAAGCAATCTCTGGCCAGGGTGTGGATACGAACATTTAAAGCCTCATTTATGCTGTACATTAAATACACATTTGCATTCAGTCGGATGTGGACAGTGATGTTGGCAATGTTTGATACGGAACTATACCTATTTTTGTATAAAGGTATGTGCATTTAGGTTTGAGAATTTCCTAGACTGTATGGTATCTGGACATTAGCTACAGATCCACTGGGATTTGCACTGTCAAGTAGAGTAGGTGGGGTCTAATCTCTTACAACTGGCATCAGATCCCATTAGTATCTGATAGCTAATCCAGGTGATCATCTTAGACTAGTTGTGTTCTTCAAGCCTGTATCAAGCTGCTTTTATGGGGTCTGCTGCTGTCCTCCTCACCTGAGAACTGTTGTGCAGGTGTGAATGCTTTGTTAAATATTTAAGGATGATGCCAAAATAAAGGTCTTCCCAGCAGATCGTTGTACGGTTAGGAGGTAAGCAATGTCATTCACTGTACCCCTGTCGGTGGTCTTAACATTGTGGCTTGACAGGGTGTACTATGTACATATCTGTAATAACCTGGGAAACTCGGACAAGAAGCCAAACTATTAAAAAAATTAAAAGTTTTATTTCACAATGGTGGGAATAGAAGAACCTGGTTTCATGGAGAGCAATCCGTAGGGAAAAAATGCCAAAAACCACTGTGGTAAAACATTATGGTGACAAATGCTGGATCGCCATGCTGGGTCAGACAATCTGGCACTGGAAAGGAGCAGAGGAGAGTTTAGGCTGGCACACATTAGAGGATTCATCAAATCTGCACAGATTTACAAACCACACACTTGATGATAATAAAAGACAGACTGCACAAGAGTTCTCTCTTCTGATCTTATAGTGTGTGGTGTGCAGTACAGAGTACACCACACACTAACCAGTTCTTCAGCAGATCTCGTGTAGTCAACAAGACTTCACTGTTAACAAACACGTTGGACAAACAGAAAGCAGCAATGACGGTTGTTTTTGGCTTATTACTTTAAACACACACACACACACACACACACAAAAGACTACGGAAAAACCTTTTTGCAAATGTGATGGGAGTAATAGCGTTTTAAATAATGCCATCACTGACATCACTCCTTTGTTCATTAACAAGCAAACTAATTGATTACTCTTCCCATCATTATAACGCCGTTACCATTACTGCCAAGAATGCAGCGCTTTACAATAACTAAAGCTGTTTTTTCATTCGACCATCTACATCTCTAGACGAGGGGCATGTTTTTGTTTGTTTTTACTTCCTCTTCCATCAATCAGCGGAGTCAGATTGCGTTTTGATTGGCTTTTGTTCCAGTAGACGTGACATTACACACTGCATGCTCGGCTCCTCTCAGATACCCCCTCCCCCCACTCCCTCCCATTCATTATCAACGATGGCTTCTTTCGAAGCCTTCCGAGCGGATGGGACCAGACAAAATCACTCTTAACACAACTCACACAACAGGAAATTCAGACACAATGTCTTTTGTACACATCAGACAATCGGGCCTTAGCTGGCTTTTTAGCATAAGGAGGAGATGGGGACAAAAATTGTCCCGATTATCCTGTTGTGTGTACCCATCTTTAAATGTCATATGAACCAGATGAGCAGCATGAGCGCAATCAAGCACAGGTGGAAACAATCAGGGATCCAATCAGACCATGGCAATGTCTGTGATATTGAGTAGATATTTACAGGAAAGCAGAATAAAATATGATGCATCAGCCATTTACCCTGTTCATATTTGCTTGAACTCACAGGGATTCTCAGAAGGATTATCTTCTCTGTTCACATATGGACTCATTAAGATATTATTTCTGACTTCATACCAGGGACAGAACAGTCTTCTTGGAACATGTTTCAACATTAAAACTACAAGCCCATTAAAAAACATTTTTCCAAAAGACAACCATGTATTTGGTGTGATGATGATGGTAGTGGATAATGATGTCCAGCACAACAGTCTATAATGTCCTAAAGATATAGAAAAGGTAGAGATGGTATGCAGAATATCAAAAATGGTGTTAACAGTTAACACTTTTTATTTCTTGCTCAACTGTGTTAAATCATAAATGTAAATCAAAGATAACAGACTCATAACAAATATAATTGGTAATCCAAGTCCCCAAGCATCACTATGTATACAAGCTAAGGGTGGTGGGACGGTTTTCTTTTTCATTAGCGGAAAAATGCTATTGAGAAAAAAGAAAAAGAAAAAAAGATTTTCTTGCTTGAGAATATATATATAAATATACACTACCGTTCAAAAGTTTGGGGTCACTTTGCCATGGGATTCAATAGGGATATATATATATCTGTGTCTATAGTTAAAGATTTCTAATGGAACAAACTGAAAAATACAGCAAGTTATACAAAGTGACTGACAGAAGCAATAAGGTTTCTGGATACCTGCTCTTTTTTTCATATTTCCTCTCATCATTACAACATATGCTGTGCCCATCATGGGTTGTTATTGGCACCTTATTATCAGATGACAGAGCACAGACAAACCCTCTGACTGACATGACTGACATATAGTCCAGCGGGTAACACCAATTGTAGATAAGGATATTGATGAAAACCATGAGCCAGAGTATCAATAATGCAATTAGGCTGCCTGGGTTTGGTTTTCTGAGTGTGTCTGTATGACCTTGGTTCATTTTCTGGAAACTTTGGAACATATTCATGCCCTCTCAGAACTGATTTTCTCAAAGATGTATAAATGTCAATAAATACACTATACATAAATCACAGGTGGGCTATAGTTTAAAGAGTCTGTCAATTAAAATGAAATATCTGCAACCAAAATGAAGGGATGTAATGAGGAACTGATAATGACACTTAATCCAAAGTAAACTGGGTTTATGGTCATTATGTTTGTGACTGAGCTGCATAGTTTTGAACATAAGAGCTCTGAAAAATGTATGTTTTCAGCCTTGCAAAGACTCAAAGGGTAGAACTGTTGTGCAGTGCTGTTCGCCTTCACATGCTTGATTAGAAAAGAAAATGAAAATGAAAAGAAAATGCCCCCTTCAAAAAAATAAAGTTTCTGTCTGACTTCCCTTATAATGGAGAATATGCAAAGGTACCCATTCATTAGTTTGCTTGTGCTCTGTGAGCGGGGGCAGCACATTTGGTGTATTTAGTATCTGACTGTTGTCCTAAGTAGCAGGGATTATTCTAATGCTCTAATACTGTCAGTACCAATGCTTAGCCTAAATCCCTTTTCTATTGCTTATATCCATTACAAAGAATGAACTAACAAATGTCTGTATTTTCTTATACAGGAGTGAACCATGCAGCAGTGAGGGATATATGGTGATATAATAGTAAGAGGAACATAAGACAATTATCATAGATGAATCTGTACATTCAAATTAAGCAGTTTCATAAAAATATCTTCTTCAGTTGGCTCCAGTTTGCTCTGAAACTATTGCAATGCATTAACAATAAATATAGCTGTTCTCTGAGGCCCCCTATCGCCTTTTTATACAGTTGTAAAATGGTTTATTCCACACCTGCAGCAGGCAGATTGATCACACAACCAAAAAAAGCAGGACAAAGTAAAAAGTCAATGGAAATTAGGTTTTTATGGATAACCCTAACCAATCACAACTGACAACTGAATCTAAAAGTAAAAAGTTGTTGGATAATAAGGACAAACTTAATTCTGACATTTTATAATGTAACACCACCTTCCACACAATGCTACTTCCATAATACCACTAAACTGTTAATGTAGCAAGGCTACTTTTTTAAAGTTCAACTGCATATTAAAATGCAAGTACATTGACGAGTTAAATGCATAATTGCTCCCATCATTTGCATGCTAGTACCAAGGTTCACAGTGACCTAACATTAGCATTATGAAAAATCTCCAGAACAGTTATATGCAGATGTGTAAGTACCCACTGATTAACTGTCTTTCAGTTGATGGGGACAAGATTTGCTGCCAACCCCTCACAGCAGTTGATGCACACTGAATATGCATTTTGCAATGTGGTAATGTAAAACTTATAAAAGGTGAAAAGGAATTAATTATTCCTTCAACCCTCTGATGGCTTTAGAAAAATGCAAATATTCTATTCAAATCCCAGTGGAACTTTATGTCTCTCTAACAATGTTCTGTAAAAGTTCTAATGGCTTGGTTTGTTAAGACAGTCTATGATTTTCCAGTGAACGTAAGGTATTTAAGTTGCAAAGGTTTGGGGTAAGGACTAAAATTATACCAACTGTGCAGAGAAAGCTTTTCCCTGAGTAAAAAGAAATTAAAACTAAAGCTTTTGCTGAGTAAGATCAAAACGGGCCACTGGTCATCGAAACATGATGGACACTTAAAACACCCTTAGATTCATAAAATGTTCAGTGTACTTTTCCTCCTTTTTTTTTTCTCCCAGCCTGATGACAATGGCAATAGGAGGTGAGACGAGAATCAATAGATTGCAGACATAGAGAAGCAGAGGCAAATATATCTGTTACAAAACATTATAGAAGGTGAGGTTATTTAAGTGGTCTCAAGAATAGTCAAAAGAAAGGGTGCAGAAGCATATAAATATCCCAGTTGCTATAAAAAGGCTACAATGCATAGGTAATCAGCAGCAGACAAAAGGACAGTGTAGTTCTAGTAGCATGTGATTTGAGGTGTTGAGAATGAAAATCAGATACCCCTACAGAACTGTATATATTGGAACTAACAAAGGAAAGTGTTTCAGCAAAGCCATGCTCACACAATGTAAATAATTAATACAGAAGGCCACAAAATGGAAAAAAAGAACCTTTGAAAGAGTGTAATGTGTGTTTGGCCTGTGTTTGATACATTACAATTTATAGCAGACAGTTACAGAAGTACACATATTCACAAAGGGTGATATTCATTTGCTAAAACTTGATCCCCTTAGCTGTGATCTTAGGGCAAAGGTGATTTTTGTCACTCTTCTTGACTTCATCCACAATCTGCAGCCTCAGCTCCTTAAGGCTAGCAGCATCTTCCCCCCTTGGGAAATTGGGGAGGAAATTCACCTTGCCCTCTTAGGTCTTTTAATGTCAGTGTGTGGAGCTTGTTTGTTTCAACTTATCTTTCCAGAATTTACTACTACCTCTTGAAATCCAGCCCTACTTAACTTGGCACGATAGTTACCCATCTTAAATTTGAGACTATTTTTCCAGCCGTACCACCCTGTACTGGATCCTAGCTTTTTAGGCAGGGATGATTTGTGACAAGTGCCTCTGCTACCATTGAAACTTCCCTATCATTTGGATATGCTTTGAAACTGTGCGTTTTAGCTGCCAGGGTTTCAAGAATGTCATGCTTTTGTCCCCTAGATAATTTCAGAGGTTTTCTTGTTCTCTCATAAGCAATATTTCCCTCACCAAGTATGAGTTCTACTTCGTAAGAGAAAGTGGGCATTGGGAAAACCTGAGGCCATCTCCCAATTCTTTCTGGAGTCATGGTATGGAGCAATACTATAGTGTCATCTGATGCTACAGAACTGGCAACACTCTCAGACCGTATAGCTTTAATAACAGCTTTCTACGGAAGTTCCTCTATGTCGACAAGGGAACAAAGCTGCCCATCAAAGTCTGGATCTTCATAAGGATGGACATGAAGCATAAAGTTTTGGGCTGCCATTTCCCTAAGAGAACAAAGGACAGAGGAAATGTATTGTTGAGTTTTTTGTTCATTTTTGTGAATATCAGTTCTCTCCAGACTGTTCCAAGAGATAGTTTTAAACAATCTGAATGTTCATACACCCTTGAGTCTGAATGTATATCTCCATTTCTAAATTGGTGTTAATCATCCATGGTTCTGATCAAGATGAATCTCTTTTGTGTTAAAAACAGATGTCCATCAATAGTATTTGCTGTGAGGCTTACTGAATCATTTAGTTCTGACAGCTCATGGACAGAACAGGTGTCTAATGATGTCAGCTCAAATTACCTTAGATGCTCACTGTACCAGCACTCGCAGTTTCTGCAAAAAAACAAAAACAAAACAGAGTTGTTCACAAGCAGCAACTGCTCAATCCTGCTGAATTTTGGAAGTCCTCCTGACTGGCCTAAAACAACATTCCATTTGCACACTCTGTAACATTTATGAAGACCTTTGCTGTGCTGTAGATGCTTTGACTGCTTGCCTTGGTTTTGACGAAGTCTTTTGCCACTTGAGGCAGGGTTGCAGCCTGTACAGCTTGAGGCTTGTGTGTGGGCTCTGAAAAATGATGGTGCATTGAGGTGATACGCCATCATGTGCTGATGCCTGGTAGCCAGTGTTTTTAAAATGTTCTTAAAATTTTTTGTATCCTGAATCACCCTTTTGAAAAAACTATGTTTTCCCTCAAACCTCATGGTCCACAGGTTGACTAGAGGACCGAAGCACTTTGTCAACTGTGGGTAGTGTTCCACGTAATGGTGCTTAGGTCGAAGCTTGAAGACTGGAAAGACCGCTTTAAGAGTCTGCCCGTGATCACTTATTTTAGTTTGCATGTACTGGATAGATTCCTCTGTAAAACATGGAGACAATACTTGCTGCACAATTTCTTTCAGGTCCATCAATGTGGCCCATACATCATCTCCTTCTGGGAATTTATTCCCTATCATGAGTGGCAACAACTTCAGCAAGGTACAATTTTCATGCCCATTTCCACCAATA
This sequence comes from Melanotaenia boesemani, assembly GCF_017639745.1. Taxonomy (NCBI): domain Eukaryota; kingdom Metazoa; phylum Chordata; class Actinopteri; order Atheriniformes; family Melanotaeniidae; genus Melanotaenia; species Melanotaenia boesemani. The sequence continues at coordinate 11,881,913 of NC_055698.1, read as the reverse complement.
GTTTGGCAGCAAGAGTTTTGGGGATTGGCTGTGGTTTATTAAGCCTGTCATTGTGCTGGTATGGAAATGAGTGAATTTTTGTGTTCAAATATTCAAGAGTGAAATATTTTAGTTGAATCATTTTGCCAATGCAAAGGGCCAACTCAACAGGCACAATCCCCTCCAACAGATCGTGCAGTGATGGGATGAAAATGTTTAAATGTTTTGCTGAGAGCACAATTACCTGTACCATCAACACAGCTCAGATTTTCTCCTTCCACTGCATTTTGTACATGAAGATCACGGGAAACCCTTTTTCTCATGCTGAATTCCCCTTCAGTAACTTCAGTAGTCTGTATTTGGTCTGCAGTGCAGCAACAGAACCTGCACATGTTATGTCTTTGGAAACATCGTACAAACCCAGCAAGACCATAAGCAGCCAAATTATCAGCTGCCACACAAAGCACAGTGCCCCTAACACACTTACTAAGACCTTCAATGAAAATGCCATCCTTTTCTAGAGTGCTCAAATCTTTCAACAAAGGTGACAGAACACTGTCACAACCGCACTTCTGCAGGTCAGACACTTTGCACAGTAGTGCAAGCTGTGTGACATGTAGGCTCGACCTACACTGGCTGGGTAGATTTGCAAGCAACCAGTATACTGCACAAAGCTTGTGGATCTTTCTAGCAGTGCCTAAAGGGTTAGTTAGCTCAATGTCATCCATATACAATATAAGAGACAACTTTAGCTCTCCTGCTGCAGACAAAAACACACTTTCTTTGAAATATGTCCCATCTTCATGAGACGTGTATATTCCACATAGTGATGGCTTGACTTCTTTAATTTTGTCAAGAAGATCAGTATTTTTAAACGTCTACAGCATTTGTAATGTTGGAACATACACTATGTGGCGCCCGCTGGAATCTACAGTATATTGCACTGGTATTACATAAGGATAGTTAACAGTAGAAAGCTCAGCACCCTTTATGGTAGCACTAACAAACACATTAGCCTTTGTGACTGCCTCCACTAAACCATTAAGCAGAACATCACTAATAGATTGATCATGCACTCTTAGAACACTGATACCCGTGTCTCTAACAAGAGGTTTTAAGAGTGAGAATATCTCAACTAAATTGTCAACTATGTCCTGTATAGCCAACTCTGAAACATGAAGAATGCTGTGCATTTTCAAGAACAAAGAAGCCAAGTTGTTCCTTAACTGAGCTTGCAATCCTCCTGTGTCATAGCCAGAGTCAACAGGATCACATTAACAAGTATTTAGCTCAGGAAAAGAGTGAGAAGGACCAGCTACATCAGATTCATGTTACCCCTGCAATGAGGATCTGTCATTATCTGTAAAGACTATCTTGTTTTTAAAGGCAGAGATATCACCATCAGGATGGGTTCTGCTTCTGTGGGCATCACATGAGGAATACACATTTGTTCAACAGTGACAATTTTTGAATGGGCAGTCCACCATCTCATGTTGTTTAGTGTGTGTCCTTAAATGACTGAAGAGTTTTATCTTTAAATGGCTCTTTAAATCCACACAGAGGACAAATGAATGATATGGACTCCTCCTGATTTCCTTTATGTGTTACTGTTTGAGTATGTGTCTGTGTTAAATGAATTTTTAAAGCATTTATTGACTGAAATGTGCAGACAGTCATCATAGAGGCATGGCAACAGACTGACAGATGAAATACTGCTATGATGTAAACTATAGTGATCAAGTACTTGTGTATTTTTATCACAGACAGCATCACAAAGTTTGCACCTAAAAGATATTGGATCTTTTTTATACTTATACTGTACTCAGTCCCTTAATTTACTGTGTGCACTAAATGTCTCAAATGTAAATGTTTAGCATCAACATACCACACGGAGGTCTCTACACACTGGCCAGCTGCTTCAGTTTCAACCTTGAAGAATAAAAGAGTAAATTTGTTAGAATATCTCAATTGAGAAACAATTCTGCTTTTCCCTGCATGGTACAAAATAGGGTTAAGGTTTAAAGAAGGCTATGCAATCTAGCATTTACAAACAAGCAAAACAAGCCTTTTGGATAGTCACTTTTCCCTTTTATTATTTCACCCTGACAATGTAAATTTGCACTGCACACCACTTGCTCCTGCTCGAGTGTGCACATATTTAAGTATGCCACAGCGTGCTCATGCAAGGTAGTCTTACTAAATTTGACAAAACCTTCCAAATATATATATTTATATATAGAAAGCAATTAGCAGATCAAACTTGGAATTAAAATAACTAAGTTCCCATTACATCAACTTGACTAACAAATTAATTTTGGCGTTCATTCATCCATTGATGCTGACCATAATGGCGCTGAATAGCCTTTCAAACGCACGCATGCATTTAAAGAAAATGAATACTTATGGTGCAACAAAACGACATTAAAACGGTTAAATATAGTTATGAAGAGATTACTTACTAGATAAACGCTCCACATCCAAAGATAGCAATTATGGCGGCCAAAGTCGTTAGCAAAGCGGGGACGGTTAGTAGTTCACGTTCAAAAGGAAGGTGCATGCCTTAACACATTTCCTCTGCAATTTCATCACCAGTGTAACGGCAAACTTCAGATAAAAAAAAAGACTGTCACAACCTTTACATGTATACAGTATATTTGCCTTATTTCATCTAAATGTACAGACTTAAATCCACTAAGGATGCAGGCAAACCAAGCATGGAGGAATTCTCCTCAAGCTCAACTCTGTGGAAAAAAGGGGTGGAGCCAGTATATACATGCGTGACGCCTGATTTAATAACTGTCAAATTGTTTAAGTGTTATCTCTGAAATAAATCAAAATGGTTTAGTAATACAAACTTAAAAACAGAATTTGTTTAAAAGACTTAAAAAATTAGAGGTGAAAAAACTTTTTAAGCTTATTTGAGTAGATGTAGATTATTTTGTTTTTTTATCAAAATTTTTCTATTGGGCCTATCTACCTGTCTGTCTGTCTGTCTGTCTATCTATCTCTCTCTTTCTATGTGTCTGTCTGTTTGTCTGTCTAATCCATTTGTAGTTCATGTGTTATAGTGTTCATGCCAAGTTTAGTTTTGTAGTCTCCATGCCATGTTTTGTAGTGTTTTTTTTTTTTTTTAGTACTCATGCCAAGTTCAGTCCATGTCTTCCAGTTTAGTTTAGTTTATTAAAATCACAGTTTGCATCCATCTGCCTCCTGCCTTGTAAAGCCTGCATTTGGGTCCACACCCACATTTCATGCCATGCAACCCTGACAAAAACATAACCAGAAGCCATTTAACAAGACCCTTGTTGCTTGTTAAGGACACACTCCATAATGTTTACTGCTTTTGCTGTTGGTTTTTAAAACTGTTGTGGATCATAGTGTTGTCAACTTGGTAATAGATTTGGTTTCTTTTTAGATCCCAACATTAACATTAGTTGAAAAACACTAACAAATCAACAAGCATTCAGGTCAAATATCCCCATAAGGCCTATTCATGCTCAACGCTAAAGACAGACATGGAGCCGTCTTGTTGTTTCCTGTGTCCTTTACAAGCGTAATTTGGTCAGTTTTCAGAGAGACTGCGAATGACACAGCCAACAGAACAGTACCACCAGAACCAGTGGGGGCAGTGTTAAGCAACATAGCTGAACAAAATTACAGCACAGTCATCTTTGACTTATGTGGCTTGTGTTTTTGTTGCAGTATTACAGCAGAAGCATATTATACCAATGGCAAGGTTTGCCTTATGAACTACCAAAAAAGTCCATATTTAAATATATTAGGCACAGTTGGAAAAGCTGCAGCTTTGAGGACTGTTTTGCATGAGAATCTTTTTGACAGAGGGTGTATGTTAGTATCTCTATCAAAAACAAAAAGGGACAATACAAGCCATTACACATGGCACAATACAAAAGCAAGCTTCCAGAAAGTTCTTACTGAAAGGCTGTTCGGTGGAATGATTCTTTTTGATGCCATAAATCTAAAATATTTTCTGAGCTTTAATGCATCTTAAAAAAAAAAAAAAAAAAAAAAAAAAATCAAAAGCCAAAAAAACAGCTTGTTACCTCCACTTAAGCACAGTGACATCTTTAATTGTCAATTACTTCCTGGTAATGGCCGATCATCTTGTTGACAGCAGCAACAGAAACTGGGAACTTTACTGCCATGCATGTGCCTGCATTTCCACAAATGCAAGCACATATTCTTTAACAGTGGTGCATAAAAAAATCTGTTATACTTAGCATGCAACCAAGCATCCAACATTATGAATAAAAACTGGAATTCACATAGCAAAAAAAATTCATGACAACAACCGGGCAGCCAAATTATGGACTATGCTAATGACTTGGCAGGACTGATCTATTTATCACCATTGGACAGAGAATTTATTTTCTGAATACTTAATGAATTCTTTCAGCAGTGTAATATTCGGGAATAATGAGGTAAAAGTGAAAACAATGGAGATTTGAGATGTGCCATCCTCCTTGTGGTATGTTTTAATAGTAGTGTCTGACATATGTTGAATGCTGTAAGGTTGAACTGAAGGTTATATGTGCTTGAATACTTGATTTTATTATTTACTTTAAAAAAGAAAATATTCTGTTCAAATTCTAGTGTTTTTTCTTTTCTTAAGACTTATGAATGAACCTTAAGAATCAAAAACGGTTGCTCACATGTAGTCACTTTACAGTAGACTTGGTTATTGTTACATCTTTCTCTTAGTGAGTAAAATTCATCTGATTAAGTGTTTCGAAGGGACTCTTCTTCTTCCACGGAAAAGATCCTGTGATCATCTATGACTGTCCTTTGATGTTGCCTAGCCATGTCCTCATCAACACTGTCTGTGCGTAAAGATCACCAATCACCAAGGTTAAAGGTCGATCAATCAAAGAAGCCATACCTAAAATGATCCAGAAATGCTGTCATCAATATCAAATTGAACTAATATCTTCTATTAAATAGTAAAATGTCTCTTATTAGCCAACTGATTTGTTGTGTTTGTTTAATTCATAAAAAAATATGGATTAATGATTTTGCAAATCATTGCATTGTATATTTTTTCACAGTATTCCAACTTTTTAGGAATTGGGATCATGTATTAAAACCGTTACTTCTAGTCCTTTCCACTAGTCTGAGTATGCACTTTAACCCCTTATTAACTAATTTAAACATATTTGTCATGTTTCAATGTTCAAATATGTTCCGACCAAACTGTTTTTTTTTTATTTCATTTAAAAGGCAGAGCTGATTTTCAGTCCAAATTAACAAGAGTCCATATCCACAACTACTGAGTATGTTTCACAATTATTAGTCAAAGTTAGCTTTTATTTGGCCTTCAGAGGCAGTGCAAAGCCGAATGCTGGGGATCCTGACTTGATTAAAAACTCGTTACCAAAGATGGCTAACGATGAGGGTAAAGCTACAAATAGTTTAATTAATTATATAAAAAGTGAAAATAAAATAAAAACAGGGAAAAATCCCAAAGGATTATATAATCCCATTTTACTGTGTACCAGTTCTTTGTCAAGAGCTGCCTCATCTTGGGAAGTTGGTGGGTTTCCACATGACCTGCTCATTCAGGATCTTCTGTAAATATTTTATTGGATTAGGATCAGAACTCAGAACCTATTCCTCTTTAGACGTTCTTTGGAAGAAATTCTTTAGTTTTTAGGATGTTTCTGCTTTACCTGCTTTCTCTTGGGATTTTTTGACATTTTCTTATAAAAGTACCTGATATATTTCAGGATTCCTTTCCCCATCAACGAAAATAAGTCAGCAAGCCTGACCTGTACTATGCAGCAAACTAGGTCAAAGCAATGTATCTACTAAAATATAACAGATTTAATTTAAATTGAAAACTTCCATTTTTGTTTTTTAATTTCCCTACTAAAATGTGCATCATTCTGTTATAACACTGTCTAGAAGTGTTGTGTGCACCGCTTTTTTTTTTTTTTCCTGATGGTGGATTTATTAACAGTAGCTAAAATGAGGCACTTTGGAAACTTTATCAATGATGACATACTTTGGTGAAATCTTTGTTTGTTATAGACTCCTGGGCCAGATAGCAGTGGTCATCCCCTACACAATTAATGATTTAAAGGTCTTTACCAGCCTGATGAGCATCAACTGTTTTCTGAGGTCCTATGCACTGTTCATGTACAATACTTTTGAAACTTGCATGTTTAATTTTGTTCCTAAATGAATAACATAGTACAATAATATTACCTTATTTGTTCATGTGTTGTTTTCCTTCTAAAGACTATGGTTTTAATTACCTTTATAAGACAGTAGGTGTGCAGGGGGTGAGAGGACAGGCAGATAAGGCCACAGTCAGGAAGCACCAAGACTGAATTAAGGATCTGCAGGCTCTGTAAATGGTGCACCAACTTAACCAGGGTGCCATATCAATACTTTAAAGACAATTGCTAAAACCTGATTATGTTATAATTAATATTCATATTAAATAAGTAAAATTCTAAAAGGTTCACAAACTTTCCAGCACCACTGTAGTTAAATACACAAAAATTGTGCAAAGGTGAATCATATCTGTGTTCACTACTTAAATATTGATGCTTGAGAGCTGTCTGTGATGTTGAGCTCAGCCCATCCCTAACTCCTCAGCTCCCCTCCTTACTAATGTATGAACAAATATGATTTATTAATTTCCCCTCAGCTCATCCCACACTCCAATTGTTTCAAAAGTTTCTAACTGTGTAATTTGCCACCCATGTTTATCAGCCTGATTTAGCAACTCTGAACACAATGAGGTACAATGAGGAATGTCGAGCGTTGTCATGGGAAAATTCAATAAAATATGCACAAAGTACAAAGTGGAGACAATTTTCCAGCTTTTCTCACTACCCCTCACCCACCCACGCTTTCTCATTTCTCTTTTCATCTCTTCATAGCTACATTCTCAGTGATGAGAGTGTGTCTGTGTGGCTGATAGTCAGCGAGCATATGGAGGGTGTGTGTGGTCCCGCCAAGCAATGAAGAAATCACAGGCAGGATGGCAGCACTGTAGCACATCAGAGTAATCAGTGGGAAATTATCAGCCTTAAGTAGCTTTTGGACATCTGCAAGAGGTGCACGTGCATTGTAAATATAGTACACACAGCCAGCACACTCGATTACCTGACAGCAAACAGATGGGCTTTGTACAACCTGTTTCAGATATTTTTCTTTTAAAGAGTAATCATAGAAAAGTAAAAGCTTGCATTCCCTCAGGCTAGTTTTGAAGCACATGAGTAAATGCTTTTTTGAATGATGAAAGAAAATATGAAGTCAGATGTTTATGAGCCAGCTTAGACGTGTCACGAGTTGCAATTTTCCAACTCAGTCTCCTGTGCATTCAGGTGAAAGAAATGAGTATTAAACTTTAGAAGTGTGTGTTTACCTTCTGAGAAATACTCCAATTTTTATTTTGTCCTGCTGTTTTGCTTGTCGTTTAAACAAACACAATGTGGCATAAATTGGATATTTTTCTTGGATGTTGTAAAATCCATGTTGAAATAATTTAAATTCATTACAGCTAGATGTTCCATGTCCCACCGCCTTGGTCCATAGGTCATATGGTGGAATTTTCCTTTGTATTTAATAACTGTGTTAAATCCGAGTGTTATAAGGGCAGCAATGAAACTGTGTCTCTATCTTTGTCCCTCATCACATATTATCATGCATTCGGATATATTTGATCCCTGTCATTGCACTGCAACTTCACACTGTTACTTATTCTGACTTATTTTACAACTGTTACTTCTTATCTCCAATGGATTGCTGTAACATAAGAATTTTCCTTTTGGTTTGAGCCAGGCAGACTTTTAAAGGGATCCCTGACTACTAATATTTTTTGGCCCTAATATGTTGTTACTGTACTATTCTCGTAAAATTAATTGTTAGTAACTATGGTTACATGTGTGACAGGGCTAAAAAGGGCGTGGGACTTATTTTAATTAGAGCATGGTTTATTTATTTATTTATTTATTTTTACTGCATGTTATTTTATTTGTGCTATTTATAATTTTAACCACATGTTTTTCTGGTTTTATATCCTTGGTTTCATGCAGTGTATTGTATTGGTTTTATTGACACCCTCTGAGGCCAATCAAGCCTTAACGAGCCCCAATTAGAGACAGGTGTGAGCAGTCCTGAGAGGATTTAGGCAGAGCCCGCAGAGTGAAGCGGGGGGAAAAGGCAGACAAGGGACGCTGCTGAGAGAGACAGACGAATGTGATCGAAGGCAGCGGCCGGGGCTGCGAGGCGGTCGAGAGCATGGCTGGCCGAAACCAGAAGTGGCTAGAACCAGAAGCGACCGAGACCGCAAGATGCCATGGGACCTCCAGAGGAATGGCGGGGAGGTGCGCAACAGCCGCCCCGGAACCCATGGCACCGCTACTTAGCCCTGGGCCGCAGGAACGCCGTGTCAGCCTGGGAAAAGAATGATTACATCTTCCTGTCAGTGACCGTGGCTTGAAGAGGTGCTGGCTGTAGGGGCGGGGCTATCCCCCAGAGAAACAGAGGTCTGCCGTGTGTGTTCCCTCTTCTTTACAGGTCATTGGTGGGCTAGGCTCTACTATGGCGAAGAAGCGCGTGAACACAGGAAGTGTCGGCAAGATCCCGCTCGGAACGCTGCCAGAAGCTGCATACTTGGACAGTACGGAACACCTGAAGGGCCAAGACTAGAAGATGATTCACACTCTTTTTTTTTTTTTTTTAATCAACTGTTTTGTAAACCTTTTACCCTTTTTAGTGTGGCTTTAAACTCTGCTCCCCCTGATCTGAAAAGAACCCACGGGGCCACGCTGCCACCCGTGGCACATGGACAAATATTTAATCTGTTCAATTGAAGTCAATCTGATCTGAGATTCCAGCTGAAATGTTTTACATGGACGCTCGATAAAGTGGTCCGATCAGTTGTATGGCTACATTAAATACTGTCATTATGCTTTTGGCATGTGCAGTGCCTATTAGTTCGGAAGATTTTTCTTTTTTTTTTTTTTTTTTACTTTTTGACCATCGAAATGCACAATAATCTTTACCTCTCAGTTTCTAATGAAAACGTATCAGCCACAGTCCCATTCTGTTTTGCTGACACCATATTTCAAGGCTTCCCTGAAACTTGTCACATAATCCCTACATAATCCCCACGTAGTTCACAACATACACCATAAAAGGATTGGAATGAGTGTATACATATTTGTTTTTTCTTGGTGATCTGATCATAAAAAAGTTTAAACCACCCCTCTCGACTGGATTGACATTTCTTTTCCGATCAAGGCCGACATTTATACGAGGCATTTTTTTTATGATTGCACGTTCGATCGCATTAGAAGTACTTTATGTAAACATATCTAGTGACACATGAAAAATCATTATTACTTTAAAAATCTTATGTTTATATTGACCTATGGGTGTCATCATTAGTTTACCCGTGTAATGCATTTTTGGATGGTGGTGTTAATCGGTCACACTTAGAAAAGGCAAATGCGACATGGTTGTGGCTAGATTGTCCAATCCTCTCAAACAAGATATGTATGGCAACAATGTTGGATAGCATTGCAACAAAACAGCTATGTAAGGCTTCACTGCTTTCTGAGTGATAAGAGAAAGAGATTTGAATGGAAGAAAGCCTGTGGATGGATACAACTTATTAAAGACCCTTGTTTATGTTCTTGTTATTTCCCTTCTGATGCCTTTGAGTCATTTTGTTGACCACAGATGCTAAAGGTGCTAAAACGTGGCTGGTGTTCATAAATGAAAGCTAAAAACTAAAATGCCATGGCACCAATTTTCTCTCACAAAGCACCTAAACACCTCAGGCAAGAGAGTAAAAAATGTGGGAAATCTGCGAGATAGGAGACACTGGGTGACCTTCTGCCGGGACGTAAACAACCCACTCTGCCTGCCTCAGCCTGACAATGCACCCTTTCCTTCAGTCCTGCCATCTGCAAGTGTTCAGATTTCTTCATCTTCAATCAGTGCTGCAACTTATATGCAGTGGCTGGCAGAGGTCTATTACCTGACAGCTATGGATCATATTTAAGCAAGTAAACAGCTGGAAAAATAAGAGGATGATCATCAGTCTGAGGCAAGCTGCCTTGATGTTTTCATGTGGTGTCAGGTTTTTTGTCGACATGTCATCAATTTGTTTGTGTGATATACCATTCTTAACATATGTTATTATCTATACGTTTGATCCGGATGCTTAATGTGAACAGCTGTGGACAGGAAACACTTGCCACTCAGAGTTGACATTGGCTACTAACGCTACAAAAACCCCAGCTATTTTGGACCACTGTACTCTTCATCAAGCAGATTGTTCTCATCTTCAACTGTATCTGCAGCAATGTCTTCATCACTGTTCTCTCTGTCAACGCACTTGGATACGAATTGAAAGGGCTGAACAGAAAACAGTGATCAAATGTGCTGCTAGATGGGGCCTACAACGTAGCAACCGTTGCCTAGAATAAAAAATAAAGAGCTTATATTCTTTTTTAGATGGCATTTTTTTATGGCTGAAGCAAATGTTTCTCAAACAAGGTTTGGTCAGGGTTCCCTTTAATAGAAATTATGTGATTAATTATTAAACTGACTAATACAGTCCTCTGCTAATTGAATACAAAGTTAAAGTCTTCTCAAAAATGAACCATGAGCTTAATTTTCTTTATATGTTATTTGTTTATACTGCCATATGTTTATCATTTTCCACACATACCAATCATTGGTAATAAACTGTTGACCTCAAGACTCGTGTGCATGGAAATGTGATGTGCAAAGTCAGGGTTTTCTAACAAAAAATTCCTTGAAATATTTTTTTCAACTTACAAAGGACTAAATTGATCTAAAATGATCTTTATCTAACACCAGGGACCATTCTTAGCTTTCACTTCAGAGCTGAAGATAGATGTCTGGTTTATATTTTCAGATATGTGTGTTTAAATGAAATATTGGAAGACATTTAAAATGGCGACTTCCCTAATGTGAATTTAATTATGTAGCCTGCCATCCTCCTAAAATGACAAAGAGAAATTGATCCTGGTCAAAAGTGGACTGCTTATCGTTTCTGGAATTTCCTTTCTGATGATGAAATAGGTGAATCGTCAAAGTAATGAATTTATGTAAAATTTCGCTTTAAAATATTAAATGCATTTAAATCCTGAATGCCCACAGAGAGCCACTTGTACCTTGTTACTTGTAAAAGAATAGAGTAAATTACTGTTATCCTGCATTGCATCTGCATTGGACTTTTCTCTTCGGTAGTGGCTGTGCTCACCTGTTCTTTTTTCTGCTTGCTTACCTCATTCATGGCCTCTAATTTTTCTTTTTTGATGATGAGGCCAAACATGTCTCACACTCCAAACAACTCTCTGATTTGTCTGTCAGACTTGTTTTGTTCCAAGGTTTAAAATAAAAGTGAGAAAGCAGTGGTTTGATTGTGAATCTGTGTGTGTGGTGTTTCCCATCAATTCATCATAAAGTGTCAGGGTGTGTCTGTTTGAAGCCTGATGGGAGGTGATGGGGCCCTCCCTGAGCCTGTCCCTTTTTCCCAGGTTCTCATTTCACAGGTGGACGAGCACATTAGTTCCAGCGCTAATCCATCACCATGGATTCCATCTCACATGTCTTGAAATATACACCAAGAATCACACACGTGCACCGACACATGTAAACATTGCTGAACAGAGATGCAATGTGTCACCTGGGTAACTGAATGTACTCTTCTGAGATCAGTAGTGAAGTGTTAGTGATCGCTGTGGTGAGTGAGATGTTTTTCAGCCTGAATTTAAAATATCTTAAATGATCTTAGGTTTAGCATCAGACCTCCCCAGCATTTCTCTTGATGCTCAGTGCTCTTCACCCACCTTGCTGATAGTTTCATATCACTAGCTGCTGCTGGTATGTTCTCTTTAGCTACTGGGCACCAGCCTGAGGTGAAATGTTCCATTCTGACATTCATGGAGGTCGTCATTTCTGAAAAGCATCTCAGGAGAGGTGCTGCTATCATAGGTGCTTCATTGTTGCGAGAAAATGTCAGCAAAACATGAAAGAAAATAAGAGAAAGAGAGTCGGGGAGAAACTGCATGTGTGTTTTGGGTGTAGCTGATTTTTGTCACCTTGGTATTATACAAAAGCATAAAGAAGTATTTGTCCCTAAACTTTTTTTTTTGCATTTTCTCTCCATATGTGTTTGCAGCATCCTCTCTGCCTACAGGCTACTCTTCAATTTTTAGGGCTGATGAGCATTTAGCCTTACAGTTGTGTTATAAACACTCCCTTAAAGTCTGAAAAAAATAGGTCTAGTCGCTTCCATGGGAGTACCATAGGAGCAATTTACAACGTTCTCATTTCAGGAATATTTGTCTGTAACACCGACGGATGTTTTGCGTATAATATATAACATTTCATTCTAAGTTGTGATGCTTAAAAAAGCAGAGTAGCAAAGAGAAAACATTGCTGCCTACTACTTCTGCCCACACAACACATGCTCCAATCCAACAGACAACCTTGGCTAGCACTTCATTAAAGATGGAGTACAGCAGTTTAAAAGCTTTCATTCCTAGCACATATAGGCATATTAGTCTCCAAAGATTTGTTTTTTCAATATAACTTGGATTCAAGCTAAAATAAAAACCCACATTGTCCATTAAAAAAAACTGTGCCTTGCACTCTGCTATGTTATGTCTTAACAACTTATTCTTTAATTAATTTCTCACTCTTGCTGTTTGAGGATGCAAGCCAAAGCCTCTGTTTCCTGTTTGTCTGGCACAGCTTGAAGGAGAAGGCTCAACATTTAACTGGACGTCACTGAAGTAATTCAGTCATTCATTATGGCCATTCACTACTAGCATTAGCATGACAGCTGACAATGACTTCATTACATCCTGCTTGAGATTTATTTCTCATCACAGAAACTGCTGATCCTTCCAGAAACCTCTCAGCTATTTCTGCTCAGTCTGTCTTACAATATGTTTGTCAGAATGTACAATGTTGTGTAAAGGTTTTACACAACATTGTACATTCTGACAAATGGGAAGAGCAGGAATTTAAAATGGCTTTGAGTAAATATTATAAGAAAGTATTACAACCCCCCCACCGTTCCCTAACAGGATAAAAATCATGAAACTCCATACAAATAACAATGTACGGAGTGCCGATGCCGATGATCCAAATGCTTTAAGGAGACTACTACTAATAAGGCAAAACTTTGAAGCAGCTGGCCAGAATTCGGGATATGAGTTTCTCTCATAGTTCGCAGGTTGAGTTGTTACTTGGCCACGCAAAAGCTAAATGAAGAGGGAAAGGAAATCCATTTTTTCAAATAAAGTTACATTAATTTGAGCTTGAATTGAAAAGGATTTAAAAATACAGGTGGGGGGATGGGTATGGCAAAGGGAATTACCTTTTTTTAATGGAAATGTATTTATACCTAAACTGAGCAGTGCTGACTCCACCCACAACTCAGAAGCAATTTGTTAATGAGCTATTGGTCCTCTGCAGAAGCAGAGTCCTGGAAAAGGGGACAGGTTTTGCGATTTTTGCCAAAAAGTTCACAATCTCATTTTAAAGACCACTGAGAACAATTTAAATAGTTCCAAATAAACATTGGAGTGGGTCTTTAAGTAAGCCTTAGTTTTGCCTGTAGTTAAGAATCCAATGTAATTTACAATGTAATCCCCTTCAGCTCTCAGATTTAATTGTAAGCAAAAGTCACCTGATCTCAGTAATCTTAAATTGTTGCGGCTGTCTGGCAGTGGATAAAATTTAGATTAATTAGCAACGATTGGCAAACTAAATTGAATGAAAACAGCAATCAGGTTTGTGGCTGGTATGCATTTCAAGGGAGAGAAACACAAATAGGTGGAATGTGCACAAACAAGTTTGTTTCCTCTCATCCTTTAATGATTGTTAATCCATCAGTCTGCCTAGAAAAAAGAAAACTATTAGATCAGCCATCCGATATCATTATTCATTTGGTCAGGATTAATGCTGCTCTGGTTGGTAGGTGGTTGTTTTCACAACTAAAGTGTTTTCAGGTTACTTAATACACCAAGTAATAAAATAAAGCACATGACAACAGCATGAACAGACTTCTGTGTGTAAACAGAGATTCAACTCAGGCTGATGGAATTTCATAAATATACTGTACGTACTGTACATGCATCATGTTTTTTTTCCCTGCAAATTACTTAAAAAACAATTAAATAAATAAATAAAAAATTGAAAATACATTTTATATTCTGTACACAATATTGGGATGTAAACATGCTTTGTGCCATCCAGTTTCTGTTATTTCTGCAAATTACCTCCATAAAGTACAATCCCAGTTTAAGCAAAATTGGGCTCACAACTTCCATAAACTTTTGTTAAAAAATAAACAAGTAAATAGATAATAGATAAAGAAAACATTTAAGAAATTATTCTACATATGCACAAAATGATGTTATTAATTGAAGCACACTACCATCATCACCACTGCTACTACTACCCAGTTTCAGTTATATGTGAAAAATTATAATTACAACTAAACTGGGTCATGCCCCACCTCTGGTAACTTTTCATGCAAATCCAAGACATATAATATCCTAGCGGAATAAAAATCCCACTCATACAGTATGTTGTAGTAACCAAGCATATGCTACAATCTTAATAAGTTTGTGTAGATGTTTGCCCACTGAACTTTATCTTATTTTTATAATTGTGACTATTAATGTTTAAATTTTACTAAGATCTAATCACGGTGGCAGATCTGACTTCTGCGCACTCTGCATGCAAACATTAAAGGTCCCATATTATACACTTTATTCCCAATCTGAGACCATTCATTAATATCTAAATGAAATATTTCCGCCATGGTATGGACAAATCGACCCTCAGTTTGAGTGCAGCGGCTTCTCTTCACCTCCCTCTTTTTAGCAGCTTCAGAAATGTGCCGTTTATGGTGGGCGGAACCCTGGTGGAGCAGCTCAGCTGTTGGCTCCGCCCATCGCATCGCCCGTCATGAGGTGATTGACAGGTTAATATATTTTCAAGCTATCAGACTAATATGGCCGAAACGATAAAATAACTGCCAGCTCTTACCTCTCCAGCTGTGTCACGGACAGTTGGTATTGAACCTGGCTTCAGCTTCAAACGGTTGGCGAAGCCTGCTTTCCATGCCCCCATGTTGTGGAAACAGTCCTCTTTGAAATGCTGGCCACAGACATGCAAAACCTTTGGAAGTTTTCCGGGTACATTTCCTCCAAAAATAAAATTAATCCACTCAGTCCTCGTGGGTTCAGTGGATGGAAGTAAAAAAAACGTTTTCGTGTTCATTTATGCAGCCACAAACAGAACAGTGCTTCTGTCGCTTAGCCATGTCCGCTAACGAGGGTTGCCGAAGAGGGAAAAACACTGGGCGCTAGGTGATTTTTAGAGGGCGGGCTTTGAGAGCCGGTAGACAGGTCCATCGCTCTGTGGGGAGTGGTTATTGTCCCTTATGACGTCATAACGTACACGCTTTCAAACAAGCTCATTTCAGCGCTTACTTCCCTAGAGGTGGAGCAGGGGGGAGAGAGAGCGCCTGAAAGAGTTTCACACTTACGGGTCTCCTACACATGCGGGGGGACCAGTATGACTGTTCCAAAACCATTAAAAAGTGAATTTTTCATAATATGGGACCTTTAATATGTATTCTTCCATAATTAATCAGCATTGCCATGTTTAGATTGCATGTTAACGCCAGTCTGTAGCAGAGCGCTCATGATTGATCTCTATGGATTTTTTAGACTGTAGCTGGTGCTGCTATATTGGATTTCATTAAATCATGTGTCTGTGTTATTTTGTCTATCCCTCCTAACAATAAAGCATACATATACTGCCTCCTCTGTGAGTGGCACCAGATTAGTTATTTTTCCCCCGACTAAGCTTTATTCATATTGATCCACTTCCCTGAACACATTAGTCACAATTTCCCACCACTCTGACTGTGAAAACAAATGGTGCTTTTTGCACTGGCATGTCTGCATCTTTGTGGGAGGGTGAGTTCGTGTTTGTGAGTGAATTGCTCTTGAAGAGGTAAATATCCATTTTAGTACCACAATGGTTTGTTCAATACTGAAAAATCCTTGAAATTACTTCAAGTTGTGTCTGTCAGACCTTATGGATGTGTGCTTTCTAAATCACAAGTAGACATTCTGGCCCACAGCTATATGAGGATCGATTCCAAGGCCTGGGAATTGACTGGGCCTGTCTCTCTGCTCCAGACTTACAGTGAGGATGGTCTGTCTGTTGCTTCATGGGCTCTTGAAGCCTGCTCTTCAGACATTAGAGACATAATGTCACTGTTTCTGGAATTTATCCAGCTTGATAAGCAGAACAGCAGCTGAGGAAAGCAGACATCTGCTTGCCAGCCTCCCATTTCACTGAGAAAAGGATTAGGTCCACTGGCTGGAAACAAAATTGTCTGATTCCATCCAACACACTGCAGATGAGGAATCATCTGCAAAAGATGCTCGTCATTATCCATCTTAAAAGCCTGCACAGGCTTTGTGAAGATTTTCGCAATTCTTGGCTGGCCATCATTGCTTCAGCATCACAAACCAACAGCTTTGGATCCATAAATTGCCTCAGTGAAATACTAGAAGCTTCCAATCCCTTCGTCTAAAACACTGCATCAGTGACAGCTTCCAGCAACTTCATCCAGGTTTCCCTTCTAACCATTTTAAGGACATTTTGAAAGATATTTGGGAGGGGAAAAAAAATAAAATCCTTAAAAAAATTATTGTAAGACAAGCTTTAAGTTTCCTCTCTTGCCATTACAACTGGTAACTGGTAATCTAAATCAACTATTCTGCCAACATGGACCACGGTGGGCCTTTATAAGGAGGTGCAATGATAGAAATTTTATATTCAAAACATAGATTTCATTAGTGTAAAATAACCCAAGATTTTCAACAGGAAAACATCAATGAGCACACAGAAGCTTACGTGCAAAGAAAAGATAGTAGAATCCTATACCCCCATACCACTTTTTCCACACTTTTTATTTATTTATTTATTTTTAGTTTTTTTTTTTTCTTTTCTGGAAAGCACCGGAACTTGTATCCACACCTTCTCACTGCCAGCCACAAGCTTGCATACGTTTAGCCAGGTTTTTGCATTTACTGTTGCAAGAAGCAAGTCTCCAACAGTTCTCATTTCTCTAACTTGTACCTCCTCATCCTATTTATCCTTCTGGCTGTGACTCAGAATATTTTCTGAGCATAACAAAGGTTGATTTTATTCCAAAAATGCACTTAGATAAGAGATGGTGGAGGATGCAGGAGGCTTGTTAGAGGAGTCATGAACAAGGACACTCAGGTGTATCCTTTGCACAAGTTTTTTTTCAATACATATGATGTATATTTAAGATTATTTCATGCTATATATTATATTAAAATATCAATGATTTTCATCTGGCAGAGATCATAGAGTCATGTAGTAATTGATAATAAAAATATTCAGGCAATGCCGCTTTGACACTCATAATTAAATAAGTTTCCTCCTCCATTACACAAGAAGAGGAGTCAAGGAGAAGATGTGCAAATAGGGAAGTTTGATAAAAGTCAGTCTGGGTAAAGCAGCACGGCCTGAGATAATTCAAAACGTTTCTATTTAGACTTCTCAAAACATTTCTTTGACATTGAATCAGCTTGAAGGTGAGTGAGCTCATCTTGACTGTATTCCTCATCCCCAAGGCTAAAAATGTGGAGATCAAACACTCATGATTCCTTTGATAAGTACATATCAACATCAGATAAGACTTAAAGTCCTCCTGAAATATGTTTATATGCTGAGTAAAGATCTATTGGCAGTGCCACTGGGCTGTTTCATCTGCAGTGGGAATTATTGTAGCACCCAGTGTGATGTTTTTCCAACTTCCTTTAAAAGATGTTTGCACTGTATGTTTACTTTGCATTCACCTGTTTATTGTAGAGAGGAAATAGGAATTTTAGAGGTATGTAGTTTGATTAAAAACACATAAGCTGCTTGTATGGATTTTCAGACACATTTTTCTTTAGAAGAACTTTTCTTCTTGCAAATCTATTGAACCCACATTTGACCATATGACAGCTGACATCCCAGGAAAACACGAGACATTTGAAAAACTGAATTAAAGGACTCGGTTAGTATTCTTTAAAAATAAAGACTGAGCTGATCCTCATCCCGAAGCATTCAAACAGAAATAATGGCACATCTATTCATTTTCTCTGCTTTCAAAAAGCTGGAAACACAGCTTGATATTTTTTTCGAAGTACATTTTAAAATTTGTGTCACAGCTGGTGCATGAACAACGTAGTGTTATAGAATGCAGTCAGCCTTACAACAAGTCAGACACACATACACACACACACACACACCCCTCATTGTTGTTTCTAGGTTACTGTTTACTTCAGTATTTCCTTATTCCTCTGGAAGGTTGAGTTGGCATAGTGGCTGCCTGCTGGTCATTTTCTCTGGCATCTTGGTTGACTAAAGTGCTTCAAATGGATTCTGCCTTCTACAAGGAGGCTTTCTTCATTCCAGTGTCTCTCCCCTTCTGTGACTCACCCCCACCCTCCAGTACTGGTTCTCACAGCATTTTTCATGTTAAGAAATAAGAATTGGGCCAGTGAAGAATAGATGTGGGTAGATGAGTGAGGAATAGCGTGCAACCACAGAGAGCAGAGGTAATGACCACAAAACAATTTAAAAATATAACTTCTGAGTTCAGTGAGTAGGTTTGTAAAAAAAAGGAAGTAAATCATGATCCAGCAGGTTGGTGATATAAGTTTGTGAGTGTTGTGTGATTAAAGCACTGTTTCGATAAAAGGGTTCAGGTCAGGATAGGATGGTTTGGTGCGGTTTGGTTCCCAGAAACCCTGACCCTGACCCATTTAATCTCTGACCTCAACTGTGACACACACATAATACAATAGTGATCTTTGGTTGTTTATTATGAGCTGAACTTGCTGAACTCAGTATAACTTGCATCATATTGCACTGAATCATATAATTTCTCTGAAATGCTGCTGCTCATGGCAGAAATTACTTTGAACCGAGAATGCTTGGGGAAAAAAAATATCCACAGTCCGTGGTTTAAAAAGTGTTTTTCGTTGCTGAATCACAAATCCAGCTCCAAAAATGAAAACCCCAGTGCAAAATACTTTGGAATACTGACATTTAAATATCCACAACACAGTTTTTTTTCTTTAATACCTATATTTAATGGAAAAATAAATCTTACCATGTTCTTGATCTATCAATCTGCATGCATGCACATTTCACACACCAGGCTGAGACAGTGCTGGGGCTTTTTCAAGACTACCACATAGTAGCCTAACTTTACTCACACTTTCTTGCTCTGACAACTGAACAGTAAAGATTACTTACTTGATTACTGTGCACTCCTTCGTGGTCGTCAATTAACCACAGAAATGTCAATATATAACAAATGTATAACCATTAAATTGGGATTATGTATATTTATTGTTTTTATTTAGTTTTTTTTTTTTTTTTACATTTGAAGTAACTTTCCTGCAGGCTACACGTTAGTATCTGCAGGTGTTTTAGGATTCTGGCTGTGAATCAGGGAGTATTGCAGCTGGAGCTTATTTTTGCCAAAATAAGTGCAATTTGTTTGTTTGTTACAATATCCAAATTGTTGTTGTTTTTAGTACATTTGCTCTATAAATTAAACCCAAATTGTATTGGCTCAGATTGCATATTGCTGTTCGAAAATAGTTTGCATATGCAAATGAAGGGTTTTATTAGAGTATTATTAGGTTTATGGTAACCTTAAAGAGATTAGTACACTCCTCTTTACGCAACGCTTCCTTTGAAGAAAAGAAAGTAAGCAAGAAGATGTTGGAGAAGCTAGAAGAAATAAGAAGGAAAAGGATCTAAAAGTTAAACTGCAGGCTGATGTTTTTGTTTGTGTCTGTTTTCCTCTGTGATGGGCTGGCAGCTGCTGCCAATGCAGGCTTCCAGTTCAGCAAACATCTGGGCGTCCCAGACTTCCCATGTCTGCTAAATGTGTGCGGAAGGAGCGAGGCAGAGGAACAAAGCTGAATAATAACTCTGGTTTAAAGGTGAAAGATAAAAATATGCCAGAGAAGCAGGTGGAAATGGATAGAAATTGAGTAGCTTGAGGTAAATAGTACATCATGATTGGCAGCTGCAATGTTGTAAAACAAAACAATATAAATAACCCTTCCACCAAATACAGATTTAGACACAAGTATTGATCAGGCTTCTATTTCTGTTCAGGCTTATTCTCACTGTAGTGTCTGAACAAGCTGTTAAATCATTCAATACATATTCCAGGAGCTTTACATATCTGGATGACACAAATGTTTATAGCTGATTGGATTTTGTTATCTCTGTAATTGTTTTAATCAACCAATCACAATTAGCCCAAAGGATAAAATAGATTGGGTGAAAGTGAGGGGGTTGGATACTGATTAAGCTTATATTTGGCAAGGCTTTATTTTCAGGCACAATGTTGGTTTATTTGATTTTTTTTCCTCTACAAGACACAGGAAGTGTATTTATATATTTATTTTCAACACAGCAACAATACATTATTTACCCAGCTGTCATTCAGGCATCCGGTACCTAATTGGATCGCCTTTTTGAATATAAAGGCCTATTGAATATGCCTGCTCTCAATGAAAAATGAAAAAAGCTTTAAAAATACTG
Source organism: Melanotaenia boesemani (assembly GCF_017639745.1). NCBI lineage: Eukaryota > Metazoa > Chordata > Actinopteri > Atheriniformes > Melanotaeniidae > Melanotaenia > Melanotaenia boesemani. The sequence goes on along the minus strand of NC_055698.1, from coordinate 11,861,237 downwards.
AACTATGTAAAACCCAGGAGATGACTGACTTACCTTTTGGTTCTATTTTTACACATAAAGAGGAGACTCCTTCCTTTTTATTTTATTTCTTGAGTCAGTTCATTGTCTTTTTTCACTCCGAATACCATTTTTGTTTAATAAACTCAGTAAAGGCTTTAATTTAGCGTCTAATGACTGTGCTGCTAGAAAAATCTGTAAATTTGAGTTCTGAGAAAACTGAACACTGCATCAGCTCACCAGACAGCTCTAATAAAGCTGTAATGCTTCAGAATAGCTAAGCCAATTTTGTTTCTGAAACTCCAGGGCATAGCATGGCGGCTGTAGCTGCCCTTCTCACAGATGCTCATGATATTCAGTTTAAATTTTTGACTCTTCTTTGAGTCTTATTCTCTTAGAATTCAAAAGGCAATAAAGCAGAAACCTGCACGGTAACTTCTACTTGATCTAAACTGTGGTTTGCTTTTCATCATTTTAATTTAATTATTTTGTGGAGTTTTCCTTTAATCAGAAGGAACAAATGAGAGACATGTCAAGAACTTTGTTTTTGATGTTTATTAACTGATGCATCTCAGATGGTTTTCTTAATAGAGACAAAAGGATTAAGTTCTTCCAAGAGTGCAACAGCACTCAGGAAGTTATGACTCAGTGGAGTGGCTAACAGACCAAAGGGGTCAACTCTTCTCAGAAAGGATTAAGAGTTGAGTGTTGGCCAAACTATGATTTTGTATTTAGGGAGTTACTCTGGATAAATCTCCTGCAGCCACAAATCTTTCATTTAAATCAATTAAAACCCTGGGAACTAAACTCACATATCTTTTCAAGGTTTTTGTTGGATTTCGTCTGGAGAAGATGGCGATAAGATTTTACATCTTTTTGTGTCTTTCTCTAGACGCATGAACTAACTGGCATCTCCCACTGGCAGGTAAAGACTGTGATACAGTCCAGAAGCGTCCCAGGAGACCTTCAGATAATCAGGCCCAAACCAACAAAAACAGTGTATAGCATGGCTTTCTGGACATGGAGCAGGGATAGGGGTCTTTAGTGTGTCGTTATATTATTTTATTTATTTTTTAATGCTTCTTTAACCCACCCTCTGCAATGTTTTATGTAAAGCACTTTGAATTGTGTTATACATGAAATACAGTATGCTGTACAAATAAACTTAGCTCAGTTATATGCTGCTCTCTGGCATTGGTTAGCTAGAAGAACACCTGGAATCACCTGGAAAGCATCACAAAGCACATCATTTAACCACATTGCTATGGGGAATGTAACACTTATTAGAAGGCAGGATGGGATGATCAATGGTATTAAAAAAGCATGTTCACGACTAGTTAACACAGCACAACAAGTTGTCTGGTATTTTTAAGAGTTGATTGTTTTTGTTTGGAGGAAAGTTATGTTTCATTGCACAGAGACATGAAAGTGTTTAAACTGCTGTGTTAAAAGAATGGCATAGCTTCTTTAAGAGCAAGCTACAGAGGGAGAGAGATACAGTCAGCTGGGAATGTCTGACACTGTGTGCATGTCAGAGTAAAAGCAGGGCATTTGCTGAGGGCAGAATAAGTTAGCTGTAAGATACTGCCTGTTGATCAATGAAAGTTGTATTTGCTACAAGTGTTAAGAAATTTATTGAGGTACTCATCAAGGGATGGCTTGGGTCTGTTACTTATTTTCATTTATATTCTTACTCTGTAATTATATTGACTATCTCTTATCTTTAAGCTCATATACTTACTGATAGAGTGCTTAAGCAACAATGAGACTCCTCACATCCCCCCATATGAAAAGAACATGTGGGGGGCTGACTAACAGGGTGTTGCCATTAAACAGCATGGAATGTTACCCCTAAGGGAAATTTCTGGGTCAACCGGAGTTCAGAGGAGATACCTTGCTTGTGTGTGTGTTTTCTTTGTCCCTGTTTTCCAGATCAAAAGAAGCCACTAAATGGTCATAAAGAGGGGGGTAGATATCTGCTTGACTGAAGCTGACCCTACTTCTGCAACTCCAGCATGAGTCAGCAAAACTGTGTAGATTCAGACCCCTATATAAGGATTCCAGGATCAGTTAGAGGAAGTTCTGACTGTAACAGCAGCAGACTCCGTATTGTATTAGTCCAGGGGACAGACAATACGAATCCAGAATTCTGTATTTGCACATTTCTCATATCAATTGTAATTAATAAATTAGTTAACTGAGAGAAGTAGTCTGTCATATTTTGATCCATCAAAGAACACGCAGGAGAAGACCCTAAAGAGAAAGGTAGAAAGAAAATGTGTGGAACAGTACCGTATTAATTAGGAAAGTGGGAAATTAGTACCTGCCTATTTTAATACAATGGGAAGAAGTACCTGTTCTTTATTACTTGTGCATTTTTAAGGTTTTCTCCAACACAAGTTGCAGCAATAAATGCCCCACTTCTTCTGGTTACAAGCAGTCCCGGTTTTACTTTACCTCTGCTGTGTAAAGTGAAAGTAGTTAACCCTAAAGCTAGCTGCAGCTTAGGCCTGAGACACACGCCTCACCTCAGCGTCCTGACCATGGTTTATAGGACAAAGCAGGAAAGGGTGACATCTGTTATTACTATAAACCAAAAAATGTTGCCCCTCAGAAGCAAAAAGACCAAATGAAAAGACAACAAAAATGTCTGGTTTTATTGTAGCTAAATGCTGCTGTGGGCACACATAGCGTTAAAACAACAAACATACAAAAACGTGTACATGTGTTGCACACACATCGGGCTATATGATTAGCATTTTTATATACATTTTCCCATAAGGATGAAGTATTTTTCATATTATTGTTGATGACATCGGAATAATGATAATATTATATTATATTATAATAAAATAATATCACAACTAATCAGTTTTAATTGGCTATGATCAGCTGACATTACAAAAATTCTTAAAATGCCCATGCCTTTGAAGCTAGCGACTGTGGGTCCAAACTCGGTCCTTTATAAGCTTTTCATCCCTCTGTTCACTTTTCTTCTTCCACTGTGTCTAACTGTTATGCTCCCACCTGGTAATGGTGGACCTTCACCTTTCAAAACCACTGTACACACTGCTTCAGTTCTGTTTTGAATCAGTTTGGAACGCCATGAGGTCATTTAGGCAAGGTTGAAAGTAATCTGATCTTAGCAGTAATATGGGAAAACTTTCAAAACAAACTTTCCTTCCACAAATACACATAGTGAATGTCTTCTGATGCACTTTTAGTGGGTCACCAGAAGAACAAATCAGTGAATGCACTATATTTTTCAACCTAATTGGCTCATTTGCCATCATCAAGAGGCTGAAAGCTCCTTCAGTAATACCCCGACAGGTGGATGAGCTACACCCATTAATGTCCTGTCTCCCCTTTCGAAGGAGGTTGAAAAATATCCAAGGATTAAAGGCATTAACTCCTCCAAGGGCTTCATGGCAGTTACAAAGATGACTATTTGCTCTGAACACAGTGCTTGGCATTTCCCTCTCTTCTTGATCCTGTTGTTGTTTATTTTTGTCTCTCTCTTTAACATGAATGAATCTTCTGTCATACTTTTACACTTTCAGTTTTTTCTTATTATATATTGCAAACTTCTTTAGTCATTGCTGAAAATCTCACCTCGTCTACAGGAAACAAAACAATCATTTTAGGGCACATTCACACTGGCTCTGTTTGGTCCACTTTAAACAGACTCGGGTTGGTTTCCAAGGATAGTATGGTTTCTCTGGAGTTCAATCAAACATCTATACACATATTCAAACACATTTACGTATGCACATACATAAATGGTAAAATGGACTTGTACTTATATAGCGCTTTTCCAGTCACTTTGACCACTCAAAGCGCTTTACACTACTTATCACATTCACCCATTCACACACACATTCACACCCCGATAGGCACATCGGGAGGCAACGTGGGGTTAAGTGTCTTGCCCAAGGACACTTCGGCATGTAGTCAGTGGAAGCCTGGAATCGATCCGCCTACCTTCCGGTTGAAAGACGACTGCTCTTCCTCCTGAGCTACAGCCGCCCACATAAATGCCATAAATAATTCATATATACATTATACTGTACATACATACCTATATACAAATAAATATTACATGAAAGTCAATGTCTAAAGTCATATAGACAACATTTGTTTTGGCTTGATGGTGTAGAGTTATTTTCAGCTGCATGCCTAGTGGTGTACCCATTTATATTTGTACTGCTACATAGGTTTTTTGTAAAATTTTAAAGGTAAAAGAAAAATGTTCTAGTTTGTCATATTCTAATTAAGGTCTTTATCACAGCTCTGGAAGACATTTTTTTGTCTTTCTTCTAACTCTGACCTCTTCTCCTGAATGTGTCACCGATCTGGGAAAGGGAATATGTGCAGTTATGCAGTCCTCACAGCTTTCCTCTTTGCAAACTGACGGACAGATTAATGAGGACAATGGGATCACAGGAGCATAGGGGTTTGGGTATTGATCAGCTATGGATCAACTTTAACTTGGCATGTACCAAACAAATGCCAGGGGTTGTATTGGGATGGAGAATCCTTGGGGTAAATCCATTATACATAAGCATGCATACCACAAGAAACAACAAGGTGGGCGGGCAAGACCGTAGTAGAAAATTCGATCTGTTTTTTTTTTTTTTTTTTCTTCACAGTAACTTTCAGATATGCATGAAGCAACGCTTAGAACAGAGCCACATGCTTGGATACACCAACATGCTCTGGGAGAAAGAGCAGCAGGTAAATAGAGCTGTATCAAATCTCAGTGTGTGTAGATAATGTTTCTGTCCTGACTGTGTCTCTGTCTACATGTGGTACACAGTCAACAGAGGCCCAGATTGCATGGTGTTATGTAGTGCACAGTCAACATGAGTCCAGATAGGAAGGGAGGAGAAAGCCATTAGAGATAGGAGCCTTGGTCTGAGGCTGCATCTAATGAAAAGCTGCTCAGTCAGTCAACCGGAGCCTGCTTATCAAGTACTGGAAGAGCACACACACACACACACAATTTTCTCCAGGCTATCCGCGCAGTGTCTTTGTCAACAAACAGAGGCGTACATAGAGAAAAACATGAGTTCACCATTATGTTGTTCAAATGAAGCTGGACATGTATTTTACTTTTGGAGATATCAGTATTTAAAGCAGGTTTGATAAAGGCAAGCAATATGAGGCTTTTATGTCTTTATCTTTATGTCCCTTTATGTTTTATGACCTCTGTGTTATTGCCACAATGCAATATTACAGTACTGACTTCAGGTTAAATCATATCATGACAATACAGTCATTATTTATTTTATTATCTCTTTTGAAACTAAATTACTGTCAGTCATTTATTTTAGCCAAACCTTTAATTGTATCATACCTAAATAATTTTTTTTTCCACTGTATTTTTTACATTAACAATTTAAGGCATCTTCCTATTTAGACTTGATTATCTTTATATTGGAGTATTATAAAGAGAGAATATTTGTCAGGTCAGCCTCTTTCATGTAAACTTCAATTTCAATTCTGATGAATGGAAAAATGATGTTTGCTGCTGCACTTCATTCAGTCCTGGTTTGCAGGATTAGGCAGTAACTACAGAGCTGAATTTCCTGAAAGTTTTTGGAGAGGCGGCGCATCAGCACATGGGCAGCGCACCAGTGGGGGCATGAGAGAGCTTTAACACTAGTTTTGTTATGCACATGCCCATATGCTCCACTTGAAGTGTTATAAGAATCATTACGATATGTTGCTTCAGCATACCAAATGCATACCAAGTGAGGCCCTGTTATGTCGTCTTTCAAGCTGAAGAGATTTCGATGAGACTGAGCCTGCCAATGTCTGATATTCAATTACATTGTAAACCATAGCTTTTGGGAATCAAACACCTGTGCAAGACTCTGTACCAGGGCTGTGCAGTTGCATTTATCCAACTTAAGAAATGTATGTTTATCCAATTTAATTCATTACATTTATCCAACTTAAAAAAAAAAAAAAAGACTTTCATCACACTTAAAAAAAGAAGTTGGAGAAACTACACGGTGGTGTGGTGGTTAGCACTGCGGCCTCACAGCAAGAAGGTCACTGGTTCTTTGTGGGGTTTGCTGGGTACTCTGGCTTCCTAGATAAGATCCTAAGATGCCTAGTAGAAGACGTAGGCACAAGCGTGATAGAGTCGAGCTGCACGCTTATTTGTGGCGGTAAGGAAGGACTTGCTCGAAAGACAATAGGCTCGGTCTTGGACAGATTTAGCTGAAGGTGGCGATCCTTCATCCATGCGGAGATATCAGCAAGGCATGCTGATATTCGCATTGAGACGGTTGTGTCGTCAGGTGGGAAAGAAAGGAAAAGCTGAGTGTCATCTGTGTAGCAGTGGTAGGAAAAACCATGCGAGTTAATGACTGCACTGAGGGAGGTGTATTGTGAAATAGTAGATAGATAATATATGAAAGTTGACCTTTTGGAATTAAATTATTCTTTTTTTTTTTTTAAGTAAATAAATGACGTTATCAAATGTGCTAGTAAGTTCGATTTAAGTGAAGAGAACAAAAAATTAATTAAACATCCTAAAATAAAAGTGCTTCATACTATCACACTTAAGGCAGGGATAACTCTAACACAAAGAAGTTGAATAAACAGAATATAATTTATTATTTTTTCTAGACAAAAGGTCAGACAGGTAAAGGAAAAGCTTCAAGCAATCCAGGCTTCTCAAGACCAAGGGGAGACCGGAGACTTAATTTTATCCTGGCTGTTCAAAGCAATGTTAGAATGTATTACTCTGATCAAGGTTCAGACTTTCCCGGATTACAAAATCCAGATAAAAAGTGCTCTAAATGGGAATAAATATTACAATATAAGATATATAAAGAATTACAGGTAGACTAATATGAGGTCACTGTAAGATTTTATTTGAAGAGAGAGACAACTCGAACAATTTTTAACAGTCATCTGAGCCATTAAAAATGAAGCTATTTTTCACTAATATATCTATAATTTGTATGTCTTGTAAATACAACAAATGATAAATTTCCAATAGATAAAGTTAATTTTAAACTCTGCTTTCATGACAACAGTGGGAGTTTGGTTTTTAGCCCATACCATTGATTAAAGTACAAATTAATTAATTTGTTGGGATAAAACATTAAAAAAAGTTCCAGTAGAGCAGTGTTAGGTCATTTTAATGATGAGACTATGCAAATGGAAATGCCTGATTAAAAGAGATTTAACATCCCATTTCCAAGATATATTGAATGCAGCATCATCTGAAGTTGAAAAGATAGATGAATTAGGCTGGATAACTTCATAAAGAGATGAAACATTACCCTTAAAATCTAGACAACTCACTAAAGGTCACGTTTGTATGTCTATGACTACCAAAGAAAAATGTCCTGATTGTTGATTAACTGTTTTGATCTCTTATTTGTTTGTTTGTGTTGACTTGGTAGTGATTTCAGATATTCAATATGCTCTTAAACATAGAATAATCAGAAGTATGATACAGTACGTTCCCTGTAAAAGATCAGTTTGCCAGGTTACTAGTTATAATTTATTTGGGCTATTTCTGCTGTCATTCTTCACATGCAACTGATGCAAAGTCAAAGTTCCACATAACAATGAATGGGAGGAATCACAGAGACTATATTAATGTGTTCATTTTACAACTTGTTCTGCATCAAAGAAAGTTGACATTAATATCAAAAGTGATTTTAATTGGTATTCCAGCCTTGTTTTACTTTGTTTCTTCATCTTTTGCTTAATGTGAACACAAAATGAAGGCTTTGCTCCTGCTGACAGTTTGATCTGTGCTGGCATTTATTGATGTGGCCCAAAGCCTGGCCATAAGCCTCTGTCTGAGATAGTGAGAGGCAGCAAGTGGAGGGACATGAGCCAGCATTTCACACCAGTGCTGTGTTTATGATGAAGTGGTCCAGACAATTACATTAACACCATGACAAGAACCCTTATCACTGCATGTGTCTCTTTGCCAGTAAGCTCACACTCATGATGCTTTATACAATGCTCCCACAATTAATCCTAAACAAGCAATTAAATGCCATGTTGAGCCTTAAAATCTTTTTCTGCAAACAAGATGCATGGCAGTGAAACAAGTACAGTTATTAGAGCCCACTAGCACATGTTATCTTTTTTTTTCTTTTTTTTTTTACCAGAAAGATGGGAATAAGTAGATTTTAGGCTTGAATACTACATTTAATTACTTGTCAAGCTTGAGATATGCAATATAATCACTCATGAGTGTAATCTCCCTGCAGGAGTATCCCTGGCATGATGTGTTTCCTTTCCTCCATTTTGCAGCTAAAATAACCTACAACTAAATTTTTCATTATTCATTTATTTATTTTTTACTCCAGATGTTGGTGATGCTTTTTGTGTATGTAGTGAATCTAAAAACAGGGCTGGTGATGACACAATTATTACAGTTTTTCTTTTTGAAAGCAAAAATAAAAAAAAAAAAAAAACCACTGCAGCTTTACTTGAAAGAACCAGATGTCATCTATATCAACTTTTTTCTTCCCGATTTCACATCTGGGTTAAAATCTTCTCTCGGCTCCTTACACAGAAACAAATAGGTAAATAATTAGCAATAAAATCAACAGCTAAAGCCTTGATAGCAAGTCAGATAGACAGAGTGCCTTAATGCTGTCATGCTACAAGATCCGTATGTTCTTCTAAACATGATTCCTGTTGGTTTAGTTGTTTAGCGTTGGGGAGACTCCTGAGATTACAGGGGCAGGTGGAGAGGAGAAAGAACAAGACACAGCAGAATGCTGCTGCCCACAGGGAAACAGGCTTTGACATATGTGGAAGCACATAGCTCCTATGAGGGGTTTCTAGGAGGAAGAAGAGTGGAGAGGCTCCCCGGAGCTGTGGGGAGAAGGGTGTGATCATTCTGTCACAGAGTATTACTGTCATAATACACACACTCACAGACGGTGAGAAATACAAAAAGGTGAAGCTACCAACACAAAAGAGGATGAAATGCTTATGCATGATAAACTGTGGCAGCCCTTGTGCATACAAACACAAATCTCCAACTACACCTGTATACCAGTGATGGAGGTCCCTAAAGCTGGAGCCCCATGGGGGGGCTTCCATTTTCTGCACCAGCATCTGTCACCTGAATCGTGCACAAGGAATGAAACAAGCACATCAAACCAGTCTTGCTGTTATAATTCAGCACCTAGAGACTTGTTCACTTGGTACTTGCAGAGTCTCAGATTGCTATAGCTAAAGTTCTAGAAACTTGGCCACAAGTCAAACTGAATAAAGACAATACCTTAAATTCAGGTTCTTTTTAAAACTGGACATGACAAGCAGAACGTGATAAAACAGACTCATGCATTTGGAGAACAAAACCAATTTGTGAAATGAGAAGAGTTTGTATAAGTGCATGACACATACGACCTTGCACCGAAGGACATTATTACCACTTAAGGGCAGCAGGGTGAGCTGGAAAGTGAAAACCTGACATTTTATCACTTGACTTATTGTCACCTTAAAAAAATTGTTACGGCAAACTTGTTAATTTGCTACTGAGCTCAGCCAGATGCCACTAACACTGCACTATTTCACGCTAGTTTAATGCTGCAAAATGCATAAACCCTAATTTTTACATTTCAAAATAAACTTTACGTGAATCTGCACAGTAAGATATGTTTGGCTCAGCAGAGTTCAAAATATCTACAGGATGAGTATTTGCAGTTGCATCTCCCTTTCACAAATGAAAAAGTTCCAGTATTGTTGTTACATCCAATAATTGCCTTAATTGGCCAATGAAAATGAGTACAGGAGTGTATGAATGTGTGTTCATGCTTAAAAGGTACTATTGAGCATGAAAGTGGAGGAAGGGATTAACAAAACATCAGCTTTGTGTGTGAAAATAATCCACAGATGAGTGTATTAGAACAGAGTGTGATCACATATTGTGTCTTTTTAACCATTAATCTTAGTGGTAGAGGAGGTTCAGTTCTGACCATTTCCTATGCAGTTTTGTTTGGAGGAGGTAGAGTGTGTGTGTGTTGTTATCCTACTGGTAGACGCCTGCTGACAGATTTGCTGCATTGTCCCTTTAGAAGAATCTATGGAGGTTAAGAGAGGGATGGCTGCAGCGAGAGGCCCCGCCGTCTCTTTTCAAAGGTCACAAGAGCAGACTGGAAATCTTTAACACTGCTGTGACAGCATTAAACCACTCTTTTTGTTTTTGTCACTTTTATTTTTCACACTATGTGTTCTCCATGCTTTGTCATTCCTTCCTATCGCTCCATGTGGTCATCATCCAGCGCTTTTTTGCCCAGAGGAACATTCCAAACTGTGATCTCTAAATCTCCATCCCAAGTCCAAGGATCGATCAATCCCCCTCCACAGACTCTACATTACATTCTCTGTGCAACCATCTCATATGTCTGTTACTTTGTATGATCCTAAATGAAGTAACTTAAACCTTCACCTTTACCTTCAGCTGCATTTTTCATTCCTATTTCTATAGTTCTGTTCTGGTCAGCTCCACCTCATATTTTGTCTCCTTTTTCTCCCATCTTTTTTTTTTTTTTTTTTTGTCATCAGCAACATTATAAAAACATGAGTGTCAAAAAAACTTTCATAATTGTTTGTCTAAAGGATGCAGTAAAAGATTTATTTTCTTTTTTTACTGACAGGAGAGGGAATGAGCCAAATGAGAAAATGTAAGAAAAATCATGTATATCGTCATGTTTTACTATTATGATATGTGATTCATTATACTTCGTACCAATCATTATGTTTCAAGTATTAAGATTTAGAAGTAGAAGTACTCTTTCTGCATGTGCGTGCTGGTTTATGCTTATGCTAACCAAGGTCGAGCTATAGACAAGAAGAAAAGCTGTGATTGGGCAAGAAAGAAGACCACTGCATTCTTGACTCTTATCTTTAGTGGAAAAACTCTGTAACCTGAGATTTGTGTAACTCTGGGAAGGACCTAATGAACCTCCCTTTATAATGTCTCAACATGTGTGAAACAACTCAGTATGTGTATCATACTTGTATGGTGTGCATACTCCTTGCAAGTAAAATTGTATACATTGAGTAATGCTCTGTGTCTTTTCTTGTGTTGAAGGGTTAGCTTTGCAGTGCTTGGTGTTGGGAACATTCTTCGTTCGTTCGTTCGTTGTTCGTTCGTTCGTTCGTTCGTTCGTTCGTTCGTTCGTTCGTTCGTTCGTTCGTTCGTTCGTTCGTTCGTTCGTTCGTTCGTTCGTTCGTTCGTTCGTTCGTTCGTTCGTTCGTTCGTTTGATCGCTTAGTCCATTACGGGTCGCAGGTAAGCTGGAGCCTATCCCAGCATTTTAACAGGTGAGAGGCAGGTTACACCCTGGACAGTCACCAGTCCATCGCAGGGCCAAACATTTTCCTAACAGTAAATATATATGTTTTTCTCCCTGACTGTGTTTGTCTGCAGTTGGTTTTATGTAGCTGGCGACAGCAGGGGCTCAACCTGTGATGGAGTGCCATGATAAAGGCTTCATCATCAGTATTATTATTCATCATTTAGGCACATTAAACAAGTCCTTCATGAAGTAAACAGGACATGCCTGTGGAAAAAGAAGCCTTGACCCTTCTGCTATAAATTATGTTCTTAAAAGGACACTTTGATATTCCAAGTTTTATTAGGATGCCCTTTCTTACAGCAGTGTAAGAAAGCAGAACTAGATTTAAAGCCTGGGGCTAATGGGAGAAAGTTTTGGATTGATGGGAGGCGATAGAAAACAGAAATGCCAGAGTTATATAGCACAGCAAAAGATCAAATTTATTATACTGAAGATATCTTGCTTGTCAACAACTTTCAGAAAAGGCCAAATAATTTTGACCATGCTTTTTAAAAAATAGATCCTAAGTAAATATTCAATGAATAAGTAAATAAAAGTGCAGGGAATCATGCACATGCCTCCTCTTCTTGTTGTCTGTTTCATCATCCCCATTTTGTTGGAGGCAGTGAGTGGCAGAAAGATGAGAAGAAATGGAATGTGAATAATCTGATATTTATTTTGGTTGAAAGGGAGCACAGTAGGCAATAAGCAGAAGTTTGCCAAATAAAAGAGACAAAGGGGTGGGAAAAACATAGTTGCATCAGTTTTTTTTTTGTTTTGTTTGTTTTTTTTTTGTTTTTTTTTTTTAAGAAAGAATGAAAAAAAGGCCCAAAGCTGTCAGTCAGAAATATTGAATGGCTCATTAGTTGGATGGTATCCAGCAGGATTTAGTGATTTTTATTTTATGCTTACCCTCTCAGATATATTCTGAGAAAGACATCAGCAGAAATTGATGAATGATTGCAACAGATGATGGTTAACAAAATGGAAAAAAAGCAAGCAAAAAAAAAAAAAATAGATTCAGTTTTGATTTATTTTATTTATTTTTTTTTACCACATAAAGAGAAACTAAGTAAGTTGCTAACGAGACCGCATCTATTAGGGAGAAGGTATTTTTTATTTAGTTCAAGTCACTATTGACTGAAGGTACATTCCCTGATGGGCTTGACATTTAGAAAACAAGGAAGCATGGATGGAAGAGGGTATTGACAATGTGTCTGGGAAGAGACATGGATACACTGTGAGATCTCTGCTGAATCCACTTGTCTCTGGGTATCAATAGTTAAACGTCCTCAGGGATCGCCACTTAAATTAAACTTGGCTGTTGATTTCTATACACTTCAAAGCTTCTAACAATTTGTAGCACCATTGTATGCTAACTTGAGTTCAGTCAAGCTTCCATGGAATCACTGAGTCCAAAATACAAGAGTAAGCGTAAAAAACAGAAATACATTGGTTTACATTTCGAAATGCTTGCATCCAGTCACTGTGCTATGGTCATACAAGCAGGAAATACTTAAAACTACCAAATATTGTTGAACATCTGCTAAACAGGTAGATCAAGAATTCAGTAGACATCTCTTTGACATCATTCTGCAGAATTATTGATATTTTTTTCCAGTATTTCTCATGTTCATTTAATGGCTTCAAAATAATTTTCTGATCTCCTGACTTTTACTCTAGTTTGTGAGGAAGATGGCATCTGTGGTTTTGTGAAGAACAACTTGCCAACTATGGTGGTACTTGCACTGTTTTGTATATTCATAGATTGCACTCATTTTAATGATCCTTGTGTTTCATCCAAATTTATCCAGTTCTAGAATAACCATTAACCTTCTTGCCAATTTCAGTTTGGTCATCTGGAAAAAGTATTTTGCTTTACTTAACTAATTTAATATTGCTTAATGTTATTGCCATGAGGAATTGCCTTAGTGCAGGGGTGTCAAACTCCGGTCCTCAAGGGCTGCTCTCCTGCAGGTTTTCATTGTTTCCTCCATCTAACACACCTGACTGAAATTAATGGGTTATTGTGAAGAAACTGACAAGAAGCTGCTGGATCCTTTTGATTTTATTTAGGCGTGTTGGAGCAAGGAAATAACTAACTGCAGGAGTTTGTCACCTCTGCCTTAGTGTATTGGGGAGTCAGCTGCAGCACCTGCAGGAGTGGAGCCATAGGGTCACCATGGCCACCAGCCACTTAAGCCTGGCCACCCCCCTGGCTATCATTGCATTGCATTATATTGCAGTTATTTAGCAGACACATTTTTCCAAAGCGACTTACAGTGAGTAGTGTTGAGGGTCTTGCCTAAGGACCCAATTGTAAGGTGTTAATATTCGCCCCCTGGGTGAATCGAACTCCCGCATGGGAGATGGATGCGCTGCGAATTGAGCTATCCAGCCGCCAACTATCCCTCACAGACCTTCAGAGTGAAGACTTTCAGAGGGCTACTCACTAACAGAATTGGAGTTACAACTAGAGACTAATAATTTTATCAGCTAAATAAACCATCTCATGTAAATGAAGTGTTTAATGTAATGTATAAATCAATTTGATTTTTATATCCACTGAATGTAGATTTGCTAATGCTAGACACAGTAGGATTAAGTAAAATTTGCATTAACACTGTACCTCCCTGCCCTACACCTGCTAGGAGCAAAGCAGTAAATGACTGTGTACTGAATTAAAATCAAACAAATCAATTCCTGGATCTATAGGACTAAGAAAACAATATCATATTTAGATCTTATGAATCTTGTAGAAGCACAAAGCGTAGATTAAACGTATTGCAAACTTGTTCTATTCTAAACTCCTGCAAAGGGTACAGTCCATAAACTTAAAATTAAATTATTTTGACTTATTTTGAATTAAATAAACTGACAAAACATATAGGGAAACAAATAATCAAACAAAGTAAATAAATGTCTCTTAAAGACCTGAAGAAGTATAACGGATATAAATTCACAATCCCTCAAAAATAAACCCACAAGATGTAATCTGGTCATTTATTTTATCTATGTACTGGGCTAATCTATATTTCATGGAAAAATAGAAAAATGACTAAAACTGAACTTACTAATGCATAGCCTCAGTTAGTTTATGTACTTTAAAGGTAAAATGATCATGGCTTTATTCAGCAAGTGTTAAAATAATAGTACATAACTTTCTGACCCCGAAATTCTGTGTTTCTGTTCCAATTTGGTGGCATACTGACATTGATTAAGTAAATTCTTGGGGTCCTCATTAACCTGCTGACTGCATAATTTTTCCATTCCTCTTCCCAGAACATCATTTTACAGCAGCATTTCACAGCATCACCGCATGGCATGCTCATGACTAAATGTCAACACAATGTCTGTTTAGAATGTGTATCATGGCTGATTAAACAAAAAAAACCCAAGAAGACATTATTGGAGGAAGCAGAGAAAAAAAAATAGAAAAAATGACAGATAAGTCACTATCAGACTGAACTTTACTTGTTGGAGAGAGCTCAGAGAAGAGACAGGATCCAACACAGATGCTGATTTAGCTTTCATTAGGGGGTGTTAAAGTGCAGACATATGCAGTGTATTTAATTGCATTACATTTATTATTCCATTTAAGCCTCAAAACTAAAATCTTATTGACAGTATCTTATATCACTTAATGCAAGAAAAATGTGTAAATAAAGTTTTATTAAAACTCTGGATTCTTCTAGAATACATATGTTTTTTTTTTCCTAATGATTTCATAGCACAAAATATGAATTTGTGTACAACTTTCCTCTTTGCACTATAACAAAGATTTATGGTAAGATAATCTTACAATGACACAGCGGATGATGGAATAAATAATGATTTTGTCACTTGCACTGTGCCACTCGCATAAACTGCACATAGCCCATCCTAGCAGCTGAAGAAAGTATAGGTCCTGCTGCCGTGATGCAGCTTATTAATGAAACCATGGAAATAAAGCTGACAGTCCTCATTTATTTGGTGTGAGACAGTCTCTGAGAGGAGCTCTCACAAGTAACATAGCTGAAGTAGATGCTATGGTTTCACTTAAACTGAAGCCAGAGCCCGCCCTTGGCATATGCCATATAGGCGGCCGCCAAGAGCGTCACACACTGAGAGGGGGATGCCGCTGTGAGTCTTAAATTTATTTATTTTTTAATTTATATATATATATATATATATATATATATACATATAATTTTCCTAAAATTATCAGTAGGAGTCACTGGCTGTAGCTACCAAATGTAGCCGACATTTAACCCTCATTTATAACGCTGCAAGAAGTGGTCTGGATGCATGCCAAAAAGAAGATAACAGCTGATACAGCCTGGTGAACTTTGGAGTCATTTCAGTTGGTCATGCTGACACATTTACTGATTGGATGAGCTAGAGGCACCGAAATGGAAGAGATTTTGTTTCTCCATGCATGTCTATGACCCACCTAAGTTGGAATACAGATTTCCTGATGGCCTTCAAAGTATTCATCCTGGACATTCTATGTCTAGGATGTATACATTCTAGATCCTAGTGCCCAATTAAAGACCAAGCGTATGCGAGCATACACATTGAAATATTTTACTGCAAGCTTTAATAAACTTTCCAGACTTTATAAGACAAATTATGAAATTCTGAATCTACATTTGTATCTCTGTTCCTCATTTTGTGACATCTGGGATAGTCTCATATATTTCAGGGGATATTTCTAAGGAATATGAGAAAATTGCTATTTGAAATTGTATCACATGATGGTTATGACAGCTTCCTAGTGAATGCTGAATCATTTCACAGTGTTACACCATCCTACCTGGCCTGCTGAGGTGGAGCAGATGGAGATGGAAATACATAATTTTATAGCCAGTATTTTTCATGTTAGCTCACGTTGGATGAAATGGCACATTCCAAGAATAGCGTTTGTTAGTTTTCTAGTACTAGTATTAGCTTATTCTTTCTTATCCTTAAGGTGAAGAGGCTAAAACAACATTTATTCTATCATACTATTATATTATAAAGTTAATTTTTTTTTTATTAGCTTCTAAATATTCAGTATGTAACATCAGAAAAATATTGTGTGCTACACCAGGAGTACAGAACCTCATTTAAAAACTATCTTAGGTAATATAAGTGTATATTGTGGTTATATCCGTGTCCTTGTCAAACATGTTTAGCCAAAAAATGTGGTTTATTCAGAGAGTAAATATGTGGCCATATCTGCTGCCAAACACAGAACAAATGAGCATGGATAAAGAAGACACAGAAGAAGAGTGACTGCACTCACTATTCAGAACATCATTATGTCACTGCAACTTTGCAGAGCAAATATTCTTCAGCTGCAGTGTTAAGATTTGAAATACCTTATCTTGAGTCATGAGTGTATGGATAGTAAAACACACTGAGCAAAAGCATTAGCAAGCACTAACAAAAGAATCCTGCTCCTCATCTATACATGTGTCTGACTGCCTGTACCTGACATGCACCTGTGTCAAGTCAAGTTTATTTATACAGTACATTTTAAGAAAAACTAAACTAAAACTAATAAGCATTTTCTTTTAAATATGCAGACCAATTAATTGCAGTGCTAAAAAGTCCTACCCAGGAGTGAAGTGTTTCCGCTATCTGTGCTGAAGCGAATGTCATTTGAAACCTTTACTAGAGCAGTCTTAGTGCTGTGGTGTGGCAGACATCAAAACAGTTATTTAGTGTTAGGACGTTGTGTAGCTGTTGAAAGGCAGCTTTTTCTGTAATCTTACTAAGAAGGGAAGGTTTGATAGCCTGTAGCTGCTCATGAGTATGAACATAATCTGAGAGCAACAGAGTAGTGGTGATTCAGGAATTACAGTAAACAGCGATAGATGAGGCTAGAGAAAAAGAAGAGGTGAGACTGAGGTTTCAGCTAAAAAAAAGTGTGAAGAGAAGATCAGAATAGGAGGATTAAATACTGTCATGTGGGTGTATGAAAGAGAGTAGGGAAAAGAAAAAAAGTAAAAAAGTAGGTCTCTTAGGAGCTTTTTGCTGTCTTACAATGCAGTGGCAGGGATGAAAGAATGTAACTGTCACATTGCTGCACTTATCGATGTATTTACAGCACTTTGTATTCAAAAGTATTCATCCTGTTTGGCATTTTACCTCCTGACAACCCAGAATTAAAATGTAGTTTTAGAGGTGAGGCTTTGTGTCCTTTAAACAGTACAACATACCTACCACTATCAAAATGTTAAATATTTCTGAGTCCAAAACTCAGAAAACTTTACCACACATAAGATTTGTGCTCTCAAAGTTAAAACTTCATAAAGACTTAAAGCACAGGTGTCAAACTCCAGCCCTTGAGAGTTGCTATTGTTACTATCGTGCAGGTTTTTTTTTTTTTTTTTTTTTTTTTCCTGCTCCAAAACCACTTCATTTCATTTCACCAATTTGGCCCAATTTTCTGTATGCAATTGTATACACAGATCTAATAGCAAATCTATTTAAATTACAGTTAAAAAAAAAATCATGATGAATAAATAAATAAATACAGAAGCACCAAAAAGGCAAAGAGAGAAAAGAAAAAAAAAGAAAAAAAAATTCTAAAACTGATCTACAACATTTGAAAGCTGAGTGTCTCTGAGTAAGCAGCCCTGTAACAGGGTTTCATATAAATCAGAAGATATTCTGGTTACTGTTCTCAGCATTAATCATTGCTTCCTGTTTCCAATGCCATGCATCACCTTCTGTAATCAAGGAAGGAGAGAAAGGCGGGGACAGACTCACTAGATTGCACCAAGACTTTCACTATATGCAAGAATAAAAATAATGGGATTCAAGCAGTGTTATTCCCCTGACTTCTATCTGCTGAAAAAGTTTCACTCAGACTGCAGAGCTGAAAACAGAGAAGCGACCAGAAGGAGTGACCTTGACAATTCATATCAAAGTAACAATTTGCAGTAAGACAGAGCAGCATTGCGATGTGTCCCATTTTTGTCTACAAAGACTTTGCTGCACAGTATGTTCACCCATTGTCACAAAACCGGATCAGGGGAGTATGCAAATGTGTCCACATGTATATCCTTTCTTGTGATTTCTTTCAGTTACACAATTCATGGTCGTCACACATGCCCATTGAGATATACATATTCCCTATAAAACCTGATTTTTTTCTGAAGTGCAGCATGAAAGGTGACGCTCATACATTTGTCCAAGGTTATGAAGTTAACACTGTCACATGCACAAAAGGCTACAGCATGCTTTCTCACATATACAGTCATGGACAAAATTGTTGGTACCCTTCGGTTAATGAAAGAAAATATCACAATGGTCACAGAAATAACTTGAATCTCACAAAAGTAATAATAAATAAAAATTCTATGAAATTTAACCAATGAAAGTCAGACATTGCTTTTCAACCATGTTTCAACAGAATTATTTAAAAAAATAAACTCATGAAACAGGCCTGGACAAAAATGATGGTACCCCTACAAAAGACTGAAAATAATGTGACCAAAGGGACGTGTTAATCCAAGGTGTGTCCACTAATTAGCATTACAGGTGTCTACGATCTTGTAACCAGTCAATGGGCCTATATATAAGCTACAGGTAGTCACTGTGCTGTTTGGTGACATGGTGTGTACCACACTCAATATGGACCAGAGGAAGCAAAGGAAAGAGTTGTCTCAGGAGATTAGAAAGAAAATTATAGATAAGCATGTTAAAGGTAAAGGCTATAAGACCATCTCCAAGCAGCTTGATGTTCCTGTGACTACAGTTGCACATATTATTCAGAAATTTAAGATCCATGGGACTGTAGCCAACCTCCCTGGACGTGGCCGCAGGAGGAAAACTGATGACAAATCAAACAGACGGATAATACGAACGGTAACAAAAGAGCCCAGAAAAACTTTTAAAGAGAATAAAGGTCAACTTCAAGCTCAAGGAACATCAGTGTCAGATCGCACCATCCGTCGTCGTTTGAGCCAAAGTGGACTTAATGGGAGACGACCAAGGAGGACACCATTGTTGAAAACAAATCATAAAAAAGCCAAACTACATGTTGACAAGCCACAAAGCTTCTGGGAGAATGTCCTATGGACAGATGAGACAAAAATGGAACTTTTTGCCAAGGCTCATCAGCTCTATGTTTACAGATGGAAAAATGAAGCATATGAAGAAAAGAACACCGTCCCTACTTTGAAACATGGAGGAGGCTCTGTTATGTTCTGGGGCTGCTTTGCTGCATCTGGTACAGGGTGTCTTGAATCTGTGCCTGTACAATGAAATCTCAAGACTATCAAGAGATTCTAGAGAGAAATGTGCTGGCCAGTGTCAGAAAGCTTGGTCTCAGTCGCAGGTTATGGGTCTTGCAACAGGACAATGACCCAAAACACAGCTAAAATCACCCAAGAATGGCTAAGAACGAAACATTGGACTATTCTAAAGTGGCCTTCTATGAGCCCTGACCTAAATCGTATTGAGCATCTTTGGGAGGAGCTGAAACATGCCGTCTGGAAAAGGCTTCCTTCAAACCTGAGACAACTGGAGCAGTTTGCTTATGAGGAGTGGACCAAAATACCTGCTGAGAGGTGCAGAAGTCTCACTGACAGTTACAGGAATTGTTTGATTGCAGTGATTGCCTCAAAAGGTTGTGCAACAAAATATTAAGTTAAGGGTACCATCATTTTTGTCCAGGCCTGTTTCATGAGTTTATTTTTTTAAATAATTCTGTTGAAACATGGTTGAAAAGGAGTGCCTGATTTTCATTGGTTAAATTTCATAGAATTTTTATTTATTATTACTTTTGTGAGATTCAAGTTATTTCTGTGACCATTGTGATATTTTCTTTCATTAACCGAAGGGTACCAACAATTTTGTCCATGACTGTAGATACCACTAAATGGACTTGTCATATTTTCACCTATATACCCAGTGTTTGGTGGACTACTGAGTATAGTGGTGTGAGACTTTGACTTAAATCAGTCAACAATACTGTTATAAAATGCCATGTATAATGCATTATGGAAGTGTAATATTAATATCCTCTTAGTTTTTAAAACTAAACATATATATTTGGCACCATGATATAAGCTATGTAAGGAGTGGGTTATAACAAAGTCCTTAGTTTGATACAGCACCTTCTACTGGTTTTCATGGGGTTTCTGTCACTGCCAAATGCTTCAATTTCTGGAACAGTAGCATTGTGGAGACTTGTCATATTGAAATAGTGTGGTATTTGTCACGTCATTATTCATATATTACTTTTGCTTTTCCAGTATGACATATGGCTGTACCTACATGATAGCATTCACCTGGATGACAACTCATAATGGATTTTTCTATCTAACCCTCCTACTGCAGCATTCTTGATATCAGATTTTCATTTTACGTTTTTCATTGCCAAGAAAATTCATAGAAATTTGAACCCCCCCCCCAAAAAAATAGACTGAGTTGTCATTTAAGCTTAAGAATAAAAAATGTTTTTTTTTGTTTGTTTGTTTTCTTGTCTCGTATGTAGGTAGTATGTTACTAAAGTTACCCATTAGCAAATAATTGTCACTGCTGCCTGTAATTTTATTGAACTCAATTACCACAATGAATAGCAATTCAGACTGAATACTTGATGTTACCATATCTCAAATCTGCCAAAAAATAAAAAATAAATATTAAAAAAGTACCCAACAGAGTGTGACAATAGCAACAGAATAAAATACTAAAACAATGAAATTCTCTCCAGACATGTGGACATTCAAATTGTTGTCATAGATATATTATAACATGTCATCAATTTTCTTTTCAGGTAGCATTGTTATTGCCCATTAGGTAATTAATATTTTGGTCTGTTAACATACAAAACTAAATCCAGATAAATTGTGTAGTCATATTTTATTTAGACTATGTGCTGAGTGAGAAAACTTGGATAGCAATTATGAAAACAACAACTACATCCTCAGTTCATTTAAGACTGATTGTAACAGAAAGCACCGAAGGAAATAAAATAAAAAAAAGAAAAATTAGTGAAGTCAGCTGTAATTTTGAAAGAAAAAAATGTGTATTCTGGTACTCTACAGATGGCTTTAGTAAGCCAACCCACAATGTCTTCCTTTGGCTGCCTCCGGCTTATACATGACCCCTGCCTTGCAAATTACATAGCAGCCCCTTGATGGTCAACTTGCTCTGCTTTTCCCCCTCTCAGCACAAAACTGCAGTGCTGTGTCCCAGGGTTAGGCATTTGTAACACTGTGGGTGGTAGTGTGTGTTATTAACAGCATGGAAGCTTTGGAGCAGGGTCACTAGTGAAACATGTGGGGCCATGTCAGATTGTTCATGCATTAGTCTGCGGCTGGGTGTGCACATGACCTTTCAGAGAGGTGACTAGGCTTTTGAAAAGCATGGAAAACACAGTGATGGGGTGAGATGGAGGAAAAGAGAGGGTCATGTGCAAAGTAGATTATGTATGTTGGGGAAAACATGCTTGAAAGTGATGTGTGCAACAGTGTGAGGATGGGTGAGGTGAGGCGATTCTTGTGCCAGGTGTGACATGGATGAGAGGTCTCTGAGGTTTGTTTTGCTCCACCCTAGGGAAAACTGGCAGGATAAATATCTGCAGAGTAACACTTATGCCATCACATGAATCCTTAGTCCCACAGAATTTACCGAAGCTGTGTGGGGGCTAAGCTATCTGTTACTAAACAGCTTGCACATATACAGCACACTGACAGCAAGTGCCTTTTTTTATAACTGCAGGGCAAACACTATAGATGAGGAGTTGGTGCCTCTTCATCCCCCTCATTCCTTTGTATTCCACCCTACTGATCTCAGCACTTTTACTTCTGCAGTGTAGCTTCCACCCTGGTGTTTATTCAAAATTTTAAACAGAATTTCATGGGGCTGGTTGGATTGATGTGGGATTTGCCAAATGTTTTATCCAGTATGGAGCTCATTTAGATTATTTGAAACTTACAAAAAAAGGCAAACATCAGCACAGAGTACCATTTATGTTATGAAAGCTTATGTTTAAATGTCTTATGAGCCTACAAATCTCGCTCAATGTAAAAAAGTTTATCAGTCCTCTACATTATAATTAGTACCATCAGAGGAAACACACTTAGGAAAGAATGCATACACAAAAACATATCCACTACACACTAACAAGAGTGTCTGTCTGTGGCCCAGGTGCATCTAATGAGATTATCTCCGATTGGAATCCCAGCCACAGGTGTATCTGAAATGCAGAACAGCAGCATTTTTATGAAGACAAATGAAAGACAAAAGGCAGCCATTTTTTATCCCAGATGGATGAAGTCAAATGAGCCATCTGGATAGAACCAAATTAGGTAACTTTTCTTTTTTAAACAAAAGCTGTTATGTGGTCACACACCACACAAGCTGAAAATAAAACATATCATTACTACCATGGCTGTTTTGCAGTCTCTCTTCACATATAGTGTTTACACTGTTATCTGTCGCACTTTCAGCTCTTTTCATCAAAGTTTAGCTAATTAGCTAACACAAAGTCAGTTAGTTGGAAGTTGGAAGTTGATCACAAAGGCATTCTATTCAGTATCTCCACATACACAGTTCAACACAGGACTAAATAATAAACAATACAGTGACATGTAAAAGATTAAATCACCTCCTGCAAGACCGCTTTTTATATTAAATCAAAACTTTAGGGAAAGGGTTACAAACTCCAGTCCTAGAGGTCTATGCTTCTGCAGGTTTTAGATGAATTCCTGCTGTTTCTTATCTGAATCACATTAAATGGTTCTCCAACAGCTTGTTGTCAAGTTGTACACATTAGATTAGTAAGATGGCGTGTACACTCAGCGACCTGGTGTTCTTGGTGCTCTTGTTAGCGGCTATACACGGAAAAGGACTTACACCCGGACCAAACTTATCTCCTTACAACAATACTGGACATGCTGGACCCTGGAGGGATTTGAATCATTCCTGGAGAGGATACGCCAGACAGAGAGGAGGCGGTGGCAGGGCTCCACACATCCTCTGTGCTGTTGTATATCGGTTTTTGCATGGACACTGTAACAACCAGGAAACAGTTGAAAATATTTCCTAACCAAAAACCTTGGTTTAACAAAAGCATCAGAGTTCTACTCCACACTAGGGACTCGGCACTAAGGTCGGAAGAAAGGAACACCTACAGGAAGGCCAGATCGGATCTCAACAGTGGGATTAAGGGTGCAAAAACAAAGAATGCAGATAGAGGCTCATTTCAAGGAAAACATTAGCCGCTCCATGTGGAGAGGCATTCAGAACATTACAGACTACAAAGAGTGCCATAGTACTCTTCCCCTTACAGACACGTCTCTCCCAGACCAGCTCAATGCCTTCTTTTCCTGCTTTGAGGATGACAGCAGACACGTGGAGGACATGCAGTGGACATCAGAGCATGACCAGCCCCCTACCATCCAACAACATCAGGTCTTGCGAGTCCTGTGTAGCATTGATATCAGTAAACCACCAGGACCAGATGGAATACCAGGGAAGGTGTTGAGATCATGTGCTCATCAGCTTGCTGCAGTTTTTACCAACATCTTTAATCAGTCACTGCAGCAAATACGCATCTAAAGGACCCATCTGCCTGAAAACTGCTACCATAATCCCTGTGCCTGCCATTACAGGACTCAGTGATTACCGGCCTATGGCCCTGACACCAGTAATCATGATCAATCAATCAAATCAAAATCAAATGAAGAGCCTGGTGTTACAGCAGGTAAAGGACCATATTCCACCCAGCGTAGACCAACATAAGTTTGCCTAGAGGTCTAATAGATTACAGATGACGCCATCTCTATCACCCTCCACACAGCTCTCAGTCACATTGAAAGCCCTCAAACATGCGTTAGGATGCTCTTTGTTGATTTCAGTTCAGCATTTAATTCCATCAGTCCCAGCCAACTGATCAACAAATTGCAGACACTATGATTTGGCATCTCCCTCTGTCTGTGGATCAAGGACTTCTTGACTAACAGACCCCAGCACGTTAGGATGGGCACTTTCACATCCTCCACCATTGTCCTCAACACTGGTGTCCCTCAGGGCTGTGTTTTGAGTCCAGTCTTGTACACGCTGTACACATATGACTGTGTTGCCACCCATCACTCTAACACACTTATCAAATTTGCAGACAATACAACCATTGTTGGGCTGATTAGCAACAATGATGAGGCACCATACAGAGAGGAGATCCAAACACTAGCCACCTGGTGCAACAACTATCTCAACCTCAACACAAAAAAACAAAAGAAAACATCATTGACTTCAGGAAGATAAAGACCACATCACACTCATTTGTATGTATCAACAGAGAGGAAGTGGAATGGGTCACAAACTTCAAGTTTCTTGGACTGTACATCTCAGAGAACCTGAGCTGGACGGTAAACACCACCTACATCATTAAAAAGGTCCAGCAGCATCTCTTTTTTCTAAGAACACTGAAGAGGAACAAACTCCCTCCACTTCTGCTACAAAACTTTTACCAGTGCACAATAGAGAGTGTCCTGACCTATGGATGTACAGTGTGGTATGCCACCTGCACTGCACATGAGAAAAAACAACTCCACTAGGTCATCAAGACTGCTCAGCGGATCATCGGCTTCCCACTCCCATGTCTAGAGGAGATTTATTTGAACCAACTCCTTAGATGGGCCACAAATATATGGAATGATCTCACCCATCCAGGAAATATCCTGCTCAGCAGCCTTCCCTCTGGAAGACTCAGAGTCATGTGAGCCCTCACCAATAGACTCAAACACATCTTTCCTATGGCTGTAAAGAGCCTGCTGCAGGTACCATGATCCCCCTACCCCACACACACACATCTGCTACTGCCTTCCAGCCAGTAATAACCTGCAGCAAAAATTCTTTATTATGTATAACATTTTAACTGTATTTAGTATTTATTGCTCATATTTTTTTTTAAATTTTTAACACTGTAGCTGCTATAACAGAGAGGATGCCAAATGGAATTTCGTTATATTTTTGTACAATGACAATAAAGCTTCTTGAATCTTGAACCCATTGAATTGAACCAGGTCTGTTTAACCAGTAAAACATTCAAAGCAGGGCTACTCAGTGTGGTCCTATGAGGACCGCTATGCAGCAGGTTTTCCATGTATCCCTGCTCCAACAGACCCCCTGCAAAATAATGAGTCATTGTAATTGATTCATTTGAAGTCATTTATTTGATTCAATTGAATCAGGTATACATTGAAAACCTGCTGGATTATGTCCTTGCAGATCAAATTGAGTAGACCTGATCTAAAGGATACAGGAGCATAGCTTTGGAAATAATAATAATAATAATAATAATAATAATACCTTTGTATGTGAATTGCTTTTTTAAAGCAAATTTCCAAAATTTATCTCGTTTTGATCAGAACTATGGGCCAAAGACAAACTTTCACCTTGAAAAGCATGAGGTAATTGATTGTTTATGGAGGGTTTTGGAACATCATCTTGTTACAGAAGTCATCCATTTTATCTTCAACTTTTTCATAGACAATGTGATGTGTGATACTGGAAAATGCTGCACTTCACTGTTCACTGTAGACAGGGAAGTTATTTTACAGTAATGTATGCTTAACAGTTTTCTAGAGTTACAAATGGAGTCAAAGTGTATGCCACAGTAATTAAAGCCACACAATGCGGGAGCACCCTGAGTAAACAATATACAACCTGTAAGACATTAATGTTTGACCAATTAGCAATGTCATTGCTAGCTAGGTAAGATCTCATCTACCCTATTTATATATTTATAAGATTCAGAGCCTAAAAGGTTTATTGCTTCAGACAACATCATACAAAGGGAAACTGTTTTGTTTTTTGTTTTTTTTCTCAATAAAATGACAGAAAATGTTTTAAATGAATTTTAAAATTAAAGATCACACCAAACCGTAAGTTTAAAACACAGTTCTAAAACATCAGCTAATTCATCTGTGGTAAACCGGTAGATCGCTCAATTTAAAAATCTCAAAGTAATGCTGACTCTGGTTATATGATTTTCTTTATAAGATTTTTGAAAGCACAATAATGTTTTTTTCAGTGAAAAGGAACTTGGAAATTTGTGCATACCAAACTCCTCAACATGGACATCTGTGCACTGATATGCCTGCATGGCCAGACTAGCTGCCACAAAACAGAACTTAGGAGCAATTAAACCCCAAATGGAGGTTGAGTGACTTATAGTGCGGTGTTATACTGCAATGTCTTCATTAGCTGTTTTAATGTTTTATTTTCAAAGTTTAAAATATTGTATATAGAATGATTCCTTGGCTTGTGTTTTCTCCGTCTGTAAAAGTGAAAGTAACATCTTAACCATTAGAGGATGGGGCATATCTGGGCTCTGTGAGTGGAAATTCAGTCCTGTTTAGGAGAAAGATCAATCATCTTGCAATGCACACAGGCTGGGACACAGCTGAAATTAGCCAAGCTGAAAGGCTCTAAGGGATTGGAACTGAGCCAGAGTCCACAGAGATACAGGAGTTAACCCCCAACTTACATTACTACTCGCAAAACAAGAGAACTTTGGACCGAATGAATCTAGATTCCTGCTGCATTTTCATCCTCTTCATCATATTCCTTTTTCCTCATCTCTTTCTTTGTGTACCTATATCCATCAGTGTTCTTGCTGCCTAGCCAAACGTAAAAAAAATCATATATTTACTGACTTGTTTTTCATCTATTCCATGTCTTTCTCATGATGAATTTTTCTCATCCTGCTGAGTTATGCCTGCTCGCATTGTGACCTTTTGTTCTTTGCCAGAATCCTCCAACAATAGAATGACAAATAGCTGATAGGAAAGTAGATATGTGCTCTCTCAGAGGTTTGGACCTGGTTAAAATGACTTTCATGTGAAATTACTTTTGCCATCTATCCAAATTTCTCCTCTGCAAGTACAAATAGACCTGTTTATATATACGTATATGTGCCTCATTAGGTTATGCAATAAAAAGGAGGGGAGAGCAAGGGTAAAAATGGAAATGTGTATGCGTTTGTGTGCCTATTAAACTATTTATGAGTTTCTTTTTATTTGTGCCTGCATTTTATCTGCCACTTACTCCAGAATTAACAAAATTATAGTCTATTGAAAGTAGTGGATATAGAAAGGTGGATCTTAACTATACATTAAAAATTCATGTATAATTTTTAAAATGACTTGGCATTTGAGTGGCAATTACTCACTAAAACCATCTTCTGCTTTGATCAGAGATTGATGACCAATATGTTTTCTTTGATTTATTTTTTTTATTAATTCTGTACAATGATCTTAAGATTATTCGAGTCTTACCTTTAAACTTTAAGTTATCATGTTTGGACTCTTGTTGTTGTCAAGAACACACTGAGATTATCTGCTTAAGGTGAAGGTGTGGAGAGAAAGCTCTCCTTTACCTGCAAACACTCAGCTGCTTATCAGATGGGCAAAAGGACAAGTTTTGACAATATCTAAGAAAAAGCGCTGGCTAAGTCCGATATTACCTGGATAAGGCCATAGACATAGTTGTGGGATATCTTAGAAGAAGGATAGTGTTTAGAAAAAGTTTCATTTAAACAATAAACGGTATATCTTCATGGTTAAAAAAAGATGTAGTGCCACTGGAAAAAGTCACATTCAATTGTTCCTATTGTGCTCTTGATGCAAAGCTTGGTCAGAAATACACACATCTACCACCGGGTTACCTGATAAATCAACACCAACTTACTTCTCAAGCTTTTTCTTTCCACTGTCATATAATAGTCACACTTGACAGCAATTATTTAAGTGAATTATGCTAGTTTGCATTTTGAATCCATAAAGCATTGAGGTAAACAGTCAAGCATTAGCAATTCCAGAAGCTGTTTACATGGAAGTGTACAGTGATGCGTGTTGAGCTGATACATACTGCTGAATAAATTCAAAGATGATGTTGACAAGTGTTTGGCAATGATAGACATGAATTGCAAAAAGTGGAAGAATGTGTGTGTATGTATGTCTGGGTGTATCCACGCCAATGATATTAATGAGTGCTTTCAAAAACTTGATTTAAATCGCTGCGGCAGTCGGATAGAAGAACTTGTCAGCTTGACAGAAGCAACAAAGAGAAGAAGCAGCATCACTCAACTTATCCACCCGAAGCTTCAGAAACAACAGTGAAGTGGTTGAGCTGGTAGTGGTAATGCTGTATGGCAAGCAGAGGGTTGTGTAATGCTGCTAAATTAATCTCTGCTAATCAAATTTTGTTTGTGTGGTAGTCACATTTAGGGCTTCATGTTGTGACGTGACATCCAGCTCCAGTGCTGAAAGTGCTTGTTGTTCACTGCAATCAAACAAGCTCATCCATATGTTCACAGTCTGTCTGAAAGATGGAGATGGACGACAGAAGGACAAAGAGCAAAGAAAGAGGAAGAGGAGGGGGATTTGGCAAGAAGGGACAGAATCATAACTGGATGATATTGTATACTGAGTGTATATTTCTATTCTTTAAGAGGATTTTAAGCTAGCACTGGGCTGTTCAAAGTGCCAATCATATAAGGTATACATATATATATATACAGTATATATATATATATATATATATATATATACATATATATTAGGGTTTTCAAAAATAACTTGTTAATGGCAGTGACTAATTTATCTAATTAATTATGTTAATATTTTTAACACTATTAACACATGCATGGCGTAACAAGCCTAATACATCCGTCATTTCTCCGTTATGACGGTGCAACGTGGCGGCATCTATAAGCAAGATGGAAAAAAATGAGCCTGCTGACTCTATCGATGGATTTGAGAATAAAAACAACATTGATGGAACAACACATAGGCATCGCCACAGTGGAGGATGACAGTGTTTTAATAGCCACACTTTTCACGTTAAAAGGGTTCCACACCCGCACTTTTTTTGTTTTTCTTTTATTCTTTTCCTGCATTGTGTACAAACGTGGCTGATCTGGTGGCTTGCTGGTCTTCTCTGTGTCTGCTCCTCCTCTCCGCCTCCTGTTGTTCCTTGAGTCATGACAAGTCAAAATGATGCTGCGGCGTGTTTTCATGGCAGAACATTGCAGAAAATTGACACAGTACCTTTCTTTCTTTCTTTCTTTTTTTTTTCATAATAATTTCTTGAATCAATATATATATATATATATATATATATATATATATATATATATATATATATATATATATATATATATTAAGTTATGGTTCAATGTACACATAAGGAGGGATTACAGTACAAGTGTATGTTAACAGGGATTGCGGTAATATAACATTTTTAATTGAATTGTGATAAGTGTAAAAGAAAGAAAGAAAAAAAGAAAATAGAAAGAAAGTAAGAAAGATGAGATGGATTGTTTTATAACCATGTCCTAATTCAAGGGGCTGGGTCGCATTAAAACTCTGTTTCTAGCCTAAATATGTCAAAACCAGCATACAGGCCTATGTTCATACAACCTCTGTTTGATTTAATCTTTGAGCATCTGAGATATAATTTGCAATTTATATCATCCCAAAGCCATCCAGGAACTATATATATTTACAGACAGGCAGCCAGTGTAAAGACATTAGTGCTGGACTGATGTGTTCGACTTTCTTGGTCTTAGTGAGGACTCCAGCAGCAGAGTTTTGAATAGGCTGCAGGTGTCTAATTGATTGTTTTAGGTAGACCTGTAAAATACTGTTACAATAATTATGCCGACTAAAGATGAAAGCATGGACTAGTTTTTCTAGGTCCTGGTGAGACATCATGTCTTTTACCCTTGATATATTAAAGGTGATAATAGGCTGAATTTCAAGAAATTAATTAATAATTAACCGTGATATATATGTTACGTACTGCTTGTACAGGCTTGAACAGAGAGAAATAAGAAGTGTTAAGTGATGTTAAAAAAATAAATAAATAAACTATGACACCCAAGCAATGAGATTTTTACACCTCCATAAATCAGCTGTAATTTCTGTAGACTTCTTGATTTACCCTCTGTTTTCCTAAGGATATTAACCTGGAGGCTAAACACCCCAAGTGCATGCCACCTCATAGCTTTTACTGAATTGTTGAACCTATTTACTTTTAACAGTCCAGCAAGACTCTTTGAGTATGATTTTCTAACAAGAACCTTGACTGCTAACCCATTGCACCCTTCTGCATGGGATATCACAACTGCATGACAGCAGCCATACTCACCTGCCCTATGCAAAAGCAATATAAAAGAAGCCACTTAACCTGTTAAGCCCGACGGACCCACCGGTGGGTCCAACAGGTGTAAACACAAGTTCATGTGTGTAAAAAAGTTACTTTAGTGATGTAAGGATATTTTATTTATAATGTGTCTTAAAGAAGAATACCTAATGCAACTAAATCAACTCTTCAAGTGCATTTGGTCAACAAATAATTTGTTTAATAACAACTTTTAAATACGTATGCCACATACAACAGCGCCACTATAACCAGTAACACCCGAAACAAAATGCAACACAACGCGTGATCCGTTCACTCCACCCCAACATATTGGGTATCAAATGAAACTAGAAAAGCTGCACTTTCATATGATACCAAGCATAAAAAGATATTCGCCAAGCACCTTACGTCAGTCTCAAAACAAACACAAAGCTAACCGTCGCATATCACAGCAGCCTTATCAGATAGCATGTTTATCACCAAATACAGCACCAAATCTCAAAGCTATTCTCACAAACAGCCACATATTTTATTTCCTTACCTTTTTGTGGTCATTTTCAGTCTATCCACACTGTTCTTCGACCAAAACTCACAGAGTAGTAATCCAGAATCGTGAAACTGCGTCATTCGCTAACATGTCATATGCTCCCATTCACAGCCATTTTGTTGTCTTGTTGTGGGTCTTGTGTAAATAAAGTTCGGTCAAATTCTACATCTTACAAGCTTTCCAATGATATCTTACACTTGAACGACACTTTATCTGTCAGGTATAAATGCTTGCGCGTAAACAAAGGAGCATTATTGCCATTTTGCTGCAGTTACGCATGCGGGCGCACCAGAAAGAGCGAATATCGAACAGCATTGATTTCTTTGCTTCATTTTGACTTTTTATCCATTTATAACGAAGGATAAAAGCCATAAACATGTCCAAGAAATTACAAAGAACCAAATACACCGTCTTGGAAGTTCTGGAGGAAATACAGACACAGCACAATTTGGCACAGTTTGCGTATCCAAGTGGCCAAATGGAAAGTCCGCCTGGTGCAATCCACACTAAAACCTGCATAAAAGATATGAGCTTTGTTCTATTCTCATGAAACTTTGTACAGTTGTAGTCAAGGTGTTGCTGAATGCATGCAGTGGTATCTTTATGCACAGAATGATTTCTATCATGATGTTTTCATCTGTGTAAAAAATAAAAAAAATTTGCCCAGGATATTTTTTATTTTTACCTATGGTTTATCACAATTTGCACAGGCATATCAACATTCACAATGTTTCTGACACTGGATTTATATTCCATAGGGTCTTACCTATCCATTGAGACCACGCTTATGTATATTGACCTGAAAATTACAGAGTTATTGTTGATTTAATTTGGGTAGGTCTGTTCAGGCAAACTACACCTCCAAAAACCCTAGGACTTAAAGGGTTAAACAAGCCAGTTCAAAACACTGATATATTTCACAAACCTGTCACACCCATGTTCACTAGTCCCATATAAAAAAACTATTTCCAATACTGGACCACAGCACATCTATAAACCCTCACACTAACCATATTGGTGCTTCTAAACCAGAACCAGACAAACCAACACAAAAACAGCATTTCCTCTTATTATTAGATATTGGGCAGGCTTGGACGTTTAACTCTGCCCACAAACCATTTTGATTAGATTGTTCTTCTCTTTCCTTCCTAGTCTTGTTTGAGCAACACTCTCTCCCCTGTTGTAAAGAGAGCGAAATCACGGAAAATGGATTGGAATGAGTTAAAATAATACAGATATATGTAACTTGAACTTTATGTGTCTCTTAAAGTC
Organism: Melanotaenia boesemani; assembly: GCF_017639745.1. NCBI lineage: Eukaryota > Metazoa > Chordata > Actinopteri > Atheriniformes > Melanotaeniidae > Melanotaenia > Melanotaenia boesemani. The sequence goes on along the minus strand of NC_055698.1, from coordinate 11,828,952 downwards.
ACTCATTGAAAATGTTTTAAGTAAAAATTGTATCTCCTGTGATGTTTACTACGCTTTACATGTTTTCAGTTTGAACACAATGTTGTGCTGCCAACAGGGTTTATATTATCCATGCCCAAGAAAAATAAAGCTGACTACCATCAAGAGTTTCTAAATAATAACCAAATCAACCAAAAAAGATAAAACAAACAAACAAAAAAACACAAACACGTGTCACAACAACAACAAAAGTACCAGATACACACTCAAAGAAAAAAAAAAAGTAGCTATTACCGTACAGCAACCCGGACCCACCCAAAGAGTGGCAGCCAGAGCCATCTGTGGCCACAGGGCACAGGGCCGGCAGGCCAAGATTGGCAGCCGCTGTCCCCGCCAGGCACTGGCCACCCAGGGCAGCCATAGCAAAGGGCCCCAAAAGCCGCCCCATCTCCCCTCAAGGCAGAGGGCCTGCACCAGCCTAGGAATATTAGGTGCCCCCGGGCAGCCACCCAGCGCAAGCCATCACCACCCCAATGTTCCATCCGCACACCTCGGGAGCCAGGTCGCCGTCGACCACTCTCCCATCCGCCTACACTCTCCCCCCTTTCTTCTTCCCCCAACCTCCCCATCATCCCCCCACCCGTTACCCCCATTTAGCCACCCCGTAACCCCTCACTCACTGCCTCCCCTGTGCCATACCCACGAACACTCACTTTCACACCCCAAATCTGCCCCCACCATCCCCAGCATATGATGACATTATAAAAGAAAGTATACCCTCTAATCTATTCTAAAAAGAAAGAAAGAAAAAATGTTAATACAACTATACTGTGTTACACCCAAAAAAAATGCCAAGAAGGAAAAACAAATTATGATCTGGTGGGTAAGCCTTTTTTAAACGATTTGCAGTTTATATCAGGAGTGGATGTCTTTGCAAGTTCACTCTAAAGTCAGACTGTGTAATGGTCAGAGAAAAGAAATCACACAGAACCAACACTCTAAATGTCTGACTCTGCAGGCCTTCATAAACATTTTAAATATTAAAATGAATGACTGCAACCAAGAAAAATACTAAATAAAAATGACTTAAGTTTTTAGATGCAACTTTGTAAGACATGCCTGCCATTTCAAACAATGTTTCTGAAAAAATATCCTTTCTAGCAACATGAAGATGTTTGGTCACAATCTACAGCAGTGAACTGTGGACAGCATAGCAGAGCAAGCATTTAACACCAACTGTCAAGCACTGCTAAGGGTGATGCTTTGGACTTGTTTTTCTGTCATAGGACTTGGACACTTGCCAGTGCATGAGCTGACTGAGAACATCTCTATATACTGAAGTATTTGTGAATCAAATCTAAGGCCATCTGCTTGACAGTTAAAGCTTGGCTGAAATGGGGTCATGCAACAGGACAATGATCTCAAGAAAACCAGTTAAAGGTCCCATATTATGCAAAATTCACTTTTTAATGGTTTTGGAACAGTCATACTGGTCCCCCCGCATGTGTAGGAGACCCGTAAGTGTGAAACTCTTTCAGGCGCTCTCTCTCCCCCCTGCTCCACCTCTAGGGAAGTAAGCGCTGAAATGAGCTTGTTTGAAAGCGTGTACGTTATGACGTCATAAGGGACAATAACCACTCCCCACAGAGCGATGGACCCGTCTACCGGCTCTCAAAGCCCGCCCTCTAAAAATCACCTAGCGCCCAGTGTTTTTCCCTCTTCGGCAACCCTCGTTAGCGGACATGGCTAAGCGACAGAAGCACTGTTCTGTTTGTGGCTGCATAAATGAACACGAAAACGTTTTTTTACTTCCATCCACTGAACCCACGAGGACTGAGTGGATTAATTTTATTTTTGGAGGAAATGTACCCGGAAAACTTCCAAAGGCTTTGCATGTCTGTGGCCAGCATTTCAAAGAGGACTGTTTCCACAACATGGGGGCATGGAAAGCAGGCTTCGCCAACCGTTTGAAGCTGAAGCCAGGTTCAATACCAACTGTCCGTGACACAGCTGGAGAGGTAAGAGCTGGCAGTTATTTTATCGTTTCGGCCTTATTAGTCTGATAGCTTGAAAATATATTAACCTGTCAATCACCTCATGACGGGCGATGCGATGGGCGGAGCCAACAGCTGAGCTGCTCCACCAGGGTTCCGCCCACCATAAACGGCACATTTCTGAAGCTGCTAAAAAGAGGGAGGTGAAGAGAAGCCGCTGCACTCAAACTGAGGGTCGATTTGTCCATACCATGGCGGAAATATTTCATTTAGATATTAATGAATGGTCTCAGATTGGGAATAAAGTGTATAATATGGGACCTTTAATGTTAAACAGAATAGCTAAAAAGGAAAGAGTTGAGACGTTACAGTGATCCAGTCGATGTCCTAAAAGACAGATATTGTTATACAGAAAATGATTACTTCAAGCTTCTCCTGCAAGCTACTGAATCATGTGGTGTATTGTTTTTCACACACTTTCTGGGTTTGTCTCAGTTTTTGTTAAACAATGTGATATGGTATGTTGTCATTTATCTTATGCACTTATCTTCCATTTTTGTATTTTGACTCATGAAACTTTAAAATTTAAACATTCAAGATATAATGTTTCCTCCCCAAAGTCAAAATGTAGTGTTCTAACCTTGTTATTTTGCACTTGCCAAAAGGTCAAAGAGACTTGAAAAGGGACAAACGATATCCAGTGTTCCTATGTTATTTATTTATTTATTGTTTTTTTATATTACTCTGGAGTTAACTTGGACCAAACTTATCCTCAAAATTCCTCAAGATCTCTCAAAAAAGTCATGCAGAAGGATTAGAATGGAAACAAGGTACACACACACACACGTATATATATATATATATATTAATCTTTTTCTTCTATGTCTTGTTTCTTTTACAGTCACGATGTGATAGTTTAGATTTAGTAAATGAGCTATATATATATATATATATATTTTACATTGAATAGAAAATACTTTTAATTCTGTTTGTAACGTTTGTTTTTTTTGTTGTTTTTTTTTCTTTTTTTTTTGCCAATTTACCTTAATTCAGTAGATAAAATTGCATAATGGTACGCAACCTGAATTTTACAGTGTATATTTTAAGGAATATACTAAGTGTGGAATCCTAAATTGCAATTTGCTGAGCTTCTGTATTTTGTTGATATATCCAAATTATGTTAACATGTTAAAAAAAGAAAGTTGAACACTTTCTGATTTTGCAACAAACCATTTATTAAAAACTTTGTCAAGTTAAATTTTATTTTAGTCTAAAGTAAATATTGAATATGAAATGCACACATCCAAAAATATATTCACACAAAATTGCCATGTCACCGTGAGATCAATAGCATTTCCCACTATTAGCTGCTTAATTAAGTCACTGACGGATGGAAATTCAGATCAATAGAGGAAATGGTACAAAAAGACTCCTTACCTCAATAAACATGAGCAAGATCAATAAAAGTAAGCTCTATTCCCTGAACAATAAATAAAGAAAATATGCTATATGTGCTGTGGAGTGCATACTAGGTAATTTAAGTCAGGAGTCAGGGGCGGTGGTTTGGGGACCTGTGGGAAGGCAAGATTGACAAGATTGGGGATAATTGTGGTGACGGGTCTCAACAACAGTGTTAACCTCACAGAGCAAGGGCCTAGCTTGGAAGTGCTAAGAGGCTTAGCTGCTAATGCAGCAGTGTCCTTGTGCATGAAACCCATATATGCCTTCACATAGCCACACAAATGAAGAACTGAGATTTTGACAGCCCCCACACTCTCTCTCTCACACACACACACACACACACACACACACACACACACATTATGGAGTCACTCTGCATTTTCTCATTAAGACATATGAAAGGCTTTCTAAAGACTCATGGGAGAATTCCATTAGTGATCTGTCAAGCTAACTCTACTCATGCTCAGACCAAGTGGTAAGTGTGTTTGCAATGGTTGTCAGGACTTAAACACATATTAGCATTTGCAGGGTAAAGCTAGAGGGACAGGGAGTCAGAAGATTTCTTATTGCTATATTTGTGAATAAATCATTGTATTGTTGAATAGCAGTAGGTTAGGCATATCTTCTTTGATAAAAAAAACAAGATCTGACAAATGAGGAATAGGACAGGGCACATGTCACCACAGGTATCCTACAGTATGCTTACAGCTAGAATGTGTACACTTTCTCAATATGAGATGTGTAATGGAAAATTTTATACACATGCACTTTGTATTGTTACAAAACCTTGTCTTGTGTTTTACTGAGGAAGGAGGACGACTTGTACCCAGATAAGAATTGAGTGAGCTCCATTTACCTCCCCTTCCAATCTTCTAACATTCCTTTGAAACAGAGGACTAATGATTTGTCTTGATGTGATCAGCTCATGCTAGTTTATATAAACCAAACCCAAATGCATCTGTTCAGACTCTTGCAGCCAAAACTTCTTGACTGTGGGTCTCTCTTTGCTGATCAGCTCTTATTAAAAATACTTTGTTTGATTCTCACTTAGTGTGTGATCTTTGATAAATAAAATTCCACAACAGATGTCAGTGAAAAGTTAGATCAGTATTATTCTCCACAATTATTTCTTTCAATAACTGATAAATTGGACATACTTCCCCTATTAGAATTAATGATAAAATGTGACCAAACATTTGACTGGTCCTAGGCATAAAAACAACTGGCTTTTGAAATATTGTTCTTATGAGCAGAAAAAATATGTATAATAAATATGAATAAATAAATAATAACACATTAAAATAAACATGAGAATTAAAACTGGGTAAAACAAATCTTGAATATAAGACTCATCAAAAAAGACGGGTTTTAAGATTTGTCTTCAAAACAGAGAAGTTTTTAGCATTTAACCAGGTTGGCTGTTGGTTTCACAGGAGAGGAGCCTAAAAACTAAAGACTCTACTTCCTACTCAGGACTTAGACATCCTCTGTACCACTACCTGGCCAGCATTCTGGAAGTAAAGAGTTCTATTTGGTTGCATTGAAGAAGAAGTTCCTTAAAATAGGATGATGCCAGGCCATTAAGGGCCTTAAAGTTATAAAAAAGTAGCTACTTTGAATTCTGTTTTACCTTTGAAGGGAAAGTCAGCAAAGGAAAGTTAAAACTGTCATCTCTTTTGGAGGAACCTGTCAGCCTCTGGCAGCACTGTTTTGGATTAACTGGAGGATTTTAAGTTACTTGAGCTTTAAACTAAAACTGTATTACAGTAGTCAGTTCTAGATGTAATGAAAGCATGAATTAGTTTATCAGCATTGCAGTGAGAAAGGATACTTCTGATCTTGGAAATATTCCTGAAATGAAAAATTGCTGCTCTAGAAGCCTGTTTAATATGTGGATTAAAAAGATCAATCATGGTCAAAAATTACTCCTCACAGTACCACCTAAAGCAGTAGTGTCACTGGAAACATAATTTTTGAGGAGGGCCAAATATTAATCCCAGTCTTGTCTGAATTCAGCAGATAATTGCAGGTTATCTAAGCTTCAATATCTTCCACACAAGACCAACATTTCCATAGCTTATTGAATAGACAAATACAACTGTGTGTCATCAACATAAGAGTGAATGAGGATGTCATATTTCCCTCACAAACAAGTGAAAGTGGTAATCCACAAGACTAATCAGAAAGACAAGCAAATACTAATGGGAAATCTGTTTTGATTTAAAAGATTTAGCTCTTTTGACTCGACTTATATGGGTCCCAAACAGCTCTTCATTTAGTCTAACTCTGAGCTTCTATTTTAGCTTAAATTGGCTATTATGAAAGAATTGTATGTTCGTAAGCAATTTTCTATTTAGCATAAAAAAGTATATATATATATATATATATAAATTCAAAATGAAAATACAGTTAATTTGAGTTAAGTCTCACTTGTGATTGGCTACAATGTGTGCTTATAAAAATAAAGTCCCCTTCTGAAGATCTGACTCCCCAGCTGGGGTCTAACCTTCATATACCTGATAAAGAAACAGCTTTTACTGTGGTTTGTTTATGTACCATGCATAACAATAAATTAATCTCACCTGTTGTATTAGTAAACATCTCATATTCCACCGATAAGTGATGACCAAAGATGTAATCTCAACATCTTAGTCTTTTGTGAAAAAGTCCAGTTTAGCCGAAGATATAAACCATTTCTAAAACTGGCCAAATGCAATACTTTTGTTGTCAATAACCCAAACAAATACAACTGTTCACAAATTTTGAACAACTAAAAAGAAATTTTGTAAAATCAAATCCTGGGTAAATGTCTAAACCTAACATTGGAGTTTTGTACTTCTCAATGTTGATAGATGTTGACGTCCTCAACCGTAGTGATGAAACTCAGTGAATTGTCACTAGACATATTAAGAAAACCTTTTAGAGAAGGAGGTGAGTTTGTGGCTTTACTTTATTCTCACACTGAGAAACTATCAAAGATAGGAACTATATTAAACTGAGCTGTCGGGCTTATTCTCTCCATGGACCTGCCCTGCCTCTTCTCGTTTAGAAATGTGATGGGAATATGGTACACAAGTGGGGATTAGAAGATGAAACTAAAAGTATAAGTTCTGTTGCTGCCAGCAAAACCTGAATATGTGTGCCCAGGTCAGTGTTGTGTGTCTTTCTTTCTTTATTCTTTTTGTTCTGTCTCTCTTTCTTTTTTTAACATATTTCACAAAAGTGTGAAGTGGATTTTGACTTTCAGGAGACTTTATGCAGGTTTCTCAGGTGGACCTTTTAAATAAAAGACAAACTTTCATACTCAGCCCTTTTATTTCAAAACTGCTTTGTTAATCTTAGAAATTGTTCACATACCTTTGAGTGGCAAGAAGAAAGAGAACAAGACACAAAATCACAAAAGACAAAAAGACGAGGGAGGCTTAGACTTTCAAAGTGTACAGATGGCAAAAGAAAATAAAAACCAGGCAAGCACAACATTTAAGGCTGGGAGATAATTGAATTTAATGTCAAATGACAAATAAGCATTGAAGTCTAAAAAAATACAATTAAAAAGAGAAAAGAAAAACCTAAAAAACTCAAGACGGAATTATACCAGGTGTGTGTGCGGCACATTATGGCTGTGCCGTGGCCTCTGTTGCTATTCACGGCCATTTTAGTTTGTTTTATATTGGGTGCACCACAACACGCATTAGAAGCATCCCAGAAGCATGTTGTCACAGCGCTCTGCTAAATTTATGTGCATTTTATTTTTAACGCTACACACACCCACAATGCGTCAATTCCATGGTTCAGATAGGGGTCAGACAGGAAATCAGACACAGGAGCAGTGTAAAAGCTTCTGGTATTTTTCAAAATAATAAATAAATTTGAGCTGCTGAACCATGAAAACATTTCGTGTTTAACCAGTCAGGGGTCTCAGTGTCATCATAGACGACGAGACGTTTATCCTGAATCATAAGATTCTCCAATTCTCCTGTGATTTTTAGAATCTCGCGGTGGACTGCACTCATGGATCCCTCCACTTCTGACTCGCTCCGGGTATAAAATGCCGCGCCACGCAGGTTGGAACAAAAGCGTGGTGCAGCTGTAACGTGACGCACACGCATCCGATATAATTCAGGCGTTACACTAACCACATTATATCTGAAGAATAGTTGTTTTCCTGATAATCGAAAAGGTGCAAATGGTGTGCATGGTGTTATGTCAGATTTTGGATCATAAAGACACTTAGGAGAGAAACATTTGAACAATAAAGCAATAAAGATAAGCTCAGAAGATTTTCTTGAATTAAATTAATACGTAAGTGTAAACTTTCTGGAAAAATAGCATATACAAAACATTGAGATACTACCGTGGCATTTGTCTGCAAAACTGTCAGCATTACACATCATTGACCCATGTGTGGAGTTATTTATTTATTTTTTTAAATTCAATTAATACTTGGTTATTTAGCCAGCTTTGCTGGATCTGGTAAGCACACAACTGTTAAATAATAAAGCATAGAAACTTATCTGAAAATACTTTCAGATGTTGACTTTCTTTCGATTACAAGTGGCATAGACACAATACATGGTTTGACATTTACTTCTAACATGCTCAGTTGCTCTTTCCAATTAACCAAGGTTTGAAAAACCAATGACTGCATCATGATGTAAACATTAAAAGCAAGTTTCTAAAAGCAAACAAGATTTAACCATTTTATAATCCATCAATGAAAGTGGACTGTATCTAGACATAGTATGATTTGTCTGCCACCAGTATTGACTAAATCTAGTTTATTTATTTGTCAGTGCAGCAGCAAGCATATGGGGTCCATATATACAAGAAACAAAAAAATATATATTTTAAAAAATATATAAAAATTATATATATATATAATTATATTCAAAACATTTAAACATGTAAATCATGATAAAATTTAACACTCACAACTCAAAACCAAATCCCACCGACTACCCTATAACACCCAACACATATAACCACAGAGACTTGTAGTTTTTAAGCACTTTGCAAAAAGACTTAATTCATTCATTAAAAATCAAACTAGAAGCACACAGCGAGTGCAAACACCTGTCAAGTCACAGAGGCAGTTACCTGAGAAAAACACCAAATGGTCCAACAGCTTGCACAGTTGCCAACCCCATGCCAACACTCTTATGTATACTTCAAGCTAATATCACTATTGATTTCCATCATTCGGATAGATGCCACATCATATTTAGAGTCACTGACCCTGGAAACATACCCTTGGACACAAAGAAAGTGGCTATAATAGTCTTGAAGTTATTGAATGAATTCACTATTTTCTTTAATAGCAGCAGTCAGGGTTAACTGTTAGTGTATGTAACATCTACCATGATCTTTTTTTTTTTTTGCCAGTGGTTCTGGGGATTATCTGTTGAGTTAGAAAGTAAACAGGCAAAATTATCCCTATCTCCCCAAAGTAAAGAATTCTTTAAACAAATTCTAGGATCCTGACGGTAATCCAGATCATCCTTTTTCTGAAAATTTCATAAAAATCTCTCCATAACTTTTTGAGTTATGTTGCTTACAGACAGACGGACAGACAAATAAACACTGCCAAAAACATAAAAATAAATATGTAAAATAATAAAAAAATAGGTAAAAATTATATATTGTCTGAAGATAGAATAACCATTTTAGTATTTATTTATTTAAATTTTTAATAACATTTTGGGTTGCTGGGATTACAGTCAGTTCATCTCCTGATGACCATCATAAACAAATGTACAAATATCAGAAATAATAGCTTCAAAATCCTCAGATATTTGAGACTGTATAGTTCAAACTTATCGGGTAGTATTGTTCTCCAAGTAAAAGTAAGACAAGTATTATTTATAGGAACTGCTAAATCTATTAATAGAAACGTTACTTGTTTAATGTCCCATTAAACTGAGTATTGCCTCCCTAGAACAGAGGGGTCTACTGTATACATGCAGATGCAAACATTTGTCATGTTCTGAAATCCCATTGACATTAAATGAAAAAAATAAAAAGATAAAAAAGATATGGGTCAGAACATTTTGTAAAATGTTAAATTATGCTCAAGTGAACGAAGGCTTAATGAAGAGAATTTTAACTATTCAAATATGTGGTTATCTTTGTGCTTCACTCTTTTGCATTCTGCTTCTCTGTGTGTGTCTCTTTTCCCTCACATGCTTTCAGAAGTGTACAGTAAAGCAGCTGTTCTTTTTTGTTTGTTTGTTTTTGTTTATTTTGTTTTTTTTTTTTTTTAATAAACAGAAGGCTAAACAAAAGGATCCATTTACAACTCTAACCTCCCTGTGAACTCTGCAGGATGCCAACTCATCAGTACACAGCTTACAGCCACAAACCATAATGTGTTTTCAGTTGAAGAACGTTCTTTTCTGCATCAACTTCACTGCTTTGCCCATTTGCTGAGGGTGAGGCAACAGTTTATATTTTTCACAGGGTCTCCTGGTGTAATTAATGAAGCAATGAGAGGATTCACCAGGTTCAAGTTTAGTTTTATCTTGTACATGAAAAAGAAAATTGTGTAATGAAGCAAGTTTAGTTGTCTACTTATTTTTACAAAAGTAAAAATAAGTAGACAGTAGACGGCTGAACTATTACCCCTTACAATATAGGATCATATCTTGCTAATGTGTGTAAGAATCATTTCTTACATGCAGGGACAACAATTATAGCAATTATAGATGCATTTCCAATCTGCCATTAATTTCTATAACATAAAGAAGGTTCTGGTCCACCATTTAACTGCTGCTCTGCATCAGCACAGCATTCTTCACCATTTTCAGTCATGGTTTCGTAGATCTCATTCAACTGAGACGGCTCTTCTGAAAGTATCAAATGACATTTTGATGCAGAGTGACAAAGGTAATTGTTCTGTGCTGCTTATGTTGGACCTTACCTCAGCTTTTGAGACAATTGACCATCACATTGTGCTCGATAGGCTGAGGTGCTGGGTTGGTCTATTAGGATCTGCCTTGTAGTGGTTCTCTTTGTACCTATCTGACAGATCGTTTTCTGTAGCTACTTCTAAGTACAGATCTCCACCTTATCCAGTTCATTTTGGTGTACCACAAGTTTCTGTGTTGGGGCCTCAGCTGTTTTTATTGTATTTGCTTCCCCTTGGGTACATTCTGTCAACTTCTGAAGGCATCCCTTGTCACTGCTATGCAGATGATATTCAGTTTCCACCCAAGTGAAATGTCCAAACTCCACAGTTTGTTAATTTGTTTGTTAGTTTACTTCAATTAAATCAAGAAAAATCTGAAATAATTATCTATGCCATCAATCTGTTTGCAACAATGCTGGGCAAGTTAAAAAAAAAAAAAAAAAAAAAAAAAAAAAGAAAGAAAACCCTGTTCTGACTTTTTGCACAACCACATGCAGGCAGAGAGATCAAAATGAAAGATGTTGATTTTAATAATTTGGGATACTGATTAACTGAGTTTTAATGACCAATCAGACCAATAAATATACTAAGTGCAGCCCAAATAGCATGTAGGGCCACTGGGAAAATTCCTGTTGTGCCTGATGGACGTTTCCAGACATAGTTCTTGCCAAACCTAAACAAGAAATGTCATATCTAAATGCTGAACATTTGTCATTGGACAGATTCTGTAGAAATCCTTCTGAAAAAGTTAATAACCCTCGTAGTATTAAGTACACATTATATGTTGTTGGATTAATGTGGGTTGCAAAGTTTTATACCTTTATGTAACCAAGCAAATTACTTCTGACTGGTCAATTGCAAAGTCAGTATTCTAGGTTTATTGAAGTAGAGAAAACCATAGCAACCGAGAGGCACTCAGGAAGGAATTATTTAAATTCTAGTTTCATTCATTTTTACAAAAACAAACACAAATCAAGCACTTGCATATTGTTTCCCTTGTTGAGATTTGGTAAACAAATTTGTCACACTAGTGACTGATTTGGTTAGTCAGCCTGGACAGGCAGACGTTACACAATGAGCTCTGGGCTTTCTGTTTGACAACACTGTTCATTATTTACCGCAAGGCAAAACTGAGGAGTCTAAAATTAGGTTTCTCTAACAATGTAGTATATCAATTTCAATTTGAAATGACAACATTTAATAATTAATATGGGACTTTGTGTGTCTTTGCATGTGAGAAGTATAAAAGTATGTGTGGGGGTTTCAGGAAGTGAAATTCAGAAACAGTATTGTAGAGTCTGTCCCTGTCAACACTCTGGGCTCTTTGTGTTATTTCTACTGCTGATCCTGAGGAGCTTTTGTTGTGTGGAAGGGCATACTGGACTATGGCCAACCTTAAGGGTGCATACTGTCAGTGTTATTAAAAGGAAACTCAAGACCTTTTTTTTGTTGTTTTTTTCCATATGGGTTTTAATTGAATTTCAAAAACTTTTTGTCAGTTTATTAAGTTGATTTGGTTTTCATTTTGGATGCATCCATTTATTGTGTTTTATTCTAATTTCAAATTGCTTCACTATCAGGCATCTTTCCAGTTAATCTTACTTGTTTATTCAATTTAATTTTTATTTCTCTTCAGTCCAAAAGTACCCTTTTAGCATGGGTGGGGTATAGTGTTTTATTTACTTGTAATGTTCTACAGTTTGTTTGTTTTTTGCACTCTGAAAGTACTTGGTTTTGAATTTTCTTTGATCAACACATCCAGGTTTTAATCTTCCAGACAACATCCTTCTCTAAAAAGTGAACAAGAAAGGAGATTACAATCTCTGTCCACCTGTTGCCTATAGTGTCCATTTACTCATGATGGGACGGTAAATCAAGCAAGTTACATCAAAGCAGAGAATTGTCTTGTTGTGTTGCCCTAAAAACTCATATTGGTCTCACAAACATGCTGTGGTTTTATATAACCTACCCCTTGAAAATGGGAACAGTTAAAATGTGTGGTCTTCTCCACTTAATAAACAGTTTGTGTCAAGGTAATTATTGTCTTTGTGTCAAGGGTTTTATTGAACTTACAGTAACAGGTTCCTTTAGCCTCCTACATTAATATTCACTAATATCACTGAATCTGTTGAAGGCAAGGCCTTGTTTTCCAGCAATATGAAGGCCCCAATGGGGCATAGTGAAAAACAGGCAGCGACAACTGTAGAGAGGCAGTGACGCTAACTCTAGATAAGTATAGCACAGCTGTTTTATCCCATATTCCATCTAACCTTTTGGACATCATATGCCCTTTTCCACTCAGTCAACAAATTTCTGGAGAGGAAGCTGAATACCATTATTGCAAAATACACGGCCTACGATCAAACTAAGAAACAACTAGAGTCAAGTATTTTCTGAAAATATCAGTTTTGTTTCCTTTTGTTTGTTTTTACTGGACCATTTTCTACCGAGTAACAAATGCTTTGTAGCCTTTGCTAATTCAGATATTACACCAATGCTGTCATGGTTTGATTGGTGCTCTGCTGGCCAGGCCCCTGATTGTTTCCACCTGTGCTTGGTGATTGCTGTCATGCTGCTCACCTGTTTCGCATGGCATTTAACTCTCCTCTGCTCACTCTCCAGCATCTGATTGTCTGAAGCCATCTGCCCAGTGATCCAGCTTTTTTTGTTTGTTTGTTTTCCCCCTCTTCCTACCACAGTGTTTTTTTGGCCTTTTTGCCTTATAAATTCCAGTCCGCCATTACAAATGCATTCAATTTGATGTCTGATTTGATTATACTGTACACACATGAAATAGACCCCAACATCCCCACAAATATCAAGTGGCAGGACGTTATGATGTCCGGCAGGATATGACGAGTGTCATTCAAGTCATCTGTTAGTAATTTTAACATTCTGGCTGATTACTTTAAATTCAGTCTTTGTAAGAGTTGGCAATATGTGTTACAAGTGCAATGAATTTTGAAGTTTTTAAATTGCCAGGTGTATTAGTACACCTGTCGTGGACCAGTCACCATCGCTGTGATGTTTGGCTTTTTCCTTAAATTCAGAATAAGTTGTGTGTAGCTACAATCACATGAATAAACTCAATGTAAATAAGCAATTTGTCCTGTCTCCATAATTCACCTCTGCACCAACACCTATCGCTGCCACACATACTGCTGATATGTGTGTCATGTGCCTATTATCTCTAATTAATTAGAGAGGAGTGAGCCAGTGGCATATCCATAATAAATCCCAAATCATGTTATCTTGCTATTACATCTTTTAATCACCCCTGGATATGTGTGGGGTAATAATGTATAGTGCATGCCCAGTAGCATGACCTATTCTACGATGTAGTGTTGTGCCCTTCATTGTAGAACGAGTTGGTTGTGGAACTCCTCAGGGAATCAGGATCGGAACAGATTTATTGCCTCTCTCTCAGATTCTCACCATACAATGAGGGAGTTCCTGCAAAGCACCTGCTCTAAATTATGACCATGCAGCATCATATTATCCATGGAGATTGAAACCCTTTTTTCCTCCCGCTTTGTATAAATTCCATATCATTGCCTTCTCTTTTACCTTGCAACAACAGCCTGATAGAACCTATTTTTTTTCTCTTGTATTTGCCCTCATTTTCTGTTTTGAAAAGAAAAAAAAAAGTTGAGTACAAATGATGTTCCATATTAAAATGAAATACTTGTTTTAGTATCATTGCTGCTTATCAGCCTAGCTACTGATGACACTCATTTACATCAGTAGTTGTAAATAAGTGTATACTGTATACCTGGGAACTAAAACAAAGCTAAACATAGCGACATAAAGTATTATAGGTTAGAAAAAAATATCATCTTGTTTTAATTTTACATAAGTCTTTTACATAAGCTTTGAAAGTTGATGAGTTTTTTTGGACAGTGAAACTGAAAATGTCTGTTTTCTCTTGAATCAAAAGCAATGTGGTTAAAAGAATCTTCCAACTCACATATGTAATTCATTGATTTACCATAATAACCAGCAAAATGTCAAGGATAGTCAATAAATTGGAAAGTGCTTACATTTGGTTTTCACTTCTGTGCACACTATTGTAATTAAGATTTCACTGCAGAGATCCTGGCTAGAGACAACTTTCACAAAGTGACTCACTGTAAGAGATGCAAGCCTTATTTACCAAGTACAAAATATGAGGGTAAGTGGTCATCAGCTTCATCCAGATCCCAAACTATATGCACAGACTGTTTATCTTGTTTGTATTTTTAGAGAAGATAAGATACATGCACTGTTTTCACCTCAGCATTTGTTTTCAGTTTAGCTATAAACCCAGCTTCACCCCTCCTTCAACTTTCTGTACCAGCAAATCAAGTATGGCTAATGCAGCTTTGGTGAAAAACCTTTTAAGACTTATATTTATCATTCTTCCCCTCACGTATAAACAACTATATGTTTTTTCAGCTAATAAAGACCTGATACATTGTTCCCAGATGTTTGTATTTATGTGTGTATTTCTAGGCCCTGAGAGTATGTGTTTCCCAGGGGACCTCCACAGGCTCTAATTGCAATACTGTGCAACTCTCTGCAGTTATCATTAGCTGCGATCTGTCAGAGCCCTTGTTTGCATCGGTTAACGTTGGCGTCAAACCCTGCACGCTTTCTGGCAAGTTGAAGAGCAGCTTATCTGATTCAATAACAATTCACAATTGGTTAGATGCCCTCGCTAAAGACCTCACTGCAGCTCATTTGTTTGTTTGTCTTTTCTGTTTTTAATGTGGCATGTTTAGTTGTATGTGAAGACCTTCCCTGCCTCATCCCACTGCGTCACGATCAATACAACATAACTATGAACTCTGTTCTTCTGCTTAGTGGTACACACCTACCTATGCTGAAATGCAAGTATTAGCAGACTCATAGTGTATGACCTTGACAATAGAGGATCTTGACTGAGGCATTGCTTCATTATACAATATTTCTCTCTGGGGTCGCTTCTGGTTCCAATTCTTTAGCTTTAACAGCAGTATGCTGGTTCACCACTCTCGTGTCTGTCTTGAATAATCAGAAACAAGGGTGAGATTTAAATTTGCAAAGCCACTCATGCCACACAAATGCTGCAGATAGATGGGGCCACAATCTAACAAAGTTGAAATAATTCCCCTTTGGATGGGTTCAAGTCAGTTGTACCTTGGACCACATCCACAACTAATATCAAAGTGTCCTTAACACATTGCAAGTACATGTGTACAATGACAATGCGTTTCTTTGTGCTAGCTCCCAACAAAGTGAAATAATTTGAAAGCATAAATTTTTCCAGAAAAGCTCTTGCAGACAGGATCACTGATACAGCAATATATATATATATATATATATATATATATATATATATATATATATATATACACACACAACAGTGATCTTCTAATACATCACAGTTAGCAGTTTTTGTGTGCAGGGTTACAGCTAAATTTAAAATCAAAGAAGAGTAACTGTCTTTGGTACCAGTGCATAGAACAACCAAAGATTATGATCTATTCCATTAAAGTTGTCCAAGAAATGAACAAATTTAAATTTTGCTGAGTGACCACCCTACAGATGGAGCACGGGTGGTGGTTGGCCACCAGAAGGAAGGGACTGACTGCATAAATAAAAAACAAGCTGCTTTGGTCTCAATCCTGTTGATTTAGTTGTATGCCACGGTCATTTACATCAAAATATTCTGCATGCTTGTTCCCTGAAGATGAACAATTTCATCACAGCTGTTGTTTCCCATGTAAATTTCAATGGAAGCAGAGGGCTAAACAACCTCCATTTCAGGGAGATGCTCAGCAAGCTGGAGTCGCAGAACGGAAATCTGGTGTACCGTTGTGAAGTTTGATGGCTGAGTTGTGCAAACATTGAACGTTTTTATGATGGAAGAAGTAACGAAATTCATGGAGATTAAGGGGAAACCTGCTGCGGAACTATGTGATAACCAGTGGCTCTGTGATCTTGCATTCTTGGTTAAGAACCAAGCACCTGTCAGCACTAAATGTCCAGCTGCAAGGGCCCAACCAGCTTATCGGCTCTCTGTTTTCACATTTGAAGGCATTTGAAGGGAAGTTAAGACTGTGGCAAAATAAGCTGAAAATTGGAAACACTGTGCACTTCACTACTCCTGCAAGAGTAAAAGCCTGCTGCTACAAGTAATTATGCTAATGAATTTTCAAAACTAATCCAGACATTTGATGAGAGCTTTTATGACATGAAAATGAGACATAAGGAAATCAACATGTTTACGACTAATGTGGAATCATATGATGTGCCGTACCACCTCCAGGTGAACATCACAGAGCTTCAAAATAACAACGAGCTCAAAGCCAAATGAAACAACCGCTCTTTGCTGGACTTCTATAAACTGTATGTCTGTGATTTTCCCAACCTGAGGAGACAGGCTTCCAGGTTTGTCTGTATGTTTGGAATAACTTACCACTGTGAGCAGCTCTTCTCAAAGCTGACTCTGACAAAAGTCGTTTCAGCTCACTGAACCCAACCTGGAAAATCAGCTGTGAATAATAACTTCATCTTATCCAGCTGACATCAGATGACTGGCTAAAAGGAACTCAACAGAAAAATGGTAAAATACTTGAACACAAAACAAAACTACAAAAATGTCTTTTAGGAGCTAAGACATTGCCATATCAAACATCAGGTCTTCTGGAGCTTCCTCTCCAGCTTTATACTGGAAGCCTCTCCTACAAGACAAACCAACTTTAGTTAACATTCTTTACAATTAATGCAATGCAGACACAAATTATGGATGTGCACATGAACCCACAAATAAAATTTAGTCAAAACAATAAAATATCCAAAATCGCTCTATATATAAATCCTTCAAAAATAATTAGTTACATCAATCGGAATACCCCTTCAGAATATCTACACATGGTACATGCCATGCTACCTTCTCTATAAAGGCATTTGGACACTCTCCATTCTGGAAACATGGACTACACCATGACAGGCTCCTGAATTTTAGTGCAGGATCAGCAAGTGCCGCAACACATCTGATCCAAAGACAGCTTGTTGTCAAATTCTGCACAAGTCTCTTAATGATCTATTAATAACTGGACTCGAAGTGTATTGCAGCAGGTAAACAGGATAGTGGCTCAACAGGTTGAGTGATCCCTGGACTAGTTCACTGGAAATTTCTTATTTTATTTATTTCTTGATTGATTTATTTATCTTTTTTTTAAAGGGCTGCAAATAACTCTGCAGGAAGAGTAAAGAAAATATTAATTTCATTTTTTTTCCATTGTAAATACCCTCTATGTCTAAAAGACCCTCTATGTTTTAATGATTTTAGATTCAGTACTTGTAGACCCAATAAGTATTCCATACTTTCTAAATCAGCAGCATGTGTACTTTTCCAATAAACAGACCCAATAAAACCACATTGCTCACAGTGGATCTGATCCCAGTTTGCTCCCAGTTTAACATCATAATGGCAAAGTCACAATTGATAGAAACTTTCAGTAAATGTCTTGTTCTTCTTCTAAACACATTCAGTGGATATGATGGCATTAATATTGTCTTCGTGCAAAAGTGGTAACAAGATAACAATTACACCACTGTGGCTCTAAGTCCATTGCTAACATAGATGCTACCATTAGCTTTCATATTACAGTGATTAACCTCTCCAGGTGTGTTTTAAGGTGGATGGAGATCGATGTGGTGGATCCAACTTCTTGTATTTTTATACAATAGATGTTCCAGTTTGCTGCATTATACTGGTTCATTTTTATACTGGTCCCTTTTTATTAAAGTGTAACTACAACCCCTATCAGGGAGAGTGGGCTGGATGGGATACAGAGGCAGAAATAATTAACAGACAGCAGCTCAGCGGCCATTAGATAGATGGAAAGCGAGATTCACTAAGCATCTACACCACAGAGCGGTCTTTGATTCCCCTCCTGAATCTCCTCAGCTACACAAGAACAAGGTGTTCCTAAATCGTAAGTCTGAGTCGTCAACAGCTCAAGTAGGCTCTGGAAAGCTGTGGAGACTCGCAGCAGGTTGTGGCAGCTGCAGGAAGTGCCGCTGTAAGTTGCCACTGCTACAGTTTGAGCTGCTGTGTGTCACCAGTTGAGGATCAGCAGGTAAAGAGTGAAATCCGGTTTTACTTTTACACTCGTCAAAAGCACAAATCCATCCCGTTGCAGGAATCTTCATCAGAAATTGTGTGAAATAATAGAAGTCTGAAACTAGCAAATCCATACCATATAAGTTCACATCCCTTCATATGTGTTGGTGGGCGTGGTTTTCTATGCTTGCAAGGCAAGGACATATCTGTTTGCATCTGGAGGGAGGGAGCTGTGGGGTTTTTAAAATTTTCTCGTTGCGTAGATACGGCTCCATGTCACAAAACATTAACCCTATAGAGGGTGTTATGAGCTTTTTTTTTTACCCACAAAGTCCACTTTTTAAAATGAACTTATAAAATACAAATTTTATCAACGGTATTTGTAGTCTTAATCACAACTAATTAATACTGTGTTGTTGACAGCTCAAAAGCACATTTTTTGGGTGCACTATTAGTTTTTAATATGTTTAAATCCTTTTCAGCTGTGGTCAGAAGCTGTTCTAAGTTTTTACCAGAGCAATAGAGAGTGGTGTCATCAGCAAACAAAACACATTTGAACAATTTGGAAACATTGCAAATGTCATTGATGTATAATAGAAATAATTTTGGGCTTGGCACAGACCCTTGAGGAACCCCACAAGTTACTTTTAGTTGATGTGGTTTTACATTATTTAATTGCACATCATTATAACTATCATCCATGTAACTTTTATCCATGTGTAGGCTGATCCTCTTATATCTCACTAGTCTATTCATCAATATACCATGATAATTTGTATGAAATGTCTTTTTTAAATCTATAAAAACATCAATAGTATATTCCTCATTATCTATTGCAATAGATATCTCTACTACAAGTTCCCTTCACTGGAACAACAAACAAGCATGACAAACAAGCAAGCATGCACCTGTTCAACGGTTCGGAGGGGCTGAGATATTGCTTGGTTCTCCTCTGAACTTGCTACATTACTGTATGACAGAAACAAGGCATGGGCGAAGGCTAGAAAAACAGGCACAGTTGCTGACTGACATCACTGTTGGCAACTATGCCACCTCTTCACTTTTATTAGACATTGTTTGTTTGTTTGTTTTTTGTCTGTTACAACTAACATTTTAAATAACCCAAGGAAATTCTGGAAAGTTGTCAAGCCTTTTTCAGTCCCTTATATTTGAAATGATCTAGCTTCTTGCATTGTTAAGAACAAGGTTTTTATCTCTGAAAAATGTGCTATGTTATAATGTTTTAATGAGCACTTTATTGCCTCTGGCACCCTTTTTAATCAGTCCCATCCCTTGAAGTCCTCATCATTCTTCTGACATGACTGACGCACTTGTTTCTAATGGTCATTTTTCTTTCTTTCTTTCTTTTTTTTTTTTTTTTTTTTATCGTTTTTAGTAAATGATGTTCGCACAACTTTACTCTTGCTGGACAACAGAAAACCTCCAGGTCCCAATTATATGGAACAGTTTTCTTTTGTTTTGTTTTTTTTTTTTTTAACTTACAGATAATCTTATCACAAAACCACTGACTAACATCTTTAACCCCTTCCATTATGCAAAATGTTATCCCAAAAGTGTGTAAATCAGCCCATGTATTCCCGCTTTTCAAAGGAGGGGACCCTACATCACTCAACAATTATGAACCCATCTCTAAATTGTCTGTTTTTCAAAGGTTCTTGAGGGATTAGTGAGCAATCAATTGAAGGATTTTCTAAACACCAATAATAGTCTTTCTTCATATCACTCAGGCTTTAGGAAACAACATATCACCATTAGAGCATCATTAAAGATAGTGAATGATATTGTGGAGGCACTAGAAAATAACAAATTGCGTTCTGCTCTTTTAATCAATCTCTCAAAGGCTTTTGACACTGTTAATCATTGAACCCAAAGCAAAGGCTTATAAATAGTGGATTGTCTGAACAGGCTGCAGACTGGTTTGAAAATGACCTTTCTGGGAGAACTCAGTGTGTCAAACATGATGGTAGTCTCTCTAGTGTTTTTGGATGTTAAGTCACGGGTTCCACAAGGTTCTGTATTGGGTCCGCTTTTGTTTTCTATTATGACAACAACCTAGGTTAAACATTTCAAACACACAATTTGATTTCTATGCAGATGAGACAGTGGTTTACAGTTGTGGCACTACCTTTGTTAAAGCTGTCACATAATTGCAATGTGCTTTTGAAATCATACAGCCCGACTGGTTGATTTGAAATTAGTGCTGAATGAATATAAAACTAAAGATATGCTGTTTTAGAATCTTAGATGGGCAATTGGTTCCCCTCCCAACATTAGAACCTTGCCCGTGGGAGTTATATGTGGTTGTTTTAATTATTACTGTCTGAAGTGGAATCTGGACTGCTGTTGTCTTGGCCAGGGGTCCCTTGAAAAGGAGATTTTGTGATCTCAATTGGTCTTCCCTTGTAAAATAAAAGTTAAATAAATAATAAAAATAACCTATTTATCGAGCAAGAAGCCATCTATGGTAATTTCTGCAGGCCTTATAAATGACAACACCGTATCTCTGTGTAACGCATGGACCTCACAGAGACAGAAGAAGGGTTAACAGAACTTTATTAACCAGAACCACAAAGGAATAGTCTTACTTCGACACGCAGCAGGAGGGCTGACTGGACATCTGAAAACCCAGGAACTGGAGAGGACTGATCCATGTAGGTAAGAACATCAATGTCCGACAGGGAGTGAATGTGGAGCTGGAGTGTATATTGCAGGATGAGTGAATGGGGTGTGGGCAATCAGGAGTCAGGAGAGTGACTGACTGGAACATGTGTGAACGTTCAAGGGAGTGATTACTGTGGAGATTGGCAGGGCAGAGGATGACAGGGACTGGTGCGGGTGTGACACTCCGGGGTAGCCTCAAACCAGCAGACTTTGTGTGGACCTGTGCCTTTCCCATGCCCCTTCCTACACCACCCACCAGACCTGCAAGCACTATAGCAGAGACCTGCACAGGACTGGATTTTCCCACTCCTGCCTGCTCCCTGCCTGTGCACTTCTGCCCACTCCTGTGGGACTCCTTTACCTGACCGCCCAACAGATTCTCACAGCTCCCAATGAGTCCCGTCAGGACAAAAGGTTCAGCCTTATGTGGCATAGTAAAGATTTCCAGCAAAAGTTTTAAAATATTATGCCAAGACTTATTTGAGATTATTTAATAAAATCTGCTAGAATTAATACATTTGAGTAATTCATGATGACAGTGTGTCTTTTAATGAATGAAAGTCTAATACAAATAAACAGTTTTCTTAAAAAAAAAAAAAAAAAAAAAAAATCTCGGATCACATTGTGCTATACACTTATACATGGTCCTTTATACAAACCTTAATACACTGATTGGCTTGCATATGGGTGTCTATTAGATCTAACTGCTGCCTTTTTTTCATGAGGTTACACACATTACCCTAGGAATAAGAGCTCTCTAAATCAGTAATCATCACATAAGGAATAAACATGCCCACAACTTTGCAAATTCCTTAACTTTGCATGTCTCTCCATACTTCGGCTTCCTCCCACTATCTAAAGACGCGCTTGTTAGAGATTAGTCACTCTAAAATCTCCCTAATGTGAATGTGGATGGTTGTTTGTCTCTCTGTGTTGTGATAGACTGGTGACCTGCCCAAGGTGTACAATGCCTCTCACCTGCTAATTGCTGGGCTTCGCTGTGACCGTGAATTGGAATAAGCAGTATAGAAAATGAATGAGAAAATACATTTTTCATACAGTTATCAAATGTAGTGAGCACTGTAAATAAGCATGTTGTCCCTTAGCTCTCACACCCTCACCTAGCTGCTACCATGGCTTAAAACTATTAAAACTGCAAGACAATTCTCACATCAAGTATACACATGCATTAACATGGGTTCATGCTCCCTGAACAGCTTTGTTTTTCCAGTGTGTATCTGTGCCCTTATGCATACTATGAAAAAAATCCTGTAAAAACATTCATCCTCAGTATCCTCAGCATCCCTAAGTGTAAAACAAAGTAAAGCACACAAAGTAGATGGTCAATATTCTTCTGTTTTGCAGAGGCTTATCATATTGTAGATTTCACAAGAAGCATGAGTAAATCAATGAACTGACTGCCAGTTACACACTGGTAATGTCAGTAAATTGCATGTTGCCTTAACAGCTGAGCAGCAAATATTCTTTACACAGCTCACACTCAGCGTTTGTTTACTTCTTTTTGGGATTACACGTACATAGACTTTCACAGATAAATACATTACAGTAAAGTTACAAATGTGACTGAAAATGGCACATCTAATCAGAAAACCTAGACTCCTTTGTAATTGTCATCTGGATCTGTACGTTTCTGGTGCTACCTTTCTTTTTGTTTTTGGGAATCATTCACTGCTTTTAAACAGAAGTTTTTACACCTCCAAAATGTGTGTAATACTTTATTTATTTAGGTTTAGTTGTAAATAATAGTGTGAGCACTTTCTGTATAATAGAGTGCTATACAGTAATTAGTTCTACTGCTTACAGTGTTGATTTTCAGGTTTAGTGATGTTTACATAACGGACATAGTTGGAAATATGCATTTATGGATGTTTGCTGTGGGACTTGAGCGTGTGTGTGTGGATCATTTCACTTACTTGCAAGTACTTTCAAGGTTAATGTATACACAGATAATGGAGATGATGTGCTGGAAAGTGTCCTCACTAGTGTAGGGGAAATGCAACTACATTGCATTACAGAGCTCATCAGCATGATGGAACAAGCTCCTTAACATCTTTTTACAGCTTGTACGTACACACACACAGTACATACACACTCTCTCTCTCTCTCTCTTCCTCTCTCTCTCTCTCTCTCTCTCACACACACACACACACACACACACACACACACACACACACACACACACACACACACACACACAACCAGCCTTACAAGTTGACAGCACTGTGCTGACACACACTGAGGCTGTCTACCATCACCATTCACATTAGTCAGAACTCCAAAAAAGGTTCAGGCTTATGTGGCATAGTAGAAATTTCCAGCAAAACTGGATGCCATCATTGGTCAACTGAACTGATTTTAAGTATTGTGTCAATGATTGAAACTTATTAAAACTTTACAAATAAGGTACATGACATAGACTTCATTTTAATAGTGCAAGGGTCTGCAATCTCTGGCTTTGGAGCCACAAATGGCTCCCTGGACCTTCCACAATGGCTATTAATACATGGCTGAAAATGCTAAAGAACTAACTAATGTTTTCAAATACAGATATAATAACAAATGCAGGGTTGTATAGATATATATATATATATATATATATATATATATTTTGTTGTTTTGTTTTTTGCACAAATTATGTGTTTCTGTGTGCCTCTAAGCCACTGCTGAACGTATTGGGGAGACTGAGCGTATTGGGGAGACTTGAGCCCCGTCACTTCAGGTGGTGTCACAGAGACGGGATGCTACAGCTGGTTTTGCTCCTATCTTGCTTTACTTGTTCATTTGGCTTTGAGATCAGATCACACCCTCATGTGAGCAAATTCCACAATGTACAACGGATTCCACTTTTATTGTCATATTCTGTGATTCCAGCTGTATCATTTTTCATTGTACCAGATGCCTTATATGCGCTGCTTGCAGTTTCAAACCAACATGGTGTATAGCTGCTGCTCAGAGCAAATCAGAAGAGGGAGCATCCTTTCACTGCCTTTAATTGGCTTTTTATCACAGTGTCATTCTTCCCTGAGAAGGGAATTAACATAGAATAAACAGACAGACAATTACAGAAGTTAAAGTTCTACACTCAGACCTGAGAAATGTTAGGAGCACCAGTGCAACCAAGAAAAGATGTAAGTTGCACTTGACAAAATTTTGGCAAAATGGTTGCACTCAAGAGCCCGGCATGTGGCAATATGCCACAGAGATTCACAGTATCTCTGCAAAATTGCGGCTAACAGCAATGAATGTTGTTTTTGGAGTAAAACTTGTCCCAATCCCAGTTTGAAAATAGAATGTTTTGAATAATATTGTGTAAATAAAAGAAACTTACTTTCTTAGTTTGACCACAACTGGACTTTTGAAATACATGTGGACATATTTTTTCAACTGAAATCATACATAAAGAAGGCTCTCAAAACTAGATTAATGTGATTATATGCTTAGAGACTAAGCACCTTCATTTATATTTCCAACTACACAGAAATACAAGGTGCTCTGCACTGGCACCAAAGTTCCATCTTTTTTTTACATTTTTTATGAAACACTAAAGCATTAGTCTATTTTACACAGACAAATCCCAGTAAAGCTGCTCTCATTAACACATGTTCTGTTTCCTTTGTAAATTGGTTAAATGCATCAGATATTGTGAATGACAAGCAGCTGATACTGTTCTACCTGTATCAAAACTGTTAAATGAAGCTAACAGAAATGATCCATTTCAATCACTATTCCAACATTGTTTTCCAATGTTTGTACATTTCTCTTGTGTTTCATGTTAATGTCACCAACCATTAAATACTTCCCTGTCCCTGTAACCTCCACTGGTGGTTAAGGGAATGAGCAATTCTGTTACATCTGCAATGCTTGCAATGCCAGACACCAGCATATTCTGTCAGGCTGTCAGATCACGCTTTCTCAGTAGCGATACAGATGGCACCATGACCAAGTTCTGTGAAAGCTAGCAGAGGTGCTGGAGAGGCATCAACAAGACAACAAAAAGTCACCACCAGCAGAAAGCCAACTTTGTCACAAAAGTGTCAAACTCCGGTCCTCAAGAGCCGCTATCCTGCAGGTTTTAGTTATTCCTTTGCTCCAACACACTTGAATAAAATCAAATGGGTCCAAATGGATCTTGTCAATATCTTCACAATAACCCATTCATGTCAGTCAGGTGTTAGATCAGGGAAACAATGAAAACCTGCAGGATACCGGCCCTCGAGGACTGGATTTTGACACCCCTGCACTAAACTAAGAGAAACAACTCGCCCCTTTTCTGCTGTGCAGGAGTGGGACATGAAGGTTGACCTTGACAGGCAACCCCAGTTCCCTACGGAGATCACCACCACATCCCTCCATCATGACATTGTTGTTTGGTCTACCAACTCTAGGTCTGCGCACCACATTGACCTCACAATCCCACATGATGAATGATGGAGGCCACCATTGAGCCCAAGAAGGCCAAATACACTGAGCTGGCTGCTGAGAGACCACCATCTACTCTATTGAGGTGGGATGCCAAGGCCTTGTGGGGCTGTCCGCCATGCGCCTCTTGAGGGACGCAGGGGTGACAGAAGGGAAGAAAACTGTGAAATAAATGCAGCTTTGGCTCTGGCTGAGGAGGATTCCAATTTTCCAGGACTAAAGCGGCGAAACTTTGAAAAATGGTGGTTTCTTGCTGACAACCCTGCAGCTGATGACCGTGCGGCTAACCCCATGAACACTGGAGGAGGTAGAGGCAGAGATGCGCAGCAGGTTTTCCACCTACTTGTATGTTAACTGAATTGAGTTGCTCGACTTTAATTACACAACCAACTGAATTTTAGTGTGCATCTACCAAAGTTAATATGTTGAATTTTATGCACAGAAGGGTTTTTGTAATTTGAGGTGTGTGAGGTGGGCTTTGAATAGACTAAGCTTGAGAGATTTCTCTGAGATCTCGCTTAAGTCGTGGCCATTGTGCTGAATCCATGAAACAGACTGCCAAATGGAAAAAAATCACATATGCACATACTCACTAAGATCAGGCTTAGGTAGGAAGAAGGCAGTGAAGGTACACCATGTCTTTTTAACCATGGTTACATGTTTTCAATTACAACTCCCACAATTCTATTACGTTTAAAGACATCTTGCCCAGAAACCACTACATATGTAATTTGTGATGGGTAAATTGTAATAAATATTACACAGAGGTTGTATTTTGCTTTCTGGCCATCAGCGTTACAAGTAACCAACTGTTCTGTTAGGAGATGTAACATCCTGTACTCTAACTTCCAATTATTTCCCATTATTCCTACATTCCTCTCCCGTCTACATGTATGCCTATAAATTACTCCCTACACCTGCAGTCTTAGTCTTTCACTGTTCAAAACTGTTAGGTTGCTTTCTGTATGACAAACTGACATGTTTTGCAAGAAACAAATGTAAAAAAAAACCCATCTTAACTGTTCTTCATGTTCTTTATTTAAAGTCACTTCAGAAATGTGTATGGGATACCCTAATCCTCTTTTTGGTGTATGATCCACCAATAACCTCCATCTTGTTTCTTATTTGATGCAAGCTAATTTCAGGGAGATTTTGCCATCCATGTTGGAACCCATGGGCACAACTTACTATACTATACTATACTATACTATAATGGGTATGCCATTGGGTATCTTTGCCCTGAGCTATCCCTGAAGTTCTGCCCACCGCAGAGACAGACTGCATCAAATATTTCCACTTCAACAGATGGAGAAAATAGAAGGAAATGGGTAAGCAGAGAGTGCTTGCACTGCATATTCATAAAGTCATAGTCGGTGCTGAAGGAGAAAATAGTAAAGACAGAAAGATGAGATATAGAAGAACACTGAGAATAAAGGAAAGTCAGAATAGAGACAAAGTGCTCCTGTATGCATCATTTTAGGCCTTCTGCATGTATGAGGCGTGGGCAATGATCATGACTGGATGGCCGCTCAAATGGAGCATCATTTCCCTGGATGTAGAGGCTTCTTTCCATTCTCTTCCCCTCCCCTTACTCTCCCATCCGTGATGAATCCGAATTGTCTCGTAACCAAAAAGCATGCAGCTCATTTTTCACCGCCAGTATTTCTTTACAGCAAAGTTTCAAGGGAACCCTCTCATGCTTGTTCCATATTATATGACACTCTTAATCCAATTTAGTTGGAAGTACATTCCTTCGCTTCTCCTGCATCCCCACAGCATGTGTGATAGTGTGCATGCAGAGCAGCGTTCACACGTGTAAATTTGCGGGGGCAGCTGTGTGGTTGTGTGTCATGTCTTTGCACTGATTAGCTTTCGCTCACTGGTCTCTCAGGACTTTTGCTTCACTGTGTGTTCTGCTTGCCAAGCACAGTTAAGACTACACTCAAACTCCCTGCACTGTGCCATGGTCGAATAAAAAAAAAAAGAAAAAAGAAAATGACTTTTTCTCTGCTGATTTGTTGTGAAAGGAGAGTAAACACACACTTTGGTGCAGTTGAGCTGCAGTAAAGGGAGTTTCTTTCTGCAGGGCATCCCACACCTTTTGCCAAGGGTCTGCTTTGGATCATTTACAGAAAATGTGTCAGATGAAACCTAAGAACCTATTTATAAATGCTGTGGCACAGACAAAATTATGCTGAGCTTTACTTCACTTGATGAATGCATGCTTTCTTGGCTTAGGTTTTAAGAGCTATGAATTGCAAATGGAATATATAAATTTAGTAATAAATATAAAAACTTGTATACTGTGTGCACCAACATGAAAGCTATCGTAATGTATTTATTTTTTTTATAATGTCAGCAACAACCACACTCAATACAACCATATGGCATAGGATAATGTAAATTTAAAGAGTCAATTTCTTAGGACGAATGATGATTAAGCAAGATTGCTCACCTGAGATTATATATATATATATATATATATATAAATTTTATTACAATACAGCATAATGTAATATACAGACATGGACAAAATTGTTGGTACCCTTTGGTTAATGAATGATTCAAGACACCCTGTGCCAGATGCAGCAAAGCAGCCCCAGAATATAACAGAGCCTCCTCCATGTTTCACAGTAGGAACAGTGTTCTTTTCTTGATATGCTTCATTTTTCCATCTGTAAATGTAGAGCTGATTTGTCTTGGCAAAAAGTTCCATTTTTGTGTCATTTGTCCATAGGACATTCTCCCAGAAGCTTTGTGGCTTGTCAACATGTAGTTTGGCAAATTCCAATCTGGCTTTTTTATGATTTGTTTTCAATAGTGGTGTCCACTTTGGCTCAAACAAAGACGAATGGTGCGATCTGACACTGATGTTCCTTGAGCTTGAAGTTCACCTTTAATCTCTTTAGAAGTTTTTCTGGGCTCTCGTTTTACCATTCGTATTATCCGTCACTTTGATTTATCATCAATTTTCCTCCTGCAGCCATGTCCAGGGAGGTTGGCTACAGTCCCATGGATCTTAAATTTCTGAATAATATGTACAACTGTAGTCACAGGAAGATGGTCTTATAGCCTTTACCTTTAACATGCTTGTCTATAATTTTCTTCCTAATCTCCTGAGACAACTCTTTCTTTTGCTTCCTCTGGTCCATATTGAGTGTGATACACACCATGTCACCAAACAGCACAGTGACTACCTGTAGCCCTATATCTAGGCCCACTTACTTATGACAAGATTGTAGACACCTGTGATGCTAATTAGTGGACACACCTTGGATTAACATGTCCCTTTGGTCACATTATTTTCGATCTTTTCTAGGGGTACCATCATTTTTGTCCAGGCCTGTTTCATGAGTTTATTTTTTTAAATAACTATTTGCAACTAAAACAAGCAAAACTATAATGATCTGTGCATTTAAATTTCTATATGACAAAAACTGTCCCTTAAAGAAAGTGAATAAAAAGCTAATAGATGTGGGTTTTCCTTGGACAACAAAGGGACAGTGTAATGCATGTAGAAAAAAGAATTCACTCTACAAAGAATTTATAAAACAAAGAATTAAAGAGGCTGAAAGTAAATCTAAAAAATATAAGAACAAATTAATAAAAATCCTAAGAACAGCAAAGAAAGAATACTATAAAAGTCTATTAGATAATAACCAGAACAATGTTAGACAATAAATAAACACAGTAACAAATAAAATCTTCTAGTCAGATAAGCTACCCTAAATATTTTATTGTAAATGATACAGAAAACTACAATACGAATGATGTGGCTGATTGTTTTAATAAATTCTTTGTAAGCATTGGGCCAGAATTGGCAGAAACCGGCCCTGACGCAGGACAGGGTAATTCCTGTCTGGTTGATAGAAACCTAACTTCTATGTATCTCACTGCAGTGGATGAAAAAGAAGTAAGTGAAACAGTTCTAAAACGTAAGAATAAAACTTCTGTAGATTGTGATGGTGTGTATATGACTGTTGTTAAGAAAGTTATCAATGGATTCTCAAAACCACTCACATATATCTGTAATTTATCATTTCAGTGTGGAATATTTCCTAATAAGATTAAAATAGCCAAAGTAATCCCACTGTATCAATCTGGGAATACACACCAATTTACAAACGATAGACCCGTTTCACTACTTTCTCAATTCTCCAAAATTCTAGAAAAACATTTTATAATTAGACTGGATAAATTCATAGGAAAATACAAAATACTTCATGAAAATCAATATGGCTTCAGGTCAAATAGAGCAACGTCAATGGCAATTATAGATTCTATAGAAGATCTAACAAATTCACTAGATAAAAGATTGCACACAATGGGATCATTTTTTGATTAGAATTTGACACAATTAATCATGATATTTTGTTGTATAAATTAGAGAGATATGGGATTAGAGGTAAGGTACTTGACTGGATCAAAAGTTATCTGACAGAAAGGAAACAGTTTGTCAAGCTTGGGGACGTCTGCTCCACTAGTTTGGACATTTCCTGTGGTGTCCCACAGGGGGCTGTCTTGGGCCTGAAATCGTTTATTCTTTATATAAATGACTTGTGTAAGGTAACAAATATGTTAAAGCTGGTCTCATTTACAGATGATACCAGTGCTTTTTGTTCTAGCAATGATCTCCAGTTGTTAATAAAGGAGATTAACATAGAATAAAAAAAAAAAAAAAATGAAATTATGGTTTGATAGAAATAAATTATCATTAAATCCGAAGAAAACCAAAATAATGGTGTTTGGAAATGATCTAACAAATTTGCAGAATGAAATTATGTTGGATGGGGTAGAGATTGAAAGAGTGAATGAAATAAAATTTTTAGAGTTGATAATAGATGAACAAAGTAGTTGGAAACAATACATATCCACAGTAAAGTTTCATGAAGTTTAGCGGTATTAAATAAAGCAAAACAGAATCTAGATCATAAATCATTACATACTCTTTATTGCTCGTTAGCTCTTCCATATTTTAATTACTGTGCAGAAGTTTGGGGTAATAATTACAAAACAATATTACATCCACTATTTGTTCTCCAAAAACAAAGCCATAAGGATCATCCATGGGGTAGGCTACAGGGACCATACCAATTCATTATTTTTGCAGTCAGAATTATTAAAATTGAAAGACATTATTAATCTACAGACTATACAAATTTTATTTAAGGCAAAACACAAACCTGTAAATATTCAAGGACTGTTTACAGAAAGGGAAGGGGGTTTTCTTTTGAGAGGGAAATTTAATTATAAGGTCAAAAGGGTGAAAACGAGGAGGAGAGGTTTTTGTATTTCTGTTTGTGAATTAAAATTGTAGAATAAGTTGAATGTGGAGCTCTAGGAATGTCCAAATTTAAAGCGATTTAAAGATAAAGATATTACTTTCACACAATATATGAACGAAGAAGCTTCTTTTAGATATATGTATTTTTTGTGTTGGTTTAAAATGAAATATCTAAATGTAATACTTGCAATGGTTGAACAATATGAAATCATTTAAATGTGTACTATGATGTAGGACTGTAAAATTCAGATGGAAAATTAACAGGAAGTGGAAAATATTATTTTAACTTTGAAGAAGGGGTGGGATTTAATAAGTTTTACTTCTTCCCGCCCCTTTTCGAGCATGATCTTTGTTTCATTTTTCTTTTTTGTATTTGGAATTTTTATGGTTGTACATTTGGTTTTGTATGTGCTCGAAATAAACTTACTATAATTCTGTTGAAGCATGGTTGAAAAGCAACATCTGACTTTCACTGGTTAAATTTCATAGAATTTTTATTTATTATTACTTTTGTCAGATTCAAGTTATTTCTGTGACCCTTGTGAGTTTTTCTTTCATTAACCGAAGGGTACCAACAATTTTGTCCACGTCTGTACTTGTATTTAATTGAGTGAATATTTAAAATCTGCTAGACTCATTTAGATTATATTGTGGCTTGCTCCTTTTACATGTTCTAATCAGCCTCAGTGAGAGAAGATTTTGAAATTATGAAGGACTAAAAAAAGTGGCTAAAATAAGAACAATAACAACAAAAAGACTTACTCATTTCACAGAGCTTCACTCTTACATGTGTCTACTAGGGGGGAAAAAGGAGGATATTGCTTGAGAATGTTACACCCTGACTAAATTGATTTTGGTTTGCGTTGAAGGTTTTATCAAAGCTTCTAATCCTCAGAGGAAAGGATAAGTCTAATCAGAATGTTTTTCTCTTGGGATTAGTGGCAGCAAGCTTCTCCCTCTCCCTCCCATTCTTTTATCCTTGCTGTCTCATGTACAATTTCTTTTTCTCGCTCTTGTGAATTTTGCTCCTTTTTTTTTTTTTTAATCTCTCTGCTTTTCCTTCATTTATTTTGCTTTCTTTAGCCTTGCTCTGCACCTGCCTACCTACACAAAACATGTAGGTAAGTGTTTCAAATGTTTTTTTTTTTAACAGATGTGTTTACAAGATTTAATCTTTTTTATAATCTCTGAATTTTGAAGAGGTTTTTTAGTTTGAACCACATTTACTTTTATTTTTCATCCCCTATCTTTAGTCTGTCTTAGCTATCGCATTACTATTTGTCTGCATACATATTCACATTCACATTCACATACATTAAGTTTTTTTTTTCCCTCATTTTTCAACTCGCTATCTCAGGTAACTAGTTGACACTCTTTCTTCTTGATTGATCCCTGTATGGACAATGATCTCTGAGAAATAAATGTCATTTTAACAAGTTGTAAACAAGCTATTCATGAGGCTGGAACATAACATAGTGATGACCAAGTCATAAACGGGAGGAAGTTTATTTGAAAAGGCTAGATGATGTGGACTTATGGGTCACCAACATCCATGTGAAATGACGTATAAAACACAACATGAAGGCACACATGTAGCCATATATCTTTCTTGAGAGGGGTTTGATAGCATGCAATAATGGCTAATATAAAAACCTACCATTATGAGAAATATTGATGCATACTTTGCTTTCACGCTAGATTTCTCCACTGAAGTGTGAATTTGTCTAAGATGAGCAAGGCAGGCAATATTTATTCCTGCACATGTCATCCTCTCATGGTAACATCTTGATAGACAAACAATCCACTGCTTATAAATGCACCTTTATTAAGCTTCCTGCCAAGACATTTTTGTTTTTAGTAAATCATCTATTAATCACTCCTGAAATCAGCTATACAGAGATATACTGGTCAAATAGGCTACTTTTTGGAAATTGTTTTTTTTTTTTTTTTTTTTTTTTTAATTATTATTATTAAACTCTTTTTATTGTTTTCTACATTTCTTATGTTAGAGGTAAAGCTGTATACTGTGACAAAAAAAGATGACATTACACTGTAACCTGTAGACTATGTTGGACAACTGCTACTGGAAATAACAAATTTCTGAGATAAGATTGTGACTTTTGACTGGAATGTGGAAGTTAACATGGCAACACAAAACATACATGGAAATATGAGGATGGTGACGCATGACAACGTTTGAAAGGGACGTTGCTATTTACGCACATAAGGGAGCATAAATGGGCCTTCAGTGAAAAAGAGTGTGCACCCAGACTTTGTTTTCCCATCAGTGCTAATTGCTATATGAGTGAGTAGTTACCTTTTACTACGGCAGTAATTTGGGACAGACTGAAGTCATATTAAATCTGTTCCCATTACATTTTAAAAGTACGATGCTAGCAGTTGTTGGACTTTTTTTTTTTTTTTTTTTTGGATTGACTGTGAAAGATGTCTTTAGATTTGTGATTAAAAGTCCATGTGGTGATGTATTGCTTGCTAATTATAATGCCAATACGTAGCTGAAATTGCTCAAAGCTCTTTGAATCTGTGAGTTTAGCTTTCACTTAAATATGTCCATCTGATGACTTCCATTACCAGCCAAGCAAATGTCAAACACTAACAGCATGAGTCCTGGTAATACATGGCAATTTACACTCAGCACTATACTGCTCTGTAAAAAACAACAATTCATCAACCGCCAGCAAATTGACAGACACCCTGCTGTTCTAAGTACATGATCATGTTCAGCATTGATTTTTCCAAAAACTGCAACTCCTTGTAGAAAAGGGTTTTCACTGAAGTCTGATGCAAAGCTTTGTTGCTAACTTGGTTTTACTGTCTGTCCCAACAGGGGTGAGGAAAATAGACTGAATGATTTTTCTTTTTTTTTTTTTTTTAACACATGCGCAACACTGAACATGATGAACAAAGCTAAGCCAGGATCAATACTTTATGTTTGCATAGCCTATGGTATTTACAGTCAAAAAGACTCTTAATCAGATTAAAATGTCAACTGATTACTACAAAATATGAATGATAAAGTACAGACAAATTGGACTACTTGGAATACTTGTCAAGAATTGTTAATCTCAAAACTCTTAAATGAGGAAACTAGATTTTGAGTCAGATTATTGGCTTCTGGTATTTTAATTAGCCCTTCATTTCACTGTTTGCGTTAGGTCAAGTTTAGCCAACTAAATGTCGAGTTAGTGTCAGGAAAAAAAGAAAACAAAAAAAAAAAAAAAAAAAAAAAAAGCAAATGGAGTTCTGCACAATTTTGACCACATGTTAGAAAAAAAAAAAAAAAAAAAAAAAAAATCAGCAAACTCCTCGATTAAACTTCTTCATTTCAACCTCATTCATCAAAGTTGATAAGTTACATTTTTTATCAGGCTGTTTTCTGCTTTTATGGTTTCTTTATGTCTTGTAACTGGCCAAAAAAAAGCAAGAAAGAAAACAGTGACATGTAAGTCTAGATAAAATATTGTGGTTTTATAATCATGTAGACGATCATGCAAAACAAATTTATCAGGCAATATAGTTACAAAGCTTTACATTTTTGGCTTTCACCCTTGTAGTGTGGTATAACCCAGAAAATCACTTGAGCGGATTATTATGCAATCCAATTATGGTTCCTAATCTAGGCCTAGAAAGAGTTCCTTTGCCTTTATGCTGTCAGACTGCAAGATGGTTTAGTTATCCAAGCTACTGAGCTGATTTATGCAGGCTATATGTCACTGACACATGAGTGGGTGGTAGACATATTAAAACTTCTGAAAATGCTTTAAAGATAGTCCTAGGCTGTAGTATTTACATTATAATCACATACAATTGAAAAGAAAAATTGCAGAGGGAATTTGTTTATGCATGATTTTTAAAGGCCCCAAAACAGCATTTCTATCAAGATGAGGTCTGGACTTTGAATAGAGCAGTGCAATGCCTCAGTTCTTCTTTGTCAGCAATCCTTCACATCCATGTGCTGTTATGCTTGGACTATTGCATGACCTGATTAGAATAGTTGGAGCTGCTTGTGCTGATATTCTGTGTGTGATTTTTGCTAAGTGTGGTGTTGGGCTTTATGGCCAAACATCTCTGCCTTGCTCTCATCTGCTTACAAGAGCATTGTTCCAAAGAATTTGTGGTTTGTTCACATGCAACTTTGCAAACAAGCCATGCTGCCATGTTCTTTTTAGAGAGTGGGGGTTTTCTCTGAACAACACCCCCAAAGAAACCATCCTTGTTAGACCTTTTTCTGCCCCATCAGGAAATGTAATATTTATCATGCTAACTGTGCAGCATGTCTATGAAAAATACACAAAGTTGTGATGAGGATTAATTGGCAGTTTCAAATACAAAGAAGCATTCTTATTGAAAGCATGAAAAGAAAGTAGATGCACCAGAACCATGTCAAGGTCAAGGTTCTTTAAACATTTTTTGTCATGAACAACTGTAAACAATGTTTTTTTCTACAGTGTGGCACCTAATTCATGTTTTCTGTGCAAACTGACCCAACAGAAAATATACATCCCAAGAGCTCCATAGTGCACCATAGCTTACCGCTGTGTGAGCTTAATTCAGGCAATGTGCTTTGCAGTAATGTGAAGGATCGAGCCGCCAAAATATTGTTTAGATGCTTTTAGATGTGTAGGGACAAGATAAAAAAAAACTGCAACATCAATGCCATGGATAGTGAATCAAACATTCAAAGGCAATACAGAGGTTCTTCCACATTGCTGCGGTCCGGTCCGTACAACTGAGGCTGCAATTTTAAGTGGGTTGCTTTTCTTTTTTAAAAAGAAAGAAAGAAAGAAAAAATTATGATGATTTGATTTAACTTCATTTACAGGAAATTGAAAATTCCCAAAGGAAAAAAAAAACTGTTAAAGAAATGCAGTGCACGTCAAGTCAGAAGGGTTCTTGGAGGATCTAATGAGATATGAGACAGTGCTGACTGCCCAGCTTTCTGATGTTAAGATTTCTGAAATATCACTTGCAAGATACCTACAGATGCAAAGAATAGTTATCTGTTCAATGGGTGGTTCTGACCACTTAAGATACTTGAAAGAACATGAGAAGAGATCTTCAGTTAGTTAGGGTTACTATAGCTGCTGATATCTCTGTTCACTTAACAAGTGCAAAACCCTTGTCTCATGCACTTTACATTGACATGAAGAAAACATGGAGAAAAGGAAACGATAAAATAAAATGATGGATGTTTGAATAAGAATTTTGCAGTTGCAAATGGTGTATATGAAGTAAAAATGCCTTAATGGACACTTTCATGGTAGAATCTATGGACAGTTTTTAAATCATGGTTCCTTTAGATATTTCACCCCCAATGTTACAAGAAAAATTACTAAAGTTTCTTCACTGTTTTTTACATAATTCTACATTCGAGGAGCTGAGTAAATGGTTGGCCTACTGGCCAAGCCTAAAATAATCATTACTTGACAGAGATAGGACAGTAGGGTATGAATGAGATGGTGGGGGGAAAGGGAAAGAAGTCTAAGCCTTTTGCTACATCTGAATACAAGGGAGGTTTAAAGACCACCCTTGTAAAAATCTTGCAACCAGTTAGCTAGGCATACATTTCTGACAATTTCAGAAATTCTGGATGACCAACTTGCAGTATGACTGCTGCTATTCCCAACATCTGCTAGCCAACTGACAGTTGGTTATATATAAAATATATATTTAATTAATTAATTCGTACTTTGGTTAACAGAACAGTAATATTTTTAGTCTGTTTACAAAACCTACTTGAAGTAAACTCACAGTATGACCAAAATTACACAGAAATTACTTAGCATGAGCATGTCAACTGCTTACACAAGACAACCTCTTGACAAATGCCCATTGCATCCTTGGGTTTTGATTTTTTTTTTTTTTTTTTCAATCACTTTGACTATGAGATAAGCTTCCTTGTCCTTGAATGGATTAAGAGTGGACTTGTGAGATTAAATCCATAGGAGCATTTTCAACATTCATGCTTATAGACACATAGAAATTGTCCTTATGACACTTATGACATTGGTTTTTTTCAGTTCATTTGATAGGGACAGTGCACATTAATAAACATAAAGAAAAACTGAAGTAAACATGCCAGATTATAGCTAAAAAGCCAATTTGCATCCATAGTCCCTAGGCAGGTGGAAAAAAAAGAATACACAGTACAATAGAAAATAAAATGTTTGTACAATAAAAAAGAATAAAACATAAAATATGACATTTTAACATATGTTTACATGCTAAAAGTGATTACAAAACTGTTTTTTTATCCAGTGTTTGAGTTTTATTTTAAAGGCCAGAAATGGGGGACATTCGCTTATTGAAGGTGGTAGCATGGTCCAGAATTTACCACCTTTCACAGAAAGTGTATTTTGACCAAAGGCAGTTCTTCTGTGGCTAAAAAGAGTCCCATGTAACACCTTATAAATAAAAGATGCATGTTTAAAATTCTTAAATTCTCAAAGCTCAGCAGATTGATGATGTTATTGACAAAGTTGCCAGGATAAGCAACATATTGAAAAAGCAGCTTCCTCCCCAGGGATGACTTCACAACCTTCAAATTTATGTTGGTATTATATCTGCTGTCTCTATAATATTCTCAATAAAGTTCATTTTGAAACAATACAAAATTAGATTTTCAGTTCCAGTGAGCCTTAAAGTGTATACTTCATGGTAGTACTCAGCATTAGCTTGATGCAGCTTCTGTGAGAGTTTAATTTTACTTATATAATCCAATGGGTGCAGCTTCCTGTACTCTGCCGAACAACCTGCAGGATTCTGACAATTTATTTTCACAGCCCTGATTATCCCATTATTATTATTATTATTATCATTATTATTATTATTATTATTATTATTATTATTACAACCCTGTTTTGAGTTTTTGCGGGATATTTTAAATTAAGAGATATTTATCTCTAAATGAAATATGAACATACACAATTAAATACACATCCACACAAGCTTTTTTTCATAGTTACACTCTCACAATAGAGGGTGATTCATGAAGGCATGATTTCTTTTGGGGACTTGACATCAATGCATCAAAACATTCCCACTTTAACACAAACAGGCTGAAGATCATATTGACATGTCTGGACATACAGTACTGTACACATCCAAACATCTTCTGCTCATTCATTGGTGAAAGAACATCCATAAGGCTCCAACTGTCGCTTCTTACAAATTTATAAGATATGACTCAGTTGGGTTTAAACTGCAGGAAGCATACATATTGGGGAACCTCAGAATGAAGAAATAACAACAACAACCATTTTCATTTCTCTGAAGCTTTTTCAAAGGAGTCTGTTCTCTGAAACATGTTTTATTCTTCTTCTGGTGTGCTATCTTTGGGCCTAATTAGTATAAGAAATGTTCTACTCTCAAATTTCACCTACACTTACTGCAGCCAAGACTTTCTACAATAAAACACCATATTGTTCCTTTTACTAGAGTATAAAAAGTCTACAGAGATCTCTACCCTGTTGGGCTGGGATGGATTCCCACCAGATATGTATTTGTGTTGTCTTCATTCACAGCGAAACACACCTACGTGATTCATGTATAGAGCAAATTTCTTAACCTTGAAAAGGTGTCTGATGGGAATCAATACATGGCCTCTGTCTGTAGAGTTATTATAGATTTAAACAAAATAATACACACAGAGTTAGGCGCTATGGGAGTGTGATAGAAGAGAGGGTAGATCACAGCAAGTTAATCCCACCGCCCAAACACTTGTTGCATCCCACACTTCCAATTAAATTGTTTTGAAGTTCAGGGCTTCAGCTTTATCTCTGTGTACTTGTTGTTTTTATCTCTGTGACACAGAATGCAGTATCATTAACGCCAGCTCTGTAGTGGTGCATTGTATCTCTTCATCGGTCTTTGGATCTGTTGTCTTTACCTCTCTCTCCTTCTTTTCCAATCCTTGCTTTCATCTCAGATCAGAGGAACAAAGTCATAGTTTTCATCTGCCACTTTCTTGACTTGCCCCCTAAAAAAAAAGCGTCTTATTCATCCTTGTTTTCACTTTTTGCACCTTTTCATCTTTTCCTCATGCATGTATACTATCTTCCATTTTTCCTCGGCTCAGCTGGCACTTTAGAGTTTTACCTCCATACTTCTCTCTATGTCCCTTCATCTCCTGGTCCAGCACAGTCCTGTAATATGCTTCTATAATGAGGTCCTGCTCTCAGAGAAAGAGACCCATCTCATGGTAGAAGTAAACAACCAATCATGCATCATATCTCACATGACCCCTAACCTATCAGAGACCAGATCAAAGTAAGATCTTGAGAAGAGGACGTGCTCCTCCACCAGAGAGGGAGCACCATTAGATGGACAAGATGAGGGATGTCATGTGCAAGATTGGTTGGGAGCTATATGTTAGAATGTGGAGGAAAGTACAAATAAGCTCTGGTGATGAGTGGGGAGTGAAAGGAAGAAGCATAAAGTTGTGTCTTTGAGTTGCAGTGGAGACTCAAGTTGGAGAGAGCGAGGGAGGCAAAAATTAACTAGGAGATGTAAAAGGGCAGACAGCACAGCTAACACATTCTGTCATGTGCCACTGGTTTTCACCAGGAAGAGCGGAAGAACAAGTTTCTAGTTTAATAATTTCCAAGCAAGTTCAGTATGACTTGTCACAACACCCTTTATAGCTAACTACAATCAAGACAAAAAGCATAGTTCATTTGTCAAACTCTTTTTCAACACCTCTGCTTTACCTTTCTTTCAATAACAATGACAGGACTCAGTAGATGGCATTTTAAGTCAAAGTTTAACACTAAACTAGGAGTTGGAAGCCTTTGTTCTGACAAGTGTTATGGCTTCTTTGTGACAGGAGGAGTTGTGAAGAATACATCGGGTTTTATTAGATAATATGTAGCTGCTTTATGAAATGTGTTCATGTATATTTCATCCACAAAGACACATGGTCCTTTATTATTGATGTGCAAATGCTCCACTGGGTGTCCACAGCTTGCACCAACCTTTTAAAAGAGTTTGTTACACAGAGTGACTCATAATTGAATCATAGTGCTGCTGCCTCATGCGGGGGGATGTTTTAATGAGAAATGGCCTTGTGGGTTGACATGAAGACACAAGACAAAGAAGGACGAGAACAGGTTGAAAAACCTTTTTCCAGCAGGTTTATTTTGAGATACAGTTTCTTTTGTTTGCAATATTGAATTAGTTAGGCACATTTTTGTTCTTTCATTTTGTATTTTATCTTTTTTAGCTGTCATTTAGGTCAGTTATTAACCTATTTCTATTCTTGTGCACATCTAAAGCATAGTTTTCATCCATAGTTTGTCATTTCAGTAGTTCTATAATATTCCTTAAATTGTGAAAAAACAACAATGATAGGTTGACCATACTGATCCTAAACTTGAAAACGTGGAGTTGCAGCAGCATGTAACACCATGGCATGAATCGTTTTATATCAAAAACTAAGTACATGCCATGATTCAGTATCTTGAATTCCTGTTAACTGCAACAGCTTGATGTCATTTCTTGTATGATGTAGTTGCTTATATTGTGATTTGTTAAGTTGCAACTTTATAAACTTAAGTGCTGTCATGTTCTTTTTTGTACTGCAACTCTTTCAGACAAACCTTGTTCAACCTTTTTTTTAACTGCAA
The DNA here is from genome assembly GCF_017639745.1 of Melanotaenia boesemani. Classification (NCBI taxonomy): domain Eukaryota; kingdom Metazoa; phylum Chordata; class Actinopteri; order Atheriniformes; family Melanotaeniidae; genus Melanotaenia; species Melanotaenia boesemani. The sequence continues at coordinate 11,788,472 of NC_055698.1, read as the reverse complement.
CTGTGTGACATGCCCAATTATGTTTTTCAAGACTGAGAGGTAATGCTTACTTTCATTTATTTTTCTGCCATCATCATTTCTCTGACCATTGCATGGCCTGATCTCATAGAAGAGTAATGGACTTCAAACTGTAGAAAAAAAAAAAGCTTATGAATCTTCCTAGATTGAAGACAGCAACAATTGTCTCATTAAGATCATTGCTGGTGTCTTTCCTACTTGGAATATTGATATATTTAGCCAGTGCTTTTGATCAGCAGCTCCTGGCTGCCACTTCCCCCTATTAATTCCTTTAAAAGCAAAACGAATGTACTTTTCTTTTAAGTTTCTGTATTTTGATTCAGTTTCTGCTGCTTAAAAATGACATGGTGTAACATATGTTTTAGACCTGGTAAAGGCCAGATAATATATTTATATGTCTTTATTAGTAAAATCTCACAACTTACTACTTCCCTTTTCATAAAAATGCATGTGTCTATATACATTCTGCAACACAGTCATAGTTACTGACCAAAAAATCATTTCAAGTGAGTCCTCATATTCGACAGAACGGATTATTTATATACACCAATGTGCCCTGTGATATATGGCATTTCAGAAGTAACCTCAGCTCTGGAGGTATTATAAGAGATTGTAAGTAATAAGCTCACCATAACCTGTCTTATTTAAGAGTATGAATTAAATAAAATATCGAAAAGACCCCAGGGCATCCTGTTGCCTTGAATGCGAAATCACTGTTTTCCTCCCATTTGGTATTTCATACATATTGAATGGTAATTTGCCAGGAAAATGCACCACCCATTCTTTTTATTCCCATGTTGGTACTTGTAAAAGCTCAGTCAGGGCCCCTTGGTGACATTTTTTAACATCCAGGGTGCCATCTATTATCTTTTTTTTCAAAATGTAAAACAGTCCAAAATAGAAAATATGAGATTTGAGACAAATATTGTCTGTAGATATCACTGTTGGGATCCAAACACAGAGGAATGGGACCTCATCTTAAGTCTCCTTTTTAAAAGTTTATTTCTTTATTCATTCATTCATTCATTCTCCAGACTATGAATGTAGTTGTTTTAGTTTCATAGTGTGATTGTCATGGGGTTCCTTCGCAAACCTTCCAAAAAACACCCCAGGCAAGCCAAAAAGTAAAATGCTTGTGACATTTATTTTTTCACTTTCCATGTAAAATAACCATGTACAATAGATTAGTCAGGACATATTCTATTTTAAACAGTCATGGACTGAATACTATCTACTCTGTGTCATCCCCAGAACTGCCCTCCACCATAAGGAAGATCACTCTTTTTATACCATAAGCCCCTCCCTCTAGGTGCAATATCCATGGATAAAAAAAATAATGCAAACCAAAAAAGACATCTCTTTCCAACAGTTAATGATTCTAAATAAAATTCTAAATTTTGCAAGCCTATACACCAACACTTTATTACATATTAAAATTAAAACCCCAAGACACCTTGAAACTCAAGTCACATGAACCAAGAAAACGAGCAAGAACCTGCTATTTAAAGGAAGCAATATTATGCGGGATGTGGCCGGCATATTGTGTGCTTCAACAACTGGTTAGTGTGTTCAAGTGAAATGTATGCCAAAACCTGGTGAGAGTTACCAAGTATGCACCCTTGGCTAGGCTGCTTAGAGAGGGGTAGGGAAGAAATAAAAATCAAGGATGGTAACAAACTACGACAATATCTAGCTATACCAGGGGGAGAGGAAAATGACATGGCTTGTGTGCTGGAACTAGGGTATGTGTGTGTACACTGATTGCAATCAGATAAAGCAATGGTGCTGCTCCATGGCAGTGATGCTAAATGGTGCATTCACACCAGGGTAGTCTGGGGACTAGGTTCAATAAGGCGTGGAATGCGAAGAAATGTAGAACTGTCATTTGGTTTAGTTTGCTTTCACGTTTGCACTTTACTCAAGCAGACCAAACCGTCTGGACTACACCATGCAATTAAAACAATTGCTAGGGGTGGTATTGTCCATACTGACCACTGAACAAAAAGAAAAAGCAGGAGAAAGAAGTAAACCTGGCTCACTGATTAGCTAGGACAGAAAACTAAGGTCTGGCATGGCGGCACATATAGATGCAGTGGCTCAGTGCTCTCCTGTACGACTGTGGACAAACACATCTGGGTTTACCCAAACAGAAGCCCTGGATGTCAAAAGAGGAGCAGAGCTTGCTCAGGGAGAGGAACATCACCATCCAGCCTGGTGATGTGGCCCTATGCAGTGCTGCCAGAACCTACAGACCCAGCCTCACTCACTACTGACAATGTAGGCTAACCCTCATTTCCACCGGGTGCGTGTGCACCACGTTACGGGTTTGCCGCAGCCTCCACTGCTATTTGCAGCCATTTTAGTCAGTGGTTTGGTTCCTACTGGGTGCACCGCTGCACATATCAGAAGCATCCTGACGCGCTAAACTAATGTGCCATGTCTATTTTTGACCATGTACACACCCAGAACGCATCAAACTCAGCAGTTCAGGTAGGGGCAGAAAGAAAATAAAAAGAGGGGTATCTAGTGGAAGAGTTAAACCATGTTTTTGCTCACTTTGAAGTGGCGGCACTGGAGGGCACCACACTGCATGAACCAGCCTACAACAGCAGGGTACTTAAGGTGTAGGAGCAGGAGGTGAGGCCGACACTGAGAGCAGTTGACCTAAAGAAAGCTGCAGGCCCCGATGGTGGCTTGGGGCAGGTACTGAGAGATTGTGCAAACCAACTAGCAACGGTCCTCACCAAGATTTTCAAGCAGATCCTGTTTCAGTCCCAGGTCCCATCCTGCTTGAAGTCCTCTACCATAATTCAAGTTCCGACGAAGAGCACCATCATCTGTCTGAACGACTACCACCTGATTGCCCTCACACCTATCATCATGAAGTGCTTTGAGAAGCTGGTCAGATCTCACATCAAGTCTCCCGGTTGGGCTGGACCCTAATCAGTTTGCTTACCGCGCTATTAGGGCCACAGAGGACGCCATTGACATCCCTCTCCATTCTGGAATTTCCCACCTGGAACAGCAGGGGACATATGGACAGCTACCTTTTGCGGACTTTAGCTCAGCACTCAACTCAATACTGGCAAGCCGACTGGTGACAAAGCTGTCAGACCTTGGCCTTCTACACTCCACCTGTATGTGGAGCTGTCAAATACTTCCTCTCAGATTGCCCCCAGAATGTGAGAGTAGAAAGCCACATCTCTTCAGCTCTCAGCCTGAGCACTGGCTCCCAGCAGGGCTGTATGCTAAGCCCTCTGCTCTACGCCCTTTACACACAATTGTTCCCCCACCCACTCCAGCAATAGTATCATTAAATTCACAGATGATACTACTGTGGTGGGCCGGATCTCTGTGGGGGGTGTGAGTCTGCATACTTCCAGGAGGAGATAAAGCAGCTGTCTTTGTGGTGTTCTGAAAACAACTTGGTCATGAACATAACCAATACCAAGGAGCTGATAATCAATTTCAGGAGAAGGAAACCAGATCTGCAGTCACTGTCTATAGAGGAGGACTGTGTGGGATGGGTCACAAATTTCAGCTTCCTGGGGGTCCACATACAGGACGGCTTGAGATGGAGCATCAACACCACTACCATCATTAAGAAAGGCACAACAGAAACTGTAGTTCTTGAAAATACTCAGGACTAATCAACTGTCATAAAGAAAAAAAAAAAAAATAAATATTGCTTGTGCTCTTCTATCAAACCTCCATTGAAAGAATCCTTAAACAGTGTATGTGTGTGTGGTTCTCTAGCTGCACAGCTGCAGTAAGAAAGGCTCTAAGGTAAATAAGGTAAATCGTAAATACAGCATAAAAATCATTGGCTGCCCCCTATCCTAACTGGAAGGCCTGTACAGGGCCTGATGCCTAAAAAAAGGCACAGAATATCCTCAAGGACTCATCACACCCCAATTATGATCTATTTGAACTACTACTCTCTCGCAGGCATTTTAGTCAGCTAAAATTTAGGACAAAAACACTAAAGAACAGTTTCTATGTAAAAACAGTAATGGCACTCAATGTACTTTAAAAACAATTTCCTCAGGGATCATGTATAGTGCAATACATGTGGATCTGTATACCTGTGTAAATGTATGGGATGAGTGTGTAATCTTGTAATTTATTACAATATTGTTTTTAATAGTCTTGTATGTTTTTTTTTTAAATCATGCACCTTAAAGGGGTGTCTCCTCCAATTTTGTTGTACTTGTACAATAACAATAAAGTAATTCTAATTCTAAAACTATTGACTAACTGCAAGTAAACACTTATGCAGCTGGATGGTCCATGTGCTTTCACATTGTAAGTGACTTGCACCAGGATTCACTTGCAAGTGAACCAAACCCACTGTTTTCAAGTGAGCCAAAATTCATTTATTAGCTCCACACCAGGGTGTGACTGAGCATTTACACTACTGTCAATTAACCAAACAATTTGTCGAAGTAGGCTATGGTTTGTATAAAACAGAGCAAACAGCACAAGTGTGAATGTGGCTTAAGACACCTAGCATGATTTATATTTTTTTTTATTCAAAGAACATATTTTCTTGTCCAAGTCTGGATAGTAGTTTTGATGTCTACATGCTCCCACAGGCACTGGTAATAAAGAACAACAAAATTAGTTACCATAGCTACGCAGATGACATGCAGATTTATATTAAAATGTCACCAGGAGACTTAGGCCCTGTACATGCACTTGGTGAATGCATTGAGGAGATTAATAAAAATGTATGTACCTGAATTTTCTTCAGTTAAACAAAACAAAACTGAGTTGATTGTCTTTGGAACCAAAGAGAAACAAATAAAGGTCACCACAGAGCTTTAGTCTATACACCTATAAACCACTAACCAGACCAGAAATCTGGGTGTAGTTATGGACTGATTAAGGTGATCACAAAGTCAGCCTACTATCACCTAAAGAATATAAAGCAGGGGTAGCCAACGTCGGTCCTCGAGGGCACCAATCCGGCAGGTTTTCCAGATTTCTGTGCTCCAACACACCTGACTTAAACTAACGAGTCATTGTGGAGATCCTTATAGGCTGTTGGCTCCATTTAATTTGAGTCAGGTGTGCTGGAGCAGGGAAATCTGGAAAACCTGCCGGATTGGTGCCCTCGAGGACCCACGTTGGCTACCCCTGATATAAAGTATAAAAGATCTTATGTCTCAGCAAGACCAGGAAAAACTAGTCCATGCTTCCATCTTTAGTCGGCTTGATTATTGTAACAGTGTTTTTACAGGTCCATCCATCCATCCATCAATTATCTTGACCGCTTATTCCATTTCGGGTCGCGGGTGAGCTGGAGCCTATCCCAGCATTTTAACAGGTGAGAGGCAGGGTACACCCTGGACAGGTCACCAGTCTGTCACAGGGCCAACACAGATAGAGACAAACAACCATGCACACACACACTCACTCCTAGGGAGAATTCAGAGTGTCCAATTAACCTAACATGCATGTCTTTGGACGGTGGGAGGAAGCCGGAGAACCCGGAGAGAACCCACGCATACACGGGGAGAACATGCAAACTCCACACAGAAAGGCCACCACCCCCCAAGGTTCGAACCTCCCCCCAGCCGAGATTCGAACCGGTGACCTTCTTGCTGTGAGGTGTTTTTACAGGTCTTCCCAGAAATTTAATTAGACACCTGCAGCTTATATTAGACACCTGCTCGAGTCCTCACTAAGACCAAGAAAGTGGACCACATCGGTCAACTCTAAGGTCTTTACAATGGCTGTCTCTTCGTCAGAGGATAGACTTTAAAGTTCTGTTGCTGGCTTAAAGCTCTGAATGGTTTATGACCAAAATACATCAGTGAGCCAGTATGAACATACCAGACCCCTCAGGTAATCTGGATCTGGTTTCTCATCACTTCACAGAGTCAGAACCAGACATGGAGAAGCTGCATTCAGTTTCTATGCTCCACATGTCTAGAACAAAACAGCAGAAAGCCTCAGATCATCTGAAATACTCAGTTTATTTAAATCTAGGTTAAAAACGCACCTGTTTTCTGCTGCATTTCAATGGTTTTTATTTAGAAATCCAGATCTGAAACAGTTCCAGTGCTCACATCCACTGTATGAACAGGAGCAACGGTTTTGTCCATCTCCATCTATTTTACATAAAATTTTTTGTTGCTTTTAGTCATTTGTTGCCCACCTACCATTTCTTAAAGAAACGTGCAATCAGTTTTGAGAAATATGCATGTCTCGAGAAAACCAGCAGTTTCAGTACATTATGACCCTAAATCATTGTGTCATGATTCATCTAATGGGGTTCGGATTTCCTAGCTGTCCCCGAACGCATCCCCCTTTCACCCAACCTGATTACTGATGCGCTCCACCTGCACGGTGCTCTTTAAATACCTGTGAGTGACAACTTTTCTCTGCTACACCGTCTTGGTTCATCCCTGCACGTATCCAGCCTTTGTTTTTATGCCTGTCAGCCTGCCTGCCGGCCTGCCGTCGACCCTGTATTTCTGGACCTGGATATTCGTCTCTGCCCGCTCTCTGTCTGGTAACTCTACCTTGTGTATTGATTGGATTTCCTGGATTACTGACCTCTGGATTGCTCTCAGGATTTGGATTCTGGATCACGGACTTGGCTTCTCTGCCCCGACGGAGAAACACGGAAGCGCCTGTGCCCGGTTCTCACTCACCACCACGACACCTGGTACGTGGAATCATATTATCCTGCATCATAGCCACAGACTTCCTGCCTCCTAACACCTGTTCTCGTACCCCCACAGAGGAGCTGACCAAGAGTGACCGGATTTCACGTCTTATCATATTCACATTGTTCAATAAAATTCCTTTACCTATTCCTGGGTTCCTGATATTTATTGAGTCCAATCTCCGGGTCTGTGACACGATGCATCACTCTCTAAAGAAAGTACTTGCTCTGTACACAGTGTGCTGCAAGTAGGCAGCTTGCACATGTTGAAAATGGAACAAAATTGATAATACCATTGTGTGTTGTACTTATTTAACTGTTCCTTTGGCTGTCTTCATAAAGTTGAAGAACATAAAACACTTAAACAACTATTTTAATTAGTGACTGCAAAAAAAATGCTCTCCTCCAAGCTATATCTAAACACCAATTTGTACCATGCTTATTGTAAAGAATAAATACATGGACATCACAAAAATAATTTTATAGTTCTTTAATCTTAAATAAACATACATTGTGCAATTTAACGAAAAATATAACCTTCTGTTTTTATTTTTAAACAACAAATTCTTCAGCCTGAGGGTCCTTGAGCACTGCAAAATGGACAGATGCAGGTCAGTTCTGCCAACAGCAAGTACATCATACAATGACTCTTAATTTTGTTGCTGATGGTTGTTTGCTCTTCTTTTAATATATTTGTTTAATTTAAATCATTCATTATTATCCTGCAACAATAGATTTTCACTTTTTCAATTAATGGTAACATATCCAGGCTCAACCCCACTTCCTGTGTACTTACAGCTGCAATGAGCAAAGAGCTTCAGCTAACACAATCCTGTAAAAAAAGAAAGCAGATATAGACGAAGGTAGAATTGATAAAATAATAAACTTTTCTTTAAATTCACCGAATGAGAGATAGAAATCAGTGTTGGAACAGATTATACAGACCGTGGTGGAGCATTCATAATACTAGAAGCTTAGTAAAAGGTCTCATATGCTCACAGTGTGGACATAAATCAATACAATCTCCCCTGGGCATACAGTCATAGTTTTACTATCATGCACCATTGATCTGTGGGTGTGTGATGGTGAATCTGTTAGCTGGACAGACATGCAGTTGATACATGTACAGAATGCATATGATACTTGTCATATTAATTATTCTGGATAGTGAAGTAAGAAATGTGGAAGATGATGTAAGAAGAGTTTTGGCATTTAAAAGCCTCCCATGTTGTCTTTATTTCACATATGCCATGGCTTGCCTGTGAACTTAAAGTAACAAGGACAACAGCTCTTTTTCCTTTAAGACACATGAAAAGAGTAGTGCAGGGCTAGTGTCAAAATTTGTTTGTGTGTACATGCAGAAAAGGAGAACATGGGAGTTGAGACTGCATTTCATTTCCTCGAGCAGATGTTTTTTCCCTCCAAATAACAAATTCCTCACCAGCTGTCAAAGACTCTGTTTATATTCATAAATTCAATCTCAATGTTTCAAGTTTTCTGTCAATCTCAGGTGAGGCTGCATTGCCGGATACATTTCTGTTTAAAAAAAATATACATTTGTTTAGCCAGCTTTTAGTTTAGCCAACAAAATGTCTTTTGTGAAAAATGAATGATGGAGGCCGCATTTGCTTGAGATTTTCGTATTTGTTTCTCTTTGAATACGAGTGACTAGCATGCAAGACGACAATTTAAAATAAATTATTCTATGGTTAGTGTATGTTACAGAATCTCTGTGTAGGATGCCATAAGTCTAATTATAAGATTTGAAGAAGTCGATTAGATGCCAAAAAAATAACTATTTAAAAATGATAAGTTAAAACAAACACTGTGCACATTTAATAAGGGTGTAGTTAATACCTAAATGAGTAAACACAGGTAATGCAGAGACAATACTTGCAGGGAACAGTGAAATAAGGATTCTATAATGATCTATGCATAGTTGTTCAGATGCTGATTTTACTCAAATATGGGTAAAAATTAAGATTAACATGCTGCATTCTACAGGAAAGTTTCCCTTTAAAGGTCTATTGTAGGATTCATTTCCACTAGAGGGCAGGAAAATGCAAAACAAAAACAAAATTCAGGTAGACAAAAAAGGCTACGTTTGAAATGTCAAATGTGTTGCACTGTGTTAATGTGTGTTTGACATTATAGATAGTTAAAAGATTTTTGTTTATGGTAACTTTGCACCCATAACTAAATAGTTTGCAATCATTAGGATTTAGCCTAAATATCTCCTAACCTGGTCAAATTCCTGGAATCTTACCGAAGTTGCTGGATAGAGGATGATGGCAACTTGTGAACATGTATTAATTTTTTTGTTAATCAGGCTGTTCAAAATAAACAAACACAATTCAAAACTTTTGCAATTGTGTTGCAGGCCAGGAAAAAGAAATGCAGCCACTGATCCAAGGTTGCTGAGTCTAAAATCTGAAAGAGGTCAACTAGCCCTTGCCATTAAAAACACATTTTCTTGGAGTAATTTTCATTTGGTGATAGGTGGATCACTTCTTTAAGGCAAAAAAAAAAAAAAAGTGAATGCTTTTAAACCTGTTACTTTGGAAAACAAGCACCTTCCAGCTGGGCCATACTGTCTGAAGAATCTGACCACATTGCAGGTGAAACTCAAAAATTTAGAATATCCCACAAAGCTTAATTTATTTTAGTAATTCAACCTAAAAAGAGGATACTATTACATTATATAGACTCATTAGATGCAAAGTGAGATATTTCAAGCATTTATTTATTATAATTTTGATGATAATGGCTTACAGCTTATAAAATCCCAAAGAACAAAATGTCAGAAAATCAGATTACATAAAATCAATAAAAAGGATTTTGAATACAGAAATGTTGATTATCTGAAGAGTAGAATAGAACAGAATAGAATAGAATAGAATAAAACTTTATTGTCACTGCAATAAAACTGCAACGAAATTACAAAGCCCTCCAGTCAGTGCAAAATGGAACGATAAAATGGAATAATGGCAACAACATAAATAAGACAAACTACAACATTCAACAAATAACTGCCAAAGTATAATTTGTAATATATAATATAGTTATTGCAACACCCCCATATTTTAATTAAGGCAATATAAAGGACACATGAGGTAGCTTACTGAGGCACATAAGTTGGAATTATCAAATACTCGTTAATCCTTTGTTTAGAGCCCTTACTGCTGTCGGGTAAAAACTGTCCCTGAACCAGTTTGTCGTTGCAGTGATTGATTGCTGCCTGCCTGACGGTAACAGATTAAACATGTGGTGACTGGGGTGTGACTGGGAGTTCTAGATTATTTTGCCTGCCTTCCAGAGGCAGCGGGAATGGTGCAGTTCTTCCAGTGTGAGGAAAGGGTAGCCGATGATCTTTTTAGCCGTGTTTATGACCCTTTGCAGCTGGTGTACCACACACACATGCAGTACACCAAGATGCTCTCCATAGTGCATCTGTAGAAGGATACCAGCAGCCTCCAGGTGATGTCATTCTTCCTGAGCATCCTCAGGAAGTGCAGTCTCTGCTGGGACTTCTTCAGTAGCTCAGAGGCGTTCACAGTCCAGGTCAGGCTCTCCTCAAATGGACTCACAAAAAGCAAAAGTCCTCCACCCTCTCCACACAGTCCCCACTGATGAACAGTGGTGAAGGTAAGCTCCTTGATCTTTGAAATGTTAATGAGCAGGTTGTTCTTGCTGCACCACCTAGTCAGCTGCTCCACCTCAGCTCTGCAGACTCATCCCCCCCCCAGAGATGAGCTCCACAACTGTGGTGTCATTAGCAAATTTGACAATGGTGTTACTGTGGTGTGCAGAGGTACAGTCAAATGTGTAGAGGGCATAGAGCAGATGGTTCAGCACACAGCCCTGAGGGGAGCCGGTGCTGATGCTGATGGCCACAGATGTATGGTCTCCCACTCTAACCCTCTGACTTCGGGCTGACAGGAAGCTGCATGATACACATGCAGGTGGAATGTGGATGTCCCAGGTCCCCCAGTTTACCCACCAGTTTGTGGATTACAGCTTCGCGTTCAACACAATCCTCCCTCACGAAGAGCATTTGTGTGTAGTTCCCTCGCTGCTCCAGGTGGGACAATGACGCATGTATCGCTGTAGCTACAGAATCCCCCATCAATCTATTTGCCCTGTAGGCAAACTGGTGAGGGTCGAGACACACACACACACACACACACACACCACTCAACCTTTTATTGATGTACAACACTTTGAGCAATCAACTTCTTCTGCAATGACCTTTTGAGGCTTTCCCTCCATGTGGACGGTGTCAGTGAGGGTTTTCTGCATAACCCTCAGGTCTTCTTATTTAAGATTTATGTGACAAGATGATAAAGAGACAATAAATTTTCTTAACCCTATTACAAAAAAAAAAAGAAAAAAAAAAGAAAAAAGAAAAAATATGTTATGTATGAAGGAGTATTTCTCGTAAAAGTACAACTTTATTCTCAAAATATTACTTTCTTCTCAAAACTTTTAAAAAAAATCATACTTTTTTTTCCACAAAATCTTGACAAGTCAGTACACACTTGCAATTGTATTGTATTGTTTCCACTCAAGTATAGACCTCGGCTGTAATTATGCAATTCTCAGTATACTGATAATAATTTCAATATTAGTCACAAAGAGCATTTAAATATTTCAACAAAACAAAGGGCACAATGCAGCAGCCAAATTCTGTGCACTCTTTGTTGTATCACCTTTTGAGTTTGTAAGGCTATATTTTGACCTGCTAAAATAGCTAAAATTAAGTTAAAATTTCGAACAGCACCACAAAATGGTCATCTACCGTTTTATTTTTTTTATTTACGCATTTTACATATGGTCCAGTGCTGCACTATGTCATCACATTGATAATTTAAGAATGGGTCTGGTAAATAAAAGGAACAAATCCAGTAACTAACTTTTTTTCTACATGTAAATGGACATCTGAAGACAGTCTTAAGATATACATGGAAGAATTATGAACAAAACTTTACTGAAAAAGATTAGAAGAAGCGGGATATGGAATGACCTGGCACTATATGTCCTGTTGAGGTCAAAACTTAGAGAACTTAGCAAAAGCTAATTTATGCTCACTAGGTTTTCCAATTCTAGACAAACATTTCCATGATATTTAGTTTTTCAAGTTTACTTTATGCATAATCAGCATCATATATACTGGAGTTCTCACAAAGTACTCACCAACATTTGTATGTACAGTTCTACCTTTGTGTTTCATGCCATTTTCCTCTTGCCTTTAACAAAATTACGCCTCTCTTTAGGAGTTCAGCGCCAAATATTACTGTGCAGTATTCACCTCATATAACACAGAATGAGAGCGTTTGCAAGTGCATCAAGCAGAGAAGCCCACTTTTAAAAGAGACCTCTCGAAAGCAGCTGTTAGCAGCTCTAAGCAGACCCATACATTATTCATATTCATTTACACAACCCCCTATCTCCCTATCATGGGTTCATCATGCTTCCTCTACTGCTTGCTGTATGATAAAGGAACCACAGCATACTAATATATCAGTAGAGTGCATTTTGAGTGTGCTCAAAGACATATTTGGAGAGTTGCATGTTGATGGATTTTATGCTTCTTCTGACCGCTCCACAGTTAAGGTGTGTTTCATATGCAGATTAATTTACATACTCATACACTGTGTTATCTGACTACTTGTGACTCTTCTGTGCCTTTTGTGTACATATAAAGCACAATAACCATTTTTGTTACTGTGAATAGCTTCATTAGAGAAGATAGATGGATGGGTGTGTTGCAAAAGAATTGCCCTGGAATTTAATGAAGTTGTTGGACTCTTATTTCCATAAACAGCTAAATTAAATGTGACACAAATTGTTATTGTTTTGTACTATTTTTCCAAGGCAAACGTTACAGTACCTATACATAACACTTACTTAGCAACTATTACACCTTACAAATGATTTATGTGGTAAGTCAAATTATTTTAATACCTGTTTATTCTATTTTTGTTGAATATTCTAATAAAATGCTCTTAGATCTGTGAAATTCTTGAGACGACATGCACAGGTCCTTCTGCTTTATTACAGATTTTGAGTGATGTGTAACTGTCAAACTTCAAAAATCAAGGAAGAAGCTTCATATTTCTAAAGTTAGTCTTTTGTGGATATTGCTGCAGGTTTAAGACGATTATCCTGTTTCTACTCTAAAAGCCCTATTCTTTAGATCTAAAATTGCTTCCTCTTCTGCCAATGGCTGAAACTCAAACCCAAAACCAATATTGATCCAATCCCCTTTTGAACAGTTAGAGAGGTATTCTTTTAAAAAAAAAATATTTATCCTATTTACTGCAAACATACCTAATGTTTGTTTATTATGGCTTGAAACTTTGTAACTTCATCAGTCCATCAGACTTGTTAAGGTGATCATCTGTAAACTAGTTATCCTTAATTTTGTAATGACTTTTACAAACTAAAACAGAGCATCACTGAGACAAGTTAAACTACGAGTTTGTTTTTTTTTTTTCTTTTTTTTATTGTATTCTGCATGTATGTGTGACTTTGTGAGTGTGTGTATCCATGTGTGCAAAAGCTCAATTAGCAGTGATGCATAAAACAGATTTAGACAAAGTTTAGCAGGCGAGAGGCAGGGTACACCCTGGACAGGTTGCCAGTCCATCACAGGGCCAACAGTGATAAGAAAACTGTATTGTATGTTTTTAGAGGACTTAAAAATCACTTGTAATGGTAAAACACAGTAAAAGGTTAAAAACTTATAAGAAAAAAAAAAATAAAATAAAAATCATTAGATGGTGGCATATTATTTGACTTACTGTGCACGAGACTATAACGTTAGTCTCCATAGTCACTACCTTAAAAATATTGTGGAACTTGGGGTCTCAAAATATTTTATTTAGTGAGCCATTTAAATTCATGGCAGATTTCTTCATCACATTGAGTGGATAGCATCTGTGCCACCAGATGCATCAGTAAACTAGAGCTCCTCAAAGGTTACTGGCAGGTTCCTTCAACTGATTGTGCCGCTGATATTTTAGCATTTGTAACCTGCTACTTTCCAGAAACTAAAGTTTTAGCTGGTCTCCCAAACTGCTGTGCTCTTGGTCAGAGCTAGGGATGGGTGATACCAAGATTTTTCCTGTTGATACAATATTATTAGTTTCTGGTTGTTTTTCATCAATGCTTTTTGCCCCTTAAATCTTATCTTTTAATCTTTTAGAAATGACACAATAATTAAACTACAGGATAAAATAGTTCACATTTATCCATCCATCCATTATCAGCTGCTTATCCGGAGTTGGGTCACGGGGGCCTAAGCAGGGAAACCCAGACTTCCCTCTCCCTGGCCATATTCACCAGCTCATTCGGGGGGATCCCGGGGAGTTCCCAGGCCAGCCGTGAGATGTGGTCCGTCCAGCGTGTCCTGTGTCTTCCCTGTGGCCTCTTTCCGTTGGGACGTGCCCAGAACACCTCACCAGAGAGGCATCCTAACCAGATGCCCCAGCCTCCTCATCTGGCTCCTCTCGATGCGGAGGAGCAGCGACTCTACGCTGAGCCCCTCCCTACCCTGCGGAGAAAACATATATATATATATATATATATATATATATATATATATATATATATATACTATGTAAGAGTAAATTAATAAATATAAAAAGAAAAACACAATGTGAAATGACCTGTGTTAAACCAGTGAAACCTCATCGTCACTAACAGTAACATCATCATGACATCATGGCATCTGATAGCCTACCATAATCAGGTGACACAGAAGGAATACACTGTGGCTGGGCTTCCCACATTATTTTATTGCTAAAAACCATCAGAAGTGAAAAGAAACGGCATATTTTTTATCAGCAGAGAGAGAGTCAATATAGAAAAACAAAAACAAAAAAAGTATTGAATTTCATATTCCTGTTACTCTGCTTTACATCTGATCATTTTTATTTCATATTACATTGTTTTTCCCTAAACGAACTGGGCTGTTACACAATGTCAGAGTAGAATTACATCTATATCTTCACACAGCTTCAGCATGCTGCATTCTTGTGATGTGCGATACCACTGATTCCCTTTCTGATCCCATAGCAAGTAAAATTCAGGCTGGTACCAACAATACTGATCCAATACAGATACTTTTTACAGAAAACTTAATATGTCTGGAGAATCAAAGTAAAAGAAAAAAAAAAAATCAAATTATAGCTTCATAACAGTGATACACATCACCCTAAGCCCCACATTTTCTCACTCTGTACCTGAGTAGTACCTGCCTGTTGGAGCAAAGGAAACCATGAGTGGCATCAGTCTTGCCCTGGAAACACCTGTCCCTCCCCCCTTCTCCTCTTATTTCACCTCATCAGAACCTCATCATACTCTGTGCTATGATTGATTATCAGATGTTGAATGAGGTTTGTGGTGTTGTTACTGTACCGCGCTGTGTTCACTCACACATCACTTCCACATTGCTGCAGTTTCTGCAGCTGAAATACCTCTACACATGACAATGTTTGCATAAAGCCATCATTTTCAGCTGGCTCAACCGGACTAAGTATGCACTGACTGAGCAAATGGGTGAACAGTGCTCTGCTGCAATGCTTGTGCTGAGCTTTATTTCACTATGACTATGGAAAGCAGAAGCAGTACTGACTGGGTATCATTTAGACCAGATCCTGTTAAGAATAAACTATATTTTTACCCCAAATTTACTACAATATATTTAAAATATTGATTGTAGAACATAAATGTTTGGTATTAGATGTATCAATATTTTACTATCAATCCACACGCTACTACTGCATTTGTTATACCTCAGAAATGAGACACAGAAACAATTTTGTCTTGCTTTTTGCTTTGCTATCAACAGGTAGTAGGGAGTTGGAATTCCATTTCATAGGTTTCTGAGGATAAAATTGGTTAAGTTTGTTGTGTGGTACTCCCAGACTAAAATCTGCATGCTATCTTATTTGGTAAATAAGTGTAATTTGTGTCCAAAATTACTCAATAGCGCAACGCTGTGGGGCAAATAATTAAATTACACCCTGTTGAAGAGAGGGTATGCAATGCTCAGTCTACAGCTTAATGCGAATTGCTACAAATACAGTTATGAAATGATGGATTAAAAATGGAAGTCTTTTAAAATCTACAAGGTTTTAGGCTCTGGTCCTCAGCCAGGGAGGCAAATTTCCAATTTTCTTTAGTTGCAGTTTTATGGTTATTAAATAAAAAATTAAATTTTGTTTGAATAACATCTTTTTTTTTATGACTTCTTTATACTTTTGCCATTGTATTATTTTTAGAATCACAGTAGTACATGATCTTTTTGACTACGTTCTGGGTTTATATTATCACCAGGTGTAATCCAGGACTCTGTAGTCTCAGACAAACTGAAACAGCCTTAAACTGAAATTAGGAAATTTTAAATGTGCCGGCTTAACTAGTGCAGATTTAGACCTAGTCTTGGGTTACTCTAAGCCCTGTCTTTCAAACTGGTCCAGTATGTCTTGGGAATGCCTCTTGGTTGCTTGGGAGCAGCTGAAGGAAGTAGCTGGGGAGAGAGATTTCTAAAAAATCTCTGGTTACTGCCCCCATGACCCAATCTGGATCCATTAAATGTGGCTAAATAATGTTAAAAGCTGAAGAGAAATCTATAAATAGCACTCAAACAGTTACATAAATCTGAAAAATAAAGCAGCAGCTTGAATATCTCAGAGAGGCAGCGGGGCAACCTTTCTTTTAAAGCAAAGAAATCTTCACTGCTGTTTAACAGCATGCTACCAAAGTTATGGCGCTAAATTTAATGGATGTTTTGCTCCACTCGGTTTTGTATCCTTTCCCTGGTTTGTTTGATCATCTGGAGTCACGCACAGTCAGGCTAACAGCTAAAAATGGCCCCTGTTAAAGACAATATTTCCTTCTGTTTTTTTGAAGCGGAAAGACAGAGACAGTTGTGAAAGCAACAGGAAACTCCATGCTAACAGTTTGCACTTGTGCTTGTATGTGTGTTAGTGCACCTGTGGTTGCCAAGGCAACATCTAGCCTTCCAATTCAGGTGGAAAATGACTGCTGTACCTCCTCCCCCTCCTACCTTTCTCTCAGTCAGTGGCCAGATTCCACCCTCTTTTCCTCCATCTCCCTCCCGCACATGAAACCTTAAGTGGAGACTTAATGAAATCTCTGGGATTTTCCTGTGGCTTGATCACTCAGGCCGTGCTCACACGGGGTGGTCATCCATTTCTAGTAGTGTATCGGAGAGTAGTGCAGTCACTAATTGTATGTCCTAAGGACAAGCAAGAGAAAAAAAGGAATACAGAGATAAGGGAGAAAATGCAAAAAGGGAACAGCAGCACATGTTTTAATGCTCACATGTGATGCCCAAAGGAATGCTTACGTACAGATATGAACCTGAGGACACGCACAGTCTTGTGCAGCTGCAATCAATGACCCTGACAACAGTCAACTCCTTGTGGTGTCGATTGTTAAAATGAATATTTAATTAGCACAAGTCAAATTAGCACAGTGACAGTAGGCGGTGCTGCTGTGGATCATTGAAGCTCTGTAATTGGAATCTTCTGAAGTGCTCACACTATTGTATATGTATTTGCATGAATTGTGTGTGTACGTGCACATTCACTCTCCAGGATGAATAGATCAACAGGCTGCAAACTATGTGCCTCAGAAGCACCAATACACTGTTGGAGTTATTGTTGTTCACAGCGTACAGAACAATTAAAGAGAAACGATAATGAGCAGATAAACAAAGTTTATTTTTGAATTAAAAATTGTTCAAATGTTATTGCTAATGAACTGCTGCCATTCCTTTGGTGCATTTTTAACATGTGCAACAGCTGGTTGTTCGTGGAGTGTAATACACAGTTATTGAAATGCATTAATGGTGATGCTGACAGTGTTTATTAGAAGTGCTGTCTTTCCTCAAAGTACTTAAATACATAATCAAACAGTATGGATCATCAATGCGCTTTCACTGATTTAGACACCATCTTCACGGGTCAAATTCATGTCAGGTATCCATAAATCCTCGCTGCTATATTTAAAGATGGAGGGGGAAGTGAGGAGATATTTTCTTATGATGAAATGCAAATAGAGCTACATTTAGCAATATTCAGTGGGTGTACTGTATACTGAATAGTGTTCAATACAAAACCACAGTGTGTCCTTTCTTACTAAACACATCAATTTGCACATATAGGCCCATTAAACAGTGTTCTTAAAAGTACTTCTTGTAACCTTCAACACATTTCATGCAGTGGAAAAGTTATTGTGCTCAGCTTTTTTATTTTTTGAAATGAAAATTTCTGTACACAATAAATCAAATTTTAGTTTTGTGTATTTATAAATGTAAATGTAAAGTATTTGTATATGGAGAGAGAGACTGGTGGTAGAAAATGGTGCAAACCAAATTTTCCGATCAGTCAAGGCAAGGCAAGGCAAATTTATTTGTATAGCACATTTCGTGTACAAGACAATTCAAAATGCTTTACATAAAACATAAAAACATTACAGCAAGGTTCAGAGAAAGAAAAAAAAGTCATGAGTTATTTCAGCTAAGAGATACCAGTTAAAGGTCACTAATTAGTATCTAACAAGTACCACTTTCATTTAATAAGTTTGACCTCACCTAGTAGTTAATCAAAGGAATGGTATTTATTGATTGATTGATTGATTCATTTATTTATTCATTTATTTATTTATGTGAGGTTGTGTGAAATAGAAATGAATGCTCTCATATTGGAGAATCGGAAGAAGAACAAAAAAAAACAAAACAAATTGCTCTAATCACACATACCAAATGTACTTATTTGTTACGTCTTTAAAAACAAGTGAAAACTACACTGCAATATTTTACTACATAAAAGGGATTTCTAATATGGATTTTAAATATTCTTAAACCGATCACATTGATAAGGTGTTGAAATCTAGCTCTATCTCAGTCTTTTCTTGCTACCAAAAATTTGATTGTGTGAGATGCCCATGTTTTAAAAAATATGTACTGTCAATGACTGCACACAAGTTATCACCTGCAACACCTACGATAGTGAAGTGGCATCAGAACAGAAATCAGATCTTGTACAGTCAAGACATTTCTCAATACAGACTGGCTCTTCCATACTTAAAAAAAAGCTCCGTATATATTATACACTAATAAAAAATTTAACATTTTTATAAAAATCTGTTTTTTTTTTTCTTCCTCAGGCCAGTAGCAATGTGCAAGGGGACAGTGAAGTGCCCACTAATAGAAGTTGATTAAATCCTTTCTTATTGCCATTTGTACTTTACCCTGTAGACCATGTGCAATACGTATACACAAAGAAGCTAAATGTTTACCCAAACTGTGGAGGAACAATGACCACAACTGGATTACTTTAGTCAAGCATGAAGCTGAAATGCAGCATCACATCACTAAAGCACATTCAAAGTCTGAGGTTATTATTCAAGTTGAGACTTGTAGAGTGGGTGTACATGAGGCAATGATCCATTTGGCAGATTTTATTGGAACTTGCAATAAGATACTGGCACAGGAAAATGTCATTAAAACACATATTGTTGTCTTATGCAGCTCAAAGTTTAATTGAGAATGCAAATAAACAATGTAAATCGAGTTCACAGTTTAGCAGTTTTCAGGGAACCTACATCAAGTGAGAAGACTGTGGCCACATCCCAAACCTTCCTAGTGAGACATGCCTTACTAATAAACAAATGCATATTGTTAAGAAGCACTATTAATTGCCCCGGCAGTTTAAAACCCAGAGGCTAACAAACCTTGGGACACCGTCACTGTCATTGGTGAAAGGCAAAGTAAATACTGCATGCAGTAAATTAAACATGTTTGCTTTTTCTTCCAGTTTTTTATTTATTTATTTATTTATTTTTGGCTATGATGATACTTCTATTTAAGTCTTTTTTTTCTTTACAATTGTACATACAAATATTTACACTTCATTTTCCATTTTTATAGTTCATTACTGTTTGAAAGAAACATATCTTTCAAAATTCAATGCCTTTAAACCACTCGTGTGTTAAATTCCTCCATTAGTTTCTGTATTAACATAGCTCCTGTGTTCAGTTAGACATTCTTACCAGGATAGTCCACTAGACTCGGTGCAATTGGGGACTTGTTTCACTTGTTGGAACTTTCTTCCAGCCCGAGTTTGCTTTGATACTGCACGTAAACAAACCAGACCTTTTAAATAATGTAATACCCGGTTTGCCAGAGGCAACACTGCATCAAGAATTACTGAAGTAGAAGATGAGAAAAACAATGAAGAAGCAAACAATTCTATTCATCAGCTCATCTATTGGTTAATGCAGGGAAGCTTCTGTTTCCACCATACAGGGCAAAACATAGAGCTGCATCAAATCTTAGTGGTTTTGGGTTGATTGTTTTTTCTATTAGAACTTTCAGCACGTTTTTCCACATCTGACCACAAGCCGTTTCTCCCATCCAAAGCCTCCTATCCCACATGTGCATATGTTTGATTGTGCATTCACACCTCACCAAATGAAGCCGATTTTCCCAGGAAACAAAATAGGATTTGAATGAAAAGGCTGGTGGGAATGTGTCCTAGCTCACCTTTCCATTTGCATTCATCATGTTCCTCACTACACTCTTTAGGTTACCTCAATGTTTCCTGGATTATAGTCCAAAAAGCTGTCAGAATATGTTTTGCTGTAAGATGCCAACTGGGAGTACATCAGACATTGGCCCAAACGTGTCTTTGACTAGAAACTAACGACTTGCAGAGTCCCTCAGCACTACACAAGCTTGGTTGTTGCAAAAGGTCCCTGAGAAAAACACAGGTGTGCTAAGCTGTTTTACATTTATTATTAGAGCATTGATACTGAGAGGTGAAATGATTCTGGATTGTTCCATGTTTTCCTTTCTTCTCCAATATGGCTACCTGCTGAAGTCTAGCTGGCCAATGAAGGGTACTGATGTAAAGATTTCCTTATTCCTGTTACTGAATCTCCATTTCAAGGCTAATAAGAGAAAGTGCTTGGAGATGAGAATTAGATGTAGTAGTTTTATATTATTTATAATATTTTCAGGAAAATTGTTAAGAATTCTGATTGGAGTGAATTAATGATGTTTGAGAGAATTTGTAATGCTCTGTAGTTTATTATTACACTGATGTTTAAAGTGATAAAATGCACTTCAAAATAGACATATCTTTACTATTTCATATATTATAGACTGCATGTTGCATAACCCATCAATGTTTTTGTGAGAAGGAGTTACAAAAGTACCAAAAAACAGTTTTATGTCACTGGAAGGAGTCTTATTAAGTGACTCGTGATTTAATTTTTAAACATTTTTTTTATTTCTTTGTATGTGTTTAAGTTCTAAATCAGCCAGCAGAGTTTTTCATTTGGATTTAAAAGGAAGTTAAGTTTCTGTTTAAGTCATCTAAAATCAGGGTGTCTTTGAAAAGAAAAGTTGAATCAAATGATTCTCCCAAATGTTTTGCCCCTGCTTCTGAAATTCATAGTTTGGAGCTAATTGGAAAAAATAAAATCACACACAATTTGTCAAAACCTTTGCATATAGAGTGGATGTTTAAGACCAACAATTTTGAGTCTTAATGGAGAAATCTGGTGTTATTATGGTTTTTATGTGACTAAAAGTTCCCAATGGAAAACCAATAAATAAATAAATGAGGAAAAAAAAGAACATGTAGGTATAATTTTCTGGATACCTTGACACCCCAGTCTCTTAGCATTTTTACAGTTAACAGTTGTGCAGTCAAAATATTTGTACAACCGTTTACAATGAGATTCAGGTACTACCTTCATTTCAACCATGTGAGTGCTTTGGCTTGAAAACCAAAATATAGGTTTACATTTCACTTGTTCTGTGACAATAAATTTTCAGTTTTTGGCAGCGACTGCATTTCAGGAGGTGACGTTTTTATGTTTCAGTTACAAGGTTGATGGTTCTATCTCTGTCCACATGTCAGTGTCCTTGGGCAAAACACTGAACACTACATTATTTTATATATATATACACATTTATCCCCTATAAGTCACTTTGTATGAAAGTTTCTAACAACTAAATGTAATGCTTATTTAGAAATCATTTCACTGTTTAGGCATTAGAGATAATGTTATGGGAGTTAGACTCTCTTCACAAAATTAACCTAGAGGAAGCCACGATCCTTAGAAACTGGTAAATAATAGTACATGGATAAGTTTTTTTGAAAGTTTTCAATGTCATAACTTGCATTTTGTACACAGTGTGAATGTATAAAATAATCATACCACAACATGAGCAATGCAGGTAAAAATGTACACACAATGTATAGTACATACATCTTAAAATAATGGTTTTGCTTTGACCTTAATTTTTTTAAAATTTAGTTAAGTCAAGCAACTGATGTTCTAGCCGGAAAACCAGCTATAGTATACTTCTTACATAACTGTTTAAATGCCCTGAAAAAATTATATATATTTCTGGTAAGACCCTTAAGAGCTGGGCAGGACCTAGGTGTCAGTATGGGATGCTGCAGAGTTGGAGGCGACACTAAAGATGTGAGACGTGGAGCTGGCAGTGCTGCAATTCATGCAGACCCATGAGATGGTCATCTGTCAGGAGGCACCCAGACCACCAGTCTGGACCCCAACAGGGCACGCCACTTCAGCCAGTTCACCAGTTCCACCGAGGTGATGTACGGGGGCCCGCTGGGTCTGTGTGTGGCCAGTCCATTCTGTCAAGTAGCCATGGATGTTAGGACCCAAGTGAAGGCTTAAGAGGCGAGCGGCAGACTGGTGCAGATAAAAGGTTTTAATAAACAAAACAAAAGACTATGAAACTATGAAAGACACTATGAACTACATATGGCATGAACACATCTAACAGCATCAACAGTAAACAGAAGCAACAAACGATGGACTGACATGGAGGAACTGAAACCAATGGCTTAAATACACTTAAGGATTAAGAAGGTACAGATAAAGTGAATGAGCTAATCAGACTAAACATGTCCCTAAACACCAAAAACCAAGAACATAAACCAAGAATATGAAGCAACATAACAGTAAACCAAGAAAAATAAACTGGGAATCATGACAATAACGAGGGCGGTTGTGGCGAGAAAACAGTGTTAAACAAACATGCGAGCCCGGCTGCTCTCGGCTTCTGTACATTTGTCTTATGTGGGTTACAAATAATTAAATCCTAGAAAAACTTAGGAAATATTATTTTTAATTCTGTTTTTTTTTTTTTTTTTTATTTTGCACTCTTAAAGCAATTTCTTAACCACTCAGTTTGTATTAAAAGTACTACTTTTCAGTTGTTAAAATAGGAGTTGTTAATACCACCCAAGTCTTAGAGTACATGCATATCACTTCACTAAACTTCACTATTGTTTGAAAGAGGTGGGCAGAGGGGTGGCCTCTCTTAAGCAATGGTCACCCGTTGGCTCCACCCCTGCTGATACAACAAACATCTTAACAGAACCTCCCCTCAGCATTTTATTTTCTTTGTTATTAACCACTCAGAATGGTCTTTTACATCAAACTGGTATTTAAAAAAATCACACAAACTAACCTCAAAGTGAAGTATAACCAATAATTTGTAAAGCAGAAATTTCACCAAGAACAACTCATGGTACAAATATATCAACCGTGATAATAAATAGAGCATCCTCAGCAATCCTTTCCTATTCTTTCAAATATTTGCACACCGTACTTTCTGGTTTTAAATAAAAATTCTCAAATGTGCTTCAGGCAATTAGAGGCACCCCGCTCTCTTGATGATCGAGACAATGTAAGATAGGCTAAACTTGGTGCTCATCAAAGCACAGCATCTGTTCAAGCCCATAGCTATATTAGTCTGTTTTCTACCTCTGTCCCACTGGTGCCGGCTTTAATTAGCAGAGCTAAGAGAAAGAGACAACTTACCTGCCATCCTCTGCAAACATTATTGGTGTGTGAAGTCTTGCTATTTATCCTCCACCCAAACACCAATACATGTTTTAGAAGCTTGCATGATGTGTTATTTTGTTTATAAAGATTTATAATAGTATTAGCATGTCACATCATTGTAATTGGACTTGGAAGATGTGTGACTGAGCCGTGGACGTGTCTATATTAGCTACTTGGTCAATTAACATGCTCCTCACACACACTGGGATGCCACTGTGTTTGCAGCAAGCAGTGGAAGGCCATAGACAACGGAAACAGCATGCAATGAAAGCTAATCAAAGATTTATTTGGCGAGCTAATTTCCATCTGATTATTGCTGTGATGTTCTGAGTTAAGAGGATGATTTCTGAAGTTTCACCTGTTATTTTTCTAACAACCCCTTCTCATGCAGCCTGAGTGACTGATGCCATCTGCTCATCATCATTTGGATGTTTTTGTCTGAGACAATTATGATCATTAAGAATGCTAGACAGATCTGAGGACATGCGGTGCGTCAACTACCTTGTCCCTGTCCTGGACTAACCTTCAGTGCTAACAACACACAGATGGCACTTCTTCACATACTCGACTGATAGTTTAGCTCACTATTAGATGTTTTATTATTCTACAGTTCCTATAGGGCAAATATTGCATGGTGCTTCCAAAACCTCTGAAAAGAGATGCACATGCACACATAGACAAAGAAAAAAAAAAAAAAAAAAACTGTCAAATCAAAGCATTTAAAAATCAGAAGAGACATAATTTGTCTGTGACTTTTGGATAAAGAAATCCACGTTTTGGTAGAGATGACAAATGTTGAGCTACAAGACGTCTCACTCTTCCACTCTGTCATTTTTTTTCTGTTTTGTGAACATATACACACAGAGATAAATACAAAAACATGAGTAGTTTTCGGTCTAGGTATCAGGCTGCTTGTTTAAGATGTGGAGAAGTGTAATGTCAGTGAGATGGGAAACAGGGCTAGATTTCATTAAGATAAAGCTTCTCCACTAGCTGCTGAGGTAAATGTATTTCAGGTGATAAAAAGAGCAAATCTTGTTCTCAAAGTCTCTGCTTGGCACAGAATTTGAATGAGAATAGTGTTGACTCTTTGAGCATTGAGAGATGCATGTATTTATCCTTGCGCTTCTACTTTGCTCAAGTGGGACTGTTTCTCTCCAGCTCCAGTGTGCTTCTTTATCTGCATGTGAATTTCAGGGATGAGGACTCTGAGGGAAAGCTGCCCATGGATGAATAATGCCCTTATTCCATTTCTGTCTCACTGCCTCTTGTTTTAATCGACATGTGAAAGTGCATCTTTCCCTTCTGCTTCACTTTCTGGAACATGCAACGCCCCCACATTTACTTTCCCTCCACAAAACCCAAGTCACAAAACATTTTCCAGCTTTTCTTTTAGAACTTTGAGCTCTTGTTGTCTTTCTTTGCATCAGCTTTTATTCTGAGTTGGAATCAGTTTATACAAGACAGCAGGGTAAAAATCACAAGGGCCTCTAAATTAAACCTTTTATGGTTGATTTAGCTCTTGGTCTTCTGTCTGCTTGGGGTTATTTCATGGGTGATTTTTAAGCAACAACTTTTATGTCTCAACAGCTGTCTTGCAGATCTATAGCAATATGATTTAGATGTTGTTGTCCCCCTTTTCTATGATGGCAAAACAAAAATAAAGTGCTCCTATCATTTACTACTCTCTTACAAGGACTAGTAATGTGTCATGTAGTGAATCAAAAGAGCTGGCTTGCATCGAGTGAGAGATCGTTTCTCTCTCTGCTTAGCTCTCGCAGTATTCAGTAGTGATTTGTCCTTTTTAAACGAGCCGCCTTTAAGAGACGATTCTTTGTAGGAATCTAGAAGTACTGATTCCTGTCTAAGAGAGCTGGATCATTAGAAGGGGTTGGACTTTACTTTGATGTGCACACCATGCAGTCATTTTCATACGAGGAAACACTATCATACCACTATGTAAAGAAGGAAGGGCCACTTAGAAGACAGGGGGTGTAGTTGTACAGACCAGGTACACAGAGAGAGCTGGGGAGCCATCTGTGAGCTGAGAAAGTCGAATCTTCTATGGGAGCCAAGTCAAAACAGCTGAATTTCCCATCACTAGCAGGGACAAATATTAAGCTATTTGGTTCTATGAATGGTTTATTTATTTACATATTTTTACCCATTTTTCTTGAACATGATTAATCTTTGAAGGTTAGGAAATTCATACCAAACTTGCAGAGTATTTCAAGCCTGAAAACCTCAATGCAAAGCATTTGTGGTAGCACATCACCAACTCTGTCAAGCTCAGAGACCAGATCACACCCTTATGTGAAGAAATTCCACAGTATTCCTGATTTTGCAACTGATTCCATTTAAATTGTCATATTTCTCTGATTCTGTCGTTCTTCATCGTATTAGATTCCTAATGTTTGCTTGCAATTTCAAATCAACATGTGTACAACTGCTGATGAGAGCAAATCAGAGGAGAGAGCCCATCCTTTCTCTGCCTTTAATCGGCTTTTTATTACAGTGTCATTCTTCCTTAAGAGGGAAATAAACAGATTACGCAGACAGACATTCAAAGAAGTTAAAGTTCTACACTTAGACCTGTGAAATATTAGGAGCTCCAAAACGACCAAAAAACTCAAAAAATTTGGTTGCATTTGTGGTTGCACTCGGGAGCCCTGCAACACCAGGGTGCACACTTTCATTTTCTCTGGAAAATATGAGCTAACATTTTCTTTACAAAAACACATCATCTCACACAGTGGCCCTGAATTTGGCTGAATCAACTTGTGCTATGAAAAAAAAAAAAAGATTGAATTTAGTTTTTACTTCTTTTATTACCTGTGTGAGGCTGATGGTCCAATCAAAAGAAGTAATTTAGCTTGACAACAAATGGTAAACCCATTACTAGATACAACAGCAAAGGATATAATTGGCTTGTGCTTGTCGGTGCACCAGATTAAAAATGGATAGACCTCCACAAATTGTACATTCTTCTTCTCTAAGTTTCTTTCACAAAACACTTCTCAAGGCAGAGAAGTTGCACTATTTGACATGCTGGAAAAAGATGCATTGTTGCTGAATATGTATGTAATCAAAGAGCACAATCAAAGTCTTAGAGTCAGACCATGCTAAGGAAACTGTGTTGTGTTACATACCATGTCTCGGATACTAGAAAACTGGCATGATTTGATTGAAAGCCCACACTGGAGTAACATTATGCCACATTTGAGTGCAAAGAAGTAAAATAATAGGCAACATAACACCAGTACTATTTTGTGATCCCTTTACCACTGAAGATGAAATGTCCATGAATTCCAAAGAAACATTAATTTAAAGAAATTGATACTAAAATATTAAGACTAAAAAAAAAAGAAGAAGAAGAAGAAGAAGAAGAAGAAGAAAAAAGATCAGCAAATAGATCTGCAGATAAATATTTAACGGTCTTTTGATATTTTTTTGGCAAAGTACTGCCAGAGAAGTTTCAGGCAGAAAAAAAATATACAGAAAGTCGAGAGAGGGGAATATGAAGCAATGATCACAGAAGTGGGGCAAAAGTTCATGAGAGGGTAGAGATGAACAGCAAGGGAGGAAAAGAGAGTTTCATAGGGGTAGTAATGATGGTCTTTTGGGTCTAGTTCTGTCAGTGTTCAGGGAACAAGGGCAGCTGTGTTCTAGACCCTGAGCACTGAAGCTGAACTAACCAGAATCGAATGACCCTCCATGAAAAACACCAGCAGTGGCAGTGTGTGTATTATGTAGAATCATACAGGCACAAAAATAGACCCCTGCCCAAACTGGTCCAGTTGTTGTTGGATAACGTTCTACCCCGCTTTCTGCAAAAAAATCTAACTGCTCTGCTTTGCTTAGTAGTTTGTGACCATCCACCATTGATGTCATACCAAGGTTTTTTAACAGGGTCCAGATCCAGAGATTGAGCTAGCCATTACAGCCTCCATCCAGAGCTTGGTTCCCCTGGCATAACCAGTGTGGCATGGAGGATTGTGCTACTGTAGTCCACTAAGTTGGGGAGCACAGTCCAAGGATAATAAATATTTTTCTAGGTTACTCTTGTATGTGGCTTTATTAAAGAATCCTTCACAAATACACATCTGCCTGATTCCAGCCTTGCTGAAGCATCCTTGATCACCACTTATCCTTCTCTATATTTAACTGTCAGTGTGAAACACTGTGGCTTGTATGACCAGGGGCCTCATTTATTAAGCTGGTGTATGAACAAAAACTGGCAAACGCCAAATATAGTCAACTTATGGGATTCATGAAAACAAAACTTGATGGGAAAATGTCCCTACCTCCATGGCAACTCTGACCCAGGCGTATGCACATAATCTAGAAAAACGGGAAACGGCGACACCAACGCTATAGAATAAAATCAAGGAAATGATGTGAAATGTGAGACATTTGTACTACTACTATCTACTATTACCTTTCACACCACATGTTATATATTAAAGCTGTTTGCAGAAATAAATAAAGATGCACATTCCATATTAATTCTCCTAAGAGCACATGCTTGGGGAAAGGGAAAAAAAAAAGATTTTCAAGAAAAAGGGAGATGATATAAATATGAACCTCAAGCACTAAAACAATTCTGTCATTGTGAAACAAAACATACATGTTATAAAATCCATCCAGCTAAATAAGGTGGACAGTCTGCTGCCAGCATGTAGCAGTCAGTAAAACAAAATGCGAAAAGTAGCTTTGGTCCTTCATTCCAGCAGAGTGGGACGCAGACTGGAGGTCTAGAAGTGATGCAACGCTAATGAAACACACAAGAAATTTGTTTTAAAAATTAAAACAAATGACTAAATTACCGGCATCAGTACTGTCATGTAGCAGACGCTTTTCTCCAAAGTGATCCACCCCTGTGGGATTCGAACTTTGGTCTCCACATGGGAGACGGATCCTCTACTGACTGAGATATCTAGCCAGAACAACCGACACCTGCTGCATGCTGTCCTCCTCTACCTTTCTGACACTGGTAATGTCCAAGCCGTGCCCTCCAAATAAAACCTTTTTATGCTTGTGAACATAGTCCATCAGGATCTGACACACCGAAAAATTACGCTTTTTCGTTATTTTCCCCTCTTGAGCCATCACGGAAATGATTATATTTAATTTATTAAATATTTTATTATAAGCATTCACCTGACCTTTTATGGCCACCACAAGGCCGTGGCAAGGCGCTCCCTCGTGTGCACTAACTTTTGAGTTGATTCTGATTTATGAACAGAAACAGGCATGGGATGTGGTTGCACATGCTTTGATAAATCTGAAAATTTTTGTGCACTGCATTTCCTTTTTGCACCACAGACACCACTTCTATTTTGCTTTGCTACGCACAGTTTGATAAATGAGGCCCCAGGTCTCTGTCTAACCATAAAACGAATAGGTGTTGGACAAATCTGGAAAATGGACACAGAGAAGATGACCTCTACTGTCCAGTTCCTGTCTTCTTTTTCAAACCTCAGCCTGAGGTCTTTGCTTCTCAATGATTAAGGTTTTGCATTATCCCAGTCCTGCCTGTTTCCAGCTGTTCTTGCTGTGCACTTCACCCCAATCTCAGTTTGCCACTGTGTTTGACGGTCACTTGATGTCAGCCCATGGTTCATAAGTGATGAGTTTGCAGTCATCCATTTTAATTCACAGTTGTTTTCACCCTCTGTCACACTGGAGCTTGGCTGTCCTCACAAAACAGAATGAGATGTGCTTGTGTAGGAATTTAGTTTTTGTTAGTAATATGGCAGGATGCTGGTTTAAGAATAAATAATAAGTCTCTTGTTTTTATTTCCAGAGCTGTCTCTTCTTTTTTTTTTCTTTTTCTCCTCCCCCCCAAAAGAGCTAATAGTCAAAAACTCAGCATGGTGCATCCATCCTTGAACAAAAGAAAAGAAAAAAAAAAACTTGAGGAAACTGGACAAGTGGAGGACAAAAGAAAAAGTAGCACCCCTACACTTCACTGAAAGCTCATAAGATATGGTCTCCATGAGAGAGTGACTATAAAGAAGTAATTCTTAAGACAGGGAAACAGGAAGAAACGGCTGAGGTATGGCAAATTACTGAAGAACTGGACTGGAAATTAGTGGCACCAGGTCTTATGGACCGATTTTATTAGCATTATTTATGCAGTGTGGGATCGTCTGGACAGAGAACAGAACAAAAGGCAGCCGAAATCCCCAAAAAAGACCTTTGGGATGTCCTTGAAGCCTGGAGACTAAAGACTACTGAAAGAATGTCTAAAATGGTTCACGCTGTGTTGAAAAATAAAGATATTGACATTCGAATTCTACCAAGCTTCGCAAGCACTGTTTTTGCAAATCTGCATTTATGTTACCAATTTTCAATAAATAGTTACACTTACTTCACATTTCCCATGTGGCTGAAGACTTTTGCACAGTACTGAGTCAGGATAACAAAGATAACCCTTTTTTTAACTCAGGGAAAGCTGATATCTGCCATAAAAGGTCAATTACAATGACAAGAAACACGTTGACCATAACCGCACTGTAAGCATCTAATTAGGATGTCTTCAGTGAGTGCATCATGCTTTACCTCTGCAAATCTGCCTAATTGTTAGAGTTGAGAACTAATAGATTTATTACATACTTATGCACATGCACATACTTTCATTCACACACATACAACCGCCTGCCACCAAAGTTTACAGTAATAAGCGCAGCAAATCAATTTTAATTCAATTAGGGATGGATTAAGCAAAGACACAAAAGTTTGCAATATAACATTACACATCTGCAGTATAAATGCTGCAAGAGCTTTGTGCTGGATCAGGGAAACACTGAGTGCCCTGACCTCACTGGCATCCAATTGGTTGACACATATGTCCTCTAGCAGTGGGATCACTGACAGTTCATTTAGTTTTAAATGATCTGACTGGATGTGGCAGGACCTGGCTGTACAGGCTCTTATCCGGCTCACCAGACACAGAGAAAGACACACATCTGCACTCTGACAGTCTATCATCTGCCTGTATTCACCCTACAATAGCTAACATGCACAACTATATTAACAAACATACATTTGCTTTGTGGCAATTCTTTTAGGCAACAGCTGCCTGAGTTGATGCAACAGTCACGCTGTCACTTGATTAACTAATGAATCAGACCTTAAAAGGCTGGAGATGCTACTTGTCTTATAATGGAGTCGGGTCCTTGAATCCTGTACTGCTCTAAGAGACTAAGGAATGAATAAATAAACTAGTGAGCAGCACATAAGACATGAAATTTATTGCCTGTCCAGCTAATTAAATGGCTAAAGATATATGAAGGCGGGAGAGTGAGATGAGAGTGGGATGAGGAGCAGAGAGAAAAAAAAAAGAAGCGAAATGCAGTGTCTGATAAACACCCAGCCAACCACCCCTTCGTCTTTCCTACGTGCACCTACATAAACACACACACATTTTAGTGTGACAAGTGACTCAGCTTATGATGCATATGTGTGTTTGTGAAGGAGTGCAGATGTGCATGATGATGCATGTCTGTCTGTTAAAGAGGTCTCAAGCAGAAAGGGCACACATCCAGGCACCCATGACTTATCAATATTCCAGGAGGCTCCAACAGGCTTTTATAAACACGGAGGGAAAAATAAATGAAATTATAAAGCAATGCTCTGCCAAATGGACTAGAAATGAATTGGCAGACATTTTGCTGGTGATTTGCAGTTTGACCATTCCTGCTTTACAAACAGATTTCCGGGCATGGTTGCAATTAAATTTGTAGAGGAAGTTATTGAAGAGAGGTTTATTTGTCGATAAATAAGGCTTGAATGATATTGTGTGAGAACACCAGGATTGTGATGTAAAATATAGGACTGTACAAAAGTTTTTAACGCCTGGTTTATTTGTTGATATTGCTAGTAAAAACATGAAATAAGTGCAGTATTTTACTGAAATATGCATAACCCACTCCACTTCTTATGTCATTTGTCATTACTAAATTTTACCTCCACATTTCTCTTTTCCCCTTTCTTAAAACAGCACTACTGAACTTCCCAGGGATGAAGGCTTTTTCGCCGTCTGTCTCTTTTCTGAGCTCTTTCTAGTCAGTAAAAGTCAGTTTGATGTTCACTTTTGTCTCTTTCTCTCACTTTTTTCTTTCTACCTCCGATCCTTTCCACTTGGGTTTCCTGAACTCACCCCTAAAGGCTTGCAGATAGCTTCTTGCTCTTTCTTTTCTAACTGATCCTCAAACTTGTGATTGTGGCCTGATTGTTTTCAAGGTCACCCTGCACTCAATCAGGATAAGAAACAATTCATTTGTGTTCTTCAGGCCCCACTGACTCCCTCAATAGGCATGATAAAACAACTTAAAATAGTAAAAAAACAAACAAACCAAAAAGGATATCTGAAACTACAGCAAGAGTGTTATCATGTAAATTATTTTAAGACCTACCCATCTTCAAAAATATAAATGAATAAAAGTCTCAAGACTCAGCTGGAAAAAAAGCAATCCCACTTTCATTAGGCTACTCTCCTGTCCAGCATTGAAGTAGGTGTCTTATCAATGTGTTTCTATTAGTGACTAATTTAAAAAGAGGCGTTACACTATTTACTAGCCGGATTGAGACCAGAAAGCTTTGTCTTGCTCTAATTTTTCTTTGATGTCTCAGATTGCTTAATTTAGTAGACCACACCTTTAGCTAACCTTTCTTTTGCTAAAGCCTTTTATTATTCAACCAAATAAGGGATGATTACAATTCAGAGGGGAGTATGCGCTCTTTTTCTGTCTATGTACATTTGTTGACCACCCGGGTAAGCCTAGCAGGATGGTCAGTTGTGTAATGTTGAGGATTTAAAGAGGGCTTGCAAGCATGACCACCCGATAAGCTTTGATGTGGAAGTCGACCAAGCCACTGGCAAACAAAACTGAATGAAGAATGGAAAAATGAAGAAATATGGATGCCCAGCTGTTCCCAACATGATGTTTGCCTGCTGTGAAGAACACCATCAGAAGGGCTTTCTGTCCATCTGCCCGTCTGCCTCTTTCATCTTGGCAGGCAAGAGGGGAGAAAAACACATGAGATGCTGAAGCCACCTGTGGACATGACAAAATTTTACAGACATGAAACTAGACATGCACACCCCCACATATGTGAACCTTTAGACTTTAAAGAGTTGCTATAGTGTGACGAAACTCTTATACAAGTTAGCTTTTCAAGTTTTTATTTTTTTTCTATTTTGAAGTGAAGTTTGTATCAAGTCCAGCTGTAATTCCCAAATTGGGAGCTTTCTGCCTACTGACAGAAAAGAAAATTAGAAAAGAGATCTCAAAAATAGTTATTTTATTTCTCTTTGATGTGTGAGATATGTGTGAATCCAAACGAAATCAATGGCTTATTTCTCTACTTTTACGTGTTTGTCTCCAAAAGATGCTGAAAAGCTCAAATTAGACTTCTTTAAAGTTTCAAGAGGAAGCTCATTAAGCTCTCAAATAACTCTCAGATTTCCTTAACTTTTGCTGCTCTTTGTTTTTATCTCATACATAGAAAACAAAGAGTTCCCCTTATGAACTCAGTCTAACCTGCTTTCCACCCCTCTGCTAAACTTGATTCATGAATCTCATGCTGAGCTCAGGCAGAGCGCATGAAATGTTCTCCACAAATAATCACTTTTTTTCTCTGCAAGGTTTATTATGTTGTTTGTTTGTTTTTGTTTTGTTGTTCTTAACCAAATTTTATTTTTATCTCAACATATATTTATTTTTAAATGATTACCATTGTAAACTGACAATAAAAAGTGATTAATAATGAATGATGTGCAACAAAGATGAGGCCCAAAAAGACTCTTTAAATTCTTATATGTGGCAAACTGACCAAGACAAGTTTATTTGTACAGCACATTTAATGTACAAGACAATTCAAAGTGCTTTACAAAAAACATTAAAAGCATTACAGATGGTGCAAAGTAAGCATCAAAAAGTAGTTAAAGGCAGCAATAAATAAAATCATAAATTACATTTAAATGATTGAACGCAAGATATATTCAAAGTTACCGTGCAGGTTTCATGCATAGGCACATAAGAAAAGAAATGTTTTTGGTGGAAATTTAATCTCCACTGCAGTTTGTTCCACTTCTCTGCAGCACAACAGCTAAATGCTGCTTCTCCATTATTAGTCTGGACTCTGGTCTGGACCAGATGACCGGAGTCTTTGGATCTAAGAGCTATGCTAAGTTTATATTCTCTGAACATATCACACATGTATTCTGGACCTAAACCATTCTGGGATTTGTAAATGATCAGAAAGGTTTTAAAATCTGTTCTGTGAATGAATGGAATCACAAAGACTGAGAGACTATAATTTGTTTGTTTTGCATTATTGTACAGTTGTGCTGTACTTTTCTCTGATAAAGGCCACTGTTAAAACTTAGATGGGGCATAGTTATTATTCAGTGAAATTATTCATTTCAGTGAAATTTAAGTTGTATCTCAATAATAAAACAGTGTGAAGCAATATGTCAGTATTTCCTTTAATTTTTCTTTCTTGTTGGAGGTGTGCCATTGTGTTTTAGGACTCCACAGATATAAAGACTTTTCTGCGAATAGAGAAAACTCTGTAGGACCCCTCATATTCTTAGAAGAGCTCAGTGAAAACCAATCCACAAAAAGAAATGGACAAGATCCAAATACTCTTTCCGAGTACAATCAATGTCAGACATAGAACAAAATTGCAACTAAAGAAAAGTCCACAGGCAAAACCAGCTTTAAATACAGAGGAACATAAACCCAGTAACATGAATGCTGAATTTCAAACAATGCACTGCACTGAGCCACGCTAGAAGGATATTTTGTGTACTAATGAGTGGAAAATGTTTACAGGACACGGGTCGTGTTGTGTCTGGTGCAAACCAAACACAAAATTCCATAAATATTACATTGTACCTGCTGTTAAACATGAATCTTGCATGTTTGGATATGTTTTGGTGATTCAAGGACACTTGGAAAACATGACTTCTTTTGAACGAGAAAATCCTGAGGGAGGTGATTACAAGTTTGTGAGTTTAAGATTTTCAGCATTGTTAGATTGATTTATCGTTCACTCTGCATGTGCTTCTTTTGTGAGGTTTTTTAAAGTCCTGGTAGGTTTACCCTGCATAAGTAATCTGGAGCTGAAGGTTACAGAGAAGCTCTCACCAAAGCTGACGTGGATACCTGAACTTCAATTATTCCAGCATATAAAAAGCTGACGTTAATCTGCTGTACTCTGAGCGGTGTCCCTGAGAAATACATTTGTATGAGACACTCCAAGAAAAGGAAAAAAGAAGAAGAAAAAGACTACTGATGATCCTGACAGCGAAGTGGGCTGAGAATGAGTGCACAGTGACTGTACTGATGCTTTGTTTCTGCTGTCAGGCTTCAGTTTTTCCACTCTCCACTTATAAATAATGACAATGTAAATGAGTCATAACTACCATATTTGTTGGCACTGTCAGTGCTTAATTGCTCTCTGAATTACATGTTACCTCCCCATCCCCCATCTCACATCCCACTCCTTTCAGCTTGTGTGCCATTATTGACATAAAACTTGTAAAGGAAGCCAATGAGTCCCATACCAGTTAGTAACCAAACCTGTTTTATGGCAGCAAAGGCATTTTCAGTCCTGCCATCAGGCCCAGCAGGCTTTGTAAATTGCTCAAGTAAATTTGCCAGATATGCTGATGAATCAGTGGTTTGATTCAAACAGTTGTGCCATGTCTGGAGTGTTTGAGCAGAAGAAGATAATGGGGTGAGAAGGAGGCAGGGTTAAACAGAAGGCTGAGGAAAAGGCTCAAAAGCTGCATTACTAGGTGGAGCCATTTAATTTTTAGGATGTAGTTGGTTGTCCTTTTTTTATTTTAAGTTTTTGTGATATCTCCTATTAGCATTATAAAACTAAGACAGTGTCAATATCTTATTGAAAAAAAAAATGTACAGTATACTAAGTGTTCAGAACTTTTACACTGAACAGTGTAAAGCTGATTACAGTGCCAACATAAGAACCTTATGTGGGTGGTGCTTTGGAGTGCTGAGGTCCTTGTTTGTGCCCCTGACAGATTTTTCCCTGAGATAGCTCAGCATCTCGGCCCACTTGCCTTATGCATTAAGCCCTTGGTGTAACCCTTGACCCTGCAATGTCCTTAGATGCTCATGTAAAATCACTTGTTCGCTCTTGTTTCTATCACCTCAAAAACATTGCTAAGCTGAGTCCAGTTGTTTCATCATCTGAGATGGAGATGATCGTTCATGCCTTCATCTCATCCAGACTGAATTACTGTAATTCCCTCTTCACATGTTTAAACAAAAAATCGCTTGACTGTCTCCAGTTGGTTCAGAACGCTGCTGCAAGGCTGATAACTAAATCCCCCAAATTCACCCATGTCACTCCTCTACTAATCCAGCTGCACTGGCTGCCCATTTATTACAGGGTGCATTTAAAAATTCTGGTTTTTACCTATCAAGCCCTACATGACCAGGCACCTGAATACATCAGGGATCTCCTACAGCTCTACGTGCCCAGCAGGTCCCTGAGATCGAGTCATCAAGATCTGCTGGTTGTTAAACCAACACGGCTGAAAACTAAGGGTGACAGAGCCTTTGCAGCAGTGGCCCCTGTCCTCTGGAACTCCCTTCCTCTAAGCCTGAGATCTGTGGACTCCATGAGCTCTTTTAAAAAGCAGCTAAAAACGCATCTTTTTAAACTTGCTTTTACTTAGTTTTATTTGTTTTTATTTTCTCTGTATTACTGTTATTTAGTGTTTTATCTTATTGTTAAGAACTTTGTGATTTTATCTTGAAAGGTGCTATATAAATAAACATTTACTTACCTACTTACTTACTGGTTTTGGGGGTGCCCGATGCGCCCTGAATGGTTGAGCTAAGACGGTCCTGCTGTGAAACGCAGAAAGGGGCAGGGATGGATAGTGGGCGGTCTGGATGTTGAAACAGTTTACCGCGCTACGACAGTTTTGATTGGACAATTCTGCTATTTTCTTTTGTAAATTTACAAAAGAAATGTAACAGTCTGCAGTTTTAATAGTGTGTGTATTTTAATAGTGAAAGTAATTAATGTTTTCCACTTAGTGAAGTTCTACTTATTTATAGTATTCCTATTTAAGGAGCACTTTACTGGTCTATTAAACCTTTCTTTCTCTTTAACATTTAGCATTTAAATTAAACACAGCTGACTTTAGTAATGATCA
This sequence comes from Melanotaenia boesemani, assembly GCF_017639745.1. Taxonomy (NCBI): domain Eukaryota; kingdom Metazoa; phylum Chordata; class Actinopteri; order Atheriniformes; family Melanotaeniidae; genus Melanotaenia; species Melanotaenia boesemani. Next base: position 11,751,645 of record NC_055698.1, on the reverse strand, counting down.
AAAAGATCAATTCATCAGGGAGCTGAATAATTGTTTCCACAATTTGTATATTTCTTTATAATTATTTAGTTCTTCATTTTTATTTATATCTTTAGATGTTCAAGGCCCACAAATAATACAGTTGTACTCTATATCTTTACATATATATATATATATATATATATATATATATATATATATATATATACACATTTTTTTTTTCTTTTTTGCAGATACTTGACGCTGTCCTTCAAACGCAAATGACACAGTCAGTGCGGTGAAGGAAGTCTGGGATGATCTGCAACAAATCTGTGAAGTGCCCTCTGCAGGTTTGCAAATGGCGTGAGGAGCCAGTGTAGCAAGGGGGTAGCCAATGTCACCTGCAAGATAAACCAGTTAAAGTTAAACCAGAAGAATTATTATGAATCAGGTTTTAATTGTTAGTACAATGTGTATTTACTTACTAAGGAACTTGCAATCTATTACCAACACTGCTGTGTGTCAGGATGAATGAGTCATGTATTGACCCAGACCACTGTGCCACTGAATTTGTCAGAACCATGTTTGAGTCACAAATATTGTGTACATTGATTGAATGTACTGTACATTTTTACGGTTGACATAGGCAAATTCTTTCTAACAAAGAGCCCTTATAGCAATGTGTGTGCAGTCAATCGCGTTGATTATATTTGGGAAACATTGCACATTGGCTTTTGATTTTGGCCTGTCCGCCCACAGTGTAAGGAAACGTCATGTACTGAGTAGTCATTTTAATAATTCCATCCAAAATGGCTTTTTGATTTTGGTTTTATGATTGTGATCATATCAAACACATATAAGCATACCTGTCGGCTAATTCCTGCAGAAAAAAGCTGGTTGCCAGAAACTCGATAGTGGTCAACAGCTGACACTGGGATTGTACGGTTCTGGTGGGTTGGTCGATCTAATGCTGGGCCCAATTCAGCACATAGATCTAAGAGCTCTGCTCTAGGGAATCTAAATTTCAGCCAGTCATCATCATAAGCCAGGAAGTCTTTGTGCTCTCTAAAACCTCTCTCCATCCTGATCCTGCCTACATCCTGCCAACTACATCCATCAAGCTGTTAAGCTATTAGCAACAATACATTGCGGATGAACATGAGCCACGCATCCAGAATTTTGGGCTTCATGTAGGTGGTAATAAGGCTCCATGATTTAGTTTACTTTTGTTTCAGAACATGATTAAAGGTTAAAACTGTGAATTTATTCATTGATTGAAAACTGTTAAACTGTTAGCTAATTACAATAGTTGTGGTTAAAAGACAAATCAGCCATATAATTTAGAAAAGCTGTAAAATACATGTCCAAAACAGTATATGACAATATGTGAATGTAAGTGCATTTTGAGTGCAGCAGTATTAGTTTGTTTATTTCCCCCATTTCCAAAATGTTCTTGCAAGGTTCAGAGTTTGCATTTAGGTGCGCACATTATCCCATCAAGTAAATTTTTTGTAAATCACAACCTTTGCGCAGAAAGTGATGTACACTAAGGCTCAGTTTTGTGCTTACGCAACATTTATAAATGAGGCCACAGGTCTTTTATGTGCTGACTTTTGAACTCACGGACATTAGGAAGATGCTGAAGGAATGGTAACCATGGAAACATGCATAAGTGCATCTTTTTCATTGAAAATTTAAATGTATGTTTTACTTATCTCTGTCTTTACAGAACAACTTCTACAGAACTGCTGTAAAGCTGTGGAAAGCTGGCCAATGAGCAGGTTGTTGCAGATATAAACATCTCTGTCTGAAATAATGTCCGTATTACAGTCCACCAAAGTATTTTCAGCAAACAGCTGTTTTCACCAACATGAAAGAATCCCGAAAACCATCTCTTCGTGTTTGGTTCTGTTTTTTAAATGTGTTTTTCTAACCTAAAAATATAGTTATACATGTACTTAGAAATAATCTCATGAATATAATTATAATATACTTAAAAACATAGTCATGAACATCTTGTAAAATTGATCATTTTCAGCATTTTTAAATACAATAGTTTAATTTTTACAATATGTCACATTTCCTAACTGAATATTTACCTGCTCATTTTTGTTTATTTGTTGTAATTTTTTTCTCTCCCTTCCTCCTTCTCACATACATCTGTCTGTATAAGGTCCCATGTCCTGTATTTTTACACTTGTGGGGCTGCTATACAAGTGCAATCAAGTAAAACCCCCTTAATAACATGATATAAAATAAAAATTCCACTTCATGTCAGTTCAATGGTTTTAATATTAATATATAGTTTAAAAAATGGAAATCATCTTATCCTTTGCCAAATTTTAAAATTAAGTTAATGGAAAATTAAGTGTAAGTAGTAGTTAGGTGTTGCTAATCAAATTTATATGATTAATTGAACACCAGTAATTCTGCCAGCTTCTTTAAACACTTTTTTTGTCTTCCCACTTTGCTGATCTGGTGTATTCAGATGTTTTAACATGATGCTAAAAATGTAGAGACATCAGCAATGAGCTTAGAGAAACGTTTTTACTGCCCATCAATCTGGTGTATATGGCAATTTCCAAACCATTTGGAGTCATTGATTCTGCATTGAGAGATGATTCACAAGTGAAAAACGTTAAAGACAGTTGTCTTCCCAGGAGTTGACATCAATGAAGTTTATCTCAAGGTCAGACCATGCAGTGCTCAGAAAATCTAAAAACAAAAAAAAAAAAACTCTATCTCTACATCTCAGATTCTGTAGGCCCCAGTTAGCATATTGAATGCTATCCTAAATGATATTTTATTTAGAAAAAGACTGAACAAGTATGACTTGTTTAGAAGATTTGGCAGGAAAAAGCCTGTTAACTCTAAAAAGAGCAGACCAAGATGGTGGTCAATGGTTGATGACTTGGGCTTGTTTTACAGTCACTGTGTCTGGATATGTGGATGCATTGAGTCAACCATGAACTCCTGTGTATAAAGAAGTATTCTAAAGTCTAATGTGAGGCCATCTGTGTCACGGTCATGGGCTCATGTGTGTCATTTTTTGGTCTTGTGTTCGGATTCTTGGTTTCTGTCTTGGTTTGATTTCTGTTTTTGTCATGTTTTTCCCTTGTGTGTTGTGGTTTATGTTCCTGCCTCGTTAGTTCACCTGGTCTGATTAGTCATCCACTTCACCTGTGTCTTGTTACTCTCTCTGTGTATAAGTACCCCTGGTTTTCTGTTGTTCCTTGTCGGATCCTTACCATTCATGGATGCCTGTTCCCTCTGGTTTCTGTTTGTCTGTTTTGGACTCTGGAAATAAACCATTTACCTGCACTGATTCTGCCTCCTGAGCTGTCTACCTGCATTTGGGTCCTCACCTCTTCCAACGCCCGCCACTCGTGACGATCTGTCTGACAGCTGAGGTTTGTCCAAAACAAGATGAGGCAACAAGAGTATGACTTCAATTACAACACAAACCTACAACAAAATGGCTAAAAATGAAAAGAATCAACGCGTTGCAATGACCTAGAGTCCTAAACCTGTTTAAATTACTGTAGTCAGACCTTAAATAATTTATTAACTGAATCAACAAGAAGAATTAGCCAAATTTCCTTCACAATGATCTGAGAGGCTGATAATGTCACACAGAGCACTATTACTTTGTATGTCATTGCTGCTAAAAAGTGGTTTACATGCTGATTCTGTATTTTAAGTTTTTAATTTAAAAAAAAAATGGCCATTGTGTAGCATGTGATGTCTTGTACATTTGAGATTGCACTTATAGGACCTGGTAAAGTGGTCTATTTGTTTGTTTTTTCATAATATCACCATATGAAAAAACCTTTTGTCTTTTAAAAGGATATACATTATTTTTTACATGACTATACTGGAGAAGTCAAGCTTGGCATCCTATAGGGACTCAGACCCACACACAATATAATCAACCTGCAAGATAAATTGTTTAACAATCGCTATCTAATTTGCCAGGTTCAATGGCTCCATTAGGATGTGTTCATCAGGGAATGTGAACTAACCAGCAGCTTAAAAGGGGAAGGTCTGACCACAGACAAGCTGACATAATGTGACTAATGTGATTAAGTGCAGATTAATCAGGAAGTAGAATCAAAATTCAATGCCACAAAATGACCTGTGCGTGAAATAAGTGGGCAAAAGTCAGGATGACTTAAATAATCAGCCTTGTATCTTGTGATGAAAGAGATTAAGCCATTAAGCTAAGTGTTTTTCCTTCCCAAATGTTTAATTTTAATTGTTGTTAATTGTTACTGTAGTTGTTCCAGTATTAGGCAATTCTATCCATCTGCCCATTTTCTATACCAGGGATTCCCAAACTTTTCCATGCCAAGGCCACCCAAGCAACATTAGCTTCTGGCCAGGGACCCCTAATCCCACAGACAATGTCACAAAATATGTAAAGACATCAAACATCAACATTTAGAATGTATTTTCTTACTTTTAACTATTCAATAATTGTTACATTTGTTCAGCATGAGAAAATGAACAAAAAGCTTTTCAGCACTGTATATTCCAAATGAATAAAAAAACTTTTCAACAAACTGTTACCAGATTAAAAGATGTGTGCACGCGTTGATGTGTGTGTGGGTGGGAATGGTCTGTATTTATACAGCGCTTTTACCCAAAGCGCTTTACAATATACATCTGTTACGTCAGCTGATTGTCACCACCTGACTCCAATCCTGAGTGCAACCCTCCTTGGTGTCAGTGTCCTAGAGAATCTGTGTCTTTGTTTTGGTGGCTACTATTGAATAGATCAGGCTGTGAGCTTGTGTTTGTTTTGGACTGGTTGATTTGCTAGCGTCAGAGTTTTGTTTGGTGTAGTACCTGTAGACTTGTATAAAGACCTCAAGCCCTTTTGGCTTCGCTTTCTGTTATTGTTATACCTCGTTTTGTTTAAAGAGTTTCAGTTAGGTAACGTAAAACTAGTATATGCTGGGCTAGATACTCGCGGTACGCGTGTTTCCTTTTTAGTTTATTGGAGCTGCCTCCTCACGGTTATTAGCGTAGCAAGCCAGTTTTAATTTCACCTGTAGTATCTTTGATTTCGGTTTTGGCTGGCTGGTTTTGAGTTTAGAGTGGTTTTGCTTGGTTCATTTGTTTGGGCAGCTTCGTTAACCCCAGCATCCGTTAAGTGCCGCCAGCTACCCTTGGTTCTTCCTGTTCCGCTTGCAACAATAAACTTACTTATTTTCCTTTAAGACCTGGCCAACGCCTCTTTTGTTACACCTTTCCTCATACCCCTGAGTCTGGGTCGTAACAACATCACATTCACCCATTCACACACTAATGGACGAAGCTGCTGTGCAAGGTGCTCAACCACGACCCATTAGATCAACTTGGGGTTTCTCAGGGAACGGAAGGATCAAACCGGCAACCCTCAGGCTACAAGATGACCACTCTACCCACTGAGCCATGCCACCCCATGAAGTGACAGAGATTACTAGTGGGACACAAAGAGTCTCCAGGCAGAGGATGCATTTCAGGCAATTCTTGGCCATTTTTCTTTATGGCTGCGATAGCTAATGCTGACTAATATTTTAGGATTTTAGTTGTTCATGAGTTCTGAAGTTTTTTTTGCAAAAAAACGGCAGGGCTATTGGTCTGCTCCTATGGTCTATTTGTTGTCAAAAAACTTCCCATTCTGTGCTAGCTAGCTACATGCTAGCTTGAGGAGCAGAGCAGCCTGATAACCACCAGGTCTACACAGGTTATGAAGTAGTCATGCCAAAACTGACTTGATTACACCCTCTGGCAGCCTCCACTGAGAAACATTGCAGAATTTCTGTAGTGCATCGTAAACCTTAGAGTTTCTTAATATTTGAGCACATTCTAAAGACAATCACAATGATCTGCTGCAGTAGTTGCAATGTGGAGCCAGGATACGCCACTGCAGTGTCTTGTGCTACATGCTGATTGATGTATGCCGAAGATGGAACGTTTACCATGTTTAATTTAGCATGTTAGCTAACTGACATTAAGCACAAAGTATGGCTGAGACTGATGGAAATGTGAAATATTTCAACATTAAAATACTTTTGGTTCTACTTATTTTGGATTATTGCGCTGCTGTTTCAGTATAGCATTTATTAATGATATACATTGGAAATATATTGTACCTCTAAAGTTCCACTGTTTTAATTAGGACAATTTACTGGAAGAAATTGAATTTGATATGTCTAATATCTGTTAGATTCCAGTAAAAGACCTTACTGTGTTCCAGAAAAAGTCTCAGAAAGTTCAAATTCTATTTTCTAACTTTTTCTTGTATGTTGTATAATTTTTGTCTCATGAAATCAGATTGGATAGATCTACACCAGGGCTTTAAGTATCCTAGTACTATGTAGAGTTTGTGTGGAAAACCAATAAAAAATGGAGAATATTTAAAATCTTGATGTGTTCTGTAATTTTTACTATCATCACGCTGAGTTATTCTACCAATGGTGTGAGAGGATCGCAGGTTTGCACTCAATCAATCACATTAATAACCAATCAGAAGTTAAGTGGGGCCTTTGAAAACATTTGGTTGAGAGATCCAGCTGCAGCCACTGATGCTAGACCACACTTACAATAGAGCAGAGACGTTGATGAATAGCTATAACTGTAGACTATGGTATGCCAGTTTAATTGGTGGGATGGAGAGTACATTTTTCCCAACACACACTCTCTGCCTACTGGTGGGAGCGTGTTCACCTGTGTGTACATGTGTTGGGGTGTTTGTGCATCGTGGAGGACAATTGTGAACGCATTTCCATGTACCGTCAAAAATTACATTTAAATATGATAAATAACATCAGGCTGTTTATTTTTTTACACTCTGTCACTGAGTGGCGATGAAAGAAATATTTAGGGGGATAACCTTTGTTGTATTTCTAAAAATAAACATACATACATTGTCGATGTTTTCCCATCACTGAGACATTGGCAAGAAGCTCTTAAGACCAACTTCAAACATAGCAGCAACCATACTGGTTAAGATTGTAATATGACTTGTGCCAATTGATATATGAATAAATGTAAAACAGCTCTTTGGAGCTTCTTCATGCCACAAAACTGCAGCATTATCTTCAATTTCCCTCAGTCAAAAAAAAGAGTTCAGTATATCTGGTCTAATAATGTTTTGTAGAGCTGGAATCTGGGATCATTATACCCCATCATGGTAAAGTACAGCCTGACTAACTCCACTCATGCTAACAGCTGTGATGATTTATACATCTCGAGAGTGTCTCTGATAAATGCAGCACAGGGTTTTGAAGTGCTGCATTACAGGTCTGTTAATCTACTCTTCCCCTACTCCAGTGGTTCCCAAACTTTTTTATAGCCCCCCCTTCCATCACATTATCACATGCACCCCAATGCTTACAAAGAAAATGTGCCACAGACTTTACTATATTGGCTGCTACTTCATTAATCATAGTTAAAAGCATGTCGGTAGCAGAGGGAATGATCAATTCCTCTGCTGAAGTGTGACGTGTTCAAACCAGGAAACTGCAAACTACTTCAGGTAAGTTGAGCATTTGATGAGAGATGCTGCTTTAGTAAAACAACTCTGCTATTAACAACAGCTAAGTAATTTATTTCTAAAGTAATCAACAGGCTTTTCTTAGTGTTCAGAGTTAGAATTCCCCCAGGTTCCGTTATAACTTGTTTTGCGTCGTACTGTCAGATACTGATATTTTAAAACGTACAATACACTGTGGTCTCTCTTGATTACACACCATTGACCACTACTTGACCATTACCTGGTCAAGCGAGAGGCAAGATATGACTCATCATATTTTCTAGTCTTTTGCCCATTGGTACTTTTACAAATTGTCCATATTTTGCTAACAGCGCAAAAATGAAAGTTTTATTTAGCCTAACTGTGCCACCCACAGCATAACTGTGGGCGCCCCTAGGAGGCCGGCCCTCCAGTTTAGGAACCACCACCCTACTCCAACAACCGGAAGAAAGGAAATATATGTTTTTTTGTAATGTTGGTTTTTGTAATGTTGTGATAAGAAGACATCTGGTTCAGTACATCATCATCCTTATATTTGTAATAATAGTAATAATTTGTAATAATGAGTTAATTCTGACCAGAGCCCTACATTTGGACTGGGACACGGTGGGACCCAACGCAAAGCTTGTGGGAGCGTACGTTTTTAAGTTTGCTTTGGGTGGGGACAGGTGACTATGAATAGATAGCGGGCCTCTAATTTGCTAGTCGATGGCAACTGAGATTGGTAACAAAATAAAGGCTGGACAATATGAAATTAAAGAAAGGAAAGGAAAATCAGATTCTCTCTAGCTCTTGTTCAAATTTAATGTAATATTGGCACATTTGTTTAATAAATGGCCCTGCGATGGACTGGTGACCTGTCCAGGGTGTACCCTGCCTCTCACCTGCTAAATGCTGGGTTAAGTTCCAGCTTCCCCACAACCCTTAATGGACAAAGTGGTATAGATAATGGATGCATGGATAGATGGGTGTTTAATAAATTATACATCTTATATATTTTTGGCCTTGGTTGACATTAATATTGTGTTTAAAACAGAGATTTTTGTTAAATATATTTTTATTTATTCTTCTGGATTTTGAAAGCTAACAAAAAATGGTTCTAATTGTGCTGAGAGCAAAGGAAATCCGGTTTGTTTTAACCAAGTAACTCAACAAGGTCAACTAGTGGGGGCAATCTACCCTCCAGCAATCTTAAAAAAAATAAATAAATAAAAAAAAAAAAATAAGATCACAGGTTCAAATTATCAGATCGGACCAATGAAACCATATTTTATTAACAATCACTAAAAATGAACACACTGTAGGTAAAACTAATCACCTAAAAACAAAACAAAAAAACACAAAAAAAAAACAAATAAACTGACAAATCACTTGCGTATATCAGCAAGATGCAATGGCTGGGTTTGGCAGGCCAGGTCCAATATGCAAGTTGCCTGTATGAAAATTGACCTGGGACATAACAGCAGTGTGTCCTTCAGTGCTGGAGCGCTGTATTTGATTAACTTAAAATCACATTAGCAGACAAAAGTCTTACCAACGCTTGCAGTTTCCACAGAGGAGGAGAAAATAAGCAGCAGGCATACTGCAGGAAGATATGTGAAATCGCCCAGTGTTTGGCCAGATCAGCCACCAAAAAGATCAAGTGGCCGACCCACAAAGATGAAGCCACTCACCACAGGTGACTCCAGCTGCAGTGGTCAGTGGTCCACCACGCTGCAAAGAAGAATGCCAGGGTGAACATCCGAAGACTGGCATGGGAAAGAAAAGCTACTTATGGTACAATCAGCTGAACTGCTCAACCACCTCCACCACGGCAGCTAACGATCTGCCACAGAGCCATTCAGGAAGCAAGAACAAACACTCACGGGCGACCTGCCCAGATATATAGGCATTCAGCTCCGCCCTGCAGTCAGCATTGATGGATTGCTCCTGGTGTGTGCAGGTGAGGAGGTGGAGGGGACAAGGTAAAAACATTTCCCACCACATAATGAAACAGTGCATATAAACTTATTTTAGTTGGTCTACATATGAAGGAGAAGGGTAAATGACTGAGACAGGCAGTGGTAGCGGGCAGTAATGGCAGAATTTTAGCAGGAGTAGGTGGGAACAGGATTGAAAAAATAGTCCTGCTCAGGGCTTTAATTTTGACTCCCTGCAGTTACATAGACTTTCCAATTTTTAAATAGGTCTGGATCAATCAGAGATGCATTTTTCAGTACGTACTATATTATGTGAAGGCTAATTAAACACTTTGTTATAACATTATACATATTTTATTACTAGTTACATTTGATTTAATAATGTAGCCAAAGTCACAACTTTGAGTATTAAAGCTTACCTGTTGTAACCCTGCATATCTACAAGCTTCTGCATCTCCCTCTCTGTCTGAACTGCCTGGCAGCTGTGATTCACAATGACAAAATAACGCAAGTTCTTTACTTGGTCACTGTTATCATCGCCATTATTAATGACTCAATAGCAATTACATAAATGATTTTTTTGTGACGTAAACTTTTATGTTGACTCACTCATAAAGGATGTCCTGATGTCCTCCTTTCGTTGCTTCTAAAATTCTGACTGGAGACAGTGTTATGCACTGCACAGAGTGAGTTACAGCAGGGAACCCAATCACATTACCAAGACAAGGAAGAACACAAACAATCACAACAGTGAAACTGGTTATAAAGTGGGACTTACAGCAGCAATGATCTACCAGCTGCTTAGAGGGAAAATAATAGACATGTTAGGACTTGTTTAATATTAGCAGGGAGATGTCCCTACGGTCCCCACCCAATCCTACCCCCATATTCATAGATAATATGCATAGAGAGATGTTTAGAAAGAAATTCAATTCAGTTTTATATTACCCATTTGTTTTTTCATTCATTCATTCATTTTCTGAACCTCTTAGTCCATTAAGGGTTGCGGGTAAGCTGGAGCCTTTCCCAGCATTATTTTGTTTTTAATGTTTTATTGTTTATGTTTTACTCTGCCTGTGTTCCTCTTTCTTTAATCGTCAACCTCATCACCCTTCCTATCCACTCTTCATCTCTAATGGCTTTGCGAGGCCCTTTTACCGCTTACCTCTGATTGATGGACAGCAGACTTTCCGTTGTCATGCTTGTTAAGCCCATTAAGGCTGATAATCACTCACTACTTTTAAATGAGCTAGCCATGTTGCTTTGCTATAGCACATGTTAACCATACATCTCAGATTCTTACCCTGACATGTAAACTGCTAATTACTCCAAGATCAAGGTGAGAAAAAATCAATTTGCCTCTTGGTCTAAATGATCACAGTATAGGCCCCATGATTTTTATTTATAGAAAAGCACATATTTTCTCAGCTACTTATACACAAAAAGTAAATATACTGTAGGTGTGTAAAATGTGTCATATTGAAATGTTTAAAGGAAGGAGAAGTATCTCGATATTTTTATTCAATGAGGAAAGATCAAAAGAAAAGTCTGGAGGGAAAATGATAACAGAAGTGAGATTAAAAATAGAAAATAAAATGGTGAACAGACTAATTGGCTGGGTAAGAAAGGAGCAAGGAAGATTATTGGACCAGAGCAGTAACAACATAATTAATGTGGAAGGTTTGACGTGAAGAATAAAAGAATAACCTTAACAAGATGGATCACATCATCCTTTAATGATCTTTTGCCAGAGCTTTATTTAGTTAAAATTGGCTACTGCAGTTTGTACCCCTATTTACCTACAAGTCACTTTTTTCCTTTTTTTTTTTTTTCTTCTTCCCAGGAGTTACTGGTCATCAATTGTCATGCATACATGCTACAAAGATGTGATTTGTGAGGTTCATGGTGAGCTCCCAGTCCTTGATTACATATCTCGTGTTTGAAAAGGAGTTGGAGGGCGTGGAGCGCTAAATGAGCTCTGAGGAACAATCAACACCTATGAGAATGCATGAAATGGAACAAGGGATCACACAAGGGGAAACCTCAAAAGAAAATGCAAATACAAAACATACAAAAAGTAGTTGGAAAGAAACTATAGTCTACTTAGGAATACTAACAGGATTTGGTTAAACATTGAAATTAACACACAATGTTTCAAGACAACAGTATCAATGACTAGAGAGAGAAAATCTGTGGAGAGAAACTTCTAGTAATCAGGAGCTACATGAATCATGTATTGCGTAACAGCTGGATATCCTTGGTAAAACATCATGTGTGTGACCCCCTGTACCCAGATCAGCCATACTGTGTCTCACAAACTCCCAAACTCTAGAGCAGGCATTTGCTGCAGCTCCGGAGCTGCAAGTTTCTCTCTGGACCTTCCACAATGGCTCTTCATACATGGCTAAAACTGCTAAAGAACTAACTAAGTTTTTTTTTAATAAAGATATAATTAGAAATGCAGGTTTTTAGCAAATTTAGTTTTTTTTATTGAGTAACTGCATTGAATTTCCACAACATAATGAATATTTACATCACATAAATGAAAGTTTGTCTATCCTCTTGCAAATATTTTATATCTTTCTTTATTTTAAACCTAAAAATATAAATAAAAATGTGGTTCTCCAAAAATGACAACAAATTTCCTATAGTAGATATTTATCAAATATGATAAGATGTCTTTTTTCAAAAGGTCTGGTAACATTTGTGGCTCTAAACAAGTTTTATTTAGCTGGGCTGAGGTGAAAATGGCTCTTTGGATGGTAAAGGTTGCAGACCCCTGCTCTAAAGGAACACATTATGTGGAAATCTTGTAGAGTGAACTTGACTTTATCCCACAAAGCTGTAAAGACTTTACTTCCCATGTGGAAATGGCAACTAAAAGCAGAACCACAAGTCATTAAACAATACCTGTACCCTTCAAAGTTAAAAGTTGTAACACTACTGAGAGATAACTCAGTTACACATTAAGTAATAGAGGCTTGTTTTTGCTGGATAATTAGAGTTTAATTAGAGGATTATTCCAAAACATTTCTTTCTGTGCTAACTTTTCTGTAACCATATCATGTCAAACCTTGACCTTTGCATATGGTAACACTGTCAGCAGACAGCATTTGCTGCTGTGTTTATAGCTGCCAGACCTAAAGTTATTTTGAGCTTTGCTGCAGGGCAAGAAAATCTCATGAACATGTTTTTTTTGTTTGTTTTTTGTTTTTTCTTGAATGAAAATATTGGTACTAGTTTCTCATTTATAAAATATTCAGGTTAGTGAAAAGTAGGAGCAATATATTTTAAAGTCCAGGAAATACGATCATCCTCATGCTACGATCATCCTCTTGGGAATCAGGAGGGCCATTTAAATTTCCTATATCTGACTTGTCCCCCTTTTTTATGTCCAGTAAGAAATGTGTTGTTTTTCTTCCCTGCAGTTTAATTAGAAATTGCTGTGAGAACATTCTTGAATCCTATGTACTGTTGTGCCTTATGTGGATTGCCAATGCAGGTGTTTCCGACATCCCTTGAAAGTAAAGGATGTCCACAGGGGCCCATTCATTATCACAACACACTTTGCAACTGTTTATAATGACTTGCTTGCACCTGTGCTGTTACTAAGTGATAAGTGACCCAAGAGCATTGGCTGTCACAGTCAACTCATTTTCTTCCTTTATTCTCAATGCTTTCTTTACTCGGTGTGTCACCAAAGCCTCTGTTGTTGTATGTAACCTAAAAACAGAGGGTTGGTGAGAGTGGGTGGTTAAAATAATGTTTTGTCTTTGTGTGACAGATGCATTGTAAGTGAAAATCCACTACTTTTTCTGAGGTAGTTACAAATATAAACCTGCAAAACAGCTAATTTAAACACAATGTGTGTTAGAAAGCAAAATGTTATTAGCTTCCGATCTAATCACTGAAGATCCAAACAGTTCCAATCAGCTGCCATGAGTAGGGAAGATAAGGCATTTGATCAGTTGAACATTTTCCATTATGTATAGCATATTTTCTTTTTTTCTGTCTAGCCAACATGAGAGTCTATTAGTAAACCGATTATGCACTGCTTCTATTGTAAATCCAAATTATACATGGGAGATGAGAGATTAATGTCAGGGAGGTCTAATGGACGCCTGCTGCGGGGTGTGCATTTTTATTTTTGTACATGTGTGTTCTTATTGTTCTTGTCCAGGCTGAAATTAAAAGGGGACTGAGTGTTTTTTTGAAAGGGAACAGCTTCCCCACTAAGACACCAACTGTGGATATTTTATCTCTTTCAAAGACTTACTTTTACTCTTTTGCTTTTAAACCAGACTGAGCTTTGGATTTTTTTGCTAAGTATTTGTTTTTGTCTTTTATTTATTTTATATCTGTTTTATTATTATTATTTAGGTCCCAAATATGTTGTTTTTAAACGTGCTTATAAATGACGCTGAGTTGACTTGAATGTGTGTACTGTGATGCTAACCCCAATCTGCTTTCAGTTACAAACTGAAAGCAGATGTTTAATTGTCCATCATATTTAAAGAAAAACATATATTAACATATTAAAAAGTGAAAATATGACGTTCGCGCGGTGAGCAGAAAACCAGCATTGTGTTTCAACTAAAATAAAGCAGGATGTCATTCATCGAAGGCGAGAAGTTATCGTAGACGGTACTGAACCATGAGGTGTGACATGAGAAACAATGACAGTGGCTTTGTTAAATCAAAGGGAGGAGGGAAATAAAAAGCTAAAAAAAAAAACAATGAGCAAATCAAGCCACTTAAAAAAAAAGAACTGATGAAGAGAGAGCAAACTGAAGGTCAGACGTTCATTTAGACTTTAGTCTGGTACATAGAAAAGCTTGTCAGCACTGCAATTACCCATTATGCAGAGTGGACATAAAAATCCTTAACACCCTTGATACTCCAGCTCAGAAAACTTTACTGTTAGTCTCTGGGAAGGTGAATGCTTTTAAACTGGCAATTGCTCGGAGAAGAAAAACAGCCTGATATGTCTAATCATTTCATATATGTTGTCATGCGAAGTAAGAGTTAAATGTGTCACCCGTGTTTCTCCCTGTTGACAACAATCTTCTTGCTTAACACAACTCAGGAAAAAATAACTTAACTTTTATTTAACCAGGAAAAACCTCACTGCAATAGAAAAAAAAAGAAAAAAATCTTTTGAGAGCATCCTGAACAAGACAGCTGCAACAAAGTTAAAAATTTACAATCACACATACAAATTAAATATTGCAAGCAGAACTTTCTAGAAACAGATATCATCCTCCAAGTCGTCCAGCATTTTCTTAAATCCATCCAGTGAGACCAAGTCATAAATTCTTTTTGTGATTCATTCCAAGCAAAAGTAGCTTGGTCACTCTCGTGACTGATAATGAAAAGTCCTGTGAACAAAGAGGATGGGGTCCTGGCCTCTTCTGATGGAGGAAAGAAGTAGGAATAAGGTAGACCAAAACACAGTCTTGTAAACAAGAGCATGCCAGTGTCATAGCACGCTGCAAAAGAAGACCACCCAACACACTCGTATAAGTGATGTCTAAAATTTTTAGGATTCAGAAACCAGAGAAACCAAGCTTCAATTTCAGCCTTTTCACTAGTTTATGAGTTAAAAGAAAAAGATGCATAAATCAAAATACCATATCTGTAACATGATACAAATTGAGAAGTTCCATAAGTTAACATAACTTTTTTTTTTAATGTCAAGGTCATTTTTTGGTGTTGTAAATGTTAGCTACCACATATGTTGCTCATTTCCACTTCAAGCTAAAGCTGTCGTTTCAATATATGTAGACATAAAAAAGAGGAAAGTTTTAAAAATGTAGAAAAAGTAAGAAACAATACACATAGATCTGCAGCAAACTACAGGAGAACATGGCATAATGAAAGTTAAAAACTAATTCTAACGTGTGATCTCAGCAACAGACCAGTAGGCTGACCTGCTGCAGCCTAATAAAAACAAGAAAGTTAAATCAATAGATAAAGCCAGTAATGAAAGCAGCGCAAGCTTGAACTGTGTGATTATGTCAATACTTGTATCAAAGAAATTTATTGTCTCCTGGGTGAGAGATGGGGGGGGGGCTTGCATGTAAAGAGGAATTTCTTGGAAAATGATCAAACCAAACTTTGTTTCATTGGGTCAGGTCTTGGGAGATTAAGTAAAAGATTCCATCTAATACGGTTTCAGCTTTTCTTTAAAACCTGATTTCAAAGGAAATATGACTCAACCAAAACAAGTTTCCATTAAAGTCAATAAGGCCAATTTTAATCTGGCATATTAGAATTGTTTTTATTAAATTGGTGCAATTTCAGAAATTAAAAGCAGTTTGCAAATAAACGGTTCTACATTTTATACACAAACTTGAGCTGAATTAAAAAAAACAAAGTGATGATAAAAGGAGTGTTGGGGAGATAACTGGGGGTGCAGAGGACTGTGAGGTGCTGGACGTATTTACACCGTTCTCAATCTGGAGTGTCGGCCAGAACACCACTTGAGGCCAGGACTTTCTTAGTTATGAGGGATAGGCTTCAATGAAGATGATGGCCGATGAAAGGATGAGGCGAGATGGTTGGTTCAGCTGTTCTGTATTGCAGAAAACATTACAGCATCACTTGATGTGTGCATATACACATGGAAGTATGCGTATGGGTGTGGTTTTCTGTAAATAAACACAATACAAATACTCAGTACAATTGATTCATATAACCTGTTATTTTGCATAACACACAACTGAGACACAAACCAAGACCTATTTACACCAAACAAGTGTAGGACGATGAAGGACGATCACATGCTGTCTTTGTTGTTGTTTGTGGTTTAAGACTAATTATATGATAAGCTGCTGAATGTATGACGTTATTTATTTATGTTGTGGTACTCAGTGAAAAGAAACTGACGTATGGGCTCTTCACCGGGATAAAGAAGATCCAAACTGGCGCAATTTAGATATTTATGGGCTCTCTCCACATTATCCATGGTTTACTTAAAAATTATTATTGTTAAGTAAAATGTGATTAAATAGTAGATATCTAATTGAATATGTTCTTCTCTGTGCTCACTGGGAAATTGCATATTAAAATATATAGAGAAAATAAATAAATAAATACAGTAAATAAATAAACCAATGCTTTTGATCAGAGGACTGAGAAAATGACTACTAGAATTTTTACTTTGTAATTATTGATGCATTAAGAAGATAAATCGAATGGTAGCAGAATTGTCTTAAAGTTTTGCTGCTTTAAATGATAAAATTTTAATCAATAAACTTAAATATTTATGGTGAGAGACAAACTGCTGTGAACAGAGGTTACGTGTGAATTCGAGGCCGACTTCACACCCGGAACATGATGTGCATGGGGTGTGCTTTGTTGACATGCTGCATTGCAGCTGCACGATAAAAATAATAAGAATCTTTTTGCTGTAGACTAAAACTATGGTAAGAACAGTTTTGTTCACAATATAAAGTCAATATCATGAATAGCAAACTATTTCACAGCATATTTTGCTGTAAGATCTGTTTTCGTTACACTTAACCTCTAATGGTAAATAGGTACCAAGATTTAACAATACTACTAAGGCATGTTGCTGCAGCATGGCTCAAGCCACCTCATGCAGCAGACGGCGCTCCTCAAGGAACCACCAGCGCCACCTAACAATCCATGCTTTGGGATTTAATTGATTGACAGATTTCACAGTTACAGATTACCAAAGAAATGTCTGGTCCCAAAGGAGAATTTAGGACTGTTGGTAAATTGTTGACTGGACTAGAGGAATTTACTTAAGAGACAATGACTCTGAGAAACACACTTCAGCTACAAATTTATGGAGCCATGCACAACCAGGTTCCAATTCAGACCAAAATGCACTTTGTTACCTATTGTTAACAAATACAGTGAGACTGCTCTGCAAAACCAACTCAAGCAAATAAACTCTTGTTGGCATTTGGATCCTGTACTCCCATCTTTGGTTGAAACTTGGTACATCCTCCATTGTTCCTTCCCGCAACTATCCACTTTAATATTACCCTACTACAGTTGAGTTGTTTACTAGTTTATTAAATTATCTCCAGGCTTCTGTTTTATACAAGATATAGTTGCTATAGCGTTGCTGTAACAATAGATATATAGCCATCTATTGTTTATCTTTTTCATACTGTTTGAATAATTTACCTTTATCTGTGGTAAATTTTGGTGGTAAATGTTAACTTACAAAAGGATTTCACAATTTGATAAATTAGGATGTTTTAAGACGAGGAAATTAAGAAATGCAGCACCAGTCAAAAGTTTTGTAACTTTATCATTAGTTGTAATCCATTATATTTATTGGGAAAGTGCATCCAAACTTTTGAATGCTTTAGATGAGTGCTTCTCAATCCTGGTCCTCGGGGACCACTGCCCTGCATGTTTTAGTTCTGTCCAACTCCAGTACACCTGATTCAGATTAATTGAACTGCTTGTCAAGTTCTTTGCAAACCTGCTAACGAGCCATTCATTTGAGTCAGGTGTGTTAAAGATGGACACCTCTAAAAGATGCAGGGCAGTGGTCCCCGAGGACCAGGATTGAGAAACACTGCTTTAGATCAAGCATTTACTGCAGTGTATCATTTGTTTTGCCCTGTGTATTTTACATTACTTGTAGATAATTCCCTGAGAGCAGCAGCACTCACAAGATGCCTGAGAGAGATGTTAGTAAAGGACCTCCAGCCCCTGTCCGTAGTGGGGGACCAAGAGCTCCAGGGATTTGTGAGCTCTTGATCAAAAGTATAAATTCCCAGGAAGAAAACAAACTCACAGACTCATCTTGTAAACATGTATGATGAATGCAAAGGCAAAGTAAGAGCATCTTTACAAAATACTCACCACTGATATGTGGACTTCAGTGTCCACTGAGGCATATTTGACCATAACGTGTTCAATCATTAAAAATTGGCAAATGAGGAAAT
The DNA here is from genome assembly GCF_017639745.1 of Melanotaenia boesemani. Lineage (NCBI taxonomy): Eukaryota > Metazoa > Chordata > Actinopteri > Atheriniformes > Melanotaeniidae > Melanotaenia > Melanotaenia boesemani. The sequence continues at coordinate 11,733,313 of NC_055698.1, read as the reverse complement.
TTGTTTTTGAAAATTGATGCTTTCCATTGGCAGCATACTGCAAATAATATCAGCATAGAAAGCATTGCAGAAGAATGGGACGTAACTGAAAAAGCGGTTGCAGTTGTGACAGACAATGATGTAAATATGGTTGTAGCAGTGGGCAAGGAAAGATGGAGGCATCATCCTTTGTTTGACACATTGCCTAAATTTAGTTGTAAAGGACAGTCTAAAAGCTGTCCCAGTGGTGGTGAAGGTCCTGGATAAATGCAGTGTGACTGTCTCCTCTTTTCATCACAGCAGTAAGACCACAGACAAGCTCAGGGACATTCAACAACAGTTGAAAATAGCATAACACAAGCTTATTTAGTTTGTAGATACCCACTGGAACTCTGTCTTTTACATGCTAGAGAGGCTCTAAGAGCAAAATGAAGCTGTAACCACAGCCCTCTGCCTTTTAAGAAAAAACATGCATTGTGCTTAAATGTGGGACAAATTATCCTTCATCGAGCAAATATCTGATGCACAACAGCCATTTTAAAAAGTAACACGGGAGGTTTCATCTGAAAAACATGTTTTGATCTCCAAAGTGATTCTATTCATGTCACTCATTCAGAGTGCTGTAGCAGGTTGTGAACATAAGTGCAGATTCAGGGGTACTGAGAGCATTCACTGTCTAGCTGCAAGTACCTTTCTGGATGTTAGGTTCTTGGTTTTTGAGACAAAAGGCAATGTTGAGGTAATGAAAAAACCTCTCCACAGAGAAATGTGGAAAGTCTCTCAGACATGACATTCAACTCTCACTTTAACTCCAAGCTCAACCCCTACTGCCTTCTGCCTCAGGGTCTAACCAGAGTCCGACAACTTCAGCTGTGACAAAAGGAGGGATTTGGACAAGCAGGTTTTGTCAAGCTAACATTATCGCTTAGCTTCCACTGATATACTTACTGAAGTACACCAGTACTCGGAGGAAAAACTGATCCCCGAGATAAAGATCCAATGATATGGTGGCGGGAGCATGAACAAACCTTCCCAGCCCTAAGCAAACTTGCAGTGCGATACCCGAGGACTGTTGCTTTCTCTGCACCTGCATAGAGAATCTTTCGAAAACAGGTGAGCAAGAAACGGAGCAGACCCAAAGGGATAACTGCTAATATGTTGTTCCTACACAAAAACATGCAAATTCGAGAAATTTTGAGCGAAGGTTAAAATTTTATCAAGGGAGCCTTGATAAATGTCTAAATGCTGAATGTATTCTGTTAAGATGGTCAGGCAATCGTTTTAAGTAGGGGGTGGGACTTTAATGTCTTAATTATGATAATTTAATTAGAAAAAATAACACGTTAAAAAAATTAATGCATTTAATTGCAGTTTGCGTTCCAAACAACGCAGAATGTTTTTCTGTGCATGGTTTCCGGTACACCGAATAGAGCTGCGCACACGTCAGAGATTGGCTAAATCAGTGTTGCCAAATTAACTGCTTTATTTAGTGAGCTTTCAAACCCATTTAGTGACTCTATTTCAAGAAGCGACTACGACAAATCTAGCAATTTTTTTTCTTGTGGTATTGGAGACTTTTGGAGTCTGATGTGAAAGCACGTAACATTTACTCTTCTCAATGAGAAATGCTGCCGGCGCAGACTCCTCCCCCATTAAAAGCACTCACAGCTGCAGTAAGAGAATCCCCATCTTTTTAAAGGTCAGTTTACTCACCTGATGCCAGTGAGCTAAAAAGATTCCACTTGTTTATTGCATTATACAACTTTTCCAGATCACTTGCTGGCACAATAATTTAAATGAGTTTTAAAATTGTTGTGTGTGAGATGTGTGGTGAGACAGGTCTTTTCCAGGTGTGAGGAATTAGTGTCGTTCTCCAGACGGATCACATCCTGATCCATTTGGTGTAAAGGTGTTCAGTTTTACGCTGATAGATACATAAATATCTATCGATCGAACGATCGATAGATAGATAGATATTTTAATGGAACAAATCTACCATATTTATTAAGTGAACCAGAGTGCCTTCTGTTAATCAGTTATTTAAAAATAATTTCCTGGGTGCGATTCCCAGGGTGGCTTTGTTGCAACATATAGACAAAGTAGAACCTCTGCCAGCTGTCATCAACATCAACAGCAAAGCCTCATGTGAGCTGCAGCATAACTGCCACACATGAAGGGTCTTTTTAACTTTTAAAAAGACTGTAGCTACTGCAGCAGAGTCCCTGAAAAACACTGGACCTTATAGCTCCTTTGACAGAAAGTTGCGTCACTTCCTGGAAAATTATAGGAAATGACAAAAAAATATGACTTACAAGAAATATTTCTAACTGTATACTTGATAACCTTTTCTCTTTTTACCTGGCACAGAGGAAATTCAGATCCTTTAAACATGTTATCCACAAATCATTGTAGATGGAAGATTTAGAGTTCAACAGACTTGGGTTCTCTACCTGACAGCGAGTCTTCATCCTCTCTTCCAGCTGAGTCATTACTTTGAACTGCCTCGACTGATGGATTTCTTCTTTCTTTGACTGATTGGAATAAGGCAAAACATTTATCAAACAGGCAGAGATACTGTCTGGAGAATTTTAACACTCCATGTATTCTCAAGAAAGATGCCTGATTGGGCAGTGCTGGGGTGGTGTTGGCAGTGCTATATGTATTATATATCATATTATATTAAAGAAAGAAGAAAAAGTATAAAATATAATCCAAACTTTATGAAGATTTCTGAGTCAAAATATAATGCATTTGTTAGTCGTCAAATTGGATGAGCCAGTAAAAATTAAACATATTTCTATGATTTTGCAGTAGTTACAGCCAGTGTCAGAGGTGTGGGGAGTATGTGACACTCCATGGACATGCCAGCATGACGCAATATTGGCAGTCAAGAAAAAAAAACAAAAAAAAACAATAGCAACAAAGAAAAAGTTCACCCTTCTCTGTGTGTCTTTAGTAGTGACTCTGACCAGAACCAGAGGAAGGAGGAAATAGCTGTAGTGTTTTTTTTTTTTTTTATACTTACTTTTTACTTTTTTTTTTTTTTATCAAATCATCCACAGTTACCCAATTTTGATTGTGTAGTTTAGGATGAAGTCAATCATTGCAATAAAAATAAACAAATAAATAAAAACACACACACACACAGATGGAAAGAATTCCCAGTGCAAGCAGAGTGCCCATTTTATTCTGTATTCTTGACTATATGAAAGAAGGCACCCAAACAGCTTGACACCTTGAGTGTTTTCTTGTGGACTGCCCATTGAACACATATGGTTAGATGGCAGGTATGACCTGAAAATGCACTCTGTTGTCATGAACAGATTTTTAAATAGGAATGAAGTGTTGCATACAAATGGTATACAGGGAGGCGTTCCAGTTCTCAGCCTTAAACACATTTTTTGACAAACAGTGCACATTGCCCATACCCAACATTCAGTGAGGTATCAGTGGAGAAAATCTGCCTGCAGAGCTCAACCAGGCATGCCTACTGCTACACATTAAAGAGCAGAAACACACAATCACCAGCTCTCAGTTTTTGTCTCCAATGAGCCTATATCCATAAGACACATTAATTGACTTGCAGAAATGGATATGCAGTAAGGACAACTTTTCTTGTCTTTGAAGTTTGAAAAACTGCTTAAGAAAACATCAGAAGTGTCTGGAATCAGTGTCCTACCACATTTGACAAAAAAAAAGAAAGAAAGAAAGAAAGAAAGAAAGAAAGAAGAAAAAAAAAACACAGAGATAAAAAGCAGTGGACAGTTACAGAAAACAATAACTTTACAGTCAACCACAACTGACATGTTGATCTTTTTATGAGGATAAATGTTGGTCATTGACAAATTTATTATGTTTCTTGCTTAAACCAAATGCATTTGTTGTTTTAGACCTAAATCCTCAAATTCAATTAACATTTATAGAAGAAAACCCATTTGGCCAAAGGATTTAAGAACAACCAGCATAGGTTTGTGATCTCAGATATGTGCTGCTGAAATGAGCACCAAGGTGCTTTTGTGTCATAATTGTTTAAAATGTTATGGTCTGATGCAGTGCTATTATTGTATAGGCAGACTTTTACAGTTTTCCATTTATTCCAAGAGATTGAGAAATGTTTAGCATCATTTTTGCTATAAAGCTTCCAACACACTTTAGTGCTTTGAATGAAGTTCGTCGCTATGCCTGGCCTTTAACCATGAAAAACAGCAATTGTTTGTGCATAAGTATGCAATTCAACCCATCATCTTCTTCTGAAAGGAAGCTAACTTTATTAAATAATTCTCCTATCTGGCTGGTCAAAGTATTTCAGAAACTGCTGATCTACAGATACTGTCATGCATAACCATCTCTAGTGTTTACAGAAAATGGTCTGAGAAAAAGAAAGTGTATAGTGAGCGGCACTTGCTTGGATGAAAATGTTTTGTTGATGTCAGAGTTCAGAGAAGAATGGCAGACTGGTTAACAGCTGTACAGAATACCATTTCTAAACACACAACACTTTAAACCTTGAAGCAGATGGGCTACAGCAGCAAGACTACAGGAAAATGAGGCTACAATTTACATACAATCATTCATTCATTCTCTGTAGCTGGAGCCTATTCCAGCATTTTAGCAGGTGAGAGGCAGGGTACACCCTGGACAGGTCACCTGTCCATCACAGGGCCAACACAGATAGGGACAAACAACCATTCAGACGCACTCACTCCTAGGAAGGATTTACAGTAACCAATTAACCTAACGTGCATGTTTTTGGACAGTGGGAGGAATCCGGAGAAAACCCGCACATACATGGGGAGAACGTGCAAACCCCACACAACAAGACCACCGCCCTTAAGGTTTGAACCTCCCCCCAGCTGAGACTCGAACCAGTTACCTTCTTGCTGTGAGGCTGCGGTGCTACCCACCACACCACCGTGCAGCCTGCATATGGCCACCAATTTTTAAATCGAAGATTGCAAATGTTTTTTCTGGTCTCATGAGTCTCAATTTCAGCCAAGACATTTAGATGGTAGGGGCAGAATTTGGTGTAAACAACATGACAACATGGATATATACTACCGCGTATCACTCGTACAGGCTGTTCATGGTGTAATGGTGTGTGTGGATATTTTCGTAGCACGCTTTGGGCCCCTAAGTACCAAATGAGCAGGGTTTAAATGCCACAGCCTACCTGAGAATTGTTGCTATCCCATTATGATCAGAGTGTACATAATGGGATAGTGTTTCACTGGACTCCAATGGCATCCACAGTCACCAGATTTCAATCCAATAGAGCAGCTTTAGGGTTTGTATAATGCTATCATGAATGTGGAGCAAAATCGAAGGACAGTTTCCAACACATCATTGAATCTTGGCCACGAAGAATTAAGGCAGTTCTAGGAAAAGGCAGAAAGGGGTCCCAACCTGGTACTATCAAGGAGGATCTAATATGTTAGCCCCAAAAAAAAAAAAAATATATAATATATATATATATATATATATATATATATATATATATATATATATATATATATATATATACTGTATATGTAGCCAGTATATCAATAAAAGTTTTATTACAAAAGGGGTTCACATCCAATCATATATAGGCAGGTGTTCAGTCAGCTGACAAACTGAACACCTAGGTGGTTGTACTTAAATGATCGCATTTGGTTACTCTCACATTGGTCACATTGGTGTTTTTTATTTTTATTTTTTTAACATATAAGACACACACATGCACAAAAACAGTCTCAATAACTAATTTTGTTTTTGCAAATCTTCTTGATATAGTGACTTTGTAATTTGGGTAACCACTTCACATAAGCTCAAAGCAAACAAATCATCTGAATAGAAGAGCTCACTCAAAGTCAAATAAAATGGGGGCCAAGAAATAATGAAAACCATGAGACGGTTTGAGAGTGGGAAGAAAGAAAAGAAATAACATTTCATTGTCCCTTTATTGCTGGCATCTGACCCTGGCTAGGGAAAGCAAATTTATTTGGAAAATAAATAAATAAGCTCTGGCTGGAGCTGTCTATTTGATACCTCTCTGCTCAAAGACAATGCATGGTGAATTGATGTATGAGGGAGTAGAAGATGAAAGTTCGGTATCTGAGTGAGAGATTGCCCAGGGTTTTCCTATCAAATCTCAGAATCATATAAATACAATGGCGATGAGAGCTGCGTGTGTGTGTGTGTGGTGGGGGGGTTGGACTTGCAAAAGACAGCAATAGCAGGAAGACAAAAAAAAAGAATATGGGAGCAGTGATATCAAATGGCTTGCAGTGCAAAGTATAGATCAGGCACTAAATATATCAGAAACCGAACGCATACCAGAACAACACATTTATGAAAGACTCACAAACTAAGGAGTGAGGTGAGCGAGGACCGGGTTGGTGAAAGGAAGAAAAATGGAAGGAAAAGATTAAAGAAGGTGGTTGTGAGCTTTTATCTCATAGCAGAGCCTCAAATCTCCCACCTGGGTGGGTAGGTTGGTTCAGGCTAACCAGAAGAGCTGGGGGGCACACACTGGATGAGGTAAAGATGAAGGGATAAGAAGATGTTAGAAAAAAGTGCTGAATTTAATAGTGTGCTTTGATTCTGTCATGTCTCTCATGTTCCTCCCAGTTTTTTGTTCATATTCTTTCTCTCTCTTTTAAACAATAAAGCCACTTTTCTTTCCGCTGTGTAATTTTCTGCAATTATCTGTGTTCCTTAAGTATTTAAAGACCCTGAAAATGTGGTTTTAGTATCACTCTATGATTATATTCATGAATTAACATGCAACAATAATCCTTGTGGTGTACAGATAATCAACAACCATAAAGGCTGATTACGTTTGATGCTTCCAATATTTCTATTAAAGGATGTATGAAAGAAAGATGTAGTATTTAGTTGAAATTATACGATTAGTATTAAAAGTCTGAGGTGTTTAAATCGTGTTTACAACACGCTTGTTAATATACTGATTTCAGATTTCAGAAAATGGCCTTTTTCCACTAGTACCTACTTGGCTTGGCTCTACCCCACTTTGCAGTGCTCTAAGTTCTGTACTCGGTTTATGTGGTTTTCCATTACAATTGAAAGCCCTCGTATGTAGCTAGAGTCCCTGTAGCAAGGCTGCTCAAATGTCCTGTGATGCCATTTAAATGTAACACAAACACAACAATAGAGGACATGTACCCAACTGTATACCAGCTGCTCGATCTGTGGATTTTTCTTAGAATCTACCTAAAAGAAAAAAAAGCAAGAAAAGGCTGGAGGCGGCAAAACGAAGCACTCTGAAAAAGTCAAGGACAGTTTGGGAACTGCTGAAGATGAGAATACATGAAAAAGACCATATGAGGGTAAGCTAATTGTAGCTAATTTGATTGTTTATAATAAATGTCAACTACAATGTTGTTATGGCTGCAAGTTGTTGCTACCAGGTATTTAAATAGGTAAATGGTGTGTATATCAGTTGGCTTTCTTATCACATAATTACTGCTGCAAACTGTGGGGTCGAAGGGAAGGTGGTTCTGAAAAGGAATGACTGACATACAACTGGTGATGAGGCTTCATGGGATGTACCTGCAGCACAGCACCTGATCTTGTGGTGGCCATGGCCCAGTGTGCACTGGGAATGGTTCAACCGGTATCGACACTCCCGCTAGTACTGGTATTGGTGTCAAAGATACAGCTGGGGCAGAAGTAGCTGAAGGTGAGATTGTAGGGTCCATGAAGGAGGCAGACAAAGACGCCTCATGTGTAGAAAGGGATTCTTGGATAGGAAAACATTACAACTTAAGTCCACAGACAGCGTGACACTTAACAACTTTTTTTGAAGTTGTCGACATGGTGTCTTCACATTTAGTTCTCAGAAGCACAGCAGCCATTAGCTCTGAGACCCCCCCTGGTAGACCTTTTCATTTCATGTTGCTCCGTTTTAGCTCTGGATATGGGTGTCAACTACCAAGCAGAAACTGCCTGCATCTCTTCATTGAGGCCACATTAATGGTTTCTGTGCAACCATGTACTATATTGGCGACTACAAGCATAAAAGTGAACAGTGTATTTTATCTGGTGTTTAGCAGTGGTTGGTAAACAACTATATAATTACATAATTGCTGTTATCAGCTTTTTAAAAATGACAGGGTCCTAGAGTCGTTCCTTGAAGCCATTCCCTCGCTAATGAGTGACCTGTAGTCTGTAGACGTCATGTTTTCGGCCCTACTCTGCTCACTTTGAACCTCTGTGGAGTGGGTGCCAAGAAAGTATCTACTCAGACCAGGAAAGCCTTAGCGGAAAACCCCACAAACCGAGTAGAGTAGAGTCAAGTAGGTAGTGAACAAGGGCCAGTAGAGAGTTTTTACAGTTCATTTCACAGTTCAGGTGAGGTCTCCAAATGGCCGTTTTGGAACTGCCTGTGCCCCAATTGGAGAACTTCAGATTTGAAAAGATAATTAAAGAAAAAAAGAAATAAAACGACCACATCTTGAGATATAAATTGGAATTAGATGTTAAATAGCATCATTAAGCAAATGTGGCAATATTTATGTTACATGTGCATGATAATTTCTAAATTAAGCCTCACCCCATTTTGTTTTAAGAAGAATTTTCTTCCTGTAGGAACCCATTATTTATTGCAAGAAGACACTGGAGATAACAGAGTTTTGACTTTCTCAAATAAGTCAGTATCTTCTCTATTGTCAATGTTACAATAAGTGCATGCTTTTGTCTCTGCCTCTTCGGTTTTTGTGTGTATGTGTTCACACAGTGAGTGACAGAAAGGCAGCTCCTGCCTCCGAGACCCAAAGAGCTCAGGCTTGTGTGTCGGATGCTTCACTGATCTGGGTCGAAGCTTTTATTTCTGCACCCCCTCAATGGACAGTCACTCTGTCTGTCAGGCCAGCTTTGGCAGCATTGACCCTATGTGGCATTAAGCACCTGAACTAGCAAGCTTTCTGCATTATTCTATTTAGAGGGACAGAAAAAAAGAAAAAGGTTTCTAGTTAAATTTTTCCTATGTCCATGAAATTTGCCCTTTCAGCGTCATACTACAATTTAGATTGTTGCATGGATAAGCTTAATAAGTTATAGACAATTCAAAGCTTTCAGTATTTTAATTTTCTAATTAATCACAAGGTGAATATAAGATAAAGCTGCTTTGCAAATCTGTTTCATTGCAGCGGAAATAGTCTACCGCTGTTACAGCAGGCTTCAAGCTTGGCCTTAGGCAGCACTCAGTGCTGTGAGGGAACTTTATGTTAACATGAAACCCCAGAAAAGCATCCCCTCAAACATTCCCTGTCCAACACAACTTCCTATTGGATGACCTCTTTGCAAATCATTGTCTCGCTACAGCAACCAGAATGCAGACTGAATAGACTGTCAGCTTAGCAGCATTGTTGTAACCTGCTGTGAGATATTTCTGCCTTACGTTTTTTTAACGGTATGCTTTGAGGGGCTTGTGGGAACAACAAATGACCCTTGATGAGTTTTCTTCTTCTGACAACAAAAATTACAAAATCGTCTTTGTACATGTTTCAAACATCTTGGATTAAGATGTTCATCTGTAGCTTTTCTTTGATATACTTTCAGTGACTGCACTAAACAGCCATTCCACCTCCAATTATTTACTTTCATTGTGAGATGGCTTATCAATAGCTGGCTGGGACGCAGAGATTGTTGTTTGACAACGCACAGATCATTAACGCATCACATCATTGATATTCTGACAGAGAGATTTGTCTCAGGGTAAGCTATAAAGATTTGACATGTCATGGGGTTTATTGGAATTGCTTTTCTAAATACCATACAGACCATTTCTCTCAGACAAGTATTGTTCTTATCTGTAAAGAGAATAAAGTTAAAAGTCACAAACTATACTATAAGGGCACTTATAAGTCTGCTGCAGTGGACATAGCTGTTTTATATACTCACAGAAGTCCTTTCACATCAAATACTGTGTATGTTTGTGTGACTGCCTGAATTAGACCACAAAACTCCAGATTCTGGCCAACAATGCTTCAAAATGTATTTCTTCAGAGCCATGAAACACACAATTACTAAATCTCTGAGTGACATTTCATTTGACACTTGGAGCACACCAGACATCTGTCACATAGACAGAATCACTTAGAGCGCAGTAGACAGGGTAGCGCAATCTGGCAATTCAATGCGAAAAAAAAAAAAATGGCTGGCTTCATGCTCATCAGTGTTGGGATATAGTAGTCCGAAATCCTGACAGATCCAAATCATGTGTGCAGTTGTTTTGACAGGTGGTTTGACATTTCATGTGTCACACTTTATGTTGCCCTTAAAAGTATAATCCCCCAATTTAACATTGAGCTTTTATAACTTTGTGTTCTAGGAGAGGTGCTGTCCATTACTTCTGAACAGACCTGAGCAGTGCTTATTTAATTCAAGCACACATGTAGATTTAAATGAGCCTCTACAGGTGTGGTAGGGTTTCTGCATTTTTACGCCAAACCTCAAGGTTCTTGTTATTTTTGCATTTATTATCCTAATACCCAACCTGTGATATAAAAAAGAGAAATTAAATGTCATTTATGCATTTAATTATCTTTCTTTATCAGAAAATGTTAGTATGTCAGACTGAATGCCAGCGGGGAACTTCATCTATTACCATGGCCTCCTGGTAGTGACCAAAAAAAGAAAATACAAATACAAGGGACATAAATTGCTTCCTCTGGAGGGTGGCTCAGCTCATCATCAGGGATAGGGTATGGGGCTTGGTCCACGAGGTTCACGGCAGAGTTGCAGCACCTTTTTCTTAGAGGAGCCAGTTAAAGTTGTATGTGTGTCTGGTCATTATGCATTCCCAGAAGAGTTATATTTAGTTACATGTCCCACTGGAAAGAGACCTAGAGAACAACCACAAAAACCTTGTTAATGAGACTTTAAAATAAACAACAATTCTACACAAAGCTCTAAATTTCTGTCACATGACTATCTTAAAAAACAGTAAACCATGATCCATATGTGCACCTGGTTCTGGTCATCTCACAGCAAAATTTAATACTGGACTGAGTATACTTTTGTCAGATGCTTTTTTTAAGCAGGTGTTGCTGATCCTCATAGTAGCTGTGGTGTGATGTTTTTTCCAAAGGAAACTCAGAAAAACTACAAAGAACTACGAAGATGGTTGCATAAGTACAGCAGGAGATGGCACAATTTGACCCACAACATGTGTTTTGTGATTTCATATCCAAAACAAATCTTTGGTCGAGTTTCCTTTTCTAATGGAAAAATGAATAATCAACTCAAAAGGCTTGTAATGTAGATGGATGATATCATGTTCATGAAACCTGATTTGATGTTCTGGTTATCTGTCCTCTAAATGTCTTTAAATTATACCAATGTGAAAAAAACCCTAAAACATCTTGTACATTACAGTCTAAACGTGACCAAAGAAGTTCCACTATTTATGAAATGATTATTAGTAAAGTCCTTCCCAGAAAATATAAGTAAATGTTTAAGTTAGTAATACATTTGTAAAATAAATGGATACATTTGTAAGACTCTTTGTTTTGATACCAAACATTTTTTTTTGGCTGTTTGGCTGAAGTTGTGGATGTAAACTAATTTACCCTGCAGAGTCGGCCTCTTCTATAACTGATTATAAATTATTCATTAAGATATGAGCCAATCTTTAATAATACCTCAATGATTATCTGTCTAATTGTTTTATGTCTCTGTATCTTTTTCTGAATATTGTCTGTTTGGAAACATTTCTGTTTTTGTAGTAAAGTTAGTCTTTCCAGTGATTTAGATCTTGTGTATGCTGTCTGACTAGTAAAAATGTTGTATCCTTGTCTCTCAAAATGTGGCCTGATTTCTTCAGATCTGGCATCAAACTCCCTGCTATAAGACAAAAAAAGTGCAAAATACAGCTATCTAAAACCGGGGAAGTTCCTTACAGTATCTGTTTGTGATTAGATGAGTGTGAACAAACTTGTATGCATCCAAGGCTGAAAAGAATTTACATGAAACACATCTGTGGTTTCCTCAAACATTAAATGACTGCTATACTCTGCAATTGGCCTCAATGGCCAGTGTCTTCAAGCATGTAATGTAAGTACCATATAGTTTACACTTGGATGTTTATGATATCATGTGCATCCTAGCTGTTATAATAGGCAATCCAGCTTAAATGTTATTTATAGCTCATTCATGTCTGCATCCTGCTTTCATGTCGCCCTAAACAATTTCATGGAATATCTCTACAGCCAAACGTACTGTGCTTGTCTGTAATGTCTAGTAGCTATAGGCAGTACAAGATACGGGCTTCCCTCTGACTTCCTTCCTTCATCCCTCTGTCCCTATTCCCAGCTATAACAACCACTTTTGTTTCTCACCCTTATCCATCCACCCACTGCCTTTTGACTTTCAATCTTTACACATTTTCCACCCTCTGTCTCTGTGCTTTGGCAGTGGAGCAGTGTCCTTATCTCTGATGACAGTGGGCTTATTGCCAGCCTGGCCACCACTTTGCCCCTAGCTAACACAGTTCCCAAGAGTGATAAAGGGTCAGGGATCAGAAGAGGTGCCACAGAATGACCCACTCTGCTAGAACAACAGTGGACAGAAATATGTTTCAGTAGTCTCTGGTATGTGGGTGTTGAGAAAAATCTGAAGTTGAGCAAAATTCTGACACCAGTTTCACACCATATTGTGTTTACTGTTTTTACTATATAGTAGCCTCTGGTAACACAGAGCAAAAAAACATGCAGTAAATATGGACATTTTCCTCTACAATGTACATTATGTTCTGCTTTTTCCCAGAAGGGCTATGGATTGGAAGGAAAAAAAAATGCCTACAGGGTAATAATCACAGTTTTGAGGGCACATAGGGGCTATGCAAGTTTCAATTTCACACTCTGCTCTCTTTTCCTAGCCGTTTGCTCAGTCTCTCTCCCTCTCCCTTTTCTTTCTTGGTAATCCTTCGAGGCAGTGCTGACAGCGGAGGTATGATAGAGGAGGGCCTGCTGGAGCGGAGAGGGAAATGATCTGCTAATGGTACACTCTCTCCCATAGGACACCTGCTTACACTCCACAGCCCTGCTGCTCACTCAGTTGTTGTGTGTATATGTGTGTGCTTGAGTGAGAGGAAGTGAGAATACCAGCCAGGCCTTCATCCATGTGTGGCTTTTCACAGTTAGTGCACCCTTCTTAATTTTATCCACAAATTCCTGTCTTATGTTTCCCCTTTTTATTCCATGATCCCTTTCTTTTAACTTCTCAACACTTTTCCTGTTTCTTTGGCACATCTTTTTTTAATTGTTCTCTGTTCAGCCACAATTCCTAAAGACATTTGGCCTTGGTCATTACACCCATGATGGCAACAAAGCATGCAGCACTTGTACAATAAACAACTGGCAAAGACTACATTCCAGTAAAAACTTTATGAACATGTCTCCCCAGTTTCTTCACTGTCTGTTGACTTAGTTCTGCTTCCTGAATCCCACTGCCACTTTATTCATCTATGAGGCACAGTCATCACTTGCCATCTTTTCTGGCTCAATGCACCAGTACTAAGAGTGCCAGTTATCCATTTATGTTGAGCCTGTGCACGGCTGTGTCTTGAAAGACTAAGTTAGACCAATTGACATTAACTTTTAAATAAACAACACATTCATTTAGTCTTGTACATGAAGTTGTCTACATATGCATGCATTGCTGTTTGTAACTATTCCATGAAGACCAAACCGATTATCAGGTTTTTAATTTGTATAATAATGAAACTAAATCTATAAAAGTAATATAGATTATAATGAAAGAAAATAGTAGGACAAGATGGCTGCATGATGTACCGTTAATTGGAGATTTCCCACTGTGGAAGCAGGTCACAGTGGATGGACTTGGCACTATGTACAGCCCATATCTCCCATGTAATGGATGAGGAATTTGAATTTGTGAGTCAGTTTGTTTTTCATATTTTTCCAGTTCAGCCTGCCGGCCGTGGGAAACTCCAACCCATGCTGAGAAGGATGTGTCCTCCTTGGAAATCTGATCTGGGTTTTGGTTTTGCCCCAGCTAGCCAAGAATAGGGCCGTCGAGAACTTGGTGAAGGGGTTCCATATGTGTGGGTGAGGAATCAGAAATCTCTCAGATTTACCAATATCTGGGAAAAAGGGAAAACATACCAGGAATAACATTTTGAAGCAGTGAGAGAGAGAAAGATACCAAAATAAATGGCTCGAAAACCTGAAAAAGTGAAGGCTTGAGAGCAAGACTAGAGTAGGAATTCATGGGGGCCAGAAGATGGAAGGTTGACAGAGAGAAAAGCAACTGATTTAGACGGATGTTGTTTTCATCTGCTTTCTTGGCCCAATAACCAGCATTTACGCTTCCCCTCCCAAGGCTGAGCTTCAAGCCTGTGTGTCTTCCTGGTGATGTATGTGAACCAGTGTTTGTGTGCCTGTGTGTGAGGGCTTGTGTGTAAAAGGGTGTAAAATGGTCAAATCAATTCCCCTCACTAAAGAGGACGTTACCCTCTGTCTCCCTCTTCTAACCCCAATCAGAGTACTTCCATTCAGCCCTACACCCCCTGTTCGTGACAGGCATCTTAACATTTTGTATATTTTTGTGCTTTTTTTTTTCTTTTGGCTGTTTATTAATGATAAGGAGTGTTAAGTTTCTAGAAAGGTTTGTTTCAAGTGTATTACATTAAAAAATAACTAAATGTATATACAAATATTCCATGTTTTGGTACCAAAAAACTGGATTCAGTGTCACTTTCGCAGTCTTTGAGATCATAATGAAGTGCCTAGTATGCATAAAATATGTAGAAGTAACACAAAATAAAAGTGGCATCCTTTTTATTCCACAAGATCATGTTAGAAAATCATTCTGGCTTTGCTTTATTTACTTTAACTCGATTAAAATAGTCTGCCTGAATTTGTATCATGGAAGATTTTTGTAAACAATTTTTCTATTGATCATTCAAAAAATCCAGTAAGATTTATTTTAAGTTCCAGATTTTTGTCAAAATGTACTATTTTAGGTGAGGATGCTAGCTCAGGGATTATTTCCTATGGTATAGCAAAGGGGATTTTGAAAACAATAACATACAGAGAACAGTAAAGGAGGAGAATGTCAACTAAAATATCAGTCAGTAGCATAATCACACTTGATTTATTTAATCCAACTGATTTATGACTAATCTGTATCATCAAGTCTGTGCTTTGTAGGAAACACAATACTGCCCAGAATATTATTCATGAAGCAAAAAAATGAAGATGTTTGGTTTGTCCTGGAACATCAACCTTACACCAGAGCCAAGCTCTCAACACTTTTTTGAGTACAGCACAGGTGGGTAAAAGAGCATAAGAAAAACGACAAGGTTGTTACAGTTCACTCGTTCTTTATAATGTGAAACCTCCTGTGAATACTCTGCAACACCCTGTAATCATGTCTCCCTGGCTATTATGGCATATTGACACACATACTACAGCCCAATGGCTTTACAGCCATAAGCCCCTCAGCAACCAGATTTACTAAAAATGATATAGATGTGGCCTAACTTCTGTCAGCTCTCATAGTGATTCGGTGGAGCAGTTTTTTTTTTTAGGAAAATTGTTCTGGGGCCTCATTTATCAAACTGTGTGTAACAAAGCAAACTACAGGTGGTGTGTGTAGGGAAAAGGGAAAAGAGGCGCACCAAAACTTTCAGATTAATCAAAGCATGTGCACGCACGTCTCATTCCTGTTTCTAGTCATACATCAGAATTAACTCTATAGTGTGCACGCATGAGGGAGCGCCTTGCCATGCCCTTGTGATGGCCATAAAAGGTCAGGCGAACGCATATAATAACAATTCATCATATCATTTCCATGATGGCTCAGGGTGGGAAAAGAAGAAAAAAAAAAAAAAAAAAACATAATTTTTCGTTGTGTGAGATCCTGATGAACAACGTTGACAAGTATACACAGGTTTTATTTGGGGGGCATGGCGTGGGCATTACCAGTGTCAGAAAGGTAGAGGAAGGCAGCAGGCGACAGTTGTTGTCAATGCCGTGTCAGAAGGCAACACGCCAGAGGCGTCATTAGGGCTTCCGTCTCCCATGCGGAAGATCAAAGTTCAAATCCCACAGAGGTGAGTCGCTTTGAAGAAAAGCATCTGCTAAATGAAAGTACTGATGCTGGTAATTTAGTCATTTGTTTTAATTTATAAAATAAAAATGTACAGATACTTTTGAGATTGCTACCAGTTTATTCAGTGTTAAATAATATTTCTTTCTAGTTGCTGGGTGCTCCAGCTGGGTGGGAGGTGCAGAGAGACACAATCACCACTATTAACGAGGTGGCCAAGGAGTTGCAGGAAATAAAGACCGGCTGGACAGAAATTAGGACAATAAAAAGCATTGTGAAAGAATAAATAATTAAAAGGAAATCTACCTCTTATGTGTTTCATTAGCGTTGCATCACTTCTAGACCTCCAGCCTCCAGTCTGCGTCCTACTCTGTTGGAATGAAGGACCAAAGCTACTTTTCCCACTGACTGGTCCATGCTCGCAGCAGACTGTCCACCTTATTTAGCTGAATGTATTTTATAGCATGTAAGTTTTGTTTCACAATGACAGAACATTTTTTAGTGCTTGAGGTTCTTATTAATATCATCTCCCTTTTTCTTGAAAATCCTGTTTTTTTTTTTTGTTTTTTTTCCCGAGCATGCACTCTTAGGAGAATTTATATCAAATGTGCCTCTTTATTCATTTCTGCAAATAGCTTTAATATATAATGTGGTGTGAAAGGTAATATTGGATTGTGCACAAATGTCTCACATTTCACATCATTTCCTTGATTTTATTCTGTACTGCTGGTGTCGCCATTTCCCGTTTTTCTAGATTATGTGCGTACGCCAGGGTCAGAGTTACCATGGAGGTAGGGACATTTTCCCATCAAGTTTGGTTTTTATAAATCCCAAAAGTTGACAATGATTGGCGTACGCTGGTTTTTGTTCCTATGCCAGCTTAATAAATAAGGTCCCAGATCCTTAGAGCCATGGTGCCTCTACAGCTATGCAGGCTAATTCTTCTACATCATGACTGGAGTGCCGGGTATAATGGAATCAGTTAGACATAATTAAGGAAGCATAGTTTCTATATGAGGTTTCAAGATTGTTGATGTATGCCAGTGTAAAAACCAAACCTATAGGTAAAGAAAACAGGCTGTATCACAGCGCAGTTTGCAATTACTAGCAAGCATTATAGCTGTCTAGTTTGGCAGGAACGCCAGTTCTAGAGTCAAAGATTGGACTAGTCTTTAATAGGCTGATGTTAACTATTAATAAGACCCAGAGTTCCCTTGTGGAGATGACAGAATTTTACAGAACAATAACTATAAGTCCAGCACTTCATTAATTAGGCCCCATTGGTAGCATTGACGGACAGACAAAATTTACCATTAAAGACCACATGAAAGCCTCTTAGATCATGAGAAGCAAATTCCTCCAGTCTGATGAAACAAAGACTTAACAGTGAGTATGTGTGTAAGAAACCAAACACTGATCATCACCTCAGTAACACAATCCCCTTAGTAAAACATGGTGGTTTCAGCATCATTCTGTGGAAATATCGTATTGCAAAAGAGACTGTGAGAACAATCAGAATACAGACATAGGTAGCTTCATGAACACTCTACAGTCTTTGAATAACTCAGCTATAGTCCAGGCTTAAGCACAATTCAACATTTCTGAAGAGAGCTGAAAATTACAATCCCCATTCTAAATCGTCCAGTTTGAAATTGTCTCAAAGACAAATGGAGGAAACATCATGAAAAGATTTATGCAAAGTGTATAAGACCCATTTCAGGAAGACCTGATGCTGTCAAATGTGTTTTAGGTGAATACAGACGGTTTGAATAGTTGAATCCAATGTAATATTTTACCCTTCCTATTTTATTACATGTAGAAAACTTACACATATCTTTTCAATCTGTGAAAATGGCACGCTGCTCGGCAGCTGCTGCCTCAGTCTGCCTGATTCTGTTCATGTTTATATGTTGTTGTTGTCTACTCTTGGACGGGTTTGTACTGGGAAAAAAAATTGTTGCACCTGTTGCAATGACAATAAAGTTTTATTCATTCATTCATACACAAAAGTGGACCCATGAAAAAACACAAACAAACAAAGGGGAATCAATTATAAAATGTGTTTATAAAAAGTGCAGGGTGTGGAAAAACTAGAAAGGAAATGAAAAGCTCCACTTGGCCCCATAATATATAATGCCAATTCAAGATGTAAACAGCACTCTGCAAAGGTCTGGAGCCACATCTTGTTCATTACATCATGCTTTTAAAGAGATCAAACTTTTTGGTAAACTTTGAAAGTGAACTTGTGGAATAATTTTTTGGGCTTTCTGAAGGTCCTTTTAACTCTATGAAATTCTGTCCATGAAGCTTACCATTTTCAGATTTTTTTTTTTGTTTATTGTTTTGTTAAAACTCTCAACAGTGACTCCTCAATCACTCAGTCATTAAAAGTTAACTAATTCAAGGGATGAACTAGTGTTATGCCTATACAAAACTAACAACTTAGCAAAAAACTTTACTGTATATTGGTCACTTTGTAAAGATTGATCTGTTGTAAGGACAAGCTGTGTTTGGTCTTTGTTTTGTTGCATTCATAAAAATGCCAAAGATAACAGTTTTAAAGGGATAAAAGATAGAACTTCAAGTTGTTGTGCCAACAACTTGAAGTTTTGAAATACCTCAATATAATGTCAAGTGTGTCTCTTAAAATATGGGCAAGTGAAGGATAAAAGAAGAAGGAGCAGCCACAAAAAAAAAAAAAAAAAAAAAAAAAGGATTAAGAAAAAAATCTATAGCAGATGAAAAATATTTCAAAGACAGAAAATTCCTAAAAACGATTCAGAGAAATTGCAACAAAAGAGACTGTGTTAAAGAACAAAGATGGTTGTACCAAGCATTGACTTTCATGCTCATGCAAATGCACAGGGACCCGTTAACTGATAGGGGCCCCTGAAGCTGAATGTGCAGCTCCATCTAAATTAAAATGACTTCTGTTTTTCCCTTGTAGGCTTAAAAATAAATGTGGAATTAAAGGAAAAGCCTAAATGATCAACTGTGGCTGGTGTTTTTGTGATAGAATGAAACTGTCACACAGTGAGTCAGTCCTGTTAGTGAGGAAATGGATAGTAAACAGTGTTGTGGCACTTCTTTTCAAGAAGAAGTTAGGACTATGTAGCCCAGCCTGCTTGGCTCTGCTATTTGTGGCTTTGGAAAAGAAGATGGAGGTTTAAGCGGGTGAACCCTTTCAGAAATGGGTGACTTTCAACAGGAAATCATACAGGACATTCGATAAGAAGCTGTCTTAGCTGAGAATCCCAGTCACTGGTGACTGTTTGCTGTTTGATGTGGATGCAGAGACTGAGAGGGTGTCCCAGCTGCAGACGTGCACATCTAACAAAGGAACTGGTTGAAGGTTCTGGTGAAGTTGGATGTGATGCTCTAAGAAAGTTGCTGGGATTGCTGAAATAAACCTTATCTAAATGTTCAATGAATGTTCGCTGAAAGTCGCAGCTAACCTTCGGGGATCCTTCCCTGAACCCCTGTTTCCCTTCCTCCTCTCCCTGGTCCACCACAGCCACTGCTGCCAGGAAAAAAAAAAAAAAACAAACAAAAAAAATGTATTCCACTGCTTGGTGGTTATTTTATTTATTTATTTAACCAAATACAGCACCCTATTCTCAGCAGCATCTTTCAGCTCTTCCCCAGATAGTTTGAAGCATCATCTCCTCACTACATCTACATCACTCAGCAGCATTCTCCATCCATCCCTTACCTGTCCTTGCTTCATCCAGTTCAATTAAGTGAATTAAAAACACTTGTTCATTTCTGTTTCTTGACTTGTTTGAATATTTTGAAGCTGCAGCCATCAAAGCAGAGGGGTATTCAGCTACAGGACCTGCACATTCTTCATATCCTCCTGATAACACTGTTTTATTCATTAACATACAAAGCATTGCTGTTTTTTTGTATCATGTTTTTTGTCAGTTTCATCAGCACGAATAACTCAACTTGATACGAGAGGGTATCTCGACTGTAGCCTGTTTAGCTTGAGAATAGATTACGGCATATTTGTGGATCATCTAAGGGATTAGGTATCTCGTCATCATTGTTGGGCAAACTAGGGTCCCCCAAATAGAATCTTGCATAGGGCCCCCACAGAGCCAGAAATGGCCCCGATTTTCTATATGTGTTTTGCCTTAATATTGCATTATCATTTATATTTGCACATATTTAAATAAACTGTGGCACCTATTATTTGGGCAATATTTAAACTGGCCCTGTCACAGTGATTGGTTAACACAAAATCCCTTTTTATTTAACGCATGCATCATCTGCATTGTTTCAGGAAGGGATGCAGAAAGAATTTTGTGGTTCTGAAGCAGAAATGGATAAAGAATTGTCTTTTATGTAGAGAGTTTAGCTTTAAAGCTCAGCAGGATGGTTCTCTGGACAAGACTAGGGTCTACTGGCAATGTGAACCATAGTGTGTCGTGTCTCAAATACCATCTGCTGTACCAGCATACAACTGATTCAGAGAGCCCTGTTTCTAAATGATGGGGAGGCTGTCAAAAGTGGTATGAGAAAGAGTATGTATTTGTATATTTATATAGTCATTTAGGCTAAGTCCACATGGCACTGAAGCTGGTTCAGGTGTGAAAACGGTGGCGAAAACTAGGAGAAAGGCTTCAACATCCCACGACACCGCTGTAGTACATACTACAGGCTGTGGGGGGTGCTAAAGAGTAACACTAAAGCTAGGGCAAAACAACACTTGCACAGATAAAGGCTCACTGCGTGTTGCAGGAAGTAAACATTGGAAGCAGAGAAGAGAAGATAGCTGGGGATTCACTGTGAGGCAAAAGAGAAACATTTCTTTGGACTAACGAAACAGTTGAGCTTCTTCTTTAAAAAATGCTCGACTATAAAGCATAGAAAACTTGAGCAGTATCGGCACCTGTTCGCCAAATTGACGTCATACCCTTGAGTTGTGCAGCTTCGCTGTATGCACAGTACCGGAGATGGTAGAGGATTAAAACCTACCCACTTTGGTACCTGGCTTCAGACATGGTCGGTTTCATGGGGGCAAATCCTGGCTTTGTGCGGATAAAAGATGGTTTGCTAAAATATTTTCGTGGTTTTGCTGCAATCTGGTGTCATGGGGACGGCCCCTTAGTCTCAAGTGAATGTAGCAAGTGAGTGTCTTATTCAGTAACTGCAGGTGTGAAACTGTTTATAAAAGTATTAAAAACACAATGAATATCCTGTTATGGTACATTTAGAAATAGATGTTAGGTTGATTCAGCAAAAGATCACAATAAGATATTATCAGAAGAAGAAAGGAAAAAAAGCTTCAAAGAGAAAGAGGAAGAGATAAGATAAGAGTTAACATAGAACTGACTTTTACTGTCTGGAGAGAGCTCACGTTACAGGTAGGAAACAAGCTAGATCCCGAATTAGCTGTCAGTAGGGGCTGCATCACTGAGAAAAGGTTCCGTAATGCATCTTTAAGGGGTAGCTCAAGGTTTTTAAGAAGATGTGAATACATATCTTTGAAAATTTTTAATATTTCTGCAAGTAGTAAGGTAGAAGCATGACTTTCTTTTCTTGTAACTATAATTAGATTTCTGTGTCTTCTCTGACAGAGTTCTTCTTGTCAGCTCAAACAGAACAACCTTGCCTCCTGTTTGCGGTGACAAACTAATCAAAATATTGCACTGTAATTGGTGGGTAGTGGTGTGCAGCCTGTAATTACTGCCGACAAGGTTACCTTTTTTCTTCAGCACCATCCTTGAGGAATGTGGGAGAGGGTCAACATTTTGTATGCACGGAGGCTGCAGTTTGTCAGTAATTGAATACCTACTGTTGTGATATCCAGTCGTCTTTTTAAAGCAAATGTCAGATTTCTGTTCTGTCAGAGCTAATGTGAATACTCTGTTGGCAAACATGAAATTGGTCTTTTTCTTTTCATTTACATCAGATCAATTTGTAACAGTCTGGCTCCATTTTGAGACCAAAGAGATTGTGTGTGTGTGTGTGTGCTGATCAATGTTTAAAAAGCCTTTTTAATTCACAGTGATTCAGTTTTATAACTTTTAAAACATTTTTTGACACTGCATGTCTACAAAAATAACAGACAGAAAATATCAAAAGTGCAAGGATGTCCGCTTTTCATTGTGCTAATTGCAAGGAAAGGATTAGGGTAGAAGCAACAGAGAACAAAGACACATAAACTTAAAAGAAATTCACAGAAAATACAAAAAAACAGGAGAAAGGAGAAACAGACAAGGGCTTTGCTAAAAGGAAAAGATATCTTGAGTAAAAATAAACTAAAGAAGCTTTTTATCTCTTTAAAAACAGCATGTGGTTTGATGGCTGGCGGAGAGGAGCCTGTGTCAGGAAATGAAAAGGATTATGTCCTGTTATTTGTTAATAGACATTTCTCTTAGAATTGTGCGTTTCGATAGCAAGAAAAATGTGAAGAACTGCCATTGTGGCTTTTGTGTTACTTCAAATGTCTGTTTCTAAATGGAAGACTTTTAATACCAAGTGGCTGTACTTGGAAAAGGATCCCCCTGTGTGTGGCTGGGGGCAGGCGGGGGGGGGTGGTTGCCCCGGGGCCGGGTCCCGGGGTGGCTGCACTGGTGGGCTGCTGGCTCTGTGGGGGTTGGGTCAAGGGGGGGTGCTTGGGGCTCGCTGTCCGCTGGTCCGCCTGGGGTGTCCCCCACGGGGCATAGTGGGTGGGTTGTGTGTGGCGTGACTGTGTGGTGGTGAGTGATTGTGGGTGCGGCACGGGGGAGGGTGTGAGTGTGGGGTTATATGGGGTGCAGATTGAAGTAGGTGGGGAGTGGGGGGAGGGGGCCGATAGCACCCTGGTTCCCGGGATGTGCGGCTGGAACATCGGGGTGTGTGCTGGTCTACGCCGGGTAGCTGTCTGGGGGGGCCTGGTCCTCCTAGGCATGTTGCGGGCCCTCTGCCTTTGAGGGGTGGGGCGGCCGCCTCTGGGCTCCTGGGGTCTTGGGCCGTTTGCTTGGGCTGCCCTGGGTGGCCGGTCCCTGGCGGGGCCGGGGGCTTCTGATCTTGGCCCACTGGGGCCTGTGCCCCGGGACTGTGGGGGGCTCTTGCTGGGGCTCTCCTCTGCCGCCCTTCAGGTGGGGCTGGAGTCGTCTTTGTGGTGGGGTGGCTTGGGTTGGTGCTCTGGGTCTGCTGCTGAGGGCCCGGCCCAGGCCCTGGTCTGCCTCTGGCCTCCGTAGAGGTCGCATTTGCATGATCTCACTCACCACTCTTCATCACTGATCACTCCTTGTTTCTCATGCTCTGCTTGCTGACACAGTCACTGAGTTGTCTAGTGGGTTTTTAATACTAAGCGATAATTATTAAATTTTTTTTTGTATCTTTCCTATTAGTTAGTATTTGGTCACTGTTATGTCTTTTTGATTTGGTTATTATTTAAAAACTCTTAATGACTGGCAGCCCTGTTTTTTTTTTCTGTGTGTGTGTTTCTGCTTTTGTAAAAGTTGTAGGAAATTTTCTGATGTGTTCATGTACAGTTGTAACAGTTTGTTGTCTGGTGATGGTGTGGATTGAAGGGTCGTTTCCTTCTGTATGTGATCTTTTTGTCTCCTTTCTTCTTTCCCTTTTACTCTTTTTGCTATTTTCCATCTTTTTCTGTCCCCTCCGGTCAGGTCCAGCAAGACTGAATAGATTCTGTGATTCAAAGTAAATAAATAAATAAATGAATCAGATTATCAAGAGGAGCCTTACCCATAGGCCTCCCCTTGGCAGAGCAAATTTGTTCAGCACGATACAGCAACCAGATTGTCATTT
This sequence comes from Melanotaenia boesemani, assembly GCF_017639745.1. NCBI lineage: Eukaryota > Metazoa > Chordata > Actinopteri > Atheriniformes > Melanotaeniidae > Melanotaenia > Melanotaenia boesemani. The sequence goes on along the minus strand of NC_055698.1, from coordinate 11,709,493 downwards.
TGCTTGCTATGATGCTGGACAGGACAAGTTAAAAAAAAAAGGAAAAGGATCATAGTTGCTGTAATGATGAGGTAGCTTTAGAAACATGAAAGCATGGGGGGGGGGGGGGTGTTTTCAATCTCTGAAGTGTGACCAAATATTCTCACACTGACCTTTTCCACAGGCTCATAGATATATAATTTTGTCCTGCAGGCTAGCTGATTTCTTCACTTCATATTCATGAATAAACTATATTCTACATACTGCATGCATGTTCACGTGAGTCACCTTTTTCTTATTCTCCCGCATACTGATTATTAAATATCAGGACTTGGGCTGCATGTATAAAATGTCTCTTTCAATAAGACTAATAAATAATGTGTAAAAGAACTGCAATCCCCTGTGATGCATACCAAAGACTATACCTGTTCTCGCCATCCACAACACACCTACATGAAAACAGAACCCATCAGACACAACAAGCAAAATCTCCACTGGCTCAAATATCACAACTCCATTTATCCCTGTAACTTTGTACCTTGTTCCTTTTGTTTCTTTCACCTGGGCACCAGCCTGTTTTTTTTTTTTGTTGTTTTTTTTTGGAGGAGGGGCATAATTAATTTAAAGCCTACGCGGCTCATTTGTTGCAACGCCACGGCATTGATTCATGTTTACACCTAAGCGCCACAATTAACAGATCAATACGAAGTGGAGAGACGGGGAGCTCTTTGTTGGATGTAAATGAAAACAGATCCACACAAATACAGTCTGTGCAATTGCACCAAATGCTGGCACTGCTTCCTAACTACTTTTTATGCAAATGTGCCTGAGTAATGACTGTGAGGTAGACAGGGACTGCGAATGAAGACAAAGTGATTCAATGTGTTTATTTAACCAAAGAATGAAAAGTTTAATTCACCAATGGACGCCTATCCTTTTGAATATTCAGTGTGGCCTTCACAGAATGTGAGACAACTACAAACATGTGGTCTTTTATTAGTGCAGCGGTCTGTGAAGCTGCATTTGAATCAGTGAATTGCAGAAAACTGAAAAAGTCAGCATGGTTGAGGTTTTTCTACAGGATGAGCTTTAGCCATTATGTGTCAGGGTGGAACTTCGATTGCGACTGGTGGTGTCTACATTTGTAAAGACTACCAGAAGAAAAAGGAAGTGTGCATTCCTTAGAGGTGGAAGTCGCATCAGGCATGTTGCCTCATAGTGTGTAAATGTGTGTGTTGTATAATTTCAACTCAGTGCTGGTCAGGTATGATGGATATGAGGCAGGCAGGGGGCTGATTGCTGCAATGTGTCCCCGCACAACATGGGATGAGGCTGAAGGTCTCAGCTCTCTGATCACCAGGTGGCAGATGTATATGGGATGACGGAGCTTTTTAATGAGAAAGCGTAAAGGTCAGTGAATGTGTGAGCATGCATGAGCTCACGTGTCTGTAAATTAGCAAATATGTAGTTAAGATGCAGAAGAGTTGCAAAGTCCAAGAGAAGTCATCTGAGCAATAATGCATGTTTTGTACTCATGGCACATAGCCAGTAAGCTATAATACAGTATGTTTAGGTGTTTGTGTCTGTCTGTGTGTGTCCTGGAAGAATTCCACCAACCGCAGCAGGCGACTGCTGCTCGGTGGAATTGTCTCCATGCAGTCGAACAGCCAGGCCACCTTCCAACAGAGACGGATTTGGAGGATTTAAACTTAGTGAAGGTGAGGCACTCAAACACACACTCTTACACAACCACATAGGATCTCACACACACATAAAACTGCACATACACTAAAGGGAAAGAAAAACAGACTCGGTCAAAGCATTCAAAGTAGAGAAGGAGGATTTTGCTTCTGTCCTCTTACCTCCTTTAAAGTGCTCTATCTCAGCAAACCACATTTGTTTTATTAATTTAATGTCACATCAGGACACGTTTTTCAGGCGGCTGACTCAGAAACTCATTTTGCAGAAGTTTTAGTCTCAAAGTACTAACAGAACAAAGCATCATTGTATAATGACATAGCAGGGACAGGAAAAGGTACATAGAAAGGAGGAGTACTTGGGGATAAAAGCATTTTTCTTCTTCGGATTAAATTGCCCTTTAGATAAAAGTAAATCTCAAAAAAGGCAGTGCAAAAAAGGGGTAAAAATTATTAATGATTTTCTCTTCTAATGTGATTTTCAATCATATCAGAGATGAATAATAAGGAATTAGGGGAAGAATATGTGTATCTTGGTGTGTTGGAAGTTAATCCCCTTAGAGCAAATCTGCATCTTATTGGACCATAGACAAGCCACCTCAAGGGAACTGAGGATTTGTTTGGGATTCAAAGCAAGAATGGTTTGAATTCTAAGTCTCATGCGTCCTATTATTGTTTAGTTTCCCCCATCTGTGCATATGCATTTTGATGAGCAAATGGTAGGTCATATCAAGAAAAAAGATCTACACCTTCTGTATTCTTTATTGTCATCTCTGCCATGCAAACGCATGGTGTTGCTCTGTAAGTTGGGATTGATTGGTTTGGGTGAGCAGTAAAAGTAATAACAAAAAATGCATGTTTTAAATTACTCAACTAGAGTGAGGTAAACACCTTATACCCGATTCCCTTTAAGCAAACACTTGACTCTATGAATCAAATGCAACATTAAATTTGTAAAGCAAATTTCCAAACTACTCACCTGTAAAAATGTAATATATTAAATATTTTCCCCCAGATCTTCAAAAACTTCAGCATTTAAAAGTCCATCAAGAACAATAACAGCAACAATGTGAGTATCCACACTGCTGAGAGATAAAGTTGCAGCGATAACAGTGACACCAAGCGAGCACTGTGCACTCCAGCTGTACCTATAATGGAATTTAGGTGACCTGCTGATTCTGTACGTATAGTGCAAAAAAAAAGATAAAAAAGAAAAGATAAAAAATAAAGAACAGATTGTGTCCACTAAATCTTATAAAGACAGTAAGGATTTTATTATGTCCCATTCTGCTACGAGAGATGTCTTTCTTTTTAGACCAATCTTTATTCATGCTTTGTGTTTTGATGACATCACCATCAAATTGATAATATAGACTGTTATACACCCTCAGGGAATGTTTTACATATACATGTAATACATTAGACTTTATTGGTTGTCCTGTGATCCAAACAATTACTGTCAGTTGTCTAAAGTTAGGCCCAGATATATTTGGACAGTAACAATATTCCTTTGGATATGCTACTAAGCTTCTTAAATTGTTAAAGGTTTGGCAATTGCGTGTATCTTTCTATAACCTTACTGTCAAAGTTGCATTTGAGTTTGTATGTTCAAGCTAATTTCTCAAATGTTGGCCTACTGGTTTATTAAAAGAAACTATGAGAAGAGCTTTGTGGCAATTTGTTTGTTTCCATATATTGTAAACATACTAGTCCACCTGTGCTTTTGTAAACGAAGGTTCACTCTCAGCTAACTAGTTACTTTTCTGCATAGCGAAGGGAAGCAGCAGTAGGATTGGCTGCACTTTCCATACATAGTTGTGTATGGTGTACATAGTGAAGCTATTTAGCTTAGACACAAAGTGAGAGAATATCTAAGCATGTGGGTATGGGGAGGTGTCCAGGGAAATGTTAGTAGCTATAACAATTTTCAAAAAATAAAATAAAGTAAAATAAAATACACCATCAGCACTGTGACAAGTGAAATCCTTTTGCCCCCACTATAGCCACAGCTTAACAGCAGGAGTCTTAACCAGGACACGTAAAGCTGAGGATGAAGAGACCAAGATCTTGTTTCAGCTGCCCAGAAAGCTACCTCAAGACCCCCACTACATGAATAAGCTCTGCTCATTACATTAGTTTCATCTGTCCAAAGAATGCTGTTCCATGACTGAGCTGGCTTCTGTTTTCTTTGTTTATTTTTTTAAAGTCTAATCTGGACTTTGATTAATGGTTTGCACCTTATGGTGAATCATCTGTATTTGCCATCATAAAGTCTTCTCTTTATGGTAAATTTAGATGTGTTTTTCATCAGTATGGAGAGGATCCTGCAAACATCCACCTCATTTGTCTTCCACAGACCCTTTTGAGTTTCCAAGTATACCAGTGCACTTTCTTTGTCTCACCAAACTGTTGTTTTTGTCACTCCTTACTGTCTCTCTGATAGAGTCTTTATCTTTTTTTCAGCCAAAGGCAGGTCTGTTTCACATTTATTGAGAACTCTTTTGACTGCATGTTGTGGGTTCACAACAACAGATTACAAATGTGAATTCCACACCTGGTATTAACTGCACACCTTTTATCTGCTTGACTGAAGATGAATTTATGAAGGAAAAGCTCATAAAGCCCATGAAATAGCTTAAAAGGTAACTGTCAAATTACTTTTGATCCCTTGAAAATGGGACATAACAGCTACATATCAAAGAGTTATAATTCTTTAGCCTTTCCCCAAATTTGGATGTGAATATGCTAAAATTAAAGCTGAGAGTCTGGACTTTGAACCTATTTTGATTAGATAAATGTTTCTTGAATGTGGTTTTTTGTAAATGACTAAAATAAGAAATTTGTGTCAGTGTCCAAATATTTATGGACCTGACTGTGAATTCAATCCAGAGCTTTTTGGCACTCATAGTTTTAGCTATATCATGCTAATTAGGCTAGCCTTATTAGCTATAGCATGCTAATTAGGCTAGCCTTAAAAGACCTGTCCAGTGGAAATTCTGATTTTAACCTTGTTAACATGTTCAAATAGTGCTTGGAGACATATCACGAGTAAAAAGAACTCAGCACAGCTAGCAATTCCACTTTTGAACTGCAGCAAAGACAACTCCTCCATATCAGTGTAAGAAACAGATTAAAGTTAGGCTAGAAATAAATCCTTTTACATCATTAACCTTAAGATCAGTAATGCTATAGAGGGGGAAGTGTGTAAAGAGAACATGACAAGCAGTGGTAGTGTGACCATTGTTTCAATAGCATGACACTGATGCTAAATCCAACTTTCATAAGCACTGTGGTTTTAGGGTTAAGGTTTCATAATATTATATTTAACAAAAATGTGACCCATGTGACCAGTTTCATTAGAGATGAGAGGGCACAAATGTGTTCAGCCTCCCTTTCACACATTCTGTGTGACCTCCCCAATCAACATAAAGCCATCATTTTTCATCAGCACTGATTGCTGCTTTCCTGCTACATGCAGCTGATTGCCGTCTCTTGCTCATCCATCAGCATATAAATGCTAGGCGTTTAACCTCAGCATGCTCAAACTACAAAGCCACCCCTCCATTTCAGCATATAGGTGTAACATATTGTTCATTGTTGCCAAGGTTCGGTTGAGACGAACATTTCATCAACTCAATCAGACATCCCTGACTTTTCATACTTTTTTTTTTTTTTTTTTTTCCTATGGTTTCCCTTAGCATTTGATGTTTTCTTTCAAGTGAAAACGCCTTACTTTAATTCAGAGGCAGTTTTTTTTACTTTCCTTTGCCTTTTTTTTGAGGGGGGGGGGATAAAATTGTTGTTTTGTTTTAGTTTCACTCCCATACTGATAATTACTAATGTGACTGTTTTTCTCCAAAAGCACAGCTGCCTCTTCTCTCCTGCATGATTTTTTTTCCCCCACAATTATCCCTCTTCCAGTGTTGTTGAGCCTGAGAGAGCACTGTTTGATGTCAGAATCGGTATCTGGCCACAGAGGTGGGAAATGGAAAATTAGATTTGTGGCCCCTGTAAAGGGATCACCCTGATTGTGGAAACAAGTTGGCTTCAGTTTTGCTCTGTATTCTTGACACTGCCTGCTCCTTTTAATATTAATATTACCCCATCTAATTCAAAGCTTAACTAGGACACTTAAAAAACCCTAAACAGCCGTTGAGTCTAAAGACGTGGTGATCCAGCTCAGCATTTAGAACTTAAGCTTTGTGTAGAATTTTATGTCACAATTTTTATGTCATGCTAGTAATGCCAATACACAAGTTGTCTCACATGCTCAGTCTGGTGCATTCAAAAGAGTAAAAAAGGGATACAAAATCATCTCTGAAATTAAATATTTTTATAGTAAGATTTCCTGAATGTGTATGTTCAATTGGGGATGTTATATTAGTTACACTGGTGGGTTGCCCTTAAAACCCTGCAAGATTGTGGGCGCTCCTGAGTGCTATGGCTTATGTTGTCTCAGGGAAGGCATTGTGTATTTCTGTAGGGTCAATTATAAGTGATGTTTTACCCTTCAGTTGATCTGCATAACTTTCTAGGCATTTATATATGTTAAGTTTTCATTTGGAGACTCTTTGTGGCAGGGATCACCAACTTCGGTCCTCGAGGTCCACCATCCCTCAAGGTTTCAATGTTTTCTTGTTACAACATACCCAATGCAAATGAAATAGTTATCCAACATCTTATTGTCAAGTTCTGGTTTACTGGTTGGAGATCTTAGAAAGGCAGCAGGAGCTCAAATAACCACTAACTAAAACCAAGGTATGCAGAATATTAGCTTTAAATGCACACCTCTAACCATAAAGCAGATTGGCTACAGCAGAAAAAGACCTCTCCAAGTGCCACTCCTCTCAGCGAAGAACAGGAAACTGAGGCTACAATTTGCAATATTAGGAAATTGGATATATGTTACCTTGTCTGATGAATCTCCATTTGACTGTTAGATGGTAAGGTCAGAATTTGGTGTAAACAATATGAAAGCACATCCAGCAGTGAATTAATAGCTCAAGCTGCTGGTGGTCTAATTGTATGGGGGACCTTTTTTGCCACATTGCAAATAGTCAACAGGACAATCATACTTATCACCTAAGATCATTTACAGAAAGTCTTGTTTCTGTAAAAATTTCAGGCATGTCATGTTGTGGTTGCAACTGGCATTTACATAAAACCCCTCAGCCGTATTATGGTGTTTGTATTTTTTGTTACTCAACCACTGTCACAGGTTGACCCGCAGCATAATTAGACTTATAAAACAACACAAACAGAGATTTTATTTTAAGGATCTCAAAGTTAACATAATGATGATGTATTAGATGAAATTACAATATGGTTATAAATTTTGAGCCTGTAACACAAATAATGCACTATTACACACTGCAAACATCTGATTAAACTAATGCACCATTTATTTATAATGTACTGACCCCGGTTAGCTGACAACCACTGTTTGTAATGTAAAAATACAGTAGACTTAACAGCAAATTTACAGATTTGATCCTTTATATCAAATCTGGCCAATCTGTTATATCATTCTTTGATATTTGTTTATATAGACAATGTAAACTGCTAGAGCTGTTCATGTCATTCAGTAACATGACATCATGATCTAATATTGAATGTTTTGTCACTGTTGTTGCCATTCATTCACTGTCTCTGTTTCATGTCTGTAGTCTCCTGCTGTTTAGTACATCCAGCTGAGGGGCACATCCCATACACTAGACACTGACTGGGATTTTCTGTTTGTAAATGATATGTGCATATTATTGTTCTATGTTCTATCCATCAAATAAAAACAATTGCACAAAGATCTGCACCTTACAACCAGAATCATTGAGGATGAATACAGTATACAGGTGCAGAGCGAACCTTGCTTTTTATTTATTATTTATTTTCATCATGTTTGGTAAGATTCCCAATTTAGTTCCCAAAATTCAATAAGCTGTGGGTCCTGTTGACCACAAATGTGACTGTTCAGGAGCAGGGGAGTGCACAATGTGGTCTGAGTTGAGCCGTCATTGTCTGTTTTCATTCTAAAAATGAGCCCATACTAGTGATTTTTTGGATGAAACAAAGGAAAATAAATAAATAACTGCAAATTAATTGTTTTTACTTATCCTTTCTCTTTTTTTTTACTCAATCACAGTAAACTCATCAGTTCTGTTTTGACATAATAAAACTGCAGTACTGGATCATTTTTTTGTGAAAAGACTGTTGGCTGTTGTCCTATTATCTGTCACCATTACTGCAAATGTCAGCTGTTACCAAAAAGAGAAATATTATCACAGCAAGCCTTAAACCAATATTGTGAGTAGTTTTGCAGTGGTTTTGGATATTTGCCTCTTTATCAGGGAAATATGCAAAATACATCAAAATGTGATGTTTAATCTACCAGATCTTTTAATAACCTTAAAGTTTTCTAAGTTTTAAGTATCATATGTTTTATTTAGAGTTTTCCACTTCAGATATTACATCAAAAAGTTTGAACAAACACAACCCAGTGGAGTGCAGTAATGTGAAATTTTCGCTCTAAAAAAGCAACTGTAATCAATCCCAAGTCTTCCTAATGCACAGCACACAATTAATTCCTATTTCCTAATTAACACCCATCCAGACAACGCAACTAAAAATAACTTCAAAGAAAAATATTGACTCTAAAAATACCAGGAATCTGATATTGTTTCTGCTTGAGATAAGACACACACATTCGTATATATTTATATATATATATATATATATATATATATATATATATATATATATATATATATAAACATTCTGCCACCACTACCACTAAAAATTCTCAATGAGATATATAGCTCTCATTATGCTCACATTTAGTAATTTCATCTTGAGGATCTACTAAAATCAGTTCTGCACCTCTTTTCAGCTTCTTTCAGAAAAGTTCAAACACTTCCATCAATAAACCGAGGTGCACCTAACTAAGCAGCATTGTGCCAATGTGTTACACAATGATTTCATCAATTAAAGAAATTAAAAACTCCTGTGTGCTGAGGACGTCGGGTTTTGTATCTCCTCAGACTTCATACATGCACAGTTAACTACATCCATTTCTTTGTTAAACGTAACAAAGGTAATAACCTGCATTACAAAGGTAATATGACCATTCATCATGTTTTTTTATCAACATCTATAAGCTGCGAGCTAAAAAACCACATTGCCAATAGCAAATAACAAAACTTGTGTGCAGTGTAAGTTATTACGATTCATCTCTCCTACAAGAGAGCTGAAAGTTACTGCGGGAAAAAAAATATATAATCAAGCCCTCCTTCCTCTGTGTCATATCTGTCCCGGCCAAAGCCTGATTGCTTTGTGGGCACTGTTTAATTGCCAATTAGGGGGAGACCAAGACAGAAATCAAAATAGGTATGTATGTTTGTATTTGTTTCAGTTTGTGCAAGCAGTTACAGCCAAGATGAAGGAAATTGGTAGTACTCGAAGTGTCGCACAATATGCATGTTGTACGTTCAGTACTGCTTCCAGATGTAAAAAACACGTTTTCCTCAAACAGAATCAGTTTTAGATAAAAATAACAATGAAATAATGAAAGATGAGCGCACAGATGCATCCTCTAGTGTTACCACCCCCACACAATACATTTACAATTCTGAAATCAATGTAAGAAAATAAGATGCTTTTTTTCTTCTCCAGGAAATGTAATTATTTCCATAGGAATCATTTCAAGAAAATCCAACCAGCTTTCTTACCAGCAAACCATATTACTGCACTTATGTAGTAAACAGCTTGCAAGCTCCATGGGGATATACTCCACATTTTTAACAGTCTGTCGATGCCTAAGTTAGTTTTCTTTTTTCATATATATTTATATATTGAAACAAATAGCAGAAAGAAAAATCACATCAGTGTATTAATGCATTATGGTTAAAAAAAAAAAAGCAAGCAGAAATGTGCTTCTTTAATTCTTTCTTTGACAAGGTAGGAGCAATAAAACAACTCTGGTTCTGCTCACAATAAAATAAGAGTTTAGCTCCCACATCAAACAATGCAGGTTTTAGCTGTTCTTTAGCAGAGAGGTATATGCTGTATCAGCTCAAGGCAACACAGAAATTTGTTGGTTGTAGGCCAGATTATTTGTGTTGTGGTTTTTCATGGGATAACTGAAGTATAAAACAAGAACAGCTTTGTGTGGGATTGCCTGTGAGTGTCCTTTGTGTAAACTGGTGACAATGTATGGCTGTGACTAAATCAACGAATTGATAATGCCCGTTTTGGTTGCAACCCCTTTGAGGTCAGTTAATTTGATTTTCTAATGGCTCTAATTTAGCTGTCACTTTACAATTATAGTTTCAAAGTGTTTCAGCTGACCTTGAAAGGGTTTTCATTGTTTTTACTTATGATGAGCATCACACAGAGCACTTTTGTGTCTTCTTCGGTGTGTTACGTTGCAGTTTCACAATAAATTTTCCAAATTTCCAATACAATTTCTCCCTCTGTACCATGTAGAGATATATGTCTCAGGACTTTAATGATTATCTCCCTACATCTTGATGATACATTTTAAGATTCTTAATTTGTCCCAGCTATTATAAGGGCAGGTGAAATGGTGGAAAGCAAAAATCTGTTAACCTTCTTGTAGAGATCATAACATCACACTAATCCTGCACACTGTTTTCTTGTCTTTGCTTTTTTCCTGCTTTGCTTCATTCTTCAGATTCTTCACTTTTCTACTTCACTTTCACCCATGAATGGTGAGGCTTGGATGTTTAAAGTAACACATCAATGGTTAGAATGAATTGATTATGGTTACGGTTACAAAACAAACAAAAAAAGACTTTAGTTGAGGATTACATATTGTTTATGGATTCTGATCCTTGTCATGACGTATAGATGATTCTCTATAGAAAAAGACCATCTAGGACTAGGGAACAATTTGATGGACCTTGTGATGGGACTGGGCAGATACACTAAAGACTAAAATATAAGAATGGTCATGACAAATTGTTTTACATTTTAAATATAAATATTTACTTATTGTCACAATTATTTCCTGTATGGATGCAACATGTAGCCCACAGATCATGATGCATAAACAGGTTAACAAAAAGTGACAAATTCAGTAAATGACAATAATTAAACAAACAAATAAATAAATTGCCTGTCACAGTTCATACTGTCACATACAGAGACGTCAGTTGTGAGTCTAGTGTGTGAGAAAGTGTGAAAGTGACCTACACACTTCTGTAGTGGCTTTGAAGAGAAAACAGCTGAAAGAAAAGCAGCTAGAATGGGATTGAGGGGCAAATGAGAACTGTAAAGACAGAAAAGTCTTCCACAAAGAAACAACACATCAAAATTCCACATTTATAAAAAAAAAAAAAAGCAGTCAGTAACCCCTCCAAAAGGACTGATTGAAGTCAAATGCAGTGCACAAGTAATCATTAGTGACCTTGAATGCAGCTATTTGCTGGACTCTCGCTCTCAAGTAAGAACAATCCCTAAGTCATTCTACTAAGAAAACCTCTCTCCCTCACTGATCCATTCTCCTAACAACCTGCTGAAAGTAGAGGTGCTAAGGGCCAAAACATGTCTTATCTTGGTCACATTGAAATCACCATCACATTCCAAAAAGTTTTACTTGGTGTTGACAGGTTCCAACACTTGACCTGATTGAGCCTGACATGTGATTTACTCAGTCATCCTTGCCAACAGGCACCAATTCTTTGGATATTCTTTAAGAAAAGTGTTTAGACAGTATTTTAGACATCAAACCACCAGTCAATCCCTTATGGCTATAGAGTTTGCATAAACACTGGAAACCAAGATGAGACAGTCTGTTGATTGTAGCCTGGAAAGTGTAAGACTTCACACTGAGACAAAAGTTGTAGAGTTGGTGGGCTGCGGGACAGCCATGGTTGATGGTTGATTAATGATTAGATTTATATAGCACTTTCGAGGTAGTGTTTACAGAGAATTTATTATTCATTCACACCACATTCATACTTGGTGATGTAAGCTACTTGTAAAGCCACAGCTATACCCCCGGGCAGACTGACGGAACGTGGCAGCTAATCTGCATCAATGGCCTCTCTGACCAATGCCAAACATTCACACACTAAGCAAAGAAGCAAGGAGAGTGAAGTGTCTTACCCAAAGGGACAATGACAAGACTTGGATGGAGCAGGACTGGGACAGCCAAACTTATGGGTATTGAACAACCTGCTCTCCTGCCTGAGCAACTGCCACCCTGAGTCGCCTACATTAACCTCCCTACTAGGTGGCCTACTAATCACTGATAGACTAGTACATCATCTAAATTTTCAACGCTGCATCCCTGTTATCCTCAAAAGTGAGTCAGCTCAGGATATCAGTCTTTCTCCAAAGTCTGTGGTAGCAGAAATAAATGTTTTCCAGAGTTTCCAGTCCAACAACCCCCAAAGGTTAGACCATTCCTCACAGTTTCAGCACAAATCAAAACTGGACTTTGGAAATTTCCAAGTACCTAGTGAGTGGAAAAAGAGAATAATAGAAGTTAAAATTTATCCAAGACCTGTTCACACAACACAATCTTGTCTTTGGCCACACTGATAAAATCAAACACCACATAAACCTCAGTGATCAAGGCCAATAAACCCACAAGACATGGAAGGTGTGCATAACCATCTATGGCAGGGGTGCCCAAGTCCGGTCCTCGAGATCTACCATCCTGCAACTTTTAGATGCAACACTTCTCCAACACACCTGAATCAGATGTCATCTGCATGTCATTCAGCTCTGCAGAGGCCTGGTAACGAGCCAGTCATTTGATTCAGGCGTGTTGGAGAAGGGTTACATCTAAAAGTTGCAGGACGGTAGATCTGGAGGACCGGACTTGGGCACTCCTGATCTATGGCAACACCTTGATGCAGAAGTCATCTGTGAGTCTGAATCACCCTGTTCAGTCCCAATTGTATTGCATTTGTTTGCCCCCCAGGGTTCTTTGAGTTCAACAGAATACCCCAAGAAATCACAAGCATGTTCCAGAGGTTAATGTAGTGCTGTAGAGAGTGCTGAAAAGATCTCTGCACTCAAATTCTAACCAAAACCAAACACTCTGAAGGAACCCATGACTTTTTTGTGCTTCTGCAGTTGTTACAGTAGGTTCATCCAAGATAATTCAAACATCATCAAACCCCTTAATGTACTCTCTGCTTGATACGTACCTTTGAAAAACACAGACAAAAGATGTAAGGTCTACAAATAGATTTATACAATACCCATGTTTTAGCAAATGGTATCTGGTGCATTGATCTGAAAGATGAGCAGAAAGAAAAATAGATTAAAGACAGTGGGTGCACATATTTTCCATTAACTATTACTTTTAGCATGAGAGCATTGAAATAAAGTTTACAACTTTCTCAGTTTAATGAAAAAAAGCTGCCAAGTTGGCAACAGTTGAAGAAATTTAGAAAACATCCTGAGTCTAACAGTAAATTGGTTTGACAACAATTAAGCTTGGCTGAAAGTTGGCAAGAAGAAGAATGAATCATTTTTGTTTGTTTGTTTTTTAAATCACTGTCTCCATAAACCTCAGATTATCTACTTTTAGCGCCACACCTTCCCAACTTTCTTCTGCTGAAATCTGCCAATTTAGCTGCCAACCAGGTTTTACAAGAGGGCTTTTTTTAAAACAAATACTTTTCATTTTGTACACCATATTGATGATTGAGCTATATGATACCATATAATATTACAATTGTGCAACATAATTTCCCTGACTTCCAAAAGTGAGATTCCAATCCCTCTGCTTCAGAATATTAGATACTGGACCTGTTTCAGCAATGTTGATGCATAATATTGTCCTAAAGAAGAAGGACATGAGTCCAGTGTCTGATGTGGCTCAGGTTTGCTGGTTTGACCAGACTTGACATACTGTGCTGACACTTGGGAAGGACAATTGATTATTTAGTAATGCGTGTCAGGACATGACAGAGTGTAAATTAATCACAGGCAATGTGCATTGTCTGCAGCTTTTTCTTTTGGGACTGGGACACATTGGGTTCCAGTCTGGTTATATGGTGCTGTAGTGACTTTCAGTGCGTTATTGTTGTGACTTTCAGTGCGTCATTGTTGTGACTTTCAGTGCGTCATTGTTGTGACTTTCAGTGCGTCATTGTTGTGACTTTCAGTGCGTCATTGTTGTGACTTTCAGTGCGTCATTGTTGTGACTTTCAGTGCGTCATTGTTGTGACTTTCAGTGCGTCATTGTTCATCACAGCACTAAACTGCATAATTTGTCATAATTTCCACATATCCAGTGAGTGATAATTATTGTTTTGTTTTATATCCTAAATATCCATTTGCAGATTAAAAATGGCAGTGAGACATGGGACAGCATTATTGTATCACACTGTCTTTGCGTGTGTGTGGTGGTGGTGGTGGGGGGTGGGGGGGGATGGGGTGTAAAATGTTAATTTGGTGCTGCGTAATGTTTAATTTGGGTTGTTTAAGCTCTCAAACATATCTTCAGAGAGCTTGTGCCTAAATGCCTAGGTTCCCTCATCACAAATTAATTATGGGACTCCCCCCTCCCCCTACACACACACACACACCCAGTGTGGCATCATTAAACATTATTTGAAATGTAAACATCTATGAAACCCACTGGAGGTTGGATCTGTAAAATGTCCTGAGGTTTTTGTAATATACATTTTAATTTTGAAATTAGCTTACAAAGATAAACCCCAAATTATTTACTTAGCAAAGTTTTTTGCACATCTACTGAGACCTCACTGATTTTTGAAATACTACCAAATGTATGGATATATGCTGATGGTTGTAAGATCATTTTATTTTAACCAGATTACTATCTTTATCACATTTTAATCAGACAAAGGTATCAGAAAATGGAAGATTTTCATTAGTAAATAAATGCACCACCCCCATAGTTTGTATCTGCCCTTATACAAACATTATAAATGTATTTGAAGCATCTAAGAATATTCACTTTAAATTTAGATTCTTAGTGTCTTTCTTTGAAGGAAACAGTTGTATCAAGAAAAAAAAAAAAAAGAAAAAGAAAAGGAGCATGCAATACTTTACCAGATATCCTAAAACAAGAATAATTTACATGCAGGCAACAAAACCCTGTTAGTACAGTAGTATATTGGATGCTGTAAGCTTCCCCATGACAATATACAAAGGTCAGGATGAGCCTACAGACAGCTAACCTCTCAACTCCACTGAAGGCGGAAGTATTGCAAAGCAAAGCGGACCGGCTGTGCTGAGCTTGTCCACCTGGCACACACCACTATGTGCAGATTTAGGTCATAAATAGCATAAGTTCCACAGTAACACCTGCAATGGGAAATAAAGAAGAAGCCAGTTGTAATGTATTTTACTATTAATGAGAAAACATGATTGTTTTTTGGTTTTTTGTTTCTTTTGGGGGGATCAATTTTGACCAGATTTTGAGAAGAAAGCAAAATTACAGTATTTCTGTCCGATCAGATTGTTATTGGCACCAGTGTGCTTTCAAACACTTTTCATTAGCTTCACACCTAACACTCAATGACCACTTGCATCCTAACATACAGTCTATACTGATGAGCAGCTAAATTCTATAATTCCTAGCTTGTCCTTTCCACATGCCACTGTCCTTGGACAACACATTTCATCCAACAGTATTATCTTTTATTTTTCTGTTTCTGTGTAGAGTAGTACTTTATGAATGTGAGGGTCAATAAAGCACTACATGTCAATCAATTTACAAAAACGTATCTCTCGGCTGTGGGAGATTGCTGTTAATTGTTGTGCTTTACTCAGAGAAAAATAAACACCAGAAGGTTTCAGACAGTAAAAGGGTCAATCTTAGGGCTGAGCTTTTGAGTCCGGTTGAGGATCTGTGTAAAGCACCAGTTAATTACTTCTCCTCTCAGGTGTAACACCAATCCAAAGAATTTTCTGTAATTAGTAGTCATTGAATAAAAATGAAGTTACATAATCAACTCTTAAGAAGATTAAATTATAAATGACATTTCAGAGATTTTGTTTGTTTATAATCTTATGAGTTACTGTGAACATCTGACTATCAGTTTAAATGCAATGCTACTTTCCAAAGTCACATTTCCCTGCATCGTATACGTACAACTACAATAATTGACCATGCTTTGAAAGTTTTGAGAATCTCAAAACAACAGGTTGTGTCTGCCTCTTGAAATATATGCAGTTTTAATTGGCGCATCTGGACTCTATTAAAGCCAGTGTAATCCTTGAAAAAAGTATGCTTCCCTGTATATTAATGTAGAGAAAATAAAGATGAGTCAGGTTTGCAGAACATTGCAATGTGATGCTATTCTATAACTGAAATGATGTTTGTCCCAGTATATAAAGACATTTCTTTATTCAGCAAGGGGAGGGGTATATATATATATATATATATATATATATATATACTTTTTATCTAACCAGGTGTTGGCTCCATCAGTAGTCCTGCTTTTTACCCCCCCTCTTGCTGGATAAAGAAATGTTTGGATGTGCATTTCAAAGGCTTCTGAATCATAAAAGGAAGCGTCAGTCTTGGATGAAAGCTGCAGTGTTGATTCAGACATACAGCACCATCCCTTATCTGATCTTCGCAGCACTCTGATGATGTCATACACCCTAATCATTGGGTCATATTACATCTGATGCTTTCACCAGCATCAAAACTCTTACGGTGAGAATGCAGAAATTGTAGAAGGAAGCCAAAGAAGTAGGAGAAAAAAATAATTCCTAGTTTGGTTGTGCTGGGGAGGAGAAGAAATTGCTTGACACTTACATCTGTGCTTGCTCATTTTTGAAGCCCTTGAGGAAACATGGAGGACTGTGCAGCTGAACACTACCTTATAGGAATTTTGATTGGGAATAGAAAATTTGAAGAAATAAATTACATTCTTATATTTTTTGTCCATGGAGAAGCCATAAGGGACACAAGACAGTGCTAGGAGTGCGGGTCTCTGGCTAGTATTGTGCTTTTTTTTCACATTATTTATATATTTGCATGCACTGAGCAACCTGACCCAGTTAAAGCCCCATTGAATGGGTTTTGTTGGTGTATGCTGAGCTGGCTGGGATTTTGTTTGAATTGACAAATACAGATTTCTTTTGGTTTTGATAGTCTTTCTTTTTCTTTCATTCTTTCTTTATTGATTGGAGTAACCCGTATAATAAAAAATGTCAGGACATGTTTACAAGGTAGTTATGCAGACTTTCTTAAACTAAAATTGTAAAGTTCTGTTGTCTTTTAAATATAGATTACTTTTCGGACACTTTGAAATATCAAAACACATTTTCTTTCTATTGTTATTTAAACATTAAACAAATTGAATACCAAGCTATTTTCAAAGCTGACTTTAGGTGAATCACTAGCTCAGAAGGTTAAAATTGGGTTTGAGATATTTATTTATTTATTTATTGTTTTGTCCTGTTGTTTGAACAACTGGCTTGTGTATTCACTGATAGTTACCTGTTTTACTCATATAGTGGATGAACATATCTTTCACATTGTGTATAAAGTCAAATTCTAAGTTCGTAGGACTGGGCTACAGTGCCGGTTGTTGTGTTAGATAACTGACACTGAAAGTGTCTGTATGTGAAAGATATCCACCCCCAGACGCTGGCAGATGCCACAACACCAACAAATGAGAGCAAGGTAAGTATCTTTTGGTAGAAAATACTTAACTTTAACTAGATCCAGATGGTAGCAACTTAAACTGGAAAAGTGTACATACCTGAATGAAAAATGGTGCTATTTTTAGCTCAGGATATATCCAAAACGTTGTGTAACTGTCAGATTTCTACCATTTAACAAATGGCCTTAACAGTCACCATGTGCTCATCCTGCATTTTATTTTCAAGACATTATTTCCAGGTAAATACATTTCTTTTTACCAGTGGTGTTTGGGTTTTGTTTTGTTTTGTTTGTTGCTTGTGTATGTGTGTGTGTGCAATGCATGTGTGAAAGAGAGAGAGAGTCCGTTATCTTTTGAAATTCTATTTGTTGTAAACTCATTTTGTTCTTGGTATGCAGATTATGTGTGTGTGTGTGTGTGTGTGTGTGTGTGTGTGTGTGTGTGTGTGTGTGTGTGTGTGTGTGTGTGTGTGATGAACGAATGAGCAGGAAAATAACTGGCTCTAACACCAGAACATGAAACCAGGAGTGACAGATTGATCTCTCTCCCTCCACTACACACACACTTAAACACACGCAGTCACACTCACCTGTTAAAGCTGGTGCCAGCATGCACTCAAAGAACATCAATACACAAGCAGACACACACACAAACACACACTATCTTGGCCCCAGCACCTGATCACAGCCCACACATGAAGAAAACATACACATAGCTCCACTTGCCAAAAGAATGAAAGAGAGTGTGATAGCAGTGGATGACTAAGGCAGGAAGAAAAAGTCAAAGCCTTGTTGTGAGCAGAAAGAAATAGAAACACTGCTGGTTCTTTGTAAACTTCATTCCTGTGGCTCTTGTCTCGTATTGTTATACATTTTAACACCTCCCAACACAGCTGCTTTTGTGGATGCTCTTTCACATCTTACCACCTTTAAAAATGTATTTTTGTTCCAAGTAGGAAAATAAGAAAAATACAAAAAGATAGGTGCATCTTTGAAAATAAAAATTCACCATAACCCCACACTAACCTTCATATCCACTCACCTGTGAGAGCTGATAATAACTTTCTGCTACCCGTTCACCTTTTCACCTCTCAGAAGGTTCATGCATCGTGGCATGTCGTGCTCAGTGCTGGGTATGGTCCTGCCACTAACCCTGTATGTAACCTTAAACAGCTTCTTAAACACAAAGGTGCACGGTAATTGTGTATGAGTGTCACATCATTGTGGCATACCACTGAAGCTGCTGATAAAACACTGAACTAACTGCTGTCACATATATGCATATGGCACAAAAAGTATTGTAGACAATTCTCTCTGGGCTTTTTGCATCGCTGCTTACTATGCCTGTGGGAGAAATCAGCTATTTTAGGACCACACTGAAAATTGTACATCTGAGTGTAATGATAGGAAGGGCATGCCTGATTTTTATTATACTGTTTGATCATATTTACACAAAACGTTATTTTAATAAAAAAAAAAAAAAAAATCTGATACCAATATAAATTATTGGTCCAGTATGCAAATATGCTTATAATGGGGTATGTAAAACATTTCTGATAGAACTGCACCAGTTAAAGCACTGTAATTAGAGTCTCATAAGTTACAGAGGCATAGAAAGAATGCAATGTCAACTATTTGAAAATATTTTATAATAAGCAGTGATAATATTAGTAAAGCAGACAGTACATTATGATCCCCTATATTGCCAGAAGAAGGTGTTAAAAATTGGCTCTTTAAAGACTATTGAACTTTGGCCAGCTTTTTTGGGTTAGGGTTTAAAGGCTAATTTGCTATCTGTCTTGCATCCAGTCTCCTCTATGAGCTCTCTTCAACCAATAAAAGTCAGTCCAATGCTGCCTCTTGTGTTAGCTCCTTCCTCCTATAATGTCCTCTTGGTTTTTTTTTTTTTTTTTTTTTTTTTTTTCTGCTGAGTCAGCCATTATGTGCGTTCCAAATGGCCCATGTGTTAATATCTAGCTGCAGGCGAGTGATGCTGTGCTATAAAATGAAAAGCTGCTGTAAAGTGATGCTTTGGGACAGAAAAAAGAAAAGAAGAGTAAAGAAGTGTTTGGTACAGGTAAGGAAGTTTGAAAGAAATACTTGACAAGTGATTGAATAAAGCCTCGGACCAGTTCAGTTTCACTAGATTGTGCATCAGTCCAACACAGTTTAATGTCATGGCATATCTGGAAATTGTGAGATGTGTCTAGAGAGAGAAAGAGGGAGCATAGAAGGACCCTATTAAAATAAAAAGGCACTTGCGGAGGAGGCAAATGTCAGAAGCTTTCTGATATTTTCAAAGTCTCCACCAGCACCAGCAGTCAGCCGTGAAAGCAGGTGAGTTCACCGTTTAATAAATGAGTGATACAGGTGGGAGAGAGTGGTGTGTTAAAAGCAGAAATCTTTTATCTGAACATGATGATCCCTAGTTGAGATTCTTTGTGGATCTTTTTATAGCTGTAATAATGATTCTGGTAGTACTTGCTGTCTGAAGTATTGTAAAACTTGCTGTGGTTTGTTACAGTATATCTCCCATTAGGCCAAAAATAAATGCTACTATTTTAACCTGGGATATACATGAGGTCCTAGTTGAGATTTCTTGGTAAACGTAGATATTATATTAGTTAATATATTATCCTGTGTTAAACTGACAGGTGGATATTTTGATACCAAAACTGCTAGCCTGTAGAAATATACTGTCCACATCCAAGTCAGAAACAGCTGCCACTGTGGAGCATGTTATTATCCCAGGTAAATGGCGATGAGGAACCCATTTGGCCTAATCAGATTGTCAGTTTGTTTATCTGGTTGTAAATGATGTGGTTGCAGCTTTTTAGCTTGCTGGTGAAATATTTGATGTCTGAGGTTTTTGTTAACAGCTTCATATAGATTTTGTGTTTGTGGGTGTGTTTTTGTTTGCATGATTATGACTTTTCTTAGTTCACTGCATGAAATATTTGTTGAGTCCTGGTGAATAAAAAAAAAAAAAAAAACATACCTCCACAGGTGGGTTGCCTCCTGAAAAAGTTTGGGAACCCCTCTAAAGGTTGGATAGTCACTGTTCTGTCTTAGTTGAGATAGGTGAAGTTGCTGTTGACCACTTCTTGTCTTTATGGTTACAGTAACTATTGGTGTTGGTATATCATGGCAATTGTGGTAAAATGGCATTGAAATAATATTTACTAATATTATGGGCTGCTCAGTTTAGACCTGGGGTTCATCCTGCATCCCACACAGGTGGAGGTGCTGTTCTGTAAGAGCTGCATCTTTTCAACCATTTTGTTGGATTCTGTAAAGCTAAAACTACTTTCTTGGTTATAACCTGCACAGTCTTTGATACTGTGTTATTTAAACTGATGGTCCTGAGCCACACCAGGATGCAAATTAAGTGTGTACGATAATTTTCCAAAAAATATGGCCATTTTAAGCTTCTTGTAAGATACTTTAACATTTCCAATCTGGCAACACTGACAGTTGGTAACATAAGAAAATGTATCTGTGTGTGGATCAAACTAAGGAGAAAACAGAAATTGTAAAATTTCCTTTTTTTAAATTTATGTCGTTTTTGGCCTATTTATTTATCTATCTATCTTTTTTTTTTGCTCTGCGGAACAATGAGGGCATTTTATGTTCTGTCAAGATTTGGTTAGTCAGTAGTTAGTACCACAGGCTAACTTCAGCCAATAACATCAACTGTACCAAAAACAAAAAAGAAAAAAAAAATCCACACAGTTTTCTTTTGTTTTATGAGGGAATATGCTCTAGATCAAATCCATACCCCATAATTGATCTCATCCATAATTTATCTGATGCTAAAGCATTAAAATAAACAATTTTAGAAGCATCTGTTATTGTCATCATGTGTAGAACTCATAAACTTACGTCTAGGTCCTGTTATGCATTTACATTCTTTTATCTCTCTGAAGGGCAGAGAAATACTGAAACGGCAGGTAGTGTGTTTTCTGCTTTCACGTTTGCCAATTTGAAGTATTAATGACATACAGGCTTTGCTTGCTTGTCTTTTCTTTTCTTGGTTTCGATTTACCTCTAAAATTATTACCATAGTTCAGGACAGTATTTTTTTTTTTTTCATGAAACTAATATAAAAATAAAAAATAAAAAAAATGGAATGACATTTTTTTTCCATGCACAAATCTAATAAAATAAATTAAAAAAAAATCACACACCTATTTATGAACTGGTTAAAATAGAACTTTCATGTGGCATGATGCTAACAAAACCTACTGCCAACTTGTTGTGGTTGGTCAGGTCACTCCTGGAAAAGAGATAATCTCACTGAGGTTTAATCTAGTAAAAAAAAAAATATATATATATATATATATATATATATATATAAGAATATTCCACCAAACCATACCTAATTACCAATGGTACAGGAGCATTCATAAAAATATTCAAAATGTTGCTTGAAGTGAATAACTTTGCACCTGTTTTGAATATGAGTCACATTAGGAGCCACTGTTACAACAGTGGCTCCTAATGTTTTAAAGCCCCAAACAAACATATTGGCAACAAAACAATGATTGCTATATGTGGACATATTGTGTGGACTACATATTTGTAATTGTAGTTACACCACAGTTGTCCAAGAAATAAAGAAATACTGCCCTCAGTAGCTCTAGAAACCAAGGAAAAGCTGCATCCATTTGTTTATGAAGCGTCACAAAAGCGTCTTCAATCACTGCCAGACAACAAGGGCAGCCTTTATTAAACTCACTTACCTTGCATAAAGCTGCAGCTTGAGGCTGTCATGCAGAAGATCCATGCAAAAAGTATCACCCCATGTCATGTTGGGAATGAATAACACCACAAAAAATAATGGTTTTAATAATATTTTTTAGAAAAAAAAGGTATGTTTATTATAGCATTATTCTCAACTGGTGGAGCAGATAGCAGGTCATATATAGACAGACTACAGCTACTCCTTGTAGCTGGTGCTTCAGAGACCTCTCTGTCTCTGACGCTTTTCCCTGTCCAGCAAGTACCTCATAAAGGCCTCTAGAGCTAAAATAACATATTTAGGAAAAAAACATTTCCCTAAATTTTCTACATTCACCACATGAGGTTACATAGTAAAACACAGAACTCAAAACGGGGGGAAAAAAAAAAGACATGGAATTTGGGGGAAAAAAATTTAATCTGGAAAAAAAATTAACAGATTTGATTTGACCCTATATAAAGTAAGGAAACTTGTGTTTGGTTGATGTCTCCCCTTTAATAATAACAATTGGTGTTGCATTTATACATCACTGAAAAGCCTGATGAGTCACCTTTACACCAAGATATAACTTGAAAGGATTCTGTGGAATGAACAACACGGCTATACAAGTGGATTATTTACCAAAAATGTATAATACATCACCATTTGCTTAACTCAGTAAGTTCTTTTTTTTTTTTTTTTTACAACCCAGTAGGAAAAGTATGCAGATAGGGAATTCAGTTCTGCGTGACCCAATATTAACTTCCCAATACTCACTTGAATTGAAGGATAAGGAACAAGACTTTTTTAGGCAACTACAACTGAAAACTCATGGAAAGAAAGTAGAAGTTAAAAAAAAATAATAATAATAAAGAGTCCAGGCTGTTCAAAGTAGGGTACATTAATCTCAAATGTTTGACCCAATACCGTTCATCAGGCAGGCCTGGAAAAGAGCTCAGGACTAATAACCTTGTGTCACAAAGGAAAGATTTACAGGGACCTTTGGGCCAAATGATGGAAAACTATTATGCAAATTTAGCAAAGAATCTTGCTTTTCCTGTCTTCACCACCAAAAAATGTGTCACTATGGTTTCCGTCCTGCTTCATGAGCTACAAACAGACAAGGAGACAAACAAATGCGAGCAAAAAGGCAGACATAAGTAAGTTCATGTTATTTTCCCCTATCTGCCTCTTTCTTTTTATTTGTTTTACAGGGTCTTTCAGCCTTACACATAGAGACACTTTGTCATACTGATGCACACTCCAGTAAATGCATGGCATAAACAAAAAGACAGAAAGCAAACAAACCAAAACCTGATAGATGCTCTTTGCGCTCTTTGCTTTCTGTAAGGACAGATAGGAGCCTATAAGCATTCACATAAAGTCACTCTCACATAATCATATAGCGTTGAGTAATCGAGTCTGTCTGCAGTCCTAATTACACTCGCATCTGGCTTTTAGTCACCCATGAGTAGGCAACCACAGTAGGATAAACAATCCCTTTGGTGTCACATTTCGGCAGTCACAGGGGTGACACGTGAGAATGGGCAGAGGACAAGCGGCTCTGAGATGTGCAAGTACAACAATGCAGGGAGAAAAGCACACAATTTAATTGTTCCTCAATTTTAAATAGAAAAATATCATCAGTTTGTCCAAAACATTGAGAAAGCTTGTCAGTGTCATCAATTTATGTTTAAATGTTGTGTCTTCAAAACTGCTTCTCTGTGTTTACACTTTACAAGATATTACAGATAGGCAGCCCAACACACGTTCTTTGTACATCTGCCATGGACTGTAGTGTGTGGTACTTACTCAGGTGAAGTCCTATGTGGTTTGTTTAATTTTTTGTGTTTCTATTATTGTAATTTTGTTGTTTCGCTAAAGTCTCGGTCAACTTTTACTTACTATTAATACACACACATATATATATCTGTACTTCCTGTCTGAGTCTCACCAGCTTTCAGTTGCTGATTGGCACACCTGTGTGGAGTTAGTTGTTAACTTCCTCATAACACACACAAGCAGGTTTATTTCCTCCTTTTCCAGGTACTCGTCATCACTGCTACTTGTTTGCTCTGTCCATTAGCTTATTTTTGATGTTTTTGTTGTTTTGTTTTGTTTTTTTTTGTTCCTCCTGTGTGATTTTAATTTGGATTATGTTTGATATCACTTAGACCACTTTGGATTTTGTGTTCAACAGCACCTTTATTTGTAAGTCTTATTAAAGTCCCTTTCTTCCTGCCTCCTCCCTTTTGTCTGCATTTGAGTGATCTTCACCACATGCCCATGACATCAGACAGTGGATAGGTAGTATAATACATTTTGACTGACTGAGAAATGTTGTAAAATATAATAAACATAAATTAAATTTTATTAAAACTTTACAGAAATCTTGGAAAAACTTTTTTAATTTAACTTTTCGAGTCTGATTTGGTTTTTAGTGCAGTTGTTAGTTCTAGACAATTATTAAAATTTTATTCAGGATTTAGGACATTGTTGCTGACAAAATTTAATGATTCAAAACTGGTTTATTGAAATTTTTTTTATTTTAAAATAACCTTTTATATGGACAAAGATCCAAAGGTCCAAAAACTTTTGGTATAAAAACATTTATTTGTAGAAACAGATTAGCTGCATTTGACCAGCAGTTTTCTGAAGCATTTGAAATATTTCTTGTAAATGTCAACTTAAATATTTATATAATATCAAATATTTATGACAAAAAAAGGATGAAAATTTCAGAATATATTAGTTAAAAGGTAACAAGTCAGCATGACGAGTTTCAAAGCTGTGTGATGCTGCTTTCCTTCGTTTCTGATTTTCAGCTATCGCATGTGTTTCTCTGCTGAACAGGCAGAATACAGGAGCATAATTTCAGCTCTTCTATAGCGTAAAGAAGGAACTGAGAGACACAAAATGACGGCCATCCTTAACCAGTAACCCCCCCCCCCCCACTGACGAACATTAATATCTGACTGTAGGCCATGGCGCACCAGCTAGCTTAGCATATGCACATTTTATTTTCATGCGGGATGCGACACAGATGTAAACTTCTCTGATTGCAGCTGGATTGGACCACTAGAAAAAAAAAAAAAAAAAAAAAAAAAACACTAGAGATATCTGAATACTTGGTAAATACAGTGAAAGAATCACTTATTTGGCAGCACTGCACATTTACCGGCTTGAAAAATTAGGTGCACTACTCCAGTCCTATATGTATAAACTTGCAAATGTATGTGCAGTTCCAACCTGTACATGGTGAAGTAATAGTCAGACAGAAAACTAACTGCTGTCTGTTGATATGGCGGTGTTTACGGTGTTGTTTATTGCTCACCAGATGGAAGAAGGATGTGCATGCTGGGGCCAGTTTGGTCTTCCAATGGCCTAATTTGTTTAGTATCCCACCGTGGGCCCTGATTATTCCTAGTTTTAATCATCCGCTGCTTCCAAAATTTCAGAATTTAGGTAAAACACTTCTGAAATATGTTTAATTAAAATGATCAGTATTAAAACTTTTTTTTTCTTTTTTAAATTATTATAATTGAACTGCTAATGAACTTAAACAGTTGTAATTACTTTTTTTTCCATCTGTACAGGCTAATATTAGTTGTAGGTTAATGTACCCAAGCATAGTTCCATAAACTCGGCCCTTGTCTTACAGAGTCTTGTGTTAACATACGATACACTTGTCAAGTGCTGTATCTTGATCTGGGATATTTTTATTAAGTCAAGTGTCTTTAAACTTGAGGACACAACAGTTTGATTCCACACTCCTGAAGCCTCAATCTTCATTTATTTTACTCTCCTGTGACCTGATATTTGCCAGAAGTAAGCCGGTTAAGGGAAAAGCCCTAGATCCTAGCTGACTTAGCTTAGCTTATGCTGGCTTTCTTTTCTCTCTTTCTGCTTTGTTTGCATTGTTTGCAGTAATGTTTGATCAGACTGTTTTGGCTGGCTGGAGGATACACAGGGCAAAGATATTCTGGGTTTACTGTACAAACGCCAATACCATTGTCTGCTTTTCCAATAATGAGTGTATATCTGTTGTTGCTAACCATACATAGTAATTGTGAAGGTCAAAAGAAAAAGAAGGGGAAAAAAGAAAGCATACTGAAGAAAAATTGAGATGGAGCAACCAACAGCCATGTCTGCACGCAGGAGGTTCAAAAACATTGTGAAGCTCAGTTTTGACTAACTGTTGGAGAGCTTTTATTACATTTAAAAACAAACATTTTTTATCATCTGAGGGAAATTAATCTTTCCTTCATGTCTCTTCCTTTAGCCTTTTGTTCCACACATGCAGTGCTGAAATCAGATCAGTGTACAGGAGAGGACAAAGGACACTCAGTGGCTGTCTCCTAAGGAAAAAGAGTGGAGCAATCTCATGTGAGGAGGTAAGACACACTTGTATAAA
The DNA here is from genome assembly GCF_017639745.1 of Melanotaenia boesemani. Taxonomy (NCBI): domain Eukaryota; kingdom Metazoa; phylum Chordata; class Actinopteri; order Atheriniformes; family Melanotaeniidae; genus Melanotaenia; species Melanotaenia boesemani. The sequence goes on along the minus strand of NC_055698.1, from coordinate 11,683,061 downwards.
ACAGTAAGAGGAAAGAGAGCTGTAAAACAGCAGTAGAGATTCTCACACTGAGATGAAAGGATATATTGCGCATAGATACAATAATTTAGGGATGTGATTAGGCCATCACATACTTATTATTGTGTTGCAGAAATTCCTCAAATGCTGAATATTCTTATATTTTCAATTCACCACAAAGCAATTCTATCTCCAGTATGACTTCTGCTTTTTGGAGAGCTAAGCTGCAAAAAGATTGTCATATCAGAGGGTTGTCATATCAGAGTTAACTTCTGAGATACTAAATAACTGTCATATTTGATCATCCTGTAGCTCCAGGACAAATGGTGTTTTCTTTTTTTTCTGAGGGATATCATCCAACTTGAAGCCTGAGACTTGATTTGTGAGTAAAATAAGGGACCAGATTTAAATTTGAAGCTGCAGGCTAAGGCCACAATTTCTAAAACCGACAGTTAACAGATGGAGGACAAAATTTGATTCACTATCAGGTGGCCTGGTTTGTAACTGATCACATTTCCAAATTTTACCAGCAGCTGAACCTAGAGCTTGTAGTGTGGGACCTGCTTGGTGAGAATAGAGCAGAGTGGTGTGTTTTAGTGCCACAAAAAGAGAAATTGTTTTGGGTTCATCTGAATAAGTAGGTGGGACATCTAAAATGAATCATCATACGATGACAGTCAGAGACGTAGCTTTTTATTTAGACATGTCCTCTGTTAAACTGTTTGATTCACTTCATTAACTCAGATGGGCCTTCAACATTTATGCTTCCTGAATTGTCTTGAATCATATACAAAACACATGGGGCCATGCTGGATTCCCTTTGCATGAAATGAGCTGTGTGAAAACCTTTACTTTTCCACATAGTTCTTGCTTTATAGAAACTTCTATGTGCATAATTTGTACTGACTTGCTATGCTTGTAGGATTGTAATGGTCAGAAATGGGGAGGGTCATTGTAGTTTGATGTTAACTTTATTTGGCACATACTCCTACTTATGTGGTAGACAACAGTAAGGGTTAATGACACTCTGAATATGCTATACATACATACTTTTTGGTGGTTGTTTATGTTTGAGTCAAGCATCCATATAGAGAAAAAAGAAAACAGCTAAATATTGCTTCTAGTGTTTGCTCCATTTTCTGCAAGTGTCTGTTCATAGTATGGGCAAACTTCCCAGCTTGTTCTCATGTTCATACTACCACTGCTGTCTTCACTACTTGTCCTCCATGAGTCAGCCATTACTCTACTCTTGGCAAAATCCTTAAACTTTTTCCTCTGTTTGAAGTTCCTTTGCCCATAAAGTCACTCAAAATCCACAATAATTCTAAATGTGAACACTGAGTCTACTTTTTGATTAACTAAGTTTCATACATCTCATTGTTCACTTCAAAATTATACATAAGTGCTGAAAACAGTGCTCTATAAAGCAGCTCGTTTGCCTGTGTGGTCCACATTTAGCCAGTCAGCCGGAAACTGTAAGCTGGTGAACAGGACACAACAGAAAATTATGTTGAAATGTATAGAACATCTACTTGCAAAAATGAGAAGTGTATATAATCCATCCATCTTCTATACCCACCTATGCAGGGTCATGGATAGTTGGAGCGTATTCCAGACATTACAGCTGAGAGGAGTCCATCACAGTTGTGCAAAAAATATTAATTATTATTAATAATTAAAAACATCAGTGTTGGGTAAGTAAACATCTTCCCTATACGATGGTCATCATTATCACATCCCTGCCAAATCCACAGATGCAACCACTAGCAATAAAGAAGCATTTAGCCAATGTGGGAAGCAGTTTTCCTCCTGGCCAACCCCCGCCCAGTATGAGGACCTTGACCCCCAGCCCTATCCCGACACGAAGGCTTTACATGGGAGCAAGGATCTGTGAGGATGTAATGTGGGGTTTGAGATAACAATGCAAAGGTTAATTTTTTTAAGATGTAATATATTAGATATGCCACACATAACTGTCACTGTGTTGCACAGCAAAGCTCTAGTTTCTTTGTTAATCAACTACAACATTAATGACGCTGGAGTTGTCCCTTTTTGTTTGGCTAAAGCTTTGGTCAGAACCTGACCGCTTCCAGAAGTGCCATGTGCACCGGACACTAATGCTGGGGACAGCTGGATGCTCGACAACCACATCTCTCTTTTCGGGTTGGGATCTCCTCATCCTCACCACCTCCACTCTGAAAGACACAGCACACAAGCCTGATGTTTTCTCCACATGTCTAAAATTGTTTACACAGCCATGACATAAAATATGTAACTGTGCTTTACCGGTTCGTCTGTAGTCTCTGTCAAGTCAATGTCTCCCCCATTCATTTTTTGGTCCAGCGGTGTGAGCTCGGGTGTGATCTTACCCCTTCCAGTTGCAGACACACTCTGACAGTTTGAGGCAAGTCTTTTTCTTTTTTTTTTATTTCTTTTTTTTTTCTCCACCTTGAGGTCCTACCATTTTTTTCTACCTCCATCAGGGCAGATGTATGTATTCGGTGCCATTGGTCTGTCTGGATCCAGGAATTATTTAAATGATTCTAGGGATAATTTTTTGCCATTTGAGCTTCTAACTTAAAAATAATGGACACAATCATTGGCATAAATAAATAAATAAATAAATAAATAAATAAATAAATAAATAAATAAATAAATAAATAAATAAATAAATAAATAAATAAAAATTTCTTGATTCTGAAAGTTGGTTATGTTGTCAGACTCCATTATTACTTCCATTATCCAAATAAATAAACCAAAAATTATATTCAGATGACTGTCAATTTTAAAAGATGTTAGGCTATCAATACAAACTTACTTAAATCGCCTACTGAAATTTTAATTGGTTGTGAGGCAACATAACACAGCTCAAAAGATGGACATGTAACACCAAGTCCAGCAACAATGGCAGCCAGTGTGGTGAAAAGGCATTTGGGGGATATTGTTAAAAAAAGGAAAAAAAAAAGACAAAAATGGCGTCATTTTAAGCATTTATTTGGGAACCGTTTCAGAAGAGCAGCGGTTTGACTCCCAAAATGTCAGTTATGTGTGGACACAATGTCCAAGCAATAAACTATAGCAAAATCACCGGACTTCATCCCCCTGTGGATATGGCCTTAGTGCTGCTTGTGGCAAAGGCTTGTGAAATTAGCTTTAGTAGTCAAGCTTCTACTATTACTTAATGATCTACTTTTTTTTCCTTGGAGCAACTGGCAGAAATTCAATATCTGCTAGTATTACCTTATTACATAGTTCTTATTCTCTGATGAGACAAATGGTGTAACATGTGAATGTAATTATTGGTCATACATGCTGCAGTCTGTGTCCTTGGGCCATGATTTGACTACGTAGTGTTCTGCTGATCTGATGGAGAGATGAAGCTGGCTAGGCTAGTGCTATCATGAAGTCGAAGTACAGACATCTATTATTCAAGACATAATTATGCAGCAGGCTGCTTTGTCAGCCAGTCAATCAGAGCCCAGCTTTTCATTAGGCTGCCTGTCAATGCACTGCAAAGGTGTGCTTTTAACACGTACTGCACATGTATGGTCATGTAAGCCACACATGCCAGTGACTTCAGGCATACACCTACACACACAAACTTCTCCTGTGGAAAAAAATTACAAAAATAAGGTTTTGATAAAAAAAAAAAAAAAATGAGGGTTGACCATTAGTCAATTTTCTCATCCAATAGGCCCCCACTGAGGCTCAATTTAAATGCCAAATGACTAAAGGGGATCTGAGATAGGTTGAATGAAGGGAAAAGGGGTAAAGATGAGCTTGATCTTTTTCTTTTAACCAGCAAATATATTGACTGATTACTATATATTTTTTATTTATTTTATTCTTTATTCTGTCACCAGGATCCCTATTATTTGCTGCTAAAGCAGCAGCTAATCTCCCTGGGGTCCAAATATAAAACAATAATACAAGAAATTAACGTCCAACCAATCATAATGATACAATTTCATTCCCACAACTAAAAAATCCCTATCCCACCCCAAACTCACAATCACACCACGTCTAAAGAATCGAAAAAATAAAATACAATAAGATAACGTAACTAATTTTATCCATCTCTCAGCTGGCCTGGGAACGCCTCTGGATCCCCCTGGATGAGCAGGTGAATGTGGCCGGGGCGAGGGAAGTCTGGGTTTCCCTGCTTAGGCACCTGATCCCGCGACCCGACTTCGGATAAGCGGCTGAAAATGGATGAATGGAAAAATTACTATTTACCCCAAAAATACACAATCCAGTAATGACAAGAGAATACATGATTATGTGAAATTAATTACAAAATCACAAAAAATGTTATCAGAAACAATTCTTTAAATGCTCTCTAGAAACTGGTTTATAAGAATAGGAATAGAAATAACTCAATAGAAAAGAATCTCAAATTAGATATTAAGATTCTGTTTGTAACTTTTATTTTTTATTTTATTATTTTTTTAACCCATTTTATATGTGTATGGCATTGTATGGCAGCTTATTCCATGATGAGACTACTTAGTTCATCAATAGTTATTCCCAAAAGCTCGACTTTGTGAACGTGTTCCAGTGGAAAACCATTCAGTGACAGAAAGAACCAGCTTGTCTCTTAAAGCCTGATTAGAAGAGAAAGTTATGCACTTTGTTTTAGTCATAATTAGAAACATCTCATTCTTATTTACCCAGTTGAACACACAATCCAGGCCACTAAAGAGTCTTTTAACTGAATCAAACTCTCAACAGATGGATACATTATTGAATCATCAGCATACATTAATATTGATTATTTTTTTAACATCAGAGGTAAATTATTAATAAAAAAAAATTGGAATATTAGAGGGCCCAAGCAGATGCCTTGTGGAACTCTGTATTCAAATTATCTTAACCTGAAAAACTGTCAGAGCGTCTTTTACAGTGGAAACTGTAAAAGACTTTGACAGCTGCCACTTGTTATCAGGCTGGGAGGTGTTAACTGTAGATTCTTAAAATCTTAAAATTTGGAAGTTTACCTTGTTGTCCTTCACTGGAAAGATACTTTAAAAAAGTACCAATAAAATGGTTGTTCAGCCTTAGGTGGCACTGTATAAGAACCTCTCATGCCAAATCCCATGATTATTATAGCTAAATGGTCTCAGGTGTACCACCAAGGATAAGTTGGACTCAACACAATCTACCACTACATCCAGAAATGTGACCTGAAATAATCTTTTTCTTTCTTTCTTTTGTCTTCTCTGGAGGAAGCCATGGATCAAATCTGTGTAGAAATGTTTCCAAGTTATCTGGGCACAAATTGACCTCAGACAAATAGACAGTAAATACAAGTTCTATTGTGAGGTGAGTCCAGGTTTAAGCAGCTTTTGGGGAGGATGGATGCCTGGTTCTTAAAAGATGAGAGACTATTAAGGCTGTTCAATAATCAAATGCTAAAATTGCTGAAGTTTTTAATGGTACTGGGACTGGATCAGTTTTCATGGCATGTGTGAAAATTGTATGAAAGGACTATCTTCTCCAGAGTGGTCAGCAGTTGTTTTTAGCAGACAGCAAAATAAATAATTCTGCACAAGTACCACAGTGTGGTTTCATAGATGGTGTGCCTGACTGACCTGTCTGAAGTCTAGATCTGTCTCCTATAGGAACTTTATGGCACATTATAAGGATACAATTCAGACATGACAACCGTGGAATTTGCAATAATTGGCATTATAGGACAACTGTTTTTTTTTTTTTTTGTTACTATTTATGACCCAGCTGATAGAGTGGTCATCTTCTAACTGGTTGGGTTTTCAGTCCCCAACTGTGTGGGCTCAATATTAAGTCATGAAGATTTTGTAATTGTAATATATATATATATATATATATATATATATATATAATCTGTATATAATCTGTATTTCAAGCTTGTTACCCTGTAAAAAACAATCTGCCTGAAAAATTCAAGTTTGCAAATATGCAGAAAAAGTTTGCATGGTTGTAAAAGAGATTTGTATTTGTATAAAAGTTCTTTTGCAAAAACCCTGTTTAAAGATGCAAAGCACAAAACTGTGTACAAGACTTAAGTTGCAGTTGCAAATTTTGTCCATATCTCTACACTTCTATCTCATTGGATGGTGACAAATCAAACCATCCAATCAAAGACCAGACAGCTTCCCATCCTTCCAAACCGCTGCAGGCTCTTAAAGCGGAGTAGATCAATTGTAAAGACGGGTGATGGTGTGACCAGGGTGGTTTATTAAATGACACTGGGTGCAACAATTTGTGTGACAAAATGAATGTGATTACATTTGTAGCATTATCAGACAAAATGATATTAAGCCCATACAGCTGCCCTGCTATGTTAATGTGTAGAAAAAGCACTGCATAAAAACATATGATGAATTGCTATTTGACTCTGTGGGAATGTTTGTAGAACCCAAACAAGGTTAAAAAGTTGCTATACAACTGTGAAACACTTACCATTTATCATGGTGCGTTTGAAGCTGTGGTGTTCAACTTTTCTGTATAATAAATTGATTTAGCTGACACTTATCTACAGTGACATGAGTGTGGATTATATTGATAATTGCACAGTTTGCGACAAGCTTTTCATAGAGAGGATATGGATTTGATTTGGGTTGATTTAATTGCAAACACATCAATCAGCTGTTGATGAGAGGGTCTTTCAAAACGGTCTTTCAAGAATTCCTTTCTACCCTGCATCTCCGTCAAATTACCATATTTCTATGTGACATTCAACATACAGTACCTCTGTGTGTATCAGGAGCATTTGATGTGATTCATCCTCATATGGGCCTATTAAATTCCAGTAAATATGATTATATATGTTTATAATTGTCAATTTTGACTATCTCTTGAAACCATTGCGTTAAATGGCACTATTTATAAGAAATGTTGCAGATTTTCAGTTATCCAGGACAAGATGGGGCTGTCCTCTCCACTATAAATACAGTGGCATGTTACAAACAGAAGCTCAGCTGTGTTATGGAATCTTCAGTGGGTCAAAATCCACACTCAGGTAGATGCCTGCACACATTACCTTAGTGGACAATTTTACAATCAAGGATGTGAAAGATGGCTATGATTTTCTCCAAACACCACATCCTGGTGCATTCAAAACCCAATAACACCCTTTTCACCCAGAGGAAAGAGGATTCACAATCCCCTGCTCACGAAGAGGATGTGCAGTGCGATTCAGTGCAACCACTCCATAAACACAAAGCATAACACAGTAGATCTAGTTCTCCAGGTCAAGACGCAGCAATCTATTTGCACCTCAAAGACAATGTCCACATTTTGGACAGAAAAAAAAAAGAGGAGTCAAAGAAGCCATCTATTTATTAACTTGAAATGACCATCTTTGAAAGAGGAGATGGCTTCATGTCATTTTTGGTCTTCTGACCAAAACAAAACAAAAACATCTGAGATGAGTTGAAATATTTCAAGAGTATAAAAAAGTCCAATCTCATTTTATTAAAGCTCCTAGAAGAAGACTAAATATTGACACAGGAACATTCATGGAAACCTTGAGTTCTGTCATATTTGATCATTCAATTACTTTCATTGGTAAATGTTCAAGAGGGTGTCTTCAACAAAGCAATTAGGAGGAACATATAATTGGAGTGAGAGTATGATCTGCTCAAGGATAATTATGGCCTTTTATAATATATATATATATATATATATATATATATATATATATATATATATATATATATATATAGTATTCCTACTCAATCTGAAGTTATTATTCATTAAAAGTTATTAAATAAATACAAGAGACCTGATTCTTTAATAACTCTTGTTGCATCTTATTGAAAAGAGTAACCTAGACTGAACACATTTAAAATGGCTTTGTGCCATAACTCAAGCTTTTTGTTGGATTGGTCCAAATTACTTCTATTTAGTACAATTTTCTTTTCACAAAGCGGTATATTTTCTGTTACATGAATTTAAAAATAAACAGTGCTTTATGATGTTGCATAAACCTTACTGAAATACATGCTCTCCCAAGAGACACAAGGATGATTGAACTGTCAAAGAAAGAGTACAATTGGCTTGAGCCCTCTCCCACCTGCCTCCCTCTCTTTTGAAAATGCCAAGAGAACATTGTGAGACTGAAGCTGGATTTATACTCGTGGGGCATCACTGCCGTCACTGCATAGCTCCGCAAAGGCCCGACACGCAATACTTCCAGACCAGATGTGCACCCTTGCTACACAGATGATTACGCGGATGTATTCCCTTATGATTGTTCAATTTGGGATCATGTCTCTTGATTCCTGGATCTTCGCGCTGAATTTGTGTAGTAACCGCCAATTCTTAAAAACAACACCCAATGGATGAAGTTGGTGAGGGGATGATTGAATTATTTTTGTTTTCTTCCACAAGCTAATAAAGACACTAAACCATACTGGACACTATTGTTGTTTTAAAACAGAAAATACATACAGGAACTTAAGAGAACCATCAAAAGAACTCCTGGTGAGTTCACCGGCCGATATCATTCCTGCAGCCACCTTCAGATTAGGAGGAGAAACTGTAACACGACCCTCTACGCTCGAGTGTGAGAGCACACTCACCAGCGTTAGCTACGCTGTAACCAACTGCATGCAGACGCTGCGAGTATAAATCCACCTTAAGAGGGCAGGGAGGGGAGAAGTCTAGGAGTAGGATCACGGTGAGAGGAGAGTAAATGGAGAATAAAAGGCAACAAAGCAACACAGAGATTTGGGAAAATAATTGTAACAAGGTACAAAAAACATGTTAGAGATTGGAAGAAAAAGATAGAGGTGCATAAGCTCCTGATGTCAGAACCAGCAGATTGCAGTGGTATGCATATGTTTTGGAGATCTTATAAATATGTATGACATCTTGTATGTGTGTTTCTCGTCTCTTGTCTCTTGTATGTTGATTGCCCTTTTGACCAAAATGTCCTGTTACCAAAATGTCTTGTTACCAAATGGCTTAGGTAGTGAGCTGGAGACATCTTATATATTGTACTGTAGACATTTAGGATCAAAGCCAGCAGTAGAAACTTTAAAAGAATAAAAATGGGGAAGAAGGGTAGAAAAACATATATATCTTCACTTCAGAGAGATGCAGTACACTGTAATGACTGTTGACTCAGTCTGATCCACATGTATATTCCTTCCTCACTCTGTGTGCCCACTGAGAGAGTTTGGAATTTGTAGATGTTTCATTTAAAGAAGAGTGCATAATCAACAAAAGGGACTGGGGATTGCAGAGAGAGCTACAGTACACTAAGGCCGTCAGAAAATGTTTGAATAATGTTGCCTAATTGGTGCCCAATATGTTTGGAAGCAAACAAGAGCAAAGAGAGCAGTTAGCTATACTTAGCAACTGTTAAGTCACTCGTAGAGTAGCTCACAGCTTTGATTGGCCCATTGAGGACTGTTTGGGTCCAGAAATGCAAAACTGGCTTGTGGATGTGCCTACTTTACTTAAGTGTTAAATTGTAGAAAAACCTTCCTATAAAACGCTATAAATGTGCTTAATTTCCATTACAAAACAAGGCGTTTTTTACTGTTGTATTGCATTAGGGACACTTTATTGTAACAACTCTGCATAAGAGGTGAAAGTGAACAATGAGTAATAAATTGTTTGCTATTTTTAATGAGTTCAAGGTGTCAACATAGTGTTTAGTAAGCAAACCAAATAAGATACTGAGCTGGATACCTGCAGGTATCTGGGAATATTGATGAGTGTATTGAAATTACAGAAAAAAAAGTGTTTTATCTGCCAGGATGCGCATGGATGACGAGGTGATCAAGAGTCTTATTCTAGGTGTTATTTGGGCTTTGAGAGATGTTAAAAACTGAAGCACTAAGAGAAATTTCTTTAAATTACAGCATCCAAAAATTGTAGAAGCTGTGTTTTAATTAGACAAAAAAGCACAGTACAAAATATTAAGATGCAAAAAAATCATTGCTACTTAACAGGCTATCCTGTGAAATCATTAAAAATATTTTTCTTTGGGGAGGGGAGTTTCTCATGAAAATAACTGACTTACTTCAGATTATTTGTATCTGTGCAATAAGAGGTTAAGTTCCAGTGTAACTGATGCTGTATGAAGCATATGTGTAATTATCAAGCAACAGTAATAGAATAATTAGATTGAGGTATTTTTTTAACTGAAGCAATTTTTTGACAGAACCGAAGACTGAAATAACCTAACTTTGATCATCAGGAAATATAATGTATATCCATCATATAATATAGTATGTCGTGTCATGTAATGTCATATTATAAAAGATCAGTCAATTAGGGAAAGCAAATTTTCAAGACTTTAAAAATTAAAAGTTAAAGTTAGCAGAAAACTATGGAAGTGTAGAGCTGAGGCTCCTTTAAACACCAGGTTAGACTGTTTAGAAGATGTTATGTCCTGAATGGCTAAAAATTTCCTACTTTGAAATGGGAATAAGTCTGAAGTTCTGTTGTTTGGGCCTCTGGACTGCCATGCTGGCATGGGTCAGAAAGCTGATTGGTCCCTTTCACTAAAATGGCAAAACCTCCATAGTAAACCTGGGAGTATTTGTTAATAGTGCCTTTTTATTTGACAAACATATAAGTACTGTGGTCAGAGCAAGTTTTTATCAGTTTAAAAATTCTTGCAAAAGTCAAACATTTTATGTATTTTTCTGATTTTGAAAAATTCACTCATGCCTTTATTTCTTCTTGACTCAGGTGTGGGTCAGTCCCTCATTTGCTGTTTGCAGTTGGTCCAAAATGCAGCTGCCCGCATGACAGACCACATCACATTAATTTTTGCTTGTTTGCGCTGGCTACCTGTTAGGTTTACAGTTGAGTTAAAGATTCAGTTTTTTGTTTTTAAGTCTTGAAAAACGGGCTGGCCCCTTCTTATCTCACTGGTCTTTTAACCTCACACTTTCCCTCTAGATTGCTAAGGTCTGCTGACCAGTCGTTTTTGTTGTCCCGAGGTCCAGGCTGAAATTAAGAGAGGACAGAGCTTTCTCTGATGTCGCCCCCAAATTGTGGAACAGCCTCCCCATTTATATTAAGATCTCATCAACTGTGGACATCTTAAAATCTCATTTAAAGACTTATTTTTACTCTCTTGCTTTTAAACCAGACTGATCTTTGGCCTTTTTTGCTGATTGTTTGTCTCATGCTTGTTTTGTGATGGTCTTTTATTTCTTTTTTATTATTCAGGCCCCCAATTTTTTTTTTTTTTTTTCTTTTTCTTTTTCTTTTTACACACTCTTAGTTGTTTGGGCAACAGATGTTGTTTTTAAGCATGCTTATAAATAAAGTTGACTTGACTTGACTACAAAACTGTATTTTTCTCCAAAATTTCTAGGTTGCAATGACACCTTCATACACCTCTTGTTTTTAATGTTTTAACAACAAAATTTATCACCCTATAATGTGATACATTTCACGCTTTTTTCTAACTTGTCCTGTCCTGCATTGTAGAAAACAGAATGATGGTCTGGCTGAATAAATTAGCTTTGCCAGAGGGAGCTTTATGGGTATAAGTCTCTTCTTAAAAGTCTGATTTTTATTTCTAGATTTATTTGAATATATTGTTTTATCTCATTCATTTTGATTTATAGAATTCATGTAATCTTGCTAGACCTGACTGGTGGGGAAAGAAAAAAGGTAATGAAGAGAAGTAAAAAGGAAAGTAGAATAAAAAAAGAGGAGACAAAGATACAGTAGATAGCAGCAACAACCCTTCATTCTAACCTAACACCAGACAACCAACTGCTACACCTGTACAGAAACACAACGGAGTTTCTTACAGCTTTTACAAGCTGACAATCATCAGGAGTTCCTAAAGAAAAGAAAATAAAAAATAAATAAATAACCAAGACAGCAACAAGATGTATCATGACAACAACCAAAGTAGTGTATAAACCCTGTGGACAACTCAGTGACCGTGTCAGCATGCAGAGTATGAGGAAAGAGGAGTGATCAGAGTGTGCTCTTGCAAATGTGACCATGCCTCCACAATATTGACTTTAATGCATTTAAAATAGCCAAAATTATTACATCATTGAATGTTATTACATCTTCTGTAGCTTCAACACCTACAATGTTTGTGAATGACTTTTATTAACCCATTGGACAAGTGTTCAAGTTTGAGATTCAATAGCATTTTCATTTGACTACATTATTCAAACCACTTTGATCTCAAAAGATTAATTAATATCTTAAAATATGTTGTGTTATTTGGAAGAAGTAATCGACAGGTGACTAAGTACGAAGGCATGCTTCATAGTGGTGTCAACAGCACATATTGTGGTGGAACTTTCCAACCTTGTTATAAACCACTAAAGTAAATTTCAGGCACATGCTCTTTGTTTAGATCAACAAAAGGGTCTTGATTTACCACTAAAACTCAATTTTCATTTGCATGAAGTTTTGTTTGATGGTTTATCATACTTTAGTCCTTTGTTTGTGCATTTTATGTTGTGTTTATTGCTGCCAAACTGTTCTAACTGAAGCATTAGTATGAGAGGTGAAACCATGAGTGGCAGATGAATGAAATGAAGAGCTGTGAGTCAGCTGTAAGGAAAAGGACCTTCATTGCCTCTTCACATGATGATGCTTTTGATATGATGTGTCACTACCCGAAGCAAAATTGACAATTAGCTCTCTACTGCTGCACTCAGACGGATAAAAAGCACCATCACTGTTTCCAACTCACTCAGAAACACACACACACACAGCCATTCGTCAAGCCATTTGCCAAGTCCTCTTGGACCGGCCCCTCAACCTGTTGAGCACAAAGCCAAGATAAAATGGATTTGGGCTCACAGTCTCTCTTTGTATTTTAAATGTCAACATTACAAGGTGTCCTGGGGAGTAGCTCAAACCAAATACCCCAACCTCCATCAGTCTGTCTGGCCTCTGATCCCCTTTGATGCCATGTCATTCCATTAGACGTCTGAAAGGATATGTGCTCCTTATCTTCTGTCTACTCTACCGCCATCCTGCATCTGCCGGTGATGAACCACACACAACTCGTCTTGCCTCGGGTTTGTGAAAATGCAATCTGCAGAATAAAATCGGCATGTTGTAACAACACGTGTGTATCTATGTGGTTAAATATGTGAATTTTAGCACAGGGAAGTGGCTGTAGATAGTCCTCCTCGCACTGTGTGGAGCGCCTTGAGTGACATGCGGTATTAAAAGTGTCAGTGTGAGGTGACATGACTGTGATAAGGTGACTGTGAGAATCATCCTCATTAAACATCAATCCTGCTTGACTTTCAGGCTTGTAGCACAAGGCAAAACCTTGCATTGTGACACTGATGCACAATGCAAGGCAGGGAAAAACAATAAGGGGGCAAGAACACTTTGATGGTCTTGAATTTGCTCCTCAATAAACACCTCAACAGTTATCACATGAGAAGATTGAGCCTTGAAAGAGGTGCGTGTGTTTGTTATGGAAAGTCCTTTATTAATAAAGTCTTGTCATCTGTTAAGTGTTATCGGATTAAAATAGTTTGTGACCAATTGCAAAAGGAACTGAAAGTGATTTTGTTTGTGTCTTGCTTCTTATAGGAAGCACATATACACACACAGTGGGCCATAGTGATGCATAAACTGTTTCAGATATAGGCAAGGTCACTCTACTGAAACTGCTCTCCTGTCAGTTACTGATTCCCTACGGCTTGCCAGATCCACTGGTCAATCCTCAGTCCTTATACTGCTGGACCTGTCGGCTGCCTTTGACACTGTCAACCATCATATACTGTTCTCCAAACTCTTAGAGCTTGGCATCTCAGGATCTGTCCTCTCGTGGTTTACATCCTACCTCACAGGGAGATCATTCAAAGTATCTTGGCGAGGGGGCGTGTCCAGATCACATGGGCTAACAACAGGGGTGCCTCAGGGCTCGGTGCTCGGCCCTCTTCTCTTTTCCCTATACACCTCCTCACTCGGTGCAGTCATTAGCTCTCATGGTTTCTCCTACCACTGCTATGCAGATGACACTCAGCTTTTCCTTTCTTTCCCACCTGATGACACAACCGTCTCAATGCGAATATCAGCATGCCTTGCTGATATCTCTGCATGGATGAAGGATCGCCACCTTCAGCTAAATCTGTCCAAGACTGAGCTTATTGTCTTCCCAGCCAGTCCTTCTTTACCGCCACAGATAAGTGTGCAGCTTGACTCAATCACACTAGTGCCTACATCTTCTACCAGGAATCTTGGTGTCATGGTAGACAACCAGCTGACCTTTAAGGACCATGTTGCCTCGGTTTCCCGGTCTTGCCGATTTGCTCTCTACAACATCAGGAGGATCAGACCCTACCTGACTGAACACACGACCCAGCTCCTGGTCCAGGCTCTGGTCATTTCACGCATTGACTACTGCAACTCCTTACTGGCTGGCCTGCCTGCATGCTCAGTTAAACCTCTGCAGATGATCCAGAACGCAGCAGCACGTCTGGTCTTCAACCAGCCCAAAAGAGCTCATGTCACTCCGCTGCTAATTGCTCTTCACTGGCTTCCAGTTGCAGCACGCATCAAATTCAAAGCTCTGCTTCTGGCTTACAAAACAATAACCCAAACGGCTCCGGGCTACCTTCACTCCTTAATCCAGAGCTACACTCCCTCTCGAAACTTACGCTCTACCAGCGAAAGACGCCTAGTGCTCCCACCACAACGTGGCGCAAAATCAGTAGCTAGACTCTTCTCCTCTGTTGTTCCCCGGTGGTGGAACGATCTACCAAACTCCGTCCGATCCGCAGAGTCCGTATCCACTTTTAAGACCAAGCTAAAGACTCAGTTGTTTAAGGAGCACTTCCACATTTAGCTTAACTAAATGAGTCAGAAAGATTTGTCCAGCTTTTTGGCTCAACCAAGTACTGAAGAAGCTGTGTGCACTTATGCCCAAGATGATATTGTGTGATGAAATCATGCACTTATGCCCAATTTGATATTATGTGATGAAATCATGCACTTATGACCTAGTTGATATTGTTTGATGAAATCGTGATCCTGTATTTAAATAAAATTACTAAAAAAAAAAAAAAAAAAAAAAAAAAGAAAAAAAAATTATATGCACTGCACTAGCACTACATGACAGCACCTGGGTCCAACTGGACTCAAAAGCGGTCTGACTATCACTTAATTATGACGTCCCATCTTGTTTGAATTCATGCTTGTGTTGTTCTTCCTCTCAAATGTAAGTCGCTTTGGATAAAAGCGTCTGCTAAATGACTGTAGAATAGAATAGAATAGAACAGTGTGTCTGCATTCTTATCAGTTGGTTTTTGAGTACTAAGTAGAAGCACAGATGGGGTACTTATGACCAACAATGCTCACTGCAGACCCTGAATTATGTCAGTCCACTGGAAATAGTTACATAGAATCTGCAGCTCTTGTCAGGTGAAAAAGATGAAATTCTATTACACCAACTTAGTGGCAGTTCCCTTGTCCTTATACAGGACAGTGCTGTCACAAACATGTGCACTCAAACCTCAGTGTCAGAATCTCAATCTCTCACTCAAAACGCAGAGCTTATCTAAATAAGGGAATGTGGAGTATTGAGCTATGAGTACAATGCAACAAGGATAGCAGAAGCTCATGTACAAGGACAGTATATAAGAGTGTGGATTACTTAACATCTTGCATTCATCATTATATGATCTGCACCCAGGCGTGCTGTGCACAGCAGCCTTGGGTTGTTGTGTTTTGGAGTGCTTTTGTTTGGGTTAATGATTGAAGTGTATGAAGGGGTTTCTTTGCATTGTGGATGCTTTGAATGCTTCAAAGCCAAGGGGTAAAAGCTGATTGAAATTCATTCTAATGCTGCAAACATTTCTGCATCCTACACCTAAATGTGATGTTTGCTTTGCTTTTCATTCTTGAAACAAGAGGTTGGGATGATCTCCATAATCACCTTTTCATACTTTGAAACACACAAAATATTGTCTTTACATTTTGGAGGAGCATCTGTAAAGGTAAAGTATTAACTGTGCACAACCTCTTCATTCTGCATTTGATGGAATAAAAACACAGAAGTGCCATTGAGTTCTATACCTTGTCAATTTCAATGAATTTTTACATCTTTCAATGGTTTCCACAAGAAAAGAGAAACAGCTTTAGTTGGTGCATTTATTTATATATTTTTTAAAAACAAAATCCCCAAAGCAGACTGTTTTGCTGAACGATAGTCATAGTGACCACAGTTCATAGTGACTACTGCTATGTATTTACTGTAACATTGCTAACTAGCTGTTTCATGTTCTCCCACTGAAAGAGCTAAAGCTATAGCTGCAGTGCAGTTTTACACCACACCATCTTCCATTCTGGAGGCTTTAGAAACCAAATCCACTTAATTTCCAGAAGAGTGACTCTGGCTACAGGCGTAATGTTTCCACACGGTTTGTGTTGTATCTGTGAATATTCTTAGGGATTCAGATGCTTTGGACTCGTTAATTTTGGCAAGTATTTGGGAAGTGGGTCCCTCAAGGGGATGATCTTGTGGGTGATGCTGGTTTTTAGATTGTGGCTCCAGCAATTCTTTGAAACTAAATTTTAAAGACTGTTCATGGTACATTTGCTGGACATCTAGGTGTTCAGAAAAAGTACAACAGGTTTTTATAACAAGTGCAGGCACTCTGAGTGTCTTGCATGGGCTCAACTTTCAGAGTATCTGTTGAAATGTGAGTTTGCTACATCGACAGTCACTTATCTGGGTAAAGTGGTAAGTCAGGTCCAAATCTGGCCTGTGAGTCTGAGGTCCAGCCTATTGATGAGTTTCCCCTTCCATATGATAAAAAAATAACTAGTGATTCTTGAGTATGGTTGGTTAAGGTTAACAAAATTATTTTTTTTTTCAAGCAAACAAATTCTATAAAATAAAATGCACTGTTAACTTTAAAAATATACATTTTTGAAATTGTATTATTTAGCTTATGTAGCGTCGTATTAATGATTGCTGATGGACAGTGACATCACCCCATGGTTCAGGATCTGCACATTTGTTCTTTCATAAACCTGAAAAGTTGCATAAGGGGCCCAATTCAAGCACAGACAGCAATATGCACAACAGATTTAATAACATCCATGGCCGATTTTTGATGAAAGTAGGACCTCCTCTGTAAAGATGGGGGTTAGAGTCTAGGCTCTAAAAGTATCAGATATCACAACATCCGGCATCTGGTTAGGATGCCTCCTGGATGCTTCCCTGGTGAGGAATTCCAGGCACATACCATTGGGAGGAGACCCAGGGAAGGCCCTGACCACACTGGAGGGATTATATCTCTCGGGCTGGCGTGGGATTGGAGATCCCCACTGAATGTGCTGGCAAATGTGGCTGGGGAGAGGGAAATCTGGGCTTCCCTGCTTAGGCACCTGCCTCTGCAACCTGACCTCGGATAAATGCCAAGAAAGTGGATGGTTGGACATGTGCTTTACTAAAAAAATGAAATTTTTTAGAATTGAATGATTGGCCATTTTAATACAACAATAATGGTAATTCTATTTAACTGCTAACTCATTTATGTAACAACTATTTCCTTTGGGTATTTAGGCAGGGTTTCAAAGGTTTGTAAACATCAGCAGTTTCTGGATGAAGGTATATATGTGAACTTGGCTCCTGGGTTAGTCCAAATGCTGAGTACAGATCAAACTGAATTCTAACACAAAGACATGAGCCGACCTGGGGATGGCACTTATCACCAGAACGGTGCATAGACAGTGCTGTAAGTAACCACTTGGTGCAGTCACTGGAGTACCACTTGTGTCTGGCTCTTCCCAACATCGACCTGGAATATAAAAATTGTATCAATCTGTAAGTTTAACAAATCACCGATGAAAGGCCATCACCCAACAGGTTTGGAAGAAAGCATTTTCTTTGTCACTATTTAACAGACCATAACCTAACTGTATGAGTATTTACAGCCATCTTAGAAATTCATTTGTTAACAAGTATCCACTGGGGTATTTTATGGGTTAGTATTTTTTTAGTAGACTAACAGTCAAATTTTTTCCCATTAAATCTAAGGTAGTGTGTCCAAACTTTTGACTGGTAATGTATTTTTAAATGTATAACATACAGGTGGATTACTCAGTTATTGTTAGGATTTTGTGAGACATATGAGTGTAGACTGGAACGCATACAATTTTACTTCATTGATATAATTTGCACTTACAAGTGTTGAACTCTGGATTGTCCTCATGCAGACATACTGACATACTGGAAAAGCATGAAGGGCTGAGGTACGTTTCTTGTTGTTGTCATGTGCTTCCTGCAAAATGAGGGAAAGCTGTTGTCAAGGCGCATCACTGTAAGCGCCTTTTTCAAAAACACGATAAAGTCCTAGATGTTATAAAGGAAAAAAAGTTATACAATGTTAAAGCTGCATCCTTGAACATTTTCTTTTAAACATTGCTCATAAAACATATTTAATGTGAGGAAAAAAGTGCACTGATCCTTTTTTTTTACTGTGATTGGTCAGTGATAGTGACACTATCACTATCACTGACACTATCAACAGCAACACAGAGAAAATAAGAAGACATATACAGAAAGTAAATTTGTACTCTGAACAAATAGCTTAGCTTTTGTGCAGTCCTAGGGGTAATGGAAACGCATCTAATGATGACCAGCACAACAATAATTAATAAAAGCCTGATGTGCTTTTGGTAATATTGCAACATATGCATAACTGATGATAAAAAATGTCAAGCCCGGCTCATGAGAGCCTTGACAAAAAGGAACGGGACAACGAGGGATGCCAATTAAAGTATAATTTATTAAGAAAAGGTGACCAAAGTAAATAAATGAAGCTTAACAGTGTAACCTATGTGTATAATCTGTAGCATCAGTAGTGTGTGGGAGTGTTGGTTGTGGAATAGGTGTTGTGTGGGAAAGCTAAAGTGGATAAACTAATGAGTGCACAAACAAAGGAAAAGGAGTGCTGCAGGTGAGCAGGCCGGCGCGAGCAGACAGCGCAGGTGGGAAAGGCCTGGTATTTAATCCCAAGCGGGCCACGCCCCCGCCAGGTAGCGCGGGAGGACTGGAGCAGCAGACTGGCCACCTGGGAAAAGGAGGACAGAGGCGGAGAGAGGAGGAGGCAGAACAGGAGACAGAGCTGGAAGCAAAAGTCTGGGGTTGTCACAAAAAATAAATAAATACAGACTCACAGGGTTTATTCAAATCAAAGTCATGAATTGCAACACTGAAGAAGCCTTTTGTTTTTTTGAGCATTCAATTCAGTAACTTTCTGAAAGTGTAGCTTTAAACTGTTTAACACAGCAACTCACCTCCAGCTGTCATACTTATGAAAATCTCAGTGCAGCTAATCACATATTTACATTTAACAACCAACTTAACATTACAATGAAGGATTTATTTTAGTTAGTGAATCAAGCTTAGAGTTTATATTTCTATCTGAATTTGTTTTGATTTGTGTAGAATGATTATCTGTCCTACTTATTCTCTAATAAATCAGTTTCTTTAAAACTTTAATCTTCAGCTAAGTATAATTTAAATTTCTCATTATTTTTCCTTGAGCTTCTCTCAATCCCATCAAACTTTGAGAGAAACTCATGTTCTGAATTCTGGATGAATGCTTGAAAGTTTCAAAAATGAAGACGGCAACTGTGGAAATTATGTGAGCTTTTGATCAAAGGGTATGCAAGTGTTGCGGGCGTGTTGGGCTGTTGGAAACATTTTATAGTGATGCATTACAGCTGCTAAACGGTGTCTGAAACTGACATTGAAGTAGTTAGCTAGCTGTTAGTGAGATACTTCGCCAAATCGGAGATTCAAGACACAAAGTGTGCCTGTCTAACCAATGAAAGAGCTGGTTTTGCTCAAAATCCTGTTGAACACATTCTGATACTTGTCTTCTGTCCACTAATAGATACCTCGAAGCAGAAAACCACATTGTAATATTTTTAATATAGCACATGGTAATAAATGGTAGAATTACATGCATGAAACAGAAAGGTATTTATGACCAAATTTATGAATTGTGTTACTTCTCGTTTTAGAAATAAGATTTGAAAATACATTTAGAAAGCACAGTATTTATTTAGGATTATTTCAAGATGCAATTCCTTATTTAATATTTCAATTTCAAATGCGTGATTACAAAACATTGCAATTTGATTTCTTTTTGATTGAAATGTTTAATTTGAAATTATATTTAGCAATCTATATTTTAATTTCACAATTAATTACTCATCATAAAAATGCTGTATTACCATTTTAAAGACCCACTTGGTTCTCCACATGAAACAGTACCATTATATTATACTTGACATCATTGGTAGGTTTATTAGGGGATTGTTCAGGTAGGTGGGTGAGTTGCTCTAGTTGGAGTTGGACACACTAAGTTATATTTTTCTCAGGAAAATTTTTCAAATTAGGTCTTTTAGCAAATGTCCAAACAAACTGAAACATGTGTGTGTGTGCTCATTTTTTCAGGTGCAAAAAACAGTCATTTTCAAGTGTGTGCTGCCCTTCTTTGCAAATCTCAAACTAATCAAGAGCATGTCAAACCCATTTCCCACCTAGAGGAACTTTGGTTATCCTTTTAGACTGGGTGCTAAGTTATTTCTATTTACGGCACACTGCTGATCTTCTATTGTCTCAATGGATCTTGTGGTGTCACCTCCAGACACTAGCACCTTTCACACACCTCTCAGATGTCTGCGGTCAGTCAGACCTTTCCTCCTGTGCCCTTCAGTAGTGAATCACATCATTAACTTGCTAGTGTAGTGCTAATCATCTGCTTTCAGAGCCCCACTGTTTCAGTTCAGAGGCTTTAATGAATTTAGTCTTGATGATGAGTCAAAAGACATGACATCAGTGAGGTGTATGTCTGGTGGTTGGATAATTTGAATGAGGAAAACAGCAGGGTTTGGCTTCAAAAGTACAGGGTCAGTGAAATAATAGAATGATTCACTTTTCTCTTTTATCAGTGTGGTGTCCTGAGACCTCTTACAGGACCATTCTGAAAGAGTTATCGGTAGTGCTTTACTTTATGTACTGTGCTCATGCTGAACATTTTGCTGACAATAAGCAGTATTGGATCAGGGCTGGATACACTTGACCTCGTCTGGCTGAATATTACAGAATGTGGATTCTCCACTTCAGCTCCAGCCCACTTTTATGTAAATCAGAAAGTCGTTAATGCTTTATTTGTGAACCCTGCACAGTTCAATTGAGCCTCTGAGAAAGAAAAGAAAAATGACCACAAAGTTCTTTTAAACTGAAGGAAAAAGGGAGAGAACCCTTGATAATGTTAACAACGACCTTATATATAAATATATATCTTATTCTATTCTGCAGTCATTTAGCAGACTCTTTTCTCCACGGCAACTTACATCTGAGAGTAAGAACAACACAAGCAAGAATCAACAAGAGAGGACATCGTATTTAAGTGCTAGTCAGACTGCTGTGAGTCCGGTTTGTAGAGATGGGATTTATGGCTCTTTGAAGGGAGCTGGATCTTGAGGAGCCGTTCCTTTCATAGAGCCATTCAAAAGACTGGCTCGTTCTCACAATATCTTACAAAATTTCACAATACAAAAGAATGACAAACAATGAAAATATGTACCTATATAAAATCTACCATACAAGATAAAAAAATTATAGGAAAAATATAGATAAAAAAGGAGAAACCTGAGCAGTCAGTGCAAATTCTAACAAATGTTTTGGATAGAACTCACAGTATTTGTTTCCAAACAATACTCTCTGCCCATAGATGCTTCACATGAATGGAACTTGTTGGACATCAGACTTCTATGATGTCATAAATGTTTTGTTTTTTTTATTTCATTTTACTCAACTGTACTACTTCTTATTTACTTATTTATTCATTCAGTCAATTTTAGCTGGAAGGGGGGTGGGAGGGGTGGGGTGGGGTGATTGGCGTGTGTGTGTATACGTGTGTGCGTGTGACTGTGTGAAAGATTTCATTGAGTTTCATTGTTTTTATTCTTATGTTTTTAATCATGTAAAGAACTTTGTGTTGCCTATGACATGAAAAGCACTTTATAAATCAAGTTTAATTTGATTTGATTTGATGAAGGCAGTGTCAAAAATTTATACATAAAAAGAATGGCTCACAGATGAACGGCTCACAGCTGTGAATCGGTTCCCATCGTTCATTTAAAAGAGTCGTTCAAAAGAATCGATTCGTTCATGAACGTCACATCTCTACCGGTTTGACATGTTGCATTCTGGATCATCTGCAGAGGTTTAACTGAGCATGCAGGCAGGTCAGTCAGTAAGGAGTTGCAGTAGTCAATGCGTGAAATGACCAGAGTCTGGAAGAGCTGTGCGGTGTGTCTATCTATCTATCTATCTATCTATCTATCTATCTATCTATCTATCTATCTATCTATCTATCTATCTATCTATCTATCTATCTATCTATCTATCTATCTATTGAATTATCTATCTATAAAATGTTACAACTAATGGCTTTGTTACACGCACAATGTCCTTTTCCTGTAATAGAAGGCCTACTGCTATATGAAGAAAATGCTGTAAATTGTGGTTTACAAACACTAAATCAGGGGTCAGCAACCTGCAGCTCTGGACCAACAAGTGGCTCTCTGGACCTTCCACAATGGCTCCTAATTCATGGCCAAAAATGCTAAAGAACTAAATAATACTTTTAAATACAGATATTATAACAAAAGGTAGGTTTTATCAATTGTTCATTTTTTTCATGGCATAATTGCACACACACACACATATATATATATATATATATATATGTGTGTGTGTGTGTGCTTGTATATAGCCGGATGGCTTTGGGGTGATTCTGGTCACAGGAATGATCTCTGAAATTAGCATTTAACATCCATGGTGACACAAAAGCCACATGGAAGTATGAGGACCGGTGACATATGACAACGTTTGAAACAGACATCCTTTAAATGTGATCTTGCTAGCCTAATTATCAGGCTTGATGAAACACAGTAAATGATAACAGTAGCAAGTAATTTTTCAACCATTTTTATCCAGCATTAAAGTGACACCCTCTGCTTCCACTTTGACTACACTGCAGGTGTCATCAGTGCACTTTGGCATTGACACAGCTGACATGTCAGAATTATCGCAGCTCCACAGTGTACTTCCCCTTGCATGATATCCTGGTTATTATCAGGTAGAATAACCATGAAAGGATGTATTAAGACATAGCAGAGCACCATATCTCCATATGGCTGTGGACCCATGTGCATTAAATTTTAAATAAAGTACCTTAAATAAAACATATGGAAGGATACTCTGTTATTTGACTGTTTTATGGTACATTTATACTATTTAATATCAGGTTTATGTTCCCTCTATTAGAGATGCTACATGTTATCATGACAGATCAGCATAAAGGTACCTTTAAACTGCTTTGTCTTGTACAGGTTTCTTGAATGTACATAGTGATAAAGTTCCATGAAATTCCAGATGATGAGTGGATCAAATTGTTGCATCCCATATATCTAGACCTACTTCTCACTTTGTAGTAAAGAAAGTTTACTTTATGTTTCCCCATATAATATCACATCTAATTAAGTTTAGCTATGTTTATGACATCATGTGTTATCTATGCCAGGCTGTGTATGTCTTACACATAGATTTTACCTGATGTATGCTTGTGTATATGTTAAGAGGCCATATTGTATTATTACTTTGTCAGTGCAGGGTAAAAAAGTGAAAGGAGTCTAGAATGAAGAAAAGGAATTTTTTTTTTTTCAAGATTACATTGTAAGATTGCTATATCAGATTTTATGTAGGGGCAAATCATTAATTTTAAAACTCTACAATGAAAGGTGTTTTGACAAAAACACCCACTGCTCTTTTGAACATGTCTTTTACATGCATTAAATTAAAAGAAAAAATGGTGGTCAGATAGTTTTATGTATTGAAAGACTAGAACAGTGATGGATGCACATATGGCCTGTTTTATCAATGACTGTGTATAAATTTTTACCATATTGTTTTGTGAAATGTATCATTGACCTTAACTTGGTCATGGTAGACATGGATAGATAATTTACATACATTTCTCCATCTTCTTATATCCTGTCTTTTATTTTGAAGTTTTTCATCATATTTTAGTTTTTACTTCTATGTTGTCATGCTTTTGTTGGTCTTCTCCCTCTATATTTTTACATTTATGGATCTTCCAGTGGTTGAACCAGTAAAATTGTCTCTTCAGCTTCAAGTGGAAATAATCCAAACAAAAAAATAATATACTCCATTGTTGATTATTTCATCGTTCCACTTTTAACAGGCTTGTAACTACTTCACCATCATGGTATGGTGATTAAACAGAATATATGTATTAAGGCTACAAACAAATCTATAAAATACTGTAAATGCCTCATTTTTGACATTTTTGTTTTTCCTGTTCTGTTGTTAATTAAATATTTGATTAGATTTTATTTCTGCTTGATTTCTTTTTTTATCTACTTTTTATGCAGTTACCCAACATTTTTGGAATTGGAGTTGTATGTTTATGGTCATTTCCCTCTGAATATATGAGTGTGTTCAATGATCAAGCTTTTAGAGCGTTTATGCACAGCACTGACTGCCATATCTGTTTATTTGTGCTCGACTCAATGAATTATGAAGTTTGCAATTTGCACTGAGCTTGCCATTCAGTTCAGTGATCTGTTCAGGAAACTTGTGCAGGATGAAGCAAATTAGAGCTGGGAAAACTTCCAGCAGGATTCTGTCATTACATATTACTGCATATAGTCTGCATAGTAAGTTACAGTAATACAGCTAGCATGCCTACTTGGATTGAATTGTGTTTCCAGTACCAAGATGTTATGGCCGTTTTATGTGAATTATTTTCAGTTAATACCTATAGATGCAGAGAGCAGTCATGCTTGAAAATGTTTTAATATAATTATGTCAATAACAATGTTTTGAGATTTGTTATCTAGAATAATATTGTTGTCTCAAAACTACCTGGTTTGCATTAGAGAAGATAATCTCAGCTTCTCTTTTTAAAGCAAGGCAGTTTGTTTCAGGGACACTTTTTGACATTTTGCCTCAGTGTTGAGGTTTATTTAATTCTCTGGCTATACACTGTCTTTCTACTTAGATATGTGAACAATAATATTTTTTGTTGTGTTTATATGACATGCAATTATATATGATTATTATCATCATTGCAGGGATGTCTCACTTTTGCTCAGGATGATAAAGAGCCATGTCAGTGTTTACAGGAACAATGTGCAGACAGCTGATGATGTAATTACTAATAACTGTTTGTATATGCTGAGACATACATAATGAGATATTTTTGTGTGCAATTATTGATGTGACAGATTTTTTGAGCTGATATAACATAAAGTCTGAACTGCTTTCTGTCATATTTGCTCCCACATCACTCAGCTTAATAAATCTCAGACTATTCTGTTTTGCTTGAGTCTCATTCATTGTGGTGTTATTTGGTAATAATGACTATTTTCCTCTTTGTTTACATGTGAACACATGTCAAAACTTTCATTTAATCCTGATGTTTATGTGATAAAATGACTTAGTCAAGGTTCGGTATCAAAACTGCTTAAGTTAGAAAGATTTAGGATAGCCTTATGGCAAAATATATGGTGTTTCACAATGCTATTGTTACCTTAATGTGAGTCCTTCTTACAAGTCACATGCTGTCCCATAAGCAAATGACACAGGGCCTTAGTTTGGCAGTATTCACCATTTATTTTTTACTTTTTTGCAAACATGTTAATAACAAGCCAAACTCAGGAAAAAGAATGAATTAGTTAAGTTTCACACACAAAAAAAGACTGACATCCTCACTGCCGAATGACATTTCAGTTTTTCAGCTTCAGCATGTTTAGACTTCACCAACTTTGGGAAAAAATAAATGTGAAGATCCAAAATACATATTGTGATTTGCTTATGAACACAATCCTAGCTTAGTTATTTTGCTGTTGTGTAAAGAAGTTGGCTAAAAATGCTTTGCAACAAACAAATAAACAAGAATTCTGCTGCTCCAACAAAATAGTTGCATTTCAAACTATTGTCACTCAGATTTTCTCACATTTCAAGATGGATATGCAATCAGAGTTAATTCAGGGAAGAAGAATGTCACAGGCAATTTGTAGACATTTATTTTCATTGGATAGGCATTGTTTCTCTAATGTTCATTTGCAAGCGCAAGCCCCCCACATCCACTTTGCCGTACACCATCTCTCCTCATTTGATGGTCTCTGCAGTCTCCCATACTGGGACACTATGGACTCAGGATTGATTTTAATCAGGGCTGTCACTGGATCAATGGAAGTTTATTACCCCCAGAAGGAGCAGTGGCAATGAAGCTCTGCCCTCTGGGAGGTGAAGTTTCAACATCCTTCATCATCTGAGCAGCTAACACCCTACAGGGAGCATCTGGTATGGGAATTGAGGTTTTTATTGGGTGCCGTAAATATCATTGTTATTTCTCTGAAATGTGAGGTTTTGGGCAACTCTGGTGTCAAATTGAAATGAGCGTAGCAGCAGAGAATTTGTTACAAATGCATTGGTTGAGAGCACATTTGCTGTTTGTCACATGCAAAGTGATGTGGCCAGAAGTGGCTAGACAAAAGGGAAGTGAACAACAGAGTGAGATTATTTATTTGTGCTCACATTCCTGTCAGCATGATGGAACAGTCTGTTTCTCATCTATTATCTGGCATGTGCGTGCACCAAGCGTTCTTTTGACAAACAACCAAGCAGCGGTGCTTACAACACAGCATGTTATATTGGAGCCATTTAGAGACATTGCTGGAGCTCACTCCCCACTGCTCTCAATACACTCTGGTTTTTAGTTGCCCAGGTGACCAGCACATGGTTGTGATTAATTGCACTTTGTTAATAAGTAATTCCTCCAACAACTGGAACAAGAGAGTAAATTGTGTTTGTCTGCATGTGTTGGCAGCGAAGGTATCTCTGTGCACACACATACACACACACTCGTCTATGCCAAGCGCTCGGGTCTCCATGTCATCGTACGTGAACATGCACACTTGGGGGTTAAACAATTACAAATAAGAGAGACTACTCGGCTTTACTGTACTCATCGCTCATTGTCCCAACATGAGTATTTGTGTAATGATATATGAGGTAACCCTAATACTGTTTTCACCAACGCAATGTCCTGATTACAGACAATTATTCATTGTTACTTATAGTAATAAAAGGGTAATGGGTCCCAATAAATCTACTTACTCTTCCATTCCCTCCCATGGGGGTGTTTCCAGTAGGACCACTGGAGGTGCAAGGCTGGGAGAATGGGAGAGTTGCTGCCATTATTAACTTGTGACATACTTAGTTCATTTCAGGTTGCAACATTAAGAAAATAAAAATACTTCACATACTTGTATACAAATGGTGCTGATAGTAAATCTCTAATACAAATAATGTGCTGCAACAAAAGAATCTAAACAGCAAGTCGTGGAATCTTTGAGTTTATCTTTGAGTGGAGGCAGCTAAAGCGTGGCTTTGATTGGATGCACTGGATGACTTTGAGATAAAAGAAGTCCATGCGATCAGATTATTGGGGATAATGAAGAAGATAATGTTAAATCATCTGTAACAAGATTGATGCTTTCAATTAAATCCCAGTGCTGATGCTGTCAAAACATATGATTAGCACTTGTCAGGAGAAAAACCTTTTGATGTGTAATGTCAGGAAATGAAAAAGAGAAATACTGTAAGGGGAGGCGGAGGGTGAAAGATTCTTATCATCTGAGTGCATGATTTATGAATCCTCCCTTTGCAGATTCCAATTTGAATTAAATGCTAAATTTCTCATCACATCAACCTATTTCCAATTCCCATGCTCTCTCTCCAACGCATCAAACACACTAAAACACACTAAAACACACACACACACACACACACATGCCCTGGATTTCAGGACAACCAAGCAACAGAGCGGCAGTGTTACCATGACGCGACTTCGGTCAGTCATCAAGGACAACTCGTTGAGATTCTGCTCGTCTCATCCTTTTCTCCCTCAGTTTCCTTCTATCCTCCCATTCCTCTCCCCCTTCAATGACCGGGGCAAAGCAGCCTGCTTTTGTTAGTGGCATTACATAAGTGTCTGAAGAAACAGTGAGGAAAGGAGTGAGGAAATGGAATTAACACAAGACAAAAGAGAACCAAGATATATATTTATTTTTTTGTTTGAAAGAAAAAAAAAATGAATATGTTATCCTTTGTAAATTATGTGCCTTTGTAACACAGGGATACAATGATTAGTAGGCCATTAAAACCGTCTCCCACTTTGCTAAGTTTACACACACACACACACACACACACACACACACACACAGACACATATGCTCACTCATGCACAAACATTTCACCCTTAAACCCGTGACTACTGCCTGGAAACACTCAGTGTTGCACAAACATCAATGTTTACTGTAAGGATGGAAGGAGGGGGATTATAAAAATCACCATGGGGTGCAGATAAAGGGGAAAAGGTGGTATTGATGAGTAGAGAAAGGTATATACTTAAGTAATTTCAGAAGTCCGACTCATTGAGGGAATCACAGTTGATGGACTATTTGTCAGGTGCATCAAGCACAGACTGGAGCTGAATGAGCGGGTGTGGACTCTATGGGAATAGTTGTAAGAGGTTATGATGAGGGGGGTGTAATGTGATAAGTGGGCCGTTTGATTCAATTGCATTCCACGTCAAACACACGTTGCATTCTGCTTCATTTAGCTGGGCCGAGGCTTGACTGTGACTTCCAGTGAAATGCATCACTGACACATTCTGAACATGGGAGCACCCGCTCGCATGTTCACGAGTCCATCTATAGGCACCAAGGGCATAAATCCATCAACATCATAAATGGGCCCAAAAATGCTTGCACTGGTTTTAAGTCTAACACCCATAGACACACATGCACAGAGCTGCACACACCTGCCTTCTGCTGGCCCATTAACCATGTTGAGAGGAAGGAAAGTCAGGGGCAGTGGGGTGTCTCTTACTCCAACAATCAATCATACATTAGCCAGTTGGCATATCCAACTCAGAAAACTGCCAAACAAACAGGAGCAAAGAGAGGAGGAACTTGCTGCCACGAGCAGAAAATATTTAGATTCAAAACTACTTATTAGGTTTTCACAAATCATGTTAACATCATTGATATTTTCGTCTTTTTTTTTTTTTATTATTATTCTTTTTTCTGGTAAAAACGAGACAGTAGCCAAGTAGAAAGTGATGCACGAACTATGACATGTATCAACACTTTTGTCAACAAATAAAAGGTACATTTCTGGCAGAGATGAGATCCAATTGGGACTAATTTAAATGAATGGAAAGGTGGGACAAGTTGTTTGGAGATCCAATCAGACTTGATCTCTTTGTGTAGTAAGGCAGCATCTACTCCCCTGGAAGATGGTACAATTAGCTCTCATGTAATCTTAAGTAACTAATGTGACATCCAGGACAGAGAGAAGAGCAGACATAAGGACATGTTACACAATCATTGGAAAGCAAAACAAGAGATCCTAACTGTTTGGAGTAAATGTCACTGGTAAAACCAAACTATATGAAGCAACATTAGCAAAACAGCTACCATGCTAACATTTATAATTAGAAATTTAAATGAACCATTAATCTGAGATGATACACAACCTTATGTGTCTCTGTCACCAGATGACTGCAGTCCAATAGACTTATTGTGTCAGTGTCTGGAGCAAATAAACACCTGGATGAAGGAGAATTTTCTACAATTAAATGAAGACAAAACTGAGATTATTCTGTTTGGTAGCAAAGAGAAGAGGGTCAGCATTGGTAAACACCTGGAGACTCGGGCTCTTAAAATCACCGACCGAGTTTGTAACCTTGGAGTGTTGATAGACTCAAACCTGACTTTCAGCAGCCACATCAAAGCTGTCACTAAGAAGCTTTTTACCAGCTCAGAAACATCAACAGAATTAAAAGTTTAGTCTCCCAGAAAGACCAAGAGAAACTTCTCCATGCATTCATCTCCAGTAGGCTGGATTACTGTAATGGTCTTTTAACAGGACTTCCTAAAAAGAGCATTAAACATCTGTAGCTCATCCAAAACCCTGCTGCTAGAGTTTTAACCAGGACTAAGAGATCTGAACACATCACACCAGTTTTGAAATCTTTACACTGGCTTCCAGTCAGTCACAGAATAGATTTTAAAACCCTTCTGATTGTTTACAAATCCCAGAATGGTTTAGGCCCAGAATACATCTGTAATATGTTCAGAGAATATAAACCTAGCAGGGCTCTTAGATCCAAAGACTCTGGTCAACTAGTCCAGGCCAGAGTCCAGACTAAACATGGAGAAGCAGCATTTTGCTGTTATGCTGCAAACAAGTGGAACAAACTACCAGTGGAGATTAAACTTTCACCAAATGTAGACATTTTTAAATCCAGGTTAAAAACATTTCTTTTCTCATGCGCCTCTGAAATCTGCATGTTAACTTTTTTTTTTTTTTTTTTATCTTGCTTTTAATCATTTTAATGTAATTTATTATTTTATTGTGGTTATGTGTTGATGCCTTTTACTATTTCTAAATATCTGTAATGCCTTTTTGTTTTATGTAAATCCCTTTGAATTGTCCTGTACATGAAATGTGCTATACAAATAAACTGCCTTGCCTTGCCTTGAGATGAAAGTCAAAAATGGACTGGTCCACTTTCAGTAAGGGAATAGGTGTCATGAAGAAAATAAAGTTGGAATTATTTTTTTTTCCTTATTCCTATCACACTTCAGATGACAGCAGCAGCCTACAGAGGAAAACCCATACCAGGTTAACAGACGTTTTCTTTTAATCTAGGTGTAAATAATGACATCAAGAATTCAAATGAAACTTTTAATGATAATGTATTACCCATATACATTATATTTTATTCAGTCAACTTAAAACTGATCCAGATTCAGACTGCTAAATTATGAATAAAACAATATTTGCTTTCAAAGTCACAACTGTAGAAATGTATTTATTTGACAGTTCAGTGCTGTTCTTTTTTTTTTTTTTTCATCTTCATCCTAACTTTCTCAGTTATCCATAAATAAAAAGCTGATGGCATCAGTCTGTAATCAAATACTTCCATGTTAATGGGTCACATTTCCTGCACTGGCTTTGACAATGCCGCGATGGCACTTTTAAAGTCCCTTAAAACAACATATACTGTTTTTTCACACATTATTAAGTAGTTTCAAGAAATAGATCAATCACGAGTGTCACTAAAAATCTTTAAAAAAGGCCTTCAATGAAGAATTAATTCTTTATTGTTTATTCCAATAGGACTGTTCTTGCAAATGAACAGAAATAAAAACATAAATGACTATCAGTAAAAATGAAATGAAATGACTAACTTTTGCACTGGAGTATCTGATGCCACTTCATTCTTGGCTCAGTTTAGGCACCAAAACTGGTTCAATTAAACTACTTTTGAGATCTTTTTCTCTTTGAAATTACTCATGAGAAACATTCTCTCTTTTCTTTTTCTGGATTTGATTCCACTCCCTCCTGAAAGTAACAAAGTAACCCATTTCTGTGTTGCTTCACAAACTATGATGTATTGTTTAATAATATTAAAAGGGCCTTGGAAATGGAAACCAGTTCGTGTTGTCTGGCAGAATTTGGCATTCAACATAATTGTTTAATAAACAGCAGACTGTCAGATACTTCAATACAAAATGATTCACTGTTGTTCTAATAACACATAAATTTTACCTATATGCCTCTGAAGCCAGAGATACATGCATATCCAAAAATTGTACATAACCCCCCCCCCCGTCTACTGTCTACACTGTTGTTGTTGATATTGAGTTTTAGCCTTGTGCATTTTGTTTTCAACAGTTCCAGGAGACAACATACCCCACTGAGTTAGAATTGCTTTAATGTCAAAATTTTTGCCAGAAATGAACATTTTTTTGTGCCTTAAAATTAGGATATTAGGATAATTCAGGATATGACTCTGCTTCCTCCAAATCATTTACTGAATGGGTCACCATTGGCCTCGGTCACCCCACCCCCTGCCCTGCCCTGCCCACACATTCACCTACCAGCAGCAGATGCCTCCTCTCTCTCTCTCTCCTCTCTTTTTAGAAATGATGACCATTTTTTTAATATTGTTGTAATTCAGGTGTACATTTACGTATGAGTGTATTACAAATGTTTACTCAACATACCCTAGCAAAACAAAACAACGTAGCATCAAAACAAAAAAGCTAAGGAAATGCTGGACCAGCAGAATGAGGTCTCGGCTGGGTAGTAGGCTGACTGGCATCTCATTTGCTGTCAAAGCAGCTATCTCTGGAAGCTTTGGGCATGTTAGGTCTTGTGTCTAGCTTGTACAGGTAGCAGCTTCCGGTAGTGCAGCTTACTAATTGCAGCAGCTTCTGGCTTGGCCTTGCTCATGCTGTGTGCTTAGAGTTCATGCTGCTAGCTTTTGGGTTAGCCTAGTTCAAGATCCTTTTGAGCTCGGCACTCCTAGAGCTGGCTGGCAAGCTACATGCTGCCTACCACTGCTAGCAACATGCTGCTGCTTCCTTCTTCTCCTGGTCCTGGTTAGTGGATAACACAGGATAGTGTCATCCACTAACAATGCATATTGTTGGGATGGCTTTCAGCAGTAAGCAGGCTTTCTTTTTTTTTCCTTTCCTCCATTTTTGTATGCCAGTATTTGACTGTATTTTCTTTTTACACTTCTTCCTTCCCAAAAATATTTGTTTCTGTATTCCTTTTTTCTTTTATTGACACTTTATTTTTGTTCATAGTCCTATTTACATATCTACTATTCCCAATCTTGCATTGTCTTCCTCTATTTCTTTATGTCTAATGGTCAATCAATACTGAACAGGTCACAGGCCCTCAGTGCAGGGATGCCTGTGCATGGCTCTGGCTCTGCAGTAAAGCCACTTGTGGTCTCAGTTAAGAGATGGAGACTGTTTGAATTAAAAGGAGTGGGTTGAACCAGCAGCAATGCTTGACATTTGACTGGAGATTATACAGGAACACTCCCCACCCTTGCTCAAATCTCCTCTTCCCAACCCCAGTCGATCATAGCCACTCCTGTGAAAGAAAAGAAAAAAAAAAAACATTTCTAAGCCTGTTGCTTTATTGTGTCTTAATATAAGTTTTCATCACTTGAAAGAACAGGAAAATAAATTAATTCAGCTGCATGGCAGTCATTTTTTTTAACTGATCCATAATCTCTCATTGTTGAGTGAGAACAGAGCAGCTGACTGACAGCAGTGAGACATTTCCTCTTGCTCTGTCCCTTTTATTTTTCCCCTCGCCCACCTCTGATAACATCCTCTTGGGTTTCTTCGAATCAGCCACAGTGTGTGGTCAAAACAGCCAAGGCGTTATTATCCAGTTGCTAGGGTGTGATGCTGTGTCATAAAATTGCTGTAAAATGACAGCAAAAAATTAAAGAAAAAAAAAATTCTGAATTAGGGTTTCTCAGTCTTGGGATGCTGGAGGGCAATGGTGACCCGGGGGATTTTCATAATGTCACTGTGATCAAAATGAGTCAAACACAAATTTTGAGAAAGTTACAATTTAAGGCTCCACTCTGAAGTACAGTGATGCAAACTGGTAATGAAAAAGCAATTTTATATTATATCCCTCAACTAGAAGAAGGGGAGACAAGGCCAAATAAATGGTGTACAGTGCAAATGGCAGTCCATACACTGTCTTAGAATATTCTGCATCAGTGAGAAACTGTATTATGGTCTACACACGGGGAGTCTTGTCATATTTTGTTTTTGGTTCAGTTTGTATTTGATTTAATTTAGTGTACATTAACCAAAGTACATTAACTCTTTCTCTTGATACTGGAAACGTTACTATGGGTAACAATAAATCCATGACAATCATCATTAGGGTTTCTGACACTTTTAGGCTACATTCCTGGGAGGTACATTTTTATCAACAAGTCTCTTAATTCATTTATGTGATTTTTTTTTTTTTTTCAACCTGAGACACACTGAATAAAAGCAGTTTCTGCCACATAGCTTTCTGTCTGCTTTCCATTTTTCTGCCACAAGAAAAGAAAGTTCCATAACAACAGCAGTTGGATTCAGTTGTAAGTTGTAAGGTTGCTGCTTTAATCCTACCAAGTTTACATGAAGTATTCTTGGACATCGAGACCCACATCTTCCCTACGTGTGATTCTCACTTCTAACATCAGATAAAAAGCATCTGATAAATAAATGTAATAAAGTACATTCAGGATTAAAGTGTTGTGTTAATTGTTATTTTATCATGACACAAGCAAAGATATAATGGATGTTGACTTTACCTTTTAGTTCTATATTACCTAAAAATTCATCATGCTGTTACAGAATATTTTTCAACCTTTCTAACTACATAACATCAAACAGTATTATTGCCTCTAGCTATTTTGTACCTATATTGACTGCAAGAAAAAAACAGAAGACACGGTTTTCTTTGAGGTGAGTTTGTTTAGAGCCTTTTTTATCTGTAGAGCCTTGCTAGTGGCACAACTTTACAGATGAATTGTTGGTCCACCACTTTGATCAAGGCTCAGATAGCTGAAGAACCACTAAAAGGATTGCCATGGGATGATGGAGATGCTTTTGATCCCTTGAAGGTGAATCCTATTGAAGTTATTTATTACTGAACGATAACACTCTGTTTGACTTCGGACACCTGCAGGTTAACTTTTTGAAATTATTTAATAAAATATCAAATTTTCTACTCAACTGATTCTAAAGAAATATATAGAAGTTTCTATTTTCTTTTTTTTTTTTTTTTTTAAAGTATACTTTTATTTCTTCTGAAGTCACAACCAACTGAAAAAATTCAGGGAAAAATAACCAATCATAGCTATAATTTTTGGGTCCCAAACATCAGAAAACGAGTCATTGCTGAGCTGTTTGGATATGCAGGGAAAAGTTACAGAACTTTACAAAATTATTATACCTTTTTTCTCATTATCTCCACCTAATTTCACATTCAAATGCAACTGCTTTTGAATGTGTCTTGGAAGTGGGAAATTTAATCTTTTTGGTCTACTAAAATTATTTTAATTGTGTCAGCAGATCATTCCAATCTCATATCCTATTAACATCACTCAAAAGAGGTAAATGGCTGGTTGAAATAGTTTAAACACAAAAGAGTCAAAAGCGGCTACCAGTCACCAAATGTTATGTACCAAATCAGGGAAAGCTAAGATAATATATCATACTTTGTAATGTGTGCACAAAGTTGTCTTACAATGTCTTGTTGAACAAACAAATATCTTTTGCTGGACAATCTGTGAGCTTTTCTGCATTATTGTTGCTATCACAGAAGTGTAAACAGGCTTTGCTGGTACTGGCACTGGTGGAAACCTGTTTTATCAGAGTTGTACTTCAGAAGTTGTTGTTTGATAACATCTAGATTTTCTTGCTGGTCCAGAGCACATGGAGTTAATTTCATCACAAAACAAAAATCTGGACTACAATACACATTTCCCATGCCTAATGGTCCAATCCAGATGCCTCCAAGCTGAGGAAAGTTGACAGACCTCTAGAAAAGGTTTAGATAAGAATAGTTTTTTGCATAGGAAAGTAGTAAGTGGCACTTAATAAAGGTGTCCTATTCATTCTCCACGTTAGCTTCTTTTTAGTAAAGAGGGTTCTTTATGCAGTGCCATCTGGGAGATCAAAGATGATGTCCAGTTTTTGTTAGTACCAGTGGCCTTTACAATTCTTTGAAAATTGTTGTAGTTTTATGCAATGTGCAAGGAGAAATATGCACCCACATCCAATCTCTTTCCAGTGACATAATTTTTGATTAACTGGACAGCAATATCTATTGCACATCACTACTATTGAAATATTTATTCCTTCTATACCAACATTTATATAACTAAACTTTCAGGATAGGTAGGAACTACCTATTCCACCACATGTAGGCATATGTGAAATAGGCAGAGTCATGTTGTAGCAGTGTGGT
Source organism: Melanotaenia boesemani (assembly GCF_017639745.1). Lineage (NCBI taxonomy): Eukaryota > Metazoa > Chordata > Actinopteri > Atheriniformes > Melanotaeniidae > Melanotaenia > Melanotaenia boesemani. The sequence continues at coordinate 11,647,138 of NC_055698.1, read as the reverse complement.
TCATTCACTGCTCAGTGATCAGTTCAACATGTAGAGATTTTTCATCTTCACAAACAGCAACGACACACAGTTTGATGTGTGTGTGAAGCCAATAAACTTCATAAAACATCAGAGAATCTATCATAACACACAAGCAGAGGTGATGAGGTGAACTAAAGAGGAAAGGAGGAATACAGGTGCTGCTAGGGCGACGACAGACGTTACTCTGAGTCCTTTGGTGCTGCAGGCAGGTACTATCAGGTGCTATCAGAAGGAGAGAATGTGTACCACTGACTGTCACTGGTTTTTGGGGAAGTGATTTACATCTGCCTGTTGCTGGTTTAAGTTTTGTGTTGATGTTTAAACAACATCTATCTGCTGAGCCTGAAAAAAGACTTATCTCAATAAGTTATGTCTGCAAATACTACAGAGACAGAGTGAGGGCAGTGGCGTTGCCATAGGGCTCTACAGGGGCCCAGGCTCCCCATTACTCAGATTATATTATATATATATATATATATATGTTTATAAAATTAACAGTGTTATTTTCCAAATGCAGAATTTTATTATTTTATTATTGTGGTAAATACAGTCAGGTGACGTCATTTTGAGCTCTCATGAATTTGGGGGTTTGTTTTAAAAATCCATCATAGTAAACGTCAAATTGTCAGACTACTCGTATTTATTCATATTTGCAGAAAGAAATTATTATAAGTGATTGTTGGAAATGTGCTCCAACAAATATGTTTAAAAAGATGATGTTGAAATTTATTCTCCAGTAAATGTCACAGAGTCATGTTTTGTATTGAACCTGCTGTCTAGCTGGGAACTGTCTGACTGGGAAAGGAATAAAATATGGACACAAAGCAGAACTGTTTTTACCACAACATCTCAAATGATTAACAATAACAACTTTGATGAATTTCTGATCACAATTAGTCAGTGTTGTCCCTGAATGCAGTGGAGTCGGCCACTGCAGGATGGGGACCCTTGGAAATTTTGAAAAGTTTTTGTTGAGTGCCATTTTAAAATGCCTAGTTATGATAATTAAAGTCAGTTTGCCTGAATGGAGGAGCAAACACACTGAATTTTGCATTATAATAAAGATGGATGTTCTTAGAGGCCCTATTATCCCTCTAAAATTGTACCAAATGGTTCAGTCCACACCAGCAACGGTCGGTCAGTTTAACAGAGTTACACACAGAGTGCAGCCAGACAACCAGAGGAGAAAGTCATGTATTTCCCAAAGAAAGTGAAGTCTGGATGCCAGAAATGGGAGAGAGAAAACAAAAACACTGGATAAAAAAATGAAGTGAGAGGCAGCGTCTTATTAATTTTGTAGAGAAGAGAGGTGAGCAGCACCTGAACAAAAACAGAGCTGATATCAGCAGCAGTTGTCTAGGCAACATGTCAGGATTCATTTGGGAACAACACAGATTGATTACTATCAGAAATTCATCAAAGTTGTTTCTACAGCAACAAAAAAACTGTTCCTTTCATGTATCAATATTTTAGTCCTTTTCCACTGATCAATCATGACATGTTTGGTATCAATGGATTACTTGTAATTGGATTGTGAAGATGCTCCTGACATTGTGTTATCTGATAACCTGAATACACCAGACCCGGATGGATGGATAGATGGATGGATGGATGGATGGATGGATGGGGTGGATGGATGGATGGATGGATGGATGGATGGATGGGGTGGATGGATGGATGGATGGATGGATGGATGGATGGATGGATGGATGGATGGATGGATGGATGGATGATGGGGTGGATGGATGGATGGATGGATGGATGGATGGATGGATGGATGAGGAAGCTGTCCAGTCTGCATATTCTAAGCTACAGAGTAGAATAAGTTTACAGTAAGACAGGAGGTACAATACAAAACATGACTTTTGTGTTTGTTGGTGTATCCTAGCAAACTGCTTATTGCTTAACAATCATATATAATGACGCTTCCAGTACCACTTTAACATTGTAACATCAGTATTGGCAAAGATTAACATCATGAATCACATGGTTCTCAGTTTCAGACACAGCAGCAGCAGCTGATCCATCATCACGTCAGTTTACAATCAGTCATCTACAGCTGGTTCAAACAGAATGACCTCTGTAACAATGGCATTAATTTTATTCTATTGTATGTTCTGCTTTAAGCAGGTTCAGATAATCTTGTATCTATAGCTTACATTGTGTCTGTCCACGTAGCAGAGCTTGTTACATACTCTGTGAGAAGCAAAAAGTTTGTTCTTGTTCTCGGCCTCAAGAACAAGAAAAAAAGTTTGCATTGATCCGGTCATATCATCCTCCACAAGAAGCTTTGTCCATGATAGGGTAGAGATTTCTGCAGGGAGGTGTTTGTATTTTATGTGCAATGAAAAGCTGACCCGTGGATTTCATATTTAACAAGGAACTTAGTCCATGGCAGGACGGGTCTGAGCACGCAGCAGTGTCCCGGTCCTTATTTTCCACATGCTGTATTTATTTTCATACTTTCTAACCACCTCCACCACCACCAACGCCTTAATAAAGATCAGAAAAAGGCCAAAAGCCAGTCCATCTAGGCACGTGGATCTTGAGAATTTCTTATTGTTAAATAGCCTCTGTCTTGTCTTGTTATTCCTTCTTGTTTTGTTGTTGAGTTGTTTCCTGTTTTATTTTGAAGTTTCTGTTGGTATTTTGATGACCTAATTGTTAACTTTTTTTTTTGTTACAATTTGTTACTCCTGAGTGCTATATGTTATGATTAAACCTGCACAATTTTTATTTTTTGGGTCAAGTACTGCATCCTGTATTATTTTAATTATTTGGTTTTTAGTCTGTTCTTCACTTAGTTTTTTTTTTTTATCTAGGTGATATAAAAAGTGCTAGTTTTATATATATATATATATATATATATATATATATATATATATATATATATATATATATATATATGAGAGAGAGAGAGAGAGAGAGAGAGAGAGAGAGAGAGTATAAACTGGTGGATTTAAATATATGAGAGATGGACTGGATTTAAATGCTGAAAATTTGTCATATCCATTAATATATTTTGAGCTTTCAGAGGATCTTAGTCAGGCCTCAGTTGGTCAGTTAATAACAACTGGTGATAATTGTCTTGTTGAAAAGATTTTGTTTTAAAAATAGATGATTGTGCGTTATGTAGGTTTATGATGAGTATACTTTTTTCTTTTTCATTTTTTTTTTTTCTTTTTTTTTGCACCTATGTATGGAGACACATTTGAAGCAGTTTGTCCAAGTAAATGAATCCCACGTGCTAAACACATTACAAAAATACAACCTCCGGAGTGATGGTGAAGGGGATCACAGAATTTAGGATAACCTGACTGACTGCCGTGGGATAGAGGAGTCACATTAAGAAATTGTCTATTTCTTAGTAGGTTTGTACTAGCTTTGACGACCTCTGCCTAAGGGATATAATGATGTGGAAGTATTTGGGGTTATTGGCGATGAATTAAAAATACTTGGAGCAGCTTGAGAGTTTAGTCTGTAGGTCTGGCGGACCACTAGCTTGCCAGACTCAAACGTCTACTGCTCTATGTAATCTTCCTCCAGAAAATGCCCACTACAGACCCTGCAGTCAGGGCCCATCAGAGGGTTCTTCCTCTGCAGCGCTGCCCACCAGCACAGCAGTACAGTTCTGCGTTTCAGTGGAAGTTTGTGAAAACAGAGTGTTTTATCCTCGGCCTGAACTCTGTAAAACGCTTTTTTACACCCAGGAGCAATACAGTCTCCATCGTTCACTCGTTATCTCTCTCACTTTGATGCAGACAAGGGGACCGACCCTGTGATGTCACAGTTTATAGTACTGCAAAATGGCGGCACTTTTGCTATGAAAGATAATTATCGTGTTTGTTATATATTTATTGATAAGATTCAATCTCAGTCTAGTAAATAATGTTAATTTGGTTGACTGTGTCTTGGACAGAGCTTCTCGTCAATATGTCTGAGTTATAAAAGCCCTAAAGCATAACGTATCAGAAACAACAACATTCTGCTTATTCACATTCATTTACCTTGTGCTCTTTAAGACTTAAGACTGTATTTTGGGCTTTAGAAACACAGACTACTTCAGTCTGACAGTCAAAGTCTATTTGAACTGGTGAAGTTATACTGTAGGGGATAAGACTTGATCCTTTACAGGGATAATGTTCTGATCAGTGTGTATTTTCTGTCATTAAAGTTGAGCTTTAAGAGGTTGACTGGACCTTCAGGAGACCACAGCAGAAAAACCTAAATGCTTTCACATGTCTTTTTATCTCATATCTTTTGTGTGCTCAGCTGTTTCTTCCATTTTGCCACTGTGTACATATGAGCTAAAATACTGCAGTCAGCACCAAGGATAGCAACACGTGCTCTGGTAAAAAGACTTAGGATTTACGTTTCCTGACATTTTAGTATTAATATTACATGAATCTCTTTCTTTCTTAGCAAATAACAAAATTGCCACCACTGCATCAGCAGAATTTCATAAGGATAATGAATAGATTATGTAAAGTCATAAAACTTCATGTAATGACTCAAATGGATGCTTTTATCACATCGACAAGAAAAGAAAATGCATGACTGAGGAAAATGGGTGCAGCTCTGCTTACTGACAAGCTAGCAGCGTGTCAGAGTTTGAAAAAGAACAGCACACGGAGTGTGAACAAAACCTTAAATGCAGCAAGAAGTTAAGCAATCTTGGAAATTAGCCACAAACAAACAAACTCTGACTAAATGGCTGTTTGGAAGTTATTACATGGCTGACTGATTTAATGATGCTCTCTGATGTAATATCAAAGATTCTCATTTGCATCTCATAAATGAAGACGTGAAGACTGAGGTGTGAGCGTTGCTTTTCACTGTCATTGTACAATGTGCTTCTGTGATGGGAACTGTGGACGTTTAAATTATTTTGGTGCTCTAATAATGACATTGAACTAAATATGGATATTAGTACGGGTTCATAACTGGGTGTTCGTGTTAGGCTGTTATTCAGTTTTAACCTGTATGGTTAAGAAATACTGCGAAACAAGCACCTTGTAAAAGTATGTTCAGACTCTTGTGTTTTTTTCTTTTTCTTTTTCTTTCTTTCTTTTTTTTTCTCAAGCCCCTGGAATAAAAATAAGATGTCAGAAAGGTACAATCTGATCTTAAAAACATGACTGAAATTTTCAAAGAGCATTCCCAACCCAAGGATGCCACTTTGGGAGCATTTACACTTCAAAACCTTTTTTCTTTTTTCTTTTTTTCTACCATGAGACGCAGGCTTCAAGGGTTTTTCATACCCATCATGCTTTCAGTAATGCAGGGAGATAATACTGTTGTTGCTATTTTGAAATTAATGCCTCCAGCCTCCATAGTATCTAAGAGCACCAACTTTGACAAAAGCAACTTAAACACCAAAATATGTAGACAAGCATCGAGGTCAGATGATGTTGTTTCCTGATGTTTTCTGTGCATTTTGTGCCTGTTGTTAATAACAAAAGGAACTATTCTTGTCCTACATGTAAAACTACCTTGATGTTAGCCATGCTTAGAATCTAGCTTAGCAACCCATTGAAAATGTAAGTTAACATTGGACAGCTGGAGCCTATGACACAAAGCAGGTTCAACATGTTTATTTTAACCTATTTGAGCCCTGTGCCTTTTATTTTTTCTTTATATTCAGGTGTGTTGGAGCAGGTAAACTAAAACCTGTGGGACTGCAACCCTTAAGGACCCGAGCTGGAAACCCCTGGGTTATGTGATCTACTGTTACTGCCCTGCTTGTCATAGACAAGCTGTGGCCGTTTGTGTGTGATTAGGGGCGGCAGAGGGCTGCCCGGAGTGGCCAAGGCCAGCGCCTTTGTCCCCGCCCCTGTGTGACTGGCACCCCTCTGGACCAGTCAGGCTGCAGCCTACGGAGAAGCTCAGGCTGAAAAGGCTGCAGCCGAGGCAGGTCTGGAGGGGGAGATGCCAGAAAGGCTCAGGCCGCTCTCCCCCTCATGTTGTGCACCAGGTGTGTGTGTGTGTCGCGACCACCTCCTTTTCACAATGGGTGCTTAAGTGTTTAGTTGAGTTAAGTTTACTTTGTGGTTGTTTTAGGGCTGGGCTACGTTAGCATTTTATTGTGTTGTGACGACGGTCACTTTAGTTATGGGCCTGTTGCTTATGTTTGGTTTTAGTTTCCTCACCGAGTTGCGGTTGTGTCTGTGTGTGCACTCGGTGAGTGTTTGGTATAGATTTTGGTTTGTTTCTTTCTGCAGGTCCGCTAACCCCAGCTCATCTTTATTTTGTTTTACAGGTTGTCCATCACTTTCACGGGAATTGTAAATAAATGTGCTTTTATTTTGAAGTAACATCTGTCCTCACCGTGTTTCTTTGTTACGCCCTTCCATACCCCTGAGTCGGGTCGTAACAAGTGGGGGCTCGTCCGGGAGCTTTTCTTCTAATGTCATCATGAAGGATCTCCTGGGGTTTTATGCGGTGTGGAGAATCTAGCCATTTGTTTTTTTCTTGTGTGTGTGATTGGGCACTGTTATTTTGAAGGAGCTTCCTGTTGGCGGCTTCCGGTGGAGCGTGGTGCCTTCGGGTGAGTTCACTACATGCTGGTGACAGGCATTTGGAGTGGTTGTGGCGATGGCTCCTGCAGGAGTGTGTGTGAGTGAAAGGTGAACGTGATCTGAACACGACGTTGCAGCTTTTTAGGGCGCTCTGGCCTAGGGGCAACTCTGCGTGAGGTGGAGGACCTTCTCATGGGTTGAGAGGCCGTTGCAGGTTGAGTGCCTGTTGTCCTCCCCTGAAATGCCGCCACTAGTTCTGACACCTTGGCGAAGGTGTAGACAGTGCGGTTGTGCGAAGGCTGCGTATGTTCAGACACTCTCCTTTGTTTATGCCTTTTTAGCTGCTCAATTGTGTGGGCCTGTCATTTGAAGCGTGGTAGGGGTGAACTCGCCGTCGGCCTCTTTTCGGTTGTGGTGGCCAAAAGGGTTCGCTCGTGTGTGGAGTGAGAGATGGTTTGTTTCCCTCACCTTCGGAGGAAGAGGCAAGACTGGGTGTCTTGTCTCCCCCATTTGTAGTTTGGTAGTGTTGTGATTTGTGTGCTAGCTGTGCTGCTTGGTAGCCATTGGTCAGTAGGACTATTCGAGTGTAAGTAGCAGGATGTAAATAACCCTAACCATGGCAATCTCACTATAAAGCAGCTGGGAAACAGTATTAAGGGTACAAAATGGATGTCAAGAGGAGCAACAGGTCATGTTGGAAGAAGAGGACATGGGCTTGAACGACCCTAACCCCGAACACAGTCAGAACCAGCCCTTGCCCCTTGTCCACAACCAGAACCCCGACCTGCTCTTGGTCCATAACCGGGCCCGTCCAATGCACCTAGTCCAGGACTACGTCCCAGACATAGACCAAGACCTAAAAGGAGACAACAACCATAATGTCATAATCTCCTGGAACGTGGAACGAAAGAAACAGGACAAAGAGTAGCACCCAACCTGAGCAGATACACCGTGGGATCCAATATTCAAAGATTTAAAGGGGACGACAGGTATATGCTGTAATTCAAATATACACCTACTTTAAAATAGGTTTACTTTTTATGTTATTTACAATGTTTTAATGTAATGTTTTTTTTTTTTGTTTTTGTTCTATTTGCCCAGATAGTGGTGCAAAACAATGCAATAAAAATGTGTGAAATCCAGCAACAGATAATACAAGATAAAAACAATTTCAGAAGAATTAACAATGCAAGCTTCTCCACCACTGATCGTACAAAGTTCCCTTTGAAAGAAATTCCATCAGAGTGAGTGAACGGCAATTTCAATACGTGCAAGTGAGTAAATGAAATTACTCTTGTGTCTCAGACCCCAAAATATTGTAGTGTAGTTCTTTTCAGACATGCACGATTAATATACATTTAGCATGCTGAAGAAAAAAAAGACTGTCAAAAATGCAGAAATGGTTAAGTGCTTTTACCACTGGGTAAACCAACAATCTGATGACTGGAAGGCCAAGCTGGTCTAAATACTGCTGCTGATTGCAGATGAGGTGCAGGTGAAGGTCCTGGTTGCCAAGGAAACAGGAACGCCCACCACAGCCACTCACCAGCAGAAACATGGAGCACAACAAAGGATGGTGCATAAAGTAGATTGTTTCAGGTTTATTCTGGTTTGCTTGGTATGTAAAGCATGTAAACATTCAAAGATATTTTGAGAAGACTGTAAAAAGTCAAATGCATGTTTTTTTTTTTCTTTTTCCCCCACTAGTGCCTAGTGCTAGTAAAATTACAGTAAGTATACATGACTGACCTTTTTAGTTGTTGCTGTTTGTTTATTTCAGAGTTTTTCAACTGGATTGTGATGACAGGCCACATGAAAACATCTATGTGGGTGAAGCTGGTTTCAACCTTGCTAAGAAGAGTACAAAAGGTAGAAACATTTGACAATGGGCTATAGTCAGCATCCCAGGTCAGGGTGGAGGCAATATAGCCCTCTATGCTGCAATAAGCAATCTTGCAGTAACTCACCATCATGCAGTTTTGGGGCCATACAAAACCCAACATTTGTTGATTTTCCTAAATGGACTTGGTGAGGGCTTACTTGCATTTTTGTTGTTGGTTGGGACAATGCTAGTTTTTTACTGATTTGGGAATGTTTCATATTGTGGTTTTTCTGCCACTATATTCTCCCTTTCTGAATCCTATTGAAGCATTGTTCTCTGCATGGAGGTGGAAGGTGGAAGGTTTATGAGCGGCAGCCATACATTCAGGAAAATCTCTTGGAATCAGTGGTTTTGGCATGTGATGATGTTACTGCTGACGCATGTTAGGGCTGGATCAAACACACTAGATCTTTCTTTCCACGTTGCCTGGCCAGAGAAAACATACCTTGTGATGTTAACGAGTCCTGCGGCCTGACCCAGGCACAAAGACTTGATGCAGATGAGGTGTAAAAATGTTGCATACTGTACTGTGTGCAATACATAGTTGTAGAGATTAATGTTTGACTGGACTGGGTTAAATGCACTGAAAAAGAAATACAATTCAAACCATTGGATTTTTTTGTAAATGACGTTCATTTTTAGTGATCCACACTCCACAATTTTGATTAAAGAAAATTATTGAAGTTTTTTTCTTATTATTAAAAAAATGAATAAGATGAAGAGGAGTATGATTTTGAACCTACCCTATAATTGCAATTTGAGTAAGTTAATAAACTGTACATACATACGCTGTAGGTGAAAACAGCATGATATATTTCATAGTTTAGGAAATGTAATATGATAAAGTGAAAATGCAACAAAACTGAAAATAAAGCAGAACTTCCATTTAAAATTGGAGATACTGGGTTTTAGAAAATCTACATTTCCTTCAATCTGCTTCAAAAAAGTTCTGTTTACCTCAGTTTGATAGCAAAAGGTGACTTGTTGCTCCATTAACAATGCTTCATTAATGCTGACTGAAAATCTTTATCTTATTACACTGTAATATGCTTGTATTTGTGTTTTTAATGGAACTTTACTCAAATGTTGGGCTGAAAACAGGCTAATATTACTCTTTGTTTCTAGATGTCCTGTGCAGCATTAATAACCAGAAGGGTGGTCAGGCTGCTGTGTTGCGCTGAACAAATAAGCTCTGCAAAGAGGGACTTTCTGAATACAAAGCTCATCTTTATACTAAAGAATGCTGCTTTATTTTTAAATTTGCCTATTGCTGAATTTACATATTAATGCTGGACCTGACAAGGGAACAAACAAAGGAAAGAGTGGATGGAAGAAAAGAAGAAAAATAAAAACAAAAGGAGATAAAGATACACTAGATAAGAAGCAACAGCATCAACTGTTCAATCAGAAACCAAACAGCTGCTACACCTTTAAAGAAAAAGAAAACAAACAACAGCATCTGCAAGAAAGAAGAAGAAGAAAAAAAAAGCTGACAATCAGAGCCCAAGCTCAATAACGACAACATACCCTTCAGCAACACAAGGGAAAAACGGTAGTTATTGGTAATTAAACCCACAGGACATCACACTGACTGCAAGCAAAAGATCAGCAGCAGACTAAAGGGACACCAAGACCTGGGAGACCATCAGCAAACCCAGAGCACAAATCCTAGCCAGTCCACCACAGGGACAACCACACATCCACCAAGGCGACATCAGAGGAAATTCCCAGCCAGAGCACCTCGCAGTCAAGGAGCACAGGTCCAAAGGGGCCAGTGACAACAACTGCTGGCCCCGGAAGTTATTGGCAACCCAGGGGTGGACAGAGCGCAGGGTCCTGGCTCCATGAGCCCCAGTTCAGATTTGAACCCCCACCCCCTGGACAACATCCATTCTGGAGACAGAGCACCCCAAACCCCCCTAAGACAAGGACTAAAAAAAGGGGCAGAAAGTGGCCTTCAAAACTTCTCAGATCAAAATCTGCTTTCCAAAGGGAAGAGAAAAGCAGATCATAAATAATTCATTTGTACTGCAGTTACCCACCATGTGACAATGCTGTTTAGACAGCTTTCCTTTCTCCCTTTTTCTTGTGCTTGTTGGGGGTCGTGGAAGTCATAGTTTTGTTGCAACAGCATGTTGTCCTCAATGAATGTAGCAGTATGTCCAGCCAAAACATGAAACATTTCTCTCTTTTTCTTTTTTTGTATATTTCATGACCTACTGAACACCAACTATAAATTCCATTTAGTGTATCCACTATGTCTTTTTTTCTGGGTCACTAAGCAGTTTGCTGTGATTCTTTGTGAGCCCTGCTATTAAAAGATTGCACATATATGAATTATGGATGGACTGTTTGAGGCTAAAATTGAATCAAAATAGAGATTTCCTTAAAGAAAAGTGTATGCAAAGGGAGTTGAAGTTGTGTTCCTTAAACAGACTGGCTGTGCCCTTATTGTCAGTACAGTTTGTGCTCATTGCTCCCATGTTTTACTATTTATGTAACACTTAGAGGAAACAGCTGTGGAAGGCAGAGTTGCAACTTTACACATACTTGCTTGTACAGCAGAATACAGTGAAAAGCATTTAAATATGGATGTATAGCTTTATTGATAAACCTGTCTTTTTTTTTAAAAACTTTCTTCTCTCACACAAAAAAATCACAAATAAACTTGAAACTAAGAGCCATAGCCTTTACCTTTTAGTGTTTGCAGTGCTTATTGGAGCGTGCTGTCTGTGCCTCGGCCGAGCTCTTAACAATGGCCTCGGCAAAAATCCCATTTAGTTAAGAGCACATGGAAGACCTGTCTTGAGGCTAAACACAAAGCAGCAAAGCGTCAAGGAAGAGCAAAACAGAGAGAGGGAGAGGGCTTAAAAGAGGAGATAGAAAACAGAGGAGCACCTAGTAGCCCAGTTTGTTGGATTATTAGTTATTTGATGATGAAACCTAAAGCAGGCTTTTCTATCTGAACACTTGAATTGGAATTTTAACTAAAAGGAAACTTTCTCATCCACTATCAGTATAAGTTACTTACTGAAACAGCACTGATACACAATACCCCCTTCTCTATGAAAGTCCAACTCCCCCCTTCCCAGCAGACCAGGCAATCTGCCTCGTATTTTGATTCCCTGTTGGTATTGTCAAAATGATGGAAATAGCAGCAATTCCTCAGTGAGTGCAGCTCTCTAATGGTGATGGGTGTTTTCTGCTGGCATGAAATTGCTAACTTATCTCCTGGAGGGCAAGATCAACTGTCATCACTACTGTCACACCAGGTTTTATTCATTGCCTCCCTCTGCCCACCTTTTAGTCATAGAGTGCAAAAAAGCCTCGTATTTTATGTACTGTAATTATGATCAAATCTGGAAAGGAGAGCTGTGTCGCACACACACACACACACACACACACACACACACACACACACACACACACACACACACACACATATATATATATATATATATATATATATATATATATAACAGCTTAGTTGAGTTTTACATACTTTTTCTTTCAAATGGGGTTTTCCATTAGTGTTTAAAATTTAACTAAGTGTTTTCACTAAATAACTTAATGTTTTGTGACTAAATTATAGTATTGGTTGTATAAATCCAGTTAATACCAGTTCACTCTTAACCTTGACGGTTTTTAGCACTACAGCTTTGTACCAAAATCATTAACAAAAACTGGGGTTAGCATTGTTTAACTAGGAGCTAGCATGTAGCTAAGATGCCATAACAACTATCAAAACGTTTCATGGCTGTTTGCGAAACATGTGAAAATTTTTTTTTTTTTCAGACATGATGATAATTTATTCCAACCACAATGTTGCTGCTAAAGCCTTGGTAAGGGACTAGTAAACAAAAGGGTTCACATGGCTTCTTAGTCATGGCCAGGGTTGGAGTGGGACCAGCATATGTATTACAAATTGAATTTTTTTCTTTTTTTTTTTTTTTGCAACAACCTATATTGACACATATATTGCACACCTGCCTTTCTTTACAATGTAACAGTCTAGTATGAGAATCAGACTCATCTCGTCACATGCAGCCAGTTTCATGCTTGAAAACTAGCGTAGTTTTCCACATGGTTGCATCACTTTCCACCACCTTTAGTTTATTATATCTGAGCTTTTCAGCCCTTCATTGCATCTTAATTCCATTCTTTTTTTTTTTTTCAATGCTCTCTTTATTGCTGTATCAGGGGAATGAAAACCATTTGTAACATGGTGAAAATCTAGTTTCTACTGCTTTTGGGAAGGTGAAACTGCTTCAGATGGTATAGTATCCAGTCACAAGTGCAGAAGGTGTAACATGTCTAATAATAAATGGGATGTATTTAAATTGCACTTTTTCTCAAATATTGTTAGCCTGTTGGTGTTTTTTATACACTACAAGCCACATTTACTCACATACACACACACTCATACATCACTTCCTGCCATACAGTGTTTTTATTTTCCTGTATTAGACTGTACACATATTAACACATCTGTGGATGCACAGGAACCAAAGTTGTGTTGAGTGTCTCTCCCAAAGTCACTTGGACGTGTGGACTGGGGAAGCCGGGATTATACACCTACCAGCAGGCAAACACTCCTATTACTGAACTATGGTGCATTTAAGTAACAAACCAAGGGATCATGATAAAGTAGCATGCATCCACCCTGAGCCTTTTTTTTTTCTTTTTTGTGGGGAAACAAAGTAAACTGCTGGAATTCAGAAAGAGAACCAAATACAAACAAGCAAATAATAGACACAAAACCCTTTTTTTTTTTTCATTAGAACATTGGCCAAACTGTTAAGCAGCCTACTGGGGATGATCCCCAAGCTACTGATTGACCACTTTGGCATCAGTTTTGGCTGTTAATGAGGATGGACCCAGTCAATATCATCACTTTCAAAGCCAGCTTGTGTTGATCTAGTAAAACAGAAGTTGTCACCTGACCTATGGAAGTATTGAAATGATAGTTTTGCATTATGAACATTGTTTTGGTGGGTCCCGGATGATGGCTAGATGTAGCATTTGGGAATAAAATGGCTAAAATCCCATAACTTTCAAAAATAAATAAGTGTCAACACCTGCAAGTTTATGAGTTATCTTGATGTTTGCAAAATCGTCCTACAACAATCAATTTAACTTTATCCCAAGTAACACTTTGTTTTTGTCTTTTTTTTTCATAATCTTGCATGCAAATCTTATGTAATCTTGAATCTACAGTTAATGTTTGTTTAAAGACTTGTTATACTGTCCACATGAGGCTTTGACCTCTTTAAAGTTAATTTGATGAGACACTTTATATATTCAGTCCATTATGCCTTCAAGCCAATCAAATGAATTCCTCCGTGCTGCTTTAGAGCGATAATTAATGTTTAAACTCTTATTCCTCAACTTGGAAAGGATGCATAGAAAGGGATGGTAGTGTGAGTCACTGCAGCCTCTGCTGTATGTATGTTCTGTAAATATAGCACATTTAAAACAATCTGGTGTTTGTTTACATAAGAAATTTGGTTTTAGTTAAATGAGTAAAAATATTTCCCATGATGGATATATTTAAAATTATGCAAACAGGTTTTTCATAAGACAATGGAATAAAAACCTTTTTCTGCACATTACAGGACAGTGTTGGGTTTCACAAAGCAGCCCTCGCTGAGAGCAAGGTAGTCTTAAAATGTAGCTTTTTGGTTTTTTTCTTTTCTTTAAACCCGTTTGGCCCACAGTCAGCCATGATTGATGGGACAACAAAGTGTGGTTTGCTGTTGGCTTCAGCTGCTCTTAAGTGTGTAGACAAAAGGGGATGGAGAGACAGAGAGCAGGTAGGGATGAGATGAAGGGTAGTAGGGGAGATATATGAGAAGAAGGCCACGTGAAGGTGATTGATGTCTATGAAGAGGTGCGAGAGGGAAGGCAGACTTGGTCTGAGATGACCACAGAGAAGTTTTGCTGTAGGGGGGCTGCAAGCAGGGCCGTGGTTAGCTTGTGATCTGTCTTTGTCAGTTGACGGAAAGGATTGTCTCCCTCTGATAATTCTGAAATTTCACACTGGAGCTGAAGGTAAGGATGCTTGTGTGTGTGTGTGTATGTGTGTGCGTTTGTGTGTGTGTGCGTGCGTGTGTATGTGGAGATGAACCACTTGTTACTGTACACATTCACCCACTCACATTCACTCCTAGGGAGGAATTTAAAGTGACCAATTAACCTAAAGCCTGGTACACATATAATGATTATCGGGCTGTTTTTGTCCAGATTTTGCCTCTTCCCGACCAAGGACTGCAAACGCCTGATTATCAAACCAATGAAAAATCTCATAAGATTTTTTAATCTTATGAGATTTTTTTATTGGTTCGAGACCTCACACATGAAGATAAAAAATCAAGCATTAAACAGCTTTGATCATTCTGTGTGTGGTGTGCTCTAACAATCTAATAACAGAACAACACACACATAACAATGTTGTCCAGCAACTGATCTACAATCTAGTCCTCAGAGCTGAACATCTCATGTGACCAAACATGATCTTACAAAAACGTAGAAGAAGAACCATAGCAACAACCAGCAAAAGCCAGAAATAAAAAAGATAACAGACTGGAGACAGGGTGAACACGGACTTTATATCCTTTCGTGTTCCTCAGTCAGCCTGCTCTCTGATTGGCCAAGTTCCGGCCCACATCACTATCCACATAGTCACAATACATACATACATACGTCGTCAGCTTTTCCTCACACTTATGAAGATATCGGGTCGTAAATATTGAACATGTTCAATAGTTCCGATTGTCGGCTACTGGCTATTTCCAAGCCAATTATCGGGAGAAATCTGCTCGTAACACACCTCAGACCAACTGATAATTGTACAGAAAAATCTTTTAAGTCTCAGGATAATAGGGCGTTTGCCGTCCTTGGTCAGGAAGAGGCAAAATCGGGACAAAAAGAGCCCAATAATCTTTATGTGTGTACCAGGCTTAATATGCATGTCTTTGGATGGAGGAAGGAAGCTGGAGTACCAGGAGAGACCCCACGCATTACAGTGCTAACCACCACACTACTATCCAGCCCCTACATATAGAACATAGCTGCTTTTATGGTGCCTTTGTTGAGTCACTATCCTGTGTGGAACTAATCGTACATGCTCAGAAATAAATGACAGGAAAAAGATTAAATTGGCAAATAATGACAAGAAGCTCCAGATTATACTTTAAGAATACAATAATAGATCCATGTTAGCATTTCATATGAATCCCTTTGTTCTTCCACAGGCTTATTCCACAACTGTGTCCTTTCAAGTCTTCAGATGTCCTTTCATGTCTTCAGTCAGCAGATATCTGCTACAGTGAATATATTGTACATTGAGTCAGTTCAATTATATGGACCCATAATGCAAGAATTCACTGTAGACTGATGCAACAACAGTCAGTTAAATTAATGTATTCAGAGCAAAACAATCATTTTCACCTATATGTATTAATGCTAAATAGGAGCATCCATTTAAAACAAATTAAAACAAATATGATTAATTGTTAACATGTTATTTTTTAAACTGTTGTTCATTTTAAAATAGATGTTTTCATTCACAAATGCCAAATGAAAATTTTATATTACTAGGTGAAGGTTTCCATTTAAGAAGCTTAGTTTGACTGTGGATGACACTGTATTTGTATGCTAAAGTTTTCATATAGAAATATTCAAAAGGAGAAAGAAAAAAAAAAAAACTGATTGATGCAAAATTACTTATTTGCCACAGTCTATCACTGCAGTTGCAGCAACTTAGCAGCTAGGCTGCGTGCCAAGCTTCACTGTAGATGCAGCAGTGTTTTTCAATGAGTGACACAGACTGCTGTTTCCATCTTTAAGTAGCAGTGTTGGGTGCTAGCTAGGCTTAATTGTCATGTGATTTTGTTGGCTCAATATTTGTGTCCCAATTCAGAGTCTGCACACTTCAAAGTGTGGGTTCACCAGCTACATACATCATCGTGGTGGGACAAGCACTGTCCCAATTTGGAAAGTTCGAAGGGGCCTCGAATCCACCCTGCAAATCTGCACTTTGTTTGGCCTCAAACGAAGGCAGCTGGTCATGCATCCTTCGCGGCCTCTTTTCTCCCAAAATTCATTATGCACAAGACGGTGGCAAATGAGCAATTGAGCTCAGAAGAGTACATTTTAAGTTTAAATAAAGATTTGTTTAAAAAAAAGAGTACTTTTTTTTAACAACACTTAAGTAAAAGCGTTGAAAAACCAAGTACATTAAAAACATGTTTGTTAAATGGTGACATTAACATTCTGTAATACCTGATATTCATGGATTTTTAAGGGGTTAATAAAGCGTATACCGGCTGGAAAATGAAAAAAAAAATTTTTTACCCGGTCTGTTATAATGTTCACCAAAGTGCCATATGATTTGCAAACTGTAATTTCAGAGGTTTAAGTGATTCAACATCCTATGTTGTTAAAATACGAAATTCTTGATGGCTAGGTAGGCTGTCCCATTTCAAGAACTTTAAGCAGACTTTGAAGTGTGCAGGCTATGTAGTACACTCTGTAGCCTACCAGAATTGGGACACAGTTAATGTCTTCCACTAGTAATTAATGATGTACTGATCCAATCAGTTTAAAAGGATTCTTCTATGATTTCCATGATGACATGCTAACAAAGCTGTAGGTAAATTTCCACATGGAAAATGAGTCATAAATCTTATGTTATTCATTTAAAAGCACATGCTTTGGACAGTGGACAGTTTTGGGTCAATGATGGAAAGTCACAGGGGGCTAATATTGTTTCAGTTCTTGTCATTAATTTAGTTAGGTTGAAGATGCTGAATTTAAATTAGGTTAATAATGTTAAAACTTTACAAGGGTTCCTGTTGCAATTAGTAACTTTTCAACAACAAAAAGCAGATATCTTTTTTTTTTTTTTTTTTTTTCCCCTGAGATGTTGAAGTCTGTAAAATTGTTGTAGGGTCATCATTTTGTACAGTCGCGTTTGCTTTTGAAAATTTAGGAACATTCATATCAGTGTCACAAAGGAGACATCTGAAAAGACTACACCACTTTTTAAGCATTGCAACCTGACATTGTCAGATTCACATTTCAGAGTTAAAAAAAAAAAAAAAAAAGTTTTCATTCTCATACTTTGTCATCCTTTCCAAGTGAATTCATGCAGGTTGTGAAATTTATGCATCTTCCTGCACAGCATAATAAGACAACTTTCTCACATGTGCAGGAGAACTCCACAAGACATGTAAACTGACTTTGATGTGCTTTCCTACATCTTTTGATCTAGAACATGCCTGTGTAGATTGCAAGTCATCCTAGAAACTTTTAATAGAGAGCACATCAACTACTTTTTCAATTATTGGAGATGTGTAATCTCTGAGAGGCTTTCTTCAACTTGTTAAATTCACATGTGTCCTTGATCCATCCAGTATTGGTAGTATGTTAAGTGTTGGAGAAAAAGCTTGTAATGCTATGGGAAATATTTGGTATGAAGTAATAAGTTTGAATGAAAACACTTTGGGTGGGATTTAGGACATGCAGTTGACAAGCTGTGCTATTGCACGTTTACTTGCTTGGGGAAGGTTGTTCAAGTTTAAAACTAAAGGCACTGTTTGCTCCGTTTTCAAATCATCTGTCTTCTTTTCCAGAAATTGTGCATTTTGTCTTCAAGGGAGTGCCTTTTGTATCTTTGACCCAGATGGACTGCTATGTCTTGACCTGAGGTGCTGGCTCTCGTGTGCTGAACCATGTGCTTGTGGGACAGTTGGCTAGTCAACCTTATATAGGTCTGTGTCCTTCTCACCCCTCTGGAGTCCATATGCAACATTGTTCAGATCATGCTTGGGTCTTTTGTCCTCAGGTTGAACCAATTTTCAGCACATTTACATGGCATTCGAAGTGAGTGAACATGTTAAATATTATATATGTTAATATGCACATGTTAGCGTTTCTAAGCAAATCTAAATAAAGCACTGTTTTAACTTGTTTGCCAAAATAAAGAAAGATAACTGCAAGGTGCCATCTATCTTAGCTCCAGTGATCAACAAAATACAGAGATCCATGGCTAATATCAGTTGTCCTCAGATTGGACAATGTATTGCTAGTATTTTTTAACATAACACTTTTACAATTCATTTTATCTCTATTCATTAACCATGTTCGTAAACTTGCTTTCCTAAAAAAAAACCTTTGGAGGCACGTGTAAAATGGCTGGAAATGAAGAAAGAAGAATGCTGGTCTTAATAAAAACAAAATGGATGAGGAAAAGATTGCATAGGGGAAAAGATATAAGTAGTATAATATATACAATATATAATATATAATAAGTGCAGAATATTAGTTAAGAAAATACCAGTTGCATGTAAATGAAAAGGCCAGCAACTGAGGGATGGAGGGAGGAGGTGGCATTGGTAGAGGGGAGACAGGGATGGAAGGGGAAGCTAAAGGGGAAGTTAATATTTGAATATGTAGCTTTTTCCATGACAAAATTTTCACGGAATCATTAAACCTCAAGATAGCAAAATGCTATTTGGTTCCTCAAATGCACTATTTTAGTCCTATGTCCTAATTACGTAGGAAAAGTGCTTCATAAATAAAATAGATTTGAATTGATCATTTTTAATTTGATGTAATGTTACATTACATTTTTGTCTTTTTTGTGCTAAAACACTAGCTTAAGTATCCTGTCACAGGCATGTTAGCATCAGCAAAGAAGGCACAGTCAGTACTAGAACACTGGGTGTGTCCCAGTCCGCACACTTCTATACTTTGAACACTACTTGTAAGTGCTTAGTGCGCTGACACAGAGATTTCAGTAAAAACTCAGTGCACTGAAAGTACCCGGATGCTGCCCTAAACTCAGCCAAAAATCTAGTGCGAAACGATGGACACTACACGCACTAAACAGCTCCATCTTGCTGACCTAGCGGAAGGGGAGGGACTTTCAACCAGTTTTTTTAGAGCTGGTAGCCACCGACTCAGCGGTACTGATTCAGGCGGAGGGTATTTTCTACTGTTGTAAGTATGAAGTTATTTGATCATTATTCTAATATAAACTGCAGCATGCTTCTTATCTCTTCTATCCCTGATGACAGTTATGGATCTGATCATTTGTTGGAGGCTGCAGTAGAGTTAGCAACATAAATGTTAGCAGTTTTATAGCCGATTTCGCGGATGTAGATGGGCTATAAGTGTTAAAAATGATTAATGCTATAGGTTCCGTATGTTTATTCATGATGGTTGAACCTCCAGATTAAGCACTGCAGGGTCTCTGGCGTAAACGAAATGGTTCTTGATCTGAAAACTGATTAGGAAACATCTCTGGTTTAGAGAACCGGCCCGTTTCCATGGTAACGCTGACTAAGCCGTAGCTGATTGTACATCACTTTAGATAAGAGTCTGCAAAGTACCTATAAAGTACATGTATATAATAATGTTTGCTTTATATAAATAGCCATTCTGTGTCCACCATAGGTCACTGTGACATCAAACTACCGAGCCAGCAGTGGCACTGAGGCATTTACCGCCTGCGGCCCAGGACGCTGCTGTGGAGAAGAGGAGGTGGCAAGAAAGAAATGTTTTAATAAAAATTTTAAATAAAATGTTTTCTGCATCCCTGTTTTAGCGTCTTCATTACTGCATTTCATATTTTAAATGATGATTTCTAGTATGATCGGTTTCCTGTTGCCAGACGTGAACGGTATCAGTGTAAACACCAATAAAACACGTGTATGATGTAAAGTACTTTAATTCAGTTAAGATATCTTTGCTTATTTAAAAGCTGTTTTTTTGGTGTTTTAAATTGCACTTTATACTAACAAGTATGGGGGAGACATGCAAAGACACATGAACGTGTGCTGATGGTTTCTATTGTTATCTACTGAGATAGATTAATACAGTGGAGGCCACGGTTCTTTGTTTCACTAATGAGGCCTTTTAAAAGGCATTTAATAGCATAAAAGTATGATGACATGCAAACACGTATGTTAACGTGATTTGTTAACGTGGCAGTGTTGCCAACTTGGCGACTTTCTTGCTAAATCTGGTGACTTTCCAAACCCTCTTGGCGACTTTTTTTGTCAAAAGCGACTAGCGACAAATCTAGCGACTTTTACTGTCGTTATTGGAGACTTTCTGGTGTTTTGGAGACTCTTTGAAAGCACATATTGTTCTGCAGTTACTGTCGTGAATGAGCAGCGTGTGCTGCAGGAGCCCCTCCCCGTCCCAAAGCACTCACACAGGCGGTCAGTCTCACAGTCGCTCGGGCAGAGGCTGCAGTCAGAGCAGCAGCGAGGACACCCACACCGCTCGCTTACACACTGAAAATAAATTGTGCACACGTAAAGGGGCCACTGATCCTGCTCTGGCTTACAGAGCGGGATGTAAATGTAAATGTTTTTTTCGCTGTCATACTAAAATAAATAATTGCAGTGAATAAGTCCAGTGAACACTGTTACATGGCTGAAGTTTTTTACTCCATGTACAGTGATCCTCAAAACATCTTGTATCTGACTTTTTTGAAGTCAGTGCTTGGTGAGGTACAATTGGCCATTAAGGCTTTTGAGGGTGAGAAGGTAGATCCTCTTAAACTTCTTGACAGCTTGGTTAGCCTGATAAAGTCTGGGAGTAGCAGGGTGCTGAATCCAATGGCAAATACGGATGTGCTCAAAGAGCCAGTTGATGGATACATCAGTTGTAGGCTTCTAAGTGCAGCATAAGGTTAGAAACTAAACTTAAAGTAAGAAAACTAAAGAAAAGAAAAAAAAAAACTAACTCTGCCAAAGTGTCTCTTTTGTGTTACTTTGCGGGTCCCAAGCCCGGATAAAGGAGGAGGGTTAGATATAGAGCAATTCCATGCAACTTAACAGTTTTTTTTGTTAAATTTGATATTCTAACAATTAACAATAAAGGACAAAATTGATTTATGTAATGTGGATCTCGACAAAGGTTATCAAAGCTTATTTTTAAAAGTGATGGCCTATTTCAATGACAAAAATCCAAAACAAAACAAAAAAACAAACCAAGAATCAACAGAAAAAAACTATTTGTAGTTCTAAACATATTTAGGGTGTTTTTGACTATACTTTTGTCTCTCCACGGCAAATGGCCAATTATGCAAATTAGGCGATGACGTCATTTAGTGACTTCTAGTGACTTTCAGGACAGCCAATAGCTACTTTCCTTACTGAGGAGTTGGCAACAGTGGATATGAGAGCAGTCACAGTTCTGAAGGAATGTTAATGTTGTCCACAGCCTGTATAATAAAGAAATGTCATTGCAGCCAGTCCAGACACTGTTAATATCCATTTTGCACCGGGCCACCATCTTGTCTGAGATGTACCACCATCTAAAAGCTCCACCTGTGTTTCTACATCAATCATCTGCTGTTTAGATTTACAAGGTTTTTCCTGCAGAGTGCTGTATTTTTGTCTGTCACACTGTTGGAGTGGATCCTTGTATGTATATAATGCTATCTCTGCCTTCTTTTCTTCAAGTTGTTTCTTTAAATCTGGATTCGACTGTTGTAAGCTTTCCCTGATTGAATTCAATTCATTTATTGTCTCTTTCAAATGAACATTTTTCTTTACTTCTTTTCCAAGAAGCTCATCCCTTTCTGAAATATTTTCTGCTGCGTATTCCAGTTGATCCTGTTGGTCTTTTATAACCCTTCTCAACTCGATTATTTTGCACTTTGCTTCATTAACCTCAGTAGTGAGATTCTGGTTTTCCTCACACTTTAACTTTTCATTCGTTGTATAAGTTTCAATGTTTTTTAATAAATTAGAGTTTTCTTTCGATGTAGTAATCAGTCTTGATTTAAATGAGTCCAGATCTAATCTGATTTTCTGGATAGCGTCTTGCAGAGGAGATTTATTTTCACCCTTTTGTTTAATTCCATCTAAGGGGCGTTTTCTCAGGCCTCTTCTTTCTGAGATTTGAGAGGGGGGTTTTGGGTTTTTAATTTATATATATATATATATATATATATATATATGTGTGTGTTAGGGCTGTCAAAAATAATGCGTTAATGGCGTTAATTAATTTATGTAATTAGCTGCGTTAAAATTGTTAACATAACGCATGTGCAGCACAACAATCCCCATATATCAGTCATTTCTCTGTTATGACGGCGGGACATGGAGAGGCGCAATGTATTAACTAGCTGGCTCTATGGATGCACTTGAGATTAAACGCAGCATTAATGGAGCAACCCATGGACGTTGCCTCTGTGGAGAAGGGGAATGTATTAACACAGTCTTTTTACCGGTGAGAGGGTTCCACACCCACACTTTTCTCGCATTCTTTTTCAAACTTATCCTGCATTTTGCACCAGTGTGCTCTAGCAGATCTCTGGTTGTCTCCGCGTTTGTGCAACAGCTGCTTCCTCCCTCTCCTCTCATGTTGCTCCGTGAATTACTATGGCTGTCGGTGATCAGTTGATCGACTTTTCTCTTTTGTCGTGTTCGTTTATCGTTCAGCTGAGAAGGGGGAAACTAGCGGTTTGTGGTTCACAAAAAGTCTTGTTGTTGGCAGGACCTTCTGTAACAAAGTAGCTGACTAAAGCATGTAGCTGATGACAGAAAGTAGCTGTGGAAAAGCGTTCAGCCAGGCAGGGGCGGGTCTAGAAAAGTTCTGATGGGGGGCCAGCCAGGAGCACTGACCAGGGAGGGGCACCAATTAGACTTTTTTTAGGTCTAGATTTTATGAAATATTGTATAATACTATTGTATTATATTGTATTGTATAATTGTGTAATACTGTAGAAGTACCGTACATGCTGCATTTACTGACCATTGGACATCTGACGTTTAATCTGCATAGCATAGGCTCTGTCTGTTGATACACTACAGTAAAAGCAGGCAAATTTAAGGCATAGTCATGCATGATGCTTAATTGGGATTAATTCAATTGAAAGCTGTGATTAATCTGATTAAAATGTTTATATATATATATATATATTTATATATATATATATATATATATATATATATATATATACTTATATATGTACATGTTTTTTACTATCATCTGTTTATTTTATTTATTTGAATCCCCATTAGCACAGCAAAGCTGTAGCTATTCTTCCTGGGGTCCAGAAAAAGAGTTACACATTTAAAATGACATGATCAAAATAATTATGCAATACATTACATACATTTCATTGCCATGCACAAATGATGTAAAAAGACACTCAGCAATATTAAAACCATATTCTTACAATAATAAACCTCATTTAATTTTTAAATAACAATTTTCACATTCATTATTAAAATATTTATAATAATAAAAAAATACATTTTCATTCATAGGTCGGTCTGGACAATTGTGCTAATGATTCACTTGAATTGAACTTGCTTTGCTGCCGTGCGGACGCTTCCTGCTCTGCTCTCCTTTCTGCTTGCATTTTTCTTCTTTTTTTCTTCTTTTTTCTTATCTTTACCGGCAAGAAATTTAGGAACAAGGACTCCTGGTCACTTATAAATCACTGGAACGAATATATTTTTGATAAATTTAGTTAAATTGCCATCGGAGAACTAGTGGAATGATGTCTCCTAACCCTGCAGTATCAGTGAGCTGCACTGAGTGTGAGCAACTTTCTTTGAGGATAACACAGCTGGAGAAGAGGATTGAAACACTGCAAGACATTCGTGTGAATGAAGAATTTATTGACTCTGTAGTAGCTTCTGTACATGCTACTGAGTTGTCAAATGGATTGAGTCACATCTTCATACGCGAAGGCATGTCGAATGTGGAGCCTCCCGCTACAGACCTGGCTGATACACTTCCCTGGATGTGTTCAAATGACATTGGAATAGCTGAGGAAAATCCCAAACCGGACCATCAGACTGATCTCTCCTTCTGGAACACTGTTGGTGCCAGACCAAAGTCCTCAACCCCGGCCAGAACCTGGTCTGATGTTGTTCGTCGCAGAGGTAAATCCAGCAGGAAATTTAAAGCTCCAGCACTCACTCCACCATCTGAAGTCTCACTGCATAATAAATATGATGTGTTGAGTCATATTAAAATGAATGATGATGAATGTAATGCAAGGATTTATCAAAATTCAAGAAATAGCCCTAAAACTCAGCCCAGGGCTAACCAGACCAGGAGGAGAGGCCAAAATCCCACAAACAGGAGGACTAGAGAAGCTATCGGCGCCTCCACACAAAAACAAATAGACACAATTCTGATTGGGGACTCTATAACACAGCATGTGAGGATGGCAAAGACGGAAAATTTAACACTTTTTGATACATCAGTCAGGGAACTGACAGAGATGTTGCCGACCATTCTGTCTTCACATCCAGATGGTATGAAGATTATTGTCCACACAGGGTCTTTTGATATTCTGAGGAGGAAAATTGGCTCTGAGATCCTTAAAAAAGACTTTTCTCTACTGTTGGAGAGACTGTGTCAGTTGGGAGCACACCATGTTTACATTTCAGGACCCATTCCTACAGCGGGTAAAGGAATTGAACTTTTCAGTAGACTTCTTGGCCTGAACACATGGTTATCAAACGCATGTATCACCCATGGGATAAAGTTCATTGATAACTTCAATATCTTTTGGAACTGTAAGGAGCGATTCAGACCTGATGGTGTGCATCCAAATCTAACTGGATGCAGATTACTTGGTGCACACTTGCGTCATGCTGTTGGGACGGCAAACCCGAACATGAGTGTACAGATAAGAGCGAAGGACACAGCAGAGAAGCGATCAACTGCCAGCTCTCCCCCCCTCACCAGACCCTCTTCTCCACATCACTCAAGGTCTTAAAAGGATGTCTCTATCCAGGTCTGAACCCCAGCGACCACCATCTACCAAGAAATACAGGGCTCCCCCTCCTCCCCCTCCTCATCCTCCTATTAGATCATCTGTCCTGACCGAGGAGGGCATGGGAGGAGGTTCCCAGAGCAGCAGAATTCACAACAAAGATAACATGCCATGATGCGTTCAGGGTCCTTGCTGTAGTTTTGCTACTACTGACAGCTGTTCTGAGATCAAGCCTGGACCCAGTAGGATTCCTGTGTTAGTTAGTAAAATAAGGAATCGAACACGGTCAGCTTGTGGGGTGAATCGATCTAATCTGTTAACTGTACCTTGTATAACTCAGAATACAACAGAGACCAGTGTAAACTTCATAAAGCTAGCTGTACTAAATGTTAGATCTCTGTCCAACAAGTCACTGTTAGTTAATGACTTCATCATTTCTCACAGTTTAGATTTTCTTTTTCTGACAGAAACATGGTTAACAGAAGACACAAGCGCTACAGTTCTTAATGAAACAGCACCCCCTCATTTTAGTTTTATGAATAAATGTCGAAACGGGAGGAAAGGGGGAGGAGAAGCTGCCTTATTTAAAGATTCATTCCAGTGTAAAGAAATGTTATTTGGTGATTTTACTTCTTTTGAATATCTTAGTTTTATTTTAAGGGGCATTCCTAAAATCCTATTTCTAATCATCTACAGACGTCCAGGACATTGTGTAAATTTTATTGATGAATTTTCTGAATTATTGTCGGTTATCTCTACTGATTTTAACCATTTCATCTTAACTGGGGATTTTAACATTCACATAGATAACATGACGGATGGTAATGTCAAGGAATTTTCTTCCATATTGGACATGTTTGGTTTGTGGCAACATGTTAAACAACCGACCCACATTCGAGGTCACATTCTGGACCTGGTTATTTCAAAGGGTGTTGATATTTCTTCTGTTGCGGTCACTGACTTGGCCTTGTCTGACCATTTTTGTATTTTGTTTGATTTACTGATCACTCAGAATGTTCAACCAACCTGCTTCTCCGTTAGAAAGAGGTACATTAATGAAAGAACAAGTGCTAAGTTTGTGGAGGCCATAGGGATGTTACCAACAACCAGTGCAGAGTCAGTTGATGGACTCCTGGATAATTTCAATCTGAAAATCTTGAATGTAATGGATGCTGTTGCACCGATAAGAATCAAGAGCAACTTGAGCAAACAGAAAACACCATGGAGAAACACCACTGTGGTTACCAGCCTAAAAAGAGAATGCAGAAAAACTGAGCGGAAATGGCGGAAAAATAAACTTCAAATTTACTATGAGCTGTACAAACAAAGCCTACGTAACTATAACAATGAGCTGTGCAAGGCCAGAGAGCTGCATTTATCTGAAATGATTAACAGGAATGTCAACAATTCTCGCACTCTGTTTGCTATGATTGAAAAACTTACAAATCCTCCCAAACAGATAAGCCCAGAGCTCCTTTCCACTGAGAAATGCAACCAATTTGCAAACTTTTTTAGCCAAAAAATTAAAACAATTAGGCAAAATATTAATTCCACACAGTCAAACAAGAAAATTAGTCTGTGTCTAAAACCCGGAAATAATTCTGATGTCATGTCACAATTTAAAATGGTGAATTTAAAAGTCCTACAAGAAACAGTTTGGCATTTGAAATCAACAACATGCACTCTGGACATGATACCATCCGACTTTTTAAAAACAGTTTTTACCTCAGTAGAAAGTGATCTCCTACTGATAGTTAACAGCTCGCTGGCATCAGGCATTTTTCCCAAGTCACTAAAGATAGCTGCTATTAAGCCACTCCTAAAGAAAAGGACTCTAGACGCCTCTATAATGAACAACTATAGACCTGTCTCTAACCTCTCTTTTATTTCCAAGATTATTGAAAAAGTTGTATTTCACCAGCTTCATGACTTTTTAAATGAAAGTGGAAATCTTGATAAATTTCAGTCCGGCTTCCGACCTCATCACAGCACTGAAACAGCTCTGGTCAAAGTGTTAAATGACATTAGGTTGAATACCGATTCTGGTCAAGTATCAGTCCTGGTTCTGTTGGATCTCAGTGCTGCGTTTGATACTGTAGATCACAGAATCCTGTTGCACAGGCTGGAAAACTGGGTTGGACTTTCTGGAGCGGTCCTTAACTGGTTCAGGTCCTATTTAGAAGGCCGGAGTTATTTTGTTACGATCGGCAGCTATGAATCCGAGCGAGTGGCCATGACTTGTGGAGTCCCCCAGGGGTCAGTCCTTGGACCTCTTCTGTTCAACTTGTATATGCTCCCTTTGGGTAAAATATTACAAAACTATAGCATTAGTTATCAAAGTTATGCAGATGATACACAACTTTATGTGTCTCTGTCACCAGATGACTGCAGTCCAATAGACTTAATGTGTCAGTGTCTGGAGCAAATAAACACCTGGATGAGGGAGAATTTCCTACAATTAAATGAAGACAAAACTGAGATTATTCTGTTTGGTAGCAAAGAGAAGAGGGTCAGCATTGGCAAACACCTGGAGACTCGGGCTCTTAAAATTACCAACCAAGTTCGTAACCTGGGAGTGTTGATAGACTCAGATCTGACTTTCAGCAGCCATATCAAAGCTGTCACTAAGACAGCTTTTTACCAGCTCAGAAACATCAACAGAATTAAAAGTTTAGTCTCCCAGAAAGACCAAGAGAAACTCATCCATGCATTCATCTCCAGTAGACTGGATTACTGTAATGGTCTTTTAACAGGACTTCCTAAAAAGAGCATTAAACATCTGCAGCTCATCCAGAACGCTGCTGCTAGAGTTTTAACCAGGACTAAGAGATCTGAACACATCACACCAGTTTTAAAATCTTTACACTGGCTTCCAGTCAGTCACAGAATAGATTTTAAAACCCTTCTGATCATTTACAAATCCCAGAATGGTTTAGGCCCAGAATACATCTGTGATATGTTCAGAGAATATAAACCTAGCAGAGCTCTTAGATCCAAAGACTCTGGTCAACTAGTCCAGTCCAGAGTCCAGACTAAACATGGAGAAGCAGCATTTAGCTGTTATGCTGCAAACAAATGGAACAAACTGCCAGTGGAGATTAAACTTTCCCCAAATGTAGACATTTTTAAATCCAGGTTAAAAACTTTTCTTTTCTCATGCGCCTATGCATGAAATCTGCACGGTAACTTTTTTTAACTTATCTTGCTTTTAATCATTTTAATGTAATTTATTATTTTATTGTGATTATGTGTTGATTATGTGTTGATGCCTTTTACTATTCTAATATCTGTAATGTCTTTGTTTTATGTAAAGCACTTTGAATTGTCCTGTACATGAAATGTGCTATACAAATAAACTGCCTTGCCTTGCCTTGAATTTTGAAGAATTAACTTTTTTAATTGAATCTTGAAATTCAGTCTGTTTTCTATGTTATTTGTTTAGGGAGTAAGTTCCATTCCTGCATTCCTCTATAACTGAATGTTTTCTTTCTATAATTTGTTACTACTTTGGGTAAAATAAATTTATTTACGGAGGCATGTCTAGTATCATGTATGTCTACACTAAACAGTAGATTTTGGTAGAGGATCTGAGGAGTTTGTGACCGAAATATTCCTAACAAATGTCAACAATGAATATAAAAGTTTGTCATAAACCAACAGCCAGTTTAATTTCTCATGCACAAGTTTTACACTGGTGTAATAGTCACAACGAAGAGCCATTCTTGCTGCTCTGTTTTGTATTATTTGTAATTTTCTTATCTTTTCAGCTGTTGCATTTGACCATACAGTTGGACAATAGTCGAGATTTGACAATGTTAATGCTTATGAAATTACTTTGATTATTTTAAATGTTAAGAACTTTGCATATCTTTTAATTATTGTAACTGCCCTACCCATTTTGGCACACATGCTATCTATATGTTTTGACCATGATAACCTATCATCTACTATGATTCCTAAAAGCTTAGTCTCGTAGACTTGTTCAATATGGGTTTCTTGGACTTTTATCTTTAGGGATGGATTTCGATTTATTGTATAGTTAGAACCAAATACCATGCATTGTGTTTTTGATAAATTTAGAATTAAATGGTTCTCATTAATCCAATCCACCACAGCATTTAACTCTGTTTGTAGGACAGCATTTAGCTCTTGCATGGTTGATGCATAGATTGTTGAGTCATCAACGTACATTACTGTTTTTGCCTTTGTCAAAACAAGTGGTAAATCGTTAGTGTAAATATTATAAAGTAAAGGATCAAGGCTGCTTCCTTGGGGAACTCCACAAGTCACAGTCTTGATACTGGAATAACAACCATTGAAGTAAACAGTTTGTGTTCTGTCAGTTAAGTAGCTGTTAAACCGCGTTATAGCAGATTCATCAAATCCATATGCCCCTAGCTTACCAATTAATGATGTATGGTTAATTAATTATTTCTTCAATGTCTGTCAGCCAGTCATCAGTCATCATTGTTAGAGCAGTAGCTGTTGAA
This sequence comes from Melanotaenia boesemani, assembly GCF_017639745.1. Taxonomy (NCBI): domain Eukaryota; kingdom Metazoa; phylum Chordata; class Actinopteri; order Atheriniformes; family Melanotaeniidae; genus Melanotaenia; species Melanotaenia boesemani. The sequence goes on along the minus strand of NC_055698.1, from coordinate 11,617,465 downwards.
TGGCCTTTTTTATCAGCATGTTGATGTGGAGTAAATATTCCTTGATCTAGGAAGTAGTTGTTGACCTGTTTGTATACAACATTCTCCATGAGCTTGCCTATAGTTGTTCATAATTCCTATTTAAATTTGTTAAATTCTACATGATATAAATTTATTGTATTTTATTTTTTTATATAAATCAGTTTTTGTTTTTAACAAATACATTTTTGACTGCCTGTCACTAAAGAGGTTATCTTAAGAATACACCACTATGGAACAATTCTTGATCTTCAACATGTCTGCCATGCTACCAAACAACATAAAAAACTAAAAACCAAGAATCTGACTTCTGGACCCTAATTCCTTGCAGATGTTTGAAAGAGGAGTGTGTCCCTTCCCTCTCCAAAACTTAAGAGAAGACTTGAGAAATTATTCTTGAAATTTTTCAAACTTCTCTCACATCCACAATTTCTCCTGTACAAACACAAATTATATGTGCATAACAAAGCATAAGCATTTTTTCCTGGCTGTCATCCAATGTTACCAGCATTGGGATAGGTGTTTTCTCTCGAATTCCCTCAGAGAAATTAATGCCCCGACTTCTGGCTCAAATCACTTCGATTTAGTTTTCCTAAGATTTATTTTTATTAATTTTTTTTTTTCATTTTTTTTTTCCAATTCTGAATGTGAAAGGTATTTTTAACTTGTAGAATCATAGGAATTACATCTGTATTTGGCAGACCCTACTGCCACTTACAGTTCAAGAATTTTTTTTGAAAACAAACTTTTTGTTAGTGAAGAGAAACTTTTTTTTTTTTTTCCGGTTGACGCTTTCCTTAGAAAAACTTAAAGCTGTGACTATGTGTCTGTTTCTGAGGAACTCTGCTGGCAGAGACATGCTTTATTAGCATCACCAAAAAGCATGTACAGCTATGTGTAACATTAGAGTCAGGCACACACCTCCCAGAAACAGGACCATATAATGCCTAATTTACAAAACCTTTACAGGTAGTACCAGGGTTCCCCATTGCTGATTTAGATTGATATGTTGGATCTAAGTACTGATTAATATGTTAAATATAAATACAAAATAAGTGCAAACTTCACCACAGCAGGTGCCATAGCTCTGTCATTTCCTAAAGTGTCTAGTACCTGACTACAATGTGCGCAATGTTTGGCTACCCTTCTGTTTGTCATTCAGACTGAAGTGTTTAAGGACAATATCCATGAGTAAGATGCCACAGGTTCACACATTGTAGTAGCAAAGGGAAAAGGAAAAATTAGGATGGTTATAAATAATAGCAACAATACAACTTCAGCTCTAAAGCTGTAGAACACACATTCCTTGATTTGTGGTTAACAAATTAAACATGCCATTGTTTGACAGCCATTCAGTAACAAGAAAATTAATCAAACAAACAAATCAAATGCAATACAATTTTCTGACAAGGCGTATGTTTAAAATTACTGAGAAGAAAATTATAGCTGCTCTGATTAGGAAGTCAGTCATGGAGTTGTAGGAATATGTTTGGCCATTTCTTTTTATTGTTATCAAGTACACAACAAAACTGAGAAACATATGTTGTGGAGTACTTTCTGACTCTTGCTGCCATTGTGTGGTTTATTTTGTGGAAGCAGGTGTTGTGGAGAAATAGTCTGTGAGGGCATTTTGTAGTGTATTGTCCTTGATAACATTCTATAGTTTTGTGAAACCATCGTCAGGTGGACAACTTCTCTCATCTCGGTGCCGTACTGTTGTTTCCCCTTTGGTGTCTTTGGTGTCTTCATAGCCGTTTCTGTGATATGATGACTTCATCATATGAAGATCTTCTTCTCTGGATCTTACTATTTTGTAGCAACATGCTTTAAGCTTATGATGCAACAAAAAAACTTTCAGGTAAAAGAAGAGCTCCAGACATCGGCTTTATGTAAAAATGATGGTTTATTACAAAAAGTGACATCGCAAACAGATATGCATCTCTGTGAGGTCTCTGAAGTCAATCGTAGAAAATCCCCCAGACCAAATGTGTAAGTCTCTTATATAGCTTTCAAACAATAAACATGCCTCAGTCCTGAATCAGCCAATCATAGATCAGACACAAGTTTAAATATAGGATGTTTGTGTGTTCTTAGAGCACATGTTCATGTGTGAATCCAGTCTGTAGGACAGAGAACTTTATATGGTAAAACTTGAGTGTGTATCATAAAAATGCTATGCTTAGATACTCCTAGAAGCCTATAAACGTGTCCGTACAAACAGCAGTTTGCTTACAGCGGCAATGAAGTATAGTTCTAATCTATGTATTTTTAAGTAGTTCTAATTATCAAATGTTGAGAATAAGTTCAAGTTCAAGTTTATTTATATAGCACATTTTCTGCAACAGCAGTTGCCCAAAGTGCTGAACAATAGAACAACAAACACTCCACAGTTAAAAATAAAACACAACACAATAAAACTATAAAAACCAATGAAAATAAAAACAAAAAATAAATTGATGAAAAGATTAAATCAATAAAATAATAAAAACAACAAAAAAAATGGAATTAAAAACTAGAATAAAACTAAAATAAAATAAAACATGCGAATGTTAAGCTCAGTTTTGTTTAAATGCCAGCGCAAAGAAGTAGGTTTTGAGTAAAGACTTAAAACCAACGACAGACTGAGCAGCTCTGATGTGAAGGGGAAGGCCGTTCCACGGCTTTGGAGCGGCAACAGAAAAAGCTCTGTCACCCCTGGATTTAAGTCTAACATATGGGACCTTAAGTAGGAGCTGTCAAGAGGACCTCAAAGTCCTGGCTGGAGCATGCTGGTGTAGCAAGGAGGGAGCCAAACCATTTAAGGCTTTAAAAACAATTAATAAAATCTTGTACTGGGTCCTAAATCTAATAGGAAGCCAATGCAAGAAGGGGTGATGTGATCAAGCCGTCTTGTCCCTGTAAGCAACCGAGCAGCAGCATTTTGGGCAAGCTGCAGTCGATGTAGAGATGACTAGTCAATGCCATAATATAGGGAGGTGCAGTAATCTATGTGGGACATAATGAGCAGGTGGATAACTTTTTTAAGGTCATGCTTGGGCAGGTAGGGCTTTACCTTGCCAAGCAGCCTCAGATGGACAAAAACACTTTTGACTACAGAGTTGACCTGCCAGTGAAAGTTAAAGGAATTGTCAATAATCACACCCAGATTTTTAGTATGGGTTTGACAAAACAAAGTAAGCGGACGGAGAACACTAACTGTACCATTTAGAAGCTCAGAATTTCCAAAAACCACAATATCACTTTTTTCCCCACTTAAGTGGAGAAAATTTAAATCCATCCATGCTTTTAGATCACACAAACAGCTGAGAAGGTTAGTCAGAGAATCCCCCTGTGGCTTTAAGGGGATGTAGATCTGAACATCATCAGCAAAGCAATGGTAGGCAATATTGTGCTTCTATATGAATAAGATACTTTCACATACAAGTACAGCTTTCATCAACCTTAAAAAGTTTAATGTATGGTAATATAGCCAAAAAATATAAAGCTCATTCTGAGCTGTCCCTTACACTCAGTAAATAGAATCTCTGACAAAAACAAATTAAATAGTTTGCCAATAGTATTTATGAAACAAAAGCTAAGCAAAAATATAGAACCGATCTGTGAAAAGTACAGCACTCAGTAGCTTCAATCAGAATCAGAATACTTTATTAATCCCGGAGGAAATTGTGTGCACACAGTTGCTCAATACCAAATAAAGATAGACAACAGACTCATAAAACATCCTAAGCAGTGTTTGGCAGATGTTTAAAGACCTTAGCCACCGCAAAACTTAGAGACAGCTCTGGTCCTTCCTGTAAAGTGCAGTAGTGTTCTTAACCCAGTACAGTTTATTGTCAATATGCACTCCAAGGTATTTGTAATCCTTCACCACTTCCACATTGACGCCCTGCACTGAAACAGGTGTCACTGATGTTTTAGATCTCCTAAAATCCACAATCAGTTTTTTCGTCTTTGTCACATTAACCTGCAGATGATTCTGCTCACACCATGTGAGAAAGCAGTCCACAGCAGCTCGATATTCCATCTCATTTCCTCCACTGATGCATCCAACTACAGCAGAGTCAATAGAAAACTTCTGAATGTGGCAGGTCTCTGTGCAGTAGCTGAAGTCAGATGTGTAGAGGGTGAAAAGAAAAGGGGGGAGGACAGTCCCTTGTGGTACTCCAGTGTTGGCTGGTCCAGGTGGGCGTAGACACGATTGAGCAGGTAGATGATGGCGTCCTCAACTCCGAGACAAGGCTGGTATGCAAACTGAAAGGGGTCCATATTTGGTCTATGCATGGTTCGGAGCTGATCCAGTACAAGTCTTTCAAGGGTCTTGCGAAGTCTGTGCCATGGGTCTGTAGTCCTGGGCCACTGGGACATGGGGTCTTTGGTACAGAAATGAAGCATGACATCTTCCACCACACGGGAACCCTCTGTAGACTCAGATTGATCATGAAGATGTAGTGTAAGACTCCACAGCTCTGGGAGGCACAGGGTTTAAGGACACGGGGACTCACCTCATCCGGTCCTGCTGCCTTGCCTGAGTGTAGTCTTCTCAGTTGTTTCTCAAACTGATTACATGTGAGGTTGACAGATGGAGGATTGTCAAGTCTATCACCGGAGGCAGAGGTGCAGTAGGGAGAGGGAGGGAGAGAGGGTGGTGTGACAGGGGGTTTCAGGCTTGCCCCTGACAAGTTAGAAGGGGGCTGAGCAGTCACCAAAGAGTCGAATCTGTTAAAAAACATTTTCAGCTCGTTGGCCCTGTCCTCATCGCCCTCAGCTCCTCCGCTGTTGAACGGCCTGAAACCAGTAATGGTCTTCATACCACTCCAAACCTCTCTAATGTTGTTTTGTTGGAGTTTCCACTCCAGTTTTCTCCTGTAATTGTCCTTAGCCTCCCTGATCTTGACTCGGTAAGGGGCTGTCCCCATGATGCCGGATTGCAGTAAAACCGCAAAAGTATTTCAGCAAACCATCCTTTCATCCCCACGAAGCCAGGGATTAGCCTTCATGAAACCTATCATGTCTGAAGCCAGGTACCAAAGTGGATAGGTTTGAGTCCTCTGCCTTCTGTGGTACTGTGCAGTCAGAGTAAAAACACACCACCAGAGGATATGACGTCAATGTGACGAACACGCACCGATTCCCAATCCACCCTTCCTCAAGTTTTTTATGCTTTGTAGTCATGCACTTTTTGAGAGAGAGCTGAACGTCTTCATTAGTCCAAAGAAATATTTCTTTTTTGCCTCACAGTGAATCCTCAGCTATCTTCTCTGCTTCCAATGTGTACTTCCTGCAACACGCAATGAGCCTTTATCTGCACATGTGTTGTTTTGCTCTAGCTTTGGAGTGTTACTCCTTAGCACCCCCCACAGCCTTGTAGTATGTTCTACAGCGGTGTCATGTCTTTCTCCTAGTTTTCGCCACCATTTTCACACCTGAACTGGCTTTGGTTCCATGTGGACATAGCCTAAGTTTTGGATTGTTCTTACCTCTTTCCTCTCTGTTTCAAACAATGAGTATAGAGAAAAAATAAAACAACAAACGAGTGACTCAGTATCTGCAAAAGTGGCTCTATCCTTTGGCTTCAAATCCAACCCAAAGCGTCATACCTCCACCACCATGCTTATTAGACATGAGCTTATATTTTGTTCATTTTGACCATAATGCACCTCCAGTACTTGTAAAAGTCAAATGTCTCCACTTTAGTTTCATCGGTTGAAATTGTTCTTGAGTTTTGTTCACATTCAATTTTGAAAACCTTAGCTTTGCTGCCATTTTCTTTTTATAGAGAAGAAACTTTTTCCATGTCCATGTTTCTCTGAGCCAGGAAGTCTCTTAATATTTTAACTGCTCATTTCGTGGTTTTCTTTGTGTTTAGCTCGTCCTTGTCATCCTCTAAATTGTTACAATTCCTCCGGTGTCACCTCCTTGTGTCGCATCTCCTTCTTTTCATATTTTCTTCTCTCTTTCTCTTCTGCTTCATCCCAGTCTTCAAAAACAAGTTCACCAAATAGGTTAAAGAAAACTATAAATTCACTCACGTTTCATCTACTGCCTTGCCATTGTGATGAATAAACGGTGAAATAACTATGCTCTACGTGTCTGTTACCACGGTTACCAACTACGGTTTAGTCAGTGCAAAAATTTATAACAATAAGTCTATTTGACTTCTTTCATAGGTGACCATTATCAGTTTTTAATGGACACCTTCCAGCCAGTCAGAATCGAGTATTCACCCAGACCATGGTATGTATATATATATATATATATATATATATACATATATATATATATATATATATATATATATATAGAGAGAGAGAGAGAGAGAGAGAGAGAGAGAGAGAGAGAGAGAGAGAGCCATTGCAGATGTCATCTAATTAGGTCAAGAACTTCCATTGGCTTGAGATGATATGTGCATTGTCTAAATACACATAATACACCATAGACATTGCAAACTGTGACCCAGCTGTTTATAAAAGCACGGCCACCAGCAATGGTGGTCCACTCTGGGTCTTGAAATATACATTTCTGATGAGAAACTCGGTAAATAATAGAAGGTATAAAATATAAATCTGATACAAGAAAACCAAAGAGTGACAATCATGTATTCCTTTAGTTGAAATAATGAGTTCCCTTAGCATTTCTTTCTTTGAAATATGATTTAATGATTTTGATTTTTTTATAGCTGAAAAATGTTAAATATTTGAGATTTAGCTAGTCCTTTGACTCATAAAATACTTTACAAAGATTCCACACTGTGAAAGCAAAATTTGTGCAAAACACATTAAATTTAGTAAATGCTGTGAGTTGTGTTTAGAGTTAAGTAAATTCTCAGTATCTGGTTAAAGTAAGAATAACTCTCCAGGATACTGATTCATGTGACGTCTGTGCCAAATGTACTGTATGCTCAATGAGTAAGCTCTAACTCGCCTGTAAAGCCTTTCCAAAACAGTGTTAGAGCTCTCCATGGTGCTGAAACCTTCCCAGGTGCTTGTGTGTGAGGCCACTCAGAGCTCTTTTTCTACAATGTGAAACTGCGTGTTACTAAAAGCATGATCTTAAAACTTCAATGACCTCTCCATGGTGCTGAAATTGCAAACTCTATTGCAATCTTAGCCATTCTTCCCACCACCCAGCCTTCATTGTGTGACTGTTTCAGCATTTCCTTTCACTTTTTATTTCCAGCAACACGGCCATTAGTGGGTATTTTCAATGAAGGATGACGAGGCATTCGTTTTTATAACTTGATATTTCTAAAAATCAGTGTGTCATTGGGTTGTTTTGGCCGACAACAATGGTTCTGAACCCAATGAAACCTCTCTAATATGACAGTGATATTATAAAGTTAAACAGTGGTTGAACACAACGGATTCCAGGAGTGAAATTCAGTAAAATATGAGTAATATTTAAAATAGATAATCAAATAAATGAATTAAAAAGATTAGTGTATTTAGTATTTCTTAAAGAAATACAAATAAGAAAATTGATGATGAAAATAGTAAACTGAGAGGGAATATATGCAGCACTGTAGTCTTAAGTAAGTGCTGTTTTAAGCTCCTTCAAACAAAACCTCATTGTTTAACACAGAATAAACATTTATAGTCCATATTTATTCCATCTCTAAGACTGTTGATGCAAAACCAGCTGTAATAGTCTTTGAAAAATTTCCCTATTCACAGAAGTTATTATTCTAAGCTGCTGTCTTACCAGAATGGTAGGGTTGACTGATGTATGCATACCATCCTGGACATTTGGTATGTAGAGGAGATGAAAGTCTGCACATTATCTGTTTTGTGGCTTCCATTAGAGCAGTTAACCTTATCAGAATCCCTTTTTCAATTATTCATGAGAAATTATAAATCATGAAGGGAGATTCCTATCGGTCAGTAAGTGAATTAAAGGTGAGGAATTTTTCATCAGTATATGCAGCTGCAGAACTGGTTGCAAGAGTGTCTTTTAATGCTAATAAATCAGAACAGGCTGTGTGCTTTTTGATCTGCTTTGTGCTCTCAGTTGGTCCAATTTTAGAGCCCACAAATTTGATTCTCAGCAGAATCCTTTCTTGGAAATGGCTAATGTGTCATCAAAAGTTGTTCATATGTGATAAAGAGGAGGAAAGGTTGACACTGACAAATCATTAGACAATGGTATACAAAAAACAAACAAAAAAAATAAACAAAAAAAAAACTTGTTATCTTTTAGTAAATGTATGCAACAAAAAGCATAATTCTCCCCTGGTATATCAATGGGTGTGTTTTAATTTTCATTCTGCAATATTAACTACAAATTCATCATTTAGTAAATGAAAACTAGACCTGAAAAGCATCTCAGTTCAATGAATTACTTCAGCCCCTTTAGCCTTGTACCATTAAAAAAGTCATAGAAAATTTTCAAAGAAATGTGTAGACACGAAGGAAATTAAACAGCCTGCTACATCACAAACTTTGAAGTAATAGAGGAAAATGCAGCTTCATTTTTATAAAGTAAAATTATGGACTTGCAATACCTGTAGCTTTCCAGGCTTTGACATGTTGCCAGGCACAAACTTGTGATAGCTTCTGTTTTTCCCCGTATCATCTGCAGCTGTGTGCAACGAGCCTATAGTGAGCAATTTTCAAATGTGAGCTGTTAAAGTAAAATAGTCCACTTTTTTCTTTAGACATAAACACTTGTTTTTCATGCTATGCTCTTCCGTCTCTCTGTGAAGCACCAACATGTTGACTAATAAAACAACTTCAGCTTGTGCAATTAGATCAAATTTCATTGCAATCAAAGTTAAACTAATAAGTTAAACATGACTCAGAATGCACGACTAGTTGCAGAAGACAGAGGGAAGTGATGACGGCTGGATGGATGCTCAGCAATCTGTCAGCTCTTGTAGAGCTGCAGTGCTGTAGCCCCTCCTTCATTGCCCAGCCGTCAGAAGAAGCACTTGAGTTGACTAATGTACCGTCACTATTTCTTTATGCAAATATATGCAGCAACGCGCCCTAAAGTCTAATCAGATCATCTTCTGTCTGGGGAATGCTATGAAATAAGTGCTGTATAAAATCCCATACAGAAGTCGTGAAAACGTGAATCTATGATAATTTGATGTTTTTAATAGGTTGTAACTTTGGGGGCATTGAGAGTCCAGAAAAGGCGTAAGAAATACTCTTTTACTATTCAGATATATTTTATTGTAATTTTTCTTTCCCAGCAGTTATTAAAAATTGAGAGTTGCTATGTTGTATCCCATGCACCCCTTGAGATTTGAACCTGATGGAGTGGGAAATGTTGCCGCTTTATGTAGCCTAATCAATATCAGATAATTCTGAGCATTCAAATATGCAGAATGATGCTTTCAGGACTGTGCAAGTTATGCGTCTTTGCTCTTGCTGTATTTGGAAACTGCGCGGGCTGACGTCAGTAGAAGTAGAAAGAGCAGGAGGGAGGGATTGGGGTTGTCGGGGAGGGGAGGGGCGGGGGTTCCGATGTGAACGCGCCTGACGGATCCCCGGCAGAGGGCTGCGAGTGCGCGCATCTCTGTCCTCCGCTTGTGAAGCGACTGCAGTGGAGCCAGATTCCCGACTGCAAGTCGCTGCCTGTGGATCCCTATTCCGAATGCCAAAGCAGGCAAAAGCCACACATACACACGCACACGCACACACACACGCACACACATCTCACCCTGTGAAAGGGGGAAGAAAAGGGGCAGAGAACGGAGTGAGATTTGCCTCTCTTTTTTATTTCTTCTGTTTTCACTCCATTACAGTCGCGCTCTGTGTTTCAGCCCTTGCTTCAAATGAAGAGCTTTCTTGGACTTGGAGTACCGGGCGTTATTAGAAAAAGAAGCTGTTCTTCTACTCTGTCCCTGCTGCTGCTGCGGCGCTGCTTACTGTGAGCGCGTCCTCCCAGCGCTTTGGAATATACAGCGTGCTTCTATGCACCAAACCATGGAGATTATATGACGTGGATTTATGTGTTTTTTTTTTTCTTTTCTTTTTTTTTTAACAAAACTGGACATACACAAGAAGCAACAACCTTTGTTTTCAGTTCTTTTTATTGTTTTTTTTTTCATTACATCTTTTTTTTTTCTTTTCCCCTTCCACTCTTCTGTTCTTTCGTTTGATCTGTGCCTACTTTATTATTTCATGCCCTTAGCTTTTCTTCCCTGTTTCAGTTTATTTAAATGATTATTTTCTCTACACTCATTCTTGTTCTGGTCCGTTTCGGACTCGCAGAAGTGGGATGCCTCGCGGAGAACATTTGTAGGGGAGAAGGTTTCGCGCAGCAGCTAGCGTGAATGAATGAATGATAGTCTCCTTCTCCATCTGAGACGTGCCATGGATGGGAAACTTAATTTGTATCCACGGAACAGATCGGGGAATAGCCGTCGCCTCAAATAACTACTGTTGACAGCGATCAGGTAACGTGTTCAATCAGCACAACTCAACGTCTTTTCTACTTGCAGGGCTGTCTGTTTTGCATATGTGTTTATTTACACTATTCTTGACGTCCATAGTCAGAACCACTGTCCTTTATTTGTTTTATTTTTTATTTTTATAACTGATGCACAAAGCTCATGCAGCAGGACAGTTATCACCGCCTGTATGGGTGAATACTTTGGCAAGACCGAGCCATTTCGGCGAGTTTTTATCCATGAGATTTGCGTGATCTGTGAGCTTGAAAGAAAGTAGTGGTCACCAGGAAATAAATAAATAAAAAATTCCCACGCAAATCTCAGCAGTTCCATTATGAGCCACCTATAGAGCACAGGTGGGCAGCAGAATCCTGGAGATCCTCAGCGCGAATCACACAGTGCTGTATGATCGCCTATAAAGCCACTGGCAGACCTGTAACTTTGCGCAGTGGTCAAAAGAAACACGAGCGCGCACCCACACGTGCACGTACTCACGCACACACTGACACGGCTCTTACGCGTGCGCGCGCAGCTTTGCACAGACACTTTTATTTCCACCTTCCACACTGGGTTGCGCTTCTAGACGAACTCACATGCTTATGTCCCCACCTCCCAAACACACACACACACACACACACAGTGAGACACACGAAAAGAAAAACCATCAATTTGCACGTTTGAAGGTGTGTGTGTGTGTGTGTGTGTTGGGGGGGGGGGTTCCAAGATGCCATTTTGAGTTTTGAATAGCACTGATAAACTGAGCTCTTCTACCCGCGTGGATGCTTCTTTAACAGACCCCCTTCTCTTAATAGCTGGAAATGATTCTTGGCAGGAGGATGTCTCCTCCGTGGCCTGATTATAGCTTTAGGTTAGAGGGGGCCGATGCCGATTTTCCTAGCGCACTGTGCGCCTGAGTGAGTGGGTGCGTTCTCCAGTTGAATGTTAAAGAGCCAGGATGTATCGAAGAGCGTGCACTGGGCACTGAAAAGGAGGGAGGGGAGCTCCTCGACTAACATCCGTACTGGCATCCCATCGTGCAACATAAAAGCCCTTTGAAAACTACCTGATCACGCGTTGAAGTCCGATTGATTTGTGGGGGTGATTTTACTTGTAGCGCCTCTGACTGTGCCGCGCGTCTGCCGCAGTGCCGCCTCCTATTCCTTCTACCTCTCCCCACTCTTTTTCGCGGTATTTAAAGTAAGACGATAAGCATGTGAGGCTTCGTGGAGTGGGAGGAAAAAACGGTTTCCCCAGACGCTTGCCTTTGGAGGCGAGCAGGTGGCTCTCGTGACGCTGAACGGGAATGACAGCCAGGGACGCGACAACAGGAGTGCAAAGTAGCCTCCAAGCATTCTTTCCCTCGGTCTGTCTCCTCTACCCATCTGTTGAGCATGCAGTATGTGCGCTCTTGCTGCACGCACCTGAATTTAAACTAATTTTAAACAATGGAATGGTGCAAACACACAAGCAGAAAAAAAATATTATTTTGTTTCTTAAATTGCCATCTGTGTTAAGCTGAACTACTTCCCAGATTAATCATCATATTCCACCGCTGAGCTTAAACTCTTGCCAGCAGTCCGTGTGTGAATTGATAAAGGCCACGCAGGAGGATTGATTCATGAGCAGTGATTGTGCCTTTGGATCTTGGCAGCATTTCAGATCTGGATTAACAGGTCAAACGCATCCACAAGTATGATCTTCAACCTAGTAGTTCTGCCATGGATTTTTCCAAAGAAACTCTTTGGGAAAAAACAAAACATTACAGCAGATCCATATGACAGGATTAGTGACTTTACTTTGGAGAAATCTGTGCTGTATTTTTGTGAACAGATCTTATCCGTTCTTTTATTTCAATGCAGAAAAGATTGTTGTTTTGCTTCTTTTTTGGGGGTGTGGTTGTGACTAATGGAGGCGGCAGGGCTGGTTTGAGGTGTGATGAGCATACCATGGATGGTGGCTTATTTGGATTTTCATAAAAGGCACCTTTTTAATTTCTGCTGGTTGGAGACCAAACAAACAAAGGTTTGGCAGAGACAGTGTCCAAGCATAATTGTGCAACCTCAAAATGATTTTTTTAACCAAAAGTTTCAATTTTGACCAATAAGCTTTGAAGAACAGTGTTTTAAAATCCTGCAGTTGTATCCAGATTAAATTCAGTGGCAATAATAAAAAGATAAAACATTAAATGTTCACCAACATTGGTTACATTTAATGGATACCACCTTGTGCTATCCAGTACTTCACCTCTGGAAATGGTGACTGCATTAAATTGAGCTAATGTGAGACAATGCTTGGTGAAGAATGATCAGGAGGTCCCAGATTCATCACCATGGACAGCGATCAAAACATTGCTGCATTAAAAAAAAGCCATGCATTCTGCAATGATGTACCATTCAAACAGATTTTAGTGGGAGAGCTTTATAGAGAAATTCACTCTGCTTTGTGAGCACCACAGTTCAAAGTCCCATTCAGCTCAGTCAGCCTGATACCAGGCCAAAAAGAGTTAAAAATGTGGTGCTGAATGTTCAGAGTTCATTCAGCAGAATGACATGTAGTGGGCTGGTTGGCATGACAATAATTTTTAAGCTTTTACAAATATTATTTTGTTTTCCATGATTAACCTGTTGATTATTCATCAATAGTCTGCATCTTAAGTAGCCAATTTGGTAATGAGAATTCCTGGATGGTTCGTGAACATGATTTTGTGTCACACTGGCACGTGTAAAGCATTGTAGTGAGACAGCATGTGCATTAAGCTTATTTTCCATCAGCTTTAATCAACAGCTCATATCTGTTTGTCTGTCTTTATGTATCTTCACGTTTTCTCTCCCTTCACCAAACTTGTGTTTTTCTTGCACATTTGGTGGAGGCTGTTTCCTACAAAGACCTCCAAAGATTTTTTTTTTTTTTTTTTCTGGCTGCTTCAGGAAGAGCTGCTTCATGTGGATCATTTTCCAGGCTGGATTTTCTTGTTCTCGACAACTCCCGGATTTAAATGGAGATCAAATTCCTGGCTATACTGCAAATTAACATGCTGGAAAATGGCTTTCTTTATTGGTCCAAATGGAAGGTTAACAGTTGTACATTTTGGGGAAGAACTTGTGTGGCAGATTGGGAAAACACCTCATCTCAAATGAGATATAAAGAATATAAAAAGTAAAAAAAAGATAAATAAAAAATAAAAACTCACAAACCATGATTATAATTAGTTCTAAACTCTTGGATACTGAGCGTGAGGATTTTCTCTAAACATTGTATGATGAAACAAAAGGCTTTTTTTAACCGACAGTAATGATGGCCAGTTTAGATCAAATCAAAGGGAGATGGGTTAAACTGATCAGAGAAATGAGACAACGAGTAATGACTGCACTATCGCTGAACGATCGTCTGAGCAGCTGCTGGAAGTGCAACACATATGACAGCGAGACAGATATCAGCTGAAGATATATTAAAACCACACAGCTCAGTGGCAGTTTTATAAGACCTGTAAATGTGATACTAATAACATCTTCAATATCCACCCACATGTCATGCACAAATGCTGGCAATGAAACCTTCTCCCCCTTCCTCTCCCTTCTTCCTCTCTCTCTCTCTCTCTCTCTCTCACACACACACACACACATACACTCTGCATGTTAACCTCATCTCACCTGCCTCTGTGTTTATTTCACATCTCACTTTTGCTCTGGCAACTCTGATGAAGAATATTCATCAAAATGCATGCAGCAAGGGGGAGAAATCACAGCTCAAAGTAATGGTGGCAAGTCAAGCTGTGTGTGTGTGTATACACACACGTGTTGTTTGACTA